>NC_141353.1:1312500-3826250 GCF_057382095.1 Aulonocara sp. 'chitande type north' Nkhata Bay
TTCGAGCCTGACAGACATTTTGGTCACAAAGAGGAACTAATGATTGTACGGCTGTTTAAAGTGTCCCAGTTTGCCATTATATTGAAGTAGTGTGCAAACAGAAGAACTCCCGTAAGAGGAATGCAGGCACCATTAATAAACCTTTGCCTGCTGTGACAAGTCAACATGAGAAACGTCTGTTAGCTGCAATAAAAGACCATTAGCACCAGCTAATGTCAGCTCAAGCTGCTAGCTGTGAGCACAGAGGGCTACCGAAGTCCTCGAGCCGAGGCTGTTTGTTTCCCCTCTGTCAACAGTGAATAATGTCACTCTCTGCACTGACGCATTGTTTGTAGTCTCCTCTTTCAAATCTTTACATCGCAGATTTTGGGGTGGATACTGCACACCAGAGGACGTCTCACTTTACTGGGAAATGGTTGCATCAGTATAGAAAGAGCTGCGCGGGTTCATTGCAGCCTGTTGCCAAATATCCCAGAGTCCAAACGTTATTGGACAGATGCACATAAAAAATACCCCAAATCTGTAAACTTTGTTGTTGCTGCTTCGGCCACGTTGTGATGTTGTCCTTCTGAATGATGACATGTCAACATAGACTGGAACAGCTGTGTGATCACCCTGCTGATGCCGGCGTGCCTCAGCGATAGCACCGCTACGTTCGACAGACGAGGGGGGGCTGTGACTCCTGAGCCGCTCCTTTAATTCTTCACACTTTCTATTATTTCTTTCTTTCTTTTTAGAGAGGTTGACCTTTCATGCTTCCACAGAACTTTATTTCACGAAGCTGCTGGGTTTCTTTTGGGCCTGACCTTTCTGTTTTTAAGGCTCAGCAGGGGGGGTGCACGTCCCATCCCCGTGCCTCTGAAGCCTGTACTGCTGCCACCACTGAGCTCTCGTTATGTTGCTAATAGAGTCAGTCAGCGATGTAAGAGGCAGGTACCGTGAAAGCTCTGTGGTGACGCGCAGTTTAATCTGGGAAAGAAAAGCGTCTGCTGAAGATGTTTCATCCCAGAAGCTTCTTCAGTTCTACTGATGAGCAACTGGTGGAGAGTCCCAGATTCAAACCCTGTGGGAGTGGCCCCCCCAGAGGGTCACGGACCCCCTATTGATCCTCTACGTAATCACACGAGCCAAGCTGTGAAACAGGTGTGGGTCACAATCAGCCAAGGTTTCACCAACCGTCTGCCATCTACAATCCACCCACTCACATCCTTCTGACCTCAGCGAATCAGGTGGCAGGGTGGGGCCAGGTTGGCTGATTGTGTGAAATGGAAGCATGTCAGAATAATGTTTTATTCTGGTGCTCGTGCAAATAGTTTAAAAAACATCATGTCTTCACGTATCGTTCTCAAACATGAACGAACCTCAGCGTAACATCTTCTTTGTCATCCACTCATCGTCTTTGAGCTCATTTGACATTTTGAAGGTGGACTAGTTTTCAAAGGCACGCGTTGTACCTGTGCTGTCTTGTACACAGCTCAACCTTAAAACACTTAAAAAAAGGCTACACGGAGCATTGTTCCAAATTGTCATAAGAATAGTCAAATACAGCTTTTGCAGCGATGGCGGCCTCTGCCCGCGTTAATGCGTCCGTGGTGTTGTTCAGTAGAAAAGGTGTACGCAGCTTTTCAGTCAGCCTGTGTACCTGGTGAAGCGTCGACTGCACAGATATCATTTTTGTGCAAATGACGCTGAGCCACTGTTTTAAATTGTAACTCCTCAACCTGCTGACTGCCGAGAGTTGCAGGAAGCTTTTATGGTAGCAGACGAGTTGTGCAGTGAGTCAGTGAATGCATGCTGTCAGCTCTTTAAATGAAAGCACTGAATGTTTTTATGTTGCTCACCATTTACGCTGACTGTGTTTTGATGCTGCAGGTGCTGGATGATCCATCGGAGGACAACCTTCACATGGGTATGCACGTCTTTGTTTTATGTGTCCAGATACTTTTGCTCTGTTCTTGCCCTGTGTCTGTAAGCCTGTGGCGTTCGATGCGTATGGCGCCGACAAGTGTACGTGTCATTTATTCAGAGATGGTCGTTTCCCTGCAGACCTGCTTAGGGCTGGCGCGTTATGCAGAAGCTCTCCATCAGCAGTGCCGCAGTCAGGCTGTAGAGTAATACGCAGCCTGGTGGCAGCAGCGGTCACAAACAGGCCGAATGAACAAAAGAATGAAATATTTGGTCTCACGTGTTCGTGTTTCCTTCTCCCCCTTTTTCTGACAGTGTTTGAGCTGATGCGTAAGGGGTGAGTAGAGAACCCGTCCTTCTGTCTCTAAATAATTTAAGGCTCACCCACCCACCTTCTCCTCCTCATTTCTCCACCCTTCATCCCTGCCTCGATCACTGCTGCGCTCTTCTTTCATTACTCTGAGCCGTACGGCCGTTTGTTCCACCTCAGGCTTCAAAGGGATTCGTCATTTTTCTTGGGTTTTCAGTTCTTGGCGCTAAAAGCGTTTCACATCCTCATGCATGAGCCGCTCCTTGCTACAGTGCTAAAGACATTATGATGCACAACCTTTTGCTGTTATAACTAAATTGGAGTTGAAGGGGACGGCTGGTATCATCCACATGTGCACGTCCTTCTCAAAAAAACTAGCATATTGTGATAAAGTGCATTATTTCCTGTAATGTACTGATAAACATTAGACTTTCACATATTTTAGATTCATTACACACACCTGAAGTAGTTCAAGCCTGTCATTGTTTTAATATTGATGGTTTTGGCATACAGCTCATGAAAACCCAAAATTCTTATCTCAAAAGATTAGCATATTTCATCCGACCAATAAAAGAAAAGTGTTTTAATACAAAAAGAGTCAACCTTCAAATAATTATGTTCAGTTATGCACTCGATGCTTGGTCAGGAATCCTTTTGCAGAGATGACTGCTTCAGTGCGGCGTGGCATGGAGGCAACCAGCCTGTGGCACTGCTGAGGTGTTATGGAGGCCCAGGATGCTTCGATAGCGGCCTTAAGCTCATCCAGAGTGTCGGGACTTGCGTCTCAACTTTCTCTTCACAATATCCCACAGATGCTCTATGGGGTTCAGGTCAGGAGAGCTGGCAGGCCAATTGAGCACAGTAGTACCATGGTCAGGAAACCATTTACCGGTGGTTCTGGCCCTGTGAGCAGGTGCCAGGTCGTGCTGCAAAATGAAATCTTCATCTCCATAAAGCTTTTCAGCAGATGGAAGCATGAAGTGCTCCAAAATCTCCTGATAGCTGCATTGACCCTGCCCTTGATAAAACACAGTGGACCAACACCAGCAGCTGACATGGCACCCAGACCATCACTGACTGTGGGTACTTGACACTGGACTTCAGGCATTTCCCTCGCCCCAGTCTTCCTCCAGACTCTGGCACCTTGATTTCCGAATGACATGCAAAAGTTGCTTTCATCCGAAAACAGTACTTTGGACCACTGAGCAACAGTGCAGCGCTGCTTCTCTGTAGCCCAGGTCAGGCGCTTCTGCCGCTGTTTCTGGTTCAAATGCGGCACCTGTAGCCCATTTCCTGCACACGCCTGTACACGGTGGCTCTGGATGTTTCTACTCCAGACTCAGTCCACTGCTTCCGCAGGTCCCCCAAGGTCTGGAATCGGTCCTTCTCCACAATCTTCCTCAGGGTCCGGTCACCTCTTCTCGTTGTGCAGCGTCTTCTGCCACACTTTTTCCTTCCCACAGACTTCCCACTGAGGTGCCTTGATACAGCACTCTGGGAACAGCGTATTCGTTCAGCAATTTCTTTCTGTGTCTTACTCTTGAGGGTGTCAGTGATGGCCTTCTGGACAGCAGTGAGTCTTAGCCATGATTGGGGTTTTGAGTAATGAACCAGGCTGGGAGTTTTTAAAGGCCTCAGGAATCTTTTGCAGGTGTTTAGAGTTCGTTGATTCAGATGGTTAGGTTAATAGCTCGTTTAGAGAACCTTTTCATGATATGCTCATTTTTTGAGATAAGAATTTTGGGTTTTCATGAGCTGTATGCCAAAACCATCAATATTAAAACAATGAAAGGCTTGAACTACTTCAGGTGTGTGTAATGGATCTAAAATATATGAAAGTCTAATGTTTATCAGTACATTACAGGAAATAATGCACTTTATCACAATATGCTAATGTTTTGAGAAGGACGTGTATGCGTAAATAACTTTATCCTTTTCATATGAAGCTGTTTTAAAGGATGGATTTGCTCTCTTACTGCCTCTGAGTCGGCTGCTGTTAGCGTGAGCGTCGGGCAGCTTGATGTTCACTTCATAGAGCTTACAGTCACGCTGTTATCTTTGCTGTAACAGGCAATAACAAAGCAGCTCGTTTCACCCATGCAGTCACTGCTTTGCTGCTCTGACATGAAGCTGCATTTAAAAGCCTGAGCAAATGAACTGTAAGCAGAACAAACACGGCAGCAGCCGCTCTGTGTGAAAGCGTCATGCTGCTGGTAATGTTCATAATTTGGTGCTGCAAAGTGTCACCTCCTCATTAACAGCTCTGAGTAACACGTGGAGACTGGTGTGCAGCTTTAGACACACAGAGGGTTTTTAAAAGCATCCAAAAAGAGAGCACAGACACTCACACACAAAAGTACAATGACATTTGTGAATGTGTTTTCCCACACACGTCAGTCATTAATGAGCAAAAATGATATTATGATGTATTTGTAAGGAACAAAGTCATTTAAAAGTATTTGTTGACGTCTGTTTCATTCATTAGAGACAAAGAGGCAGAAAGATTTAAACGTTTGGTGAAGGCAGAAGATGTTTGATCAGATCTGTGATTATTACACAGAAGAGTCAGCTGTTGCTTTGTTGTTTAAATTGGTTTTTAAAAATATGGATGATGCTCAAAGATAACGTTGGTTCTTCACATGTGAAGGATTTAAATGGATCCTCTGTGGAGATGTCAACCAGCCCTTTCACAGATTTGTTCCTTATAAATGTGCAGTTTGAGATGGGATGAATGTGAATTCAAACTTAGTGATAATAAATGTTTATGGAGATATCTGTCTGTATGCGGTGTTATCCATCGGTATCAGTGCGTGATGGAATACGGAGCGCGACGCAGGAAAATGCTGGGATGGTTGGGATGATGTGGCTCCCAGCACCGTCTGCAGCGTCACAGCGTTGTTGAAATTACAGCGAGGGCTTCGTTCGTGTCCTCGTGTGTAACTTGCTGTCATCCAATCAGACGCGTAGCTGCCTGCTGCTGAGCGTCGGAGCTTAAATCTGGATCCCATCTCAAAGTCACATTTAGAGTCAACAGCACAGCTACCAGTGAAACAACTGTTACACATAATCTGCACATTTGTCTGTCACGCTGCCTGTGTTGTGTGTGTCTGCGTGGATTTGCAGCCCAGTGATGGAGGTGCCCACAGACAGTCCTTTATCAGAAGAGCAAGCTCGCTTATACTTCAGAGACGTCATCCTGGGTATCGAATACTGTAAGTACCACGCACCCTCACAAAGTGACTAAAAGATTCAAAGCAGTCATTTTAGCGCCGTGTGAGATTGGCGACCTGTCCAGCTCTGCCTCTCGCCCTGTCGCAGCAGCCCCTCTCCATCTTTGAGCCTCCGTCACTATCCAGCTTCTATTAAACGATACAGCTTTGCCCGTGCCCAGGCCTCGTGTGTTGCAGGTGATTAATTTCAGCAGGCGATGATCTTAATCGTTTAGGAGCAGTGCCGTGTCATCCTGAGCTCCATGGTGGTAACAATGGGACAAAATGGAAAAGTACAGTCACCAGTAAAGCCCAGTCACCCAGTGCTAATGAAGCAGGTTCCTCTGATCACACAGCTGTTTGCTAAGCATTAGGGTTTGTTCCCACTTTAAGTAATGATGGATTTCAAAAGTCCAAATTGTTCCAATTACAGATCAGTTCAACCTGCTTCTGCTGATTATTTCCATTTTTTAAACCTTATAATTAAAACCTGCGTTTGAAAGGAAAAGCTCTTCCCGTCACCATGTTCAGCTGACAGTTATAATTACTCGTTAGTGTTCATGTTGACATTTAATTACAAGTAATATTGAAACATTGTTTCAGTACCTAAAATACCTAATGGTTGTTTTTTTGCAAATCCTGAGGTGGAACTTTGGAAACTGATGAAACAATAATTATAATGAGCTCATATGTAACACTTTGTTCTGTTGTGTGTCAGTGTCTGTTTCTCTCTTTATGTCTACAATGTAACGTAGCATTTCTTCTACATGATCCCAGCTGTATTTTAGTGTGTTCACGGTTGGCAACAAGTAACATTAAAAGAAGTCAAACGGAGCGAAATTCATTGGAACCAGCTGCTGTGGTGAAATCGTTCACCAAACAATATTTGTTCAAATGCAATATTTACAATTTGTGCTCATGTTTGTTTGTTTGTTTGTTGTTATTTTTGTTTGCTTTACATTGCATCCACCATGGCAGGCGTTTACACCGCCATCCAACCAGTGAAAGGTCACTGGTTCCTCTTTGAGCTTGAGCCACATAATATAATATTAACCTTTATAATGCAATGCTTTGTTAAAGATTGAAATAATTCCCAACAATTTTGGCTTGTTCTCGAATTTGGGAACCTCCCATTTGCTGAGAGTATTTATTTTCCTCCAGTTTGAACACCAATCAGGACGCAGGCTGAAGAAGCGCAGCTCTGCCCTCATAATGACACAATCACCACAGTCTGGGCTTTGTTCTTCCCCATGAAGACGACATTTCACCACCTGCCCTCTGCCCTAATGACATGTTCTCAAACCTCGGTGTATACGAGTAAAGATGCGACCTGAGGATCCTCAGGCTGCGTTCCGGGTTCTGCGTTTTTCCAAGGATAGTTCCAGTTTGGGTTTAGAAGCTGGAAATATTCCAGAAAACAGAAATAAGCTTCCACGTGTCCAAAGGGGAAACTTGCGCTCTCTTCTTTGTGTTTTCTTTTTTTATCCCAGTGCACTACCAGAAGATTGTCCACCGCGACATCAAACCCTCTAACTTGTTACTCGGGGACGATGGCCATGTGAAGATAGCAGACTTTGGAGTCAGCAACCAGTTTGAGGGCAACGACGCTTTGCTGTCCAGCACTGCTGGCACTCCGGCTTTCATGGCACCAGAGACGCTGTCAGATGCGCGAAAGAGCTTCAGTGGAAAAGTGAGTGAACTCGATGAACATGAAGAGAGTTTAAAGTGTAGTGTTTGATGTGACCCAAACTGAAAACGCTGAACCCGAGCCTCCAACTCCAAATGACAGCTGCTGAGCTACAATGAGTTTCTGGCGTTTAGCCGGCCCAAGAACAAGGAAGTGATCGACACCGGGATAACGACAGTGGTCTTGTGTTCAGTTTCCATCGAATGAATCAGAAATGTTTCACCTTGTTATTTCCACAGTTAGACGATGAGCAGTTCTGTCTATAGCAGATAAGCTTCCATCTTTTTTATCGTGATGAGGCTGAATATAACGCACAGCCGCTGATTGGACAAACCACACACTGTATATCAGCACAAAGGCCTCACGCCAACATGAGGACCTGACACTTGTTGGTGATCCCACGCACAGCAGCAGCAAATCAAACCGAGTCCAGAGTCCAGACCTGAACCCGGCTGAGGTGGTGCGGCGGGATCTAAGAAACTGATGAAGCCAAACAGAAAACTCAACATTTGTTTTGGTTTAATGACATTGTGTGTTTTTTATTATGTTCTCATACGAGAAACCTTAAAATTGTAGAGGGTGGACACTTTATGAGACACTGCCAGTCCTTTAGAGATTTGTATAATAGTACTTTGATGGTCCTGATTGTTGCCGTAGTCCTTATTTCGGTGAAATAAGCCAATTGTTTTTAACGTAACTAGCAGGTGGATGTGAACGTCCACACGCTGGAGCTGCTGCAGGGAGGGGTTAAGACATCAACATCACCAAATCGTCCCTTTTCTCCCCTCAACCCTCCATCACAGACTTTGTCAGGTTATATTCTGCGGTTGTCTGAAAGGACAGACTGGTGGATTCGCTCAGACGCTGACCATGAACGAGGGGCCGGAGCAGCTGATTACAGACAGAAGCCATCAGGGTGTAAGAGTCACCGGAGTGCCTCCGTCTGCTGTTTGGGGGTTTAGAGCATTTTAAGAGATGCACTTCTAGTTTCTGCCTGATGACTCGGCCTCTGTAAAGATGTGATTTGGCCAAACTGTTTTCAGAGGATGTGCAAATCAGCAGACAGGATGCTTCACGTCACGTCTGCAGCAGTGTGGCTGAGATATTGCACAGGTTCAGAGGGCTGCTTTAATCATCCGTATCTATCAGGGATCACAAACAGATCCGAGCTACAGGGAGCGAGGGGTGGGGGGCACATGTGCCGCTGCTATGTCATCACACAAATTCATCTTCAGGGTATCTGACAGTAGCTGCCCCCAAACAATAACCTTAAAACGACTCTTGTCCTCTACATGTTTCCCATTTATCTGAATAGAATGTCACTGCTGGAACTGTCTTACAGGCGCTGGATGTTTGGGCCATGGGGGTTACCCTCTACTGCTTCGTCTTTGGAAAGGTAAATGTGACGTCTGCCCCACAAGTCTTCGTTTAAAAGCATAGAAGAATGTGGGAGCGCAGTTTTGAAACAGCAGCTTTCTCGTGCTGTCGTTGAATGTAATGAATCCAAGCGGCCGATTGCTGCTGTTGTTCGTCTCGGTCGTCTTTTCTGATATTGGCCCGGTGCAGCAGTCATCGTGCATGTGTGTTCTTGTGGTTTTCACCTCCTTTCTTCTGCTCTTCCTGCAGTGTCCCTTCATTGACGAGTACATACTGGCGTTGCATAATAAGATAAGGACCAAGCCTGTAGAATTCCCAGAAACGTAAGTTTCCACTTTATTGAAATGGACAGTCATCATCTTCACTTTAGTTATCCTTCGTCTGCAACGCGGTCACGAAAACGTCTTCTTCTGTTCTTTTTCCCCAAAAAGCTTGGCAGGATGAACGTCACCAACATGTGAATCAAAACGAGCTGAAAAAGCAAACGGAGGCTTCAGTAGCTACATGAATACAAGGTCAAAGAAAAGCTGGCAGGCCCGCTCACTGTAGGGGAATATCATAGAGCGAATAAAAGACAGATGTTAGGCAGTGGTGGAGGAGGACACGCTGAGAAGGGAGAAGAAGTGAAGAAGGGCGGTGTGAGGAGGTGTGAGGACAGGGCTCAGTGTTGGTGTTGGACTGTGCCTTCCAACAGCCGCGTTCATTAAATCCACACATATCTGTTCTATTCCAACAGAATGTAGCAGATTATTGTTAGCTAAAGCTACTTAGTATCGTGCGTACCTTCCTTTTTTAAATTTGTGTGTGTCATAAACGGTGGAGCATGCACGTCACGCACCGCGGCCTCCATCTCTTTTTTAAGCGTCTGTGGCATAAAGACAATAAAATGCAATTAGTGAAAAAGTCTCATCATTTATTCATCTGAACACTTGAGTACATATTTTTGGCTAACTGCTTCTAGCATTAATCCAAGCTGACTATATATTTTAACAGTTTAGCCCTTTTGGCTAGCTAGTGCACTTTACCAGCTGCTGCTTGTGTCAGCTGGTTACTTCTAGCTGCTAATTTATTTTTAACTAAATGTGGTATTTTTGTGTTGTGGCTGATCAAATATAAATATAATTATGTCTGTTTGTCTATATGACATTACTGGCATGCAGTAAGCCTCCCTTTCAGTTACAGTCACCCCCTCAAACAACAGCCAAAGCTGCCTGAAGGAAAAAGTCTTCATACAAATACAGACCATTTACCGTTTTCAGGGCTGCTTATAAATTTCTTTCACTTAATAGAAAAGCCTTTTTTTTTTCTTTTTTTTCTTTTTCTTTTTTTCTAAGAGCGGTTTGGAATATGTGGGAGGAGTTAAGTAAGCATTTCTTACAAAGAGCAGAAATGACAGCTCTGTTACACAATGTTTCTGCTGGCTTCACTTTGTCCAACATGTGACGACCTGTTGGCAGTTTAATGCCGAGCCTGAGTTTAGACTTCATGTGACCAAATCTTCCAGCGGTGAATAAAAGTTTTGATTCGTTTTTGGGGACGTTTTTTTCCCACAGCGAGTCCAAGAAATGAGTAAATGATCTTTTGCATGTTAACAAACACGGCTTGATACAGGAGACAGCAGAAAAGTCATAATTTCATGCTGTTCTTGTTGAGTGTGTCTCATGTTAAATACAATCATTCGATTTCCTCCTCAGGTAAACATGATGGAAACATGTGGGTCAGAAAACTTTTCCCAAATCGTCATTTTGTTTTTTCTTCAGGCCCAAAATCAGTGAAGAGCTGCAGAAGCTGATCTTGCAGATGTTGGATAAGAACCCCGACAGCAGGATCAGCATCCCAGAGATCAAGGTACCAAACTGATGGATGATAAGAAAACCAGCTCAGATTACTGTCCTTCAGCTTTAGCACCTTCTTCATACTTATAAAGCATCGCTGTGATTTTCTCACTGCTGATTAACACATGAGATTGTGACCTCGCTGTGTTCCTACAGAGTAGTTCTTAGACAAACTGAGTGTGTATTAGTGCCGTGGATGGTCCACAATCATGGCCCGATCACATTCCCACGCCCCACTGTGTCTCCATCACACAATCTAGTCATGAGTCATGTGACTCTTTTTCTGTGTGTTCGTGGAGATATGGAGGCTCTCGGGCGTTGTGCACGTCCTCGTGCACAAACACACGATGACTCAAAAACCAAAAAAAGCATTTTTATTGTGACCTTGCACACAGCGTTGGCTCACCTCGTATTTTAAAAAGAAGAGGCTTGAATATTTCCTGTTAATGCAGCTGTTACAGTCGCATGTGTCGTGTGAGATTTGCATTACCTCGGAAAGTCGGATAAATCTGGGACAACCTGGCATGTGCATCTGCCTGCAGAGCTGTCAGCTGTGAGCCTTCAGCAGAGTCAAAGGAGCTCTGAGTGCAAACAAAGCAGGCCATCCTTGGGCTGCTGGAATCAACTGACAATCGGAGACAAACATGCGGTGAGCTCAGCTGCAGAACGGTGTAGTAAACGAAGTGCCGTCATATCCAGTCAAAGGCTGATTCAACAGTATCTAATTACAAAGGCTGTAATCAGCCTGAAGAAAAGAGGCTTAAATATACAAATACACAGGCGTGACACGGGTATCTGTGAAGCACAGCAGAGGCATCACATGTTCCCATTGGGTCACTAATGTTTGCTAATGTTTGACAGAAAGAGCCTGTTTCATTCGGCACATTTAATCAGCTTATATTTATATTCAACTTTTGTAACTGTCTAAATGTTTGGCACACAGTTGGAGAACTTGGCTTTCTTGCACCTCCAACATGGAAAAAGGGAAATGCAGAGCAAATCCATCCCGCCCTCTCTGCAGCCCACAGAGGGTCTCGTTGCGTGAAGTGGAAAATGCGCAGCAGTGATTGGTCAGTGAATGTCACTTAGGTCACACTGATGCCTTGAATCACCTACGACGTCTTACCATGTTGGTTCTTGCAGAGTAACACTTGTAATCAGTACTGAGGACTGTAATCTGAGGACCGCGCAGCCTGAAACAAACCTTCCTGTAAACGTAGGAAAGCTCGCGTTTGCCATTAAATCATTGCTTGGACACAAGCTGGTAAACTGACTGTATTTACTGCTGTGCGTTTCTGTGAACCTCTGGGTGTCAAGTTATGAAAGTGCCCTATTTCACTGCGGTCCATGCCCTTTCAGATGGACCCGTGGGTGACCCAGGGAGGTGCTGACCCCCTGCCTCTGGAGGAGGACCACTGCTCTGTGGTAGAGGTGACAGAGGAGGACATCCAGAACTCCGTCAAATTCGTTCCCAGCCTCTCTGCAGTGGTAAGAAACACAGAGTGTCCTCCGTTTATCAAACTGCTGCGTGCAGCAGCACTCAGACTAGCTGCTCTTAACAACCACAGCCTTCTGTCTGTTAACCAAAGATGTGACAAAGCGCAGCCAGACAGAGGGGCGGGGTTTCATCACTGTTCAACCATAAAAGAGCCAAATGAATGCATTTGAATGTCTCCATTATGTGTCTCCTTAAATGCACTAATGTTGCATTCATTTGAAAGCAAGCTCACATAATAAGCTGTGCAATCACTGCAGACCCTCAGCCTGGGCTTCTGTTAACTGTGTTGGACATTATTAGTCTAACGAAATGAATTGAATTAGGGAAGCTGAGGACGGTATACTGCACACCAAGACCAGAGTCAACACAGAATAAGTGAGAAGTTTTCCAGTTTAAAAAAAGCTCATTACAGCAGCAGGTTACGTTATATGTATACAGTTACAGCAGTAACACAAAGTCCTCTATGAGCAAGCACTCGGTAACAGTGGGAGGGAAAAACTCCCTGTTAACAGGAAGAAGAGGCAAGACGAGACACGCTGGGCAGGAGAGCCAGAGATTAACAACGAATGATTAAATGCAGAGCGGCGAATAAACAGAGAGTGAAGACGAAACACTCAGTGCATCATGGGAAACCCCAGCAGATTAGGCCTGTTGAAGAATGAAGATCACCTGATACGTCGCCACAACATTAGTAACAATATTAGAGGAACATTGTAACCACTTGTCTGCTCCACATGTTGAGAACAGTGTTTCCCCCTGCATGTCTGTAACAGTACGGCGCCCCCTCTCATGTAACTCGTGTTCGTCCCGTGTTTGTCTGTTTCAGATCTTGGTAAAGGCCATGCTGAGAAAGCGCTCCTTCAGTAACCCCTTTGAGTGCCCAAGCCGGCGGGAGGAGAGGTCCATGTCTGCACCTGGTAGTCTGCTCATGTAAGAGTTCAGCTTCCTGATTGTCTGCAGCTCAGTACTTGCTTATCTTGTCTTTGAAGACGATCTTTTTGCTTGAGATTCTAACGTAGATCTTTTCTCCACACCTGTCTCCTTCTTCTTCAGGTTAAATAGCGCTCATTTTTTGCAGCAGCAGCTGCTGCTTCCTTGTGTTGCCATAGCATCATAATTCACTCTTTCATTGTATGCAGTGGAGCTTACAGCTTGTATAAGTGTTTCTTTGTGTGTTGCTTTTAGCTCTCAAGACTAGAAGGACTCAGCGTGACGCAGAATGAGCTAGTGCCTCAGGCTGAGCTTGATTTGTCAGTAACGTGGATTCAAAGTATCACAGGTGTCAGTGGCCAATCGGCTCGTCCCGTCCCCGCTGTGCATTTTCAACTTGTATAGCCGAAAACAAACAGGCGCACGCACAGCTGTTAGCAGGTGTGTCGTGGGCACCGTGGGACTGTCTTCTGATGATGAACATGCTGCTGCTCGTGGACCGTTACACGCTCGGCCGTCAGAGGTGGAGGTGTTTTCACAGCATATGGATGTTTGAATAATACTGCCCCCTGCTGCACAGTGGAAATCCAACTATATGGCTATCATAGAGTAATGAATACAATTCTGAGTGAGTACAATATGTTTATGTAAAGATGTCAGATATTATTTTATAAACATATGGACACATAACCAAAAACCACTGGAAAGCTCTGAGAGCCTTGATTTCCTCCACGTCAAAGTCCAAGTGGAGCAGAGCTGGTGGGATATTTTTCTCCTTTGATGAGGGGAAGCAAATGAATGCTAACGGCTAATGTGACTGACAGATGCTACCAGTGCCAGACGCTTTTTTTCACCAGGATTTGTGGGGGAAAGATGACGTAGCCGCTATTATATGTTGTCCTATTTTGATGAAACATCACAGGTGGCAGCTTCTTGTGTCCATGGTGACTGTATCCAGGGAAGCTCTGCTGACTCAGCAAAGATTTGAGTTTCTCGCTAAGCTACAGTTTCTCAGGCTGGAATTCAACTAGAAAATTTCCGGCCTGCATGTTTGAAATTGAATGCACCATTAACACCAGTGTTCCCATGCAGCCCACCAAAGTATATTTGGAGACAAATTTTCCCCTTTCTTTCATCCAGGAAAAAAAGAAGTTCATCAACAGCCAGTTTGAGTGGAAAGTCCCGTCGCTTTATTTTGAAAGTTCTGCTGCAGCTAAACCCAGCCTTTTGTGGCTCGTGCTTGTCTATCAGGGTCATTGTATTGACAGTTGTCAGTATCATTGAGCTGCTGCGCTGAGCTGCAGCTGCAGACAAAAGTCCTTTTGCTCTGGTTATCGGCGCATCCTGAGTCAGAGTGTGGTTTTCAGATTCAGCCACAGGGAGGCCTTTAAAAATGTGTTATTTACTTTGCAATGCTACGATACAAATGAAACTCTGAGGTGTGTGATCATTTTTGAAAGATGCTAAAAGTGCAGCTGGACCCTACGTGGTGGGGAGGCGGGTTTCCTCCCACGGGCCTGCGTTCCTTTGTCCTCTCATATGTGACTTGTCCATCTTCTCTCCCACTTTGCTGCAGGGACTCGTGGCCCTTCCGGCCCTCTTTTAAACTTCAGCCCTCACTCAGGTAACACTTCGTGCGAAGCAGTCCGGCCTCTGTCTGTCCCACATCCTCCAGCCGCTGCTCCATCATCATTTTCGATCCTTAAACTTGTGCTTGTCCACATCACGAGATGTGATGGCAGAGCAGCCTTCCCCTGCTGTCGTGTCCCTGCTGCTGTCATTTAAAAGCCATCCTACGTCCATAAAGCCTTCTGTGTGTTTTTGATATTCATCATGCATCAACAACATCCAGACCTTCTCTAATTAGCAGGCTTGGTAGTGTCAGCATTTAGATAATTCCCTCTCTGCTGCTGTCCAACCTCGAATGATCATAAGAGCTGTGACCCGTGTTTGTGGTTTTTCTTGTCTCTTTTTAGAAAGGCCAGCACGGGCGATGGACCCAGAGAAGGAGAGCTGGAGGACCTGCATGAAGATGAGCCCTCCTCTTGAGTCCCAGCGACCCTCCTGCGTGCGCAGCGTCCTCTTTATATCCACTTACGCCTTCATTCACACCTCAAAGTGGTCACACAGTGCAAACGTATCATTCTGCACCTGAAACACAAAAACTCGAGGTTTTTTGTTTTGTTTTTTGGGGAGAAGTTTGTCATGTGACGTACACGCTTGCTTCTGCGCTGTGGAGCTGTTTTATCCTCAGCCGATGTGAGGAACACGAGCACGTCTGTGGATCATCACCGGTTTATTTTGCTGGCCTGAAACTGTATTACAGGCAAAGACAGACGAGTTTTTCCCATTGTGCATGGCGAATATTTAGACCGCATCTTCAGCCCGTCTGCAGCCACCTGACAGGAGGAAACAGACCTCAGCATGTAAAGGACACTGCACTGTCTCCTAAGTGAACTACGAGGCTTTCATTTCATCAGTCACTGTAATGTTGTACATACGTGTCTTGTGGTATCTGCTGTGTTATTGTGAAGACCCTTTAAGCATATCTGTGCCAACCTTTATTCTGAAGCAGGTGCTTCCTGCGCTGCCTTCAGACACCTCGATCGACTGCCTGGCAGTGATCGCAGGGTGACTGCGAGCTGTGTGTTAGTCTGTCCTTCACGCTGCTTCTCCTAATGCGTCGTCTGTGTCAGTCTGGTGGTTCTTGTTTCTTTGATGCTCTGCTGTTGGATGTGTTTGCGATCGGATGGGAAAAGTTTTTGGATGGTGAGAACGAATGTAGTGGAAAACTGATGTTACTCTGTATGTAAGCACTGTTCCAATTTATACGTTATTTATAATATTAATATATTGTAAAGTTCTTGGATGCAGAGCTGATTTTAAAGCATAAATAATCTGCATACAAATGAATCACTGAGTGCTTTGTAGAAGAAATCGAATCACGTTGTTCGTTATTATATTAAGGAGAAGCGTCTGTACCCAAATCATTTTAATGTGAAATGATGCATGCACCTTTACTCTCAGGAAACACTGACCTGCTCTCTTTTTAAACAGTCTGTCACCTGTGTTGAAGCGCATTCACAGAAGAGGAAAATAAGGAAACTGTGCTTCAGAGACAATCATCAAGGATCAGATACATTAGTGATCGTTTCCCCTTCAGCTCTGTCTAGTGGACCATGCAGAGCTGTCACTGCGGCGTCAGGCTGCTCCCACATAAAGCCATGAAGGAGCAGAAAATTCATCCAGAAGAGCTTCAGGCAGACTCTGGACAAAGAGCAGCAGACGGAGGAGGTGCTGGAGCAGGGCTGGTGTTTGTCCATCCGCAGCTGATGGTGTCGTGTTTTTGACTTCATGTTTTCATTTTGTTGTTGCTCTTGTTAATTTGAAGTTTTGGTGAGCTTTTAGAAAAGGACCGTGTGTTTGTGTTGGCACAACGTGTCAGTGCAGCCGCAAACTTCTCATTATAATAAATGGGAACACAGATAATGCACGCGCTGGCCACCGCAACATCACTGTTTCCTGTAAACGTTGACATCTGCTTACACAGTGAGGAGGAAGAAAAATATAAAGCATGGCTGTCCGTGAACACGGAGTTGTGTTCTCGTGATTTTCCATTTGATAACCTGTCAAAGTGCCAACAGTAGATGCTGACGATGGCCCGTGAATCAGCTGTGCACATGTGAACCCTCTACAAATGTGGGCGTGGTGGATAAAAGAAAGAGAGGCGTGTCCATTTAAAGGCGCTTGGTTTAACAACGTGTCCTGGTGTGTTACCCCTGTGGGGGGAGAGCTGGGGGAGCGCTCAGAGCAGCGTTGTCCTCTGGCTGGTTGATGCAGCTCGTTTCCTCCAGGGAAGGATGCTAGCTTAGGCTCGAGGCGTGCAAACGGGATTTCAGGCCGTGTTGTTGAGCCGGGGGACATGACGTCATAACTGACGTTTTGATGTTCAGCTCTAAATGCTGCACACCTTTAATGAAGGCAACCAAAAATGTCACATGACGTCTTCTGTTTGACGTCACCTGTTTTAAACGCTCGTCCTTCTGATTCTCGCGTTTTTATTCTGGGTGTTGTTGTGCTGGACGTTTGTGGGTCAAAGGTACTTTATTGTTGTCTTTACAGCTCTCGACCTTTAACCTGTGTTTTTGTTTATGTTCAAATTCTTGCACTTTTCCACTTAAGTATGTATAACGTCATTATTGTGAGTACGTTTAACACTACTTCGGCCATTAAACACTGTACAGTTTGTGTGTGTCCACCTGTGAAACACCGTATGTGCTTGTTGTCTAATCTCACTGCTGACAACATGCAAAATAGTGAAATACTGTGAAACTGTACGGAGGGGGCAGGTGTGCGCTCAGGACATTCTCACTGATCACTAAATATCACAACAACAATATTTAAACCGTGGGATTTTCCTCTGTGGCCATTTCACGGTGGAAACCCTGAACTCCAGCATAGATTAATCCCAAAATATGTCAGTTTGTTCATACGGGTCTATTTCTCCACCAGAGGTTTCCTTCCTTTTAGATGTTTTTCATCATTCAAAACCCTTGAATGATTTAAATGGCCATGAATCAAAGATCACCTGTGCGTGACCTTTGAAACCCTGCATAATTAGACTGGTGTCAAGCCAGCCTCCAATTCGAGACTTGCAGTCAAGCCAGCCTCCAGTTGATTTTACGTTCCCTGTGTATTCAAAGTATTACGGGAATGGATGTGGAAACCAGATTTCAAAATAAAAGCCAACTTCGAGTGAATTAACAGATATGTTAAGAACATAATAACATATAATTTAGGCTTTTTTTTTTTTTTTTTAGAAACTCTAATGTTACATCTACATGACACAGCCTTGTACCCTAATTGTGCCCTGTCACTATCAAGGCCATCTTATTTTGGATTTCAAAGTAAAAGCCCTGTGAATCTTCATTTTTGAACTACTCTTTCAATGAATTCATAATGCTCTTAAAAGCAAAAGTCGTATTTCCAAATACTATTTGAACTTTGTATCAACACTTTCCAACCGCAGTCTTTTTCACAGTAATACCATATCAAATAAATTCTTTCTGATTTTGCTTTTCATAGTAATGGCCCTTTGAAATTGCCGATATTTGACTTAATCTCCTAACGATTCAAAATGCTCTAAAATGGAAAATTCCTGTTTCCACAGGGTAATTCCACCTTAGATCAACAGTATACAACCCCACAGTGATACCATATCAATATCAAGTCATTCTGATTTTGCTTTCAAAAATAAAAGCCTTTTCAAATTGTCCATAATTGACCTAACTTTCAGTGATTTCAAAATGCTCTTAAATAGAATTTTGCTGTTTCCACAGGGTAATTCCACTTTAGATCAACAGTATACAACCTCACAGTGATACCATATCAATATCAAGTCATTCTGATTTTGCTTTCAAAAATAAAAGCCTTTTCAAATTGTCCATAATTGACCTAACTTTCAGTGATTTCAAAATGCTCTAAAATGAAAAATTCTTGTTTCCACAGGGTAATTCCACCTTAGATCAACAGTATACAACCCCACAGTGACACCATATCAATATCAAGTCATTCTGATTATGCCTTCCAAAATAAAAGCCTTTTCAAATTGTCCATAATTGACCTAACTTTCAGTGATTTCAAAATGCTGTAAAATGGAAAATTCCTGTTTCCACAGGGTAATTCCACTCCAGATCAACAGTATACAACCCCACGGTGATACCATATCAATATCAAGTCATTCTGATTTTGCTTTCAAAAATAAAAGCCCTTTCAAATTGTCCACAATTGACCTAACTTTCAGTGATTTCAAAATGCTCTAAAATGGAAAATTCCTGTTTCCACAGGATAATTCCACCTTAGATCAACAGTATACAACCCCACAGTGACACCATATCAATATCAAGTCATTCTGATTATGCCTTCCAAAATAAAAGACTTTTCAAATTGTCCATAATTGACCTAACTTTCAGTGATTTCAAAATGCTCTTAAATAGAATTTTGCTGTTTCCACAGGGTAATTCCACTTTAGATCAACAGTATACAACCTCACAGTAATACCATATCAATATCAAGTCATTCTGATTTTGCTTTTCATAGTAATGGCCCTTTGAAATTGCCGATATTTGACTTAATCTTCTAACGATTCAAAATGCTCTAAAATGAAAAATTCTTGTTTCCACAGGGTAATTCCACCTTAGATCAACAGTATACAACCTCACAGTGACACCATATCAATATCAAGTCATTCTGATTTTGTTTTCAAAAATAAAAGCCCTTTCAAATTGTCCACAATTGACCTACCTTTCAGTGATTTCAAAATGCTCTAAAATGGAAAATTCCTGTTTCCACAGGATAATTCCACTTTAGATCAACAGTATACAACCTCACGATGTTATCATATCAATATCAAGACATTCTGATTTTGCTTTCAAAAATAAAAGCCCTTTCAAATTGTCCATAATTGACCTAACTTTCAGTGATTTCAAAATGCTCTAAAATGAAAAATTCTTGTTTCCACAGGGTAATTCCACCTTAGATCAACAGTATACAACCCCACAGTGACACCATATCAATATCAAGTCATTCTGATTATGCCTTCCAAAATAAAAGACTTTTCAAATTGTCCATAGTTGACCTACCTTTCAGTGATTTCAAAATGCTCTAAAATGGAAAATTCCTGTTTCCACAGGGTAATTCCACTTTAGATCAACAGTATACAACCCCACGGTGATACCATATCAATATCAAGTCATTCTGATTTTGCTTTTCATAGTAATGGCCCTTTGAAATTGCCGATATTTGACTTAATCTTCTAACGATTCAAAATGCTCTAAAATGAAAAATTCTTGTTTCCACAGGGTAATTCCACCTTAGATCAACAGTATACAACCTCACAGTGATACCATATCAATATCAAGTCATTCTGATTTTGCTTTCAAAAATAAAAGCCCTTTCAAATTGTCCACAATTGACCTAACTTTCTGTGATTTCAAAATGTTCTAAAATGAAAAATTCTTGTTTCCACAGGGTAATTCCACTTTAGATCAATAGTATACAACCTCACAGTGATACCATATCAATATCAAGTCATTCTGATTTTGCCTTCCAAAATAAAAGCCCTTTCAAATTGAACATATACGGCCTACTTTTTTGACGATTTCAAAATGTTCTTAAACAGAATTTTGCTGTTTCCACAGGATAATTTCACTTTAGTTCAACAGTATACAACCTCACGATGTTACCATATCAATTTCAAGTCATTCTGATTTTGCTTTCAAAAATAAAAGCATTTTCAAACTGCCCATATCTGACTTGATCCTGGAACAATTTCAAAATGCTCTAAAATGGAAAATTCCTGTTTCCACAGGGTAATTCCACCTTAGATCAACAGTATACAGCCCCACAGTGATACCATATCAATATCAAGTCATTCTGATTATGCCTTCCAAAATAAATGCCCTTTCAAATTGAGCATATATACGACCTACTTTTTTAACGATTTCAAAATGTTCTTAAAAAGAATTTTGCTGTTTCCACAGGATAATTTCACTTTAGGTCAACAGTATACAACCTCACGATGTTACCATATCAATATCAAGTCATTCTGATTATGCCTTCCAAAATAAAAGACTTTTCAAATTGCCAAGATACGACCTACTCTTTTAAAGATTTCAAAATGCTCTAAAAGTGAAAATTGCTGTTTCCACAGGATAATTTCACTTTAGGTCAACAGTATACAACCTCACGATGTTACCATATCAATTTCAAGTAATTCTGATTATGCCTTCCAAAATAATGGCCTGTTGAAAATGCCCATAATTTACCTAACTTTCAGTGATTTCGGAATGCTCTAAAAAGGAAATTTTCTGTTTCCACAGAATAATTTCACTTTAAATCAACAGTATACAACCCCACAGAGATACGATGTTAAGATCAAGTCACTCTGATTTTGCCTTCCAAAATAAAAGTATTTATATTTTAAGTCTGTGGAAAGATGTCATTCTAAATAAAGAAATTACAAAACAGCTTGCAAACCAACCATGACATCTTTCCACAGACTTAAAATATAAACGTACTATCAATTACAACCTAGTGGCAATTTCAGCTTCCTTTTACATCATCTTTATGATTCAATTCTGTCATAATCAATTGAGTCTGATTTTGCTTTTCAAAATGAAAACCCAATATGTGTTGAAACAGCAATTTTCATTTTTAAAACATTCTGAAATAATTGAAAGAGTATATCACATATGGACAAATTCGACGGGCCATTAATTTGAAAGGCGAAATCAGACCAACATAAAATTTACATGGTTTTACTGTCGGGTTGGATACTGTTGATCTAAAGTGGAATTATCCTGTGGAAACAGCATCTTTCAATTTAAGAGCATTTTGAAATCGTTAAACGAGTAGGTCGTCTAAGGGCAATTTGAAAATACTTTTATTTTGGAAGGCAAAATCAGAGTGACTTGATCTTAACATCGTATCTCTGTGGGGTTGTATACTGTTGATTTAAAGTGAAATTATTCTGTGGAAACAGAAAATTTCCTTTTTAGAGCATTCCGAAATCACTGAAAGTTAGGTAAATTATGGGCATTTTCAACAGGCCATTATTTTGGAAGGCATAATCAGAATTACTTGAAATTGATATGGTAACATCGTGAGGTTGTATACTGTTGACCTAAAGTGAAATTATCCTGTGGAAACAGCAATTTTCACTTTTAGAGCATTTTGAAATCTTTAAAAGAGTAGGTCGTATCTTGGCAATTTGAAAAGTCTTTTATTTTGGAAGGCATAATCAGAATGACTTGATATTGATATGGTATCACTGTGGGGCTGTATACTGTTGATCTAAGGTGGAATTACCCTGTGGAAACAGGAATTTTCCATTTTAGAGCATTTTGAAATTGTTCCAGGATCAAGTCAGATATGGGCATTTTGAAAATGCTTTTATTTTTGAAAGCAAAATCAGAATGACTTGATATTGATGTGGTAACATCGTCAGGTTGTATACTGTTGACCTAAAGTGAAATTATCCTGTGGAAACAGCAATTTTCACTTTTAGAGCATTTTGAAATCTTTAAAAGAGTAGGTCGTATCTTGGCAATTTGAAAAGTCTTTTATTTTGGAAGGCATAATCAGAATGACTTGATATTGATATGGTAACATCGTGAGGTTGTATACTGTTGACCTAAAGTGAAATTATCCTGTGGAAACAGCAAAATTCTTTTTAAGAACATTTTGAAATCGTTAAAAAAGTAGGTCGTATATATGCTCAATTTGAAAGGGCATTTATTTTGGAAGGCATAATCAGAATGACTTGATATTGATATGGTGTCACTGTGGGGTTGTATACTGTTGATCTAAAGTGGAATTACCCTGTGGAAACAGGAATTTTCCATTTTAGAGCATTTTGAAATCACTGAAAGGTAGGTCAATTATGGACAATTTGAAAAGGCTTTTATTTTTGAAAGCAAAATCAGAATGACTTGATATTGATATGGTATCACTGTGGGGTTGTATACTGTAAATACAGAGTGGAATTATCCTGTGGAAACAGGAATTTTCCATTTTAGAGCATTTTGAAATCACTGAAAGTTAGGTCAATTGTGGACAATTTGAAAGGGCTTTTATTTTTGAAAGCAAAATCAGAATGACTTGATATTGATATGGTATCACTGTGAGGTTGTATACTATTGATCTAAAGTGGAATTACCCTGTGGAAACAAGAATTTTTCATTTTAGAGCATTTTGAAATCACTGAAAGTTAGGTCAATTATGGACAATTTGAAAAGTCTTTTATTTTGGAAGGCATAATCAGAATGACTTGATATTGATATGGTGTCACTGTGGGGTTGTATACTGTTGATCTAAGGTGGAATTACCCTGTGGAAACAAGAATTTTTCATTTTAGAGCATTTTGAATCGTTAGGAGATTAAGTCAAATATCGGCAATTTCAAAGGGCCATTACTATGAAAAGCAAAATCAGAAAGAATTTATTTGATATGGTATTACTGTGAAAAAGACTGCGGTTGGAAAGTGTTGATACAAAGTTCAAATAGTATTTGGAAATACGACTTTTGCTTTTAAGAGCATTATGAATTCATTGAAAGAGTAGTTCAAAAATGAAGATTCACAGGGCTTTTACTTTGAAATCCAAAATAAGATGGCCTTGATAGTGACAGGGCACAATTAGGGTACAAGGCTGTGTCATGTAGATGTAACATTAGAGTTTCTAAAAAAAAAAAAAAAAAAAGCCTAAATTATATGTTATTATGTTCTTAACATATCTGTTAATTCACTCGAAGTTGGCTTTTATTTTGAAATCCGGTTTCCACATCCATTCCCGTAATACTTTGAATACACAGGGAACGTAAAATCAACTGGAGGCTGGCTTGACTGCAAGTCTCGAATTGGAGGCTGGCTTGACACAAGTATAATTAGAGTATATCGGTTTAAACCAGGCGACCCTCCCGTGGATTGATCAGACCTGCTGCTGTTGCTGCAGTGACACAGAAGAAAAGTCAGTGGGTGTGGCAGCACAGGAAGTGAGTGGCATGACTCGTTTTATTGTGATTTCAGGTCATATTTAGATCCAAAGGACGGAGACTATGGTGGAGTCTGTACATAATATGAAATCCGGGACTATGTGACTCTCCTGGTCTGTGCGCATGCGCGTGTGCCTGTCTCAAAGGCATCCGCCGTCTCGTGTCGTCTCGTGCTTTTCTCTGACTGTACCCACTAAAACGGAAGCATGGCACATCCATATGGAACGTAGTTACAATGTAAATATGTACCGATATATATAAATGCGCTATTTTTTGCATGCTTTTTGTACACATACTCGAAGAAATAAAGAAATCTGAATCATTTCAACATTTTTCTCAGGTTCTGTTCGACCAAAGCAAAAAGAAACTGCGCTGATGTTACTGTACATGTTTTTATTAAGTCAACAGCCGATCACAAGGTGCACACGAGGGACGATCACTGACAGCAGCGCACCTACATGTTTCTTTTACAACGACGGCGACTGAGGTAACAGAATTACAGACAGAGGCAACACCCAAAGCATGAAGACAAGCAAACAGTAACACCCAAGAAAGTACACACACCGCCGAGCTTGGCTGCCTCTGACTCCACATACAAGCGTCACAGATCCTCAGGATGACTAAGCTGCTGATGGGAATAACGTGACTCCATCTCGCTGTGCTCCTTTCTGTTAGTCCAGGTAGTGTCTGAAGGATCCAGGCTTCCAGTGCGTCACACCTCCAAAAGAGGCGTGGCCTTTTGGCTCGTTTGCTCCCGGGTCACTTCTGCACGAGAAACAGCAAATGAATAAAACATCAGTCATTAAAACAAGTGAGACTCGTGGGAGTGATTGTTTTGGAAGGATACGACGACGCCTTACTTTAGACACATCAGTCTCTGTGCTGCCTGCCTCTGAATCAGGATCCTGTGGGACAGGAGACATTCAGATCATGTGCAAACCATGCTGCTGCTCATCAGAATCAGAATCGTGTTTATTGGCCAAGTATATGTGCAGACACATACAGGGAATTTGGTTCCGGTAGATGGCGGCTCTCAAGCACAGTAATGTAAAAAACACACACACACACACACACACACACACACACACACACACACACACACACACACACACACACACACACACACACACACACACGTGTCTATATATACATTACACATGCATACACATACATACACAAGCTGTGTAAACCAACTATAAATAATGAATCTAAACTTGTATACATGAAATACAGAAATCAATGAGGTGGAATGAATACTACACAATGTACATAAGGTGCAGCTGCAGTCTGGCAGTGGGAGCAGTGTGACAGGTCAACTGTTTAGGAGGGAGATGGCGAGGGGAAAGAAACTGTTCCTGTGTCGGGTGGTCCTGGTCTGCAGGCTTCTGTACCGTCTGCCAGAGGGCAGCAGATCAAAAAGTCTGTGTGCAGGGTGTGAGGGGTCTGCGATGATGTTCCCTGCCCGTTTCCTGGTTCTTGAGAGGTACAGATCCTGGATGGAGGGCAGGGGGGCGCCGATGATCCTTTCTGCTGCCCGTACAGTCCGCTGCAGTCTGCTCCTGTCCTGTTTAGTGGCTGCTCCATACCAGACTGTGATGGAGGAGCACAGGACAGACTCAATGACCAGTGTAGAACTGGATCAGCAGCTCCTGTGGGAGACTGTACTTCCACAGTTGTCTCAGGAAGTACATCCTCTGCTGGGTCTTTTTGAGGATGGAGTTGATGTTGGTCTCCCACTTCAGGTCCTGGGAGATGGTGGTACCCAGGAACTTGAAGATCTTCACAGTCGACACAGGGCTGTCTGATATGGTGAGGGGGAGCAGAGTTGAGGGATGTCTCCTGAAGTCCACTGTCATCTCTACAGTCTTAAATGTGTTCAGCTCCAGATTGTGCTGACTGCACCAGAGTACCAGCCGCTCAACTTCCTGCCGGTATGCAGACTCATCACCATCTTGAATGAGGCCGATGACGGTGGTGTCATCTGCAAACTTTAGGAGTTTGACAGCTGAGTTCTTGGAGGTGCAGTCGTTAGTGTAGAGGGAGAACAGTAGGGGTGAGAGGACACATCCTTGAGGGACCGGGTTTCAGAGGTGATCTCCCCCAGCCTCACTTGTTGCTTTCTGTCTGTCAGGAAGCTGGTGATCCACTGACAGGTAGCTGGTGACACGCTGAGCTGGGAGAGTTTGGAGGAGAGAAGTTCAGGCACAATGGTGTTAAAAGCCGAACTAAAGTCCACAAACGGGACCCTGGCATAAGTTCCCGGGCGGTTGAGGGTCCAGCTGGTGGCCTGTAATGTCTTTCAGATGGGCTAACACCAGTCGTTCGAAGGATTTCATGACCACAGACGTCAAGGCGACAGGTCTGTAGTCATTCAGTCCTGTGATGGTGGGTTTCTTGGGAACAGGGATGATGGTGGAGCGTTTGAAGCAGGAGGGAACTTCACACAGCTCCAGGGATCTGTTGAAGATGCGAGTAAAGATGGGAGCCAGCTGTTCAGCACAGGTTTTGAGGCAGGAGGGTGAGACGCCGTCTGGTCCGGGGGCTTTCCTGGGCTTCTGTTTCTGGAATAGTCGGCTCACATCCTCAGTGTGTATTCTGAGTTTCAGTGAGGAGGAAAGGGGGGTGAGAGGTGTGGTGGTGGTCGTTGAGTCTGGATTGGGGAGGGTGGGGGTGGTCGTTGAGTCTGGATTGGGGAGGGGGAGGGTAAAGGAGGGAGAGGTGGAAGGTGTGTTGGGGGTCAATGTCTGAAGCAATGTCCCTGGGGAGGGGAGGGTGAGGCGTGGGAGTCTGTCTGTCTCAAACCTGCAGTAGAAAGTGTTTAACTCGTTGGCCAGGTCTTTGTGTGCTTCAATAGTGGGTGGGGGCGTCTGTAGCTGGTGATTTCCTGCAGGCCCCCCCACACTGACGCAGGGTCGTTGGCTGGGAGCCGTTCTTCCAGCTTCTGGGAGTAGATGCTTTTAGCTGTCTTAAATCTGCCGCGCGATTAGGCTTAAAATAAAAGAACCTGCTCTACTGCACAGACTGCCTCCTACTCACTTTGGACCGGTCTTTGCCTTGAGCCTGATTTGCATTTGCTTCGAGGGTGTAATAGACGTTCGTGTCTACACCAACCGACTCGCTGTCCTGCTGTAAAACAGAAGTGAAAGAGGAAAGCAGTCTGGGTGGGACGGACACAGATTTCATCTTCCATCAGATAAACTGGCTGCTCTGTACTAATCACAGACTCTCTCACACGTTATGGGAATGAACACAGCAATAATCTGATGGTAAGTGAAGGTTACGGCTTCCGTGTGAAATGTATGGCTGGACGTGGTGAAGGAAAATAAACTCCAATGACTTTCTCTGATTGGTTGAACACCTCTCTGCTGCCCTCTGCTGTTCAAAGAGAGCACAGACTCATTTTTGAAGGTCTTACCTGTACTTGTGTGTCCGTGTATTTGAATTTCATGTTCTTGTAAAATTCTCTTTTCGGTAGCAAATAGAGCAGCACCAAGTCACACACTACAGTCGCCTAAAAAGAGGAGAAAGAAACAACTGCGTTATCTCCTGTTGGATTACAACACTGTGCAAAAGTCTCGAACCACCGAATATTTTAAATCTTTGTCATTACCTACAAAGAGAACACCTCTGCAGACTCTGGACACTCACTGGAGCTACTTTTAGCTCCTCATCAGCACAGCAGGTAGCGCTGCGTGTTTGTGTGTCGCTGGCTAGAATGAAACCAGCAACCTCTCACCTGCCACACAAATGTGTAAACTACCACATTATGGAGCCTCACACACTAGCTACTCACTAGTAGGTGCAAACGACCTCTGATCTCAGCCAAGCCAAACTAACGGAGCCACTGTTAGGCTTTTACAGTGTTGGGTGGCCGATTGCTGAACCAGGTGTGCACTGGCACCTGAGGGGAAAACTGGTGGCAGCTGAGTTCAAGGAAGACAAAATAGTACGCAGATATAAAGGCCTGCTTTGTCTGCAACACCAGGAACATTGGACATGTGGTCGAACGTACAGTTTGTTTAACTGAAACAAGTCTTTATTCTTCAACACAGCCTGAACTCGTTTGTTGTCATTTCTCTTCAGGAACAGTTCTCCAGACTTTTTGAAGGACGTTCAAAGCTCTTCTTTGGATGTTGGCTGTTATTTGTCCTGTTCACTGCTTCAGTAATGTTGAGATCTGACTGATTGTGTGTTTGTGTATCCAGGTATGCCTTTGCTGCATTGTGTTTGGGATCATGGGATCATTGTCACGCTGAAGCTGTCACCAATCAGAAGCTTTCCACTCTTGCTGCACCGCGGATCAAAATCAGATTTTTGTTTTTTTCCATCAGTTTTGACACGACCTCCAACACCACGACATAACCTGCACCACATTTAACCGCGGTATGTTTGGACACAGTCCCTGGAGTTAGGTGCCTCAGTCATTCATATGTCAGTGTCCAAAGAGGCCTTCAGAAAACCTGGAGAACCACTTTAAAACTTAGAACGGAGCCTGGTTCCTAAGAGTATCAAACACGAGGGCCGACTTTTGCACAGACGTGTGGAATATGTAAGTAAATATTTCAGCTTTCAACATACCACTCCAAAAATTCCCACTCCAGAGCCGATGGCTGTGAGGGTAGGGATGATATCAAATTTCCGCGCCTGTGAAGAGCAGAGTCATATCAACTCCTTTGGTTTATTCTTCCAGTGACAAAAGCATACTTAAGATAAACGTGTTACTCACAAGTGACTGGACGATGATGTCAAACCTGATGCCAAACACTTTCAGAAGTGTTCTTTTCTGAATTTTGTCCTCCATATAATGCCTCGCAAACCTGCAGACAGACACAACCACAATATGTTAGCAGGCATATGAAATACGTTTCAAAAGCATTTGACAAACACGTCATCATCCGTGTATTTACTGAGCGAGCTGTGAAGAAACAACAAGAAAAGGCAGTTGAGACAAGTCAACACTGTTTCACTGAGCAAACATCAGAAACTTCAGCCAGTCGACTTGGCAGATTCAGCGGAGCTGAAGCAGCATTAGGAGCAAATAGCGAGTGAAGCCGATTCCATGGAAAATGAACAATAACAGTGACAGAACAACATTTCTCCATCAGCCAGCAGGTGAACAATGAATAACAGAGCAGGAGCATGCATGTGTCTGTGGTGCGCGAGGAAGCAGAAATGAACTGCAGTAGTTTCAAACAC
The DNA here is from genome assembly GCF_057382095.1 of Aulonocara sp. 'chitande type north' Nkhata Bay. NCBI lineage: Eukaryota > Metazoa > Chordata > Actinopteri > Cichliformes > Cichlidae > Aulonocara > Aulonocara sp. 'chitande type north' Nkhata Bay. The sequence continues at coordinate 1,340,999 of NC_141353.1, forward strand.
TGAGCCAATATGTGCGATGTTGTCAACAGTTTCAAAGGTTAGATGAGAAGAGCGAGTCCACGTTATCATGAAGTTAGCGAGAGCTCAGCAAATGGAAGTGTAAAGCTTATTAATTAATATATAATATTAATAATATTATTAACATGAGACCTTAAAAGTGCTGCAAGCTAAAATTATAATATATGCGCTTCAGAGGTTTTCTGGACACAAACTAACAGAAAAAGGAACAAATCTCTCGCTGAGCTGTGTTTTTCACACACCTGAAATTGTAGCCCACTGAAGAGCCTTCTTTGCTTCCATAGAGTCCATGAAAGGTGTACTCTGGTTTACAGTGTTTTACATGCACGTCAAAGTTACACGTCCAGTCGACCACGATCCCGATGGCTCCTCCCTGTCAGGACACAAACGCCGTCTTCATCACAGCAGGAGAAGAAGAGAAGCAAAACACGGAAACATGACAGGAATTTCAGAAAGAAGCAGAAATTCAAACTCACCACTTTAGCTACTGTTTGAAAGTTTAAGCCAGAAAGTTTAATAATGTCTCCCAGTTTGAATATAGGGCACAGGGGAGCGCTGAGTGGATGATACAGGCAACTGCTGATGTAGTTGGAGTCGACGTCCTCCACTAGGTTGCTCCTGAAAACGAAAAAACAGTGAAATATTTGACACTTTCTGTACTTTTACCAAAATGAGTGATTAGACTTGTGGTTTGATTTAGAAGCTGAAGATATAAGAGTTAAAAGAAGAACAGAGTTTACTGTGTAGCTCTGTTTGCTTCAAAGCTGTGTTTCATTTGGCCAAAGGTTACAGAAGAAACTGAAATGTATAAAATCATTGTGATTGTTTTTATGACATCATAGAAACGTGAACAAATATCTCAGTAAAAACTGAAGAGTATAAAAAACAAATTTGTGCCACTGACTGAAGATTTCTGGCCACAACTGTTTTATAAAGTTACAATAGTCATGCCAGAGCAGGACACACTCATCACACTCATCACATCTTCTGAGGTAAATGTGTCTCCGTCACCTCGAGACGCCGAATGCGGGGAACGTGACGGAGTTTTTGATGAACAGAGTGTAGTTCTCTGCAGACAACAACAGCGGAGGACTGAAACGGAAACAAGATCAGATTTCAAATGAGCATGTTTGCTTCCACAGATGATTGTGTAATCGCACAATCGTGAATAATTCAGTTTGTCTGCGTACTCTGGTACGTCGCGGTCGTCCTCCACTGGACACCAGGCCAGCACTTCACAGGTCTTAGTCCTGTTCACGCAGACTCCGGTCATTTCTCCTTGATACAGAAACAAAGAGTTAGAGTCGATTACTCAACAGTGAAACAGGCAGCAGCGTGGGCGTTGGCAGCAGTTTCAAACACTTTCTTGCCTCCACTTTTATCTTGAATTAGCATCAACAGCAGCGTATAAAAGCAAAGCAAACGCTGAACCAGCTCTTTCTTTTAGCCTTAATCCCAATGTTATCGCCTCCCTGTGCGCGTACAGCTTCGCTGCTATCGGTCTCTCATCGTGCGTGTGATGAGCTTGCAGACAGTCTCCAGCAGGCGCCCACTCGGCTTCGGCCCTCTGACCTTTGTGTTTGGCTGCAGGACAGTCCCGCGTTTACTTGTTTTTAAGCGTGGAGGCTGAGCGCCTGCATGTGACTGGTGTGAGCCAGACAGATCTAAAGCTTCGGTCTGATTGAGGGCGACGTGGAAAGGCTCTGAACTGAACTCTGGGACGGATGAAGGACAATAAGTTTATATAACTGTTCTTAGAACCAGCCACACATTTGGACACATTAGAGCTCATGTGGCTGTGTCTTTGTGTGCTTGCAGTTTATATTAGCTGGCATGCATGCAGTTGAGCGTGCTTATATATACATGCATGTATGTCTGTTTGCTTAAGGCAGAGTTTCAGCTGCTTACTTTAGCGGACAACAAGCCGTACTACAAACACACACCAAATGTTTGGTTGCTAAGGCCTGGTTTGTTGAGATGAATCTGTTTCTTCTTCTCAGCGCCGGACGAATGCAATTCATGAATTCTGTGTAAATGTTTACCTCAGCAGCCGTGACTCATATCTGCTGTATTTATATAGATGCTGTTGCGTGAGCCTGTCCTGTCACAGCTACGGCCCACTTTGCAAATACACTGCTGCTCCATCACCTGACACCATCCCCGACCTCGCTCAATAAATGGCTTCAGTGAGTTTCAGAAGGCTTCTCAGCTCCGGCGAAGCAAAATTACATAACAAGAAGCACAAAATCTGGACTGGTGTGAGTTGGCAACAGACTCAGTGAGGACCGCTGAGGTCACACTCTCAGCCTGTCAGGATTTACCGTTTCCCGTACGTTTGAAACTCCCTCCTTCACAGTCGGCGTCTGTATTGCAGTTGTGTTTGCCCGGGAGCTGTTATAAAGAAGACACTGGGGTCAGTCTGTGTACACAAGTACAAAAGAAGGACATGAAGAAGAAGACAGGAAAACACCCTGGGAGTGTGAAAGAAACGTCTTGTTTTTATAGTCTTACATGTATGGATCCCACACACACTGCTCTTTGGGCCATTAGGCTTTAAAAGAGCCCTTTTCTGCTATACAACTTTCGGACAATTACCCAATTACAGAAATAGTCTTGGAATGAGATACAACTTCCGCTCGTTTTACTAAATATGGAAGCGCAGGAGGAAAGGAAGGAAGCAGGAAGAGGGAGGAATGAGAGAGAGAACCAGTGCTTTTTCACCTACCTCTGGACAGGTTCCCATTGACTGACCCTCAGTCATGATATAGTTTGTCATCACTACAAATGATGAGTCTCCCTGAAGTTTTAAAAGAGAAGAAGCAATGTGTTTAAAAGCAGTGAGCACAGACCTTAAAGCAAACTTCTGCGAGCCATGGCTCGTTGTATTTCACAGGAACTGGAGCAGAAGAGCTGAAATAGTTGCAGAGCAACAGAAATCCCCTCACAGGAAGAAGGTTGGGGTGGATGGATGGGTCAACACGGCGTTCGACGGTCAGGATCATTGCACAATCTCAACTGTGAGACTATTTACAAGGCCGTGATCATATTTACAGTACAGTGATAAACGATATGATTGGACCGGTTCGTATATAACACCTTTCTACTCTAACACTTTTTACAGTGCGCCTCATTCACCTTCGGTCCAGCACCGACCCTCCTGGAGGTGACGTGGGTTTCAGCATCGTACCCACGGATGCTTTGACACGCAGACTCGAGCAGCAAAGGTTCGACCCCCCGAGCGTCTGCAGTCACCCTGAGCACACACGTATGTGAGAGCTGTCACGCAATTTGTGTGTTGTGTAGCGAATGTCCTGGTTCCTCTGTGTTTCCAGTTTGTGATCTAAGCCAATAGAGAACTGTAAGCATCTTTATTATACTGCAAGTTGAACTTTTGGCAGGTCAAATGCCATATCATTAGGCAGTAGGAGGGGGTAAAACTCTCTTTACTTTTGCTCAAAATCACAGTTAAATTAAAATGTTCTGTATAAGTTCATTGTGACACTGACACATTCCAGGTTGTTTTTCTTCTCTTTTGCATCTCTGGTGGCTTCCTGTGTTTCCTGTGTCTCTCGGTTTGTCTGTGGAGCCTTTCAGTGTCACTCCTTGTTGGTATTTCCTGCAAGGTTACCTACTTGTCTTGTGTGCTCGTGTGGTTTTTCTCCTTCGTGATTGCTGGCTCCGTCCTTTTTGCTTCACCTGTATCTTGTTATCCAATCAGCTGTTTTTAGTGCAGCCCTGATGCTGGGCTTCAGTTATCGCCGACACCCTTCCTCTTGTGCTTTGCCTTAAACGATTGCATTGTTTTATTCATATGTTGTTCCTGCCAATGTTTTCTTTCTTCCTTTTTCAGGCCTCTCTTTGAACCGAACGTCGACATAACAGTGAGGTCACGTGACGATTACTAAAACAATGACCACCTGACAATAAAGTGCATTTGATCAAAGTGCGTGATGGAGAAAAGTGATCTTTTCATTGTGTAACACTGAAACCACCTGTTTGCCTTGCTCTGAATTAAAGCCCACACCCACACCTCAGAGCAAACATGGCAGCCTACATTGTGTCTTCTTTTTTCTTTCCCACAGTTAACAGGACACAGCAACACTGGAGGCAAACAAAGTTATCTATTTGATCAGTGTCCCTGCTTTGCTCTCACATGCAATAAAGCTGCAGAGTCGCGTCGACAGAGGTGAACGTTACAAACCTCTGCTTCTTTGTCAGCCTTGAGTTTTCTAGCAAACAGCAGTGACACGTTGTCCTGCTCAGCTGATGTTTCCTCACTCTGACAGTTGATTTCATCAAATCTGCCTCTGGTGACCGACTTACATCAGGTGCCAAACAAATTACCGACCACTTAGGAGTCACGAGACGACGACATATCAAATGTTACTGGGGGCACGAAAGGTCACTGACCTGTGAAGGGAAGACATAATCAGCCACGTCCCAGACCCTCTCTCCCCCGCTGTTGTTGGTGTAGCCCACTCCTTTCATTTTGGTGAAGACGGAGCTGACGGCCGTGTCTGTGGACTGGTAACCTTTCTCATAGATGAAAACCCACCTGTGCACGAAACAGAGAGCATTCTGTTCAAAATCCCACTTCACCCCAAAGCAAGGGCTTGCACAAGGACGACACCGGCACTGCACACAGCCATCAGCACAACTACCAGGACAAACGTGCCTGTAGTCATGCAACGCACTGGCTCGTGTTCTTGTCCATTCAGCACCGCAAAGACACAGCAGACGTACTGCATCTCAGCTCCAAACTATCACAGCAGCTGCTGAAAGAAAGCAAAGGTAAAAGTGTTCGTGCTGAGCATTAATAGGGGCGATCGGGGCTCAAGAGTTGGGAGTTCGCCTTGTAATCGGAAGGTTGCCGGTTCGAGCCCCGGCTCGGACAGTCTCGGTCGTTGTGTCCTTGGGCAAGACACCGTTGCCAGTGTCCAGCAGCCTCGCCTCTGTCAGTGCGCCCCAGGGTGGCTGTGGCTACAATGTAGCTGCCATCACCAGTGTGTGAATGTGTGGATGACTGGGTGTGTAAAGCGCTTTGGGGTCCTCAGGGACCAGTAAAGCGCTTTACAAATACAGACCATTTACCATTATCAGGGTCCTGATCAGTGTTGACAGGATTTCTCCAGAGTCTGTGTCACATTCAAAGGTCAGCTTTTGTGTGGATCTGCAAACACGTCAGTAACAACTAGTTAAAAGTTATTTCATCTGTTTGTTAAACCAGACTCTCAAATAGGGAATATGACATTATCATGTCCTTCACAGCTGGAGTGAGATGGACTGCATCCCAGCTGTATAGTACTATAGATGAGTCCGGTCCCCAGACCTGTTGTCAGCAGGGACTCCTTTAAGATCTCCGAGTCTTCCCACCAAAGACACATTTCCCCTTCGGTACCCGTATGGCTGCCGTATATGCAAACTGCTATTTTATTTCTTTTGTTTTAAATTTGTCAGAAGGTTTGAAAAACACTACAGTTTTTAAAAAGTTAGAATTTTTCATGGTTCGTGCTCGACGGGGTTAAAAACGTCTTTCACAGCATCAGCACATTAACACATACAGTGGGGCAAAAAAGTATTTAGTCAGCCACCGATTGTGCAAGTTCCCCCACTTAAAATGATGACAGAGGTCAGTAATTTGCACCAGAGGTACACTTCAACTGTGAGAGACAGAATGTGAAAAAAAAATCCATGAATCCACATGGTAGGATTTGTAAAGAATTTATTGGTAAATCAGGGTGGAAAATAAGTATTTGGTCACCTCAAACAAGGAAAATCTCTGGCTCTCACAGACCTGTAACGTCTTCTGTAAGAAGCTTTTCTGTCCCCCACTCGTTACCTGTATGAATGGCACCTGTTTGAACTCATCATCTGTATAAAAGACACCTGTCCACAGCCTCAAACAGTCAGACTCCAAACTCCGCCATGGCCAAGACCAAAGAGCTTTCGAAGGACACCAGGAAAAGTATTGTAGACCTGCACCAGACTGGGAAGAGTGAATCTACAATAGGCAAGCAGCTTGGTGTGAAAAAATCAACTGTGGGAGCAATCATCAGAAAATGGAAGACATACAAGACCACTGATAATCTCCCTCCATCTGGGGCTCCACGCAAGATCTCATCCCGTGGGGTCAAAATGATCATGAGAACGGTGAGCAAAGATCCCAGAACCACACGGGGGGACCTGGTGAATGACCTGCAGAGAGCTGGGACCAAAGTAACAAAGGTCACCATCAGTAACACACTACAACGGCAGGGAATCAAATCCCGCAGTGCCAGACGTGTTCCGCTGCTGAAGCCAGTGCATGTCCAGGCCCGTCTGAAGTTTGCCAGAGAGCACATGGATGATACAGCAGAGGATTGGGAGAATGTCATGTGGTCAGATGAAACCAAAGTAGAACTTTTTGGTATAAACTCAACTCGTCGTGTTTGGAGGAAGAAGAATACTGAGTTGCATCCCAAGAACACCATACCTACTGTGAAGCATGGGGGTGGGAACATCATGCTATGGGGCTGTTTTTCTGCCAAGGGGACAGGACGACTGAGCCGTGTTAAGGACAGAATGAATGGGGCCATGTATCGTGAGATTTTGAGCCAAAACCTCCTTCCATCAGTGAGAACTTTGAAGATGAAACGAGGCTGGGTCTTCCAACATGACAATGATCCAAAACACACCGCCCGGGCAACAAAGGAGTGGCTCCGTAAGAAGCATTTGAAAGTCCTGGAGTGGCCTAGCCAGTCTCCAGACCTCAACCCCATAGAAAATCTGTGGCGGGAGTTGAAAGTCCGTGTTGCTCGGCGACAGCCCCAAAACATCACTGCTCTCGAGAAGATCTGCATGGAGGAATGGGCCAAAATACCAGCTACTGTGTGTGCAAACCTGGTAAAGACCTATAGTAAACGTTTGACCTCTGTTATTGCCAACAAAGGTTATGTTACAAAGTATTGAGTTGTATTTTTGTTATTGACCAAATACTTATTTTCCACCCTGATTTACGAATAAATTCTTTACAAATCCTACCATGTGGATTCATGGATTTTTTTTTCACATTCTGTCTCTCACAGTTGAAGTGTACCTCTGGTGCAAATTACTGACCTCTGTCATCATTTTAAGTGGGGGAACTTGCACAATCGGTGGCTGACTAAATACTTTTTTGCCCCACTGTAGTTACATTTTTGTGATGTTGTATTAGCTCTAAGTTTGTGAATGATGGTCCGGTCTTTCCACTGGCTGCGACAATACAAAAAAGCTGCAAGATCCACGGCCCACATCTCGCTGCAGGCACTTTGTAAAGTCATTGTTAAAAACATTGAGTCCTCACAGAAACTGAGTGCTGGGTTTGTCACGGTGAAGCTGAAACTTTGCTCACATGAAAGGATTCCAGTTCAGCAAAAAGCAGCTTTACACTTGGGGTGCATCACCTTAAACTCATTTACTTCCTCTGCTTGCGTGTCTGTGTGTGCGTTTGTAGCCACGAGGTAAAGGCAACAGCTGGTGTGCACTGAGCTGATACAGTGTGTACACACACACTGTGACGCATGTGTAGAGCTATTTCATACAGGCTGTGAAAAAGCAATTAGCCCCTGGCAGGAAGCCCACAGGACAGCGTGTGGTGCAGCATATCTTCATTCGTCTGCAATGAAAGCTCCTCAGAGCGGCGAACGAGAAGAAGCATCTTTCAAACTGCAGAGTGAAGTCGTAAGCACAAAAGCAGCAACGTCTATCAGCATGGCAAATCGAATTATATAGGTTGGAGGGAGCTGGTGAAAAAATGCGGAGAAACGGGAGAAAAAACAGGGCAAATTAAAGGAATAAAGAAAGCGATGAGCGTGGAAATAATGGAAGCATCTTCCAAAATAGCAGCGTAAGAGAGATGCGTATCTGCGAGCGGCTGGGAGGAGGCTCTTTGATGTTGGGGAGAGTTTCCCACCATACTGTGCTGCTGAGATTAGTTTTTATTTAAAGACAGAATGAAAAGAAAAATAAATCAACCTTCAAGTTAAAGCCAAAAACATAAACAGAGGATTGGGATTTTTTTTTAGCATAAAAGTTACAAAAAGAGAGTGTGGTTTTCTGGGGCTGTTCTTTATCCCCTTCTACTGCTTATTTGAGTCCAGGTCGCAGGGCACCAGCCCAAACACCCCTCTCCCACCTCCTCCTCCAACTCATCCAGGAGGACACCAAAGCATTCCCAACACACCAGAGATGTAATCTCTCCAGCATGTCCTGGGTCTACCCCAGGGGCCTCTCAAACAACCTGAACTGTGAGGGATTTATGAAGGCCACTCAAGTGTTTATTACATGTGAAGTTTGAGTATGTTCGTCTGTTTTTTCCTGTTTCATTTGATAGATGCTTCCCAGTTAATTACCCAGCAGAATGTCCTCTATGGGAGCGCCTCTGTCTCAGCATCCATGTCTGTAGTCTGTTGCCTGCCTTCGATTCTGTTTGTCCCCTGAGCTGTTGAAGGCTGTTTGCTCAGGCTGCCTCTGCTGTGAGTCTCGATTCACTGAATCCCTGCTTCAGCATCCGAGAGAGAGACGGGCGGACTTCTGCCCTGACCCGTCCGCTTCAAGTCTGAAGAGAGGAGACGGCTTTATAATTGCATCTCCCTCATGCACATCACCACGCCGCTTTAATGTGGCTGCAGGAGGCAGGTGTGTGTGTGTGTGTGTGTGTGTGTGTGTGTGTGTGTGTGTGTGTGTGTGTGTGTGTGTGTGTGTGTGCCATCAACTTTTTCTGATCTTGATGATTCAGATCTGAATCAGCCGTTTAAAATCACATCCCTCACTTATAAAAACCCGACTTTAAACAAGACACGATGTTAAACTTGTCTACTGCTTTTCCATTTTTGGTCACCAGCAGCAGCAGATGATAATGCGTCTGTGCTCTGTTTGGCAGTAAACTGGGCAGCAGTTGATTGTTATCTGTTTGAGCATATTTATCACACGCAGCTCCTCAGGTTCTGCTGTTTGGAGGTGCATGAAGGGAAACGTTAGAGTCACACAGCTGCATAAGCAAGTAACCGTGAGATGAAGTGAGATAAGTAAAGGAAACAGGTTCTCCCTTTTTCAGGATGAATTTCCAGCGAATAGCTCCGGCATGTCTAATCAGGTTAGGGTGGGTGGGTGGGTGGTGAGAGGCTGAGTAGACAAACAAGTATGCTGCAGGGGTTTTGTCCAAACATGAAATGAGCAGGAGCTCGGCTCTGTTGTGCCATGTTCACACCTTCTTTTCACAGTCAATCATAGTGATTCTTACAACTGTCATTTGTGCCTGTTTGCTGTGTCAACAATAACTGCAGTGACGGTATGTGTCCCTGCACAAGCCCAACATCTTCCTTTCACTTTCCCCCCACTCTATCCACACAAAGTGAACTCTGGGTCACTCGGGAGGGAAGTTCCAGACAAGATGAACTACACAAAGTGATGCAAACCCTTTCTCACCATTTCCTTACAGCTAAAAACAAAAAGAGAAAAAGGTGTGCAGGTCTTACCCGATGATGTAAACCAGAACCCCCAGCTGGATGAGCCGGCACACCACTCCCACCCTCCTGTTCCTCACCAGCACCTGGCGGGGAGTCTCATACTCAAAGAAGAAGTCGGAGAGGGCGCTGGTGATTTGGTTCTTCATCTTCTCTCACGGCTGACCCGCAGGGAAGAGGGTCTCTGTTTCTCCTCACTTGCATATAAAAACTCCCAAGAAATTCTTTTTTCCTTTGTTCTTCACTTGTGTCCTCTGCCTCCTCTCATGAATAATCTCTTATACTCTTCATGTGAAGTCCTAAAGTCTAAAGACTTCCTCCTCCCTTCCTCCTCCTCTCTCTCTCTTGCTCTCCGTCTCTCCTCCTCCTCCTCTCTCTCTCTCTGCACTCGGTCGCTCTGTTATCAGCCTGTTGCCTTTTTGCGTAACTTGACCGTTTCCATGCATCTCCTGGCTTTTCTCAGGAGACATAATAAGCACAGAGACATCTGTCGAAATTTACTGTTAACTTGGTCTGCAAGTTTCAATAACTTAACAGTTGCCACACACAAGCACCGGATGCCCTCCTCTCTTTGAGCAATCAAACCTTATCAGCCACGCTGACACTCTCTTCCTGCGTGCTACACAGAGATAGAAGCCACAGAAGCTAAGCATAAACACGGTGCATCTTCCACAGTTCTGCATGTTTGCCCACTCTCGTCTCACCGTTTGTCAGGCAGTAAGCCTTCTTAACTTTTATCAACACCATGTGTGGGCGCACGCCGCCAAACACTTTGATTTTCTCATCCAGCTCAATAATTCAGGCCCCTTCTCTCCATTCTCATGCCGACGGCTGCTTTGCATTTTCTAATCTTCACAAAGGGAAGTCCAAATGGCCTCATGAAACTGTGAGGCTTTGAAAAATGTTGCTTCCACTTGTGAGCATTTCTTGCCTTCTCGCTCCCGATATAAATAAACGGGGGCATCTCGTCTGGAGTCAAATCCAAATCTAAATCTGGTTAAATCTAAAAGACACGAGTACATGCTGGGAATCGCCACAAAATGCCATGCATAGAATTTAGTGGGATTGCAAGGATTTGGAAGGATTTTAAGGATTTTGCAAAAAAAGGGCTGCATGACAATCAAAGTATTAAATGAAACGCTCTGTTAGCACAATTGGCACAAACTGCTGTTTTTATAGGCACACTGGTGGATAAATGACTGAGAAACAAGAGCGAGCGTCAGATCACTTTATAATTCAGGCACTTTTCCAGAGTCAAATGAATGTTTTCCCAGGGTGACATGCAGTGTGGCCCTGACTCCTGTGCTCCAGAACAACCCCGAGACTGAGACTGAGCGTCACAATATGTGAATGAATGAACGCACCACGAACAGGAGGGGCTGGATGAGCCTCAGACTGACAGTAATTGGCAGAGACAGACTGAAGTCACGACTCGTGAATGACTGCGTAGAAAGGATTAGTGCTGACTGCATGCCTGAACTAACTATCTTCACTGAACTAGTTCCCGTTGCTGTTTTTCTTCTCCTCTGCCTCACGTACGTGCTGTTGGAGCAGTGAACTCTCATGAGAAATGTGGCCAAACCTTCAAATAATGAGACCAGTGCATGTAAAAGTAGCCCGCAGGGTTATGGCTGGTGATGGAGGACGCCGTGGCGGGCAGACTAACCGGAAGAAGCACAAAGACAGAAGCACAAATTCCACAAAATGGTAATGGGAGGGTGAACACGGGAGGAGGGGACAACACTGTGCACTGACAGGAGACACGTGAACCCACAGGTGGGAACGAGGCACAGGTGGGGACAGTGAGCACGGCAGCTGTGTTTCATGGCTTCCTGTCACAGCACCCGTGATGAAAGCACCACGACTCTGTTTGCTGAATGTTGCGTTATTCTGACTTCTGCTGGTTCAGCATAGTCTCAGGCTCTTTGAGTTTAGTTACACAGGTTCTGCTTTTGGTTACAGTTCATATCCAACCCCCCCCCCCAACACACACACACACACACATTAGGCACCTGTGTGTAGGGCTTTAGTTTGCATGTGTTCTTTGTTGTGGTGTCTGCTTCTCTACCTGGTCTGGGATTCATTCATGGACTTGTTTTGTGTCAGGCGCTTGTGAAGCATCAAATAAAGGTTAGTTCTTTAACATGTTCAGCTCTTTGTCTGCCTCGTGGTCCACATTACCACCATCACGCACAGAGAAAAGGTGAAGGGTTTGTTTACAGCTGACTGTATTTAATAACTGGTCTAAGATGTGAAGACAACAAACAGGTATTTAAATGATCCTCCTTCATGTTCCAGTTGCAGCTGAGGAGGACTGAAGACAGTGGAGAGAAGGCACTAATGAGAGTAAAGCCTCCACAAAGCAATCATCAATGTAGAACAAGTCAGTGGGATAAAGTTATCCAGAGGGTAACTTTTTTTCTTGCTTGTCGGGGCAAGAGCCACGATTCGCTCCCGGGAAAGGAGACAAATTCCTTTGGGCTTGCGTCAGGAAGTGCGTCCGATTTAAACATCTACAAATCGAACATGGGAGCTGCTCGCTGTGACGACCTCTTGTTAGTAAGGGAGCAGCTGAAACAGCATTATCACACACAGCCCAGATAGCAAATATTCATTCAATTAATGTTTAATCAGCATCAGTTCAATGTCCTCCTGCTATCTGGGGGATCTATAAGAACTAGTGATGGGAATTCCCAGTCTCTTTAGATTCTTTATGATATGCTGTTCTTGCAGACTCTACACTCGGCCTCTGTGTTGTCTATAAAATTCAAACAGTTCCAGATAGAAATAGATTTTCAATCTTGAGCCGAGCCACAAACAACCTGCACAGGCTCCTGAGAACTGTCCACCCATCAGTGCAAGGGGAAGATGAAACACAATCAGCTGAGTGTGATATTAACGAAGATGCCAGTGTGTCTAATGCACCTGCTGCTGCTGCATCTACAGCATCTTGCAGTACACCACCATCACCACCTAAACCAACCCAGAGCTCTATGAGAGCGTTTTTGCAGAAGTCTGTGACCCAGCAAGACACAACTCAGCTGATAAAGACCTGAAAACGATTGCACTTGATTTCCAACTATTTTCAGTTGTGGATGATAAAGGATTCAGAAAGTTTATTCATGCACGGAATCCTATGTATGTAATTCCAAGCAGGAAAACACGCTCCCAAAAAATCCTCCCAGGCCTGTCTGACAGAGAACACACATCTTCTTTTTGTTTTGCACATTAATTTATATTTCATTGTGTTGTGGTTTGCAGTGTTTTGTGTTGTTTCACTTTAAATTTATTTAAAAGGAAAAAGCTGAAAATTTAAATGGTCCAAAGTTGAACTGTAAATAGTTGGGTTTTGTATTTTATAATGTATTTTTTTAATTTTAGGTGGAGTGAATAAATAAAAGCATATTTATATAATAAACATATATAAATAAAAAACTTTTTTTACATTAGTATTTCATGTTGTGCATATTTTTATTGTTGTTGATAATAAATTAATTAAAGCAACAAAACAACCTGAAGAAAGAGCCGGCTCTCTAAAAAAATCCCATCACTGATGTTGACATGTGTGTCAGTGGGGCTGTTCATGATTCTGTCTGCATGTTGTAATATTAATACTGACTTTAATGACTGACCACGGACTTTTGGAGCTAGAAATAAGAGTGGCACAGTAATCGTTTCTTCATCACACACGGACGGCTCTGGATCGGGTTTGTGTTCTTCTGCACTTTGCACAGCTCGTGTTTTGAGAACAGATGTCAGGTTTATACGGTGAAATTTGGAAGAGTGTAGTTCTCCTCTGACTGACTCCGGCTGAATCCACATGAATCTCAGCCCACAGGAAAACAGTCCCATCAGCTCCTGACATCAATAATCTGTCAGTTGCCCCTCAGTGATTTAAAAAAGAAATTCCCAAATGCCTAAAAGCCGTGGTTACGTAGTGTTTTGATAAGCTGACTACGTTAATAAGATCTTGGTACAATCCTGGTTATTAATGACATGTCTTTGTTTATCAATTAATCCATTTTTACTATATAATCCACAGATTTTCATCTCACGCAAACTCGTGCTCGTAAAGTTAGTGTTAGTCTGACCTTTAGGGTGATACTAGCTGTCAGAGTTTGAGTGGCAGTAACAACGCAGGCGGTGAGAAACCGAAGGACACTGAGGAACAGTGAGGAGCGCCGCACCTGTAGAAATAAAGTGCTTTTCACCACAGGAAGTGAGTAACGTTAAAAAAAACTGTTGCAGTCGCTCCCATCTCATTTATTGTTTCATGTCCTCCAAACTAGAGTGATGTTAATGGACTAAGAAGTGTAAAGTGTGTATATATCCTGTTTTGTAGAGCACTCTTGTATTGCTTATACTGCAGTTTAAGTCACACTGGTGTCTGCTATATACTCCCTAAGACACACCTATTGCCTTGAGAACTGTTTAAACTGTGGCACAGATTCATTCCTCAGAGATGCTGGTTCATACAGACATGATGGCGTCACACAGCTGCCGCAGATTTGTCGGCTGCACATCCATGATGCCAACCTCCTGTCTTACATCATTTATGATGTAAGGAGTGGCTCCATCTTTCTCCTCTGAAATCTCTATCAGCTGCCGCTCACTGGATGTTTTGCTCTCAGCTGCTGATGCTGCCACCAACAGCCATGCCGCGTTCAAAGTCACTGAGGTGAACTCAGTCGCTTGCTGCCCTTAAAGACAGTTGAATAGCTGTACCTAATAACGTGGCCGGTGTAGTAAAGGCAAACTGTATGGATATGTCCAGGAGGTCAAAGGGCTGTGCGCCAGTACAGGACGTATGTTACTACGTGCTATAAACGCGACCTATGACGTCAAACCTCTGCGCCGACCACGTGGGAAGGTTTTTTTTTGCCGAGGTAGCAAAACATCCGCAGTGCCGCTCGCTGGTCTGGCAGCGAGTATGAAAACAACTTTATTTTCTTCATTTCTGGCGTGAAACAATCTGAAAAAGGGCCCTCGGCGGTTTCGCTCCCACAGTCACTTTTTCCAGAACATGCCTCACGACCCCGACCCTCCTCCGGCTAAAAGATTCAAGCCGGGATCCGTGTTTTTCCGCCTCGATAAGAACAAGCCTGGAATGCTGCTGCCTAGAAAGGGAAATGCGAGCACTCCGATAGACGTCCAGAGGAAGCAGCTTCCCATCTATCAAGCGAAGCCTCAGCTCCTGAGCCAGCTGAGGCAGCTGCACGGTGCTGTCCTCATAGGTGAGTGTTCACAGCTACAGCCAGCCGCACACGTGAACAACACTATACTCTGTAGTTTATCTTAAACTGCCTATTTTGTGTTGGGTTTGTGGGTAGAAAGTCTGGCTAACGTCTCTTCACAGACATGTGTCTTCTGTTATTTCTGCCCACGTGATAATCAAAAGTATGCAACGTTAAATATATAAATAGAGTTAAAGTTTGCTTTGGGCTCCGCCCTGTATCTGTATGTGTCAGATAACTCAGTCCTGTGTGATCCGGCAGGTGAGACCGGCTCTGGGAAGACCACTCAGATCCCTCAGTATCTGTACGAGGCTGGCATCGGGCGGCTGGGCATGATCGCTATCACTCAGCCCCGAAGAGTTGCTGCCATCTCACTGGCAGGAAGGGTGGCAGAGGAGAAGAGGACTCAGCTGGGGAAGCTGGTACTCACGATAAACGGGATTCCCGTCTGCTGTGGACACCGGAGTTGATGCCTCTGCGTTGTTGACGTCTGCGCTGTGTTTCTGTTGCTTCCTCTTAGGTTGGCTACACGGTGCGTTTCGAGGATGTCACCTCCCCTGAGACAAAGCTGAAGTTCATGACTGATGGTATGCTCCTGCGCGAGGCCATCGGAGACCCCCTGCTGCTGCGCTACACTGTGGTGGTCCTGGATGAAGCTCATGAGCGCACTGTGCACACCGACGTGCTCTTTGGTGTGGTTAAGACGGCTCAGCGCAGGCGCAAGGAGCTTAACAAGATTCCCTTGAAGGTAGGAGCAAAGTTCACACGTGTTGTGACTTCGGCGTTTCTAGTAAACGCAGTGTGAATCGCCTCACTGCATCTGCTCTAAAGCCTGCACCTGGTGTCCTAACCTCCACAGGTCATAGTGATGTCGGCCACGATGGATGTGGATCTGTTCTCCGAGTACTTCAACAAGTCCCCCGTGTTGTACTTGGAAGGCAGGCAGCACCCCATTCAGATCTACTACACCAAACAGCCACAGTCAGACTACCTGCAGGCTGCTCTGGTCTCCATCTTCCAGATCCATCAGGTAGTTTCTGTGTCTCCTATTTCCAGTTTAGATGAAGCCAAACAAACGCACCGCTCTTCTTAGCATCATTATTGGAAACACAGGTTACGTTCTGTCGTGATGACGATTTTCCACACACGGTCATGCAGGAGGCTCCTTCATCACACGACATCTTAGTCTTCATGACGGGCCAGGAGGAGATTGAGGCACTGGCGAGGACGTGTCGGGACATCGCCAAGCATCTGCCTGACAGCTGTGGCCCGATGGTAGTTATCCCACTATATGCATCTCTGCCCCCAACACAGCAGCTCAGGGTCTTCCTGCCAGCTCCAAAGGTACAAACATGTCTCAACATCTCACACTGCTGCTCTCAGCAGTATCTTCTGATTTAGACATTCAGCATCATGTTGTAAGTCTTGCAAACGTTTTTCTCTCCAGGGCTGCAGGAAAGTCATTCTCTCCACAAACATCGCCGAGACATCAGTTACAATCTCTGGGATCAAATACGTCATAGACACGGGGATGGTGAAGGCCAAACGCTTCAATCCAGGTGAGAAGATTCAGATTGCAAATTCACAAGTCACGCAGAGAGAAATACTTGTGCTTGAGTCTTTCCATTTAATACTAAGGGGGGGGAAACACGGTGCACCCGACCCCTGCAGCGCCTCCTGCGGGTAGTGGGCCTGCAGGAAGATGGGTCCGTGTCCCTTTTTCACACTGTGCCACATGGATTTAGGCCCAGCCACCAGACGCTCGCCCGCAGGCACCCTCCCCGGGCCTGGCTCCAGGGCAGGGCCCCGGTAACCCTATCCCGGGCAGGGGGAACTGTTCCCTCGATGGGCTTCTTCTGAATTGTTCTTAGTCTGGTCCCTCGGTTGGGCTGCTGCCCCTGTGACCGGCTCCGGATAAGCAGCAGAAGATAGATGGATGGGAAAAAACCCACAAATGGGAAAAAATGTGGTTTCCAGGGTTTTTTTGCTGTAAGGATCATTTAGATGTGTAAAAATATTTGTTTGGCTTGTGACCCTTTGAAAGAAGTCGAGCCCTCCCCCGTGATCCTAAATTGGACGGCACAGATAAGGTGTTCTCCTAACAGCGCACATGATGTGACTCTCAGACAGCGGCCTGGAGGTGTTGGCGGTGCAGCGTGTTTCCAAAGCGCAGGCGTGGCAGCGAGCAGGCCGGGCTGGCAGGGAGGACTCTGGCTTCTGCTATCGTCTTTACACTGAGCAGGAATTTGACAACCTCGTCCCCACGACTGTTCCTGAGATTCAGAGGTAGGCTGTGGAGTCTGCTCTACACGCGTGATAGTAAAAATCCACCTCACGTGTCTCATTGATTTAGCTGTGTGTGATGCTTCTCACCCGCAGGTGTAACTTGGCAGGTGTGATGCTGCAGCTCATGGCTCTGGGGATTCCAGACGTGACAAACTTTGATTTCATGTCCAAGCCTTCTCCAGGTAAGATGCTGTCAGTCAGGAATCCCCTCTGGTCCTCCGGTAAGCGATGCAGAGTTAGCTGTAGTAGTGCTTTGTGTTTTCCACCAGAGGCCATCCGTTCTGCTGTGGATCATTTGGAGCTGTTGGGAGCTGTGGAGAAGAAGGACGGGCAGGTTTTCCTCACCACTCTGGGAAAGAAGATGGCGAGCTTCCCTCTGGAGCCCAGATATGCCAAAGTAAATCCTGCTGGTTCTGCTCTGATATTCTTTGTACATTTAGTCAAAGACAAAGTGTCAGCTCACAAGCAGACCCCTCTGTTTGCTCCACGCCGCAGACCATCCTGCTGTCCCCGGACTACTCGTGTTCCGAGGAGATTTTGAGCATCGTGTCGCTGCTGTCTGTGGACACCGTGCTGTACAACCCTCCGGCCCGGCGGGACGAGGTGCTTGCAGTGCGCAAGAAGTTCATGTCCAGTGAAGGAGACCACATGACGCTGCTAAACATTTACAGAGCGTTCAAGAAAGTCAGTGGCAACAAGGTGGGTGCGATGAACACAACTAGTGAAAATACATAAATGAAATCGTGCTGCTGAGCTGTCACGTGATCTCTGCTGCTGTAGGAGTGGTGTCGGGAGAACTTTGTCAACAGCAGGAACATGGGCCTCGTGAAAGACGTCCAGGCACAACTTAAAGAAATCTGCCTTAAGGTACATCTGCTGACCTCTGCCAGCACACAGGGATTCTCCCAGGAATCGCTGTTTATCCTGATCAACTACAGAGTATTTATTAACATTTAATGTGTAAATATTATTATGAATGTGCATCATCTCACAGGCTAACGCCTCCGGGGCTATTTTGAAAACAGCGAGTTGATGAATGGGTGCTTTCCTCCTTGATCTCTGCTGCACACCTGTCTTTGTGCGTCTCTGCGGTGAAGTCATGTGACCTGTCTAATAAGTCACGTCTTGTTTTCCCAGCTGAACCTGAAACTGGAATCGTGTGGAGCAGACACGGCGAGCGTTCGCCGCTGCCTTGCCCACGGGATGTTTGTCAACGCTGCAGAGCTGCAGCCCGACGGCAGCTACTTGGCTCTAGACACCCACCAGCCCGTGGCCATCCACCCGTCCTCCGTCCTTTTCCAGGCCAAGCCAGCGTACGTGGTCTTCAACGAGCTGCTGCACACCTCCCGCTGCTACATGAGAGACCTCTGTTTGGTCGACGCCGACTGGCTGCTGGATGCAGCGCCCGAGTACTTTGGCCGCAAGCTCCACCTCAACAAGAGCTAACCAACAAAGAAACGGGCCGCCTGCCACAAAGACTCTTATTGCAAGTTGGTGCAGAACGTCCGCTGTGTCGTGAACTACTCTGGATTTCACTACCTCCCAGTTGACAAGCTTTGGGCATGTGTCACTGAAGCAGAAGTCTGCATATCGAAGCTTGACTTCCTCCGGACTGTCATTCCAATTTTATGAGCTGTAATTTCTTCTTCTCGTCATTTAGCCACACGGTTGGCCTGAAAAGCCAGTTTGCTTTGATTCTATCAGTAGTTGCATGCATTTACACAGCACAGGTAACCTCAAAGGAGCACAGCACGGGGCTGTTCTCCACCATGTTCTTCTTCATTGCTACCAAATAGCCATGAAAACGCTACAGCAGACAGATCAGTGGCTGCTCTACTCTGAAGGATGAGTTTTTCAGGAGCTAAGAAAAGCACTCTGATTGTTTGGGGTCTACATGAAGTGGTCTTACAGGGGTTTCTTTATGCAGTCAAAGTAGATTTGTTTCAGTCTACTGTCAGCTGTTCCCTTATTCACAACATGAAAAACAAACGCAGCGTGTCACACTGACATGGTTTCACTTACACAGCCTTGTTAGCTCGTGCATGCTCTTCTTCCCATCTGCAGTCGTGTCACCGTCCAGCATGCCTTCCTCTCCAGGTTCTGCTTGTTGCTGTTGGTCGTGCAGATGCCCACGCAGTCACCACACGTACGTGCAGACGCGTGCGGCTCCGTCACGCTTCGTAGAATGTAAATGACGCCGTGTTGATGAACAGGACGGAGTGTCTTTTTTTTACACGTTGGACTCAGGATTGTAAAATATAACCTGAATAAAATACACAGTTTCTAACTTTGTAGTCAAACGCTGAATGCTTTAGAGAATTATCAAAAGATCTGATCTGCATGAAGTTTATTGGAACGAATGCACGCCTGCCGGGGCTCCTCTCTGCGTGGATCATCTGATCCTAATACATGTTTGTTACATATTCTAATAAAAACGAATCCACCTGACTCGGCACACGTCAGTCAGGTTCTAACATGTGTTTAGTGTTGTTGTGTTATGGCCATAGTATGGTTTAAGCACTGTGCGAAAGTCTTGAGCCACCTCGTTTTTAAAAACATTTTGCTTCCAAGCAGACGACCTAAGTGCTTTTGAGCAATAGTTCTCCAGGCTAAGTTCTCCGTTGGATGCTGGATGCTTTTTCACTCATTTTCAGTTCTGACCATTTTCAAAGGAACGTTTTGGGTTTTTTAAATTTATTTATTTATTTATTTAGGACAGTGCATGTTAATGAACATAAATGTAAAAAAAATTTTTACATGAATGGAAACATACCAGATTATAGCCAAGGGCTAATTTCCATCTGTTGTCCTTAAACATAAAAAATAGACATAATTCATAAAAATTCATCATTCATTCATAATAAAAACTCCATCACCAAACTTACACACACACACCATTCTGTTCCCAAATAAAACATTAAAACTATACAACTTATACATGATCACACACTTGATTTGTCCATAACCAGTTTTTAACCTTTGCCTTAAACAAATTGAATGTCGAGCATTCTCTAATGGGTTGAGGAAGACTGTTCCACAGATGGCCTCCTGGACAGAGAGGACGTTCTGCCCAAATGCTGTCCGTCTGTGGGGTATAAACACGTCTCCTCAGATTGTAGCTCGAGTGGTCCTGTCTGAGCTTTCTTTATGCCTAATGAACTGCTTTAGTGGTGGTGGAGCAAAGGAGTGTAAGACTTTATATATTAAACTCACTCTTTTAAGTTTCACTAAGTTATTGAAGTTCAGTAATTTCTGTTTTTTTAACACATGACAGTGGTGGGAGGTCGGTTTTTTGTCAAGTAGTTTTAAACTTCTTTTATAAATGTTTTCAATAGTTTTAAGTGTTGTTGGACAAGCAAGTGACCAGGACGTCAAACAATAGTCCATATGAGAGATGATCATTGAGTAAAAATAAGTTTTTGCAACATTCATATTTAAATTATTACGTATATGATTAAAATTTCGATTATTAAATTTAAGTACCTGGGACACTTTATGTGACTCTTGAAGGATAATGTTGGGTCTAGAATGACCCCAAGATATTTAAATTCTGGAGCTAATTCAAGCTCTGCTCCATCCAGGAATATGTTTGACTGCTTCAAGTTTAAGGGGCGTTTTGAAAAATACATACTGACAGTTTCTGAGGTGTTCAACATTAGGCATGAGTCTAATTATTATTCAAGTCTCTTAAACAGCCAACACTTTGCATAACTTTGAGGGAGAAGCCAGTGTTGTCTCCACATACAACCTGTCATATCTTTAGACGCTGTGTTACTATATCATTCGCTCCCATTTCTTTATTTGAATCAACAGAAAATGCCAAAGATGACATTTCCTCCAGGGGCTCTTGTGTTATGATGGAGTTATGATTTTGACCCACCATGCAATACTATCAGAAGAGTAGTGTGTTTGTTTTTTAGCATGATATTGGTCACAAACACTCTGCCAATGCAGTAAAAGTAGACCTGGATAGAAAAGCACGCAACAGCGCACCATCAGTCGTGGCCTGACCTCTCCATCGCTGAAGCAGTGAAGCAGCCGACATGCAAAGAAGAGCTTTGAATGTCCGTTAAGAAGCCCGGACGACTCTTCCTGAAGACTACTCAAAGAAATGGCAAGACTTGTCTAAGAGAGTTTAGGCTGTGATGAAGAATAAAGTGTTCATACCAAATATTTGGACTTTCAAGCTCATTAGAAGTGCACAAACTCTGTTTTTGCCTCATGTATTTGCGTTTATGTTTCAATGGACTTATTTCCCATTGTAGTAGCAAAACGGAAATGAGAAGCGTCTCAAGACTTTGACTGTTCATTGAGTCACTTCAGTACACAGGATCTCCCTGCTGCCGTTCAAAGACAGGTTCACAGACGCTGTCTGCGGGCTGTTGAAACACTGGAAAGCAGCTCCATCTGCTGGCGGGAGGGATTCACATGATGCACCTGATCAGCGAAGTGTCTGTTTTACTTTGGCTGATGCAATCCCGTCCTTAGGAACCTCAGTCGATCATGTATGCACACACACACTGAAAAGGGAAATTCCTACAAATGCACTACGGTAAACCAATCGAAATAAACCCCTCCAAGCTTTTCAGTAGCAGAACTGAGGCTGGGACTATTTTATTGAATCTTGACAGTTTTTAAGCCAAAACGGGGTTTAACTCTGGAGCAAAGCCTTATTAAATCTCGCCCCTGCACGCAGATATTTTTGCACTTAATCTCCTTAAATATGTATTTGTAAGCGTTTCTGTTTTAGTGTCACAGCGTGAAGTTTTAGATTTGTAGCCACACTGTAAAAAGCTGCAGCGCCCTCTGCGCTCGCTGATTTGAACTGCAGGGGGCGCTGATGTGTAGACAATCGTCTACACACACGTAATTTTTCCAAATAACTTTAATTAGTTTATTTATTATTTATTTTTCCTGTTATAGTCCTTTTTGTCGTATTCTGTGTAGTTTTTTAATATTTAAAATTGCTGTTTCGTGTCTTTCGCTTTTAGAGTATTACTTCCGGCGCAAAGAGTATCTGGGTCAATGTGTCCTTCCACACGTGCTGTCGGCGTCTTCTAGAAGCAGCGTCGGTAACCGGTGTTCACAGTTAGCTGTGCGGCACTGAGCGCATTGATTCTGTCGTGACAGGTCGTGGTGTTTTTGTACAATCATGCTAAAGTCAGTCGTCCGTGCGGTGGGAGCAGCTGCTCGCCTTTCTTCAGCCAGCACCTCCGCAGCGCGAGTTCTGCCCCTCAGCTACCCGGCACTGCGCTCTCCGAGTTCGGCAATAACTCGGCCCTTCACCCGGTCTCTCTGGATGTTAAGTAATAACGGAGCCTCGTCTGGATACAGGCCCAAACTCTTCAGCTCCAAGGTGTTGAGTCCGTCGGTGTCGTGTGGCTGTGGAGGACTGCACACAGAAGGTGACGTTTGGTTTAATCTGCTTTATACAAGCCAGGCAGCCAATAAACGTAACATTAGATGGATCCGGCAACTTGGACTGCTTGGATCAACACGTCCTTTACAATTTAAAGGGGTAAAAAGATTGTTTAACGATCGTTATAGACTGAGATCAGCATCTTTGGAGTCTTTCACCTTAAACTGTGATTAGTGGCTGTCACTGAAAAAGGCTCTGAACCTGCCAATAGTCTTTGATCATTCAGCACACGTGACACGTGTAGGACTGTTCATAGTGTCAAACGAGAAGTTTTTGGACAGCCACAAAGCAGATGTTTCATTTTCAGCAGTCTTACCAGCACCCGTGTGTTGTGTAAAATGTTAGAATCAGCCTCGATGGTCATTTTAATTGTCAAAATGAAACCTTTAAACAAACTGCATCACGTCTCATGATGAAACCATAACCTCTTTGTTCAGGTGACAAAGCTTTTGGCGACTTCCTGTCTGATGAAATCAAAGAAGAGAAGAAGATCCAGAAAAACAAAAGTCTTCCTAAGGTGTCTGGAGGATGGGAGCTGGAGATGAATGGCACAGAGGCTAAACTCACAAGAAGTGTTTCTGGAGAAAAGTAAGTCTGCTAAAATGTGTGGGCAGCGTGGCGTGACAGACCAGCTCACCGTATTTCTGCTCTTCACAGAGTCACGGTCACATTCAACGTCAACAACAGCATTCCTCCCAACTTTGAGGAAGAAGTGGAACAGACACAGCAGAAATCAGCAGAAGAGGAGGTGAGGCACAGCCAGTGGTTTGATGAGGTTAAGCTTTTTAACACTGACCTGTGTGTCATTCAAACATAACCAAAGACGCCTACGAAAGACAACAGACGATTTAGAAAAGAACTTAAACTTGTATCTTTAAGCACTTCGTTGCTAGCAGCCTGTCACAAAAACATTTATTCCCATTTCTTTAGTAGAAACTGTGAAAAACACGCCAGCGATGGTTGGACGCAGTTTGACAGGTTAAACATTGTATTTCTGCAACAACAAGATGATTCCCAAAGAGCTGTCATTGCAGCATGTTGTGCAATATGGCCTTTTAAAAACATCTGAGGAAACTGGACAGCAAGTGATAGGCCTAAACCAGGGGGGTCCAACTCCAGGCCTCGGGGGCCAGTGTCCTGCAGGTCTTAGATATCACCCTGCATCAAGTGATTAGTTCGTTACCAGGCCTCTGGAGAACTTCAAGACATGTGGAGGAGGTCATTTAGCCATTTAAATCAGCTGTGTTGGATCACCAGCCCTCGAGGCCTGCAGTTTGACACTCCTGCCCTAAACTATCTACAGCAGATGAAGAGTGTCTGAAAGCTGCGTCCTTAAGAAATGGATGAAAAAATACAGCAAAGATTTGACAGAGAACACGAGAGAAGTTTGTTTATCTACTGCGACCTCATCAGAAATGAAGTGAAAGGCTGGCTCTCAAGAAGCTGTTGAACATTAGTGAGGAATCTAAATGTGAGAGTTTTCTTTCAAATCATAGTTGGTACGTACAGAAAAGGTCAGGAGAGGGAAAACAGGCTCCGACTGTAAAACAGTGGAGGCTGCATTTCAGCCAGCAGTGCTAATATTAGATAAGATGGCCTTTTGTTAGTCCAAGAGATGGAAAACATCTCTGTTAGCGCGCTCGTCAAACGCAACAAAAGCTGAGTTGAAGAATAAAGACGAAATATTGACTTTCAGGCTCATTAGAGTTGTATGAACTCGTAAGTTTGTCTTCTACACTGTTTTCATATTAGTTTACTGTGTTTTCATGTCTGCACTCGTTTCAATAAACGCCTCCTCCATTTGCTCATTTCCTAACAACACTTAAACGCTTGCACAGCGCCGTAGGCGGCTCCTGCCTTACACACTGACGTTTTTAACCTTAACGTTTCACGTATTAAGCTTTTTCCCCCTTTTTGCAGCCGGAGATTGTATCAACACCCAACTTTGTTGTTGAAGTGACAAAGCAGGCTGCCAAACATTCCCTGGTGTTCGACTGCCATTTCCCTGAAGATGAGGTAAAGTCAAATAAAATGAATGTCTAATATTGCCAGTAGGAGCAGTACTCAATACTGAACAATTTGTATTTTGTAGATGAGTCACGGTGAGGGAGAAGAGGAGAGCGACATCTTTGCCATTCGAGAGGTCAGTTTTCAGCCACAGGGAGATTCAGAGTGGAAGGAGACGAGCTACAACCTCAACACAGACTCTTTGGACTGGGTGAGAGCCGAGGCAGTACACACAGCAACGGTTCAATTATAACAGTCACTGAAACCAACGCTGTGTTCAAGGTTGCTTACTTTCTTGTACTGTTTCTCAGGCCCTGTATGACCATCTGATGGACTTCCTGGCTGACCGTGGGGTCGACAACACCTTCGTCGATGAGCTCACGGAGCTGAGCACGGCCATCGAGCATCAAGAGTACATCAAGTTCCTGGAAGACCTCCAAGGCTTTGTCAAATGTAATTAACCTTACTTCAGTGCACATTCTGGGAGAGTTCGAGGTGAGAGGGTACAGTAAGACTAAAGCACTCGGCTGTCCATCGATATGTTTGATGACCCTAAAAGACTGATGATGCCATCGGCCAGCAGCTGTCACGTGGCTGCAGATGTGCTTTTTGTGACGCTATTTTTCTGTAACTTGAGGTTCAGACACAAATGTATGAAAAGAATTACAAGTTGTGGTCATGTGTATAATCTGCTTTGTTGCAGTCAATATTTAAATATTCTAACAGTTCTCAAGCCAGTAATGGGACAATTTGTCAAAGTGAGACGTTGAACATTTCAATAAAAATCATCTCTTTGGTGTAAATGTGACAGCCTCTGATTTTAAAGCGTGACCACCTGGCTTTGAGTCTAAAGTGTGGCTGGCTGAGCAGAGTGTGTGGCCTTACTGAATGTGAATCATGTTGGTCAGAGGAAGGAACGGCGCTGTTCAATAAAACGGTTTAATACAGTACGTTTGTCTATTTTCATTTTTACATGTATTCATACAGTGTGACTTTATTTCATGCACTAAAAAGTCATTTTAATTCATAAACTAGTTTTTGACACTGTCACCAGCAGGCACACACAGCTAAGACCCGTCAAGCACCTGATATTTTGAGCTCTTGTGTAATGGGCTAAGTTTCCATTCAGCTTAAACACTCCCAAGAAAATCTCCAGGACTCAGACGATTGGATTCCAGAAGTTTTTACTGGGCACTTTTGTGAAACTGTAAACACAATACAATGAAATATACTGTAAACACAATACAATGAAATGTATTATAGATGCAATAAGCTCAAAGCATCTGGCTAATTATCACAGCTTGACAGCCTAGCCGTATAGCTTATATGAGACACAATAAAGCTAACCGAATAACAGACAACGGTTCAAAACGCTTCACCGCTTAATTGTACAAAATGAATTATACTCACAGACTATGCCTTAGCGAAGAGAAAAGGATTAATCCTGTAACGGCGGAGCTGGCGGTTGAATGAGCCCACACGCTAATATCCCGAGTCACACAGTAGATTCACTTCCTGACTCTCAGCGTAAACTGCTCTCGTGTTGTCATGGTTACGAAAATACACACACCGCTCTAAGCTACGATAGCGAGATAAAGAGAACACAAAGAACACATTTCTGGGGGCATAACACTCCCCGCTTGGGGTCTTTAAGAGCCCACATCAATTGGCAGAGTCAGACTTTGGAGAAAGAAGCAGAACTACTTCTGTAATGGGACGAGAGAATCCTCTTATATTTCCATCTTTAACGACCTCCACTTCGACTCTCCGGACCAGACCGTCCTTCCCTGGAAAGGCTTTCGTGATGATGCCTATGGGCCACTCATTTCTCTCTGCCCGATCATCCTTTAAGAGAACTACGTCCCCTTCTTGAAGATTCGGCTGTTTCCCTTGCCACTTGTGTCGAAGTTGCAGTGTTTTGAGGTATTCACGCCTCCATCTGTTCCAAAACATGTCTGCCAGGCCCTGAACTTGTTTCCACTCCTCCCTGAAGAGATCTGCTTTCTCGAACTTGCCTGACGGCAAAGGAGGCGCGGAGCCTGTTTTGAGAGTCAGGAGCATGGCTGGTGTGAGGATGCAGGGCGACTCGGGGTCGGATGACACTGGAATGATCGGCCTTGCATTCATAATTGCTGCTACCTCGGCCATAAGCGTGGTCAGAACCTCGTGCGTCAGGCGAGACTTTCTCTGTTCAAGCAGCATGCAGTCCAAGATACGGCGGGCAATGCCGATCATCCTCTCCCATGCGCCACCCATATGGGATGCATGGGGTGGGTTAAACACCCAGGTGCAGCTCTGTTTACTGAGGTACTTCTCCACCCTGTCGAACCCTGAGTTTTCCTTGTCCATCCCCAGCTCACGTGAAGCTCCGACGAAGTTAGTTCCGCAGTCCGAGCGTATCTGCTTCGCGGGGCCCCTGACCGCAAATAATCTCCTCAAGGCGTTAATAAAGCTGCTGGCACTCATGGCTTCGATCACCTCAATGTGCACTGCCCTGGAACACATACACGAGAACATCACCGCCCATCGCTTGGAGTTCGAAACTCCTCCTCTTGTGCGGCGTGAAACGATGCCCCACGGTCCAAAGACATCGACACCTATGTAGGTGAAGGGAGGTGCTACTTGTAACCGTTCTGCCGGCAGGGCTGCCATCCGTTGATGTTCGGCCTTCCCTCGCAGCTTCTTACAAGTGATGCATCTGTAGAGCAGACTGCTGATACAGCGTTTGGCTCCCACGAGCCAAAAACCTGCGGCCCGAACGGCACCCTCAGTAAGATGTCTCCCCTGGTGTTTTACTGCTTCGTGATAGTGGGACACAAGCAGAGTTGCGAGGTGATGCCGGCCAGGAATGATGATGGGATGAGTCTCGTTCATGCCTAAGCCTGACTGCTCGATCCGACCTCCTACCCTGAGTAGTCGATCCTGGTCCATAATGGGATGCAATCTCCACAAGCTGCTGGAAGATGGTATGTCGACTCCAGAACCGATACACTTGAGCTCTTCCGCGTAGCACTCACCCTGGACACTCTTTACGATGCACACTTTGGCTTTCAGCAGCTCCTCTTCCATAGGACGACAGATGTGCCAGCCTCGACATTCGCCCTGCGTCGAGCGAGCGAAGGAGCTAGCTACGTGGATCAAATGTGCAATGGCTGCATGGAGTGTGCTGAACTTGGAGAAGCGTTCAAAGCGTTGAGGGTGTACCACGCCTTTAGCGACATGGGTGAGTTTCGCCGTCACCTGTGGACGCACTTCGGCGTCGATGTCGGGCTCGACAAGATTGTACGTCTCTTGAAGCTCGGATGGATGCCCTGATGCGTCGCAAAGAAAGGCTGGTCCTTTGAGCCATGGTGTACTGCTGAGCAGGGCTGATGCTACAGCTCTTGACCCAACGTCAGCTGGGTTAAGATGCGTTGGAACGTACTTCCACTGGCCGGGACAGGGTGACTGAAGGATACGTTGGACCCTATTGTGTACGTAGACATAAAATCTCCTTGACTGGTTATGGATGTATCCCAGTACGACCTTACTGTCTGTGTAGTAGGTGATGTTGTCGTACGTTGTGTCCATCTCGGCGATCTCGACGGCGAGCACAGCAGCACAAAGTTCAAGTCTAGGGACAGTTAGGCTAGGTTGGGGAGCCAACTTCGATTTCCCAAAGACAAACCCAATCTCAGTTTGTCCCTGCTTGCCAGTTACCCTGATGTAGGCTACGGCCGCTATTGCTCTGACCGATGCGTCGGCGAAGACGCAGAGTTCTCTCCTTAGGGCGCCTGTGGTGGAGAGGGACATATAAGGCCGTGGTATTTGGAGCCCCTCCAGGTCTTGAAGAGACTGTTTCCATCTAGTCCACTCGGTCTCCATGTCTTTGGGAAGGGGTGCGTCCCAATCTTCCGCTTGCAAGGTGAGTTCTCTTAGGATCCGTCTTCCATCAACTGTGATGGGTGCTAGAAACCCTAGGGGGTCGTATAGACCAGTGGCGGCTGGCCCATAGGGGGCGCTCGGGCTCCGCCCCCCCAAATGTGGAGGAGTAAAAATATATATTTTTAAAAAATTCATCAATGATAGTTTTACTATGTGTGTGCCCATATACAGCCAGGCGTATTTTAACATTTTCACCAGCTGACTCATTAAAGTTCAACCAACAAACGGTGTTTTTCTTCTTCTGGGGCGCTCGTCAAAGCGCCCTTGATATGCAGCGAAATAGCCTATCATTAAATGGTTGCCAGGGGAAAATAATAAATATTTGACCTATCAGCGTCGCTGAATTAAATGGTTTGGGGGCGCTTAAAATTGCGCCCCTGCAGAAAACGCGCGAAGATTTGCTGTTCTAGAATTTTACCTCAGTCAGTAGCCTAAGTGAGCTATAAGGTCAGAGAGAGACGATGGCAGCGGTATTGTTAACGGTTGAGGCACAGCCTCCCCCAAATTCGGTTAGATCGCTTCTAACCTACCCTTTTGCCAGAAGGACAATGGCAGAAAAACTGCAAGTTAAAGAGTTGGGACCTGACAAGCCCGAAATTCAACTAACCCAGGCAACGAAGGAGAAGTCAAAAGCATACAACAGGACTTTTTGTCGGAGTTGGTTCCAGCGCAAGTCGTGGCTGACAGGCTGTGGAACAGCTAATGCACTTTTTTGTTTCCCGTGCATACTGTTCAAAAGTGACAAGTGTGATTTGACGTGGACACAATCTGGACAAACCGACTTAAAGCACCTCTCCGAACGAATCAAGAAACATGAAAGCTCACGAGTTCATATGGACAACAGTGTAAAGCTAGCTGTGCTAGGGAAAACTAGCATAGCGGCGCAGCTAGATGATGGACATCGGATTGCTTTAAGAAGGCACAACGAAGAGGTAGATAAAAACCGTCATATTTTATCTAAAATCATCGATTGTATTAAGTTTTGTGGTGCTTTTGAGCTAGCAATGCGGGGACATGATGAAAGTGATTCCTCAGACAATCCAGGGATTTTTAGAGGTTTAGTCGACTTGATGGCATCAATTGATCACGACTTGAGGCAACACCTTGAAAATGCTACTGTATTTAAAGGCACCTCGAAAACAGTCCAGAACGAGATCCTGGATTGCATGTTGGCAGTTCTGAGAGAAAGGATCGTGGAAGAAGTAAAGGCAGCGAAGTTTTTAGCCATTCAAGCTGATGAAACCACTGACATTTCTACACACTGTCAGTTAGTCATGGTGCTAAGATACATTGACCAACGAAACCGTATTCAAGAGCGTTTTTTTGAATTCATCAAGCTACCCAATGCTTGTGCAGATGCAATAGCCAGTGCCTTATCGGAGAGGCTGCGCTTCATCCTCCCCCAGGGACAAGAGAGAAAGTTGATCGCCCAGGCCTACGATGGGGCCGCTGTAATGAGGGGTACCACTGGAGGAGTGCAGCGTAAGATACAGGACATTTATGCTAACGCTCACTACGTACATTGTTATGCCCATCAGTTAAACCTGGTAATGCAACAAGCAACCTCCCACATCCCTCAAATCAGTCACTTTTTTTCCGACATAGCAGGATTCGCTTCTTTTTTTACTAAATCGAGCAAGAGGACTGCAGTGCTTGACGAGGTGGTGGCGCACCGACTTCCAAGTGCATCGGCAACCCGTTGGAACTTCAACAGTCGTGCTGTGAATACAGTGTATGAACATAAAGACGATCTGGTGAGGTGTTTTCAGACCATCCGTAACAGTGAAGGATTTGATGCCCCTACAAAGAGAGATGCCGGTGGTTTCGTGAGAATGCTGGAAGACGAAGCTTTCTGTTTTTTCCTGGCCTTGTTTCACAAGATAATGCCACATGTAGACATGCTGTATAACCACCTACAGAAGAGAAACATCGATTCTGTCACCATCGCAGGGATCACCCAGACATTCATCAGCCGCATGCAGGCTATCAGGTAGGCATAAAAGCATAAATATGTAACCTAGAATAAATGTTCATTATCTATGCATAGATTCTATCAAATTCTCTGCATATATTCTGTGTTCTGTGACTTAAATGTTTAATGGAATTCAGATAATTTTGATTTATATCAGCCTTTGAAGTAATTTTATGAAAAATATTTGATTAAGTATATTTGATGAAGTATATTCCCAGTAATGATTTGATGTAGCCTATACCATAGGCTATTTCCTGAAATTATGGCCAGGGCCTTTATTTACTTGCACTGGTTTTCCCCCAGCCATTAAACCAGGTCCGGTTATTAATTAAATCCGGTAATTCCCGGTAATTAGAACACAACCTTTGTTTGGTTTGTGTTTGGTTAATATATCCCTATTCAGTTTTCAGAAGCCATTAATGAAACTTATGTATTGGATCAGGGAGGCACTTCCTAATCTGGTTGTGGATGAGGAGTACAGGGGACCTGTTCAAGACCCACCCACAAAGAGACGGAGAACATTGGGGGAAGACAGGCAACACCATTTGGCACTGGAGGTAAGCACTAGCTGCTTGGTCTGATTTAAATCGGATCATCAGATAAAATCTAATGACGATGCTGTCAGATGTCATTTGATATAGTGGTCATGACTGTTTTGTTTTGTTATGGACAGATTTTTTTTTTCAGAATAATGATTAACATGAGACATGTGCCAAAGTCTTACCACTGAATCTAACTCTTACCAATTATATATTATTGGATAGGTGTGCGACACCATTATGAGCCATGCCAAGGAGAGGTTTTCTTTCACCAAGCACCTTGTCAGCGCCACTCTGTTGCAAGGAGACTTGTTCCAACAACACAGCAAAAATTTTCCAGATGCAGCACTACAAACCACAGTGGAAGCCTATCCCTCATTGGACAAAGCCAGACTTAAAACAGAACTGTCCCTGATCTACGACAACGAGGAGTTTCAGAGTTGTAGTGGTGCGCTGGCGCTCTATCAGGTTCTGATGGAAAACAACCTTCAAGACACATTCACCGAAACTGTAAGTCTTCTTAACATCCTCATCACCACACCAATGACAACATCAGAATCGGAGAGGTGTTTCTCTACTTTAAAGAGGATAAAAACTTTCCTGAGAAACAATATGGCTCAGGATCGGCTCAACGCTCTGGCTATGCTGTCCATAGAGAAAAAACTCACACAAGAACTTCCTGATTTCAACACCAGGGTCATCGAGAAATTTGCCACTCAGAAAGACAGACGAGCAAAGTTCTTGTACAAATAAGAACCCTTAACCATATTTACTCTCTTTCTCCATCCCTCTCTCTTTCTCTCTTTAGCCCACCCCCCCAATCAGTTTACAGTTGTTGTTTTCAATAGTTATTTTTCATTCATTCATTCAAAAAAAAAAAAATCTGTTCATGTTCATTTTTACAAATCTATACAAATGGCCAGAATATGGTTGTTCATTTTTACAAATCTATACAAATGGCCAGAATATGGTTGTTCATTTTAAATTTAAATTAAAATTGTGTTGTTTGATGTACTCATTAAATGGGTCATTTTAGTCGATATCATAAAAATTGCCCCCCCTGAGATTTTTTTCAGGAGCCGCCACTGGTATAGACTGTTCACGGTCGAGAGTACCCCTCTGCGGGTGAACGGCTTCTGATCGATCTCGATCTGGAACGTGAAAGTGTCCGTGCGCATGTTCCAGAACAGTCCCAGGCTACGCTGGATAGGCAGATCATCGATGGAGAGATCCAGGCCATTGAAATCCTGAGAGCGATCCTGGGAGGGGAATGCTCTGATGACCGCGGAACGATTTGATGCAACCTTGTGCAGCCTGAGGTTGGAAGCCGCGAGCATCTTCTGCGCTCGCTGGAGAACTGCGATGCCTTCTTCCTCTGTACTGAAAGACTTTAAGGCATCGTCGACGTAGAAATCGCGGTCGACGAATCTCCTAGCATCGCTGCCGTAGTCGGCCTCTGCTGCCTTAGCCGCCCGCCGCAGGCAATACACTGCGACGGCAGGCGAGGGGCTGTTACCAAAGAGATGCACCCGCATCCTGTAATCCACGACGTCAGAGGTAGGGTCATTGTCTCTATACCACAGGAAGCGGAGAAAATCCCGGTGGTCTTCTTTCACGATGAAGCAGTGGAACATGTGCTCGATGTCGGCGGTGATTGCAACCTGTTCCTTCCTAAACCTCATAAGAACACCTAGTAGGCTGTTATTAAGATCGGGACCACTGAGTAAGACATCGTTGAGCGATACTCCCTCATAGGATGCACTGCTGTCGAAGACCACGCGGATCTTGTCCGGCTTCCGGGGGTGGTACAAGCCGAACAGGGGCAAGTACCAACGCTCCTGACCGGGTTGCAAGGGAGGGGCAGCTTCTGCGTGCGCCTTCTTGAGCATCTTCTCCATAAACTCTAGGAAGTCGGCTTTCATCCGTGGTCGTTTTTCCAGTGAGCGCCGAAGTGAGACGAGGCGTTCAAGAGCCTGTTTCCTGTTGTTAGGGAGTCGCTGCCTCGGTGACCTAAACGGCAAAGGTGCGACCCAACTGTTGGAGCTGTCTTGGCAACACTCGGCTTCCATTATCCTTAGAAACTCCAAATCTTCCCTGGATGGAGCAAGTTTGTGGTCGTTGGGAGTGCGAGCGAAGACGGTTTGCCCCAAATTGTCTCCGATTAGCATCGTCGGGGTTCGCGCTGGATGTTGTTGATAGTCACGTGCTTGTTCAAACACCTCTGTCACTTTGATCTGGTTGTTACATGGCTGGAGATGGCTTGTACAACCGTTCCCTAGAACGGCTGTTTTGTAGCTTCTCACCTCCGGTGGTCTGTGAGCACCTCCGAGGCACACGTCTCCGACGATGACCCATCCCAGGTCAAGCCTTTGGGCGAAGGGAGCATCTCCTGGGCCGCTTATTTGCTCTCGGACCTTGTGGACCCGTAAGATTTCTCTGCCCAGTAAGAGAAGAATGCTGGCGTCTGGGTCCGGAGGTGGTATCTTGTCAGCGATGCGTTTTAGGTGGGTATGATGATAGGCCACACCGGGGGTGGGAATCTCCGCGCGGATGTTGGGAATTTGGTTACACTCGAGGAGTGTAGGCAGAGAGATACTCAGTTTCTCGTCCAACGGCTCTACGGTGTAGCCGCTGGCTCTCCTTCCTGATGTCTCCGTACGTCCCGCGCAGGTCTTTAGTGTGTATGAGTACGAGCGCCCGGAGATCTTGAAGGCTTCGAAGAACTCTGACCGCGCGAGGGAGCGATTACTCTGCTCATCCAATATAGCGTACATTCTCTTGGCTTCCTCTCTTCGTCCGTTTGGGAACACCCTGACGAGACAGATCTTAGCACACGCTCTAGCACTCAGACCTTCCCCACATACCTGTGTGCACGTTGCGTTGACCTCCTGGTTATCAGCTTTGTCCTCCTCCCCGCTATCCTCTGAGATGGAGGGGAACGATTTAGATTTCCAGGTAGGTGGGTGAGGGTGGAGGGCTGTCACGTGGGCAGCGCTACCACACTCGGTGCATGTTATCTTGGCTGTGCAGTTCTTTGCAAAGTGTTCTGTTGACGAGCAACAGCGAAAGCAGACGTAGTGTTCTTTCAGAAGCTGTTTGCGATCATCTAAGCTCTTCTCGCGGAAACCTCTGCATTTCCTCAGAGGATGGGGTTTTTTGTGCAGGGGGCAATGTTTATTCGGGTCAATACGTTCCCTGCTTTCCTTAGACTCGAACTTGGCAGTGCCTGAGACTTGTGTTTTGTGGGTGTGAATGGACGTCTTCGTGGGCCTCTCCCATTTATTCATTCTCTCGTTTGGGGGGCTTGGCGTGAAGAGGTTGAAACTTGGGTCCGTACGTGCTTTCGCCTCGGTGCGGATGAAGTTCACCAACACGGAGAAAGGTGGGAAGCTGACGAAATGTTCTTGTTTGTATCTCGTCCCGTGGTATAGCCACTTTTCTTGTATGCTGTATGGAAGTTTCTCGATGATGGGCTTAATTCCTCTGGAGGTATCCAAGTACGACATGCCCGCGAGGTAGCCATCTTCTTTAGCGGCTTGTAGCTCTGACAACAGGTCGGCTAGATCCCGGAGTCTCCGTGGATCTTTTGTCGTGAGCTTTGGGAAGCTTTCTAGTTTGCTGAACAGAGCTTGTTCGACGGCTTCTGGGGAGCCATATAGTTCGTCGAGGCGCCCCCATGCTGAGCACAGTCCAATAGTTGGATTCCTGATGTTGACCGTTTTTATTCTTCTTACCTGCTCTGTTGACTCCTTTCCCAGGTGTCTGGTTAGGAGGTCGAGTTCTTCTGCAGCAGACAGGTCTAGACTGGCAATGGCGTTCTGGAATGATGTTTTCCAGGCCCAATAGTTTATTGGCTGGTCGTCATATGCGGTGAGACCTGAAGTCACCAAGTGGTTACGAGCGAGATATTTGATGAGGTCAGTGGTTGTAGAATGGTCGTAATCACCTCCGTAGAGTGTCCCGTGGATGGGCTGATGCGTGGGAAACGTAGAATCTCGTTTGGGGTTCTGCTGTAGGAGTGGAGTTGGAGGGGGGTAGAAGGGTGACTTGGAGCTCTGTCGTGTTGGTGCGTCGCTTCTCCAAGGGCCCTGAAGAGCTTGGTGTGGCGTAATAGCAGCAGGAGCGGCAGCTTGGGTCTGAGCCGCGTTATGCGGGTGAGTGACTGGCTGAGAAGGGGGAAGGTTATTTTCTGTAGCCGATAGACCCTTGGCGCTCAGGCTGGCCTGTTCGGAGACAAAGGCGGCTACGCGCTGGTCTTTGACAGACTGGCAGACCAGGCTGTTAACTTCGCTGCGTACTTCGAGACCCATATCCTGCAGACCAGCTACTAGGGAGTTCGCCTCAGCAATGGCGGCATCCCTTTCTTTTTCATCGATTAGTGCGTCGAGGCTGGCTTGAATACGTGCTTGCTCCACTTTAAGCTCGATTTCTCTTTTTGAATGTGCCGCTCTAGCTTGCGTGGCTTCAGCCTTTGCTTTTGCCATGGCAATGGCTATGCTGATTTTTGAGCCAGACGATGTACCAGATGAGCGACTGCTCCTTGAGCGCACACACTCTGACTGGTTGTCTCCATTTCCTTTGTCAGCATTGCTACGTTGTGACATTGCGTGTCGTTGGGTCTCCAGTATCGGGAGATGTGGGCTGCGGCGAGGTTTTCCGAGGCTATATTGGAGGCTGCTTATCTCTCGATAATGAGTAGCTCCGTACAGCGGCGATCCTCGTATCCCTATTAGCTGCGTTGCAGTCTTTTCACTGTAATGGGCTAAGTTTCCATTCAGCTTAAACACTCCCAAGAAAATCTCCAGGACTCAGACGATTGGATTCCAGAAGTTTTTACTGGGCACTTTTGTGAAACTGTAAACACAATACAATGAAATATACTGTAAACACAATACAATGAAATATATAAAATGTATTATAGATGCAATAAGCTCAAAGCATCTGGCTAATTATCACAGCTTGACAGCCTAGCCGCATAGCTTATATGAGACACAATAAAGCTAACCGAATAACAGACAACGGTTCAAAACGCTTCACCGCTTAATTGTACAAAATGAATTATACTCACAGACTATGCCTTAGCGAAGAGAAAAGGATTAATCCTGTAACGGCGGAGCTGGCGGTTGAATGAGCCCACACGCTAATATCCCGAGTCACACAGTAGATTCACTTCCTGACTCTCAGCGTAAACTGCTCTCGTGTTGTCATGGTTACGAAAATACACACACCGCTCTAAGCTACGATAGCGAGATAAAGAGAACACAAAGAACACATTTCTGGGGGCATAACATCTTGCTTGGTCAGTAGCGTTCTGGTTACAAAGTAACAGAAATGTGTCGATTGCCTGCAGCTTCATGCATATTCAGATGCAGATATTTGTTTCTAGACAACATTTTTAAAAACTCGTTACTTTTGGCCCTTGAACAGAAAGTAATCCAAGTTTTAAGTCAGTTAAGTTGTTATGGGCTCAAAATGTGGTCATAAATATTTTGTACTTGTAAATCAGTTTCGTATGTGTAAAAAGAATTTGTGTGTGCGTAACAAAGATTTGTGTGTGGACTTAGCCAAAAAAAACCCTGCAAGTTACAAGTACGAATTTTGACCCTATTTTTCTTCCTTTCATCTGATTGGTGAATGTCATGTCGATCACAAATGTAACAATCCAATCAGAGAACAGATGGGTTTGGCTGTCGGAGGGGCGCTTTTTTGAACTGCAGGTCCTTGAAGGGTGATACAGTTTGAAGCTGGAGGATCGCTATATAAATATCCGATAGCAGCTAGGTCCCCTAACTTTCAGTAGCTGTTGAAAGGATAAAGTTGTGGTATATCAGTGGTTAGAAATACTATTATTACTTTAGGATTAGTTTAACACAAAGTCAGGGCTGACCCAGGACCATTGCTGTGAGTCACAGGGCGCAGCATAAAAGTCCTTTCACATCAGACGCAGGATGTGCTGCTAATGCTAACTGCTAACTAAAAGCAAAGGATCCAGAATTTGTTGCGCTGGCTGCTGGGCTCTGTGGGTTTTTGCAGCAGCTCTACCTGTACTAGATGCACCTGCTCCTTGTCTTTTCTCTGACTTTATGTCCTCTACAAGAGTTTCTGGGTTTTTTTTGCTAGTTCTTCAAATGTTCAATAAAAACATGTAAAATGGTAAATGGCCTGTATTTATATAGCGCTTTTACTAGTCCCTAAGGACCCCAAAGCGCTTTACATATCCAGTCATCCACCCATTCACACACACATTCACACACTGGTGATGGCAGCTACATTGTAGGCACAGCCACCCTGGGGCGCACTGACAGAGGCGAGGCTGCCGGACACTGGCGCCACCGGGCCCTCTGACCACCACCAGTAGGCAACGGGTGAAGTGTCTTGCCCAAGGACACAACGACCAAGGCTGTCCGAGCCGGGGCTCGAACCGGCAACCTTCCGATTACAAGGCGAACTCCCAACTCTTGAGCCACAATCGCCCCCATATGTATGCTAATTCATAACGAAGAAAGCTTTGTAATGAAGACTGTCATTTCCAAAACCCTGCCCGCCCCCACCCCGCGGTCCGCAGCACTGTTGAAAAGGCTGTGGAAATCCCTGTATTAAACACGTAGACCTGTGACACAAAAATCACCAAACTCGGACGACCACAGACTGTTTTCCTTCGTGGTGATGAAGGAAAACGCTGGGTTGGCATGTAAAAGGCCATTTATTCCCTTCAAAGACCTGCAGTTCAAAAAAGCGCCCCTCCGACAGCCAAACCCATCTGTTCTCTGATTGGATTGTTACATTTGTGATTGACATGACATTGACCAATCAGATGAAAGGAAGAAAAATGGGGTCAAAATTCGTACTTGTAACTTGCAGGGTTTTTTGGCTAAGTCCACACACAAATTTTTTTTTACACATACAAATCCTGATTTACAAGTACAAAATATTTATGACCACATTTTGAGCCCATAAGTTGTTGCTTAAAATGTCTTTTGAATATTAAGAAGAAGGAAGAGAACAGGCTGCATTTCCCTGCTGTCATGCCTTCTTTCATTTTAGTAAACAGTCGCACACACAAGTCTAAAGAATCACGTCTGTGAGGCACCAGTGAACAACCAAAGGCTCTGGGTTGGAGTGATTTTGATGGAAACATTTTCTGCAGCTAATAAAAGACAAAGTGGCTGAGCTGATGGTTGATACAGTGTTATCAGTCGTGTGATGGAATATTTGAATGATAGTCTTTTGCTGCAACCACACACGGCGGATTGTTTAATGCTCGCAGCTGAGCTGTATTTATTAAAACTCTGAGCGTTAACAAGCTTGTGCTGTGTCTAAAACTCTGCAGGTGCAGGTTTAAGGGAAACCGTTACCGTTCATCCTCCAGCTTCTTTATGTTTATGGTATGCTAACCATAGCTGTGTAGCTAACCATAGCTGTGTAGCTAGCCACCGCTGACAGACCACGTGACTTTCGCGCATTGCATTGTAGGTACGAGTGGCAACAAAATCAAAACACTGCATCAAGCCTTTCCAGCACCGGTAATCATTAATTCTGCAGTTTTAATCCCCACTTGCATTTTATTTGCCCCAAAAACAGTTCTGTGCAAAACGACGGAGAACACGGCAGCTCCGCACGAAGACAGACGTGACGAAAAGGCAACAAAAAGTAGAGGAGTGAAAGGGTCAGACCCACACGAGCACAGAGTGGAGTAAGGACGTGCTGCCCAACTGTCAGCACGCACATATTCATTATTATATGGTCCTAAGTGTGAGTGCACACACTCACAAAATGTTTAGTTACTTCAGTTCACTGCAACAAGCCCAAGTCCAGTTTTCTAAGGCACCTTTGAAAAGCTCGTCCATTTGTATGACCTCTTCTTGGAGCCTGCTGACTTCCTTCCTGAGCATATCTTCCAGTTTTTTCCTTTTCTTTCACTGTCTTCATCTCCCCATCAATATTACAAAGAACCCCCAACAATCAGATGAGCCCTATGAGCAAGGATTTGGTGACAGTAGGAAGGAAAACCTCACTTTAAACAGGAAGTAACCTCCACAGAACCAGGCTCAGGGAGGCAGCTGTCTGCCACAACCGGTCAGGGTTGAGGGGAGGAAGACAGGCAAACCATATTAATGATGCAAGGAAGGCCCCAACCCCGCCTCCCTGATGTGGGAGCCAACCAATAGGACCACTCCCTCCATAACTGCGACCAGTAAGAGCACGATCATCACCACCTAACAAGGTACCAGTGGTATGAAACACACACGTGTTGTATTCCACTTGTATGCACAATCATAGTGTGTCACAGGCTGAACAGATATCCACAGGTGGTACGTGGCAGTCAGGTGAACAGGTCGCTGGAGGCAGGAAACGAAGTCAGTGCGTCAGAGGGGGAAAGCCGAGATTCAGTTTGTTAGGATGGGGGACAGTGGGTTTGGAGGATGGGTGCAACACTGAGCGTCCAGGAGCAAAATTCAGTGTTTGGACTGTTTTCTGGGTCTCCCATCTTCCTCTTCATCATCCTCCTCCTCCCTTGGTCTCCTCCTTGAACCTCCCAGTACTGGGCTGGGGGGCAATAACACAATCCTGACTCCATCATGTCTCCATCATCATCACTGTCATTGTTATCAGTGTCACTGAGGAGGCTGAGAGGCTGTCACTCTCAGCCTCCTCATCATCCCAGAACCGCCTCATTTCTTCAGCTATGGGATCTTCTGCTTGCTGGGCCGCGTTTATTTCCATTTCTCCTGCTGGGATCTCTGCTCTGTTATTGACCCAGGGTCCTTCTACTTCCTGAGGTGGATTTATTTCTATGCCTGCTGTTGGAACATCAGCATCTTCCTCATCATTCCGAAGATTGTCCTCCTCATCATCATGTTGTTGCAGTTGGTTAATAACTTGGCCCAGAACACGGAGGTTTTCTTCAGTTAAGAGGCCGCGCAACAGACCGAATTGAAAGCAGCAGACCATCGAGTGAATCTCTTCAACATCTGGACGCTGTTGCAGTTCAAAAACCAGTTCATCAGCTGGTACCCCTACAACAACAAACAGAAATATTATTGTTATCATTCACATGATGAGAAAACTGTCCACAAATTCCAATTTATGCAAAGTAACTACATAGGGAATATACAAACATACGCCCACTACACTTATTACAGTGTGTTTGCTCCTTCAAATAAAAAAGGCTTCAGTCGATGAGCAGCAACGTGTAAACGTCCTCATGTCAGTTTTCCTCAGCCCTCACTCACTGTTGTAATGCACTATTAAACTAAATTATTAGGATATTGTTACAATTAAGTGCAAAGTCTAAATCCTTTTTATAAAGAGACGTGTATTCCCAGTGCACCAGGAAATACACAGTACCACACAGATGATTTCAGGGCTCAGAGCAGCCTCTGGGCTTGTGTGACTGAGGCCTTAAAACTTGAGAAACGTTCATGTGTAGAAACAAACTGTCAGATAATCCACGAGAAAAACTGCAAAGAGAGACCACACTCCTGTCACAGCCCTGAAAACAGGGGGAAAGAATCACAGAGTGATATTTAGTTGTCTCTGTCATGCAGTAGTTTAATGGAAAGAGGAGAACGCGTGAAAGCCCCCTGGTGGAGGGTGGAGTCACTACCAGTCGATCCCAGAGAAGGCTTACTAGCCGATGAGTAATGTACAGATCGCGGGTCTCTTGATGACAACCATTAATGCAACGTGAAAAATAATAACAATTTTCTTATCGCATTTACATCGTTTTTATGCTTATGGCACCAAATATGAATTAGTATTAACTGTATACACCATTGCTTTGTCGTGAACCCCATGAATAACAGCTGTATGGAGCTTTTTGATACTGCCTATGGGGAATAACAGTAGCCTTCCAACCGATCACGCTCTTTGAATCGGGTTGTCTCTTCGTCCGTCTCCTCTGTCCATTCTTCTGGGATGAAAACAGTCTGGAGGAAACTAAAGCAGCACAGCTCTCAAACTTTAGCTGACTGGTTTCAGACTTTTAAAATGTCCAGAGTGATGACAAAGTCCTTAAAAATGCTGTGAAGTCTTTCAGCTCTTTAAAAACGCGGAGAAAATGTAGACTAATCGCTAGTGAATGCTGCGAGGAACGCTGCCAACTGTTTACTGATATTTCTCCACCAACTATCCAAATATAACGATGATAGAATAGAATAGAATAGAATAGAATAGAATAGAATAGAATTCAACTTTATTGTCATTGCACATGCACAGGTACAGGGCAACGAAATGCAGTTTGCATCCATCCAGAAGTGCTTTAGTGATATAGATATATTACAATATATATTAGCAATAATATAGATATGTGAGTATATTACAGAAATGGGTCTATTATGGTATGTTATAATGTACACGGTATGAAGTATGTTGTGAATATTCTATAACTATAAGTATGTACAGGCTGTAGTGAGTACAAGCTATGAACAGGATATAAATATGAAAAACTATACAGAATATGAAATAAATAACTTTACAGAAATCTGAGATATACAGCTATACAGAAGTGGGAACTATGCAAGTTGTAAACAGTTGTAGGTTTAAAGATTATCGAATGTAGAATGATTATTTACGCAGAGCTATACAGTAGTGCAGTTAAGATAAGTGAGGGTGTAGATAGTTTCTACAGAGGCTATATAAAGTGCTATGATGATGATGATGATGATGATGAACGTCACAGGTTAACTTGGTAGTTTTCTGGCTCTTCAGTGACGTCATCGACTGAAGCTGCTCTGCTGGTGAAAAAACGTCACTTTGAAGCATTTTTCACAAATCTTTGAAGGTGTAGTGACAGAAGGAGGCCACGAGATGGCGCCATTCTTCACGTAGTGGATACCGTTTGTTGGCTGTTTGGTTTCTGTTCACACCCTCCACGAGTGTTTTGCATAAAGTTTCAAGCATTCCTCAGGCTCATGATTTACGTTTCCTTTCTGGACAAATTAAATTAAGGAAACTCGGGCGAGTCTTTCACCAGTAATTCGCTATTTTAAACACTTTGCTTCCTAAAGCGCATTTTTATTGCTTTGTTTGCTGAACTGTTTCATGGGCTAAAAACTTGCTGACTCTCTTCTTCAAATAAAATCTGTACTTTGTTTTCCATTTGGCTTCCTGGATTGACAAATTTCAAAATAAAAGCATTGAACAGTGTGAGTGTCAAAAGTGTAAGTGTAGAAATATTTCTGTTGTAGGAAAACAGGATAAAATGACTGTTTGGGGCTTGAGCTTAAACTAAAAACGAACTTGTAGAATCAGAAGAAGATACAAGCTTGAGTGCAAAACTTCATGATGTGGGTATTTAGGCCCGACATCTTGGATGTTTTCTACAGAATGTCTTTAAATTTTTCTTTTGGGAATGAACTAAAACCCAACACCACCTTGGTCACACACTGGCTGAGTCGCAGTACGTGACCAGGAGTTGCCAGGCTGTTGTGGCTGTGTATGGTCCTTCCACGTGTTACTGAGGCCCCTATTTGTTAAAAGAATAAACCGTTTAATTGCAGATATTCTTCAGAATTCAGTAAATGACACCCAACAAGTGTCAGTAGCAGAATAAGCTGTCCGGCATTGGCAGAGAACATTCGACGAGTTTTTCATGGCCACAGCCCACATACTCAACTCTGCTGCTCAACCCACATTTTCCTTACAAACGTGACACCATTGAAGGGGAAATAAACGGGCTTTCCAGCAGTAAGACCTTTATAGCCAAGAAGCATAGTTACAACAAAGAAAAGACTGAACAAACACAAATTGCCTCAATTTTTATTCTCAGTTTATGTTTGCAAAAATGAGACAAAGTCACTCATTTTTGTGATAAGAGGACGATGCAAAGGCGAAGCAAGCATTAGTTATCGCTGCAACTCTACAGACGGGGGAAGTGCGTGTTGCACAGGCTAGGACAGGTACCAGTGAGGTTAGACGAGATGGCACGCTTCTGATACTCAGTAATATCTGGTGAAACATGTGGGAGAGATCTTCTTCCACCTCTGGAGAGACTGTTTTTACTTCCTGCATTGAGCTAGGCAAAGACTAAAATGACTTTCCCAGCATTATTTTTCCAAATAACAGGTGAGATTGGACGTGCTGTAATCATATGAGATTCTCAAAAACTTTTTCTTGTAGCACCACATAATTTTAATGTGATTTTTATTAAACCATGGGACATAAGTTAAACATTAACGTTAAACATCAAATTAAACTGAGTACAGAAATAAATGTTGAAAGGATAGTCTATCATTAGAATCAACTTTTTATCTTTTTTCTGTCTTTGAAAAAATGGTCATAATAAGTCAGACTTTTAACATGATAAACATACATTAGATAAGACAATGTAGCAGTGCAACACAGGAGCTGTTGTTCCCTTTGTACGTACAGAACGGACGTATTCAAGTGAAAGCCATTCATGACTAAGGACGATACTATGCAGCATTTATAATTCTTTATATTTCTGACTCAATATAACAACAAATTTCAGGGTATTTAGACAACAAGATGTTTTTAATGTAAATCAAGCTTTTCCCATCACAGCAGATTATATAGGAGCACCAGGTCAGGAAAGACTGATAAAAGGTTTTGAGCTGTCTCGCTGCAGAGAAAGCAGAGATCTGCCAGGAAAGGCAGCTAGGACTGAATGCTGCTCTGCCTCTGTAGTACATAG
Organism: Aulonocara sp. 'chitande type north' Nkhata Bay; assembly: GCF_057382095.1. Classification (NCBI taxonomy): domain Eukaryota; kingdom Metazoa; phylum Chordata; class Actinopteri; order Cichliformes; family Cichlidae; genus Aulonocara; species Aulonocara sp. 'chitande type north' Nkhata Bay. The sequence goes on from NC_141353.1 coordinate 1,384,535, forward strand.
GCTTTAAGTGACCACGAGCCACTGATGGTGTGACAGATTAATAAGCATGCATAAAGTGGAGCTGTCAGGGAGAGGCTGACACTGGCTTTTGGAACAGTCCAACTCATTTTTTAATAGTATTTTTTTATCCTGGTGACAACATCCCGAGACATGCAGACGCAGATTAGACTCTAAACCTTCCTCCTTGATGGATCACTTGGATAAGAATTATAGCCCAAGACTGTTGCTCAGTGCATCATGGGACGATGCTCAGTGCACTGAGTGTTTCAGTCTCACTCACAGTGTGTTTGGACATCACTGCTGATTGTCATCAACGCTTGTCGTGTGTGTTTTGTCCTGTTTTTCTCTGCTCTCGTTTTGTTTCTCATTTCCTGTCTCCCCTCACCCCCAGCCGGAGCCTGGTTGCTCCTCTCTGAGCCTGGTTCTTACCGAAGGTTTCTCCTGTTAAAAGTGACCAGCTGTTATATTTTAGTTTCACTAATCATTTTGTCCTGCTTAAAGAAAATCATAGAACATATTGTTTCTTTGTATGGTTAATCCTCTGCTTTCTTGAAGCACATATACACATATGTATATATGAATAACTGCATTAGTCGTATTAGCCTCCTCATATGGAAACATTCCTTTTTGATTTTTTTTCACCTTGTAGCTCATTTTGCCCAATAAAATGTTCATATTTTGTTAAACAATGATTACTGTTTTGTTTTGCTGCAAAACAAAGTCTCCAGGATTTTATTTTCTTTTAAAAAAACAAACTACATCATCAAACGTTGGGAGGATGAGTGAGCTGGAAGGAGGAAGGCTGAAAATCTAGACTAAAGAATTTTTGTAGATGTACAAAGTTGGGAATTATAGTCTGAAAGGAGACAATCACTGGAAACTTGATTATCATTTTCATTTTCTTTGTTTTGTGTCTTTGTCTGTGCAGTTCATTACAGGCACTAAAAAAGCATCCTCTGCACTCCAAGTGCGTTTTCACTGATGTAAATGACATTTTCAGATAAACGTTGTTTTAGAAAAAATACAATAAAATGTGCATATTACTGTAGTTTGAATTGTGTTTCTACTTTTATGTGTATCGTATATGTGGGACTGTTCTGGAGAATTCACCTGTTATGAAAAGCCACAACAAAAGTGTGATTTCTTCTCCTCATTGTCACGGTTCTGGGTCAGTTTCTTATATTTTGGTATATTTCTGTATTATGATTTATGTTTTGGTTCTGTAGTTGTGCTATTTTGATTATTATTCTAGATTTAGATCGGTGTCAGTCTGCGTCCTTGTAAATTGTTTCTTGTTTCCTGTTTTACTTTGAAGGTCCGTGTCTGGTGTCAGAGTGTTCAGTTTTACCTCGTCAGTCCAATCCCTCCCAGCTGTTTTCCATTCCCTGACTAGTCCCTGTGTATATAAGCCCCGTGTTTCCTTTGTTAATGTCTGCTCACCCTCGGTCTCGTTGTGTCTTCTGTTTGCCTGCCTGTTAGTTTATTTGTTTTCCCAGTTCAGTTAGTTTTTGTTCTTCTTATTTTCCTGTAATAAACTGAGTTTCTTAAGTTCACCTCGTTTGGGTCCAATCCTGCCTGCAACACTCAGTGTTATTAATAAAGCCTGAACATCATTATTTTTTTATTGGAGTGTTGATGAAATTGATTTAATTGCACAATATTTGCTACATCTTTTTGTTTTTTAATCTTTGCTCAAGAATGTTTTGTGTTATTCATTTTGCTTTTTCAGGGGAAAAGATCACAAGTCCCAAAAACTATTAAATGTATCAAATATGATACAAATGCCTTTAAATGGTTCTGTCATCTGAGAGAGTTCTCGTACTTGCATCTGGTCTGTTTCAGGCTTTCAAAAATCTTTCTTGTGATGGGAGAATTTGATCAGTCAGGTGTTTAAAGTAGCATTAAACACAAAAAACTGTTTAAGCAGTGGTCGTGGGGGGAAAGAGCTTCAAGTCCACCATGGTATGGGAGGGGGGAGGGCCATTTGTTGTTGTTTAACCAGAGAGTCGTTTAAGCCGTGAAGCATTTGGTTTCTAGTTTGATTGCATCCTATCTAAGTGAAGTTGTGTGTTGAAAATGTTGGCAAGGATTAAAATCTGGAATTCTTGAGTGGGAGCATCGTGCTGGGAAATGTCTTCGAGGTTTATATCTGTTCCGCTCACAAAGCTGAGATCTCGTTATCTTCTTCCTCCTGCTGAGATACAAACACAAAGTTAAAAACTGTTTTGCCACCTCTGTGCGAGTGACATCTTTGCTGGGTGCTTCAGTCTGTTCCATCTTGGTGTAGCGTGTCGTATGTGTGACTAGCAATGAAGGAATGTGCCCACCTTCTTCCACAAGCATAGTCACATCTTCCAGAGGTTTTCCGTCCACACTTTGTCCATTGACTTCCATCACTACGTCACCCACAAGCAGTCCAGCACTCTGCCCAGGACCCCCAGAAGCAACCTACGAGGCCAAGTAAAAAAAAGTTTACAAGATTTGACACAAAACTGAAGCTTATGACTTTTCTGTGTGTGTGTTTATGCAAAAGAACACTAAAACCTGACTGATGAAAGTCCCAGGACTCTGTGGGTCACAGCCTAATTTAAAGCCAAATCCCAAAGGGCCTTTCTGGAGAGAGCAGAGTCTAAGATGACTTGAGGCATGCGTTTCCTTTGGTGGTGAGTTCTCCTCTACAGAAGTCAGCATACTACTCTCCTTTCCTTCATCAGCTGCATCATCCTCACAGAAAAGAAGTGGAGACAGACCCAGCTGCAGGAGAGAAAACAAAGGAAAGACGTAACAATATCCCAGTACCAGGTGTGGCCTCCAAATGGGTGCACCACCCTCGATGTACACTTGAATCAACTGGAAAAGCAGTGCACGTATGTGGTAAGTGATGGCCACCTGCGTATAAAACTCTAGCCCCTTGGGAGTGATGGTGGTGAGACGGACCTCTCGTCCGCTCAGCTTCACTCTGTCCACAACCTCCTCGTGCTTCAGTGACTCCACTGACTCGTCGTTGACCTCCAGCAGCAGCTCTCCATCCCTCACACCCGCCCTCTCTGCAGGACTGCCTCTGGTCGTTTCACGCAGGACGTGATCTGTTGGTTAATATGTACCCAGTTTATTTAACAGCAAAACAGTGAAAATGATTCAGTTTTCAGCATTTTTTCATCATCTCACATGTGCGTCCTGATGGCACTTTCTCCAGCCGTAGAAGAAAACCAAAGCTCTCAGACACAGAGGTCAGGTGGAGTGTTCGGGCTCTATAAGGTAGCTGATGAGGGGTAGCCATGGTGGGCAGGACGGGGAGCCGCCTTTGCGTGTACTTCTTTTCACTCTCGCTGTCGATCACTAAGATGGTGATGTGATCACCACATTTCTTCATCTACAATAAAATATATGGAGATATTATTGTTAGACCAAAGATAACCTGATGTATTATCTGCTGCATCACACAGTTACAAAAAGTCCACAAACCATTTTGCTGAGTGCGGAGTGTGTGAGATCAGACACCATCGCTCCGTCTATCCACACCAGCCGATCTCCCTGACGCACCGCTGCCTTTTCAGCTGCACCTCCTGCCACTGGGTTCACTACAAAGCAACCTTTCTCTCCTACGGAGCCGAAACAGGAGCAGCATCTGAATAACACTGCACAGACTTCAACCCGGACATCTGATCTCAAATCTTAGGCTTCTTGTGATTACAGGGAGACGTTTTACCTTCCAAAGGAGTAACGGTGATGCCCAGACCTGAGACAGGATCCCTGGTGATGTGACAAAGCCTGGGTGGTTTGCAGCTCTCATCCATGTGGGCCAGACGTTGCAGGTCCTGACCTCGGGACACAGCCCGTTCATAATCCTCTCCATCCAGCACTAATAAACACAACTGGCGTCCGCTTACCTTTATCTTCCTAGCCACCTGATTTATACATTTGGAAACATGACAGATCCAGTTAGACAGCTTTGTGTTGCTTCTCTGGTTTCTATTTAACTATGAAGGAAGCTTGTCTTACCTCAGGGTGAGGAACATCATCAATATAGCAGTTGTTGACTTCTAGCAGTCTGTCTCCGTCTCGAAGGCCGCTACGCTCTGCGACCCCACCTGATACCACATGACTAATTATGTGTCCCTGACGGCCCCTCTCCACACGCAGATGGAAGCCGTAGAACTCGCCATCCTCGCGTTTAAGGATACACGAGCGCGGGATGGGCGTCCACACAGAGCCTGAACCAGAAGAGACACAAGAGAGCTGTCATAAAGCAAGCAGGCTTTGCCCAATGGCTACTACACAGGCAAGCGGGGTACCTGCATCATCTGTGATGACCATCGCTGGGTTGTCTATTCCCTCTTTAGGATTAAATGTAAATTTCCTTAAAAGAGAGACATGTACTTTAATTACAACTTCATAGTAGGTTTTAATGGAAATTATTAAAGTAATTCTCGCTCTGTGTGCAATACAGTGTGTGCAGTAATGCACTGTAATCACGGTGTTGCTTCTAGTTGCTTTCTACATGTAATGCAGTAAAGTTTATGCAAAGTGCACTTTACATATTTAATAAATGGTCTGATCTTGTATCGAGAGTTTTAAAGATTACACGGTTCCAAAAGTCAGCATGCTGAGCCATTCAAACGGTGGTAGAGTCACTGACAGTTACACATCTGTAAAGTTGGTAACAACGTGCATCTAGGGGTCACGTAACACACTGGTGTTGTGTTAGTTTTGATACACATTGCACATCACGACATACATGAACATAAAGAAAACAAAAATGTTGAACCATAATCTTCTTGCCGCGTTCACATTTAGTTCTTTTTTCTTTTTTTCCCGCCTGTCCCGTTTGGCTCTTTTGCATCAGAATTTTTGTCTAAAGGCAAAGAAAGATGCCCAACGGATTTACTTTACCAACTGGGCCGTCCCAGCCTCGCTGTATTGGTCTATTCGATTCACCTTTTACTGTTTATTTTATTTTATTTTCACTTGCTACACACGGGACAGACGTGACTGGGGGAAAGAAAAACAGCGGGGAAGAGGGACGGGGATAAAGGGCAAAAAACAAAAAACAAACAGACAAAAATGCATCTATCAATCACCAGCTGAGAAAGAAAAAAGAGAAAACAAGCAAAAAAAAGAGAGCAATATAATAAACAACATCATCGTGATGATCTATGTGAATGTAACAGTAAATACTAAATATTGAATATTATTGTGCAGCACATAAGATCAACAGAACACAGTGTGCTTTGAGGTAGGAGCCAAAAAGGGTGTAGTTTGTGTGTGCGAGCACCCGTGTGTACACCTGTGAGCATGGACGCGCTTGTTTTTAAAAGGTTCCTTCATCTGCTAGAGGGTGTGGGGGGGCCACACAAGAGCTGAGGAGAGTCCCAGATGAGGGGTCACTCAGCAGCCGCGGAGCAGAAGCCAGGGGGTGGCCAACTCCTCCTCCTAGCCCCCCCGCTCCAGCAGGTCGCAGAGAATGGGGGTGGGAGAAGACTCCAAACCTCCCTCCACCCGCTCATTGTAGTGTTGATGCATGTGTGTTCTAAGGTGCATTTAAAACCCAGGAGGGCATGGAGCTACCTGCCAGAGAGCAGCAGGTAAGCGCATGGTCCCTCCTGCTAGCCCTCAATGTCTACGTGTATTTAACATTGAGAGGTGGGCAACGATGCCAGGGGTGGGGTGTACACCCTGATGGTACTTTGGTTTCCGTGTATCGTGCCCACCCCCAAGATCCTATATGTATGTGTAATGAGAGTGTGAGTAATGTGAATGTCTAAGTTGTGGGATAAAATTGAGGCAGAGGCAGCCAGAAGGGGACGGGGGGGGGGGGGGGGGGTAGCCTCCTCTGCACCCTGGTGACATACCCCTACTCCAAGGTCCTGCATGTGTGGGTGGTTGTGGTGGAGCGGGAAGAGGGAGGCAGCTGGAGATGGGGAGGGAAGGAAGGAAGGAAGGGAGGGGCAAGTCCCCCCCGAGCCCAGTAGGCACCCCCATACTCTGCAACCCACCAGGGCAGTGGTGGTTGTTTGTGGCAGCAGCGCCGCCCGGCCCCACAGAGCCCGGGACAGCCCACCCGACCCCACCACAGAGAAAACTGCACCCACCCCACCATCCACTCATCTTCCAGACTACACAAGACAATAGACGCCCAGGCTGAGATCTTCCTCCACCTCTCCTGTATCTCCCCCTCCTGCAGAGTCAGTTCCTGAAGAGAGGAAAGCTCCTGCAAGATGTAACAGCCTCCCCCACAGTTGAAGAGCCCCCCAGGTGGCTCGATGCACTGGCGGCACCCCGCGCCAGGGCTGAGCCCCCCATGCACCCACCCGCCCACAACCCTGGCGACACACCAACCAGGACCAAAGCCCCCGAGGCCCAGCAAGGACCCCAGCCCAGAGACTGAACGCCCCCAGAACCTCACACCCACCCAAGGGCAGCCAGGCTACCAGGTCAGTAACCCACGTCCGTCAGCACAGACCCTCCCCTAGCCCCGCTGCACGCAGCCACCAGGAAACCGTCACCTAAGAGTCAACAGAGCCCTTAATAGGCCATGATCGATACTCCGGGTTGAGCCCGGGGTATCGATCCCCACTGCTCCTGGGGAACCCCCCGACGCCCTAAGCCTGTCCCTACCCCCACACCAATCACAACAGCAAAGGTGGGACCAAACTATGACCCCCCACCCCCACTAGGTGATGAAGGAGCCCAGAGCAATTGATCTGATGTGGTGGCAGAGGCTGTATCAAGACTAATGTAATCTAATAGATAATTTCTATATTGGTTAGAATTAAGATTATTTTTATTTTTCCAGTTCATGAGGACTGTTTTCTTGGCTATGCATAGGGCAGTGAAAACCATATGGGCGATATTCTTTTCTGTAGTGACATTATCTAAGCTGCCCAACAAACACACTAAGGGGGAAGTTGGAATGTTACATTTCAGACACTTCGATAAGTCTTCACATATCTCGCGCCAAAACTTCTGCACTGGTGGACAGAACCAAAGAGCGTGGATATAATTGTCTGGTGTATTGCCTTGACAGTGTGAGCAGTTGTTGGAAGCCGTAAAGCCCATCTTGAACACCCGATGACCTGTATAGTGCACTCATTTAGTTCGCTTTTATTCCTCATACTGAATTGTTAAATTTATCTTGTGTTTTATTTTCCCTCTTTTACTGGTGCTGGGAGGTCGGTATGTCTGCTGGCATCAAGTGAGCCTGGGATGGGCCCTAGAATATTACAGGAAGTGCTGATTGGTGCATGCCACATTTTGCTAAATGACTAGTCAAAAATACAAAAGTAATCGTCTCTGATTCTTGAGTTATATACTTTGTTATTTTGTATTTGTTTACTGTTAAGTTAAAGAAGCGATTAAAAGGTTGCTTGTGTTTTTTGCTATTAGATCATTTGATGTTTTATGTTTCCCCTTGTGTGTCTCGAGGCTGTCGGGTCAATTTTGGTTATTGTTGGTTTGCATCTGTTTGTTTTATATTTACCTAAAACTAAACTAAAAATTACATTTGGAACTTGGAAAATGGAATAAAATAATAATCATAAAAAAAAATAAAGTAACCTTTACTTTAGTTTTTATTGTAATACCTGCGCTGATGACATATTTCCTCATTAGAATAATAAACACTGAAATGAATGAAAACTAAACTAAAATTAAACATTTTCAAAAACTTTAAAAACTAATCTGAAAGAAGAAAATCCATCCTGGACACTAAGTTCGAAATGAATTCAAAAATAAAATAATAATTAGAAAATACAAAAGTAAATACAAACTGTAGTTTGATGTGTCACTTATGTTGCCATTATAACGTCAGCTTAGTTGTTTTTAAAGCTGCACAATTATAACTTGATTTTTTAAAAAGAGTCTTGGTTTGTTTTGGGGGATCTGAAACGGTGCCGTGTCGATCTCTCACACAGTCAAACACATCCTGTCAAACTGTGTAGTTACTCAGAAATAGTGCTGAGAGGATGTGTGTGGTCATGTTCATGCTGACCATCATATTTTATTAGCTGTTACAGTGAAATTGGAATGGCCACTGAAACAAGTCAAACGCATTAATGCATGAAATGAAATGAAATGCAGACTTACTCTCTCAAACCACCGTCAGCCACCAAACCTGCAGAAATTGCAATAAATATCAAAGTAACTGTATGTATGACATTTAAACAGTACATTTATTTCACACACACACACACACACACACACACACACACACACACACACACACACACACACACACACACACACAATATGTAAGATTACCCATTCTTGAATTTTTATTGAGCTTATTCTTTATCAGTTGCTGTTGGCACCTTAAAGCATACTAATATTAAAAACACAAGATAGCATTATTAATTTGAACATGCGGCTCTGTGAAAGTCTGCAATGTTCTGTCTGCCAGACCGTGAGGCATCAGCTCAGCAATCAGAGCTGGATGTGACTGGTGACTCTCAGTAGAGGGTTCATCAAACAGGGACTGACTTTGATTATCTTTAGTCTTTGTCCTCTAAAAGCTGAAGGAATTCAAAAACCTGAAAGCTGAAAACGTCCAAAAGTGCGTGACATCACGCTGCATGAATGAGTGTTGTTTTATAGATGTAATCTGAAAGCAAAACTGATATTCAGTAATATCATTTTCATAAGAGACTCATTTGTTGTCTCTCTTTCTTCTTCTGCTTTCTCCTTATCAAGGGTGTGGTGGAGGGATGGCACAACACAGAAGAGCCTCCTCGTCAGGCCAGGACTCTGCAGTCTATTTACACCTACACTGGACACTCTTTCAATGATGAGGATGTTCACATCCTGGACAGGGAGGAACGCTGGTTTGAGGGCGGAGTCAAGGGAAAGACCATCTCTGAATCGAGGAGGGGGCCTAAGGATACATCTTTTGCCATCTTACATGCTGTGATTGCAGCCATTCCCCAACTCTCTGTGAATGGGACTCATGGACATTGATCAACAGCCACTGATCAATGTTCATGAGAATTTGCATATTAATGATCAAGGAACTGACCTCACAGCCCATTGTTCCTGGTGCTGGTTACATTGTGCAGATGTCCTGTTTATAAGGTTAGAAACCTGCAGTCAGCTGGGACTGAAGACGTCACCTGGATGAGTGACGACATGTTTCTCTCACTGAAAACATCCAGATGATCAGAATCAACTTGTACAGCAGTACCCACTAAGGTACCGCCCCCTTGGACAGCATTCTTCTGAACTCCACTTTACAGAAACGTTAAACTTGTAACAATTTTTTTACTGCAATTTACCAGAAAATGGATTTATCTGACATTCAAGCTTTATCTCTGCACCTCACCACACACAGCAAGAACAGACCACTGTGTGCCACCTTGTCACTGAAATACAAGACCGATACAGAATGAAGCAAATGAATGAGAATGAAAGGCTGTCTTAAATACTTTTACATCCATTTTCTCTTATCCAGTTTAGACAGCCAGGAGCACGGCCCAGCGGATGTTGGGCAAGAGGCAGGCTTCATTGTCACCAGGTTTGTCAGTCTGTTTCATATGGAACGCCAGGACTGCCATAATGAATTAATTAAATACACCATTAAATAATTAATTAAATGTGGCAATAATTAATTAAAATTGGAATTAATTAATTAAATAAATAGTTATGACACATGTAATTAATTAATTATTGACACATTTAATTAATTATTTATGTATTTCACATTTTAATTAATTATTGACACATTTAATTAATTATTTAATGATATATTTATTTATTTCATTTTGGCAGTCCTGACGCCTGGCTCTCGTCATGAAATAATTTTATCTGTCAGCCTCACCCATCAAACTCAGGGGGCGGGGTTAACGCTGCCCATGCAGCTTCTCTAACATTTGATTGGTTGCCGTGCAAAGTAAGTCAAAACAGGTCGATCCTAGATAATCGATTGCTTGTGTAGACTTGGGGCAGCCAGTTATCCCAGAATGCAGATCAAATCACAGGCAGCAATGGTGGTGGTGTAGTTTTAAAATACCCCGTTTTTCTGTCACCAGCTACACTTTTAACAGTGTTTTAGCCGCGAATGTCGCGCCGTATGTCTGGTCAGGTTGTCAACATAGAACATGTTTGCAAAAGTGCTCAGATGTTTTCCGAGATTTCACTAGCTCTGCTAACAGTTAGCATGCAGAGTGCACCGAGGGGGTTACGTTAACCGGTTTGTTTACATATTCCACTCTCCGTGTTCCACATGTTGCATTCGCAGATTCTCATTTTCACCGAACGATCGTCTCTTTCCGCCTGGTCTTGTGTCTCTGTGCTTCTGTAACATAAAGAAGAGCTGACATTTTTCTCACGAAACCAGCGATCAGCTCAACAGACCCTCAGTTTACCTGCATGCATCTGTCAGCTGTTTAACACCTGCTGCTAATTCAAGAAACACGCCTACGTTACCTGGTGATAGTCACAGTTTAACTGGGCAGCCGGTGCTCGATATAACGCAATGTCAGCGCATTTTTCTGCACAAGATAAGTAAATATAGTGTTTTCCCCGAGCGCAGAGCTGCTGGAGCTCGTTTCCTTACAGAGCACTTTATAGGCGAACAGCTTTATCAGCGGCTGATGTCCAATCACCGGCACACAGCTTTCAAACCTCAGCTGAGTTTTAGCTCTCAGTGGTTAAACGCTGGACTTCATTCACTCAGGTTCTGTCTGTCGGGTCACGTTTACTTCGCTGTTTTATTTACAACTGAGCAAATCGGTTTGGATGAGGTTAAAGTTACGTTTCATAACTGCATAGTTTCACAGACGTTTAATGGTTCACTGGCACATGTGTTAGACTGAACTATCATCTAAATATCATCTGTTTTTTAATAGTTATTCAACTGTATTCTAAGCACCAGCTGTCTGTTAGAATGTGATTTTTTTCTCTCTCTCTGTTGGCAGACGTATAAAAATGCGCAGGAAAATCTGACGTGCATGGCAAACTTCACCGACGATATTTAGGGAGGAATAATCACATCAAACATAAATGAACCATTTGTCTGTCTCCATAATTGAGAGCATTTTCTCTTCTTATGTCAACACTCTCTCTCTTTTTTTTTTTTCTTTTTTTTTTGCTTTTTCGGTCATGTTATGTTTACCTGTCAAAGGCTTGTTACAAACTATGAAACACATTGTGCAGACTTCTGGATGTTAGAAGAAAACTAATACTGCTCATGAATGAGACTAAAGGCAGGAAGGTGTCCTTTAAAACTAAACATGTTAATAGGACCTCCCTGTTTATATCATAGTTTATGATATAGCACGTGTATTTCAGTAATAGCCTGCTGAGGCCACTATACGTGCTGGCCTCATATCAAATGTGAAGGCAGACTGAGTCTATGTTTGACGTTTTTTATATCTAATCTTCCTTTTCAAACATTTAAACAGCAGCGAGTCTGCAGCTGAGGGAACACAAATTCAAATTGTCGGAACAGGTTTGCTCGTTTCTTGGATTCATTTGGTGATTTATTAAATGTATAACTGTTATTCTAATCTGCTGCTGAGTCTCTTACACTTTTCTTTATGCTGTATATTTTCACGTCTCTGGAATAGTTGGCAGTTAGATAGTCAGCTGGGAAACTTTGTGTTAACTCATGGAGCTGAGGATATCGTGGATATGCTGACCTCGCTGCGTGGTGTACAGAGCGAGGTCAGCATGATTAATATTCACAATAAAAATATTAGCCGAACATCATGAAGTCTGTATGTGTTTCATAGTGTCGAACAACCTTTGTACAGTTAAAGCCAGCAGTTACTACATGACGGAAACACCAACGTTATCTCTTTTATGTGTTTATACACAGGTCACGCTGATTACTGAACAAAAACCCAAAGATCAGATGTTAAACAGATTTATTTGCTCTCTCTCCTCCTTAAACATGTTTTTAATGTTAGTTATAATTCAGAATTGGCGACTGAAACACGTAGGACACATAAGAACATCAGGAAATAAAACACCGATAAATATAACCTCAGTAAAAGAAGTCAGCGGGGGTTACTACAGCTGTGTACCGGGGCCTGCGCTTTGTCGGTGGGATTGCTTGCGAGGCGAGCGGGTCTATCCCACGCTTTGCCGTGAGACTGGGACGACATCTCCGAAATCATCGAAACACTTTTGCAAAGAGGCTGTATCTTGACAAACCGACCAGACACATGAAGATTAAACCACTACATTCTCGGCTAAAAAAATATTAAAACGGTATTTGGTAACACACAAACAGGGTTTTTCAAAGCTCAGTTCTGTTAGCTTCCACATGCCGGTTGTTGTGTGCTAGAAACAATGGCCACCAGGCCAAAGCAATGGTTTTGACTCGATCAGCGTTAACCCCGCCCCCTGAGTTTGATGGGTGAGGCTGACAGATAAAATTATTTCATGATGAGAGCCAGGCGCCAGGACTGCCAAAATGAAATAAATAAATATATCATTAAATAATTAATTAAATGTGTCAATAATTAATTAATTAAATGTGTCAATAATTAATTAAAATGTGAAATACATAAATAATTAATTAAATGTGTCAATAATTAATTAATTACATGTGTCATAACTATTTATTTAATTAATTAATTCCAATTTTAATTAATTATTGCCACATTTAATTAATTATTTAATGGTGTATTTAATTAATTCATTATGGCAGTCCTGGCGTTCCATAGTTCCAGGGCGAATTTAACTAAACAATAAATAAATGAATAAATAAAAATGGCTATTTTATCTAAATTCTTATTGGTTTCAACCACTTTAAATTTGAAAAGAAACAGTGTAAACTTTAGCAGTGCCTTTCCTACGTAAGAAGAAACACTCTGTGGACTAAAGTGTTTGTGCTGATGTTGGAGCTCCGCTGTATCGAGCCAGCTGAGCGGTGGAGACTTTTATGGGTTTTATGAGCCTCAACATTCGGCGACCCCAGTGAACTCTCTAAAACGACCCACCAGTGTTTGTAAAGAGCGTAGATGCTTGACTTTACACACCTGTGGCATTAGGACCCTTTTCCATATAGTGCATGTATAGCCTTAAGGCCCGAGGCAGTTATTGATGTTCTATAGTTATCGGACTTTTCTCATATTACAATAGTCCTGACAGAAAACTGGCAGGAAAGAACGTTTTATTTTTAAGAGTAACTGCTGTTGTTAAGGAGCAAGAACACACTCAGCTAACGTGCTCCACAATAATAACTTGAAAAGTCAGAGACACAAAGTGTCGCCCTCCTCTAATCTACAACACTCCTTATCTGTGGTCGAATATGCCAGCTACGTGGAGTCCTTGTTTCTCTGTCACAGTGTGAAGTGAATACAAACATTAAAAAGAAATGGCATGCTTAAGCCATTTACTCCCAGAGAAATCCAGATTTCAGAGCAAATCTACGCAGCTCTCATGAACATATGGGCACAACAGCGTATGCTACAGGTACTTGAGTGCAGCTAATGGGTCACTGAAACCTTTTTTTTTAATGATCTAGGACACGTTGATCCTGCAGACACTCAAAGACAAAGTCCTGGAGCTCAGCTCAGTCCGGGGAAAACTAGAACGAGCTATTCGAAGTATGAATGATAAACTGGGATTAATCTTTCCTACTTTTTTACTAGAAGTATCCAGTTTTGAAACATTTTAAATCTATAATTCATTAACTTTAACTATTTAATCAATTCAACACTGTTCAACTGCAACTTTCTGTAAAAATAAATCCCAAATGCTTTACAGTAGAAAACAAAAAAATGTGATACACGTTTTGATATAAGGAAACAGAAAAATAAAGCGCACATAAGGTTAAACTGTCCAGAACAAAAGGACAGCATAGATTCGACTGATTAAAAAGCAAAGACAACGCTCGAAGTTTGAATGTTTTACCTCTGCTTGATTTCATGGTGTGTTTCTTTCCCATCATGTGCCACAGTTTGGCCACAGTGGGAGTACTCTCTGTCCAAATATTTATTTTGATTCCATGGAGAGACTCCTCCCACGCTCCTCCCCTTGAGATACACTGCAGTAAATGTTTAATCTGTGTGTGATAATTTCAGTGTACACCCTCTTCCTGTGGGTAATGTCTGTACTGCAAAGTTCAGTGGACTGAAAGTACAAAGACTTCCTGTTCTGTCTCAACAAATGACTTTTAGTTAAAACGGGTTTTAATTTAAACTAATGTGTGCCCGCTTACAAGAGCGATAGGCTGTCAAAGCCTGAGCTACAGAAACTGCAATAAAATTTCAAGAATGGGTTTAAAGTTGAACTGACTGGAAATAAAGACAAAAGGAAGATGGAAGAGATGTAAGCAATCAGAAGTCAGTCATCTGGACACTGAACAATGCTGGGCATCCTCTGCACACGGCCATAAACAATCAGAAGAGTCTGTTCAGTGACAGGTTGCTTCTCCCAAAGACAAGAACTAACAGACTTAAAAACTCCTTTGTCCCACACGCCATCAGACTGTTTAACTCCTCTCTGGAGGGGAAACAGGAGGACAAAGGAGGGGGGAACAACTAAGCTGTAGTGCCTCTTCACCTCACTGTACAATACCTTGTGCAATACTTTTGTAAATAGTCAACAGTGCAATAGACTCAATACTTGAAATGTGCAATTCACTTGTATTTTTATTTTTTATTCCTATTTATTCTATTTATCCCCTTCGTATATTTTATTTATATTTGTCTCTGTATTTATATATATATATATGTGTGTGTGTGTGTGTGTGTGTGTGTGTGTGTGTGTGTGTGTGTGTGTGTGTGTGTGTGTGTGTGTGTGTGTGTGTGTATATATATAACAATTCTGTAACTGTAACTTCGGTCGTTGCTGTGCTTTTTTTTTGGAAGTCGAATTTCCCAGAGGAACCCACCCGAGGGATTAATAAAGTTCTATCTTATCTTATCTATTCAGCTGAAAACTTTAATGATCACATATGACCTGGCAGTAACCCGAGCCTGAAATGTCTGCTCAATTACTGATACTAGCATCCCTGATCATTGATCAATGGAAGTGAAAAGTTTCTATTTCAAGAGCCACAGTCTAAAAACAAGTTCATATATCTTACTGGGATGTTACCCTTTAGTTCAATTTGTCTTAAGTGCGATAAGATTATTTTGACTAGAAACAAGACAAATATACGTGCTAAGATTTTGAGTTTTTGCAGTGCATAACAGCAGGGTGTAAGATGCTAGCAGCAGGGCATACATGGAACGCCAGTGTACAGAAACATCTGTGCCAAGTGTGTCCTGGAAGCCCTGAGGTCAAAATGGGAGATGCCCCCACGAGTGGTGGAGAATGACTGAGCTAAGATCCTGTGGGATCCAGATACAGACGGACAAAGTGATGACTAACCAACCGGATATACAATGGCTTGCAAAAGTATTCGGCCCCCTTGAACTTTCCCACATTTTGTCACATTACAGCCACAAACATGAATCAATGTTATTGGAATTCCACATGAAAGACCAACACAAAGTGGTGCACACGTGAGAAGTGGAACGAACATCATTCATGATTCCAAACATTTTTACAAATAAATAACTGCAAAGTGGGGTGTGTGTAATTATTCAGCCCCTGAGTCAACACTTTGTAGAACCAGCTGCAGTTCCAGCTGCCAGTCTTTTAGGGTCTGTCTCTACCAGCTTTGCACATCTACAGACTGAAATCTTTGCCCATTCTTCTTTGAAACAGCTCCAGCTCAGTCAGATTAGATGGGCAGCGTTTGTGAACAGCAGTTTTCAGATCTTGCCACAGATTCTCGATTGGATTTAGATCTGGACTTTGACTGGGCCAGTCTAACACATGGATATGTTTTGTTTTAAACCATCCCATTGTTGCCCTGGCTTTATGTTTAGGGTCGTTGTCCTGCTGGAAGCTGAACCTCCGCCCCAGTCTCAAGTCTTTTGCAGACTCCAACAGGTTTTCTTCCAAGATTGCCCTGTATTTGACTCCATCCATCTTCCCATCAACTCTGACCAGCTTCCCTGTCCCTGCTGAAGAGAAGCCCCCCCAGAGCATGATGCTGCCACCACCATATCTGACAGTGGGGATGGTGTGTTCAGAGTGATGTGCAGTGTTAGTTTTCCGCCACACATAGCGTTTTGCATTTTGGTCTCATCTGACCAGAGCAGCTTCCTCCACATGTTTGCTGTGTCCCCCACATGGCTTGTGGCAAACTGCAAACGGGACTTCTTCTGGTTTTCTGTTAACAATGGCTTTCTTCTTGCCACTCTTCCATAAAGGCCAACTTTGTGCAGTGCACGACTAATAGTTGTCCTGTGGACAGATTCCCCCACCTGAGCTGTAGATCTCTGCAGCTCGTCCAGAGTCACCATGGGCCTCTTGGCTGCATTTCTGATCAGCTCCTTGTTGGGCCTGTGAGTTTAGGTGGACGGCCTTGTCTTGGTAGGTTTACAGTTGTGCCATGCTCCTTCCATTTCTGAATGATGGCTTGAACAGTGCTCCGTGGGGTGTTCAAGGCTTGGGAAATCTTTGTGTAGCCTAAGCCTGCTTTAAATGTCTCAATAACTTTATGCCTGACCTGTCTGGTGTGTTCTTTGGACTTCATGGTGTTGTTGCTCCCAATATTCTCTCAGACAACCTCTGAGGCCGTCACAGAGCAGCTGTATCTGTACTGACATTAGATCACACACAGGTGCACTCTATTTAGTCATTAGCACTCATCAGGCAACGTCTATGTGCAACTGACTGCACTCAGACCTAAGGGGGCTGAATAATTACGCACACCCCACTTTGCAGTTATTTATTTGTAACAAATGTTTGGAATCATGTCTGATTTTCGTTCCACTTCTCACGTGTGCACCACTTTGTGTTGGTCTTTCACGTGGAATTCCAATAACATTGATTCATGTTTGTGGCTGTAATGTGACAAAATGTGGGAAAGTTCAAGGGGGCAAAATACTTTTGCAAGCCATTGTAGTGGTGGTAGACAAACAGAAGGAGACAGCCGTAGTGATAGATGTGGCGATACTGAATGACAGCAACATCAGGAAGAAGGAACACGAGAGAGATGTTAGGTTACTTTTTATACGTTGTTCAGAGACATGCACTCTATGTGGAACATTTAAAGAGTCAAAGTTTCTTCTTTGTAAAAGAAATACAGCTGGTAGGGGAGTGAAAAGCCTTTTTCCACAACAAAAAGCAAAGTCAAAGTAGCCACAGGGTGTGTGATCTGGGAGAGACTCTCACAAGGATGATAAGTTATTTCATTTTTAGCAGAGAGTATGTTGCAATTCAGGATAAATAAGACACACCAGGACAGAGCAAAACTACCAGTAACAACTTTAAACATGGAAAATATTATAATGCTGCAAGCCATATATTATATGCATGAATCTGGGACCTGACTGGTGATGCCATTTCATATACACGCTAACCCACTGAGCTAACCAGGAACCAGAAGTATTTCTTCTGACTTTTCTGCTGTTTAAATAATTTTCCATTTCCAGTCCTTCTCACTCCCTTTTTATTGAGTACTTTAGCATTTTGATTGTTCAGCGATCATATGCTTATGCCTAAAGATGCGCCTCGTTACAGTATGAGAACTGGGGCAAAACTCTTCCATCAATTCAAATTTTACATTCACAGAGGTCTAATTAGAGCCTCGCTCCACTAGGTGGCATCAATATCCAAATAACTGCCTCCAGTGAAACCAGTCCTTCAAGGTTTTATTGAAATGCAGAAAAACATGTTTTTGTAATTCAATTATCTCAGAAATAGTCAATAAAAGGCTCATTATTTCTCACCTTTCACCTCATGCAAAAATGTTGTGACAATGCTGGTGCTGCTTTAGGCTGTCATCTGTGGCTTGTGACACACTATACTGCTGCCTGTTTGAAAGGAGCAAAGGCCCTCACACAGTCAATTAGTAACTTCCCCTTGAACTGTTGTTCAAAGGTTAGGCTACAATGCACATGTGACTGAGGTGCATGAGCAGAAATGTAAAGGGTCAAGATGGTCAAGCATTATTTAGCGTGTGTGTGTGTGTGTGTGTGTGTGTGTGTGTGTGTGTGTGTGTGTGTGTGTGTGTGTGTGTGTGTGTGTGTGTAATAAACTAGAAACTGCTAAATTATGAACACAAAAACACAGCGTGGCATGTGTCCCTTAACCACTGGCTGTTTTAGTGACACAGGCAGATGAAGGAAAAGAGGAAAGGGGAAAGAAACAGAAGAGGAGCTTTTCAATGTCAGTTCCGGATCCCAGTGTCAGTCCCTCTCAGTCATTCCTGATGGGATCCTCCCAGCCACAGGAAGACATGGAGCTCCCATCTGTGGCTAAATGCTTGCCAATGCACTGGGGTGTACTAGCGGTCAAGAAATGGGTAAAGGAGACAGTCACCTTTTTGTAAGTTGCTTCCAGTTACACATATCCCTGAGTCCAAGCATGGCTGCTCCTTTCACTGAGCTACATGGAAGATGCTTCTGTTATAAGACAATCAGAATGAAAGACCAGGGCAAGGGTGGCATAACTACCAGTGCTGCCCCTCATTTTGCATGAAATCTGCAGCTATACTTTCAGTGTCAGCAGGCCAGTGTGACGTGCTGATAGTCCCAAAGCCACTCTTTCATCCTAACACACATGGTGTCTCTGTCTTGGGTTTCCTCGCCCTGTGAATCCATGGCAACAGCAGCCTGAATGGTCTATTCAGGACACTCTCTACTACGCTCTCCCCTGAAACTATAGAGAAGTAAACAAACGCCATAGTTGGTCTGTTCCAGATGCAGGCACACATTATAAGTAGATGAGTTCTTTTCATAAGACTTGGACAAACAAAATTCATCAGTTCATTTCTGGAAAAACTTAAATTGAAAATCTCATTGTCCTCTGCATCTCAGCAGCCTCCACTGAACTTGCTTCATATGTGCTTCATGTGAGTCAAGAGTGACAGTCAGGCTGGTTTTCACACTGTGTGCATTCGTGCAGATGTGTTTATGTTTGTGGCCAAAAACCTTCATCCCAACAGCAGCCAGACTGTACAATAAGATAAGATAAGATAAGAGATAAGATAGAACTTTATTAATCCCTCGGGTGGGTTCCTCTGGGAAATTCGACTTCCAAAAAAAGCACAGCAACGACCGAAGTTACAGTTACAGAATTGTTATATATATATATATACACACACACACACACACACACACACACACACACACACACACACACACACACACACATATATAAATACAGAGACAAATATAAATAAAATATACAAAGGGGATAAATAGAATAAATAGGAATAAAAATAAAAATACAAGTGAATTGCACATTTCAAGTATTGAGTCTATTGCACTGTTGACTATTTACAAAAAGTATTGCACAAGGTATTGTACAGTGAGGTGCAGAGGCACTACAGCTTAGTTGTTCCCCCCTCCTTTGTCCTCCTGTTTCCCCTCCCTCTCCCCTCCAGAGAGGAGTTAAACAGTTTGATGGCGTGTGGGACAAAGGAGTTTTTAAGTCTGTTAGTTCTTGTCTTTGGGAGAAGCAACCTGTCACTGAACAGACTCTTCTGGTTGTTTATGGCCGTGTGCAGAGGATGCCCAGCATTGTTCATAATGTCCATCAGTTTCTTTAATGTCCTTTTCTCTGCCACTGTCACCAGAGTGTCCAGCTTCATGCCGACCACAGAGCTAGCCCTCCTGATCAGTTTCTCCAGCCTGGATGAGTCCTTCTTTGCTGTGCTGCTCCCCCAGCACACCACAGCATAGAAAAGTACTCCAGCAACCACCGACTGGTAAAACATCCTCAGGAGCTTCCTGCAGATGTTAAAAGACCTCAGCCTCCTGAGGAAGTACAGTCGGCTTTGAGCTTTTTTATACAGGTGCTCTGTGTTGCATGACCAATGCATGACAATGCATGACAATATGCACAGAGGATAAATCAGTGTTGAAACAGCTAAAAAAATAAATATGGGTCAAAATGCCCTTGATGCAGTAAAATGAAGTCTTTGTGACATTTCTGTGTATTTTTTTGTGTATTCTTCTGTGTATTTTAGCACATTTTTGGCAGTTTTACTTTTTCCTCATTCATTTATTGTTTTCTACTGTATGTCTAATACAGTGCGTCTAACAAGTGTGAGATTAATAAAGTCTAAATCCATCTATGTTGTAGTAAAGAACAAATGTGATCAGATAAGATAAAAGTAAAGGAGCTTAGATGGGTGGGATCTAACCAATGAAGGGTGTCGATACATAAGAACATATAAGAAGAGTTGGCCATTCTGACTCAGTTATCTTTATTTTATTTTATTAGATATCCATTAGTCAGGGCAGCACGGTGGCACGGTGGTTAGACCTTCTTGCCGCACAGCAAGTGGTGGAGTTCAATTCCACCATCAGGCCGGGGTCTTTCTGTGTGGAGTTTGCATGTTCTCCCCGTGTTTGCGTGGGTTCCTTCCAGGTACTCCGGCTTCCTCCCACCATCCAAAGACATGTAGTTAATTGATTAATCCAAATTGCCCATAGGTGTGAATGTGCGAGTGAATGTGAGTGCGAATGGTTGTCTGTGTCTGTTAGCCCTGTGACAGTATAAACACTGAATCCTGTTTGTTTGTTTTTTAATGTGCAGAACTGGCTTAGTCTCTGTTGTTGTTCAGTTCTCATCTGCAGGGAAGAACAACAATAATCTGATCAGATGTTCACCACCTCAAATTTAATCCCCCTATAACACACTTTATGCACAGTAATCTTGGAGGATGGTACCACAGCTAGGCATCTTGACACATGATTGACTAATACATGCAGATCTAGTCGTTTTCTTGCGATGTCTGTTTCCTCAGAAGCTATAATTGCTGGCTCGACAGAATAACATTTCTGCTGAAAGGTCAGCTCACTTAAGAGATGGCTTTCCCATAATTCAGTTTTATGTTGAGCAATAAGGTTACATCCTCTGCCAACAGAAATTGTGGATGTAAAAAAGGGAAATGAATACTCACTAAAATGCCTGCACACTCCACCCAACACGTATTGCATGCATCTGAACAAAACAGAAAATTTCTGCTATTAGACTTTCTAACCATAATATTTCACACATTATAATTCCTTTGACTGCCAAATTATAGAAAATAGATTCTAGTCGTCATGTGAATTCATAGGTATAGATTTCAGGGAGAACACAAGGGGACACAGCCTTACAAATATGTAGGACACACAAAGTTAATAAATAAATAAATAAATAAAAAGCTGTAAAACTACTGAGGAATGTGTTGACGTGTTAAGTATACTTTTACAATTAAAGACATTTTCTTGATAAATTAATGCAGGGGCGATTTCAAAAATTCACCAGAACAAGTCCCCCCAAACCCCAAGGCTGAAATTAAACAACACAAACACAATGGCCTGTATCAATAGGCACTGTAGTGAAAACTTAGTCCTTTAATGTGAACCATGCTGTGTACACTGCGTACTGACCAGTAAGTTCTTGTTAAGGATCAAGAAAATATATATTATGATAAGGAAAGAATCTCCTCTGCGCATTTAAATCGTAATTTAAAGTAATTTAGCGCTGTCCCGTAATTAGAATAAAGTTGAATTACTCGTTTGAGTACCGAGTGATCGGATTGGCTGAGAGGAACAAGTGTACAGCTACTATACACCGCGTAGGAATGACGTTAATTTAGAAAGACGAATGATGTGGCAAAAATCAAAGGGCGAACAGAAAGAAGTAGTCCCACTTTTACGTTTGTTCTCATATATTTTTATGCTGAAGTTCATTGTCTTATTTTGATATTTTAAAGAACAATTAAAATGTTATAAATGTTTCAAACAAACGGCAACATACTAAGCACAGTTCACGTTTTAAAAGTCGAAATACGTATCCATCCGCCTTATTGAGTGCACTTCCATTTCCGGGATGTTTTCTCTGCTGACCAACCTCCACCGCCATTGCAGGTCCAGGGAGTCGGTGTAGTGACAGTCGTTAGCCGGGGAAGACCGCAAGTAAACAGTTAAGGGAAGGAATAAAAAACAAATAAAGTACAGTCACACCGACAGCGCGTTTTAAATAAGGCGTAGAATTCGCTTACAATTGGACTTTAGACTAGAGACTTCCTGGCTGTCCGGCTAGGATCTGAGAGAAGCAGCCGTAGTTTGTTAGCATTAGACGAGACCGGAGGAGAGTGAGAGAGGAACCGCCATGGCTCAGATCCTGCCTATTCGCTTTCAGGAGCACCTGCAGGTATGTGAATCAATGAATGGTTAAATTGTTTGATCAAGTTCATCTTTCGGTCGCAATAACTGCCAGACTGGCTGTCGCTTCAGAGACTCTCAACACAAGTTTGAGATTGCTAGCAAGCTAAGTTAGCGTTTGGTGCTACGCTAACTAGCTTGACAGGGTGGATGACGTTTGTCTTGGCTAGTAGCATCAAGCATTCTTGCTAACACTTTGCTTACCCACCCTCGTTCGCTTCTTTAAGTCTGAAGTACAGAAATACAGCTTATAAATAATGCTAATAGGTCGTAGTGATGAACGGAAATATGTGTTTACCATTTCTCATAAGTATTTGCCCCATTCACAGCAAAAGTGTTCATTTTCTCGGAGTGGCTATTGCTGTCGTTGGTATTAATCGTCACTATCAGTGCCTTGTAATCGTCTGCTTCAGAAATGAAATAGTTATCCTTATTGTCGCCTGTTGCGACACCGCTCAATCGATTTCTTCAAATCACCATACGGCGCAAAAAAAATATTAAAACTTCTACACCCGCCTTATTTGTCTGCGCCCTGATTATATGTTCCGTCGTGTTAATTTGAAAGTGATTATTTGACCTTAAGGGGATATCACGTTGGCTGGTTGTACAAATGATCATGTGGTATGTTAGATAGCAATCCAGCGCCCGTGCTGAATGACTTTGCCAAAGTTAACTGTGACTCAAGAATTCACGGAGCCTCCTTTTCTATTCAGTACTCTTTCTTTTTATCTCCGAGGCACACCTTTATCGCAACGGAGCTGCTATTAAAGATTTTTATGCTATTTGTAAGTTCTTCCTTTTTGTGCACCCCCACGTATTACCTGGATTGTACGTACTTCATGCTTTAAATGGCCACACCTTTACTATAATGCCAATAAAACTGCTTTCAGGTCAGGTGGAGGAAACAGGAAGCCTATGGGTCAGTCTAAAGTGTTCCTGACTTTCAAGATGTAATGAATAAAACATAGACTTTTCGTGTCTAAATCAAGCTTCAAATGGGAACTCTGATCCACCCAAGTCTGTATTTGGTCTTTATTAAACAATTATCTCTGTTATCCAATGACTAAAGGCTTTGGGTGTCACATGAGACTAATAATTTGGTGTCAAGAAAGACATTTTAAGCTTTGATCAGTAGAACTGAGTTGTAAAAAGGGGGTCAGGCGTTATGTTCATTGGCTCAGTCACAGGTTAGCTGAGTGGATATTTGAACACCAGGTTCCTGATGTTACTTTTTCTTGCTGTTCAGACTCTGATCCTAATTGCATGTCTTAAGAGATTAGCAGTGTAGTAGTATGGTACCGCTGTTCTTGTTCATAGCAGGTAAATGCTATGGGTTGGCCAGACTGTAATTTGTGTCTGATAAATCTGTTAAACCAAAGATGATTAACATTTTCAGTACAGCGCAGCATTCCCTGTTACTACATTCTTAATTCATAAAGAAGTTAATTCATGTCACAGACATTGATGAGTTAATATGTAGGCCTATCACATGGGGTTGTATGGAGGCTGAGCTTCACAAAGCTATGCAAAGACCTTTTGTGCCTAGAGTTACAATGAAATTATTATTGAATGATTTTTGACATGCTTATTAAGTCCTTTTGGTTGTAGAAGCAAACAGAGCAATACAAAATTGGCAAATTGCATTGTGACTTAACTAGTATTTTATCTTTAGTGAGGGGAAAAAGCGCTGTCATCCCCTAACAGTGCATCTTTCGCTTTCAAATGTGATGACCATTTAATTCATTGAAATCACAAATTTCACAGTCAGCTGCAAGGTGAATGTATTTTTTGTGCTTGTTCTTTGGTCCATCTTTAAAAACTGACGCTATAGCTTTTAATTAATGTACTGTACTGTAATTCTCAGACTCACCAGGTTATGTTATGTGACAAACACAAAGAGATCTTCAGCACATATCACTAATGCATGACCTGCATATGCGGTTTCATTCATGATGCATATGGAGTTTCTGAACAAATGCATGGTAGAATCACTGCAAGAATTTCTTTCACTTTTGACTTGGTCAAACTCTTTAGCTGTCCGTTTAATTATACTCATGAAGTAATCTTTTTTTTCTAATTATACCAGCTAATGGTTACCACTATTATGAGTGTGTTTAAGCTTGGATTATCTGTGAGAAACATCTTATATCTTTCTTAGTCCAATTACTGAAAAACCAGATGAAGCTGAACTCATTTGATCAAATGAGTAACTGTCAGTGCCTGGATGCAAATCTGTCGTTTCACCTTATGGTTGATGTTCTTTTTGCTTTGTTCATGTGGAGCAGAAATATTTACATAGTGCTGCTAGCCGTGTTTTATTTCTTAAGCTAGTTGGCAGGAATCCATCCAATATAAGATTGTGGCCCAATGGTGATATTTTATAATTAGTACTATTGTGATCACTAGCCAGTGCCAAAACCATTTATACTTTTATTTTATGGATAAATAAAATATAAATTGTGCCATGAATACAAGAATGTTAAAAAAAATTCAGCTTCTCTATCGTTGCATAACATATGAATCATCATCACATCTCATTTTCCAATAGGCTAATCTAAGTCCACAAAGCTGCCTACCAGTGTTCAGCTTATATTGTTGCATTTCTTTTGGGTACTAGTTAGTAGTAAATCACCGTATAGGCACTGTTTGAGTCTACACCACTGTGTGCTTAGCTGTGATTAACAATGGATTCGGAGCCTGTTAGACAGACTTGAAATTACCTCAGGTATCTCTTTTTTGTTTGTTTAATGTCTTAGGCTGAAAAATTGGATGTATCATAAAACATTCTTTGTGCAAATATGCATATCTCAGTTATGGACCATTGTAGCTCCTTCACATCTAGCTCTACTGCTTTATTTATACTTTAGACTCAAATGTCCACGGTGAGACCGTCCTGATGTCAGGTCATGGTTTATGCTTTTGTTTTTCACCCGTGAATTCTCAACCAAGCGAGTTCAAATACAGACAGACTTTAAGATTTGCTTTAGTGTTAAGTCAAAGTCAAACCCAATTTCAATCACTCACACAGTTTTGCATCATGATGTATGCAGGGATATTGTTTTCAATGCCATGTTCAAGGTTTTTTTTTTTGTTTTTGTTTTTTAAAGCCTAAAAGTGATTTTGGATCACCCTTCAAGGCTGCTGGGTGTCACCAGTGTTGGGTGATAGCTTAATTATTTTGCTCATTATTCATATTCTGACCAAACTGACATAAATGTCACGAACAAACTGGATGTTTGCTGATGTTGTGCTTAAATGGATATTTAAAGGTATGCTGGTTAATCAATTAGTCGGCACAAAGCTTGAATAAAAGCTTTAGATTAATCAGTAACTAAAAATTATACTTGAAACCACATTAATTTGGTTCTATACTTTTGAATCTGAACTTTTATAGATGTAAAACATGTCGAAATAGGATTGTTGCATTAATCATGTCGATTTTACTGGATCTGAATTGGAGAGCTGAGGCACTGAGCTAGCAATACATGTTAAACTTGGTAGTCTCAGTCTTTGCAGTTTCCTCCCTCCCTTGGTCTCCCTCACACTATCCATCTGTGTGTCATCCGGTCTACTTGCACATCTTGCATTTTTATATATCATCCATTTATATAGTGTAGTGTTGACTCCAGTCAAACAGACATGATAGCATAAGTGACAGTGTCACATCTTTCCCTCACGTGGTATAACCTTCAGTTTGCCATTCAGAAAAAGAGATAATTGTCATTTAGGTTTTAGTGGTGTTATTGTTCTGACAGAAACCAGTCTCAAAGTAAGCATGGGAGTGTAATCTGTAATCTTCAAAAATGGCTCCAGTTTGCGTAATGGCAACATGGTATCATTCTCTGTTGATGAAGACTTCCATTTTGCATTTAGTAAGCAGGGTTTGACAAGGCAGGCTTCCTATCCAGTGCCCAAAGATAATCTGATGATATGTAGGGAAAACCATAGATTGTGTGTTGAGTAAATACAATATTTCACATGCACAAGTCCATAATTGCATGTTACTCTTATCTACTTTTGGTGTACACAGATTTTTTTGTCTTGATGTACACAGTAATTTGTTACATTTGCAAAAGATGTCTTCATTTATCTCCCTTGGTTAAGATTTTGAATTGTACTCGAGCTTTTTCTATTGTCTTTTGGTATATACTGAAAACACTGCATTAAAATACACTATGACAGAAAATGTATACATTTCCGTAATTGGGCTTTTAGTAACAAATGCATGACAGCAGGCCCACAATATAGTGAAAATTTCAAAAAGTTTCTCTTACTTGTACTAGTCTAATTAGAATACTAATTATAGCTCAGTGTCATTATATTACTGGACTAGGCTGTCTTTTACAGTTGTACTAGCTTCTTTTCCTTTGAAAGAGTTTGATATTCACAAAAAATTGTCATTTAGATAAATTTTGCCCTACATAGGAAGACCTTGAGTTAAATATACAAATTTACGCAGGGTGCAAGAAAGAAGAGGATGTGATTATTAGTGGTGATCTTTCAAATAAGTGTTGTGGTTAGCTTTAAATTAGGTGTTTGTAGTCTGCGAAAGGGTTTAGTTCCCTGAAAACCTGACGCTTTGTATCTAAAGTTAAATGCACTCACAATAGTATTTAATAGCAAATTGATTTAGTTCAAAGCAAATACTTGTACATCCCTTCTGTTTGCCTGTTGAGGAGGGGCAGGTTGTTTCATGCTTTTTACAAAGGTTTGCATGTCACACTTTGACCTGTGCTAGTAAATGACCACCTGATACCTCGTGACAGGCTGGCAAGGATACAGATTTGCTGAACACTTGACATTCTGCAGCAGCCTCTAAATGTAAGATAAAGCTCTCATTTAGGGAAAGAAGGAAACTGTAGTCTCACAACCACCTCAGCAAGAAATGACCTGAACTGGAGACAGATGATGTTCAGAACCCCTTCCATCTTTTTTCCTTTCTAATACTATAATTGTAAAGGCAGCACTTTTTATGCCTCACCCATGATCCCATGTCCCCCTCCAGTGGCCCATGATAGCAGAGAAGGCAGGATTCGGCAGGCCTGTTGTTTCAGTCCTGGTAGACAATGACTCCCTGGCTTCCTGTTGTGGAGTATTGCAAACAAGTCCTGCTAGCCTCAGCACATTACATAGCACATCCTTCCCTACCCTGCCTTGAACTTTACATGTGCAAAGTTTATTTTCTGCTGAACAAGATGCTGCTTTCCTTTAAGGGAAGAGCATACAGGTTAACTCTACTGACAGGGCTGACAGGTTGTTGGAGAATAGTTCAAATCTTTCTGTGGATTTATTGTCATTGTAAGATTATGCCGCAGCCATGTGCTCAGTTGTTGGGCCTTTACTAAATGTGTTTGACTTGACTTTCTTGGAGTCGGTTAAACTCCATTCTTACTAGGGTTATATATTTGTTTATAGAGGAGTTGCTTAAAATTTGACCTATTTTGGAACAGTACATGCTCGATATATTATTGCATTGGTTGCAAACAGGGTTTGGGGCTTCTTGTGGTAAAGAAAAATGTAAAGATTTTCAAAATATTTTTAAGCCTGTTAAATATTTTTGTTACACAGAGTAGTGACAGCATATCCAAAAATGGATGAAAGAAACTGAAACATTATTAAGATTATATAGTGTTTCCAACTTTTGGCCAGAATGGCCTCTCCCTCTCCAAGGGACTAAGTGAATAAGTACCATCATATGGGGTGTTAATTATATTTTTATCTAGTTAGTTCTCATTCCCAGGATATGATTTGCTTAGACTTGAGTTATCTGTCCTTCTCTGAAGTTCAGTTGTTGTCACTGTGATTAAAACTGATAATTTCCTGTACTGTGATCTCAGTTCCTGTTGCAACCTCACATTGAAGGTATTGGAGTCAGTCTATTTATGACATAAATCGAGGTCATGAGTGTCTGTAAACCTTGGCTAATGTGCTTTTTTTCCCCAGTAGATAAAAATGCAATCTGCATCTGCTTTGACTTTTTTTTTTTTTTTGTCTCAAAGTTTCAAATTGGGATCTTTTTATTAGGCTTTTTGTTCTGAATGTCACGTTTGTCCCTAGTGCTGTTGAGAAATACATAATTATGCTAACTTAACTAATTGGTGTATAACTGATGTAAATTGTCAATAAAGCATGTGGATGGGCACTTTCTGCCACTGATAAGATTACAGGGCACTTGTGGTGCAACGGATGAAAAATCTCAGGGTTCGGATCGGACCACTGTGTTAAGTCACGGATCGGATCAATTTTCGGATCAGCGAAAAAAGACAAAAATTGAACATTTACTTATTTACTTATTGAAGTATTTTTTTTGCCTGTTAAAAACATTCAACTCTAGACTCATTCCATGCAATTATTAAAAAACAAATTATGGTACAATATAGGGCTTTGTATCTACCACTCAATTCAATTCAATTTTATTTATAAAGCACCAAATCACAACAACAGTCGCCTCAAGGTGCTTTATATTGTAAGGTAGACCCTACAATAATACATACCGCTCATTATATCGCACTCTGCTGTGATATGAGCTGTCACGGTCACGTAGCTTTCCGTTGTCCCGGAGGTCCACCCATTTGTAGTAGTTAGGGCAACAGAATATGCCTGGGACATTTCAGCCATAACTTAAATCTTTTTCTGATCATACATGCTTGGAATGATCTTGCCACTAAAGTGGACGCGCAACGAGATATCATAGCGTGGCTCGAGCACGTTCATCATAGTTTAAACCCCTTGTTTTGCACAAAGGAATACGGCCTCCCGTCTGCAGCTAAACACCCCAATAGCTTTTGTAATAGCTTTAGCCCGGTCGGATTGGGCAGCAAAGGGCTGCTTAAATACTGCAAACTCCTCTGCTCCTCCACTCACTCCACTCCACTTCGCTAGCGCTGACCATAACTATTGCTTGACAGACCCACCACGCCACCATACACATATTTTTTTTTTTTCTTCTTTTTTGAATCTTCGGATCACATGCGTGCCGAACCGTGGAGTGGGATCGGTTCGGATTACGGATCAACCGTGATCCGTTGCACCACTACAGGGCACATGGCCAGGTATCTTCCTTAGCTTATATAGCATAGCAGTTTTGGTCAGTAAAGGAAAAAATGATTGATCGTGGAAAAAATAACTAGAACATTATAATCTGTCATTAAATAAAATAAGGCTGGGCTTGAGCTAATGGTTTGTAAAGAGATGAATAATGGTAATAGTGTAATCATAATTCACAATGTCTCTTGCTGGCATTTTGTTGCTGCCATTGCAAGTGCTTGCTGAACTACCGTATTTTTCGGATTATAAGGCGCACTGTCGACAAACGGGTCGGTTTTCATAGATAAGGCGCACCAGTATATGTTGTTCCAGTGTCTTTCTAATTTTTGCTATGTAACTTTGCACTGTCCACTTTTTGCTGTAACAAAACAAATTTCCCACGTGTGGGACTAATAAAGGTTATCTTATCTTACATTAATGACTAACCTCATATTGTGGCTGGATTATCTCAGTTGTTCTCCCCTACAGAAGTTTGGTCCGTTTACAGCAATTTTCCATGCGATTGCATTTGTCAAAAAAACATCGGGAACTTTTATCAAGTGGAAAAAAGTTAGCGTTCAGGTTCACTG
Source organism: Aulonocara sp. 'chitande type north' Nkhata Bay (assembly GCF_057382095.1). Taxonomy (NCBI): domain Eukaryota; kingdom Metazoa; phylum Chordata; class Actinopteri; order Cichliformes; family Cichlidae; genus Aulonocara; species Aulonocara sp. 'chitande type north' Nkhata Bay. The sequence continues at coordinate 1,414,317 of NC_141353.1, forward strand.
TGTTATGCTTTGTTATGCTAACATAGCTGTGTCACTAGCGATCACTAGCACAGCATTATATACCATCTAGCCCTACTTCAGTAACCCTACAAACATCACTATTGTGTACTTTTCTGTCTTCATTCATGTTGGTAGTGATAGCAGCCAGATTGCTACATTACATTGTTTTCATGTAATCTGCATGAAAACAAGCGCTCACTCTTCCTGCTCAACAAATGACAAGGGCGGAGCCTTATACCACGTGATACAGAAGCTGTGCCGTGTGATGCTAAAATTAGCAGGGAAAAACAACGGAGAGCACGTCAGGGATGACGAGAAAGTGACAGGAGAAAATCCGTCCCGGTCAACCACCCAAACATCAATAACGGGAACCTTATACAGCGCTTCCCTTTACCCGTCGAACTCCCGCAGGCACAAAGAAATTACGGAGGCTATTACTTATCACCTGACCAAAGATATGGCTCCCATCAACACTGTGCAAAACGAGGGATTTAGGAAAATGATCAACACCCTAGACAAACGCTACACAGTGCCGTCCCGCAACTACTTTTCTATTGTTGCACTACCTGCTCTATACACGCAGCGTCGAGCAACGGTGGAGACGGAATTTCGTTCGAGGTCAGTAAACACAGCCAGAATTCATAGATAAGGCCCACCAGATTATAAGGCGCTCTGCCGATTTTTGAGAAAATTAAAGGATTTTAAGTGTGCCTTATAGTGTGAAAAATATGGTAGTCTCTGCTACATCAGCATTTACGTGCTCTAGGTGATCGATTCTGTAATTATCTTTCTTAAATGTGTTTATTTTTTCCGTCTTCTTCTTCATTAAAAAAGTGTTTTACCAGGTGCTTTGCCTACCCTTCGTAGTTGTATGCATTCCTTATTCTCTTTGTCCACACTTTCTAAATACAGATTAGTTTGATTTTCACTCTTGCTTCATGCAAGTCTCTCGGAGGCTCTTCCTTTGTTATCCTATCATTGATCAACTGTGGAGGGCAGCACAAACAAATTTTTAATTTCGATTATGATTTTGGCATATCAGAATTAAAAGAACATGATCATACAATATTTAAAATGCATGCTCATCATATTGGCATATCCTATTCAAAGAGTACTGTCTGTTTGCAGAGCAACAGAACTAATCTAACTAACCTTTTACCCTGAAAACACACGACAGTCTGCGGTATAGTTAATGCGTAAAGACCAAGAAAAACAACGTTTTATGTGAATCGTTCAAATTGTCAACTTGGATATCAGTAAAAATGAGCTTGTGCAGTGTGTCAGTGCAGCACAGTGTAAATGTGAAATCAGTGGTCTGTTATTTAATTTTGCTAAGTTTCAGTACAAAGATTTATACAAAGCAATGTTCTGTTTACATCAGAGTGCAGAGAATTCAACAAATGAATAATAATGACTTTACTATTGAACAACGTCACTTTGGACATAATTGTGTGGCTCTAGTTGGTTGGTTGATGTGTTAACAGCTATGCAGAGCAGTGCTAGACTGAATGGTTAAATGATTTTCCACATTGTTTGTAGCTCCTTTGGGCTGACCTGCTTTCAGCCAAATTCCTGCTCAGTGATGTTGCAGCAGTGTTAACCCACAGTAGTGTTTTACTCTAAGGTTTCCATAGCAAAACAGTCTCTCAAACTGTGGTGTGGTCAATCAGTCTGCGTTTGCTTTTCTTTATTCCGTGCAAGAGGGGTAGCATTCATTGTGATAAGGCCATGCTGGTCTTTCCTGTTTTAGAAATGCTTTTCATGTGTGAATGAAAGGGCTTCCTGCTGATCCAAGAATAGATGAGAGGGAAGCGAAACGCATAAATCTGTTTAGAAATATTGTGTAATAATAGCTTCTTCTTGTGTTTTAAAATGTAGAAATACATCTGTTTGAATTAAAAGTGCACTCATTTGAAGGCAAACTAGTAGTTCATTCACACAGCAGCTGCATGGGATGTTGCCATAACTGAATAGAGAGTGCTTGGTTATGCTGACCATCTATTTAAATTAATTTAAGCTATGTAGTATCTCTTGCTGTGTTTTCATGAAACAAACTGTTGCTAGATATTAGTGAAAGCTGATGTGTTCAGGGTCAGAAGGATTCTCCACATAGGCCGTTTCCCTTTGTCCGGTGTTTGAATAAATGTTGTCTTAGTAAACAAGGCTTCCATACTGGACAATGGCAACGATAAGAGGCATGGAAGCTGCAGTGACGTTACTGTATGATGTCACCTCTCCACTGTTCAAAAAAAATGTTCAGATCAGTTTTCAGTTCTTTCCTCATAGCTTGTAGTAAGACTTGTTCTGTACAGTTGTTTGCACTGTCATTGAGAGGGAACCAGGTTACACACTGTGTGGTTGGGGCAGGGTTGTGGAGAGGGTGTGTCCTGTCATTGATAAAAGGTCTCTTTCGTTGAGCAGTTTTCAGAACTGTGAGTGTGTTTGCTGATTAGAATTGAACTAGGCAAAATTTTTAGAAGGGGGTCACATTTTTATCTCAAGACTCTTAAAAATGAACATTTGCCAACAAAGATGGGAGTGATCCAATATGCTTTAACCCCCCCCCCCCCCTCCAACATAAAACATTTCAGGACTACAAGTGAATGTGTAAAATTTTATGGCTGGTTAATTTAAGCAGGCAGTAATAGATTGTGCACCTTTAACACACAGATTAAGATTTATTAAGCGTCATTATAAGTATAGTAACAGCTGTCTACTGAAAAGACAAAAGATATTTATGTCATTTGCACCCACGGATTTATTTTGAATAAAATGAGAAAGCATTGTAACATTTCTGAGGCCATTTTTCCTGAAAGCAAAGCATTATACAACCATTACCAGCTTTATTCACATTACTGCAATAGGATATATGTTTATTTTTTGTAAATGATTGCTGCGCATGATATAGCAGTTATGTCTGATCAAAGATGCAAATACTTGGCCATAAATAAAAATGTATATACACGGTAACGGTCTTGGGTTTAAACACAAAACCATGTTCTAAATAGTTGTGATTATTCAGCAGTTGTACAACTGTGGTATATTACTCATTGACAGCCAAAAATTGGAGGAAGTTGCAACAGCAAAACATGGTGCATGGGATGGTTTTTGTAGTTTCATTTCCTTTAAATTTACGTTATACCAGTGTTGGCTGCATGTGGTTGATAATTGCCTTTTTCTTATTTTTCATGTTGAGTATTATTCGTATAGTTAAGCAATGAAAACTGCTTCTTCTTGATACTCTCGCTCAGAGCTGGCTTTGCCCATTGCTCCTCTGACTGTCCTCAGCAAGTACTGCTGTGTCAGGGTTTGTGTAAGGCAGGCAGGATACCCTGTTTCCAGCCTTTGTCAGTAAGCAGATCTGCAGAACTTGCTGGTGTTACATGCGGCAAATTGTTTCACACACAGCCTGAGGCTTTATTTTTATGCAGGTTAATTTTTTCACGTGTCCTGTCTCTCTCTTCATGGAACACCTACAAGTAATTGAAGCTAAAGCTAAGGCGTGCTCTAATGTACTTGAGTTTCCCTCAGGGATTCAAATTGGTGTTAATTTAGGTAAAACTTGGACAAAATAAAGCACCAGTGGTTGTCTATATGACGTGACAGAATCCTCTTCATGCACTGATATTGGTATATATTGTGTTGGCAAACCAGCTCCTGTGAAACATAATAATTTCTGAGATGTCAGACTGTGAATAGTTCCTGTTAGTCAGACTAAAGAGACACTTGAGTGTTATGTAATGATGTTGCAGTTTCCTCTTTGGCCCATACTTTGAGAACTTGGCTGTGCATTAGCTCTCCACCCAGGCCAGGCAATAACTGTTACATCCAGTACAAAACTACATGTGTCCAAAGAACTGCTGCCTAGCTCCAGTATGGCAAACTCATCCGCTCTCTGTGGTAGTGCACAGTAGCTGAGTTTAAAGTCCCAACATTCTTAGTGGACCCTGTTGTTTGGTCAACTCCTGGCATTAATTTGACTATAGATTTGTCAAAGGCTTAGGTTGAAATTGTGACAGGAACAATGTGACGTATTGTTTCCCAAGATGATCTTCATATTTACCTAACGAACCTTTTGCTGCCCAGTTCTGTTCAGGCTCACATGGTTCTGCTTTTTTCCCCTTGTTTCTTTTAGCTCCAAAACTTAGGGATCAATCCGGCCAACATAGGCTTCAGCACCCTAACCATGGAGTCTGATAAGTTCATCTGTGTGCGTGAGAAGGTGGGTGAGCAGACTCAGGTGGTGATCATCGACTTGGCCGACCCCAACACACCTATCCGCAGGCCCATCTCAGCTGACAGCGCCATCATGAATCCAGCCAGCAAGGTCATTGCACTTAAAGGTATGGCAGTCTATTTACATTTCAAAGGCTGCATGTCTCTGAGTGCAGTGCATTACCACAGAGAGAGGGAAATGTGTTAAATCCTGTGTGTTAAATATCAGGGTTTAACACAAACGTTAACTAACCACTTGTAAGGGACTTACAGCATTTCATTAGGACATGTTTTTCTTCTATATAGCAACATGTTATCCATTTAAAATTTTAAGAATATTATGAATTATTTTCACTTATTTATGTCCATACACATCCAGCTACTTTAGTTTTCCATTGTGGATTAGTTTTTAATGGCCAACATGTATGTTTTTGTTTTTTTTCTTCCTCAAAACATTTGTCCTGTAAATACTCAGAATGGGATATTTTTTATTCTTTTTGTCCAGCATCCATGATTGCTTTGACTTTTTTGTTGTTTTTGTTTTTGTCTTCTCTTATTTTTTTTTCCTTTACTGCTTTCTTATGTGTTTGCAGACGGTGAGTTGAAATTTAACTACTTCATTGTGGAAGTAAAATCCTGTTTAAAGCAACATTTATAAGCTGAATATCCATTTGAAGCATAGAGACTACTGTAGAGTTTGTTTGCTCTTAGAGCCTCAGCACTAATGGGCTAGGTTTAAGTATTCTTTACACACATGTTTAACCAAGTTTTAGTGCATTCTTGAAATTCAGCCAATATTCTGTAAACAGGATTTAGCTTTCACAGTTTTACGGCTTGCTGGCATTTCATCATTTTTGTTTTATGTACAAGTGATTTAGAACCTGTTGCAAGTGTGATAATACTGTGGGTAAAATGATTTCATTTTAATTTGCATTTCTTGGTTTCCGTTTGAAATTCATGTCCTCTTCCATCTGTGTTATGTTGTAATTAACTTTCTTCATTTGTCTCAAAGCTATGCTTAATAATTTTTATTAATTGTTCGCTGTAATAAGAACTAAATATTACAGTTTGTTACAAGACCAGAGAGCACAGGAATTTATCTTGTAATCTGTGCGAGAAGTCTAATGCCACCTGTCATCAGCACTGACTTTACTTCACATGGTCCTAATGGGACATTACTCTGTCACGTGTAGTGCCTGATGAGGATTGAATTGGGTCACAACATAGAATGAAGAGTAATCTGTAAGGCTTGCTTGTCAGGGTGTGGAAATGATAAAATTATACTCATAAGTTTACTGTGGTAGCTTATCCAAGAGCTCAGAAACCTTGAGTATCCTCACGTGTTTAGTCCATGAGCTTACTTATGCACCTTTTTAAAGATTTTGTGAGCAAAGCAATTTTGGTTTTTTTGGGGGGGGCAAAGCTTTGTCCCTGTGTTCTCAGTGATATTATGTCACGACTTGGTCATTTCACACACATGCTGCAGCCCTGGTTTTGTTCAGGTTCATGCCTGATGGAGATGCTTGTAAGAATGTGAGTGTCTCACTCACTAAGCTTAGACAGCTGCCTGCGCCCATATCATGAAACAGGTACTTGTTTGGTGATTGCACAATGAGCATGTGGGTGTTTTGGGTCCTGCCTCTTGCTCACTCAGGTCCAGCCAATAGTCTTGTCTAAATCAAGTGAATTTCCAGTAGGGATAACATGTATGACTCAGATTTTCTCCTGTTGTGTTGCATGTGTGATGGTGCACCTGTGGACAATGTGTCAACATGAGTCCCTCCACATTGCCCACTATTCATGTGTGGAAAAAAACACACGGTATCAGTGATTTATTTATTGAGGGAACTGGTGTCCGTTTTTTAAGGCAGTTCATAAAAATGCTTAAAGCACCTTATCACAGCAAACAGGAGCTATATATGTACAGGAACAGGAAGCACAACAGTATATAGAGCGCAGCAGATGCAAACTGTTGCCTTGTATTTTTGCAGTGTAAGGCCAGTGTAGCTCTTTCTTGTTCAGTCCCATAGTGAAGATGCTTAGTTGACCTCGTCTTGTGACACAGTTTGAGCGTTAACTCCTCCATGTAACCTAAGGTTGACCACAAAACACACACGTACACACACACCGCCAGACGCTAATCATGATTGAATTTCAAATATTGCATGCTCTTTGAAATTTGGCTGCTACTGCTGCAAGTGGTCCATTTACCAATCTGCTTATTGTACTTTGGCTTAGTAATGGCAAAATAATCTTCACGGTTTGGCTGATGCATTGGTCTTCGCTTTTCTGACACAAGGTAAAAAGTGAAGAAGTCACACTGCTTCTTAGTAAAGCTTTAGCTTCTCAAATTAACCCCAACTAATAATACAGAAAATGCAGGTGAGTGAACTTTCTTCTAATTGTTTCAAATATGTTTGAAACATTCCAAATATTTATTATTTTTAGCACACTATTTAATATTCACAACACCGTACTCACTAGTCTGTGTCCTCTAATCTAGAATGACTTGTACTAAGAAAGAGGTAGGCATGTATCGAACCATTCGGTGACAGTCGGCACCTCTAATCCTTCATTAATTTTGTCACACGTGGAAAATGACCTTTCTCAATAATTGTATTCATGTTGATAATTCTTCATGCAGTCAGTGGCAGTAAGCAGAAGTGTTTTTATTGGCTTCCTACATTGATGCACCATTTGGTTTAAATTATGAATTTGTATGCACTTAAGTTCACGTCGAGCCTATCGCACCTTTTGTATTCTGGAAATAAATTCACATTAGGGCTGCTCAATTAATCGAATTTTAATCACGATTACGATCTGGGCTTTCAACGATCATTAAAAATGACTGAGCCGATTATTAGCCCCTCCCTCATTTATCCGCGACACCTTAAAGGCCGGTCCGTGAAAATATTGTCGGGCATAAACCGTCCGTGGCGCAAAAAAGGTTGGAGACCGCTGATTAAGAGGACCCGAGGGAAGCTCGGAAAGCTAAGCAGAAGTTATTTGGAGAGTGACTGCCGTTGGTTGAAAAGAGAGTTTAAAAAAAAAAAAAAAAACTTCAGTGGTGTTGCACACTATTTTATATTATTTTTTTAAAGTCATTGTTAACCCTTTAAAGCCGGTCAGAGCAGCACGCTCCGTTTTGCGTAACTACTGTTAAATCCCTGTAGAACCTGAACCGTGTAAGCTAGCGCAATAATTTGTTTTGCATATGAAACCGGAGGAGTTGTACTTACATCTGATGCCATCAGCTTGTCCTCGGTCACGGTTTCGTTCCACATATAGCTTTGCAAAGATTGCATAAAAAGCGCTTGCAGGAACAAAAACATAATATTCCAGAAACACGCTTTGCCGTTCCTATCAGCTGTTCGTAACACTTCCCACAGTGAAATGATGCACCTGCTGTTTTCTTTGCAAATTTGCATCATAGGATTGTTTTTTGTTTTTCCTGCAGTATATAAAAATTGCTGTATCTCCAAAATAAAACTATGAAGACACTCAAAATAAATTTCCTGTTGTTGTAAACTATTTTTTGCAACTTTATTGTATTTAAAGTTTTGAGGGATAAACCTCTTAAATTTCTCCAAGTAGAAATATATGTAAACAAAACAAAAGCGATTTTCAATTTTTTTTGTAGTTTATTGCACTTTTTTGCAATTTATGTAATTACTATGGACTTAATGCATACATATTATTAAAATATGGGCTATAACAGTTGTATTGATGTATAGCAACTTGAAATGCTCCCACAAATGGCACTACAGCATGTAAAAAAATAATATAAGCTCTGGTGGACTTGGTTCTATAGTAGGTCTTAAAGGGTTAAATAAATATCGTCAAATAATCGTGATCTCAATTTCAGTGAAAATAATCGTGATTATCATTTTTGCCATAATCGAGCAGCCCTAATTCACATTCTCCTTTTTTTTTTTTTCTCTCACTACATATGACAAAAATTGCAAAATGCAGCTTGTTCGATGTTTTTCATCTTATCAGTTGTGGCATTGTTGCTTGATGACCTCTGTGCCATCAAAACAACATTTCAAATTTCTTGTCTCTTTAAAAAAAGAAATGGTGTGCTTCTTTTCCTATGGGAGGTTTTTGTGTGCGTCTCTCTGTGTGCACGGACTCGCTCTTATCGTGAGCTATAACATTCTCCTGTGGCCTGGTTCCTGCCCTGTTTCTCCCCCTTGTAGCTGCCAAAACTCTTCAGATCTTTAACATTGAGATGAAGAGCAAGATGAAGGCGCACACCATGACCGACGATGTTACCTTTTGGAAGTGGATCTCTCTTAACACAGTTGCACTTGTGACTGACAATGCCGTCTACCATTGGAGCATGGAGGGTGACTCACAGCCCGTGAAAGTCTTTGACCGGCACTCTAGCCTGGCAGGCTGCCAGATCATCAACTACCGCACTGATGCCAAGCAGAAGTGGCTCCTGCTCATCGGCATCTCAGCTCAGGTAGTTTGTTCTGCATGTGTTCTGGTTTAACAAAAAACAAAGCCAAGGTTCGTAATCTATGGTCGAAGCATGTCAGTCACAAGGAATATGCGGTCATAGTTACCTTATGCATGTTTATATCTTTCATTCTGGGGGGGTTTGTTTTTTCTTTCAGCAAAATCGAGTGGTGGGAGCCATGCAGCTGTACTCTGTTGAGAGAAAAGTTTCTCAGCCCATTGAAGGCCATGCTGCCAGCTTCGCCCAGTTTAAGATAGAAGGGAATGCAGAAGAGTCAACTCTGTTCTGCTTTGCTGTCAGAGGCCAGGCTGGAGGGAAGGTGACTGGTTTTTACAAACATAATTGTGAAAAGTGATTTCTCTCGTATGGTTTTGTTACAAATGTTTTGTCCTCATCATAGTTGCACATCATTGAAGTGGGAACCCCACCAACTGGTAACCAGCCATTTCCTAAGAAAGCAGTGGATGTCTTCTTCCCTCCAGAAGCCCAGAATGACTTCCCTGTAGCCATGCAGGTATGTTTGTGTGACATCAGTAGCATGAAAGGTAGTACTAGGTTGGCAAAACTGCAGTTTATCAGTGTTTTAAAAGACCAGTTTGGCTGATGTGTGGTGATGTTTTTGTTTTTTAATTGTTCATAATTTCTTTTACTGACAAGGAAATCTCTGTTAGAATAACTTTATAGAGCGCCAAATCACAATAACAGTTGTCTCCAGGTGCTTAACCACCAGACCACTTGTCCACCAAATAGTGATGTACAACAAACATCAGCCACTATGGTTGCTAAATGTCATCTTATTTGCTGGTAGGCCCATATTTTTCATCATGGCTGGTCATCCGTGTATCTTACACACATGAAACCCACACTTTCAAAAGCAAGTCTCTGATTTCTGTAGACATCCCTGACCTCTCACTGAACTCAGAAATACACTTTGAGTAGGTACTGTTTTGGTGATGTTTCAGATAGCAATGCACAGCTTTATGTAACATCACTAAATTGGTTTTTGACAGATAAGCTCAAAGCACAATGTGGTTTTCCTGATTACCAAATATGGCTACATCCATCTCTATGACTTGGAGACTGGCACCTGCATCTACATGAACCGCATCAGTGGAGAGACCATCTTTGTCACCGCTCCACATGAGGCCACCTCAGGCATCATTGGGGTCAACAGGAAGGGGCAGGTAAGAATGTCACGATGTGCTAATTCTAACTGCTCATGGAAATTAAAGTGATGCCTGGAGTTGCTGTCTTGTTCATGTCGAAACGGAACGTGCAACCGTATATTTTCCACTCAGTTTCCTAAAAATCTGTATATAATATATCATAACATCTTAATTTATAGTTCAATTTTACTATTTAAATCTTGTTTCATCTCTAGTCCTAGTAATATCCAGCAAATATGACGCTGGGCAACAACAAACATCAGCTGACAGCAGCATCTCTTTGTTTGTCTGTCATCAGGCAGGTTCACTTTGCCAGGAGTCATTATAAATAATCCAAGGTGTAGTGTTTCACAAACAGAAAGCAGCGACTGTTGCGTCTTACTGCTTTTCTGAAGCAGAACCAGAGAAGAGAACTGGATACAGCTAGCTGATGAATAATGATCCAGCCAGGCCACACACCACATGAATAATTGAGCGCAGAGAGGAAAGCTGATCTCAGACTGTGACAGATCTCACAGTCTGCCAGAGCAGTGTGTGTGTGTGTGCGTGAGTGTGCTTGTGTGTGTGTGTGTGTGTGTGTGTGTGTGTGTGTCACAAGCACACAGAGACAGTGATCTGAGAGAGAATAGGCCGCTGTCTGCGCCACTTACTGATTCTGGTTAACTGGGTTGGTTACCAGCAAAATTAGTAATTGGATACTGAGTAATAAATTACTCCAGTGCTATATACTTCCATCAAGTAGCCAGGTGAAAGGAAAATTGGTCTCAACTAGACTAGCAGCATAATGTTCACCGGGGGCGGTTAAATCAACATAACCATATTTTTATGGAAATGTCGGGGAGTAGAAAAACATCATTATTACCTCGTAAACATTTCAGGTGGGAAAACATTACATTATCATACAGTGCTAAGATATTGATCTCATGAATGTAAAATCAGTGAGTGCATGAGGAGAGTATCCTGGCCTGTCAGTGACATGCATTGATTATAGGTGTAGCACTGAACTGCTGCACAGAAACCCGACAGGGGTGGAGGAGGTAACATGGAGAATTTAAATGACAGAGTACGGGTGGAAAAAGGCCCATGTCCCATCAGCGTGTGATGCAGAGTGGGAAGCACATCCTGGTGCTCTCTGTCAGTGTAGATCCTCTCGGTAGTGTCTGCCTGAAATGAGCTTTGCTATTTGTTCTTGGTGGATCTGTCTCAACTAGGTTTATCACTTGATACTTGATATTTTTTTCCTAGCATTTAGGAACAAAATGTTAGGCCACCCTGGGCTTAGTGTGCAGGCTGGTCTCCCTCATGATAGTAATTATCGGACTTTAATATCAGCCTCTACAAGCGTACTCTCCTCTGGACACATGTAGTGCGCACTGAGCAGAACACAGGATGAACACTAGGAAACCTTTTGTTAAACTCCTTTTCCTTCTTTTTTGTTTATTTTCATGTATTTACATTTCCACATTACTTCCATTTAGTCCAGTAACATTATAGTAAGTGATCCTGCTTGAGTAGTTGCCAGACTTCACACACAAGCCCTGTGTTACACTGAGCCACTAAAATAACATTTGCATTCAGCACCCATATCCCAGTGCTAGACGGAGTTTAATTTCATTGCACATACTTAAATTTAACATCTTGACTACTGATTTATTTATTTTTGGTTACCTGACAAAAGTGTATTGAATCATGCCTCTGTGGTCATAATGTATCTAAGATGAGTTAAAGTACAAAAGACTGTTTTTCCAATCAACGTTTCATTGTGTATTTGACCAAATCTGTGAATCTGTTCCACATGCCTGACATAAACTTCACAGATTGACTTTGACTTTAAAAATGTCTTTTCCTGTGGCACAGGTTCTGTCTGTCTGTGTGGAAGAGGAAAACATCATTCCCTACATCACCAACGTGCTGCAGAATCCAGATCTGGCTCTCCGCTTAGCTGTCCGCAACAACCTCACGGGAGCCGAAGAGCTGTTTGCACGCAAGTTCAACAACCTGTTTGCTGCTGGCAACTACTCCGAGGCCGCCAAGGTTGCTGCTAATGCACCAAAGGTACATTAGTGACTTCCATGGTCTTTTACTGCCCGTTTTGTCTTTTATCATTGCTTTATGGCTTTTCTCATATTCTGCTGACATTTCTTCACTCAGGGCATCCTGCGCACTCCAGATACCATCCGTCGTTTCCAGAGTGTTCCCACTCAGCCTGGCCAAACCTCCCCCTTGCTGCAGTACTTTGGTATCCTGTTAGACCAGGGTCAGCTCAATAAGTTTGAGTCCCTGGAGCTTTGCAGGCCTGTCCTCCAGCAGGGGCGAAAGCAGCTTTTGGAAAAGTGGTTGAAGGAAGACAAGGTACTGTACATCCATCTAAGCGCCAGCTCGCAGGAAGTCGCTCTTCCTGAGCTGCCTGTTATGTTTACACAACTTGCCTGTTATCTTGGATCAAGCAGGATCACGTGATATGCAAGGAATTTAGGAAGTCCCCTTCAGAAACTTTGAATCTACAAATTCTCCATGGTTAAGAAAAAAGTGAATTATGCATTTGAGTTGATTTTCATTCACTTAATATTTGCTATATTTTCTATATCAGTGGAGAACCAATCCCAACAGTCTTAGAGAAGTCCATCAAAGTGTTAATACTATAATCTAGATCAGATCTCTAATCCCTAAACCTAACCAAGGAAGGTAAAAAGAAACTAAAATCCGGCAGAACAGCTTGTGATAAAAGACCGAAACAGCCCGTGAAGGCACACAACAATGTGTCCCGCTGGTAAAGTTTCTGCCTTTCCTCAGCCATCCCTCAAGACTTTATTTGAAGCAGTGCATTGTCAGGGATTGTAACATCTAGTCCTTTTACTGAAACAGTGTTAAGATTTTTTTATTGTCATACATTTATTATTTGCATTTAAACAATGTTTTTTTTTGGTTGTTGTTGTTTTTCATAATTGTCTCTCTTAAACGTCTGATGCTTCTTGTGTATTCCAGTTGGAGTGTTCTGAAGAACTGGGTGACTTGGTGAAGGCGGTGGATCCTACCTTGGCTCTCAGTGTGTACCTGAGGGCCAACGTTCCCAACAAGGTCATTCAGTGCTTTGCAGAGACTGGTCAGTTTCCTAAGATTGTCCTGTACGCCAAAAAGGTATGTCTAAGATTGCATTTGGCCATTACTTTTAATTATCTGTACTCTGGATTTTATTTATTTTTTAATCTAGTTTAATGAAATTGGTTCTGACCATTAAGTGGAGTGGAGAGAGCTTGTTGGTTATTGTAGCATTTTCTTTCTTTGTTCCAGGTCGGCTACACACCAGACTGGATCTTTCTGCTCAGGAATGTGATGCGGATCAATCCAGAACAGGGCCTGCAGTTCGCACAGATGCTAGTCCAAGATGAAGAGCCACTGGCTGACATTACACAGGTAGGATATGAAGGATATGTAGTGATGCAGTATGTTTTTATTTTTGATACAGTAGTCCAACAGTTATTTTATTTTGAAATTGTGTTATGTGACCTTGAGGTCACTTAATTATCACTTTCTCTGTGATTAACAAGTCAGCCTGAAATTGTCCCAGAATGTAAACAAATAGAATTTTTAAGTGCAGAATGAGTTTACAGCTACAATGCAGACTTTATTTGCAGTAGGCATAGCTGCAAACCGTATATGTGTGAAGTTAGAGAAGCATGTGCTTTCTTAAGTGAGTGAATGAATAAAACACGCTTAATGTTGTTTTCATGTTTATTTGTCAAGTACTTGGTAACAAATAAACAACTGACCAATACAAAGGACAATAGTCGTTGTTGTGCTCTGGAGCCTCCGTGATCTCAGTGTTAGGGGCACATTAAGCGGTTCTCTGGCTGCCGCAGGTTCTGGTCAGTGTTTCTCTAGCTAGCCTCAGAGCAACAAGGACTGCTGTCACCAGCTGCAGTTCAAGAAGGTGGAGTTAGCTGTATTTGGCCACAGAACCAGAGCCTCTCTGGGATGGCCTGAGAAAGACATTGAGGACCACTACAACAACAACCCGGCCACACAGCAAGGAGTGCAGGACAAGAAGGGTAGCTGGGTAGCATTAGCTGAACTTTCAAAATAAAGGCACGGGTGTTTCAGTAGTAAATTGAAAAGGATGTCATCATTCTGTTAGGCAGAAATGACAACTTAAAAAAAAAAAATACTATTTGGTGTTTATTATTGTGTCATATACTTATGCCTGCCTACTTCAGTGTGGAAAACACTGAATAAGTTTATTGAGCATAAGTATTAGAGATGGCACGACACCACTTTTTTATGTCCAATACCGATATCATAAATTTGGATATCTGCCGATACCGATATGACTCTGATATATTGTATTTTTTAATCAATAAAACTGTTGTTTTTTTTTTTTAAATATTTTGTTCATACTCAAGTTTAAAAAAACCCACTAAAGCTATTCTGTTATACCTGTATGCAAAAAATACACTGCACCCAAAATATTTCATAGTTCAGCAATAATGAGCAAATAAACTTAAACCTGCTCCATCCTCCCTATTCTGGTATTTTAAAGAGTATTTAGCAGAAATATTAAGCAACCAAACTAATAGGGTTGCAAACTCCCAGCAAAAATAATAGGAAACCACCCCCCACCCTCCGCCTCGTGATACTTAATCGACGTAATCAACCATAATTTAATGCACGTGTTTAAAAATAAAAAGCACAGAAATAAATTATTTTTCTACACTAATTAAATAGATTCAACATCTTTCTTCTACAGAGCTGCAGACTGCACAGATGGTTCCCAAAGGACAAAGTACTATAGCTTACTAGAGTATATTAGACTTAACAGTTACTATATACAGTAATGGACTTCTATACATTTTACACCAGATTAAAACTTTGGGTGTAAGATTCAGATAATTATTTATTAAAAGCTCAACATTTTAAATGAGAATAAGAAAGAAAAGTATGTCTTTGTGCCCCCTTTTCCCTGTTCATGCCCTGCTGGCCCCCCTGGCTAAACTTTGCTAGATCCGCCCCTGCACAGTTAGGTCAGCTGTAGAAAAAGATCCTGGTGTAGAAAGTAATATTAAATACAGTCTAACAACAGCTTATCAAGCTTCAATGTGCTGCTGTTGTTCAGCCGCTGGTTTCCTCTTTCTGGTGCAAAGTGGGCCAAAAACAAAGAGAGACGGCCTCGCGACAGAAAAGCCGATCAGCTGATCATTGATCAGTTTCATGATTGAAGGAGAGGGAGAGAGAGGCAGTCGCTCCATATATCGGGAATGCTTTACAAACATTCAGAGATGAACTTACACACTTGCTTTCTTCTCTCTGGGATACCTTCCTCAGAGATGAAATGCTGGTTTGGTAGCGAGGCTCTAAATGCTCAACTAGAGCTGGGCGATATATCGAGTTTTTAAAAAATATCGATATATTTTTATACGAGATATAAGATCTGACAATATCTTTTATATCGATATAGTCTATGTTACGTTATAATTATACTTGTGGAGCCGCAAGTTTGCCTCTCTTTCGTCCACTTTTGTCTTTACGCAACTTTACTCGGCCTCGCCCCTCCTTCACTGAACACAACTCCCCCTCCTCCCCCATCGCTTCACCTGCAGGAAGCGACAAGATGGACACGGCAAATCTCTGTTAACGAGTTACTGCACATCGCCCCGTGCGTGGGGCTGGACGCCGTCAACGTGTTAGCTAGCTAACCACGCTAACGAGCTAACCACGCTAACGCCATGCAGCCCAGAGGCGCTGCGCGGCCTAAAATCCTTGCATTTTCTCAAAAGTTGACAGCGCACCTTATGTATGAATTTTGGTTGTGTTTGATGGCCGTGAACCGATTTTATGTGGAACACGGCGCTCAGCAATCTGTCAAAAATGTTTTATTACGACTTTGGTAAGCTACGGTGCTTCACCGCTTGATGGATTGTCGGAGCATTACAGCTACCGAGGAGCCTTCGCGGAGTGATACGTACTGTGCTTCAACGTAATATTACCCTACTGTGTATAAGGACCATAAATGGCACCTGTTCAGAGACGTGGTTACGAAGAGGATTTCAAACTCAATGCTGTCAGTCACAGAGTAGAAGTTGGGAACAGAGCAGCTGTGAAATCTGTCTTTGTTATTGTGCTCAGCGTCTTTTAGTTTACATTTTGACTGCACAATTGTGAGCTTTTTGTTATGCACAAAAACAACATTGTTTTCTTTTATTTATGGAGCATTATTATTTAATAAATGCTCATAATTTATTTTTGAGTAAATTTTATGTACATCTGCTCTATGTTAATAAAAGTGCCTGTGTGACATCTGGGACACAGCTTTGACTAAGAACTCTCTTTTTGTTCTTACTTTATGGCTTTTAAAAAAAAATATCGAGATATATATCTTATATCGCCGTCCAGGTAAAAAATATCGAGATATGAATTTTGGGTCATATCGCCCAGCCCTATGCTCAACCAGACCGCCGACAGGTCTCGCACGCCACAGCCGCTCTATCACATGACGTGTACTGGTCCGACGTGCTACGGTTATGAGCTGAGTTACGCCGTGTCGCAAGTTTTGTGAGGTGCTTTTTTGATATTTAATGGATCGGGCTACATTTTTTTATTTCTCTCCGATATCCGATCCAGTAAATTAGGTCAGTATCGGAGCGATACGTAATATCGATCGGTCCATCCCTAATAAGTATATAATATACTAGTTTATAATGGTGGAAAACACTGAACAAGTTTGAGCACACGTTTATGTTTCTAAATCTTGCCTTTCACATGGTATAAAGGAAATTCACCTCTTCCTTTACTTCCTGCCTGTGCATAACCTCCGTGCTGCAAATGTCAACCGCTGACACAGCTCGTGTTCCTAAAGTGCAACAGAGCAGCTGATAGGAACACAAATCATTGCATCACAGGCAGGCTTTTTTTTTTTTTTTTAAACAGTTACTGTATTCAGACAACTTTCACTTGTCATTGCAACTTGTCTAAAAGCTTTAGAGAACTGTGTGGGCTGCATTCCTCACATTTAATCCTTTAAGTGGTGCCGAACATTAGACTGCTGACAAGAATGTTGGGTTTATATCAAAGGTGAAAGCTGCAGTAAATAAGTGCTACCATATTTGATACAAACAGGCCTTTTTTGTTGTTTTTTTTAATACTTCTCAGCTGTACAAGTGTAGTCTAATTTTTGGTTTATTTCTTACCTGTGGTTCTGTTTTTGTCCAGATTGTGGATGTGTTTATGGAGTACAACCTGATTCAGCAGTGCACATCATTCCTTCTGGATGCCCTGAAAAACAACAGACCCTCAGAAGGACCTCTCCAGACTCGCCTGCTGGAGATGAACCTCATGCATGCACCACAGGTAGACCAATATGCACACACTTGAAAGAATGAAATGAATCCATTTGTTAAGCATGAATCACTGTTTTCTAATGATTCGTCTCATGGTGTAGGTTGCTGATGCAATCCTGGGCAACCAGATGTTCACCAACTATGATCGTGCCCACATTGCCCAGCTGTGTGAGAAAGCTGGACTCCTGCAAAGAGCACTCGAGCACTACACTGACCTGTATGACATCAAGCGTGCTGTGGTGCACACACACCTGCTCAACCCAGAGGTAGGCTTCACTTACCTACACAGTCAAAGTGTTTTCCCATCTGGCAAATGTGTCATTGCTTGCTGTAGATTGTACAGCCTCTGAATTAACTTTTTTTCCCCCCCACACAACCTCCAGTGGTTGGTGAACTACTTTGGCTCATTGTCAGTGGAAGATTCTCTGGAGTGCCTCAGGGCCATGCTCTCAGCTAACATCCGCCAGAACCTGCAGATCTGCGTCCAGGTGGCGTCCAAGTACCATGAACAGCTCACCACACAGGCTCTCACTGAACTCTTTGAGTCCTTCAAGAGCTTTGAAGGTGAGACATAAAAATTCATTGTTAACATTCTTTATTATATCAGTAATCCATAATCCAGCCAATACAAATAGCTCACTTGTACCTACTGCTCAACATGGTTTTTAGGGTTTTCCATTAGATGGTAGTACCTGCTACCAGGTACTTCTTTAATACCTACTTGACCGGGGTTCCAAGCAATCTGAATGTGTGACGTCAGCAGACTACATGCCACTGCTTGGCTAGTCAGTGGCATTACACAATGAGTCATGAAAGCATCTCCTTCACCAACATCAAAATTGCCCTTTTTGAAACCCAGTAATAAGGGACAAGCATTTTAGATGGTACTCGATTATCAGGGAAAACGAGACGATCTGAGTAGGTACTAATAGGTAAACTAATTGGGGAAGAACAATATTTTAATGTCAGCAATGTCCCTATCCACATGGATCCCATTTGAAGCTTAATTTTAACTGTGTGTTCCCCTCAGGTTTGTTCTATTTCCTGGGCTCTATTGTAAACTTCAGTCAGGATCCTGAAGTTCACTTCAAATACATCCAAGCTGCCTGCAAGACGGGCCAGATCAAAGAGGTGGAAAGGATCTGCAGAGAGAGCAACTGCTACGATCCTGAGCGTGTCAAGAACTTCCTCAAGGTAGTGACAGGGATGACTGGAGCGATCAAACACTGACACAAGCAGCTTTTATGACTTTGACTCTTTTAATTTTTGTTATTCTTTTACCCTCGCCCGTTATTTCTCAGTTGGTTCCTACTGGTGCTTGTTTGTAACCTGTAACGCTGTCAGAACTTTATCAGTAGTTTTATGAATTTAATGTTGGGTTGATCAAAAGTTTAAACTCTCCTGAAATCTCTATTTTATAATCAGACGTTGCTTACAGTGCATAGTCTGTCTTTATATTTTATAGAAAAGCCAAGCTGCACACATTGACAGTTTACCTGTATTTGTTGCAAATTGTTCAACCAGCAGTCCTGATGGCAGTCAATTATCTTTTGTCCTTTTCCTCTGTTGTCTTTGGAATGGCAGGACATGTATCAGGTAAATCTATTCCTCCCCACAGTGCAGGATTCATTCCCTGCTTTTCTTTCACCCCTTTCCCATTATTTTCAGACACATGATTGAAACTGGGATTTGTATGGAGGCGTATATGTTTATACACCACAGTCCATACACCTGCTGGGGTGTATCTATGTGTAGCCACTGATCTATTAACTTTACGTAGTCGTAGTCATTCATTGGCTCTCGCGTGTGCAGGTAACGGTGACCGTGTTAGGCTCCTTTACTTCACATTTAAACACAGAAAGTGTCGGTTTGTGTTGTGTGTAATCTTGTAAGGAGCTTTTTTTCTAGTGCAGCATGTTGTTGGATAGTCGTGTCAAGATGCACAATCCCAGTTTTGTTTTTTAAATCCTGTGGATGGCAGCAGTGTTTCAGTACTGCTTAGTGAGAACTGGCATCTCTGCTTATTAGTATGAAGGAAGTTTATTGTTCTTTAGTGCGAAACACACACGTTGTTTTCAATAGTTTGACCATCCCTTTAGCCTCCCTAGCTAACAAAGCCAAGACGCTTGATTTTGTTTCTATGTGGTTTTTTAACTGATTAAGTCCTGATACTTTTAAATAACAGACATTTTTTTGGTGATTATAATTATAGAGGGCAGAAACCAAACCAATCTAAACATTCGACTGTGTACAGATTCACTGACTACACTCTCTTCCCCATTACTCTGTGATGCACAGGAAGCCAAACTAACTGACCAGCTCCCACTCATCATCGTCTGTGACCGTTTCGACTTTGTCCACGACCTGGTCCTCTACCTGTACCGCAACAACCTGCAGAAATACATTGAGATCTATGTTCAGAAGGTAAGAGTCAACACAGAGACATTTAGTTTTCAGAGCACGGTTCATTCACAGATCAAGGAGAGATTTATTGTGAAATCTTTGCTTAGGTAAATCCGAGCCGTCTGCCTGTGGTGGTTGGTGGCCTCTTAGATGTGGACTGCTCTGAGGATGTCATCAAGAGTCTGATCCTGGTTGTCAGAGGACAGTTTTCCACGGATGAACTGGTCGCTGAGGTGGAAAAGAGGAACAGGTGCTGCACACATTCAACTTATGTTATTTTCTAAAACATAATTAATTTTTACCTGACACTTATTCTTCAGTGTAATTCAGGGAGCTGTATGGACGTTAATGAGTGAATATCAGGAGGGAAACTGTGATGCAGATGTTTACGGCTTCTTTTGGAGCTGGCTTTTGTCAAATAACTTTTTTTAATCATTTGAAATAAAAATTTATATATACATATATATGATTTATATTTGTATAATTGTATTACTCATCGTTTACAGCTTACTGAAACTAGATTTGACCCAAGCGTCAAAGCTGTATACGCAGCCAGGGATAGTTCTGACGTCCGCTGTCCTTGCAGGCTGAAGCTGCTCCTGCCCTGGCTCGAGTCTCGTATCCATGAAGGCTGTGAAGAGCCAGCAACCCACAATGCTCTGGCCAAGATCTACATTGACAGCAACAACAACCCTGAACGCTTCCTGAGGGAAAACCCTTACTATGACAGCCGTGTGGTGGGAAAGTACTGTGAGAAGAGAGACCCCCATTTGGCATGTGTAGCTTATGAGAGAGGACAGTGTGACCAGGAGCTGATCAATGTGAGCAAGATGATTTGATGCCACCAGTCCAAGTTTCAGCCAATCCAGTTCTGTTGTTGTGAACTTAACTGTAGCACAAAGCACTGTAATTCTTTCTTTCTTCCATCAGGTCTGCAATGAGAACTCCCTCTTCAAAAGCTTGTCTCGCTACCTTGTACGACGCAGAGACCCTGACCTGTGGGCCAGCGTACTGCTGGAGACCAATCCCTACAGGCGACCACTTATTGATCAGGTACGCACACAAGTTCTGTGGGTTTTTAATCTCCCTGCCCGCCAGCACTGCTTCTCTAAACTTACTTACTTTGTGCTGTCAGGTGGTGCAGACAGCACTGTCAGAAACCCAGGACCCAGAGGAGGTTTCGGTCACAGTCAAGGCTTTCATGACTGCTGACTTGCCCAACGAGCTCATTGAGCTGCTGGAGAAGATTGTGTTGGATAACTCAGTCTTCAGTGAACACAGGTGCTGTAGTGCTGTACTGTTCATCCCGATTATTTTAAAACTGCACAGAAATCCTGATCTTTTTCTTTCTCCCACAGAAATCTGCAGAACCTGTTGATCTTGACGGCCATCAAGGCTGACCGTACTCGAGTGATGGAATATATCAGCAGGCTAGATAACTATGATGCCCCTGACATCGCAAACATTGCCATCAGTAATGAGCTCTTTGAGGAGGCCTTTGCCATCTTTAAAAAGTTTGATGTCAACACCTCTGCTGTGCAGGTCTCTTCTTATTTTCTCGACACTTGGACAAATAATCGTATTACCTGAAGAAGGTTTGATAATACTTCCTGTCTGCCTCCTGCCCCACAGGTGCTGATCGAGCATATTGGCAACTTGGACCGAGCCTATGAGTTTGCAGAGCGCTGCAATGAGCCCGCTGTGTGGAGCCAGCTGGCCAAGGCTCAGCTGCAGAAGGGCCTTGTTAAGGAAGCCATTGATTCCTACATCAAGGCTGACGACCCCTCTGCATACATGGAGGTGGTACAGGCTGCTGATACGAGTGGTACGCAGAATGGTCTCACTAAATTAGAGCAGGTTTTAGTGAAGGCTGTTAGTTGTGTGCTCGTGCCACTTTAATTGAAAGCAATTAATTAATCAATCAATCAATTACATCGACTGTGTTATCGGGTCTTAGATGGCAGCCTGTGCAGTAGCTTTGCTTGTGCAGCAGATATGAAAGGATTACTGTGAAAACAGAGCAACAGCCTCATTAATGTAAATATGTTGCAGGTAACTGGGAGGACTTGGTCAAATTCCTGCAGATGGCTCGTAAGAAGGCCCGCGAATCCTACGTAGAGACCGAGCTGATCTTTGCTTTGGCCAAAACCAACCGCCTTGCTGAACTTGAGGAGTTCATCAATGGGCCCAATAATGCTCACATCCAACAGGTTGAGCTCACTCTCACGCAGAGTCACTCACGCTCTGACGAGCCGACGGGTCATCGATGAAATAATGTTTATTGTACTTTTTATTTGCTTTAGGTTGGTGACCGCTGCTATGATGAGAAAATGTATGAGGCCGCTAAACTGTTGTACAACAACGTTTCCAACTTTGGTCGTCTGGCTTCAACCCTGGTGCACCTCGGAGAGTACCAGGCTGCTGTGGACGGCGCCCGTAAGGCCAACAGCACCCGCACCTGGAAAGAGGTGTGCTTTGCCTGTGTGGATGGACAGGAGTTCAGACTGGCGCAGATGTGTGGTCTCCATATCGTAGTGCACGCCGATGAGCTGGAGGAGCTGATTAACTACTACCAAGTAAGAGATCGATGAGAAGCATTATTGTCCTTAAAATAAATTCAGAAGTTTGAAATCTGGCATAATGATTTTGAGGTGTGCAGCTCTCGTAGCTTAGCCCAAAAATGAGCAAACATTTGACGACCTCCCATCGCTGTTGTTCTCTCTCAGGACCGTGGTTACTTTGAGGAGTTGATTACCATGCTGGAGGCCGCCCTGGGCCTGGAGCGTGCTCACATGGGGATGTTCACAGAGCTGGCCATTCTCTATTCCAAGTTCAAGCCCCAGAAGATGAGGGAGCATCTGGAGCTCTTCTGGTCAAGAGTTAACATCCCAAAGGTCCTGAGAGCAGCAGAGCAGGCTCACCTGTGGGCCGAACTTGTCTTCCTGTATGACAAATACGAGGAGTACGACAACGCCATCATCACCATGATGAACCACCCGACAGATGCCTGGAAGGAGGGCCAGTTCAAAGACATCATCACCAAGGTACAGTTTAATTGGATATCACAATCACGACTTGTTTTTTTTTCTTCCCAACAAGGATGCACAACGTTGACCGTTTGTGTCACATTAATGTAGCAGTAAAATCTTGGCTGGTCTGGTACGAGTCAAGCTAATTACAATTTTCCAGCAGTCTGCAAAAAACAGAAGCCAATACATTTATCTCCTAATGCAGTGTTTTGTTTTTATTAAACAGATTTGTTTAGAAGCATGAAATCATTTCTTTGCTTCTGTGTGTGCTGTAGGTGGCCAACGTGGAGCTGTATTACAAAGCCATCCAGTTCTATCTGGAGTTCAAACCATTGTTACTGAACGATTTGCTTATAGTGCTTTCCCCCAGACTGGACCACTCACGCGCCGTCAACTTCTTCACCAAGGTACATGTTGTTCCATGTCATCATGATTCAGATGCATCAGGCTGGTTTCCTCTGTGGTTCAAACTGGGCTGAGCACTGAGCGCACTTGTGTGTTAACAGGTGAAACAGCTGCCTCTGGTCAAACCGTACCTACGGTCAGTACAGAACCACAACAACAAATCGGTCAACGAAGCACTTAACAACCTCTTCATCACAGAGGAGGACTATCAGGTGAGTAACTGTGGATTTAGTTCAATCTTCTGTTATTTCAAAAATACCCACCTCACGCTTTCATTTTCTGCGTACTCCTGCTAGGCACTGAGAACATCAATAGATGCCTACGATAACTTTGACAACATCTCACTGGCCCAGCGCTTGGAGAAGCACGAGCTGATTGAGTTCAGGAGAATCGCTGCCTACCTGTTTAAGGGCAACAACCGCTGGAAACAGAGCGTAGAGCTCTGCAAGAAGGACAAGCTTTATAAGGTGCCCCTTCCGTTTGAGTGCTCAGGTTAAGGTAAGCAGGTGTGTTGCACTCTTCCTGACCCTGTGTGTGCTGCCTCTCGCTCTGCAGGATGCCATGCAGTATGCTTCAGAATCCAAAGACACAGAGCTGGCAGAGGAGCTGCTGTCCTGGTTCCTGCAGGAGAACAAGAAGGAGTGTTTTGCCGCCTGCCTGTTCACTTGCTACGATCTGCTACGACCTGATGTGGTGCTGGAGACCTCCTGGAGGCACAACATCATGGACTTTTCTATGCCGTACTTCATTCAGGTCATGAGGGAGTACCTCAGCAAGGTGAGTCGGCTCTTCTCGGGTTTCCTGTTAGATGGTCACTCAAAAGATCTGAGGACACGTTGGCACACGAGGAATCCTCAGTGAAATAAAACTTGCACAATTTTGTCTGATTACTTTGCATCTCCAGCCGCCTCTGCCAGTTTGTTTTTTTTAAATGTTCATCTTCTGTGCTGCTCCTCTTCTCTTTCAGGTTGATGCAGTTAAGGAACAGGTGACAGTTTAAAGCTCTGTGTTTGATCAGCATTCAGTTTAGGAGATTGCAGCCTGGAGTGTGCATGGTTTTAGCTCTAATGCTCTTTGCGCACTCAAAAACTGATCAGTCGGTCAAACTGGTTTTGTAATTGTTGGGCAACTATCCATATAGGCTGTAATACAAAACTTGGTATAGCCGTAGCATGTAAGTAAGTCTTATTATTCAGTATGTTGTTCAGTGGCGTCGACGCAGTGATTTGAAGCATTCCTGTGAAGTTGTGTTGCATTCTGATGCTTGGGACTTGATGCATGTGTGTTAACCAAATAAAAGTCTTGCTCATACAAACCTGCAGGCTGTTGGTTTGCCCAGCTTCATGCACAAGGCTTTGAACGATAGGAAGCACCTGAAGTAACCTGGCTCCGCCTCTAAATAAGCTGAGTCTTACTGCTGCAGCAGTGTGACACATACAGCATGAGACACTCAGCAGCTTTGTCTCACTGCTTTTAATTAAAGGGCTGCTGTTTGTTACACTGCATGGACAAACTGAATGTGCACACGGGGTGTGGAAGTAAACTGCTGAGGAAGCCTTTATTGCTGTGTTTTAGAAACAACATGCATCCAGCTGCTGCTGCTTTCCCCTTTGGACCGTAGAAGTCCATTCTGCATATTGCTGCTAGCAGTTATCTGACTCACTGCTCAGAAAGGTTCCTCCTGCTCTCACTTGTATTCATGTATATTGCTGGTTGACAGGAACTGACTTATTTCCTGCCTCTGTGAGGCAGAAGCAGGGAAACACTGGACCATCATAGCAACCCCAGTCTCAGCATTTATGCCCAAAAAAGATGTTAAAACAACGACTGCTGTTTTCGACTGCAGAAGCCGTTACTGATATTCACGTTTCATTAGTTGACTATTAAGAAATAAAGGGCAACTGCTTTTGCTACTAAACGTAACTGAGGATGTCATAAATGGTTGTATTTTTAAAATCATGCAAAATATGGCACTTTATTAACGTTTTTATTGCAGTTGGAAGTTCTCAGTTGCCTCTGTGGGTTCATGTGATCCCACATTGACACGTATCGTTGAGCTCGGGGCTCTGAGGGCTCGCACCATCTGCTGCAAGAGTCCATTATTGTTAAGAGATCGTGTGTTGACCCCTACTTTTTTTTTCCTGACCTTGAACCGTGTAAGTTTCATTTTTAAGGGTTTCAGCGTTTTGCTAAATGTATTCATGTATTCTGTTTGCAGGTAGATAAACTTGAAACCTCAGAGTCTGTAAGGAAAGAGGAGGAGCAGGCAACAGAGACGCAACCCATCGTCTACGGTAACCTCAACATCCACTTATCGTGATCAGTATCCAGGAGAACGCTTTGCTTTCTCGTCTTTCACTTTGTGGTTCCAGGGTCTTCTGTAGTCACTCGGTTTAATCACTGTGAATTCTTTAAGTCATGAAAGGTCCTGAAAACCTGGCTTTAACTTGTTGTTATACTTCTGATGACATAAAAATAAAACCAGCTTCCAGTCTAAGCTTTTAAATCTGAACGAGGAAACAAAAACAAATGTGCATGTGTGACATGTTTCCTCTGTGTGTCGGCTCGCAGGAACACCCCAGCTGATGCTGACAGCAGGCCCAAGCGTCCCTGTGGCCCCTCAGCAAGCGTATGGCTACGGCTACCAGGCGCCCGCAGGATACGGTCAACCAGCAGCTCAGCCAGGCTTCGGCTATGGCATGTAAAGACCCCAGCTCCTTATCTCCACTTACAGGGTGGAGCTTCCATCCATCCATCCCCCACAGTCCTTCACCACACCATTACCCTCTCGCTCTGCCTTCAACAGGGAGAGGAGAACAGCAACAAACTCGTCTTCATCTTTCTTTTGTTTTTAAACCTTTCTTTACCCCCCTTAAACTGCCATGAAGGACTCAGTTTTTGTTCTGTTGTCAAACGAAAGGTTTGAATCACAGATTTAATTTCCTCACATTCCGTATTGACTACATTAATTTTTCTTATGTTTATTTTATTTGAATGGGAAATGGTTTATGTACAATGGGAGGGTTGGTTTGTGGGAAGAGCTGGTCTTCTCCAAAACAAGAAAAGAAAACCACACAAACACACAAAGGTCTGTTGTGAAGCATCTGGTTTGCACTCTGTAGTGAGAAGAAATAATGTAGAGCCTCTTCCTTTTGATGTGCGTGAGCAGCTTCTTCTTTCAGACTGTAAAATGCATTTAATTATTGTATATTCAGACACATGGCCGCTGCTTCCGTCCCCACAATCCTGAAACACTACGCTGTCCCATTAATGCCCCAAACTCAAACTTCAGGGCTGGTTTGATGAAGAAAATCCCAGAAGAGTATTTTACGTACAATTTACAGGAAAGTTTGGTTCTTTCCAGCAAAGCCTATGCAGAAAAACATTTATGACATGTCTATGTGCTTTACACACGGCTTTAATGTGGGACGATTCCACCTTAGGAGGGGCTGCAGACCTGTTTGTGCTCGACTAACAACCCCCCCCCCCCTCTATGCTGTGGTTTGTTTCTGCAGGAGACATTTTTCAAACTTTGTTCTCCTGTTTGATTAGATTGAATGTTAAGTTGAACTCCTCTAAATCAGAAACAATATCACAACACTTGTGGGATTGTGAAGGTTTTTTTTCTTAAGGCTTGTGTGTGTGTATACAGGAAATCAATCATTAACTCTTTGAACTTATATTCTTATCTCAATTACCTTAGATTTAAATTGTGCACTTAAGATACTTGATTGTGCATAATCAGGATCATAATGAATGAAACAGCGGTTTTGTTTTCCACTTAAAAAATAAAATAAAGGCTTCTTGTTTGTCAAGAAAAGTGTGACCGTGTCTTGCATGTGCTGTAACAAACTCTCACAGTTCTGATGGGGGTGATAACAGAGTGACATATATTTTTGTCTCTACTACAACAGTAACGATCAGTGATTGCTAAATCTGAAGTCCCAAACGTGATGCAGGTGCAGTACGAAACCTTTGTTGAAGAGAGGAAATGTGTAGGAACACGTTGCGCACGTTACTGGACGACCCTGAATGTTCTTCTGTTTGTTTTGAGACATTTCGTTTTCTGTGGCTGGCTAAGTGCTCGGTTTGTACTGCTATAAATGTTCAATATGCCACCCAGCTGCGAATATATTGTCATGTTTTGCCTCTAGGGGGTGCTATAGTAAAATAAAGCTCTATGCAAGTCATTTCAGCTATTATACACTAAAACCGGCACTGCTTAAAAAATACTAAGGGACCACTTAAATTACAAATCCGCTCCCGATTAATAACATTCAATTTGAAATTCTATGCTGTTATCAGATGCACAAATAGCCGATGTTCCATAGGTTTTAATTGGATTCATGTCAGAGGAACGCGCTGGCCGCGAGGCCGAGCTTTGTCCATACCAGCAGGATCCCACTGCACCATCTAAAGGTCTGGCAGGCAGTCTCAGAGGTACATGCCTGTAGCTAACAGCAGTCAGGGTACTGCTGGCCAGCAAGTCTGGTCTGTTTGGCCATCCAAGGATAAACCTCTCCAGACCATCAATGACCTTCTGCCAAATGGTCATGTTGGATATTATTGCTGCTGGCGTAACCGTTCACCATGAGATCTCCTTTGTTACAGGTGCTCAGTGTGAACCTGCAGTCATCTGTAAAGTGGAGGACCTGTTATCAGGTGAACGCCAGATGCACCGGGCTGTGAGGTCATCCCACGCTATGTCGGGATGTCACGCAATGAGTGTGTGTCCAGCAGTTCAGTCAGAAACATGCACAAGTAGGCTGCTGAAGGGGATTTTGTGGAGCTCTGCATTTACAGTGGGGCAAAAAAGTATTTAGTCAGCCACCGATTGTGCAAGTTCCCCCACTTAAAATGATGACAGAGGTCAGTAATTTGCACCAGAGGTACACTTCAACTGTGAGAGACAGAATGTGAAAAAAAAATCCATGAATCCACATGGTAGGATTTGTAAAGAATTTATTGGTAAATCAGGGTGGAAAATAAGTATTTGGTCACCTCAAACAAGGAAAATCTCTGGCTCTCACAGACCTGTAACGTCTTCTGTAAGAAGCTTTTCTGTCCCCCACTCGTTACCTGTATGAATGGCACCTGTTTGAACTCATCATCTGTATAAAAGACACCTGTCCACAGCCTCAAACAGTCAGACTCCAAACTCCGCCATGGCCAAGACCAAAGAGCTTTCGAAGGACACCAGGAAAAGTATTGTAGACCTATTGTAACATCATGCTATGGGGCTGTTTTTCTGCCAAGGGGACAGGACGACTGATCCGTGTTAAGGACAGAATGAATGGGGCCATGTATCGTGAGATTTTGAGCCAAAACCTCCTTCCATCAGTGAGAACTTTGAAGATGAAACGAGGCTGGGTCTTCCAACATGACAATGATCCAAAACACACCACCCGGGCAACAAAGGAGTGGCTCCGTAAGAAGCATTTGAAAGTCCTGGAGTGGCCTAGCCAGTCTCCAGACCTCAACCCCATAGAAAATCTGTGGCGGGAGTTGAAAGTCCGTGTTGCTCGGCGACAGCCCCAAAACATCACTGCTCTCGAGAAGATCTGCATGGAGGAATGGGCCAAAATACCAGCTACTGTGTGTGCAAACCTGGTAAAGACCTATAGTAAACGTTTGACCTCTGTTATTGCCAACAAAGGTTATGTTACAAAGTATTGAGTTGTATTTTTGTTATTGACCAAATACTTATTTTCCACCCTGATTTACCAATAAATTCTTTACAAATCCTACCATGTGGATTCATGGATTTTTTTTTCACATTCTGTCTCTCACAGTTGAAGTGTACCTCTGGTGCAAATTACTGACCTCTGTCATCATTTTAAGTGGGGGAACTTGCACAATCGGTGGCTGACTAAATACTTTTTTGCCCCACTGTAACTGACCTTGATGTAGTGGGATAATAAAGTGTCACCTTCGTTTTTTACAGTGTAGAAACATTGCTTATGATTAAAACGTGAACGTCTTTTCCCGACCCGGAAAACACGAGGTCAAGCAAAGAATCGCGGTGCTCAGACAACATGACTGCACTCACGTTAGACTACCTAATGATGTGGCAGCAGATGTTACTGTGTTTCATAAAAGTGGGCAGGCAGACGCAAAACGTTATCAGGGCTGGAATTTTTAAATACGTAGCACAACAGTGAAACATTGGTTGTATTTACACACATGGCTCTGATCTGTAGCCTTAAACTCAGTTACATGAATGTATCCAATTGTCTTTGTCACTTTTCTAAACTCACATTTCAAGTGTTTCACACTGAAACGGCTTCATACGAAGCAGATTTTAATACAGCAGCGTTACGAACACTAATAGCGTGACATCTTTCTAGTCAGCGCATCTTTCTTTACCTTCTAGAGAATTTGACCAGCTCATGACTGACGTGTAGACAAAAGCTTTTCTCATTTTAAACATGTTAAAAATAAGGTGATTTTCTGAACTGCTGTTCTGTAAAACCTCCACCTCTGCTTTCTAACTGTGGCTTTCATCAGCAGCACCCCATCAATTAGTTTTCTAGTTACAAATAAAAAAAAATTAAAAAAAACCCAAAACATTATTTTATAGGAAAAAATAAATGCCATTGAGTCTCAGCACCATTGTGATGTTACATTCATTTAAGCTGCTCTGCTGCTTCAGTGCAACATCACAGTATGAGTTCCTACAAATCAATCTTCTCATTAGCAGTACATAATTTGGACAAAGGTTATTAAATCATCATATTTCTGAGCGTCCCGTTGATGTGAAGAACTGCTCCGTGTCACTGAGCTATCACAGTAAAAGTACAAATGTGTCATTACTGAACTAAGCCCTGCAATAAAACTCCTGGTAGCTCAGCTGAAAGCTGGATCTCTAGTAGAGCTTCAAGTCTCCAGTGACACTGTCGATCAGATCGGCCAGGCCCGGGCCGATGCCCAGCACGGTGCGTGAGCCCGGTGCGATCTGTGTCCTTCCTGCATCCTGGATCAAGCTAACGGGAAGTCCCACTTCCTTGGCGCGGCCTAGCAGGTCAATCAGGGTGTCCTCGTCAGGCGCCTTCACCACCACTTTGGGCTGGCCACAGTATTCCCACTGTCTGAGCAGCTCAGGGTTCCTGCGTTGGACCTGCTTGTAAGCCGACACAGCAGCATGGGCACACTGGGCAGCAACTTTCCCTTTGCCCATCTTTAGGTCATTCCTGACCACCAGAATCATTTTGAACTCGCCTCCTTCTCCCATCACGCTTGCTTCTCCAGAGCCATTCCCTTTCAACAGACTTTTGGATGTTGCGCCAAAGCGGGCCCCAAGGCGCCAACCAAGAAGGAGCCCACAGCCAAGGCCAGCTGCTACACCCAAGACCAAGGGGCCATACGACAAGTCCATACTTTAAACCTGGAAAAATCAGAAACAGGTTAGGGCTACACACACACACACACACACACACACACACACACACAGGAAATACACTGTAACTGCTCCAGAGGAGGTCTCTGAATAAATAAGTCTTCCCATTTTAACATAAAAAATGTCCATATTCAAATTTCCATTTTGCGCTGTAATTCGGGAACTTTGCTTCAAAGAGGTTCGAAGGCGGGTTTTTCTCACTGGTTCACGTGCTGTTCACGTGCTACACTCGCTGACTTTGAGCCTCCAGGTTACAAACACGTTTGAAAAGCAGGACTTCAGAATGACACGAACAGACGCACACGGTAGAAGAAAGGAGGAAACAGCAGGACCACACCGGTCACATTTCATACCTGTGCTCGGCAAGAAGAAGCGTCTTCTGCCTCACTTCCCGTCGCTCTGTGATGACGTCACACAACAGCTGTTTCGTCTTTGTTAACGATGCTCCGAAGTTGCATGAAATGTACCAGCTTTATCCATCGTAATCTCTTTTAAACTATACACTGTACCTATCCAATCTCCTTGTTATATTTCATTTATTACTAATTTTTATTAAAATTATTATTTTAACTACCGTAACCAAACATTTCCCCAGGTATTTCTTATCTAGCCTGAAGTAAACTTGTGCTTTTTCTTTAATCAATAACCGAAAAAATTACGAAAACCAATTAAACAAAAACCAAACTGCGTGCATGTTCTTCAGAAACACATCTGCTGACGTCGTTAAGCCAACAGGAAGCGGTTTCGTTTGCACAGCTTTTGTTTGTTTTGTTTTTTTAATTTATTGAGCAATTGAAAATACAAACGCTCAAAGACGATGACAGTGATAACAATACAAATACAATGAGGAATTATGAATAATAGAAAAAAAATACAATCTAAAAACAAAACAGAAAAGATTCATATGGCAGGCATTTAAATTTTGCATAAAGGAGAGCAATGAAAAAATAAAATAAGATAAGTCAAAATAGCAGGAGACGGGCAATGCCCTGATAAATATTTTTGGCATATTTGCTCTTAGTCTTTTTAAGCAAAGAAAAAAAAAACTTTAAATCATTAATAAAACAAAGAAGGCGTCGAGTTCCTCGATTTAGCACAATGGATATGATATTTACCCAACAGTATGATGATGTTAATAATGTCTGAGACACCCAAAGCTAGATGATCCATATAAGAAATAATATGACATAGTTCGAATGGTTCAGGATTCAAAGATTCAAAGTGTTTATTGTCACGTGTACAGAAGCATTTCTCTGTGCAATGAAATTCTTCCTCTGCTGTCCAAACACAAATGCCAGGTTAGGTTGAAGGAACAAGATAAATAAATAAGTACAAAAATAAGTAAGTGAAGACAAGTGAGGTATGCAGATGTCGATGGACGTACAAAGGAGCTTAATGTGCAGAATGAACTTAGGTGGTGGCAAAAATCCAATTTGTTATGTCATCACCAAAAACATTGTGATAGTTTGCACAGGTCTTTGATTCACTGACGCCACATAAATGAGGGAGGAAGCACACTATGAAACTCACCCATCTGAAGGGTGTGTCACAGATAATACTTTGTAAATATTTGATATTTTATTAAAGACTGAAATCACCAAATGTTCTCATGTGTTCCTCAGAAATAACGTCTTATTTCAGCTGAACTGAAGCAGCTATAAATGCTTCAGTCTAAAGCCTCGTTAGTTCAAATCAGTGTTGTGAAAGCTAGCATATTAATGGAACAAATACATGACCATATAAATATGGAAGAGTGTCCTAAAATGGTTTGAATGGTGGAGAGTTAGGATGTTATTAAGGAGAGAGGGTCTTCTTCTTTTTATAGTTGCTCCCATTATGGGCCACCATAGTAGATCCTTTGCCTCTATCTCACCCTACCCCTCCAACCGTCTTACACCAGCCCTCTGCATGTCCTCCTCTACCTCATCCATGAGCTTTCTCTGTGGTCTTCCTCTTTCTGCCTGCCTGGCAGCTCCATCTTCAACATCCTTTGCATCAAATAAATTTCCTTCCTGTTGTCGCCAAGTGGAATCCAGTGGTTTTCAGTGTTTGGAGTAACACTCGAGGGTCATCTTATTGTTGGGTTTTTTTGTTTTCTGTGTTCGCCGTATCATCGTAGGGTCTTTACATTACAATATAAATCGCCTGGAGGAAACAGTTTTGTGATGTGGTGCCGTAAAATAAAACTGAACTGAACTGAACACGGCAGCACGGTGGTTAGCACTGTTGCAAAATTACAGACATTACTCAAAGTATGAAAGTGCCATTTAAAAATCATTCAAACATCAGAGAAAACACAGCCGGGGAGCCTCCTTGATCAGGATCTCAGTGCTGCGTGTCTCAACAGGCTCAGGTTCAACATACTTTTACAAAATAAATAAATGAAACCTTCAAAGTCTAAGTTTTCCAATTTTTTACTCTTTTATTTAACTTGAAAGCAACGACAGAGCGCTGCACGAAGAGAGCCACAGATGAGAGAGCCCCGTTACTGGCTGATGTTAATGCTACTGCGTTAGGTGGCGTGTAGACTCATATGAATTCCAGTTAGTTGTTAACAAACAGGATGGACGCTGTGTGCTGCACAGTCGGATTCCCGCAGGTTGGAGGCGGAGTGGCGCAGACAGAGGCCACCAAAACGAGCACACCGAGGAGGAAGCCTCCTAACTTTACTCCCCACACGACCTTGACACAGTTACACCACCAACTAAGCACAAACACACAATACTCAAATCAGCAAAGCACAAGGGACCTGTTTTAGTGTGATGTGCGGTTAAGTACCTCATCTCTGTCTTTTCATTTTGTGCCCAAATGTTGTGATGTTGTATCTTATTTGTGGCATCTGTGCAAAGACAAAGGCACAAAATCAGCAGCTTGTGGCAATACGTGTTATGGTTGCGCAGGAATGTTCAGTGTCTCGTTATGAAATAGTCCCAGTCATGACCCACAGATATGAGATGTTAATTCATTACCGTTAAAATGTGAGTTTTATTGCAAAACTAAGGACTGTAAACCCCTCTGTTTGCAAACAGTCATTAAAGTGGACGCACTCAAACGCAAGGAAGCACTTCCCAAAGAGTGGAAGGCGAGGAAGAGCTAGCGGCGAAGCTGCTTTTAAATACATTTTCCATAAAGATGCTAAACAATGACGCTGTGCTATGTTTACCATAGTCTGTGTTTCTCCTGGACTCCTCTTGGAATCGCAGTGCAGCTCTGTGAAAGTGAAGAACGGACAGATGGGAGAAAAGTCAGTGTAATATAGAAACTGAGATCTGCTCATCAAAGACTGCAGCGTGCTGCAAGTAGTTTCAGTTCATGTCAGTTACTGGTTAAAGGTGTCACTGAGTAACGGAGACTTTTTTAAACCAGCATAAATGATCGCGTTGCTTGCACAGGTTCATTTTCCTGCCTGGTATCCAGCTGCTTCTATAACTCTCGTTGCTCCTTTCTTAGATCCTGCAGACAAAAGAAGAAACGTTTGAGCGCAGGCGGCAAACTTTATTCATATTTAAGTCTCTGACTGACTTTCCAATCAACTCGTCTCTGACAGCAAAAAGACTCGTAGCAGACGTGACATCCGAAAGATGATGAAGCTGTTCATACCTTCAGTGTTTCTTCATCCTTACTATGTAAGACTATCTCCTCCAGTTTGTGGTACAGGACACAGAAAATCTTTGCTACAGCTATCAATGTGCTATTTGGTCAAAGAAGCAATTTGAAACAAAATTACCTTCAGTTTCTGCATAGCTGACCTCATTTTCTGACCTTTCCCTCTGAGATAATACAGCTGAAAGAGGAGCAGAGCATGACTGTTTCTGACTTAGCTGGAAATTCTTTCAGCTTTTACACGACTCCAGCCGTTAGAGACAAAATGTGGTGTTAAATCGTTACAACAAGTATACTTGAAGACCCAGACGTCGCCTCAGCAGGCAGATGTTCATTTTTCTGTCTCAGCCGCTGATTCTCTGCCTCCAATCAGTGATTTGCTTTTGACATCAATGAAATCTGCGACGTTTAACAGTGGCCAGCTGGTCACAGGGTTGTGAGCAGGCCTGAACTCTAAGGTGAAACAGCGTCTGTCCCGATGTCTTTTGGCTGAAGTCAAAAAAGGACACACTTGTGCATGCCTCTCACCATTTCTCTTATTAATGTTTTTTCATATTCCTGCTTCCAGAGTTTTCTCTTTATTTCCACCTGTTGCTGTGACCTGGATTCACAGTCAATCATCGACGATGTCATCATAGCGGTGACATAACTTATTTTGAAATGTTCCACAGAGGAGTGACGTGCACAGCGTTATTCCAGTTTGTGAGACTACAGCCCATGAACAGTGCGTATATAAAAGTCCCTTCTTTGCCATTAAGTCTAGTTTAGCTGCTAAGGTTTAATATAACAAGCTCTTTTTTTATCTTTGTTATCTTCTCTCCAGGTATCGGCCCGTCCTCCAGCAGAGCTCCTTCTCCTCTCTGCAGTTGCTTACAGCATTGGAAAGTCTTCTCCTGATCGCTTCCACTTCACTACACACACACACCAGGACACGAGCTGTTATACCAACAGGTGCCATATACTGTCAAACAAGTGCAAATATTTGCGCCCTGTTTTAGCACTCACATGCTTTCCTGCTTCTCTCCATCACTCCTGAAGAGCTCCTGCATCATCCTGCTGAATCTCCAGGTATCAGCTTTTTTAAACATGCTGGAGGTTTAACAGGTTAAAATGTAGTTTAACAAACAAACATGTCTCTGCTTTCCCACGGAGAGCTAATCAAACCGGTACATCCCACTTTCTAAGTGACATTAACTGCCGCACAGGGAATACAGACATAACATAATCCTGGGACTTCCCCAGTAAGCCCAGTGAGGTTTTTAAACTTCAAGGTAACACTGCCCCCTATTGAACAAAACAGCTAGTTTCTGTTACAAGCAGCTGTACATGATCTGACAGTAATCAGATTACATCCTGTCCACTTGCCCACATCACTGAAATCAGACTGCAAGCTGAGACGTGACAGCGTTGTGTTATGAAGGATTGTGTAACTATAAGCCTTTCATCCAGCTCGTTTGATGAGTACTAAGGAGCACAGTATTACAGGTTGATATTTTGCTTGTATTTCCCATCAGACCTTTGTAAAACAGACAATATTTCATCTCGAAGATTGTGATTTAAACACAAAGACAAATGAAGAACACAAATATGTTCCATATTAGGAAACAAAGATCGGAGGTCTACGTGTACAAATGAAATCTCCAAATACATTTCTGTGGAAAAACTTTTCATTTGAAACTATTATAATGTTTTTGTGCTTCTTTAAAATATGAACTAAATGACCTCTGACATGACTATAACTGAACTCAGAGCTACCACGTCCAGGCAGAGGCTGTACTTTGTCATTTTAACATCACATGTCGTGCGGTCGGGTGGTAAATGACACCTGCTCTGCAATCTTCCCATCATTCCGCTTTCTTAACAAGATCCCAGGAGACAGTAAACCCGGACTGTGTTCGAGCCCTCGCAGAAACACCTTCCACCTGTGGGAGAAGAGTGGACAACTTCTTCTTTTAACTCTGGCAAATGAGATGAGACAGGAACTCAGACACGCCAGCGGACAGCTGAGGGCTCTACTAATGACCTGAAAACTGCAATGTCCTTAGTTTTGGAGTTGTTTTTTTCTAATTTGACACGATGCCGTTCATGCATCCTCAATGTGAAACCTGCAGAGGACTGAGACGTGTTAGAAGTGCGCTCCAGGAAAGTGATCCACTTATTTATAGAGTCTTAATTAGACTGCCTCTCTGGAGGTTTGACCAGGCAAAAGATGAAATCTCTCCCTCTTTCTGTGTTTGTGTGTCCCCCCCAAGAAACCCAGCATCACTGCTCTATCCCTCACTGGCCCCCTTCATCACCACACCCTGCACTCGAGTTATGATGCAATTCGTGGGGACGCGTGCTCTTGCCCTACATTGCTACTGGGGCTCCACCGCAGGGTTTGTTTTCTACAAGCTCAGAGCTGATTGCAGACGAGACTCCAGCTGAACGGTGAGTTTCCTCTCTGTGCATCATGCATTTCTACAACAGACTTTGGTGTCATATTTAAGGCCTTTGTTTTTGTTTTGCACTCAGTCCATAACCCGTCTCCAGTGTGCAGCTCTCATTTGTGTCTAACAAAAGTGTGAATCGATTACACCGTATTGGATTTCTCATCTGGAAGTGTGTGCGCTCTGTCTTGGATTTCTCATTGTCCCTCGCAGTTACTCAACAGGTCTGAGTTGTTTTGGTAGAAGCGATTGCGCAATCAGGCGCTGGAGCAGCGCTGTGCTATGAGCCTCACATAAGCAGAAGTGTCGTTATGAAACTGTTTACTGGGTGCTGGCTGTGACGCACAGTTTGCAGTTTAACTCCTGAACAAAATAGCTGTTCTGCAGAATAAAGCACACATCTGTGGCAGCAAAAGTTCATGTTTTGCACAAACAGACCGGTTTGGCACAGATTTCTATTGTCGGGATTGTTCACAGGATATGATGAATAGCATGGTTCTTGGACAAGGCTCTGTTTTCTCATGTGCAAACAAGCAAATGATTTGTTGCAGCATTGAGTGAGTGCTTCTAATGAGCACATGTCCTGAAGGTTTGAAATCTGCCACTGAGTCTATGTGCAGTTCTTTATGTATAAGAAGGACATCGTTTTTTGGTGTGCAACATCTCAGTAGCACAAAATAGCCTGCCAACTATTCACAGCTGCCAGTGTGAGCTGTTTCAGCGATCAGGAAGCGTGTTTCCAATGCTGAACATACGTTTGTGTTCAGGTCCTTGAACCTTCAGCAAGCACTGAGTGGAAGTCTCACAAACTATGTACTTCACATTCATCTGGGAAGCATGTGCTGTGCAGTTTTATTTTTGCAGATTTTAAACAGCCAGAGGTGCACAGCTAGGGCACAGAAAGAGGGATTAAGCTCTGAGAGTATGTGTGTGTCTGCAAGAGGAACTGGCAATTCCAGCAGATGGTGAGCTGCACACCTCAGTGTCAGAGTCCCCATCTTGATGCTCACTGATTCCTGAGAGACACGAGGCTCTGTAGTGACACACTTACATGCTTGCAGGCACGAGCACGGAGGTGCGTGGATCTCCTGTGAACAAACGAAGGGAGGAAGCATGAAGCACAACACCGTCTTACACCGTTAAATCTATTATTTAAACATATTGAAGATTATTGGGAGAAACCTCTCAAAAGTTGTCTGCACAGAAAAATGAACAAGATTTGCATGCGCTCCCAGTATCAGCGCTAATTAAGGTACTTATTAGGTCATGCACAGGCCTGACTGGGTTACTGGCGCTCTGCAGCTGTTTACCCCGTGTGCAAGTGTGTATGGAGACATGCTTGAGAGTGGAAAATATTCGGGGGTTCTCCGTGTTATTGAAAGCGACACTGTGTTTGTTTGGGACCAGTAGCGCTTTCAGATCTGGCGAGCAGATCAGCATGCGCGACGCTGCGCTCAATGCCCGTCTCTTGTCTCAGCAGGACGCCTTCCAGATGAATGAGATGGCAAAGTGTGGGGCCGAAGGTGAACTGCTTCAGAGGCGACTGGGTGTAAAGGAGCAGCAAAATGGGGAGCTGGGAGGTAAAGTCTAAAAATGCTTAATGACACTATAAGTGAACCAGTATATAAATGGTTCTCCTGCACGCCCACATTTGTTTGTGTGTGTTCTTGAATGATAGAAGACTCGGGGCTCCCTGCGGATGGCGGGAGACAGACGGACTCGGATGAGCGCGAAGCCCTCGTGTTATGGAAGAAACCTCTGCTCACGCTTCACTACTTCACTCTGGAACTGCTGATCACCCTGAAAGGCTGGACGTGGAGGTGAGACTGCACTGTCTCTGATCTGTTCCTGCCTGTGGCTTCATGAGCGAGTGCTCAGTCAATAAGAGCTTTAACATTAATGATACAGTGGGGCAAAAAAGTATTTAGCCAGCCACCGATTGTGCAAGTTCCCCCACCTAAAATGATGACAGAGGTCAGTAATTTGCACCAGAGGTACACTTCAACTGTGAGAGACAGAATGTGAAAAAACAATCCATGAATCCACATGGTAGGATTTGTAAAGAATTTATTGGTAAATCAGGGTGGAAAATAAGTATTTGGTCAATAACAAAAATACAACTCAATACTTTGTAACATAACCTTTGTTGGCAATAACAGAGGTCAAACGTTTACTATAGGTCTTTACCAGGTTTGCACACACAGTAGCTGGTATTTTGGCCCATTCCTCCATGCAGATCTTCTCGAGAGCAGTGATGTTTTGGGGCTGTCGCCGAGCAACACGGACTTTCAACTCCCGCCACAGATTTTCTATGGGGTTGAGGTCTGGAGACTGGCTAGGCCACTCCAGGACTTTCAAATGCTTCTTACGGAGCCACTCCTTTGTTGCCCGGGCGGTGTGTTTTGGATCATTGTCATGTTGGAAGACCCAGCCTCGTTTCATCTTCAAAGTTCTCACTGATGGAAGGAGGTTTTGGCTCCAAATCTCACGATACATGGCCCCATTCATTCTGTCCTTAACACGGATCAGTCGTCCTGTCCCCTTGGCAGAAAAACAGCCCCATAGCATGATGTTCCCACCCCCATGCTTCACAGTAGGTATGGTGTTCTTGGGATGCAACTCAGTATTCTTCTTCCTCCAAACACGACGAGTTGAGTTTATACCAAAAAGTTCTACTTTGGTTTCATCTGACCACATGACATTCTCCCAATCCTCTGCTGTATCATCCATGTGCTCTCTGGCAAACTTCAGACGGGCCTGGACATGCACTGGCTTCAGCAGCGGAACACGTCTGGCACTGCGGGATTTGATTCCCTGCCGTTGTAGTGTGTTACTGATGGTGACCTTTGTTACTTTGGTCCCAGCTCTCTGCAGGTCATTCACCAGGTCCCCCCGTGTGGTTCTGGGATCTTTGCTCACCGTTCTCATGATCATTTTGACCCCACGGGATGAGATCTTGCGTGGAGCCCCAGATCGAGGGAGATTATCAGTGGTCTTGTATGTCTTCCATTTTCTGATGATTGCTCCCACAGTTGATTTTTTCACACCAAGCTGCTTGCCTATTGTAGATTCACTCTTCCCAGTCTGGTGCAGGTCTACAATACTTTTCCTGGTGTCCTTCCAAAGCTCTTTGGTCTTGGCCATGGCGGAGTTTGGAGTCTGACTGTTTGAGGCTGTGGACAGGTGTCTTTTATACAGGTGATGAGTTCAAACAGGTGCCATTCATACAGGTAACGAGTGGGGGACAGAAAAGCTTCTTACAGAAGACGTTACAGGTCTGTGAGAGCCAGAGATTTTCCATGTTTGAGGTGACCAAATACTTATTTTCCACCCTGATTTACCAATAAATTCTTTACAAATCCTACCATGTGGATTCATGGATTTTTTTTTCACATTCTGTCTCTCACAGTTGAAGTGTACCTCTGGTGCAAATTACTGACCTCTGTCATCATTTTAAGTGGGGGAACTTGCACAATCGGTGGCTGACTAAATACTTTTTTGCCCCACTGTAATGTTAAAACAGGCAACGTGGTAACATTAGACTTTTGGTGAATTAGTAAGATACAATGCACAAACCGTTTCAGTATAGCTTCTTTGCATCTGCTCAGCTGTTAATGACGAATAAAAGAAAAAACTTGAAACATTTATGTCCTGTGAGTTTGTTTCACTGGGAAATCAGCACATAGATTTGTCCTATTTAAGCAGTAGTTTTTTCAGTATTATTTATAGTGACAGTTGCTGCTTTCATTGCACAAAAAGAGGAAGAGGCAGCATTATGCAGTCCTCACTTACACAAGAAGGATATAAACACCACCAGATCAGATGTAACGTTGATTGTCTCAGTTAACTGTTGTTCTATCTTCAGTCTTCAGCACAGTGCAACAAAAACACCACAGGATCTGTTTACATGTGTATATATTTTCACTTTGCACTCCTCTTCCTTTCTACCAAGAAAGTCTTTCCGCCACACACACTGGCATGATCCCACCAACAAAGCAACAACATCAGCTCAGACTCCGTCAGAATTTGTCTTGACAGCATGTTCCCTGTGGTGGAAAACGTGTCTTTGTACACCTAATAACAAAGAACCCAGAAGAAGGTCAGAGTGTACTCTCAGGGGGGCCTTTGCGGTTAAGCGTGTCAGGACAACGTGTTTATTTTCTAAAACTACAAGAGGATGTGGTGAGCCGCAAGCACCACGAGCAGCGCTGTGACTGAGAGAAGCTGCTACTCCCCAGCACACATGCAAACACATTAGGGCTTTAGTGCACTCGCATGCAGAGAGGTTTATCCTGGATGTTGTTAAAAGCGGTTTGTAATTTACAACATGTGGGAGTCCTCAAGGCAACAGAC
Source organism: Aulonocara sp. 'chitande type north' Nkhata Bay (assembly GCF_057382095.1). Taxonomy (NCBI): domain Eukaryota; kingdom Metazoa; phylum Chordata; class Actinopteri; order Cichliformes; family Cichlidae; genus Aulonocara; species Aulonocara sp. 'chitande type north' Nkhata Bay. The sequence continues at coordinate 1,455,112 of NC_141353.1, forward strand.
TGTCCTGTCTTGTGGCTATGCACTTGTTGTTCTTAATATGTAGGTAGCTTGTGAAACAATGCAGGATTAGGATAGGGGAGGGCATGTGGTGAGAAATCATTACGGTCAAATGAATGGAAATTCTGGTCTTAATAAAAACACATTTGCAGTGTTTTTTTCTATTCTTGGATGTGTGTGATTTCAAAGACGGGATATCCTCGATACTGTCATGGCACACACATAAGCCCCACCCACCTACGGTTTAAACTTCAAGGCAAATTAAATCATGCAAAGATACTCTAACACAGCCCAAGAGTAAAACCTGGACTAAATCCTAATCTCATCGTTAGATGTCACCAAATTGCAGATCACTGAATTCTGTTTTTTACCAGGTGTACGACAAACGATCACTGTTCGTCTGCAGTAAGCGTAGGCTGTCAGTTCACTGTTTACCTCAACTGTCAGTATGTTGTTTACTGTGAAGCTTTAAACTTTGTCAAATGAATCGTGTGCCGGTGGATTACTTACTTCTGACTGATGTGATCTGGAGTTGAGGTGTTGCAGCTATTCTGAGCTTTTCAGTAAATGCTGCTGTTAGCTTCGCGTTAGCTGCTGTTAGTCTCAATTAGCTGCTCTTTGAAGTGGGTGTAACACAGTTGGACATTAACTGGCCTAATGTTAGCTTGTGACCAGCTGTTGTTGTTTAGCCAGCTCACTGTCAGAGCCTTGAGTTAAAGAGATGAGGCTGGAGGTGAGTCGGAAAATGAGGGAGAAGAAAAACATAAGAAAAAGAGATGTGAAAATATACATGCACACATGTTAAATGGCTATAAATGTAGCCGGTCTTTAGTAACATACGTAAAACAGCGACATCCATCTCCGACCGCTGTATTGAAGTTGGAGAGGTATGGCTTCCACAAACAGGCAGCTGCCCCTAGGTATTTTTAATGGATTAATTCTGAGTTTATTAGAATGCTTCCAGTTCTATTCTATTCTATTTCTATTAGCTAACCTCTAATTAGCTACAAGAGCCAGTTTTCCATGTCAGTGCTAATGTGGTGTGCTCCAGTACCTGAAATAAGTGAGTGAAGCCGACAGCACATGGAGACAACTGTTTGCTCTGACCTTCTCACTGGGGGCTAATTTCATGCTACTCTGACTTTTCCTTTAATCAACCCTAATTATTTGCACCTGGGACCAGCGCGCATGCGCTTCTGTTCACTCCGTGTCAGTTTGGGCAGTAAATATGTGAAAGAAACGGTTTTAACAAACGCACAGACTGTAATGTGTCAGCTAGCCAACCTTTTCTACAGATGTGCACGTCCTGGTCACTGGGCAAACAAACAAGGTTAGCTTAGCATCAACCATAAATCTGATGATAGCATAGTTAGCTTCTGTCGTTTAGTTTTTTCATAAAACGTTTAATTCTAACATTCAAAATAAACACGTGAGCATTATCTTTTTACGGTGAGTGTACGTGAACGTCTGTATAATAACTTATTTTTCAAAGTCTATAAATGTCTTTGCGACTGTCGCGAGAGTTTCTGCTTTGGATTCATTCTGCTCTGTATTAAGTTGCTCGAATACTTTCTCCCCTCCACACATGCAGTGTTGCCAACTCCTCAGTAAGGAAAATCGCTATTGGTTGTCCTAAAAGTCTCTAGAAGGCGCCAAATGACGTCATCGCCTAATTTGCATAATTGGTCATGCTAATGTAACTGTAACCTACGCTGTTGGAGAGAGAAATAACATCGTGGAAGAGACAAAGTGAGTAAAAACGTCCTAAATGCATTTAGAGTTTATTTAGAACTACGAATTAAATTTCTTTTAGCAATTATTGTTTTTTAATGTCACAATTCCAACTCTGCTCCTTTATCCAGGCCTGGACCGGCAAAAGTGACCTGAAATAGGCGCTCTGGTGGAGTTACTGTGTGTGTGTGTTTATAAGTAGTTTTAAAGCTTGTGATCCACAAAACAACAGTAAAAGAAGACCTGACTGCGTTACAGTCAGTGCGGGAGCAGCGGCTTCGCTCATGCGCGATTCATTTGCCGTTTGGACGCACAGGTGTGAACGTCTCCTGCCCTGACAGCAGCTGAGGAGGACTGTCCTCCGCCCGTGAGCGCTTTGGCACGGGTGAGGTGCCCACGGTAGCACCGCTGCTTGGTGAGAGTAAGAGCGATCCGCGTTTTCACGTCAAAAAGTCGTCATAAATAAGTCTCCAATAACACCAGAAAAAGTCACCAGATTTGTCGCTAGTCGCTTTTTAGAAAAAAAGTCGCTAAGGGGTCTGAAAACTCGCTAAATATAGCGACAAAGTCGCTAAGTTGGCAACACTGCACACATGTTAACGAGGTGACAGTAACGGCACTTATGGCCGAGCACGTGCTTTTATAGGCTGCATATTACTCGGATGTGTTCACCATCTGGAAGCACGGCCTCTATGGGTGAAGACCTGCGGTGATTTGATTAGCTTCCAACAGATGTCTCTCTTGTCCAAAGTTGAAATCCTTTCCTTTCACTAAACGTCCTTGTTGACGATCCCTCTGGCGTCAAACTTTCCCTATTAAACATTGTCTTTCTGCTTTGTTTTCCACCAACTTCCGTCTCAAGTTTGTCTACCTTCACTCGCTGCTTCTTCACCCAGGCTCTGGCAGCAGAGACAGACTGTGTTTGGCCTGCTGACCCTGCTGACCCTCCTCTCCATTGCCTATCGTATTGAAGGAGCACACACCCAGGTGACTAAAACTCTGCACATATTGCATTTCTTGGCGTATCCTAACTATTCATATGCAAGGAGGTTATTAACGTAGTTGGTCCTGTGGCAGTCACTTTTTTGATGATTATATTTCCTCACCTTTAGCCCACCGCAGCACTGAATGCAACATGTATATTTGCTGCAGGGTTGTCCTGCCCGTGCATCCACATCAGCTGTAGAGTGCCTGAAATCTGTGGTTTCATCTGACAGTAGTATGTTGTTGTCTGACAGCTGATATTTGCATAAACGTGCTTGGTTGTATCTGCCAGTTTCTCATAAATATGCTTCTAAATGCCCAGATGCAGCATGCCGTGCTGTACAATCCCCCAGAGACGGCTCACATTTTTGCTGTTTTTAACGCCCCCTGGAATACGGGGGAAGAAAATCAGCGTTATTTACAGTCATGGAGTTGTGTAATCACTTCTCAGTAACTACATGTAACAATCTCCCTTGGCTGGCACTGCTTCCCCGAATCCTGCCAGTAAAGCCAGAGAGCGTATGTGCTGTTGTTGTGTTCCTGGGTTTCCTGGGAAATGGAGTCACTGGTCAGAGCCCCCACCCCACCTTCTCCCCCCTTCCCGTAATCTACACACTCCATGCTTCCCCCTGAAAACAACCTGCCCGGGCTTCCAGGAGGCGGTGTAAACAGCAGCGATAGATGGAGTGATAGTGGGGGATGAACAGAGAAGGAGAGATCTTGGCTTTCTTCTGTTTGCTTGTTGTGTAAGAGCTGGCTGCCACCAGGAAAGAATAATGGTGCTCTGTGCTGAACACTCCTACCCTACAGCTCTGTCCTTTAAACTCAACAACCTCAGGTTTCTCCCTCACTCTCCTTCCTCTCCCTCTTTCTTTCTCCCAGCCTTTAGAGGACCCTCTGTTTCACACACTCTCACCTCCTCTCACTCTGTCCCTTCCTTGCTCGCACTGTGCACACCCCCTCCCTCCCCTTCCCCTTTTCTTGTTTTCTTCACACTCTGTGCATGTGTCTCTGCCATGTGGTTGACCGTCCCTCTCTCTGGCCTCTGCAGTATGTGTGCTACATGGAGAAGAAGACGCTGTGGTGTGCCTACTGGGTCGGTCTGGGCATCCTCTCCTCTGTGGGTCTTGGCACTGGCTTGCACACTTTCCTCCTTTATCTGGTAAGACGGCATTTTGTGTGAGTGTTCACTCTTTCACGCTGCAGTTATTCACTTGTCTGTGCATGCCTGTGACAGGGCTCAGAGCCGCTGGATGATGGTGGTGCTGTGACGCAGGTATTAAAAAAGCTGGTTTTGATGCTGCTGTCAAGTAGTTGTTTTTAATAAGAGCACTGATAAAGAGATTTTGGCGTGAGTGTGCTAATGTGTGTTTGCGTGCGTCTGCGTTTCACAGTGAATAGGCGCTTTGGTAGCCACGCTGTTTTGACAGGCAGTCCAGGAACAATCGCACTCAGTGACCCCTCTGACTGAGTGCACATGAGGATAAAAACACTCTCCCTCCCCCGATCTGAGCTCTTTCTCTTTCCTTTCTCCCCACTTTCCTGCTCCCTACCGTGCCGCTCACTCTCACTTTCACTCCCTCTTCTTACTTTCTTCTTTGTGCCTCTCCTCGCCGCACACTCCCCGTTTTCTCTTCATCTCTCTTTTTAATCTAGTGCCAGGCGTGTTGGCTTTTGCGTCTCTAGCGCTGACGAGCGCAGGGTCCCCAAACATCTGCTTGTTTGACTACTCTCAGTCCATCTGTCATCAAGGAGTCCACCGTCACACTCTTGTGCCCTGACCCAGTGGAGCTGAACTGGAAACTTTGAAGTGCGTGTCCTCCATGCTGCTGTTTTTAAAAGCCAACTCTGGTGCTCTGAAATGTAATTTGAGAGGCGTTCCTCTGGTTTCTTTTAGTCCAATAGCGGTCCGGCTCACTTTCTTTGCCAGTAAGATGTCACCATCTAGTGAGCGTGGTCGTTACTGCAGGCGGTGGTGTCACCGGGTTCATGACAGAACTTGATGATCCTTGCTGGAGCGGCTCGTGCGCATTTTTATAGAGATTTGACTCATACTGTTGCTCGAGAGCTGATACTGTGATTTTTAACCAAAGAATTTCATGACTTAAAAAACAAATGTACAGAATTTCCAATAAAAATAGTTTGAACAGAATTACTTTTAAGCATTTAGTGTTTCACTGTAGGAAGGAAGTGCTGCTTACTGACAAACCTGCAATTTGTGATATGACTCCAACACTGACAAAAAACATCGTGATCAGGCAAGAATATTCAAACCAAGGCAAACAGGGATTTGCCAACAGATTACTTATTTCACGTCGCATTTGTGTCATTGGCTCCTATCCAAATTTTAATTGGTGTTGGCCAATCCAAAAAGTACAAAAGTGGCCTTGGAGAATTATAATTATGCGTCTTCTTTTCTGTAGAAGCGCTGCTAAATGAGCCGCGTCGATTACTCTGTGATTTTCTAGATTTCTGGGTCCTGAAAAAATATTTTTGACAAGTGGTAAGTGAGCACTGGAGAAAGCTAGCAGGCTTCTTGTTCTGTTTTTAGGAACTGGGTCAGTGATAGTAAGTGGGTCAAGTGCAAAGCACTCGCTAAGATGCCTCCACAAACTTTTAAGTCCAACACATGCTGCGTGACCTTTCTGGGCCTAGTTTCCATTGTGTTTATAAGCAGGAATGACAATTTGAAAAGGCAGAACTGGAGTTCATGTGAGCTCTCAGTGTTGATCACTACCAACAACATTTGGGAAAGACGCCACCGCTTGTAACGGAGGTGCTTCCTGTGACGAGCTGATAGATCAACGATTTTATGAAAGGATATTGATGGATATTAAACGTAGCCTTATTTAAAGAAAAACAATGACAAATATGTATTCAGCTTGTAAAAAGTGTGATGTTTACTCGAGTGGTGCTCTGACACATTTAAATTGTTGTCTAAAAAGACGAAATCAAGGATGATGCCACTTAAGGAATTTTAGACATTTTTAGATCTTTTCTGTCCTTTTATAGATTAAAATGATTCAGTAATTAAATCGTTGTTAGATGCAGATGATAAAAGTAATTGTATGCCAGCAGCTCTGCCTGAGAGCTGAGGTTATTTTCAGAGGTGTGGACTCGAGTCACATGACTTGGACTCGAGTCAGACTCGAGTCATTAATTTTATGACTTTAGACTTGACTTGAAAAAATGTTCTAAGACTTGTGACTTGACTTGGACTTTTACACCAATGACCTGGGACTTGAATTGGACTTGAACCGGTTTACTTGAAAAGACTTGATATTTTACCCCAAATATAAAATTTAACATGCATATTATATAGATATTGAAAATGTGACGTCATTCACGGGTAGAACCGCGAAGGATTCTGGGAACTCGTGGCAAGCGGTACTAGCGCACGCAGGCTTTCAATTGAAATCAGTTATACAGCGATAAAAAGAAACACAAAAATGTCAAGAAGCTGTTGTATCATTAACTGCAATAGCCGGTCGCATGACAGCCACGGGAAGCCGACGGGTAAAGAGATCGGTTGTTATCGGATTACGTCGTTGAAGAGAAATTGTTCAAGCCATGTTTCCGAAGTAACAAAGACGCGACGGATGGCCTGGATTGCAGCCATTCAAAGACAAAATATAACATCCCAGAACCCTCCAGCTCACAGGTTAATCTGCTCCAAGCATTTACACGAAGGTCAGTGTTTTTTAGTAGTTAATACGTCATTTTCATAACATAATTAGTGATATAGGTTACAAGCAAGTCTGGCGCTGAACAGAAATTGTCGCGCTATGCTCCTTTGTTTATTGTGCATAAATAGTAAATTGTCCTGACACAATATTGCGTTTCGCTTCTGTTATTATGGTACATTGACAAAAACATATACGTTTATTCACAGGATAAAACAGGTTTTTTGTATCACTAATTGCCCAGTACGATTACAGCATACAGTATTATTGTCACTGCTACATTTCTGTGATGCTACCAGAAATTATTTCCACTACTAATTAATTACCGTTGAGCTCAAAGGTCCTATTAATAAACGGTTAACGAATGTGTATTTATGAAGACGATTTGTGAGACTGGTAAACTTATGATACGTACGATGGTCTTTACTTTCTACACGGTGCATTTCAAGGTCCTGCACCCATCCGTCGGTAAACTGTACCTGGGATTGTTGCAGTGACCGGAAGTTACTAAACTTCACGAGTGTATGCACTCACAAGAACCGTATGATTATAAATATGCATATAAATATGCTACGATGAGATAGCTGACTTCATCTAACTAGCAAATGTTGTCCAGGCTACGTCGGTGATACAGTTTTTTTTAATGTGTATGATATTTTTGTCATGCGATTTTAAAGCTGGTCCTACAACCGCATCCAAGAATAACATGCAGCTTATCTCAGAACTGTCGGTGAAAATTATTCTTGGAGCTAGGTTTAATTGAGCTGCATTTTAAAGAGGTGCAATTTCACAATTTGTGTATATTTTCTAAGTTCACTATTTTGTCATGTGTTGAGAAAAACACAGATTTTAAAATTACATGGTCTAATATTTACATTTAGCATAACTGCAACATTATTTTTTCGTTTTTTTTTTTTTTTTAAAGACTCGAAAGGACTTGAAATTCAAAGTTTCAGACTTGTGACTTGACTCGGACTTTTACACCAGTGACTTGAGACTCGACTCTGACTTGCCTGACATTACTTGAGACTTGACTTGAGACTTGAGGATAAAGACTTGAGACTTACTTGAGACTTGCAAAACAATGACTTGGTCCCACCTCTGGTTATTTTAGTTCAAATTTAAATCTAAACATTAAAATTCAAATTTTTTTACAAACAATACTTTCCTGCTGTTTCAAAACAGCGCTGGGGGAACTACGGTGTGACTTTGTTTTTATTAAGTGTCAGTAGGTGGTGCAAGCGGCCTTAACATGTCTGTAATGCAGGAAAAGTCACACACATTCAGAATAGAGTTGTAATTTTGTATCCAGTTTTGCGGTTGTAAAAAAACATATTGTAAAACATTGTAGCTTCCTCACATATTCACATGAATGATGAGAAGTGTAATGTTAATGTAAAAAACGGTCTCTATAAAGAATAAACTGGACACTGATCTATTTATTTACTTAACAAATGTTTAACGGTGTCGTGTATATGAGCAGCCAGCGGGTAAAAATCACAGGACTGTAAAAGGTGCATCTTTATGTGAATTTGTAGAAAAATGTGCCTCCTTCAAAGTTTAAATGTCACCGAGGTCCCTTTCAGCACTGCTTTCATGTGACCCCACACATGACACTGTGGTTTCTATAACTTTTCTTTTTTACAAGTATTTCTCCTGCAGTAACTGTTACATTTTCCCATCAGCCACAGTGTTTACTCTGATGTAGGAAGTCGAAGAGGCGAGCTTTCGGTTGATATGCCGGTCCTATACTGCTAATAGATTAGCTGGAAATAAAACACCACATCATATATTATTAGGCTACTTCCTTCGAAACTGGCGGGAGGCAGTCAACATTGTGAAAACAGCACGGAGGCTCCAGCAGGGGGGGGTACTGAGCCTGTATAGGCAAACCAACCCAGTCAATGAAACCAGAACAGAAGTGGCAGCTCCTCTGTTCTCTGACATGGCCAATTGCTACCCCGTGTCTCCACTCTGTTTGCATCCTGCTGAGACTGTGGGAGATCATTGTGCGTGGTTCAGCACTGGTTAATGGAGAAAGATAAAAAGCTGCAACTCAGCCGTAGAAAAGGGGGAAAGGCACACTTGGCACATCATCAAGTGTACTTTATCCAGCTGCTCTGAGAAAGGAGGTCGTGGGTGGGTGCTCACAATGCAGACTATGAAAGCGGCCGCAAAGGCGTTACAAAAGTGCACGTGTGTGTACACTTTAAGTCCTGCACCTGTGCACACGTCCACCGAAACGACTGTGGCGATCGCTGTGACGAGCGGGACCAGCTTTCGTCCCGGCTCACTTTTTAAAGTTATGAGTGACGAGTCTTGTCACTGCTGTGTGAGTTCTCACTGAGACGGGGTTCACATAGAAAGCTGGGGAACGTCGTAAATACTTTAGAAGAGAGCTCATCTGAGTCATCCACCATTAAATTACCTTCAGTAATGACTGTTGCCATTAAGTCATTATGGGCAGCATGAAAATGATTGCGCTCGATGTTAAGTCAACAGAAACAATGAATTAAAGTCATTATAATCGAAGCACATTTCTGTTTACATAATAACAACTCGGGTCGTCTTTTTTTTGCAGCTTCTGTCTTTACTTTGTGACTGAGAGGTGCAAACACGTGCACACATTTGAGCAGTTAGAAGGAGAAACGAGTCGACAACAAAAAATACATGTTTGTATACGACTTATCATTTGTTTTCCAAACAATGTGAATAAATAAAACCAGCGGATCGTCTAAATAAATGAACATTGTGTAGTTTTCTATATTGAGATTCTTCTAGGATTGCTAAATTATAGGTTGCACAGGAGGTTTGTGCAGAATATACAGAGTTTCCCCAGCAACCCTCCTAAAATTAAGTTTTGTCTGTGGGCAATTACCAGGAGCAAAGCTTTAATTAGTGCCAACTATCACTGAGTGCTGAGCAGGTCTGCGAGCGTGGCTTCCACACACTGGCCCGAGTTGTCGTCGCTGCCACTGTCGCACAGTTTTATGGATCAGCTGCTGTTGTATAGTTAAGTGCGGTCCGCTAATAAAGCCAGTGTACTGAGCTAATAACTGGGTCGTGTGTTCCTGAGATACCGTAGCGCTCACTCTCCTGGCCACTGTGGAGCTGGTGCATGATGCGAGTCCTGCTGTCATCCAGCAAACAATAGGAAACCTTCACCTTCACCTAGACAGAAACCTGGGTGCTTTGTTTGAGCTGTGATTCACGCTGCTCGGCAGTCGGACCTGGTCTAAATTTTCCACTGCTTGTTTTTTTTTTTTCCCGTGTGTGTGTGTGTGTGTGTGTGTGTGTGTGTGAAGCTGTTTGAGAGCTGATTAGCTGAGGGAGCTCCTGGGACAGCTGTAAAGGTAACCTTCTAATTCGTGGGGTTTAATTTGTATGTAAAAGTTGCCATGAAAGAAGTTGCTTGGCTCTACCCACACATGTTCAAACATGACCGGCACATTATTTCTCTGTTCGCCAAAGAGACGACTGATACGTTGCATACTCATGAACCAGAACATGGGTGACACATCAGGATCGAGTTCAGTTTCTTGAAAAGGTGCTGTTGACTCACTGCTGCTCTGAAGTAATGGATCTTTCCCTTTAATTGCAACGCCTCTTAAATTCAGTTTAAAGCCATTCATTTTTAACTACATCTCGATAGTGTGTACACTGCAGCTGTTACAGAAATGACTGAAACTGGAATATAACTGCAAACAAGACTTTTACTTCCTGTGGGGAAAAAACGGGAAAAATTTGTGAGAAGTACGCAGCACAATTGCTTTCATTCATGACTTTTAAGTAATTCGTTTCCTTCATTAGTTTGGAGACATAAATATGCCCAAACATCTTGTGACTTACTCATCTTCACCAAAGTTTTTCAAAAAGAATACCAGAGAGGGGTGTGTGTGTGTGTGTGTGTGTGTGTGTGTGTGTGTGTGTGTGTGTGTGTGTGTGTGTGTGTGTGTGTGGTATTTCTAATGGCTTCTCCGTCCTAACTGTCTCACCTCAGCTATCTAAAGCATGCGTCTCTCTGTGTCTTAGAGGCCCCAGGAGTCTTGGTAATACTAAGTACAACAACTATTCGTTCTGAAACGCACACACACGCACCCACACACAGTCGCACCCACACACAGCCACAGGAAGCAAACCCTGGGCCAAAGTGGGCTTAGTGTGTAGCCAGTCTGGAATGGCACCAACAAACCCCAGAACAAGCCAAACCTGACCAGACCAAACCAGAGCTCTGCTGGCAGACTGGCTGTTGAGCTTTTTTCAAGCATAGTTTTGTTATGAAATTCTTTCATAAAGGTCACTCGGTGCTTTTCATTCATGCACCCTCAGGTGGATCTGTTGGGCCGGCGCTCACTCGTACTCCATGTTCTGCAGATAAGGACTCTCTCTGGGTACCAGGAGTCTGTCTTCCTGCGTTAGTGATATTTGTACATCGTGCTTTAATTATAAATGACAATGAAAGATACATTTTAGTTGGTGTTGGTGTGGAGAGTAACCTTCAGTAATAGTAATAAATCACACAGCAATAGTTCATTCATGTAGCTGTAAAAAGCATGGTAATATGTTAAGTAATCCAAAGTGTTCAGAATAGTTACTCTCACTGAATAACGTAACAGAATACGTTACAAAATACATTTTGGGGCATGTAATCTGTAATCTGTAGTGGAATACATTTTAAAGTAACCTTCCCAACACTGGATTATATAAACAAATAATTACAATTTCTCCACTATCAGTGATACTTGTGATATGGGCCAATTAAAATCTTTCCAAATTAAAAAACGCTTTCATTGGACTCTAAACTTGGTTACTTTCGGTCAGATTTAATATTTAATTTAATCAATTTTAATGTGATTTAATTTCAAGTGCAAAAGCAAAAATGCAGCAAACTTGTTTTTCATTCTGAACATTTGTTTTGCTGCTCAGACGTTAGAAGAACAAACTCCTTCAACCGTAATCGATTTAAAACAACAAATCTGGATCCTGGTAAAAATATTGAATCCAGCGTATTAACTATAAATTTAGTCTAAAAGCATTTGAATTGATTGAAGCTGATTCTGTTTAAACTTTGTTTCTGTGAGTGTTTCTCAACACAGAGTCCTGTGGTTGGATGTGTGTGTGTACTCCCCCCCTCCCTGCTCCATCACTGGCCTCTCTCCCGAGCTCTCTTGCCTCCCTCAGAGATCCCAACCACGGCTTCTTCAGAACGAACTAACCTCTAATGTTTGTCCTGCGCTGCCTCCAGCAGTCTCCACTGTAAGAAGCGGTGAGCAGGTTATGCTGGCTGGACCATGTCTAATGTTCTTAAATGGCCCTTAACAACCACAGTGACCTGTTAATAACTGGACTATCGTGCGGTCGTGGTCACTGAAAAGTGCTCAGTTTATGGTCACCCATTAATGTCCTGTTTGGGCCACGAAAGCGTCTGCATTTGCCACTATAGACCAACAAGGAGTCGGCTCTGTGACTGGTGGCTGGAACAGTGATTTGACATTTGATTTGTGAGAAGAAAATATGCGATTTTTATTAGTGAACAATTTTAAAATACCAAAAATGGAGGAGAAGGAGAATAATGTGTGTTTATATATGATCTGCAAATGTGCTGGTCGTGTGTCGCTGCGTGCTAATGGGAACACAGTGTTGTCATGCACTGTGACGAATAATGAAACTTATAATAATGTACCGTTCGCTTATGAATGAATAAAACGTAGAGTCCACTACATTCTCACATGAAGTCATCATGTTAGGCTCTCTGCATACATTCTTCTATGTATATATCTGTGAACCACAGACTACATATAACAGATATCAGCCATTGTTTATGGGATGCTACACTTTGCTGCCTACATTTTGTTTTTCTAACTCCAGAAATATTTAGGTTTAACGTAGCAGGAGGCAAACTGAATGACTGACCACACCTGTGCAGGTTGGTTTCCAGGCAGGCTCAGAGTTTGATGCTCTGAATTCCACAAAAACATGACACTAAGCTGAGTTACAGTTACAGAACTGGTGTCTGTGCTCAGACTGTCTGTGTCATCGTTCTCTGGCTGTCGGTTTATGTTATTTGTACAGTTATATTATTGTAATGACAATAAAAACTTTCAATTCAATTAAAACAAACAAAGGGCTCCTAAAAATATCCAAGTCTCCACTTAGAATGATGTTTGTGTCTTTGTTACCAGCATCAGGGGTAAAAAGGGTCTGCGGCTCACACTGACTTTAGATTTTAAAAATCCCACACTGATATATTTTGTTTCATTTGACACTTGCTCTATGTTTCGACCGTGCACTCCCACTCCCTCTATATTTATGATATGGTCACCACGCATTCAGACACACACCCCAGATCCAAAGCGAGTCCAGTCTCATACCCAGGAGTGGGGATCCCAGGCACTGGTTTCTGCACGTCACCACAGGAATGCCAGCAATGCTCCAGTATGGATCCCATTGTGTCAGAAAGGAGCTTTGTCAGAACTGATGTGTAATATGGTGGCTGCAAACGTCTTCAGCACTGGGCAGATGTCAAAACAAACATGGAGGTAGAAGAGTGACTTGGGTAGAATTATTTGTTTAGTGTTATCATTGTTAACCTGCTGAGACCTGAACTCTTTCGTGGCATTTTGACTTTCTCTTTGCTGTTTGGGCTGATTGGGGCCTGATTCACGTAAAAACAAAGAATTACCTGATTTCTTTTTTTTAACTTGATTTTTGTTTCTGAGAGAAATGAGATCCACATACATTCACTTTAACTTTTGATCGCACAGGGGCAGGATAACGTCCTCGTAAGTGGATATCAGGCCCTTGTAGAGCAAGATTTAGTATTTTGGTCTGAACAACCCAAAATGTGACGTCCACATACGTGGACGCAGGTCCTAGGAGGTTAATAGTGATCGGCACAGAAGAACGCTTTCTTGGGAAAATTCCTGTGTATTTACTACTATCGGCATATTTGTTCATATGTGTCATCGAGTCAAAGGCCAAACGAGACGGAGAGCAGCTCCCTGACAGTCGTGGGTTGGGCCGTAGATTAATATTGAATCACCTGGACAACATGAGAGGACTGGACTTTTGTGTAAGCTGAGAAGCGGTGACACAGCAACGGCTGAGAGCGAGAGACTTCTCGCAGTCACTCCGTTGGCAGGCTCTCTGTGTGTGTTTGGTAAACAAACGTTACCCAAGATAGAGCAGGGAGGTGTGAACAAGAGGAATTTTTTCTTTCCTGTCCACAAAAACATCTTGCTTGATGACTTTGTCTGCACACATGAGTTGTGTTAAGTATCTGAGGCTGGAGAGTCGGTGAGGCAGGAAATGAGCCAGGGGAGGATCCAGGCTGACTGGGTCAGTGCTGGGAGTTTCTAGGCTTCTCTTTCTGGGTCACTAAAGATTTTCCTCATTTGTCTTGTGCTTTGGTAACCAGTGCATGAGCATCCATTTTCCCCTGCAGGTCCTGGGAGGCTGATATGAAGTGTTAGTGTGACTAACATTTGTGTCATCTAAGAGGGCACAGTTCCTAGAGAAGACATGGCAGCTTCCTGTTGCCTCACACACGCCGCTCTCCTGCCCTCCCACGTTCCACTCTGTCCTGTCCTGCCTTGTCCCATGCAGCTTCGGAAGTTCCACCCCCACCCTGGGCTTGCCAGATTGCTTTTGTGCTGCATTGCGTGATGCCAAACTGCCCCTGTGCGTCACTGGGAGCACCCTTCCTTCACACACACACAGACATTGTAAATACATGCTGCTTTGTCACACCGTCCTACTCGTGGGCTTGTCTTTATTTGTATTAGAGAGACGGTTGGGTAGTAACTGGTAATGCAAAGGTTTTGCTTTATATCACATGTGCATATATTAGTGGGAATATTTTTTTTAAGTTCACTTGGTGACCTACAAAGTAACTGACTGCATTTTTTAAAGTTAGCCGTCCTCTCCTGTTTGTAGAAAACTGGATCAAGATGATCTTATCATCCTGTACAGAATAACCACCAACCCTTTGTTTCTGTGTCATTTTCAGATAGCAAACTTTAAAAAGCGGATTTCTTTCACACTTTTTGTCTTCAGCCAGCAGAGCCTCGGCAGAACAGCACGTCGATTCAAACAGTAACAAAGTCAAATGAATCCTTTTTATTAAGAGCTCTTTGCCTTAAATTGCTTCTGTTTAAGTCAAATGTCATCATGACAGAAATGTGGTGAATGTTTGTTTTGATATTACCGAGTTTAAGTCTCAGTCTCCACAGGAGCATTCTGGGGGGGGGCAGGAGCATTCTGGGGGGGGCAGGAGCATTCTGGGGGGGCAGGAGCATTCTGGGTGCTGGGGCAGGAGCATGCACACGTCTCTATACTCCTGGAAGCCTCACTGAGGCAGAAATGGAAACCAGAGCAAAGACGGCAGGTCTTTAGCGTCGCTCCTGTCGGGCAGCAGCACATCCAGAACGTGGGACGATTTTCTTTTTCCTTCATTATTATTACTTAATTATTGTAATTGCGCGTGTACAGGTATGGCTACACGTTACTGGATGTATTGATCAGTGGGAAACGCTGGTCACCAGCTTAGAAACTGTTGTGTTAATGAAACACACCAGAGCTGCTCTCTTTTTGTTTCTTTGAATACCACAAAGCAAACCCTGTAAAAGTTACTGGAACAAATAAATAAAAAAGTGTTTTTTGTTTTGTTTTTTAATGTTGTTTATTTTGTCCAATGAGCTGTTTTTTGTTTTTTTTCCAAAGCAATACTTTGATCTTATTGGCGTTTTTTCATTTTTGTGTTTTTCTGGATCCAAAGTTGAACCCGTGCACCACCAAACTCATATAGTTGGCCACATACAGCCCACTTTAATCTTTAGTGAGCAGACCAGTGAAAATCATCTTTCTTTCACTGTACAGACGTTTATTTGCACATTTAATACCGAAGATATTTTAATATTAGAAAAAGACGTGCAAATGTGTGCTATTTCTGTACACGGCAGAGAAATGCTGCTGTAGTTCATACATTGTAAGAAATGTGTGAAACTGCAGACATGTTTACATATTGACTGTCATAAATAATTATGAAACTGAAAGTTTTTATTAAAAATAACTCTCCCAGTAAAACCACATTTTTCTGCCTTTTAATTGTTCATCTATTATCTACCTCCTGTGGTTTGGTATGAATGAGCTCTTTGTTTATCAGAAAAGCTGTAAAAATGATGAAAATACAGTTAGAAGAGCAAAATGACTCGATTGGACGAGTCAGGCTGACCTCGGGGTTTTTTACACGTCACCCTGAACTGTTCCCAAAATCGTTCATCTTTTTTTGCGCTGCCAAACTTGGTGGGTGAGTAAGTACAGAGATGTCGAGTGTGTGCGCACCAAACGGTTTCTCAGCTTTGGTTTCCACCTTTGATCGTTTCCATGTGGGGCCCTCCACTCTGGTGCTGACACTTTTAGTTTGAAAGGGCAACTCAAACGTGATCATAGCTTTGCTTTTCAACATTTCCTACTGGCATCACACAGCAAGGAAAGACGGAAGAGTCACTCGTCATGCTAGTTTGCAGTCAAACGTTCCCCATCTTTATAAAACACAGGAGCGATACTGGCCCACGGATAACTGCCTTTCTGTTCCTCAGTATTTGACTCAATCGGTGTCTATGCTAATAACAAAGGGGTCTTCCTCTCTGACTCAGGTAGACTTACTCCCACTCTTTTTTCCCTTTTCACTTTATCTTCCTTTCTTCTCCGCCTCTATCTCTGTCTTTCTCTTTTTCCAGGGACCACACATAGCATCGGTGACCCTGGCGGCCTACGAGTGCGGCTCTGTGGATTTCCCCGAGCCACCGTATCCAGAACAAATAGTTTGTCCCCAACAGGAAGCACCAGCATCAGATTCTGGTGCTGAGCAGGTGGGTGTGGAAGCTGTGGGGTCAGAGACGCTCCAGGGAAAAGTCTCACTGTGGACCATCCTCTCTAAAGTCCGTCTGGAAGCTTGTATGTGGGTGAGTGTGTGTTACACGTCAGGCACCGTCAGCTGTGGACATTACAGATGAGAACATTTTAAAAACCTTTCGTTCCGTTTCAGTCACAGTTTGCAGCAACCTTTCATATTAGCCACAGCTCGTAGCAGTGTTCAGTGTTTGTGATGCTTACAGGGGGATATCTCATGTCTGCTAAATGTCAGTTTCTCATGAACTAAGAAAAAACCATCTTTGTAGACGTATTCAGTGGGTGTCGTTACGCAGAATCGCACCAAAACCTGAAGGACAGCACGCTCAAAACTTGGTGAAGATCGAATCCTAATACAGACTATTTAAACTCTTTGGCGCCATTCTGGCCATATCAAAGGTTATGCTAATTTATGCTAATTAACTTGCATTTTTTTACCTTTCACACTCAAAGCAGAAACGACACAAAGGTGCATTAAAACTGGGTGCAAATGTATTCATTGATAACTGGTCTGCTTGGAAAACCCCTGCTCCTTCCTGTGAATTTCCCCTAACCAGCATCGATGGTTTCACACCTCTAACCAACCCTGCGGCTGCAAAGACCAACATCTCTTTTTTTCAATCGATGAGGTTTTTTTCAGACGTGCGTCAGAAACATTTTTATCTCTTTATATGAAAACAGCTGCTTTTCAAACACTTGGAGGTCTCGTATTAGCAGCGTCCACTTCCAGAGCGCGTGGGTCTGCGTGAGTTTTTATAAAGTCACTGACGATAACTTGCACACAAAAACACAACAGTCACGCTCGATTATGTGCGCTTTAGTTTACGTTTTCTCAGTGACGTGTGGACCTGCTGAACATTCGGAGAATAGAGAACTTGGCGTCTGACACATTAGATGACTTTGATCATTGTTGTCCATTTCCCTTTTCCTCTTAATGTGGAAGGTTCAGAGATGAGGGGGAAATGCATGTTATCAGCTACGAGGCTTTACTGGAACTGGGCTCCCTGCTCAGACCGGCGTTCGTTACGTAACTTTATTTTATATAATTATGCAGTTCTGGTCCTTTGACTTGATCTTTATTTGATCCGTTTTCACTTTAAACGTCCCCTCCAACCTTCCACTTTGTGTTACCATATATGTGTACACACACCGATCCAGCATGTAAAAAAAAAAGGTGTGCATGTTTTATTAATTGGTGCAGCACGGTCGTTTCTCTGCTTTCAAAATGGAGTCGCATTTTTCTCCCAGTCGAGCTGCAGCATCGTGTTACGAGCAGCGATATCCAAGTGTGTGTTGGCGGGGGGGGGGTGCTATCCAATCCCCTCGGATGCATAACCACCCACTACCAACCAACCACTGCCCCTTTGTAACCTCAGCCTGGCACGACCTCGGCCGAGGCTTGTCGGCGATTCAGTTGGAAACACCTGTCGCACCCACGGCTTCAAAGCGCCCACGTCAA
Organism: Aulonocara sp. 'chitande type north' Nkhata Bay; assembly: GCF_057382095.1. Classification (NCBI taxonomy): domain Eukaryota; kingdom Metazoa; phylum Chordata; class Actinopteri; order Cichliformes; family Cichlidae; genus Aulonocara; species Aulonocara sp. 'chitande type north' Nkhata Bay. The sequence continues at coordinate 1,472,878 of NC_141353.1, forward strand.
CATTTCCCCTCCTCCTCCCACCTTGTGGATACGTCGCTGATGAGACGCGTGTGATTCCCCTCCTACCTTCTCTGTCCTCTTTGTTGTCTCTTCTTCTCTGTGCTCGGTGGACAGAGAAGCTCAGAGGTCCACTTTAAGAGCGGCGCCGTGCAGGTAGACGCGTTTCGCTGCCCCCCACACAAACCCACACGGCCACAATGCTCACACACAGAGGCAGAGCTGCTGAATGGAGCAGCTGCCAGGGAGATTAAGACACATCTCCATTATGAGGAAAAAAACTGGCACATTTCATCAAAGACTCCAGTGTTAACAAGAGAACAGGGTGTCCAGATTAAAGATCGAGTTTGCCAGGTTTGGGGATAGCACCGCCTCCCGAGAATGATTGTTTGGGCTTGTTGTTGCTGCCATGGTTGCTAACTACCTACTAATCATCTTCTGGCTCCAGCCATCCAGCAACATACAAGTAATGTGCCTGCGATTAGTCAGTTATATCCTTCTGGGGGAGAAGTTGTTTTGTGTTCCAATGAGACGACTGAAGTGCAAAAGGATTTTTTCTTCTTTTCGTTGCTGTCGGTGCATCGAAGGGTGTCGGGATGTGGTAAATCTCGAAATCACCCATTTGTCATCTGAAACTTAAACTAACTGTATCTTCTTGTCCCCGGCTTTGCGCATACTTTTCCTTTGTGCCTGGAAACATTAAACTAATGAGCTGTGAGCAACTCCAAAAACGCAGCATTTCTTGGCGGCTGTTTTCATTGTGTTAATTAAGTCTGTAACCCTCACCCGCTCTCTCCCCCCTCCGAACTCCTGCCCTGTTCTCATGTTTTGGTGGATGAACTTGGTGAACCGACTGAAGTGCTGAGGATTTATTTCCCCCCCAAATCACTTCCGCTTTCTTCCTGTTAAGCCCCCTACAATCACACAATCATATGGCTACAAGCTCATTGTCGCTGTCGGACTTGGATGTTCTGGTTGCTTGGACGAGCTCCCTCTCCCCCAGATTTGTTAGCGCATCTTAAATTTTCTTGAAAAGGTTGCAGATTGGAGAGGAGGAGCCAGGAGTTTCACACACCCTGGACCCGTGTTTAACGTATCCATGATTGTTTAATAATCTGCCGGATTTATTTCTTGTAAATCTTTTCCGTTTTATTCCCATTAAGCGCACTGATCTCAAATCCCCGACCTCAAGCATCGCAAGCTGCTTTGCATAGTGGATATTGATATTTCATGTCTATTAACCGTCTGAAGGCAAGAAAAACATGGAATGATTTAGCGTAGCAAAAAGTCATTTCACAGCCAGATGTCTTGAGGCATAATTAATATTTAAAGCTGTGGCATCACTTAACCGCAGATCTTGGATACAGTATAAGTGTTTTTAATAACTGCGCTCTACATCTGAGATATCTGTCCAGAAGCTCTGTCGATTGCAGATTTTGACATAACAGAAGTGTGTGTTATATATGAAATCACACGATGAGTATAAACATGAATGAAACGTGTGTGAACAGGGTGTGGGCACAGCCATCGGAGAGCTGCCTCCGTACTTCATGGCGCGAGCGGCTCGGCTGTCTGGCACTGAACCCGATGATGAGGATTACCAGGAGTTTGAGGAAATGCTGGACCAGGCAGAGGCCACGCAGGTGACACGCTGCTCATCTCAGACTCATCATCTTCATCATCATTCTCTGTAATCAAACTTCCCCTCTCCTACCTCCTTCTTTCCTGCATCGCACATCTTTCTGTCGTTTCCTCTCCGCTCGTTTGCCTTCATCACTCCATCACATTTTTTTTGCTCTATACCAAAAGTCACGTCTGATGTGGCAAATTTGCTTTTGTAACCTGCGTGTGTTTGTGTTTGATCCTCCCCTCGGTGTCTCAAGACTGCAGCGCTTTCACAATGCTGTGACTAAGGGAACAGCAATGATGCACTAGAGTAAAATGTTCCCGCGATATCCGGGCCCTCGTTGAGTAATTTCCTGTTTGACTTTGGGTTTTTTGGGTTCTCATGTCTAACATCTCTGCAAATGTTTCAACAATGCCTAACAACTCTGTCTAAATATTTATTTTTCCACCCTCTTGCGATTATGAATAGAGGGAGAGGAATGAACAGAAACATGCATGTGGATTTCCAAAGGCTTGTCATGTGTATGTCCATCGTCAGTCAAAGGCTGCGGTAGGTCAGGTGGATAAAACGACCAGCAGCTGAAGCGAGCTGCAGCCGACTCACTCATTTTCTCTGCTTTGAGCTGCGAGCAATAACTTTATTTTTTAATGAGGGTGTCTCAGATATTAAAGGACTGCTACGTGTTCAGTGTCCGTTTCATCTTTTGAAGCATGCGTGTAGGATCTGTGACTTGTTCAGCCACAGTTGCATTCTGGGTAATTAAATAAGTAAGTAAAGTTTATTTATTAAGCACTTTTCATAGACAGGTAGTCACAAAGCGCTGCACACAGAGATGAAAATAAACAGTACGATAAATAGAAAAATGCACAATATAGAGTTTAAATGTAAATTAAAAATATAAAAATGTAAAAAGCGTTGGTCAACAGAAAGCTTGTTTAAACAGTAAAGTTTTAACTGCTTTTTAAAGGATTCCACAGAGTCAACCAAACGTAGTTGTAGAGGCAGACTGGTCCACAGCCCTGGTGCCACAGACTGAAAGGCTCCGCCCCCTTTCCTCTTCAGACGAGCACTGGATTTAATTGTAACATGGCCGACATACGGACCTCTGGCCATAACTGACAAAATGCTTTTTAGCACTTTTTTTTTTTTAGCACATTTTAATGAATTATTTTTCATCTGTATTTACAAAAATATATTTTCAAAGGTCACCATATTTTTTTCTGTAAGGTATAGAGTAATTGTTTTAAAATAAAAGGTTAACCTCCTAAGACCCGAACTCTTCCACAGCAGCATTTTTAATTTCTCTCTGATATTTGGGCTGATTGGGACCTGATGAATGTAAAAACATGAATAAAAAAAAATTAATGTAACCTCATTTTTGTTTCTAAGAAAAATCAGAGCCACATCCGAGGATATTCGTTTAAAATTTCGATAGAACAGTAGCAGGATAACGTCCTTGTTAGTGGATATCAGGCCCTTGTAGAGCAAAATTGAGTATTTTGGTCTAAATAACCCAAAATGTGACTTTTTTTTTTTTTTTAAATGAGTGTACGTGATGTGTTGGTTGTATGTTTGTTGTTTGTTTTGACATACTGCGAATCAATTTCCCATCAGGGACAATAAAGTTACCATTGACATATGTGGACGCAGGTCCTTGGAGGTTAAAAATTGTTATTTCCACCTTATTGAATTTAAATCAGGGCCAATTTGTTGTAGTTAAACACAAGTTGTTTTTTTTTTTTTTAAATGAGCAATTTAAAAATGTAATTTTTTTCTTTTATATCAATTTAATAAGTAATAAGTTGCAGCTTTCAGCACTATTGTAACACAGAGGAGCTACGCAGGTTTGAACTTTGATCTTTCTTTTTCTTCTCGTTCTACCTGATCAGCTTAAACCACGTTGTACCTGTTACGCCTTCAGCTGGCTGAAGTAGTAATCGGTGATTAGTTGTCACAAATGAACTTTGAAGTCAATAATTACAACATATTTAACGACGTGTGGTTCCTGAGACGAGCCGCTGTTTCCATTATCAGCGACTTCAACAAATGTGGACGAGGGCTGCGCTGACACAGACATCAAATTCGTAAAGCTCTGAATATTCACAGATATGTACATGTGCTTTCTTTTCATGAGCTTTATCATTCAGATTTGTGGTTTTTATGAACTCAGTGCTTTTCCTTGGGCATAAATATATTTAGACTGGAGTCATTTAGCATATAAATCAAAGTTTGTTGTCAGTGCAACAACGGCGCAGCAGCACGCTTTGATCGAATGCTGAATTTTGCCGTTAAAACAGAGAAAAGCAAAACAGCAACTTCAAAATATTTTGATATTAAAATGAAATGTGTTTCAGTCATGAAAGCATCCAGTCTGCATGTGGATGCACTCGTTAGGTCAATGTGAGCTCAGGAGTTTCCTTTTGCACCACGTCAGGCTGTTCTCCTCACTTTGCATCTCTCTCTCCCCTCCTCTCTTTCTCTCTCGCTCGCTCTGTTCTGTGATATGTGGTAACTGTGTGTTTGTGTATATATGTAATGTGAACTTTGATAGCAGCTGGAGGCGGGTTGCTTGCACCAGCACAGACCTGCTGCATACGGAAACGTTTTTTCTCTCACCGGGGCTTTTACTGTTGCTCGGATGTTCTTGGGATTCCCTCTTTGGCTCACGGACATCCCACAACACGTCTCTTTTTTTTCTTTTTCCTCGTCCACCATTTAGCCTTTTATTAACTGACGTCGTTTTATTGTGGACGTTGGCGTTCATCTGCTGTGGAATAGCTTTTTTAAATGATATATTACCAGCTGAGCATTAACGGCAGCGGTGGAAACCGACTCCACTGCGACTGGAAGGGACAAACTATCACTGCATTGTTTATGAGACAGGAAGTGGTTAAATTTTTCATGAAGGAAGTGACCCCCTCTAACCCTTACCCCGTTCCACATACGTACCCCCCCACCCGCCTCCCAAAAACCCCAAACACACACAATAGCACACGCTCCCCCCTGTGGCAGCAGAGTCGGACTAAGATGCTTTGTACCCCCCATCAGTAAGACAGGTTTCTCAGGTGCCAGCATTTTGACTCAAACCCGCTGGTATTTCTCCCACCCTGCACGTGCCAACTTCCTGCCACAAGTGCACGTGATGCGCAGCAACAAAGCACTCTGGGTTTTTCCTCATTCATTCAACAGAAGAATAATGAAGTCATGCCTTTTCTAACGGCTCCAGACGCTGATGTCATGAACATCAGTTTTTTCCCTGCTTAAATCAAGCTCCGTGTGAGTGAGAGCACCAGAGAGGAATCCTCAGCACTGACACGGACCGTAGCAGAACATCCTGCTGGGCTTGGATCTCTTATAACTTCATTAGAAATGACTTCCTGTTGAAGGGCTTTTTTTCCTTCGTCTGGCATTGAAAGCGTTAACAGGCTGCGAATTCTTGATTGCCAACTCCCAGGATCCTATCTCCTGTAACTCAAATCAGGGCCATCTGCGCTGGGCGTATGCCTGCCTTCCCCCCTGGCCTACTGCACTCAAAGGCTCTCTGTGCTGTGGTTTGCCCAGCCTTGTCACGTGACTTCTCTGAAAGTGCCCCCTCCCTCCTCCTCCCTCTTTATTTCCAGTAAACTGTTTGAAAGGAGGGGGGTGAGTCAGAGTAAAACCAGCTTCCCTTTAACCACAGCTTGTTAAAGAATTTGTCAACGTGGACTCAGGGTGTGTGTGTGTGTGCGTGTGTGTGTGTGTGTGTGTGTGTGTGTGTTGTGCCATTGGACAGATTTGAATTTGTACCTCTTGGTTTTTTTGTTTTTTTTGAAAGGCGACTATAGCTTCGATTGCATCAAGAGTCCTTAATCACTTCACTTCCTGTGCCAGACAGAGCGGGCGCAGGCTTGTCAGGAGTTAATGAGATGAACTTTAGCCGTCTTCATGTCGGGGGGCTCGCGAGCGCTCTGGAGATGTCTTCTATGTAGAAGAAAAAAATGTGCGTGGGTGTTGACTTGTGTATAGGCTATGCATAGATTTTTCCTTGTGTGACACTTTGATTTTCCACATGGAGCAGATTGCCTGGTCACTGCCTGCTTTTTGTCCATCTGAACTCTGTCCCTCAAAAGTCAAAACAAAGTGATCGCTTCGTCGACTTTTCCACAATGAAAAGTCCGCAGGACGTCAGACCATGTTCACTAAAAACAATGGAGCGATCCAGTATATTATAATATTATTCTTATTATATAATGCTCTCTCCTTTCGATATCTAATTCAAAAAAGTAAACAGACTCAAACCAGCTTGAACTGAGTGCAGCTGAGTCCTTACGTTTGAGGAGTTTCTTTTTATTTGGCCACCTGCTTGAATTATCTGCAAATCATCCACAATCATCCACTGGTCAAATCATCTTAAGGCTGTAAAATGTAAATGTTCATAAAACATTACAGACCGAAACCTGTGAAAAGAGGCGTCTGACTCGCCTATAATTTGGTTCTTAAACGAGGACTTGACTGGTCGGATCATCTCGAGTAACAAATCAAATGTGGTTTTGTGTCCTTGTGTGGTGACTGAAGGTTGCTGAGTAAAGATTTGTGCTGAGCAGCCAAAGCTGGAACCAAAGCTCCCTCCTTTCATGACGCTGCACCCTGACACCATCTCAGCAGATGTCACCGCTGCTAAGCCAGCCTGGCAGGTCGGAGGACGCTGTATGTGTTGGTAATAAGCTGCCAACAACAAAGACGGGCACTTCCCTGGTCCAGAAACAGAGTTGTGTCCATAGTTGTGCTACAGTAAATCAGTGTCACAGCCTCTCCTCACCTCCTAAGGGACCCTCTGTTCACACTGATATATACTCTGGTAGTGCACACCTAACACCTAACAGCACCTAATGTAAACAATGCGTGCGTCAAGATATGGTGAATGAACGGGACTCGAGGCTGCGTGTGTGCGGCGCCCAGCGGCACTGTAGGATGCATTAACAGCCACAGATGTCAGGTATCCAGACACGGTCGTCAGCAGTTCAGCTATAAACCAGCCGTACACATTCCTTCCTTCCCCCTGTCTCCCACCAGCTGAGCATTTCTCTCTCTCTCTCTCTCACACACACACACACACACACACACACACACACACACACACACACACACACAGGCTAGAATTAAAACTCCGGGGTTCATGATTGGACATCAGCAGAGGCAGAAATTCAAACTGTGAACCAATCAGATTGCGTGTCCGTTCGCTCCCCCCTCCACCACCTTATTAGGCGACCTCCCATGTCTCTCAAATTTCCCGTCTGTTGGGTTGCACCCAGTAAAGAATGTCATCAGCACTGTACTGGTTTTGTTGACCATATTAGGTATGATCATCTATTGCAGGCCCCCCCACCCCTCAATTTTGAAGCTGCTGTTTCACAAACTGAGGCCTTGCTTTCAAAAAATAAACCCAATTTTTAGCCTTTTCATCTGATAAAATTCCTCTTTTCAGATAAATTTGGTTGATTTTTGTTTAGTTTTTTTCAGGTGAGGAAAAAACGTTTTTGCTAAAAGAAAATAAAGTTCACAAACATTTAACACAGATCGAATGAAAATTTGACTGTGAAATATGCATTTAATAACCTGAGGAAGGTTCTAAATGTGTCATTTGTTTTGTTCAGGAATTATTTGTCTTTACAGGAATTAGTGGTTTGAAACCGAAATAATTTTGTCCATACGAGCAGCTCGAGGGCTCGCTCACTGTAAAGAAGTGTTTTTAATTTTCCCACAGATATCAAAGGAGTTGAATCTAAAAATCACAAAGACAACCTCTGTGACACACACACACATTTATATATAACACATAGCAGCCTGATATTTCAAACTAATCAAATACTCTTAGAAAAAATATCTATTTACATCCATATCGCTCTCAGCCAGTAATTGACATAATTAATATATGTAGAGCCTGTAAGTGTTACATGTTTACATCCCCCATCTATGACAACAATTACACTGATTTATAAACAAATATTATTTTGGTGCAACGAGTTTGAGAAGCTGAGAAAATGTGGAAATAATAAAGACAGAAAGCAGACTTTATTTTCTAAAACCAAAAGATGAAAATATTAAAAATCGACTTAAAAGCAGTAATTTTACCAGCTGTTATATTGCTGTTTGTGTTTGGCTGTCAGTCGCAATTTCTTTTGAAAATGTAAATTTTCACAGATGTGGATGTTGTAGAAATGCTGATTGTAGAAACGTTTAGCTGCATATTATTGTGCCGTCCTGCATCTGAGGTTTCCTTTTAAATTCACAGTTTTCCCAGAAGTAGTTCAAGTAAAATCCAAACAGAGCTTCTCTTCCCAGAAAACACATTGAGGTCAAACCTGTCTCATTGCTGTGAAAAGAGGCTTTTGTGGAGATGTCAGTGGGGCCGAGCGAGACCAGCAGCAACGAAGAATTAGTCACTGGAATAACACGTCTGTTGTCTTCTCACATTTTCACAAAGGAATTAATAAGTTGTGCTGTAGGTAAAGTGCAAGCACGACAAACCAGTTTATTCAGTTTTGTAATTAAATGAATTTTCATATGATAAAAATCCATATTTACAGCAGCCAAAGCTCATCTAAATCTTTAAACCCACCTTTCCCCAGTCAAGCTTTTAAATAAGCAATACAACAAAATTCTCCTTTGTAGAGTTTTTACATTTATTTTGATTAAAGTGTACGAGTGAGAATTATGCTCATGGAAATATTAAATATAAAACCATCCTAAGTGCAGGTTTTAGAAGGCTCTGTGATTTTTGAGTGTTTGGAAACTAAAAACTGATTTGAGAGGTAAAGACAGCTCTGAGCATTAAGTCTGCTCTACTAAAATCCTAATTTTGGAGGATTTGCTGTGTTTCTGTAGAAACACATTTGCAGCAGGTAGAAAATGTTCCTGTTGCAGCTTGTTTGAACTCGTGTAGAAATCAGCAGAGACGAGAAAAATCAGGAATTATCTCATTTTTCGTTTCGCTGGACGCTGTTTTTGTTTTTAGATTAAAAAAAGGCAGAAGGTTGATCTCTGCTGCACCAACACTGAATTATAAAGAGGAGAAATGACTAAAGCAAGGCTCTGATTTTAAGATCTAAATGCATCCGTTTTTTAAATAAGATAAGAGATAAGATAGAACTTTATTAATCCCTCGGGTGGGTTCCTCTGGGAAATTCGATTTCCAAAAAAGCACAGCACCGACAGAAGTTACAGAGTTATACACACACACATATATATAAATACAGAGACAATATAAATAAAATATACGAAGGGGATAAATAGAATAAATAGGAATAAAAATAAAAATACAAGTGAATGTGACATTTGAACAGTTTTCCGAGCAGTTGTTAAAAAGCTCGTTGGAAGCAGCGCTGCAGCCGTTTGTTTCTCACAACTGTGAAATTTGTTCTGCTTCAAAAACAAATTCCCTGAAACTTCAGCTTCTTCTCATTTCAAATGAATTTTACCAGCAAGTAAAAGGAAACTGAAGAAAGCAGCAGTGATCAGGATGATTATCACTGAATCGGAATGAAGTATTTTAAAGACATTGTGAGATCTGATTTTTAAAATCAACGCTGATAATTAGGAAATGATTTAATTTGACTGTTTTACCTTTGAGTTAAAAGAAACTGGCCTGTAGATCTGACATCAGCCTTCGGTTCATTAACAGTGTGTAAATGAACAAATCTGTGGAGGTGATTTATTTGCACATTTTTCTCTTCTTTTTTTTTTTAGGACTTCTCCTCCCGGGCGAAAGTCGGCGTACAGAAACTGATCCAGAAAGTGGGATTCTTTGGGATTTTAGCCTGCGCCTCTGTAAGTCCCACACAAGCTTATTTCGATTCTTTCTGTAATAAAACGCCATAAAATAATCCTCCTTATTCTGCAGACGTCCACACTAAACACACACGGATGCTTTTCTTGACTTTGATCGTGCTTCTGATTTCCCTCAGATTCCCAATCCCCTGTTCGACCTGGCAGGAATAACATGCGGACACTTTTTGGTCCCCTTCTGGACTTTTTTTGGTGCAACACTGATCGGAAAGGCGCTCATCAAAATGCACATTCAGGTAAGCGACATTAAAAAGCCCCGTGGATCTCTGTGGCTCATAGAAATAGAATAATAGAAGAGAGCTGTGTGAATGCGCAGCGTCACATCTGTGTGTGTGAAATGTTCGATTCTGTGCTGAAACAAAGCGTCGCAGAGATGCAAGTGCGTCTTTAATGGGGACAAATGCATGAGATAGTCGCACTGATGCAGTGACTGCTCTGGAGTCGGCTCCGGAGTGAGGAGGCCATTTTGTGCAGCCAAGCAGGGGGGAGTCAACCATTTTGTGAGTGCAGCTGCAGCAGCACAGAGCCTGTAGTGTGTGTAGATGGTCCAAAGCTATAGGGGGAAGCAGCTTCGTCCTGCATTGTTGAATAAGGAGCTGTAGGTAGGAGACTTCCCAAATACTTGTTCTAATCCTGGAAAATCCTCAGTTTGCTTCCAGGAATTTGTGGCATGTCTGCGATCACCGTCGGGGGATCGACTTGTTTTCTAACCAAACGCAGGAATTTGCTCACTGTGACACAGACGGGTTAAAAACACGGGAAGCATTTCCACAGCAGCTGTGTGACTCGGTGAGCACCAGCAGATAAACATCTGTGGGGGGTAAAGGAGGGCACGGCAGGAACACTCACACACAGAGTGCTAGATTACACCCGGCTCCCAGGGGCCCCCCGCTGACAGAGGTGTGGCCCTCTGTGTCACGTAAAGAAGGACCCCCCCCCTCTGCAGGCCCCCCTGGAGCTGCTCGCTTTAATTGTTCTGAAAGTTTGTTTCTCATGCAAATGATCTGAGTTTAACGTCTTTGTGCAGAAAACAAGAAGTGTTACGAGCAGGTGACAAAGGGGGATTTTAAGGCTCTGTGTGTGTGTGTGTGTGTGTGTGTGTGTGTGTGTGTGTGTGTGTGTGTGTGTGTGTGTGTACGTGCGTGTGTGTGTGTGTGCGTGTGTGTGTGTGTGCGTGTGTGTGTGTGTGTGTGCGTGTGTGTGTGTGTGTGTGTGTGTGTGTGTGTGTGCGTGTGTGTGTGTGTGTGTGCGTGTGTGTGTGTGTGTGTGTGTGTGCGTGCGTGCGTGTGCGTGTGTGTGTGTGTGTGTGTGCGCGCTTCAAAATCTGGGGTTGTACCTGTGCTCAGGTGTGTTCTCTTCATTCGCGTCTTATTTCTGCTTCCTGCTCATTGAGCTTCAGGTGTGAGAGGTTAGCGTCGGTGGCTGTGGGACGCAGCGGAGGAACGTGTGTTTGTGATGGTCACATGGCAAATATTAAAGTATTCTGAAAACAGTTGTCAGAACATGCATGTACGTGAAACATGGCTGCTTCCCATCAGACGAGCTGCTTGTCCCATGTTTGTGTGCCTGTAAGGTTCATTTGCACTGGAACGGGCAGAGTTCAGCGTTTCAGGCGTGTGAGAGCAGACGTCACTCAGCTTTCCTGTGTGTGTGTGTGTGTGTGTGTGTGTGTGCGCTCATCAATGCTTTGTGTGGGAGAACAGATCAACTGTCAGCTGTGGGGGCACAAACGCCTCAGTTCAGGTTAAATAATTTCTGTAACTGTCACAAACTCCAGATCTTACCAAGTCTATTTGTCTCATTTCTAGTCAAACAAATCTGCCAATGAAACAAGTGATCCAAGCGGCAGTGTGGAAAAAACACGAGTGGACATATCTGAGTGAAACGTTACTCTGTAGCTGAGAAATGAGACAAATTTACTTGGTAAGATTTTGAGTTTTTGCTGTTTGTTTTGTGTCAGATACAAAGTTTCAGTTTGTATCTGCGAGCCTGTCATTTGTTCAGTTTCTCCTCCTGTGATGCTCCGAGCTGAGCACTGAGTCTAAGTGCAGCCGGCTCAGCTGATCACGTTTTTAAAAAATTGTATTCACCTATCAAATGTTTGCACTTTGTGTATTTCCCGTGGTTTTGTCAGCACATTTATATTTTCCAAATGGTGTTGGAGGTGAATAGTGCGATTTCCAAGTGTTGTGTTGGTCAGCACACTTTACATCACTGCAAATTGTGACTGTGTTTTTTAAATTGTTCTTATTTAAATTGACGGCGCTGTTCTTGCCCCTGATATAGAAAATGCTGGTGTATTTCTCTATAATTTTCAGTATATATTTAGCGTCTTCTGCAAACTGTTTCTGTGGGTTTGAACGATCCTTTGCTGCACAACACGAGTTTGTAATGACGGCTCGGCTGCTGTAGTCTTCCTCATGGTGAAGGCAGGCGAGAGGTTCGTGGATCAAACAAACACATGCGCTTTTAGAAGAACACACTAACAGACAATAACTGAAGGACCTTGAAAAATTAGTGGTCAATTATTGTCTGCATGCCCCTCCCACCAGCACCAAAGCTGGAATGACCGGCAGTCGCCTGTTTGTCGCCTCTGTGCTGGTGACTAAGCAGGACCTGGTCAGGAGCCGGATGCAGGCCCCTGTGGAGCCATGACACATCTGATTCTCCATGTCTCTGTCAGTGTGCACGTTACACACCGGCTGTTCTAACGGCAGCCGAGGTGATACGCTGACGTGTGTCGCGGGCTCTGATTTCTTGCCCTTTGTTTCTGCTTTCACACCAAACCTTTTTGGTTGTGTGACACACATGACTGGGGAAACTGAGTAGTGAGTGTTTGTGTGAGAAAGGAGGTATTAAAGGATCACCGGTCAAACTATAATGTTTTACTGCTTTTCCCGCTATTGCTGACCTCACGCTTCAACGACTAACGTGTTCTTCCTCCGTGTGCTTCTTTGTCATACAGAAACTGTTTGTGATCATCACCTTCAGTAAGCACATAGTGGAGCAGATGGTCTCCCTAATCGGGTGAGTAACCCTCACCGGGTGTGTGTGTGTGTGTGTGTGTGTGTGTGTGTGTGTGTGTGTGTGTGTGTGTGTGTGTGTGTGCGCGGCTGTTTGGTCACCAAAAGTACTACTACGCACCAAAGAGTGAATGCAGAGCGTGATGAATGAGGGACTTTTTGGGTGGCGATGGGGCATTTAGGCCCCACTGTGTCAAGTGGGCCTCCTGCTCTCGGAGGTCCTGACAGACGCTGTGTACAGTGGCTCTGAGGGACTCGCCCCCTCGCCCCTCGCCCCTCACTCCTCGCTCCTCGCTCTGCTCTGACAGTCTGTGTGCTGATTAAGGGCCTGGATTTTTCCACTGGATGATGACTATGAGCATGAACATGTTCTGACTGCTTCACAATGAGCTCTTGACTATGGCAGAAACCTCGTCCCTGGTTTATCACATGTTTTGCTTCCCGTGTGTCTGCGTGATCATAGAGAGCTGCTGCTGGTACGAGGAGGCCTTTCATGTGCGAGCTGACGGTGCCAGGGGTTGATTGACCTGCAACCCTGTGTGGAGGAAATGCTGAGTTTCTGGAGGAGGTTGGAGAGACAGGTTTTATCTGTGCAGTGGACATCCTGTAAAAATGAACCACACAGTAAATACGGGCTTCTTGAAATTAAGGCCACGATGAAGCTGAAAGATCCTTGAGTTGGGAGTGGGTGCTGGCGGGGGCCGTGATGGGTGTCCTTGTAGCGATACGGGGGCTTGCAGCTGGAAACCGACACACCTGCTGGTGGGAGTGCCATTTATATTACACGCACACACCCGTAGGTGCACTCACACACATGCTGAAAGGAGGAGGTCAGGTTGCATCAGCTCTCTTCCTCACTCTTATTGTTGTTTTGTACATTTACTGTGTGTCTGCTGTGAGCCTGGACGTCTGCAGTCAGTGTTTTTTCACTGTGTTTTTAGTTTTTATACAGACTAATTAAGTGTGTGTGTGTGTGTGTGTGTGTGTGTGTGTGTGTGTGTGTGTGTGTGTGTGTGTGTAATTTGTAGCGTGAATTGTGAAAGACATGTGGCTGCTAGCAGTCACTGTTCATTGAACTGCAGACTGAAGGCAGCAGATCATTGGTTCCTGACCGGTTTCAGTCTGACTCGCTTCTTCTCTAAAGGAAGTTTCACTCATTACAACTTGTCAACCGTCGGCTTCCTTCCTCGCCGAGCCCTTTCTATCCTCACCTCTGATTCTCGATGCTGCTCTCGCTCTCAGTCACACGTCACCTTATGAATGGGTGACAGCGTTTCCAATTGAACCCTTTCTGCACCAGCGCTCTGCCACGTTAACTGTGGAGGTGCTTTCAAATAACTGTGCATCTTTCCACGCACCAAATCTGCAGTTGCCCCCACCTGCTGTGCGCTTGCACGGTGTGCACACACTCACACAAACTCAACCATTTATCCTCTGGATGCCCTTTTTCTCAAAACAAAACAAAGTCACACTACTCCATGTGTCGCGTTCAGTATCTGGTGGTCGGCAGACAGACCTGAGCTCCTACATAACACTATTTACATATTTACTTTTTTTATTTGGACCTTTTATATATTATTTGCACTGCTTTGGAGATGCTCTGTATCTCATTGTACAACTGTATAGTGACAATAATAGCATTCTATTCTATTCTATTCTATTCTATTCTATTCTCCAAAATTTCCTCCCCCTGCTAATATTGAATCTTTCAAAGCTGACCTGTTGCTCTGAAAGCTGATTTCTTACATTTCTTTTCTGTTCATGTAAACAGTGAAATTCTGACTTGACATGATCAGACTTCAAAAGTTGATTGACAGCCACGTCCCCAAAATACTTTCAGTGAAACGCACTCTGGACGTGGGGTTCGCCGTCGTTCGCGTCGTGATTTTGGATTCTTAATATGTGTCTTTGTTTTGGTTTGACTCCGGTGCCAGCCTTAGTGGGTGAATGACCGTTGGACTTTGGCTCTAGTGATTTCATCCTCACATGACATAATACAATACAAGTCATTTCCTGCTCTAGGTGAGCTCGCTGGCATGTGCACACAGACGACGCAGAATCAGTGGCTGCAGTCTCTCTGGGTGCAGCAACTCAAGCCTTTTTCTACACGTCACTTATTTTATTTTTACACCTGGTAAACTGATTTTATTGCCACGTATCAGAGTGTTTTTATTTGACCTCTTCTTTTGGATTTATACTGAAGTTGATAAAGGTTCAATTCCAGTATTTAGCTTTCTGACAGAGTGGAACATTTTTCAGTGCCGGTGAATCCGAGCATGGCTGTTATTAAAATAACAATGAACCAGGTGAATTCCCTGAAACATTTACTGCAGTGCGAAAAAGCCTCTAGTTTCACAATAGTCAAAATGTGCATTTTTGGTGATAAGAACAAAAGTGTGTGTGTGTGTGTGTGTGTGTGTGTGTGTGTGTGTGTGTGTGTGTGTGTGTGTGTGCCTCTTTTTGTTTGTAAAATGTGTTTGAAGACGAGAGTTTTGGCGTGCTCTCTGCTGACCGTCATAATCGAGTTTTGAATGAGCTTCTTTTTAAAGATGTTTTAGTTTTCGGTCGTCTGCGATCAGTTTAAAACAGGGAAGTCGTTTTTCTGTGAATGACAAATGGAAAGTGTTGAAATTCATTGACTGAAATTCAGTTTCATAAGAGGATCACGAGGCTCTAAAACTGTCAACAGGAATTTTTATTACCTCTCAACCAAAAAATGACCAACTTCAGTTTTTCCTTCGTTTATCTACCGGCTAGAAATAAAATGTGCCTTTATTTATTTATTTATTTATTTGTCTATTTATTTATTTATTTGTCTATTCATTTATTTATTTATTTATTTATTTATTTATTTGTAAGATAAGATAAGACTTTATTGATCCCACAACGGGGAAATTTTTGCGTCACCTCAGCTCAGGTACAGATATATGAAGGAAATACAAAAATACAATTAAGTATAAATAAAGTACAGTTGTCTATTTATTTATTTATCTATTTATTTATTTATTTGTCTATCTATTTATTTATTTTTAAGAATGTGCACAAAATATAAATGATTAAAATGCCATTACACGTTTGCTTTTCTGCTGTTCCTTTTGAGTATTTACGTTTGTTGGAAAAATAATTTTTCATTTCAACTATTCAGTGAATTTCTTTCTTTTTCAGCCGTTTCTCTAACTGCTGTTTGGGGAAAAGGTCAGACAGGTCAAACCTGGTCTATTACTCCTTCATTATTGTTGAAACAGTTTTCTGGCAGATAGTTTTCACTCTTATCCTGCTGAGCCGAGCATTCAAGGCTACATCCACAGGTTTCTGTCAGTAGCAGCAGGGTAATGATGAAGATAGTTTTGCTTTGAAGTGCAACAGAGTCAGAATAAAACCCTCCTCAGATGCCTTCAGGGCTGATAAAAGAAGCAGATAACCAGGTCAGACAGGCTGAGGGCCTGATCAGACTTGCTAGGTTTCTTTCATCCTGTGACTAATGTTCAGATGTCTGCTCTGCACGATGAGCCGTGTGGACAGTCGTTTAGGTCAGGAGGAAATTCTGCAGACTCACGTTAAGTACATAGTGCTCCTGTTCTTAATTAAAAGGCTCATTTTTCACATCCTTGCACATTTTTTGCAGATTTTCTGATGTCAAAATTTTCCTAATTCAGGAGTTTTTTGTTTGTTTGTTTTAAACTTGCTAGAAGTGACTTTCTGACAGAGTGGGAAACACCCTGATTCTAGGCTTCGTGTAACACCTGGACTCTGTGTCTGTTCCTCCTTTTCTCCGTTCTCTTATCTCAGCAGCAGCTCAAAATCACCCAGCACATGTGGCAGTGGAACAGGGAGCTTTCCTGTGTTTGAATCCAAGTTTTCCATCCTCTCGTTGATCTTTTGTAAGTGTTCGGTGAACAGTTTACTCTGATTCGTGCCATTTCTTCATCAACAATTTGTAACCGATAACTGGACAGGACGTAAAAGACGCTTTCTCTAATTGGAAGACAAACTGCAGCGATCCAGTTGTGTTTATGCTTGTCACTGGTCCCTGTGGTGGATGAACTTTCTCTAAACGCCAGATGAGAAATTTGTTTCATATTATCTCATCTTCTGACTTCACACCCTGTTCTTCACAAAGTCAGCAGTAGGTTGTTTTGTATGGAGCTCGACAATTCCTTCATAGCCATGGATGAAGGGAAGGGTAGTCTTTGTCAGACTCTGAGAGAAAACCATTGACATGCAGAGAGGAGTCGAGACCTGAATAGGTTGTGCTGTAGAAACCGGTGTGCTGAGGCCACGGGGAACCCCAGCACGTCTTCATAAGAATGCACCTATTTCCATGCGAGTCCATCTCTAAGACATGAGTCGATTACCAGCACAATGGGCCTCCACATGGCTGTTTCTGCTGCATAAGGCATTGGGAGATCCCAGCATGCAGCCCTGCTCGGGAGGAGGAGGCACAGGTCAGAGCAGGCCGGTGGGTGATAGTGGGAACCACTCGTTGAATCATAGAGGAGCATTTCAAGTTAGGCTTTGCATTTACATGCAGTGTTGTGCTACGATTGTAATGTATTAGGTACTCTTGGTGGAATAACAATGAGTCGGTAAACTCAGCTGGATTATGTCTCAGATTATTTTCAGCATTTACTTTTGTGACAAAAAAAATCCTTCTAAGCAAACACGACCAACGTATTTGAAAATGGCAAAGTGATGGAAGTGAGACTCAGTCGCTTGTGAGGAACCGTTTAGATTCAGTTTCCTCTTGAGTGCAGGGTCAGCGCAGCTTCCCGTGGACGTTAACTATAAAACAACCAAGCTGTGGCTGCTGGAGAAGTTACTGAGAACCATGCAAATCAAACTATTCTGGGTGTTCACAGAAGGGCAGTTATTTATGCACACATACTCAACTTCTGGTGTTTAAGGTCTGTTACTGCTTGTTTCCACTGAATTTCACTTGCGTTGAACACTCGCGCCTCGTTCATATAGAAACTAGGTTTGTGTGGTTTCGTACTGAATGACGGGGTGTCTGGCGTAAAGGTAGCTATGGTGCACTCGCAGGCAGGAAGGGATTGAATCATCTGGCACCGCATTAGTCTGATTGAAGCAGAAGGTATCCAATTGTGGCAGTGAGATTTCTTGCAATTTTAGAAAGAAGAGCGCATTGAACTGCATGTTTTGCTGTGATGTTTTGGACCTTGAACGTGTAGAAAATGGTGAACTGTCATCTCACCTCACTGCACCTATAAATAGCCCTTATTGAGCATATGAGCAAAGTCTTCCTGTTAACCCAAAGTGCAGGAAGGGAGTATTTTCAATACTATGAGTCACTGGCTCTGTTGGTCACCTGAGAACTGTACTGACAAAGATGGCATTGATCAGTCTTTCCACTGCCAGGCCTATTCACCCAAACGCATTCATGATGCGATCAGCCGGGGCGAGACAGCGAGACTGAGCGGTGGTGTGGTGGCAACTGTCCTTTTATACGCCATCATTAAATTTAATGTGTGGCTTTTTTTAATTTATTTTTTTAATCTTCACTTCTGATTACCCAGATTTGCACCTGACAGGGAAACAGCGGCAGGAGCAGAGAAGTCCAAAGGTCTTAGTACAGCCATGTAAAATAATAATCTGTCGCTCAAGACTGTAGGTCCTGCAGGCCGGTTTTTGCCATTAATGGCACACTGAGGTACTCCAAAGATCTGATCTGAATGGAAATATAGCATTGCTTAGTGTGTGTGTGTGTGTGTGTGTGTGTGTGTGTGTGTGTGTGTGTGTGTGTGTGTGTGTGTGTGTGGAGAGGTCATATGTGCTGCAGGTCTGGTGTCATATTATGAGCCTCTGAGGCATCATGTGTGTGTGTGGCAGGACTTCCTGCTCCGTTCGGCTGATTCTTTTAATGCCGAGTCGTTCACCGCACATGCTCCACACTCACCAAATCATCCCTACTATTACTAATGTATTCATCGGGGTGGCAAGTGGCCCGCATGTTGTTTTAGGAAACAGTACGCCATTGATTCACTTTTAGAGCGGCTCATTTATCAGGGGAACACAACGTGACCTCCAGCTCTTAATCAGCATCGTCTACTGGGAAGTGTATTGTTTTGTAAATCCTGTAAACATTTTAATGTGTGCTGTAATTTCACCATGTCATGTCATGAGGATGTGTCTGTGAAAGGAGTCATGCCAGACAGGACCTGAGTCAGAGGCCAGCTGAGCAGACGTCCAGGACCCTCGTACTCCCAGCCGCTCATCCGTCACACCTCAGTCAAAACAGACGCATCATCTCACATCAGCCTAAGTAATGGGAGGACAGACTGCAGAGGGTTGTTTCTGATAGTTCTATCTGAACGATCACCGCTGTGAAAAATAGCTTTATTGTCCAGGTTTGGGTGTTTTTAAGACCTCAGACTGAAAACCAGGGAAACGACTCATTTTAAATGTGACAACACAAATAAATATGTACAATCAAATTTCAAGTATACCAAAAATGCACTTGTACAGTGTCATTTTTGCAAATCTGAGGACTAAATTACAGTCACATTCAACGTTAATGTAGTGTGCGTGTGTTTGTTCAAGAATAGAAAAGCGTGGCAAACGTTCATAAGAGCTTCACTTTCCGTCTCTGACCACAACCTCGAGGGCGCATCGTCAGAAAATAATGATCTGGATGCTTTCACGGTGCTTTTTCCTGTTTTGCTGGTGATGTCGTTTGTCTTGTAGAAACATCATTGGCTCCTTAACTAACACGTCTAGAGTGGTTCATAGAGGGGATCGGACATTTGCGGTTGTGGCGCCGAAAATGTGGAGCGATCTACCTCTCCACGTTTTTCCCTTTCTATACCGTACGAGAGTTACCAACTTTTTATTTGAATTTTCTTACCTGTTTGATGTTGCTAAAGTTATTGTTTAGTTCTCTGTTGTTATTAAATGTACTTTATAAATAAATGAAATGAAACATTGTTACAAAAACACTCCATCTTCTCAAACTTTTGGGATTTCCTTACCTGGATGACAACAATACATCTCATTTGCTAAAACTTTCACTCTCGCAACGTATAGTTTTGAAGCGGAAGCTATATAGCATCCTGTGGCTTTTAGCAGGTAGCTACTAACCTGTGTGGTTACAAACTACTAGCATTTCACATATATGACACACCACAGAGGCACTGTATAGTTCCCCAGTGTACTGTACACACATATACCTTGCTACTCAGCGACTGATGAGCTGCTTTGACTGATGATTGTCTCATAAATATGTGACCTTGGAGAGTTTCTGTTCTTCACGTAAACCTAGCGCGGTGTGACAGATTCATTTCCCCACTCTGGTATTTTTGAGGGTTTTCTTAAACAGAGTTTCCCATTTGTAACTCACTTGTAAGAGCTAGGTGTCGTCTCATAGGAAATAATGTCATTATAGATCCCGCTACACAACCGTCCCCACAAGCCTGACATCACAGGTTAGATGGAGACACCTACATCTCTCATCTTCTCATGCATCTGCTGCTGTAGCCTGAACAGTTTGACTTGTCTGGATGCGTCTCAGTCAAGTCTGACTCACTGAATAACCCCGCGGTCCAGGCCTGGTTACCCGGTGCCCCAGCAACTCCATACATCCCCAACACCAAGAGAGTTTGTGTAGGCACGCTGACCTGAACCTGGGGTGGGTGGGTGGTCACAGGGACTACAGCAGTGTTTCATGTGGGAGGAATAATAGAAAGCTATAACTGGTCCCCCTAATTTCCTGGCAGCTCTGCGGAGAGGAGAACACGAGTCTATGCTTCTGTATATGTAGGTGTATGTATGTGTGCTGGCTGCCACAGATGGCTGCAGAGCAGGGATGTGATAAACACCCTGGGCAGGGGGATCTCCGTCCAGGAGTGGGCTCCATGCTTTAGTGGTGAAGTCATTGGGAAAAAGCCCGGTCGAACTGGAGGAGGAATAGACACGCACCCACAGGCACACACAGATTACCTTACAACATTTGCACGTGAATCGAAATTTTCCCGACTATTAAATGAATCGCACTCCTCCCCTAATTCCGTTATTCCAACACTTAATAAAGTTCAGTTGGAACAGTAGCAATTTATTGAGGCGTGTAAGCCACGAAAGCCGATTTAACGAGAAATTTGCAGTGTCAGTGTTTCGAAGAGAGACGAAGAGGTCAGAGTGCCTCAGGTTAGCGCACCACCTATCCACGCTGTGCTTCTCGCAGCGTCGGCGCTGTTATGTTAGGTGTGAACTGTGGCCCTGTGCAGCATTGGGTAACACCAGCGATTGCCTAAGCCAGTTGTTGTGCTGGTGTTGTAACCCGTTGGACCTGGCCAGGGTTTGGCTGTCATGTGAGCCCTTGTTCTCTATCTTCCTCTTCCTGGACGCCGGGCACGTGTGTGCCTGCTTGTCATTGTGTGTGTGCTTGGAATTAAATTAGCATTAAGAACACAAATTGTACATTTTAAGAGGATCTGTGTTCAACTGCCTTTGGAGGTGGCGGCCTATGGAAGGGGCATACATGTCAAAGGTCACCTGTGACTCACTGCCAGTGGAATGTGGGTGTGGGGAGGGGGGGTTGTTTCTCTTTCTTTTGTCTGTTTTTGTCTCTTTTCCCTTTGCAGCATTAGAACATATTGCTCTTTGAACAGAAGGAGTAAATGATAGTTTATTAAAGACAATTTAAAAGAGGCTGAGATTGGGCTGCTAAAATGAACCCAGCAGAATGAATCGGCTGCAGGAAGCTTGAGAGACGTGGGGGTTTCCTTGTTTTCTCAGAGCCTCTTTCCCCCCCATCCTTTCTTTCCTGATTATTGATCAGGCTGCACCTTGTTCACAGTTAAAGAACAGACACGTCGCAGGTTGTTACAGGTTTAGTGCAACTGAAAGTGATGACAAGTTGAGCACACATGTGGTTTTTTGTTAAATTTGCATATTTGGTGCGGTGAATAATTTCAATGTTCATGTAATCCAGCAAACAAGTTTTGTGCGTCACCCACATTCCTTCGTTTTTCCAGGTGTGAGGATTAAATAAAGATTTTCTTGATGCACTTCAGAGACAGAAAACGTTATTCTGTTTTCTTTTACTCTCCATTATTTTTCTAACATTTAGCATTAATATAATTTTTACCTGCTTCAGCAGAATTATAAAAATGTTCCTTTTAAGTCATTGAATTTTTAAATAATTGAAACAGATGAAGAAGTGTGTGTGGACGGTGATGGCAGTGGCTTTTCCCCCAGAATGAAATTGGTACCTCGACTGGTGTTTGATGTTCTAACCTAAAACTGAGTTTGTAAAGGGCAGCACTGTTGGATTTTACCAAACACTCTGATTGTCAGTGTTTTGCCTTTTGTCCATGTGTTTATTTTACACAGATGCACAGTGTGACCGCACTCACAAGTATTTGGAAAAAGTGATTTGGTTTAGTGGTTTTGTGAGAGGATGGCGGTGCCCTGGTTTCTCCTGTATCTCTGGACGAGCTCTTCACGGTCAGAAATACTGATCAGCTTGTGCACAGCTTGATTAAAAGCATTCTTGAAATAAAGGCAGCAAAGTAATAGTTTTGTTTAAACTCGTATCATATAAGAGCTCCAAACATTTAAGTCTTGAACTCTGATCGCATGCAGGACATTTCCAAATGTGGATTTTCTTTCAGCTGATGAATAAAATATTGTACAGTGGAGCTTTCATGCATTCCTCCTGCTGCGCCTCTTATTGTCAAAAGTTCACAACACAGATGATAATAAATGAATTTAATTCTTTTACATATTTAGTATTTACTGCTGTATTATAATAACTTATGAAAGGATGTATTTACTCAGTTGACTAAATGGAAACTGTTTGATGCTGATTGTTAATAAGCTGATGATTTAGATATAAGAATACTCTGCCTTCATTTGTGCTGGTGTATGAACAGCAGCTGCTGTGTGAATATATCCACATAACACACAAAACAAACTTTAAATTTAAAGCCCAAATTACTGAAAGCCTTTATTTTTTATTTTTTTGAAGGGAAACAATTTAATTCTAATTATTGTTGCTGGTGTTCATGCATGGAGCCTTCTATGATTGAAAAAGCACCTACATTTTAGGACTTAATAATACACAATTTTTCTTTAGAAGAATAAAGTAACAAAAGTGCCGTCTTCTGTTTCATTTTTGTTTTGTTCGTTTTATAAACGTGTCACTGCTGTTCGATGTCTCTGAACGTGAACACACAGATGATTACATGATGACAAGCTGATGGACAAATCTGTCATTTTATTGTTCACATGTTAAAGCTGATTATTTGAATAAAATACAACAACTTGAGGTATTTTATAGTTTAATGAGCTGAATTATTGCTGACATGCAGTTTTACTAATATTTTTACTAAATAAAGGTGACCAGAAAATGTAGACATGGCCAACAGTTTTAATGAGCATTTTCTACTCGATATAATAAATTGACAGGAGCTTTTAATGTAAAACTGAGACTCATAAAAAAGTGTATTAGGTAGTTTGTTTGTTTTTTAATTACATTATTTGCTCATTGTTCGAGGCCTCAGTGCTTCTGAGTTTTCTTTTACTCTTCACTGCTCGCAGAATTTCAGCAAAGCTGCTGCTAAAGTTTGTTCAGGCTCATTCTTTGCCACATTTAATCCTTTTGCTGTTTTTCGCCAATTTAACTCATTTAAACATCTCTAAATGCAACTTTCACAACTTTGGCTAACATGTATATAATTCATGCACAGGTGACACAAATCTTTCATTTATTTTAGGTATCAGAAGGTCATTAATCTTCTACACTTGTTGCACACACTCACACACACTCACAGGTAAATTACAAACACACTTACAGTAGGAATTCTTAAATCCAACAATTTCTCAGCACCTTGTGTCGGAAAGTGAAAATATATTCCCCAAAAAACACAAAGTCACTTGATATTTAATGGGAAGACGAAGAGAGCGTCCTCACTCTGGCATTAAATTCTTGTTTTAGACTGAAGCTTTGAGCTTCTTTGTTGGTGGATTTGCCCTGGCTCATGACTCAGTGTTGCTCATCGTGTAGGAGATGATTCGCCCGCCATTTCTGAAAACTGTTTCTTTCCTTCTTTGTTCTTGCGTGTTTACTTTTATTTGCTTTTAACTCCTGTGTTTTCTAGTTGCTGTGCTCAGATTCAGCGTCTCAACCAGGTTTTATATTTTAAATAAGTTTGGTAAGATTGTGTGTGTGTGTGTGTGTGTGTGTGTGTGTGTGTGTGTGTGTGTGAGTGAGAGAGAGTGAGAATGTAAGAGGAATTTTGTGACATGGGGGATGGGAATAGCAGAGGCTTTGTTTCCCTCCAAAAAGATTTTTGATAGTGTGTGTCCTTTGCATTTTCTGTTGTGTAATTTAAAGCGTGATCCATCTGTTAGACTTCCTGTCTGCTTTGTAACCATTCACGTGTAGGATATCCATTACCCGTTATAAAGTTAATCATTACTAAAAGGCTTCCTCGTTGTTAACTCAATCATTTAACACAATCTTTTCTCTTTTTTTCTCACCCTCAGATAGCAGATAGGTGTGTGTAGATTGTGTGCGTTTGTACGTGCGTGGAGGTAGGGAGGGACGGAAATGACCTCCTTCAGAGAAAGTTATCAGCGATAAACTCAACCGTATGTGACATGACTGCCCACGCAAACCTGTCTGAAAATCTTTGATGGGTCTCTGAGCTTTGAAGATGCCTTCCCAGTACGAACAAAAGACAGAAGTGGAGCAGAGGGAATGCTTTGAAACGAAAGCTCAGAGGATGTAGCTGACGATGTGTAGCTACAAAACAGAAGAAGTAAAGGTCTTTAGTATGTATTTGTTCAGTGATTAATCACTAACTCCAGCCAAGGGATGGGCCACTGATTTGCTATTCTAGGGCATTCTCTGCAGCCTCTCACGTCTTTTTTTTCTTTTCGTGTGTGTGTGTGTGTGTGTGTGTGTGTGTGTGTGTGTGACAAAGAGAGAGGGAAGGGGGTTCAGTAGTATCTTGTAGTTGGTGGCTAAACCTTGTAAAGGGTTTTCCTAATATGGGCCGTCTTACTGGAGTTCCCTCCCCCTGTGGGCCATCCCCCAGGTCTCAGCCAGTGATGACACAGCGTGGGTACGACTCACTTCCTCATTAATTGGCTGAAACCAGTTCTTACAGGAACCGCCTGCGATAAATGTGAGAGTTCTGAGAAGTCATTCATTTCTCCTCGCTGCAGCGGCAGAGGAGGCACTGCAGGGGAGTTGAACGAGTTCACCGATGTGTGTGTGTGTGTGAGCGAGAGGAGGGGAAGTGTGTGTGTGAGGAGAGAGACAGCGGAGTGGGAGAATGTGGGTGACTACTGCTGCCGCAGCTGCCGACTGCGAGCCGGCCAACTTTACTTCAGCTGTTTTAATCTGTTTTTTTCCTTTTGTTTTGATTTTTAAAATTTTCAGTTTGTTTCCGAGTGCTGCTGTTTTTTGGGGTTTTTATTTTATTTTTACAGCTGTGGTAGTCTGTTTTTCTCTGTGTGGGGGGGGGTGAGCAATGAAGGGATCGCACTCGCTGCTCTCCGTCTTTCTCTCTTCTCGGAGAGAGGAAGCAGGCGAGGCCGACACTGTACAGGAGACAGGACAGCGTGCCTCCCTTTGTTGCTGCCCTTGGGCTGGTGAGTAACAATGATGTGATGTGATTTGTGCCCCGCAACCCCACCCCCTCCCTGTTCTTTCCCCAATGCATCCCCCCTCCACCCTCTACCTCTGTCTTTCTCTCTCTACACCCCCCTCCCCCCACTCTTTTTCCTCCTCCTCCTCCACCAACACCACCAACCCCCACACCCCTGTTGGTGGAAACAGATCTGTTCCACTGCTGGGTGCGGCACTGCAGAAGCCCTTCAGGGAGTACTTGGAGGCCCAGAAGGCCAAGCTGCACCATCTCACTGGAGAGGGGATCCCAGCTGTAAGTACAAGGGGCCTCAGTGCCCAGCTTCTATTCATTCATGTTTGCAGCCTAACAAAAAGTGGAACGCACCCCACTTTCTCCAACCTTTTTTGTTCCCTTTCCCTCCACTTATGCCTAACCCATTTTCTCTAATGTGCGCACCTGTTTTACTTGACTTTTTATTCATTTAAAAAATCATTATTTCATAATCCAAAGTTGTGTGTGCATTGTAATCTGTAGAAATGACACGGGCCTGTTTAGGGCTAGAATGACAAAGTAGCTTAGGGCGGGCTGGGCGGGCTTGAGTTCAGGGAGGAGAAAGAGGGGGGAGAGGGGCCAGTTTGGGGTCTGGCTTCACTTGCTGTATTGAAGTGTACTACTGTAGCACTGCTGACTCATGCTCGATCTTACCAATTGGGAGAGTGCGTCCGAGCGTGGTCCCTCCCCTATGTGTCACACACAAACACTTGCACTCAGTGCCCCGCCTGAACCCGGCACTGACTGTGGAGCGGGGCGCCCACCCCCTCCGCTAGTGACAATCCATCAAAACCCCCATCTGGGGGAAAAAAGAGCCAGTTGTAGCTTATTTGTCTTTGAAAACTTTGTTCCTCCGGCTCTTTATTTCCCACTTTTCTCCCGTTCTGTGTGATTCAAGTGATTGAGTGAAAATATTTTTCCTTTGAATTCTAGGAAGGAGGAGGAAAGGATCGACGTTGAGTTGCACAAGGACAGATTAAGGCATTTCTAGAACAATGTTCCTTTTTTCTTGTAACTTGAGCCTTCAGCAGTTACAGGGTAGAAACGAGGCAATTTAGCTTGGTGGAGGCAGGCTGCAGGCTGGGGTCAGCGGGGGCGTTAAGAGGGAGGACGGTGGGGGCTGCCGCGTGTTTTATTACCCCCGATCTCTATCTGTCCTGCACATGGAGCTGGATCCCCACCTAGCCTACAGCATCAGGAGCAGAAGGGAGAGCAGTGTGTGGGGCAAAGAGGGGCTTGTTCTGGAGCTTACTGACAGAGCTCCTCTCTCTTCTGTTCTCTCTGTGGTTCCTGGCAGGAGGAGAGCTGGCTGTCGTGGCTCTTTGAGAAGGTTGTGGTCATCATGGTATGCTTCTTTGTCTGCTCCATTGTCAACTCCATGGCTCAGAGCTACGCCAAGCGCAAACGGCAGGAGAAGTATTCGGAGAGCAAGGCGGAGTGAAGGCTGGCTCGAGATCAAATCGGTCCATCACCTCCAGGCTGCTACCACTCCTTCCCTCCTATCTGCTCTTCCTCCTGGCTGATCCCCCGCTGTGTATTTAGGGAAATATGAGCCCCATCTGGTTTCTCTCTTGTGGTATTAGTGACTTGGACTTCTATTTGCTTGTTTTTAAAAGCTTTGCATTTGGTAGGTGTTTGCTGGGCTGCATGTGAGCGCGTGGAAACTGCATTAATGTTGGTGCTTTTAGGAGCTCCACGTGATAATTCTCCCCAGTAGGCCTTAAGCTGCACTGTTTATTCCACTGGTGTTTATTCCACTGGATTTGTCTAATCTGAATAAGCTAGCATCGTTGCAATGGTATCTTATAAAACCAGCACAGAGTTTGTTGTTTTATTTGGTTAAGAAACAATGACTTATTGTGTATCTCTGCCAGCCTCGTAGGAATCCTGTATTTATGCTGGACTGTAGCTCGGTGTCAGGCAATGGTAACTCTTCTTATTTCTAAATATTGTTGAGCTCCAAGTTAATTGTAGTAGAGATGTTAATAGATGGTTCCAGTTGTAAATGGTGCTTTAGACAACTACTTCTTTTGTGTGTACAGTAAAGCGCTCTGTAGTACTTTTGGAGAGAAATGATAAATCAGCCATGAATCACCCGCTGGTCCCTTTGTCTGCCCTTATTGTTCTGCTTCCAGGAAGAGAGCGCATGACTCAGCCCGGGGCTACTTTACCAGATGCAGCCGTATATTGAATCAGATCTACAACTGTGCGCGTGCCTGTGTGTGAGACTGAGAGCAAGACGGAGATAGTAGGTCGTGTTGGCATGGCTGCCACATTTGTTGCTCTCCTTTTTAGTTTTTTTCTTTTATGGATTAAAGCAGACTGCGCTCCACTCACAGCCGGGGAGTCGGAGTGATAGCCGCCGATCCCTCACACTTAGAGACGATCTCTGTTATGATGTCAGATGTTCTTCTTTGTCTTCTTTTTTAAAGCCCTCTTCTCCCGCACGAGGACGCCAGGCTCGTGTTTGATATTACGCGAGCAGCTCTTAAAGCAAAAGCGCTTCCATCACATTTTTCTCTTTCTTTCTTTTTTTACTCGCTGGATAACGACAGTTGGCTCTCGGTGTCCGCGGTATCTTCCTTTTTTCAGTAATTGCCAGTGAAATGTGCTATTTCTTCTCTGTACCGCTGTTGTGCTACGCTGGACTGAGCGCAGCGGGTGCTAGAGCAGGCACAAGCAGCGGGGGAAAAAAAAACCTCAAGTGCACAGTGAAAAGCGTCTGTGCCGTTACCTCAGCTGAACCCTCGAATGAACTCGTTGCACTGCCCGAGTCACGGAGCCAGGAGACGAATCACTCGAGTAGATTCGAAACAGAGGGGCACTGTTGAGCGAGCTGAAGCCTGCGCTCTGCACCGGCTCCAGTCAGAACATTCACATCTCCTTTCTCCTGTCGTGGTAAGTAGCATTAGGGCTCTTTCTCTTTTCCTTTTTTTCTCCCCCCCCTTTCATTGTTGTCGTTCTGTACATGCATACGTCTCAGGCATGTCCGTCACACTCTCGGCCTGTCAGATAGCTTATCAGACTGGTGTTGGCTGTTAAGATTGCAAGGCGACAACAGTCTGTAGGCTGTCTGACATTTCGGGCTCTTTCATCTGACCAGCATCCTGTTTTGTCCTCCTTCTGTTATTGTCATTGTTTCAGTTAGCATCAGTTCCCATTTAGAGGTGTGTGCCACGATGTCACTTCCCTTTATCCCAACCGCTTGTGAAATGTCGGCGATACGGGTCTGTTATTTATTTCCTCCGTGCTGACGTCTGTGAGGGTTTTTCTGTCGGTCTGTGTGAGGAACTGTGAATTCACATGTTTGCAAATGCACACGTAATGATGTCAGCGATGTACTTCTATGTGCACGTCTGTGTGAGAGTTGGCTCTTTCCTCTTGAATTTCCAGAGAATCCAGACAGCGTACACCTTATTGCAACACATCATATTGTGACACTCGGTGCTAGGTATGGTACATGCAGTGCTTACCCAGCTTTCCTTCCCTTTCACACTTCCCTGTTCTGTTTTACTGAGAACTTTCTTCTGTTGCTCAATATGTACTTTTTCTTTTGTGCCGAGCTGCATTTTATTGGAACAGCTCTTTGAGGGGGTGTTTTTTTTGTTTTGTTTTTTCCAACAGCCACACATCGGTAATTACACAAAGCTGAAAATCATTGCTTGACCAGTGAATGCTTGTGCTGCACAGACACATTTTATTTTAGGTTCGTCTTTTTCGAGAATAGAGCAAAAGCTGCAAACGTACTCCCGGTGAAGCAAAATCACGCTGGAATGGCTCGCTGGCTTAAAAAGTGCTTTTCTTGGCACATTCAGGACGTCCTGTTCCATAAGGGAGCCCCCTTTTGGCAAATACAGTGTGCGTGTGCATGTTTGTCTAGAAATGCTGTTTATATTTCTACGTGGAAGTGCCTGTATTTCTTGTTGAATATGTCTGTACCTGTGCTATTTTTAAAGGTGTACACACTGTTTTTTATTCTACTTTTTCTAAATAAAGTCTATTAAAAGGAGGATTTGTATTCGGTTCATTATTCGATAAGTCTCGACTGCCCAGGTTGGCGTTTACCTTCAGGCCTCCGAAGAATCTCACGTGTCAGCCAAGAAACTGGGACTGGGAGGATACAGAGTCCATCACAACTCCGATTTCCACGTCTGATGTTTCAGATCCAAACTGTTATCACATTACTGATTTGCCCTCTACACTGACATCATCTCCATTTCAGATTCCAAGCTAAGCTTTTGCTGAGTTTGGGCTCTCGTCACAAATGAAGTCTACTTAATCTGAACAGCCTCTCCATGAAGTAGTAAAATAATACTGCATCAGTTTTAAATTATTATTAACACTCATAACCCTATACTGCATACTAAATACATTATACCCTGTGCTTTGGAACAGACAGCTGCAGGATTTTAAAGCGATAAATAATATTTATGAAATGTCACATGACTTCTGTGTGGTTATGAAAAAATAACCCAGTGTTGGTGGGTGTGTTTGAACACAGCGTGATCTTGTGTCCTGAGGTCAGGCGTGTGACCTGTGCCGAGTCCTGTCCCGTTCCCAGAGCAGCCACACCCAGAGCACCATGAAGATGACTATTTCCACCCACCCCACCCTTCCCCTGGGCTCTGTCTGAAAACCTAACATGCAAATCGTGCCTGTCTAAACAGGTCGGGGGACTGATAGATAAGCAGTGACACTGCTTTTGTCCTCTCGCTGGTCTCCCCATATGCTGTATAAACTATATTACAGTTAAATCTGGTGGCGCTGCTTCTTTCCAGCACCCTCCTGCCTGCCTATGGCTCGCCACCCCCTCGCTGTCTCTAGCTCTCCAGTTTGTGCCCCTCCTTTCAGCACGCTGAACACCCAGGGATGCTGAAATATCACTGACTTCATCCAACACCCGCCCACCCGCAAGCCCACTCTGCATTTGGTTATCCACTTAGTTCCTTTCACATTCTGTCTCATTACATTATGCTGACAATGTGGATTTCTTTTCATTCTTTCTTTCTTTTTCTAATTCAGACTCACAATAAGGTCCTTCGTTTTTGTCAGCAGCGGTCACGGGATCGTGTCAGACCACAGTGGAGTGAGCAGGCGGACCAAATGGTACAAAGATGCCTTGCAAAGAAAAGTCACCCCGTTAAAACATGGAAAAGCCGAACGAGCTCCAAACCCTATTGTCAGATCGCAAGAGAAGGATTTAGTGACATAATGCCCTGTTTAGGACGACAGCTGTGCTACAATATGCCGTTTATAGACAGAATGTGATGTCAAACTTAAACCTGGAGAAGATGTGTCCTTCCTGCCAGGAAGTAGGAGACATCCTGTGTTCGATAGTTAACTGTTTTAATTTAATACTTTTAATAATTGAGATGATTTTTCTTTTTTTTGGACATAAATTATTATTCAGTGCAGAGTATTTTACATCTCACAGATAAGCATGTTGATGATGTTTGGCAATATTAGATTACAAAAATATAAATGTTACTATGCGGAGCGTAAATAATACGCAGGTTCGGTGTTGGATATATGAAGTTTTAAACTAGATAAATATTAGTATACATATTAATACAGCTACATTTAAACAAAATGCAACTGGACTCATTTGCAGACCTTGTGCCTGCTTACACACACACATAAATGCAAATGTAGAAACAAAAGACACACAGCAACCACCCAAACTTTTTCATTTTCCAACTTGTTGCATTCAGAAGCCTCGGTGGTCTGACTGCACCAGCATATTCATTTCGAGGACTGACCAGTTCAACACCGTCTCCTTAACCCTGCCGTACACGTTTCTAAAGGCCTTTGTTGTGCTTTGGTATGCCAGGATCAAACGGGCTTATCAGCAGCTTCAGACTCCTCATAATTCACTCAGAGGAGAGATATGGGCCTCGACTGGTCGAGGCGGAGCGTCTAGCTGAAGTATCAACACTTGCTCGGCTGGCCCCTGGTGTTAATGATTTACAATTACCTAAATAAAATGGCTCAAACAATTACCACGTGATGATGTATTGTTTCTCAGATGGAACAAAACACATCTCCGTGCCCCGAGCTGAACCTAAATCATGTGTGGGTATTTTAACAGAGCATAATTTGGCAGAAGCGTCTGCTTTTCCTGCCCACACAGTGCCAACGGAGCAGACAGCCTAATGGCTGACGCCAGGTGGCCACCGTGACGAAACACACATCCTCTGCTCTTCCGCCTGCCTTTTCCTCAATCCTTTCAAACCTCAGGACGGACTTCAAGTCAGTGCAACGTTTTAAAAGGATCTGAACTTTTATATTGATCGGTGAATTTCATTGCGCGCTCTCTACTTATATGCAAGTAAAAAGTAAAGAATAAACTTTGTTTTTATTACACTGTTAAAGGATCTTCAGAGCAATTTGGCACTGATCGGTCTTTTGTGTACCACTGTGCCAAGGCTGCTCTCGCAAATGTGCCTACTGTGGTAAGAGGGCAGAGAGGACTCGTAGTAAACCTGCATGAATGGCTCGTCACGTTTTTCACAGTTTGTCCTACCTTCATGTCCCAGGAATTCTGCCAAGGAAACTGCGTCATTCAGGTGTGGCATGCGGACGTGAGCGCCGTGTTAAGATTAGGAAACACAATAAGGCAGAGCATGCCTGAGAGTAGAATGGGCGTAAAATCGCCGAAATGTACCACACAGCCCAGCACACACTGTTCGAAACTGCACACCCCCTTTGATGCGAGTATCACTGAGTCAACCTTTGGAATGCCGGAAATCTGACGGCACGGACTCTCCTCCGCACGGGGTCTGATCCGAGGGCTGCTTAAGCTCAGCTTTACGCGTACGTGCAGGTGTCTGTCATGACATGATGCCATCTAAGGAATATTACAGGAATGCCTCACAGTGCCTTCCGAGCATACCATTCATGCTGTCCTTTTTCATTTCAAATTAGGCAACGCTGGAAAAGAACCAGAAAAACCGCCAGTAGCTGATTTTGAAGAAAGTGCTGTAGGGTGAGGCGACACGTTCACTTACTGGGACGGTAACGGAGACAGGTAACGATCCTGGATGGGTTTATCAGAACCACCTTTACTGGTGGCGCTACAGAGGAGGTCAACAGTCCTGGATGTTAGCAGGATTACCTCCTCACTATGGCACTGCTGTCAGGGCCTGTGTGCAGGCTGCTGTGTGCATTACAGGCAGAAAGCCCGCCTGCTGTGAAAGACTGTTCTGTCAGAGGCTTTTGTTCAAATCTAAAGATCGGTTTAACATGTTACACACTAGCTACTGCTGGCAATTTAAAAAGGAGCTTCTGTTGATGTGTCAGGAGCCAAAAACATGTGACACCACAGCCCCGGTGCCTAGATTTTGACATTAAAATCACGATATTACTCTCTAAAACCTAAACTCTCATCTTTTGTGCCATTCTGCTCAGAGCTAATTTTAGTCTTGCCCTCATTCTCTGTATGTGGCCTCTTTACGCATGCGATGTGGTTATATGAATCGTGCCCGTGCTGCAATCAACCACACACAGCAAACTAAACCGGACACACACATGCCAGACTCCACCACTCCAATGTGCTGTGTGCCCACATTCATGTAGATCTCTCAGCGATATTCCACTAAAATAGCTTTCCGTGGCCTGTCTGCCAGTCTCACCTCCAGATGCTTTCCTCTTGGGTTCCTTCGTAGTTTCAACACTGAGCCCCGCAGTATTTATCACTATAACTCCCCTTTATCTCTGAACAAGGACCATGGAGCTTAACTTTAGGCGGTCTAGTTAATAAATTTGACAGGAAGTTCTCAATTATTTGCTTATGCCAGTGTTTGACTGTAGTCTATCTTGTAATACAATCAGTATCTTGGGGGAAATTACATTTCTTCAAGGAAATTAAACATTTATCGTCTGACTACTTTTTGCATGTTCCACCAAATATTTGGTCTGTGGGAGCCCATTGTTAGGAAAAACACTTCTGATTACAAAATCCCAAATTTTTGGTTGGATTTTATTTTTTTGGGAGGGTACAAATAATCTTGCATAAAGCCTCCACATTTGCAATAAAAACCTATTTGTTTATAATAAAAATGCTAATATTTCAAATTAGCCATCTCTAAATTGCTTTTTTGTTTGTTTTCATCCTGATGAATCACAAAGTCAGAATAACATTTAAATAGTTTATCTTGATTTTAATTTCAAAGAAGGAACAAAAAAGCCCCATTTTGATTGCAGTTATCAGCAGGTACTATACAGTTATAGGGGAATGCCTGCCATTATAATAAGAAGTCTTTAAAGGGCAACTGTTAGTTAAATTAGTATTGCACTGGTGTTTTTGGCTTCTATGACTCTGACTTTCATCAGCGACGGCGCTAACCTGACGCAAACACTGTGCTTGAACCCACACTAGTGACTGGTGGCCCTTTGCTTTGCTGCAGGTGCGCAGATGCATAGATAGCTGACTTTTCAACGTTCACTTTGCAGTCTGGACTTTCTTTTGGAAAATAAACTTCCCCACCCTCTTTTGTGCGTCAGTGTGTCGGTTTTGCTGTCACCTTTTCACACAGCTTAGTCACAATATGAAAAATTGGCGTCAATGACAGGGCTACTGCCTGGTTATAGGGGAACACCTGCCATTTAAACGAGAATCAGAAAAACGACACAGTTTTCTCGTGTTGCAGCCGTTTATTGTTCACATAAAACACATTCAGACTGGAGTAGAGCCCCCGCCCCCCTCGAGCTTCTCAGTAAACCACAGGTGTATGCATTCAGCAAAAAAAGAAAAATGAAGACGCTGACAGCTTTAACCTTCAGTTTTTAAATTAATGGCCTTCCATATTGACAAAGTCCAAACACGAGAGCACAACCCAGTCAGTTGATATGCTAAGTGATTTTGAACAAACACAATCCCGACCTCAAGTCACCACGCAGACCCACAACAGAGCGCCGTGACTTTCTACCAGTGTCTCTTCTGTTCTTTTGTAAACATAAACAAAGCTAAACAATAGAGAGAACACACACACAGAAATCCTATTTTGTTACCCGGTGCAGCTGGTTTTGATCACTGGGTAAAGCAAAACAAACTATCAGATGGATTTGAGGCAGCGCTCAGAGTAACGCTACCCTGCGAGGGGCATTTCCTCAACCCCGCAAACCGCTCCGGCAAATAAAAGAAGGCTGACCTTGTGGCTCCTAAAGTGAAAGACATGCTGGGAATTTCGTCTGTAATCATTGTCACTTTTCCTGTACTATGCAGGAGGTCACGCATAGTTGAAGCGTTCAAAGACGCACTGTCTTGCAAGAGGGAGCACATTTATGCTAACTGCTTTCACTTTGTCTGAGCAAAAGTGACCGACTGATATAAAGTGTATATTTTTAGCCCTTTATCAGAGAAATAGGTTGAAAATCCACTTTTACCATCCACTGTTTAATTTGCGATATGTGATCCTAATAGTTTTGCTGTCACAGCAGATGCATGTGGGTGGATTAACTTTCAGTCTTCCCTTTCTTGCTGTAAGTGCACCGTTTGACACTGGAGCGACTTTTTCCTGTCTTCACCTCATATTTAACACTGGGAAAGTAATTATGAGCCAATACAGGATACAGAACATACATTAAAGAGGCAGATGTTTTCCTCTACCCTGTAGTGCTAATTATTCTATTAGACTGTTGTGGTGTGGGTTTCCCAGTTGTACAGCTACTGGTTGTAGAACTTCTCTTGACTAAACTAAAAGCAAATGGCGCTTTCCTTACGCTGTTCAAATCACCCAAAACTCAGCAGCAGTGTCTCTTTCTGCTAATAAAAATGAACTTTTCCTGAGCCCTTTTAGGCAGGAACTGTTTTTTTAAACCAAACTACACCTGTCAACCACATTACCACAAAGGAGGAAGTGTGCATCTACCTGTGACGGTGTGACAGAGTGCAAACTCTGGTATTGTTCCTCTCAGCTGGCTGAAGGCACCTGTTGGTTGGCCAGTGTAAAAAGGAGAAAGAAAATAGTTCCCACATAATACTTCTCACAAAGTTTGGGTTTTTCTTTACCTATTCATGTGGTTCTGTCATATCCCAGAAAAGGAAGACGTCTCTACAGCTGATATCTCCCAAACCAGGTTGTTCACACCAAAGTATTTTTCATAGATAGCCAGGGTGAAAACACAACAGATGAACTGTCTCTTTAAGAGTGAATCTGTCCTCAGTAAATCTGATCATTATGGATTTATTGAGCTTTAGTTTTGATACCTGGCTGACACTGAAACAGGTGAAGATAAACACACCATATATTTATGCATTTTACTGTATATTTACTGTGACAGATCAGACAGGGCTGAATAAACCGCTACGTACTGTTAGCCTTTGCTTCCAAAAATGTTGTCGACATTAAATTTATTTTTTTTAACCGCTTCCCCGACACACACACACACACACACACACAAAATCCTTTCAAGGACAACATGATGATGACTCACGATGAAGACATGGAACAGTGTGACACTTCTCACCAAAAGGACAAAAGCAGAAGTGTAGTAGGCTTCTAAATACAATGTGAGGAAATAGCAACAAGTTCTCATTCCGCTTCTTTCTACAGGTACCGCAGACATCACAGGGTAGCATGCAAGCTTCTCTCAATATAGCGTCGACAGCATGGCCATAAACGGCCTCAGGCACAGATGCTCGTGTGCTACCTCTGTGTGAGCTAAAACACCACAGGGTTTCCTGTCTGTGTACTCACAACAGGAAGGTACACTTACCTGTACTGCTTTGATATCTCTGTATCAGTGTAGACAAATTCTAGAAGACATCCTGAAGCTCTAAGCCAAAGGCGGCACAACATGTTTCCTCATCAGTACGATACCAAGAAATTCAAATATATATTAGCATTTGGTGCATTTTGTAATGGTTTTGGATTGGATGAAAGCGCGGCAATACAGCATGAATAAACAGGCATTTTTCAGGATGAATGAATGAGGAGAGAAGAAAAAAAGGTTGCCTTTTTCTTGCTGCCACCTACTGGTAAGAAAAAAGGGGGATTGTATACAAACCCTGATGTGAAATACCTGAAGAAGTCGCAAAGAGCAGAACATGAGCGTCTTATACTTGGGAGCCTTTACAACAGCAGATATTTTGACTCAGACGAGCAATGATGACTCATGTAAAAAACAAGTGTGTCAGTCCGACAGAATGATACTGAATCGTCTGGATGGAAGTCATCATCATCATCATCATCATCATTATTATTATTATTCACACCCCTGCCCAAAAACCTGTGCAGGCTAAACACGCGGTGCTGAGCAAGTTTATTAAACCACAGCCCAATGGATGCTTCATGCCCCAGCTGTCCTCAATTAGGAATAATTAATAAAATGACTTTTAAAAAATATTTCTGTATTGGTTAATCCAGGAGTCTGTGCAAACTCATTAATCTAAATGATATTTTTATCTGTTAGCTGTGAACGTTCAAATTTACTGTTATACACAAAAGCTGGTTTTAAATTGGAAAGCATTATATATATATATATATATATATATATATATATATATATATGTGTGTGTGTGTGTGTGTGTGTGTGTGTGTGTGTGTGTGTGTGTGTGTGTGTGTGTGACTCATTCACACCTCCAGCCCTTTTTCCTGTGTCAGTCTATTTAAGTGCTTTCTGTGTAACATTCACATGCATCTCCGTACTCTGATGGATGCATTGGAGGGCAGCTTGGGGTCAGTTGGCAGACTGGAGCTGGGAGCACACAGGGATCGACCCATAGACCGTCGGTGACCTGCTCTACCCCCTGAGCTATGTCACCAGCTGAGCTACACCACCTGGTGGTCAACCACCACTAGTTTTAGTGGTTGAATTTTATGTTTGGTCAATTTCTGATTTCTCAGAGAAGTCCAGTGTCACTGGACTGCATGACTCGTTTACATGATCAGATTATGATGAATATGACTGTCTGTACTGCAAGTTTGGAAAGCAGCAAAAGGAAGATCTGTTAAGTCGAGGACTGCAAATTCTTACAATCTGCTGTTGTGAGTAGGCTAAAATAAAAGAGGAGCTTACATTATACATCTGACCTTTGTTTGATGAATATATAAAGTTAGTGTTAGATTATGACTTGGGTTCGGCATGGAGCACTACTGTGTCACATGACACAATTTCTGATTTTTGTTCTGACCCAAGTCTAAAACTATCATCTATATTTTTGGAAAAAACACAGGAAATGAAATACATTCTCTCATAAACATGTACTATAAATACGTTTTTATGCAAATCTTTAAATACAATTCAAATGTAATTTGCACAGACTGGGAAATAAATCATCCACCTATATTTATTCGTTCATTTATTTATTTTTCTTATTAGTGTGTGTTTGTTTGTTTATGTTGGCACATCTGACCACTTTCCCTCTTTCAGTTACTGGATTTATTTTCCTGATCTGCCGTTACTGGAACTCTTTCCTGATGTTTTCGTCCAGCCTGAGCAGAGTAGTGCCGCCGGCCGACGCTAGAGGCTCTTTTTGCTGCTGCTGTTCGATTCCTGTGTTGTTTTGGTTGGTGAGCCCATGCTTTCTGCTGTAGCCGGTTGTAACGGTGATGGCTCTCACATGAGGTGACGGATCGGGCCTGTGTTTTGTCATTTAACGCCAAGTAAGGTGTCGCGGCCATGGCCGCGGTTTTTGACATCGATTTGGATCAACCGGATGAGAATGTCTCTGACGAAGAATTTGAGGATGGGGTGAGTTGATGCTAACGCTAAGGCTAATGTCCCTGCTGTTAGCCAGTTAGCTAGAACTAAGCAGCTCCGAGGCCTAAGTTGCTAACACCGGTGCCCATGTATCCATTATCGGACACGTCATCTTTCACTCTTTTCCCGCGTATTAATGTGCTTTCACATACAACGTTAGCTACAATGAAATTAAACATTACAGTTACATTTTCTGGATTTTACTTAAAGTTTTGGACGATGGGTGGCTTAAGTTAAGGTGGCCAGCCCTCAAGTACAAGTAAGGTTATTCTTCAGTTGAAAGTGTACAAGCAGAGAAGATATCAACGCCAGAGGGTAAAGAAATCAAAAATAAGGTAAAATGTCAGGTTAGAAATAAAGCATAACGAAAGCTAAACAATAGCAATTGACGGTGTAGTAGCTAGGGCGTAAGGGGTTGTCCGATTATGGAGCTATGAGCGGCAACGCTATTAATCGGTATTTTCGGAGGGATGCTCTTATTGCCGTGTAACTAGCTACATTAGCTGCACATGAATGCTATATCTGCGGTTTGTTAGCTACTTTAATATAATCAGTAGTGTATCCCTTTCTGACCGTTTTTTAGAAAATAATAATAATACAAATAAATTATACTCCAGCCGACCAACAACAGGCTGAAATGCTACCGGTGCTAGCATCACTGCAGGTAAGAGGATCACACTTTTGCTAGCCTTCCCACCGCGGCGTAACGTTAACGCGAGGCTACGAGTCTGCTGTCGTCGCTGCGTTCCTGGTTATCAGTTTCGTTTAAAACTGATAGTGTTAGACATACAGCACGTCCCTGCTTAACTGTATTGGTTAGCCGTGAGGCTGTCCTAACTTTGAGTGAACTAGGCTAATAAAAATATATCGCTAGAAAATGAAAAGGTCTGTAATGTACCTCCGATTGATTCAGACTCCCTAGTAAAGAACAGTTCTCCCTCGCATTCCTGTGTGCCTAAATGTTGTGTCCCGGTGTCCCCTTTTGTTTTCAGGGGCAGCTCAGTGAGTACATGGAGCAGTGCAGTAGCTTTGATTTGTGAGTATAAGCGATGTTGTGATTCACTGTGTTTCGAAAAAGGGAACAAACCATTTTTCTTAATCGGATGCGTGGGAGTCAACATTTCAGGATCTGGAAAAACCTAAATCCCGTCATAGCTGTTTTTAAATTGGTAAAAGAACTAACCAATTTTAAGCGAACTTGATTGTACTTCTGAGCCATAAGAAATTTGCAACTAAACTTAATGGAAAACTAACATACGTTATGTAGTGCCAGACCATAACAACCCTCTGTAGCAGGGTTGTTTTGTTTTCTAATGCTGGGTTGCCCATTAAAGTGAACTGAAACCTGGTAGCTTTGAGAGCCGTTCATGCATCCAGGTGGAGACCTGTGGTGCTGTGTGAAGCACCATTTAGCAGGTAAAACAATCATTGTAATCTGTGATAATCCTGTTTGGCTTCTTTGTTCTCACTTGGAAATATCTGAGGGATCTTTGTGTGGAAGTGCTTTAGCAGTGGGCACTGATCTCACTCAGCCAGTCCCCCCACCCCAAACAAAATACATAAAAATAAATAAATAAAATAAAACTAGCATCAGAAAAAGTCCAGCCATTACCCAATGTTGTCACGGTGCTCAAGTGTTTGTGGCACTCATCCTAAAATGCTAACAGTGTTGTGCAAAATATTCTGAACCTGTGTTTCATCTTTACTTTCTTATCTTCTTTATTTATTTTTTTGCTTTGTTTTGCCAGTAACATGGATGACTGTGAGAAGTTTGAAATTTCAGAGAACAGCGTGAACAAAGGAACAGAGCAGATCAGGCCCGAATGCTTTGAGCTGCTGAAAGTTTTGGGAAAAGGTGGCTATGGGAAGGTGAGGACTCAAGACTCTCAAATCGACATTTCTCTCTGACACGTTTTCCCTCCTCCTTTTATTGACCCCTCTTGACTTGAAAGTTAGGGTTTGAAAAGGCTTAACTTACATCTTCATATTCATATGCATTTGATGCAGCGTTAATTTAAAAACAAAAAAAACCCTTTGTTTTTAAAATCGTGTAAAATGCAACTTATATTTCTTAGCCTGGGACCTGGTGTCAGTATGTGTGGGAGGCATTGCAGATGTCTTGAAATTCCAGTGGGTGGAATGGGAAATTTGGCAATAGTTTACAGTGTCATTGTTGTTTATCAACAGCCCTCCAATTCCCACAAATATCTAGCAATATTTTTCCTGTGGTAGGAAGAAAGAAATCCTGTTTCACCTTTACCGTAAGCTCTTGAAGCAAAGAAGTAGAAGCCTTTCTTTGCATAGACATAAAGCATCAAAGTAATCCGTCTGCAGCTGCTTGTATCAAATCTTAGGACAAATGGAGATTTTAAAGATGAGTGCACATTGTAGGTTCTGCCTTATTTTTGTGGATGTAGAGCTCTGGAACTTCCCTGATGTTTCGTTGCTAAACTTGACAATGACAGAGCACATTAGTTATTTTGGAAACATTTTTCACTTAGCAAGCAGATGCATGACTTGCTCTGTCTGAAGTGGTTTTGACGGAGATGACAACAAAGTCATTTTCCGTAACTTGGGACTTACTTAGAATTATGAGATAACACAATCGTATTAAGAAAAAAGAAGAAGAAAAATGTAGCACATTGGCAGCTGTTTTGATATCGTCGTCATGTTGCATAATTTGGCAAAAGTTTCTCTGTATTTTTAACTGAGGGTCAGAACTCAAGCCTTTCCTTATACGAAGTAAGAACAGATGATTTTAGTCTTATTTTTTAAGAGTAAAGACAATGATTTTCAAATTCATACCTGAGCGATTGAATTTGTGTCTCGAATGTATAATTTTTCCAATTCAAAATATCTGGACCCCACAGCCAAAGGATAGGTGACGGTACATTCATCGTAGTTTTTGAAAAGGTGGTATTAAAAAGTCTTAAATAAGCTACAAAAGTCACATGCTTAAGCAATAATGTTAGCTATAAAATCATCTTATATCTCTCTGGAAGCTGTCAGCCGAAGTTCAAGATATTCAAACTAACATATAGATACAGTCAGTAAGACCCAGAGGCAAGCATTGGCATTACGTTCACCTGCTCTCACTGCGCAGAGTAAGAGCAGCGTTTCATTATGGGCGTTATGACCTTAGCTCCATGCCAGAGTGCGAGGGAGTGCTGCACATATTTGATGTTACATTAAAAAAATCTGTGTTGTATCACTGCTGCTTGTCTTTCAGGAAATGCATTTCTTTCTTTGTGCGCTTTAGTCTTAGATAAAATTTGATGAACCTTGTAGCACTCCTCCTTAAATGTCTTTATACAAATGTAAATTATTTTTGCAGGTGTTCCAGGTTCGGAAGGTATCGGGTGCCACCTCTGGGAAGATATTTGCTATGAAGGTTTTAAAGAAGGTGAGTAAATCTGCTTGCATGTACTCGAGTCGGGTTCATTCGTAGAAACTGGCCCGTGTCTGAATACACAATCAGTCTGGTGTTGCAGAGTTGATGTCCGAGTTCTCCGTATCAATAGCTACGAGCCGGAGCAGGTGATCTGAATATGATATCCTCTTACGCTGAGCTACGAAGCCAGAAGGACAAACCAACCTAAAATAATGGCACCAGGCGTTTTTCTCATGACACCTCAGAGCTGCTGCTTCTGTTCAGCTTGCCTCCTCTCTGCTGTCGACACAGAGCTCATGTCTGGCTCTCCTTGAAAAACCAGCTCATATTCCCCGAAGCCTGAGGTTTCGCTTAATGACTGTTTATTAGCTTAATGAGACTTAGCTGTAGCTACCATCTTGGCGTCCCGGTTCCCGCTCTGCCTCTGCAGCTGATGTTTTAAAGGTTTCGTGCCAGCTAATGGGGTAAGATTTATTGCCCAAATAGTTTCACACCCCTGCACTGTGCTTTTCTGTCCAGGCCATGATTGTGCGTAACGCAAAGGACACCGCCCACACCAAAGCCGAGAGGAACATATTG
Source organism: Aulonocara sp. 'chitande type north' Nkhata Bay (assembly GCF_057382095.1). Taxonomy (NCBI): domain Eukaryota; kingdom Metazoa; phylum Chordata; class Actinopteri; order Cichliformes; family Cichlidae; genus Aulonocara; species Aulonocara sp. 'chitande type north' Nkhata Bay. Next base: position 1,514,665 of record NC_141353.1, read on the forward strand.
GAGGAGGTTAAACATCCGTTCATTGTTGACCTGATCTATGCCTTCCAGACGGGGGGAAAGTTGTACCTCATCCTTGAGTATCTGAGCGGTGAGAAGGAATTCCCAGTCATTCTATCAGTGCAGCTCCTCATTCCCAGTGTGAATACATTTGAACGATGAGTTTTCGTATGTGGTAACTAGGCGGGGAGCTGTTCATGCAGCTGGAAAGAGAGGGAATCTTCATGGAGGACACAGCATGGTGAGTTGGTCTGTTGCTGGTAAAACCTCGATCGTCTTCTTTTTTTGGTTGAGTTCAGTTTACTGCGCTCACAGTAAGCGCAGCTGCAAGCTTTCATTATCACGAACAAAGCCAGTGTCCAATGAAAACAGGGACAAATGTAAATATCATCCCTAAGAATCCTTACGTACCACGTGTGACAAACAAATACATCTGACATGTTGTGCACACACCGTACGCAAACATGAGTAGGTGGAAGTTGGCACTTATTAATATCTACTTTCACCAAAAACAGAGATGACCGTCTGAGTGACACCACTGAGAGGAACGTTATCTACATTCATACAATTTGTTGTTTTTGACCAGACGTGTGAAGTTGTGTGTTTTGTTTGTTGCACACACTAACTCCTGTGACTGTGATGTTTCACATTAGTCCTTCCTACCAGCTTGCTGAACAGATTGATTTGCTGCTTTATACAGTAGTTGCATCTTTACATTAACTTGCATGTTTGCATATTACATGATCAGCACCATGCATTTAGGATGTTAACCCACAGAAGAGGCATCTTAACACCCAGTGATGTGACTTTGATTCACATTCAGTCAAAAACAGGTTCTCCAAAATATTTCTAGGAATACAACAAAGAGACAAACAGTAGCTGCTTGTGTTCTGATTGGAGCAGACGGACATATTTAAACTGGAGCCCCAAAAAGCATCACGAGGAAAAACAATCACATCGAGGAAATTGGCACACGGGGGAGTTTAAAGTTTGAGGAACTGACTTACGTGAAGGGAGGCACGTAGGTGACTCTGTCTCTCAGACACTGAGCTGGAACAGTAGGACTGTTCAGCTGGAGCAGGGACTGAATGCTTGCAGTATGAGTCCTTTTGTCTTATAAACACAGTCTGTAGATGGAGACTCCATGAACCAAAGTGCTGAACAAATAAGGGTTAGTAGTGTTCCTAGAATAATGAGAGACACTGAGTGCAGAAAGGCACAGGAGTGTAAACATTACATCATAACGTGGGCAAGAAATGTGCGTAAACATAGAAGAGTAACGAGGAAAAATGGATAGAAATGTCAATGCATTCGACTAAATATGGGACCTGCGTTGTGTTTTTCTGTTGACAGTTTCTACCTGGCCGAGATCTCAATGGCGCTGGGTCACCTGCACCAAAAAGGCATCATCTACAGGGACTTAAAACCTGAGAACATCATGCTCAATAACAACGGTACTGAAACACTAGGAGCTGCTTACTAAACGTCCGACCTAGATACATGTCCTTCACCAACTGAGATTTTCTTGCAAATATCTTCTGCTTGTTTTGCATTCAACTATTAAAACACAACCTTGAACCTTCTAACGTGTCCTCTGTACGCATCCACCTTCTAGGACACGTGAAGCTGACGGATTTCGGCCTATGCAAAGAGTCCATCCATGATGGAACAGTCACCCACACCTTCTGCGGCACTATCGAGTACATGTATGGCAAACAGTCTGATGATTTGCATACACATCAGCACATTCATGCCTCTGGTTTGACACGCCTTCTCCTCTGCCTCTTCTTCTTCAGGGCTCCAGAGATCCTGATGAGGAGTGGACATAATCGTGCTGTGGACTGGTGGAGTCTGGGAGCGCTCATGTACGACATGCTGACAGGAGCAGTAAGTACAAACCAGTCAACATCTTAATAACTAACTAATACAAGTAACCGGAACCGTTACTCACAGCGTCCTTATCGTGCTGCTCAGCTAATGTTTCCAATCTGCTGCTGTCCCTCAGCCTCCGTTCACCGGTGAAAACCGAAAGAAGACCATAGACAAAATCTTAAAATGTAAACTCAGCCTTCCACCTTACCTCACGCAAGAAGCCAGGGACCTTCTGAAAAAGGTGAGCTGTTAAAGCCTTGCTCCTCCCCACACGCTTCACACGCCTGTCTCGTTAAAAAGCACTGATCTGCTGTCAAAAATACGAATATTTATGTTTTTTCTAGTTGCTGAAGAGAAATGCCTCGTTGCGACTCGGGGGCGGTCCAGGAGATGCAGCTGAAGTCCAGGTAGGCATCGCTTTTCAGATGGAGCTTGAAAAATATGTTTTTAAAAAACCACGCAGACACAAAACGGCTGTCATGTTTCCTAGGCCCATACGTTCTTCCGCCTTATAAATTGGGACGAACTCCTTGCTCGCAAAGTAGAGCCTCCATTTAAACCATTTCTGGTGAGTTTGTCTTCCACACAGAGATGTCCTGTGTAATGTGGCCATGAAGGTCATTAACTAACCTGATTACTATTGTATTTTTACAGCAATCAGCTGATGATGTCAGCCAGTTTGATTCCAAGTTCACCAGTCAGACTCCAGTGGACAGCCCCGATGACTCCATGCTCAGTGAAAGTGCCAATCAAGTCTTCCTGGTGTGTAACTGGTGCCTCACTCACCGGCCACTTCATTAGTTACACCTTGCAAGTGTTAGTGAACCTTCTGAACTGACTGGTAACTCAACAAGGTGCCGGCCCACATTGACAGGATAGCATCACACAGCTGCTGCGTCCGTGATGCGACTCTCGTTTCGACACGTCCCAAAGTGCTCTGTTGGGTCGAGTCTGGCCAGCCTTCTCCGGCATTAGCAGAGAATGGCTGCTTACTGGATTATTTTCTGTTTTGGACCACTCTCTGTAAACTCTGGAGATGATGGTGTGGGAAAATCCCAGCAGATCAGCAGTTTCTCAGATATACTCGGACCAGCCCATCTGGCACCGGCAACCACATTCAGAGTCGCTTAAATCACCTTTCTGCCCCATTCTGAACCTCACACGTCATCTTGACCATGTGTATGAGTTTAGCGTGAATGAGCGAGTTGCTGCTCTGCCATTGGCTGATTAGTTATGTGCACTAATTAGCAGTTGGGACAGGTATACCTGACAGAGTGGTGGGTGAGCGTATAATAATGTTGCAGGGTAAGATCTATGAAAGACGACTCATAACCTGCGTGTCAGTGTTTTGTAGAGTTTCGTTCGGTCATCGTTTGTGGTCAGATGATGTGAGGTAGGAAAACGCTAAATATCTGGTGCAAAGTTGATGTTGCTAAACTTACGCAGAGTTTTTAATAGAAAACGGTGCACTGACTGTTTGTGTTGTCTGAAAACATGCAAACAGCAGCTAGTTCTGGACATACTGGGTTTTTTTCGTGTTTTGTTTTTGTTCCCTTTTCGACAAGTGGGTCTTACGAGAACCAGTTAATGCGTCCCATCTGGTTTAATCCTGTTGGTTTTCCTGGAAGCTTCACTCACTTTTCCACCGCATTGCATGATATGGTTTACTCAGCATTTCATTGCTCATCATCAGCTGTGGGTTGTTTTTGGAAAGATGGTCTTTGAAGTGGGCTGAGATCTTTCTGTTTTTGTCCTCCACCCCTTCCCCAGGGTTTCACATATGTAGCCCCATCTGTGCTTGAAAACGTCAAAGAGAAGTTCTCCTTTGAGCCAAAGGTCCGCTCGCCGCGAAAGTTCCCGGGAAGCCCGAGAACACCTGTGAGGTAACGGCATGTTGTTTTTCTCTGCAGATCTGTCCGATTTCACTGGTCATTTAAAAAATTTCCCAAAACAAGTCTTCATCCTGATGACTCACTCGCTGACCTTGTGAATAGCTTAAATTTTCTTGGCTAACAGTAAGGCATATAAAGTCATTAAAGCTTAAATGAATTGAATAAAAACATGGATAGGGAAGGTGAGGGGTGTTTTGGAGTTTTGGGGGTAATTGTACGCATCCCTTGTACGCAAGGTTTCATGAATAAGAACATTAAATAAAAAAACAACCTCAGATGAACAACAACACAAAATAATTTGAAGCCAGAATGCAGAATCAGTGGACGGTACTCCCTTACTGCTCCCATTAAAACAGTAATAACCCAGATGCTGCTGATCAAATGCAGTTGACTGATCATCAGTTGAGCACCACCATAAAGGCAGATGTTTTGGCTGGTCTTGAGCATTAATGTGTGTGTTAACACAGTGCCAAGGAGGAACAGTTGCTGCTGCCCATGAGTTTTGAGAGGGTCACAAGACCATTTCCAAATAATTTCAAGTGAATCGTTCTACTGTGGGAACGATTATTCCCAAGCAGGAAATGTTCAGCACAACTGTCATTGTACCCAGGAAAGCCACGTCAGTCCGTGCACTCCCTAAGAGCCACATCTCAGACTCGACAGGGAAAGTTCATAATAGTACAATTAGAAAAAGGCAAAGGTTGCAAGGACAAGGCTCTTTTCTCTAAAGAAGAACACGGCAGCACGGCTTAGATTGCAAAGTCGTATCTGTACACGCCACAAAACCTCTGGAACAATGTTCCAAAATGAAGATGTCTGGCAATAACGCCATAAACCACCGGCCGAGCGTGGTGGTAGAGGGATAATGATCTGGGCTCGTTTTGCAGCAAATGTGGAACTCCTGTGTACCAAAGTATCCTTGAGCCAATTATGCAGCTTTCTATCTGACAGCTAAAGCTTGGCCTAAATGGATCCTTTCATAGGACACATCAGGGAACCTACATCCAAGTGTCTCAAAAAGAAAACACTAAATGTGGTTTAATGACCCGGTCAAAGTCCAGACCTCTGACTGAAGAGAGCTGGAAGTCTTACTGAACCGAAGCAACGTTGTTGTTGTGTTGTTTATTCTCAGGTTGTATTTAAATAAACAAGTTTTCTTCGTAAGTCCTGGTGTGTGATGGTGTGCTTTGGTGTACTTTTTCACGACTGTAGCCGTGTGGTGCACATAACAGCCTTTGAGCCTAATCAAAGTATGTCATATCTTCTTCCTCAGTCCGGTGAAGTTTGCAGGAGGGGGCAACTGGCACCGGGGACCTTTGATGACTGGCAGCCCATCTCTGCTTTCACCCAGCAGCTCGATGGACCAGCCCATGGAGGTTTCAGCAGTGGAGCAAATGGACACGAGCGGCAGCGGCTTCACCGAGGCTTCTGCGCCGCTTCCCATCAGGCACCCTTCAGGCATCAGTGTAGGGCCCTACAAGAAGCAGGCGTACCCCATGAACTCCAAGCGGCCCGAACACCTACGAATGAACCTATGACGCTCGGCTCGCCTATGAACGCCGGCCCTCTTTGAGTGTCCCTTCCTTTTCCTTTTGTCCTTTCAAAGAGACTTGTAGGATTTCTTTTTTACTTTGACTGACGCTGTCAACGCCGATCACCAGCTCTTCCAGCAGCGCCTTCCCCTCCTTAACCGCCTGAAACCTCCTGACTTAGCCTGGGCCTTTTTTTTTTTTTTTGTAACTCGCCACAGCTAATCAGCAGTTTATAAATTAGCAGAGCGGTGTGAGAGGTGCTCTTCGACAAACTCTGTCCGAACGTGTGCTGAAAAACGCCAGCTGACGAGTGGGCTCAGGTGATTGAGATGTACTCAACTGGCATTACTGTAGGATTTACTGGTGCTCTTTTATCTTCGAGTCTAGGGTAACGTTACTTGTAGTGTTTACGGCGAGTCTACTCCATCACAGTGAGAAAAGGATCTCTAATAAGGAGCGTTTGTTTCTTCCTCATCGTGACATTTTATCTGAACAGTCACTCTGTGAAATTTCGGATCGCGCTGTCAGTCAGTGGATTTATTGGATCATAGTTTCACAGGGTTAGGTCCTTTATATTTAAAGGACAGAGTCAGATCGCCTTCGTCACTAGAGCTGAGAGCAGGTGAAGAGCGCGCCTGAAGGAAAGCAGCTATAAAAAGACAAGTGAAATTTCAGCCAAGTGCATCACTTCCACCACAGTCGATACCAAATGCTGGCACTGCTTTGTGTGACTGGAAGGCTTCCTGCGGGACGCCGATCCAGAAACACTGATCGTTTTCTTTGTGTTGAATGTAAACAGACTCCAAAAGCCTTTGTGTGTCACTTAAATCTCCTGCTCTTATTTTTTAACTCATGCAGTCTCATTGCCACTGGCATGGTTGGAAACCAACAAGCATGTTGACCCAAAATACTCTGAGCCAGATTGGTATCACTGCCTTTTTTACTGACATGGGCTGCATTCATGTCTAAGGTACTGTGAGTGTGCTTTTTGTGCATTGTAACATGGCTTTAAGCGTAAGGGCGTATTAACACACACCTGTGTGAATAGACCATCTATTAAGAGTGCGATGTTTGTGCGACGTAAAGCTGCTAGATGAGCCTTTGGAGTCAAGCCATTGAACCCTGTCATCCTAAAAATGACCAAAGGTCGGATTCAGATTCCCATAATGCTAATGAAAGCTAAACGAGTGACTTCTGTTGTTGTTTTTGAAATTGTTCCCTGCAATCCACAAATGCTGACTGTAACGTTTGGCCAAAACGAGCTGAAGCTTTGGGGATTTTTCTGGTAATCATAAAAATGAAAACACAGGAAGTTTGCGCCTTTTTCTACAAATGAACTGTGTAGGAACTTCTTTTGGTTCATGTTTTAGGTTTTACTGACTGAGCCGATGTATTTGGATCATTCCTGTAAAGCAGCTGTGTTTAACAGCCGTCACTCCACTCGCTTACTTTGTTTATATTTATTTCAAGTGCCATTGTGGTTCCACTTCGTTGTCTACACTATGCAAACTATGTATTTATTATGTAGTATTATTCACATAGGGCAGCAGAATGTGTAAAAAGTTGATTTGACTTCTGTTGCAATTATAATCGTGTACAGTGTAATTTTATTTCCATAGAAAGTCTTACAAGAACCTCAGATGCAGCTTTTTTTAATGTTTCAAAGGCCCGACGTCTTACAGTATTTATTTCGAGGCATAGTTTCACTTTGAAACCTTTTTTTTCTTCATTTTAGACTTTCCTTGCCAAAAACTTGAAGTGTAGTTTTTCTTTTGCAGTGGAAAGATAGATGATGTTATGATGCAAAAACCAATGGGAATGGCACTGTGCCTTTGCTGACAGAGTACATCATGTATGTACAGTTTGCTGTATATTGTAGTTGTGTGAGTGCGTGTGCGCGTGTAAGGCTGGGATTGATTACCACCGCTGACGTCATGCCTTTCTAGGATGTGTACATCTTTGATCGTGGTCTGAGTGGGAGGTTTGGTGTGACTGTCGTGTCTGAGACACGGTGATGTAAAAGTGGTGCATTTTGCTTCTGTTCAGGTATGTTTAAGGAGCATTTTACACACAGATGTTTGAACCATACTTTATCAAGCTTACTTGATAACATGTCTCGAGTTGAAAAGGATATTTTAGTCACTGGTGACATTTGTTGTGTCGATCCTTCACCTGAACTGTATCATGTACATAATGAAGTTGAAATAAAACATAAATGAACAGAGCCTGTCTGAGTCCTGCTGGTGCAACAGAACATTTCAGCGTATCTCAGTGATAACGTCCAAGTTTTTTCCCATAAACTGGAAGCTGTTCACCAGGGAACTGGTCCCAGTTTGCTCCACAAATCAAGCCAAGAACTCTTAACTTAAATGTAGATCTTTAATCAGAGTTCATGGGTCAGAGCGGATAAAAATAACAGTGAAATGATTTTTGTACATAAAATAGATGTTTCTCCCAGTCTTTGGTTTTTACAAAAACGGGGCAACGTCAGCCCTGTAAAAAAATAATTTGTGTAAATCAGTATCACAATCTGCAGTCCCCCAAAAAAGCTGAAAGCAAGAAGTTTACTGTGTGCACATTAATGAGCAATTATACCTATGAGTTGTTCCAGAAGGTCAGCTCTGCAGCCTGATTTCAAACTGAACGATACAACTGAAGCAGATGCTTTTATTTGGCGCATTAGTTTGGATGAATCGGAATAGTTGCGATCAGAAATTAGGTAACACTAGACAAGACGGGGGATCAGGTGCTGTGTGTAATTCTCTTATGCTCCTATATTCACAAAACATTAAAAAAAAAACGTGGAAGTAATGAAATTTTCATTCTCGAGGAAAGTTTCAAAGACTAAAGGTGAGGAAAAGCAACACAAAGCAAAACTACTTAAATCAAAAAAATACTCGAGGGTGAGAAAATAATTTCTGTGAGAAGAAGAAATTCTTTGCTGGAGATTTAACAAGAGAAGCCAGAAACGTGCCTATGGTTGTGTACCTTCACTGGCCCCGGCCAGCAAGGAGCCCAGCCTTTAACTGACTAATGAAACAGTGTGTACGACGTTATCTGTCAGTGGGGCTTGACAGCCATGAAAAGTCACATATTACATACAAAATAATACCAATATCCCACACCTGAACCATTAATAAATCTGCAGGTGTGGAGACGTGGCTCCATCTCTCCACTTGTAGACCTTCTCTGTGACGACTGTGCGGCAGAGGGGGCAGCTCTTCTCCCGGTTGAACCACATAGCGATGCATTCGTCACAGAATATGTGCTGCACAGCGGAGAAGTGAAAGCACATCAACACATTTTACACTCAAAAGTGCCTGAAAAGGGCTACTGAACTTCTTCAAGTTTGTTTTAGCTCCTTCGTCACTCTTTACACCAGCTTTGTCCTGATTGGCCGCCCCTTGCAGACATTTTTCAACAGCAGGTGGGGCGCACTTCTATGCTCAAGACTCCATAAATAGGCGGTTGTAGCTTTTGTAAAGTAAATAAAGCCGATATAAAGGTACCCTAAATTTGCATTCCTCTAACGCAGGGGTGGGCAACTCCAGGCCTCGAGGGCCGGTGTCCTGCAGGTTTTAGACGTGTCCTTGATCCAGCACAGCTGATTTAAATGGCTAAACGACCTCCTCAACATGTCCTGAAGTTCTCCAGAGGCCTGGTAATGAACTAATCATGTGATTCAGGTGTGCTGACCCAGGGTGAGATCTAAACCCTGCAGGACACAGAGTTCCCCACCCCTGGTTTATATACAGTCTATGTCACAGAGCTGTGTGCCTGATATAAAATCTGACAGGGAACATTTGTACACACTCTGACCTCACCATTTAAAAGTGTTTTACAGAAGCATCGAACACTGAGGCAGCAAATACAGGACTGTACTCAAGTCCTGAGCCACCCCTCATTACTTGATTTTCTATGAACAAGTAAACTTTTTATAGATTCAGCTAAAGAAATGGGAACAAATGTTTTGAGACAGGCTGGCAGCAACAAAGTCCCAACAGAAACCATTTCAGCTGGTTCACTGTCGGGGTGTCTGTCATGTGAAGACTTAACACTGATTCACTGGGCCTTGAGTTGGGTGCCTTCTTATGCTTGAATGACTTAGAGTTCAGCCTTAAATTGCTTAATAAACAAAAGAAATTTAAAAAAAGCATTCCTCTGAAAATGATCAGGTACAAGAACAGGACTGAAGATGAGTAAAAAGCAGCCAGTGTTCAAAGAAAAGTCTGGCTCCTTTGGAGCAAATCATAAAGAAATGAGGGGGGACTCAACACTTTTGTGGCAGCGTACAGCAGGCCCTGGAAGTGTGCACGTGTCGTTTTACCTGACAGAGAAGTGCACGTGGCTCCCTGTACTCTCCCTGACAGATGGGGCAGACATCTCCAGCCTCGTTACACTGACTCCTCGTGGCTGCTGTGCCTGTGCACTGAGAAATAACATGGAAACACACTTCAATACGGACACTTCAGCACAATCTGCATTTACCTTTAATTCACAATTTAAAGATAAAGCTGTTTAACACTGACCTCGACTCGTAGGAACAGCCTCCCAGTTTTCATTAAAGACGTCCACTGACCATACAATCCTAAAAGCTAAAAGGGAGAGAAAACAACAGTTTTCGATGTAATTGTCAACAGGAAACAGAACCCTTTTAGCATTTATACTACAAAAATATATAAGCTGTAGGATCACACCTTTAGTATGAGGTAGAGCAAAGCCAACAGGACCCCGAGTGTAAGTCCAGGGGTGCCTTCTGTCTCCTGGTAGGTGACTAGGTAGCGGAACCACAGTGGAACAGGCGCTATAGTCTGGTGGACTTGACCCAGCTCCTCAGTCAACATGAGCCACCGGCCCTGGAGAAATAAACTTAAGCTACTGAACCAGCCCTGCCAACAGGGCTTTGGTTTTCTTCATTAAGTCAACAATGTCGAGAATAAATCCACAAATCAAACCTGAGTTCGATAGGACACCAGTGAAGAGGGCAGCAGCAGAATAAGGCACTTGATTCCCATGCAGAGGAACTTTATTACAAAGTTGGTGACGCCGACTGCCCAGAGTGTCTCCCAGAAACCCAGCCGCTCAATGGTTGGACTGAGCAGGATGAGGCTACGAGGAAGGGTGACAGTCGGGTTAAACGGCATAATGCTCTTCAACAAATCTGATCACACTCCACTTTTAGGTCGGACACTATATTTCTAGTGATAAGTGAGGTGACACAATGGATCGTGCCTTACCAATGATAAAGTGTCTCTGTGAGAAAGGTGTAGTAAAGCAGTAAGGTGCAGGAGATCAGGAAGAGCAGCAGCCATATGCACTGCAGCTTTGAGTGACGATCCTGCACACAGACAACGTGTCGTATCAGGGACTTAATTAATATTCATAAACGCATCACAAATCAACAGTTTTTCAGCTGCTGACTCACCTGAAGAAAGACTTGAGTTTGAATGTTTTTATTCACATACAGAAAGGTCGTGAAGAGGCCGATCCCAACTGCTAAACCTGGTAAAGGAAGAGAGACACGATGACATGCGTTCTTGTGCTCACAGCTGTGGTGACACTGTTTTCTTCACTCCTGCTTACCCAGAGCATGTTGGATCACCAGCTTAGCGCACAGTATGACCAGGAAAGGAAGACTCTTTTGGAGCCAGCGGAAGAGACAGCGTAGCTCAGAAAGAGAGGCGCTGGGTTCTCCAGAGTCCAGATCAGGGTCGGGCGGGTCAAGCTCGGGCTCTGAACTGGAAGGGGGCGCCCGATTATGTGCGTGTGAATGCGTGTGGCTGTGGGAGTTGATCCTGCATCTCCTGGATGACGCACCTCCACTGGACTCTCCGGGACCACCGGTCATGGGTACTCGTACCTCACTGCTCTCAGGGCTGGAGGCAGCAGCACCACTGACAGGTGCCCTGGTGAAAAGCTCTGGCTGCAGAGTTAGGGATAAACCATTTCCCGCGTGACCTCCCCGCTCAGTTGAATTAGGCTGCATTACAGTAGGAGACTCCCTCAGTTTCAGTACTCTTCTGGAATCAGTCCTAAGACACAAGAGCCTCGGTCAGAGTGTGTCCCGCTGCAGCTACGATCACGGCCATGTTTACGTGTCAACTGACAGAGAGAACCGACGTAAAGACGTTAATAAAGTGTTAAGAAGTAATGAAGGGTTTAGCACTGTTTATGCTAAAACAGCCGAGACTCCTCTCTGACAGTACTGTGGTACTTTGGGGCACGAATGCGACTGGAGATCTGCTTTTTTAGGTTGGCTAAAGTTCACAAAAGTGAATTACTCTGACATTATTTCCATATAACTCATTTCATTATACCAACGTAACTACCTTTAGGTAAACCCCCCAGACATTTTCAAGTAATAGTAATAAAAAAAGGTCCAAAGCAGCTTAGTGACCGCTAACAGGTAAACTGAGCGTTTCCTACACACAGCTAGCCGTTAGCATTAGCAGCTAGCATGTTTCTTCTTAGGCCCCGTTTAAGCTTCAGCTCACCTGTCATTCTGGACCCGGAGTTTCATGGTAGGCTCTGGGTCTCCATCTAGAACAAAAGCCGACCCGCCAAACGAAACAAAAACAAAAAAAAAACAAAAATAAGATGTTAGCTTTTAGGCTAAGCCATAAGCTGCTTGTACAGACATGACGTTGTTTTACGACTGCACACGTCACGACGTTTTTTTCTAGTTCAGGCGGTTTTTTTTGTTTTTGTTTTGGTAAAATGACGCAACACCTCCACCTACTGGGATGTCCCAGAACTGCAGTCACATGACAGGCATAAACCCTTTAGAGAAAACACACATGTGTCGTTATGTAGGCGGCTCAGTTTCCAGAGCAGGTTTTAGTTGCTCACAGAAATTGAGATGGTGAATAAAACGTTTGCAGCTGAACCAGAGGATTTAGCCCCTGATGTGTCTTTGAGACACTGCATTCCTCTCAGCTCCAGTGTTGCTGCTGATTCTGCTGCTGTAGCCTTGGTATCTCTTCATAATCGGATGTCTTTAAAGCACTTTGCATTTTGTTGTTAGAGCCTGAGTGGTTGCAGTACTCTTTTCCTGATCTCAGCTGCATCACTGATCTGATCACGGATTTTTATCACAGTCACAAGTAAAAAGTCGACCAATATAGAGGTTTATCATTTCATCTTGGCTCCTGATCTGGATTTCAGATCACAACGTGGAAGAGTGGATCCAGCAGATTCCAAGCACAGCATCCGAGGTCTCTCTCCGGAAGAATTCAATCCTAGGAACAACTAAGATACAAAGATACAAACGTACACCTATCTGGAATAACCCTGACATATTACAAAACAATAATATGATTAGTTTCCCAGAATGGAGTTGTAAAGGAATTAAATACTTAGAACATATATTAGAGGGAACAGAATTTATTCCATTTGACAGACTAGTTACACAATATGGGATCAACAAGAAAAGATTTTTAGAATATCAACAAATTAAATCCATAGTAAAAAAGAAATTTAACCTCAGTCAAGTTGAATTACAAACACCACTAAGTGCGGCACATTTTCTTACTCTTAAATCCCCCAAATTATTATCTAAAATATACAGAACACTTTCTAAATTAGATGAATCAATATCCCTTCCTATTGCAAAGTGGGAAGCAGATTTATCAGTCAGCTTAGACCAAAACTTCTGGTCTCAGATTTGCTTAAAAACCTTTCATCTAATTAAAAATCCCAGTCTGCAATTAATACAATACAAAATACTACATAGAGTGCACTATACAGGTCATCGGATGTTGAAGATGGGCTTTACATCTTCCAACAACTGCTCACACTGTCAAGGCAATACACCAGACAATTACATTCACGCTCTTTGGTTCTGTCCACCAGTGCAGAAGTTTTGGCGCGAGATATGTGAAGACTTATCGAAGTGTCTGAAATGTAACATTCCAACTTCCCCCTTAGTGTGTTTGTTGGGCAGCTTAGATAATGTCACTTCAGAAAAGAATATCGCCCATATGGTTTTCACTGCCCTATGCATAGCCAAGAAAACAGTCCTCATGAACTGGAAAAATAAAAATAATCTTAATTCTAACCAATATAGAAATTATCTATTAGATTACATTAGTCTTGATACAGCCTCTGCCACCACATCAGATCAATTGCTCTGGGCTCCTTTGATCAGCTCCATCATCTAGTGGGGGTGGGGGGTCATAGTTTGGTCCCGCCTTCACTGTTGTGATTGGTGTGGGGGTAGGGACAGGCTTAGGGCGTCGGGGGGTTCCCCGGAGGCATCTTCCTTGGGGGGCTCAACCCGGGGTAGCGGTCATGTCCGGTTAGGGGCTCTGTTGGCTCTCCGGTGACTGTTTCCTCGCGGCTGCGTGCAGCGGGACTAGGGGAGGGTCTGTGCTGACGGACGTGGGTTACTGACCTGGTAGCCTGGCTGCCCCTGGGTGGGTCCGGGATGGGCGTGAGGTTCTGGGGGCGCTCCGTCTCTGGGCTGGGGCCCTGGCCGGGCCTCGGGGGCTTGGGTCCTGGTTTGTGTGTTGCCGGGGTTGTGGGCGGGTGGGTGCATGGGGGCCCATTCCTGGCGCAGGGTGCCGCCGGTGCATCGAGCCACCTGGGGGGCTCTTCAACTGGTGGGGGAGATTGTCACACCTTGCAGGAGCTTTCCTCTCCTCAGGAGCTCCCTCTGCAGGAGGGGGAGATACAGGAGAGGTGGAGGAAGATCTCAGCCTGGGCGTCTATTGTCTTGTGTAGTCTGGAAGATGAGTGGATGGTGGGGTGGGTGCAGTTTTCTCTGTGGTGGGGTTGGGTGGACTGTCCCGGGCTCTGTGGGGCCGGGGGGGCGCTGCTGCACTGGGCCCCGGTCTGGATGGGCCTGGGCCCCCCTTCCCTGGCGGGTCGCGGAGTATGGGGGTGCCTACTGGGGTCAGCAGGAGAGCTGGCCCCAGGGAGGGGTCACTTGCCCCTCCCTTACTTCCCTCCCCATCTCCAGCTGCCTCCCTCTTCCTGCTCCACCACAACCACCCACACATGCAGGACCTTGGAGTAGGGGTATGTCACCAGGGTGCAGAGGAGGCTACCCCCCCCCCCCCCCCCCCCCCCCCCGTCCCCTTCTGGCTGCCTCTGCCTCAAATTTATCCCACAACTTAGACATTCACATCACTCACACTCTCATTACACATACATATAGGATCTTGGGGGTGGGCACGATACACGGAGTCCAAAGTACCATCAGGGTGTACACCCCACCCCTGGCGTCGTTGCCCACCTCTCAATGTTAAATACACGTAGACATTGAGGGCTAGCAGGAGGGACCATGCGCTTACCTGCTGCTCTCTGGCAGGTAGCTCCATGCCCTCCTGGGTTTTAAATGCACCTTAGAACACACATGCATCAACACTACAATGAGCGGGTGGAGGGAGGTTTGGAGTCTTCTCTCACCCCCATTCTCTGCGACCTGCTGGAGCGGGGGGGCTAGGAGGAGGAGTTGGCCGTCCGACTGCGGTCTGGAGTGTGGGGCCTCCCTGCTGCTGCGGAGTCGGGGCGGTCTGCCTCCCCCCACCGCAGGGAAAAGGGTAACACCACCTGGGTCTGGGTGCAGTTCCCCCTCCAGGGGCAAGGGTACCTAGACCCGGGGCTTAGAGTACGCTTGGGGAGTGTGATCGTGTGTACAGCGTCTCTTTATGTCTGTCTCCACGTTGGTTGAGTGTGGAGTAAGTGCATATGAGAGCATGAGGGTGGGAATGGATGTTTGTATCTGTGTGTGCCTGTATGTCTGTGTCTATATGTCAGGTTGGGTGTCAGACGCCACCTCTCTGGGGACATCTCAGGCCCTCCAAGGTTTGGAGGCCTATCTCCACCCACCACCACTTCCCCTGCCAGTGGCGGACTCCCTCAGGTGTCGGTGCGTTGGTGGTTCTTTGTGTCCGGGGATGGGCGTCCAGGTACACACCGGCTCACTCCTTGGCGGCCGCTTATCGGGGCCTGGAGCCTGGGGCTCGCTTGGGCCACTTCGGAGGTGGGGTGCCCTCGGCCTCTCGGCCTGGGGCTCGGTCACTCAGGCACGGCTGGCTGCCGGCGGAGCTCACGGGCGCATCATTGCAACTCCCCCTGGCTTCTGCTCCGCGGCTGCTGAGTGAGCCCTCATCTGGGACTCTCCTCAGCTCTTACTGGGACAGTGGTGCGGCTGCCCCTCTGTTGGTCTTCCTTGGTCTCTTGTGTTCTGGGGGCCTCTGGATGTCTGGAGTTTTGATCTCCTCCACACCTGCTTCATACCCTGGGGGACGGGGCTGTGGCCCCCCCACACTCCCTAGCAGATCGTTACATGGGGAAACCTTTGGAATGCAAGCATGCTGATCCACACAGGTATGCACACATGGGTACACACATTCACAGATGCGGACTACAGCTTTCTTGGCTGCTGCCTCAAAGCACATTGTGCGCTGTCTATCTTGCGTGCTGCACAATATCGTTTAATATTTAGTATCTACTGATATCTACTGCTAGCTAGTTTATTGTGATGGTGCCGTTTTTTTTATTATGTTGCTCTTTGTTGTTTGCTTTCTCTTCTGCTTTTTTTCTCCATACAGGTGACCCAGGTGTTTTTTTTTTCTTTCTTCCCCCCCTTCTCACCGTCTCTTCTCCCCTTTGGTTTTCTTTCTCTCCCTCTCTTTCTTTCATTCTTTCTCCCTGTCCTATCCCCCAGTCATGTTTGTCCCGTTTGTAGCAACTGAAAATAAAATAAATTCATAATTATAATAAAGGTCAATCAAGTGGACCAATATGGCAAGGCCATGATGATCCACTTGGTAAAATAAATCCGCTTGGCATCTTTCTTGGCCTTAAGACAACAATTCTGATGCTAAAGATCCAAACGGGACACAAAAAAAAAAAAAAAAAAAAAAAGGAACAGCTAAGATAATGTGCAGAAAACTCCCAGAAAACTCCCAGGCATCTGGTAGTGTCCCCAAACTTGAAAAACACACATACCCCTCAGGGGGTGAGAGAGAGATTTTTATAGATATGCAGTAGAATGAAAAGCAATTTTCCAGGATTATGGAGCAAATGCAAAAATGTGAGATGAGTGCAACACAAAGAGATTACACCGAACAATAAATAGACTGAACATAAACTGTGAATTGTATTTTATTCCCCCAAGAATGTCCCATTCAGTTAGGTCCATATGTTTAGATACAATTTGTCTCTGTATGTCATTACAGTGGATTTTAAACAGTAAATATGTGACTAAAATGCAGGCATTAAACTTTAATTCAGTGAGTTTAACACTGAAACTGTTTCAGAACCACTGTCATTTTTATACAGTATTTCATTTTCAGGGGCTGAAAGGTAATGGAACTACTGACTGACGAGCCGTTTCATGAGAAGATAAAAAAATCTGGAGTTGGACCTAGCTGTTCACTGCGGCTCTAAGTAAGAGAGATGACAAAACCAACAATCTGGTACATCCTTAAAAAGAATGAATGCACTGGCTATCTCAGGAACACCAAAACACCCGAAAGACCGTGTAGGAAAAAAGACACCTTCATGAAGTACAGAAGGTTTGTGATCCACAGTCAAGAACAGCAAGGCCTGAGATTAGACTGTCAGCAAACAGCAATGTTGTAGAACCAGTTCTACAGCTGCCAGTAAGACCAGGTCACTAGCGTTGAGTGATGATGGGATTGCTGATAGAAACAGCAGGATGAATTCTGAAGTGTACACTGCTCGGATAAATGCTGATTAGCCCTTTAAACCCTAACCCAGGGGTGTCAAACTCCAGGCCTCGAGGGCCGGTGTCCTGCAGGTTTTAGATCTCACCCTGGGTCAACACACCTGAATCAAATGATTAGTTTATTACCAGCCTCTGGAGAACTTCAGGACATGTTGAGGTCATTTAGCCATTTAAATCAGCTGTGTTGGATCAAGGACACATCTAAAACCTGCAGGACTGGCTCTTAAATCTTAACTCACGCATCAGTGCAGCCACAACATCAGGCTTCCTTTGCCACCTCTACCTTCATCTAATAGTCAAAATAAAATCACTTTGATCTATTCTCCTGTCCTTCTGTCTGCACCTGTTTGTAGTTCCTGTAACATATGAAGATGAACCCAGGTGCAGTGTAGAACTCATAAAGACACAGGGGGAAAATGTGTGCATGTAAATCAGTTTAATGGAGGCCAGCCTCTTCGTCTCGTTCTGCCCAGAGGTTCTCATCAACAAAAACAAGGATCTGACATGTAACTGCTCACTTGCAGTTATACGATATCTGTATGTAGCATATCCTGATACATAAGGCAAAGACAGTGTCTTTCAGATATTGGAAAGTACATTAATGAAAAAGGGGGATTTAGAAAGGAAGCACGTGAACTCAACAGTCGCATGCATGAACCAATGCATGTCTGCATTTTTAACAGCTTTTCTGTAAGCTGGTTCATCAGAGCTCTACAGGGCCGTGCTGCGGCTGCACCAACAGCATGAAGACCTACAGCATGAGAATACAGGATAGTTTCTGTATAGCTCAGTTTGTAGAGTGGTCGCCCCGTGATCGGAAGGTTGGGGGTTTGAATCCACCGAGCCGCTACCCTGAGGTACCCTTGAGCAAGGTACTGTCTCTACACACACACTGCTCCCTGGGTGCTGGATTGGTAGCTGCCCACTGCTTCACTGAGTGAATGGCTTAAATGCAGAGGACAAAATATGCCATATAAGGGCTTTGGAAATAAATAAAAAACATGAACATGTGCTGAAACAGATTGTGATACTGTTAATAATCGTGTGTGTTTTTTATTTTTGGCTTAAATAAGTGTAATAGAACAGACACAAAGTTTCAAACTTCATCCATCCATCCATCCATCCATCCATTCGCTTCCACTTATCCTTTTCAGGGTCGCGGGGGGCGCTGGAGCCTATCCCAGCTGTCATAGGGCGAAAGGCGGGGTACACCCTGGACAGGTCGCCAGTCTGTCACAGGGCCAACACACAGGGACAAACAACCATTCACACTCAGATTCACACCTAGTGACAATTTGGATTATCCAATTAACCTATCCCCACAAGCTGCATGTCTTTGGACGGTGGGAGGAAGCCGGAGTACCCGGAGAGAACCCACGCAAACACGGGGAGAACATGCAAACTCCACACAGAAAGACCCCGGCCTGATGGTGGAATTGAACTCAGGACCTTCTTGCTGTGCGGCAACAGTGCTAACCACCGTGCCACCGTGCTGCCCAGTTTCAAGCTTTCAAAGTTTTATTTTCATATGGACAATACAGAAACACTTTCCCTGTACAATGAAATTCTCTGTGTATATGTACACAAAAGTCCACATTTTTCACTCCCGTTTCAAAATCCTCTGCATTTACACTTTGTGTAATCTGGGTTTTATTTTGCCAAGTTTTTGAACCTTTGGATCTCTAATTTGATATTCTAATGATGACTTTAATTCCTCGTGTCTCATCTGTTTGTCTGATGATATTCTTGTTTCTCTGTTACTTTGAAAGGTGGCTTTCTCTCATGTCCAGTGTCGGTTTTACTTCCTTCTCTGTGGTCACAGGTGATCGTCTTCACCTGTGTGGGGCTCAGAAGGACACAAAGAAAAAATGTGTATGTAAATGAGTTTAGGCACAATGACCAATGGTTCTCATTAAGCCCTCGGTGTATAAATAGTCCTGTCTCACGCTTTGTTATTGTCAGATTGTTTGTTATGATCCCCATTTGTATTTGTTACACTTCTGGACTTTGTTCCTGTTCAAAGGTTATCATCAACCTACATAAAGTGGCTCGCCTTTTTTATCCGGTTTTATCCCCATGCTCTGAGTTTGGAGAATAACTATCCAACACTCATAAACTGTGATGCTGAATACAAACACCAAAAAATTGCTTTCCAGTGCTTAGATAGTAATTTAGGCACAACATCTTGCACACACCTCGATTAACAGTCTTCCACCTTTAACATTGTTTAAAAAAAATAGATAAAATCACGTTTAAATATACAAATAAATGATGCTGTATACCTGTGCAAAAACTGCAAAACAATTGATATAGATGGAACTTTTGTAAGTGTCAGGGACCAAGCAGTAAGGCATAAAGGACACAGGTGTTTAATTCAAAAAAGGGGTTTGAATGACCCAAAAGTATGAAAAGATATTTAACAAAGACAGAAAAACAGGCAGACCAATAAAAGAGGTCAACTCAATAAACTAAACTCAAGATAACAATTACCAAATCCTCAAACAAACACAAGACAAACTGACACAGGGGGAACTTAAATACTGGTTTAGCTAAACCGAAGGACGCACCAGGGGGTGTGTCACATGACCAACTAATACAAAACAATTAAACAAACTTGAAACACCCCCCAGGCAATGAAGCATGTGGTATCATCCAATTAGGCTGTTAGTGGTACTTCAGCTCTCACAACCTTTTGCCAGACAGGAGGAGAAGCCACACCCCGTAACTCAAACAAAGATGTATGAATATATCATAAAACAGAACTTTGATCTTGCAGTGTTAAGATGTGTGCATAAACACTGGAAGGTGTGATGGAAAAATAAATAAATAAACAATATTCAAAGATTCAAGGAGCTTCATTCACATGTTAGCATGAGGTGGAACGAAATTAAGTACACACGAGTGAAAAGAAGATTTTTTTTGAAGTAATAAACAAATAGTTGTTTTTTTTTGTTTGTTTTGTTTTTTTTAACAAAAAGACAATTGGACAATAAGTAGGATATATTTAAAGTAAAGTGAATCCAATAATGATGAGGTGTGGAGCTTACCATGTGTGGCTTTGCCATCACAGCAAGCTAAGATAAAGATTTAGTTTTTCGAAATTTGGGAAATTCTTTTGCAACAGCAATTTATTTATTTATTTACAGTTTTTGTCTGAAGTGCTTTTTTTAACAAAGCAAGGGATTTTCATTGCATTTCTAAACATACCAGTTTTCTTGAAAATAAAATATTCTAAATTAGCTCTCCAAACAACGAACCTTTTTATTGAGCCATAGCACGAACCACTGCTGCGCGATGATGTGCTTTAACTCTGGAAAGCTCAAAACTTGTAAAATAAAGTTAAACTAAAAGTTACCTTCCAATTTCCACACTGTGAGGTTGCAGAAAAGACAAACACTTATGTAGAAGAGACAACTTCAAGCTGAAGTATGCTAAAGGCAACCCGGAGAAAGAGTA
Source organism: Aulonocara sp. 'chitande type north' Nkhata Bay (assembly GCF_057382095.1). Classification (NCBI taxonomy): domain Eukaryota; kingdom Metazoa; phylum Chordata; class Actinopteri; order Cichliformes; family Cichlidae; genus Aulonocara; species Aulonocara sp. 'chitande type north' Nkhata Bay. The sequence goes on from NC_141353.1 coordinate 1,535,112, forward strand.
TGCATACTGGAAGTGTGCCCTTTGGCCTTAGAGGCGCTGTCTATATTATATAGTACAACCCACAGTGAAACTCAGTGGTGGGAGTATTATGCTGGGTGGGTGCTTCTGTGTCTCTGGAATTGGGAAACTCATCGAGGTGGAAAGAATCTGTGATTATGGAAGAAAAGCTCAAGCAGTCGGCAGCAAATCTTGGCCTGATTTGTCTTTCAACACGACAACAATCCAAAACTTACACACATGCAAACATCGATCTTGGTGAAGAGCTACCTCCAGAAGACTAATGGGAATGTTACTCACGTGCACACCTGACCTCCTAACCTGACCTGAATCCCACTGAAAGTCTGTGGGGAGAACCGGAGACCAACGTCCATGTCAGGAGACATTCTGTAAATGCTAAGGTGTTCAAGGCATTTGCATGAAAAATGTAATGGTGTAGACGCACAAAGCAGCATAATATAGAAATAGAGAGCTCTACTGAAAGCCACAGCTGAACAGTGACATGTGTCTGTACAGAGCATAGACAGTGGCGAACCATATGATTACATTAAACTAACTTATTTAGCAGCTAAAGCTGGAAAGAGCAATAACTTCTGACAACAAAAAATCAGCATTATTGTGATTTCATTAATCAATCCACTTCTGATTGTGTTTCATGGTAATTAATTTCAGCTAAATATAACCGTGGGCAGCAAAGTTCAATTCCACCATCAGGTCTTTCTGTGTGGAGTTTGCATGTTCTCCCCGTGTTTGCGTGGGTTCCCCCGGGTACTGCGGCTTCCTCCCACCGTCCAAAGACATGCAGTTTGTGGGGATAGGTTAATTGATTAATCCAAATTGCCCATAGGTGTCAGTGCGAATGGTTGTCTGTCCCTGTGTGTTGGCCCTGTGACAGACTGGCGACCTGTCCAGAGTGTACCCCGCCTCTCGCCCTATGACAGCTGGGATAGGCTCCAGTGACCTCCGCGACCCTGAAAAGGAGAAGCGAATGGATGGATGATATAAAGGTGGTCTATAAGTTGCTTACCTGCAATTCAAATGTGTGATATTTGACATAATGTGTTTTAAACAGAGCAACCAAATGCATACATCTGAAACCTGAACACTGAAATATTCATCAGGAAAGACCTGTTGTGGCAACCAAGACATCCACACTCGATCCCGGGGAAATAAAGGCCTTGAAAAGAAATCATTTAACCAATTTTATTTGATTTTAAAGCACCGAAGCACAAAGTCAGTCATCTCGTGGTGCTTTGTGTTGTAAGATAAACCTGCCCTGCAATAACACAGAGAACACCCCAACAGTCAGGTGACCTGCTTTGTGCAAGCACTTGGTGACAGTGGGAAGGAAAAACTCCTTTTCAGCAGGAAGAAATCTCCAGCAGAACCAGTCTCAGGGAGGGGCAGCAGCACCCGCGACCAGTTGGGGTGAGGGAAGGACGACACGACAAAAAACACACTGTGGAATTAAACACAGCGTGGTGTGTAGGCACAGAGGAAGTGTAAAAAAGGTGCTGTAGGATCTACCTTACAATATAAAGCACCGGGAGGCGACTGTTGTTGTGATTTGGCGCTTTATAAATCAAATTGAATTGAATCGAAAGTGACTGAAACCCGCCCACTGAATGAACAATGGCCTATGAGGTCAGTTGTCATGACCTTTGACCCTGCATCCAGATGAACAGAATTAACTTTTTGGGAAGATCTGGTGTTGTAACCTTCAGGTAGGCACATTCACATTTGGACAATAATAAAAACAATCTATACTAAATATTCAAGTTACACTTGTGTAGTGAATACTGACTAGTCTTGATTAGTGGCTTTAACTTGACCCTTCAAATAGCAAATGACAACTGAAACCAGGCCTGACAAACAGGAAAGGTAAGTAAGTACAATTTTATTTATACAGCACATTTCTAGATAAAAAGATCACAAAGTGCTTCAGAAAGTATAAAACAAAAACAGTCAAAAGTTAACAAAATGCAATTCTAAAAAGATGTGTTTTAGTTGTTTTTTCAAAGTGACCATTGAGTCCACAGTGAGTCCACAGTGAGTCCACAGTGAGTCCACAGTGGCAAAAGCTGCGTCTCCCTTGGTTTTCAGTCTTGTGTGCTGAATAACAAGTAGGCCCTGATCACATGACCTCAGGGACCTCCTACATAGGGCTGTAAAGGTTCAATGGTGTAGGCTGGTGCCAGAACCAGCATCTTAAAATGGACTCTGACTTCAACGGGGAGCCAGTGCAGCTGTATAAGCAACGGTGTTACATGAGAGTACTTAGACGTTTTAGTCAGAAGCCTTGCTGCAGCATTTTTAACAATCTGCAGGCGCTCCAGGGAGTTTTTGTTTAGACATGTAAACAGTGAATTACAGTAGTTCAATCGTGATGAAATGAATGCATGAATAACAAACTCCAGTTCAGTATGAGAAGCTGCAGGGCTCAATTTAGAGATGTTTCTTCAATGATAGAAGCAGGACCTTTGGTGATGTCCATGAGGTACCTACAAGTATTGACCTCAAAGGATTCTCAAGTATTAAAAAGAAGCGTTTTATTTCTGATTTCATTTGTCTGCTTTGAGCTCAGTTGGGTTTGTTGCATGATTCAGGTTATATTTCGTCACCAAACTGTGTTTCAATTTCAGTCACATTCTGTCTTTTAGTAAAGTCACAATTAGTAAATGTGATACTGTTGTGGTAGCCAGCAGAATCCCTCCTTCAGCAAAATGTTGACAATTGTATCATTGTCCAAATATTTAGAGATTTCACCGTGCTAAAACAGATACTGTTAACCATGGTGCGTGTGTGTGTGTGTGTGTGTGCGTGTGTGCGTGTGTGTGTGCGTGTGTGTGCGTGTGTGTGTGTGTGCGTGTGTGTGTGTGTGTGTGCGTGCAGAAATGCTGGTTTGCAGTCAGCAGAGCCATCCTAAATATCATTACTTGTAGCCGTGCACGACTCATTTTGACTGTGCTGTTGCTAATAGTTTTGTTGTGTTGTGGCTTATGCAACAACTCTTTGTTGAAATTAAGGAATATGAGCTTAATCGCAAACAGTTGTGTAAAAATAATTTTGCCCTGGAAGGACATCAGAGACCTGATCTGAGCCCATTCTGCTGCGGGTTGAGTAACCACGGTGTGGTTGGGATAACTGTGTGCCAGGTTTTATCAGCCTAACATCAGTGGCTATTCTCTCTGGTGCTCTGATGCTGGCTTGGAGCTGATCTCAGCCATTAAATTATAAAGCCTAGTTAAAAGTACTCCCAGGAAAGAACAGGAAAGAGGCAGAATGAAAGCAGAGAAGCAGAGCTTTTAGTGTCTGAAATGACTCAATTCCAAAAACACTGTATAGTAACCTTCTTATCAGAGCAGCTTTTATCATCCCACATCTGTCAAACTCCCCAATGTACATCTGGCTTTTGAGGGGAAATAATAGGTTGCTAAAGCAATTCCCTTCCTACAGTGAGAGAACTTTAATATATATGCTGTTAATCTTGTTCTTCTGCCTGGTGCTTCGGGGCCACTGGGCAGCCATTAGTTTATTCACAGCTGTGGCTGCTTCTGTTCACCTGCAGCTTAAGGCAACAGATATGATCTACAGTTTGATGAATTAGGAAAACCAAAGCCAACGAGGAAAGTGCTGCTGAAGTTCTCATAGTGGATTTTACTGCACTTACATCCCTTCGGTTCCTTAGCCTGAGATTTCACTTCAGATATCAGGATTAAAGGCCAGGACCGTAAAAGTACAACACTTTGTAGTGATTCAAGGAGTGATCAGACACCTAAACAGCAGGAGGAACGCGTTCTGCTTTTACTAGCATCAGCAAAGTCCTTGCATAAAGATCTACCATTAAATTTAGCAGCTGTCCTCTTCAAGGTTGGCTCCTCGTGAAGTGTTTATGTGTGTTTAGTTATTTAGCTAGTTAGTATATTGTATATTGCAAAGCCGGGAGAAGCTTTGTTGTAATCCTTGTTTGCTGTGACACAGAGGGTCATTTTGCTTCTTTATGCCCTAAATAAATAAAAAATATAGCAAATATTAAAATGGGTCAGAGAATAAAATTGCCTTTGGTGTAGCTGCTAGTAATTCAGAGTAATCTGAAAGGGGACATTAAGGACCAAGAAGATGCTGTGAGGGACTCCTGCTGGGTGAGGGCCTGATCGCTAATAATGTTTATAGATATTCGTGTTATGAAAATGCGTAAGGAATAGGACACCTCCAGGTTCTGTTTGTTGTCTGAGTGCTATTGGCCCATTAGCATTTTGTTAGCTTCTTAACATGCATTCAAACAGTGATTGATGGACAGAATAAACTATCTGTTCTTCCTATTTCCTTAGCCCGAGGAAGTCATGCGTCTTCAGAAATGCGTGGTAAGCTTTTATATTTCTGTGCTAATGTGACCATAAACCTGAAGAGGAAGTAGTCTATGTAAAGATGAAGGTTACACTTGCACTCTATGAATATTTGTTCAAATAACCTTGATTCACCTCTTTTTTAATGGGTATTGGATAGTAAGTCTTACATTATAAAGCTGTTTGTTAATAACAACACTACATACTGAGCTGACGGAGATTCCTGCACCTGAGCCCTGCACAGATAGCGCCGCTTTTCCTGTTAAAGAGCTTTTGTCTCCTCTAAAGTCTGCCTTGACGCTGTACAAGCATGAAGTCAGCCATTGTGGTAAAAGGAGGTTAATGTAGTGCGGCTGTGAGAGCTGTTCCCCAGCTCTGTCGTGCTCTCTGTAATTGTGTTATTGCACTATGGAATTGTCAGAGGACTTGTACTGCTCCAGTCAAGACATCTGAGCCAAGTCTATGGAGGGAGGTTAACTTGACATATAAATTGCTATCTGCCAAGATGAATGGGGCTCACCAGAGAGCAGATGAGGAGAGCAGTGACCTGACATTGCTTCTGACAGACTCCGTATATCCCCAGTCATCTTTCTCCCCTCCTTTCTCTGTACACGGTGCTGCTACTGCTTCCTCTGATGTCTTACTGCAGCTGCCAGAGATTCTGTGGTAGTGCAGTCCTCCCATGCATGCTATTTATGCATGTGTGCATGCACAGCAGCATACCTGCACGCCTTGAAGTGACTGTGGCTTTTATATTACGAAATAAAAGGTTTTTCGCACAAGTCACATGCAAAACATTAAAATTAATGGAATGTGGTCAAACTAAATGTACTTTATTCAGTTTATACCAAGCATAATTTCCTTAATGATTAATTATTTTCAACAAATAAACCTTTAATTTGACATGTTTCTCTTTTTCATAATTATTGCTTCATTTTATGAGGGCAAAGGACTTTCTCTGCACAAAGCATGAACTGTTTTTATTGGAAAATTACAAGACCAAGCAATATGAAAAAAGTGTACTTAAACAGTGTGGTAGAGTGAAAAGCACCAAATATATTTACTGTGAGATATCTTGATGAGATCTGTTCCCTTTAGCAAAGATGAGCTTAGTTATGACTCTGGTCGAGTTGTGTTATACTTGTTGCCTGCATGCATCAATAATACTGAACATTACTCCACTGCAATACTGAAAACATCGTGGAGTAATGGGCTGATTAATGGCTTGATGGTTAAATGCTGAGGTTGAGACTCACACTCCTGAATTTGTGGCATTTGGGAAACAAAAATGTTGATTTTATTGTCTGTAAAGAAAAAAAGATCAATAAATAAATAATATATAAATAACAATTTGACAGTAAACATATGGCAACTTCCATCCAGCTGGGATATTATTATCAGGTTTTTAAGACTAAATGACAGCGGGATGCTATTATTATTATTATTATTATTATTATTATTATTATTATTATTATTATTATTATTATTATTATCATCATTGAGAAAGCTCTGCTAAAATCCTGTCATGTTGTTGTGGCCACCCGTTTGTTTTTTGGTGTCTTTATCCTGAACTCTTCCACAGCATTTTTAATTTCTCTTTGATATTTGGGCATATTGGGGCCCGATGATTGTAAAAACAAAGAATTACCAATTTTTTTTTACCTGATTTTTGTTTCTAAGAAAAATGAGAGCCATATATGAGGATATTTGTTTAAAATGTTGATAGAACAGTAGCAGCAGAACGTCCTCGTAAGTGGATATCAGGCACTTGTAGACCAAAATTGAGTATTTTGGTCTAAATAACCCAAAATGTGACGTCCACATATGTGGACGCAGGTCCTAGGAGGTTAAACTATCCTAAAGATAAAAATGTGGAGCTTAGAGGTGAATAGAGTTTACCCTTACCTTTAGATGTCCTGCCAACAAGTTTTTTCAAAAAGGTCTCAAAGACTTTAGAGTCAGACCTGTTACAGATCGTCAACTTTTCTTTATTATCAGGTGTGTTTCCAGAATCACTAAAAACTGCTGTAATCAAACCTATACTGAAAAAGGACAATCTTGACAAGACACAAATGAACAACTACAGGCCGATCTCAAATCTCCAGTTTTTAAGTAAGATCATTGAAAAAGCAGTTTCTCAACAGCTCAGTTACTTCTTAAAACAGAATAATTGCTACGATGCCTTCCAGTCAGGTTTTAGACAGAACCACAGCACTGAAACCGCTCTGACCAAAGTGTTTAATGACATATGTCTGAATACAGACAGTGGAAAAATGTCAGTCTTAGTTTTACTGGATCTCAGTGCAGCATTTGATACAGTTGACCACAACCTATTACTCAAACGACTGGAGAACTGGACAGGTCTTTCAGGAACTGTACTAAACTGGTTCAAAACATACGTAGAAAACAGGAAATACTTTGTATCAATAGGTAACTTCACATCTGAGCAGACAAGTATCACATGTGGAGTTCCCCAAGGTTCCATCTTGGGACCCCTTCTGTTTAACATCTACATGCTCCCACTGGCACAGATTATAAACAACAACAAAATGAACTACCACAGCTATGCAGATGACACACAAATATATATCACAATGTCACCAGGAGACCGAGGCCCTGTACAGGCTCTTGGTAAATGCATTGAGGAAATTAATGACTGGTTGTGCCACAATTTTCTCCAGCTAAACAAAACTGAGGTAATAGTCTTTGGCGCCAAAGAAAAACGATTACAGGTCACCAGAGAACTTCAATCTATACATCTAAAAACCACAAACCAGGCGAGAAATTTGGGTGTAGTGATGGATGCAGACCTAAACTTAGAAAAACACATTAAGACAATAACAAAGTCAGCTTACTATCACCTCAAGAATATATCAAGGATAAAAGATCTGATGTCTCAACAGGACCTGGAAAAACTAGTCCATGCATTCATCTTTAGTAGGCTTGATTACTGTAACAGCATCTTTACAGGTCTACCTAAAAAATCAGTCAGACAACTACAGCTCATTCAGAACTCTGCTGCTCGAGTCCTCACTAAGACCAAAAAAGTGGACCACATCAGTCCAGCTCTGAGGTCCTTACACTGGCTGCCTGTCCGTCAGAGGATAGACTTTAAAGTTCTGATGCTGGCCTATAAAGCTCTGAATGGTTTAGGACCAAAATACATCAATGACCTCCTGACCCAGTATGAACCTTCCAGATCCCTCAGGTCATCTGGATCCGGTCTTTTATCAGTTCCCAGAGTCAGAACCAGACACGGAGAAGCTGCATTCAGCTTTTATGCTCCTTATATCTGGAACAAACTCCCAGAAAGCCTCAGATCAGCTGAAACACTCAGTTTATTTAAATCCAGGTTGAAGACTCACCTGTTCTCAGCTGCATTTAAATAAAGCACCAAATCCACACTTTAAGCTTAAATTTCAAAACTTACATTTAACTACTGATTTTATCTACTGTTCTGATTTTATCTGTTTTGATTTTATATACTGTTTTGTTTGTTTGTTTGTTAATTAGTTAGTTAGTTTATTTGCTTGTTTTAATCAATTTTAAATCATGCTTTTTATTTGTTCTTGTTTCTAATGTCTCTGTAAAGCACTTTGAATCACCTTGTTGTTGAATTGTGCTATACAAATAAACTTGCCTTGCCTTGCCTTAAACTACTGATAATTTCTTTGTAGTTGCTACATGTATCCACACACCTTACATAAACTACATTTTAATAAAACGCGACTGACCAAATTGTATTTACTACTTATTCTAGTAGGAGTTTGGAAAGAAAGGCGTCTGGACTTCTTTAAGTTGCTTGACGACGATTCATCTCATCCGAGAAGTTTCTTCAGTTCGAGGGTCTGAGTACTGAGTGGTGCATTCCTTTACCCAGAGATCTCCTAAAGAGTTGTAATCATTTACATCCTTCCATGTGGACATAAAAGTGAATATTATATTAAATGCAGAGCATTCAAAGACACTGGAGGACAGACCTACCCTCCTACCTTACAACAGCTTCTGTTTCGTTACTGTTTTCTTTAATGTCCAGCAGGTGGCGCTGTATGATAAGTGATGAAAGGAAGCCTGGGCCCAGCGCTGATGTATGACTGTTTTTGCAACACAATGCAAGACGAGGCAAAGACACACAGTAGATACTAAGAGAGCATGTGTGTTTATGAATCCCATACGTGTCTAACTGCTTATTGAAGCTCAACATTAACTACAGTAATGCCGTTTGGTCAATATGAGCATGTGTCTGATGCGAGGACAGCAGATTCTTATTATGATGAGCTGTCCTGAACAAGCATCACAACACTTGGAGTGATTTACTGGTCTGCGGAGTACCTGGAGTGAGTCCTGTGCTCCCAGTACACCTCCAGCCCACGCTGGCAGCCACTAAGGTTAAAGAGTCATTCCACATTGACCTCTGCGTCACTGCTTCTTCAGAACATCCACCTGTCCTCCACCTCCTCCTCTTTAGGTCTGGTAGGCACTGGCACAGCTTTGTCCCTGTGGCCGTGGCACAGCTGCACACTTTCTGTTCTGTACCTCTTTCATCTTAATAGATGAGCTTCTGCCCAGCGACTACAGGAAAATAAATAAATAAATAAAACACCCTTATCGGCCGCGACACGGCTCCTCAATTGTCAATCTGATCGATGTGTGCAGCTCGGATCTAGGCCACTGCATTAGTTGCAGAGGCTCCTGGCCGCTTGCCGCGGATGCACATCACTGCTCACATCTTGTTGCTGTTGTGTTGTAATTGTTTTGTTATTGCGGCTCACACTGGCTATAGCACGCTGTCCATTTAAATGTTCGAATAGCACCAGACAGCCTAATGCTCACGACCTGGTACATTTCTTCAATGTCATCGTGGAACATCCGCCTACAAAGTATTTATCTGTACTTACTGAAATGGTTTATTAAGCTTTCGTAAACACCCTGTCTAACATCTCTCTTCGGCCTAACATTTATCAGCTATTTATAAGCTGTCAGAGTTAAGAAAGTGACCTGAAGCAGGCATCACAATGAGCTCAACGCAGACTAAAGCTGCTGCAGTCCTTTAAGAGGCACCATGATGTTTTCTATCAATGGCATGTAATGTCTCAGCAGAGGTCCTCCTCCTCCTCCTTTCTCTGTTTTCTCGGGGGCAAAAGCCTGAGTCGCCACGCCAGTCCCAATAAATCCTCAGCTGAGAGTGGCAGCAGCAGCAGCAGCAGCAGCAGGCCTGCATTCTTCAGGAGCTAGCACTTCCCCTAATCTGCCCTGGAGTGTTGGAGCAACAGTTGGCCTGCCTGGCAGGGATAGAGGGAAAGGGATAGAAGAGGAGAGGAGGGGGCTCCCTGGTGACCAGAGCGTGATGTGTTTGTGAAAACACTGGGAATGTTGGAATTGGATATGTTCAGACTCTCCCCTAAGTGGGCCTGGAGAGATGCAGAGGCTTATTTTTGGCAGATGTGTTCATTTGCTGTCCTAAACTAAAGCACTAAAGCACTTCTGGATGGATGCAAACTGCATTTCGTTGCCCTGTACCTGTGCATGTGCAATGACAATAAAGTTGAATTCTATTCTATTCTATTCTAAACACAGAGACAAACAGAGCGCTTTAGCCTACCTGCCACACTTTCCTTTTTTTTCATGATGCGTGACACTTTGACCCCACTCTGGTGTGTGTTTGTGTTGGAGAAAGCAGAAGAAGGAAAGAGATGACGGGGAGAGGCATTGGACTACAAAATGCCTTGCAGATGTGTGCAGCAAGCCAGGAGACTTTGTTGGCAACGGGCAGATCGTAACTCTGTGCCGTGAACGAGTTTGAAAGGTTTCGTATAAAACACGCAATTCGTGAAACGTATTTGCACGTCTTTAAGCGCATCCTTGCTGAGAAGGCGATCAACAGACTGATTGTGCGACAGACCTGGTCGATGCAAGGTTTGGATAGCTGACACAGCCCGTGCAGCCTTTATAGAGGAGAACAGGCCCCCGTGAATGAATTCCTCTCTGCTGGTCTCTAGTTTCAATTGATTGCTTTAATTTGGCCTATAATGAGTGGGAGGCCTCCCGCCTGCAATTAATGCATGAGTATATGTGTGTGAGTGTGTGAGTGTGTATACTTGTAGGTTGTGTTTAATTACTGCAGTGGATGGATGCTGTGTGGCCCAGCAGGATCCTGCAGGAATGGAAAGATCCACAACTGTGTTGGCATCCACTGACACCTCAGCCCACATTGCATCGGTGCCAGGTCTTAATGCCTTCCAGTCTGACGGAGGAAGCCAGGTTTTTTCATTAGCGCCACGAATCCCTGTGTTTGACCTTGTCAACTGAGCTCTGAAAAATCCGGGGACAAAGATTTTTCAGAGGAACTCGGGGATAAGGTGTGTGGTCACGAAAATTCTACACGACCGACTGAAAACAAGCAATTTTGGTTTAGCAGGCGACGATCGATAGATAAAGAGCTTTTCCACAGGACTCGTTCACCCGTTCATTTATGGGTGAATGAAGTGCGTTAAATCTTGAAACTCAGGATTCAGTATCTTACCCGAAGATACTTTGGTGATTCGAGCAGCCAGGGATCAAACTATCAATACTTCGATTAGTAGACAACCTGCTGTGCCTCTCGAGTCACGGGCATCCCAAGATCTGTAGCATGTTTATCAAAGTAAAAGGAAAAGAGAAAAAGTACAGAGTATTTCGAGGTAGTACTCTACTACTTTAAGTGTTCGCTGTTCCCTTTGAACATTAATCCTGCAGCAAGCGTTTTAGGTATGTGAAAATATAGTGGAGTAAAGGTGTGCTTGCCTGTGTTTGTCGTAATGCAAGCTTTTCCTTCCTATGGTTTGGTGGAGTGCATGCGAGTGCATGTGAGTGCATGTGAGTGCATGTGAGTGCATGTGAGTGCATGTGTTTCAGAAACTGTCGTCCGGGATCTAGAAAGAAACTAAGAGCGCCACCTCCTGCACTAAGTTGTAAAAACGGCGTGGGTCTGTTTATGTGGACTTTTATTTTATTCCAGCTGCAGAGTCTGTGCTCTACATTTGCTCGTCTCTGTTTTACACCCGAGCGTCTCGTTCAGAGACATGCGAACAGACGCGTGCAGAGCAGAGCAGAGGAATTTGAGGTGAAGACAAGTGTTCTTCAGAGTAAGACCTCTCAACGCCAAGTTTTATCATCCGTGTTTTTGAAATACAAACCAGGAGGAAGCAGCATGTGGATCAACCTCAGCGTGTCATAGCCAATCACTGCATTTCACAGCTCTAGCAAGGGCTAATATTTGTGGCTGGGTTTGTTCTGTTGGCTCTATACTGTACACAGCTTCTAAATGAAAAGGAAGAGAAAGGACGATGAAATGGATCCCATACAACCCATTTAATACTTGCACTCTGCTACATTTGAACTGGAAATGTGCTGTAGGTCACAGTTTTTAATCTGAAAGTGCCGTTGAGTTTATTTTTATATTCGGATGGTTGTGTCATTGTCCCAATAATTAAGAACCTCTCTTTATGACACAACAGTGGGCACATGATAACATTATAGAGATTAAAGCAAAAACAAATAAACACCCTTGTCACCCTCCCTCTGCCTCTCATTTGTCTCCCCATCTCTGTGTTTATGTTTTAATACAATCATGCTTGCTCATCAGCAGTGGAGGCCAGACATCTCTTCTCTCTGGGCAACAGCAGTGGCGGCAGCTCCCCTGGGGCACAGCGGGGGCGGCGGTGGGCTTGGTTTGTTGTGTGCCGCCGCTGTCAGTCTGTAGTGAATGCAAATGAGACTGCTCCCTCTGATAAACTCTCTGTGTACTCCCAGACGCTAACTCGAACTCTCGCTATCGCCCTCTCCCTCTGCATTTCTTGTCCCGTCTATCTCAAGGTCCTCGGGCTGCGCACGGCGTCCTCCACCTTTGTTTAAATCACGATAACAAGATGCACTTAGCACTCAACTGTCACACACGCACATCCAGTTCACGGTGGCTTTGTTACACTGCAGGCATGCTGATTGCTAAAAGATCATTTTGAAAGTTTCTGGTTTTTGTTGCAGGTGACTCTTTAAAGCAGGGATCCCAGTATGCAGTGCACCTTTTGTTCTTATCACTATTGATTATAAGATACAAGGGGTGCTTCTGGTTCAAGGGCTGGAGGGTCCGCTTATAGATAACAGGAGTAAGACCATTACCACCACACCACGCCTCTTTACCTTCAAATGAGTCTTTGATTGGATCTGAATTTGAATTTAAATGCTCCGATTAGCTGAGAGAGAGAGTCTCAAGCACCAATATCCTGTGGTTGTATGTGGAAAATACATTCAGTTTATTTATGCTTCATTAATAACAGAGTGTAATTATTTGTCAAAATCTCCAGTAGGACTAACCTCAACCTCAGCTTAATTATGTTTGATTTGTTTCATGCTAATTTGAAGTATGAAGCGAACTTCTTAATGGTGTTTCGTGTTTGATTGTGCTCAAGCTCCTGATGGATGCCATTTGTTTTTTCCCCAAGTCATTAAGCAAATAATCTTCTGTTGATTGCCCCACGCTAATTACACTCGCCAATGCTGGAGGCTTCCGCGCAGTATTGAACAAAACAGCTGCACAGGTACGTCTGAAGAGGCTTTAGCTCAGCTGTCTGCCTCTCCATATTTTTGGCATTGTTCATAAAGGTGACTTATTGTTTCCAGCAAAAGCGGGAATCATACAGCATCTTTTATTCACGGCTCCTCAGCACTGGTGACACGACTGACCTTGCATCCTAATGTATAAGCTGATCCCAGAAGACCAGCGTGTCTGGAAAGACTTCAAAAAGAAACAGACGCAACAGTATTATCAACTATTTATGTGCCGCACAGACCCCCAAATACAACGTGAGACAAGAAAACAGCGGTGGAGATGAAAAAACGTTGTTTTCCCTCAGCTGCTGGTTATTGAAAGCATACATCATAAAATGTGAAAAAGTACAGAAGCAGCGTTTTCACTGAGGCTACGCACATTTCTCTGAATATGTTAAATGTGGATGAATTACATGTACAGTATGTCTGTGTGTCACTCTAAACGTCTGTCAGCTCTTAACTCTGAAAGCCGAGTGATTTGAACCCTTCAGTAAAGGAAAAGATCCGCTGTGCTTCCCAAGAAGTTGAGTCAGCTTTAAAATCTGATCCCATCCTTGTACCGAGTGTGTTCCTCCACACTGTTCTCACAGGCCTGCAAAATGCTAGTATTAAGAGTGACCTCCAGTCATACCTGCAGCTGCTTCTGGAGACCTTTCACATTTGCAAAATGAAACGGAGACGGAATAAAAAGAACGGTTGTGAAGCAGCATTCAGGTCAGTGAAGTTGTAAACTCAGTGCTAGAAATAACTAGACTGCTGTAGAGCTGAGGACTGCATGATAACAGTGGTGTCAAAATACAGGTTTGTCAAAGCACACACAGCAGCTACTTTACTAGGTACACCTGCCCAGCTGCTTGTTAACACACATCGCACAGCATCGTCTCAGTACGTGGTCAAGACAACCTCCTGAAGATCAACCCGAGCATCAGAAGGGGGAACGGCGACTTAAAGGACTTTGAACGTGGCATGGTTGTCAGTGCCTGACAGGCTGATCTGAGTATTTCAGCAACTGCTGAATTTCCCCACACAACCATCTCTGGGGTTCACAGAGATCTGAGTGGGTAAAATGCCTCGTTGATGCCAGACAGCAGAGCAGCACGTCCTCAGTGCTTTGACTTGGTCCACGTTTTGCTGACCTGTATCCATCGTTTGATAGCTGCTCACTCACCGTGCTGTCGTCTCTCCATCGCTCCACTCATTTGCACAGATTGAATAGTTAATTTGTTATCACGCTAGGTTTCACGTGGTTTTCCAGTGTACTGAAAATAATGAGTTCTTTGTGCTCAAGTTACACACCTCAGAGTGAAATCCTTCAAAGAGAGAATCGGTGACATCGAGGGAAATAATTTGGCTCGCGGTGAAATCATTTTCAGTCAGAATCAGCTGTGACGTGTCTCCTGTGTCGTCATAGCGACATCACAGCGCCTTTACATCGGGTCTATGGGATTAGCCTGAAATATTCAAACACATTAACACCCAGTGTAAAACACTCAGCATCTTTTTGTAGGGATGGGTATCGTTTAGGTTTTATCCGATACCGGTGCCAAACCGGTACTTTTGAAACGGTGCCGGTGCTTAAACGGTGCTCAAACCGGTGCTTAAAGAATGGAGAACACAAAATTGGTCCAAAAACCTCTCATGTTCAGCTGTTTTTTGTAAAAAGATAACAATGTTAGCCTTTTCTGCAGCTATGGGGCATATATGGTATCACTCTTGGCTGGAAGCAGTGCTTAAACAATGGAAAAAACACAAACTTTGTCCAAAACCTCTCATGTTTAACTGTTTTCCACTTTTTCTTTGGTCATTTTAGCCTTTTTGGCCAGGGTGAAGGGAGTATCTGCCATCAAACAAGAAGACAGCCACATGTAGCTATGATGATGTTTGCTAGTTCACCTTACATGCATTAATGTAATAACGTGGTTAGCCTACTCAACGTAAATTACACACGAACAACATTAAGCTACTCACGCAGAGAAGAACGGCTGCTGCTGCATCATCATCCTCATCATTTCTGATACACTGGCAGGGCTAGGGGCCAGGACTCTCCTCTTCGGGGTTTTTGGGGGATATTGCTAACTCCGGGTCAGATAACAGGCAACCCACGCACAGTAGATGCGCTCGGTGTGAGGTCTCGCAGCAAGCTATCAAATACGGCGCATTTCTGGGCTTTTTAAAAAAACGCTATGCGTCGCCAGGTGTTTCATCAGATTCTTGGTGTTGCCTCCTTTGACAGTATCACAGTATCAGCTTAAAGCACTTGTTGCTGCTGAGTTTGCATATTTTGCTGTGAAGTACAGCCAGACTTTTGACCGCTTCGCCTTGGGCATTTTAATCTGTAGCTCTGCTCTAAAAGAACGTACGTACCTGGCCCCGCCTACTATCCTGGGAAACGTAAAATTATTGGCTAGAAGTGTATCACAGCTCAGGAAAAAACAGCACCGAAATAAAGCACCGAAATGTGCGCTGCTTTTCGGTCTGGTTACTACCGTTTATGTCAGAACCGGTGCCGTCATGGCACCGGACACCGGTACCCATCCCTATCTTTTTGTGTGTCTGTGGTTATTTCAGCACACTTACTGGCAGCCAATTATCTTCTTTCATACAGTTCACACTAAAGGCAGACATATCAAACATTATACATGCGCCACACTTCATACATATGTCCACTGCTCTGTGGCTATAGCGTTACTTCTGTAAGAATGCTTGTTATTGCCCTTGGCCTCAGCTGTGGCGGTAGATATCAGAGATAACAGCTTTCTCTCTCCTCCACAGTCCTCGGGGACAAACACAGACTGATGAGCCTGGCCCTGGAGAACAGTGGCTACCAGGATAGTTAACATTCCTGTTAGTGTAGCTTACCTCTGTTTCAGATAAGCACTACTTAGTGTATTTATATTGTAAGATGAATCACATGCACTGGAATGGATTTGGAATGCATCCCAAAGACTGAGGATAATGCCTCCATGCAGATTAACTTGTTGTGCAAAAGGATGCAGGCATCTACAGCACTCCTGCACTGCTTTATAAATAGTCCGAGGTTGTGCATATGTTTGCAAATGAGCCCGCACAGCAAAAATTGAGCAAATTAAGTGTGTGTGTGTGGTATGTGTGTGTTCCAGTGAACTTGTGCCTGCACGTTTGTCTGTGCACCTGTGTGTGTGTATATGTATGCATGTGTGTGGATGATTCTTCTTGCCCGGCTGGGTTTGTTTAACTGAATGTTGTTTCCTCTGAGACCTGGCCCATCCAGCGCCTCCAGCTATGGGCTTTAACCCAAGTTGCTGTGAGCTGTGTGACCCACCACATCAAATGCAGCACACACACACGTATCTCTGAACACACATCCTCAGCTTTAATTTATGCAATCAGCGCTCTCGATTTACATACATTACCATGGATCATACATGTTGAGGCTTCTTGCAAGGTCACTGCTGCAAAGCTCCCCTGTGTGAACGGATGATACCATGTATGATAGCTGCAACAGTATATCACCGGTTTATCTCAGGAGCTGCAATGAGATTTGACACTGCACTGCGCTATATGCTACTATCCCTGCGCTGTCCCCGCTGCCTGCTGTAAACGCTGAAGACACGTGACATGCATAGACCTCATTATCATATAATTGCAGGGCACAGCAGCGAGGATGTCTCTTTTTGCACAAGAGCCCTTAATAGGCCTCAATAGGCCCTCTGTTTCCTCTGTGGACGTATGTAATGACATATGTGCTGGTGAGTGCTCGTGAGAGTGGGCTGGACCCAGTGATGTCTCTCTCATCTACCTCTCTCCTTTCCTTATCCCTCCCTCTCTCTGAAGTGGTTAATATGCATGTCCGTGGACATGTTCCTTTGGCTTCTGGCTTCCACTCTCAGCACGGCTCCCTGCAGGATTGGACATAGTGATAGCAGCAGGTCCAGCCCCACTTTCCTCTTTGTATCAGGCCACTGGAAAAGCTATGGATAATTCACCTCTCCTCACTCCCCTGTCTCTAACTGAGATGGATGCAGATGAGCCTTTCTGTACCTCTCGGTGTGTATGTGCATGCTCGTGCAGGAGGCGGTGCGCCTTAAGCAAGAAATGGATTGGTCTGTGTCTTTAGACTGGGCCCTGGTGAGGCAGGCGGAGAGTATAATCTGATTTAAAGCATGTCAAGGATTGTGAATAATTTCCTCATTACCCCCACCTCTCCCGTCATTTTCAGGGCATATTTAATTTAACAAGAAGAGGGCGGTTTGCACTCATGTGGTTTTGTGTGTGTGTGTGTGTATTTGTGCGTGTGCCACATCTGCTGAAGATTCTCTCATATCGTCCTGCTCAAGGAGGAAAGAATCACTCACTCTCTCTCTCTCCGTCTCTCACTTTGCCTCCCTCTCCGACCCCCTGAGAGCTACAGCTGTCACAGTGTCACTTTTCCCATCCATAATTGAGGACTGTGCACTGCACAAAGCCCATGAAACCATGTCAACCACTTCCAGTTGCTCCTGTTAAATAATCAGGCAGAACCAAAAGTGCCAGGGGGAAATATGCACATGCAGCTGCCTGTATCGCTGACTTGTGTAATCAGTTCTCAACTTACTCCTCCTCCTCCCCCCCCCCAAAACCAAGATTGTTCGCTCACCTCTGAGGCAAATCCTGTTCTAGACTCGTCCAATACAAGAGCCTGAACACCAGCATTCATTGGTTCTCAGGGTTGAAGGTGGGCGTGGCTTACTATGAGCACTGTTTTATGTAATGTGTTTCCTCGATTTACCCTCTACATGTCTACACTTTCTTTTCCTTTGCATCCAACTCACCCGTGCGTCACACCCAAGCAGCTCCCCTGCTTACATAACTGTCTGCTGCCTTACCTGCCTTTGTTGTCACCCTGCTGTGGTAAGCTATTGTTTTTTCCAGCCATTTCCGACTATTTGTATCTGGTTAAACTCTGGATTTGGATCCTCCTCCTTCTGTTTTGTTCTACACCACATGACCATGACGGAGTCTAGGTTGAGCTTGACAACAGCCTAAGAGACACTAAGAGAAATGTTTTGTGTAAGAAACATGTGAAAAACTGAGGCTACATGCTGTTAGTTAAATGCGCTCAGCGACAGATCATCAGAATTCCTGTATCAAAGCAGAAATTCTCGCATTTTGTGTCTACACTGCCTTGTGTGTCTGCACCGTCTTGTGTCTGCACCGTCTTGTGTCTGCACTGCCCTGTGTGTCTGCACTGCCTTGTGTGTCTGCGCTGCCTTGTGTGTCTGCACTGCCCTGTGTGTCTGCACTGCCTTGTGCTGCACTGCCTTGTGTGTCTGCGCTGCCTTGTGTGTCTGCGCTGCCTTGGGCTGCACCGCCTTGTGTGTCTGCACTGCCGTGTGTCTGCACCGCCTTGTGTGTCTGCACTGCCTTGTGCTGCACTGCATTGTGTGTCTGCACTGCCTTGTGTGTCTGCACCGCCTTGTGTGTCTGCACTGCCTTGTGCTGCACTGCCTTGTGTGTCTGCGCTGCCTTGTGTGTCTGCGCTGCCTTGGGCTGCACCGCCTTGTGTGTCTGCACTGCCTTGTGCTGCACTGCCTTGTGTGTCTGCACCGCCTTGTGTGTCTGCACTGCCTTGTGTGTCTGCACCGCCTTGTGTGTCTGTACTGCCTTGTGCGTCTGCACTACATTGTGTGTCTGCACCACCTTGTGTGTCTGCACTGCCTTGTGCTGCACTGCCTTGTGTGTCTGCACCGCCTTGTGTGTCTGCACTGCCTTGTGCTGCACTGCATTGTGTGTCTGCACTGCCTTGTGCTGCACCGCTTTGTGTGTCTGCGCTGCCTTGTGTGTCTGCACCGCCTTGTGTGTCTGCACTGCATTGCGTGTCTGGGTTGCCTTGTGTGTCTGCACCGCCTTGTGTGTCTGCACTGCATTGTGTGTCTGGGTTGCCTTGTGTGTCTGCACTGCCTTGTGTGTCTGTACTGCCTTGTGCTGCACTACATTGTGTGTCTGCACCGCCTTGTGTGTCTGCACCGCCTTGTGTGTCTGCACTGCATTGTGTGTCTCCACTGCCTTGTGCTGCACCGCTTTGTGTGTCTGCACTGCCTTGTGTGTCTGCACCATCTTGTGTCTGCACCGCCTTGTGCTCCACTGTCTTGTGCTGCACTGTCTTGTGTGTCTGCACTGCCTTGTGCTGCACCGCTTTGTGTGTCTGCGCTGCCTTGTGTGTCTGCACCGCCTTGTGTGTCTGCACTGCATTGCGTGTCTGGGTTGCCTTGTGTGTCTGCACTGCATTGTGTGTCTCCACTGCCTTGTGCTGCACCGCTTTGTGTGTCTGCACTGCCTTGTGTGTCTGCACCATCTTGTGTCTGCACCGCCTTGTGCTCCACTGTCTTGTGCTGCACTGTCTTGTGTGTCTGCACCGCCTTGTGTGTCTGCACTGCCTTGTGTCTGCACCATCTTGTGTCTGCACCGCCTTGTGCTGTACTGCCTTGTGCTGCACTGTCTTGTGTGTCTGCACCGCCTTGTGTGTCTGCACTGCCTTGTGTGTCTGCACCATCTTGTGTCTGCACCGCCTTGTGCTGTACTGCCTTGTGTCTGCACTGCATTGTGTGTCTGCACCATCTTGTGTCTGCGCTGCCTTGTGCTGCACTGTCTTGTGTGTCTGCACTGCATTGTTCAATTCAATTCAATTCAATTTTATTTATATAGCGCCAAATCACAACATAAGTCGCCTCAAGGCGCTTCATAGATACAGAGAAAAACCCAACAATCATATGACCCCCTGTGAGCAAGCACTTTAGCGACAGTGGGAAGGAAAAACTCCCTTTTAACAGGAAGAAACCTCAGACAGAACCAGGCTCAGGGAGGGGCGGGGCCATCTGCTGCGACCGGTTGGGGTGAGAGAAGGAAGACAGGATAAATACATGCTGTGGAAGAGAGACAGAGGTTAATAACAGATATGATTCAATGCAGAGAGGTCTGTTAATACATAGTGAGTGAGAAAGGTGACTGGAAAGGAAAAACTCAATGCATCATGGGAATCCCCCGGCAGCCTACGTCTATTGCAGCATAACTAAGGGAGGATTCAGGGTCACCTGGTCCAGCCCTAACTATATGCTTTAGCAAAAAGGAAAGTTTGAAGCCTAATCTTGAAAGTAGAGATAGTGTCTGTCTCCTGAATCCAAACTGGAAGCTGGTTCCACAGAAGAGGGGCCTGAAAACTGAAGGCTCTGCCTCCCATTCTACTTTTAAATACTCTAGGAACAACAAGTAGGCCTGCAGAGCGAGAGCGAAGTGCTCTAATAGGGTGATATGGTACTACAAGGTCATTAAGATAAGATGGGGCCTGATTATTTAGGACCTTGTATGTGAGGAGCAGGATTTTGAATCCTGGATTTAACAGGAAGCCAAAACAGGAGAAATCTGCTCTCTCTTTCTAGTCCCTGTCAGGACTCTTGCTGCAGCATTTTGGATCAGCTGAAGGCTTTTCAGTGAGTTTTTTGGACATCCTGATAATAATGAATTACAGTCGTCCAGCCTGGAAGTAATAAATGCATGAACTAGTTTTTCAGCGTCACTCTGAGACAGGATATTTCTAACTTTAGAGATGTTGCACAAATGGAAGAACGCAGTCTTACATATTTGTTTAATATGTGCTTTGAAGGACATGTCCTGGTCAAAAATGACTCCAAGGTTCCTCACAGCGTTACTGGAGGCCAAGGTAATGCCATCCAGAGGAAGAATCTGGTTAGAGACCATATTTCTAAGCTTTTCAGGGCCGAGTACAATAACCTCAGTTTTATCTGAATTAAGAAGCAAAAAGTTAGCGGCCATCCAGGTCTTTATGTCTTTAAGACATTCCTGCAGTTTAACTAATTGGTGTGTGTTATCTGGCTTCATGGACAGATAGAGCTGGGTGTCATCAGCATAGCAGTGTAAATGTATGCTATGTCTTCTAATGATACTGCCTAAGGGAAGCATGTATAATGTAAACAGAATTGGTCCTAGCACTG
Organism: Aulonocara sp. 'chitande type north' Nkhata Bay; assembly: GCF_057382095.1. NCBI lineage: Eukaryota > Metazoa > Chordata > Actinopteri > Cichliformes > Cichlidae > Aulonocara > Aulonocara sp. 'chitande type north' Nkhata Bay. The sequence continues at coordinate 1,556,008 of NC_141353.1, forward strand.
AACCCTGTGGAACTCCATAATTAACCTCAGTGTGTGAAGAGGACTCTCCATTTACATGCACAAACTGGAGTCTATTAGATAGATATGATACAAACCACTGCAGTGCAGTACCTGTAATACCTACAGCATGTTCTAATCGCTCTAATAGGATATTATGGTTGACAGTATCGAATGCTGCACTAAGGTCTAGCAGGACAAGCACAGAGATGAGTCCACTGTCAGAGGCCATAAGAAGATCATTTGTAACCTTCACTAAAGCTGTTTCTGTGCTGTGCTGAGCTCTGAAACCTGACTGAAACTCTTCAAATAAACCATTCCTCTGCAGATGATCTGTTAGCTGTTTGACAACTACTCTTTCAAGGATGTTTGATATGAAAGGAAGGTTGGAGATTGGCCTATAATTAGCTAAGACTGCTGGGTCTAGAGATGCTTTTTGAGTAAAGGTTTAACTACAGCCAGCTTGAAGGCCTGTGGCACATAGCCGATTATTAGAGATAGGTTGATCATATTTAAGATCGAAGAATTAATTAATGGCAGGACTTCTTTGAGCAGTTTTGTAGGAATGGGGTCTAAAAGACACGTTGATGGTTTGGAGGAAGTAATTATTGAAGTTAACTCAGAAAGATCAATTAGAGAAAAAGAGTCTAACTTAACATCAATGGTACTAAGAGTAACTGTAGATAATATTACATCTGTGGGATGATTACTGGTAATTTTTCCTCTAATGATAAAAATGTTATTTGTGAAGAAGTTCATGAAGTCATTACTAGTTAACGTTAAAGGGATGGTTGGCTCAACAGAGCTCTGACTGTTTGTCAGCCTGGCTACAGAGCTGAAGAGAAACCTGGGGTTGTTCTTATTTTCTTCAATCAGTGATGAATAGTAAGATGTTCTGGCTTTGTGGAGGGCTTTCTTATAAAGCAGCAAACTATTTCTCCAGGCTAAATGATGATCCTCTAAATTTGTGACACGCCATTTCCTCTCCAGATTACGAGTCATCTGCTTTAGGCTACGTGTTTGAGAATTATACCACGGAGTCAGGTACTTCTGATTAGAGACCTTAGTTTTCACTGGAGCTACAGTATCCAGAGTCGTACGTAGTGAGGAGGTGAAATTATTAACAAGATAATTGACCTCTGTTGGGGTAGCGTTCAGATAGCTGCTCTGCTCTGTGTTGGTACAGGGCATTGAAGATGATAACAGTGGGTGGATTATATTCTTAAACTTAGTTACAGCGCTTTCAGAAAGACATCTACTTTGATAAAGTCTACTCTCCACCGCTGTGTAATCAATTATTGTAAATGTAAATGTTATCAGGAAATGATCAGACAGGAGAGGGTTTTCAGGAAACACTGTTAAATGTTCAGTTTCTATGCCATATGTTAACACAAGATCTAGAGTGTGATTAAAGTGGTGGGTGGGTTCTTTTACATTTTGACAGAAGCCGATTGAGTCTAATAACAGATTAAATGCCATGTTGAGGCTGTCATTTTTAGCATCTACATGGATGTTAAAATCACCCACAATAATTATTTTATCTGAGCTCAGAACTAAATTAGATATAAAGTCTGAGAAATCAGACAGAAACTCTGTGTAAGGCCCAGGTGGACGATAGATGATAACAAGTAAGACTGGTTTCTGAGTTTTACAGCTGGGGTGGACGAGGCTAAGCATCAGGCTTTCAAATGAATTAAAAGTCTGTCTTGGTCTTTCATTAATTAATAGGCTTGTGTGAAAAATTGCTGCCACACCTCCCCCTCGGCCTGTGCTTCGAGGTTTCTGGTAGTTAGAATGACTCGGGGGTGTTGATTAATTTAAACTAACACAATCATCCTGCTGCAACCAGGTTTCTGTAAGGCAGAGTAAATCGATTTGTTGATCAATTATTAAGTCATGTACTAACAGAGACTTGGAGGAGAGAGACCTAATATTTAATAATCCACATTTCACTGTTTTACTCTTTGGTTCAGATGTGGATACTGTATTGTTCTTTCTTTGTGATTGTTTATGTTTAAGTTGTTTGTTGCTGGTTTTTAGTTTGTTTTTTGTCTTTTTGGAAGCTGACACAGTCTCTATGGAGATGGGTTTTTGGGGGGGTAGCAGGAGGAGAGAAGCTGCAGAGAGGCGTGTAAGACTGGAACTCTGCTTCCTGGTCCCAACTCTGGATAGTCATATTTTGGGGGGTTTAATAAATTTGTCCATATTTCTAGAAATGAGAGCTGCTCCATCCAAAGTGGGATGGATGCCGTCTCTCCTAACAAGACCAGGTTTCCTCCAGAAGGTTTGCCAATTATCTATGAAGCCCACATCGTTTCTGGGACACCACTCAGACAGCCAGCAATTTAAGGAGAACATGCGGCTAAACATGTCACTCCTGGTCTGATTGGGGAGGGGACCAGAGAAAACTACAGAGTCCGACATTGTTTTGGCAAAGTTGCACACCGATTCAATATTGATTTTAGTGACCTCCGATTGGCGTAACCGGGTGTCATTACTGCCGACGTGAATTATGATTTTACTGAATTTACATTTACCCTTAGCCAGCAGTCTTAAATTTCCTTCAATGTCGCCTGCTCTGGCCCCTGGAAGACAATTGACTATGGTTGCCGGTGTCTCTAGCTTCACATGTCTAAGAACAGAATCACCAATTACCAGAGTTTGACCCCCGGCGGGTGTGTCGCCGAGTGGGGAAAAACGGTTAGACACATGAACGGGTTGGTGGTGTACCTGGGGCTTCTGTTTAGGACTATGCTTCCTCCTCACCGTGACCCAGCCGCCCTCTTTCCCCAGCTGCTTGGGATCTGCCGGTGAACAGCTAGCAGGGCCTACGCTATCTTCGGCTGCACCAGTTACAGGGGCTTGGCTAGCTACGGGTGAATGAAGGGTGCGAAGCTGAGTCTCCAATTCAGTAATCCTGGCCTCCAGAGCTGCAAATATGCTACATTTGTTACAGATATCATTACTGCTAAAGGAGGCCGAGGAGTAACTAAACATCTGACACAATGAGCAAGAAAGTGCAGGAGGGAGAGGTGAAGTAGCCATGGTGCTAACGAGTCAACTACGAGCTAAGCTAAGCTAGCGAAACAGTACAGAGACAGTGAGTGAATACTTTGGCTATAAATTAGGTAGTGAGTACACAGAAAGTGTGCTTCGGATGAAGCACGTGAAGATTATACTATGAAAGAAGAATGTATTTAAAAGTTGTTAATTTAAATTGCTAAGCAAATAAGCTACTCAGAAGCACCACTGTGTTTGAGCAGGAACAGGAAGTGATACTCTACCGCAGAGCGAGCGAACACCAAGTGACAGCGCCACCAAGAGCAGTGTGTCTGCACTGCCTTGTGCTGCAGTGTCTTTTGTGTCTGCACTGCCTTGTGTGTCTGCACTGCCTTGTGTGTCTGCACTGCATTGTGTGTCTGCACTGCCTTGTGTCTGCACTGCATTGTGTGTCTGCACTGCCTTGTGTCTGCACTGCCTTGTGTGTCTGCACTGCCTTTTTGTTTTTTGCTCTTTGTCTTGGATGGTCTTGGAGGAACGCTGTGCTCTACCACTGCACGTGGCTGACATGAAAATAAAGCCACCTGGATGGCCCTTAAAAATGCATCCCTTTAGAGCCCTGGGGACCAAAAATGGTCCCGCCCCAAAAGTGCAATAAAAAGATTATATATTCATATTTTTTTCCACTTTAAATTGGTCAGTCTTTTAAAACTACTTCTCCCTGAAATATTCATATAAAGTTTTAATTATATTTTCGTTGTTTTAACCCTTTAAATCCCAGTTTTATTACATGAGCGCTCTGTTTTTTAGCCCCAAAAAACAAAAAACTAAATATTTTCCAAAAAAAACATTTGAAGTAATATTTGTTTGTTATTATAATTAGGCCTTTAGATGGACTAAAGATTGGCACCAACAGTCATTTCGATCGCCTTTTATTTTTTTTTTCAGGACCAGAAAATGGTCTCCAGGCGGCAAATGCTCCTCCTCTAAAGGGGGCAGGGATAGCTCAGTAGGTAAAGTGGTCGCCCCATGATCGGAAGGTCGGCGGTTCGAATCCACTTAACGGCTACCCTGAGGTACCCCTGAGCAAGGTACCGTCCCTACACACTGCTCCCCGGGCGCCTGCTTAGTGGGCTGCCCACTGCTTCACTGAGTGAATGGGTCAAATGCAGAGAAAAAACAAGTAATTTCCCCATGGGGATCAATAAAGTATCCATTATTATCATTATTATTATTAGGCCGAAATAAGTGCATGTTGCCGGGGTAAGTCGCGACGATCACCGGGGCACGATCACCGGGGACTGCTTTTTCCAGCCCACACGTCCGATACCACGTGACAACAAATACGTCATTTCCTGTTGACTAAAAAAAAAAAATGCACCCTCTCATGGTCCTAGGGACCAAAAAATGGTCCCGCCCGATCAGCGGGCGAAGCCGCTGCTGCACGCCGGAAATGAGGCTTCATTTCCCGCAGGTCTGTCCAAGCAGCCCGCTGTTTTCCAGCAGGGATCAAATGTGGAGCAAAGGCGCCACCCGGTGGACAAATAAAAAAATTACAACTCTAAGGCTCATAGACCAAAACGAAACGGAAACATAAGTAATCACCAAGACATTAACGGTAATAATTCTGCAGTGAAAAATAGCGTTTATAATGGAAGTCAATGGGGACCAAAAATGGTCCCCAGGGCTCGGAGAGGATGTGTATTGTTAGCTTAGCCACTGAAGCTAATTTAAGGAAGTCAGACTTGAATTTTGAAATGAAATTATGCCAAGTTTTTTTTTAGAGGATTTGGCTATATTCCATTCAACACAGTGCAAATGGCTTGTACCTGAAAACCTAAAGGGACCATTTATGGTCCCAGGGCCACACAGGGGTTTTAACTTGAAAATGTCTAAAAAAAAATGCTGCTGGTTAAGTCAGTTTATTGCAAACTATTTAAGACTTTCTTGGGCCAAACAACCAATACTGTCCTCCATTAAGCCATATAACCAGCACTGCTAAATATGAGCAAGGGATGGAATCTGTGTTCAACATCAAATGTCTTCACTGTGACAGCACGAACAGAAATGAAAGTGGGAGTAGATTAGATAGAATTTTCCTTCAGACTAGAGCACCAACACAGGCGTTTGTCATGTTTCAAATGAACCCTGTGATAATTAGATCACTTTCATTAGTGGCACACATGGACATGGCCTTTTTCCATTTCTTTTTTGTCTCTGTGTCTTCTCTCCCTGTCTGCATCCCTTTTGATTTCTGTGTTCCTATTTTCTCCACCGCCCCTCTTCTCTCACCTGACCCCTCCTCTCTTTCTGTTCTCTGATGGCAGGTTTTTCACCAGCATCTCCCCGTGTCAGGAATCAAAGCAGGCGCGAAGATCTCAGGAAGGTATACGGCATGCTGTGAAACAGGCGCCAAGCTTCCACTTCCCTAACCACCACCCATTCCTGGATTCTAGTTTAATTGAGCATCACCACCTTTACTGTGGAACTCCAGTGACTCACACAGCTCATAGGACAACAGCATCCATTAACACCCACCCCGATGATTATTAGACACACACTTTACTCTCACAGTGAGGTATGTTATTAAAGTGCATGTGGAGACAGGAGTGTGTGTGTGTGTGGTAGTGATGGGAGGGGGTTGGCTAAGATACAGTGCAGTGTAGTTTGACATGAAAGCAAAATCCCCAACCACTTCAAAACTACAGAGAACAGCTTACATTTAGAAAATAGGCAGTGCTACAGGACAGGAATTAAAATGATACCATAGCCCGCATGCAGAAATTACCCTGTAAGAGTGTGTCTGCATTGTGTGATCAAAAGAGTCATCTGGAACTGTACACCTTCTACAGCAATATAGTAAGCCTTTGTAATGAAAGAGCTGTAATTACGGTGTAGTGAAGAGTCGTGGTAACCTCCCACTCTCCAGGCTTTGACAGCTGGGCAACACGGATTTCTTTATATAACATAGCGCTCTGATTCAAGCTCCTTATAGGCTGTGAGATATAGTGTGCACGGCCCAATCAAGAATTACAATCGGTGGGCTGAACACTGGAAAAGCATGGCGTGGGGATGCCTCTTCATTGTGCCTGAGAAAACCAGTAGTCAGCCACAGGAATATTGACTATAATTGATATAATTTTCAAAAAAGTCTAAAAAAAAAAAAGATTAGCATGCATGACCGGTGTCTTTGGCTGCTGCTTTACCCCTGCTGAAGTATTTGTCTTTTTCAAACAGGTTTAATTTAAACCATAAACTCTATATAAAACTTAAAGGAAGCCACCATGATGCCTGTGACTGGTTAGTGAAGTCCTGCTATGAAGCACCAAGCTGAGTTTTTCCACATTTTTTTGATATCTTAGTGTTTTGAAATTAGATATAACAAGGAAGCAGTGGCTCTAACTGGGAAACCAAGAAACACTGTAGGGACACATAGTGAGGCCACTCGACATTATACCCTGCTTTAGCCTTTTTTGATCAGTGAAGACTATAATTTACAAAATGATCCTCATGTTGAATACAAGAGACTTCAAACAGGAGCTTGAGACTTGAGGTCTTAGATCAAGAGAGCCAAAGGCTGTTTTCCTGTAGACTTCCATGGACCCACAGACTATATTTCTTCCATACAGATCTTTTCACAGCCAGAAGCATCAGCATTTGCTGGCCATTAAAAAGAAAATTCATCTGCTTGTTTAACTTTTTATTAACACATTCATGTGCATCACATCTTTATGCTTAGTTCTTAAAGCCTTAAAATGGAACGACAGTCCAGGCTCACAGTTTGCCAGACACCAAATGAATGCTTCATAAGCGAATCACTCTGAGGCTAAGATTTGAACGGGTACATCAAGATGAGGATCAGACATTTTTTTTAATAGTGAGTAATCCAAACCATGCAGCAGCATTTTAATGACAAACCTCACGTTGTGGAGGGTCATCTCAGGTGGTTCCCTGACTGAAGTTTCGCCTGTTTTCAGCATCTTCTTCCTCCCATATTATAGCATTTGTCTGTGCCACATCGAGGACCCTCACAGGAACTTTCATTAAGGGGAAAAATGTTAATGTTCATCCTCAATCATCGCTCTGTTTAGATTATCCTACTCACAGGTCTGTACATGGCTGCCACGTAGCACATCATTATGTTCCCGCCAGCCTAAATAACCCTACAAATATTGTCTCTTTGTTCTGTCTTCATTTATGAAGTGACAGCAGAGCTGTACACTTCAGTTTTTTGAGGGGCGGACTCTCTCAGTCGAACATGGTAAATCACCTTTCGACAGAAACTAGCAAGCTAACTTCCTGCTGACTTCAGACTCCATTAAAGTTTATCACGTTTGCCTGGATGTTAAACTTTATTGTAACACCTGGAAGAGCAGCTACACATTTTATTGAAGATGAAAGAAACTGTGTCATTTTAAACTCAGTGTTAGAGTTTGGAATCCCAGAAATTGCTAATGAAATCAGACTTGAGGTGGCTAGCACTAGCACATGGCTTCAGTTACAGCTCTGTATACTTGTTACATACAATATACAGGAAGATCAGCAGCTGAACATTCTGGGGTCCACAAAACCTTTACGTTGTACCATTGTGACAAAGTGGGCGAGGACACCATTTGCTGCCAGAAGCTTGCTTAGTTCACATTCTTGTTCTGATTTACCTTATTTTTATTCTGTAGTTTGCAAACATTTATTATCCCGGATTTGTTTGTTTTGCACTTTTACAGATTACGTAATATAACATCTTAGTTTAAATCAACGCTGACAAGTTTAAGTTAACCTTTTATTTATTCCAACTGTTTACTTGGTTTAAACACACCTGATTTACCTTTGTTCCAGGAACAAAAAGAAGAAGGACCAGGTCAGTGTAGCTGAGTGCTCTTGACATTCATTTTTGTTGGTTTATGTTCAGTTATGTTTATTTGTACCAAGTTAGCTTTGGAGTTATTGAGGGGTTTTTGTTTTTACATTTTGTAAATATGTTTGGTCACAATGATGGCAAATAAATCACTTGCTACACTGGACAGCATCTGTCTCCTGCCTTTCTTCAGCCACTTTGGTCAAGCTATCTCACAACCAGAATAACTTGCAACCCCAATGACCTCTCTGCACTGAATCATATCTGTTATTAACCTCTGTCTCTCTTCCACAGCATGTCTTTATCCTGTCTTCCTTCTCTCCCCCCAACCAATCACAGCAGATGGCCCCGCCCCTCCCTGAGCTCATTTTGAGATGAGATGAGATATTCAACATCTTTACACTGAGAAACATTATTCTGACATTATTCCTCAACGTGTAGACACAGTTTTTGGCAGATTGGTGAATCTGAGAAAGATGCTCTTTTTATGCCCATACATGTTACTGACCTGTTCCCAGTTAGCTGTTTCTTTTTAATATCACTATACACCCATGCAGGCAAGATAGGCTCTTTCCAGTACAACAATAAAAAAAGAACAATAAATAGTATTTTAGTGACGTATAAGTTAGAAAATGCTCAATAAACTTAAAATGATTAATCATCAAATTAACGTTAGTATTTGTATGAACTAGGAAAAAAGAATGAATCTAAAGTGAAAATTAAACCTGCTTTGGGTCAGTGGCAGATTTTGTCTCACAAAATAAATCGAATACTACCTGTTATGCTTCACAAGCTCAGTATTTGTCAGTAACATGGCTGCCTTTGTTTATCAGACTCACCTGGAAGTTTCTGTCACAGCCCCACGAGGGGGGGACTTTTTCAGAGCAAGTGAAGGCGGTGCTTTCATGCACCTTTTCTGTGAGTCATTATTCATGCACCACAGCAGCTCCTCAAAACTGAATCAGCAGACTGTTTGCTGTATGAAGCTTCTTCTCTCAACCACAGGCTGCAGTGCAGAACATCTATCTGAGCTTTCCTGATGCTTTAATAACAACTTTGACCTCACTGCTTCTTTTGACATTACTAAAAGGTGCTGCTGTCCTTGTGCAGTGAATTCCTCTATGATCTACTTCAGCATGTAACCTGAATGATGATGGGTTCCTGGGTCACACTGCCTCGCTGCCGAGCTAGTGCTTTTTCGTTGTTTGTGTTGACACATGCGGGACTGGAAAAGGTCAACGTCTTCTCCCGTAGAGAGAAACAAGCGAACCTCTGGATCATAACTCCTGCATATCTATGAGCTATAGAGAGCGGCAGCGAGTCGCTTCTGTGGATTTATTGACTAGCTTACGAGTCTAAATGGGGTGTCGTAATTGTGTGGAGATGAAGGAATCCAAGCCAGCTGTAATATGTTAATGCGGTGGGAGAGAGGCAGAAGAAAAGACTGTTGAGTCGTATTTGTGTTTTCCTGCAGCACTGTATGAAAGCAGTGAGCTTCAGAGTTTTGACTCTGTGCGTGTACTAACGAGAACCTTCCACAGCTTTGATTGCCTCTGAGCACAGCTTTGTCTGTGTGACTGATTAGCAGACTCCACAAGCACTACGTCGTTGGACTGACTGCGTTTGAGGTTTTTTAAAGAATCTTAATTCTTTCATTTTTTGCATTTCTGGAGTCACGTTTGTTCGACTCTGCAGGACAGAGGGAGCTTTCTATTAAGCTGATGATTCTGTACAGAACAGGGCCCCTTTAAAGCAGCAGGCTCCACTGAGTCAGGCTCTCTTTGTGAATGCCGCCCTACCTTCCCCGCTCAGACCTCAGAATTTTTGTTCTTTCAGCAATGGCTCGAAAGCAGCAGCTGTCTTCAAGCCTGCCAGTCTTCATTACCGGCTGAAATGGAGTAAATTGATTGGAAAGATTTTGTTATTTTTCTCCGAGTGAAAGAGCTTACTCCCTTGGAACTGATCTCAGTCTGTTCATACGTGTTTGAATGAAGTATATATTGTGTAATTGTGCATGCACATGTGCAGAGAGTGGATAAAACAATAAGACCAATTGAGAATAAAGGCCAATGCAATAAAGCAGCTCTGAAATAAAACCAGTTGGTACACCGTTTAGCTTTAGGCATAGAGAAAGCAATAGTAAAAAAGCCACGTGTTTGTTGGTGAAAGAATATAAAAACCTCCATGGGGGTTCATATCAGCAGAAAATACGTGAATCTGGACTTTTTGTGCAGACACCAACCAGTATGGCCTTGTTTGAATAACCCTGGTAGCCCTGTGAGGACATATTTGTGGAGATGCTTGTGCTCCTCCAAAGACATTTTTTTAGCTTGATAAAGGAGGAACATATGCACACAGAGTCTGTGCAAACCTGCCAGTCCTCTTACAATACAAAACCTGTTGCTACAGTAAAAATCTGAAAAATGCATAAAGTCCACGAGAACACCATGCTTTGTTGGTCCTCTATAGACGCACATTACAGGTTAAAGCCCTGGAAATGTCAGCATCACATTGGCCCGTCTCTGTGTGGAGTCTGGTGTGCTCTGCACTGCAGGGTGGATTGAATGTAGCATTGATTAAGAGAAGCAGACTGCGTGGTGCGTCACATGCTGCGCTCGGAGACAAATATGTGCACAGAGCATGAACAAATATTCTCCTTCACCGAACATTGCTTCACAACCAAGCCATTGCCGTGTTCAGCGTGTGGGACTGCATGGAGCCGATGCTGTGGTGCTTCCGTCTGCGTCGTGTTGCAGATCGCTGTAGATCAGGAGGCTGCGGAGCTCATACGTAAGCGTTATTTAGAGGTCAAACTGCACATCAGGAGTGGTGCCGCGGGGGCCTTGCATGGCACGATTATAATCTGACTCAAGTGTTTATTCAGACCGTGGGGATAATACGTGAATATCACATAACAACGTCCAGCGCTTGCTTTTTTACAGCTTATTCTGTGCTCGTGCAGCACCCCTGGGTGAACATTTCTCATCCTAACAAGGCAGTTTATGGGGGATTATTTTGCCTCACACGGGGATGCTTTCTAGCCGCGATGTGTGTCAGGATTGTTCTTAATGACTTCCTTGTGTTTTCAATGGCCCGCCAGTCAGTGTGTCCTTGACTTTGTCAGCTGTTTAGTTGCCTGGAGCACATAAAGAGAATGGGATCGCTGGTGTGTGTGCCTGTGCGTGTGTGAGTCTGTCATGTGAGGTCTTAACAACAAATACAGAGGGCAGCCTATAGGAAGTGTGTATGCATGCATAGTGTACACACAGGTCTGTTTTTGTGTGCAGCAAGCCTGTCCTCCACCACAGCACGGGCCCCGGCTCTGTTCTTCAGACATCTTGTGCATCTCTGGTGAGTAATCAGGTAATTGATCATAGAGACAGGTAATTATTCCTGTGCCAAGCTCACTGGCAAATGAAAAGTCTGACAAAAAAAAGCATCCGTCTCTCCCAGCGCCGCCTGCAGGAAGAGGACAAGGGAAGAGTAAAAATGGGAGTCTGGGAGGATAGATGGCCAAACGAAAAGGCTTTAAATCACAAGGAAGGGCTTTTTCCCCTTTCTTTTTTAAGGCCTTTTAGTTTTGGTGTATTAGAGAGGTGTGTGTTCCAGATGTTCCTGACCCACAACCCAAGATACAGTGTCAAACATGGAGATTAAAGAGGTGAATTCCAATGTGACTCAGAAGGGATTCCTTTTAGGTCAGTTGAAAATACATTTTCTTTCCAACAAGTTCCCGTGGTCACGCTTTACAAGTTTGAATGGAAGCCTGAAATCGCAATGGCAGCAATCCATTCACCACTGCGATTGGAACATTTATGTATTGTAAGTTCCTCGGGCCGGCACGCTGTGGGTTATAAAAGGTGAGCTGCTGTTGGCATGACAAAGTGCTTAGAGGCAGAATTTGATGTCCTCGCTCCCTACATCTGTGATCTAGATCGCTTGCTTCATTGGTGTCATTTAGGTTTGTTCTGGAGCAGTGAGTAAACCAATCTTCTTACATACACCCCTGTCTGCAGTTTGTCTTGATTTATGAACAGGGAATAACCCAACCGAACTTGAGGCTCATTTGTCAGCTGTCATTAAGATGTACTGGTAAGGTGTTTTCCTGTTACAAATACCCCCTCCTCAGTCACTTTGCTGCTGCCGCTGCCCGTGGGCCGTGCTGTGGAGGAAGAAGAACAGAAGAGTCTTGCTGGCTCTCCAGCTGCGTGTTGCTCACAAAGAAGAGACGGCTATTATGTCCAGTTTTTCTGCCTACACCAGAAGATCTTGCTCCCTGCACGGCAATCACTCATTCTTATTTTTCATCTCTGCGAGTGAGCATGCAGTGGGTTCCCTGCGCCAAATCCTTGCTTCACTCCTTGCTTCCACCCCTCTAGTGCTCACAGACGTGGTTGCGCTCTTGTGGGCTGAAACTCCCACCGGAGGCAGACACCGATTTGGCTCCAGGATGAATCTCGATGTACGCGGATTTAAAACGCCAAGTCTAGCATGAAACTCTAGGGCCATGGGAGACTAATCAGTTGTTGAAAAGTAAATCAATCAATCAATCAATAAAGGCACATGTCTGACGTCTGACCTGCTACTAAGAGCTTAGCTGCAAAACAGAAAAGTCCCTGAATTCTTTTGTTATGAATCTCTTTGGTTGAAGGTTGGAGAGAAGTGGAGGAAGAAACATTGCCACCAGTGAAGGGAAGGAAGCACGAATGAGGCTGACTGAGCAGGCGAGCCTGAGAGAGACACATTTGCTGGTCTGTCATTAAATATGCATTTCCTTTAGTGAAAGTCCATCTAAACACACTCCCTGAAGTGACATTTAGCTGCAATCCTCCAAGCTGCTAGACACTAGACACATGCAGACGGAGAAGAAGAGATGGGAGTGCAGGTTTCACAGGAATAAGCAGCAGAGGCTTTGAAAAAGCCGTCCAGAGGGGAAAACCGGAGCACACAATCCCAATAACGCAGCTTCAGTTCGATGTGTTAATGTTAAATATTCAAAAAGTAAAAAGTGACTGAAAACCCGAAATATGAATGAGAGCATTGTTAACCATACACAGTCGGCTTTTCCATGAAAGCAAAACTGAAAGTACTGTTTCAGTAAGTGAAGCACAGGTGACTGCTAAGACTGTGCACACCCACAAAGCTAGCTGTCATTAAAGCACGAGTCTAATTATAGTGTTCAAATTAAACCCGTGCTCAAACGTCAGTGTATCAGAGGCTCTTAGTGGGTTCATTTACCCTCTGAGGTCCAGTCAGAATATGTAATTTAGTTTTTTAATAAAGTGCTTTCCCACGTCTTGGCAAACAGCCGTTCTTTGATGTATTTTGACAGCAGTATTTCTGAGGCCATAGAAACTCAAACCTCTTTCAGGAGTCATCATTTTCAAGAGCCACGTACACGAAGCACACCATAGAAAATGCAGAGAGAGAAAAATCTCCTCCAGCATCACTCTCAGAAGCCTGAGGGAAGAAACTAGAAGAGATGCTGTTTTGAGAAACAAGCACGACTCTGTTATCCTTGTTCTGCTGCTCTCTATGCACGAAACAGCAACAGGTTGAAATCAGCTTTTTGGGGAATTACAAAATACAAATGTTTGTTTTCTTTTGTTCATAAAATAAATATATTTCATTTTGGGGAACATTGATTTGCCAGGAAGTGCTAGATTGGCCAGCTAGACCCAGAAGGGTTCATAAAGAAAAGACGATTAACCATACTACATACCACATGATTAACCCCGACCAGTCCTTACTGACTGCGCCCCGTTTGGCAAATAATCTTCACTTTCAGGTCCTCGTGAGGAGAGCGGTGGAAGAAGACTGTAAACCCTAAGAAGACTGAGGAATCAATCCCAGTCACTGACACATCTAATCTCTGTCTTATCTCATGTGAAGAGTGTCAGTGCTGCTGCTTAAGGCTAAAGCTAGCACAAAGAGAGCAGACGGGTTTTTGTCAGAGCAATGAGACTCAGCATTAAGTAGTGGAAAAGCACCGGGTGCCATTCAGTGCCAATAACAACAAATTACTAACACAGCAGTTAGAGGACTTTGCTGGATTTCACACTGGAGAACAGCACAGATGATTCACTATTCATTTCTTAAACTCATAGTAGCAAAAGGGAATGTCCTCCTAATATTTCAACCGAGTCTCTTCTTATTTCAGCATTAATGAGAAGTGCACAACTAACCAGGTTTGGACACATTGCTTCATCGAACCAGTAAACGTAAAATGTTGCTTTTCTTTAAGTAACTTTAATAAACAGCTGCAGGGTATCTGAGCGCGGTTTTATGTCTTCACAGGTTTCAGTGAGATCATACATAGGCTCCCTATCTCAGCTGATTGGTGGAGGTTTGCGCCCTTCTTGTTTTTAATCATTGACGCGTGCTCAAAGTGAACCCACGGAGTTTTTCTCTTACCAGAATCATCATATTTTTTTTCTTAACTGCTTATACAGTTTAAACTGTGGGGCAACTGGAGGCTTTCCCAGCTGTCACAGGGCAAGAGGCGGGGTTCACCCGGCAGCTAGCCTATCAGAGGGCTAACAGAAAGAGAGAAGGACACAGTGATTAACATTACATCTACAGCCAATTTAACCCACGCAGACACAGGGAGACAAACTGCCAAGCTTTCCTCATCACAGCAATGCCAGCGTCTACTGAACTATGAATTAAATGCAAAACTAATGAGATTATTATTATTAGGAATCATTCGAAATAAAAGAATCTTTCCCACTGCACTATATTTGGGTACAGGTTTGTCTGTTTTGGGTGATATATTACAGCTGTTTGTATGTTGTTTCTGTTGTACAGAAATCGTACATAGATAATAAAACAATAATAGATTTTTCTGCTTTTCTGGCTGTTTGACTTCAATTGAACTGACAAAATCTTACTTTAATACTTTCATATCTGTGCAGAGCGTTACAAGCTGTGTAGCTGGCCAACCTGGTGAAACTTTGACCGACTAAATGTTTGTTATTAACGGTTTAGTGTCATTTCCAAATGATTGTTCTTAACCTACAAAACTGCAAGTGCAAGCTGATTTTGTGCTGCATTGATTTTGAGTGTAACCCATTTAAAAGTGATTACATACAAAATAATTGAATAATGTCCACTTGACCTAAAAAAGAAAGAAAGAAAGAAAGAAAAGCCTTCGTAGAGCTCCAGGAACACATGTTGTAAAATATTTAAAGCTCTCGGCTCCCACTTCTGATTCTGCTTACAGCCACACACTCCTGCAGTGTTCCTCACTTTTCCCTGTCTTAATTTAATGCCTGGATATATGGGAATGGTCTGTGCACTTGTCTGCTCTGTTTAGTGCATGATGTGTTGTATATGTTTGATCTAATTATCTTTTTTCTGAAGAATTTGGCGAAATACAGCAACTTATAATAAATCTGCCAGTATCTCAAAAAGGGGTCACAGAGGTTTTTAAATGTGGTCTCATGGTCGGGTCCTGTCTGACTCTCAGAGGGAGCTCAGGCAGTGGCCGTCCACCGAGCTGCTTGCTTCCCTTCTGTGACTGACGGCTGAGAGAAACTCTTTTCTTTTACAAATGCACAGAGCACCCATCTTTTGTCTGATCCCACAAGCTTTTCAAATATATGTAATAACAGTGTAATTAGATGATACTTAAAGCAGGTCTTTGGTGCTTTAATGTGGCACATTGTCTCCCAAAACATATCTACCTGTAATTGTGCAGTTACAACAATATTTAGATGTGTTTGTTTACTATGTACCAGCGTGAAGGATCCTGAAATTTCAGATTAGCTGAACTGACTGTAACTTACTACAAGAACAAATTACAAACATGAATCAAAACTAAAAGCAAGAACCGTGCACAGAAATCAGCTCTGAAAGAAAATGAAACCAAGGCAGAAAACAAAACTCAAAGATTAATACACAAAGCCCCAACAACTGCACAACCATGACACAATGCAACCATGTTTTCTTTGTTTAATTTGTTTTGTTTTCTGCGCTGGCTGACATTAAAACTAATTTCAGCAGAGGACACTCTTGTCTTTCGAGCCAAATAAATACCTAACAGGGGATGGTCTGAGTGACACGCTACATGGATGCTCTTTTATCTAAAACATAAGATGAAGAAGCTCTTTTGTTTCTTGCAGTGCTTTGATAAAAACATACAGGATATGACTTACAATCAAAGTTCCTGGGGAAACCCTTCTGTGCATCGTCCTCTTTTCTGTCATTCCACAAAGGAAGGTAAAGGTCCTGTGATGTATTTGAACTCACACCTCCTATTCATGTGTCACTGGAGCCAGCTCACCAGGTCACACGGCACCTTGGATCCAAGAAAAAGGGCCAAAGTGAAGGTGTGTACCTTGTGCACATGCGCAGTGGTTATTAGCTGTCTTTAGAACATCAATACAGAGTCCCTGCGGCTGTTTCTAATTAATAAGGACACAAAGTGAATACAGCAACCTTATCATCTGCCATCTATTACATGGAAACTGCAGTAAATATGCTGCTGTTGACTGCTCCACCTTTGAGGGAAGTTAACTTGCAAAGTTGGAGCAACAGAGCAGTTTTGCGTGGCAGTGGTTCAGTCAAAGCTGCAGTCATGATAATGAATTGAACTCAACCAGCTGAGCCCTTCCCAAGTTTTGTAAGTGGTATCATGAAAGCATTCAAACATGTAAGGGCAAATCTGATTTGCAAAGCAAATACCCTTAGTCAAACAGCCACTGTCAGTTGTTTGTAAGTAGAGTGTATTAAAAAGCATTTATGTCACTTACAATTATGTATACAGACTTTTTTTTTTTTTACAGCTACACGCTGCAGATAAACTGACAGAAAGCTAAGTTATGCATGCATGATTTGACATGCAAACCCTTAGAGAGTGTCCTTACTGTAAACATGATGGAATTTTCACAACTGACGTATCCGTGCATTGAAACAATACGTTAAACTATGTTGCCAGTAAAACAGAAACATGAAAAAATGATTCCAAGCTGAGATTCAGAGCTTCTGCTGAGAAACTTCCTCTGAGTGCAGGACGTGGTGCAAGCTGATCACACACATTATGCCGAGCATATTGCCCCTCAGAACAAGACAGTCTACACAGTAAATGTAAGACGCAGATGCAAACATGCATAATGTATGAGCGCGCAAGTGTTCACTTGCAATGTGAGTGCACCATGTTGAAAGTATTTATGACATATTGCGACGTGAATAATGTTCCTAGACACACATATGTGTGCACATATTTGCATCCACATACACATACATCTTCGCACACACACACACAAACGCACATGCACGCACGCACACACACACACACACAAACGCACGTGCGCGCACGCACACACACACACACACAAATGCACGTGCGCGCGCACACACACACACATAGCTGTCTCTTGGCAGCTAACTACTCACTTAGGTTTCACTGAGCAAGCAAAAACACATATAGTATTATTAGCGTATTAAAAGGGGGCTCACAATAAGCTGTTGGTTTTTTGTTACTATTGTTATGCTGTTGTTAACAACTACAACAGGTTTAGTGTACTCCATCTATCGATTACTGAACAGCAGAGACTGTTTACAGAGACCATGGGTTCTGCTTTTGGTAAACTCATTGATCAGTAACTAGTATGTTCAAATAAACCAGGCTCCCGAACATCTATGAAATGTTGCCGACTGTATCATGCTGGATAGGTTGTGTACTGTTGCATGTTACACAGGAGATGCACGCATGAGTGGAATTGTTTGAAACGTACTTGTGTGAATGCCACAGTTGTCTGTAAAAAGTCCTAAATATTTGTTTTTAAAAATAACAGTAATTGTAGCTATAATTTTGTGCATGACAAAACCTTGGTTGTGTCATTTCCTGTCAAATCTGGAGTGGAACTTTCAGAATTATTGTATTTATAATTTTTTCCTTTATTTATGACCATATGGATTCCAAAGCTTCTCAGCTGTTTTTAAACATCATGTTTGCTGATATATTGTTGCCTTTCTTAAACGTCCTTTCAGTGAAACTGCTGGTGGAAGGTTTCTTTGTATCCCAATTTTTAATTGTTAAGTCTGTAAATCTGTTACATTATAACAAATTAGACATCAAAAATGACAACTTTGAAAGTATTCATAAATTTGTTACTAGTGTAAATGACAGGCGTTCTTACATGTTTATACTGGATTTGATCCCGTTTGTTTTATAATCTACTTGTGAGGTGACTTGATCATGTCAGACGTTGACGTTTATGAGCTGGAAAATGAATTGAGACTTGGAACGTGCACATCAAGTGATTCGAACAAGTACAGGTTGCTTTTTTTTTTTTTTTTGTAGAAATGGAGGACAGTGATACTCATCGATCACAGCACCACTTTAATTTAACCATTTCTGCCAGTGTTGCATTTTTCCAGCACAATCAACTAACGTAATGAGCTCAGTGCGGGAAGGTGAGGGGTGGTGAGGGTGGGGGTGTCGATGTGCTTTTGGTGTTGGGGCTGATAGGGTGATCGGATCCTATCACGAGGACTCAAAGCCTGCTGGGTGGTAAACGGGCCTCTATATCAACCAGCTGACTAGAAGGGGGAAACACACGGGCTCTGGAGCCTCCTCCATCCCACACACAGCCTCCAATTAAACAATTATGGAATGAGGCTGCTCTAATTGGAAACATGGCCGGTCCTGCCGCACAAGAGCCTCCACTGCGTCAACGGTCCTTCAGACACCCTACTCCACGCCTCTCGGCATGCCCTTGAGTTGAACTCTCCGCTCTGTCTTGCTGTCACCCTCGTGTTCCTGTTCTCTCTTTCTGTCTGCTTCTGTTTTCAGTTTTAATTGCAGTAGTCCATATGGACGCTGGGAAAACTGCAGTGTCTGCAAGCCTGTATGGACTGCATTTCCTGTGGCTGCTGTGTCCTTTATTTAACACATAACCTTCCATAATCTGAGACTAGGAGTTCAGGATTGCACTGCAGCCGGATCTGGGTGCAATCATTTGCATGTGTCCTTCTGAAGGTTTTTGTTGCTTGTTTATAGGAGTGGCTTTTGTAAACTGGAATAATCACGACACGTAGCGTGAATGCTTCTTCCCTGGATGCGGCCCGTCCCTCAGTGTCACTGTGGAGAAGAATGACAAAGTGCCGTGTCACAGAAGAATGCTGGGCATGTTGTAGCCAGTCGCACAGGTCAGCCTCCTGACAGCGGGCCAGTTTTATGGCTTTGCTGACTGCTGCTTTTAATGGTGTAATTGTGACAATGATCTCATTCTCTCCCTCTCTCCGCCTGATCTCGAGGAGCTCTGTGTTTCCCAGTGGCTGGCAGTCAGGGGGGAGAGGTGGGGGTTCACATTTCATTAGCTTTCAATTCATATTGAATTTATTAATCCCATGCTGGTTCTGCAGGCTCGAAGGCTGCTTAAAGGGGGGGGGTATCTTCGATATAGACACCTTTTCCTCCATCTGCTTGCAATGTGTGCACAAAACTGTATGAAGGGGGGGGGGTAAAGGAGCCAAGGAAGGCGGGAATGGAGAGGCAGAATAACAACGACAGCCTCACAACAAGGACTCGTGAAAAGACTGCAGCGGCAAAAAGTGTGTCAGATCATTTACCAGCAGGGATGCACGACTTCGCCTTTTTAAAGGCAGCGGCCCTGCAGAAAGGCTCTTGTCTAGTCAGCACTGCAACAAAGGCACAGCCACGGCTTTATTTGTGTGCCTGGAATGTTCCTGTGTGCTCAGGGGCAGCACCCGAACAACTAACCCTCGGCTCCATCAAGGGAGGGAGCGCGGCGCTAACCTCAGCTAGACCTCACCCCAGATAGAGAAGCCAAGCATTGTTGCAGCAACCGAGCTGACAAGCACTTCACACTATTTAGCTCCAGAAGTGACTCAACAAAGGGCAGCTCTCTGCCTAACTGTCTCTGAGTAACGCTGTTTGACGTCGCGCTGTTTCTGAAGAGACTCTGTGTTGTATCACACGGTCCTGTTACAAAGCACAGTATAGAGCTGGAAGTGAGCAGGTGTCAGCTGACAAAAAACAAGTTTATCCATCTCTTGTGCAAACAGTCTAAAAGCATACATTCTCAGCTGAAACACTTGTAGTTCACGATCAGCTATTCATGATCCCCTCACTCAGCGAGCCTTTACACACTACTGCCCGGATAGAGGCTTTGAGGGCACGGAGCCAACTGCTCTGCGTCCTCAGCACTCTGCAGCCCTTTCAAGCTAATAACAAGAAGGCTGTCTCGTGTTATCATTAAAAAAGCAAAAAACCCTTTTAAATTGGCTTTGCTTTATGTTCTTCTGTTAGTGGGAGGGGCTGCTGGGAAGTTCCCATTCAAGCTCAGGCCAAGTTTAAGTCGAGCTGTGTAGCAGCAGGATAGTGGAGTAAAGCAGTTTGGTAGCATGAAACGCAATTTGTTTGTCTGTCATTCCAGAGCTTGTTGATTTGGGTGAAAATCTTCCTTGAACACCTCTCAGTCAGCTGGTGCGCTACATGCTGTACTTTCTCGTTCCACACGTACCTGATCTGCAGGCCTCGAGCTCTCTCCGCCAACCCTTAGTCTCACGTATTTCGTTTCATTCTTTCACTTTCCTTATGGGATCTTTCACCCCACTGAAAAGGTGCACGCTTATTCCGCATCATGACTGCATCTTTGCAAAGATCTAAAAGAGCAAACGCACAGTGAACCCCTTTATAAAGACTGCACACTGCACACTCTGTTCACCGTTGACAGAAACTTGTTCAACAAAACTGATTTTAATAATGAATTCTAAATACGTCTGGACACAAACCAAACAAGGGCCAATTAAATGCTGCAGTGCATGATGAGTCCTCCACCTCACAGGTCAGGTTTTGCGTCTTTATTTTCATTGCCTGCATCATTATGTTTTATGTTGCGGTTCGTGTTAGATTTATCCCCCTCTGTCTGTGATTCAGCCTCATCAGCACACAGTTGTAGTGTTTTAGTTTACATGCATTTACTTGTCTGTTTCCTCCTTATATGGCTAATTCTTTCAGATGAATGAAGTAACACATGCAAATGTTTTAAGCCACTTCGATTTTATGTTCTCCCTCAGTGTGGATTATGAAGAGGGTGATTACCGTCTCAGAATATTACATTTCACACACAACCTCGGCACGCCTGACGTTTTTCTTCTTCTGTGTCAATAACTTTGCAGTCGATGCCATATGTCATCATTTGAGACAATGAACAGAGTAAGCGGCTATTCTCACTATTTTCGAAAGTGTTTCTCAATCTAGTGGCTAATTATGAGCACTTGGGGAAGGAGCCAAGGAAGGAAGGAAGCAGGGGGAGCAAAGACAACATATATCTCCATGTGCATTAACATGGCGGCTGGGAGGGGGGTGGCTTTATTTGAACGTGGCACAGTTGTTGACCCTCTTCATAACTAACCTCTGCAGAGGCTAAGAGTGGGATATTACCACTTAGCCTCCGTAAACACAAGTTACACTGTTGAACTCTGGAGCTCGGAGTCGTGCTCTTAACTGCCGGGTGCCTCGGCCGTGTCTGCTCGTGAAGGGGAAAACCTCTTCCTGCCTGAGTGGTCACTTTCATTGATTTACAGAAAGCTTTTCAAATATTTCACATGACTGTTATGATCTTTCAGTAGCAGCATTGTTTGTCTTGTTTCTTGTCTCACGCCTAAGGCCACAGGACATACTCGAGAACAAGAGCAAACACACACACACACAAAGCAGAAAGCATACCAAAGGCTTGTGTTACATTTCTGCACTCAGTTTTCTCATCTTCAGTGTTTCATGATTTATCGTTTCAGCATGTTTAATGATAATCAAGGCTATTTTTCCATCCAGTACTGTAATGTTTTTGCTGTCTTATCTGACCACAGGCCCTCATTAAATCCAGCCAATGTTTTTCTTCTGGCTAAATTTAACAGATTTTATGTTCACTTTTTCACGCAGGATTTAGAGACACATGGGAACTTTGACAAATGCTCCTACAGCAGACTGGCAGGGACCACAGAGCATGTCAAATCAAATGTCAAAGAAGCAGTCGGCCAAATTCAAACTATCCTAAACTCTCCTTTCCCCAATATGCTTTTGCGCTGCTGGGATAGAATATATGTGACAGAAAGTCTCTGTGGGGCTCAGATAAGAGGGAGCTGGAGATAAGTGAGAGAAAACTATCGGCAGATATGATCGCAATCTGTTACCCACATTACTTTCTCTGGTATGACAACTGTGCTCATCGACTTCACTATTAGATGTTTTTTTTCCATTTCTGTTAAACAGTCTTATACAGATGGTATCATGCCACAATTGTTTTTCGTATCAAGGACTGATGATAAAGCGTGGGAAGCTCTGGAAGTGAGATTAACATCCATTCCTATGGGGAGATTTAAGGTTTAAAAAGCTACGCAGTCCTTTAGGATCAGATGAAAGACAAAGCTGATTTTGCAGAGCTTTGGGGAGTGCACAGAGCGAGCTAAAACTCTTGTTATATATATTGCATCTGTAATGCATTTAAGGGCTTGAACAATTAACATAGCTTTGTTAAATGCTGGATTTTTAAAAATGACAAACAGCTCTCTGTCTAAACAGTGAACAAGTATAATTTTGGTTCAGGCACAAATCAAACAGACGTGAGCAAAGTGTGAAAGATGGAAACAGAAGAAATGATCAAAGAGAATGTCACTTGCTTCGAGTGTGTACAGTTTTCATGTTCTGCAGGTGATCTTAGTGAAAATTTCTCCTCATAAGGTCTTGGAACAAATCGATTTCCTCACATGTTCTCTTCAGGCTACCGCACTGTGACTCCATCAGTGTTTCAGCAGCAGCCAGCTGCTTCTGGTCTCAGGATCATCACCGCCTTTCTGTTTCCCTGTTCTCACTGTAAGTCTTGTGAACAGCAGATGTCACTTATACTTATCCTGGGCACACAGGAAATGAACTGCTGCAGGCAGTTTTCAGGTCTGAATTATGTAAGCGCATTATTGCAGGCTTATACAAAAGTCCACAAATGCTGTAATAATGTCATAAACATAGGAATTTTGGAAAAACAGAGACATGTTCTTATGTTGGGATCAAAGGAAACAATACGTGGTATGATGAGATATATGATTATTCCAAAATGTGCAAATAGGAACTGAAATTCCTTGTGGATGAATCCCTGTATAACAGAAACAAAAGGGGCTGGCTACCCAACCATCGGCCATTCATTTCTTTAAAGAAATTATGACTAAAGACAGCTTACACTGTAATCTAATTAGGAACAGCCAACTGCAAAAAACGCAGTATTAGTATTCCATGAACCTACACTGCTCAGCAGGAGTAGACGACTTAAGGGTTAAAAAGGAAACAAACATTACTCTGGCTGAGTTTCATTTTTTAAGGTGACCAGTAATATGGGTTTGAATACATTTATTAAAAATTGATTGTTTAAAAAAATTATGTAGAGATGCAGATGACAACTACCATATACATAGTGATGCAGAAACAAAGGCTCTCTAAAAACAGATAACCTTAAGCTTGATGCACACTACAATACACAGAAGACAGGGACAAATGAGTTAACTGGGTTTATTTTGCATACTGTTTGCAGCACTAATAGAAATCCTTTTAATTTGGCCCAGCACCAACTTGGATCCTGGCTGGATGAGATCAGAGGTGCAGGATTTAGAAGTCTATCTAGATGTCAATCTATTACTCTGTACTTCAGACAATTTAAAGTGGAAGTTCTTTAAAGCTTTTCTTACAGAGAAGAATTTGAAAAGAACATACAGTAATTACCCTGCTCTGTGTACTGTAGTTGGTGGTACTCAAATGCAACTCTTACTCTTATTTGGAAGGTAAATATTTAACAGCCACACTGCGGTTCAGTATTTTGGCACTGGTGCGTATCTCAGATATCACCCCCTGAACCCTACCAGGGCTCCCTGTCAGATGGTGTGATGAGTAGAGATGTGGCCTTTTTATAGTGAGCGATGTATTTGCTTGGATCTTACGGGTTCTCTTATTTCAAATCTGATGAAACACCCTACAGTGTAACTTTACTCTCTCTTTGATTGGGAATTTGTATAAACAAACAGCATCCTTAACGACACACTTTAGGGAGACTGTGTGGAACATCCTCTGCTATATTGCAACGGCATCAACAACGATTTCTATTTCATTTATTCATGAATTGAACTTTTGCTTCTTACATCTCTTTCACGTGTTGCATTCCTGCAGTGCAGCGCCTTATAAATATGAGATTTGACTGCTTTCATTTCGTCGCTTGAGCTACACAATTTTTAACTACTGCTTTGAATAAAGTAAAAAAAAGAATTCGCATCAATTCTTTTTGGTCGTGCATTTCAATTGCAAGTGCAACATCACATGCGCTAGGTGGTGCACTGTGTAAGTGAGCAAGTTTATAGGGTTTGATCATTAGTAACAAAATCTGTTGCTCAGTAGCGCCACTTGCGCTGGCCCAGCGGCAATACCTATCAGTCTTGTGTTATTACAGCCCTCATGACCACGACAGTGTCAAATCAACGGCACTAAAAGCGAAAGTCGTTGTCGGGACTTTCAAAGTAAGACGTCCATGAGCGGTAAAAAAAATTTTGCAGGCTCTCTTTTGACATGTTGCATGTAAAAAACAAACAAATGCATTATTTTAGTGAATAAATAGAAATCCCACATGCAATAATTATAGTGTTCAATATCTTTTTCATAACCACGTGTTTATGATATTACTGCAATTGTGAAGAGGAATAATTGCATGCTTTTATTTTTCCGGAAGTGCACCTTACTGTCTGACGCGTGTCTGCACGTGGACGGCTAACTTGCCAAAGATTTGACCACGAATGAGCCAATAGGCTGTGGAAGGCAGAGTTGTCCCTGTGGCCGCCATTAAAGAAAGGAATCCATGAATTCAAATGGAAACCAACAGGAACCGAGGCTGAAATAATGATCGAAATAATCGTTAAAATATAGGCCGGTGCCAGAATTCGAGAGGCTGCTACAGGATGTGTTTCGATTTTAGGCTAAATTTTGCGATGGAGGAGTGAGACAGGACGTTTTTATTTTTTTAAGCGGAGACCGTTTTAGGGCTAAGGGGGAGGGGGAGAGTTGCTTCTTTGCTCTCCTTTTCTTTTTGTTTTATGAACATTTTTCGCTTCCTTGAACGCGGTTTTACTGTGTGCTTTTGACATGTCGACTTAAAGACCACGCTGTCTTTTTTATCCGCTTTTATCCCCGGTGGGAGGAAACTGTAATCGGAAGGTTGTTGAATTAACTATCCTCCAGCCAAATGTTAGAAAAAATATTTCTCGCTGATTAAGCCTGTACATCTTAGAAAACACCGATCCACAAATTCTTTTTATTTAATTTCCCGGGAAGTGAAATGATGGAGAGTTGGATTTCGCAGTGAAGAAGGATGAGTTCTTGTTTTGTACCAAACGGGGCCAGCTTGGAGGATTGCCATTCCAATCTATTCTGTCTGGTAAGAGATTTAAAACTAAAGGAAAGCAGCCATTTTTAACTAGCTGAACGGGGGCTAAGCTAACGCTAGCCACAGAGGCATCAGTTGATAGCAGCTTAGCTAGGCTTACGGCCCTGTCGAAGCTGACATCGTTTTAGGACAACAAGGTGTCCCACTTTGCTAATATTACCGCGTACGCTTGTTATTTTAGTAAGTTTGGCCCCAGGTGTGACCGCTTGCCTATTATAATCTTCTTTCCATTACATTTCCGTTTCCCAGTTCACAAACAACACACTTGAGGTTAACGCCAGTGGCTTGCAAAGCTTCATTTACTTTATGTCATAAGACCCATACACACATACAGAGCAGCATATAGTCTTGTTAGCACGGAAATAAATGTTGTGCATTTTACTGCCAGAGGCAGGACCGTGCTGCCCTGAGTGGAGTTGTAGCACTTTCTCTCCTTTCGCCTCAGCACCTTGTTTATTATTAACTTGCTGCCTCGTTCTCATTGCATTTCCACTGTGTTTTATCGAGTGTTGACCCGTAAACCAAACATTTCATGGACTTCAGTTTGTGGCGTTTAGTCAGAGTCTGACGCTGTGGTGCCTTTGAATACTATTTTCTTTCCCGTGTGTGTGTTTGTGTGGCACTGACAACTCCTGGATGAAAGAATGTCGCTGCCCAACTTGCAGAGCCTGTCGATAGAAACACGCCCCTTAATAAGTCTTGTCTCGAAAGCTCTTTCCTTTTAACAGGCATGTTACTGATATTACCGCCGCAGTTGTCTGTTTGCAACCACTTATCTATTATGTCATCATCTTGTTTATTGGTGGGTTTAATCTCCTTGGACCTCATTTTCTAGTATTCACACCAACTAGGGCACAGGCCCCAGGCTGATTATATAATCTGTGGCATTCATCCCTGGGCACTACATCACACGGGGAAGCTACACACCTCAGCTACACCTAACGTTCTACACCTACCACCACCATCAGCATCTTGCCAGTTGTGGCTAGTTGGCATCACCCTAAATAGTTGTGGTTATGCTTCTAGCAGCTCAAAGCTCCCCAGTATTCTTTTAAATCCCGTGCACTAAGAGCCAGTCGTGTGGTCTACAGTCTTAGCCACAGCAGCAAATGTAAAGGTGCTGCTTGAGCAGAGCGTCTCTGGGATAATCAGGAACACGGTCTGAATGTGTTTGTTGTTGCAGTTAATTGGCTTGTCAGCAGGCTTAACTCCAGTTTCACTTGTAGGTTAGCCGAGGAGCACAATGTGCTCGTCTCCAACCGCAGGAAATTGTTAATGTGATTGTCAAGTGCTGAAATGCACCCTTTAGAAAAAGGAGACTTCTTTTATAGATTAAATGACATAGAAACCACTCTGTGGTGCAGTGGCAAGGCTGCAAAGTGCATAGATTGTGACTCAGTTTGTTAATGTTATTATTAGTTATTATATTATTATTACATGAAAACCTCAAACAAGAAGTGAGACTACAAGTGCATCACAAGTAATTCTGACACAGAATCTAGCATAATAACAGTTGAGTGAAATATTACACTGTTCTTACCACAAATTGACACAGCTGTCCGCCCCCTAAAGGTAACGTTTTGCTGCAGAAAATCCCCACTCTCTCAGTACTGCTCTGTTGGGTCGATTGTGTGTGCTGAACTCATAATTACAATGTTTACGACAGCACTTGAAGGCAGCGTTGGCTACAGTATACAGGCGAGATAGAGGCTGGTAGTTGTGGTGCTGTGCCTGTCTGGCTGACATTTTCCTGCACACTGAGACTAAGCATAACACCACTGCTGTTATGACTCACTTACTGAACAGACTCCACTTTGTGGTTTTATGGTGAAAGAATGCGAAGACTTTGTGGTAGTCTCTCCCCCCCGTTCATTTTTCCGTGGATACTCTCCTCTGGAGTATGATACTACTTGTTGCATGCTTTTTCTTTCTTTTTTCTTCTTGGCATTTTTAAAGTGGGCTTACTTGGAATAACTCGGAGTGTAAGGTAAATTTATCTGTTCCTCCACTATGAAACACAATTGCAGCTGCCTTGTTGTGAAATTTATAGTTGGACCTGCGATACATTTATGAGCTGGAGAAGGCTGTAAACTCTAAAGAACCACTTGGCAGAGATCTTCCTTTCAGCGATGTGCATCAGTTGAAACTGATTGAATTTTTGCATTCTCCTGAACTCGAAATGCAAACTCACACTTGTAGTTTCAGGTTTGTTTCCTGACAGTTAACGGTGGGAGAGGGGCAACAGGCAGGAAGAGGGACTTGCTATAAAAGGAGCATATGTGGTATGATTAGTGAAGCTTCACCTGTTGCTTGTCTCTTATCTTGAAAGGCATCTGCTTGAACACAGTGTTTCCATACCAAGAACCAGAACTCTTAAGTTGCTGGAGGGAAGGTGAGCAGCTGGCAAAAGCAGGGGTCATAACCTCCCCTGAGCAGGCATCACCTCAGGCAAACTTCCTGCCTGTATCCACTGGCTTTTTGGCCTTAGCTTCCCTCGTAATGCAGCAGTGTGATTTTTTTCTGGTTTGGCATATGAAAGACAAAACTTCTCGTGACCCACATCGCTTACGCTGCCGGGACATCTGTATAAGCTGCTGCTCACATACCTGAGCATTTACTAAGACACAGACGGGTGCCTGAAATGTTCAAGGCACACTCGTGCACACAGCCGGGACAGCATGAATGTTGGAAGGAAATACAGATATCCTTGGCATCCCCTGTTCTTTTTTTTGCGCACACACACAAGCTGCAACTAATTTATTTTGAAAGCACAGACAGAACAATTGCAGAAGGCACATTTATCCTTGATAGAGCAGTCTGCCTGTTGGATATTGTTGATGGGAGGCAAAGTACTGATGTGTCCGGCCTTCAGTCTCTTGCCTCTTAAAGCTCAGGACAATCTAAGGACAAAGGGAAATATGTGGTTTGATTTAGTACACTGTCACATGTGTTTTGTGTCAGGTTAAAGACTGTTATGACAGCTAAAACAAAGCAGGGAAACAAACTGTAAGCAGGCTGACTGAAGGTGTCTACATTTGAACTACATGAGTTGCAAATGTAATTTAACACCAGTGTAATTCCTAACTGATGTAGCCAACTGTGCGTCTGTGCACCCTGAGAGATTACTTGTTTAAGAAACAGGTTGTATAAAAGCCTTTCACATGTTGTTTAAAGGTTGCGCGCAACTCAAACGACAGAACGTCGCTGGCAGGCAGTGCTGCCGAGAACTTTATCACATGCACACAGAGACGATTTGATCATCTATAAATGCAAAGATGGACTTTTAGCATTTGATGTTGTGGTGTTTGAAGAATTATAATTTACATCAACACATTTTCATTCGTCTTCATTGAGTCCATCCGTTATGAATCAGCAGTAGAAATATTTGGCTTACTTCCCGTCTAAACAAAGCAGATTCTGCTTGACATCTTGCAGGAGGAGACGGGTTTTTATTACTAAGTGGCTTGAGACATTTTCTCATCCAATTCTTCCCAGTAAGCTTAGCGGGTACAGATGTGTCGATAAAATAGAGCTGCTTTTTGTGGTCTTTGCTTGGCAATCCTATTGTCAGTGGAATAGACCAGAGGAACTCGTCGGTACAGTATTTACCCGAGTAGCTCGGTCGATGTTACGTTAGGGTTCAAGTCAAAATTTTTCGTTTATTTCTTTTGTGTAAGAAAATGTGTCCACGGACAGATATGAAGCCATAGCAGAAATGTTAACCATTTGCTAAGGGTTCACTTAACGCGTTGCATAAGTTGTCCTACACTGTGCACAAGCTTCATAAAACTCAGTCTCCTGTATTCAAGCAGCCACCGTAGTTTTTGACTGACAGCATTTCACTGTTGAACCAATTCACCATATTTTCACCTTCTAGATAAGGATGAGGCTGTGATAACATTGACAGCCCTGTTAAGTTGTTGCATTGTGTAACAGGGATCATTTATTGCAAAGTAAATAAAAGAATAGAGGCGGCTGTAGCAGTTTGATAAAGTTTCTGTTAATCATAAAGTCACATATCAAGGTTTGGAAGTGTCAGATTTAAAAAACAAAAACATGCACAAAGGCAGGCAGTTACTTTTTCACTGAAACGATTTGTGTGTGTGGTGTTTTTAAGTTTTATTATTCTAAGTTGTAATTTGATTGCATACTGCACATTAACTGCAGTACAAGAAAGTGTGTAACAAACAGCTGATGGCTGCAACTGCAGAGTAAGATGAAAATGTTCTGTTTCATTCATTCAAGCAGAAGTGTTACTCAGTGTTTTAGCAGTGACTTTGGCATTAGTAGGTAAATCTCAGAGCCACACTGGATGTGGAGAGTTAACCAACTGTTTAATCTTCTCAGCTGATCAGTTTTTATGCATTTAAGTGCAACACGGTATAGTTAAGCCTCTTTTTTTAAGGAACTTGTCAGAAATACATTTTCACTTAATTGACTAAATATTAATGATCTTTATTGTTTTATTATAGATTACAACCGCTTAATTGCCTGTGAATGTAATACTTATGTGAAAGAACAGAGTAGGAAGTGATCAGATAGAAGAGCCCTGTAGCCACTATGTAAATTCAGGGAAGGCTTTTTATTGCTTGCTTGCTTAAGATAACTCGGCAATAGCAAAATGTCAAGGTAATGCTTATTCCAGTTGTATTTTCAGTGTTTCTCCATAGACGGCTCGACAGTTATTTAAAAAAATATCACAGGAAATATTTCAGATGGTGCAAGTATCTGGAAAAGATAATTATACAAACTGTATTGGCATTAATTCAGTATAGAAACTTGTCTGAGTAACGGCTGATGTACTGCGACCGACTTGCAGACTGTGTGCAGCGCACAATCACTTCTAAATGTGTGAAACCAATATGGATGAGTGTGAGAGGCCTGTAATAAAATCTGTAGTGCACTCAAGACCAAAACCTTTTATATGGTGAAATGCACAATGCCATGGGGGACAGGCCATGGTCAGTAAGCTGATGAGGGCTGTTCACTTGCTAATTGCCTATCTGTACTGCCTATGATCTGGTTTCACAGTTAACCGTTGTCTTCGCCCTCCCTTTGCATTGTGTGCACAGATGTTTCCGAGCGAGGTGCAGGTGTAAAGAAGCGCTTCTCGCACTCCAGCAGGAAGGAGCAGCCTAACTGCTGCAGCTCTGTTACACACAGTTGTACACAGACTCATTTCTGCTGCTTAAATCTTGGAGTTTGTCCTCAGCATGTGCAGCTGCTTTGAATTCCCCAGGAGTCTGGTTGTGCATCAGAGACCATGGTGTTTTGATCATACACATGACTATAAAGCAACCTTGGGCTTTTTTGTGTTTGACTCTCGGTTTAGTGGTCGAGCTTGTCTGTATTTGAACAAGCAGCCAGGCTGTTTGTTGCATGTTGTATCATATAGCGAGCCTTTACAGGATTCATGCTTAAACTGATGTTTTTTTTCTGCTTGTGGGTGGAAATATTCATGGTGTCTTGATCTCCTAACTTCTTGTTGTGATCCAACTCGGCCCCAGCTGACACAACACAATGCCTCCCTGTCCCAGCTAACACCATAACGCTAACGCCACTGCTTGACCACAACCGCTGGTAATCACTTGCTCTGGCTCAGCGCCTTTGCACTTGAATTAGGACGTCCCTTGAACTGTAATGGCTTAATTGGTTGAATATACAGACAGACAGCTTGCCAACTCGGCCAGAACGAAATGAAACTAAATGGTGGGAAGATGAACAGTCTGTGTTGTCGAAGATTACTTAAAATGATGTGCCCCTAAGGCATTGTGTGTATGTGTATTTTTTTATGGTAGTTAGCACGTGTGCATGTGTTTAGGTAGACATGGGTAGTCAGTCAGCGCTTGGGTGATAAGCTGCAGTGCCAGCCAGCAGCAGAGCGTAATGTTCCTGTTTTAACACTTAATAACCCCACCAGTGATTTACTGCCTATGAGGCTTTTTCCTGTGTGTTTTGTTCTCTTTATAAAAGCCAGACAGTGTTTATAGAAACCCCCCCCCCACACACACACAGTACTCTCCAATAATGAGGATTAAGCTGGTGAGACCACATTTACCAGCATTAGTTTTTTCCTGTGAGTGTTTCCAACATGTCTTTCATGATCGCAGCTGAAACATTAAGTACAAGATCTTTTACAGAAACAGTCGAATGTCCCACTTTGTTTGCGGCTGTTTCTCGTTTGCGTCTGTAGCGAAATGTTTTCTCCCTCACAGTCTCGACAGCATGGGGTGTTGTCAGGATAGTTAGGGGGTGAAAACCCCCATAAAAGAGGATTAATACTTACTCTTAACACTCTGCTCACCACATGTTTCCTCAGAGGTGCTGAGTGGGTCCCAAAGCAGCGACTCTGCACACTAACAGTTTCTCCCCCCCCCCTCTCTCTCTCCTGTCTTGCAGGCTGACTTGACAGGGATCAAATGGAAGAGGTTTGTGTGGCAGGGTCCCACCTCTGCACCAATCCTCTTCCCGGTGACGGAGGAGGACCCCATCCTATGCAGCTTCAGTCGCTGCCTGAAGGCTGATATACTAAGCGTGTGGAGGAGATGCCAGCAGCAGGGTCGGAGGGAGCTTTGGCTCTTCTGGTGGGGTGACGACCCAAACTTTGCTGATCTCATCCACAATGAGCTTGCAGGTGGGAACTCTTTTGCATACACAGAAGTGCCATTAATTAGAATAAATAAGCAATGCATGTTACATTTACTGTTTAGGTGCATTGCATTTCTGCAGCTTCCTCTCTCTATGAAGGTCGGAGTCAGTTATAGGATAATAGCCAGATTAGTACCAGAGTTCAGAGGAGCAGGGCTGTTTGATAAAGAGATGCCCCTCACAGTTTAAGAGCAGTTCATTTACACTACTGCAGAAAGATGAACAGATAGTGTGGCAAGTTGTTTGGTTTTTTTCTTTTAGATGATGATTGAGTACAAGTGGAATGTTCTTTTATTTTGTCAGAGAAATGACTCAAGGCAAAAAGCCATTGTAGGAATATGAAATTCTACTTCTGCTGCCTCTGTCAGACTGAACCAAGGTTGCATAGCTAAATGAGTAATGGCTGTAAAAGATAGCAGAAAGTGTCGAGGACTCGCAGCTTGTGTAACAGAAGCACTTGAACATGCATCCCCCTATCAAGAAACGTTATTGGTTGTACAATGAAAAATGATACAGATGTCACCGCTTGATTGTCAGGTAGGCACAGGGGAGGTACGCTGAAAGTGCGAGCCTCAAGCAAGTGTCGCTATCTGTGTAATCCAACACCTCCGTAGTGCCCCCACCCTTTGCCCTTCTCTGACTGATAACCCAGCCAGCCAGCCAGACTGGTAGTGCCAACATCTGCAGGGCTAACTCCCTCTCCCTGGAGACACTGGGCATCATGCTGTGTTATTATTACTTGTGTGTTTAAAACAGGGTTAACATGTCTGAGTGGTCCTAGGCTGCGGCTAAGGAATCAGCAGCTTGCCTTTTGGCTCGAACAAGCAAGTTGGAAGTCACATGTCACCGTTTTGCACAGGGTTAACAAAAAAGGAAGAAGGTATAAGAAGCAGAGCAGGGGCAGCCATGCAGAAATGAGGCACATGCACCCCCACCCCTGACCCTGCTCTGCTTCTTATTTAACTTTTTTTTAGTAATAGTACAATTACTGGTGGAAGATGGGAAAAGGCCATCTTTATGCATGCTCTCTGCCATGTAGATTGCAGTTTGGAGTCTGAGCTAAACCCTAACCCCCCCCCCCCCCCCCCCCCCCCCCCCCCCCTTATTATGGGGCATTGGGCCTGAAGTAGCCTCAAAATGGGAGCTGAAGGCTGCAATGGGCAGCACATTTAACTCTTAACAGGTCCTGGTAGTAACCCAAAGTGTTTGGCTCAGGTCTTCTGATGTAGGCTGCTGGGGTCACTGCTGTGTTCTGGCTTTGGGCAGATTAAACATATTTAGTGTTTCAGGAGATGGATATTAGGTAATCAGATATTGTCTAGAAAACCTGGACTGGTATTTTTCCTTCCAGGTATTTTAACACCAAAAGGATGAATCATGTTTTTGCAGTAGTCTCGGCAGCTCGTCTTTGAGGTGTGGTGTTATTTGAATTTTTAATTAACCTCCATTGTGCCTTTTCCTCTTGGGACTAATCTTGACACGGACAGTCAGAGGCTTTTTGCACCGTCCTTGTCTTTGGGTCTTTTCGTGGGGCTGTGACAGCTCTGTACCATTAATGCCAGTGCTGAGCGTGTGAGCGCTCGCAGCAGTATTCTCCTGAACAACAACTGTTGCCACTCAGACAAAAGCACCTCATTGCCACTGGTATAAGTGGAAACCAGAGGCTAATTCCGTTTGAAGTCGGAGATCGGAATCTCCGAGTTTTCGGTCAGAATTTACAACAGGAACACCCGATCAAGTCGTACTTCCTAACGGGAAAGTCAGAGAAGCCGCATGAACCCTGACTTAAGAGTCCAAGATGGCAGCAGTGCATGTAAACATTAGTGAAATTGTAAAATCTGTAGCATTACTGCCGTTTATGTCTGACTGGTTAATTAAGACACACAGAGCACTAACCAGCCTCTCTCCATCAACGTGCTGCAGGAGTGTTGTACTGCCAGCATGAATGGCTTCACCCTTCTGAGGAGCAATGTCAGTTTTCCTCGCTTTCCCGACTTTTACTATGGGAATGCACTTAAACTGAGAATGATGTCACTTCGAGGCAAATGGATTGCTTCAAATGAAACACTTTGTCAGAAGTTTTCTTTGGGGTTGCAAATTCAACAAGTCAACCCCAAATTTCTAAAGCCACATCTTTCCAAACTGTTGCAGCATCTTGTTGCAGCGTTTTATAACCCACCTGTATATCTCTGCGTTCCTGTACTGACGTATCATAAAGAACCGACGGGATTGTACGCTCCCGTCTTCAGCCCAGCGCACGGTTACATAAATTGCTGCGCAGGAAAACTTCTCAGTTCCCAGATTAGAGGTTTTATTCATTTCAGCTCGCAACAGAAAGTCAATTGAATGTTAATAAAGTAGAAAGTGATCATCCTGAACACCAGGACACCAGCTCGAGCTGAGTGTGGGTCTCTGGGCGGGTGTCCCAGAGGAAGCAGGGTGCTGAATGAACACTTGCTTGTGTTTATGGACTCTTCGGGGTACCCTCCCTGTTGAGGTGTGAACCAACCTGTGCATCCAACCGGAATGTCACAACTGTTGTCGCCTTTTAAGCGCCTCAAACTCTCTGTTGTCGTTCTCTTTTCTTTGGTTCCTGGCATCTTGGGAATTTGAAAAAGCTTTATTTTCTTTTTGTTTTTTTTCCCAGCCTCTATTTTTTTTTTTGTCTTTAGTGCAACGTTGGCGGTAAACATGAAAATCCGCTCTTGTCCTTTCATTTCAGCAGCTGAAATGGCGCTTGCTCATTCCCCCACACCCTCCTTTCCACCCTCATTAGATTAGCAGCCTGTGAAAGTCTTTTAATTTTGAGCAAGTGCCATTTCTGTATACCAGTGTGCCAGTAATCCCTTCTCTCCAGGGAGATGAGGGGAGAAGGAGCGAGCCAGAGAGATGGGAGTAGTGAAGGGCGGAAAACTTAAGGGATCTTTTAACGTCAGACTCTTAATCACCATTGAAGGAATGTAAGGGGAACAAACCACCAAGCCCCTTTTCCACACTGTTGGACAACCCGCGTTGCTTGCACTTACACAACGAGAAAACTAATTCTAATCTTCCCCTGGCCATGCACAGAAATTATTCCCAACAAGTGAATGCCATTGCTGAATTAAACCCCCCCCCCCCCCCCCCCCCCGCCCCAACTGGGTTAGTATAGGCATGTATTCTTATGCAAATGCAGTGCTCTCTTCATCGTCGTCTCCCCCTCAAAAGCTGGTGGAGTCTCCTGACCAGGGGCAACCAGAGCGAAAGATAAATGCCTGCCTTTTCCTCCTCTCAAAGACCCACTGATCTTTCTTCTTTTTCCTGTTTTGCATAGAAATTAGGGAGTGGATGTCTGTCTGTGAGGGTAATTGCTCCATTGCACATTTGTCCTCAGTCTCCACTAGCTCGCTCAGGTCCTTTTTCTCTGCAAACTAAGTCCCGCCGAGGCTTCTGCTGCCAGCAGCCTGACACCACGTTTCTCTGGGGTGATTCCAAGTTCAGTGTTCCCCCAGCTGAACGTGACCGTAGAGTTGGTGGAGCTGCACTCACATATCAGATTTTTACATTTTTACATTTCCATGTTACGTTTAAGCTGAAAAAAATAGACAAAAATTCTGAAGATTTTTTTTTTAAAGAATAACTGAATAGTTCAGTTTAACTTCAGTGTTGCTGTATTATAATAGCTAATGTCTGCCTCTGAGTCGACAGATTTCAAATTGAAATGATCTGTTTCTGCTGTCCAGAACGGATTATCAGCGGCCCCTCTCTGCTTCGGTCATTGGTGGCCCCACATCTATTCATTACTGGGTGCTGGGTTAGATCCTTGAAGAGAGGAGAGACGATGGGGGCGGGGAGGTTGCGTTTACAATGCCCACCTCCTCCGTCAGTTTGATGATGAACACACTGAGACGTGTTCAGCGATGGAGGGAAGAAAAGTGCAATTTAGCAGCACTCTGTGGGCTTGTTTTTGCACTGATCATCTAACAGTTGTTTAGCTTTTTTTGCTGTTACGCTGTAATGTGTTTGTAGCTTTGCCAAACTTTTGGAGAATTTTCTTTTGTTGTTGTCGTCTGATGACTTTTGTCTGTGTTTGAATCAAGGATGAAATCAAAACAAGCCTGCTTTGCACCTCAGGGCAGAATCTCCAGTTCCAAAGGGCATATTTCAGTAGTCGGTGAGGGTCTGTTAGCTGAAAGTTTCACTTTCTCACAGGTCGGCCTAACCCCACCCCCCCCCTGTGAAGATCTCTCGACTGCGTATTTATTGAACTGCCCTCAGATCTGTGACAGGTGCTCTGTTTGAAGCACGTCCTGCAGAATACAGATGCATGTTGACAATATTCACAAAATTCAAATATTAAGTGTTTGAATTACTGTATTTCCCAGACTACAAAGCGCACCTGAATATTAGCCGCACAAGCTAAAATCAGGGGAAAATCCTGTTTTGTACATACATTAGCCGCACCTGACCAAAAGCCGCAGGTGGTTCAATGTTGACTTATCATATGTAAGAGTAGAGCTGGGCGATATGAGATTTTTTCATATCACGATATGTTTTTTTCATTTCAGGCGATAACGATATCTATCACGATATAAGCCAAATAACTATATTTGTAAGATTTAAATGTGCCGTTGCTCACAAGTAAAATGTGAAATAATCAGCAGCTTGTTTTTATTTAAATATTTATTTCCCATAATAAGTTCAACAGGGTAGATGTACTTAAGGAACATGAGACTTTTTCAGATAAATAAAGGCAAATATTGCAAACTACACAAAAGGCAGCCGCTAAAGCGTTTAAGTTTCAAAATAGAACAAACGAAACAGACTAAACTGTCAATTCCACTTAGAAACAAAATATTAATTCTAAAAATAAATCTTAGTTTGTTTTACAGAAGAACAGACAAAACTGACTAACTTTTGTCAATATCAAATAAACTGAGAACTAAAAGGAAATTCTCAATCTCTCCTTGTTGTATAGCTGAGCTTTTCAAACAGTTTTAACAGTTACTTTAGTCTGACAAAAGCCGAATGACGAATCAGCGCTTCCAGTCAGAGACTGAGGCTACGTCCACACGTACACGGGTATTTTTGAAAACGGAGATTTTCCGTTTTCGTTTTAAAAAATAATCCCGTCCACACATAAAGGCAGAAATGAAGGAAAACGCTGCTATGAACATGCCAAAGCAGCAGGTGGCGCTAGATTCCTAACCGTGCAGAAATGTTGGCCAATCAGAAGTCTAGAAGCCTCGGTGGGAAAAAGTAAACAAAGCTGGGGCATAGAAGCAGAACCGAGTCGTATGTGTGGAGGGACAGTAACTGTGTGTATATGTAAGCATTTAAACACTGCAGAGAGTAGAATTAACAGTATTGTAGAAATTCATTTCACCGAAACAATAACGTGGCGCACAGTGTGACGCATGCACCAGTTTATTGTATTTCCAGACTTGCTTTCGGCACAATTTACAGTGCACGCTACTCTGTTTTTTGTCAGACTTGAAATATCCGAAATACCTTCACACTACGGAGCTTCTATGGCTCTTCCGTTCGACAATCTCTCCGGCGTTGGAACCATCATCTGTTTTCTCTTCGGTCACGCTCGGTTGATTTTTCTAGTCGGCACACTCATTTCCTCCATTACCCGCTGGCTGCTTCCCAAACAAACACACGTGCGGCTTGGCACTTGTGCTGTATGTAACAAGTCACGCGACGTGACGCTGCGGCTGTGATTGGTTCGGCTCTGCGCTACTTAATTTGGATTGGCTGTTCTTTTTATTTTTTATTTTTTATTTTATTTTAAGAGGACAAGAGTGGCGAGGTCTATCGCGATAGCTTAATTTCTCTATCGAGTAAAAGTTATATCGCGATACATATCGTTATCGTTCTATCGCCCAGCTCTATGTAAGAGAATATGCACAAAGCGAATTGTCAGGAAACAGATGGCTGTTTGGAGACACACCCCTTTTATTAATATTTTGAAAAACAAGTTATGGGTACATATTTGCATAACCTTTTAGGTATATGTACAAGTAGCGGTAATTACAAGTAGGACACATGTACTGTGCTTCATAAATGAGTAACAAATGTAGTACATAACAATAACCTGCAGCACACCAGAAAAATAGATTCAGACTACCTTTTAGGCTCAGGTGCAGTGACACGGCTTTAACAAGAAGAAAAGTCAGTCATTCACCATCTTTCTTTTCTTCCTGCGCACTGAAACCACCAAAGTCCTCTTCTCCAGTGTCGGATACAAACAGGCTCAGGATGGCTTCGTCATCCACTCTCAGCTTCTCTTCTTCGTCACTTTCAAAACCAAACAAATCCTCGTTGTCAGTGTCAGAGTCGAACACCCTCAGAAGGGCCGTGGCGGTGTCCTCCTCTCCATCATGCAACAGTCCAGCCCTTCGAAATCCGTTGGTGATCGTGGATGTTTTCACACTTTTCCACGCTGTCAGAATCCACCGGTGGAGTTGAGCATAACTTGCTTTTCGCAAGTTTATCACCACTCGTCATCCACGCCTCCCGCTGAACGCTACTTTGAAGTTTGTTTTTCGAGCTGCTTGTACGGCACTATGTTGCCTGGCGGATGGACATGTGACCAACATACCACTCTTGAACCCCGATACTGTGTGTCTGATCACATGCCCTTCCGCCAGGCAACGTAGTGCCGTACAACAGCGG
Source organism: Aulonocara sp. 'chitande type north' Nkhata Bay (assembly GCF_057382095.1). NCBI lineage: Eukaryota > Metazoa > Chordata > Actinopteri > Cichliformes > Cichlidae > Aulonocara > Aulonocara sp. 'chitande type north' Nkhata Bay. Next base: position 1,594,612 of record NC_141353.1, read on the forward strand.
CACAAACAAAACAAATCGTCTTACGATATGACAAAAATCACGGACAATCCAGAGAAAAGCCGCACCTGACTAAAAGCCGCAGGGTTCAAAGCTCGTGCAAAACGTAGCGGCTTATAGCCCGACAATTACGGTACACTCCCTCATTATTTAAGTACCATTGATTCTTTAAACTCCCCATTGCGAGTTTAAAGGTTGCCTCTGCTGTTAATTTTTTGTAAGCCATTAATTAGGGTCATTTTTTTTTTACATTTTTTACAAAGGTAAATGTGGGATGTTTCATACATGACATATCACCATAAGACTTTGTAATCTAAAGTGATTTTCTTTGAGATTAAATTACAAATGAGTCCAAACAGATGCTGTTGGTTACTGACTTGTGATTGGTTTAAAGCAGGGCTTACCCTTTTGAAATTGCTCTGTGAGCTGATTTATTCTGTGTGTAGCATGCTGATGCGTTGCATGTGGTAGCCTATAAGTGACTTTTTGCAATCTGAATTAGACAGATGTGTTTATAAAAGCAACGCTTTTATTAGATTGAGTAAATTTCCGTTACATTAAGCTCAGTCCCTCATCATTTTTTCCTTGCGGTTGCCTGGTTTGAAAGACGTGGTTGAGACTTGCGTCGGTCTAGGATCATATGCGTACATAGCAGTCATAGTCCTGGCACAAAAATGACGAGCCATCCGTTATGTGAACGTCTGACTCTGTGGACTAAGATTCTCACTTGGATAGTGACAGAGGTGATGACACGCAACACGACTTGTGATGCAGATTCAGTCCCACGATGATGTAAGGCCAATTGTAAATGCTGTAGCCCAGTGGATGCCCCAGGCAAGGATTCAGAAAGGAGAAACGCCACTCACTCTTTTAGAATTTCCAAAAATTATTGAGGCGGACAGCCCGTGAAAGTCAGACTGAATTTTGAAATCTCCAAGCTTTAGCTGTAAACATGAACAAAGAGTCCACGAAGCTTTGAAGTGGAGCGTGGTTGGCGTACAATTTAGAAAGGAAACATTGTTTCTTTTTCCTTTTTTTGGGTTGTGTGATTGAAAGTTAATGTCCTACAGATACTTTAAAAGTTGCATTTTGTATCTAATGATGCTATAAAGGATGTTTAATGGAAATACTTCTTGATTGCTACCAAACACTTCTGCCCACACATGCGGTAGATTTGTTGAGCTATACGCTGGGGATGTATAGTGGAGATTATTAGTTACACTTGGTTAACCCTAATTTGGGCTTTTTGGTCCCCTCTTCCTTTAAAGGTGGTTCTACACTCGAGTGTGTAATGCAGAGATTGATGAATAGATAAACCCAGAGCAGGTCTTATGGAGAAAAAAGTGGAAGAGGCCGACGGCTTTTTGTGCTTGGGGATCAATTTTCCAGGGCTAATCTCCTGCCTGTGAACCACCCTCCGCTTTCCTCTTTTCCTCCTGCTCCATCTCCCTCGGCCGCTCTCTCTGATGGATCTCCTTTGGCTGGCACGGCACAGGGACTCGGCCATGCATGCAGCTCTGGCCCATGGGTGCACTCTTCCCTCTCTTCTCTCTCAATCCCTCTTTTCCCTCTCTGTTCAAGAAATATTCATTAATTAGTAATGGAGACTTTACAGAGCACTGCTGGTTCTCTCTTTCCTTGCAGATAAGGATGAATAGAGGGAGAAAGTGGAAAGAGAGGAGAGAACCTTTTGGCCAGACTTGGTTAGAATACCCCTGAGCACAGTTGATCACAAGCCATTAATCTTGCTGTTTAATGACTGATTGCTGCCCTAATTGCTTATATACACAGTTGAACATATGTGTGGGTGGGAGAGGGGCCTGTAACATATATAAATACCTTTGAGATTGTCTAATGTGCAGCACATTTTGGTGCTTTTTGGTTTACCGCTACTTCACCGGTTACTCTCGTTGCATCATAGTAAGGAGAAAAATGGGCCAGGCCTCACTCTTTTTAAAAAATTTTTTTTCACCCTGCAGTTATAATTGGTAGGTTAAATAGAAGCGCGCTCTCTGTAGGGACAGAGGATGAACTTAAAACTTTTCACTATGTTTAAATTGTATCAGTCACATGAGACTGATCTCAGTCAAGTCAGGTGCAGTTTAACAGCAAAGAATGTGAAATGTTCATATTTAACCTTTAAAGCTGGCCGAACGTTTGCTTCAACTCACAATGCCCTTCTCTGTTTTTGTAAACACAGAGGACACGCCTCATCATCTGTGATGGCCGAGTTTCTGCTTGTCATTAATTTATGTTTCCTCTGCAACAGTTAAAGCTCTTTCCAAAAGCCTTGACAGGCAGGTTACACTGAGCTGAACTAACATTTTTAGTGCTTTTTATATCTGAGCGACTCGATATAAATGGATTGCTAGCATAGCAACATTAAGACAAAACAACAAAACAGACTTGTAATCTCCTACGTCAGCCTAAGAGCGATGGAGAATCTTCAAGTGTGTAGATGTTAATGGGCCTCGGACAGTTTGGCTCGTGGGGCAGAAAACTTTGCACCGAGCGGTTCGGCCCTTGTGTTCCAGCTTTTTTCAGTCAGCTTGTGTTTCTTTTCTATAGAAGTAGATGTGAGTTTGCCTGATACTGATGAGCTGCTGTGCTTCTGCCTAAGAGCTTTTATAAAGGTCAACTCATCTGGGTCTGCTGCACAGGAGGCAGAGACATGAAAGTGTCCTAACCATCAGCTGAGCCCATAAATCTTTGTTTAAATGAGGCCACTCATCTTTCACCCCCATGTGCTGACCACCGCCCACCACGCACCACATGTGCGCTCGTTGATCTGCCAGAAAGCTGGAATTTTGGACAAGTGCACATTTATCATGGTTTGGGAAATATTTCGAATATTTTTATTTATTTTCAGAGTCATTTCCAGTCAAAGATGCCAAACATTTTTCAGATGGGAGGATTTGATACTTTGTGTCCTCTAAAGTGAAGCTGATGTGTTTGAGACTATTGGGCTGACGTGAAAACGAGCAAATCGGTTAAATAAATGTAAAGGAATATTTTTATAAATAGTGATTTGTCAGTTAAGTGAGAAAATATTATTGCTTGTTCCATCTGGTGTTTGCTGGAACAGTTCAGTGTGTTCTGCAGCTCGTCACCTTGACTGTGACCTTTGCACGCTGTGAAGTGGATGGATGTTAAGTTACTTCAAGTGTTGGAAGTTTAGTTTCCTTCCTTCCTTTTTTTGTTTTTAAATGTGATTGTGTCTTTTGGTTTAGAGAGGCGGACTGGTAGATTTTGAGCAGAAAGTTATTGTGTCTGTCTGTCTGAAGTGTATTGCAGCGGGCATTGCATGATGAGCACGAGGTCGTTAAAAACACTTGAAGCAAACCAGATGTCTGTTTAAGAGCTACTTGGCGCTGGAGGGAAGGGACAGGCGACGGGGAGGAGGACGAACGGGGCAAATGTGGGTCTTGGCAGAGAAAAGCAAATGGGATAACCATGGCGGTCTTTACAGAGGAGGCCTGAAATGGGACTGGAGGTTTAAGCACTTACTTTGATGTTTTCACGATTTTTCGTCTTTTGAACATTATCGGTCTCAATGATCTGTCTCTCGAATCCTTGATTTCGGCCTAAATCCTATTTTGTTTTTCCCCCTCAAGTCCTTTCTTTTAATCTGCCATCAGTGCCTCAGTTAGTCGGCTTTCTTTTCTTGCTGACTTTTTGCCCTCTCGCCTGTAATACCTCTTTAGGATGGCCTAAAGACCAGATGCTAAATCGCTGAAAGCAGGCTTGTGTTAAGAAAAGGTCCTTCTTGTCTGTTTATGTCCACATTTTCTAGAAAGTTAATGGCTTTATGTTGTTGTTAAAATATTTTTAATCCACTGTTAGCGTTAATTTTTAATGGGGAAATTGTTTTCCTGCCCATTTCCTGCCTTTGCCGTACTTTTCAGTGTTCCTGATCTTATCCCCGAAGATATGTGTGCACCTGATGAATTAGTTTGTTTCTCTGAAAATCGTTGGGAACATAACCCCTTTACTTGGCAGCTAGCCTGAGGGTGTTTTTCTTTTGCTCGGCTGTAATGATTTAAAGGCTAGCCGGAGCTGAAGTTGACTGGATTTGATAGTGTTGGTAATATTTTCCTTCTGAATTGGGCGTCTTTTACATGGCAGGCAGATGTTGCATCCTTGCTTTTCTGGAGTTGAGTAAGCTACAAGCTCTCAGCATCTTAAACCTGCCAAGATCGCATAGAGCCTGTCTCATTCAAAAAAGGAAGCCAGTGTAATTTCCCATGTGAATAACCTTGCAATCATTTTAATTTAAAATGTCGTTACCTGAACTCGCATTAGAACAGCAAGCCAAGAGTTGGCTTAATAATTCAATAAAATTTTGATTAACTTGCTTCTGGGCTGACTCGTACCGCTCTGGCACACGGCGAGCTGACGTGAAGGTGGGTAGGTCACACTCGGTGTTTGTTTCGACTGCGCTCACGCAGAGACGGCACACTCGGGGAGATGTTTGCTGCAGACTTGACTGAAAGGAGCTTAAGTGCTATAAGATGTGAGCAGTGGCTGTTAATGAGATTAGGTCGGCATTCAGGCCAACACTGAATGTGAATCACAAAGCAGCTCTGATATGGGCCCGATCGTGCATTTCTTCATCCAGCGCGGCTAGATGGAGTGTAATGGGTGTCTTGTTTTATTTCAGTTGGACATGCAGACCAATTAAATACAGTCCTGTGCTTTTACGAGTAGTACAGCATCAGGTGAACACTGTAGCTAGGACATTAGGGCATTGTACTTTCCCAATACAGTGGGCAAAAATGATGTCTCACCACTGGACAACGAAGCTCTCTGATTCTCTTATCAGATTTCATTTGTAGCAGCTGTGTAAGTTCCTTCATAGAGAATAACAAGGGCAGCGCTTTTCAAATTCTTTTGCTGCCTCCAGGTCTCCACAAAGCTCTAATAGGTGAAAAAAACCCACACCTGACTTTTTGTACCCGAAGCTGTGGCATTACGCTGACACGTTGCTGTTGTATCGTAATCAGCCTACGGTGATGTCATTATCTCTTAAGGAATTTCCTCTCGTTTGTTTTCATTCCTGAGACGTCTCTTTCTTAAAAAGCTTTCCGCGATAAACATTACGCCCCATCAGCAGAGTGTTTACAGCTGCGCACGTGTATCGCGTGGAATCGGCGATTACTTTTCAGGAAGAGTTTGTGAGGAGGAGACTTATTGGCAGGTGAAAGCAGCGCAGGCATCATCTTATTATTATAGGTGGTTTGAAGTAATAATTCATGTCACTGAGATGTGTAGTAAATTTGTCAGGTCTGAAAGCAAATGGTGCTCGAAGTAAAAAGTGGAAGGGAAAGAATCAGTGCATGAAAGGACGAGGAGTCGAGAGGAGGAGGGGGATTCAGGTGCCAAATCATCATAAGGCTGATTCAGCGTTTGCATGCAGGAGCGTTTCTGCCATGCAAAGGAATGTTTTAATTTTAATAACAGTAAGAAAGTAGATGGGCGTATAAATATACTGGACCGATAGTGTTCACGTGTGCAACATTCTGAGCAAGACGATATTTAGTAAAGTCACTTTGCAGCATGCGTGTAACATTTAAGTTTTACTCTTTGCCTGAGACCAACTTGGGTTCCTACCTGCTGCTGTTTATGGGCGCACTGAGCGAGTGAAAAGGGAGTTGTTGGAGTCTGGAGATCCCTGCTCACCAAGAAACGGCATCACACACAAACTGTTTTATTTAAGGGGGAACTGGTGGACGTAATGGTCACAGACAGTGAATAGCAACGTGAATACAGCAAACATCTGCAGTGAAGTCTCGGTTTTTCCCCAGTGACCTGAAAGCAAAACCGGAGTACTGTTGAACTGTGAATTGTGCTCTTCCACTCCTGAACCCTGGTACTAAACACAAAACATCTGAAACCTCCACCACCTGAAAGCAGGCAGCGGCAGCAGGTTTCCACTTAACCGCTCCCTCTCTCAGTGATCGCACTCTTGTTTGCATGTACACGGCCTGTTTGCCATCTTTCTGACTGTTTTGCATTCCAGGAAATGTTTAATTTCTGTAGCAGAAGTGTCTCTGCGTCCAGACTGTGACAAATATCATGTTACAAGACTGTAACCCGGTCTCCTCTAGTGGTTAAATGTGAATTCACACCGCTGGTGTGATTGGTTGCCACACGTCAGTTTATTTGACAGTTTGTGATGCTGCAGGGTGTTTCATAATGACATCTATAGAATGAAAGGGCCATTTAGTCAGCGTGGATTTTGTTGTGAAGTCATGGACGCGGCGTGCTCGTGCTCAGTTTGTCAGAAGTTTATACATATTCAGCAGTGATGCGTTATTAAAAAATAAACACTTTCACAGCATTTATGTGTCGCCCACTGTGAAGTCAGATGAGGTCATTCTGGGTGATGAAACGTTTTTAGTGTAAACCTCGGTGTTGGGTGTGATGTGACGATATGTTTAGTTATGACAGTTGGCGTTGCCATATGTAATGTTGTAAACACTGATAAATATCCTTATTAGTGACAGAGCCATCTGATCAAGTGTGAGGCTGCTTCTCCTCAGCACAGCAGCGACACGCTCTGTGCTCTCGTGATTGACATGATTGATTATTTGCCCTGCAGAGTTCTTACTGTTTTCTCTATAAAAATGGTACAAAAGCACTCAAATCTTCACCTTTCTGATAGCTCTTTTCTGTTTTCTTTACCAGCCGAGGGCGATGGGCTTTGGGAGAATGGCCCTTCCTACGAGTGTCGCACTCTGCTATTCAAAGCCATCCACAACTTGTTGGAGCGCTGCCTCATGAATCGCAGCTTTGTTCGCATCGGCAAGTGGTTTGTCAAACCCTACGAGAAAGATGAGAAGCCCATCAACAAGAGGTAAGCTGGCACTGCTTGTTCTTGGCCTTATCCTCCTCTTTTTATTTTATAACATTGCTGTTTTGAGTGAGGCTGTGATGTGTTTGGGTGCAGCTGAGTGGGATGAGCCCTGACGTTAGTGGTTGTGTTCCCACTGTTCACTTGGCATGAATACATGCATTCGTGTGCTGGCTGTGGGGAGGAGCAGGTATTGGATAGTATGGATCGTACCAGGGATTTCCTGTTGTGTTTTTGCTGCAGATCCTCTCAGTAAACATTGTGTTTGGGCTGTCTTTCATGTTTGGCCCTTTTGCTGGAGCCCGAGCAAACAAAGGATCTGGCTTCATATGTGTTTGTTGATGTTTTGAAGCCTGGACTGACCTCAGTCCTGATGGGTGCATTTTTGCTGGGGAGGGGAGGAGGTACCCTTGTGCCAGCACCGTCTGTTTCCTTTCTCTCCTCTCACTCTGTGTGATTGTGTGTGTGTGTGTGTGTGTGTGTGTGTGTGTGTGTTGTGTAGCTGAGGTGTCCTCCACCTCCTCGTTGCTATCTGCTGAGCTGGGTTTCTTGCCGTCTGTGTCAGAGTTCATTGATAACAGACAGAGACACGGCTAGTGAGGACAAAATGACCATAGCAGTTCTTCCCCACCAGCTACCCTCCTCACTTTGTCTTCACACTGAACACACAGCCACTGGCTGAAAGCTCCATTGGAGGTCTTTGTAGATAATGCTTTTAAAAACTGCATTTGTAATGTTAGGTGCTGACTAAGATTAAACCATTTGGAGTTGGCATGGTGCTTTTGGTCAGATTTTCCAGACAGCTGATCACGGGGCAGTCCAGCTATTTGATCTTGTGTAGGCACAGCCACGTTTGTTTGTGTTTGCGAGACATTTGCAGCGTCCAGGTTAGAAATTGTGTAAACTGTATCTGCTGCCAGCTTGTTGTTATCACTGCCTCACTGTCGCGTACGAATACGTCTACTGTTTCACTCTCCTACATCTGTAGACAGTTACTCTTGTGTGGTAGCTTCATTTAAACACTGTTATAATAATAGACAAGATGGTACTGAAGATCAAGTAGCTTCTCTCTTGAGCTGTACACATGCCCTGTTTTTAGCTCTATCGCCTCTTTACCCAGTACGCTGATTGCAGAGGGCCCCGGTCAAGGGGAAAAAAACACAATGGTCTTTTCCTCTGCTCTGGAATTCACAGGCCACCCTGTCTGTGCGTCTGGCTTTGCCTCCCTCTCTTTCTCTCCCCTTCCCTCCATCCCCCTCTGCTGTCACGGAGCAGACTGGGCAGGTTATAAATAGTGGTGCAACTACCCTGAATCTCAGTTGTCGTCAAAGATTTTCTTTTCCTCCTCTCCTTTGGTGTGATCTGCAGTGCCCCAGCCGTGCTGGGATTTCAGAAAACACAGCGCCACAAAAGGGTGACAGCAAAGTAACCGGGCTAGTGTCACTGCCGTGTCCCGAACTGCTTTTAATGTAATGCTGTACTGTTAGTTATTCATAAATGGCTCTAGTAATGTTGAACACAGAGCAGAGTCTGACTGTCTTATCCTTCTTTGCCTCTTGTCTCCATGGCAATATTGAAGCTTGCCCTATCAGTACTGTGATAGAGAACTGAGTGTTTACCCCTCGGGAGACCTGATCGTGGTGTGCAGCATGACTCGTTATGACTTAAGTCAGTGCGCATATCCAACATCCTTGTCGATGACTGGTTGAGTCCACTGGGAGTGAGTGGAGTCGGAGGGAATTCCCACTCTCATTGTCTTGTGAAAACTCTACTTAACTGTACAATGTTTAACTCCCGGATGCCCCCCACCCCAACTATTGTAACACCATGTAGTTGGATTACTTGACACAGTCGATGTTTGCCAACATAAGCACCTTGCTCTCCTTTCAGTGATTTAATTTAGTGTGACTTTTTCTTCTAAAACACTAATCGACAAGCAAAAGCTAAAATATGAGAATCAGGACGTGGTAAGAAAACTGCAGGTGTGCATGGTCTTTGTAGCTGATTACTATAATCAGAGACGCTGTGTCCAGGAGATACTCATTGTCTTATCTTTCATTTGGAGAGATGAATTAGGAGAACAGTAGTTTTAGAGATCTCCTCATTGAAGCGGTGTAACATAAAGTAGATTTGAGGTTTCTAGACTGAGTCCACGACATCATTGTCCTGCAGTTATAGTGCCAGGTTTGTTCTTACTGTATCAGTCATAAAACCTTCACAGTGGCCTGCTTGTGTCGTCGTAGCATGCTGGCACCCCCAGTTTAGTGAGTGACTCTGTGATCAACATGTAGACTGAGCGCTTCTTGAATGGCTGTTGGTCTTTTTTAAAAAAGAAAAATCACTCCAGGTTGATTATGGGGGCTGTCCTATCCTGTTTGCCCCTCCTCACAATTCAAACTGACTTTAGTGAGATTGGAAGGTGAGAATTTGAATTCCATCACAACATGACAAAACCAAGTGTTTAGACTATTACTACATATATCGTTATTATATTACCTCAGTCAATGAGGTTATATGATCACCTCGCTCGCTTATGTCTTTCTTGATCTGTCACCTATGCAGAAGCATGCAAGAGCACATTTTTATATTCATTATTCCAGGAATAATGAATATAAAAACTGACTTAAACAGTCATGGAATTAAAAGAAAATCAATGAGAATATATTGTAAATTCTCACTGTGTGCATTTCTACATTTAGTTCAAGTCAAGTTCAAGTTCAACTTTATTGTCACTTCAACCATATACAGTTTAAAAATACACAGTGAGGCGAAACAACGTTCCTCCAGGAACCAAGGTGCTACAAGACAAGTTAGTGCAAAAAAAGATAATAATATATAATATATCTAGTAATAATATTGTGCAAAAGAGCATTTACAGGTTGGTGTGTGCGATGGTTTGGTGGTGTAGGTCAGTGTGTTTGCGCTTTGTGTTGGTTAGTCAGTCCAGTCTCAATGTTTTGAGGTATTTGAGTTAAGCTGAGTGATAATGTTAGTGTATGTGTGTGTGTGCGTGTTTATCAGTCAGTCCCTTTTTGCTGAGGAGACGGATGGCTTGTGGAAAAAAGCTGTTGCACAGTCTGGATGTGCGTGCCCGAATGCTTCGGTACCTTTTTCCAGATGGCAGGAGTGTAAAGAGTGTGTGAGAGGGGTGTGTCCGATCAGCCACAATGCTGGTGGCTTTGCGAATGCAGCGTGTGGTGTAGATGTCCTCAATAGAGGGTAGAGAGACCCCGATGATCTTCTCTGCTGTTCCCACTATCCGCTGTAGGGTCTTGCGGTCTGATATGGCACAGCTCCCAAACCAGACAGTGATGCAGCCGCTCAGGATGCTCTCAATAGTTCCTCTATAGAAGGTGGTCAGGATCGGTGGTGGAAGCCGGGCCTTTCTCAGTCTTCTCAGAAAGAAGAGACGCTGTTGGGCTTTCTTGTGCAGGGAGCTGGTGTTGAGGGACCAGCCGAGGTCCTTCTCCAGGTGTACGCCCAGGAATTTGGTGCTGTCAACGATCTCCACAGAGGAGCCGTTGATGCTCAGCGGTGAGTGGTCGCCTCGTGTCCTCCTAAAGTCAACAACCATCTCTTTTGTCTTGTCAACATTCAGAGACAGGTTGTTGTCCTTACACCAGTCCGTTAGTCTCTGCACTTCCTCTCTGTACGCTGACTCGTCGTTCTTGCTAATGAGACCCACCACGGTCGTGTCATCAGCGAATTTAATGATGTGATTTGAACTGTGTGTTGCTACACAGTCATGAGTCAGCAGTGTGAACAGCAGAGGACTGAGCACACAGCCTTGTGGGGCCCCAGTGCTCAGTGTGGTGGTGCTGGAGGTGCAGTTCCCGATCCGTACTGACTGAGGCCTTCCGGTCAGAAAGTCCAGGATCCAGTTGCAGAGGGAGGTGTTCAGGCCTAACAGGCCGTAACTGTTTTCAGATGTGATCTGACTGCAGTTGAATCCTCGCTTAAATCCAAACAGGCTTGATTGATTTTGCCCCTTCGTGAGTGCTGATGCGTTATTCCAGCAGTATGTTGTTCTGGATACAAGTGTCTGCTGCAGAGAGCCCAGTCTGGTATAGCTGGACCACAGAGCAGTGCAAAGGTTTACATATACTATTGCTGGATGTTCACCTGTTAACTTCTCACTGCTTTTTGTTTGCTTTGTTGTTCCCTGGTTGGCACTGAGCCACGGTGTATTTACACACTGTATTAATCTGTGTTCAACAGGGCCAAAGTACTTCCATGGAATTGTTATCATGTTGCCTCTTTTCAGTATTTTTTCCCAGTTTTGGAGGAAAATGCACGTGTGTGCTTTGTATCACTTTTATGCCTCTCATTAGTTTTGCTTCTGTGTTTTATGCACCTGTAGTTCAAACAATGCTTTATAGCAGAAAATGTTTGTTTACTTTGACGTTAAATCCATAAGATGCAGACCGACTGGTTGTTTATTGCTGTTGTATGATGGGCTGGTAGATCAGTTGTGTGTAGGCTCTTTGAGAAGTGGTTCTCATCTGGGGAAATATGAAATTGTGATAGGCACATTATTTTCTGTACATACATAGGACGATAAGTATAAGTCACAGTGGATATTTAATGCAATATACAGTGTAGTGTACATGAGTGTACTGCTGGGGCATACTTTTGAATTGGTCAGCAGTCCAAACTTCCAACATTGGAAAAAGATGTTCAAAAGCTGGAACTAATAAATACTGAAACATCTTGCTGGGTGTATAGCTAAAAATCAGATCTGCAGATGGGAAACGCCGGTCATCCCTCTGATCAGCAGGCGGCTCCTGTGCAGCATCCAAAGTCTCCAGTTGGTGGAGGCTGGGGCCAGCTGACACTGTTCATAACCTCAACCCCAGACCTCAGCACGCCCGTGTTGAAAAGCTTACATCATCCCTGCCCCTCCTCCTCCTCTTCGCTTCTCATTATAGCATGATGTATGTGGCAAACAGTTTTTCTCAATCTAAAAATAATAATAATTAAAATAAAAAACTGCAAAAAGTTGCTCCTCTAGTTATCTTTTATTAGATGACAGACTCGTTTCCATTTGATAAATAAATGGCTGCACGCTGATCAGTTAAATCCCTTTTGTTTAAAACGTGAGCTGCAGCAGCATGAGTCGATCCAGCTGTCGGTAATTCTCTTTGTTTGGTGAAAAGGCGGCTCCAAGTTGTGTAGCTTCTGTGAACCTTCTACTGCGAGGTACACTGGCTCCAAGAAAGACAGAGAGGGGGGGAGGGAGGCGGGGAGCGAAGGAACAAGCAAGGGAGAGCTCCTCTTGGTTGTCATGGCAGCAGGGAAATGCACCCTGGGATCGAGTGTTTCCAAGGTGAAGCGGGATGCTCGTGCTCCATTGGTCAGCTTAAGGCAGACTAACTCGTCGACTTGCTCCTAATTGGCTGTGCCACTGAAATTCAGAGCAACATTAAATCCAGCCTGCTTTGAGGTTTCAATTTGATCAGGACAAAAGGGATATTATTTCTTTATCTGCATGGCGTGTGCCGTGTACTTGAAGCGGCATTTACAGCATCGACAATGTACTCCAGCTGCGCTGCAATCAGTGTTAGATTACCACTCCACTGTATTTAAAATGTGTGTATTTTTGTTGTGCATGCAGTTGTTGTTATTGTTGAAAGCATCGTTAACAAGTCAAGCTGTTATGAAATGAGGCCAGTCTGCAGCAGCTCGTATTACAAGAGACACACACACTAACAAACATGTCTCCCACACATGCAACTGTCTGCACTTTTCTGCATGACTGTGGCTTATGTGGATGAGCACATTCTTCCGCTATTGTTTTGGCCCGATGTTGGGAGGTGAATGCGCGAGTCCTGGTTCGCTGTGGCAGGCGGAAGCAGAGAGCAGCACTCTGTTAAGTAGGACAGTGCAGGATAAAGGGCCACTGCCTCCAGTCTGGGGCTAAAGTGCTAAATTTATCCCCTCCCTGCTCCCAGCACAACACAAACACACAAACATGTTCGTCAACAATCAGTATGCGAGCCAGTCCACATCGAGGGCAGTCTCGGTGTTGGCACGCAAGTGGCTGGACATAGAACCCGCAGTCAGCGAGGAAAACGCACGTAGTGCAGTCGCACAGATATAGACATGCAGGAGAGTTCAGCACCTCTGCTCGGTACCCTGCCCCCAGCACTCGACTGCCTACCCCCTGATCTTGCCCACACTTCATCAGTCTCTCTCTGCAGCAACAGGAACTCCAGGGAGACTGGGCTGAGGGACCATGTGACCCGGTGCTCTGGATATATCATGTTGCTGGAGAGATCCTGTCCAGAAGATAAATATGGCTCTTAAAGGAAAATACCGATAGCTTTCATTGGTATGGTTTGTTTGCTTAATTGCTGCCCAGTGATACAATATTAATGATTCATTTCCCTTGGCGTTACATTAGTGTTACATTTTTAAAGTCCTTGCACCCTCATCTTAGTAAGACTCTATAATCTGTAGCTGTCACCTAAGCTTAACTACATACCGACATCAAACCTGTCAGCTGTGTTGCAGAACTCGTTACCTCATTACTGTAAATTGGTTACAATTTTGAATATCGGAGCAGTTTCCACTGTTTAGTGCCAACCAGAACTGATCAGTCTCTGTTTGTACTGTACCACTGAGAAAACACATTTTAGAAGTCAGCAGTGGAATTCAAGTGCAGCAGCATGACCAGAGTTCCTTGGTCATAGTGAACGATGCGTTCTTAGGTTTCCCCCCCACTACCTCGAAGTCACCCTCTCATTTCCTCAGCAGCCGGTGACCCGCATTCCTTCCATTCCTCTCATCTTCCTATGTGACCAGGGGCTATGGTGCAGTACAAGCAAAGGTCTCAAAGAAGTCGTCATAGTTAATCCGTCAGGCGTCACGTCCCCTCATCTGCTCTGCTCTTTTCTGTGATTTGTGTGCTACTGTCTTTAATCCCAACGTTCTGGCAGATGGTCACATTTAAAGATAATATCTTATGGTCGGGGGCATTTCACCTCATCACTGCAGACTCCTGTGCGGCTGCGTCACAGCCTGACCTAACCCTAAAATGTCCAAAAAAGATGGAGGCAGATTTATGGATTGCCAGATGTGTAATCCCTTCCATAGATTACATTGCCAATTACACACACATGTTGTCAAAATAATGACAAACCAGATGTTTGGTTTTAGGTAAATGCCATCTTATCTGGGCTATTATGATAAAAAAAAAAAGGAAGTAATCTGCAGCAGTACTCGCCAAGCACGCTGCTCCAAGCATCACGGAGTTGCCACAGCTCTTGTGTGGGTTTATTTTACCCCCAGTATCTTTTTATTTCTTTATGTAATCCCGAGCTGACTCCGTGATTTTGAAACTGGGGCTCTTTCAGGGCCATAGCGTCTGTTGCAAGAGTCCTTGTTCTTCCTTTTGCTTGAAGGTTTTAATTAATGGCTAAAACCTTTTCACCACATGTGCAGCTTGAGCTTTTAACCTGCTAGTAAAGTCTTGGGCCTCATACTTGCAGGCTTCTGATATTTGTTCTGTTAATGAAAGAGATTCTGCCTTTCTGTTAACCTTTCTTTGTTTCATGAAACCTGTAAATTTGGTCATGGCATTCATTTACATTTGCATATAGTGTCTTATAGATGGTAAAAGTGTTACATGCTTTTCAAAAAGCATATCAGCTTATTAGAAAGAAAAGGGACAAAGCGGGCCTTGTCATTGTGGGTTCACTGCAGAAGCCCAGCTTTAATCCGGGATAATGCTGACTAATTGCCCTTAGCTCCGAGTAATAAATCTTTATTATTACAACTGCACAACTCGCTTACTTGTGTCATAATGATCTAATGACCCAGCACACTTTTAAACAGGCTTAAAATTATTTTGTCATTACATACTAGCATAGTAAATGTCCCCCCCCCCCGACAGGTATACGCTGTTTTATCCTTTTGTCTCATCCTTTAGTTTATGAGTGTAGCATGCTTTGAACAGACTGAATATTTCAACAGATTGGTATCACACAGCAGTGACACGAGCTCCTCTTTGACATGAACATGTGCACCGTCACAGTTGTGCTACAGTTGCAAAGGGATGATGTAAATGTGGTAATGTGCGTAATGTCTGGCTCACATTGAGAAAATGGCTTTTAGCTGATTGTGTGTGTGTGTGTGTGCGCGCGCGTTTGTGTGTGTGTGTTACATGCTAAATGGGGAGGCAGCTAGAACCCGACTTGCTGTCAGGGTTATGTCAGTATTATCTTTAGTCAGCTACGGCAGTATCCGTGTGCGGTTGTGATACACTTGCAGAGGATCGGATTTCTCCTCTTTTTATGGACTTGTCGTTCTATCTCCATCCATTTTTCCTTCCCTTCCAAGTTTAATCTGACGCGTATAAAGAGACTCAGCCCCCGTCTCCGTTCGTGGCAGAGGGAAATCAATTCAGCGTAATAGAGCTCTGCATGTGTGAAAGTGCTGGCCTTAAGATTTTTAGTTTGGTGTTTTCCCCAGCTCTGAGCCTCCTGTGTACACCAGCTAGAGCTGGTGTGTGTCTCTGGGCCTTGTGTGTTTTTGTGTTTATGTTACTTGGCAGTAGACAGCAGTGTTGTTTTTCCCAGTGGTCAGGTGGCTAGACAGTAGGGAAGATTATATCACCCTGGAAATGTCCTCAAATTCACTGCTGTTTACCGCTTTAATCCTTTTTCTTCTTGGCCTTGCCCTGCTGAGCAAAATGACACAAATGAAAATCTTCTGTTTCATTTCTCAAGCCAAAGGCAACCGTGGCATTTTACATTAAAGTCAGATTTGCACCGCCTTTCTGTGTATGTCCTAGTAACAGGCATGCAAACTAAACAGTAACACTGTTAAGGAAAACAGACTGTTTTGTTCTTTGTAAGAGAAACGCCTTTCACAACTAACCACACTTTCTTAGCATGAACATGGATAAACAGTTGTGACTGAGCGGTGACATAAAAGACTCCGTGTGTGATTGCTGCCAGCTCCAGAATCATTGTTTATTAATGTTGTGCCAGAATCTGTGCCTATGCCAGCATGTCTTGTCACTGCTGCAGCACATGACCAGTCAAAACATGTTTACATGCCCCAGATTGTAATAACAAGCTGCTACAATGGCAGATAACCATGTATTGGACAGCCCAGAGGTGACTGATGTTTACAGTAAAGCAAAATGACCAGAAGTGAAAGGGCCTTTGTTTTCCCCTGAGGAAGGCGCACTGGTTGTTGTGCTGAGGAAGTGTACAGCAGCTAAACGGAAGCCCACGTCTTAGAGCGGAGCAGCCGGACGAGCTCGACAAACATCTGTGGAATGTCACAGCTCGACTGTAACCTTCCTTTTTCTCTCTTCTGTCTTTTCACAACTTCCTCCCCCCAAACTCTTCTTGTCACTTCATGCTCCGTGGCTTACAATCGACTTCTGATTCTGCACAGGTCAAGTTTCATATTACCTTTCTAACTCTGTGCGTCGGTGTGTCATTCCTATGCTCAAACAATACAACAGTTCCCAGAAGACTTTTTGGCATTCTCTAAACCTTGTTTTACACTCTCCCAATTAAAACTGGATTAATAACAATAATAAAATGCTTTATTATATGGTTTTATCCAACAAAAGGATGTCTTATAAACAGAAACAAATGTGAAAAGCAAGAAAGAAAGTTATAACAGTGATACCACCAAAGTGCAGTTCACATGAACTTAATGTAGCTCAGGCAGTGAATGGTTTCATTGATTTCTGGGAACCTTGGATAAAGATGATGGCAATGACAAAGGTAAACAGGTGTACTTGGACTCTGGGTGTTGTGCAAATAGAAAAGTGGCAAAAGGCAAGGCTAATTGTGTTGTATGTGAGACACTAAGGAAGGAACAAAGGACTTGTATCAATTACCCAGGCAGAGAGATCGAGCTGGAAAGGATGTGCAGCAGGCTGGGGTGATTAAGGATGTGCTAACGAGGGAAGGGAATGTGCTCAGATGGTGGAAGGAGCTTTTTGAAGAGTTGATGAATGTAGAAAATGAAAGGAGCACAGTGAATCAGGAAGTGCAGATAATTGGTAAGGAGAAGAGGGGGTAGCTGGGAAGAGGAGAAAGGTAGCTGACCCAGACGAAAGTAGCAAGGTTTATGTGCAGAGCTGTAGTAAAAACAGGGGATTAAGCTGTTGATCCACACCAGGAAATTATGCTGAGACGAGAGGTGATGATCATTGAGCAGCAGTATGGCTTCATGCTGAGAGAGAGCACTACAGATGTGATGTTTGCTTTGAGAGGTCAGAACGAGTTTCACTCTGTTTTTGTGGATGTACAGTGCCAAGAGAGCAACCGTGGGACTGCCTGAGGAAGTGAGACGTGGTAGAGACGTATGCCAGGCTGGTGCAGAATATATACGAGGACAGTGGTGAGGTGTGTGGTAGGAGTGACAGATGGGTTCGAGGTGGGGGTGGGATTCCACCGGGGATCAACTCTGAGCCCCTTCTTGTTTGCACTTGTAGTGATGGACAGGCTGACAGATGAGGTCAGGCAGAGTGAGCGTAGGGAGCACTCACTACCGGAGAGGCGGAGGTATGTTCTCCAGAGAAGGAGCAAGACAAAATAACATGGAGTCGAGGTAGTGAAGGTTGATAGGTTTAATTACCTGGGGTCAACCATCCGAAGCAACAGGCAGTAGACACGAGAGGGGAAGAAGAGTGTGGAGGCCGGGTGGAGTCAGGGGTGACAACAAGACGGTAGTGAGACCTGCTTTGGAGACTGTGGCACTAACAAGAAAACCAGAGGCTGGACTTCAGGTGGCAGAATTGAAAATGCTTCAGCCTGTGTGTGTTGATGCATGTGAAGGCGACAGAGGAATACAAGAAACTGAGTTGTTTGTTAGTGAGACGGTCATTATCATATCATCTGTTTGTGCTACTTATCAAACTATCCCTGCTGAAGGTGCTCTCCGTGCTCCGGTCCACCTGTGCCGCCGCACAGGTCGCTGGTCTTCAGCACCTCATTTTCATGCCAGTCCAGCCGAAGGCAAGTGTGCCCACCTGCCGCCTTTGGTATGTGGCCACGCTTCAAACCCTCACCGGATTGTCTTATTGTTTCCTTACCAAGCTGAGGGCCATTTGCATTTGAGAGGTGAAGCAGGCCTTGCCTCTGTGGACAATCAGAATGGCATGTGAGCAAGCGTCTGCTGTGTGTGACAGTGAAGAGAGTAAAAGGAGGAGAGCAGATCAGAGAGCAGCCTAAGCCATTTGCCAGTTAATAGATGAAGAGCAGAAGAGAGGGAAGTGGGAGGAAAGGTGGAGACGGATAGAAAAGATGATTAAAAGATCTCGAGGTTGCTTTTTCAGGCTACGTCAGCCTGTTTTCTTTTATAGTCGTTCTAAACATGACAGACATAAAAATGTGAAGCGGGATCCCACAAATCTAGTTAATGAACATAATACTCTGACAAGCATCACGCTGTTTTAAAGGCTGTTTAACTCAGCACTTTAGATGCACTGCAACCTGTTTCATCACATCATTCTTGAAATGATGCTTGAATTCCTTTAATAATTTGACAGACCAGAGGAGATACTTAGTTCTTTCTGTGTCCATTAGCTCGAGCTTTGTCTGCTGTTGACAGCTGGTGGTTTAATTGCAGCCACGCAGTCTTTTGTGGTACTCAACGCTGGCCTTGACTTTTGGCCTCTTTTTCCTCTCCAAGTGCAAGCAGTGTCTCGCTGCGGTGGAGATGACATTCTGAAATCCCAGAGAAGCTGAGTCTTGAGGCAGGTTCAGCACAAAGTAACAGACACAATGCGTGCCCCAAGGGATCCCTCTGGGGATTCCTGGTGAACCTTAGGCAAAGTATAAAGCTTCTGAATGAAGTCATAATTTCATTTGGAATCGAGTTGGGATGGGACTCCTACAGGGATGTCAGTGTTGCTTTTAAAGGAGCATCGTTTGCACATGATTTTTACATTTTTGTGATTTATTTTTTCGCGTGTATTCCGTACAGACTTGAGAGCATTACGTTTCAGCATGAAGGTCAGTAATGATTAGAGATGGGGGTGACTTGATAGAGCATTCTATCAATGCAAATATTCAGAATACTATAAACAAGAGGGTTCATCTCACGCACGACCATCCTGGGATAAGGTCAGCCGAGCAAACTTGCATCAAATTGGTTCAACTGAGAAATCATCCAACCCTGGACACACTTAGGTTAACAAAGTTGCCTCCTAATTCAAAGCAAGCTAATGGCACAGCAACCTCCTGCCATGTCTGGCAGGTTGGTTGCCCAGAGCTTGTTGCACGTTAACAGCAATTTCTAATTGAAAGGCAATAGGAAGCAACCTTTGTGCAAACAGTTGCAGTCTGACTTGGACCAAGTGCGAGTTTGTCAAAGTTGTGTAAATAATTGCTACCTGATATATAAATGCAGACAGAATGCCAACATGTTGCCATCAGTCTGAATTCATCTTTGTCACATGTTGTGTGGGCTCAACTAGGGCTGTGCGATATGACCAGAATCTCATGTCCCGATATAAGACAGCTGCGCGTCATGTAGCTGGAGTCGAGTGTTTTAACCGATGCATGAAACGATAAATTTTAGACATAAGTTGTAACGGCGCCGTTTTCTTTGTATTTATTACACGGCGTGCTGCGGGGAAAAGCCTGTTCTAACGTTTGAGTCTAAGCTTTATTTTTTAGCACCTGGCGGCTCTTTTTTACTTCTCATCTGTAAATAATCTGCTCTTTCACGTGATTCAGTTTATTTTGAAAAGTCTCAACAGGATCTTGAGCTTTATTGTGAAAGGTTTATGTGGAAAATAAACAAGCGGACACGCGATGCTGTTACCGTCGTTGTTGCTAACGACAACGCATAAAAACAGGCGCTTGTCTGTCAGCAGTGTGGGTATATTACATATAAGAGAAAGAGAACTTTAATAAATGAATATAACCACTACAGTGACCATCAGAACGATTAAAAAATATTGCTGTAAACAGTTTATTTTGCGACACCACGAAACAAACGACAGCGTAAAATGAAACGATTTTTATATCGTCATCCGATATATAGGGCTGCTTTGGGTATTTGGGTTGCTGCCCCAAACGTAATAATTAAACGCAACAGATGAGACTTTCAGTGATTTATCGCAGTTTATTGCCGTCTTATCAGAAACAGATTGCATGTAATTGCAAACTTGACCACATTTAATTTCAGACTGATAGCAGCGTTTATAGCAGGTTTTAGGGACGCTGTCATTTTGCAGCCACAAAACAACATAATTTCCTGTTTTTAAAAAAGGTTTTAAATAGCAATGCAAAATGCCATAATATAATCTATCTTATTGTGATGATATCATACCATGGGGTGTCTGCTCTGGTGATTCCCACCTATAGTAGCCATGTACCAAACTCATTTACTCAGAAGTCCCAGTACTGCTCGACTCATCTTAGCTAGCGGAACAACCCGCCACTCTTACCAGCAGCTGTTGGCCGCTGTATGTGTCTGTCTTGCACACTGTGTGCGCACATGGTTTTACATCCTCCAGCTTGCTGTGGGTGTTTGGAGAAGGATTAAAGTTGGATCAATGCAGTGTGTTTGCGAATGTCACACGTGGGGACAGGATGGTGAACACTAGCAGAGAGACTTGACAGTTTGTGCTACATTTAGTCACAGTGCAAGTTTTACCAAATCCTGCTCCTCGTGTGTGTGTGTGTGTGTGTGTGTGTGTGTGTGTGTGTGTGTGTGTGTGTGTGTGTGCGCGCGTGTGCGTGTGTGTGTGTGTGTGTGTGTGTGTGTGTGTGTGTGTGTGTGTCAGCAGTGAGGAAATGTATCTCATGCTGTTGATGTTGCGGTGCTTTTTAGGCCAAGTGCTGATCAAGCACCTGTTGACATTTAAAAGCATCTCTGTGCAAATTGCTGTGCAACTTGTAAAAATCACATTTAATTTGCCGGCCTACAGGATTCTGAAACACTGAAGTTACAGAAGGCAAAAAAAAAAAAAAAAAAGATTTTAAGCTGCAACTACATATTTAAACAGTTTAAAACAAGACGACAGAAGGATAACGTGACATTTGGGTGTTTAAAGCGAGATTCTCACACTGGGAAGTAATATGATAATTTAGTATGACTGTTTAAATGTCAGCAGCTGGCATGTCGAGTAATCTTTTTAACCTGTCAGCTGACACACTGACACACCAATCTGTACAATCACATTTGTAAAGAAATTGATTTGTGTGTGTGTGTGTGTGTGTGTGTGTGTGTGTGTGTGTGTGTGTGTGTGTGTGTGAGTGAGTGAGTGAGTGAGAGAGAGAGAGTATTTGGTTGTACTTCTGCCTGCTGAGCCACAGATGGCAGCCCTTTACCTCAAGCTTACAAGTGCCCCACAAACACAGATGTGTGTGGTGTCAGGTTTTCTTTGCATGTGAGAAGAGAATGGCGTGCTGTATTTCTGTCGATGTCTGCAGAATGTGCCGGCACATTTTTACCTCACTCCCTCCCTTCCTCTTTTTTTCTCTCTCCTTGTCACTCTCGAAGCTGTTCACCTCTTTCCTTCCATGTACATAAATACACTACTGTATTAGTAAGTTGGCCTGGTTGGCCAGCAACAAAGACACTGCATTCAGTGCACGACAAGAGCAGTCTATCCAATTCTTAGAAAGCCAAGAATAGATCCTGAGGGGGGGCGGGGACACCACTACCCCTGCAAGCCCGTACTAGTCAAAATTTGCCGCCACCTTAACAATTTGGCTCCACGCCGTGAAAGCGGGAGGGGTGCTGGTGGTTTGGCGACGCGTCTTGGCTCCATAACTGGAGGGTGTTTTTCACAGCGCACACACCCCGTAAGATACGCACTGCAGTCAAAGAATCCTGTTGTATATGGCTGCCTGGTTACCTGAGCTGCTGCGACACACCTCCCAGACAAAGGTGTCTTTGCTCTCTCCTATCATGTGGCCTAATTGCCCAGATGTCTCCTTGCATCAGTTAGTTAAGAAATGTCTCCTTGCCAACTTAATGGCAATAAATGTGATTTGTTATTATTTACATGTAGGTACAGACACGATCTGCGGTGGTTCTTCAGCTTTAGTCATTCAGAGTTTTACTGTAAAATAATTGTAAAACACACGTGAATCAACAGTGCACGAGAACCACGTTTAGATACGATTAGAAAAACGTGGAGTTGTTTAAGCCGTCATGTTGTGATTGCACAGAGGGTGCTGGTTCAGGCTGTTCCATTGCAAATGAATGCCACAGGTACAGCACAGCTGCACTATGATGTGTGACTGTTGCACATGTGACTTTGTTGTTTGGGGGTTAAAATAAAGGGGGGGGGGGGGGGGGTACCCAAAATCAACACTGAGAGGAAGTGTCAAAAGTCATAAGATAAGATAAGATAACCTTTATTAGTCCCACACGTGGGAAATTTGTTTTGTCACAGCAGGAAGTGGACAGTGCAAAAGTTATGAGGCAAAAATTAGAATACAATAAGAATAAATACAGTACACAGCTGTACAGAATAGAATAAAATACTATATACAGTAGAATAAAATAAAATAAATATACAATAAGATAAAAATAGAATACAAATACAAATACTATATACAACTGAGTAAAAATACAACGATGCCAGAAAGGATTATTGCACTTAGTATTATTGCATATGTATGGATGTGTGTGCTTGATCAGTTAAAGTCTTTATTATGGAGTCTGACAGCAGTGGGGAGGAAAGACCTGCGAAATCTCTCCGTCCCACACCGTGGGTGCCGCAGTCTCCCACTGAAGGAGCTGCTCAGTGCTGTCACAGTCTGCTGCATGGGGTGGGAGATGTTGTCCAACAGGGATGACAGCTTAGCCGCCGTTCTCCTGTCACTCACCACCTCCACTGGGTCCAGAGGGCATCCTAGAACAGAGCTGGCCCTTCGGATCACCCTGTTCAGTCTCTTCCTGTCCCCAGCAGAGATGCTGCCGCCCCAGCAGACCACGCCATAAAAGATAGCAGAAGCCACAACAGAGTCATAGAATTTCTTCAGGAGTGGGCCCTCCACCCCAAACGACCTGAGTCTCCGCAGCAGGTACAGCCTGCTCTGCCCTTTCCTGTAGAGGGCGTCTGAGTTATGAGTCCAGTCCAGTCTGTTGTTCAGATGAACACCAAGGTACCTGTAGCTGTCCACAGCCTCAATGTCCATACCCTGGATGTTCAGTGGTTGCAGTGGAGAATGCTTGTGCCTGCGGAAGTCTACCACCAGTTCCTTGGTTTTACTGGCGTTGATCTGGAGGTAGTTCAGCTGGCACCAGTCCACAAAGTCTTGAGTCAGTCCTCTGTACTCCTTGTTGTCCCCATCAGTGATGAGGCCGACTATTGCAGAGTCATCAGAGAACTTCTGCAGGAAGCACTGGGTGGAATTGTGGGAGAAGTCTGCAGTGTAGATGGTGAAGAGGAACGGAGCCAGAACCGTTCCCTGTGGGGCCCCCGTACTGCAGACGACCCAGACCAACCGCTCCAGGGTCTTCATCAGGTGGGATGTCAGAGCCACCGGCCTGTAGCTGTTGAGGTCCTTGGGGCGTGAAGTCTTTGGCACTGGTACAACACAGGAGGTTTTCCAGAGCTGTGGGACTCTTCCCAACCTCAGGCTCAGGTTGAAGAGGTGCTCCATATTTCCTGGATTACAGTTGCTTATTGATTTAATGATAATAACGACTGATATGATCTCTCATGTCTGTCGTTGTAACCACAGGAGCGATCTCTTGCAGTTGACTTGAAACAGTTTGTCTTCTTGCTTTTTTTTTTAATCACTCAGTAAAGCTGGGCTTACACTCTGCGATTTTTGTCCCATTTTAGCCGTGCGACCATTTTGGTGATCGGCCCGATTCTGGCCTTCATCGTGCGTCGTGTAGTATACGCCGGGTAACGAGAAGCGATTAACACCTCACGACCAGCTCCCGATCATCAATCGCTTGGTCGTGAGGATTTCAAACCGTTGTGAGGGTGTCACTGCAGCTGCTCACACTGAGCACGTGCAAAGACATAAACGTCGGTGAAAAAGACGGAGCAGCAGTGCAGCGTGTGATCTGGACACAAGCGATGGAGGCACAACTTGTAGAACTTTGGCTCATCCGAGCCTTTTCGATGTGGCCTCACAAAATTATCACGACCACAACAACCGTGAAAATAGTTGGATTTACTCTGCTGCTCAATCACAGCTGCCTGATCAATGTTTTTCATTAGCAATTTAGCAAAGTTGATGTGGTGGTGTGTCTGTGTGAGTGAAAGACAGAGAGGGAGAGCGACAGATTTTCTGTTATAACCTCATATATCCATTTTTATGGACGCACAGTGTGAGCACTCGGGTCGCATCAGAGCATCGGGCCGTATAGTGTGAGACCCTGCATCGTGACCTATGAACTTCTAACCCTGCGAGTCAATCGTGCAGTTTGAGCAGGAGCTGGATAACGCGACTGAAAAAATCGCAGTGTCTGCCCAGCTTAAGTGAGCTGCATATGCAGGGCAGATCTGCAGTGTAGAATCGAGGCTGAGGTTACAGATTGCATTAGTGACAAGAAAGAAATTGGACTTTGATTAACTTTATTCTAGCCAAACCTGATCCATCAGACGTGCCAAGTTCGGCCCAGGCACTGACCTTTGCAAGTACGACACCTCTTAGTACAAACAATTATGTGTGGCTCATTAAAGGCAAAGAAGCAATCGTGCTCTAAAAACCTCATAACAATGGAGAATGCCCGCTTGATGTGTGGAATTTGATTGCCATCTGCAATAACGCTCACTTGCTCAGGCTGCTCACACTTTAGGAGAACTTTATCAAGGCAATTTGTTTTTCTTTCACAAGACTGGAAGGTCTTTTCTCCCCATGTCGATCTGCCTCGCTCTGCTCCTTTCCTTTAATCCTCTGCACAGGAGGTGTGTCAGTGCCGGAGAGACGGGTAGAGAAGACTGATATTAGCTTAACCAAATCCTCAGAGGAGGCAGCCCTCTCTGATCCACTTCCAAATTCACTTCGTCCTTACCCATTTGGTCATTTGCCACACACGCTGCCTCTTGCGCTAACTGTGTGTGTGCGTGCATGTACACGTCAGAGAGAGGAAAGCCTGCCGACAATGCTGTGCATCCCCCCCCGGTCCCTTCTCCCTCAGTATGCCCCGTTCTTGCTTTACTTCTTTAAGTTGTTGCTGCTGAGGTCAGACTGGCACAGGCAGGCTTTGTTGTGAGCACAAGAGCGTGTGTGAGGGAGGGAGGGAGGGAGGGAAAAGGTACTGTTTTGCTGTTAAGCATTTTGGCCACAATGCCAGAAGTAGTCGTGGCTCGCCTTTCTGTTTTACTCTGGATGAGATGTACAGACGCACACTTGAACTCCAAACCACCTGTAAGCATAGCTGTGCAGACTGACTTGCATCCCGGTCTCTGCACATGCTATTGAAGTCTTTAAATACCCACTCATGTGTCATCGATTGAAAGGATTAGGATTGAACTCTGGAAACCTTTATCATCCACTCTGTTATCGGAATAAAAAAAAGTGGCGCAGGCTATCGGAGCAATTTAATAGAGGCATAGGAGGCAACTTTGAATCAGATAAATAGCTTTTACTCCCTCGGGTCTCTCTGGAATCGTTTTTTTTCTTTCTATCCAAAGTCTCTGTCATGTTGAAGCAGGATGTAGGTGAGACGTGAGATTCCATTATATCTGACACACACGAAAGGGAAAAACCACACACAGGTTTCTATAATCATTTTTTCTCTCTCTACCTTTCCTCTCCTCTGTTTCTGTCTTTGTGAATACGAACTTGAACTAGACTATGTGATCTGCTCATCCTTTTTTCTTTACTTTTTCTTTATTCTACTCCAAAGTCTGCTGGAGTTATTCACTGGAAGTCTTTTCAAAGGTGCATTTGAAAGTAGTGTAATCCCAAATGACTCATCTCACTCTCTTTCTCACAGTGAGCACTTGTCCTGCGCCTTCACCTTCTTCTTACATGGCGAGAGCAACGTGTGCACCAGCGTGGAGATCAACCAGCACCAGCCTGTCTACCATCTCACAGAGGAGCACCTTACTCTGGCTCAGCAGGCATCCAGCCCCTTCCAAGGTGGGTCACTGCTGTGTGTTACCCAGCCTTCAGTGACGTGCAAACATGTGACATAACATCAAGTCACGTCGTCATGTTGTTGAATTTGGTTTATAATGGTTTCAGCTGCATGGTGATGGGCATGTCGCTCCTACTTGTTATCATAGTGCAGGCATAGATATGTGAATTAGTTCAGCAGTCTTTTTACATTTTTCCTGAGCAGATTAAACTAGTGCAATATGAACAATTTATATCTTCACAACTATTGAAATGAATATTTAAACTGTCTTCTCGTTAAATTAATT
The DNA here is from genome assembly GCF_057382095.1 of Aulonocara sp. 'chitande type north' Nkhata Bay. Taxonomy (NCBI): domain Eukaryota; kingdom Metazoa; phylum Chordata; class Actinopteri; order Cichliformes; family Cichlidae; genus Aulonocara; species Aulonocara sp. 'chitande type north' Nkhata Bay. The sequence goes on from NC_141353.1 coordinate 1,620,789, forward strand.
TCAACCTGACCTTATGAATGAAGATCTGCTGCACACGAAGATTCCCCAAAGTCTGGTGACTGGCAAAAAATCAACACAAACAGGAAGTTCCTAATAATGTGTCAGGTTGATTTGATCTGCCAGACCTCACCCTCACATATTGTATTTTTTCAAATGGCAGTAAAATAATTTTTATGAGGGTTGTTGCTTGTTGTTTGCACAGAGATGCTTTTTTTGTATCTTTAATTTTGTGCATAAAACTACGTTGTAATCCAATAAAAATCTACCAAATAGTACAGAATGATCCCAAACAAATGAAGCACAATAAATATCACGGTTGCCCTGTATCGGCTGCAGGACTTTATTACTTAAGACTTAAAAAACAAAACTGGATTCTCTGGATTTTGCTCTTCAAACAAAAGGCTTATTTTTACACTGAATCAACACATTATTGCAAATTTTCTGCTGCTTGTCATTGTAAGTTTTTCTGAAATAGATTACACAAGTCATTACAACAACGTGTCTGCTGCTGAGGACACAAACCACAAAGTTTAGAATTAAAGTTGATGAATTATTCAGTGTGAGAAAAATGTCAGAGCTGTAAATAAAATCACATTTAAAGTTTCTGCCTGTTTAAAAGTCCAGAGCTGTTCAACCCCACAGCCTCTTGAACCGTTGTTCCGGTCAAATTTATTTTCTTCTTTGGATTCAAAGTAACAGGTCACTCATGCAGAGTGGCAACTTTTATCTTACAGTTACTTTAGACTGTTGAACACGCATAAATGGATTTTAATAAAATACTAATACTGCTTGTTTACATCATTGTATTTTGCACAACTCTGTTGCTTGTGAAGCTCGCACACAAGAATTTCACTCACATGTGCTGTACCAATGTACCTGCACATGTGATGTGACAATAAAAGTGATTTGATTTGATTTGATTTGATGGTTAACAAAAGTGTAGAGATATATTTTTTCTGAATGAAATGGATCAGCAGTCTGTGTGTTCGGTGCTGTTTGTAAGATAAATCGTATGTGATCTTCTGTCGCGCTGTCTTTCGCTGCTCTTTGGCTCGCAGACAGCTCAATGAAAAGTCACACCCCATCCAAATGTTCGTGTAGCGACTTTAATATGCATAGTTTCATACTCGTGTAGGAAGAAAACAGATTGCTTTATGAATACAGTCATTAGATGTAAAACTGCTATCACACACCCATCCTGTTGATTCTTCTATTAGTAGAGAGGTATGAGTGTCGTGTCATTATCTAGTACTCGGCTCTTTCATTTGCATACTTTGCTGACTTGCCTCGAGTGTTCTCTCAGCAGCGTTGGACCGCACAAATGCGCTCGGCTGTGATGTAACGTGTCCCCCTGCACAGAGATGATGCAGAAATTAAAATCATGCATAGCTAAAATGAATGTTTTGTGGAAATTTGACAAACCAGCCCTCACGAGGCTTATCTTTATTTAATCTTTGTGCACCAATAAAAAATAAAAAAATAAACCCAGTTGGATGAGACGTTTTCCCAGAGGAAAAGTTTGCCGCCTTTACCTTTCTCATTTATGGCTGGATAGATGTGATGCAGCTGTCCTCTTTTTCTCTGTACGCCCCCTCCAGAGTAATAATAGTGATCACTTCCTCCATTCGCCACAGTAATTCCTGTACAGACGGCCCCTTTAGTGTCTCTAGAGACCTCATGAAGGGAGGTGATAATACCTCTCAGTTAAAGACGAGTACTTTAGATAAAAATAAAAAGACTATCAGAATTTAGCATGCAGATACGTATGGTGATGTTTATGGGGTTTTCCAGTTATTTAGAAGGATTATATTGCTCACCAGCTAAGAGTAACTTGCGACTGTTTTGTTAGTCTTTAAATACTTAAATGGCAATATCTCGCCGAGTTTCCATCCTGGTCAGGTAATTGAGGGCTCAAGGTTTTCAGAGATGCACACTGACACCTCTTCTCTTTTCACTGAGTGATAATGCTGCTGAGTACGCTCATACAAGTGATCCACAGGAGCAGTTTATTAGAATGATGCATTCGTTTTTGTAGCATTGGAAACACCCTCATGCAGCCCAGCTATGTGAAACTGATGCGTACACCTGTCTCTACTGTGAGAGCGTGTGTGTCTGTGTGCAGGTGTGCGTTTTCACCGCCGCAGTGTGTATCCTCCTGGCTAACCAAGCATAGCACCGAGAAAGGCCTGACTTCCATCCCCCTTTATCCATCTATCTGCCCCCCCCCCCACTCACCTCTGCCAGCTTGGTTTACTGCGCGGCAGAGCGCTCTGGCGGGCAGACCTCTCCAGGATGTGACCTCATAAAAGGGCGCAGAGTGAATGTAATGAACTCTCAGCCCATTACACTGATCTGAGCACATTTGACATGTCTTCAGGGAACCAGAGATGGACTCACAGCCAGAGAGAGGGGCAGGAGGGGTAGCTCGAGAGAGGGGAGGATGAGGTGCGGTGGCGATCAGGGGGAGGGGGGTAAACCATTTCCATAATTGTGCTGAATTTGATCTCTCCTCCACAATTGGCCCGAGGTCTTACGAGCGCGTGTGCGCACAGCAAGAAGTGCAGAAAAGGAAGGAGCAGGGCTGAATTTAATCAAGGTTAATGTGATCGTCCATAGCTGGATGTTGTCGTGCATCTCAACGTAAATAACCTTTTGTTCTTCTCTCTGTTGGGTTGTTTTCGCTGAGGTAGTGCGTTCTGTAGGCTGAAGCGAAACAGTACGCCGAGGGGCGTTCGGGGCTCGCGTCTAGATGACGTGTTTTTATAGCTTCTTTCTTTTTTTTAAATGCTCTGAGGTTCATTTGACAGTAAAAAACCAAAATAACATTATTCCTCCAAGTCACCTGACTTTGTCTGGTGAAGCTCAACATTGCTTCCAATCTGCTGCAGTGCTACTTATCTCCCACTGCCACCTGCCAGCGCCGTCCTTGAAATATCCCGAAGTGTCGGATCTGTTTGTCACTTTTTTCCCTTTGTGTCCAAACAGTGTCGTTTAAAGTTGTAATCCTTAAGATTTCAGCCCTGGTCAGTTTGATAACGGGCATGGTTGGCTTGTAAAAGCAAGTGCGGTTAAATGCTGCAGAATTCTTTGAGCCCCGACTTTGTCAGAAGCACAACAGAAGAGCAGCAAGTGAATCTGTTTAAAGTTGTACCAAAAACAAACTTGGATTGCCAGTCAAAAGTGAGGATAATCAGGGTGTGACTTCAAGTTTCACTGAAACAGGAAGCAGCTGTTCATCTTGTCCAGAAGTTAGGTGTACAGCCTGCTGCCCTCTGTGGTTGCTCCTGAGCCTTTTCCGTTTCTCCACGCGGTATTTAAAAGGATCCGCTTGCAACCAAACCTGCCACAGCATGTGATTGTTCTTGTTTCCTGTTGCTCCTTCATGATAAGTCCACAGTTGGAAGCTTTTGATGCAAAGAGCTGAAGTTAATGATTCATTGTAACTGCTTTTTAACCTCCTCGATCATTTTTTGCCCCTCGTGTGTTTACTCAGGTGGGTCACTTCGATCCTGCTATTAAAAGCTAACATATAGGTTTTTAAAAATTGCTTAATAGAAATGTGTTAAATGGCTGCTTCCAATAACCTACTGAACATAAATGGGACTTTATCTGCACATGCTCAAAGCTCCAGGCTCTTTCCTGGAAAGACTATTTGTGCACACAGGCTTTCTTTTTCTACCCTCTCCTTTTTTTCCATTGTCTCCTGCCATTTTCCTATCATGAAAGCTGTTCTGCAGTCCAGCCGCTCAATCAATACCTGGGGACAGAGGCCATCGAGTCTAGTAATGACATACTAGGAAGGCAGAGCAGAGAGGGACATTAACAAATGCTCACTCACACACCCACCAAGCCAGTCTGTTCGTAGAACCATTATACCCCCCTTTCCACATTTCAATGCATAATAGACAAAGAGAAAGGAGAATGGATGCATAGCAAGATGGTGTGTGTGTGTGTGTGTGTGTGTGTGTGTGTGTGTGTGTGTGTGTGTGTGTGTGTGTGTGTGTGTGTGTGTGTGCATGTTTCCAGTTGGTTTCTGTGTTCATACGTATGCATTATGCATGTTAGTTTATGGTGCTATCTGCATTTGGCTGATGGATGTTGGTCTGTTCTGTAAGCTGACTGATGGGCTCTCTCTGCCACTCTCATATGTCTGTGAGGTCAAGTGTGTTTGCCAAGGACTGGCCCCTTTTATAAGCCTCTGTTTATGGGCTCTGAGAGGCTGCTGCTTCTCAATAATTGGCGTCTGGAAAGGTCAGAGCGCTCCTGATTCGTCCAGAGATGGCAGAATGACAATGAAAGGAAAACACATGTACAAAGAAAGACGAGATGAATGATGTGAAGAATTTAGCGACAATAAGAACAGACAGGAAAGGAATCGCAAGTGGTATGGATTTAGAGAAAAAAGGGACCAGGATGTAATGGGAAAACAGGAACTAGTTTTTAAGTGTAGTTGTGGAAGATGTGATGCAGAATGGAAGATTCCCAAAGTTATGCTGACTCTTTCCTTCTTGCTGCTTTTCCTTCCTCCCCCTTTTTAGTGATCCTGAGTCCATTTGGTCTAAATGGAACACTGACTGGCCAGTCCTTTAAGATGTCAGACCCACCTACCCAGAAGCTGATTGAGGAGTGGAACCAGTTCTATCCCATCAGTCCCAGTGCCAAGGAGAACGTGTCAGAGGACATGGACTGGGAGGATGAATCTCTGGCCTCTGTTGAGGTCCTCGTTGGTCAGTATTTATTTTGAATCCACAATCTTAAGAATACCTTTTTCACGTGTAGAGTTTCTAGTTTAGTTTGACTGATTTGTGATCCTGAACTTTTTGCATGTTTTGGTTCAGGTGGTGTGCGTATGGTGTACCCAGCCTGCCTGGTGCTGGTACCCCAGTCAGACATCCCTGTTGTGACCCCTGTGGGGTCCTCCCACTGCACTGCCGTCTACTCGGGTGGCCACCAAGTGCCTGCTTCCCAGCGAGAGCCCGCCATGTCTTTGGTGACACTCACCCCTCCCACATCACCCGAAGAGGCGCAGACAGGTAAAGACATAAGACTCCTGCTGAGTCCTAAGTTGAGGATTTCTCTTAACATGACTGGAAGAATTTGTCATCTTTTGTCAAATGGTCTGTTAACCTTCCTCTTTCCTTCCCCAGTGGACTCTCACTCGGCTCAGAAGTGGGTTAAGATGCCTTCATCATCTGATGCGTTTAGCGTGGACAGAACAAGTCACCACGGAGGAAAGATTCCACGCCGGCTAGCCAGTCAGATGGTGGAGCGTGTCTGGCAAGAGTGCAATATCAACCGAGCCCAGAACAAGTACGTGTGACATTGTGCAGAGTGCTTAAACATGAAAACTGCCACTAGGTATGCCGTAATGGATGCATCACCTATCAGTTACATTGGCTTTGCTCTCAATCAGACTTGTTTGTCTTCACCGTATGATTATGGGAAAATATTTGACAGTAAATTCAATTTAATTTTATTTACACAGCACCAAAGGCACTTTATAATGTAAGGTAGAGCCTACAATAATACATACAGAGAAAAACCCAACAATCATATGACCCCCTATAAGCAGCACTTGGCGACAGTGGGAAGGAAAAACTCCCTTTTAACAGGAAGAAACCTCCGGCAGAACCAGGCTCAGGGAGGGGCGGGGTCATCTGCTGTGATTGGTTGGGGTGAGAGAAGGAAGACAGGATAAAGACATGCTGTGGAAGAGAGACAGAGATTAATAACAAGTGTGATTCAGTGCAGAGAGGTCTGTTAACACAGTGAGTGAAGAAGAAACACCCAGTGCATCATGGGAATCCCTCAGCAGCCTACACCTATTGCAGCATAACTAAGGATTCAGGGTCACCTGATCCAACTATATGCTTTAGCAAAATCAATCTAGACCCGTGCATTAACTGGTACAAACATGGTCACTGATCATTCCTGGTTAAAAACGTATTATTTCAATATATGTGATGAACAGGAAGAAACCTCTGGCAGGATAAGAGGAGCAGTTACCTCTGTACAGAAATACTGAGTGTGTATTACAGCGAGTTGTGTTTATATACGTATATAAAATGTAGATAAAACTGAAGATCTGATTATTGCTTATTTGATATTAATTAGAAATATCATAAATAACCACATTACTTGCACAGACATAGATGAATTATTCTGCTACATTTCTGTCTGCTTTTTATTATTGATTAAACTCTGAGTTCTGAAGAAAACCGGACAGATATAAATGTCGGTAGTCAAGTAATAGCTTAAAGTTTTAGGCCTTGGGTTGTTTTTATTATTCTACAGCAGTGACTCTGACACGTTGGGTGCACCTTGGGATCTGTTGCCTCTTGACCAAGCACAAAACGTTGCCTATCGTTAGCTGTCAGCCAAACCATTACCGCTCCAAGGAGGGTGATAAAATCAGCCGTGGCTCAAAGCTTTTACCAATCGCTGCTGTATGTGAAAGAAAAATGGCATCAAAAGTGGATGGGGCTGTTCACATAAATGCTGCTTGAAAGAATTGGGGAAATTGAAAAGTCTCAATAGAATTTCGTTTCGACTTTTTATTTATTTATTTGAACTCCCTAGGCGAAAGTTTCCAGCTGCAACCAACGGTACCTGCGAGGAGGAGCCAAGTGAGAAAGTGGGAACCTGGGATTTTGTGGAGTCTTCACAGAGGTCGTACTGCAGCTGTTCGAGGTCAGTCGATGTGCAGTTCACACAGGTATTGCTCATATGTGTGCGCTCAAAGACATTTCAAAGAGGTTACATGGAGTCCACAGGGCTTTGAACACCGGCGCAGAGGGCCGTACTCAGCAAAATATCTGCAAGTTACATCTGCGTCTGGACTTTGACAAGCATATTATTCTTCACATTTTTCAATTTATCACTATTTTGTGTAAGCGACAGCCGTGGCGGGGCTGAAACCTCTGCTGGCTTGTGTGTTTCTGTAAGTCGGACGTTTTTATTCCCGCACTGACTGGAGTGATTTCAGGCGGAAAGAATAGTTTGACCTCTGATGTAGCTGTTGAGGGTGGTAAATGGAATGTGTGTTGTTAATGTGAACAAATAAGCTCAGATCATGTGTTTGCCCTGGTGTTTTATCAGTCTGAATCAGCCCAGCTGTCCTTATAAAGTCCTCACTGAACAACCTCCTCTGTATTTATTTAGGATAAAATAACACACCCATCATATGCATTAATATCATTTTGCATGCAGTAGTCTAACACCTTGTAAATGCTATTCTTTGTTTGCTTATGCCTGCAGACGGTTAATATTTGTCCTCTCTGGTTAATATATAGACATTCTTGTCTATCACATTTTATTTAATGACAGTTTTTAGATCATCGTAAACAGCATGCTGCTATGTCTGCGTCCCATGATCATCATCTTCTCTGCCTCCTGATAAACTGCAGATACAGGCAGCTGTTTAATCCGCTGAAACGCAAGCCTGACCACTCCAGTCTGCACATCTAACCAGTATACTCTATGCCTGGATGCTTGACTGGTTTTGTCAGAAGTCCAAACCAACTGAAAGAAAGTCCTACTTTGTGGTTGATAATGAAGCGCTATCTAAAGTGGATCTGTGTGCGTGTTTGGGGAATCCTCTGCACCGGGCTCGTGCACCTTGGACTGCAGATGAGCAGAGTGAATTGGGCCAGTCAGCTGGAGCATGTTAATTTGTTGGAAAGCACCCAACTCTTTGGCAGCACATAAATGGGAAGCTGTGCGTTGCCAGTTTTACTGTCCATTAGCTTTGTTTTGTAGATGGAAGCCATACGTGTCTGTTTATGTTGACAGCTGAATGCGAGGTCACACACAAAGCCTGCTTATTAAAGAGGGACACTGATGTGTAAGTGTTGCTTGCAGCGTGAGTGCTGAGCCGTCAAAACGGAGGGTAAAAGATGACCTCAGACTATTTTTCTTTGAAACGTGTCTGATGGGATGTAGGAGCCAGGTGATACCAAGGTGAGGTACGGGAGAGGGGCTTTGGTGAGGTGGGTGTTCTAGCAGGTCATGGCCCTGGTGAATCCTTCATATATTTTGTGTCTTTTCTTCTGACAGCACTCTGTGAATGTGCTTCATTAATTTCTGTTTGGCTGTCTGAGGAAAATACAATATTGATGTTTTAGAAGATGATTTTTTTTCATGCCATCAGTTTGACTGTGAATAATTAAAAAATGTATGACTATGCATTAGCCTTTGTGGTTTAGCTGTTACAGCTTTACTCTGGAGCTGATCCGTGAAGTGTTCTCTGCTAATTGTGTTGGGATAAATTTGGGGGGCGGTGCTGCCTTGTTGCTCGTGAGCATAATTGGGCTAATTGATGTTTTATAAGAGCAACGGATGCGATGGCTTAAAAGGAAGTTTCACACGAGCTGCACAACTTCTCGTAAAAGACTCTCTGTATGTGCGAGTGTTTTGCTCCTTGTCATCAGTACGTCACGGTCTCACTGCATTTCCCTGTTTTTGCTCTCCTGCAGATACAAATTAGTTAAGCAGCGAACAGCCAATAACACGGGCCAGCCTCAGTCAGCTGGCCAGCCATCCCAACCTCCGACCAAGCACAAAACTGGAGGAGAGAAGCCAGAGAAGGGTGACAAGCAGCAGAAAAGACCCCAGACACCCTTCCATCATCGCAGCCTGGCCAGCGACGAAGCCTCCATAGACACAGAAGCAACAGCTGGACAAAGGTTGGCCCTGAGGAGTCAGGATGGAGCAAGATTTCCTAGTATTCGCTCTGCAGATGTATCTGCCATCCAAAAAGCCCCCCAGCTCCACAGTGGGGGCGTTAGCACTGGGCCATCAGAACAGGCCAACTCCCCTCAGCCCCCACCACTTAGTCCCCACCCCTGTGAACGCAGTGAGGAGTCAGGGGAGGGCATGAAGAACCCTTCGACCCCCAATAGCCAACACTTTTACCAGCCGCAGCCGGAAGCTTGCCTGGTCGGGGTGAAGGGCAGCAGCGAGGAGCAAGGAGGGCCAGAGGCTCTGAATCAGCACTTCCAATCCCATCAACCCAACCCCCACCCCGGAACCTCAGCCTACTCCGAGCCTCCTGAGCCTACCGTGTATGTGGGTGCAGCGATCAACCTGGAGGACGACAGCTCCCACGCACCATGGAGGTTATTCAACTTACCCCGAAGGAAAGAAGCCGAGCTGCCCACGCCGCTGCTGCCTGGAGACAAGTTGAGAGAGGAGGCAGCCGCATCACAAGACAACCTGGTGTCGGTCACAGAGTGAGTGGCAATTACACTTCAGTCCCCGTTCAGTGGCCTCTGTTTGGGAAAGCCAGCTATCCCAGCTTTCCTACTTTGTATACGGTGCCAGTGAGCCGCTTTGAAGCACTTTCAACAGCCCAGAAAAAAATAGTTTAAAAAAAATAATAACACATCTGCCTCCTCTTTCCTCACCCTTGCTGCCCCTCCTATTCCTCCTGTTCAGTGTAACACTTAGCTACACACAGCTTTGTGACCTTTTGACTTCATACATCACCAATATGCAGGGCTAGCACTACTCAGTGATTCCTTCACACAAGCACAAGAGAGCAATGAGGGAGAGAGTAATGATGGAGTTGGATAAAGATAAAACACTGCTAATGTAATAGAGGTGGAGCTGATAAAAGTACTATCTGCTGGTTATCAGTTTAGCAGGTTCTAGAGAGCATTTGACTGAGCTGCAGCTGCTAGTGAGGTATCACAGATAGTGGCAGCATGAAGATAAGATAAGATAACTCTTTATTGTCATTGCACAGTCATACATAGTACAGTAGTACAATGAAATTGGAAAAACTGTCCTACGTCGGCACTACATATAACACAACACGACACGATATGACACATCACAACGTAACAAACAACACAACACAGTATATTAACTTAGTATAAAAAAGAAGAATAAGTGTATGTGTATTGCACACTGTTATTATTGCACATTAATTATTATTGCACCTTGTTATAAATATAAATATTATTGTTATCGTTTTAAACATTGTTACCTCCCCCTAAAAAGTCCAGGGAGGTATCCAGTCAGGTCAGCTATTTACATTGATCAGGGCTGTTGCCCTGTTGTAAAAGCTGTCCTTGAGTCTATTTGTTCGGGACCTCAGCAGCCTGAACCTCCTGCCAGACGGCAGCAGCTTAAACACCCGGTGTCCTGGGTGTGTGCAGTCCCGTAGGATGCTGCGTGCCAGGGTGAAGACCAGGGTGGCCAGAGAGGGAATTATCAGGGAAGTTATGCAGTCCTGAGTGGGGCCGGCCACTTGGATGGCCTATCCTAGCTGTAATCCCCCCAGCTACAGCTCTGAATATTGGCTAAGCTGTGACCCAGGTCACTGCACACCATCACCTTGCATCAAAGCTGGACAGGCGTGATAGGAGGACAGAAAAACACAGTTGTTGCTGGCAGGGAAGACCAAGGATAACGCCTTCTTCTCCGTGTCATCCCGGGCTGTTACATATGATGAACACGTAGGCCAGAGTCCGAGCTACAGAAGAGTTTTTGATGAGTGATGCAACAGGTGATAGTTCTGTGTGTCAGAGCCACCGTGTTCTCATAAAGCCAGCAGAAATGTAATTGTCTGACAGCAAACAGGAGGCTTCTTCTGCACGACGGCTGTCGGAACCAGTTGCAGTCACTGCCATTTCTGTAACTCCAGTAAAAAACACTGGTACATGATGTCACACCAAAACAGAGCAGATGGGGCAGTGTTCTTCTCTCACCCTGTTCACACACAATCGCAATCATCAGTTAGACTGCTACTTTATGAAGATCTTTACATTAAACACTAGGAGTCACTGCGTTTTTTTATCCCCTATCCAGGGTGATGTCTACGTCTAAATGGCCACTCAAGGTTTCCGAAGAACGCGTGCAGATGTATCGAGCCAGGAGGAACCAGCATCTTGCTGCTGCTGTAACAGATGGAGATCACGAGCCTGAGGTCGACCCCTACGCCTTTGAGGAAGGAGATGTCAAGTTCACATTCTCCAACAAGAAGGATAAGTCAGGCGGGGAGCGGGAGCCAGGAAAGAAACACAAGGTAAGGCCAGCCAAGTGGAGGAGCGAGGAATGCTCCTCAGCTGTTAGCAGGATATTCATACGGCTTTACTGCGCGCTGTAATGGATGCATTATGCCGACCTTGCTGTAAAAATGGCCCCTTTTGCTTATTGTTCTTCTGACAAGAACATCAGACAGTAAGCTGTAAGCTCTGCCTGCTCTCTATTACATTTTCTCCTATATGTCCATTACTTTATTTAGATGCATTCAGAATAGATTTTGCAACATTTTCAGAACTGAAAAAGTGTCACTTTCTGTGAATGCAAAATTACCTTTTGCACAAGTCACCCACAAGGTACGCTGCAAACCAGCTCTGCCATGTGCCATTTATTGGATGGTCTTCATTCTCTGATTTAGATCAAATTGCTTATTTGTGTAACAGTAATCTTTACAGTTATAATTGTAACTGTTGCAATCTAGATCTAAAATAGAACCTCTAACTGTGACCAGCACGGTATCCACAACATCCTGTTATTATCATTTACTCACTTTCTTGTCTCCATATTTGTGTCTTGAGCTCTGTTTGCACAGGACAGGGACACTGACAGCACGTTGTACTAATAGTTTGTAAGGTGAAAATGCAGAGGGGAATGATCATGTCCTGAACATCGTTATGATTTTGGTGTTTTTCTTTTTTTGTCGTTGTTGTCTTCACTACATTTCCCATCAGTCTCTTTTCCTTTGTCAGATTTATGGCTGCTGTGCTGGTGAAAAAATGAAAGTTTACACTTACAAAGTCAGGTGGGCACAGACTGGAGATCTATTCACAGATAAAGCGTAAATGATTATGGGAGATGAGATGGGTAGTAGGGCTGCACGATTTAGCATAAAATGAGAATCACGATTTTTTGGCTTAGAATTGAGATCACGATTCTCTCACGATTCTCTTTTCCAGTATAAATATTTATTGCACTTATTAACTGCACATCAACTTCGTAACAGTTGAGACTGAACATAAAAACAATAAATAAACATAAAAACAATAAATAAACATAAAAACAACAAATGTCTCACGTTTTGTTGTTGTCCTGCTTGAAATTCCGTCTCCACCGTTGCTCGACGCTGCGTGTACAGAGCAGGTAGTGCAACAATAGAAAAGTAGTTGCGGGACGGCACTGTGTAGCGTTTGTCTAGGGTGTTGATCGTTTTCCTAAATCCCTCGTTTTGCACAGTGTTGATGGAGCCATATCTTTGGTCAGGTGATAAGTGATAGCCTCCGTAATTTCTTTGTGCCTGCGGGAGTTCGACGGGTAAAGGGAAGCGCTGTATAAGGTTCCCGTTATTGATGTTTGGGTGGTTGACCGGGACGGATTTTCTCCTGTCACTTTCTCGTCATCCCTGACGTGCTCTCCGTTGTTTTTTCCTGCTAATTTTAGCATCACACGGCACAGCTTCTGTATCACGTGGTATAAGGCTCCGCCCTTGTCATTTGTTGAGCAGGAAGAGTGAGCGCTTGTTTTCATGCAGAGTACGTCCCGGATCAAAATGCGGTACAATCGTCGTCGTCTTTTTTTTTTTTTTTTTTTTTAATCGTTGTCATTTAGAAATGAGATCGCACATAAGTATGAATCGAGATCGCGATTTTCTAACGATTAATCGTGCAGCCCTAATGGGTAGCGTGCACTCTTTTCACAGGCCCAGCTTATTTAGCACAATATTATGTCTGCAGCTTGTAGTTGTTTAGCGCCAAATTTCAGACTTTGCTTATCTCCGTGAAAGTGTCGCAAAACACACAAATGTTGCTGGTAGTTTGTAAATCCCATGAAGTCTCCCAGTCGCACTGATCCCATGTAAAAAGGACTTGTTCCAAAAAAGAAAATTCCTTGTTGGTTTTAATATAAATTCATTTTATTCTAAACAACTTGTAACTGCAGCTTTAATATAAATGAGGAGTAAAAACTGCATGAAGTGACATTAAATATAAATAGTCGAGGCATGTTTGAGGATTAAATGTGCTTAGCTGCTTTCCTCTGATCATCGTAATGATTATAAACCTGAGTCAGCAGATATTCCTGTCAAAGGCAGATTATCACGTGAGACTTTTATCGTGATTTATCTGTGGATTTGTCACCTTGAAGTCCAGCTAGTTTTAATGCTGGTTTACCTGCTTAGAAAACAGCTGTGCGAGGCGGTTTGGCTGCTTTTAGTTGCTCTTGTAGCCGCAGTCCATCGGCTATATTACAGAAAGCTGCAGTAACAGTTTGAAGAAGGCGTGTTGGTGCGAAGCCTTTTTGAGCATCACCGCTTTATTCCAAGCCGTCTTTCACTTAGTTGCCTGGGGTGAAAAAGGGACAAGAGGGCTGATTTTAAGATCCGGGAGCAGGCGAGTTAGAAAATAGGCCATCCGCATCCTCAGCAACGCTGCACTAAAAATAACAGGGCAACCACTTTCTGCATGCATCCGCTTTCACTGCCAAAGTCTAAATGAGCAGGAAACCATTCCTGAATCACTATTGTTGTTTGCGCCCAAAGGAACACCAAATAGTTAGCCTCTCCAATTTCCTTTGAGTTGTGTTTTTCCTATTTGATCTGCCCTCTTCCTCCTTCCCCTCCTCGCTGTGTTCTCCTGCTCTGCTTCCGCCTCTGCGGCTTTTAGCTTCGGTTCCAGAGAAGGGCCACCTGTTGGCTGGTACGATTTTGAAAGGGAGATTCGATGTTTGTGTCCCCGTCCCCAGCGGGACGTCACAGTGCCACAAACCCGACTCACTGAAGCGTTGAGCCTTAAAAAGCGCACTCAACTATTTTCCTTCTCTTCTGTCTGGTTACGACCCCGCTGCACGCCCCCGATGTGTGCAGAAATGTGAGGGTGAAGGCAGCTCTCGGTGGAGTGAAGTCTCTTAAGAGCACTGTGTGCAGTGGAGCTCTCCCTCTGTCTGTCTGCTTTACTTTGTGTGTGCACATCCACCACATGCTCTGCGTGTGAGCGTGCACTGGTTATTTCTTAAACTAATAATTTTGTTGTCTTTCGGTTTGTTTTTGTTGTTGTTTTTTCCCCTTGAGTCATTCATCGTTGTAGCTGCAATGAATTTCACCTCCTACCTCAAATCAAATCAAATCACTTTTATTGTCACATCACATGTGCAGGTACATTGGTACAGCACATGTTAGTGAAATTCTTGTGTGCGAGCTTCACAAGCAACAGAGTTGTGCAAAATACAATAATGTAAACAAGCAAAATACAAGAATGGCTGCATCTGAAACTAATAAATATATGTACAATATATAATAGTATATGCATTTCTGGATGTGTATACTAAATATTTTTCTACGTGTGTGTGTGCGTGTGTGTGCGTGTGTGTGTGTGTGTGTGTGTGTGTGTGTGTACACATATTTTACAAATTAAATAGAGTAAACAATAAATAAAATACATAAAAATATAAAGAGTTGAGACATGTGCAAAACAGTGGCATTACTGTACAGTATGGAGTGCCACATATTTAATCTAAACCTTCAGAATCTGCCTGTGAAGGTTAACTTTACTGTGTCAAATTAAATCTTAATGTGAGATTAAGTCATTATTTTAATAACACTTATTTGTCGAGTCAGACATATTTACTGCTCATCAGACTATTAAATCACTTACTGGCGACTCGTCTTGTGAGACGGAGAAGAAAGCTGGGCTGCTTTCGAGTCTTTTGCCAGATGCTAACACACCTTCCCACCCAAGGCTACGCTATTGATAAGGGGTTAAGGTGTCTTTGCCGCCTATAGATTGCAGCCTTGGTGGGGATGTTGTGCGCTGCCCTGGATTGGGCCTCTAAGGGAGACAGATTAAAGCCTGCGTTACTCAGAGAAAACCCTGGAGCGTAATGAAATCAATGGCCGGGACATAACATTGCTGTTCCCCTCTCAAACTGCTCAGCACACAGTGTACACACAACACGCCACAAGAGCACGCTGGCACAGAAGGCCAGGCCTCCCAGATATCGATGTCTGTGTAGGAGCCTAACAGGCCATTCCTTGGATCGTGATTTCACTCTGGGCTGCACTGGAAATCTTATTTGCCTCAGCAGACACGAGAATCTACCGCTCCCCGTTTGTCTGCCTCTCTCACTGTACTTTTGTTATTGATAGGTTGAATTATTTTGCACATTGATTGGATAAGGTAGCATGTGGCTTTTGAAATGGTTCTCTTTGTGTTTTTGTAGTTCATCAACTTTATTTGTACATTTTCTGAATCACAGTTTTGGGCTTAAAAGATTTGACACGCCTATAACCATGCAGTTGTGTGAGAATTTCATTGATATCGGTGCAATTTAATTTGAGAATATTGTTTAATGAAGCTATGAAACAGCGTGTCAGTAACAGTTCAGTGTTTGTGTTGTTCTAAGCAGCCAATCTCTTTTCTCTCTCACAGGGTGAGGATGGAGGGACCGGCCCATCAGATGGTAAGCAGCCTGTTTCCAGCATCACCCCAACACACTCAGTTGTACTGTTGCTCTCAGAAGACCGACATAGTAACTCCAGCGTTTTTCATTTTAGTATTCAGATGGATTTTGGCGAGCCACCACAGTGACTGAAACCTGTTAGCTACATTTCCAATATGTCAATAGAAATTAATTTACCAAATAAGTAACATTCATTCTCAATTACTTTTAATTTAAATCTCATATAACAGATTTGTCATGCTGAAAGCATTTCACTAATTGAATTTTTGGAGAATTCTAACGAAACGATCACAGCTCAGAGCAACGTTGCTGCCTTCAGTGGATTCTCAAACAGCCGCCGTCTACTTGTGGAAAGAGAGAAGTATTTACAGCAGTGTTTGTGTGCGCAGACCCTCAGCGTGCAGCGCCTCACAACCGCGTGACTTCCACCAGCCTGATCCACGAGACGGACCTGGTGGTGTCCATCAACGACCTGGACAACCTCTTCAACTCAGATGAGGATGAGCTGGCGGTCAGTAGAGATCTTGAGTGTGGTTTTGTGTGTCTTTCACTTTTGTGCCAGAGCAGTGGTACCTCTGGTATTTACAAGCCATTTGTGTGTGACTAATACCAGGAATGAATTAATAGCTATATTTACTGACTCAAAAATACCGACTTAATCAGGTGTTTTATTCTTTTTCGTCCCTCTCCCTCCTACAGCCGGGTTCCAGGCGACCGGTGAATGGAACGGACGGGATATTTGGCAACAAGGAAAACAAATCATCCATCTTGGATCCTGTACCCTGTATGTATCGCTCAGTCTCCCACCACTGTCTCTCTTGCCCCCCGTTAATGTGCCATGCCTCCCTAGGCTCCAAACACAGATGTAGAATCAGATTGGTCGCACCTGTGAGGCCCCTGAAAATTAAGGATTATACACTGAGGTTTTGCCAGAAGCCACCTGAGACATAAACACAGTATTCCCCACGCTTGGTATTCAGCTGAGGTTAAAGGTTTCATATCCTTTAATCCACTAAATGAAGTTCATGTTTTACAGCTCAAACACAGTTGTTGCTCAGACTGGATTTGGCCACCTAGTGGTGAAAAGTGTGACTGTTCGCTACCAGACAGCTTAGAAACCTGCTGCTGCTGGAAGTTATTGGTTTGTTAGTCTGAGGTCAGCTGCAGCTGAGATTTTCTAAGCAACAAAAACAAAATATGTTTCTGTTGCTTAGTGTTGGTTGGAGCACTGGGACACTAGAGCCTTTTAAAGATGCTGTATATTTCACTGTGAGGAAAATTGGTCTCAGATCAACCGTTGTCTTTAGTTTTATGTACAGCCCAGGGCCGTGGCCTTTACTTTAAATTGTGTGTGGTCTCCCAGATGCATCTCACAATAGCAAAAGTAGTTAGTTGTTGGATATTCCCTCAGCATACTGTGGCCATCTATTTATTTAACCAGGATTCTGCTGCAGACTTATCTTTATGTAAATGCAAGACATGTAAAAAGGAGCTGCTGGTTTCACTATCATCTACCTTTGCAACAGCTGAGTTTCAACAGCCCAGCTGAATTCTGAAAATAGTCTTGCATTGAATACCTAATGCAAATGCAAACTTTTCCTCACATGAGGGTGATAGTCCTGTTAGAGGAATGTAAGGAATTAGACATTCATTGGTTTGGTAGTCACATAGCTATAGCTGCCTGTAGCACCACCATGGCTGTCATATTTGATTACAGAAACATAAAACATGCATCAGCAGGCAGAACACTTAGTAACACTTAAAGCTAAAATTGAAACATTTTTTGTGAAGCTATTTCCGTAGTTACTATCTTACTAAATGGTTTGTGAAGTGCGGTTTAAACATAGGATACAGACCTATAATTACTTGTATCCCCAGTGTAAGCTGTGTGATAACAGCAGTAGTCTTGCAATAGACGTTTGCCTTAAACCTCCTGCATTTGTTCCTCTTCAGACACGTTATAGCCTCAGTCTGACCTTCATCGTTACCCTCTGGTTCTTCTATTCTAGGTTCAGATCATCTAATCCAGATGTTTCCCACGCCTCCCTCCCTGGAGCAGCACATCATGGGATACTCACCTATGAACATGTGCAGCAAGGAGTACTGCACCATGGATCCCAGCACGGGCATGACAACAGTGGAAGGCCCTTCAACTCTAGGAGGGCACTTCAAGATTGAGGTGGAGGAGAGCTTCTGTAGCCCTAAGCCATCTGAGATCAAGGTGGGTGTGAGACTTACAGCTGACTGACTCTGTAGGGAGGATTTACTGCCAGAAACTGTAGATGTCAAAGCTGGTGATTATTGGTGGATTTGGTTTTTAAAACAGATTCGGAATCAAGGGCCCATACCACAATGCAATCTGCTGGATACCAAGAGCAAGAACAGCAATCTTTTGTTGTGATGCACAGAATTTAGAATTTCTTGTCTGTCGTGCTTCAGAGGTCTCTTCTTGTAGGGTGATCTAAACGTGCAAAAACATCTACTAGAAAATAAGGAAAAATGATCTTTTTTAACAAAAATGTAACTGGCCCAGTATCAAAGTAATCTAGTGATGCAAATATTGCAAACGGGATCTGGCCAGCACCAGTATGTCCTGCCTGTGCATGCATCTGATTTCATTTTCTGCAGCACGTCCAAACAGAACATGCAAACTGTCAATACAATAACTGTGTATCAGGTAATATCTGAATGTGAAAAGAAGCTGCCGCAGGATTTGTTTGGGATGCTTGTCATTCATCTTTTGGGTGTTTGTTTGTGGCTACCCCGCCCCCAAAGGACCAGACACAGTGATGCCTTATTTTCTGTCCATTTTGCAGGACTATTCTTTTGTGTACAAGCCAGAGCTGTGTCAGCTATTTGTAGGCTGCTCCATGTTTGCCCCGCTGAAGACATTGCCCAGTCAGTGTCTCCCACCTATCAAAGTACCAGAGGACTGCATCTACCGACCCAGCTGGACCATGGGCAGGGACATGCTCAACTCCGTGCCTGTGATGACCTACCTTAACAAGGACAGGTATGCTGCTCTGTTTCTGTGATATTATTTGGATGTTTACCTTCAGGTGTGACTCTGTAGGTCTTTTTTTCTCTCTGTCTTTTGACAGTCAGTTGAACTAATTCAGATATGTCAGCCTGTTTGAAAGAATTGTTCTGATTCAGGGCTCTAGTTGAGTGTGGTGTGCGAGGAAGTGTGTACCCTGCTCTCTGTCTGTCCACACAGCCTCTGGTCTATCCCTGGACACCACCTTAGCAGTCAGCTCAATTTCCCATGCATGGCTGCCTCAGGCGGAGCAGGGATCCGAGTGTAAAATGCCTTCTTGGTTGAAGGCGAGGATTATAACCGCAGTGGTGAGATGGGCCCCCACAGCGGCTCCATGCCACCTAGCTGCTCATAGCAGCGTGCCGGCTATAGTAGATCTGTCAGTGCTGCTGTTGGCTACACACATGCAGCTCTGCTATTTTCCACACAAACATGGAAACTTATTTCTGACCGTTTGGTTTTTCTGCCTTTCTTCGGTCGACCCTCACATTAGCTTTGTGTTTGCTGATTGCTATCTAGGCTCTGTTGCTCCTCTTTTACAATGATGCACTTCTTATTTCAGTATTAACCAGTGTTACTTTACTTTGTGTGTTTGACTAATACATGCATATTGATAAACTGCATAACAAACCATGTAATTTTCTATAAATAATAAAAACCCTTTAAAGCAAATGACTGAACTGGACCAAACGCTAGTTGTTAAAGATACGAGACGCGTTGCTTTTTACTTACAGGAAGTGCTCTTTCTCAGCTGGAAAGGTTGACTGATTTTTTTTTTTAATTGTTTTTTCCACAAGAAGTCATTTTTTTAAAGCAGAACTAATTGCATCTGCGGGGTTATACTGTCGCCTGATGATGCAGATCATTTAAGAACATTTCTCTCTCGAGTACACTGGAGCATGACTGCAGATGTAGAGCATAACAAGCAAAGAAGGTGGTCAGTGTTTTTGGTTTAAATATTTGAATAACTGTAACATTAGTAAGGTTTTGGTTTAAGTTATTGGAACGCTAAGTTGAGCCTGAGTGGGTAGACAGAGGTGTCTATAAGCACTTTGTATATTGTTGCTATGGTGCTGCCTTGCCATCTGCATCCCATGGCGACTGTGTCCCGGCTGGAGAGTGTTGTGCTGGGACTTCCTTCTAATGGGTCTGCGCCAGGAGCTGTTCCCCCGACATGCAGCTAGGGACACGATGTGCTCACCCACCCCCACCCTTCTCTGGCTCTCTCACACACTCTGTCTCCCTCTGCTTCCTCACAGTTGCTTGCAAACCCAAAAATGTCCTCACCTCAGAGGGACGCTTGCTGAAATGTTTATTGAATGTCTTCTCCCTCTGCTGCCTTTTTTTGTTTCGCAGTCTCTCCCTCCTGCATTCGTGTTCCCTCATGTGTAAACATGTGTCTGAACCCACTCTGCGTTCCTTATTGTACTGCCTTATTACTCAAATTGTCTTCGCAAATTCAGCAAGACAGGTGGATGGCAGTATGCTGTTATCTCAAGCGGTGTACTGAATGTTACTGATCTGGCACCCAAGAAGAACCATGTTTTGCATACAACTGTGTGGTGTCTCCCATATCTTTGCACCGCAGTTAGACCCTCTGTCCAGGGGACTCGTGTACGTGAGACGGATCTAATTTGTGTTCTTTAATTTCTCTGCGTTTCTCAGTAACATCCCCAGTGTGGGCAGCACCATGGACCAAGAGTACACCCCTCAAACCCAGACGCCTTTCATGATCAACAGCGCTCCACCAAGTAACAGTGGTGGCACCGGCATCCTGCCCTCACCCGCCACCCCCCGCTTCTCCGCCCCTACCCCACGTACGCCTCGCACCCCCCGCACGCCACGTGGCCCCTCCAGCGTCCAGGGTTCAATCAAGTACGAGAATTCTGACCTCTGCTCCCCAGCGGCGTCAACCCCCTCCACCTGCCGACCGCTGAATTCGGTGGAGCCGGCCACGGTACCCTCCATCCCCGAGGCCCACAGCCTCTACGTCACCCTCATCCTCTCCGAGACGGTCATGAACCTCTTCAAGGACTGCAACTTTGACAGCTGCTGCATCTGCGAGTGCAACATGAACATCAAAGGAGCGGATGCGGGCGTGTACCTGAGCGACCCGGTCAGCGAGGCCCAGAAACTTTGCAACTGTGGCTTCAGCGCCGTGGTCAACAGGCGCTATGGGAACGGCTCGGGCCTCTTCCTGGAGGACGAGCTGGACATCATCGGCCGCGGCACGGACATCAGCAGAGAGGCAGAGAAGCGCTTCGAGGAGCTGCGGCTTTCCTCGCTGGAGAGAAATGGAGCCGGGAGAAGCGACCATATCTCGGACGAGCTGATTCTGCTCCTGCAGGATCAGTGCACAAACCCCTTTTCACCCATTTCAGTTCTGGAGCATGACGCAGTGACTCGGGGGCCAGGCGGGGCTCCTATACCCCCATGTGTACGGGTAGAGGAGAGGGACTACCGCAGCGACTGCTACATGGCCATGGAGCACGGCAGGCAGTTCATGGACAACATGTCAGGTGGCAAGGTGGACGAGGCGCTGGTCAAGAGCACCTGTCTGCACAACTGGGCCAAACAAAATGGTGAGGACGTAACGCCTTCAAGAACCTGCTTTTTTAATAGTTTTTGTTTTGAGAAACAAAATAATTGTTCTTTAAACACCATGTTTAAAGTCCATGGTTTGTTTCCCCCCCGTAATGTTGGTGTTGTGATGAATCTCTGTCTCCTGTGTTCACCTGTCCTCCAGCAGTGGACGTGAGTGCGCTGTGCTCTCAGGATGTGCTGCGGGTGCTGATGTCCCTGCAGCCCGTACTCCAGGATGCAATCCAGAAGAAAAGGACGGTGCGGTCATGGGGCGTTCAGGGTCCCCTCACCTGGCAGCAGTTCCACAAGATGGCTGGACGGGGCTCTTACGGTAAATCCCGTGTTAAACTCTGAGACCTCGCTGCTATTCACGCGACGCTATTAGCGATTGACTGTTTTCGTTTCCTGATACAGAAGATGAAGAGGTGTCAGACTGAGTAAAATCCCTGAATCTTGCTTGTCTGAGTGCAAAAGTGCTAACTGAAAAGAATTGCCGGTCAGATCCTTAGTTTGTAGCATAAGGATGATTAAGAAACGTTGTGGATGACGTTTGAATCTCGAGGGAGCAAAGCTCTGGAGACCGTCACATCAGTAGTGGGTGAAGCCCCTCTGCTGTGGTTCTGCTGGGAGGAGCTGTCACGT
This sequence comes from Aulonocara sp. 'chitande type north' Nkhata Bay, assembly GCF_057382095.1. Classification (NCBI taxonomy): domain Eukaryota; kingdom Metazoa; phylum Chordata; class Actinopteri; order Cichliformes; family Cichlidae; genus Aulonocara; species Aulonocara sp. 'chitande type north' Nkhata Bay. The sequence continues at coordinate 1,642,486 of NC_141353.1, forward strand.
TGCTGGGTGACCTCACAGTGAAAGTTTGAATGTGACAGCTTACCAGTTAACTATTTTCACTCTTTGGTTTATTTCTTGTTGCTTTCGGCTTCTTTCCACCCACGCTTGGTTTTACCTTCACTCTTCTCCTGTTTCCCATCACCTCCACAGGCACAGACGAGTCCCCGGAGCCTCTACCCATCCCCACCTTCTTAGTGGGTTATGAGTATGACTTTGTGGTACTGTCTCCATTTGGTCTGCCCTACTGGGAGAAGCTGTTGCTGGATCCCTTCGGCTCCCAGCGGGACATCGGCTATCTGGTTGTTTGTCCTGACAACGAGGCTCTGCTCAGTGGTGCCAAGACCTTCTTCAGAGACCTCACCGCTGTTTATGAGGTAAGGATTAAATGTCCATACGATGCCCCTTTAGTTTGTCACCACACAACAACTACTCTCGGCACTTTCTTTAGCTAAATCAAACTAATGAAAGTAAATCTATGTATCATACTCTGTTTTTCACACGCCGCCATTATCCATTTTCCTCCAGTCATGTCGTCTGGGACAGCACCGGCCCATTTCCAAAGGCTACGCTGATGGCATCGTCCTTGTTGGTGGCAACGGAGCCAAGACCCCCGTGGATCAGCCAGTCAGTGATTGGTTCCTCAAGGCTGCCAGCAGCAACAGTGACACCTTCGCTAAGCTCAAACTCTATGCACAAGTGTGCCGCCACAACCTCGGTACGTTACGCTGACATTTCCTACCACGTGCTTGATTCTGTGTGGCTGCTGGTTGTTCTGGTGGATAATATGGTTCATTCAGCTCTTTGGTGCTGAATTTCCACCTTTTAACACCTCTTGATGTAGTTATTAATATATTGCTATGTGATAAAAAGGCTGGCTGGAGAACCTTGACTGCTTGAAAGCGAGCAGAGCTTCCAAAGAAGCGTGATCAGAGTAGGAGGATGTTGAAAAGTAGTAAATGGAGTATCATTTTTTATTTTCAGTCTGCTTTATCTTATTGATAAAAGTCCAACGATGTGCGCTCTTCTTTCCTGTGTTGTTTCTCGATGCAGCTCCATACCTCGCATCACAGGCATTAGACAGCTCTCTCCTTACGCAGCCCAGCCCCACACCCTCATCCAACCAGTCATCATCCACACAACTATCTAACTCCACCTCCAGCACAGCCAGCCAGCAGGCTTCAGTGAACGCCGCTGGCTCCACTGTTCCCAGCAGCAGCGGGCCCTCCAACAGCTCTGCGCCCTCCAACAACCTCGTGACATCGTCAGGCCAGACCGGCAGCACGATACCTGCCAAGCCCGGCTCCTTTCCCCCCTTTGGGAGCATGGGCGGCCAGGGCCAGGGAGGCGGCCCCCAGAGTGGACAGCTGGGACAGCAGGCTGGTACCCAGAATACCGGTGCCTCGGGGGACAACTCCAGCAGCCAAGCCCAGGGGCCCACAGAGCCCCCCGAGAGGTATTGTCAGAACACAAAAGCCCTCATACATCCAACAGAAAAGTATTAATACTAAACACTTTCATGCAAAAAAATAAAGTTTAGCATTTATGATCTAAAGCGAATAAGTTGGCTGAGCGTAAAATGAGTCCTTGTATTTTCTGTAGCACTTTGGAGCGAGAGAAGGTGGGAGTGCCCACGGATGGGGAGTCCCACGCTGTCACGTACCCACCTGCCATCGTTGTTTACATTGTGGACCCCTTTAGCTACGAGGAGGCGGACAGGGGCGCGGGGCCAGTGCCCGCACAATCCAGCGTGTGGACGCTGGGTCTGCTACGCTGCTACCTTGAGATGCTTCAGTCGCTGCCTCCACACATCCGCAATTCTGTTTCTGTACAAGTAAGTAGATTTCAAAGGAGAGGTCCTGCATGTTGTTTTGATTTCATTCTCATCGTGGGAACTGCAGTGTTGTTCCACAACCATAACATGTGTGCTACTTCCCACTTTTCATGTTGCATGTAAAGAAGCATTGGTAAAGAGTTTAGAGTTTGGTTACCTGTCATTTTAAAAACTTTGTGTCCCTTTCGTTCTCTTCTGTTAAACCTCAGATTATCCCATGCCAGTACCTGCTTCAGCCAGTGCGAGGTGAAGACCGTCATATCTACGCCCAGCACCTCAAATCGCTCGCATTCTCAGTGTTCACTCAGTGCAGACGGCCACTGCCCGCCTCCACCAACGTCAAATCACTGACCGGCTTCGGCCCGGGCTTGGCCATAGACACTGCACTGAAGAGCCCGGAGGTAAATGCAGCAAAAGCCAGGTTGTAGGCGTTGTCAAACTCACAGTGCTCTCTTTTGGTCCTGTGAGTTAGTGTTATTGTCCGGGTATCCTCCTTTCTCTGATCGATCGAGAGCAAAGAGAGGGTGGCACTCCGACCCCAGCAGCAGTGTTTCAGGCCAAACATGAACCTGACCTGATGTGGTCCAGCCTCGAGCCCCAGCTGTGTTGAGTGTGCAACCAGAAAGAAATAGTTTTCAGACTTAACCATCCCCAGAGGGTTTTTTTTTTTTTTTTTTGAAACTGGAACCGGACCAAAGGAACTTGTAACCCTCTGCTCCTCCAGAGTTTTCTTTCCATTATGTGCTTGGCTAGCTCCCTGAGACCTTCATAATGGGATCTTGACTCCCAGTTTAGACAAAGGGGTGCTTTAGATCAGGACCTAATTCAGCTGACTTCCTTCCTCACAGCAATGCTACCTTTTCCTTTTATACACTGGAAAGCCTTGAAGTACCTTGGAGAAACAACTGGGATATGGGTGGGACAATGGGACAGACACATTAGCATATTTATCCATAAATAATATGGGAAGTCAGCCAAGACAGAAGAGATCTAGTATTTATCCTTTGGTGCAGAAGAGGTGAAACATAAATCCTGAATCTTTTTTTCCATCTGCAGAGGCCAGAGTGTCTGCGTCTGTACACGCCGCCGTTCATCCTCGCACCTGTGAAGGACAAGCAGACAGAGCTGGGGGAGACGTTTGGAGAGGCCTCGCAGAAGTACAACGTGCTATTTGTAGGTTACTGTTTGTCCCACGACCAACGGTGGCTTCTGGCTACCTGCACTGACCTGTATGGGGAACTGCTGGAGACCTGCATCATCAACATAGATGTACCCCACAGGTAGGACTGCATCAGCGTTACAAACCTGCCATCTTCACAGTTTGGACCGTGGCATGTTTTTATGAAACAAAACCTGGCTGTTTAATATTACTCTACACAAGTGTTTAACCTCGATGTCACTCAGGGTGTCTGCTTCATATCTAATCTGCACGACGCTTAGCACTCAAATTTAGACAACAGGCAAGAGGTTCAGCTTAGAGCTGGGCGATATATCGAGTTTTTAAAACATATCGATATATTTTTATACGAGATATAAGATGTGACAATATCCTTTATATCGATATAGTCTATGTTACGTTATAATTATAGTTGTGGAGCCGCAAGTTTGCCTCTCTTTCGTCCACTTTTGTCTCTACGCAACGTTACTCCGCCTCGCCTTCACTGAAGACAACTCCCCCTCCTCCCCCATTGCTTCACGTGCAGGAAGCGACAAGATGGACACGGCAAATCTCCGTTAACGAGTTACTGCGCATCGACCCGTGCGTGGGGCTGGACGGCGTCAACGTGTTAACGAGCTAACCGTGCTAACCCTAAAATCCTTGCATTTTCTCAAAAGTTGACAGCGCACCTTATGTATGAATTCTGGTTGTGTTTGATGGCCGTGAACCGATTTTATGTGGAACACAGCGCTCAGCAATCTGTCAAAAATGTTTTATTACGACTTTGGTAAGCTACGGAGCTGCACCGCTTGATAGTTTGTCGGCGCATTACGGCTACCGAGGAGCCTTCGCGGAGTGATACGTACTGTGCTTCAACGTAATATTACCCTACTGTGTATAAGGACCATAAATGGCACCTGTTCAGAGACGTGGTTACGAAGAGGATTTCAAACTCAATGCTGTCAGTCACAGAGTAGAAGTTGGGAACAGAGCAGCTGTGAAATCTGTCTTTGTTACTATGCTCAGCGTCTTTTAGTTTACATTTTGACTGCACAATTGTGAGCTTTTTGTTATGCACAAAAACAACATTGTTTTCTTTTATTTATGGAGCATTATTATTTAATAAATGCTCATAATTTATTTTTGAGTAAATTTTATGTACATCTGCTCTATGTTAATAAAAGTGCCTGTGTGACATCTGGGACACAGCTTTGACTAAGAACTCTCATTTTGTTCTTACTTTATGGCTTTTAAAAAAAAATATCGAGATATATATCTTATATCGCCGTCCAGCTAAAAAATATCGAGATATGAATTTTGGGTCATATCGCCCAGCCCTAGTTCAGCTTATCCTGCATTGAACCCCTGCTGAGTGGCTAACGCGAGGTTTTGACGTGTTTGTGCTGTGTGTGTTCTGCAGGGCACGGAGGAAAAAGGGGTCAGTTCGGCGTCTCGGCTTACAGAAACTGTGGGATTGGTGTTTGGGACTCGTGCAGATGACATCCCTTCCCTGGAGGGTGGTGATTGGCCGACTAGGCAGGATCGGGCACGGAGAGTTGAAAGGTAAGGAGGACAGTCGTGCTGATTCATTCATTCATTCATTTATTTATTTATTTTTAAAGTTTGCCGAGGCCAAAAACCAGATTGTCGAGCACTGAAGTGTTTTCGTACCAGTGTACGATTCACTCAGTCTCCCCTTTGTCTCGCCTCTGTGTCCCAGACTGGAGCATTCTGTTGAACAGGAGAAACCTGCAGTCGCTGAGTCGACGTCTGAAGGACATGTGCCGAATGTGTGGCATCTCTGCCTCGGACACCCCCAGCATCCTCAGCGTGTGCTTGGTTGCCATGGAGCCACAGGGATCCTTTATCATCATGCCAGGTACAACGTGTGCGCTTGACAAAGATTCTAAATAAACGTACTGATTTAATGTACACGTCGTATCTGAGTGACAGTACTTCACCCAGAGAGGCAACGTGTGTGTGTGTGTGTGTGTGTGTGTGTGTGTGTGTGTGTGTGTGTGTGTGGCATGATGGATGGTAGGAGCGTATCACAATGCCCCCCCCTTCCCTTCCCCGTCCAGGGTGGATTGATGGCAGGGAAGATCGTGTACCTTTCGCTCATAAAGCACTACCTCTCAGATACTCATTGATCTCAATGCAGTGTGATGGAGAGCCAGATCAATGGGTTTATTTTGGGAAACGAGTAGGGGGGGATTGTCAGTGCATCATGCTGGGATTCTGTTGAGCTATGCCAAGCTGAGGACATCTCCTTTCTAAAAACCCCTTCAAGCTGAAAGAGATTAGCGAGGCTGTGTTAGCCTCAGATGACTATGACTAAGGGGGTTGGCACTAAATGTAACAGCTGTTCTGACATTCAGAATCTACTTTCCTCCGTGGTGTGTATATATGTGAGGACGCTTTAAAATACGCTTTGAAAACCTAATACTGTGATTTTTAGCTGCAAAAATTAACACATATGAATATTTAATCAGTTAATTCTTTCAATTTTGAATGCCGTAGCTGTGTTAATCAGTTAAAGCTCTAACTCGGCTTTTCTGTTAACATAGTCACGATGGTGCGGTGAAATTAAATCACTTTTAACGATTGGGATGGGATGAATTTGCTCAGCGAGCACCAGTTTAATCACTTTACTTGTACTAGACAAAAGGATTGTGAATGGATTCTTGTTCATATTGTGTGTCTTCACTGACCCTTTCTCTCTCCTCTGTGCGTCCTCTCAGACTCGGTGTCGACGGGCTCGGTGTTTGGCCGCAGCACCACCTTAAACATGCAGACATCGCAGCTTAGCACGCCGCAGGACACTTCCTGCACCCACATCCTGGTCTTCCCCACCTCTGCCATCGTCCAGGTCGCCAGCTGCAATTACACCAACATCGACACCAACATCGACATTCTCAATCCCACCACTGGTCAGTCGTTCTCCTTTATCTGTCTTTCACTCAGCAGCTGTTTCTTGTTTGTTTGTCTCACAGCAACCCCCCCCCCCCCCCCCCCCCCGTTCAGTGCAGTTTGTTTCCAAATCCTCCCTGTTTACTTTTCTAGTCTGTTAAGAATGAATAGTAGTCATGGTTGCATACATGCTTTCTGCATCTATGGCACCCTCAGGGGTCTTCAGCTCATTTCTTTTGCGAAAAATACATTTGTTGGCAGAAAAAGAAGCTATATTTACAGTCACAATTTGCATTACAGTAAGTGGCACACTCACCCTCCAATCGCAGATCCTATTGAGCTGTTCTCTTCTCCACAGATGGCTCTGATGCTATCGGGATCTTGGCCCTGCTCGACCAGGAGAACGATTTAGTGGATCCAGACATCATCAACATCTCACCTACCACCTCCCCGGTGCACTCCCCTGGCTCTCATTACCACCACGGAGGTGATGGCAGCAAGGTACAACATGTACATAACGCACACACACGCTGTGCAACATGACGCTTAGAAAGCAAAAAGTTTATCTCGAGTTTCCACCTCGTTGCAGGGTCAGAGTACCGATCGTATGGAGTCCCACGAAGAAGTTCCTAACCTCCTGCAGCAGCCTCTGGCACTCGGCTACTTCGTCTCCACGGCCAAAGCCGGCCCACTACCCGACTGGTTCTGGTCAGCCTGTCCGCAGGCTCAGAACCAGTGCCCACTCTTTCTCAAGGTACTACTTAAGGATACTCCTGCATCTTTACTGGGGCTGTTCAATATGATGATATACATCTGATGACGATATGAAAACATTGTTTCATGTCACGCTATCGTTTGTTTCGTGGTGTCGCAAAATAAACTATTTATGGCAATATTGTATTTTTATTTATTTTATTTTGAAGCAGCCATATTAATTTTTTTAAGTTCTCTCTTTCTCTTATATTTAAAATAACCACACTACGGACAGACAAGTCACTGTTTTTATGTGTTGTCATTAGCAACAACGACGGTAAACCCAGCGTCTGCTTGTTTATTTTCCACATAAACCTTTCACAATAAAGCTCAAGATGCTGTTGAGATTTTTCAAAATAAACTAAAATGATGACAAACAGAAGGACCAGTCAAAACAAATCCAGCACCTTATTCCTAAAGGAGGGGCTGCCTCTGTAGCACGGACATGGGTTGGTTATGAAAAGTCTGACACGAACCAGAAAACTGTAATTATGCAGGAAGCCGGCCCCCACCTCAGACTCCACACGACAAACGTCTTCTACCACCTACGCAGCGATCACGTGAAAGAGTGTGGAGAGAGTTTACAGACGAGAAGCAAAAAAGAGCCGTCAGGTGCTCCAAATAAGCCTCAGACTCAAACGTTAGAGCGCGCTTTTCCCTGCAGCACGCCACCTAATAAATACAAAGAATACAGCGACCTTACAACTTATGTCTAAAATTTATCGTTTCATGCATCTGTCAAAACACTCGACTCCAGGTGCACGACACCCAGCTGGAAACTCTTCACGCAAGTCGAGCTGCCCGAGATTCACAGAATTTTCAGAAAGTGTAACATTTTTGTGATTTGTATTGTTGTCGGGCTGATAGATGTCTTATATCGGGATATGAGATGTTGGTCATATCGCACAGCCCTACTAGTGAATTTAAGGAGCCGTCCTGAACATTATCACCCAAAGCCCAACACCAGTGTCCTGTGTGGGTTGCAACCCTGACCTTTTTTCTTACCTGTCGGGTGTTCTACTAAAATGCACTGACACTTTTTTACGACAGAGCTCTGCGTGGCCGTTATAAACAGTGCTGGTTGTTAATCCCGGGCTCAGCTGATAGCTCTGACCGCTCTGGCATAGACTTGGTTCACCACCCCAATAAACCACAGCTATGTCGGAAATGCAGTAAATTTGTAAGGCTGGTGAAGAATGTTGCTGCTTGAGCAAGTGTGATTGAAGCCTTGTGCGTAATTGCACACAATCAAAGTGTGTTGTACTTAGAATAAGGTCGTTTTGTTTTGTTTGTCTTTTTATCCATTGCTTCTGGAATTGGCTGCAGACTCACTGCTGCTACCCTTCTGCTGTGAAAAGAGCTGTCATTATTTAAATGACATGTAATGAAAGGTTGATAACTTCATTATAATGCCTCTGACGCCACCTCTTCCCCCCGTGCTTCCTCTCAGGCCTCTTTGCACCTCCATGTGGCTTCAGTGCAATCAGATGAACTGCTGCACAGCAAACACTCCCACCCCCTCGACTCCAATCAGACCTCAGATGTACTCAGGTAAACAACACCAGCACACACTCTGCATCAGGTCGAGTGCACAAATTACTATTACCACCCTGCTGACTGTTTCCAGGGTGAGTTTTCTATTTGTAGCCGATTTCAGACTGACGCTGGTTTGTGCACAATGCTGGTAAAAGTTGCCGCATGTTTTAATGTTCATCGATTGAACGTTGAAGCGTAACCGTTTTGTATGCCTGTGTTCCTCGGCAGATTTGTGCTGGAGCAGTACAACGCCCTCTCCTGGCTGACATGTGACCCGGCTACGCAAGACCGACGATCGTGTCTACCAATTCACTTTGTGGTGCTCAACCAGATGTACAACTTCATCATGAACATGTTGTAAACATCAGGCTGTTACAGGAAGAAGGCGGCGGGGGGTCATAATGAGTGAAAACCAGTGTACGGAGCTGGATCCTGCATCAAGATGGGATCAGATGGTTTTCCAAGCCTAGCCAGTCCTTCTCCACCACGCCGCCCCCCCCCCTCCCCCCCTCCCCCGTGAGACTGGATATTCTGTCCCTGTGATTTAAAGACATGCACGTAGAGACAAGGGAATAAAAAAGAGGGGAAACTAGAAGCTGAATTGCATTCAATGAACGTGAAAGAATGACAGATTGGTTGTCATGATATGTAGCATGGCAGCACAGTCACTGGCCAGTCTGTATCGATGAGACAAGTTTATCTGTAAAATTATTGGAAGAAAAGGGACATATTTGATCAAGGAAAAAACCCAAGAATGGATCTTTGGTTTTAAGACATGAAATTCCTTTTTATTCCTTTGGATGTAATTGTATCCAAACAAAATGCCTGCATTTATCTTATTTATTGTAAGTTTTTAAATGTATAATTTGTCTTATTTCTTAACCTCTTTTATATATAAAAAATGGAGAAGGTTTATATCACCTTCCTGCTTTAAAGCAATTGGTCTAAGATATATGTAATCGTCTTAATAAAAACACCAGAGGAAAAAATCCCATAAAAATGAAAGTCCCAGTAGGTTGCTTTTAGAGTATTATTTTTTGTAATGGAGACAGAATATTTGTATTGTCACAATGTACAGAAGAATTAGAGTGGAGAACTATGTTTCATGCCTTTGAGCGTGAAGACCTTACAGCAAAGCTGTAGCTACAGAGGACTTGTACAGCAATGAACTTCACTGTGTTCAAATAAAGAGGTACATTGTTGTATATAGTATTTTATACCACACATTTAGACACAAAAACCAAACGGCAATATATATAAAATAATTCTATATGAATGCCATGCCAGCAGTCGGTGGTGTGGCTTCTGTTTTAGGAATAAAGTGCGTCAACTTATTTTCCTGTGCTTGTGTTTATTGCCTGGGGGAGGGGGCTGTGATGTGCAATTGGACAAGGACACCAATAGTGCAGCGGAGTGACAACTATTGGCATCTCTTGGAAGTAGCTGACCTCAGGTTTAATCTTATTTCTTTTTTTAATCCGTTAATTTTCTTCGAGAAGAAAATGAAAGCAAGACCGTGAGAAGAGACATGCAGTGTCCTTTTCAGCACATCCCTTTATTGTAGCGCGCCTCTCCGTACTCCCATTGGCTGAGGTCTGCCTCCTGGCACCACTTCTGATTGGTTATGGACACATTTAGACCAGTCCCATTTCAGTGTGAAAGTAAATGTGTGGTGTAAATGAACCTGTTATGGATGGCTGCCCGTTGGACATGCAAAGACAAACATGTTCTGTCTGGATGTTTCCTCCATCTACTGATGTTGCTCTTTATCTTTCATATTAGCCAGCGTCTGTTGGCTTGGAAAATTTGACCATTAAAATGTATTTGGTCTTATTTTGAGTGTAGATAAATACATTCAATATTTAATAAACCTATGAAAGTTTATTTTGCCATGTTTTCTTTTTTGGAAAATCATGGTTGTTTGCAGTAACCATCTGCGTCTAATATACAATATCTCTGCAAGCTTGTTACCACACTATTCCCATGTGGGAAAAGGCATTGGAATAACCACGCAGAGCCATTTGAGTGGGATATCTTGCTTGTAAATGGCTGAGTTGCCCCTGGGTGGCATGTAGTAGCAGCTGGCAGTTCATTCTTTTGATAATTTTCTGCATTTCTTCTCGCTGTCAGCGACAGGGGGATAAACGGGTCCTGCTCTCCGTTTTCCTTCCTCACCAACTGCTGTCTGTATATTCTTCAAAATGTGGAATTTATACTGACACCAGAAACTGTTTGGGTAAGTACAAATCAAGATTAAATGGAGTTAGAAATGGGCAGGAATCTAAAAGCCCTAATATCTCATCATAAGCGGTATTTGCAAAACATTAGTGTAATCAAAATACTACATATTATTGTTTTTTAACATTTCCACCAGTCTGGCATAAGCTAGAATAAACAGTTTCCATTGTTGTCTGTCCGTTATAACATAGTCAAACTATAAAAAATCAAAGCGTGTGTAATCTAGCTGTAACTATGAAAGAATCCCCATCATATACACGCGCCTATGATCAGAGAGCTCGCAGCACGCGCAGGCTGGAGTAGTCTTTGTTCGGTCATTGCTGCTTCACGGCACCGACGACATTAGTGCTTTTGCTTTCACAGTACCCACGGTGTTCCCTGTGGGTAACGATGAGATTTAGGGTATCTATAATGGAGTGAAAGTGCCAAACAACGGCAAAGACGTTTCCATAAACGTGCCGGTGTTGTGCCAAAAACTGATTTCCAATGTTTCCGTGTATTTTTTTATGTGTAATATCTTTACGTATGTTGGTAAATAGACTTCGGTGAACAGCGTTTACAAAGGGGTTATATATAGAATTAAAAGATTATCTGTTTTTTCAAGTATCTTTATAACTCTGTGTTATTGTACTCACATTATAACCAATCCGGTCCTTTTCCCCCACTTACAATATTTTTACTGAACTATTGTAATATTTGCTGCCATTTCTGCTGTCTTACTCTTACAAAAGACATTTTTAATGTTAATGAGATTTTTTTTAACTGCATAAATAAAGGTTCTATAAAAGTCGCTGCCAAAAACTGATTGCGGCTTCTACCTTGTTACACGAATGTTGTTTGTGGCTCAATATGACTTTGTGTCATCCATGAGGGATGCATTTGACATATGTTTCACATATTATAGGCCATCAAGTTACTTATAGCAGTTTAAATACGAGCAATCAGTTTTTGGCAAATACCGGAAATCACTTTTTGGCAGACAATCACTTTTTGGCACAACACCCGACACAATCCAGGACAAGTTCCTCTGGGGGCTCTCCCCGATCGTGCGACCGCGGGGGCTGACGGTACAGTCTGACGTCTGAAGGCCTCCGCGGCGATAACTGTTTGAAACAGTACGTGTCATCTTAATGAGCCAGGTAAGGGCGTTCTTGTGAATTCGTGTATTTATGTTACACTTACTTTATAGCTTAGACGGACCCGTCAACTCAAGGTTGTCTTGTGACAAACTAGCCTAGCTTTTAGCTCTTAGCTTGCTAGCAGTATGCTAAAAGTCTTTCCAGAAGCGAACTGAATGAGTGTTAGCTACTGCTAGCTCATATGTAGCCGTAAAAAACCCAGCTAAGTAGCCGAATTGCTGGTGCTTTAAAAGGCATATATTAAAGATTTCTGAAGGTGAGTCCAGATGATATTTTCACAACAATCCAGTAAACACTAGTTCATGTATTACTCCCAGCAGTTGTTAGCATTTGCTTCAGTTAGTGGTTATAGACGGCTGTTATCTTGTTTCTTTAGTGGCGTGTAACAGCGTTTCTGTTTGTAGTGACTAAACCTATGAACAAGTTATCAAACAAAATCATTACCATCAGCGTACAAGTTACTCTCGCGTTAAAAATGTATATCGAGGAATGAATGGTCACATTATGACAACCGTTAGCTCTGCAACTTAAAGTGTATGTACTGTTGAAAACAGACTAGCAGACTGTAGAAAAAAATGCATCCAGTTTTCCTCTTTAAACCGTCAGTTTTGTCTGTTTCCCCCAAGGTGTATGCACGGAGCGATGGGAGACAGTGCAGGGCTGCAGTTTGTCAGCTCCTATGCTTTTGAAGCCATGCAGAAGGTGGATGTAGTGCGCCTGGCTGCGTTAAGTGATCCGGAGCTGAGGCTGCTGCTGCCCTGCTTGGTGAGGATGGCGTTATGTGCCCCCGCTGATCAGAGCGAGTCCTGGGCACAGGACAAGAAGCTTATCCTCCGCCTGCTCTCTGGGGTTGAAGCCGTCAACTCCATTGTAGCACTTTTGTCTGTTGACTTTCATGCCTTGGAGCAGGACGCACGGAAGGAGCAGCAGCTTAGGTATGACTTATTTTCACATGGTAACACTATATACTGGCACAGTAGTGGGTTACAGAGTGGGAAAAGCTGCTTATCGGGTCATACATATACAGCTATATTTGTTACTGTGTTTTAAAAAACAAAAAAGCCTACTTGGAGTTCATTTTAGCAGTATACATAATGTACCGTCTCCTCTGCTAGGCACAAGGCAGGTGGCTCTAATGCAGAAAGCATCCTGGTGTCACAGCTGCAGCACGGCCTAACTCTGGAGTTTGAACACAGTGATCCCCTCAGGAGACTCCGTCTGACCCTCAGTGAGCTCCTGGCTATCATGAACAAGGTACAGTCAAAGCTCCCCTTATAATTCGGTAGATCTCTGGACACTGACGATGATAACTGAGCATCCACGTTGTAGAAATGTGGAACAAACATGTCACGTATACCTGGGACAGCTGTGTATATGTAAAGAAATGGAAGTATGAATCATTAATGAGTGTCACCTGTGGACTACAGAAACAAGATTGTGCTGCTTTCTTTAACTTTTCATTAAATTTGAAGTTTCTATCAGAATTACGACTAAATCTCTGCCAGCTGCTCTCGCTTGGAATGAAATTAACTGCGTGCTGCTGTTGTCCTTTAGTAGATCCATCTTCATCTAATAGGGTGAGTTGGGTGATGCGTCCCTGTGGCCTGTTTCACATTCCCGTGTTGTTTCTCAGGTGGCAGACTCAAATGGAGAGTTTTTCTTAAAGTCTTCTGAACTCTTTGAAAGTCCTGTGTACTTGGAAGAGGTTGCGGATGTCCTCTGCATTTTACAAGCAGGTAAAAAAGATTATACATTATAATAGCATTGCATTTAATGCAGCAACATTCAAAAACTAGAAAATGCATTTTCTGAAGAAACTGCAGTGTGAATGCTGATAGTTGAATGTTTTGAGCTGAAATGAAACAATTGCTGAATGTTAAGTTAAAAATGTTGAATGAGCTGAATTAGGGATGGGTATCGTTTAGGTTTTATCCGATACCAGTACCAAACCGGTACTTTTGAAACTGTGCCGGTGCTCAACCGGTGCTTAAAGAATGGAGAACACAAACTTTGTCCTAAAACCTCTCATGTTCAGCTGGTTTTTTTGTAAAAAGATAACAATGTTAGCCTTTTCTGCAGCTATGGGGCATATATGGTATCACTCTTGGCTGGAAGCTTAAACAATGGAAAAAACACAAACTTTGTCCAAAACCTCTCATGTTCAGCTGTTTTCCACTTTTTCTTTGGTCATTTTAGCCTTTTTGTCCAGGGTGAAGGGAGTATCTGCCATCAAACAAGAAGACAGCCGCATGTAGCTATGATGATGTTTGCTAGTTCACCTTACATGCATTAATGTAATAACGTGGTTAGATTACTCAACGTAAATTACACACGAACAACATTAAGCTACTCACGCAGAGAAGAACGGCTGCTGCTGCATCATCATCCTCATCATTTCTGCTACACTGGCAGGGCTAGGGGCCAGGACTCTCCTCTTCGGGTTTTTGGGGGATGTTGCTAACTCCGGGTCAGATAACAGGCACCACACCCGCAGTAGATGTGCACGGTGTGAGGTCTCGCAGCAAGCTATCAAATACGGCGCATTTCTCGGCTTTAACAAAACGCTATACGTCGCCAGGTGTTTCATCGGATTTAAGGTGTTACCTCCTTTGACAGTATCACAGTATCAGCTTAAAGCACTTGTTGCTGCTGAGTTTGCATCTTTTGCTGTGAAGTACAGCCAGACTTTTGACCGCTTCGCCTTGGACATTTTTAATCTGTAGCTCTGCTCTAAAAGAACGTACGTACCTGGCCCCGCCTACTACGCTCACAAAGGTAAAATGATTGGCTAGAATCCAAAGTGTATGACACGTGCCATGATGGCACTGGATACTGGTACCCATCCCTACAGCTGAAACATATTGAATAATTCACTTGAAAGATAAAGTGGAGAACTGTTGAAAGCTGAAGTTCACACAGAAGAAGTTTCAAAGTTTGAAAGTAGATGATGTTAAAATGTACATTAGAAAAAGCTGAATTAATTTTTTTTAGAAAAACAAAACATCTGAATGAATATTGAAGGTTCATATTCTTTTAATCACTGAATGACTGAAATGTGGGAGATTCAGCTACAGACAGGTAAAGGGTGTCAGTTCTAATAACCCCTACCAGCTGGGGCTGGTAGGTGTGGAGCTTGCTACAGGGGTGCTACTCTACCCTGCGGAGAATGAATATGATTATCTGAAATTCATCATACAGACTCAGGGTCAGCCACCAGATCGTGTTCTAGACTCTGGCATTTACACTGATGACTATTTCATTGAAGACGACTACAAGCAACAGCGCTGGACAGATAAGACTGACCAACAATTTCAGTACGAGACAGGATATCCATCCCTGGAGACTCGATACATAAAACTTAAACGTCTTGATGACCTCGAACAAATAACGAAGGTTAGACGAGGACCAGAAGATGGCCAAAGCTTATTTGTCAGCTTAATTAAAGAGATGTTGGCCTTGGATGCACACCAGCGCATAAAACCCTTGGAGGTTCTCCGGCATCCCTTTTTCAACCCTGGCCTCTCTAACAGGTTCCCATTCAATTCAATTCAATTCAATTTTATTTATATAGCGCCAAATCACAACAAAAGTCGCCTCAAGGCGCTTCATAGATACAGAGAAAAACCCAACAATCATATGACCCCCTATGAGCAAGCACTTTGGCGACAGTGGGAAGGAAAAACTCCCTTTTAACAGGAAGAAACCTCCGGCAGAACCAGGCTCAGGGAGGGGCGGGGCCATCTGCTGCGACCGGTTGGGGTGAGAGAAGGAAGACAGGATAAAGACATGCTGTGGAAGAGAGACAGAGGTTAATAACAGATATGATTCAATGCAGAGAGGTCTGTTAATACATAGTGAGTGAGAAAGGTGACTGGAAAGGAAAAACTCAATGCATCATGGGAATCCCCCGCAGCCTACATCTATTGCAGCATAACAAAGGGAGGATTCAGGGTCACCTGGTCCAGCCCTAACTATATGCTTTAGAAAAAAGGAACGTTTTAAGCCTAATCTTAAAAGTAGAGATAGTGTCTGTCTCCTGAATCCAAACTGGAAGCTGGTTCCACAGAAGAGGGGCCTGAAAACTGAAGGCTCTGCCTCCCATTCTACTTTTAAATACTCTAGGAACAACAAGTAGGCCTGCAGAGCGAGAGCGGAGCGCTCTAATAGGGTGATATGGTACTACAAGGTCATTAAGATAAGATGGGGCCTGATTATTTAAGACGTTGTATGTGAGGAGCAGGATTTTGAATTCAATTCTGGATTTAACAGGAAGCCAATAAAGGGAAGCCAAAACAGGAGAAATCTGCTCTCTCTTTCTAGTCCCTGTCAGGACTCTTGCTGCAGCATTTTGGATTAGCTGAAGGCTTTTCAGTGAGTTTTTTGGACATCCTGATAATAATGAATTACAGTCGTCCAGCCTGGAAGTAATAAATGCATGAACTAGTTTTTCAGCGTCACTCTGAGACAGGATATTTCTAATTTTAGAGATGTTGCGCAAATGGAAGAACGCAGTCTTACATATTTGTTTAATATGTGCTTTGAAGGACATGTCCTGGTCAAAAATGACTCCAAGGTTCCTCACAGTGTTACTGGAGGCCAAGGTAATGCCATCCAGAGTAAGAATCTGATTAGATACCATATTTCTAAGATTTTCAGGGCCGAGTACAATAACCTCAGTTTTATCTGAATTAAGAAGCAGAAAGTTAGCGGCCATCCAGGTCTTTATGTCTTTAAGACATTCCTGCAGTTTAACTAATTGGTGTGTGTTATCTAGCTTCATGGACAGATAGAGCTGGGTGTCATCTGCATAGCAGTGAAAATGTATGCTATGTCTTCTAATGATACTGCCTAAGGGAAGCATGTATAATGTAAACAGTTCCCATGTATTGACACTGAGAGACCACACAGAATCTCCAGAAGGGAGAAACAAAAGTGTGGATCATTGGGTCAAGCTACATCAGATGAGGCGAGAGTGACGCAAAAGAGAGGAGAAAATTTCGGACTTAATGCCAACGTCCAGTGGTTTGGCAAAGGAGGGATGCGCTGGAGCGGAGTCCTTCCTCGTTTTTATGAGGAGCTATCCACACAGAGACCACCTGACATATTGGTAATCCATGCTTGGGGCAATGATTTGGGACTCATGTCTGCTTATTAACTTCTGTCATTGAGAAGGAATTGATGCAACTGCACACAGAGTTCCCTCAATGACAATTGTATATTCATCCATCAACGAGCGTCAGTTGGGAGATATGGAAATCCAGGCAAAATCAATAAGGACAGGCAGATCGTGAACGCCAGCATTAGAAAGGCTGCTGGAGTGATTATTGAGCATCCATGCTTGAGGTTTTTCAACAACTCCATTTTTTTACCCGACGGAGTTCATTTAAACAAGAAATGCACTGAAAAGCATCCGCTCGGCGTCTTCAGTCACCTCACAGAAAACCATATGTTGTTTATTTTAGGCAACGTGAGCCACACTCTCATTTTTCTTTTCTTTTGCCTCTCACCCCCCAACCAGCCATGACAGATGGCTGCCCCTCCCTGAGCCTGGTTCTGTCAGAGGTCTCTTCCTGTTTAAAGGAAGTTTTTCCTTTCCACCGTTGCCTGGTGCTTGCTCTCATAGGGGATCATTTGATTGTTGAGCTTGAATTGAATTGGATTGAACAACATTTTAAACATTCAGGTGAGAGGTTCACATTGTAGGGAGCACTACAAAATCTACAAATAAAAAAATTGTCACGAGCGGCAAATGAAAATAAAGAAAACAATTTTTGAAAAACATCTCTTGCTGCTCTGTTGGCATGGCAAAGTGTTGAAAACATGCCGAAGCTCAAACACTAATTGTTTACTGCACTTTGTCATGCAGCTGATTTCTGCTTGAAGAGCAGTCTGCAGCCAGCCACTCCCATCTCCTCACAGCCTTGTCTTTTTCTTGTAAAAGGCAGTGACTTGCTTTTTGATAAATACAAAATAACTGAAAAATCGAAATAATCCAAATAATAAATAATCCACTGCTCCTGAGAGTTCAGAAATAACGCAGCATATTTAAAATAACAAATATTTCTGTAAACATGTCTGAAAACAATCCGTTTCTTTGACCCTGCCGTCTGAAGTGTGTTTGGATTTTCTCCGTCTTAGAGCTGCCTTCGCTCCTGCCGATCGTGGATGTGGCCGAGGCTTTGCTTCATGTCCGCAATGGTGACTGGTTTCTGTGTCTGCTGGTTGCCAATGTTCCTGACAGCTTCAATGAAGGTAATTCATCTGTTGCACAACGCTGCACATTCTGTCAGCAGATAATGGAAAATGGAGTGGCTGATTAATTGACAGGAATAGTTGGATATAGTCAGTGTGGAGGAAACAGGACTTTACCTGAGATTACCTCCAAGGTATCTCGCTTTATTAGAATTACACACTGATATCTACAACTATATGTGTTGTTCTTAATGCTGTTCACGGCAGTGGACCGAGAGTGCAGGCATTTGTCTTTGACTGATGATGAACATTATTATTATGTCATCCTGACTCCCCGAGAGCCCTTTGAGAGGCTCTCTGGAATAAAACACTCACTGTCTCCTTATCGCACAGAGTGTCAGATCCATGTCAGGCGCAGATTTGTGCTGCGTAGCGGTGATCATCACAGATTCCTTTTGGCTTTGCTGCTGCAGTTACTCTTTCATTGACATGAAAGTGCAATGGATTCATCCTTGGATGAAGTGTTTGTAAGGTTTGCCATGTTAAACACCAGCTGGCAGCCAGACTTCACCCTGCCGCCTCATCAATGGTGTATGAATGATCCAGGAGCAGCACAGATGGAAACTAATTCAATTTCAAAGCGTTGCCATAATGCCAGCTACCAAATTTACTTTTAAACAATATACAGTGGGAAAGTGAAGGACAAATATGCCAGAGAATTGATGTAATCATGGCTGTTGTGTATTGAAGGACATAACTGGGATCTGGAAGTATTCAGATTATACAGTGTTGAAAGTCTGCATACGTTTCTCCTCATTTGCTGTAAGGATATAGTAAGCAGAAGGTCCACAGTGTTTAAGCGTGCCTCTCTGTTGTTGCAGTGTGCAGAGGTCTGATTAAGAATGGAGAGCGTCAGGATGAGGAGAGCGTAGGTGGGCGGCGCAGGACTGAAGCGCTCCGGCAGCTATGTCAGATGAATCCCTCACAGGCTCTCAATATCCGGGCTATGGTGGTAGGTATACCGTTAGTATAATGGCGGGACTGAACTCACGCCAAACTCCCACTTTATTTACAGCATCCCAAAAGTCATTTATTTCAGATGAGAGATGAGTTCTCCCATCTAGTAGCTGCTCTTTTTCTACTCTGGATGCACATTTTCTGCAACATTCATTCTGCTGCCCTGTTTTATCCCATTAATTATGCATGTATTAAATCAAATTAATACTCGCACCAGCACATTTGGAGCATCTGCTCCTTTTTTATGAAGCACTCTCCTGATTAAATGTTTGGATAGCACGACGGTTGTGTTTGCAGAAACATAGCCGCATTAAATATTGATTGTGATCTCAATATAATTATTTGCCGTTAAAACATATCTTCCATAATTTTGCAGTTTCTCTTGGTAACAAATTTAACGCGGCACCCCAGCAAAGCTCATCTGTTTCTCTGCCTCGCTAAACGTAGCCTGCTGGTAACAGTCATGCACAGATTTCAAGAATGAAAATCAGTTTGACAGACAAATGTTGTGCTTACACCACTTTGTTAAATGATGAATAATTTGTAAGCTGTAGACGTTTGTTTGCTTTTAGCTCCTAAACGTCACTCTTTAGTTATTATAGACTTGACTAACGACTGGCTCTGCTGTGCAGGGAACTATTTTCTCTGCTTAAATCAACTCACCTGATAGAGGGCAGTAAAAGTGATAGGATTTTGCTCTTTAGTCATTTATGTTGTGGTACTCTTAGTGACGCTGTCCCCGAGGGGGAGAAATGAGTCTTATTTCTATCGCTCATAGAGGTTAGAATGTCGGCTATTGAACGAGGCAGAAGAAATTCATTGCCTTGCTGAATGATTCATTAGCAGAACTCGTACTTGGCTGGACTTTGTGGTCTCAAACAACAAGGTCTGGGAATTGATGGGATCCAGTGCTGAAAACAATGTCTGGTGAAGGGCAGTAGAGCTCGCAACCAGCAAGGTCAAGCAACGCGTGATGTTAGAAAATAATGTCGAGAAACATTAATAGTAGGATGACGAGGAACAGTGAATTTAAACAACAATGATATTTCGTTTGCACAGAAAAAGAAGACGACACTAATACAGCAATGCAGGCTTGTATTAGAACGACACCCATATTGCTAGTTCCCCTTTTTTAATTTCCTTTATTTTCAAACCTTGTTTTGGCTCATAATCACTCACTTAGCAAGACAGCTTCTTTGCTCATGTTTCCCCTCAGTAAGAAAAGGAGCTATACAGGGGTCTCGAACTCCAGTCCTCGAGGGCCGCTGTCCTGCAACTTCTCCATGTGTCTCTGCTGCAGCACACCTGAATACAACTAATAGGTCATTAGCAAGACTATAGAACTTGACTGCATGCTGAGGTGGCGACCCCTAACCCTGCTCAAGTAAATGTGTTTGGAACAATGTAATTCCAACAATGCTTTTATTGCACCGTGTTCATTCAGTCATGAGCTGCTGTAACATGAATCAAATGGCTGAATTGCCACCTCAGCATGCAGTCAAGTTCTATAGAGTCTTGCTAATGACCTGCTAGTTGTATTCAGGTGTGTTGCAGCAGGGACACATGGAAAAGTTGCAGGACAGCGGCCCTCGAGGTCTGGAGTTCGAGACCCCTGAGCTATACCTTGGAGACGCGTGTCTTTGCAAAGACCGGGAGCACATCAGCCCATAGTGATAATCAAACAAACATAGACGTAGTCATTATGAAAGAACATGATTAATATTTGATAGAACAGGTGACGCTCTGTAATTGACTGTGGGTGCTCTGTGTGTTCCAGGTGGAGGAGTGTCACCTGCCTGGTTTGGGTGTGGCTCTCACTCTGGATTATAAACCAGATGCAGCAGATGAGGCAGTCAGTCCTCTTGTGTCTTATGTCAGCGGACTGCTGCTTGGCACCAATAGCAAAGTCCGTACGTGGTTCAGTATGTTCATTCGCAATGGACAACAGGTAAGGCCCCGGTTGACTCTCGTATTTCCTGACAACACATAAACAGTCACTCCTTTAGGTGCAAGAGGTGGACCACCCACAATGTCCTCAACATGCTGGATTGTTCCTGTGATGTTTTTAAAGAACAGACAGTAATACAAACACTCGCTGAAATTCAAAATGAGATCCTGGTGGGAGTATCTTTCTTGTATTACTCGGTGTTCAGCGCTCGAGTTGGATTGCCCCAAATTTAAGCTAACATTCAAAATATCACAGCAGATATAAAGGAGATCACGAGTCTGGCTATCTGCTGGCATTTCTTGCAGTTTATGGAGCGCAGACACGCTTTAGTCAGCTTTTCACTGTAAATGTCATCATTTGTTTAAATTTCCCTTTCATAAAATGTTGGGGGGTTTTTAGGCGATAAAGCTCTGAGGAGGAACGGAGCTTCTGCTCGCCATTGGAGAAATGTCCTAAAATGTTCCTCAAGTTGCTGCTCATGCAACGAGTCAGTTAATGATCATAATTATCAGATTTGTAAATGAACTTGGGCAAACTGTTACCAAGGCCCAGCGGTGGAAGCATGAAAGTTAAATGGTGTCCTCTCCTCACTCGATCCTGCCAGCGTAAGAGGGAAAGCAGCTCAGTGCTGTGGCAAATGCGCAGACAGCTGCTGCTCGAGCTCGTTGCCATCCTGCCGCGTTCACGCAGCACCCATGTGCCCAATAATGGCGGCATGGAGGAGGAAGGAGGCTCGGGGTACTCTGGCCTCAGAGAGGAGCACGTGGTGAAGGCCAGCGCCCTGCTCCGGCTGTACTGCGCCCTCATGGGTATTGCAGGTCTCAGGTGAGTCAAAGATCATGATAGCTTTTGTTACATTTGATTTTATAATCAATATTTTATGTACTAGTTGTAACAATGTAACAATGTATTTTAATGGCTGTGTTTCCTTCCAGACCTACAGATGAGGAAGCAGAGCAACTACTGCAGCTGATGACCAGCCGGCCTCCTGCCACTCCTGCTGGCGTTCGGTTCGTCTCCTTGTCTTTCTGCAAACTGCTGGCCTTTCCTACTCTAGTCAGGTACATAACGTTTATTGACTCTTACTTTTAGACGTCTTTGTTTTATTCTGCCAACACAAACAGGCCAGGGATCACAAGCTCTTTTTAGCTGCCGGTGGTCTTGAATTTTGATTTGCCCGCTGCTTACCAAAAAGCCCTGTCGGTGTTTTTTGGCATTAATAGTATTCTTTTCATATGTCGACTGAGCATTATCCTCTGTGTGCCTGTGCAGCACTCCAGAGCAAGAACAACTGATGGTCATGTGGCTCAGCTGGATGATCAAAGAGGAGGAATACTTTGAAAGGTAACAATAAAAAGGCTTCATGGAGAACGCAAAAGATTAGAGAGTAAAATCCATCACAGGAAGCTGTCACATGTCTGAGTTTATTGTGACACACACGTTATTGTACTGATTTTATATGTCGTAAGCTTTAAATGTTCATCACATCAGCTGTAATAGGATGATGTCTTTACAGAATTAGTCTATAATGCAACATAAACCCATGTGTGAAAGCATTTGTGGCACTTAGATCCTGATCCTGTCTCCTATACTGTGAAACATTATACACAGCTGCTGTTGGTGGTGACCTCCTTTCATATGAAGAATCAGCAGATTTGTTTTTTAAAAAATTAATTTAATTTTTTAAAATTAATTTCAGGAAGTAGAGCCAGTACCATTCACCGAGTTTGGTGTCGGTATAAGACAAAGGTGCTGAGGTCAGCTTCCTCGCCAGTTTTGATTGGTTGTAACTGGTGCTGACATTGACTGGTATATATCTGACATGCATAGATAGCTGTATGGTGTCTTTTCTACTCCTGCCATCCATCTCAGGTATTATTTTTAAACAACCACAGCATACTTGTCCTAGAAATATGAATTGCTAACCAGCTACGGCTAAAACCAAAGCTGCTGTAGGCTTATCACAGATTTCTGTTTGGGCCCGTTCAGTGTCTTTTTCATAAGATCCAGGATAGTAGACATGGACATCAGAGGGGACTTTAAAGTCAAGAACCTCTTTTTGAATATTGGACATTATTAGTCAGTTACATTAGTTATGTGCATCTCCAAGTTTGGCCCGTTGTTGTTGCTCCAGTGCTGATGATGCAAGTGACAAGGATCAGTGGATTCACGCTAATCGGTGTGCCGGATTTGAACATTTCTTTACATTAGGCTCTGATAGATTTCAGTGTCAGATGAAGAGGGATGAATAAGGAAGGGCAGATAATCTAAGGATGCCTACACACACTCGGTTTCCTTGCCCCTTGACCAAGTGACCGAGGAAACAAAAAACGTTCCCACAATGAACAAGAAGTTGAAAGTATTAAATCGTCTTTATGTGTTGAACTCGTTCCTTGGAGATTTGTTTTTCCTGTATGAAGTCTCTGACCTGTTTCAGCACCTTCAGCATTGAATATGAATCCGTGTTTTTGTGACTCGAGTCCATAAACCATAAATCTGACAGGTTTGTCTGACTAACCTAAAGGCTGTGAGAGGAAGGTTCGGGTGTGTGTGGGTTGATGTAACGGTCATAATCACTTTTATTTAAATTCTGTCCTGCAACATGAAGGCTTAACGACAAACCTAAATGTCTTCTCTCACTTGCCTCTCCTGCATATGTGTTTGTCTTCCTCCTTACAGCGCCGCAGGCGTATCTGCTTCTTTTGGAGAGATGCTATTACTGGTTGCCATGTATTTCCATAGCAACCAGCTCAGCTCCATTATTGAGTTGGTGTGCTCTACTTTGGGGATGAAGGTAAGGTGGTAGGTGGGAGGGAGGCAGTGATCAATACATCAGTCTGGCTGACCAGCCACTGGCCCCTCTCGTCTGCTGCAGCAGTGGTGCATATAAAGACTATATCACTAATGAAACATTTGCAGCATACACGTATCTAGCTAGCTGCTCTACACCCTGCAGCCAGTTTTCAGTGTTATTACTTATTAAGTGCACTATTGTTTCTTGTCTGTGTGCTAAGTAGTTTCCCCGTCTCACTGTATTTCCCACTAAGATGTGTAATGTAATTGGATTTAGAGCCTGTTTGTTTCCACCCCTAGGGCAATCCTCTCAATTCAGTGTTGTGCTTGCCATGTAGAATTTTTCTTATGAAATATGAAAAGAGGGAATTACAAAATAGCAGCGCTGCTGCCTACAGGCTGTTTTCACTCACAGCGAGCCTGCCACTCTGGATGTTTTTCATAGTTTTTGTGTAATTCCTGCAGATTGCCATCAAGCCCAGCTCACTGAGCAAGATGAAGACCATCTTCACACAGGAGATCTTCACTGAACAGGTGTGTATGTATATTACAAGTCCATCATTGTGTATTGTTACTGGGCAACCACCGTTTTTGTCAGTGATTTGATTTAGATCTCTGACTCAACACCTCCATCCTTTCAGGTTTCACTGTTTACTATCAGACCAATTGGGGGGGGGGGGGGGATTTGCTGCTGAAACCTTTTTCATAGGAAGCACAGAAAGTTTTGACTTTGATATCTTTAGGTTATTACTGCTTGACGTTGGCAAACTGTCACGGTGCATGACAGAGTTTTCACACCAGTATAGACTATTAGCATCACTATAAGCTTCTTAAACAGTGTTATAAGAGAGATCAGACACCTCATGAGTCTTGAACCAGTAAATCCCATAATGGCAACGATGGTTGGATAGTTTTAACCCTATTTTGTAGCAAACCTTTTAAACTGTTTTTTCAGATTCAATTTGATATTAAAGTTAGGAGCTACTTTTGGCTGCTCCCTTATTTCCCAAGGATCGGCATATTTGATTTGGCACACATTTGATGCCCTTTGCCCTTTCTGATGCTGCCCGCCCATTTATCTGGCATTGGGACTAGGAGTGCACTTGGCTGGGGTTTATCTCCTAACAGAATTAAATTTACCATCATTCACATATATGGTGAATGTGTTACCACTGCAGACCCAGGACACGCTGGAGAGATTATATCTCTCGGCTGGCCTGGGAACGCCTTGGTATTCCCCCGGACAAGCTGGAGGAGGTGGCTGGGGAGAGGGAGGTCTGGACCTCTTTGCTTAGGCTGCTACCCCCGCGACCCGACCTCGGATAAGCGGATGAAGATGGATGGATGGATGGATGGTGTTACCACTGCACCACGGAGCAACTATATTATTTCGATAATGATTCAAAACGTAAACACTTGGCCAAAGATGATGGTTGGGCCCATGCTGCTGGTATAGAAGTAAATTTTCCTGTCCAGGAGCTACAAAAGAAATGTGGCACAAATGTTTATAGTCTTTACATTTCTGAACTGTTAACAACAGTTGTGTGACTTTGGCTGTGCAGGTGGTTACAGCTCATGCAGTTAGGGTTGCAGTGACCAACAACCTAAGTGCCAACATCACAGGATTTCTTCCCATTCACTGCATCTACCAGCTGCTTCGGAGCCGAGCCTTCACCAAGCACAAAGTGTCTATTAAGGTAATGCACACGTTATGGCTGATTGTGACTATTGCGTAACTTTGTACTACTGCACAGCTGTTTGAAACTGTTGTTGCCCTTGTGTGCACCTTCTAGGACTGGATCTATCGCCAACTCTGTGAGACGACAACACCCATCCACACCCAACTTATTCCCCTAATTGATGCTTATATCAACTCCATCCTTACTCCAGCTTCCAAGGCAAACCCAGAGGCCACCAACCAGCCAATCACAGAGCAGGAAATCCTCATTGTCTTCCTGAGCTCTGCAGGAGTAAGTCGCTTCCGAAGCTAAATCCGCACCCTTACAAAACACCAGTGCAGTGCATTTGATGGGTTATTGTTAATTTAGTTTGAAACATAATTACACTTTCATAATCCATAATTTTGCTCACATATCCATGTCCACGTTTGCTGGTGATCTCTTTAGCAAGCGGATGGTAGTCGAGCAGGACGGCAGCGCTACTCTATCACCACCCAACTGCTTATCCTGTACTACATCCTGTCTTATGAGGAGAACCTGTTGGCTAGCACCAAACAGCTGGGTATGTATGAGGCTGTTTCCCAACAAAAACACTGCGATGTGTTTGGCTTCCCTTTGTGCTCTTGGCTCACCTCCCTCCTGCTTCTCATTTTCTCTTTCTGGGCCTGTCTGAATTGCATCCTTTGTCATTTTCCTCACTGAAGAATGCATTGTGTGGATGATGAAGGGAATTTGTCAGCAAGTGAGAAGAAAAAGGAACCTTTTGTCCTCTGTTAAGTTGTAGGAGATGCTCTGGATGTGCAGTCATTCATCCTTTTCTCTCTTGGCACTGAATGTTGGCTGCTTCATAGAGAATAAATGGTTGGCTGACAAAGAGCCAAGTACAATGGCTGCGGGAGCAAAGCTAACTAGGACAGCTGTAGGTTAGATTGAGCATTAGCAGTTAGCCTAGTCAGTGTTTATTCTCTCCCGTGACGAGCTCTCCTCTTGCCCTTCATTAGGCCAGATTTATGTGAGAGTTTATGTCCATCTCTTTAATTGCTGTGTTTACCCAAGTGCTCTCTCAGCCTTCAAGGAAGGAGTAATGAAGCCCATCAGCAGTGGTAATGAACCCACGTCAATGAAAAATCACCTCAGCTTCTCGAACGCATCGGCACAGCGGCTCTGGTGTCCTCACACAATCAAATGAAACATTTATCCTCCATCTCGTCCTTATTTTGCTTCACATTTTCACTCTGTTTAGTATTTAATTCAGTATAGTTTCTGTGATCCACTCACTTGTCCTGTTTTCCTCTTTTTCTGTTTTTTTTAAGCCCTGATGCAGAAGAAGCCAAAATCCTACTCTGCAGCCCTGATGGACCAGATCCCCATTAAGTACTTAGTTACCCAGGCCCAAGGGCTGCAGCAGGAACTCGGGGGTGAGAGTCACTTTTGGCTTTTTCTTACTAAACACATGGAGAAAAACCCCCAAAACGTAAAAATTATTTGATTATTGTAGACTGAACGCAGTTTCTTCACTGATCCCAGGTCTGCATTCGGCCCTACTGAGACTGCTTGCAACCAACTACCCACATTTATGCCTTGTGGAGGACTGGGTGTGTGCGGAGGAGGTGACCGGTACCCTGCCCCTGTTGAGGAAGATGATGCTTCCCAGCAACACCTGTAGATACACCCAGAGACAGCTTCACCAGGGTGAGCACAGGAAATTTAAGATGTAGCTGCTGAATTTAAGTTAAAAATATTAAGAGAGAAACATTTTAAAGTAATAAAAACCCAGACAGATGATTGATGGCTTTACTAGCACCACTGACGCTAATCTAGACGCCACAGTTGGGCGAGTGAAATGCCAGATTATCTGTTTTAGGTTGGAATAAAATCATTTATCAATCTGTAATCTTTGTGGTTAATCTTTTATGCTGTGTTGATCCTACAACTGCTGAAGGATCAACAGTTTCAATAGATGTAGGTGATGTGTAGCTACATCCAGATGCTGTGTGCCGCTGCACGACAAACGCAGAGAGCTGGCGTCTCGTTTATTTGGCTCTGTCATGTGGTGTTCTTGTGTTTCTCTGATCTTCATTGTAGTAGTTTAAAAGAAAGTTGTTTGAACTGAGTGATGGTTACATACTTGTGTTGCGGAGCCTGTCTCTTAACCTGAACAGCTTACTCCATTTGTATGGCGTTATTTTTGTGCCACTATTCTGAGCGCACGTAAAAAAAGTTTGCATGTGCAAGTGTTGTATTTTGAGGAGAAATTTATTTTGAGCAAAGAAAAGCTGAACTTGAGTGAACAAAATTCATTGCTGCGTGCAAAAACTGTATTTCAGTGTTTGCTATTATCCACACACACAACAGCAGCCCCTCTCGCTCAGTTTTTGCATTTGCGCTCACTCGCAATGTGTTGCTCGCGCGCTCAACTCTTTCTCCACACCGTTATATTTGTGCCACAAAACCAGCCAATCACAGACTTGGATGCAAAAAAATCTGATTGGCTGTTTTGGTCTCCAATCAGCTCGAAATGACAAAATGCAATATCCCAGAATCCATTTCGTCCAAACTCAAACGAGGCAGTGGCGGAGGAACACAGAGTGGCGGAGTTCGGAGATGCCTGTTACCCACCAGCTGACCGCATAGCTGGACTGGCCATTGGGCATCCCGGACATTTGCCTGGTGGGCCGATGGTGATTTTTTTATGTTTGTTTGTTTTTGGGCTGGACCAATTACAACACATCCGTATTGAAGGGAAAAGGAACGCGATTAGTCCCGGACTTCAGCTAGAATCAAAAAGACAAAGCTGGAGTTATTCTGTCTTTACGCTGCACAGCTGCCTCTTCTCTCATCCTCCCTCTCCTGTTGCTACTTCAATCATGAAACTGATCAATGATCAGCTGATCGTCTCTCTTGTTTATCTCCCACTTTGCGCCAGAAACAGGAAACCAGCGGATGTTGCGCTAAACAACAGCAGCATGTTTAAGCTTGATCAGCTGTTGTTAGAATTTATTTAAAATTCATTTCTAGTATCAGCTGATGTTTGCTGGAGCCACAGCTGTAAAGCTGCTGGTCATGATATCGGTTTGGAAACATGAAGGTGATACAAATCATACATGTATACCAACAAGACAGTACATCACTGTCACAACAGCGTTTGTTTTAGTTCAAAGGATTTTTTTTTCTTCGTTTTTCCTGTAATACCTGGTGGTGTAGTCGGTGATTTTCTGTCAGTTCAGCCTTTTATATTATGTTTAACCCGAGTGACCACCCGGTCAGCTGGTGGGTAACAGGCATCTCGAAGACGTCAGAGCACTTATGCAAATATGTGATGTCCTGATGAATCGAGCAGGTATTTGAAGTTTACACAGAAACATTCTCGCATGAAAATATCTTTAAAGTTTATTTTGTGACCCAGAAAGAGTAATATTTCAAACTCCGCCCCTCTGTGGTCCTCCGCCAATGCCTCGTTTGAGTTTTGGATGAAATGCATTCTGGGATATTGCATTTCGTCATTTCGAGCTGATTGGAGACCAAAACAGCCAATCAGATTTCTTTGCATCCAAGTCTGTGATTGGCTGGTTTTGTGGCACAAATATAATGGTGTGGAGAAAGAGTTGAGCACGCACGGGCAGAAATGTTGAGAGCACGAGCAACACATTGCAAGCGAGCGCAAATGCAAAAACTGAGTGAGAGGGGCTGCTTGTGTGTGTGTGTGTGTGTGTGTGTGTGTGTGTGTGTGTGTGTGTGTGTGTGTGTGTGGATAATAGCAAACACTGAAATACAGTTTTTGCAGGAATGAATTTTCTTCGCTCAAAACAAATTTCAAACACTTGCACCTGCAAACTTTTTTTACGCGCGCTCAGAATAGTGGCACAAAAATACCGCCATACATTTGTAGGATTTAATCTGTGATTTACATTTTTCCTCTCTGACTCTTGAAATGCATCCATGCTGCTAAAGGAATCTGTTGATTAACCTCAACGGACAATCACAAAATAATTCTCAAGTGTATTTATGATACTGTGCTGTGCACTTGTTGTACACTGATGGAGATGCAGCCAAAGCTTCTCTATGAATCAGAGATTAAAGCTTATGTTTTCCTCCCAGCCTTCCAGAAGTTGCCATCAGGTAGTCCCAGGCTGATGCGTATCCTGGAACATTTAACACTGCTTTCACCTGGAGACCTGATCCCTTACGCGGAGGCCCTCACAGCCAGCATGGCTCTGCTGCTGGAGCCTGCTGTGCCTCGTCGTATACTACAGACCGTCAACAAGCTCTGGATGGGTCTGAACACCGTGATGCCCCGCAGGTACGTGCTCCGGACATGCAATCAGGAATTTGTGCCTTAAGGCATTAATGGAATCACTTGAGTAACTAAAATTGGTCTAAAGAATTTTCTTGTCCTCACTAATTAGAAGTTGACATCACTGAAGTCAATGAACTCCCCTGCTGCTGGTTAAATAATAATTATACATGTTTCCAGTAAAAGGCTTACAGGGGTGTTTGACTTGTTGCTTCCTCCTCTAGGCCTCACTCTGCTGCAGGGCTCAAAGGAGCACAGCTACCAAAAGGAGCCTGTTACAAGACGAGCTCAGGCAGGAAGACTGAGGGGGAGATGTAAGGGGTTGTCGGGGGAGCATGCTAGCGGGCCGTCGTTATTACCGTGTTGTTTGGAAAATACGGCGCACTTAAAATCAATCCTTTGATTTTTCTGAAAGTCGACAGAGCCCCTTATAATCCCGTGTGCCTTATGTATGAACTCTGGTCGTGTTTACTGACCTCGAAACGATTTTATGTGCACGGCGCTCGAAAATCTGTCAAATGTTTTAGTACGACTTTGCTGAGCTACGAAGCCGCACCGCTTGATGGATTGTGGGAGCGTTACGGCTATCGTAGGCGGAGCCTCGCGCACTGTGCTTCAACATAATGTTTCCGTATTGTGTGTGTATAACCTCTTTTAAGTTTTGTGGATGTTATACATGGTTATGCTGAGGATACGTCGGCCAGTTTCCACTGGAAATGCCTTTTGGTTAAACTGTCAGTGAGGAGTTTGCATTTGCACTGTTACATTTTTATATAACTTTAATGCAGATAAAAACAGCTGCTTGTTTAAGTGAAAATGCATTGCTGTTTTTTTTTTTTTTGCACTAATAAAGTTGAGGAGTTGTAAAGTATTTTGTCTCGTGTCAATTATATCGTCAGTTATATCGTTATCGCAAATTTTCAAATGATATCGTGATAAATATTTTTGGTCACATCACCCTGCTCTAGTCTGAATATTAATCTTGGGCGTAATACTGTCAGTTTTACTTTGAGCAGTTTTAATGTTGTCCCTTAACAAGGCAGTGTTTCTTAGTCTTAGTTAGGTCAGAGTTCTTTAAAAGCCGGGTACAGTCGGTGCTTCAGTTAACAAAACTGTGTGGTGGGAATGAAATTGTGTGTCTGTGTCACAGGCTGTGGGTGATGACGGTAAACGCCCTCCAACCTTCAGCGAAGCTGCTCAGGCAGCAGAGGTACACCCAGAATGACCTGATGGTCGATCCTCTCATCGTGCTGCGCTGTGATCAGAGAGTATACAGGTGACTACAAAAAGCCACGCATGGACTCAGACATACAGTCTCAGACGTGTTGCAGTAGGTGGGCTTTCATGTGGTCCACATTTTCACTGAACGTAACTAAAGAATTTCTTCTTATACAAAAGATGAACCCTTTATGACCAGGCAGCGCGGGCACGCTCCGTTTTCCGTAACTATTTTTAAAGCCCGGTAGCACTGGAACCACGTGAGCTAGCGCAATCATTTTTTTTTGCATATGAAACCGGAGGAGTTGTACTTACATCTTATGCCATCAGCTCGTCCTCAGTCACGGTTTCCTTCCACATACAGCTTTGCAACACCTGCATAAAAAGCACTTGCAGCAACAACAACATAATATTCCAGAAACAGGCTCGTCCGATCCGATCAGCTGTTCATAACACTTCCTACGTTGGAATAGACGTCAGCGTGAACTGTTGCATGCCCGCCATGACCTGCCCGGAACTGGAAGTGACGTCATTTTCACAGAAAATTTATTTTTTGTCCTGTAGGGCATTTACAAAGATATGCAGGTATTTTTAAAATAGATTTTGAGTTTATGCCTTTCTGTATCGTGTCTGGGAGGCTTAAACTCAAACTGCTGGAAATAATCTGTTTTGATGCTTTTTTTTTTTTTTTGCAAATTTGCATCATAATATTTATTTTCATTTTTCCTGCAGTATATAAAAATTAGTGTATCTCAAAAATAAAACTATGAAGACACTCAAAATAATTTTCCTGTGGTTGGAAACTATTTTGTGCAACTGTTTTGTATTTACAGTTTTGAGGGGTGAACCTCTGAAATTACTCTAACTGGAAATATATGGAAAAAAACAAAAACGATTTTCAATTTTTTTTTGTCATTTATTGCACTTTTTTATGTAGTTACTAAGGACTTAATGCATACATGTTATTAAAATTGAGGCTATAATGGTTGTATTGATGTATAGAAACTGCATGTAAGAATATAAAGATGAGCTCTGGCAGACGTGTTATGATGCGTCTTAATTGTCAGGTAACAATATTTGTTTTTGGCCAGGTGTCCTCCTTTGATGGACATTGTCCTTCACATGCTGAATGGCTACCTGCTGGCCTCGAAAGCCTACCTACAATGTCACCTGAAGGAGACGGCCGACTTTGATCGACAGAGCCAGACTGTGTCGAGCCTCGGTGTGCCGGGACAAGCAGATACGCCGGAGGTCACCAGGGAGGAGCTAAAGAACGCTCTTTTATCTGCGCAGGTCATTTGAGTTTTATAAGAGTGCTATGCATGTGACAGCATATTCATTCCTAACCCTGTTTCCTGTATCACGTTGTTTCTTCATCCCCCCCAAAATATTACACTGCAAAATTTTCAAATCTTATTTTTATGTGAAATTTCTATCTTACTGGTGTTTCAGTAAAACAAAAAATGCAAAAAGACACTAAAGTGTAACGGCGGGCCTTTTATGCAAAGTCATTATAAATCCTTGTTTTTGTCCAACTGCAGGACAGCGCAGCAGTGCAGATTCTTCTGGAGGTGTGCCTGCCAACCTCTGAAGAGCAGCAGCTGGGGGCCACCACAGACAGCCTGTTGAGGAGCATTCGGGGCCCCGTGCCAGGGAAATTGAAACAGGGAAGCCTGGGGCCTGCAGCCAAGGGGGGCGGGGAGGCTGCGGAGCCAGAGGGAGGTTTGCTCAGTGATTTGAGGGAGGTGCAGTGTCTCATCTGTTGTCTGCTGCATCAAATGTTCATCGCCGACCCCAACATTGCCAAGTTGGTCCACTTTCAGGTAATATAATGCTGGCAGGTTTATTGTGCCATTTTGTGCATCCTTCCACATTTTCCTATTGAAAGCATTACAGTCATTGATAATTGATTACACCGTAGAGCAGAAAATACCTTCAATGCGTTTTTCAAGAAGATCCGAATCATATTGACCCCATTAGTCATCAGATTGTGCCGTGGCGTAAGTAATAAGTGAGTGCAGCTCCCAGAAGCAGCAGACAGCCATATGGTGGACTTCATCAAACCGCTTCCTGTCACAGTAATCCATCCACGCTGCTGAGCAGGAGCTGCTGAGCAGGAGCTGCTGAGCAGGAGCTGCTGAGCAGGAGCTGCTGCAGTGTGCATCGGCGCACACGCATGTTTACGCTGGCACTCATTTACATAGACGACTGTTTGAATAAATGAACTGCTTATTTGCGATTTCTTGCTTATGTTGCTAGATTAATTCCAAGTTTCCCGTTTCCTCTTGTCTCCCTGTCTGCCAGGGTTACCCTCAAGCTCTGCTGCCTCTAACTGTGGCAGGCATTCCCTCCATCCATATCTGTCTGGACTTCATCCCAGAGCTGCTGGCCCAGCCCCAGCTGGAAAAGCAGGTGAGGCCTCCCAACCTCCCCTCCCCTCTCTTTCCTGGCTTTCACTCCTAGACTTGCCCTGGGTTTGTGCCAGAGCCTCTCTTACACTGTTGTGCTTTTATTTATTTATTTTCTCCAACCAGCTCTGCTCGCTGCTCTGCTGAGTGTTTGCATATTTGCTACATAAATAAATGTATTAAATGTCTCACTGTTGTTATCGTGTGTCCCTGCAGATCTTTGCAATCCAGTTGCTATCATATCTGTGCACCCAGTACGCCCTACCCAAGTCCCTGAGTGTGGCCAGGTTGGCCATCAGTGTCATGGGTACACTTCTTACAGGTCGGTAAACACTCTTTACGTCTCACACGCTCATGCATGTGGTGATATACTTCCTCTTTTAGTGTGCGTCTTTTCTCTGTCAAACATTCAGTCTGCTGCCTGCACTGTGCAGTTCATCTTACATGAATCAGCTGTTGGCACACAGATGTTTTTATCCCTGTGTTTAGCTGCCATCCTCTGGTGTTTAGCTGTTAGTGCAACATTATTTCTCTACACTGTATTAACTGTTTATCAGCCTTGTGTTTTGTGTTAATTGTGTATTCGTGTGTGTGTTTTGCTTCCTAGTGCTGACTCGTGCCAAGCGGTTCCTCTTCTTCATGCCCACCCTGCCATGCCTGGTGGCTTTCTGCCAGGCGTTCCCTCCACTCTACGATGACGTGGCAGCTCTCTTAGTACAAGTGGGCCAGGTTTGTTCTTCGGACGTGGCCACCAAAGCCCGGGACATCGATCCTTTTATCGCGCGTAAGCATGATTACTCGTTTTCTTGGCAGAATAATGTTGACACAAAAATATTTTGACCCGAATGATTTTTGTTCATCTTTTTAAAAATCCACAATCCAGATGTTGTAATTAAAGCCATCTGATCATTTCTGTCCTAAATGTCTAAGAATTATGAGAAAGAGCCTTCATCATTTATTAGCTTTGATGTGTTTGAGTGAAGCCTGATGTTGCCTTACACATAAAGACCAAGTGCCAGCCTGCTCCTCAGACTGAGGGTTTGAAGCTCGGTGTTGGTATCACTGCTGTTGGATCTGTACTCACTGTGGATGCACAGCTCATGTATTTCACTGGATCTAGTAAATGTGTAGTAGGAGTATACCTACCATAGACATTTAAAGGTGTTGTCCATGTATGCTACTGCAGACAGGCTTGATCTACTTTGTTTATTCAGCATTTCTGGACGCTTCGATTGGACATAGAATAATTTGTGTAGATGAGTTTAGATCTACCAGTGCTAAAGAAAAACACTTGTTTTTTCACTCAGGCTTGCAGTATCTTAAGGAGAAACCACTGGAGGCTGTGGTCTCAGGAGGACACCCCTGCAAGCTGACTCTACCCCAGAAGACAGCAGAGGAGCTGGGTGGGGCTGACCCTGATGTCCAGCTCTGTTACTGCATAGAGGCCACCTTCATGGACATTATCAGCTGCACCCTTCACGGACTATAGAGCAAACACACACAGAGACTCTGGATGGTTCAAAGGGACTTGATTAAACCAACAACTCCAAACACTCTGTGTTCATGTGCTCTGTGATGATTTGTAGAAATCAAAATGTTTTGGGGTTTTTCTTCGACCTCTGTAAGCATATTTTTTTAACTTTAAGTGCTACGACCTTTTTTTCTCAGGCACTGAAAAAAATGTTGCCTTCAGATGTGAGAGTTTTGTAATGTATTTGTTTGTAATAAAACAAAGGAAATATCCGTCTGAGGTTTATTCTGCAGTGGGAAGTTTGGATAGATGTGGCATCTCCTCTCAGCAGAAATCTGGACTCCTGGTTTTCTGCCCCTTGCATATAATTAAGATTTTATTTCTTGTTTTTACTGGAAATAGTTAACTTTTTTTTATGCAATCAAAAAAAGACCTTTAAATCCAGTTACAGTTAAGTCTTAGGAGTTGTTTACGTTTTTGACCTTTTAACATTTTAACACAAGTTCACAAACATCAAAGAAGAAAAAGGATGATTGGAGCAAACGAGTTGGTTCTGTTGGATATTTTTACAATAATCTTGATAAATACCTGAAATATACAGAAGAACCAATTCTTGTCAGTTACAATGTTTCCAGTAACTAAAGTCATTAAAATGGTTTGTTTGGTTTATAATGAAATCTTTGTACCTCTGAGCACAAACATGGTTGGTTCCTTCTAAAACAAGCAGCTGGTTTCAAAGACAGATAAATAGCACTGAGGCATATTCAAACATTCACACGCTTCAGATAATAACTTTGGGTTATGATTCTTAGATGACCTGCTGCTAGTGCACGTGTATAAAAATACTGTCCAACTTTAAAAAAAACAAAAAAACAAAACTTGTTCAGGCTTAAGCAAAAACAGCAGTGTTTATTTTCTAATTCTTGAATTCAGGCTGGGCTCGACCCCCCAACCAGCCCACGCCTATTTCTTAAAATGCTGTTGTGTGCACTGTAATGTGTAGCTGCTATCTCACATGTACCTCGGGATGCATCATCATCTGTAGGCCTCGTGGGCTGACATCAGCCTATCAGGGAATAAGATGGCATTTAGTGATGTCAGTGGCTGATCTGTATCTGTCGCGTCACGCCGCTGTTGCAGTAGGTAAATGTCCAAAGATGTCGAGATAAAGAGCTGGGAGGCTTTCAAACTATTTTTAAATGTGGAATTATTTTATTTTCCTGGCACAAAGGTGTTGATTTGAACTTATATTCTATTGGAGATTATGTATCGGAATTTCAGGAGCAGGACCTCCAAACACGCTCCAGAGGGTCCCCCAGTTCTGCAAGCTGTCGTTCTCGTTTACGTGCCCCTCCCTCCCTCCGTCCCTCCTTGTTCTCATTTCTTTAACTTCACTTCTATTTAGTACACGGGGATCTGCCAGGCCTGGGAGCCATCGCCAGTCTCCTTCGAGGCCTTCCCCAAACCGCAGCTCACTTCATGTCCAAGCATCACCTTTACCTACTAAAACACTGTCAAACCTAAAATGAGGACGTGGGCCCAGCGAGTGAATTCTATTCTACTTGCTTACTATTAGTTACTTCACATTTAGTGTAGGTTGTTGCTGCTGTGCTGTCCTGACAGGTGTATCCTGATAATTCACCAGAGGGCACTCTTGCCACACTAAAACCAACACGTCCACTCCATCAACAGCCATTAATTACAGAAACCGTGTTGATTCAGTGGTAAAGAGTCAGAGAGTAGTTTTCAAAGTTGATACACAAATATAAAACTGTTACTGTCAGAAGGTAAGAATGCAGCCGCCCTGTGATTTACAGTAATATGCAAAACGCTGCTGGAGGATTTTACATATTATGTGCCAGTACATAATGGCGCCACCGCTGTTTAAACGACCAGAATTACTGCACATAAAATACATACCGAGGGATTTTAGACCTAATTGCACCGGCAGTCACGTGTAAATGTAATATATGAAAACAAACTGGTAGATGATATGCATCATGTTTTGTAGCCTTTTAAGGGAGAGATGAGTGGCAGCCACAGTTTCTCTGTTTGTGAATCCATGAAGTGCTCTGCAGCAGTTTGTTGTGCCGCTGCAGTTTCCTGGTGCTGTGAGAGATGCCTGAAGCAAGTGAGGGTGAAATCACAGAGCAGTTTTGTTTTCACTGCTGTGCTTGTAACATCGAGCGCCCAAAAATACAACATCTTGCAAACTGCAAGGAGAAGGGTGCGGCGAGGGGAGAAGTAAGAGAGATGTAGTTGCTCAGTTCAGTTTGACAGAAGCTGAAGAAAATAAAGAGAATCTTCAGGTAACATTTATTATGTTTCGTGCTGATTTGGAAATACCAAACGATGGCATCTATGTTGTAATTAGAGTCTGTCAGCAGACCCAGAACAAAACTGCTCCAGTTCAGACACGAAGACGTTGTGTTCTGCAGGGATGTAGATGCCGTCACATAATCAGACCTTCACGTCTTTTAAAGAATGTTATTTAATGAGGGAAGCACCAAAACCACACTTTAGTGCTGATACTGATACAATACTCACAAGTGATTTGTCTGTCACGGCATCTTTCAAACAGCACAAATTCAGTCACACGTGTTTAGATCGCACGTATAAGAGCCGCAGAGTTCACGCCGCGTCCCTCACGTACAAAGTTAACATTTACAGTAACGATGCGGCGGCTGCTGATTATCTGCTGTCTCTCATTCATGAGACACAACCAAATCTTCAGAGATCAAATGGTCATTTTTAAATAATCAGTTTTACATTCAGTACATCAGCATTCGACAGCAAACAGGCAGCAGCTGCTCGGTGAGCATGAAGACTAACTGTAGTTTCACAACAATGCTTTCATGTCTTTAGAAATCTCCGAGATCACTGAAGGCAAAGTGGCTTTCTTAATGTACTCGTCCGAGTATAATGTTGCCCACATTTTCACTTCAGGTTGCTTTTGTTCACGTTTGTTTCCTGTTTGCTTTTGTTTACTGGCAGTAATAAAAGGCGAGCCCTTAAGAGGCAGCACATCTCCCACTCCAGCTCGTTACAAGAGTCGCTGAGGGTAGCAGAGCATTCTTCCCTTGTTTGTCTCAGTGGCTCTTAGACAGAAAGGCACTTCAGGTAAAATGCAGTAAAACGCCCACGTACTGCTATAACTATGCCTGAGACATCCATGTGATGCACACTGCTTGGCTCTCTGTTGCTCTTCAGGTATTTGAGTTTTCAATCTGTTTGAATTCTCTCATACAGAAACAGCGTTTTTTACACTGGTGAAATCAAATCTGCAGTGACGTTTCCAAACACAACTCTTTAGCACTCCAGCATCTTTTTACATCGTTTCAAATTATACACAGCAAAACTGAACACATCCCTCTGCAACATCCAGTTATTCAGAAAGATTTTGTCTTACAGTAACTGTAATTTGAAATATTTAGTGGAAGCACTTAACTAAGCACCTCCACTTAGTTAAGTGCTGTTTTATTTTGGTGTGAGTTTCTAACACCGGGAGACGCTGGCATTGGTGGAATTACTGAACTCTGCAGGTGCTCACATAGAAAGCCCACGTGGATCTTTTGGATATTGCACCGTTTCTCCAGCATACTTTAACCTGTGTGGCGTGCTCAGTGTTGGACAAGTTACTTTGAAAAAGTAATTAATTATAGTTACTAGTTACTTCTTCAAAAAATTAACTGAGTTACAAGATTCTAAAAGTAATTAACTACTGCGTTACTTTAAAAAAAAAGTTTAACCCTCTGGGGTCCAGTTCAATGTTCCCTCTAATGTTTCATGTGTCTGAGCGAACACACAAACTCCCTGAGCGTCCCTTGGACCACTGTGAGCAACAGCAGACGTGTGC
The DNA here is from genome assembly GCF_057382095.1 of Aulonocara sp. 'chitande type north' Nkhata Bay. Taxonomy (NCBI): domain Eukaryota; kingdom Metazoa; phylum Chordata; class Actinopteri; order Cichliformes; family Cichlidae; genus Aulonocara; species Aulonocara sp. 'chitande type north' Nkhata Bay. The sequence goes on from NC_141353.1 coordinate 1,680,928, forward strand.
ACTGTGGTCACGCCAGCATCCAATCATGCAAGTTACATGTTTATTAAAGTAATCAAATTACAGCATTTATGTTAGACTACTTTTAATTAACTGCTTTAGCCCACTTACAATGAAAATTTAAATAAATCTTGTTCATGACCTGTGCAGCATGTTAACACTATTGGAAGGAAAAATAACCTGAACTCCAATTTTGAAAACACAACTTCTTCTTTTTTATTTTTTTATAAAGCTCTGACTGTATGATGAGTCTGTGGTCTGGGAGAGAGTCTGTAACTCTGTCTGCAAATAACAGTAAATAATGACCAATGCTGGGCAGTTAATTATATAGTTACTTCTTCAAAAAAGTAACTGAGTTAAGCAAACAAAGTTTTGCAGCTTTTACCTAAAAATGCAGCCAAGGCGTTTTTTAAACAAACATTTCAAACTATTTACAGAACAATCAGCTGTTCTGCATCAAATCTGATGCCACACAAATTATTTGTGTAACTCCAAAAATAATTTGTGTCCACTATGAGATGAAGGAGAACAACAGCCTGATACCTGCAGGCCTGACAGCAGCAGATGTATCACTGCTGTAACACCTGTAACACTCAGCAGGCGCCTCGTTGTTCTGACACACAACAACTACTGACCACACTACACACTCACTACAGAAGACAACACATTAACTACACACTCCAAACACGCTAAACGTCACAAATCTCTCACATCTCAAAACTCTCTCTCTCTTCCTAAACAACCAAATGTCATGTTGCCATATCATTTTTTGATTGGTCGACATGGTGCATTTTTCCACCAACACCAACAGGCTGTTTTTTGTTTATTTTTGTTTATTTTTTGCTCATAAGCAGAGCGTGCTCGCTGCGCTGTCCTTAGACAGCAAACGTGACGAAACTATTGAGGAAAAACAGGCGCACATCTTGTTTATCATGACTCTGGTTTTACGTGGCCTATCAACACAGTTTATAAACTGGTATATGTCACCTTGTTGCTTTGTCTTGAAGTGGTCATGTGATTGTCTTACGACGACTACTTTATTCTTCCTCAGTCAAACAGCAGCAGATTGTTTTGCCCCCTGAGCTCCAGGTGTTATGCCTAGTGATGTGCGGATCGATATTGAAATATCGATTCTTCCGATCCCAGTAGTAGTTCTAGAATCGATTCTCATATTAAAATATTAATATTTTAGTACTTTGGGGTAAATTTGTAGTTTTTCATTAACAGGAGCACAGTGGAAAGAAACTACATCATTCGGATCGTCTAAATTGGAAGGAACTACTTCCTCTTACGCCTTTCATAGTCATGTGCGAAACACAGCTGTGTAAATGTGTCGCAGCCCCTGATCAGTGTTGCCAACTCCTCAGTAAGGAAAATCGCTATTGGCTGTGCTGAAAGTCTCTAGAAGTCGCTAAATGACGTCATCGCTTAATTTGCATAATTGGTCATGCTGATATCATTGTAACCCACGTTGTTGGAGAGAAAAAAGAAGAGACATAAAGTGAGTAAAAACGTCCTAAATGCATTTAGAATTTATTTAGAATTACAAATTATTTTTTTCTTTAGCGATTATTGTTTTGTTGTTTTTTTATGTCACAATTCCAACTCTGCTCCTTTATCCAGGCCTGGACCGGCAAAAGTGACCCGAAATAGGCGCTCTGGTGGAGTTACTGTGTGTGTGTGTTTATAAGTAGTTTTAAACCTTGTGATCCACAAAACAGCATAAGACTAAAAGAAGACCTGACTGCGTTACAGTCAGTGCGGGAGCAGCGGCTTCGCTCATGCGCGATTCATTTGCCGTTTGGACGCACAGGTGTGAACGTCTCCTGCCCTGACAGCAGCTGAGGAGGACTGTCCTCCGCCCGTGAGCGCTTTGGCACGGGTGAGGTGCCCACAGCAGCACCGCTGCTTGGTGAGAGTAAGAGCGATCCGCGCTTTCACGTCAAAAAGTCGTCATAAATAAGTCTCCAATAACACCAGAAAAAGTCACCAGATTTGTCGCTAGTCGCTTTTTAGAATAAAAGTTGCTAAGGGGTCTGAAAACTCGCTAAATATAGCGACAAAGTCGCTAAGTGGGCAACACTGCACCTGGCGTGCGCACTCCCAACAATGTCCACACGTAAACAAAGTCACGTGTGGACATATTTTACCTCCACAAACAGCCAAGACGCGGTTTGCGATACATGTGGCAAGACAGTGAGGTGTTGTGGCAACACCTCTAACCTCGTGAAACACCTCAGAGTGAATCATATCACAGAATATGACGAGTGTATGTTGAGGTGAACTGAAGACGAGGACAGGTGCTGCTGGGCGAGGAGTCCTTTAGTGCTGCAGGCAGGCAACATGCTCAATAGCGCTCACCTTCAAGTTTTTTATTTCTATATGATAATTCTGCATCATTAAGCAATAAGAACAAGTAGTCTGATGTCCTGTAATCATTGTGAAGCTATATCCTTATATTATTATTACAATGACATAATGCAATTCTATATTGTATTATGAAATACAATGAAACAGGAAGTTTTTGTACAGAGTATCGGATCAGTGTCGTCGATACCACCCTGGATTTTACTTGGTATCGGATCAGAAAGGAAATCAGTGGTATCGCACATCACTAGTTGTGCCAAAAAGTGATCGTCGGGCAGAAAGTGACTGCTGTCCGCGGGAGCGCGCAGCTGCTTAAAGCTGTAGCGTCCAGATTACTTACAGCTACTTCTGTGCAACTGATATAAGATGCGGTAACCTGAACACAGCTTCAACCGTCTGTTTGTTGAAAAATAGTAACGCGACTGCATTTTCTTGTTAGTAACGGTAACGGCGTTGTAACGATAGAAACAGTAATTAGTTAGATTACTCGTTACTGAAAAAAGTAACGCCGTTAGTAATGCCGTAACTGTTATTCCCATCACTGGGCGTGCTTCAGGGTGCCATGTCAAAGCGTTTTATCGAGCTGGTGGGTAGCAGACGTCTGCAAAAACATCGGAGCACTTTTGCAAATACGTGATGTCTTGATAAACCGAGCAGATATTTGATGTTTACACAGCTACTTTCTCGCCTGAAAATATGTTAAAGGTTTATGTTGTGACCCAGAAAGATTAATAAGAGTAATTTTAAAACTTAGTAGCAGCCGCCATTGCCGGAAACTGGAGTTTGGCTGAGTCGCGCTATGAATTCTGGGATATGGTGGGCCACGAAGGACACACCCGACCCATCCTTCAAATTTAGGGAAATGAAGGACGCATTTGTCGGCCGCATTCGGAGGAGTCTACGAATTTGGACAGGCTTCGGCGCGTCGCTGTGACGTAATCGGTCTACAAATGCGTCAACGATCACCCCCAGTGATTCGCTGGCGCTACGATTCCGCACAGGAGGGAGGGGTGAGTGAGGAGCTATTGCCTTGATGTGAGCTTCTACTCAGGCTTTTTCTTCCAGTTCAGAGCAGAAATGTTTCTGTTAAGAAACTGGCTGTTGTTTTTTCCCCCACAATTTTAATTATAAGCTAGATATATTTCACTATTGAAATGAGTTTGCTAACAGCAACAGGGATGAGTCAGTGAGTCCGTTGGGCTTGTGAATCATGATTCACGAGTCAGTAAAGTGATTCTCGAGTTCTGAACGATTCGTTCATGATTCGCACATCACTAACCTTCACTCAATACAGACGAGTGAGAGCTGCGTGTCCGTGCCATCCTCTCACCTCTCCTCACTGTTTCCCCTGTTTAAGGGCACAACATTACATTAGTTGTAACAGTAAAGTAAAAAGATAATTCTGTGTTTTTACATTCATCAGGTCCCAATCAGCCCAAATAGCAAAGAGAAAATAAAAATGCCAGGAAAGAGTTCCTAAGTTGGCTTAAACACCTTTTTTAATAGCGTGGAAAAAGACTCATCGTCACGCCCTACTCAGCAATGACAGGAAAAGGTAACGGCGAGAAGAGGAAAACTACATGTAAATGCACATTAAGCTGTACTACACCATTAAAACCAGCAGACAGAAATAGCCTCCCTCCCCATGTGCGCTGACAGCGTGTCGGAGATACTGACACCATAATGACGCAGAATAAATCAAATATGAATACAACGATAATTAAACCACTGATATTATAAATAAATAGGATAAAAAATCATGTTGATTGACAAACTATCAGTCATGAGTGGAGATGATGGGCCTTTGCTGAGCCATACTGGATACTGAAGTCCATCCACATTAAAAGCAGCGTAATGTTATTGCAGGCACGAGAGCTTCAGAGCACTGAAAGCATTCACACGATTGCTGATCTGGTTGGAGGAGTAATCGACCTCGATGATTACCGGCCTTTTTAATCACCAGCTACAGCACCAAATGAAAGAAAATTTGTAGATTAGGTGATTTTCTCTTTATCCACATTTCTTCCATATGAAAAGAAGTTTGTTTTGCACGATCAAAGAACACGCAGAGACGATGCCCCCCCACCCACACCCACCCACCCTGTCGTCTTCTGCTGGTGGATGCTGAGGGAATTGATTACACGGAGCAGGAACACTTTGTCAGGCCTGAATGCGTTTTTCACAACGTGTTGCCGGGAACAAAGGGACACTATTAAAGCTTTCGTAAAACCCTCTAAAAACTTTTGATTTCCCTCTCGGTTGAGCAGAAAGCGTCAGGAAGACCGCGATTGAAAATTAATTGGCAGCGTGTCAGTGGTGTATTTACATTTTGTTCTTTTAAAGATGCAATTAATTACACGAGATGAAGAAATCTGCAGAGAGATGAGATGCGTAGCGTTGGTTGCTCTCCTCCCTGCAGACTGTCTCTGCTCTGAGGGAGTGTAGGCAGGCTTGCCAATTAGACACAGACTAAAAAACCCAACACTGCAATGTTTCAGCAGGTAAAAAAAGAGAAAGGCCTAAATTTAAATTGCCTGGAAAATCAATGTAATAGACAGACGGTAGCGTGTAGTTTTCACATTCTGATGCTTCAAGCTATACGAGGAAGATGTAAGAAGAATGTTCTCTCTCAAGAGTTTCCTAACTCCTGGAAACTGCTGCAAATTAGGTGCAGGGCTGGCACGGCAAGTGTTGTATGCAGTAAGTTAAGCTTTCTTATTTCTTCTCCTTTTTTTGTTCGCCAAATGAGGTGTACTTCATAGCAGAGCTAACAGGACTGACTGCATGTAAATGTGTCTGTAGTCACCTTTACATCCAGTCAGTCTGACATTCATCATCATCATCATCATCAATGGAGCAGTTACTCCAACATTTCCCAGATTTTCCTGTCTCGACTGTGTTTCTCTAACAAAACTCAGCAGACATTAGTAACATTGCTGTATGCTCTATTTTATGAAACCAGTTCATTTTTTACTATTGCGTCCCTTAAATCTTCTTCCTTTCTTACACTCAGTCGCGCAGTTTCTGGCCTTTACAGACTCTTAACACGGAGGCTAAACTGTCTGACCCCCGTCAGGACAAATGGAGGGTTAGGCCTTTTCATTCTTTCAAAGCTAAAACACAAAGTGAAGCTAACAGAAAAAAGGAAGGTTGGATTTGTCCCACCTTACAAACACGCGGCAGCAGTTGCTGCTGAACGCTTCTTTAAAAGCAACATATGCTTTTTGTACTGGAAATACATTCGACATAACAGGAAGAAGGAGCGGGCGAGGCAATTGAAGTTTGGCAATAACATCTCAAATGTCCCACATTTCCACTCTGGCAGTAAGTACGGAAAAGTTTTAAAAGAAAGAGACAGTTTGATGTTAGGACATAAAAAGGAGTAATGCGAGATACCTCAGGAGCTTGCTTGCCTCGCGCTTTTCAGTGAAGACCAAAGAGGGCCTTTTAAAAAGCTTTTATAATTGATTCCACCCAGAGGTAACCCAAGGCAATCACCTACCTCACCAAAAGCGAACACTGAAGCCCTGTGTAAAGACTGCCTGTTCCCCCCTCTCTATTCCCTGCCATCTTTTTTATTGGAGCTTTCATCTGCGAGTGTGAATAACTGCGAAGTGAGCCAAAGCTGAGTAAACATTGTCTGAATAGGTGATTGATGGATCAATTTGGGTCCCTCGTTTCCCAGCGCTGGTGGCGGCATTCACATTGATTATGTTGCCTGTGGTCGTTGGCCAAAATACAGTCCTTGAAATGAGTATGTCTCTTGGAAAGCGTCCAGCGCTCCTTCAGCCAAACAGATGGCTCCCAGTGCTGCAGTCATATCCATATTAATGACATGATTACAATGCATTACAATCAAGAGATCTTGTCATTAACTTTGCGATTTAAAAAGCAATTATGGGTTTTGATTATCCTCTGCTGCAGATATGAGGTGTGCATGTCTTCCTTTGCCAGTGGGCCCTTAATAAAACAGCAGATTGATTCCTCAGCTTTACCCTGACTGACAGCTAATGAGTGGAATGGCTTCTGCATAATGATGGAATGCAGCAAGGCTGAAAGGAGGGAATGGAGAATATGAAGATGGGCGTCATCGTGTCAGAAGAGGTCCTCTGTGTTTGTGAGCGTCCCCACAGACTGCAGCGTCGGCCGCTTCGTCTGTAGAGCTGTTGGAAATGTTGGATACATGTGTGGAGGGTTCATGTCTCACTCCTGATGAGTTAAGATAACGTTTCTGATTCTCTTTGTCGTCATATGAAGTTTTTATTTATCCAGATACAGACTGTATACTAAAGATGGAGAAAGCCAACATCAATCCATGTGAAGCCTTCGTGTGTGGCTACCACCAAATTATTTCACTGGAACCAGAAAAGTGAACGAAGGTTGGCGAGCTCGATTCACCGCATCAAGGATGCTGCAGGATTCAGGATTCACCACGACTGAAGGGCCAGTGTTTTGGACACAACGAGCTTTATTATTCGTGACATAATTTAATAATAGTGCAGAAAGCACTACCAGCACAAACACGATGGCGGGACATTGATGATGAGTCTCCAAAGCTCACAAAAACCTGTGTGTCACATACGATGAACTAGAAGACTTTAGTGTAACGCGCTTCCTTTGATGTGATGAACTGTGGCTGTGTGGTTAAAGGAGCAGTACTTTATTTCAGTGTAAATTAGTGCTGTCAACAGATTTAAAAAACAAACTAATTAATTGCACACGTTTCTGTAATTAATTGCGATTAATCACATTAGTTGATCAATAGCCTGGCTGCAATTACACTTTATCAACTTTATATTTGAGCTTGTAACAGACATTTATGCAATATAATGAAATAAATGTAGAACAAACACAAAGAATGTTAAATGCTTAAATTCAAAGAGAATTTGTTCAGTCTTTTACAGGCTCTCTCCTGTGAAATGCAACGAAACTAATATATAATATATATGAGTGCTGTCAAACAATTAAAGTGTTTAATCAGATTCATCACAGGGTTACTGTGGATTACCCACATGGAAAAGATATATATAAATCTTATAAAGTTTGTATCTGTCTTGTGTGAAACTTGTATGAAAAGCATATAAGAGTGAAAACTGATATAAGATCCCTCGAAAAATTATATAATGAAACTTGTATGTTTTGGATACTTCCTAAAACAATATATGAAAGTAATGAGAAAGTGGCCACTTTCATGAGTAAATCATGTAAGTTTTTACTATTTCTTTTCCATATGGGTAATTTTGATTAATCATGATTAAATATCATGTTTATTCTATATTAATCACATTTCATTTTGCATGAGCAAACAGACTCGAGAAAAAATGGAAAATATACGAACTTTATTGAACATTTGGAACATTCATGTTAACAGAAACCTCTGTAAACGTTCATCCTCTCTCTGTCACTCCTGGGGAGGCTTCAAGTCCTTGAAACGAGGACCCAAAGCTGTGTAAAGGTTCTCAGTGATGTTAACAGGTCTGCAGTTTGTTGCAATCCACTCGGCGTCAGTCGATGTGTCCGAGGGCGACTTACTGAGTCCCCGATGCTCCGTGAGGGGTTTGTCCAAGCTGGGTGATGCGTTAGCCAAAGTGCTAGCAGCATCCTGGCTAACGTATGCTTCGCGTCAATGTGATATTTTAAGCTGGAAGCGCTTCGGTGAAAATTCCTTCTTGCACAACGTCCAAGAGACTTTATGTCGGTCGACTGTTCCGGCTTCTTGTTTTTTAATACTCAAATTTCCCATCGAGAGGCCGATGTGCGTTTATCATCTTCCATATTGAGTTGATTGGTTCAGTCACTACCAGATCAACTGCCCATTTGCACATGTGCGAAGGTAACTCTGCTTGGACGAACTGCCCGAAATGCGCTGACAGAAACATTTCAGGGATTTTGAGTCACTCTGCTCCCCAGATACGTCAATTTTTTTAAACTGCGTTCATCGTGATGACGGCTTAATCTACACGTGAATTTTGACAGCACTAGTGTAAGTATTTCAAACACTGGGAGACACTAGTATCGGTCTATTGTTATTTGCAGTTGCACCTCTTGACACTATGCTAGGCAAGTTAATGTATTTTTCTCTAAAAGTTTCCTTTTTAAAACGTTGTAGTTCCCTTTAGTCTTAGCTAACTATGAAAACAGCACCGTGCTGAGCTCGGAGCCAGACTCTCACTTAACTTGATTCTTTAAAAGCTGTTGAAAAACTGCATCTGACTCGGTGGGCATGAGCTACTCTCTCCACAGAGATAGATGTGGAAGCTGTGTTAGCCTGCACTTGAACAGTCTTAGCACATTTTATCATCCAGATTTTAGCCAGGATCATGTGTGCCTAATCACAGTACTTCATCATCATATAACGTAAAAGCTTTATATGTGTTTAGAAGCTCTGAAAGCTTGACAGAAACCTTTAATTCACTTTAACCGTTACAATGAGTGACACGGAAATGCTGGTAAATCTGGCATCAGATGAATGGAGGCATAAGTTGGAAAAATGAGCACAAGTGAACTTAAGTGAATGTAAGACACTGTGCTGCTCTTTTAAAGCATGTGATAGTTTAAGACCTTGTAAAGGGTAACACCATCTTCCCTGATGAAGAGAAAAAGATGGGTAGCAGTGTAAAAATGTGATCCTATCTTCTGCCTCCGCTCTGTTATTACCTCAGGTGTGAAATCCTTTCCCGCTCACGCTGGAAAACCAAGCGGGCGTGCTCAGCTGTGAAATTGTATCTTTTCTGCTTTCTCTGCCCTCGCTGTAGCTCCTTTCCCCGTCCTTCAAAAAAAAGCCTTTTCCTTACCTTCAAAATATGTGCTGCTTTTTGTAAGGTGAAGCCGTCCTGCACCTCGGCTGAATAATCAGGCGCCTCCCTCTGCATGCCTTTTAATGAGTGACTGAGAAACCCCAGGAACACCTCGACACGGTCCTACGCTGGCTGAGACTGGGCTGCTGTCTGCTTGTAAGGATTTCATGCAGTGCTGAAAAGCGCGGGACATTTTATTGAAATGTAATGAAACCTTGACAAAAGGTCCCAACTGTTAAAATAACAGGTTAGTTTGAGCATATCTTTAAAAGCATTCTGTAATAGTGAGCTGTTGCTGCCAGGCAGCTTAGTAGGCCCAGTGCAGCCTATGCAGGTTGTTTTCCATGTCTTTCCAGCAATGGCCTGTTTTCTTTATGCCTTCCCCTGTGAGGACAGATTTCTCTGAAGCCTTTTAACGGAGAAATGAGAGCAGCAGTGCGCCTGGAGCTTTATGGCTCATAGGATTGACCTGAAGCTTATAGTGTCAAAGAACTGGAATGCGTAACTCAGAGGGATCCTCATCACGCACAGACTTCAATTGCTTTTAGTCATTCGGAGTACAGTGTTTACATTTGAGGTGATGGCATCTGGAATTACAGAATCTGTCACAATGCTAGGTCACAGCACCTCTAAGAGTCTCTTGTATCTGTATACAGTACACACAAACACACTCAACGTATGTTAATAAAGAACTGAGTCTGTAACACTACAGGCACCCTGTGAAATCAGAATCGCATGGCACCGTGAAATAATTTGGATATCTACGCTTTAAGTGTGCAATTCCCAGCATACATACTCCAAAAAATGACAAACTCTTTAATCAGAGTCGGGGTCGTTAATCGGTTTCAGCTGCTTTGGTGTTAATGAAATTAACAACAGATGCACAGATGAGGCAGCCGAGATGGACAGGGCTGTAGAAGGTCCTTAACCCACCAGGAGGACCAGTATCTGCTCCTTTGTGCAAGAAGGAAGATCAGCAGCCCACTGATGTAATGTCCTCTAGTGGGCCCGCTGCTCACTGCCTGGCACCGTGGAGCCCAATGGCAGGTCCACCACCCGACCTGGCCTGTGTTACTCACAGTCTGGAGAAGCCGTGGAGAACATCATGCAGGACCAATGTTGTCAGACATGCAGAGAAGCACGTGGGGGGCAAACACACGACTGTGTTATGAGCTGGTTTAATGAAATCGACCTACAGAGGGCGTCTTTGAATGCAGCCCTCTGCAGGTCGAAGAGTTTCACCTCCATCAAATGATGTGGCAGTGTCAGGACAGACAACCACTGAGTTCTGATGTATTTTCAAAGTGTTCCTTTAAGTATTTGAGCACTGTGTTCATGAGGTCAGCTTAACGCTACACAGAGCTGCTGGTACTGCTTGTTCTGATACGTTCGACAAAGGTGGAAACTGTCATCTATATTTGACGCTGAATTCAATAAAAGTGAATTGTGAATTAATACGGGTTGTCGTTACTGCTACTATTGCTCGTGTGATGAACTACCTGGGAGTGATTTCCAAACTCCGAGCTTGTCCCACTGGTGTGTCGACCTCCTGTGATTTCCTCCTGCTGCACCGCAAAACGTTGTAAAGCATATCGTCTGAAATAAATCCTTTTCCGCTGAAAACATTTTTAGGCTCTGCGCTGGAAGCATAAAAAATATTATGGCTTTTAAAAAGGCTATTACAGCCTCCATCAACACTGCAGTAACCACAATGACAAAAACAGTATTACATCAGTGAGTGAAAATGACCACAGAAAGATGAAATGTCAGCAGCCTTGGAATGCCTCTCACTAAGCCCATAGCATGGCTGAAAATAAGCACTGTGTGAATTCTCCTTTTCGAATATACCAGCACAATCTGGCAGCTACACATTTGGAAGCCTTTCAACAGGCAACACGAGCTCCATATCCTCTCTAACAGAATAGTGTTTCCCTGCCTGCAGTCCTCAGCGGAGTGAGGCTGACAGTGGGAACGCCTGCAGAATAATTTAACAGGACTGTGGGGAGAGCCAGAGAAAAGACAAAGCCCTCCAATATGATCTCCAAGGACCCCGTAGCAATCCACCGTTCGCCTTCTGCCATCGCCATCACTGACACTATTGATTATGGCCCTGGGAGTGATGATAGCATTCGGCTCTCCCCCTCTAGCGGAAGCCACAATCACGCCGTGTTGGCCAAATGATAGACTGTCTCGGAAATGAAAGAGGAGGAGAGGGCTGGGGAGAGAAAGATAAGGGTGATTGAGAGAGATAGGAGATTGAGGTGGTGGGAACGGAGGCATTAATATGGCTCGGTTAGTTTTTCATAGAGGCTGAGGAATGTAATGTTTCTGTCAGCGGTATTAACGCAGGGCTCCATGTCAGAATTGTGTCACAGGGGCATTGGTGAAACAACAAAACGCCGTAATTGCCTCTTTGCCCGTTTGAAGTGCTAACAAGAAATTTCGACATTTTTTACGGTTCAAACTGTGGAAACTGTAGGACATCCAAGCGGTTCAGGCTCTTATGTGGCTGCTTGCAAATGAGGGAAAGGGCCAGGCTGATGCTGCCGCTGAGAGTGTAGAAAATCTACTCGAGTATCATCTGGAATGTCTACACAAACAGGACACACACACACACACACACATGCGCACTGCTCTTCACATGCCAGGTGGCTCCTTGATTTAATTAGCACAGTGGAGCTCCAATTAGCTGCAGTTGTAAATCAGATGGTGCTTTTCATCAGAGCGTCGAGCTGATAGGCCCTGTAGGATCGTCTTCATGCCTCCCCCAGGGAAGGCTGCATCACAGTCGGCCTTGAGTGGGGGATTATACAGAGATTATAAGCAGACTTAAGCACTTCAAGCCACTTCTATATCTGGGTGACCTGCAGATGAGCCCATATTACAAACTGTATATTCTCTAATCTGATGGTCGATGGTCAATATGAAGAAAACGGCACAGCCCTGTTGCTGCTACGGCGTCTGACGGCGTCAGAATAAAATCTAAGCTTATTATTATTTTCCAAAACAAAATAAACGTGCACATTTTCACGGTATGAGCAGACATTACACAGTAATATAGGCTCATAGTTGGATGTGCTGGCACTTATCCTGGATGATTAAACATTTACACTCTACAGTAGACGGTGTACAGTCACTAAGCAGTAATGTTCTGGCTTTTTATCATTTCAAAAATGGGGAAAGAATAAAAGAACAAGATCCACATACACACCATGTAGCAGCACTTCCATACTGCTCTCATACCGTACGCATCGATTATGCTTTCAGTATAGTGAAAAGCATTGTGCTACTTTTGTGTTAGTACTTGTTGTTTATTTCCCTAATGTACAGTACTGTGCAAAAGTTTTGAGCCACCCTCTTCCTTTATATTTTGGCAGGAAAATCTGAAATGCGTGCAGCAGTTTATTAAACTAGGCAGACAGTGGAGGTATAGACTCGGGTCTTTGTTGGATTCTTTTTCCTGTTTCCTAAGGACGCGACGTTCAGATACTCTTCATCTGCTCCACTTGTCGAAGGACACACTGCACACCATGCCAAGAACTTGCCAAATTCAGCTTGTTGATGAGCTGGTTTTGTCACTGCCAGAGGCTACAAGCAGTAAAGATACAATTTAAAATAACTTGTCTGTTATTTGTGGACATAATACAGCTCAGGGACTCATAACCTCTGTCTTTCTCTAAGAATTCTTACAAAAGACGTTGGTGTGATGAAGAGTATAACTCACCTTATGGAGGGCACTTGTTGGTGTATCCTAATGAATGTTTTTGCATAGAAAGTTTGTGTGCTATCCACCTTTTAAGCCACAGCTGCAAAGATAGCAAGGCTCATCAAAGGACCAGATGAAAGGTGGACCTAATGATCTCAGCTCAGCTCTCCAGTCCAAACACAGACATATGCTGCTGCGTGTTCTGCTTGAAGCTCTGCTGAAGGCTGAGCAGATGGAGGATGACCTGGAAAGATCGGATCAACAGCCATGAGTGTGTGGCTCACACCTCGCTCCTGTTTTATATGTGCATTTTCATGCACACCTGCCACACTGAGCTGCTGTAGCTTTCCAGATGTTCTGCTCTCAGTGTGCAACGTTGTAACGAGATTGGTACAGTTTCCTCTGTAAGTCTACATCTCCAGCAGTGGCGCTGTTTCTTACCTCTACATTCATATATGAATGAAAAATGTGACTGTAAGTAAGCACCAAATGAAATGCACGGGAAGAAAAAGCACCGGAAATGTGGTATTTTTACACTTTACTAGTGAAAGAACCAGTATTGTTCTTATAAATATTTATTATCGCTGTCCACAGTGTGTGTTTTTGCCTCTCTCTGTCCCCTCACTCCCCACCAATCACAGCAGATGGCTCCGCCCCTCCTTGAGCCTGGTTCTGCCTCCAGGTTTCTTCCTGTTAAAAGGGAGTTTTTCCTTCCCACTGATGCCAAATACTTGCTCATAGAAGCTCATCTGATTGTTGAGGTTTTCTCTGTACTGTTGTAGGGTCTGTATTATTGGGGGGGGGGGGGGTAGGCCACAGACACACCGATGTCAGATTGTGGTTTACGTCGGCTGCACGAGCATCTGCAGATTTATTTTCTCCACACTGGTGCATTACTTCACATGAGTGGTTATACATCAGTATGCTCTGACAAAGTCAACATATACACTTGTATTCATCATCTGTCTTACCCTGGCTAGTGTTGGGAGTCATAACTCACAGGGGTTTGACTGATTGTTGGGTTTCCTCTCTATTAATATCGGTTCGTTACCCTTAAAGTGCCTCAAGGCAACTTTTGTTGTGATTTTGGGATACATAAATAAAACTGTTTGATTAAGGACAGGGGTCAGTATAGTTTGCTTTAGAGTGGATTCATTTTAAAATGAGAGAAAAACATGGCAGCTTGAGAGGACTAAGCTGGGAGTTGAACTGCTTACTTTAGAGTTGCAAAGCATAGTGTTTTCAGCCTAGAAAAACACCACCTATGTGCATGCTGTGGTTTCACAGCGTGCACACGAGCATGTGGAAACAAGCAGCAGTATTCAAGCTGTTGAGTTAGCAGTATAGTATAGCACACAACAGCCCACTTTGACTTTGGCTTCTTGTCCGACCAGCAGGGAAAAGAAACCCTGTTTGTGTAGGAAGAAGCCATGTAATCTTGGGACAATGCCTTGAAGTGGTGGGGCACTGGGACCTCACTCCAACATGGTCGTGTCCTCTGTCTCTCTCTGCCTCTGGCACCTTTGGTTGCAGTGTTTCTTGGGGTAGTGTTATGCAACCACACGTCAGGACAGGAAAGAATCTGATTTTACGTCAGCTTCTGGTACATTTCACTGAGTGGATTCATTTCTGTGCCTTTCAACGTCATTACAAATGAGCATGAGTCACGAGCCTTGAGTAACATCTACATAAACATGTTGGAGGCATTTCAATTAATGCTAATATTTAAAAGTCTGTCAACCCTGATTGTAGACTGTCAAAGTCTACAATCAAGATATGGATTCATGAATGGAAATGAAAAGTTTACAGCAGGCTGCAAACCTCTGATTTCACTCAGGACCAGTCTGGTGAGATTAGAGTCTGTAAAAACAACAAAAACAAAATCTTTGCACAGATGAAACCAAGACGGTTCAAAACACACCACATCATCTGCTTAACACTGTCGTGTACGGCTGCCAGTGGAACCAGGTCAGTAGTGTTTACTGCTGATGTAATTGCTGCACTTCACAGTACAAACTGGACAATGACCAAAGCATACTGAAAAGGCAAGCCAAAGGTTTTTCAATGTAAAAGAAACAGGATATTCCTAAATGGCCGAGTCAGTTGATCTCACACCAAAAGAGCGTTTGCATTAAATCCAATAAATACAAAACTGAATGCAGAAAGATCCACAAACAAGCAGCAACTGCAGCAAAGGTCCAAGGCACAAAACACAACGACGAACACGATTTCTACATTTCAGGCTGCACAGACTGCAGACATTTTTCATCCACGTATTAAACATTTTATATTAAAATCTGTTTGTGTCCCATTATTTCTGAACATTTGAAAATGGGTTAGTGTAAAAAAAAAATGGCTGCAAACACTTTTTTTTGCAAAACGCCTTGAATTAAAACGGTAATTTAAAGCACATATTGATCGTTTGATGTCCCATCTACTGTGGTGGTGTCTTTGTCCCAAACATGATGGAGGACACTTTACATTGTGAGGACTGACCGCACTGCGGTGAGCACTGAACATGCCCCCCTTGTCCTTGCAAAGAGTTCTTGTGAAACTTTTACAAAACCTGCGTGAATTAAAAATCTTTATGACCTGATGTGATTTCACAGATAATACGCATTAATATGAATGATGGTTGGTCAGTGCCATTAGATGTCCATCTGACAGGAGAGGGTGGGAGGAAATGAAAGATGCGAGGAGATTAGATGGAGTGAAAAATGGGCCGTTATGAGAAATACTGTTACCATGTAAAGCAGCAGATTGACATAGATGGATTTCCCACAGTTCCCTCCTGTCCAATATATCACCCAGGGGCTGACTTTGTCCTTCGCTGCTAACCCTGGTGAGTGCAGGTGAGTTGCTAGAAAACAAGTTAAAAATGTGCCCCAAATGTGCTCACAAAGTTAGCGTAAAGTGGAAATGCTTGCCTCGATTTATTGTTTGGCCAATTCTGGTTTGAATTTAAAAACAACAACCAAAATGTTGCGTTTGATTCCCACAATTCCAGCTGAATCATGGAAAGTCTGTTTGACATTTACTTTCCAAACCTCATATTTAGACAGATCATTTCCAGGAAAAGCAATTTTTCTGTGAACAAAATATTTAAGTGGCTCACAGGCACAAGTAAATGCTGGATAAACTGTGTGCTTTTAATCTGTTTATTACTGATCCGTTGGCTTTCTGGGTTTCTCTGTATTTACTTTAAATGTAATTTCCTCTGTTGAGATTTTGTTTTCTCAGATAAGTGGTTTTGTTTCTTTATGGGGTTTTTTTGTCCTTAAATAAGGTCGTTATTAATTTCAACTTATCTTGATTTTAAAAAGTGGTCTGGAACATTTTTTCCTGGCGAGTTT
Organism: Aulonocara sp. 'chitande type north' Nkhata Bay; assembly: GCF_057382095.1. Taxonomy (NCBI): domain Eukaryota; kingdom Metazoa; phylum Chordata; class Actinopteri; order Cichliformes; family Cichlidae; genus Aulonocara; species Aulonocara sp. 'chitande type north' Nkhata Bay. Next base: position 1,697,148 of record NC_141353.1, read on the forward strand.
TCTTTACATCGTTTCGTACACAGCAACTTCTTCACTAACGTGTTAAGAGTACGCTGTTAGCTTCCATGCAGCAAAGTCTGAGCGCGCTCCCGGCGTGTAAAGATATTGGATGCTAGACTGCAACAGCTGAACACACTGAGGCAAAAAAGGCAACAACTTTGAGATGAACAGACAATAATCACATCTGTGGCTACTTCTGTTTCCATAGCTAACCGCCTTTGATAGCAGAACTATGGCTTTGTTTTGACCAGAAGGAGTGGAAAAGCTTCTCTATCAAACAACAACAGTTGCTCTCTAAACACAACCAATTAGGATGACGAATGACTTGCGCCTTGGCAAACGTCCCACGAGAGACATGAACATACAGCTCAAATAACAAGACAAACAGAGAAAAACAAAGAGCGGCATCAGAGAGAAAAACAGGATATTTTTCATCCTGGGAATTTTTGCGCCTTGATTCCCTCCCCTCGGTCGATTGTTCTTTATCAAGCCTGTCACTCTGTTCTATTTGAGGAGATTTGTAGTGCAGGTTTTGATGCATAATGGATGGGGTCTGACTCAGAGCAGTGCCTTGTGGGAAGATGGAGTTGAGCCAGAGAGGGTACGCCGCCATTGCTGATTGCTTCTTATTGAGCCCGAGCGCCCTTGGGAGCGTCGTTATGAGGTACTCGGCATGCAGGAGCACTGTACTGTGTCATGCCTCGTGCTATGACCTACACGAGTTACACAGAGTATACGAGCAGCCATTGAGTCCGCGAGAAAGCTGGTTTATAACTCATTAATGCGCCGTTATTGTCTTCACTTTCACACGCTGTGTGGGACGGCGAAAGTCTCCTTGAAGAAATAAACCAAGTTGTAAACAATGTCGAGATGAGCTCCAGGAAACCAAACCTTTTCTCGCCGAGAGCGTTCGGAAACCTCATTACCGAGAACTACAGAGAATTACTGGTGAGAAACCTCTTTAATGAGCACTCGTTACCCCGAGGACAGAACGGCAGGACGACAAGGGAATCTTTATTTAGTGGTTCTATATTTATCATTTAATATTCGGGGGAGGGGGTCACATGCTGCCTGGGGATATTCGGGATGTATAGGCTCACAGATACTAAAATATATCTTTAATGTGCCTTTTTATTGTTTCTTTAAGATGATATCTACACTCACTCAGGATCCATGGTAAAACCTGACACCAGAATTAGGATTAAAGTGTTCCAGGGGCTTTTCCCATCAGCCGTATCCTCTCCTCATCCCTTTATCTTGCTCCTGTCCGGTTCCATTTGCCTACGCAGCGGTATCTTTGTAAGAGCTGCCAAAGCCTACACAACTATATTTGAGCCCTGGCTCTGCTAAAAAAAGGAGTTATGTTCAGTGATGACAAGAATTGATTTCCAATTTCCTCCACAATGACTGCATCATTTCCAGCGACTCAGGCAATTTGGCCTACATTACTGAGGCTGCCAGGGGCTGTAGATCAGGGTGACAGCTGTCTTCACCTGAGGCCCCTTTCACTGAGATCACAGAGAGAGATTGACTCTCAGGCTTTCTGTTGATGGCGCCTCTATTACGCTGGTGATTTCCTGTAGAGAGTCCAGGATTTGCACTTGTTTTCTCATGAACTGAAACAAATGTGCTTTTGCGTTTGTATGAGGCCTTACAGCATTTACTCGCCTAATACACAGCGCTGCATTTTGCTGCAGTATTTATATTATCTGTTTTTTAAATGTGCTTTTGGCACAAATCTTGTTGGTGTATATATTTACTTGGTATGTATATGATGTCTAACAGTGTCTGCCAGCAGTATTTATTTAAAAAGCTTACCGGTCCACTGATGGAATAAACACTCCCAGACCACACTGTTGGGAAACATGGTCCAGCGTGCATCTGGGAATATTTCAGTCACACTTGATTCCAGAGAAAAGAGGGTTTTTTTGGATCATACAAAATCATTCAAATCCAAATGCAATACTTTTTTTCTTTTAAAGATCATTATCATTTTCTGTATTATCAGTTCACATAATCACGATTATTCAGTTTCATAGTTTAATAATGCCACAGATAAGTGATTCAGTAATAGCACCTAAGGTCACACTATCTACAAAAGATAATTGTAGCTATGACCCATTGGTTTTTAATAAGAATAAGAATAACTTTATACATCCCAGGGAAACTCGCATGTCTGACATCGCTAATGTACTGTTTGCATGAGGAATGATTTTCTGCATGTCTCTGATATACGATGAACAGAGAGGAGTCTTTTACTACTGATGTTTGTTTTGTTCTACAAAGATGTTACAAAGTGGCTGTTCAGAGTCGTTCTGTAGTTTTGGGGGTTTGATGCTGTTTTGTTGGAGCCTGAGCAACATTCCCGTTTATCAGCTGATGCTACCGAAACTGGTTAACAGTCAGACATGTTTGCTAATTAGGGCTAAGTATCTAATTAGCAGGCAAATAAAACAGTAGATTTTATGCACACGAATTATTTAGTCAGATAATCTCATTAAAATGCTTGAAAAGCCTCTGTCCTCACAAACACACAGGGTTTCAGTGAAAGTCCTGATTTGTGAGCCTGACTCCTGTGGTGTGGAAAGGAAACCATGAAACCTCCTTTATCTTTGAAAGACTTACTACTCGGGTCAAACACTATGTAGATGATATTTATGTCAGGATCACAGTAAATTCAGTGTCTTAAGAGTCCCTGAAAGCTGTCTAACAAATTGTTAAGCAGGATAATGTTGATTACTTGACAGTATAACAGAAAGTAGTCAGTGAGCAGGCCTTTGCATATTTAGCGTGGTTGAATAATGTTGATTGTAACTGTGCTTGGATCCAAATTTCACATTAAGAAGGTGCAGAGTGCCGAGGAGCACGTGACTCGATAACAGCAGAGCTCTCAGCAAAAACGTGCGCTGTCAGCTTCATGTGATGGCTGAGCAGCTGCTGTAGGTGTGACGTGTAGGTGGTCCAGTACCGTCCACCGGCTCTGTCGACTTTTCAGTTTCTCACAATGGTTCATTTGCTTTCTTTTTAAACCTGTCCATCCCAAAGAAGCAGCAAAAGTGCTTCAGTCTAATTTACAGTCACCTCCTCAGTGCCTCACAGAATTAGATCGACTAAAGTCAGGTCAAGGTTTTAAGCACATTGGTCCCAGAGTAGCAGTTGACTTGCTCTTATGTGGAGCCAAAGGTGAACTGCTTTTCACCGCTCTCCTCGCCGGTTTGTGCATTTCAAATAGAAAAAGGTTGAAGTTCTGAACCAGCATGTTTGTAGTTCCTGCTGTGTGTGATGGTGCTTCAAATGAGAGCAGAGACTTTGTTGTGTTTAGAGGATTTGATTGGTAATGAACCAGTGAGTGTCTAAGAGCACTTCATGCAGAGCTGTGACAGAGCGACGAGTCCTGTGGCTACACGGAGGTGTATGTGTTTAAACATCTCAAACTCGTGGCGATGGAGAAGTGGAGCAATCAAGCACTCGTCAACAATCAGCCTCCAGCTGTCAGCTTCTTCCACTTGTGCTGGCAATGCTGCAAATGCTGAGAGGGTCAGTCAGCAGAGAGAGTACACAAAAACAATAACGGGTCTTCTTTTTCTTTCTTGTAAGAGCGACACATGGATCCTCATCTGTGCCGACTTGCAGTTTGTCAATCCACAATCAAACAGATGCAGATCACTGTCGGATTCAAAAGCTGTCATCTTTCAATTTACACACTACCTTCGCAACCTTCGTCTATTCAGGGAAATTTGCTTTTATTTTATTTATTTGTTTGTTTCAAATCTTGAGTTCTCCTACAGGGATCCTTGCAACAGATCAGTGCGTTTTACTTTCGGTGTATCTGAAAGCTTCAGATGGAATTATAATGAGATGCGAGAGATTTAGTTCACCCCCCCGATGGTTCACAAAGACAATGAGATATAATTAAACTAATCCCAAGATAGCTTTCGCCATTTATGGCAGTAATTTCAGGAGCGATTGTGAAAGATTCTTTAAAAGCTCTAAATTGTCTTTGAGGAAGGTGTTTGTGTCTAAAGTAACAAGCATTATATAAAAACTCAAGGTCAGACGCACAATTGTGCGAGAGATTGCTTTACCGATGTTCAAAGACTGGACGGCTTGAAAGAGAAACAGAACGTAATCTAATGATCGATCAGACTGACTCAGTTTGTCACTGTGGTTATGGGGAGACTATGGGCTCTCCATTAGGTCCCCACTCATCCATGTAATATTAAAAATGGCTGAAAGTCTCTAAAATGTTGACTAATGAGTTGGCTAATCTGAAGCACGCAGCAAATCGATATATAAACCGGTGTCTGGATGAATGAGAACTGCCGCTCACGGTGTCAGGACGCTCAGCCTGTGATTGAAGTGAGAGAGGCAGGGGCAAAATCGATAGCTGAATTCATCTCCCAGATCACAGGAATGTATTAGTGTTGTTAAACACATTCCACTTAAGGCAGCAGATGAGAGCTTTTCAGACTCATAAAATGAGTCATCGTTTAAACTGTGTTTTAGTGGTGTGTCTCCACGAGCTATTAAATGCTGCCAGACCGTCATTAAGCTCCGTCTCATTTCTCGTCAAACGCTGGTGTCACAGGCTCTCAGCTGGTAGGAGAGCACCAAAAGCATCTCATCGATTTAAAGTTGTGCTGACCACTGACTTCAGACGAGAATACATCAGAAGTACGCACACTGACTGAAATTCTTATGACTGTAATTCACAGGGGGCGCGTTATACTGCAGAGGAGTCGGTCTTTCCAGGAACACTTATCTGCCTTTCACTGAGTGGAATCTGTCCTTGGCCACAGGGTGGGGATGTTTGACTTTAAATAATCCTGCAATTACACCGGATCAATGCACGCTCGGCTGTAGCAATCATTTTATGGAGGTATTTTCAAACTTGACAGGCATTCCTGCTGCGCTATACAGTCTGCATTGTTTGCCACCAGCAGCCTTAAAACACCATCGCTTTTGTCTCAGGGCTACTCAGTTAATAAGGTTTAGACAAGTGGGTGTTTTTATGCTGGACGTCCATTTCATGGCATTTCTGTGACATTTCAAATTGTTAAACACATTTTCTGGAAGGTGCAATTCAGTGTGTGGCACTTTATTGTAGGGCTGAGCCTCTGCTCTACAGTCGTGGCAACTATCTCATTAAGGCTTCGAGGGCTGGTGTCCTGCAGGTTTTAGATCTCACCCTGGGTCAACACACCTGAATCGACTGATTAGTTCATTACCAGGCCTCTGGAGAACTTCAAGACATGTTGGGGAGGTCAAATCAGAGGTTAAATCAGCTGGGTTGGATCAAGGACACGTCTAAAACCTGCAGGACTCCGGCCCTCGAGGCCTGCAGTTGTGCAAGCCTACAACACTTTGTTGCAGGGAGACCAAAGGGTGATGTCCACTGGGTTTCACCAGGGTCTAGGTACCCAGTGTTGGGGACTAACAGAGTATATGTACCGCTGTTACGTACTTAAAATACAAAATATGAGTAACTGTATTCTGTTACAGTTACCGTTTAAAAAGGTGGTATTCAGAATACAGTTACATTGTTGAAATAAATGGATTACACGGCGGTCTTTTCCTGTTTCATATGTTAGGCCAGACCTTCCCAAAGTGTGGGGCCATTGCAGGGGGGGCACGGTACGAAAAGGGGAAAAAAACCCCAAAAAACAACGCTTGGACACTGCCAGCACAGAGCACCACACAAACGCAAAGCAGGAGATGAAGCTGAATATGTTTCCAAACCAACTTCATTCTAAGACAAAGACTAGAAAATATGGTGAAGCAAATCTGCCCTTTGGCTTCACCTGCACAGGTGCTGAGGTAGGTCTCCCTGCAGGGTTGGTTTTCCCTGCGTCGGGAGCAGCGCTGGGCTGTTCAAATCACGGACAAACACATTCTTGAGTGTTCACAAACACTTGTTGTAATGACTAACTACTCCTGACATGTTGGAGAATTTTGCTCTTTATACAGCAAAGTTACAGCAGGATACAAATAACATCAGGCTGATCCTGCCACGATTTGTTCCCCCTGTCTAAATCACAGACAAACAGGATCCAACAGCTGTTTATGTGTTTAAACCCATTTTGCACAGAGAGGTGTTTTTTGAAAAATGTATTGATGCAATGTTGAACATTATTACACAGGAAAGACAACTACATGTAAAATAATGACACTGTGACGCCTCTGCCTTTGTAAATGGAGGGACAGTAACTGCGTGTAAAACCTGAAGATAGAGACAAAATACTGTTAATCAGACTATCTGCCATTCTGCAATTCATCTCATGTAAACAATAACGTGGCGCACAGCGTGACGTGAAAAAAGGCGCATACCTTTGACATTGTGTGACGAACTTTGTATTCCTCGTCCGCACGTAAACGCAAAAAAGGAGTTTTAAAAAATCTCAGTTTTCGGTGATTCGAAACACCGTTTACGTGGACGAGGAATACAGAGTTCGTATTTGTCTTGTAAAACAAAGGGGGGCTTAGCAAAAAAAGTTTGGGAACCACTGTGTTCGGCTACGCCCTCTCTATTTTTGGTAATTCCACGTCGGTGGAAACCCAAACAAAACACGCATTAAGAGGCTCTGATGCGTGGCCCATGTCACCCTTACTACACCTACACCTACACTACATAATGACGTGACAAAATATTTTTAAAAATTATTCAAAAATTGATTTAACCTGAAGGCAACAGGCAGAGTGTTACTGGCACCACCCTAAAGCATGCAGCCTGATGGGCAGTGTAGTCCGTGCTGCAGGGAGAATGGACTGCCATACCCGTGATGTGTCTGTGAGCGAGGGGGGAGAGAAAGGAAAAGTAGAAGCTGTCACCGAGCAGAAACGGGAGCTGGAAGCATGTAAATATAATAATAACCACTGCAGCCAAACAGAGAGCCTGACCAGTCCAGCTGTAAGTAAGCTGTTAAGACTCGACTGTACGCTGTGTTCGTGTTTTCCTCTGAAACAATAAGTTCTGTTGCAGCAGCCTTTCAAATCCTCTCTCTGTCTCTCACTAGCAAAGTCGACCCACACAACAAAGTAAAGCTAGTTTTCAGCTACGAGCCGACACGAACCCAACGTATCAGCCAGAGGTCCCTTTACTACGGTTCGGAGCCGCGGACCTGTTTTATATACGCGAGGAATAGTTTCTATACGAGATCGCTGCAAAAAGTGCAGCCTTACCTAATGTCCACCTACTGTTACTCATTTATATTAAGATTTAAACATCTAGTTGGTGTTGGTGTGGAGAGTAACCTTCAGTAACAGTAATAAATCACACAGCAATAGGACATTCATGTAGCTGTAAAAAGCTTAATAATATATTAAGTGTTCAGAATATGTTACTCTCATTGAGTAACGTAACGGAATACGTTACAAAATACATTTTGGGGCATGTAATTTGTAATCTGTAATTTGTAATCTGTAGTGGAATACATTTTAAAAGTAACCTTCCCAACACTGTAGGTACCATTCATTTCACCCACTTCTCCCCATTCAGTCCCTTCTCAGTCACTGTTTCCCTCGACAGAGCACTGAGCCAAACATTCTGACCCTGCATCCTGTTGCTTCCAGTCTCATCTCTCTCAAATAGAGTATACGCTTAATTGGCTCTTTTATTTTGGTGCAACGAGTCACCCTCTGCTCACAAGCTTTAAGTGGCCTTACCCGGGCACTAGTTAAGCTGTGTTAAGATGACAAGTCACCACACTGAGTTTTTCAGGATAGTGGTTACACAGTGAAATTATTTAATATACACAGCATCATAAATGGATTCAGAACCAATATCATGCTTTCTTGCATTTTAATTGGACCAGTATTTTCTCTTCTTTTGGTTTTGCTCGGTGTGCTCCATGATGCAACTTAATATTTTACAGTCTGCATGTGTCCTGGAGCTGTAGGGATCTGTTGTAAATCTGGAATAAGTGCTTCATTGTCACTGGGGGTGGTGAGTGGAGTGCAAGATGTTTAGAAACTACACATACTTAACTTAAGCATGTGTAGATCGTAGGTTCTTTACATGTACATCATGAAACAGATGGTGCTGTAACAGCTCCCTGTGTGAGCCTCATTCTTGTACATTGTTCGTGTAGTGAAGCATGCACACCAATCAGATATAACATTCTGACCGCTGACAGGGGAGGTGCCTAACACTGATGATCTCTTCATCATGACACCTATTAATATGTGGGAAATATTAGGGAGCATTATGTCCTCAAAGTCGAGGCGTTAGAAGCTGGAAAAATGTGCAAGCGTAAGGATTTGAGCAAGTTTAACAAGGAGCCAGATTGGGATGGCTACACACTGGGTCAGAGCATCTCCAAAATCACAGCTGTTTTGTGCTGTTCTCAGTCTGCAGTGGTCAGCGTCTATAAAAAGTGATCTGAAGAAGTGACAGTGATGATCCAGTGACATGTTCACGGGCAGGAGTGAAGGCTGGCCCGTGTAAACCAATCCAACAGACAAGCTACTGTAGCTCAAACTGCTGAAGAAGCTAATGCTGGTTCTGGTATGACCTGATCTGATTAAACACATTTTCTTCTGTATCATGTGGAAGCCCAGTCGCTTACCTGGGAAACATCTAACGCCCAGATACACTATAAGAAGAAGGCAAGCCAGCAGAGGCAGTGTGATGCTTTGGGCAATGTTCTGCTGGGACATCCATCCATGTGGATGCTACTTTCACACATACCACCCACTTAATCGTTGCTGCAGACCATTTACACCCGTTCCCTTAAGGGCGATTGCTACCACTTTACTTACTTTTACGGAAAATGTTTTTCCCGTTGGGCGTGGCCTCTGAGCAGGATAATGCCCTCTGCCATAAACAGGTTCAGGAATGGGTTGTGGAGAACAACAATGACTTTGGGTGTTAACTTGGCCTCCGGTTTCCTCAGATCTTAATCCCAGTGTCTGTGGGATGTGCTGGACAAACAAGCCCAATTCATGGAGGCCTCACAGATTACAGGACTTAAAGGACCTGTTGCTAATATCTTGATGGCGGGCACCACAGCACAGTTTCAGAGGTGTAGTGATACAATCCATTCATCCGTCGATCCATTCATCCATCCATCCATCATTCATCCACTCATCCATTATCCATCCATCTATCGTCCATCCATCCATCAGCCATTCATCCATCCACCCATCAGCCATTCATCCATCCATTCATCTGTCCATCCATCATCCATCCATTCATCCACTCATCCATCCATCGTCCATCCATCCATCCATCCATCCATCCATCCATCCATCAGCCATTCATCAGTCGATCCATCCATCCATCCATCCATCGTCCATCCATCCATCCATCCATCCATCATCCATCCACCCATCAGCCATTCATCCATCCATTCATCTGTCCATCCATCATCCATCCATTCATCCACTCATCCATCCATCGTCCATCCATCCATCCATCCATCCATCCATCCATCCATCCATCCATCAGCCATTCATCCATCCATCCATTCATCAGTCGATCCATCCATCCATCCATCCATCGTCCATCCATCCATCCATCCATCCATCCATCCATCCATCCATCCATCCATCCATCCATCAGCCATTCATCCATCCATCCATTCATCAGTCGATCCATCCATCCATCCATCGTCCATCCATCCATCCATCCATCCATCCATCAGCCATTCATCCATCCATCCAGTATCCTTGTAGCTGCTCAGCGTTCTCTTCAGGGGGAACTCCAGAAAGAGAAAGCATCCAGCCACGTTCTAATTCTTTTCTTTCTAGTTTCAAACCCAATGCTGTGTTGTATTCAAAAAATTAGGTAAATGATTCATTTATAAACTTCAATTTTGGACTTTAGCATAGCAGACTGGCAGGAAGCAAGGCAGAGGAGAGAAACAAGTCGGTAATGGATACAACAATGTTTGGAGAGCTGTATTGGTTAAAGAGGTTTTAACATCCTAATTAAAATCTGCTGTAGGCCCTCTGTTCATTAATACCATTACCTTTAAGGGAAAATTCTGCTTCCTCTCTCTTGTGGACACTAATCTCATCCTCTCTGTGTCTGCTGAGCTGTGTCATATGCTGTAGCAACAGAGCGAGACATATAGCAAAGGGGAAGGATGTTGGCATCAGCTATCAAAGGAAGTCATGTTGAATAGGCAGGAAACACACCTCACCTTGTATTGGATTAGATTATTGTTTGTGCAGGTGAAGCCGCTCTGTAGGCAGCGCGGTCATATGTCACGTCATGTTTTTGTGTCAGGCAGGGTTTCACAGGCTTTGTTCAAAGCATTCAGTATTTCTATGCTTTACACACTTGTTAAGCTCAAAGGATGAAATTATATTTCAATTTGTTTCAATGATGTGAAAGTTTGGCGTGACCACTTCATCACTGATGACAACAATTCAGTATTACTCTTTGTAGTAGTACTGAAGTGAAATACATTAGCAATAGAGTAGTTTAAATAGCTTTTTACTTAGTTTGCAGTTTAGTATACATTTAGTATACAGTCACAGTAATAATGCAAGACTCTGAGGATTCAGATTCAGAAAACTTTATTTATCCCCAAGGGGCAATTAAGAGACTGACCTTGCCGGACCGTACATACAATACACAAACATCACATTGGGGAGACAGGTTAGGCTAGGTAGCTGGCCGGTCAGCCACACGAGCAGCGACCCGAAACCGAACAATGGAAAAATGCACAACATCAGGAAGGACAAGGAGAAAAAAGAACTCCCCCCAAACTGAGCTCAAACAGGGAGATCAGTTTGAGAACAGAAAAAAACCACCTCAGCGCATAGCACATGAAAAACTCTTATACACCATAGAAACACATGACAAGCAACAGGGATGGGTAAAAGGTGAGAGACAGCCAGTGTAGACAGCACATCCGGGCCTGCAGCATATGCGCTGGTCCCCTTTGATCCACCGTCTGCATTGGGAGGAAATAAGCATCGAAAGCATTTGGAAGGGGAGGGGGGGATGAGTGTATATCTGCATGTGTATATGTGTTTGTGTCCAGAGTTCAGCTGAGAGAGTGTCCTTTGTCCTGCCAGGCTAAGTAAACAGTCTTCCAGCCAATCGAGGTGACCTTGTAGGATAGGAAGGAACAGACTAAACACCGTCTGTTATCAGGGAGAATTTGTTTTGTTCAGCTCCAGCCTTGAGACCTCAGCTGGCCCCGAAATGGTAGCCGCATGAAATGATGGTGGTTTATTCTTTTGTATGAACAGCTTATGTGAATTTCAAAGCCGTTCTAGCAGTCCAACACTGGTCTCTCAATCTCGCATTGGAGAGCCGTGAGCTTCTCTGAGATGTTATCCATGCTGCGTTCAATGAGCCCATTTTGAGAAGTCACAACTCGACCCATTGTTTCAATCACAGCGGCAGCTTTCTTTACAGGGAGTGCAGAATTATTAGGCAAATGAGTATTTTGTCCACATCATCCTCTTCATGCATGTTGTCTTACTCCAAGCTGTATAGGCTCGAAAGCCTACTACCAATTAAGCATTGTGGCGGAGGCGTGGCCCCGGGCGCAGCTGCAGGGGAGGAGTGGAGCGGAAGGCTCAACGGGGCGGCGCCGCGAGGCCGGTAAGAACAGCTGATATTGTTTATGGACTGATGATGGTCTCCTCCGCTGTGTTTATAGTGAGACGAGGAGGAGCGGCCGGAGGAGATCAGCTGGGCTCGAGCTGTCAGACGGTGCGACTGAGTCAGCTGTCAAAATACAAATATATCAATAAACGTGGAAGTTGGCTATACCTGCCTGTGTGTGCGTGTGTCTGTGCTGGGTGTACTCTACAAGCATATTAGGTGATGTGCATCTCTGTAATGAGAAGGGGTGTGGTCTAATGACATCAACACCCTACATCAGGTGTGCATAATTATTAGGCAACGTCCTTTCCTTTGGCAAAATGGGTCAAAAGAAGGACTTGACAGGCTCAGAAAAGTCAAAAACAGTGAGATATCTTGCAGAGGGATGCAGCAGTCTCAAAATTGCAAAGCTTCTGAAGCGTGATCATCGAACAATCGAGCGTTTCATTCAAAATAGTCAACAGGGTCGCAAGAAGCGTGTGGAAAAACCAAGGCGCAAAATAACTGCCCATGAACTGAGAAAAGTCAAGCGTGCAGCTGCCAAGATGCCACTTGCCACCAGTTTGGCCATATTTCAGAGCTGCAACATCACTGGAGTGCCCAAAAGCACAAGGTGTGCAATACTCAGAGACATGGCCAAGGTAAGAAAGGCTGAAAGACGACCACCACTGAACAAGACACACAAGCTGAAACGTCAAGACTGGGCCAAGAAATATCTCAAGACTGGTTTTTCTAAGGTTTTATGGACTGATGAAATGAGAGTGAGTCTTGATGGGCCAGATGGATGGGCCCGTGGCTGGATTGGTAAAGGGCAGAGAGCTCCAGTCCCACTCAGACGCCAGCAAGGTGGAGGTGGAGTACTGGTTTGGGCTGGTATCATCAAAGATGAGCTTGTGGGGCCTTTTCGGGTTGAGGATGGAGTCAAGCTCAACTCCCAGTCCTACTGCCAGTTTCTGGAAGACACCTTCTTCAAGCAGTGGTACAGGAAGAAGTCTGCATCCTTCAAGAAAAACATGATTTTCATGCAGGACAATGCTCTATCACACGCGTCCAAGTACTCCACAGCGTGGCTGGCAAGAAAGGGTATAAAAGAAGAAAAACTAATGACATGGCCTCCTTGTTCACCTGATCTGAACCCCATTGAGAACCTGTGGTTCATCATCAAATGTGAGATTTACAAGGAGGGAAAACAGTACACCTCTCTGAACAGTGTCTGGGAGGCTGTGGTTGCTGCTGCACGCAATGTTGATGGTGAACAGATCAAAACACTGACAGAATCCATGGATGGCAGGCTTTTGAGTGTCCTTGCAAAGAAAGGTGGCTATATTGGTCGCTGATTTGTTTTTGAATGTCAGAAATGTATATTTGTGAATGTGGAGATGTTATATTGGTTTCACTGGTGAAAATAAATCATTGAAATGGGTATATATTTGTTTTTTGTTAAGTTGCCTAATAATTATGCACAGTAATAGTCACCTGCACACACAGATATCCCCCTAAAATAGCTAAAACTAAAAACAAACTAAAAACTACTTCCAAAAACATTCAGCTTTGATATTAATGGGTTTTTTGGGTTCATTGAGAACATGGTTGTTGTTCAATAATAAAATTATTCCTCAAAAATACAACTTGCCTAATAATTCTGCACTCCCTGTAATCTTTGATAAGCCAGGGCCAAACCAGCTCCGATCAGCAAGAACCCTGTTATCATGGTTCCGAAAAGGTTGATGTCTTCAATGTCCTCCATCGACAGCCCCGCCAGGCACACGACCCTCCAGTTATGCCACCCGTCCATCGTGTCTCCGGCAGGGAACGTCCCTCCAGGACACTCAGTCTCACCCGAGCCCAGGCTTCTAGTTGAGAAGAGGGTGTCAATTGCATTCAGGGACCAGTTGATCAAATCCATAATTCCTTGTTTAGGTTTTAGAGAACAGACTGTGAGAGAGTTCCAGGGCAAGAGTAAAGAATAGACGAGACTAGACAAGGACACAAGAAGCTAAGCAGGGAAGGTCAGTGTTGGGAAGGTTACTTTTAAAATGTATTCCACTACAGATTACAGATTACAGATTACATGCCCCAAAATGTATTTTGTAACGTATTCCGTTACGTTACTCAATGAGAGTAACATAATACTTTGGATTATTTAATATATTATCATGATTTTTACAGCTACATGAATGTCCTATTGCTGTGTGATTTATTACTGTTACTGAAGGTTACTCTCCACACCAACACCAACTAGATGTTTAAATCTTAATATAAATGAGTAACAGTAGGTGGACATTAGGTAAGGCTGCACTTTTTGCAGCGATCTCGTATAGAAAACTATTCCTCGCGTATATAAAACAGGTCCGCGGCTCCGAACCGTAGTAAAGGGACCTCTGGCTGATACGTCGGGTTCGTGTCGGCTCGTAGCTGAAAACTAGCTTTACTTTGTTGTCTTTGCTAGCAAGAGACAGAGAGAGGCGTTGAAAGGCTGCTGCAACAGAACTTATTGTTTCAGAGGAAAACACGAACACAGCGTACAGTCAAGTCTTAACAGCTTACTCACAGCTGGGCTCGTCAGGCTCTCTGTTTGGCTGCAGTGGTTATTATTATATTTACATGCTTCCAGCTCCCGTTTCTGCTCGGTGACAGCTCCTACTTTTCCTTTCTCTCCCTCCTCGCTCACAGACACATCACGAGTATGGCAGTCCATTCTCCCTGCAGCACGGACTACACTGCCCATCAGGCTGCATGCTTTAGGGCGATGCCTGTAACACTCTGCCTGTTGCCTTCATGTTAAATCATTTTAAAAAATATTTCTTCACGTCATTGTCAGATGCGAGATTGAGACACGGGCATTTGAGCCTCTTAATGCATGTTTTCTTTGGGTTTCCACCGACGTGGAATTACCAAAAATAGAGAGGGCGTAGCCTAAAATATGAAACAGGAAAAGACCGCCGTGTAATCCCTTTATTTCAACAAAGTAACTGTATTCTGAATACCACCTTTTTAAACAGTGACTGTGACGGAATACAGTTACTCATATTTTGTATTTTAAATACGTAACAGTGGTACATGTACTCTGTTAGTCCCCAACACTGGGGAAGATAAACGAAGGGGAGAGGAGAAAAGTGTGACCACCTTTGCCAAGAGATGATGGACTTTTGGAAAATGAATGATAGGTACTCAGTTAATGCTAGCTTACTTGGTTAGCAAGCTGCATTCATAAACATCATGGGTAAAACACAAAGACAGACATATTGGCTAATTGTTGTTATGTAACAGACTAAGAAAATACTGAAAAAGTAATTCATCAAAACACAAAAACCTCTGTGATGATCTGAAACCCACAGCAAGCCTATTAATCAGATAATCCATTAAAAATATTCCACAAAGCCTCCTAAAGCACACACACACACTGAAGAGCTGCAATCTAACTCAAAGTAGTGGATGAAGCCTAACAGACAAACCTTTCTGGAGTCCTCTGTTTGGATACCTGTCAGTCAAAGTGGCCACACCCCCAACAACAGTGGCCCACAGCTCATTGAAGTTGGAGACCTCTGCACTCGAGGAACTGCAGCGTGTGGCCCGTCCAGGTCGGCTTAATTTTTGAGCCGTGGAGGTCGTCACTTGGTTAACACGAGACCGATGGTGGTCGGTTTATTATTTGGTTCACTGGTTCAATACGTGTCAGCATGGTGTAGCTCATTCTACAGCTTGTTTAAAAGTATGTCTTTATGCCTCATACCCAGCCGTAGCAAGCTTCTGCTTCACTGTGTTAAAGGCTGTTTTGACTCAAGCTACCACAAATCAGCATGAAATTACACAATGAAATTAACACAAGCTGTGAGTAATTAATGGAACAATAGAGTCATTTGCTGTTAGAGATTCAGCATGTAGCCGTTTCTTCATTCTTAATGAATCTTTTTACATAATTCATTGAAAAACAATGTTACATTTTACTGTAACGAGTACAGAGATGAATCATTTTGCAGATTTAGTTCTCCTCATGGCGTACCGATGATTTATGACAATTCCAACCTGGAAGCGCTTCGTGTGAGTCTGTTTCTTTTCAGACAGCATCAGAAAGCAGACAGATGGACACCGGCCGATAAAATAGAGCCAGACCAGCAAGTTTCTGAAAAACAGACAATCATGGGAGCGCACACATAGTTAACCTACTTTTCTGGTAGAATATACTACTATTGAACAGTACAGGGAGTGCAGAATTATTAGGCAAATGAGTATTTTGTCCACATCATCCTCTTCATGCATGTTGTCTTACTCCAAGCTGTATAGGCTCGAAAGCCTACTACCAATTAAGCATATTAGGTGATGTGCATCTCTGTAATGAGAAGGGGTGTGGTCTAATGACATCAACACCCTACATCAGGTGTGCATAATTATTAGGCAACGTCCTTTCCTTTGGCAAAATGGGTCAAAAGAAGGACTTGACAGGCTCAGAAAAGTCAAAAACAGTGAGATATCTTGCAGAGGGATGCAGCAGTCTCAAAATTGCAAAGCTTCTGAAGCGTGATCATCGAACAATCAAGCGTTTCATTCAAAATAGTCAACAGGGTCGCAAGAAGCGTGTGGAAAAACCAAGGCGCAAAATAACTGCCCATGAACTGAGAAAAGTCAAGCGTGCAGCTGCCAAGATGCCACTTGCCACCAGTTTGGCCATATTTCAGAGCTGCAACATCACTGGAGTGCCCAAAAGCACAAGGTGTGCAATACTCAGAGACATGGCCAAGGTAAGAAAGGCTGAAAGACGACCACCACTGAACAAGACACACAAGCTGAAACATCAAGACTGGGCCAAGAAATATCTCAAGACTGGTTTTTCTAAGGTTTTATGGACTGATGAAATGAGAGTGAGTCTTGATGGGCCAGATGGATGGGCCCGTGGCTGGATTGGTAAAGGGCAGAGAGCTCCAGTCCCACTCAGACGCCAGCAAGGTGGAGGTGGAGTACTGGTTTGGGCTGGTATCATCAAAGATGAGCTTGTGGGGCCTTTTCGGGTTGAGGATGGAGTCAAGCTCAACTCCCAGTCCTACTGCCAGTTTCTGGAAGACACCTTCTTCAAGCAGTGGTACAGGAAGAAGTCTGCATCCTTCAAGAAAAACATGATGTTCATGCAGGACAATGCTCCATCACACGCGTCCAAGTACTCCACAGCGTGGCTGGCAAGAAAGGGTATAAAAGAAGAAAAACTAATGACATGGCCTCCTTGTTCACCTGATCTGAACCCCATTGAGAACCTGTGGTCCATCATCAAATGTGAGATTTACAAGGAGGGAAAACAGTACACCTCTCTGAACAGTGTCTGGGAGGCTGTGGTTGCTGCTGCACGCAATGTTGATGGTGAACAGATCAAAACACTGACAGAATCCATGGATGGCAGGCTTTTGAGTGTCCTTGCAAAGAAAGGTGGCTATATTGGTCGCTGATTTGTTTTTGTTTTGTTTTTGAATGTCAGAAATGTATATTTGTGAATGTGGAGATGTTATATTGGTTTCACTGGTGAAAATAAATAATTGAAATGGGTATATATTTGTTTTTTGTTAAGTTGCCTAATAATTATGCACAGTAATAGTCACCTGCACACACAGATATCCCCCTAAAATAGCTAAAACTAAAAACAAACTAAAAACTACTTCCAAAAACATTCAGCTTTGATATTAATGAGTTTTTTGGGTTCATTGAGAACATGGTTGTTGTTCAATAATAAAATTATTCCTCAGAAATACAACTTGCCTAATAATTCTGCACTCCCTGTATAGCTTTAATGCACATAAAAAATCAGCTGCTTGTTTAAGTGAAAATAAATGAATGGGGTTTTTTTTTTTGCACTAGTAAAGTTGTGGAGTTGTATTTTGTCTCGCATCAATTATATCGTCAGTTATATTGTTATCGCAAATTTTCGAATATATATCGTGATAAATATTTTTGGCCATATCGCCCTGCTCTACTTTGCGGTTGTAGGCGGTGCTGTTGCCATACCAGGTGGTGATGCATCCAGTGAGGATGCTCTCAATGGCACAGCGATAGAAGGTCCTGAGGATGCGGGGGCTCATGCCGAATCTTTTCAGTCTCCTGAGGAAGAAGAGGCGCTGTTGCTGGGATGCGGGGCCTCCCTGCTACTGCAGATATGGAGGCGGTCTGCCTTCCTCCACCTCAGAGAGAAGGGTTAAATCTCCTGGGTCTGGGTATGGTTTGCCCCTCTGGGTGCAGGGGTACCCGGACCTGGGATATAGAGTACGTTTGGGGAGTGTGAATGTGTGTGCAGTGTCTATTTGTGTCTGTCTCCACGTCGGGTGAGTACCGAGTATTTGTTTGTGTATATGGGGGTGGGAATGCACGTTTGTTTCTGCGTGCGCCTGTTTGTCTGTGTCTATATGTCAGCGGGGTCTTAGACTCCACCTCTCTGGGAACATCTCAGGCTCTCCGAGTTATGGAGGTGTGTCTCCCCTCACCACACTCCCTGCCAGTGGCTGATGCCCTCAGACGTTGGTGTGTTGGTGGTTCTTGGTGTCTGGGCGCTCATGTATGTACCGACTCATTCCTGGTGGCCGATTGGCGGGGCCTGGCGCCTGTGGCCCGGCTGGGCCCCTTCCGAGGGTGGGGTGCCCTCAGGCCTGTGGCCTCTGGGCCTGAGGTCCGGTCCTCTCTGGCACAGCTGGCGGCCCGCGGGCTCGCGGGCACGTCACTGCAACCCCCTCTGGCCTCTGCTCCGTGGTTGCTGAGTGACCTCTCGTTTGGGGCTCTCCTCAGCTCTTCCCAGGAGGGTGGCACGGTTCCCCCTTTGGTGGTCCTCCTTGGGTCCTCGTACTCTGGGGCCTGGATCTCCTCCATTCCTGCTTCATACCCTGGGGGACGGGGCTATGGCTCCCCACACTCCCTAGCAGATCGTTACATGGAGAAACCTTTGGAATACAAGCGTGCTGATCCACACAGGTGTGCACACAGGTGTTCACTGACACAAACTACACCTTTCTTGGCTGCTGCCTCACAGCACATTGTGCGCTGTTGATCTTGCGTGCTGCACAATAACATGTAATATTTAGTATCTACTGTTATCTACTGTTAGCTAGTATATTGTGATGGTGTTGTATTTATTATGTTGCTCTTTCTTGTTTGTTTTCTCTTCTGTTTTTCTTATCTCCATACAGGTGATCCAGGTGTTTTGTTTGTTTTTCTTTCTTCTTCCCCCCCTTTCTCACCATCTCTTCTCCCCTCCTCTATTTTTCTTTCTCTCCCTCTCTTTCTTTCCTTCTTTCTCCCTGTCCTATCCCCCAGTCCTGTCTGTCCTGTCTGTAACAACCGAAAATCAAATCAAATAAATACATAATTATAATAAAGGTCAATCAAATGGACCAATATGGCAAGGCCATGATGATCCACTTGGTAAAATAAATCCGCTTGGCATCTTTCTTGGCCTTCAGACAACAATTCTGATGCTAAAGATCCAAACGGGACAGGTAAAAAAAAAAAAAAAAGACTGATCAGTCTGTCATTCACAGCTCAACTCAGTGCCTCTCATCATCGTTAGCCTAATCATCTTCCCTTGGCAGCTGATTGCTTTTACCACACTAATAATCCAGGAAGATAGACCCAACAGCACACACGCATACGCTATTATCAAAGAAGAACGTGTGCTGATGTGTGACAGCTGCGTTCAACTCAGGATCATCCGCCACGTTGAGTTGCTGCCAGAGGAAACAGAAAGAAAGTGCTTTAGTTTTGATTTCTCCAGCAGCGCGGTGAGGAAGGGAGAGTGGAGAACGGCAGTGAAATTCATTAATTCCACCCATTTGCCAGTCAAAGCTTCTGCTTTTTCTCAACCAGACTGAACATAAACAAACACAATCATGTGCAAATGAGTCCAAATGAGATGTGACAGTTCTATTGGGCTTAATTTATTAGCAGTGATTATGTAGGCCCGCTTTCCACTGGCAGCCAGCAGAGACGACTGAGCGTAAATGAAAGAAATCAGCAGCATTATGAAAAGTGGATATTATTAATAGTGATGGCTAAAGCTGCTGGCATGATTAGATTCATTTAAGCACTGATATGCTCAGCCTTTATGAGATAAATTGTGATGTTTTTTTCCTTTTGCTTGTGGAGCACTAAATTCAAGCCACAAACGAGCTTTTCGAGGCTGCCCTGGGCTCTATTGTCACAGCAGGGGTTAAAAGGACACTATGAATTTTTAATGCATTGTTTTGAGTTTCTACATAATATCACAGTGTGAAGCACTCTCGTGGCAAGTAATATAAATATATGTAAAAGACATGAATAACCTGAGCTGATTATCTGAAAACTTGCCCAGAGTTAGCACTTCAAAACTTGTACAAACCCGAAGTCTGTTAAAGTCTCATTCAGTGTCATTAAAGAAAGAAAATTAAATTCAGCTGAAATTGCAGAGGAGTTGGTGTTATGATTGTGCCGAACTTCAAATTAAACGTACGGAAAAGAAGCAGGTAGTGTATGGATGCGAGGTACCATCAAAAAGCGCAGGAAGTAAAAACCACCTGTGATTTAAACTGAACTGAGTTACCCTTAAAGCCATCATCCTGTGAATCCACAGATAGCCTTCTGGCTGCTTGTGCATAAATTTTAATCTGCAACCTAGCATTACATCTGCATTACTCATACTCTCATAACACATACTATAGGGCCCAAATATTAAAATTAGTATAAGGGTCTTTATTTTGACATGCTGGAGGGTATCCAGCGCACATCGCAGAGGCATAAATGTGATCAACAGAACACAACTATGACCTTTAAAGGAAGGCAGGCCACATTTGAATCAGAAACAGTTTTTGATTTTTAGTTTTTGTTACATTTCTCATCTTGACTCTCCAGCAAAGCACCACAGGATCATTTTCCTGACATTACTACAGTACATATAACACTGTATGCACTTATAAAAAAGATTTAATCTACATTTTACCCATTTGTCCTAGTCCCTGCCTTCAGGCTATGAATGCTTTACTATTTACACAGATGGGCAAAGAGGAAAAGGGAGTGAGGAGCAGGCTATCCATTTTCCACACTTAGATGACAGTTTGCAGTTAATGATCTCAGTTGTCGCAGGGGAGGTACTGATATCACGAGGCATTTGCATTGCTCTCACCTGTCATCGAGAAAATCAAATTCAGCGACATCCTTCTGATTGATAATGTGATCAGACTGTTGGCTTTGACTCTCGTGGCCAGGGGGACCTGAATAATGAACCAACTCGAGCCGATGGGTCGGCTCAAGCTGCCGTGCTGGAGACCAGGCTGATTTCTCACAGGGGAAGCTCTGCAGTCCTAGGGTCACACGATATGAAGTCTCTGGGTGGGAGCTGCAGTCACATTATGTGACACAGAAAGATGACTGGCTCTAACAACACAAGCTGCTGAATTTGTTAGAGGAGGTTTCATTTCTCTTTTGTTAAGCTTTTTAACAATATTTCGTCACCATCATTTAAAGTGGATGGTAACAACGACTGAACCACAGAATTAAAAATGTTTCTTCACCACACAATCGATTTGAACTCTAAGAGTCAGAAAAAGTCTTTTATGTGTGCGTGTTTGTTCCAATGTTTAATTTGCCACATTAGTATCATTTGCATGCTAGAGAAGAAAACAGAAAGAACACACAGAAGAGCCTTAATTAGGTGTGTGAATATTCTCCATAACTGCTGTAGCTTTGGTCGTACTGTAAACATGAGTGTGTGTCTGTGTGCATGCAGCTGTTGACGTTTTTCTGCCAGGTCCTGGAATAGTTGAAGACATGTTATAAGCATGGATTAGGTCTTATTGTTGCTCGAGCTATATTCAACACCCAGAGTCCAGTGTCTATCTGCTGTCCTCTTATGTGAATGTCAGGTTATGAGTATCAGGGAATACCTTTGGCAGGTAATTTACTTGTAGTTTAAACATTATTCCAAAAAAGCTAACTGACTCCTGTCCCAATGACACACACATTCACTGTTTTCTATGCCCAGGCCCAGCACTGACCAAAGCTGGTATTCAGCATCAGTCCCAAAGATACTTTAACATTCAGACTGCAGCAGCTGGGGAATCGAACCACCAACCCGTCAAATGGTAGCCTACTCACACTGAGGCACAGCCACTCTACTAGTGTAGCTAACATCTGCAGTGCTAGCAGATGTTAGCTACACAATGCGGTTATGCATTCCTTCAGTCAAGCAGGTGTCTGTTTGTTACTCTAATAAAGCAAACATATAACCACTTATATTCTGCATCAAAGTGCCACGGCGACGTCTGTCTTTGAGCATGCTATGCTAGTATGCTAGTTACTGGTTAGCAAGGCAGCTAGCAGCTAGTCATTAACATTCCTAAATTAAATGTCAGTTTACTGTATTCAGTATATCTTCCAAATGGACATCTGCAAAGTCAGAAACTGCTGCTAAGTTTGACTTAAAAACCTTCATAACCTTGTAATTCTACAACACAAACGTCAGTTAGCTCCACTTTACACACAACACTCACTGAACGTCACAAGAAACACTGCTTAAAACATTGACTGCTACGTAACAGATAGGGAACCTATACAGAAAAAGCTAACATTGCCATAAATACAAACTGTATGGTGGGTAAATTCTTTTTCAAACTAACCAGTTCAGACTAATAATAATATGGTTTATTGGGCAGTGCAGCTCATTACGACCTGTGCTCTAGGAGTTATTATTAGAGTTAGAGTTTCTATCTATTTGTTATAGAGTAGTATTAAATTTGAAGACAGAAGGCATGAGACTTTCACAAATAATGTGACATACACTAAAAACACAGTAGTAAAAGGTCAGGGATTATGTGCAAACATGTCAATCTTACACGATAACGTCCACATAACACCTAATTATTAGCTAATTAATGTAGTCTTTTTGCCAGGATAAGTTTAATGTCAGTTTTGTTGTCTTTTCAAATGGGAGAAAAAAATTCCTCTGCATGTTTCCTGACCAGCCAATGTACCAGTACGTCAGTCCTCCAGAGTGAACCTGACAAATCTGTCTAGACCGCACAGCGTACCTGCTGCTTGTAGGTGAGCACAACACTGTGCACATAAAAGCAGCCGAACCTTCTCAGTCCAGCAAAGGGAGTCCAAAGGAATATCACATTTTAGCTCGCTTGTGATGATCTGTTTTGGAACCAGTCGCATTCACTGACTGACGAGCTCGTAGCCAAAGCCTTAAAGCCCATTACATGTTCTGATTGTCTCAATCTAATGCACTAATTGAATGCTATCCCTCAGCTACTTTTCATCATTGAAGGGCCCATGCTGGTGAACTGATTTGGATATAATTTGCACAGCGAGGGCTTCAATCACAAGAGACAAACATTTTCCCTCTCATTAAAGAGCACATTAAAGATTATCTTCTCTAGTTGCCACAGTGACTCTATCTAATATGATTTGCTGGAAATGTGCAGAGAACAATTTCCCCGTGTGATCCAGCGAGACTTGTAGTTTCTCTTGCCTCGTCTCTTTTTTGCAGTAAGTGAGTCTAAAGAGACCTCTTTGATCTTGTCTCATTGCTCTCAATACTCCAGACTGAATTTAAATCACAAGCCCGACTATTTTAAGAACAAAGCTGCCGTTGTGCTGAACAAGGGAAAAGAGGAGCTCGCTTTTATTTCTCCCACTACCCTGTCAGAATGAAATTTGCTCAGTAGTACGGGAAGCTGTGCTCATTAGTGTGTGTCATCTGAATCCGCAGTGTAGCTGTGCTAAAAATGAGCTTCATGGGTGTGTGTGATGTCACTGTGTGACAAATCTTTAAGACAATTATGTCTTTGTGTTTGTTAATAACACAGAAACACATGTAGAGATGACTGAGGTGTGATCATTTAACACAGCGGTCCCCAGCCTTTTTTGCACCGGTTTATGTCCGACAATATTTTCACAGACCGGCCTTTAAAGTGTCGCGGATAAATACAACAAAATAAAACCAGTACTGGTTCCAAA
This sequence comes from Aulonocara sp. 'chitande type north' Nkhata Bay, assembly GCF_057382095.1. Lineage (NCBI taxonomy): Eukaryota > Metazoa > Chordata > Actinopteri > Cichliformes > Cichlidae > Aulonocara > Aulonocara sp. 'chitande type north' Nkhata Bay. The sequence continues at coordinate 1,720,672 of NC_141353.1, forward strand.
AAAAGATGATTTGTTCATAACACACAGGAAAAGACCCAGGGAAACCGAGTTGATAATAAAAACGATAAAAACCCTGAAAACCATAAATTTCACATCCGAGCCTCAACTCGACCCGGTACCAAACCACTCACGGGCTGCTACCGGATCGTGGGGTTGGGGACCGCTGATTCAACAAACCACAGGACAGCATACTGCATGCTTACAGAAACTGCTTTGACTATGAGCGCTCCTTCTTGCTTTTAAAATACATGCATGGCCCTGTTTACATTTGTTATGGCCCATTTATGCTCTCTGTTGTCGTCCTCACGTTCGGTGGTTCACCACTCGATTTTTTTGCAAAAGCGTGGAGCGATGGAGGGCTTCCCTTCCATCTGTGAGCACACTCAGGTCTCAGAACAGGCCATGCTTCTCCTAGTAGACCGAGCTGTGAGCCTTTATTTGGCAGGTTCAGCCTCAGTTATGGACATCTTGTGGTAATTATCATCCTTTCTGTATATATTTGGGTCACATATCCTTGGTACTGATCGCTAAAATATTGCATCCCTTTGTGGTTTGCTCTTACTTTGACTCCCCAACCGGAGTGGTCAGTATCAGTGTTTAAAACAGTCTGCATACGTTGCAAACACTGTCAGCATTGCAGAGGTGTTTTCTCTTCTGCATTCAGCCTGTGTGAAAAGTCTTGCTCTTATTTTTTATGATTGCCCTTTTCAAAGAAGCCAGCAAACATGCCACCGGAAAGGTCAGGAGGATCTGAGTAACATTAACAGTCTTCACAGCCACTTTTCTGCCCGTCTCAGCCAAAAAAAACACCCACCTCATCCACAGGTAACTCTTAAGGTGGAAAAGCTGTTTGCAGACCTTGTATAATAATCTGTGAGTGTTGTCTGTCCTCTCCGACTCTTGCCCTCACACACTGCTGGTATTTCTACTGCTTTTATTTTGCTGACTGACAAGAAAATCACTGGCACAGTTTTTCTCGCCGTAAACAAGGAGGGGAAGTGTCAGAGGTTGGAGACATGGGGATTTAAGCTCGAAGAGGATCCAGGCTGAAAGCCACGTAAAACCATGCTCATAAAATTGCAGGACTCTCTGCAGGAGGTTTGAAAGATGCATGTAGCGGTGCTCTGACAAACTCAGCATTGCTTGGGAAAAATATGAGACAGGATGAGCTGCTGTACTGCCTCTGGATTCTCTCACATGGGGGCAGTGTTGCACCATCTGTTGTGCACCTCCCCCACCTCGTCCTCTTGGTGTGTTCTTAATCATCTGGAGGCATGCAGCAGGCGGCATCTGCTCTGGGCCTCCTATTTCCTCCTCTGATGTTGTCTGTGATAAAAGACAACCACAACAGAGGCAGCCAAATCCCACAATTATCAACTTCATGCGGAGTAACTAAATTATCTAGACTTTTATTTTTATTTGGGGGGGGGCTGGTTGACAATTCCTCATCCTTCACTGCTCCCCCCATAAACTAAACTGATGATTTTGGATGCAAATAAAGATTTAAATAATCATTTCTTGTTGATGTCATTCTCACAGTTTGCTTTTCAAAATTCATATTTGCACATATAACATGTGGTTGTACAGTAATGCCTTTACCTTACCCTATAAGGTCTGAGCCATTAAATAATTACCAAAAACAAACAAACTGGAGGGTTTATTGAATCTTCTGTCAATTAAATAAAATAAATAAATATCAGTGTGTAAAAGTCAAAGTAAACTTTATTGTCATCTCTGCTACAGTGTATCGAGAGACGAGACGACGAGGCAAAGTGTGCAAAACACAAACAATAAATATAAGAAGAGTAAGAAATAAATATACACTTTAAAATATATGAGTTTTCTTTTTTTATTATTTTTGCAACACCTGGAATTTTTGTGCAAATTATTATGGATCACACTGATGATGTAGAGCTCTCCCAAACGCCCTAACAGTACCGTAAATATGACATACGTGGGGTTACAAACTAAAAAGTCACAGACCTGCGGGAAGCACAGAGGGAAGCTCTCTGTTTAAATCGAGTTTAAAATAATTAAAAATAGAATATTTTTAATTTAAGGATTTAAATGTTTGTATTCTTTCAAAAGGCTGAAAATAAAGAGGATTGTTGACAGCAGCATGCCAGCCTAATTAAGAAGAGGGACCTTTCAGAAAGTATCAAGTGACCCCAGTAATAAGTGGATGTGTCCCCTAATACGAGTGAGTGTCTGGTTTATTGGCTCACAGCAGGATAGTTTTCTTCAGGGTTCACAGTACCTATTGATTTGGCGAGCCGATGCTGGACTGTTCCCTTGGCACTCGGTGGCATCTCTCCTTTCTTTCTTTTGTTCTTTCTTTCCTCGCCCCAGTCTGGCACCAGTCATCTCAGGACAACTGCCGCCCAGGAAGATGGTATCTGTTGCGGGTGGGCATGTTGTTGTTTGTTTCATTAAACATGACCCGAGTGCACAGTAGATGAGGCGCTTCACACGGACAGTGCATGCATTTATTTTGATGGTGCTGGGGGGAACGAGAGGAAAACAAATTGATTCTGAAAAAGCTTTAACAGCATCTGGATCCTAATAAGAAATGGGATGTTTGCTAAATGAGCTCAGCAGGAAATACTTCCTATTAAATATTCCGTGTGCCGATGTGATGAATTTCCTCTATATCACATAGACAAATTATATTTAACCCATGAACTGTTTCCAAAAAGGAAGACTGAGCTATAGTGTTTCTGCTCTATGCGATAATGAAAAGTGTGACCTCTGACCTCTTTCAGAGGTCACATTATGGTAAGGAAGAACAAAACAGCCAAAGAGAATATTGGAGCAGGCTCTCTCATATTACCAGAATCCTATATATTCACAATTGGACAGACTTTTGCTGAGCTGTGTATTTTCCACCTGCTGATTGAAAGAGTCTCCCCCTGCCTTTCTCTCTGGCTCAATAGGCTGGCTCAGCCTGCTGGATCTCCAGGATGGATGGAGGGATTTACAGATATACTGATACAAAAGGACACAATCTGTAAACCAGTGAGAGCGTGGTTGGCAGACAGTATATTCCTGCTGACAAAAAGTACGATACTGACAATACTGATACTCACTTGCTCATTTCTTCCTTCTTGCATCTCTGCCCACCAGCCATCAGTTTTTAATTCTTCTTTCTGGGAACGTCTACATTCCTGCAGTAAAAAGTCACTGCTGGATCTGATTTCAGACCACTCTGTGCTGAGAGCACATAGAAATAAAGACACATGGAGATTGTTCCTATTTCAAGGCATTTCTGTCAAGCTATGTTCTAAAAACTGCAGCAAAAACATTTAAGCTGTAAACAATCTGAATAAATGAGAGGATGAGAATATCACTCACATTATGACCTGTGAAAAAGCATTATTATTGACTTGTTCATTTCATTTGATCTTTAAATAAAGATTTATTTTCTTTCCTTTTCTTTTTCAACACTTGTCCAGGTTTGAGTTTCAGGACCAGCAGCCTAAGCAGACGCGTCCCGAGCTCCACAACCATGACTTCCAGCTCACCCTGGAGGCATCCAGCACATCACGTCTGAGTAGAAGGAACGAACACCTAAGAGTCAGTTCAGGGTCTGGCTGCTGGGCTGTGGTCGGCATGGCTTTGGTTAGCTTAGCATTAGCATGCTGGCTGTGCAGGTGCTTGCAAAGCCAAAGTTGTATTAACAGCATAATGCAACTCTTACTGTCCTAGATGCACTGTGCTGTGCGCTCTCATCCTTTTGTGCAATAAAAATCAAAGTATTTTCCATATCCACGTTTAGACTGCGCCGCTACTTTCCTCCTCAAATGCACGACCAACACTTCCCAGGAATTGGACAACTAGGTTCTTGATTCCCATCCCGATTTATTTATGAGGTTAGTCTGAATTCCTTTTTTTTTTTTTTTTACCCAGATTTGAGCTGGCACAGTGGAGTTCACTGAGAAGTCAGAAATTCATCAAGAGTACACTGTAAAAAAGAAAAAGTTGAGAAAACTTTAAATTTCAAGGCAACATGATGCAAGAGATTTTTGAGTTTTCTCAACTTCTGCCAACTGTAGTTGACTTAACTAATATTTTCATGTTCTGCCAACTTGGATCTACTTGTTCACCTAATTAGGATAATCCTGTAAGTCTAACAAAGAAATTCTGGTTTTAATGCCATGTATTTCTGCCTTCACCAAACAAAGATATTCCTGTTGAATTAACATACAATTATTCCCTCCAAAGCCATGTATTCCTAAATTCACCAAACACAGATATTCTTGTTGAATAATCATACAATTCTTACTCCAGTGAGTTGAAAATTTACCAATATTAATAAAGAAAAATGTATGCTGTTATCGTACTTGAAAAAACACTCAAACAGATATAGAATAAAACAAAGCACAACTGAATGTTATGTAAAAACGTATTTATTTTTTTCAACAGTGCTTTCAGTATATTTCAGAAGGTCATGGGCAGTGGGGTGAATTTCTGTAAAAAAGCAAACAAACAGAAAAAAACGTGTTGCCAGTTTCTTTAGGGTGCTTTGAGCACCCCAGCAGAGACATTAAAATTCCAGAGTCCAGAAAAAAAGAAAAGTGTCCAGCAGCTTAGTCATTCACGTTCACACCCTGACTGTCCTGTAAAAGCTTAACTTAACTATTGCACACTAAATAGGGTAGTGCAACAAACAATTGCCTATGTACCCAGACATTGACATTTTACATGGGCTTACGATGATGAACTACAGAAGTCAAAAGTCATTAGAAATGTTACCATCAATGAACAGCGAACTATCAGGTAAAATACCAGTTCCATGCTTCAGGTGGAGTGAAAAACACTATAACAAATCTTTTAAAATCCTACAAGACAAAATTTCACCATAGATTCTCAATAATACAGATTCATCTGACTAATATTTACATTTCAAATAATCACTTATTCACTTCACCTTCATATTGACCGACCAGGTCAAAATGAACCATTCTGTTTTGACTGTTCCTTCTTTTCTCCCTTCTTCCTTTCCTCCCTCTTTCCTTCACTTATTCCTAATTAATTTTAACAGTTCAAACACTAAATATGCAACTCTTTGTAACAGGTGAACGATTATATAGAGGGAAAGGGGTTGAACTACTGTTTTTTTTTTTTTGTTTTTTTTTTTACATGACTCTACAATGCACTTGAACATGTTTAAGAACAAGTTAAACTCATGTCTGGCTTCCCCATTAACAGACACAGCAAAAGCTTTGTTTTTAGAGACCTTATGCGCTGTGAGCATCGAGAGCCACCGAGTTCAAAAAAGATGCCCTGAATTGCTTCAAAGGTAAACTCATCTGCTTTGGATAATCAATGTTGAGGGCATACAGAAGGCCAAAGAGGTATGCCAAGGCAGTAGAGAGGTCTGGAATGTTATGTAGCACGATGTCCCCTTCCAACACAACAGCCTGTTCTCAAACAGAAGTATTGGCATCATCATCTTGCAGGATGGTCAGGATGGCAACTGATGCACTGTTCAACACTGGTTCCAAAATGTCAGTGTCCTGAAGAGAAGAAAAGTAAAATATGAATTATTGAAAGCTAAGAAAAATTAAAGACAAAGTACATTTCTAAAGATCTTAACTTTAACCTCTATACCATGATGCTCATTTGACTCATGGAGGTTTTAAAAAGAAAAAGCTTATTTTCCTTTAATTAACGGCACAATATCTTTCACCAACCAACCTTGTGCTTGTGATGAGTTTTGTACAAAAATATTTTCTGCTGTTGAACTCCCACTAAAAATGCCCAGGTGCTCCTCAGCAGAAAAAAAAGCAGCGAGAGTTATGACAACTGCAATCCTCACCATAAAATTATCTGGACTGCACTGAGAAAGTGGACATTTCCATTTTGGATTAAATCATCTTTTAAAAACATCTCATAGCAATTAGTTTTGCTTGCATTACTTTTTTGTACTTACTAAGCACTTCAGGAAAACCTGTGTTGCATCCTCTCCGAGGAAAATGGGCAGGCCTCTCAGTGCTGCTGTCTTTCGGTGGGACACAATGTCAGATATCTAAAGAGTATTCAGTGGAAAACAAGCATTTAAATTAGTATAGTAACATGGTGTACCTACACACAATGCAAAATCAGAACTCTTATAGTAATGAAAATAAAATACAGATCAGGCCCAGCAACATGTAAAACTTAAAAAAACAAAACACCATTTTAACGATTTTACTTTCTTTTTACAAATTAAATAAAATACCGCCAAATAAAAACAAAGTAATGACTGATGACATTCATTTCCATTGATGTGTTTTGGCTGAAGCCAACATTTTTTTCTGTTATGACCAAGGTATACTCTCTTCTAAAAATGTCAGGTAAGGGAGCACTTACCTGTTCATCAAGTTTATCCAAGATGTCTTCCATGTCCTCACCAAGAGCTCCCTTCTTAGACCGGTATAGTTTCAGCAGGCCAGGCACAAATTTGTCGAGGGATGCATTGAACGTCCCCAGGAGGTCTTTGCTTGTGATCCGATGAAATTCTTCAGATATCTAAACAAGACAATAACCAAAATATTGCCATTTATTCAGCACAGAAAATTTCTGGGTAGCTGCCTTGTACAGTCTGCACCATGTTGTATGCCTGACTGTGTTATCAACCGCAAAATCTACTTCAAAAATCTCTCATGAATACACATTTTGCACAGGAATAGAAACACCCTCCACAAAAAACAGTATCAATATGCAAATATATATTATGTTCACACTGAAATGTGGAATTTTTGTGGATTTTTACTATTGAGTGTGACCTTGAGAGGTGTGATCGTAATGCTCCAGGTGTTTTAAATACACATACACAGTCTGTGTGAATGCATGGCCAATGTGCACCTTGTCCGTGATGAAGGCGGAAATGTTTCAAAAGAGTCTCTTGACTGGAGCTTGTGAATTTGCAAAATCGGCACTGCATGAACTCCACCCCTGAAACACAAGAGACATAGTCAATTTTGCCAAAAGCACTTTTGCAATGGGATAAAACATCCATATCTAACACACAGAAGGAATCCATAGATGCAGGAGCTGAATACATCAACAAGCCAAAACCAGAGACATCATGAAAAAAATATGTAAGGAATCATATTAACTTACATATAACCACTTGTCTACTATATCAAGTATATGATTGATAACATACATGACATGTAACATAAATGCAAGCTTGAATTCAAACATTTGTTTTGTTACTATGTTAAAAAAAATGCAATAACTCTAGAAAAAATAATACTATCTGTAACACAATACACATCAACAACACACAATCATTCCTTAAATATTGTCTCCTTCCCCATTATGTAAAAAGCTCTGAAAATGTAGCAATCTTATAATATAGAGCATGAAGTACAACTTTAATTTGCGTGTGACAATTAACTTACAGTACATTAGGCAGTCTTACACCAGCTGACAAACTGTCAAGTCAGCTTTAAACATTACTTTAAAGTAACAGTGCTATTGAAAAAGTGAAAAAACAATATTAGACAATATGCAAGTTACTTATATCACTGTCATATAATTGGCGCACATATCCTACACCGACCCATGAACGCGTCTCCATGACAACGCGTGCTTGGCCCAGTTTGTTGTCAAGGTTAACATAACGTTTTCATGCAAAGATAACATTGAAACTGGTTACAAAACAGGTAATAAGCTAATAAGTTTTACCATGGCAGAAGTGCTGTAAAAAGCCAGTGTGAGATACCGTCATTTAGTGATGTCTGTCTAAATATCAGAGTGTTTAACATTAAACATTACTTTTTGCGCTGGGCCACTACTCTGAGCTAAAACCTTCAGAGGCTGCTTGTAGCCCGATTACGACACAGCGGCGCCACGAAGGCTGCCCAAATTCATAGTGGACTCCTCTAAATGTGTCCGAGAAATACGTCCTCCTTACAATAAGCATCACTTAAAATGTTTGCAATATTGAAACATTTCAATATAATGTAGAAAAAAAACGAGAAAAAAAAGTTACGGATCGGACTCCCCGATCCTTATTGCGCATGTGCAAATTCTACCTGTGGAATTAGTTTTAATATTACTCTTTCTGGGTCACAAAATAAACTTTTAAGATATTTTCAGGCGTTAATGTAGCTGTGTAAATTGCTAATATCTGTTCAGTTTATTAAGACAACATATGCTTGCAAAAGCGCTCCGACGTTTTCGGAGACATCTGTTACCCACCAGCTCGATAGCTAGCCGGGGGGAAATCAATTAAGTCACTTAGATAACTTAAAAATGCTATTGTTGGCCTTTTTCAGTGTTTTACTAGTTCCATCCTCCCGGGTCCTCAGGAGGATGCAGCCTAGGAGCTTGTAGAAAATCTTAATAACACATGTAGTTAGCTTACCTGCTAGGGTAAATGGTCGGAGCTCCAGCACCTGTCCAAAAGAATTATACACTCCAACTGCAGAAGTGAAAATCCTCAATGGTCGAAAAATTGCAATTTACATCCAAATCTAGCCACGATGGTTCAAATTTTCTTAGGAGGTTTTTAGTCTAGAACACATGGTAAACCACTATCACACAGCTCAGGTCTGCTCAGGCTCAGTTGAAAGTTCGTTTGGTTTAGTTCAAACTTGTTCAGACCACATGTGCCAGTCATCTACGGGGTTTCCCACTGGTTCCCAACTTGACTCAGAAACTCTGCTCAAAAGTTGATAATCTTTGTTATGCTGTCTAGAAAATCTTAGTTAGGACAACAATGAAAGAAATTTGTTGGGTAGACAAGCTTTTTTAGGTTGTAAATGGAAAGTTTTATTTCTAAGTCAGTTTAATTTAAAAACTTTAGTGAAATCAACAATTGCTAGTTATCGTTTTTACAGTGTAAGATTCAACTGCTGAAACTGATTTTTCTGTTCGTAAATTCAAGTAAATAACTGAAATTTGTCATCTTAACCAAAAATATGTATATTTAAATAAATGCTGTGATATATTTTTTTGCCTGTTTTGTAAAATTGTAATTTTGAAAATTCATTGATGAGAACAATAATTCTATTTTGGCATTACAAATATAATTTTGATCAAAGAGCCTGCACATACGGCTGTAGCAGAAAAACTTACACTCCATGGTGATCTAATGATAACATATAAGCACACATATACTGTATAATGCTGTAGCAAGCTGAATAAATATCTGCAATTCCAATAAAAGCCGAGCATTTAGTGCTCATGTCTGATGTGTGCGACTATTATTACCCCGTTCAGTGTTTGATCACCTGCTCAGGTCACTTACTGCCCACTTAATCCTCTCTAATTAAAGTATTAAAAGGTGGAATGAAAACTAACAGACCTTTCACTCCTTCACGTCGGGTCGTCGGTCCATCTGCTCCATGAAAGTCACCCTGTGTAAAAAAACAACAAGCCTTTACTGCATCTGCAGCGATGCAGCACAAAACCCCATTATTACCTGTTCCTTTGCCCCTTGTAATATAAAAGAGATGTTATAAAAGCTCCTATTTGGATTTGGGTTTCATAATTAGACAAATAAAATCATGCTATGCTCAGCTGCAGTGAGCGTGCATGTGCTGAACGTCTGTCTGCTCGTAAAAAAGCTGGAGGCTGCGGAGGAAAGAGAAACTAAAGGGTCAGCTTTGCTTCACTGCTTTTGTCTCCAGTGTTGTCGGAACCATCGGCTCTTCTTCACGAACAAAACATCGTAAGGGACAAAATATTCACCCCTGCTTCATTTACTACATCTCCTAGTTTCTTTTTTCAAAAGCCAAATCTGCCAAACTGTCATTTAACCCAAGAACCTTTTGGAAAACAAATACTGACTTATCTGAAAATGTCTTGTTTTCTACAATGTAAGCACAAACATAACAGACTGTCTGGATGTTTCCTTTGCTCTTCAAGTGTTACTTTGTAACTCTCACTTCAGTGTTTTGTCCATCAAGTCGTTTTTTCCCCCAAATCTAATCCATCAACCCTTCAGGGACCCATCATTTCCATGTTGAAATACCTTAGTCTGATAAGCAGCCAGCAGGCTCTCGTCACATCTATGAAAGTCAACGCAACACAACCCTTTGCAGGTTGTAGCATGGATGGATGCTGGTGATATGCAAACACATGTAGAACAAATAAGTTGCACAGAAATCCTCACATGTAGAGGCAGAGCTGTGCATTTACAAAGTTAAAATGCTTGAACAGTAACATGATAACAAAGCCGTAAGTGTTGATAACGATCAGTGTGTTAACTTTTCTCACAGAGCCTGAAAGCTCGACATCAGAATGCAGCTTTTATTGCAGAAACCTCTTAGACTCTTACAGGAAGGATAGCACTATGTTGATTTTTACATTTTTCAATATTGCACTACTTTGTTATGCTATAAGTAGACTCCTGCACACATTAGAGGCTTTTGTTGTCAAAGATAGTAAAAGCCTATAAGAATAAATTAAATTTGTTTTTATTTGAACACTTTCTCGTTTTCACAGACACATTCGCTCTAAACCTAATAAACCAAACATAATTTGGCAGCACTTAAGTTACAACTTCAGAGATATCTGAAGTTAATGTTTGCTACCCACTTCCTGGGGAATCCTTGCAATAATGACATGCAGTAAAATCATACTGCATGTTAACAGCGTGCCATGATTTTATTTAAGAGCTTTTTCTGGAATGTAATTTGTAGTTAATTTGAGAACAATAAAGCTTTTTTCCCACCACAGCGAGCGCTGGTTGCTGGAAACATACAAAAATTTGTGCACACAATTAGTGTGTTTTAATGCTGCTCTAAACACAACACGCATTTTCTTTGCAAAATGTAGTCGGCAGCCAGCGTTACACGAGTGCCATTTGAACAGTAGGCAGTAAATCATCAGGAGAATTTTCCATGGCAACCATGCTGGTTAATGGTTGTGCTTCAGCTTAATGATATGCCTGGTGATAGAAATGTGTGTGTGTGTGTGAGAGAGAGAGAGGCGATAACAGGAAAGTCTCATGAATAATCATTAGATTAATGTCATCTACATCAACTGCATGTCAATAAGTGAGAAATTAAACTTGACGTTTCTTTCAGCAGCCATTAACAGTCGGTCCAATTAGCCAGTTGGACGGGGAAATGTTTCATTCTTTAATTTGTCTGATTCCAAATCAAACCAACTATAAATTAGTGGATGAAAAATGTCTCCATCAGCCAATAACTGCTGTCTTGTCATTGCTGCGGCTGTAATGATGTGGTACTGCAGTCAGTGCGTTCTGGTGTGTGTGTGCGCGCACACTGGGGGCTGCGTGTGCGCTGTATACCAACAACATCAGGTGTAGACTGCAGACAAATTAGGCTGTGTGTTCTGGAGATCTTGCTTCAACATCACAGACCTTTTGCTGTCATAATAACGATCTTGCACTCTTCATCACTCCCTCTCTCTGCACACATTTGGCTCTCGTAGCTACACTTTGGTTTTACATTTCTGGTTTCTGCTTCACTGACATGTAGCAGAACAACCAGCACTCCAATCCTGTTTGACGAATGTCGTCTCTAATTATTCACTCTGCTCAGATAAATGTCATAAATTATACCCTGTATTTCATTATATGGTGATTTGTGAGTGTGTTACAGTCTTGCAACAGATTTGTGTTTGTTTTTTCAGTATTTACAGGCTGATCCACACTTAGCATGTTTTATGTGATGAGCAAACACATGATGGTCAGTAACTGAGTGGCAGGAGGGACCTCGTGTTGTGTTTGATTAATGGAGCGCTATGAAGCTAATTGTGGGGCACAAATACATTGAGTGCATAGATACAGGTAGCAGCTCTCCTACCTCTAGCATATGGACACAGGTTACAGCAGCTACACCAATGAGTCATGACTCACTGCATTCACCTACACAGTAAATGGCCTGCATTTGTATAGCGCTTTTCTAGCCCCTAAGGACCCCAAAGCGCTTTACACTACATCCAGTCATCCACCCATCCACACACACATTCACACACTGGTGATGGCAGCTACATTGTAGCCACAGCCACCCTGGGGCGCACTGACAGAGGCGAGGCTGCCGGACACTGGCGCCACCGGGCCCTCTGACCACCACCAGTACACAGTGGCTGGCTCAGCTAAATCACGTTAGCTCATCTGCTGTTTCTTTCTTTTTTGTAACTTGGGATCTCAGACCCGTCACTTTCTTATGTGCCTGTCCAACCTGGAGTCTATTCTCGCTGCTGGAGCAGGTCGTCAGTCCATCACAGAGCTAATGCAGAGACACAGATAACTCTCACATCCACACATAAGCCAGTTTAGAACCATTAGTTATGCTAACAAGCATGTCATTGGACATAAACACGAAAAGGCCAACAAGAAAGTTTGAATCCCAACAGATCCAGGTGACTGTACTACTGATGAGTCACGTTTTATTTGGCGCCCTTAGCTGACACAGCTCTCCCCAGGAAAGGACCAGCAGTGGGACCCCGGGGCTGCATTTAGAAGATGACAAATTAAGTGTTAACTGCTGTGCAAAGAAAACGATGCAGAAACAACATGTACAAATGGCCTGGCTCAGTTACGGTGGAAAGTTAACACTAACCTGTGATTGGTCCAACCAGTCAAAATCATGAACAAATAAGGAGGCGAGAGAGACTAGCTTAATGAACATTTAAAAGAAGGGGTGAAGCAAAACAAATGCCCTGTCTGGACTTTCATACAGGTTTTCTTTTTATACATACAGTAACAGAGCTTTATTTCTCAGCTGGGTTTTAAAAAAGAAAAACTATTCGTCAGTTTAAACGTGATACTTTTGAAACATTAAAAAAATATAGACTTTAACTGAAATCATACTTTATGATTTTTGTTTACATTTGGAATGTATTGTGTTCACGACTAAGGATAAAGCGACGCCTCGCGGTGCTCTGATTCATCTGTTTTTACATCCTGAAGAACAGAAAGTTGCCGACTGCCTTATCAGACGAACCGCGTGCGCCGTCTCCAAGCACAAAGATAGATGTTTGTTTTCTTTACATAGTAAATCTGAGTTCGTTTAGTCTGTTCAATATTTGATGGCACTGCTCAGAGCTGTTATATAGTTTTTTTAATCCCCAAAAGTTGATTCTGTTCATCTGGACGTTTTCAGTGGGAGAAATGTTTCGTCGCTCATCCAGGTGACTTCTTCAGGCTCGGCTGACTGCAGGTTTCCAACCTTATAAACAGGACATTTGCATAATGAGTGAAACCAGGTCACTGAAGGAACAATGTGTATCCGTCATAGCAATAAGTCTGAATCTGGCTGAGAGCATTTATGAAGTAGAAGTAAACAGATATCAATGCCGAGTGTCCCAAAACATCCAGCTGCATGCTGGACAGCTGCTTAGCTGATCATCAACACAAAGCTCGTCAACAACTATTAAAAAATTCTCTAAAATATGATGATTTGCCGATTTTTCCCTTATTATTGAAAATAATGTCAGACAGAGGGGAGCTCGGGAAGTTCCCTTCATTCCCTGTTTGTTGGGTAGCTCATTAAAATTGTAACAAATAAAATACACACATCTATCTTATCTGGTAAGCTCAGCTCATTATAGAAATGAACCGAGTGCCGAGATACTCCCAGGAGGATTACCTCTGGGCATGTTTTGTTTGTCTGATACTTATTTTCTATGCTAGTATGTATAAAAGCTACAAGTCAATAATAAACTCTCTAAAACATTACTTTTCTGTAGAATACATTACTGCAGAGTTCATCGCTCTTTATTCCATTGATTTGTATTCTGAGTGCAATTTTGCACGTTAGGACCACCACATGTTTCTGCTTCTGCACCACACAGCACAGGGATCATCATTAATTAACCTGAGTGGAACTGTGTGGGTTTCTTATGTCTGCTGATATAGTATTTATTGACTTTTTGCATATGTTGAGTTTATCCGACTATGCGACTCTCTTCTGAAACGTGCGCTTCCATTCGGTCAAGCTTAAGTGTTTCTAGAAGAGAGGACGCCACTGATGATAAGCGACCTTCATTTGCACTCCTCTCACTTGCAGAGTGGGGTCAAATGCCAGACAACTTATATGCTAAGTCAACAAGTGCTGCCATCTGCCTGTTCATTAAATGCTGACCTTTCACTAGTTAAGTGGGGTCACTGAGGAGCAGAATAAAAGCAGCATCCGTTCAAAGTACATAAACACATAATAGCTTGCCCTCAGTTGTGTGGGTTGGCTGAGCTTATAAAAGAGCTAATATGTTAGCATTCTGTCACTCTGTTTAACTCTCCAGCTCACAGCACTTAAAATGTGTGGAAAAAAACAAATTTGCAATTAATCTGGTGTCTGCACTTCCAGTGACAGCAAAACGAAGACCAAATCAGGCAAAAGCAAACGTTTCTTTCCAAAGCTGGGTTTAAAAATAATAACGATTTGCATGTTTTGCATTCATGCTGTCTAAAGATCTGAGAGCTTGCATGTGCATTAGACTCTGAGAGGACTTTTATACCTTCCTGTTTCAGATGTCTGGCCTTCACTGCGTGGCAGTGTGGGACGAACACATTCAGTCTTGCATGTACAAGGATGAACAAGCTTCTTTTGTAATAATAGTCCAGGCAGTACAAACATATTAGACTACACGCCTTTTGTGTCTTAGTGAGGACATCCAATTGGCATAAAGCTTTCCCTAACCTCTTACCCTAACCATCATAAACGAATGCCTAACCATCACCTAACTGTAACCCTGACACTAAAACCACATTTTGAGCCTCAAAGATGTCTGCAAACTTGTGAATTTGGGACCCACAAGTGTAGTAACAGTCGGATTCTTGGTGCTCACAAAGAGATTTAAGTGCGCGCACACACTTACCGTCAATACTAACACACACTGAATAATTGAAACCTGCTTAAATGAAGATTTGGTGGAGAACAATTCACTGCTGACACAGAGAAAGGCCGTGTCTGTGGAAGATGGGGAAGGTGGAGGCGGCTCGTGGTGGCAGCGGGGAGCTCCCCCTGGTGTAGTGGCCTTCACCCAACCACCTGGTCTTATTTTACAGAGGCGTGTGGAGGTGAGAGACACAGCCAGGGAGAGAGCGAGAGAGAGCAAGTGATATTTCCCGGCCTGGGCAGACATGAGTGATAGGAAATGAAGATAGCACTGATGGAGGGTAATGATTGTGATCTCACTTTCTCTCAGTCTCAGTAAGCCTGGGTTAATGGAAGCCAGGTCAGAGATGGTCTGGGGCCTCAGTGCGATGGTCATCTGGTTATCTGGGCTGACTTATTGTGGAACGAATAGATGCTATTCGTTCTATTCATGACCCTACGCTGTGTTCACTGCATCATTCTATGTTTTGGCACTGATCACCACCTGCACTCATGCATATATCTTTCTACATAGCACTTTTAATTCTTATTCTTACTTTTATTTTTTCATGTCTATTTAAGCGCAGTTTATGACAGTATGTTTGCACTGAAGCACCGCAGCAATTTCCTAATGTTGTAAACCTGCTCAACATTTGGCAATAAAACCCTTTCTGATTCTGATTCTGATTCTGACTCTGATGCTGATAGTCTGGCTGCTCACATCACTCTCTGAGGTTTGTGTCTGGCTGGGTGGATCTCGCTTGCCATAAACTAAAGGATGTGCCTTGATCGGTACTTCATAGGATACAATTTAACTTCTTTACATCATAACCAAGCTGAAATATAAAGAAGTGGTGCCGTATAAAGATGATGACATACAGAAGTGTGGTTAGGAAAATGATCTGAGTGACTGTAGAGCATATAATGTGCTATAATATCATATCCTGTGATAGAAATAGTAAATACCTCTCTGTTGTAGCTAGTATTGTCACAAAGTGGAATATCTTTATATGCCGAGGGAGCGCAGCTGCAAATGTAGTTTGCTTCTGGTTACGCTGGCACCCAACCAGAAAATCAACTCTGATTCTTACTGTGCACCACCTAAGCTCAGAGGCTGTGGTCCGTCTACGTTTTCTCCTCAACAGCATGTTGAACATTCCTTTCCTGTCTTACGGCATTATGGAAACAATTACTCTGCCTCCCGTACTTCATCTGAGCCCACTGGCAGCAGTCATAGGCACCATATGACATCACTGAATCCTCTACATCAGCAGCACATTCATGTTAGCCCGCAGTATTATTATTCCCTTTCAATAATACGTTTCATGCTCCATGTCGTAGTCATCATAAACCAGACGTGTGACTGTATTACACATGGCTGAAGGCAGTGGAAAATGCTTCGTATGTTCCTCTATACATGTTATGTAATGTGAGGGTTCATTTTATTATTAGTACTTTATTTATCCAGGTAAAAAAAAATCGCATGCTGATTAAAAATCTCATTTCCAAGAGAGACCTGGCATCATGGCAACAAAAGTCAAAATACACACAAGTACATAACATTTAAAACAAATACAACCTCTCGTACGAACATGTGAAAAATATACAGTAACAGTAGGGCCGGGCTATATCATACCGTTCACGGTAATACCGGTGTAACGTTGGGCAACGATAGGAAAATGAAATATTGCAATAGAATATGGGTAAAACGCACATGCGCAGTTAGGGATGGGTATCGAAACCCGGTTCTTGTTGAGAACCGGTTCCCACTGTTTCAATTCCTTGGAATCGTTTGCCATTTTTGCAAACGATTCCCTTATCAATTCCAGTCGCCCCGAATGACGTCACCACGTTGCGGAGCGTCATTTACCTGGCAGGAAACACGACGCCTAAGCGGCTCAAATGCTCAAAAGCTTGGTTATACTTACGAGAACGGATGACAACAGGGCAACTTGCAATACTTGCAAAGTAGATATTTCATTTAAGGGAGGAAACACTACGAATATGCAAAAGCATTTGCTCACAAAACACGCGATGACCTTAAATGAATGTCGTGTTTTTAATTCCGCTCCGGACTCGTGAATCTCAACCCAGCAGCAGCGGTAACGTTTGCACGTCCTCTCCCGTTAATGCGGCAGGTAAATAATCAACTAACAGTGCATATTATGTTAGCGCGATCTGCCTTATTACAAACCTGCCATTACTGTGCATTTAGTGACCATGATGAGAGAGACAGAGTCTGGCTCAGATGCTGGCAGTTCTCGCTGCAGTCTACCGGTAGCGTCTCCTTTCAGGCCAGGATAGACGAATGTCACCGAGCAGTGTCTAAGTTTGTGGTCAAAGGCTTGCACCCATTTGCCACAGCACATGCCCCCGATTTCACTTTGGTAAGTGAATGTGTTTAATTGTAGGCAGGGACATTACTGGATATTCTTGTGTAATTGCTACAGAATAATTTATGTTACACTTTGTTATTGCTACAGAGGAATATTTATTTTATTATTTTACATTTACAATTTTTTTTCCTGGGGACCCTGTGACACCCCATTGAAGAGCCGTAGGCTGGATCTCTTAAGATCTCACTGTTGGGTTTGTAAGGCCATGTTACTCCTAAATTTCTATCTTGTTCAAAGAGAAGATATAAAACACAGTTCTAAGCTAATCGACCTTAGTGTTCTCCTTTTTAAAAAAAAAAAGAATCGATAAGAGAATTGATAAGGAATCGAATCGTTAAACAGAATCGAAAATGGAATCGTAATCGTTAAAATCTTATCAATACCCATCCCTATGCGCAGTGCCTTTGTTTACATACGCACATGGCGGCGACGCAGAATGAGAAGAGCGAAAGTGGATCATTGAATAAAACGGATGAACCTGAACTGGTTTGTAAACATGCTGCAGCTTCACTGGTGGAACTGGTTTAGCTTTCGTCCGTCAGATACACAACAAAGCACTATTTTTGGTAGCGCATGCTAGCGGGCCGTCGCTATTACCGTGTTGTTTGGAAAATACGGCGCACTTAAAATCAATCCTTTGATTTTTCTGAAAGTCGACAGAGTACGACTTTGCTAAGCTACGAAGCCGCACCGCTTGATGGATTGTCGGAGCATTACGGCTATCGTAGGCGGAGCCTCGCGGAGTGATACGTACTGTGCTTCAACATAATGTTTCCGTATTGTGTGTGTATAACCTCTTTTTAAGTGTTGTGGATATTATACATGGTTATGCTGAGGATGTGTCGGCCAGTTTCCACTGGAAATGCCTTTTAGTTAAACTGTCAGCGAGGAATTTGCATTTGCACTGTTACATTTTTCTATAACTTTAATGCACATAAAAAACAGCTGCTTGTTTAAGTGAAAATGCATTGTTTTGTTTTTTTTGCACTAATAAAGTTGTGGAGTTGTAAATGTATTTTGTCTAATGTCAGTTATATATCGTTATCGCAAATTTTCAAATGTATATCGTGATAAATATTTTTGGTCATATTGCCCTGCTCTAGGTCACAGTTCAATTAAGAGCAACATTAAAAACAATCACACTGAGTAAAAGAGTTATTCTCTCGTTCCTTTAAGATGGACTTAAACTCTCCTGAGGTAACCAGTTCTGATCGTTTCAGTTCCTTCTGCAGATTATTCAGGAAGCAGGGGCAGCGTATTTAAAAGCCTTTTTCCCCAATACTGTTCTGATTTTTGGGACAATCAATTGTATGATATTGTGTAAACGAGGCTGTATTGGTTGTGGTTTTTACACCTATAAACACATTAATAAGAGGGAACCAACCCAAGCAGAGATTTATAGATGAAGACCCACCAAAGGGAAAGTCTGCAAATATGCAGAGATGGACATTTAGCAGCAGCAGACAAAGAACAATGATGTACACGATTTCCATAGCCAGTAATAAGAGTTAAAACACAATGGTGGACAGTATCCAACCTCTTTAGGTAGCGGGCAGGTGCATTCATAAAAAGCAGGTGACTGTAATCCAATAAAGGTCAAAAAGTTGCATGAATCAAGTGTTTTGTCACTTGGAGGGAGAAACAGGATCAATTTCTAAAAAAGTAACTTAGTTTTAACTTAGACACAAGTCTTTAAATGTGAGTTTTAAATGACAAAATTCTGATCTCCAATGATCCTTAGATATTTGTAAGATGTGACCATCTCGTCCTATCAGGACTGAGCTGTTGCTCTAAGATCAAATACAAAAATGTACACGTTTGTCTTGTGCTGAAGCCTCCTCTGCAAACAGCGCTCAAGACTATTAAATGGCTTTGTTTTAAGCAGCTAACCATAAATAGTGTGATAGTAATATTGTAATGTAATCAGTTTATATTGTATAATCAGTCTTTCCCTCAATGACTGTTTACTCAGGCTTCCAGATGTAACAGTGTGGTGACTCGTTTAGCATTTGATTTTCCCCCACAGGTCTGAGAGAACAACACAACCTCAACAGGGATCAGACATAAGCCTAGTTATACGTTACACTTATATATAGTTATAATTATATGGAGGGAACCATCAACGAAGCAACAGCAGCTTCTTGGTCAAAACTCCTGCCTGCACCTGAGTGTAAACTGTGCTCACGCTGACAGGACTGAAACGCTCAGATGATGCGTTGGCTTCTCTCTCTTTCCTTTGCACACCTGATTGCTTTGACTTGTTATGTCAGAGAGACATTATCTGGAGCAGACAGCAGAAGGACGCTGGTTTGATTTGGCAATTCTGGGAAGCTTTTATTGCACCTAAGGTCACAGAAAGTGTTGTTGAATATTTCATTTCAGCTGTGTCTGTCAGCATGTGACTGTGACACACACTGAGCTGAAATGAACTAGTTCAAATAAAAAGATTGAATAAAAGCCCTGCTGTAGTTTATTATTTCACCACCAGTGTTGGGACTAACGCGTTACAGTAACTACGTTATTATTGTGGTAACGAGCACGGTAACTAGTTATTATGCCAAAATCAGGAACGCGTTAATCGTTGCTGGGATTTAGATAGGCTCGTTATTCGTTACTCCGTGTGGCGGAGCTTCCACAGATTCAGTAACATCAGCAAGTGGTGGAGGCCAGCAGGTGGATGAGGGAAAGGGGAGGCAGGAGGAGGAGAGACCCAAGGCGGCCGCCAGTCCGACTGTCAGGTGAACTGAACTTCAGGTAAGAAGTTATGACCTGCAGTCTGTCTCAGTCAGATATAAACCAAGTTTAGGTGGAGTTTATTTTCGTTATTGTCGGCGTGCTGATGCCACTCCCAGTCCTTTTTTTCTGACCTGGTGAAAAACCAAAACGAACGACTCGAGACAGACTTCAATTCAATCAACTTCTTTATTTCAACCCCTGCGCAGGAGGGAATCAGCTCAGCAACAAGCCTCTTGCAGATTCGAAGGGCAGTACTTCGAACTGTTTATATTATTCCAAAGTTCCTTATTTACCTCCCACCTTTCCTGTTATTCTGATATCACGTTCGCCTACACAGTTTTGATCAAAACAACTTCTTCCTCATCCATCGTCTTCTACCTTTCCTTTTAAGGTCTTGCCCTATCTTTAACCCCTTTCTTAAATGCATATCTTAATTGTTTATGTGTGTGTGTACCACTGTAGGTGGGTGCGGGTCATGTCAGGTGTCGTGAGTGTGCACTCTGTATGTGTCAAGTGTGTTGCGCCGGGGGTTTACGCTCTCCTCCTTAGTTCTGCTTTTCTAGTCTATACTTATCCAATGTGTTAGACTCTTCTTAACGCTGCCCTTTTGCCCCCATTATCTACAGCAACTTCTGTACTATTTCTTAGTATCTCGCCTATGCATCTTTTTCCTGTGATCATAGCAACTATTCTTGCTCCTAAGATCACACAGGGGCCTGCTTAAAAGTATAATGTTTAAACAGTATAATGCTAAAAAGCTATATAATTCCACATTATGCTGACTTTTTACAGTCAGTTACAATAAGTCGTACTGCGTACTAGCATGACAGAGTTTCTATACAGCTGGGTGGGTGCTGTGATGTTACTGATGTTGAACTTTTATTTTATTCATAAGGTTAGTTAGTAGAGTTTCCAACCGTCGCCTAAAAAACGGAATCGTCTCGTATTCAGAGAAATTATTACGCGTTTCGTATTGAGGTGAAAAGGAACGCAGTTTGTCCCGGACTTCAGCTACAATGAAAAAAAGAGACAAAGCTGGAGTTATTCTGTGTCTTTGCTGCACAGCTGCCTCTTCTCCTCTCATTCTCCCCCCTCCCTCTCCTGTTTCGACTTCAATCATGAAACCGATCAATGATCAGCTGATCGTCTCTCTTATTTGTTTATCGCTCACTTTGCGCCAGAAAGAGGAAACCAGCGGATGTCGCGCTAAACAACAGCAGCACGTTTAAGCTTGATCAGCTGTTGTTAGAATTTATTTAATATTAATTTCTAGTATCAGCTGATGTTTGCTGGAGCCACAGCTGTAAAGCTGCTGGTCATGATATCGGTTTGGATATGTGGTGAGAGGGAAACATGAAGATGAAACCAGGAGATGTCCTTACTGAATCATCAGAGCTGTGATGGAGAAACAGGTTTACCTTTTAGGTGACATGGATGAGTTGAAGTTATGAACTGTTTCTGAGAGACAAATAACACCAGGATCCTTTTCTAAGTAGCTGACAGCTGGTAACTGTGCAGGGGCAGATCTAGCACAGCTTTTGCCAGGGGGGCAGGTAGGGCATTAACAGGGAGAGGGGGGCACAAAGAAATACTTTTCTTTCTTATTCTCATTTAAAATATCTCACCTTTAAAAAATAATTATCTGAATCTTACAACAAACGATTGATAGATTGATGCATATATACCAGCAGAACAGTGAACATCACTGTCACAACAGTGTTTATTTTCATTCAAAGGCTTTATGATTTTTCCTATAATGGTGGGCCGGTCTCTAGTTAAAATGCCCGGGCCAATTTTCTGTCCCAGTCCAGCCCTGTATGCAGCTCATCTGCAGTCTGGTGTTACCTACATCTTCCTGTTTGGAAGGCAGAATTTCCGAGTTCTGAGTACAATCGAAAGCACCACGACTGCAGTTTTTGTGTTGGATGTAAAAAGCGCACATGACGCTGTGACGTAGGCTAGAATCATGGCAGCAGTCAATGACGGTCCAGGCGTGGGATTTCTCTCGTGGAAATATGCACATTATCTTTTCCTTTCTATTGGTAGGTGGCACAGTGCACTGTGGCAAGTAGGCAAGCTAGAAGACTGCAAAGTTATGGAAGCAACACATTAACAAGAGAATTCTGAGTAAAACCAAAGTTACTTTCCCTAGTAACTAGTTACTTTGAAAGTAACGAGTAACTTTAAGTAACTGAGTTACTTTTGATAGAAGTAACTAGTAATGTAACTAAGTTACTAATTTAAAGTAACTTAGCCAACACTGTTCACCACTAAATACCTTTTGTGTTTGGTGGTTCTTTGCATGAAAGAATGATTCTCTTTCTGACAGTAACAGCTTGTTATCACTGGTATTGGTAAAGTACTCATCCACTAGCTGGGCCCACGTGCTCATTTTAAGTTTGAGTTAAGTAGATAAACATGAATTGAGCTGCAGTTTGGGGAAGGCATCGGAGGGGACTGGCATCGGCTGCTGGGTCTGGCAGATCCCCGTGTAGTAATGAGAAGTGAAAGAATTAAAAAATGGGGTGAGGGTGGGGCACGAAAATGAGAACTGGGGGATCATAAATAGATAAGAAGTGAAGGAGAGAGTTTGGAGCTGTGGTCCTGCTTCTGCAATTCAGATCATTTATCTCCAAGTATCAGCAGATATCTGAAGGTGTTGGATTGTCACATCCCCTGGTAGACAAAAACTAAAGTTCAGACCCTGCTAACTAGAAGCCTCTGGCCTTCCTTTATCATACTTCTTCCGTGCTATCAGGTGATCAGATCAGTCTATTGGATCCCCGTGTTTGGTGTCAGGGATTACAGCTCTACCATCTTGGAGGAGAGAATATATTCTAACCTGAGCTTGCAGAAGACCGCCAGAAGAGACAGAGATCATCGAAAAGCCAGATTGTATTCTTCTGTGAAGTACTTGTCACGTAGTGCACTGCAATCTGGGAGGAAAGCTTTTAATTCTTACCTGTGAGTTCATGCATTAGTTTGTCTGCTCCCACTGTTAAGCATCAGTCACTAACTATGCTGTGGAGTTTTAAACACACTTTAATCTGAATGAAAGCTTTCAAACTTGACTTCTTATGAATTTTAGGCTCTGAAATTAGGATTAATTCCTTGAGTCCAAGCCATCTTCTAAGAAATGTTTTCAAAAACTGGATTTATATCGAAGGTTAAAAGCAAGACAGTCGACAGACGACTGTTGTTAGGCGAGTACAACAAATCCCTTAATCTGCAAGTTTTCCTTTCTATAGTTCCAGCAATTACAGCTTCCACCAAGGTAGGATATTCACACCCAGCCATAAGCTGCCAGCAGCCACCCTACATGGAGACTAAAAATTAGGTACGGTTTAATAGATTTTGCTTGTCAGTTGTACATCATTCATTATCATCAGCAGTCGTGCAATATTTGCAATCCACTGACAACATTGAATAATTGCTTCAGATACGCTACAGATTAAGACCTCGCTGGGTAATTAGTCGTAACCTATCGCTGCTGAGCACAGGAGTGCTATGATCCTACATAAAGAGACTGATGAAAGAACAACATGAATCCAAAATAATGAAAGCTCTCCATGAAAAGATATTATTATATTAATCACCAAATTAGAGTGACTAATTAAGGCTCTGTGTGTTGTATATCAGCTCAGTAGAGGAGCCAAATAAACAGAGTTTCCAAGAACATGTTGAAAAATTACAAGAAAAAGAAAAAATATTTTGGCGTTTTTCAAAGTTAATTTCATGCCAGGTGATTTCTACAAGGCCACTTGTTACCAAATGCAGCTCTCTGTCAGGGGTTGCTTTGGACTGCGCGGGTGCAGGGGATAGTCACATGACTTATTCAGCAACAAGCTCTGTTAGGAACGGCAACAAAAGCTGCCTCAGTGTCACAATCTGATGCAAATCTGTGAATCTTTTTACCAGCTTGATTCCAAATGTCATGGGATATGCCATAGTTTCAATAGCAAAACTCCATCAGTTTAATGTCTGAGTTATAAAGGAACTTAAACCAGCATTGGTGCCCTGGATGTTTCATCTGTTTTATCAAAGTCAAATCAGAAATCTTTAAAAAGCACTTGGATAAACATAAATGATCATTTCATCAGGTGGAGCAGCTTTGTCCTGAATCACTTCAGCAGAAATTAAATAAAAAAGTCAAAATCATCGTGCAAGGTCTGTTCTGTCAGCTGCTGGGAGGTAATGTTTCCTTTCGTTGACTGCAAAGTCCACATTATGGATGGGTGGTGACAGGTTTGTCACTCTTGTTAGCCCCCTGCACTGCAACTTTTTCTATTAATCAGACAAGTCAAATAAAATGAAAACATTTTTTATGCCATATTGGTAATATGCAACCTGCTAAAAACCCACGTTGCTGTTTAATGTTAGAATGTATCGTAAGCACACCACGTCTCCTGCTAGTCTTTGTAACACTGTAATGATGTCATTGTGACATAATGTATTTTAATGTTAAAAGGAAAAAGTTCTGACTCATAGCAACCTGTGGGCAACAGACATTTTCTACAAAACCCATGAACAGCACATTCTAACACTCGAACACCATTATAATATATCCTTACATACTTCAGATCTTCTGAAGTCCCAGCTGTCAAAAGGCAGGCATCGCTGCTCTGTGGCCCTGAGCTGGATCAGCACATAAGAAACTGGATGGATGGACTTAAGCTATGATTCAGTCATATTAATAGCTGCATTTTGACTTTCATTTCAACATGTAGCAGATGTGAAATAGGAAAGATTAGACTGGTTTCTATGTAGCTTCGTTCATCCAAGGTCTTCTTTTCCACACCTATGTACTTTCTAATGATCACACTCCAACAGATGCATCAGAGACCACCTGGGGCCCAGTATCAAGCCCAAGGATACACTGGCATGGAGACTGGAGCAGCCAGAGACTGATTAGTACTTGACCTGCTCTACCTGGTGAGCAGCAGCCACCAAAAGCAATAAACACGATGCAAAGTATTTTAAAATGACATTACAAGTATCACAACACAACACAGTGGACTGATGCAATAGGGGTCCACATACACACAGAGATTTCATTAATATATTCATTATTATACACCAGAAGTCATAAATTGGTTGGACCAGGCAGAATTAATAGACTGTCTCATTTGAAAAGTGTGCAGCTGTTTCTGTGCCAGTATGCAATCAAACATTCAGAACTCACATAAACCAGGCTGCATTCATCCCTGTAGCTTCTCTCCTGTTGCTGGGGACACATCGTCTCGGTCATCATTTCAAAATGAAGTAATTAATCCACATCGCCACAGGGCGATCGTGGCTCAAGAGTTGGGAGTTCGCCTTGTAATCGGACGGTTGCCGGTTCGAGCCCCGGCTCGGACAGTCTCGGTCGTTGTGTCCTTGGGCGAAACACTTCACCCGTTGCCTACTGGTGGTGGTCAGAGGGCCCGGTGGCGCCAGTGTCCGGCAGCCTCGCCTCTGTCAGTGCGCCCCAGGGTGGCTGTGGCTACAATGTAGCTTGCCATCACCAGTGTGTGAATGGGTGGATGACTGGATGTGTAAAGCGCTTTGGGGTTCTTAGGGACTAGTAAAGCGCTATACAACTACAGGCCATTTGCATATTTCTCCAGATTCATTCACTCTTCCTAATGAGTATCAATTAGAAAATACTGCTGTGCTGATGCTTTTTCTTTTAATTGATTACTGGCAAATAAAGCCCTAGACTAGGAGACTAGGAGATGGTATCATTGAGTTTTATTCCTCCTTTGAGTGAAACCCCCAGGGACCATTGGTAGGAATCCATCCACTGAAAGGCAGGGGATCAGAGAGCTCCAGCTGGGCTAAGCAGCGCACTAGCTCCCCTGTGACAGGAGCTGTAATAGCAAAGCCAGTTAGCCGCCGTCCCCGGCTGGATCCTCCAGTCCCACCGGGTTTGCTCCAGTGGGATATAAAATGGGAGGGAAAGCCAATGTGAGCAAGGGAATGAAGAATAAAGAGTGGAGCTTTGAGAGTCACTGTAGAGCAGACCTCCTCTCATCTTGGGGTTTGGAGAAATGTTTCTGATTAGCACCGAAGTCTCAGTCTCTCTGAGTTGCAGGCAATGCTGTCAGCCCACTGAGCTCATGCTTACAGATGGCTGGCCCTGAGCTCACTGCCAGGTCCAGGAACTCCCTTTAACTGTGGTAGTTAATGAGCGGTCCTGTTGCCCCTAGTAATGCTCTGACCCAGGAATAAAGTCGATGGTAATTGGCTCACTCCAGAGTGCTTACATGCAAAATAGGATTTGATTCATAAATTAGCCTTTTTAAAATTGACTTTACTTGAAGTTTGTTTACAGAATTGCGCAAATTAAGCCTAATGAGGGTTTTCTTGTTTTCAGTACAAGTATATTTGTGAAATAGGACCAGATGAAGGGTAAGCATGAAGCAAGTATCATTAGCTATAATAAAAATATCCCATTCCCACTTAGCTTTTGCTGTGCTCTGAAGAATCCAATTCCCACAGCACAAATGAAATATTCAATAAAGCTTTCAACTCAATTATGGGCAGTGTGCAACTACATCCCACAAGGGTTTGGGAGCACGGTTTAAGCCCTGCCATCAGCGCCCGTGAAGACAGCCATCCCACCTTGTTCTTACCTCATTTTGACAGTAATGGCTGTCAGCAGCCAGCGCGTCTGTCATACAGGGTCGATTGTGACCACCGAGCCGAGAGGATGTCTCCTTCTTCCGAGTTTCGTGCAAAGAGAGTTATTCTCCAAAGACTCATCAGATAAAAACTGGGTAAAGGCACCAGAGAGCCTGGCCCAGAGGGAAGGGATTTCCATTTCTTTGTGCACTTTCTGCTTTGTCTCCTTCTTTCACTTTCATATTTGCTCTCTCCTTCCCTCTCTATGTCTCTCTCCGCTTGGCTGAGGGAGAATTCGATCCTCCCGGGGGGCCATGATGGAAGGAAATCGCAGTAGTTCAAAGTATAAACAGCAGTTGTTAACATTCGAGACTGTGGGGACTGAGTCTATACTCCTTTGCTATATACTTTTGAAATAATCACAACACTCAGTGTCCAGCGATCAAGATTGATGGTAACGTAATGAAAAATAACTTCCCTGCTGGAGTAGTTTCCATTAGCGCTGAATGCCTGTGGGATTTGTTGAGCATGTGTTGGAGCACTGGTGTGTTTTACAGTAGACATTACAGATCTACGCTCCTGTGCGAGCTTCTACGCTGCACTGCTTCCACCATTCGGTACACCGACAGCCCCGCTGATCACTCAGCAGCACCGTGCTAGAATGTCATGTTCCACTTTTTCCATTTGTTTTATGTTCTCGGTACCTTATGCAACTGCTCAGCAGAGAGTTGCATCAGATTATCAGCTCTACTGGTGAATGTCTCATCCTTATTTGTCTGGTGACAAATATTTAAAGTTCAGCTGACAACTAAGGCAGAGAGACCATCTGATAGCTCGGAAAAACAGCAAACGGGGGAAATTGACCCCACTGGGATGTAACAGGCTGACAACTCGTGGCACTGAATATGAAGCAGATTTGCTGCACCCTCACTGATACAAATACACACGGAGAAAGAATAGCCCCCGAGTTTGCAACAGCAGTGGTGAAAGATGACTCACAGCAAGAACACACTGAACCAGACAACAGCACGGTTCAGTGTGGGATGAATATAGACTGGAGAGCTTGCAGATAGTGAACGAAAGAAGCTTCTGGTCCTCTTCATGGGAGAAAGCTCCCATCCTGAACCTGATAAAGAGATGCTTCATCATTGTTGTTCAGCTAATGCATATGTATAAAAGGTTACGGTTAAACAGGAATTTGTATTTTACTAAGAAAGATACAAATGAACAATTTATAAAGCTAGACGGTTGCATCCAATCATTTTCCTTTGCATATCAAATACAGGGCAGCTGGAGGCTATTCCAGCAGGGAAGCAGGGTACAGACACTCTGGGCTAACACAGAGACAGAAAACCATTCGCACTTATGGGCAATTTAGAATCAACAGTTAACCTAACCCCACTAATTGTGGGTCATTAGACTCTGGAGAAAGCTGGAGTATCCAGAGAGAATCCATGCAAACATGGGGCCTGGGCCAGATGGTGGATTTAAAGCCAAGACCTTGCTGTGAGGCAACAGTGGCAACAGTGCTAACCACCGCGACACTGTGCTAGATAATGCTAGGTGGTTATTGAGGAAAAGTGAGAAGTGTGATTGTACACTCAAACTCCAAATAATCAGTACAAGTACAGAGGAAGACATGATACAAACAGCAACAGCTTCTTTTCATGTTGTTGTCTTCACTCCACATGCTCCAAGAAATACTGCACTCGTCTCAGAACACTGAGTAAAATCTTCCAGCCATGCTGCCTCGTCACCACCTCCACACGTATCAGAGATTCTGCTGCCCAGGTCTGAGTTATTCTCATTAGAGCATTAGAGCAGCAATGTTTGTTCCCCTCAGAGAAAGAAAAAAAGGCTGCAAAAGTACAGGGAGGAATGGGAAAAACACCTGGCTGGAAAAGTGCACGATAACACCTATAAAGCGCACTGCACTGTGTGCCGGCGCACTTTTTCCATAGGCATGCTTCTAGTGGTGGCACATGAAGAACATGAGGGGCCTGAAAGCTCGGGGAACCCTTAACCAATTTCTTGTCCACCAGGCCACGGCAGAAGCAGATATGGTATGTAAACACTGGTTTGTTGTTTAAACCCTCTGGTTAAGGTTAATATGGGCATGTGCAGTGAATATTAGCGCTATGTGGCCAGAAGTGTGATAATATAATTTATTTTGTGTAATAAACAACTGCAAGGATAGATGATTACAACAAATAGATGACTAATACATAAAAGTAATACATAGATGAATAATGATGATGAGTTAAGATGCGTAATCATGGGAACAAGTGGGTTTACAAACAGGAGCAGCTGATTAGCTTTAGAAAAGCTGAAATAATACCTCAACTGAAGCCAATTGTACTAAATGCACTAAATGTGCACAGTTACAAGAATATTTTTGTTCTATTGTTTTCTATTAATTTATATAATTTTAAGTTAAGCAGGACAGGCTTCTGTTTAAGAAAGAGACCTGTTTTACTGTGTTAATGTTGTCATTTTGAGCTAAAAATAAATGGCTAAATGATCATTTCTTTCCCACATGGTCATATCACAAAGAATATGCATCTGCTTAAATCAAATTCAAGTCAAATGGTTAAAAAATAATTTCACACACAAAAAAAAAGAGCTACAAAATTCACCACACTGGGAAGGGTGAACTGGGTTGCCACGAGGTGTCCCTTATTTATTTTTCAGGGTGTTGGCAACCCTATACTCGACAGAGAAACTAACTCACACTAAAACATCGAACAGAACTGTGAGACAAAATGCACAAAGGGAACGAGCAGTGTTTGAATTGCTTTTAGTTACTTTGACTGTGTTTATTTGCTCTGTAACTGAGAACACTAGCGTACGCTCGCCTCTCCTCAGCGGGGCCTCTAGGCGACTGAGGAAAATAGCGCCACGCAGCTACAGGAAGTGACTTCGTGGGAAGTCAAAGGTCACACAAACAAAATAAAAGCCCCCAAAATATAAATACAGAAAATAAACATATATAAATAAACACATATACATAACCAATACTGACAAAGCAAAATAACACTGCAGGATGGATCTTTGGTGAAATATAAATTATTTTGTAATACACACGTTACACTAGCAATCCAAGATCAGTTTTAGAATGATAGATTTAGGAGTTTTGGAGTTTTTTATTTGATTCTTTGTGTTTTAATTGATTGTCCGTTTCCTTATTAGAATAAACATTAATGTCTTCTGTGTTTAGTCAGTTAGTTTCTGTTTCATTTTGTTAGTCAAGTGTTTCTTGGTGTTGGTTTAACTTTCTCAGGTATTGTCTGGATTAGTTTCAGCTGGGCCTTGCTACCTATATGTTTCCACTTTCTCTGATTATCTTCTGTGTCTACTTAAGCCTTTAGTTGCCTTTGGTTATTGTTGAGTCGTACTGTGTCAGCTGCCTGTACCCTGTGTGCTCCCAGCCTGCATTTCAGATCCTAATGATGTCATCCTCGTGGACTTTTTGTATGTTTGGACTTTTGCGTTTGCCTCAGTTAAAGCCTCTTGTTTTTATTTAAATTAACTCTTTCTTTGTGCTCTATATTTGGGTCCATTTTCTTGTAATTGCACAACATACCAATCTAAATAAACAAAGTATTAGTTGTCAAAGAAAAATACAAATTGATGACCAAAGAGTCTTTATAAGCAAGGAAGAAACTACAAACAAACTGAGAACACCTGTATGGGTTTCAAATTTTTTAAAAAGTAAATACATTTTTGTGTGTGGGAGGGGGGGCTCCAAGTTGGAGAGAATCAAAATGACGAGTGGCCAGCTAAAGCAGTCTCGGGGACATGGTGTCAGAGCAACCAGGGAGTCTCTCCTCCATCTGTTTAGATTAGTCTCATTAAGTCGAACAAGCGGCCCAGTGCTCCTCTACTCAGCTCTCTCTCTATCTCTCATAGCTTGCTGCCATCCCGGGGCAATGATTACATGAAGCTAACCTTGTAGAAAATGACATTAGAGAATGCAAAACTATGGTAATGGTGCAGCCACATGGTCCACTGACTGTCAGTAAACCCTGGCCTATGTGAAAGCAAACGCTGACGTGTGGATTTCAGGGTGACTTGATAGTGCTTTGCTTTTTTTTGCATCTTTTATTTCCCCAGAGGGGACGTATGTGATGTCACATACTACTTAATAACTTATAAAACTTAATTGTTTTGCCAATTAAGTGTTTTAATAATTGCTGGCAGGAATGTGTTCAATTTTCAAATTTTTGTCATTATATTTTTATATAATTATATTTTTCATTTATATTTTTTAATTTAATTTAATTTATATTCTAAATGTTTTTTTTATTGCAATTCACAACAACAGCGACCTCAAGATGTGTTATATTGTGCAGTAATAACCCTCCAACTCCAACAATGACATGACCTCATATGAATAAACATTTAAAATAATGTGAAGGAAAAACGCTCTTTAAACAGGAAGAAACCTCAAGACCTCAGAACCAGGATCAGCAAGGGGCACCATCAGTGGAGGGTCAGGGGAAGGAGAAGAGAGCAGAGAGAGGACAAAAGACACGCTATGAGATAAAAGAACTAATGAATAAATGCAGTAGCTTTGTATTTATCATATTTATATTGTTTCACATGGAGCACTTCACAAAGAAGGAAGGCAGTACATCTGTACTAACAGATGTTTAGTTTAAAGACAAAATCAGACATCACATCAGGTTGTCTGTCTATGATGAAAAGAGGTTTTGAGGAGGTCAGCTGCTGCCAGTAATGTAGATGATGAGACTCCTGCAGGAATCCATGGTGAATTCAGATCAGCTGTAGTACAGGTAGAAGAACAAATGCAGGACTGTTTTTTGTTCTTTCAAATGCCCTCTCAAGGATCTTCCAGCAGGGGGGAGCTTGCTGTCACAGAGGGGGGAACCCCCTCTCTAAGCATGATGTCTCTGCCCTGCTGCACATTTTGGAAAGGCTTTGTGTTTGGAGATGATTGAAACTGAGTGTAAAGTGTTGTAGGAATGACAATGAGAAACGTTCCCTTTCTTCACAGCAGAGTACAGAGCTAGAGGATCTATTCTGAGCTCAAGTGTCTTTTTCATTCAGTGTCTTGCTGGGTGCTGAGAGTGAAGGGTCGACTGTTGCACAATGCATACCATATTTTTCACACTATAAGGCGCACTTAAAATCCTTTAATCTTCTCAAAAATCGTCAGTGCGCCTTATGTATGAATTCTGGTTGTGCTCACTGACCTCGAACCGATTTTATGTGCTACACGGCGCTCAAAACCTGTCAAAAATGTTTTAGTACGACTTTGCTAAGCTACGAAGCCGCACCGCTTGATGGGTTGTTGGAGCATTACGGCTACCGAGTCAGGAGCCTCGCAGAGGAATCTGGGTCCTAAACTCCGTCCGCTTCAGGTCCCAAAGTCAAGCGATCACTGCAGCATCACTGAGAGTTAAAAACTGTCTAAATTCTTTAATTTTTAATACAATGATCAGCGTTGCTGCTTTACCAGGTGTAACAATTAAGTTTAACATCCAGGCATCCATGAAAACAGGATTTTGTTACATTTAACAAAGGTAGAAGTTAGCAGGAAGTTAGTTCGCTAGCTTCCACCTAAACATGATATAGCATGTTCTAACTGAGAGATTTCTGAAAGAATTCAAACGTACAGCTCTGCTATCACTTCCAACATAAATGAAGACAGAAAACTAAACAGCAGTGACGTTTGTAGGGTTACTGAAGTTGGGCTAGCTGGTATACAATGATGTGCAACGTGATTGCTAGCTACACAGCTATGTTAGCATAACATAAACACAGTGAAGCTGGAGGATGAATGCTAACTTTTTTCCACTCGATAAAAGTTAACATGAAGGTTCCCGATGGTTAGGGACAAATGCAATCGCATGGCAGGATGCTGTAAAAGGACCAAACTTCACTCAGGAGAACAACTGAGATAATCCATCCACAATACGAGGTTAGTCATTAATATACTGCAACAACATGGGAATAGAGCCGCTGGAGACAGTGTTGCCAATTCCTCAGTAAGTAAAATCGCTATTGGCTGTCCTAAAAGTCGCTAGAAGTCGCCAAATGATGTCATTGCCTAATTTGCATAATTGGTCATTCTAATGTAATTGTAACCTACCTACGTAGCTGGAGAAAGAAATAACATCATGGAAGAGACATAAAGTGAGTAAAAATGTCCTAAATGCATTTAGAGTTTGTTTAGAACTACAAATTAAATTTCTTTTAGCAATTTAAAAAATAAATAAATTATGTAACAATTCCAACCCTGCTCCTTTATCCGGGCTTGGACCAGCAAAAGTGACCCGAAATAGGCGCTCTGGTGGAGTTACTTTCTGTGTGTGTGTGTTTATTAGTAGTGAGCGCCTGTGAGCGCTTTAGCATGGGTGAGGTGCTCACGGCAGCACCCGCTGCTTGTTGAGAGTAAGAGCGATACGTGCTTTCACGTCAAAAAGTCGTCATAAATAAGTCTCCAATAACACCAGAAAAAGTCACCAGATGTGTCGCTAGTCGCTTTTTAGAAAAAAGGCGCTAAGGGGGTCTGAAAACCCGCTAAATATAGCGACAAAGTCGCTAAGTTGGCAACACTGGCTGGAGAGAATTCAGCGTTAATGAATCAATGGTACGGAAGTGGAGGAAGCAAGAAGAATGAGTTGAGGAAAGTTTGACTTGTCTGACTGTTTTGTTTTGCTTAATGCACCTTATGGTCTGAAAAATACGGTACTTTTCTTTTTTTCTTTTTCTTTTTTTTACATCCATCTACTTTCTTAGTTTAATTCATGGTTCCAGTGGGTTGGGGTTAGAGGTGGGCGCTACCTCAGTTGTCACTGGGCAAAAAGTTGGGTACACCCTGGACAGGTCATTAGCTGATTTTAGGGATAAGCAGGGAAAGGAACAACAGCCCTTACAGCCAATTTAGAATCACCAGTTAACCTAACCTCACTAACGGCATGTCTTTAGTCAGTGACAAAGCTGGAGAGTGTACAGTATAAACCAAAGACTGTCTTGCTTTGAGGCAACAGTGCTAACCACTGCACCACTATGCTGTGCTACCTGAAATACATGCATATGTTATGCTTTCCACATTACTGCAGATATACACCACAAGAAAACGTCTGTCTTTGGATTTTTGAAAGTATTTTTCTTTTTCAGTCCTGAATGTAAAGGCTCTCCTGTGGATGTAACTCTTGTAAGCAGAGCTGTAGCTTACAGCTATAATAGATACAATAGATCATTTCTCCCCTTGACCCCACTAATCCAGAGTTTTCTTGCTACTCTGGAAACACTTTTACTGCACAGTTATCACCTGAAGTGAATCAAGATCTATGGCAGGGAGGTAAGTACACAGTTTACTGTCAAATGTTAACTCTGTGTCCAGGTACCGTCCTTCTTCATTTGTTATTTTGAGCCAGATAACGTGAATGGAAAACATTGTGTCAAACTTCAAAGTCAATAAAACCAAAGAGTCAATGACATGCTTAACACATGTTATTTTTCTTTATCTGAATTGTGTATGTATGTATTTATTTATTTCTACAATGAAGAGTTTGAGCTCAGCCCTGGTGACCTTTAACCCCACAAGATGTTTTTGCCAACAATCTTAGCAATCTGCAGCAGATGATTCCTTCTGTTACAGAGAAGCATGTGAATGTGCATTTGGTGTTTTCAGCAGCAGAACAACGCTGTGAGGACATTAATTCACAGTACATGCAAATGTTATTGCCTTAATTAACAAGGCAGACTTTTTTTTCCTTAATGAGACGGACACCAGTACCTGTACTAGTAATATTCATACTACCTGATGCACCAGATGGTTTGGTACACAGAGCCATCTGGGGAGTTGTCCTTTGAAAGTGTTTAGAAAAAAGGGCAGCCTTTTAAAAATGGCAGGTGATTAAATTGGATGAACCATCTGCCTACAACAAGCTAACTTCAACCAATCAGGTAAATGAAATCTAAGCAGGAGAGTGAGGAAGAAGAAGAAGTAGCTTTGGAATCTTGCAGCTAACTCACTTTGGAGCTAGCTGTGTAGTTTGCTATTGCATATGCTGCCATCATGCTATTAACTCACCTAAACAATGCCTTTAGCAATGACTGCATTGGCTAGTAGATCTTTACAACATGCTAAGTAATCTAAAGTGTGTGTGGTCCAGCATAGCTTGGGGCCTGGCAAGATGCATTGTCCCTTTCTTCTTATTTTATGACTCTTGCTATTACTGTGGGGTACTTCATTTAAACTGAGCCGCTGTGTTTTTATTGTCTGCGCCCATAATGGAAACACCACCTGCATACTACACAACTACATCAACCTTTCTGTCCCCTGTTTCGAGCCTACTCTGTCATCTCTGCAGTAGAGCACTTTTCTAATCAAGGTTTAATTAGAGGGGGGAAGCTCTGTGTCTCCCCTCTTAATGATCGACAAAGCAGCTAAATTGTCAAGCCTGCGGAGCCTCTAATGGGAAAAGCCGAGGGGCCCCGGGTAGCAATGCAGCCAGTGAACCGACAGCATTGAACAAGGGATCGTGAATCTTGACTCTGAAACAATTACGAAAGCTGCTGAAAGGACACTCGCAAACCATTCATCCTCGTAAAAGCAACACAAGCCACCTAATTGTTATTTAATTTGGCTCTGTGGTAGGCTGCTTTGGTTGGTGCCCAAACCTCATTGAGATGTGAAGTAGAGCACTCAGAGATGATAGGTTATAGATCGAAGGAAAGGACTCCGTGATCATTTTCTTTTCACTCGTGGAGCGAAATAATGCGACAGATGTGGATGGAGTGGGGCTGATACCCACTGAATGCCATTGCACTTTGGGTAATGCAAAGTAGCTTGACATTTAAGCAGTGTGTAATTGGAACTGTGGCCTTTTGGTGGCTCCTCTCCTCCCACTCCGTCAGGACAAAACCAACAGGGCATCTTTTGGTGAAAAATACTGAGCGCACTAAACGGACAACTGAGAGCCAACTTTGAGCAAATTGGTCACATCCACCGTCTCTTTTAATGAATGGATAAGCAGAGGAGCCGCTCAGCGGTGGAGAACAATTTACACTGACGGTTCTATTTTAAGTAAGGCATGCAATTGAAACATCTCTGTTATGGTGGCAGAGAATATGTTTAAAGAGTTAAAGAGTTATAGCCAGGGCAGACAAAGAGCGACACTTCATTCCAGATGGTTAACCTGCTAAAGCCTCCTGTCTGAGGACTTGACTTGGCTCTGTCCTTTTTAATATTTCACCCTCAAAGCTCGAAAAATGTAATTCCAATGGCATCATAAAAAGGCAATAAACGGACATTTAATGGCATATTCATATGTGATCCTCCTCGTAAAATTATGTCGATCAATTGGCCCTCTCCGAAATGAAAGGACAAGGAGCACGAGATGATTTACTGCCTTAATAACCACAGTGGCATAACGCTGTCTATAGACTGTCAGGGCTCGCATGTCATCTCTTAAAAGCTCCACCAAAGCCAAGTAAGCAAGTCAAGGCCGGTGATGATGAAAGCAGGAGTTTTACACCATCATGGGAGATTTCAGTGATCATCTAACTTCTTTTGATGCTAATGAGAACTTCTGTTTGTTGTGCTTTGTGATGCTGATGACTTTTGGAGAATCTTGGAGTGTAAGTCAGTTAAAATTCAACAAGCATACCAGAATGCTGTCCAGGTAACCTGAAAACTAGTTTGTTGATTAGTATTATGGAGGTGCTTTCATTTTATGGCCAAATGACTTCTGATGATGTGGTGAAGACTTAATAAAACTTCAGCTCACTACCACCAAAGGACTGAAATACGCAAACACCTTACAGTACAGTACAAAAGACTCAAAAACAACACAAACTTACACAAATCCACTACTAACTGACCTGGGAACAATCTATTTGCACACTCAGTCACATAGTTACTGAACTCACATCTAAATTATACTATATTTGCACATTTTGCATATCGCACATGTCTTTGTCATGTCTCCTCTACAATCGTCTACAATATCCTGACAATAACTTGAACCTGGTATTTAATAACTGCTGCACAATCCACTTTGCATTGTCTCTGTCTCTGTACAGTTAGTATTGTATAGTTAGTAATTAGTACCTTTTTATCACTTAATTTAAGTGAAATTTAGCACATTATTTATTTGTAAAACCTATTTTTAGATCTCTTGGATCTTTTACACACTTATAAATGCACCATGGGGGGCTTGGGGTGAAACAGCATTATGGTATACTGTATACTGTTGCATTGACAATAAAGCTCTTGAATCTTGAAAACTTTACATTTTAAGGGGCAATGCCTGTCTCAGACATGTAGATGTACTGACGTAGACAAGGGTTTGGAGACAAAAGCAGCAGGTGCATACTGCACAACACTACTGCCTGACTTATGACAGCTGTAAAATTGTGTTAAAAGTGTGCACAAATGTATTGTAAGCACTTTTGTCCTGTCATGCTTTTTTGGTGTCCTAAGTGAATTTCAGCTGTAGCTTGCATGGCTCTCTATCTGAAAGCTTCAGTTCCCTTGAATGCACAGGGACAGCTCTGCTCACTGATGCTGCATGAAACCGCTGTGTAAAATTCACAGTCATTTCCTCCAAGTGTCTGCGTCGAGGGTTGTTAAAGTCCATGACCCTGTAATTCCCCCTCTCGCTCATGGAGAGGCCCACCCAATTACACTTTTACAGACTGCTCCAGACTCCTGTTGCTTGCTTCAATTGTTCTCAATTTCCCCCATCTGTCAATATGAATTGAGATCTTGTGCACATGGCCCCATCGTGGCAGTCAAAATGATATATTATCTTCAACTAGTGTCATATCAAATTACCTGCAAGGAACAGTCCCAATAAAACACAGTGTGCCCAAAGGCTGCACGGCAGACTTTGGAGGACCCTAATGATCCCACAATAATCTTATTTGTATAGACTATAGTGATCACTGCTCTGCGTAGTCCTTAAATTGCTACACCTCTTCACTATCAAATCAAATTGCTGGTAGCTAATAAATTAAAACAACAGGGGGTGTTACCTCCCCCCAGTACGTAACCAAATCAATAGCGCCCCGGTTGGCTGACAGCTTAAACGCCTGTACTGACTGACACAACAAAATAAAAGCCCATTGTGCTGGGCCAGCACTTTCTCGCCCTGCTCTCCCACTCTGACCTTGCTAAAGCCATTAAACTCTATTTCTCTTCCCCAGTGGTATCTCATTCAGAGGAAACAGCAGATAACGCATGTAATAAGTGCGCACATCCTTTCTATTGATAGGGAGCCAAAGCACATATTAATACAGAATGGGTTGACTGAGTCAGAGCAATGATTTAGCCTGATACAGATATTGATAAGAGATTCAATCGAGCCCGCTGTCAGTAAAACTCAGGCTCACTATTGGTCCATTGTCCTTAGATCCTGTGGCATGTTTCGGCCGATAGCAAGGCACAGTGACCTCAGCGCTTTGCTGTTCATCAACTAAAATCAACTGTTAACAGAGTGCAACCTGTAATGCTAAATGTGTTAAATTATTAATTTAATGTATTTATTTAAAGGCTGCCATCTACACTGTGTGCACAATTATTAGGCAAGTGAGTATTTTGGCCATATCATAATTTTTATGCATATTGTCAAGCTGTATAAACTTGAGTGCTTATTGGATTTAAGCATATCGGGTGATGTGTATTTGCATAATGAGTGAGGGTGTGGCCTGAGGAGATCAACACTCTATATAAAGGTGTGCAGTTTCTCTTCCTTGGGCAGAATGGGCCAAAAAAGAGATTTAAAGGACTCTGAAAAGTAAAAAAAGGTCTTTCAGAGAGATGCAGCACTATTGAAACCGCTAAGATATCGGGGTGTGACCACACAACCATCAAAGGTTTTGTTGCACGTGAAATGTCAAGACTGGGCCAAGAAATATCTGAAGACAGATTTTTTGGACTGATGAGATGAGAGTGACTCCTGATGGACCAGATACCCATATGGAAAAGATGTGTATATAAATCTTATAAAGTTTGTATCGCCTTGTGTGAAAAAAGCATACAAGAGTGAAAACAGATATAAGATCCCTTGAAAAATGATATAAATGAAACTTGTGTTTTGGATACTTCATAAAACAATATATGAAAGTGGCCACTTTCATGAGTAAATCATATCAGCCTTATGATTCACTATATGAAGTAGGCCACATCTGATGCAAGTCTTTTATAAGTTTTTTCTATTTCTTTTCCATACGGGGGGGCCTGTGGCTGGATCAGTAATGGACACAGGGCCCCACTTTGACTCAGACGCCAGCAACATGGACGTGGGTACTGGTATGGGTTGGTATTACTAAAGATGAGCTGGTTGGACCTTTTCGGGTTGAAGATGGCCTAAAAAAATCAACTCTGAAACCTACTGCCAGTTTTTAAAAGGACACTTTCTTCAAGCAGTGGTTCAGGCAAAAGTCTGCATCTCTCAAGAAGATCATGATTTTTATGCAGGGCAATGCTCCATGGCATCCAGCAAAGTACTCCACTGCATGGCTAACCAGTAAAGGCCTTAAGGATGAAAAAATAACGACACGGCCTTCCTGACCTCAACCCTGCTGAGAACCTTTGGGCCAGGCTTAAACGACAGATTCACAGTGTAGGGAAACTTGTCTGAACAGTGTCTGGGAGGCTGCTGCTGCACGAAAGTTGATCATCAACAGAAGAAACTGACAGACTCCGTGAACGGTGACAGTTATTGAAAAGAAGGGTGGCTATGTTGCTCACTGATTTATTTATTTGACATGTCAGAAATGTTTATTTGTTTACTTTCTTAAACATTCAGGTTTATAAACATTTTGGATTAACGGAGAGCGCTGTGGTTATAATAATGAAAGTAATCCTGAAAAATACAACTTGCCTAATAACTGTGCTCACAGTGTAGAGTGACAGCGTCCAGCTTAGCCCTCGTCCTTGTTGGCCTGGCTATGACTGAATAGCAACAATACATTTTTAAAAAGGACAAACCTGTTTTTGTTTTTGGCCACATTTGGAGAAGCGTTTGGTTTAAGCCAGCTTTTAACCCATTATGAATTATTCAACACTGAAATGCACTTGTACAAGTAGGCATTGCCTGAAATGAGGCGCTCCTAGCAGTTCCCATTTCACTGTGTTTGTTTATCCATCCCGTGAGGGACTTTGAAGTGTGATGGATTAACATGCCCTGTGAATGTAGCTGGCACTCCTGAGTCCACAGATAAAAGTGTAGTGTGATAAAAGATGTTTACTCTCTCACGTACGTGCCTGCCTGCCTCGTATTCTTTGGCTTGTTCTGCACCAATTAATACTCTGCTAATTCTAAAAATACAACAACAGCTTTAATTAGGCTTGCCTGTAATCTCGGCACCGTGAAACAGATTGCCACAGGTAAAGAAACACTCCAATACAAATTACGCTACATCCTGCCGGGGGGGGCGAAGGTAGGAAATGAAATGGAGCGATGAAATTGAAAGATGATCCCGATGGAAATTAGTATGCTAAAAATATTTATGATCCCATCACAGCTGTTTGTTTGTTCGTCTTCTTTAGCTGTTTTTAATTACTGCCTATAATACTTCATTCACTGTATCACAGATCTGTATGTCTGTAAGTTATTATGTATGTGTAGCTAATAATTACATTATATGCTAACATATAATAGAATTAACCATTTACATTTAAGGACCCAACATTTGGTCCTCTTAGACTTAAATCCAATGAAATGCTGGACAGGAATGTGAGCTAGTAAATAATGGTGCTCCAAATAACATTATCACGCTACGAAATTGTCTAGTAATCAAAGATGAGGCATCACAGGGACCTCGAAACTGAGGAAAATAAAGGAACTCGGCTCTGATTCACATCTATTAAACGCTGTTTCACTATAATACAAGTTTGTTCACAAAGTACATACAAAAGTATCTTTTTATTTTGAATGTGAACTGAAAAATACCTGTTAAAGAAAACGTGAATTCTTTTCATAAAAGAAAAATAAAAAAAGTGCAGGTGTTGCGTTTTGAGGAGAAATTTATTTTGAGCGAAGAAAAGCTGAATTTGAGTGAACAAAATTCATTGCTGCGTGCAAACCTGTATTTCAGTGTTTGCTAGTATCCACACACACAACAGCAGCCCCTATCGCTCAGTTTTTGCATTTG
Source organism: Aulonocara sp. 'chitande type north' Nkhata Bay (assembly GCF_057382095.1). Taxonomy (NCBI): domain Eukaryota; kingdom Metazoa; phylum Chordata; class Actinopteri; order Cichliformes; family Cichlidae; genus Aulonocara; species Aulonocara sp. 'chitande type north' Nkhata Bay. The sequence goes on from NC_141353.1 coordinate 1,761,326, forward strand.
CGCTCGCTCGCAGTGTGTCGCTCGCACTCTCAACATTTCTGCCCGTGCGCGCTCAGCTCTTTCTCTACACCGTTATATTTGTGCCACAAAACCAGCCAATCACAGACTTGGATGACATTTTCATTCAGGTAAGATCTAAATAAGTTCATATCACTCTTTATAGCCTATTAGTTTTATTTTCAATGCGCTCTGAAGTCACAGCAAATTCGAACAAACATCCTAATGACTGATTTTGTAGATATATGTTCTATTTATAGAGTTGCTAATTGTTTTTCATTAATGCAGACAAACCAGCCAATGAAATTAATGAAATAAAAGAGTTTCAAAAGAGACAGTAAATTACAGAATGCTAGTAGTGGGTGATATTATTTAAATGCTGTCATGATTTTATGTGAACATTTTGTCATTTGTGAACTATACATGACATTGATTCTACAGTGTTACTGATGTGATGTTCTAGAAAGTGGTTTTAATTTGTTTCTTTATTCAACGTTTGAACAGTGGTACTCAGTCAGTACATATTCAGTAAATGCAAATTATTTACATGTCAGTGCACTACAGGCATAAATCTAGACCCCCTAAATAAAACATTATTCAGAACAGAACTATGCTTGGAGAAATATTTTCCCATCAGTTGATCCAACTGCTCCACAGTAGCAGGTGGAATTTTTCTTTTTTGAGGACGGCTTCTTTTCCCCGTCACTACAGATGGTCTGTTTATGTTTTGATCGAGAGCCTTTTTTTGGGCAGCTGAAGAGGAGAAGTCTATCTTATGGCCAACCACTGACTGTATCTTGGTCACATTACCCAGCAAAACCCAGTATGCAGGTTCATCTGTAACAGTCCTTGTGCCACAGATCAACACTGTTGCTTCTACTTTAAACAGAAGAGCAGTGACATGGCTGCAGGTCTCCGCGACTCCAGCCTTACAGCTGCAGTGGGCGGCTTCAACCTCCCCTGTGATGCTCACAGTGACCCATGGCTGCAATGCTGGTTCATTCAGTCTTTGAGAGTGTAGGACCTGAAACACACACAAAGTTCATTTAAAGACAAGGCAAGGCAAGTTTATTTGTATAACACAATTCAACAACAAGGTGATTCAAAGTGCTTTACAGAGACATTAGAAACAAAAACAAATAAAAAGCATGATTAAAAATTGATTAAAACAAGCAAACAAACAAACTAATTAACAAACAAACAAAACAGTATATAAAATCAAAACAGATAAAATCAGAACAATAGATCAAATCAAATCAAATCAAATCACTTTTATTGTCACATCACATGTGCAGGTACATTGGTACAGCACATGTGAGTGAAATTCTTGTGTGCGAGCTTCACAAGCAACAGAGTTGTGCAAAATACAATAATGTAAACAAGTGTGTGTGTGTGTGTACACATATTTTACAAATTAAATAGAGTAAACAATAAATAAAATATATCAAATAAAATATACAGAGTGAGACATGTGCAAAACAGTGGCGTTACTGTACAGTATGGAGTGCATAATGTTGAAGTTCCAGTAGTGAAGCTGAGGTGTCTATGAAGTGTTCAGCAGTCTGATGGCCTGATGGAAGAAGCTGTCTCTCAGTCTGCTGGTACGGGACCGGATGCTGCAGAACCTCCTTCCTGATGGAAGCAGTCTGAACAGTTTATGGCTGGGGTGACTGGAGTCCTTGATGATCCTCCCCGCTTTCCTCAGGCAGCGCTTCCTGTAGATGTCTTGGAGGGAGGGAAGCTCACCTCCAATTATCCGTTCAGAGCACCGCACTACTCGCTGGAGAGCTTTGCAGTTGTAGGCGGTGCTGTTGCCGTACCAGGTGGTGATGCATCCAGTGAGGATGCTCTCAATGGCACAGTGATAGAAGGTCCTGAGGATGCGGGGGCTCATGCCGAATCTTTTCAGTCTCCTGAGAAAGAAGAGGCGCTGCTGCGCCTTCTTCACTGTTTTGTTTGTGTGTACTGACCACGTAAGATCCTCAGCCAGGTGTACTCCAAGGAACCGGAAGCTGCTCACTCTCTCCACAGCAGCGCCGTTGATGGTGATGGGGGTGTGTACTTCTCTGCACCTCCGGAAGTCCACTATCAACTCCTTTGTCTTTGCGACGTTGAGGGTGAGATGGTTGTCTTGACACCAGTGGGTCAGGGCGCTGACCTCCTCCCTGTAAGCTGTCTCATCACTGTTGGTGATAAGACCCACCACTGTAGTGTCGTCCGCAAACTTCACAATGATGTTGGAGCTGTTAGTGGCCGTGCAGTCGTAGGTGTAGAGTGAGTACAGGAGAGGGCTCAGTACACACCCCTGTGGAGCACCAGTGTTCAGTGTGACGGGGGATGAGGTGATGCTGCCCAGTCTGACCACTTGGCGTCTGTCAGACAGGAAGCTAAGGATCCAGCTGCAGAGGGAGCTGCTCAGTCCTAGATCCTGCAGTTTCCTGTCCAGCTTCGAGGGAACGATGGTATTGAATGCTGAGCTGTAATCTACAAACAGCAGTTAATCAGTAGTTAAATGTAAGTTTTGAAATTTAAGCTTAAAAGTGTGGATTTGGTGCTTTATTCAAATGCAGCTGAGAACAGGTGAGTCTTCAACCTGGATTTAAATAAACTGAGTGTTTCAGCTGATCTGAGGCTTTCTGGGAGTTTGTTCCAGATATAAGGAGCATAAAAGCTGAATGCAGCTTCTCCGTGTCTGGTTCTGACTCTGGGAACTGATAAAAGACCGGATCCAGATGACCTGAGGGATCTGGATGGTTCATACTGGGTCAGGAGGTCATTGATGTATTTTGGTCCTAAACCATTCAGAGCTTTATAGACCAGCATCAGAACTTTAAAGTCTATCCTCTGACGGACAGGCAGCCAGTGTAAGGACCTCAGAGCTGGACTGATGTGGTCCACTTTTTTGGTCTTAGTGAGGACTCGAGCAGCAGAGTTCTGAATGAGCTGTAGTTGTCTGACTGATTTTTTAGGTAGACCTGTAAAGATGCTGTTACAGTAATCAAGCCTACTAAAGATGAATGCATGGACTAGTTTTTCCAGGTCCTGTTGAGACATCAGATCTTTTATCCTTGAAATATTCTTGAGGTGATAGTAAGCTGACTTTGTTATTGTCTTAATGTGTTTTTCTAAGTTTAGGTCTGCATCCATCACTACACCCAAATTTCTCGCCTGGTTTGTGGTTTTTAGGTGTATAGATTGAAGTTCTCTGGTGACCTGTAATCATTTTTCTTTGGCGCCAAAGACTATTACCTCAGTTTTGTTTTTGTTTAGCTGGAGAAAATTGTGGCACAACCAGTCATTAATTTCCTCAATGCATTTACCAAGAGCCTGTACAGGGCCTCGGGCTCCTGGTGACATTGTGATATATATTTGTGTGTCATCTGCATAGCTGTGGTAGTTCATTTTGTTGTTCTTTATAATCTGTGCCAGTGGGAGCATGTAAATGTTAAACAGAAGGGGTCCCAAGATGGCACCTTGGGGAACTCCACATGTGATACTTGTCTGCTCAGATGTGAAGTTACCTATTGATACAAAGTATTTCCTGTTTTCTACGTATGTTTTGAACCAGTTTAGTACAGTTCCTGAAAGACCTGTCCAGTTCTCCAGTTAAAGACAAGAACTAATGAGCCAAGGCCGACATAAATGTGTTTCATTTACATTTATCATAAATGTAACAAAGTGTTTAGAAAGTTAGCACATACATGTCATTTTTTATCTTTTTATGTATCCATCTATAGAACGCTGCAGGTTGTATTCTAAATCTGCCTGTTTTGTTTTGTTTTTTTAAATCTGCCAGCAAAAAATGAACCTAAAGAATGTAATGCAAGGATGTCATCACTTCAAGAGGGAGAAAACATAAAGTTCGACTTTAAGTCACAATTATGAATCACTTAATATGATAAGGAGATTCTGCAGGTCATTAATCAATGTATAAAACTAAAATAGAATATATTTTAGTTACACAGCACACAAACACAGAGCAAGATGTATAATTAGGATTATTTATAATAAATATGAATTAATTAGTGCAATTTCTTTAACCACAGAGAATAACTAAATCCTTCAGGACAGTGTCACATCAATGCACTGAACTCACTGTTATCCACCTAACAGTCTCCACATGTTCTCACTGTAATCTCCCCTCATGAATGAATTTATGCTGCACTAATCTGAATGTTTGCAGGGAAATCAAACGCATTTCACTCGCAGTACTCGAGCTGACTTACCTTTGTTTGAATGACGACTTGTACGCGCTGACTCCACAGACAAGGTACGAAAATATGTCAGGCTAAGTCAATAGCGGTTGGTCTTCAGGGTTTCTACTCCACGGCCGTATTTCATACGGGTCCACATTTCCAATGCACGCTATTTTCTGCAGGTACCGCCGCTTTGCCTCTGGACGCAATTGGTCTCTATACCGTCCATTCTCGTTTGAGCTGCTTTTAAGCATCTTTCTTGTAGTCGTCGTTCCAACGCAGTGGCCCTTTCTCAATTCTCAAGTACGCATATTGAAAAAGGCCCAGTGTTTTTGTTTTGATTTGTAGACCCCGAAAATGGTGCCGCGCTCCCACAATGCATTGCGGTGTGACGTCAACTCCAAAGCAAAAGAGATTGAAAATGTGACGTTATTTCCGGGGTAAAACCCCAAAGGATTGTAGGTACGAGTGGCAAGCGGTACTAGCGCACGCAGGCTTTCACATGAAATCAGTCACACAGCGATAAAAAGAAACACAAAAAATGGCAAGAAGCTGTTGTATTATTAACTGCAATAGCCGGTCGCATGACAGCCACGGGAAGTCCGAAGGGCCCGTCCAACAACCTGTCTCCGCTGGAGGGTCCGAGGGGCCCGTCCAGCAACCTGCTTCCGCTGCAGCGCCACCACCTGCGGCTTCCACGCCGTCGCCTGCAGCGCCTTCCTCGCCGGGTCCTGCCTCACCGCCGTCCGGAGCACAACCTGCGCCTCAACATCGCCTGCCTCCTTCCAGGCGTCTGATTGGACGTCCTCGCCCTGTCCGGCCTGCACGTCCTCGCCCTGTCCGGCCACCTTCCAGGTCGTTGGCTGGACATCATTGCTGTTGTGGCCGGCCTCCGGACCTGCTTCGTCGCCGCTGCTGCCTTCCGCGCGGCCTGCCTCTGGACCTGCTCCGCCACGGTCACTGGCTTCGCGGTCGGCCTCCGGACCTGTTTTTTGGACTTTTGTGTTGTCGACCTCCGGGCCGGCCCCCTGAACTGCCTGGTTCTGGACTCTTGGGCCGCCATCCTTCAGGCCGGCCTCCTGAACCTTTTCAAGACTGTTACCTGGGCCTCTGCGCTTTTCATGGGCTTTTTGTCTGTTTTCTTTTGGCCTCTGTGCTGTTGTTTTGGGCTTTTGTTCCCTGTATTTTGGTTTCTGGCTCCGTGTGTTTGGTTTGTTCTTAGTTTTGTTACCCTTTTGAGTTCAGCATTAAAGCTGTTTTGAGTTACTTTCTGTCTCCGGGGTCTGCACTTTGGGTCCTTCTCCTGCCTGCACGCAGCCGTCACATAACAGATTTGAATTGAATTCGTTGCTATGCTGCTTTGTTCACTGTGGCTTTGCAGGCTAATGTTTGCTGTGTTTTGTAGGAAAACCAGCCTACAAAATGCTGGAATGTGATCCAGACTGGGCCCCTCTATCAACCTGGGTCATACCGAGTTTAAAGCTGCTACCGCAGCCAGATCTGATCGGTGAAGAGGGAGAGCGAGATCAAAACCGCCACGAAAAGTCCCGCATATATGTGCCCAAGTGTTGTATTGAAGCAGTCAAGTGATGAATAACTGTTTTCCAGTATGTTGTTTTGCTGTGTGTTGTTGTTGTTTTTTTTGCATTGTTGATTTGTTTTTCACCAACGCAGCTCTTTGCCTCTTTCTTGTAAGATTCTATAATAGAATGAAACAATAATGCCATAATAAATATAAATAAAGACAATAAATTGAATGACTTACGAAACACTTATTTTATTTCTATTAGATCTGAAAATATTGTGTAACACTGCAACCTGAGAAGACAAATAGATGCGTTTGCCTGTACAGGAGATAAAGGAAGAAATGTAACAACAGCTGTGAAATGGAATAGTCCAAATCAGGACTGGAAATCACCTGGAAATGCTGGCGCTTGATGCAGTGTTTTGATTTTGCTGCCACTCGTACCCACAATGCAATGCGCGAAAGTCACGTGGTCTGTCAATCTCTTTTATGTTTAACCCGAGTAACCACCCGGTCAGATGGTGGGTAACAGGCCTCTCACAAAACATTAGAGCATTTATGCAAATATGTGATGTCTTGATAAATCAGCAGATATTTGAAGTTTACACAGCAACAGTCTCGCATGAAAATATCTGAAAAGTTTATTTTCTGACCCAGAAAGAGAAATATTTCAAACTCCTGCTGCTGTTGTGTGTGTGGATAATAACAAACACTGACATACAGTTTTTGCACGCAGCAATGAATTTTGTTCACTCAAATTTGGCTTTTCTTCGCTCAAAATAAATTTCTCCTCAAAACGCAACACCTGCACCTGCACATTTTTTTACGTGCGCTCAGAATAGTGGCACAAAAATAGCGCCATACATGCTGAAGAACATCTGGCCTGAAACATCAGTGTGTCATCCAAACAGTGACCAACATCACATGTTGCTCTCAAACACTAGCTTAGCATTTTTGACACTATGACACTGTCATATATATGGATGAGCTTAAGCTTTTTGGAAGCAACAGGAAAAGACGCTAACAAAATATTGTAAATGAAACACACCAGTGGAGTCGGTGACGGCTCGTGACGCCACCATGACTGTAATAAAAGCTTCCTAAGAAATGTGAAATGAACAAGAGAGCGACACAGTGAATAATTCATAACTCATGTAAACTGTAAGCATGGTTATAAGAATGTATATGATATAATAATATGAAAAATAAAAGAGTGAAAGACACAAACACATAAACTTCAGTATTTCCTTAAAGCAGGTTTGTATACGAGGCAGTTTCAGCACCAGTCACAAAGCTTTCTCCAGCCCATGGCGGATTTTTATTTGACCTTTTTGTCACCAGTAAAAGACCAGATGGATGAGGCTGACAAGAAAGGCTAAATGAAAAGGAGATCAAATGACATATATAACATTTAAAATCCATTATTTTGATTCAGCTCATGAATCCAGTTTCTCTGTTTAAAATGACTCTAAATACATACATTAGCATTTACAAACAAACGCTCTTTAACTCATTTATTTATTGTAAAATTGCTTTTAATCAATAAAATATTTTACTGGCATTTTGGCAATAAGACATTGTTTCGTGTCTAAGGAGACGTCAGGCTCGACTTAGAGGCTGCTCTCCTTACTTTGGAAAGAACAGAAAATGAATTTATTTGCAATGGTCAGCTCAAAGTGGCGGGCATTAGGTCACTACTGTCTTTTACTCTTTCCTCCTCTTCCTCAGACAGATGATTCTGCAGCTAACGAGACGCAGCTGAAGTGAAATATTAATCAACTTGATTGCAAAACAGGGAGAGAGGGAGAAACCACAGCAGTGTCTCCTCTGAGCTCTTCACTCCTCTCAACTCGACACCAGTTAGCAGTTAAGTAGAAGATTTGCAAGCATGTAAAACAAAGCTGTTGATGTACCAAGTGTGAAACATCTTCAGACTCCTCCGTGCTACATTATCTGTCTGCTGCTGTCATGTAAGAAAGTAAACAGAACAACACAGCGGCGAAGTGAAGATCAGCTGATGGATCTCCGTGTTTTCACACGTATCCTGCACAGATATCTGATTCTTAGCTTGGTGCGTCCCCAGCTCCACTGCACATTGTTTATAATAATATACAAAACAATGACACTAAATATTCAAAAATATATACATGTATATGTTGTCAATTTAATTCACAAATCCTGCAGAAAAGCTTTCGTGTTCAGTGACGTGGAGCATGTTGGCAGAGGTGACTCGAGTGAAGAACTGGTCGGAGAGTTTTCTGCCATTTTTATTAAAGTGCGAGGCATGAAATTCCCTCCTGACTTTGGCTTCTCGCCTTTCAGAGTCAACTTAATTGACTCCTGTTTCATAACAATTCATCACTCGGATATACAGAATGCACGGCTTGTCTGGCAGATTCTCCCAAGTATTTCTGACCAAAGATCTTTCCATAACTGCACACTGAATATTCATCAGATAGAGTTTGCCTTCATCTCTCAGGAATATTTTATGAATATAATATAGTCTCTCACCCTCTCCTTCCAGCCGGGCTGCTCAGTCTTGCATCGGCTGAAAACACAAGAAGGTTTTTCATGTGCATGGCGCAGTGCCCCCTGCTCTCCACATCTCAACTCAGCAAGGTCACCAGAAAGTCTGCAGCATGGGCTATTTTGATCTCTCAGTCCTCTAACAAAAAACAACAAAAATGTCTTTCCCTATTACAAAAGCAGAGCTCTGGCAATCACGCAGTGATTAATATTCATGAGCGAGGAGGGAAAGAGCCTCGACTGCCTACCAGCTATTTTACCTGATCCTACATGGGTTTTATGTAAATGCCTCTGCAGCTCTGTATACATTATTGAGCTCAGCTGGGAGAGTTAGAGGACATGTGCTTAACCCGCAGATGCTGTTAAGTATTAATGGGGATGGTGCTTAAGGTCTTTGCTGTCACATTAGTTTTGGCTGCATGTAGCAAGTGTAGCCCAGTGGCAAACAGATGGAATTAGAGACTGTTTATTGTAATTATTATTAAAGGTGTTTTATTTTGTTCAGTTAAAAGCACTCATGATTGGAGAGAGACTCTAAAGAAAAAATCCAAATTATTTTGTATGGAATTGCATTATTTGTGTTATTTATTTATTTATTTTGTTTCTCAAAGGTTATTTTTTGACCTGGATACAAATGCAGTCCAACCAATGGGATTGTTTGTCCCGCCTTGTTTTTCATGTTTGGTTGCGCTGCTAAGGCTGCTTAGACCACACGCGCCATAGCAGTACCTGTGGGGAAAACGTGGTAGCTGTTGAAACAGCGAAGCTGTTGGTGTCTGCTTGATTAGCCGCCAGATTTGGATAGCCGAAGCTAGTTTTATGAATACAAAGTGCTTTGCACTGGTCAGGTTTTTTTGAGTTGGAGAAAGGAGCCGAGACTCCTCGGAGAACATTGGATTACAGACTTTGTGGAAATCCGCAGAAGAGGAATAATTTTCCATTGCAATGGATGGCGAGCCACAGCCCATTTGGAATTGAATCTTGAAGTCTGGTTGCCTGAACTGTGGTAGGACAAAACAGTGCAAACCATACATCGATCGTGGACTGAACTCACACCAATAACTCACCAGATCACCAAACAGGCCTGATCTGGATCCTATTGACACTTTAAAAGACCCGGGTCTAACATTCTTTTCTTTTTTATTTTGGGTATCTGTGCGCGCACACACAATTTTGGTTGTTATTGTAAAGGCAATACAGTGCACAAATTTCAAATACAGTTGAACTATTGCTTCATCATTTGCAGTTGTGTTTTCATTGTGGTTACCCATCCTCTGGGCTCCTGTCGTTCCTGAAATCTTCTGATTTGCCCATTGTTTATATATTTTGTTACATACTGGTTACAGTGTAAAAGTGGCGAGCCAGCCAGGAGCCTTGAATTAATGGGTGACGATAGTGAAGCATATTTTGTGTGATTGAGCTTTTGGTAAGACCGTCTGTCGCACCAAAAGATGGATTTTGTTGAAAAATTAGGTATTAAGGTCCCAAATGCTGTCATAGTGCGTGGGGTAACAGGATCAGAAAAGGATGAAGAGATTTTTGAGTTCTTAAAGCAGTACGGCTCTATTAGTAGGGTCCTCACCATTGATGATCAAGTATCTGAATTCAACAAGGATCAGATAGTGGAGTATAACTCAGGAGTAGCAGTGCAAACATTAGGACCCTTGTTGCCCTATGTCCACCCCTCAGCTGCCAATCCTGATGTAGTATTTTCTGTACATGCTTTGACAGATGTTTATTCCCAGAGAGTTGGGGGGAGTGTCACAGATACTTACCTGAGTGAACTGCGAGGAATAGCCAAGCTAAGTGGGAAAGATTTTGAAGAGGTACTGAGAGAGGTGATGACAAAAATTGAAAAGTCTGTGGGTGTCGCCGAAGAAAGTGTTGCACTCAGTACTGAGGTTGAAATAGAGGAAGTTGATCATACTGACAGGCCCAGCCAGACCCCTGCTACTTTTATTGAATCAGCTGGTATTTCAGTCTGTCCTAAGCTTGGCCACGCTGATGATGAATATCGCACACCGACTTTAAGCTCTGGAACCAAGAGATCCCTGACTCTAAATCCTGGTGAGCTTAACCCACCAGACGTACAGAGAATTGTGGTTGAACACATTGTAAAGAGTGATGATAAGATGTCACGTACCCATTCCACCTTGAGACTGAGAGCTTTTTCTGGGAAGATTCCCCGGCCATATAATGAAGCTGATTATGATACTTGGCGCTCTCATGTTGATTTAATGATGGAGGACACTTCTGTTTCTGACTTGGAGAAGACTCATAAAATTCTCGAGAGCCTCCTCATTCCTGCTTCAGATGTAGTTCGACATCTTGGACCTGAAGCGCCACCATCTACCTACCTGCAATTATTGGAATCTGCCTTTGGCACAGTTGAGGATGGGGAGGAATTGTTGGTGAGGTTCATGAACACGTTGCAAGATCCTGGAGAAAAACCCTCAGCTTACCTGCATCGCCTGCAGGTGGCATTGAACCGTACTGTACGCAGGGGAGGTGTACAGCCACAAGAGGTCGACAAACACCTCCTGAAACAATTTTACAGGGGTTGTTGGAATCATGACTTGCTTGCTGTCTTGCAGCTAGAACTTAAGGATCGACAACCTCCATCACTCGCTGAGCTTTTGTTGCTGCTGCGTACTGCAGAAAGTAAGCAAGAAACAAAAACTAGTAGAATGAAACGGCACCTTGGTACTACCAAACCTAAGGTTGTCTCCCATAGACAGAGTGTTCAGGAAACAAGCGAAACACAAGCTGAATCTGAATCAAGTGACCTAAGTAAGTTAAAGAAGCAAGTTGCTGACTTGAAGAGTCAATTGACAGCACTCATGAAACAAAGAAAACCCACTGCTTCTAAGAAAGAACACATGCAGAAAGATGAAACTAAAAAACCTGACCATGCAAAGACTGAACCAGGGCCCCCTCCACACAGCGCTTTAACTGTAAAGCCAAAACCGTGGTACTGTTTCCGTTGTGGGGAAGATGGTCATATTGTGGCCACCTGTGAGTCAGATCCAAATCCTGCCCTGGTAGCTGCTAAAAGAAAGGAACTGAGAATCCGTCAGCAGTTATGGGAAAGCCAACACCGAAACACACCTTCGTTAAACTGAATTCAGTCCCTGTCGTGGGACAGATGGGGACTGCAACGGGTCAAACACGTCCCGCTGATAAGAAGCCTAAAGTGACCACTAAGAAGGGTGCCATGTTAACATTGAATGCTGAGCGTGGTAATTTCAAATTACCCAAAGGTTTAATAGGGGCGAAAACTACAGCACAGGTTCAAATAGAGGGCAATTGTGTTAGCTGCTTAATGGATACAGGCTCTCAAGTCACCACTGTTCCCCAGTCGTTTTACAATCAGAACCTGTCACAACATGAGATCCGGCCTCTCTTTGAGCTTTTGGAGGTTGAAGGAGCCAATGGCCAATCTGTGCCTTATCTAGGCTACATTGAGATTAATGTTGTATTCCCCAAAGAGTTTTTAGGTGCTGAGGTTGAAGTCCCCACACTAGCATTGGTGGTTCCAGATGTTCGTACAGTCCCCCAGCCACTAGTTTTGATAGGTACTAACACACTAGATCTACTTTACGAACTCCATCGTGATACCTGTCCTGAAGAGTATGAACCATCACAATATGGTTACAAAGCAGTGCTAAAGATTTTGGGGCTGCGACACAGGCAGTGCAAGGATAACCGCCTTGGTCTGGTCACCTCGCTCGGAAAAGACCCACAGCTAGTTCCAGCAGGACAAACCGTAGTGTTAGAGGGGTTCATTGATGTAAACAGTCATACCACTGAGAAATCTGTCCTCTTAGAACATCCCTCCTTGTCAGCACTGCCAGGTGGGGTGTTAGTTAAACCTTGCCTCATTGACTTGCCCCAGAAAGCGCCATATAAAGTGCCAGTCGTAATGACTAATGAGCTGGATCATGATGTTGTTATTCCCCAGAAGTGTGTGATTGGGGAAATCAGTGCATTTCATCGTGTTCTCTCACATGAGCATTGTGTGGTGACACCAGATTCTAGCACCAAGCAGAAGCTAGGCCTCAACTTCAACTTCGAGGACTCACCCATAAGTGCTGAGTGGAGAGAGAGAGTAACACAAAAACTTGCCAATATGCCGGAGGTCTTCGCGCAAAATGACATTGACTTTGGGAGAACTAATCAGGTAAAACATCAAATCAAGCTATCTGATGAGACTCCATTTAAGCACAGGGCACGCCCCATACACCCAAATGATCTGGAAGCTGTCCGAAAGCACTTGCTAGAACTTCAACAGGCAGGTGTGATCAGGGAGTCCACATCACCCTTCTCTTCTCCCATAGTGGTGGTGAGGAAGAAGAATGGGGATGTGCGTCTCTGTGTTGATTACAGGAAGCTCAATCTGCAAACAGTGAAGGATGCTTATGCACTCCCAAACTTGGAGGAGACTTTCTCCACGCTGACTGGTTCCCAGTGGTTTTCTGTCCTCGACTTAAAATCTGGTTACTACCAGATTGAGGTTGAAGAGGCTGACAAACCGAAGACAGCTTTCGTTTGTCCCATTGGATTTTGGGAGTTTAACCGTATGCCGCAGGGCATTACGAACGCTCCAAGCACATTTCAGCGTCTCATGGAGAAATGCATGGGGGATATGAACCTGAAGGAGGTTCTTGTCTTCCTTGATGACATCATTGTTTTCTCTAAAACGCTGGAAGAACATGAGACCCGACTGATCAAAGTTCTCAACCGTCTGAAAGAGTACGGGTTGAAATTATCCCCTGAGAAATGTAAATTTTTTCAGACATCAGTGAGGTACTTGGGACATGTTGTGTCTCGTAATGGGGTGGAGACTGACCCTGAAAAAGTGAAGGCTCTGCAAACTTGGCCAGTGCCTACTGATCTGAAAGAACTGAGGTCTTTTCTTGGTTTTGCAGGGTATTACAGACGCTTCATTAAAAGCTATTCTAACCTAGTGAAGCCCCTCACCAATCTGACCTCAGGTTACCCACCCCTTCGCAAAGGTACCAAGCCCAAAGCTAACACTCCTCAGTATCATGATCCGAAAAAACCCTTTGGTGAGCGATGGACTCCAGAGTGTGAACAAGCTTTCCGAGCGATCATTGAGAAGCTAACTACTGCTCCGATCTTGGGTTTTGCTGACCCCAAGTTGCCCTACACTCTCCATACGGATGCCAGCACTATGGGGTTGGGTGCTGCTTTGTATCAGGAACAGGAGGGGCAGATGAGAGTAATAGCATATGCTAGCCGAGGTTTGTCCAAGAGTGAGTCTCGCTACCCTGCCCACAAACTAGAGTTTTTAGCTCTAAAGTGGGCAGTTACAGAAAAATTTTCTGATTACCTCTATGGTAGCCAATTCATGGTTGTAACTGACAGCAATCCCTTAACATATGTTCTGTCTACAGCCAAGTTGGATGCAATGAGCTATCGTTGGCTAGCAGCACTCTCCACGTTTAACTTCCAGCTTCAGTACAGAGCTGGAAAGTTAAATTCTGATGCAGACGGTCTTTCAAGACGACCACATGGAGAACTGCTCAATGACACTGTTTCACAAAAAGAGCAGGAACGTATACAGCGGTTCACTGAAACACATCTGTCTGGTCAAGGAGTCACTCTTGGCCCAGACGTGGTCCCAGCTATCTGTGAGAGGCACCTCATTGGCTGTAGCCCAAGTGAAAACAAAGAGATGGATTGTGCTTTCACCCTGGTAGACTCTTTGGCCATGTCTGTATCTGCTATACCAGATGAGTTTGTGAATGAAGATCAGTGTGGTGGGTTACCAGTTATTCCCCATATGCCAGTAGAGCAGCTAAGGGCAGAACAACGAGCTGACCCGTGTTTGAGGGAAATTATAGCTCAACTCGAGACTGGGGACAAGGTTCCACCCACCGTTAGAAAGCAACTGCCCGATATTCCCTTACTAATCAGGGAATTCAGTCGCCTTGAGCTACACAATCAAATACTGTACCGAACACGACAAGATGGAGGTTGTGTAACCTGGCAACTTGTTCTTCCAGAGCAGTTTCGAGACACAGTCCTCCATAGCCTCCATGATGATATGGGCCACTTAGGGATTGAACGCACTCTCGACCTGGTGAGAACAAGGTTTTACTGGCCAAGGATGGCTGCAGATGTTGAGAAAAAGGTTAAAACCTGTGATCGCTGTGTTCTGAGAAAATCCCTTCCTGAAAAAGCTGCTCCTTTGGTCACCATAAAGTCCACCAGACCTCTTGAGCTTGTTTGTATGGACTTTTTGTCCATTAAGCCTGATAGGAGCAATATTAAGGACGTCCTCGTACTTACAGACCACTTTACTAAGTATGCCATTGCCGTCCCAACTCCCAATCAGAAAGCTCAAACAGTTGCCAAGTGCCTGTGGGATAATTTCATTGTCCATTACGGCATTCCTGAACGTTTGCATAGTGACCAAGGGCCTGACTTTGAGTCACACATCATCAAAGAACTATGCAACATCCTGGGTGTTCACAAGATTCGTACTACGCCCTACCATCCTAGGGGAAACCCTGTAGAGCGTTTTAATAGGACGCTGTTGAGCATGCTTGGCACATTGGAAAACAAGGACAAATCACAGTGGCATAGCTTTGTGAAACCATTGGTTCATGCGTACAATTGTACAAAGAACGACGTTACAGGGTACTCACCTTATGAATTAATGTATGGCCGTAAACCCAGATTGCCCATTGACCTGGCTTTTGGTCTTCCCCTCAGAGACGACGGCTACAAGTCACATTCGCAATATGTGCAAAGTTTGAAGTCACGTCTGGAAGAGAGTTACAGGATCGCGGCACAAAACGCAGCAAAAATTGCTGACAAGAATAAGACCAGATTTGACTTGCGTGTAACCGCTTCTAAATTGGAAGAAGGAGACAGAGTTTTAGTGCGTGCTGTACGCCTAAGAGGGAAACATAAGCTTGCTGATAAGTGGGAGTCAGATGTTTATGTGGTGGTAAAGCAGGCGGGAGATCTCCCAGTTTACACAATAAAACCTGAGAACAGAGACGCTCCTTGGCGAACTGTCCATCGAGATCTCCTACTCCCTTGTGGTTTTGTCACACCCACTAAGGAGAAGCCTGTTATGACAAACTCCACACGCAAGCCTGTAACACGGCAATCAGCTAAACAGTATGATGAGACTGAACCTTCTGAGACAGAGGAGGATACCGTTTGGTTTCGTGAGAGGCGTCCCAGAGAAACCATTCGATTCACCACATTGTACGAGATTCCAAAATCATCCCCTGACACCGATGATGGTGAGGCAGCACAGATAAATTTAACTGAAGACTGCTTAGCTGTTAATGATACGGTAGTCAGAGAAGACTTGTCTCATGGAAATGCAGAAATCATTTTGGAGGATACTGCCTTGGATGCCGTGAGTGAAAAACGCTCAGCTGCTGATGTACCTGGAAGTGGAAATGACTTAGCAGACACATCCACCTTTCAGGGAGATGTTCTTCTAAGCAGAGAAGACTCTGACAGTGAGCCTGAGGCCTTTAACAAAGAAGATTCACAACAGAGCGTGGAAGGTGATAAAACGGACACTCTTCGACGTTCAGTGAGGAATAGAGGTCCGCCAGAAAGACTGCAGTACACCCAGTTGGGTAATCCACTGATATCTATTGTGCAATCCTTATTCCAAGGCTTGAGCTTAGCTTTTACTGATGCTTTGCAAGAGAGTAAGGAGGTTGGAACTTACCAGGAGCCACTCTCTCAAGTGGTGAGGTCACAGCCATCTCCCATGCAAAGGGACTTGCATGAATTTAGGAGGGGAGAGTGTAGCCCAGTGGCAAACAGATGGAATTAGAGACTGTTTATTGTAATTATTATTAAAGGTGTTTTATTTTGTTCAGTTAAAAGCACTCATGATTGGAGAGAGACTCTAAAGAAAAAATCCAAATTATTTTGTATGGAATTGCATTATTTGTGTTATTTATTTATTTATTTTGTTTCTCAAAGGTTATTTTTTGACCTGGATACAAATGCAGTCCAACCAATGGGATTGTTTGTCCCGCCTTGTTTTTCATGTTTGGTTGCGCTGCTAAGGCTGCTTAGACCACACGCGCCATAGCAGTACCTGTGGGGAAAACGTGGTAGCTGTTGAAACAGCGAAGCTGTTGGTGTCTGCTTGATTAGCCGCCAGATTTGGATAGCCGAAGCTAGTTTTATGAATACAAAGTGCTTTGCACTGGTCAGGTTTTTTTGAGTTGGAGAAAGGAGCCGAGACTCCTCGGAGAACATTGGATTACAGACTTTGTGGAAATCCGCAGAAGAGGAATAATTTTCCATTGCAATGGATGGCGAGCCACAGCCCATTTGGAATTGAATCTTGAAGTCTGGTTGCCTGAACTGTGGTAGGACAAAACAGTGCAAACCATACATCGATCGTGGACTGAACTCACACCAATAACTCACCAGATCACCAAACAGGCCTGATCTGGATCCTATTGACACTTTAAAAGACCCGGGTCTAACATTCTTTTCTTTTTTATTTTGGGTATCTGTGCGCGCACACACAATTTTGGTTGTTATTGTAAAGGCAATACAGTGCACAAATTTCAAATACAGTTGAACTATTGCTTCATCATTTGCAGTTGTGTTTTCATTGTGGTTACCCATCCTCTGGGCTCCTGTCGTTCCTGAAATCTTCTGATTTGCCCATTGTTTATATATTTTGTTACATACTGGTTACACAAGCGCTTTACATCTTTTAGTCTCCAGGTCAATAATCTTTAAGTGATATTTCACTCAAGGAGAAGCTTTTCTGCGACACGTATTTGTTCCTCAGCTGCCCTTCTTTGACTCACTGCTTCTGTCTCTGAGCATGCACAACAGCGCTGATGTCTGACTCATCCAAGTATTATTAGTTATTGTTAGACTTGATATTGAACACTGTTACAGGTGACGCTTTCAGAGCTGCGCTGGTTTGAAACATTGTGCAAAAAGAAAGAGCTTCATCTAGCGGGATTGCCCACGAGTGCTCACGGCTACTATTTTAACCTTAGCGACACACTTGTAAGGTTTTTTCACTCTTCTCGCCATAATGACGCACTCACACACCGACAAGGTCGAGAACAACAGTCAAGCTCTCCCAGATGGCAAATATTATTTTGACTCGAGGTTATTTGAGGTTTGCAGCAAATTGGCACAGGGCTATTCAGATGTTAACACATTATTTGAACAGTTATCTTAATTGCACAAAATGTCTCTCAGTTGCTCCTAATAAGACATTCATATCTCAAATGGTTGGTAATGACCTTGAGCCATCCCGTTAAAACCCTGAAACTTCTGCTGTCCTTTTATACCGAATATTTATGATATCCGACGTATGTTTGTCACATGTGTCGAGTTTTAGTATGTTTTCTTATTTGAGTTTGCAGCTTTTTAAACTTTGAAAGCACAAACTCTCTGAGCCATTCATAAACATTTCACAGATTGCAGAGCGTGCTGTGATATGATCCGAGCCTGAAGCAACGATTCTGTAATTTCAGCCTCGTCCGCCGCACACTTACAAGAAGCTCATTAAGATTAGCATTGTTGCCCTGGCAGCCCAGCATCATTGCAACATCTTGACACACACAGATATACACACAGTGAAATAGAGGAGTCGAGATGATTTTCCCCCCAAAATATTTAATAGTTTGTAGCTGCAGCAAAATATTAGCAAAACCTCTAGTCACACTAGCAATGTCTTTTTGTTAAAATCAAGTTAAGTAAGTTGGAGTTTGACTGAAAACTCCATGCACACTCGGACTTCCAAAAGGTTTCTAGTCTTCAACCAGCAAACTGATTCACTGTGTTTTTGCTCTGTTGTTTTAAGAGGTCTGTATGGTTATTTATCAGTGGGGGTCCAAAAAGGTAGAAGCTGTCAAATATATTTAGAAGTTTTAGTTGATTTTATTTTAAAATCCATACCTTGGCTCTTTTCTGTACCCTATCAGCATGCCCTCAGATCTTCAGTGTGTATGATTTGTGCTTCTTAATTGTCGTCGGTCTCCAGAAGCTTGCAGATATTTGACCTTGTTGTCTATATTTGACATGTCTTTCCCCCTTCAGCTCCTGGAGAAAACCCCGAGGGGTTCCTGTCATATTTAAGTCCTGCTTACAGAACAAAATGACTGTGTGTGGATCAGACAGTAGTGACTGAGACTGACTGTTAAACTCTGTTATTAAGGGTACGGGGAGGTCGTCAAGCGTCCTCTTTGTGTGGCAAAGAGTTGGGATTTTGAATGGCCGCTGTATATGAACCATATTTGGTTGCTTTTGTTTGGTCCTCATCCTGTCACGGCTGGCGGAATGAGCCGTGTGGTGTGGAGGAAAGGGAGGACCCAAAATGCAGCAGTGACTGATGATACGAGTGATGTTTATTTACAAAGTGACAATGGCAGAAACAGGCAGTGAGGCATGACAAAACAACTGAAGAAACCTAAACTGGGAGAACTAAATGACAAACCTGAGACCATACAAAAGGGGTGCGGGGCAGAGAGACGCAGAGACAGGAACACCATAGAACGCAGACGAGCCGACAATGAACACAGACCGACACCCACTAAATATACACACACACACAAGGTAATCAGGTAATCACACACAGGAGGGAAGAACAGCTGAACCTAATACACATGAGGGCCGGAGGACACAAGCTGAACACAATGACAACAGACACAGACCTTCAAAATAGAATAGGAAATCCAGAACATGAGCCTTCAAAGTAAAGCAGGAACACACAGACTGATTTACAACACAACACGGGGACATGAACAGAGCACCAAGGACAGACACAGGTAGGGCTGAATACACACACCAAACTACAGGTTCAACCCTAAACCAATACAAAATCAGAATAAACACAAAGCACAAAAATGAACTTCAAGGAAACACAAAACGCTGGGCTAAAATGACCCAGGACCATGACAGTACCCCCCCTCCAAGGGCTGACTCCAGACAGCCCAAAACAAAAACAGATGACCAACCCAGGGCGGGCGGCGGGGGCCCAGGACGGAGGGACCAACACCGAACAAAAACAAGCCCCAGCGAACCAAGTGACCTGTCCAAAACAAACACACATGCTGGAGCACAAGGACAAAACACAGTTCAGGCGGCCGGCCCGGAGGCTGACACAGATCCAAAAGCCGACCGAGCGGAAGGCAGCGGTGGCGGAGTGGAGGCAGTTCAGGGGGCCGACCGTGCACACAGCAACGGCGGCGATGGGCAAACAGTTCTGGGGGCCGACCACTTGGAAGGTAGTGGCGGCCACCGAGCAGGTCCGGAGGACGGCCGCGATGCCAACGGCGGCGACGAACTCTTTCCGGAGGCCGCCCCCGAAGGCCGTGATGCCATCTTAGAGGCCCGGAAAACGGCCGGCAGAGGCGAGGCAGAACGGGTCGAGCTGGCTCCGACGGCGGTGTGGCAACCGCAGGATCAGACGAGGCGGGACCAGACGAAGGCGGAGCCGAGGCCGGACCAGGCGGCGGCGTGGATGACGACACGGAGGCCGGACCAGACGAGGATGAAGACGCAGAGGCCGGACCAGACGAGGATGAAGACGCAGAGGCCGGACCAGACGAGGATGAAGACGCAGAGGCCGGACCAGACGAGGATGAAGACGCAGAGGCCGGACCAGACGAGGGTGCAGAGGCCGGACCAGACGAGGGTGCAGAGGCCGGACCAGATGAGGGTGCAGAGGCCGGACCAGACGAGGGTGCAGAGGCCGGACCAGACGAGGGTGCAGAGGCTGGACCAGACGAAGATGATGAGGACGAAGATGATGAGGATGCAGAGGCTGGACCAGACGAGGGTGCAGAGGCTGGACCAGACGAGGGTGCAGAGGCTGGACCAGACGAGGGTGCAGAGGCCGGACCAGACGAGGGTGCAGAGGCCGGACCAGACGAGGGTGCAGAGGCTGGACCAGACGAAGATGATGAGGACGAAGATGATGAGGATGCAGAGGCTGGACCAGACGAGGGTGCAGAGGCTGGACCAGACGAGGGTGCAGAGGCTGGACCAGACGAGGGTGCAGAGGCTGGACCAGACGAGGGTGCAGAGGCCGGACCAGACGAGGGTGCAGAGGCTGGACCAGACGAAGATGATGAGGACGAAGATGATGAGGATGCAGAGGCTGGACCAGACGAGGGTGCAGAGGCTGGACCAGACGAGGGTGCAGAGGCTGGACCAGACGAAGATGATGAGGATGCAGAGGCTGGACCGGATGAAGCCAAAGCAGACGCTGAAACCGGACCAGGCGAGGCCGAAGACTCTGAGGCCGCAGCAGGCGAGGGTGATGAGACTGCAGCTGGTGATGAGACTGCAGCTGGTGATGAGACTGCAGCTGATGGCTGGACGGGCTCCTCGGGCCCCCCAGCTGACGAGGCAGAAGGCTGGACGGGCTCCTCGGGCCCCCCAGCAAAAACAGTCTCAGACCCAGTGGGCACTGGAGCCCCTGGCACACACAGAACAGAACCAGCAGGCACACGGGCCTCTGGCAGGAACGCAACAGAACCAGCAGGCACACGGGCCTCTGGCAGGGACGCAACAGAACCAGCAGGCACGCGGGCCTCTGGCAGGGACGCAACAGAACCAGCAGGCGCATGGGCCTCTGGCAGGGACGGAACAGAACCAGCAGGCGCATGGGCCTCTGGCAGGGACGGAACAGAACCAGCAGGCGCACGGGCCTCTGGCAGGGACAAAACAGACTGCAGCTGCGCGGAGCACCGACCCTGCTCAGGCAGCGACAGCCGGGTGCAGTTCTCAGCTGGGTTCTTAGCCTCCAGGGGTCCAGAGTCAGCTGAGGGCTGTAACTTAACCTCTGGTGAGGCCCTGGAGCAAGTAGCAGTCTCTAAACTAGCCAGCTGTTGAGGAACGATTGCATTTTTAACTTGTTTGTCTCTCTGCAAATAATACGTACTAGAAAAAGAGTCAAAAATGGGAGGCACAAGCGCAGCCTCCCGTACAGAGGGAGTCTGTGAAGACGGAGACGGCATGAATGACTGGGCTAGCGGAGATACCGGAGTCAGAGTTGCTTGCGGCTGTGCAGCTAAACGAGGTAAAGACAGCTCAGCAGGAGAATGAGCAAGCAACACACAGTTCTCCTTGTCGTCTGCTGCACCAAACAAAGTCCCTGGATAAACTGTTCCACAGTCCAAGACAGAAAAAGGGTCCTTCTCACTCACCACGGCCGGCAGTTCTGAAGTTCCAATATCCGGCTGTGGGGTGACGCGCCGACGGCGCGATCGTCGCTTCCTCCCGGGCAAAACCTCCGGCGGGCCGGGCAAAACCTCCGGCGGGCCGGGCAAAACCTCCGGTGGGAGAAGCTGACGTGGCTGTTCCGGGGCGGCCGTAATCCGCTGCTGCTGGACAAAGTCTGTGGATTCCCGAGCTCGCACCACCCCCCGGGCTTTATGCAGGTTGCAAATTAAGCCTGAAACTCCCTTAAGCTGGCAGAGGTAGGGATTTTCTTCCAGGATTGCTTCGATGGCTTTTAACCCCACCACTTGTGCCCTTGCGTTGGTGGTGTGGGTTACCCAGTCCATCAGGCGTCGGATGCGTGCGAGGTCGCTCTCTCCAGACAAAGCTGCTGGGTCCATGTTTGGTCGGCTCGTACTGTCACGGCTGGCGGAATGAGCCGTGTGGTGTGGAGGAAAGGGAGGACCCAAAATGCAGCAGTGACTGATGATACGAGTGATGTTTATTTACAAAGTGACAATGGCAGAAACAGGCAGTGAGGCATGACAAAACAACTGAAGAAACCTAAACTGGAAGAACTAAATGACAAACCTGAGACCATACAAAAGGGGTGCGGGGCAGAGAGACGCAGAGACAGGAACACCATAGAACGCAGACGAGCCGACAATGAACACAGACCGACACCCACTAAATATACACACACACACAAGGTAATCAGGTAATCACACACAGGAGGGAAGAACAGCTGAACCTAATACACATGAGGGCCGGAGGACACAAGCTGAACACAATGACAACAGACACAGACCTTCAAAATAGAATAGGAAATCCAGAACATGAGCCTTCAAAGTAAAGCAGGAACACACAGACTGATTTACAACACAACACGGGGACATGAACAGAGCACCAAGGACAGACACAGGTAGGGCTGAATACACACACCAAACTACAGGTTCAACCCTAAACCAATACAAAATCAGAATAAACACAAAGCACAAAAATGAACTTCAAGGAAACACAAAACGCTGGGCTAAAATGACCCAGGACCATGACACATCCTCTCACTTCACCTTAATGTCCCCCTGAATCTTCTCATTAAAATGCAGTAAAGGCCAAATGAAGACCCCTTTTGTATACTTTCTGTCAGAGAGAAATTCCATATGGCCCAGCTTTATATTAAAAGAAATACAAAAGGACAGCATTTGGCTAACAACCTCCACTGCAAAGCATTTTTAGGTCATTGTTTTGTCTGCTACATGCAGGAATGCTGCACTAACTTTCATTCTTTTTTCTCTTAGCGAGTGTTGATACTCTGGGTTTTATTTTATTTTATTTATTTATCTATTGCCGATTCATCCAAGAAAAAAATCAACTTTATTTGTTTAAATTCTATGATCTGATTTGAAGAATACATGAGGAAAGGCTTTAAAGCAACAGCATTTACTGAGAATTGGGAAGAGCTGCACAACACAACTTATCCTCCTTCATTCCTCATGCAGGAATCGACAATCATCAAACCAGTAATTTTAATAAGAAATTACTCTTTTTTATGCATTTATTATATTTCCTCCCACAATGTTTTTAAGTGCTGGAAAAGAAGAGAGAGCAAATGGGAGAAAGACACGAGTGAGATGCAGAAAATGTTCCAGTCAGGGAGAAACATAGATTTACGCTCTCGTGGAATTTAACCGTTCTGCTCTCAGGTTTCTCTGCCGCTGTGATTTTTACTGTGGCACACTGACTTCCTCTAATGGTTCTTTATCCTGTTGTTATTCATCTGCACAATATCTGTTTCCTGTGATTTGTTACATGCTAATACATACTCGTGGCTCAGAGCTGTTTGACCTGTTTGTGTTGTTGGCTGTGACATGAAAATGATTCTTTGTAGGTGGGAAAGAATTGCTAGGTGGTTGCTAGGTAACACGATGACTTTATAATATATATCATATATATCATATATTTCAGCTTTTGTTCATATGAGTGAGACGTTATTGCTGTGACACTGAAACTATGCTGTTGCATAAAAGCAAAGATCAGGTCATTTTAGCACATTGCTGGGTGGCATCATAATATCTCATACATACAAGTGAAGTTTTGTGGATATAAACGAGATCTTACTGTGGTGGTGAAAAAAATGATGCAGTTCTTTTAATGGCGTTGTAAATGCATAACAGCTAAAAACAAGTCATTGTAGTGTTGCTAGTAGAGATGGCACGATACCACTTTTTTATGACCGATACCACAAATTTGGATATCTGCCGATACCGATATGAATCCGATATATATAGTGATATAGTGTTTTTTAATCAATAAAACTGTTTTTTTTTAATATCTTGCTGCTTTTTGTATAAGTTCATACTCAAGTTTAAATAAACAACAACACTAAAGCTATTCTGTTATACCTGTATGTAAAAAAACACACTGCACCCAAAATATTTCATAGTTCAGCAAAACTGATCAATCTAATAAACTTAAACCTGCTCCATCCTCCCTATTCTGGTATTTTAAAGTGCACTTAGCAGAAATATTAAGCAGCCTAACTAATAGGGTTACAAACTCCCAGCAAAAAAAAAATAGGGAACCACCCCCCACCTCATGATGCTTAATCGTAATCAACTTTCATTTGATGCAGCGTGAAAAAAAAAGAAGCACAGAAATCAGTTATTTTTCTACAATAATTAAATAGATTCAACATCTTTCTTCTACAGAGCTGCAGACTGCACAGATGGTTCCCAAAGGAAAAAGTACTATAGTTTACTAGGGTATATTAGACTTAACAGTTACTATATACAGTAATGGACTTCTATATATTTTACATCAGATTAAAACTTTGGGTGTAAGATTCAGATAATTATTTATTAAAAGCTCAACATTTTAAATGAGAATAAGAAAGAAAAGTATGTCTTTGTGCCCCCTTTTCCCTGTTCATGCCCTGCTGGCCCCCCTGGCTAAACTTTGCTAGATCCGCCCCTGCACAGTTACGTCAGCTGCGTAGAAAAAGATCCTGGTGTAGAAAGTAATATTAAATACAGTCTAACAACAGCTTATCAAGCTTCAATGTGCTGCTGCTGTTTATCTGCTGGTTTCCTCTTTCTGGTGCAAAGTGGACCAAAAACAAACGAGAGACGGCCTCGCGACAGAAAAGTCGATCAGCTGATCATTGATCAGTTTCATGATTGAAGTAGCAGCAGGAGAGGCAGTCGCTCCATATATCGGGAATGCTTTACAAACATTCAGAGATGAACTTACACACTTGCTTTACTTCTCTCTGGGATACCTTCCTCCGAGATGAAATGCTGGTTTGGTAGCGAGGCTACAAATACACACAGCCGCTCTATCACATGAGCACACTGCTCCGACGTGCTACGGTTATGAGCCGAGTTACGCTGTGTCGCAAGTTTTGTGAGGTGCTTTTTTGATATTTAATGGATCGGATTACATTTTTTATTTCTCTCCGATATCCGATCCAGTAATTTAGGTCAGTATCGGAGCGATACGTAATATCGATCGGTCCATCTCTAGTTGCTAGGTTGTTGCCATGCATCCTGATGGTGTCATGATCTCTTTTTGCATAACTGAAGTTTTGAAGATATAAATGTGAAATAAAAATGATAGTATCATACCACCAATGCCAGAGGACTCAAATGCAGACAATGTCAACTCTATGAGCCTAATCCTGAAGATAAAAACTGGGTGGGTTTTACAATGCCTTAAAATAACACACACACACACACACAGAAACACAGCTATAGGCCTGTGTGAACAACTCTGCATCTGGTTACAGGAACACTTAACAGACCTGCACTCAATGATCTGACAGGTCCTATTGGATTATAAACAGCAAGTCAGAAATGGACTTTGTGAACTAACGATGACATTTTTACAGACTTTACAGTAAAATTTCGAACATTCTGGAGCAGGATCTTGTGAGATGGTAAGTTTCATGCAGGTAAAGCTTTTTGCTTCTATTTTTCTTTCACGAAACGTTGAGATTTTCTTTTCAAACTTGTTTCTGTCTTTCTTTTAGTTTGGCCATCAGGGAAAGGAAACAGAAAATCCAGACAGAGAGGGTGGTATAGACTCGGCGAAGTGGCTCTATTTACTTCCAGGAGGAGACTGGCTGTGGAGCAAGTGCTATAAATCTACCTGTTGAAGTTAAAGTGGCTCTGAATATTGTGGGTAGCAGATTCCTTGACGATCCACCCACACTCCTGCCAAGGAGGATGAACGAAAGAAAGAGAAAGCGACGTCGAAAAACTGAAAGAATAAAATCAGAGCAAAACTGGGCGTGGTTACCACCACAAGGGCGACGACGGCAGAGAAGCTAGTCCTTAAATCCACAGAGGTGACGAGCAGATGAGAAAGAGGTGTGACGGATGAATTCAGGAACCACAGGAATATCTCCACTCATGTTCGTGGCCGAGGCGTCCTTCTCCGAGAGAGAGAGAGGGACAAAGAAGGAGGGAGAGAGAGAGGGCCTGCCAGGACAGATGCATTGCTTTTATAGGTGCAAAACTGCTAAAAAAAAAAACCCCAAAAACAGGCCATTTTATCCTGTTGCAAGGTGGTTGCCGGGCAACATAAGGGCATCATAATATCTAATATGGGTACGAAACAGACCTGTGTGCCAAGTTTGATTGCTCAACACCTGATTGTCTGGGAGGAGAAAGCAGCTGAAGAAACAAACCAGCAGGGATTTCGTGTGTTTGGATTATTAGTCTTTTTGTCAAGAGCAGTTTTTCAGACTCCCTTTTTTTATCCCTTCATCAACACAACAACAAATCTTTAAGAGCGATAGAATAAGAAATCTGTGGAGTCCAACAGACAGAGACAGCCACAGTTCAGCAGTCAGGCTGACATGTTTGGTCCATATCAGGAAGTGTCTAGCGAGGCCTTTTGACTGTGCATCACTGGTTCCAAAGTCACAGCTCATTAGTTTGGATTATGGAGATCTGCCAGGAACCATCTCATTTTCACTGATGTAATATGCCTGCAAATACAATACTGAGAGAAATGCCAACACTTATTATGAAGGTTCTCCACCCAAGATGCCTTTTTATCATTCATAGAAGAAGGTTATGTTTGTGTAAGACTGATCAAGACTTTAGAGCAGCGGACCCAACCCCCGGGCCTCGGACCGGTAGCGGTCCGTGAGTCGTTTGGTACCGGGCCGCGAGAGTTGAGGCTCAGGTGTGAAATGTCTGGTTTTCAGGGGTTTTATCGGTTTTCAGGGTTATTTTGTTATCGTTTTTATCAATAACTCGGTTTTCCTGGGTCTTTTCACGTGTGTTATGAATAAATCTTCTGTTTTTTCGGTACCGGTACTAGTTTTATTTTGTTGTATTTATCCGCGACACCTTAAAGGCCGGTCCATGAAAATATTGTCGGGCATAAACCGGTCCGTGGCGCAAAAAAGGTTGGGGACCGCTGGTATAGAGCATAAAACAGCATCATTGTAGCAAATGTTTTTGCACTATGACTGTGAGAGTGGAGAGAAGGTTAATTAAAAAGTACTTTTAAAGAGCAACGTTAACAGATGTCTCACTAAAGAACAAAGATTTTTCATTTTATAGTTGAGTGAATAGTTATGGAGCGCACATTAAATCGATATGCAAAGACTGTGCTCACACTTAAGGGTCTTTGTTATGTGGGTTTGATGTTTAGCATTAAGGTACTTTCACCATTCAATCCAGTGCTTTATTAAACTGTTGAATATGGTAGTAGCTGTTATGATGGAAGAGGTTTCAGGCAGACTGTTTTATTATAACACAAACTCTGACCTGCAGTGTTTCAACAAGTGATGAGTGGAAGTACAAACAAAACGCTCACAGCGGAGGCAGCTGGTGTAACCCGATGGGTACTGTTGCTCCACCTGTAATTTCATCGGGGTTTCTCCTGCTGTTGCTGTATAGACCCCAGGCTGTCTCCTCATATTAAATAAGCTTAGTGCAAAATAATACATATCAGATAGACCAGACACTATACCATGTTCATAAGTTAAGAGAATCGTCATTTGCTCAAGAGTTTGTTTCATTTTGGGGTAAAATCTAAAGCGGACATATAGTACTGCATTCCAGTAGTACAGTAAAGAAAAGCAGAATTTGCTTCTTTGCTAGGTCGATCCATTTATCCATCACTTGCACCACAGCACAGGCACGCTGCATCATGCTGTGGTCCATTTAGGAATGCAGCATTATGCTTTTCCTGTTTTTCTATCAGAGCTTTATTTTATATTTTATGTTTTTTGTTTGATCTCAAAGAGAGTGAATGTCCTTTATTCGGTCATCTCAGGCACATATCTGTGGCTGTGAGCACTGAACTCACACCCAGACGATATTTAAAGGTAAAGTCAATCAAGTAAGTCAAGTTAAAGGGCGATAAGGGCTTTTTTTCAGGCAGTGGGTCTACTAATATACATAAAGGGCTGTTTAAGTGACCCATGACAAGTGATGCTGTGCAGAGAGCGGCTGTGGCTCAGGTGGTAGAGCAGATCAGCTACTGATTGGCAGTGATGGGAATAACGGCGTTACAAGTAACTGCGTTACTAACGGCGTTACTTTTTTCAGTAACGACTAATCTAACTAATTACTGTTGCTATCGTTACAACGCCGTTACCGTTACTAAGAAGAAAATGCGGTCGCATCACTATTTTTCAACAAACAGACGGTTGAAGCTGTGTTCAGGTTACCGCATCTTATATCAGTTGCACAGAAGTAGCTGTAAGTAATCTGGACGCTACAGCTTTAAGCAGCTGCGCGCTCCCGCGGACGGTGATCACTTTCTGCCTGACGATCACTTTTTGGCACAACACCTGGAGCTCAGGGGGCAAAACAATCGCACGAGTGCTGCTGTTTGACTGAGGAAGAATAAAGTAGTCGAGATGACAAAGCAACAAGGTGATATGTACCAGCTTATAAATTGTGTTGATAGGCCAGTAAAACCAGAGTCATGATAAACAATATACACGCCTGTTTTTCTTCAATAGTTTCGTCACGTTTGCTGTCTAAGGACAGCGCAGCGAGCACGCTCTGCTTATGAGCGTGTTGGTGGAAAAATGCACCATGTCGACCAATAAAAAAATGATATGGCAACATGACATTTGGTTGTTTAGGAAGAGAGAGAGAGAGAGACAGCAGAAAAAGAGGGAGAGCGAGTTTTGAGATGAGAGAGATTTGTGACGTTTAGCATGTTTGGAGTGTGTAGTTAATGTGTAGTGTTGTGGATAGTTTTGTGTTGTGTGTCAGAACAGGTGACTGCTGTCTCCAGGTAAAATTCAGACACGTGAGGTTGTGCTGAAAAGAATGATACCAAACAAGTCAAAGTAAATAGTTTTTAAAGGTGAAATGTGGAGGAAACATCAAAAGTGGTTAAAAATGGCCGATTACACCCTGGACCCCAGAGGGTAGGGCTGTTCGATATAACGATATATATGGATGACGATATAAAAACGTCTATCGTTTCATTTTACGCTATCGTTTGTTTCGTGGTGTCGCAAAATAAACTGTTTACGGCAATATTTGTTCATGGTTCTGATGGTCACTGTAGTGGTTATATTAATTTCTTAAAGTTCTCTCTTTCTCTTATATTTTATATAACCACACTGCTGACGGACAAGCGCCTGTTTTTATGCGTTGTCGTTAGCAACGACGACGGTAACAGCATCGCGTGTCCGCTTGTTTATTTTCCACATAAACCTTTCACAATAAAGCTCAAGATCCTGTTGAGACTTTTCAAAATAAACTGAATCACGTGAAAAAGTATTATTGACGGATGAGAAGTAAAAAAGAGCCGCCAGGTGCTAAAAAATAAAGCTTAGACTCAAACGTTAGAACAGGCTTTTCCCCGCAGCACGCCGTGTAATAAATACAAAGAAAACGGCGGCTGTTACAACTTATGTCTAAAAATGTATCGTTTCATGCATCGGTTAAAACACTCGACTCCAGCTACACGACGCGCAGCTGGAAACACTTCACGTCGAGCTGCCCGAGATTCACAGAAAATATTAAATTTTTTGTGATTTATATCGTTATCGGACGATAGATGTTTTTTTATCGGGACATGAGATTCTGGTCGTATCGCACAGCCCTACCCGAAGGTTAAACTTTTTTTTTTTTTAAAGTAACGCTATAGTTAATTACTTTTAGAATCTTGTAACTCAGTTACTAACTCAGTTAATTTTTTGAAGAAGTAACTAGTAACTATAATTAATTACTTTTTCAAAGTAACTTGCCCAACACTGTTGATTGGAAGGTTGCTGGTTCGATCCTTGGCTTCCCCAGTCTGCAGGCCAAATATCCTTGGGTAAGATACTAACCCCAAGCTGCCCTCCGATGTGTTCATCGGTGTGTGAATGTTGGCTAGTTTGCACTTGTGTGTAGAAGTGCTTGTATGAGTGGGTGTGAATGAGGCATGTTGTTTGGAGTGCTTTGAGTACTGCGGGAGAGTAGAAAAGTGCTATACAAGAATCAGTCCATTTACCAGAGGGAGCTGTGGTGGTTTCCAAAGATCAGCTTTGTTAATAACCCTTTCACTCATAGTGGTCTCTACAGTGGACAGCTATTCAAAGGCTGTGTTCTTGTATTTGTGTCAGTGTTGATGGTGTACTTGCACATAAACCCACTGGACACTGATGTGTCACTGCATACCTGCCACCCACTGGTCATTTCATGTTACTATAGATGTCAAGCACCCAGGGTTCATGAGCACTCTATGGACTTGTTTATCTTTGATGGTGTGTGTGCATTGTGCTGCCGTCCCTGGTTTCCCTGCTTGCAGGTGTGTGTGTGTGTGTGCTGGTATATCCGGTAGGCTGGTTTACAGGCACCATCAGGCCTGGTGAGTGTGTCCTGCCAGGTGGCTGGACACACCCAAGGATGATACACACCTGCAGCTGATCAGCCTCGTCGGGGGAGCAGTGTGGTTGAGCTCTCCTCGACGCTGGATCTTTTCCCAGCTAGCAAGTTCAGTGAGAGTGGAAACGAGAGGGCAGCTAGCACGGGGTGCACGGACACTAGGGAGCAACACTTTTGTTGTTGTGTATGATTTACTTCACTGTAAATGAACGCACTACTTTCATTGCACGAAGTCCAGCGTTTGGGTTCCCCACATCCCCACGGTCTGCCATCGCACACGGTGACAATAGGTCTATGACATGTTTCATTGTAATTATTGTTATTTAACCCTGTTATGCATGACAGCACAACATTATTCATCTCTTCATCCCTAAAGATGAATAAAAATACTTAAGTCGTAATTCATGCATGACAGGGTTAATGTCACGTATGAAAACGATGGTTTATAACATGCACACATAACGTTCTGCAGTTTATGTTGTGCTGGTGTTCTAAGAACGGGTCTCAGGGACACTTTAGTCAATTTATTCTTTCGTAGGCCAAACATAAGGGGAACCGAATTTCAATATCGCTGCTGAGTGGTTGATTCCCTTGCTTGTGCAGGGGTACAGAACTCAGACAGGCAGGGCGAGATGCAAGACGGGGGAACAAAATTGTTCAGGTTCAGATTTTATAGAGCAGCTTTTGTTTTGGGCTTGCTTTAGTTGCTCAGTGACCACTGATTTTCTGCCAGAGCCCATCACATTCAATAGGCTCCAGCTCGCCCCTCCTCCCAGATAACGACAGAGAGCATTTCTCAGGGCTTTTAAACACTTCTTGGAGACTTATCTATCGCCCTGATGGCCTGTCCACACTAATCCATTTCAGCTCTGCACCTCCCTTACCTTCTTATTGATAAAGTGGTACTATTTTATTAGACTTGAAGCTGACAGAATAGCTCTTAAGGGAAATATCTTTTTTTAATGGGTTTGGAGGGCACAGAAAAGCTATTTGAATTATATGAGCTTTTATTTCATAAACTCAACATCCTCCCTGGTAGTTTCCAAATATCAGTCAAGGCATACAGCATTTTAATAGTCTCTAATAAAATTCTTGTTTAAGTTAATGTATCATTAAATTGAAATAGAATGGGTTATGCTGTGTAATTTTCTCTGTTGTGCTGAAGGAGCCCAGACTGCTATCAGAACCTGTGTGTGTGTGTGTGTGTGTGTGTGTGTGTGTGTGTGTGTGTGTGTGTGTGTGTCGAGTGGGTTTATTGACACTTAGCCAGAGACGAATAATTGGACTTCTGAAGAGAAACCAGAGAGAAGCAGAGAGAAAGACGGCGGAGGAAGAAAAGCGAGAGAGATAGAGGGTCTAATCTTTGGGGTGTCAACGTATGCCAGATGAAATCCACCACTGCTTTGATGAGGAAATGCCTCGAGGTGCAGATCTAATAGATGGGATTGGGAGAGGGATAGCTCCAATCTACAGGTCAGTCCTGTTCAGGGTTCTCCAACACTGAAAGTATGAGTGGATTATTAGAGCTGGAGGCTCGTGAGAGGTGTTTAGGCAAAGTTTGAGCCATTAAAACAAAGAAATCACACCAGATACACCTTCTGTATTTGGATGGCTTTGATTTGAACATTTGCCGCATTTTATTAAAGGCTTGTCACATGACGGGTTGGGTCACAGCCAAGAAAGATGGAGGGTGGATGAGTACGGAGAGCACATCCAGGGCCGGCATTAGGCTCCGTCTTTAAGGAGTTAATGCTGTTATCTCAGGGAGTGTACCTGTCACTAATCTGATTGTGGCGCTTTCATTCTCTTCACGGAAGATTGATGTTGAATAATGAAAGGTGCTGGTGCCCAGACAAAGCACAGACCATGGGGATTAGTTGCCATCCATGAGGCATTGATTTGGTTTTAATGCCCACAAATATTGATGGACTGCAGAGTGGAGGAGCCAAAATACAAGGCTGGGTTTCCCAGAGCTGCGGCTGTTTTACCCCCTCAGGAATCCGTGGTGTTGTTGCACCACAAAGGAAGAACCGTCATCCAGCCTTTGAATAAATAAGATGTTATTACAGTTCCACTCAGACAAGCGTCTACTGTGCGCCCCGCTATGTCAACTGCTTGCTGATTGTGGGTGGCCTTGCCTGGCTCCAGAGGACTTGGTGAGCTGCCATGTTTGCACACTTACTGGCAGCAAAGTAGGCACAGAGGGGCTAAGGGTCTTTGATGATCAGTGGGGTAAAACAGAGAGAGAAAGCCCTCTGGAGGAATGACTTTCATCCTTTCTATCTGTATCTTTCTATCTCTATCAATTTCTCTTGTTATGATGATGCATAGCAGCCAGCAACACAGAACACACTGAATCATAGAGGAGAGCTCTGAACTCAATTGCATGCCATACAAAAGAGGTTTTGTATTCATTGAGTGTGAGCAAGCTGCACATCAAAAGTCCTCATTCAGATCATTCATTCGCACAATCTGCCCGCAGGCCATGCTTCGTTGTACTTGTTTATGCACTACCTGTGAGCACTTATGCGTGTGAACTAGAATTTATGTGTTTCTGTACGTGTGTGTGTGATGCTGTTTCTCAGCTTCTATATCTTAGCATCTGTCTGTTGGCTTGAAGGTAGGAAAAACTGTCAGCCTGTCGGAGGAAAATGGGCAGACATCGAATAAGGGCGCAGTGCAGGTCGCTCTGCGAGGAAATCTGAAGCAGCAACGTCCTTGAATCCCGGCATTCCCCTCACGTCGTCCTGCTCTTCCCCAGAGCCAGTTCAACCTCGATATCGCATAATACGTCCGGGCAAACGGCTGCGACGGCAGGCCGCAGAGCAAAGGGCCGTTAAAGCTGTGAGGAAATTGCTCATTACCGTGGACTTGACTTTTTTTCCCATCCAAACAGGTATAATGTTAGCCTCAGACATTTCCTGTTTACCTCATGTGGCATCATTGCTGAGTGATGAGCTGATTGAGTTGCAGCTGTAATGGCAGACGCCCGTCAGTCTCACTGACTCTGATGGATGGGGATCAGGCCCTCCGCTGACATGTGAGGAGTTATAAAAGTGCCCCTATTTCATCCACCCACTAAACAAATGAGTCAGTTTAACTGAAAGTGATTGCCTAGAAACATCACTCACTCACAACGAAGAGTGGTACAGAGAGTGTGTGTGTGTGTGTGTGTGTGTGTGTGTGTGTGTGTGTGTGTGTTTGGGGGGTCGTGGTCAAAGGATTAAACAAAGAATTAGCACAAGTTTTTTTTCCAAGATTTTTCAGTAGTAAGTCTTTATTTTAAAGACTTACTACTGAAAATGATGGATGCTTGAATGTAGTCAGTAGGTTGTTTCATGATTTCCAGATTAAAGTGACAATCAGACAATTATTGGACCCACTGGATGAATCCAAATGGCTTTGTTCTCACCTCAGCTTCCCTTTACTCTACATTAACATCACGAGGTCAGTAAAGCACATCACTGAGTATGACAAACATTACAACGTTCTTTGTCCTACTCCGCTGCACATGATCTCACTTTCTATATTAAAGGCAGTGTTGGGGAGTAACGGAATACATGTGCCGCCGTTACGTATTTAAAATACAAAATATGAGTAACTGTATTCCGTTACAGTTACCGTTTAAAAAGGTGGCATTCAGAATACAGTTACTTTGTTGAAATAAATGGATTACACTGCGGTACTTTCCTGTTTCATATTGTGGCGGGTCAGGCCTGTTTGGGTTTTGTTTGACAGCTACGCTCTGTTGTTCCAGGCGGCAGTGTTACGGTTGCCATGGTTACAGGGTGATGCTCTCTCTCTGCGTGTTTCCTGGATGAGAGAGCGCCTTTTTGTTGTTGTTGTTGTGCTAAGCTAACAGGCAGAATGCTACAAGCATAGCTCTAAAGAATGTAGCATCATGGGCAGTGTAGTCCGTGCTGCAGGGAGAATGGACTGCCATACACGTTATGGGTCTGTGAGCGCGAGGAGGGAGAAAAAGGAAAAGTAGAAGCTGTCACCGAGCAGAAACGGGAGCTGGAAGCATGTAAATATAATAATAACTACTGCAGCCAAACAGAGAGCCTGACCAGCCCAGTTGTAAGTAAGCTGTTAAGACTCGACTGTACACTGTGTTCGTGTTTTCCTCCAAAAACAATAAGCTCCGTTGGAGCAGCCTTTCAACGCCTCTCTCTCTCTCTGATAGGAAGCTTGACCCAGACAACAAAGTAAAGCTAGTTTTCAGCTACGAGCCCGACACGAACCCGCCGTATTAGTCAGAGGTCCCTTTACTACGGTTCAGAGCCGCAGACCTTCAGTAATAGTAATAAATCACAGCCATAGTACATTCACGTAGTTGTAAACAGCATGATAATATATTAAGTAATCCAAAGTATTCAGAATACGTTACTGTCATTGAGTAACGTAACGGAATACGTTACAGAATACATTTTGGGGCATGTAATTTGTAATCTGTAATGGAATACATTTTAAAAGTAACCTTCCCAACACTGATTAAAGGGAATAACATTAAAAACAGTCAAATACACATATACTCATCTTTATATCTTTATCATTCTGTTCTTATGCAAGAGCTAGAAATGAATCTGTCTCCTTGCACTGTGGCTGTTCCAAGAATAACGTCATTTCAAGGCCAATAGGAGGGATGGGAATCGAGAACGTTCCCAGCTGTTCAGTTCCTTGGATTGTTGGTCTGCTTGTCTTTCACTTCTGCTTATTGGTCCCACTTGTACTTGCACTGCAGTCAGCTGGTTTCATTTTGTGTGCTGGAGGAGGAAAATAGCAGAGCAGTCTACAGCGTTGTTACAGACATCACTGCTAAGAGGCTGGAGCGTGATGACGGAACAGAAACACAACTTTAGCTGATCACAACAAAGAGGCGGGGAGACGCCCAACACGCACAAACATTTGACCCACAGCATACAATTCATTTGCAGAAATGCGATGTCTGTGCTGCTTAGTGACGGTGCTGATAAGAGAATCGATAAGGAACTGAGCCAATAAGTGAGATCAACAATGGAATCGGATTCGCTGAATTCTTATCAATTCCCATCTGTAAAGATGTACCTGCAGTATCAGCAGTTCACCGTGGTGTTAGCTTTTAGCTTCGTACTACTGCACCTAGCAGCAGCTTCACAGAGCTGCAGGCACGACTGTTCATTCAGCGTTGCCAGTGAATTATTCAGTTTTTTAAATTGTCTCTAAGTAAAAGGCCTGACTGCTGACAGTGATATTCACAGGAGTGTTAGCATGTGATAACAAAGTCTGTCTTCCACAGCACTTCTTCTCCAGCTCTACTCTAAAATAATATTGTGCTTCGAGTGTGTCTAAAAAGGGTCAAATTGCGCTCGTTGCTGTTGTGTTGAGTGAAAGCAACATTGTGCAGCTCCGGCAGCGTCGATGCAGTTAATGCAGTCAAATAGCGGGTCCTCTAATGGGAGTCTGTGGTTCAACATGACAGCAAACTTTGCCTCGGTCTCCTGACATCCCCTCTGCTAAGGATGCTTTGAAATAATGAAAGCCTTATCTGACATCAAGGAGGAGAAAAGCACCAGCCGCGCTGATATCGAATTTGTTTGAAGATAAAGTTTCCCTGCGGACCAACTGCAGGAACAAAAACGTCCTTCCATTCTGATTCAAAATGCTTTCTGTCTTCTCCCTCATCTGTGGCAGCCTTGTTCATTTTGTTCTTCACAGATAAGAGGGCATTCATCCTTTGTCTTTGTAGAGTAATAAAATGATTAAGTCAATTAAAAGCCAGCCAAGTTTCTCTGTGTGGAAAAGCTTCTGTCACATTAAATTATCAAGCCTTAGTGTTCTCTCTTCTCTCGCACAAGCACACACTTTGTTCATTTTGCTGTATTCATTTGTCAAAGCACAAGAGGACACCATGTCTAACATTCACTCGTGAAGTGATACACGAGAAGAGAGAGGGAAGTCTTTGACCTTTAATCTGTCCTGTAAAAGAAAAGAAAGAAATGCTAAATATAGCATCACAGAGCCATGACCTTGTGTTTAAGCCGAGATAGGCTGATTTTATCAGTGATAGCAGGGAAAAACACAGCAGCTACTTCAGGAGGCAACGCGTGGGAAACAAATTGGGATGTTCCAAAAAAGAACGTGTCATTTTTGCAAAGGTCATCATCAGCCTACAACTATGTAAAGGTCTGCCATCCTGCTTGTGTGTGCGTGCCTGCTTTGGTTCAATGACAGAGACGAGGCTGGAAGCCATCACTCCAGATGACAGCAAAAACCATCTGTCCTCCTGCTCATCATTAACCCTGCTGGCAGCGTCCCGGCCGCTGTGCTGACACAGTTAGAGGAGAGATATGGATGAGGTTTCCCGCTGAAAGAGTTGACATATCCCAGCGCAGACGGTCAATTCCATCACTGCTCGGCGCATTTTTGTCGAAAACGGCAACAGAATGATTTGTGACATTTGGTTTTTCCTTAAAAACTGCTTCAGTGCTTCTGTTTTTACAGAACTTCTTCAGGCATGATGAGCATGTTCCACCATACCAGCTGTACAAAATCAGTCATCCAAATGCGTTTGATCCTATGCTGTGATTGCACATTTGCAAAGTAACTATAATCGTCTGTAAATCTAAACATTATCTAAGCCCTGCTTATTCACACAGTTAGAGTGTTTGGGCATTCCCACATGGAAAAGATATAAATCTTATAAAGTTTGTATCTGTCTTGTGTGAAACTTGTATGAAAAGCATACAAGAGTGAAAACAGATATAAGATCCCTTGAAAAATTATATAAATGAAGCTTGTGTGTTTTGGATACTTCCTAAAACAATATATGAAAGTGGCCACTTTCATGAGTAAATCATATTAAGCCTGATATGATTCACTATATGAAGTAGGCCACATCTGATGCAAGTCTGTTATAAGTTTTTTCTATTTCTTTTCCATATGACACAGTTTTTGCATCACACAGCGGCTCAACATGTGACTGAAGTGCAGACTTTCAGCTTCGAAGAGTTTAACAGAAGTATTTTAGTTTTGAGTCGAGCCATCAGAGGCTCAACAATAATTCAAAGTCATTTTTATTATAAGGATTGTTTTTCAATGCCTGGGTGAAAATCGACTCCTAGATTCCAACGTCCTCACAAAATGCTGTTTCCTCCCTTCAGATGCTCTGCTCAGCTCTTACTGCAGTTACCCTCAACTGCTGCTTGCTTGTGGGTCTCTCTGCACTCAGTTTTGCATTCAAAAGCCGCTCTGTTGTGTTGAGATCATGTGACTGACTTGGCCACTGATGAATGTCAGTACCTTTGACTTGCAAACCTCTTGTTTTTTGCAGGATGCTTTTGTGTCATCATGCACTTGGACTGAAGCGGTGTCCAATGAGTTTTGCAGCATTTTGTTCAAACTGAGCAGAGGGTGTTGTCCTGTACACTTCAAAAATCATCCTGGTTCTTCTATCGGCAGCCACGTGTCCCAGTAACACCAGTAACCTGGTGTCACTAGTGTACGTACGGTCCCACAGGTAGCTACACAGGCCCACACCATAACACTGCCTCCACCATGTTTTCTCTCTTTCTCCATACTTTCATGGGAATGACGGGAATCTTGGATTCATCTGTCCAAAGATGTTTTTCAGGCCTGTGCAGCTCTTTCAGAGTTTTCTCACAAAGTCTAATAAGGCCATGTTGGTGTCGAGTGTATCCAGTGGTCCTTGACAAAGGTACACAAGAGTTTTTTATACTTGGTTAGATATTGTGAAGGGTTTTCTTAACAGAGGATGTAGTTTAGCTTTCCTCTGTGGACCTTTTGATGCTGCTGAGTTGGTCAGTGTGTG
Organism: Aulonocara sp. 'chitande type north' Nkhata Bay; assembly: GCF_057382095.1. Taxonomy (NCBI): domain Eukaryota; kingdom Metazoa; phylum Chordata; class Actinopteri; order Cichliformes; family Cichlidae; genus Aulonocara; species Aulonocara sp. 'chitande type north' Nkhata Bay. Next base: position 1,799,441 of record NC_141353.1, read on the forward strand.
TCTTCTATTTAAAAATGTACCAGTTGGTGATTTGACAGTTTTTGGTGGCTCTCTGTTGGGTTTCTTTAGGCTACGACACACGTACACAGATTTTTCTATGCATTTGCACCTTTCGTCCACACGTAAACGGCGTTTGCGATCACTGAAAACTGAGATTTTCAAAAACTCTGTTTTTGCGTTTAAGTGTGGACGAGAAGATTTACTCACGCAGCGTCAAAGGTGTGCGCCTTTTTTGACATGACGCTGTGCGCCACGTTATTGCTTACATGAGATTAATTTCTACAATGGCCGATAGAAACAAAATACTGTTGCTCTGACTATCTGCAGTTTTTACACACTTACACACAGTGACTGTCCTTCCAGACATCAGAGTGAACTGTTCAACACAGACGGTCTCACAACCTAAATCCCGACACCGACGTCATCGTTGGTTTTGAATAAATGTAATTTTTTAAAAATTTAAATGTATTCATGCTGTATGCATTTAGTTCACTGTTAAGTTGTGAGTCTGCACCAGCCAAAATACTGTTCTGGTTATCAACATTTGAAATGATGAAGGCACTTGAAAAGTAACACAAAATTTGCTGCTTTTTCAGAAAAACAAAAAAACTTTTCAGACTTCAGGTTTGCATAAAACCCTGTTTACTCTTTCCCTCCCAGGCTTCTAGACTTCTTCTGATTGGCCAACATTTCTACACAGCTGCGTTTTTGGCGTTTATATGTGGACGAAGATCAACCTTCGTCCACATATAAACACAAGATGCATGTGAATGGGATTTTTAAAAAAACGAAAATGGAAAATCTCCATGTTCAAAAATCCCCGTGTACGTGTGGACGTAGTTTGGCTTAATGGTGGCCTCCTCCTGGCATTGAAGCTAAAAGCCTGCACTTCAGTCGTAGTGTGCAGAAGCCAAACAACAAAAATATTTACAGACACGAGTGTATATACAGAGTGATGAAGTAACTAAACAACATGAAACTAATAAATGTTACAATGTAAGCATGTTGCCTTGAAAAGAAATCACTTTGCACACAAAGCTTTATGGTAACAAGACTCGTGTGATTTGATCTCGTTCCAAACATCAAAGTGACAGATCACACGTGTCCTCCATGTATCTGAGTACTTGTTTTTTAATGAAGCCAATACTCGACAGAAGTACGCTGCTACATTCATAAGTTATAAAGGTAGTAAGATGAGAAGCAAACACTAATTATTCAAGTTTGGAGTGGTGCATTTCTCAGCCTACACAGCAGAACACACCGAGCCGTTTAGAGAAGAAGCTGCGCCTCTTTTATCCGGCTTAAAAAAGCTGATGCATGAATATTTATGACTTTTTCTTTTATCTGAAGCAGTTATGTGATATTAATGAAGAAAACGTTTCCACAGAAATCAAAAAGTGGATTAATCTAGTAAAAAGATTTTCATTGACCATCTCAATTTTCAGAATCTACAAGCTGACAAATCCATTTACAAAATGGGAATTTAAACGAGAGCTTCTCGCTTTTATATTTCTTTTGTTTTTATCAAGTGGAACTCACTCGTTGCTTTTTTCTGTAAATGTCTGAAGTTTAGTAACACAGGAAATCTACCTGCTGCCGACGGCACCCAAGCAAATTGCATCGAATATGGTTTTTCTATTAATACGCTAGAGTTTTATAAAGAGCTGAACCTAATAGGACAGAGATGAGTTTGGGGCAGACACCTAAGCTACCCAACCCTTTAAGTGACATTATACAGTGCATAGGGGTGCAACGATACACAAAATTCAGGGTTCGGTTCGATACTTTGGTGTCACGGTTCGATATTTTTTCAATACAAAAAAATGTTCATGCTTTTTTAATTTGTCATTTATTAAAATTATAAATATATATTTTAACTCAAAAGTACAGTTTTTAAATTTAATGTTGCTGAAACAACAAAGTAATAAAATAATAAATCTATCTGATGGAGAAATCCCTCATCTTTGGAAAAGAGAGTTTATTACAGAGAAATGTCTCTTTCAAAATAAAAGCTCTACTATACGCTTCTTCTGGGCTATATTCTCAGCAGCATATTAAACATATCAGGTCTCCATAAGGAGAATCCTGTGCTAACGGCTGTCTAAATGACTCGGGTAAAGTTTGTAGCATGCGTGCTTGTTGTTTTTGTCTGCTTCCACTTGTCTTTGCACTAGGATGCTGTCGGAGTAAATGTGCAGTCATATTAGTTGTGTTCCCACTAGTGCTGTCAGCGTTAATCTGAAATGACGTTAACGCCACAACACGGCAAATCTCCGTTAACGAGCTACCGCCGATCGCCCCGTGCGTGGGGCTGGACGGCCAACACGTTAACGAGCTAACTGCGCTAACGCACTAGCTCCCACCCATGTAATTAAGCATTGCGTGACACATCCGACATACTGTTTTACTTTAGTCCATGACGCGCTTACCTTCAGGGTCATACGTCACATGAAAACCAAAATAGTTCCAAAGGCCAGATCTGAATGAGGGTGGGGGAGGCTCAGTTTGCCATGTTGCAACGAGCTTAGCTTCTGTCTTGCTAGCTTGCGCTGCGCTCAGTGGATCTGCGCTCGACTACTCCGCCTAGGCTGCACTGTCGAGCGCAGATCCACTGAGCGCTCAACACAGACAGCATCGTCAGAAGGAAAGTTGATAAAATAAATTAAAAATGTTGTATTGTTCGATACATATGCGTACTGAACCAAAAGCACTGTATCGAACGGTTCAATATCGATACGAGTATCGTTGCACCCCTAGCAGTGCATTACACTCTGAGAGCACAAACCTGCACCATGGCAGCTCACTCTCTGGCCAGGAGGGAGTGTTGTCTTCTTCCTCCTTGCTGTCGCCAAGTGCCTTCTCCTATAGGATCATCTTTGTTATTGAGGTGTTCTCTCTGATTCTTTACCTTACGATGTAAACCACCTTGGGCAACTGTTGTTGTGAGCTCCATAAATAAAATTCAGTGGACGAGAATCCCACTAAGCAGATCTCTACTCCATCTGTGGCGTGGGCCAGCATATAAAATGTGCCTGTTCCTCGTGGTGCAAACAACAAACAGCCTCCAATATCTTGCAGATCGTACCAATTAGAGAAACGAGTCCCACTGAAAGTGATATGAAATCTCTACAGGAAGGCTCGATGATGATTCACACAGAGTGTGTGCTACACTGCACATCAGCACATTTACTGTCTAAAGGTTTTCAGGGCACAAATACAGTTTGACTTCCAGAACATATTTTTATCTTGTTTCAGTAAACTCCAATTTGCTAATCTTTTGAGTCATGAAATAGAAAATCTATTAACACATCCAGCTTCCTGTTAATATCACTCACTTCTGTTTCTGCCTCGACCTGCTCTTGATATTCTGCTTTTTTCGTCTCGCCCACACACACACATTTCAAGTAGGAAAACTTTACCTTGAGTGAGTTATTGATGTGGCACGCCGTGTTTGATCTTCTGTTTGAGCTAGAAATGAGCAGTAACGGGATGAAGCGGTACTCCCTGTCATGTGAAGTGCTCTCGATTGGGCAGCGGTGCAGCGAACAAGCAGTGAAGCATTCTCATCATGTCTGCCTTTCAAACATATTGGCAGCACATGGCCATAGGGCAGGAGAAATTGACTCGGTATTAAGTGAAGCGAGGCCAAGCACATTTGTGTGTGTGCAAAAGAGACAAAATCATGGACTAAGTGTAAATGAAAGAGTCACAGGAGGATTGGAGAATTTGTAATAAGCACAGAAGCATTTTCTTTCTTCTTCTGGTACCAAAACATCCCAGAGAGAAAAGCCGAGGAGCAGTCGAAATGGCTCTATAAATAGGAAGTGTCAGTTTTAATGAATGCATTGAAAATTACCATGTTGTTCGCAAAGACGTGTCTGGGCTTTTACAGGATGGAAGCAAAGTGTGCTAGCATGTAATGCCACACATTATTCATCATATTTAACCACTGTCTTTGATGAGAGGTTAATTATTACCAGTGCTACGATGTAACAACATCACAAGGAAAAATGGAAGAGAGGCAAAAATCCAGACCTCTGTCTCTTCTCTCCTCCCACAGTGAACAGATTTAATAGTAACCACACCAGGTTGCAAAAAATGTAATATCAGCTGTACAAACAGTCTCCACCTGCTGAAAAGGGTCTGAATGTAAGCGCCAGAGTCGCACTCTTTAAGGTGTACTCAAGCATCGTTTGGACGTGTACAGTTTAAGTTGCAGTTTTGGTGATTTCATGTGTTTTTTAGAACCTTAGAGGAAACAGCCCTTTGTGAATTCCTCTGTCTGACCCACTTGGCATAGTCTTCAGGCCTGAGTTGATCAGTGTAATGACCTTAGTGAGAAAGAGGAACGGAAATCAATACGATTCCCCTCGGTGTTCACGGTGTGTGCACTCCCAGGCCTCTTATTTAGGAAGGCAGCTGCAGAGTAAGAAAGCCGGTGCTGCTCATTTTATTACTGTACATACAGTCAAGACACAGGTTTCATCGCTTACATAGTGTGTGTGTGCGTGTGTGTGCGTGTGTGTGCGTGCGCGTGTGTGTGCGTGTGTGTGGGTGTGTGTGTGCGTGTGTGTGCGTGCGCGTGTGTGGGTGTGTGTGTGCGTGCGTGTGTGCGTGTGTGTGCGTGCGTGTGTGCGTGCGTGTGTGTGTGCGTGCGTGCGTGCGTGTGCGCGCGCGCGTGTGTGTGTGTGTGTGTGTGTGTGCGTGCGTGTGTGTGTGTGTGTGTGTGTGCGTGCGTGTGCGTGTGTGTGTGTGTGTGTGTGTTATTGAATCAGTGACTGCAGGCTGCTCAGTGAAGCAGCTCCAAACACTAACCTTTCCATTACTGTGCTTTACAGCTGCTACGAGGTTCTTCTCCTGTGTTTTCTGGTCTGCACAAAATAGATGTTGCTCAGTCTGTTAGAGTAATCAAACAAATGACTACATTTGTGAATCCTGCACGTCTTACTAAATATAGTTTTTACAAAGGCGCAGAATGGGAAACACACGTAAATTATTTTTCTTTGCTGCACGGTGTGATTTAATGCAGACTTTAATCTCTTAGCAGACTCAAAGGCATCCGCGAGCTTTGTTCTGAGACCCTGAGAGCTCTCTTTAGATCGTGGTGATACACACTTCAAAAGCAGAGCCCACACCAGAACCCAGATGTTAGAGTTTTACATGAAGTAAAACATTTCACATTAGAAGTCCTCTAATTGTATTGCTTTGGATGCATGATAGATGTTGGGTTTGCTTACTTTTTGATATGTGATACTTTTTTTAGTTTCATTTGATTATTTAAAAAGTCAACAACCTATTTTGTATTTGACCCTTGTAGGAAATCTTTGTGCACACCCTGACCTCTTTGTTATGTACTGTACCCTGTCTGTGTAGGCTCTTTGGTTCAACATCGCAGTCCTCACAAAGTCTCTGAGTCGGGGTGCTGCCAGGGCCCCTTTTGGCTCCCTGGTCCTGCCCCCTGCTGGAGAATCAATAGACCTGTATGCAAATGAATTGTTATTTTTATGATATCGTATAGGTTTAGGAAACAGAATCTGCCCGAGCTGATCAGCGAGCAGGCTGTAGTGATGAGAATGTGCAGATGCTGTAGCTGCTGGTGCAGCTTCTTTAATTCAGCACTGTAAGCTGAGATTCCAAGCAAAACTCGTTTAAATGCAACAGAAACTCCAACAGAGCTCTCAGCGTTGTACATTCATTCCAGATATACTAACAGCACAAACTTAGAGACTAAGAGTTGTTTTTGATGTTGTGTATTTGGGTTGAATGTTTCCTTTAAACTGCCCAGCAGAGCAGCTACCAAGAGGGATGAGTGATTAATGGAAGCAACGGCTGGAACGCCACCATATTACATCCCAGAGTACTCAGAGAATATAGGCTGTGTGTGTGTGTGTGTGTGTGTGTGTGTGTGTGTGTGTGTGTGTGTGTGTGTGTGTGTGTGTGTGTGTGTGTGTGTTAGTTATTGGGTGGTGGGACTGGCAGAAATTTCCTTCTTCATCAGTCCCATCTCAAAGTCCATGACTACCTCAGCTGTGATCTCTCCTGTGGAAATAAAATCACAGGCTGAACGTCTTTGTTTGTTTTCATCCTCTGTATGATTCCAATGCAAAACAATGTCATTTAGTTAAACTGCTTAATAGTGGAACACAGCTGCTTATTGTTCAGTTCAGTTTTATCAATAGTGCCGAATCACAACGAGGTGAAGAACCAACAATAATAGAGAGAACAGCCCACAGTGAGCTGACACCTGAGCATTGGTTGACGGTGGGAAGGAAAATGGAAAATTTTAACAGGAAGTAACCTCCAGCAAAACCAGGTTCATGGAGGGACAGCCAGGTGATTGGCTGCAGACTCCCATCTCTGCAGGACCTGTACACCTCCAGGACACTGCAGCGTGCAGCCCGGATCTCAGCTGACCCTTCTCACCCTGGACACAGTCTGTTTGACCTGCTCCCCTCAGGCAGGAGGCTCCGGTCCATTCGCACCAGAACCTCTCGCCATAAGAACAGTTTCTTCCCCTCTGCTGTTGGACACATGAACAATAACCACATGATTGTCCCCGCCACTAACACATGACCCTACGCTGTGTCACTGCATCATTTCATGTTTGGCACTGATCACCACCTGCACTCATGTATATATCTTTCTACGTAGCACTCATAATTCTTATTCTCATGTATATATCTCATGCACATATCTTTCTTTCTACATAGCACTTTAATTCTTATTGTCTGCACTGAAGCACCGCAGCAATTTCCTAATGTTGTAAACCTCAACATCTGGCAATAAACCCATTCTGATTCTGATTCTGATTCTGATCTGCCACAGAACCAAAGACACACTGTGGAAGAGACCCAGAGAGTAATAATAACTAATGATTAAACGCAGGTCGTGTGAGTGAGGAAGTCTTCCCACGATGATCGTGGGAGCCCCCTAACTGTGTTACATCTGTGCAGCACTGTAACACTAGACTGGATCTGATGTCAAGACACACAAACGGGACAAAACCTAATTTAAACAATCGGTTAGCACAGCGCTCCCCAACCTTTTTCATGGACCGGCCTTTAAGGTGTCGCAGATAAATACAACAAAGTAAAACCAGAAAGATTTATTCATAACACATGGGAAAAGACCCAGGAAACTGAGTTAACGATAAAAACTATTAAAAATAAATTTCACACCCGAGTCTCAACTCTCGTGGCCCGGTACCTGTCTCTTCTCTATGGTTTACCTCAGAAATCCCTCCATAAACTGCAGTTGGTTCAAAACACAGCTGCTCGTATTATTTCCAGAACTAGATCCACTGAACATAGAACACCAGTTCTTAAACAGCTCCATTGGCTCCCAGTTCACCTCTGTGTCAAGATCCTGCTTCTCACTTTCAAAGCGCTTCATAACCTCGCTCCTCCATAACTATCCGATCTTCTCCATACTCACCCTTCCGTACACTCCGCTCTTCTTCAGCTTCCCTTCTGTCAGTTCCACCTGCTCGCCTGACTACCACGGGACTCAGAGCCTTTAGTTGTTCTGCCTGAGACTTTGGATGCACTTCCACTTGCTCTCCGGACCACACACTGTCTCACCACTTTTAAATCACTACTCAAAACCCATCTGTTTAGAACTGCATACACCTGATCTCTCTTAGGCCATTTTTAACTTGCTCAGTTTTTATATTTGCTTTTATACTTTTATGGCTGTTTATGTCTAAATTTTATCTACCATGTTTGCTATATATACATTTTTCTTATGTTTTTTATGGTATGTTTACGTGTTACTGTAAGGTGACCTTGAGGGTCTGAAAGGCGCCTATAAATAAAATGTATTATTATTATTATTAACTCATGGCCGGTACCAGGCCACGACCCGGGGGTTGGGGAACGCTGAGTTAGCACCTTCATTTCATTATTTGCTCAATTTGTAATTAGGAACAGTAAACACAAATAGCATTTTTTTGGCCTTTGTTTTCATTTTCAGAACGATAAAGCTTCTCATAAAACAGAAGAGCTCAAATGTTCACAAATGTGTGACAACGTCTCTGAAACAATCTAATGACTGGTGTGCGTCTTCTGTCTGAACGATGTTCACGGTGCAGGACGTCAGTCATCCCTCGCCTACACAAAGATATGAAATACTGGAAGTGAGACTTTGTTCTCACCGAGAGGAAAAAAATGCATGACTGGAAAGCTTCCTTAAAAGGATTGCATTATAAACACAGCGATTTCCCTCTGCAAGAAAAATCTTATACCGAGCCAGAATTGCATAATAAGGCAAACAGACTGCGGGCTACATATTTACACCAACAGGGATCGTGAAACCAGCCCTCCTGAGTCATTTGTGCTCAGGGCAAAGTGCTCTCAAGGAAAGAGATTTATTTGGCTTCATTACGTTTGCATGGTGAGGCTGGTGCAGCCATCATTTCTATTAGACACTTTTCTGGCCCATTAAACCTCATTACATATTGATCCTGTTCCTCTGGATGATAATGTGCCATTTATTTCCATCGGTTCCACTTCTCCCTCTTTATACTTTCATTGTTCATTAAGTGTCACTGAGTGTCAGAGGAGATGTATGTGGTGGATTTTAGATCACTTCTCCTGCAAGACAACAGCAGCAAATGAAATCTGGATAATTTTCTGACAAACGTCTTTGGAATACTTACAGCCGCCGCTGAATCGAGAACATTAGCAGGGGGGTGTAGATTATATCTGTTTGCTGTTGCAGTGCCACATATTGTCTCGTATCGCCGCTCTCCTCGAGAATCAATCTGTTCATGCGATTGATTCCTCAATGAGGCAGTGTATGACATATTTGTAGGACTGTTTGTGTAATACTCATAGGAAGGCCGCTCTGCATGTTTCTGCACATATGCTTTACTGCCAGCATCTGCTGCATCATTGCCCTTACCCTAATTGCATCTAATTTCTGTTTATGCAGTTTTTGCACTCTGCTTTGCCCTCAGTGACAGTCGCTTTGCACGTTGTCATATTCTGCTTACTTTGGAATGTAGATGACTCCAAACCATGATGGCACAAAACTACCAGTAAAATTTACATAACATGCCGTCTGCATCTGCAGCCCACGCTGAACGTTGCTATCGCATCCTTTTTTCTGCACTTCTGCTGCTGCAACAATGCAATTGTCCTGCAGGCATCATTAAAGTTTCATCTCATCCCTGCATACGTTAGTAGCGGTTTTACCAGCTCCCTTTTTACATCATCCAGACTGTCTCTGGTGAAGAGAACCTGCCATTTAAGAGTATAACACCCAAGTCATCATTGTTTGTATTTGTTATTTTCTTGCCGATGAACAATAAAAAAGGCTGTGCTCTGTCTTATCTATATTAACACAGTAGTTTCCATCAAGGCTGTAAACTCACCTCTGCGACGTGATCAGCAGGGACACGGTCACGGCCCCACAGTGGTCATTCTTGCTGTCACAGCGGTGAGGTCTCTGTCTGAGGCCACCTGGCTTCCCTCGGGGACGTAATTTATGATGCTAATGAAATGTGAGTATGCATAGGCCATCTGAAAGCAAGTGATGAATCTCTTGCACAGACCTCGTCATCCATCACCGAGGTCCCCCCCCCCCGCCTGTGGAAGCCTACAGGAAGCCTGAGCCTGTTCTTCTCTGATCAATGTTTAGACTGATGCACCTCCAAGATTATCTGTTTTGATCGTGTCATCTCTTTGTTTTGGCTGCTGCAGGCTTTCTCGGATTAGATCATAGACTCAGGGCTCTGTTTTAATACAAAGTCATAGTGAGAAATATTTGACTTTGCCTACAGTGGAATTAAATCATCAAGCAGAATAACACATCTGCAGCCGCTCTGCAAACCAGATTTCCACTGCTGCCATTCCCTTACTTAACCTTGCCTCTTTTCCACAGAGAACGTTTGCATGCCAATTGTGCCAAATAAGTTCTATTGTTTAAATGCAGATTGGATCCATTTATTTTTACTCAGAGTCGGAACATTTGAAGGGACAGTGGGGATTTTTGCAATTACATTTATCTGTGAATGTCCGTCTCTTTATACAAGGAAAAGTAATTTTGGCCAGCAGAGATTTGCAACCGCTGCCACAGCTGCTGAATTTTAACAGTCTTTAAGGCATGTTTATTAAAGCCCAGTATCAGTGGGAAAGTTTTAACCTCTGGAATGGCTGCTTGAATAAAAGGTGTTTTAAAATAAATGCAAATATATACCCCTCCCTCTCGCTGCCTGTCCTTGTCTATCAGTCTGTGGACAAATTACATTTTTCATGCGAGGAAGGATTTAAGCAGATTCCAGATAGCTCGGTTTGTGCCTTCCACCTCAGCCACGCATCATTATTTTGACAAGCCGTGACTCAGCATTGTTTTATTATTATCATTATCTTCATCATAATTGTCATAATTATAATGCTATCACTCTTTTCTGGGGCAAAAAGTGACGTGTGCAGATTGGTTGTGTTTAAGCAGACCGTCTGTACGGCTTCACATAATATGAGCAGTTTTAGGTTGAAGTCTTTTGTTATACCTTAGCTATTATTCTCACAGGCAGGTAAACTTAAAGGGATAAATAAGGAATTATGTCATGTTTCTTAGGAAACACGAAAGGGGGGGAGCTGTCACGAAATTAATATATTGTTAGTGCTTATTGTTACTTGTTTTTAATATAGTTTGCTTCCAGTCTGAAAAGGGCCAACTCTGAGTAGAATCTGAGCCAAAAGTACTGACAGGAAGCTGCATGCTTTAATAAACCAGACACAAAAAGTGGAACTAAGTAAACTGTGTGTCAGTGTGACGTAGTGCAGAAATATATACGGATTTAGCTGGCAAAGAATTCAGACCTGAGCTTGTGTGTTCGTGTGGCGGGTCTCCATTTCCGGAAATGTAAAAATAAAGATTATTTTTTGAGCTTGACCACTCTGAGTCCAGTCTTTCTCTGTCGCCAAAAGAATTCAGAAGAACAGAATTTAATATTATTTAACAAACAAAAACTAGGACAATATGAGGGACATACGGTCACACCAAAAACGCAAACCTGTGAAAAACTAGGTAAACCCCAGCTTGAGCAGCAATGAGGTGGAAGTGTTGCATCCATATGACTTTATCAGTCCGTCACATCACTGTGGAAGAATTCTGGCCCACTCTTCTTTACATTTCACTGAGGTTTGCAGCTATTCAGTTACCCACAGCTCCCACAGCATTTACGTTAGGGATCTGTGTCCTGTTGTATTTCCCTATCTGAGCCAAGCTTTAGCTATTGGACAGATAAAATAGAATACTTTAGTATACAGAGGAGTTCATGGGTGACTCAGTGACTGCAAGGAGCCCAAGACCTGTGGTTTCAAAACAAGCCCAATCACCAGCCCAGCACCACCGTGCTCGACAGTTGGCACCGGCCGCTTGTGCTGATTCGCTGCAGCTTCCTCCAAACACGGCGGTGTGCACGATGACCAAACATTTCCACTTTGGTCTCAACTGTCCACAGGACATTGTTCCAGAAGTGTTGTTTCTTATTCAGATCCCAGTTCTTAATGGTTCCAGTGACCTTTGAGCGAGAACAGGCTTTTGCCTGAGGCCTGCGGAGTTTGAGAGGTAGCTCTTCAGTTTGTTGCAGTTTCTCTGAACATTGTGTGCTCTGACCTTGGGGTGACTTTGCTAGGACATCCACTCCTGGGACGACTGTGACATTGTGTTAACACACACTTGAATGAATTTGCTCTTGTGGAGGTGTGCCTGCTGATTATCAGTTGATTGAGTTGTAATCAAGGTAACTGACTGCTTTGTACTCTTGATTCCTATGGAAGAAGTAAGAGTGTACTTAGGTTTTCACAGGAAAGTCATGTGAAACTCTATTTTTCACATGACTTTTCTAACAAAGCCTACTGAGTCTCTAAAGACATTGAATGAATCAATCTGAGTGAACGTTAAGCACTGTGACTGCGCTGTAACCGATTCTTTGAGTGGCTTGCTGAGGCATAGAAGCATGTTTTTGCATTAGCTAGTTATGTTTGCTTCTTTTATTTCAGTGATTTACTGAATGCCTCTCACATTAAAGTCAAGCAGATCTGAGAGCCGCACTATGAGATTAATGGGACACTTACATTGCTCCTGCTCCACAGAAGGTTATGCATTCAGGTTCTGACTGTCATGTTAGAAATAAATGCCAGCATTGAGAGTGCATCGAGTGGTAAAACAAAAATATTAACTCATGAATCCACAAGATTAATAGTATTCTGTAGCACTGCTCTCTTGCATGTTTTTTTGAAGCATCTGTTTTCTGTTTTGCTGTGATATTTTTCTTTTAATGTCCTTGATATCTTTCCATAACCTGTTCCTCCTGGCTGAGTAGGCGGCACTTGGTCTATTTTGTGCAGAAGAGGTGAATTTGGCATATCAAATGATGCGTCAAATTCCATCTTTTATGAGTGCACCCAGAGCCTGAAGCAGAAAGCCTGGGTTAAAAAAAGTAAGTGATGCCCATTACCTGTGAAAGGGGTTTGAGGTTGTCTCGAGCCAGCTATCGCAAAGGAATTCCAGCTATTTTGAACTTGCTTCACAAGCACACACATCCATCAGGATTATGTTTGTGACAAGACTGCTCGCAGCAGGGCGCTACATCCGAAGTGCAAATTCAGTGAAAACTGATGCAGCGTGACTAAGGTATGGTGGATTTTGTTCAGGTGTTTACAATGTTACAAACTCCAAGGATGTGGAATCCCAAACGTACAACGAGAGGAACGAAACTGTCACGTTAACCTGTAGACAGTGAGCACAAACCGTGTGTGCCTTTTCCACACTAAAGGTGGTGTTAATAAAGTGTGTGTGCATAGCACACACACACTTCAGGCAAAGTTGTGAGTCAAGCGAGCTAGCATTTCTTATTATCATTATTTATTTTGTATTTCCTAAAACACTGACTTTTATTAACAATGCACAATTAACCAGTTACAAAATCCAGTTCAAAATGTTTTTCTTTGTTGCTGTTGTTGCTAATTGTAGTGCTTAAAAAGACAGGAGTATGAAGTGAAGGTGGCAAGATTTTCTTTCAGCGTGATCGGGTTGGCTAGGATCAGGACTGAGCCTATCAGAGGGACAGCTCAAGTTTGAGGGAAGACAAAGTGTGTGATAGTGGTTATCTGGTCTTTTAGTGATGACATGAAGAATCCTGCTTCTGGGCCCAAACTAAGGCTGTTGTGTGTTTAACATGTTTTAATGCTTTGTATCTTGTTCTATTTAATCTCAACAAGCCCCTAAAAACAGTCAGTGATCACTGTCGGCCTCTCTCGGTTTTTATTACTGCTGTTCATTTTAAAGCTCAGTTTTTTAAGCCTTACGGTGTAACTCCAGCCCATGCAGCAGTATATTAATGACTAACCTCGTATTGTGGATGGATTATCTCAGTTGTTCTCCTGACTGAAGTTTTGTGCGTTTACAGCATCCTGCCATGCGATTGCATTTGTCCCTAACCATCTGGAACCTTCACGTTAACTTTTATCCAGTGGAATAAAGTTAGCGTTCATCCTCCAGCTTCACTGTGTTTATGCTAACATAGCTGTGTCGCTAGCGATCACGTAGCACATCATTATATACCAGCTAGCCCAACTTCAGTAACCCTACAAACGTCACTGCTGTTTAGTTTTCTGTCTTCATTTATGTTGGAAGTGATAGCAGAGCTGTACGTTTGAATTTGTTTCAGAAATCCCTCAGTCAGAACATGCTATATCATGCTTAGGTGGAAGCTAGCGAGCTAACCTCCTTTTTTTTGGTTTTTTTTTTGTTTTTTTTGCCTGTCCCGTTTGGCTCTTTTGCCATCAGAATTGTTGTCTAAAGGCAAAGAAAGATGCCCAACGGATTTACTTTACCAAATTGACCATCCCAGCCTTGCCGTAATGGTCCATTTGATTCACCTTTTATTGTTTATTTTATTTTCACTTACTGAATACGGGACAGACTTGACTGGGGGAAAGAAGGGGAGAAAGAAAGAGGGAAAGAGAAACAGCTGAGAAGAGGGACGGGGAGAAGGGCAAAAAACAAAAACCAACAGAACGGGCAGAGAAAAAAAAATGCATATATCAATCACCTGGATCACCTGCTGAGAAAGAAAAAAGAAAACAAGCAGAAGAGAACAAGAGTAATAGAATAAACAACATCACAATGATATATGGGAATATGACAGTAAATACTAAATATTAAACATTATTGTGCAGCACATAAGATCAACAGAACACAGTGTGCTTTGAGGTAGGAGCCAAAAAGGGTGTAGTTTGTGGGTGTGATCACCCATGTGTACACCTGTGAGCATGGATGCGCTTGTTTTTTGTTTTTTAAAAGGTTCCTTCATGTAATGATCTGCTAGAGGGTGTGGGGGGGCCACAGCCCCGTCCTCCAGGGTATGAAGCAGGTATGGAGGAGATCAAAACTCCAGACATCCAGAGGCCCCCAGAACACAAGAGACCAAGGAAGACCAACAGAGGGGCAGCTGCGCCACTGTCCCAGAAAGAGCTGAGGAGAGTCCCAGATGAGGGCTCACTCAGCAGCCGCGGAGCAGAAGCCAGGGGGGGTTGCAGTGACGCGCCCGTGAGCTCCGCCGGCAGCCAGCCGCGCCTGAGTGACCGAGCCCCAGGCCGAGAGGCCGGGGGCACCCCACCTCCGAAGTGGCCCGAGCGAGCCCCAGGCTCCAGGCCCCGATAAGCGGCCGCCACGGAGTGAGCCGGTGTGTACCCGGACGCCCACCCCCGGACACAAAGAACCACCAACGCACCGATGTCTGAGGGGGTCCGCCACTGGCAGGGGAAGTGGTGGTAGGGGGAGATAGGCCTCCAAACCTTGGAGGGCCTGAGATGTCCCCAGAGAGGTGGCGCCTGATACCCAACCTGACATATAGACACAGACATACAGGCACACACAGATACAAACATCCATTCCCACCCTCATGCTCTCATATGCACTTACTCCACACTCAACCAACGTGGAGACAGACATAAAGAGACGCTGTACACACGATCACACTCCCCAAGCGTACTCTACAAACCGGGTCTAGGTACCCTTGCCCCTGGAGGGGGAACTGCACCCAGACCCAGGTGGTGTTACCCGAGCTAACTTCCTGCTAACTTCTAACTCTGTTTCCATCCATCCATTCGCAGCCAAACAATGTTGAATATGGAGGAGGACACACTAAGGCTTGGTTTTGACAGAAGAGGATGTTATAAACAGGGTTAAATGGAGACAACTGATGACTCCTAAATGTAGCAGAACAACAATAAGATGAAAAGTTAGTGATGGAAATTCAGTTATAAGGAACTGCAGTGTCAGCTGCTCCCCTTCTGTGAATACTGCTTTACCTTTCACTTTTAGAGCCGGAAAACTTCATTTTCTCTTAACTGCCATGTCTAATAACTTGTGATGCATGCAGCTGTTTTATATGCAAATATTCAAACAAACAAGTCCGTCCATCTACACATGTGGTGGACAGGAAGGATTTCTACCTAAACGTATCTGTCTAAGGGGCCTTTTATAGAGTGTTCTCTGTTTTTCGACCGCAGGGGTTTATGAAACTAACAAAGAATGCTTTTGTTTATTTCTGTTTTTGTTTCAGTCATAAATTTCGGGTGTAGTTTGACCCCCAAAAAGAGCACTTTCCCACCCCTTTCTGGAATAACAGCAAGCAGACACCGATCTCTGGACAACTGTGCAAAAGCAAAGTACTGGTGCGTCTGCACAGCGTGACACACCACTAGCTTTACAAAACAAGTGAGGGGGTAGGAGGTTTACTCTGTGCTGTGTTCCTGCACACGTTTCCACGCGGTTCTGACATGACAGCCTACAGCACATGACAGCAAGTTTGGATTAGAACAATAATGTGTTTGTTTCAATGCCGAGAAGCTCGACACAAACACCAAACATCTGGATCCAGAAATTTCCATTACTGATGAGTCATGATTTATATGCTGTTAAACCTCCTCTGCTAGCAGCCACGCCTGGAGGCATCGTGGTTTTGGCTCGTCTTTCCGTATGATGAACACAGCATCTATTACCGAATGTAGTCAAGGGAATTTCAAAAACCCAACTGCACTCAACTCATGTGCTAATTATAAATGTCTTATCGGATAAATTGGTCAGTTTGACTGAAGAGACACAGGCGCTCATGCAGTAAGCTCTACTGTTTTATTAAAGTCAAAAGAGTCACGATATATGCTAGTCCTGTTGCCATCTGAGCCCCCACAGTTACGCCTCTGACACTGTCCAGGCCTGCATATGTAGAGTGTGTTATCGTTATCTGGGCTGCTCTGTTCCCGCTCCTCCCTGCACACAGCGGGCTCTGCAGTGAGTCTGAACGAAACAACCCATTTAAGACACGCTCCTTCGCCCCCGCCCCTCCTGCCGCCGTCATCTCCGACAGATCTCCACGTTGCCTCGATGCAGTGCTGGGCTCTGCCCCCCCGTGCACACAGACTGGCGAGCCAGCAGAGTACAGAAAACAGACGCAGCTGGTGTGAGACATGAGGCAACACTTCCTGCACCCACTGTAGATGATGTGTTACAGGGCTGCACAGCACAAAACATAAACCACTTCTAAATTAATTAGCTGCAGTCTGAATAGTAATTAGTTTGAAAGTGCCAGGGATTTTCTTTCTGTGAGATAAATGTGCGGTGGAGGGGGGAGCGGGTTCACTCAGTGTAAGAACATGACATGGGCCTCTTCTGCTCGTCTCACAGGCCAAGCTATACATGTTTGCCTTTTAAAATCTGCCATATTTTATCTGCTGCCTGTCTCATTACAAAGCTGGCCCATTTATCACAGCTTTTTTCTTCTTTCTGTTTGCTTACCAATGTTAATATTGTTTCTAGAGATAAAACGACCTTGAGGCTGACACTAATTAAAGGGAGTGCGAAGAAAATAAAACACCTTTTTCTCCTGTAATCAAACTGTAATGAATTCCTGTGGAAATGAGACGTGAAGGAGAAAAAAACATCACCATCGTTAAATACTCTGGGTTTTCTTGTTCTTTAGTGTCTTATTTGTTGTTACTATACGCACGCAGGGTGTAAATGCACACCTAAGATGTAGACAGAGAAATCTGAACATGAAGGATTTGGCTGCTGTTTTTCCCTCTTAGTTTAAACACAGGGGCTTCTGGGACGTGTACAGCTGAATAAAACATTAGCTATTTGGGGTGCTTGACATAAAAGCTGCACGTAAACAATATGTGAACTAATATGGCGCGCACTGACTGTTAGACACTTTTCAGTCGTGTTGTTTGACAGCAGCCTTGCATTTGTCAGACCAGGCTGTTTTCCACCACCCTTCCACCCAGCTGGAGGGGCTCATGCCATCTGTCAGCCAGCTCACTATTCACAAATGTACATTTCTGCTGTGTGGGTGCTTACATAGAGATTTTACACACAATGGCATGTGGCATAACTCAATTTTACAGCAGTCAACCCCAGTCTGTCACCTCATACAGAAGGAAATTGTTAATGTGAAAAATGTGCTCCATGCTGACACATTCATAACCACTCCAGAGCTGAATATTCTTATTCCCACCTTCCCCGTGGCATACAGCACCCAAAACTACACCGTGATTACAGCAACATCAAATCTGCACATCTGTAAGAGTTTTATTATTTTTTATTGAGAAAAAATGGTTCCCACAGTTTGTCTGTGTTTGTGTAGATAACATCAGGCTGTTTGCTGAGATGCCAAAATGGAAATAATAATTGTTCATTTTTACAGCTGGCTGTGTGATTGTGTGTGAATGTACGTTATTGCACTTTGCACAGCTGGATCTCGCCTGCTAGGTGCTCAAAGACACTGACTTCTGAATTAGTGCAGGTGACAAATAAAAATAACCTGAAACGCTGGTATGGGTCTTCTTGAAATAGACCAGGTTTATGTCATGGTGTGCTGTGTGCAGGAGAAGAGGACCCACACGCTGGACTCAGAGGCAAAACACGAAGTCAAAACTGGTTTAATGTGGGTTGCAGTCTGAACAGAAAACTAGCTATACTGAGGAAAAATAAACTAACAGACAGGCAAGTGGGTAATAGGGCCGAAGACACGCAAAGCGCCACAGTGATGCTACTGTAGGAATATGAGGAGGATGTTATAGACAGAGTGACATCTGCATTGTGTGTGGCTCATGTTCAATCAAAGTTATGTTAGCAGCACAAACTCTCACTTTAGAGCAATAAAAACAAAAGGTCCATATTTCTAAAGCTGCAGACTGCTCCATCATGACACAATCAGCTGATTGCATTAATAAAACATTATTCTTTGATGGGTTTTTCCTGTCTCTCCAGTGTAACTAAAGAACCATTACAATGCAGGTAGCAGCATGATTGTAACTGTAATGAAATTACTGAGTAACAGGTAACATCACTGCACTGCATTGCAATAGACAGACAGCACTTACTTTGAAAAACCACAGTAAAAAGTGTTTGTACAGATGAGTGAATGAGGCAAGTTGCATAAAGTGCTGTGATTGGTCGGGTAGAGTAGAAAAGCACAATATAAGAAGCAGTATATTTACCAATATTTTGGTGAATGGATTTACACCCAATGCCAAGTGCAGCATTTCTCAACATTACAAGAGAATACAGGTAACGTCCAGCTGTTTTCTGCCCTTCACCCTGTGGTTGAAGGTCAGGGGTCAAACAGGCCGTATAATGGAAACAGATCTCTGTATAGGATCACCCCACAAGGCTTAAAGACTGTAATGCCACATTGCAGAGCACCTGTGCCCTGAAATCCACTCAAAGCTAAGCAGCTAGCCCTCATGTGGTCAGCGTGATTACACTAATACGATTAGCGCTCGCGTTCTATCCAGTCTGGATTAGATTAATATAGCTGAACAGAGAGAAACATAGTTTAGACTTTATTGATTTAAAAGATTACAAGCTCCAGTGGGACTACATCCTGCACATGTGCAAAGGGTGATGATGGCACGATGCATGCTGACTGCTTTAATGAAGCTGTTGCGCAACTACGATGGATGACAGAAGACAGGGGCATCATATTTTCCATCAGTTAGCTGCTCTTTGCAAAATGTTACAATCCTTGCTTACTTAGAGCTAAACTACAAGATCTGTAGTTTTACAAACTGATTGCATTAGTGCTACAATTCAAAATATACTGTGTAGCCTGTACAGCCTTTGTTTGGGGTTTTATTTGTTTTGAATAACCAATTAATCATGCGAAAATTAAATGTAAACATTTTTATTTACTTACTTATTTTCCCAAGCATGAATTCAAAGTATTGATGGCATTGAAGTAAAAACAAAGAAAATTAAAGAAATAAAAAAGATACAATTATTTTAGGAGATGAAATTATCAAGTGTTTGACAATTTTGCTTGAAACATAATCGTTCTATTATGTCAACCCGAGATCACACGCCGGTCCATCGTGTCCATTTTCCACTTTACTGCATGCAGAAGTTGCATTACCTGCAGGGGGAGATAATATATTTAAAGCTAAGAAGTAGACAGTAAGCAAAAAATGTATGAAGTACATTCCAGCATCCTTAATCGCCATAAACAATTAAGCTAGGCAGCTACTATGTAATTACCTCTAAATGTGTTATTAATGTCTGTTTGTCTTGGCTTGAAATAAGACCTCTCCCTCTGCTGTTACTGCAGCTCACTGCAACTTCTGCACGCGTGTACATTTCACGGTTTCATGCGTGTTTGGAGAGCCAAAGTGAGAAATGTACGGAGGGCCGTTTTTGCATAATACTGGATTCAACCCTCAGTGATTTAATCTTACTAAGCCAAATATATTTCTAAGTAAGTCACAACAACAAATGAATTTACCGTGTTTTGTGCTTGCTTCAATCCAAACTTGTGTTCTCCTTTTACACATACTGTACAGTAAGTAGACTCACACTACCCGCTGCTGTGACGTGGACTCTCTTTTCATCCTTGTGCCTTCAAGAACTGGGTCATTATCAACCCGGGTTGTGTTTAAGAGTAAGCGACAGCCCAATGAGTTCTAGATGACACACATTTTGGGAAAATGTCTGTATTTGTAGCCCATCAGGCTGAGCCATAACATTTTCCGTTTAATAAGCAACAGCCTGCAGGGAGCCCTGGGCTTATTCGTTCTCCGCTACCTTTCTGCTGAACACTCAGCTGCGAGCCGAGCATTCAGCTGAGCTTCATCTGGTTTCTGAGGACATAAAAGCACCGGAAACACCAAGCTGGAGCTTTGGTTCAGTGGCTTAAAATGTGCCTGTGAGTTCACTCACGTGTGCCGCTTGGGTCCACGCTGGGACCGAGGCATGTTTACTCTAGTCATACATGCACCGGTGGTTACATTTAGCGACTGCTAGCATAAAGGACGCATGGCATGGTGAGGTCCTTTACATCAGTGTAATAATGTTGACATGCTGAACAATCCAAACAGTAACACAGGGCATCAACGCTGCTGTCTTTAGACTGGTTGTGGGTTTGATACCCAACATATGCAAACAATCACAGAACCAGTTGAATGTGTTTATCAAAAGTTTCAGGTTTACAAAATATAAATAATAATAATAAAAACACTAATTTTCAAAGGATGTGCATGTTAAAGTGTTCATAATCAGTGTTGGTCAAGTTACTTGAAAATAGTAATTAGTTACTCATTACTGATTAATTCTACAGAAAAGTAATCCTGTTACTTTACTGATTACTTATTTTCAAATGTAATTAGTTACTTAGTTACTTTTTTAAAACAGCATATAGAACCTAAATAGGTAATAAAGCAACAGACCTTTCAGCCCAATTCTATTTTTTATCCATAATCTATCATATAAAATGTAACCAAATGAAAAAGCCTCTTTTTAAAGCTTGTTTTATTAGTGTTAATGCAACAGTCTCTGACTGGAAGAAATGTGTTTAAAATTTAAACCTATTTTCTGCATATTCCAGCATATAAAATAAAATAATGTTTACTCCCTTTCAAATAGATGCAAGTAAAACACAGCAGAAAATAAATAAAATCCTGTCACTCTTAAATCTATTGTCACCTATTTAGCAGGAGTGGGGCGGGACGCTGATGTTTTTGTCAGTTTTTACAGAATCAAACTCAAAGTAATGTGATTACCTCCACGCTTTAAACGCTGCACGATCGTACTCTCTCCATCGCTCCATATTATCCATTGTTGATCTGCACGCGTCTGTTGCTGCCAAATCGCACGCTCGTACGTCATTGTCATGAGACACGCTCACAAACAAAATCACGGTTTAGTAACGCAGTACTAAACTTTCCCGTAAGCACGCTGCTTATGGGAAAGTAACAGTAATCTAATTACTTTGTTTTGCAAAAGTTATCCCTTACATTACTCGTTCTTGAAAAAAGTAATTGGATTACAGTAACATGCTACTTGTAACAGTTGAGTCAAAAGTGAAAGTAAGTTTGCTGTGTTTACTCCCAGTTGGTGTTACAGCTTCTACATTCACACCAACTTTGTTAGTTTGGAAATTAGCAAAGATTCCGAGCATGAAAAAAACACTTTGTTGCTGGTTCATGTTGTTGATGATGTCATGTGATGACACGTGTGATGACGTTGGCTATTTTAGGAAGCAGCTTTTCTTCATTCAGCCTCGTCATGTTTCTTTGTTGACCTGCTCAGTCTTGACAGCACAGCGTCGCGCTACACTTCTTTCAGTGGAGCCACTTTTCCTTCGTGTCTCATCCTTCTTGCTGTCCTCGTTTTAAGCCAGCTGCTTCTCTCCTTGCATCTTTGTTCTTTTGCTCTGGGCAACACCGTTTTCTCCTCAGACTGAGATGTGAAAGAATGATGGCTGCTTTTGCAACACAGCTGATATAGAATAAAAGCAGCTTGTCACACTAGGTACTTTTCCCTCTCTAACAGATGGCAGATTTGCTATCACAAGACTTTGTCTTCATATCTGGAGGAGGGATGGCTCATGTCAAACTCTGTGGAGAGGCTGCAGTGCAGCATTGTTTCTTTTTTGCCATCGGCGGTTTGACAATAAATCAAATTTCACGGCATAACTATACTCATCTTCCCCTGATTTGCACGAATTATATGCTATAACTGAGCAGAGTTTTTCATTTATCCTCCTATTTTCTTTATTTAACTGCATGGGTAGATAAATAATTTCCACTTCAATCTAAGCTAAACCTTTTTACATAAAAGCTGTTCACTCTCCCCAAGGCCCATTTCCTCGTCTTTTCTGAGGCTATTAGCAAGGATAAAGAACTACTAGGAAAATTCCTGCACCACCATGACTTATGGGCCATAATCCTCCTCTTATGCATTGACGAGGCATCCCAAATACACAAAGCGTATCCCTTTCTCTACACCCACACAGTGTAAAAGGATGAAGAAATAGGACTGGATCTCCTAATGGCTTTTATCCTCATTTCTCTATCAAGCGCTTTTCTCCTCTACAGACTCTGGCATGTAGTCCTGTTATATTTATAGCTGAAAATAGATTAGCTTCTTATCAGATAAAGTACAAATTCCACCAGGTTTCACGTTGCATGTAGGTGATGTCAGGATCGAGCAGCAAATCTTGCAGCTATTACAACAGGCTAGAGAAAGGCCTGTCCCGGGTTTATCATTGGATGTATAGGTAACGGGAACTTGGACTACCGGCTTACACTAACTGCTTTTACCTGCTAGACTGGTATCTCTTTCATGGGAATGGTTGAGCCCTACTCAGTATGAAACAATATCATATAAACACTTTTCTCAGGTTTGAGCAAGTGCGGGTGAAATTTCATTTTTGATGTGTCGTGACCCAAGAGGACCAGAGAGAATCTTGATTCTTAAAGGTCTCGATGCAATCTTTTCTCATGTACCCATGGATCACTGCCAAAGTCTGTCTGAGCGGAGAGAGGATGAAGCTGCAGAGATATTGCCTGCGCAGACCCTCGATGGAAAGATACAGGGGCGTCTGTGAGATTCAAAGACACGCTGTAAAGACTAGAAAGGTGAAATGCATAGCTCTGATTACAGTGTATAGCCACATTTCGACTTTGATAGATGAATCCTTTTTAAAGCAGAACTGGCACTTTACACTTCATAGCACGATCCCCCTGACACGAGTTACTGCTGCTGTCACTGCACTTCACCAAAGGTCTACACTTGTGCTGTACAAAAGGGTAAAATCCTATCAGCGAGAAACTGGCTGACATACATAGGAGGCTTTGCTTGGATTAGACAGCATGAGTGACATCATTGGGTTGGTTTACACCACCGTGCTTTTACTACAACGCAGTTTTCCAGCACCGGGAAACTGTAAATACCATTCAATGATCAGTTTAGCAAAAGTTGATTGAAATACACAAGAATGATGTTGATAATCAAAGTGAAGATGGGGGCTGTTAATAATGCAATCACTATTTGTTACTGAAGCGAGTGAACATGCAACACGTTCTCACTCCCAAAGCGCAACATCAGTATGTTACACTTCCGGGCACGAGATCGGAAAAATGAGGAAACATGAGAACCGTTTGGAATGAATCTGCACCTGTAAGTTCGTTTAACTTAAATCGGGTTGGAAAACACTATCTTACGTCATTAAAGTGCTGGTTAGGGTCCGGGATAAGGTTAGGGCTGGAATACATGGCTGCAACGTGTATTACCGGAGTGTCATTCTACTGGATTTCATCCATAACCTGGCGCGTGGCATAAGAACACGGACGTTCCTCAGGAACACCTTGACAAATCGTCATTATATTACACCTCGGGAGTGAGAATGGGCTGCAACACAAAAGCAGTGTTAGTGATGGCCTAGATATGACTGCAATAAAGGAAACCACTTCATTGATAAACTAGTACCCCATTCCACTATTCCAAGTCACTTTATATTATAAGGTACAGGTATAAGGTCACAAATCCGCTATGAGCAGACACTTGGCGACAATGGGAAGGACGAACTCCCTTTTAACAGGAAGAACATGGAGTACATGGAGGGGCTCAGGAGGTTAAAGCTAAGGTTCGGTGGTTCAGTCCCTGGCTGATCCATGCTGTATGCAGAAGTATCCTTGTGACCCCAGGATGATTTGTTCCCACCTTTACAATTCATACGCATCACGTCGTGTATGAATGCTGGATAGAAAGCACCGGGGTGTAGACAAACGTGTTGTGCGAATGGGTGAGGCATGTGGAAACATTGTATCAAAATCTCTTATTACAGTAGAAAAGTGGTGTGTAAAAATATACAGAGCCACAAAAAAAAAAGCTAATGCATGATGGGATGGCAGTGTAACTAAGGCTACGTTCACACTGCAGGTCTTGATGCTCAATTCCGATTTTTTGATCAAATCCGATTTTTTTGTCTGCTCGTTCACACTACAAATAAAATGCGACAGCAAACGCTCTCTAGTGTGAACGCTCAAAGCGGCCCGCATGCGCAAAAGAAGATGTCACACACAACGCGCTCTGTTTAGACCCAGAGCAACAGTATTGTTTGACTGATGGCCCTTAATATAAAGACTTCGGACTTCACGTTTCCCAATTTTTGCTTTAAGTTGTTTTGTTATTTACATAATAATGTAAATTTACATAATACTTTACATAATATTTACATAATAATGTAAATAACCTAATAATGATCCTTATTGCTGTTTAAGAGAGGAGCGGTGCTTCAAAGGATAGCTGCAGATTTCTGTCAGAATCTGCAGATTAAACAGTACAAATAAAATGTTTACGTTGTCTTCCCAACAGTTTCACTGACATCTACGCTGGATGGCCAGGAAGCGTTCGCGATGTCGTATCGGGTGCTTCTCCGGCGCTGATAATTGGCTTCAGTCTTGTGTCGGTGACGTAAAAGACGGATTTAATGCGACATGACCGTTCAAACAGCAGTCGCTTTCTAAAACATCGGATATGTATCGGATTCAGTACCACATACGAAAGTGACCCAGATCGGATTTGAAAATATCGGATTTGCGCCGTTCACACTGTCATAGCATGATCAGATATGGGTCGCATAGGGTCAAAAAAATCGGATTTGATGCGCTTTCGCCTGCAGTGTGAACGTAGCCTAAGAGAGGGTTCAGGCACATCTGATCCAGCCTGCACACTTTAAGTCTACTTAAAAGTAGAGAGGCTGTCTTTCTCCAAACTGGGAGCTGGTTCCTGCAACAGATGAAAACAGCAAAGACAGAATCTACACAGGAAGCCTTAGAAATCTCGGTGTCATATTTGACAGCTCGATGTCGCTCGAGCAGCACTCTAAGCAGCTGGTCCGAAACTGTTTTTATCATTTATGGAATATTTCTAAACTAATGGTATCAAAGTTTGAACTTGAGATGATTATTCATGCTTTTATTTCTTCTCGTTTAGACTATTGTAACGGCCTTTTTACTTGTTTTAACAAATCAGCCTTAAATCGTCTTCAGACTGTGCAGAAGGCTGCAGCACGTCTCTTAACAGGCACCAAGAGAAGATCGCATATCACTCCAGTCTTGGCCTCCCTTCACTGGTTGCCTGTAAATTTTAGGTTTCATTTTAAAATTTTAGTTCTAACCTTTAGGGCCCTGCATGGTCAGGCTCCTCAATATTTATCTGACCTGCTGAAACCACATACATCTTCTCGGGCTTTAAGGTCATTAGATCAGAGACTGCTGGTGGTACTGCGCACTCGTTTTAAAACTCGTGGTGATCGGGCCTTTCAGACGGTGGCACCACGGCTGTGGGATTCTCTCCCACTGTCTCTTCGCTGCACGGACTCCATTGATTCTTTTAAGAAACAGCTGAAGACATTTTTATTTAGAAAAGCATTTGATTAATTTCTTCTTATGCTGTTTTTATAGTTTTATTGTTTTACATTGTTTTATTTACTGTTATATTGTTTTTATATTCCCATTTCCTGTGTTGTAAAGCACTTTGTGATTTTTATCCGTGAAAAGCGCTTTATAAATAAATTTTACTTACTTACTTACTTACCTTTCACCATCAGGTACTACATCTTCCTCTCACAGTCCAATAACATCCACGTAAGGTTAACTGGTGTGAATGGTTGTCTGTTTCTGTGTGTTAGCCCTGCAATAGACGGTTATAGCATGCAAGCAGAAATATACCTAATATGCACACACATGCATACTAAAAACACATGTGCAAGCCCTCAGTAGCTGATTAATAAGAGCACAGCCGTAGGCATTTACCACCAGTCCATTATTCAGTTTGATTATCTGGAGGAAATGATAGAGTATTTGAGCTTTTAATGACTTTGGCATCCCCTCGTGAATTACTTGCTGATGAGAATGGTTTTAATCATTGTGCTGCGCTAACTTGGTCCAGAATCACAGCTGCATATTAATGCAATGTGTTGCAACTATACACAAACAGGTTAACGGGCCTCATAAGCAGAAAAAGAGCAACATGGGGACTCTGGCAAATTAAAATACATGATTAATACACTGATGCTTTAGAGGAGCTGGGAATTTGTTCTATTGGACCTGTGATAGTGTCGGTGGGGAAAATTATGCTGCCTGCAAAGGTAAATAAGCCAACAAATGCTGACAGTGGATGCATAGATCATTTCTAATTCCCAGGCCTGACAATTTATATTATACGTGAGAGTGTGAAAAACAGCGGTCTAGGAAACGAGCCTGAACCGCTCGTCTTTGCGTGGGAGCAGATTAAAAACAGGTTATTCATTTTGCTCACACTGCACAGTAGCTCCCACAGTGGTGGAGGATTGGTGACTGACTGGACATTTTTGGCAATACCCACAATCCCGAGTTGCTCCCAACGTGTTCATCGGTGTATAAATGTTAGACAGAGAGCACTTACATACAAAATAAAGTGCTTGGATGGAGGACACGTGTTGTAGTGCTTTGAGCATTCATGCACTGTATAACATATATATTGTTGTTTATACTATATAACAACGAGTCCACTAACCAGCTGTCCAAGTTTATGTTACAGGCTCACATTCTGTGCACTCCTTTTATTGAACATCTTCATAATTCTTGAGGTAAAAATGAACGTCGGTTACAAAGAATAATCATGAACTATGAACCATTCAAGAACCATGGCATGGTGAGTGCCAAACCACCTGAGTGAATTATCCATTTAGTGCAGATGGACCCTCAAATAACCAAAACTCTAATACCAGTTATTACTTATATTAAAGCTATTCTGTACGGAGCCCCGCAGGGGACATGGGAGAAAAAAATTAAGACGGACTTTTGCGAGATCTCGCAAAACTAACTCGGGATTTCGCAAAAGTTGAATTCCAACAATGGCGGCAGCTACTTAGTTGTAATATTACTCTTTCTGGGTCACAAAATACACTTTTAAGATATTTTGAGGCGTGAATGTAGTTGTGTAAACGTCAGATACCTGCTCGGTTTACAAGACACCACATATTTGCAAAAGTGCTCCGACGTTTTCGGAGATCTGACATCCACTAGCTCGAAGCTAACGGGAGTTTGTTTTCCGAGATGTCGCAAAAGCTTTTGCAACATCTCGCAAAAGTCCGTCTTAATTTTTTTTTTTCTCCCATGTCCCCTGTGGGGCTCCGTAATTCTGAGCCCTTTTATTTGCTGCTGGCTGTGAAAATCCATTCAGAAGCCAGATGAGTAGAGCCAGAAGACTTGCCACTAGAGTCGTAGTTCATGATGCCAGGGAGTAAAACAGGTTGGGTGTCCAAAACTGTTCCTCTGAAGTTGGGAGCATGAAAGTGTCTTTGTGTGCTAAAGCATTAAGATTTCCTTTTACTTGAACTAAGAGGTCAGCTTCTGAAAAACAACCAGCAACAACCAGAGTTACGTATTTAAAATACAAAGTATGAGTAACTGTATTCGGTTACAGTTACCGTTTAAATAGGTGATAATTACTATTTCTGAAGGCTACTCACCACCGAGCTAGCATTGTTAGCTGGCGTTAGCTGAGGTTAGTTCATAGACTGCAGACTGTTAGATGTGATGGGCAGCATCAACAACCTGCTAGCTGCAAATAATCATGTGCAGTTCTTAAAGCAGTCTATGGATGCAGCCGCCATAAAAATCTAATCCCTGAAGCTCTCTACACACTGTTGTTGAGCTAATCTGAAGGCCACATGAAGTCTGGAGGTCTGTAGTGATTGGCTCTGTAGAAACTTGGCATGGAAGAACTTGACTGTCCTGCACAGAGTCCTGACCTCAACCTGACAGAATACTTCTGGAATAAATTACAGCAGAGACTGCAAGCCAGGCCTCAAACATGTGGAACAATGGTCCAAAGTTCCTATGAACACACACCTAAACCTTGTGGAAAGAGCTGGAGCTGTTATAGCTGCAAAGGGACGTCACTGAAGTTAAAATGCATGTAAAGGCAGGTGAGCGAACACTTTAGACAGTACAGTATGTCTCCAATTAGCTCACTCATTTCCAGCATGAACATCACTATTGGATTTGGTCTCAGTGGGAATTAAATGCCATCCTTTCACTGTGTCAGCCTTTAAAAACATTACAGCGCAGAGCTTATTATACAGTGTTTATGTAATACATTTGACAGGTCGTCGATCTACAGCACACCGTGATATAAATGCTCTGAATACATTTGTTTCCTGTAACTTCGCCCTGCGAGGTCAAAGTCCAAACAGCTCATGCATTTATTTCATGAAGCATGCACTCGTGTTACTTACATTATGTTTTCACACTGTGTTATATTTTACACACTTCAACATGTAGTAGCTGCTCAGCGGCTCTGCTCTCACTGGCAGAATACGACTCTCTCGTCATTCTCCAGGATATAAAATACGCTCAGCGCTGAGGTGGTGTCACCTCAGGCATGTCTGCCATCATCATAATATACAGTATCTGAGCAGCAGCAGAATCATAATGAAGCCTGTGCTGTAATCATAGACACATATCTGCTTCGGGCTGAAAGACTGACCAGTATGATCTGTGACTGCAGCAGTGATGGAAACCTCATATAACTGTCTGAAGGATTTTTTGATTGCCTGAATGTGACATACATTTACACAGCCAAAGTGATGTAGAAGGTGATTTTCACAGCGCAGTCAGGTGAATGTGTTGGCGCGCTGACAGCTCGAGCATATGAGGTTAAACCTGGCGTTGCTAACTAGGACAGCAGGGCAGGATTTAATATGACACATAAATGACAGTGGCTTCCTAAAAAGGCTCGAGAATCAATTTTCAATCTGCCGCAGCCTGGTGTGACCCACGCAGACCGGCAGTGCCCCTCCTCCCCTCTGCTGCTCTTAGCAGAGTGCAGTCCAACCACAGGGCTTGAATAAATCTGCATTCAATTAACGGATTAGACACTGTTTAAACACGGCTTCCTCTATTTGCCACTAATCTGCCAAGTGGGTTTCTGTGAGTGACACAACGCAGCATTTCAACACGTTGATATTTTAAATAGCTGGAAGATGATTTGAGGAGGTCTTCCGTGTGCAAATGAAGATCTACAATCAGAAGAAAAAGATGCGATGGTATAGATACTCTGACAGGGAAGGAATGAAAGTATTTGCAGCGCAGTAAATCATTTCAGACAGCTCCGATGTTGTAATGGGAAAGAGCTAACTGGCAGCATTTAGTGTGAATGTCAGGATGCATGCAGGCTCTAAATATGGACGTGAGGCTAATTTTTGGTTGCTTTCTATGTTTTCATTATTCCTTCATGCTGACACACTGTCTGTATGTCACATACACTTGAGCAATTATTGGCTGTGCATGCGCTGATCTTATTCCAAACTCTCGGTGTGATGGCATTTCCACAGTTCACTGTCATTAATATCAGTTCGGAGCTCATCTGTTTCATTTTGGCATCCGTACCTCTGACCTCATCTCTTTGTGGCCTCAGCCTTCCTTTTTACCTCACATGAATCCTTCACCCTGTTTCTTCCCAGAAGTCATGACTTCATTAGTCCCATTTTACAAAGGAAGCAGAAGAAGAAGGTATTAGGATCTCACTATAAATAGTGATAGGTATGATTTTAAATTAATAAAAGTCTTGTTTTCCCACCATGACTATTCTAGCCATCAATAATGACCTTTTTGCTATATCTTTGTTTTAAACTTTTGATTTT
Source organism: Aulonocara sp. 'chitande type north' Nkhata Bay (assembly GCF_057382095.1). Classification (NCBI taxonomy): domain Eukaryota; kingdom Metazoa; phylum Chordata; class Actinopteri; order Cichliformes; family Cichlidae; genus Aulonocara; species Aulonocara sp. 'chitande type north' Nkhata Bay. The sequence continues at coordinate 1,829,421 of NC_141353.1, forward strand.
CTGACAGTTTTATTTAAATTTTATTTGTCAGATCACTAGTTTACCGTTGTTAGTCTTGTCCAAATATCTCATCACCATGAAGCTCTTTCTACCAACACAATCTCTATAAAATGAATCCTGGGAGGGGGTCCGGTCTAAAGACAAGGTTTAATATTTGGAGCATTCCTAGGATTGTGCCTACTGGGCATTAGGCCAGCTGACTGAAGAGGGGCTAAAGTGTAAAAATCATGTCTCTAAAGTGCATTTACAGGATGCGCTTCTGGTGGAGTGGCATGTTTGCACACAGTGATGATGAGCTCTGTTAATTAGCTCAAATGACTCTGCTCCTTAATTTAAAGCAACCCACTTACGATCCTGTTCCATCTGCCAATCTGCCGTGCAGTCTGACAAAGCCACGCATCGCACAGTCTCACCAAAGCTGTGCTCTGTGCACCACAAACAGATCTGTGATGTCGTATTTGGAGACTTTAATGGCAGACTGCCTCTTGGAAGTCTTTTGTGACTAAAGAAACACGTTTGTATGGTGGCCTTGAGAGGTCAAAAGCACCAGTTTTTCCATGCAGCAGCACACAAAACACAGCAGAAAACAGAACAGCTGCAAAAGACACCAATACATGTGAAGGACTGCAGAGGACTCTTCAATGATGCGATGGAGAAATAGATAATGAATGTTTTCATCATGTGATCAATACAGTACTATAGATTAGGAATGGACCGATCGATATTAGTATCAGTCCGATACTGACCTAAATTACTGGATCGGATATCGGAGAGAAATAAAAAATGTAGCCCGATCCATTAAATATCACAAAAGCACCTCACAAAACTTGCGACACGACGTAACTCGGCTCATAACCGTAGCAGTGTGGTCACGTGATAGAGCGGCTGTGGCGTGCGAGACCTCTCAGCGGTCTGGTTGAGCATTTGGAGCCTCGCTACCAAACCAGCATCTCAGAGGAAGTGATCCCAGAGAGAAGTAAAGCAAGTGTGTAAGTCCATCTCTGAATGTTTGTAAAGTGTTCCAGCGTTAAGCTTAACAACCGATATATGGAGCGACTGCCTCTCTCTCTCCTTCAATCATGATCAGTGATCAGCTGATCGTCTCTCTTCTTTCTTTTTGGCCCACTTTGCACCAGAAAGAGGAAACCAGCAGCTGAACAACAGCAGCACATTGAAGCTTGATAAGCTGTTGTTAGACTGTATTTAATATTACTTTCTACACCAGGATCTTTTTCTACAGCTGACCTAACTGTGCAGGGGCGGATCTAGCAAAGTTTAGCCAGGGGGGCCAGCAGGGCATGAACAGGGAAAAGGGGGCACAAAGACATACTTTTCTTTCTTATTCTCATTTAAAATGTTGAGCTTTTAATAAATAATTATCTGAATCTTACACCCAAAGTTTTAATCTGGTGTAAAATGTATAGAAGTCCATTACTGTATATAGTAACTGTTAAGTCTAATATACCCTAGTAAGCTATAGTACTTTGTCCTTTGGGAACCATCTGTGCAGTCTGCAGCTCTGTAGAAGAAAGATGTTGAATCTATTTAATTATTGTAGAAAAATAATTGATTTCTGTGCTTCTTTTTTTTTAAACACGTGCATTAAATTATGGTTGATTACGTCGATTAAGTATCACGAGGCGGAGGGTGGGGGGTGGTTTCCTATTGTTTTTGCTGGGAGTTTGCAACCCTATTAGTTTGGTTGCTTAATATTTCTGCTAAATACTCTTTAAAATACCAGAATAGGGAGGATGGTGCAGGTTTAAGGTTATTAGCTCAGTGTATTTTTTGCATACAGGTTTAACAGAATAGCTTTAGTGGTTTGTTTTTTAAAACTTGAGTATGAACAAGATATTAAAAAAACAGTTTTATTGATTATAAAACACAATATATCAGAGTCATATCGGTATCGGCAGATATCCAAATTTATGATATCGGTATCGGACATAAAAAAGTGGTATCGTGCCATCTCTACTATAGATATAGGTTTGCTATTAGCTATTGTTAGCTTGTCACTTCTGCTCTGTCACCTTATTGTCTCCACCTATTTCTGCTGTGATTTATTCAACTCCCATTATGTTTTCTATTCGATGGTGTTTTCTTAATTTGCTTTGTGTTTATTATTCACAGGTCAATTAATACGTGTGATAAAGTGAGGTTGATATTCATGGTTAATTTCAAATATTTCAAGAAATATTGGTATAAAGATTTAGTACAAGCATGCATGATGGATCAAAGGCCACTGTGCCTCCTGTTTTCACCATGTTTCACCGTCATCAGGTGGAAATTTGCAAAAACATGTTTGGTGTTAATGCTCAAAGTAGCGTGCTAAAAAAAAGAACTTTGCACATCAGTATGCTACATTTGCCACTCTGAGTATGTTAGCTTAAAGTGCCGCTATACATACGTGATCAAATTCACTTCAATAAAGAGAAAAAGTATCTTTGCTTACCTGCTCAACACACCTTTATTCTTACAAAGGAGCCGCTGCTGTAACACCAATACAACGCACTTCACTTGCTCTCTAACAGCAGTTGTTGACACAGTGTTTAGAGGAGAAGATCAAATCTTTACAGCTGGCAACAGCAGAATGTGTCAAGATTGTGATAAAGAGAACAAAAAGCAGCATTTTTCTATGCAAATGTAATGGGCATAACGGATGAAACAGCTGTGATGGGCATGTGCGTAAAGTTCTTTAATCAGCGAGCCAATATTAATGAAGGCCGCTGCGTTAGCCTCCACATTAGGACGGCACTCCAACTTTCCAATAACAACTCATTAACAGAGCTCCTGTCTGCAGTCAGGACGGAGAAAAGTGCGTCAAACTCCATTTATTTCTTTTCAGCGCGACATCCTTTAGGAGCAAGAACAGAGTCTGCACGCCTGCAGACATACTTGCACACGTTGCAGCATTTTGACAGCATGCTTCAAGCAGCCATTGAAACATACAGTACACACACACACACACACACAGGCATGCTCGCATTCACAGGCTCGGCCCATCCTCACTGAGAAGACAGATCTCTTGAGCTGTAGCTGACATCATGTACTTAGCGTGTCATACACATGTCACGGCGATGTAGCTCAGACTGCCAGAGAGAGAGAGCAGTCAGCTATGAATGGCAGAGCCTGCAATGAATTCCTGTCTGCCACAGCCAGTGGACCATCTCACGCCCCCGCAACCGCCCCAATGAATTACTGAGATAAGTGGCTTTCACTTTGTGTCTCTGTATCTGCCTCCTTGGCTGATGAGAGCCTGTGTCATATATCTGGCTATAAAAAATATTAGCTCCTCCATCCTCTACAAACTTGAACAAAAACGGTTAATTTATTGTGTGGTCCACAGGATAACTGAGTTAGGAGTGAAAATAAGAAAGCGGGGAATATTTTTCCTCTCCTAAGAAGCTCGAAGATCTCAATTTCATTTGTATTCAGATGAGCTTCTGAAAGCCATTAGCTTATTCGTGCTGTGGCACTACCACAGGTTCAGTCTCATCTCCCTGGTATTTGCAGGCCTCCTTCTTTAAAAGCTCGTTTCTCAAAATTCTGGTGAACGATTGCCCCAACAGTGCCAGACGAATTACTCAGTCGCTCGGTGCAAAAACAAAATTATAACTAAATAATGCTGGAAGTCATTGAAGGAGTAACAAATGTCTCTCCAAGTAAGTGGCAGGCTGCAGGCAGGGAAAAACACTTTGTTCCTGCTGTGGTTCTTGGCATGCAGACAAGTGTGGCGCAGTGACACTGTAATAGAAGCTAATGAACATTTATCAGGGGAGATGATGTGCTGACTCGATATGGTGCTAATATTGATGACAGAGGCAAAGGTAGCCACAACAACACTTCAGACCACCCATCACATCCCACTGCCCCCAGAGGGAGGAAGAGACCAATTAATTACTGACTGTAGTTCAATGCCAATTAGACTGCTTGTAAGCTCAAATTCACTCCACTCCACCAAGTTTCCTCCACTCAGTGCTGCCGTTTAAAAACCCAACAAGGAAAACTACCCTGGACAGATGCTAATCTGTTGCATGATGCTCGCATTTACATCTGCAGTGAATTTAGAGCAATTAAGCTAATCCCGTGGATGTTTTTGGACTGGGATGGTGTCAGAGTACCCAGAGAGACCAGTGCAGACACATAAAGGCCCCAGGAGGGTTTCCTTGCTGCAAGACAACAGTACCAACCATCATGGTTCCCAACATGAGACATCCAAAGTAATAAATGTATTACTGGATATCCAAAGCTGCCAATACAGCTTATAGCAAAGTAATAATGAGACATTCAAGACAACTTTGTTAAGATATTTTATTTGGACTTAAGCTGTCAGCTACCTGACAGATTCACTGACACGTTCCCCAGAGGACTTGGAACCTGATTTATTTAATGAAAAATGTGTCAAAATGATGAAGTAGCTCTGAAAATTATACGGTTGGTTGTTTTTACTTCAAATCAAACACAGAAAGCAGATGAACCATCAGGATATTGTTGTGCTTTTCATCACCACATGTGAAAATCCCAAAGTTTCAATAAAAACAGTGAGTCTCATGTCATCACAAGTAGCTTTGCCACTGACTTGTTGGACGCTTCTTTTTCACTCACAGGATCTGATAACTTATCATGTGGTTTGTTTGGAGCATGAAGGGTTTCATCAATCCTCCCTGGTGTTCAACAGGAGGAGGTGAAACGCAGACTGTTTCTGGCACAGAGGGCTGATCTAACCTGCTGCTATTTAGAGTAAGAGATGCTCACACAAAGTGAAAGAATATATACATTAAATCTACTGTATATTTGTTAAGACTCCTGCTGCAGGACTGTAGCACAGACTGCTGACTTCATGTAGCAACACCTTTGAATTAGGGCTGCCACAAACCATTATTTTGATAGTCGACTAGTCACCGATTATTTTTGCGATTAGTCGACTAATCAGATCCATTGGACGTAAAACTACAGGTTATTGCACCAGCAGCATCTGCTCTTATATAACTATCATTAGCTTACAGCTTTAAGTGTTTCAGGTCTGTGCTAACTAAAAATAAAGACAAGATGATAGTTTATTAAATTTTAATGACATTTGCAGATTGTTTCGGTGAAGTTTAATAAACTCCTTGCTATCTAAATACTAATACTAATAAATAAAATACTGAAAAAAGCCAAACAATAACATTTTTAAGTTATCTAAGTGACTCATATATCATATTTAACCTGAGTAGCGAAAGACGGCGGTGGGTTTGAAAACGATTTGCCGGGAGTCCGGTGTTCTCACGGCGCTAGTTAGCCTTGCCCCCGGCTAGCTATCGAGCTAGTGGGTAACAGACGTCTCCGAAAACGTCGGAGCGCTTTTGAAAATATGCGGTGTCTTGATAAACTGAGCAGATATTTGAGGTTTACACAGCTACATTCTCGCCTGAAAATATGTTAAACGTTTATTTTGTGACCCAGAAAGAATAATAAGAGTAATATTAAAACTAACTAGCTACCGCCATTGTTGGAAACTGAGATGGGCTGCGCTATGAATTCTGGGACACAGCTTCTTCTTCTTCGGGGTTTAACGGCAGCTGGCATCCTTGTACATGCAGTGCTGCCATCTTCTGTTTCAGTCCGTTATTACACTCTTAAATCCTGCTATTATTCCTGCGTCTTTTGTGATCTTACAAAGCTTCAAACGACGCGTCGACTATTAAATCAGTCGTCGACGATTTTGATAGTCGACGTAATCGTGACTAGTCGACTAATCGTGGCAGCCCTACTTTGAAGGTCATTTACTAACTTTTGACTCGTTTGACTCTATAAGTTCAAGCTGGTCTGTGAAATCTGGGGACAATCAAACATTACGAGGATACTGTAGTCTCTTTCTGGCTTTGAGAAAACCAGACGTCTAAAATTATTAAACACACTGTACGACAAGGAAGAAACGGAAAAGTGTTGTTTTGTTTGTTTCTTTGTTTCTTTGCCACCCAGTGAAATGAATTGAAATCTACCATGCTAATGATTTTCAGTCTATAGACTGTCAATAAACTATAGACTTAATAGCTATTAACTCCTGTCTTTTATCCTGTCTTCCTTCTCTCACCCCAACCGGTCGCAGCAGATGGCCCCGCCCCTCCCTGAGCCTGGTTCTGCCGGAGGTTTCTTCCTGTTAAAAGGGAGTTTTTCCTTCCCACTGTTGCCAAAGTGCTTGCTCATAGGGGGTCATATGATTGTTGGGTTTTTTCTCTGTATCTATGAAGCGCCTTGAGGCGACTTATGTTGTGATTTGGCGCTATATAAATAAAATTGAATTGAATTGAATTGAATTAGAAAGTTAATATATTGTTTAAGCCGGCCTTTATTTCATAGCAGAGCAATAACTGACATGTTTTGGATGAAAGGCTCTGATGAGTGAATGGAGAAAAGGTGACTGCTTGTTTTTCTCCTGTTTGAAAAGGAATAAGTGAGAAAAGAAGCCAAACTAAAGACAAACAGGTCTTTACAGGTCATCTGTGATAACCTTCTTGTAAATTAGAAGCATCAGAGTGTAACTGCAGTGATTCTGTGTGCTAACTGTAAATGATATGATCACGTGTGTTTCAGCAAAGTGTGCGTGCGCAGTTTAAAGGGTGATTTATCCTGCACGCCTGTTTCAAGCTGTGTGTAAATGCAGTGTGCCACAGCCAGCATGATGTATCTGGGTTGGCCACCTGTCTGAGCGGCTGACAGGGGCATTTTCTAATCTGACAGATAATCTACGCCGAGGACACGGTGACAAACGACTCGCAGCGGTGACAGCCCCCTCCCCATTTCTGCCAAGACTGAGACGGTCTCGTGACCAAATCAGCGTCCTGTTCAGAGACAGACAGAGCTGCCAGGTGTGGAAAGTGACGCCAATGTGGAAGTCCATTAAATGTTTTTAATACTGGCCATTCTTTTTAATGGCCGCCAGAGGACGATATCTGAGGCTGCAAAGAAACTACACAAGTCCGAGGTGGAACGGTCTGTGTCACGTCTGGTTACTCAGTGTTTGTGTTTTTGGTTTAATGTTGATTATTGTTATTCATGGTTTAGTGATCTTAGTTCATTAGCATTTAGCTTAGCCTGTGTTTAGTCTCTGTTCCCGTGTCCCATATTTCATGTCTGGGCACCCTTGTCTCTGGGGGTGTCCAAATTCATAGGCTGCATCCTCCTGAGGATCGGGCCTCCGCGGTCTACGTGGGCCGGGTCCTCCGAAGGCCGGGGAGAAGTGAGCGGCTGTGAAATTGGACACTGATAAAACACAGAAAAAAGCCAAACAAGAACATTTTTAGGTTATCTGAGTGACGTACAGTATATATCATGTTTAACCTGAACAGCGAAAGACTGGTTCAGGGTTTGAAAACGGTGTGCCGGGAGTTTGCTGTTCTCGCCGGCTCCAGTGACCCTTGAACCCTCGGCTAGCTGGTGGGTAACAGACGTCTCTGGAAACGTCGGAGCACTTTTGCAAATATGCGATGTCTTGATAAACCGAGCAGATATTTGAAGTTTACACAGCTACATTCTCGCCTGAAAATATGTTAAAAGTTTATTTTGTGACCCAATAAAGAGAAATAAGAGTAATATTACAACTAAGTAGCTGCCGCCATTCAATCCACCTTAACCAGTGGATCCAATATGTGCTGTGTGTTTGAGTCATGTTAGTGCCTATTGAGACTAATGAGGAAAAATATTTATTGGTCCATTTAATCTCCGATGAAATATTTATAGACGCTGCAGTTGTGATATAACAAATAAAGCTCAACATGATCCATATCAGAGTTTATTAGTATGTTCTCTTGTAGTCCAACCAGTTCATCTAGCTGTATTTTATCTGTGTGACCGATGATCTGGACTATTACAAACAAACAGTGTTTCCTTGTGGTTGTAATTGAGCTCACCACTATGAGAGAGCTTCGTCTCATAGTGGTGAGTGGGAAGCTCTCTCGTGTAAAGCAAATTAAACAAGGGAGCTAGCATTTCTTAATTTGCACTGCAAAGGTAAATTGCCCACGGGGCGCACCGCAAGTTCATTCCTTCATTTATAAAGTGGCTGAGTTACTTTAAAGAAACTGCTAAATATTGTGGTTTTCCTGCAGTGCTTGAGGGTCAAGCCGAGACTCTAATTAATGACAAATATCTCAGCCTGCTTAGAGTATTTTCTATTACGGGCCGCTGGCCTTGTATAATGAAGATATGAAGGGCGTGAAATTGGGCTATGGAGCTTTGGTGCTGATTCAAATTCAGCAGAACGTCCGCTGTGAAGGTGCATCGAGCTTTGTGGTGCACAGGTCTGCTGGTGGACTAAGATCTGTCCTGTTGGTGGAGTATTGTCATCCTCAGACCTCAGAATGAAAATATTTCATCATTGCATAAAAATGGTTGCTTAGAGTAATTAGATATTAACACTAACCTTTGTATCCTCTAACTATCAGCAAATTCACTGCCTCCCTCTCAGGCCATAAGCCTTTCTTTGATTTGTTTGATGAGGGTTTTTTATGCTAATTTCATACCAATACATCAAACATCATCTCCTTTACAAAGAAATTATGTGCAAAGAAATATTTTTGTTTATAATTTGCATCAATACATTAACAAGTTAAGTCTGAGTGCTCTTGAGCTGTGAGTTCTGGTAAAACGAGCTAGCTGTAGCGTGTACGTGTTGCAGGCTCTGAAAGCTGGAACAGGCCACGTGAACCGATCGGGACTCTTGTGTTTGCTGCAGCTGACAACAGCAGCTGGATGATAAAAGATGAAATTGGAAATAGAACAAATGAAAAAAGTCGAGCTGGAAACGGCAGAAACTGCAGAATCTGAACCTTCGCTGGTTTAGTGTATTACATTATTTCATTGCACAATAATAAACTGTCTGTACCTGACGCAGTTAGTTCATGTGTTACTGCCACTGACAATATAGAAGCAGGGACAGCGCTGAGACATGGAAATAAAATGTCATCTCTCTGCTGCAAAATAAATCAGACTATTTGTGCAGCAAGCACACTGGCAATCTAGAGTTTTATTGTAAGTCTTCCTTCATTTGCTTTTGGCTGTCTTTTATGGTGAAGCAGACAGATAGCTTTGATTCATCAGTCAATTTGTGGAGACGCGATTACCGAATATTGGAATGACTACAGCAGCTTGGCCCTCTCTCCTCCCTCAATTTCTCCTGCTTTACTCTGTAAAGGCCTCTCAGCATGGAGTGCATGGCTCCATCCTTCTCACACTCAACACAGAAAGTGCAAAAAGCAAATTGTGAATATTGACTGCTGCTGTGAATTAGGAGACACTATTCTAACCAAGAACATTTGCCAGTGTTACAAGTGTTTGGGCAGGATCAGCTATGCTATCTGAGGCAGAAGCCTTAAATATTCTTCCCTACTCTTTTGGCTCTGAGATTGGTTATTTTCATTTGCATATTTGGTGAGAATATGCAAGCAAATGAGGCAGAGAAATCAGAAGAAAGGGAAGCCAAAGTGGTTCCAGGTGGTGCACTGTGATTTTAACAGGGGTGGAATAATTGGATGTATTATGAAATCATAAAAGATTCATTATAGCCGCCGTGCAGGAAATGAGATGGGAGTGAGGCTGCTCTCTGCGAATCAGGTGGCACCGACGTAGGAAGATGTGTAAGTCAAAATAAAAGAGTGCTGGGCAATAATGTGACAGCTTACTTTGAGGTTTCATCAAAATTCTCTCCGCGCGCTCATTGTTTTATGGTGTTTATGTCTGCAGAAGCATTACTGCTTTAGCAGGAATGCAGTCCAAATGAGAAACGTCACACGTTAGAAGAATCCAATATATGCAGTCAGCTGTGTGTGTGTGTGTGTGTGTGTGTGTGTGTGTGTGTGTGTGTGTGTGTGTGTGTGTGTGTGTGTGTGTGTGTGTCTAAAGCGGCCCATGCCAGCAGTAATTCAGGAGAGTATGGATGGAAATGTGCAGTTGTCAGAGCCATGCAAGCCTTCAGCACTTGTCTGTGTGCTGAGGTCAACTGTTTTGGGTTTCTGCCGATTCTCATGTCAAACTCGCTCAGATTTACAGCAGATGCCAGGTTCCTGTCATGACCGAGACATTCGGAAGGAGGATGAAAACAGGAGAGCTAACAGAGGATCTGTGTCCACAGTGTCATGCTGCACAGCTTATAATGAACACGCATTGTCACATAAACATAACACACCTCCTTTTACGTGACGCTTGTCACATAAACACTGAACAAGGCTAAAATATAAATATCCAGCATCTATGGAGCGTGAAGAATTTATGAAACCTAATTAAGTCTTGTCGGTTTAATAGGCGTGGGGTATGTTCGTCATTAGGAGACTCATCATATATTAATTATCGACCTAATTGTGTGTCTTCCTTGCAGCTTTGGTCCAAAAAAAGCTTTTACATAAAAGAAATAATTGCACTCCTTTGATCCGTTCAATAGCTCGTGAAATGTCTTTGGGTTGCGTGTTGAAATGACTCTTTAATGGTGTACTATACCTTTAGGCATTGAACAACGAGCTCTGCCTGTTTGGTGCCAACTGCGACTTAAACTCTGCTTTTCTGAGTCATTAAGTACAAAAAATTAAGAAAAGTGTCATCAACTTTTAGAACTATGTGGAAATATAAACCTAGTGGGAGAATCCCCCCACAGAGGGACAAAAGGACCCCCTGATGATCCTCTAATCAGGGGGTCCTTTTGTCCCTCTGTGGGGGGTCACTCCCACTAGGTTTATATCTGGGACTCTCCACCATTTGACCTTAGAACTGAAGAAGCTTCTCGGATGAGAGGTGAAACGTCTTCAAGCAACTTAAAGAAGTCCAGACGCTTTTCTTTGCAAGCTCCTTTGACTACGATGACCTGGATGACTGAGAACCTTCACAGACATACAGGACAAGAAGCTGCTTTTAGGTGCTTTTCATGAATATACCGTATATATGAACAGCCAATGGCTGGCAGTGAATGAGTTAAAATGCATGAGATATAACTGTCATGAAAAACCAGGTCACAGGGTGAGCATTGCTTGAGTTTGGGGCTTTTCTTTATACGGTAAAGGAAAATTACAGGTAACACGGGTATTTGAACAGTGACGCACTTTTTGTAGTTTTGTGTCCAAGAGCTCAAGGAAGGAGAGACGTCGATACGAGGCCTGTCAGAGCGTCTTAAGGGAGGAAATACAGCATTTGGTCATCTTCATGGGCTCGTGACAGTTTCTAAACAGAAGCAGGATTACTCTGAAAAAAGGGGACTATACACAAAAAGAACTAATGCAGTACTTTTGCTAAAAACCTATTATTGAACTGCATCTGTATTGGTGCACAGAGGCAAAATTATAGAAATTAGATTTATTATTGTCCAAATATTTAGGGACCTAATTTCAGATTGTACGTGACCGGATGGTTTGTTTTTGCTGTGTTCTTTTAGTTTTTTCTACTCCTCTGTAAACTTTGTGCTTTCTCTGAGGTGCTGAATCGTTGTGTGATGCTGTTACGTTGGCTAATTTGGTTTGTCCTCCTTCACTTCATCCGTGAACTTTCTCTGTGGTCGTCCTCGTTGCCCCCTGCCTGGCAGCTCCATCTTTGACATCCTTCATCCAATATGTCCACTAACCCTCCTCTGCACATGTCCAAACCATCTCAGCCTCACCTCTCTAACTATGGATAGCAATTGATAAGAATTTAGCGATTCTTATTACATTATCAATATCACTCATCAATTCAATTCTTTGTCGATTATCATTGTGTTCTCACTGGCTGCGCTTTGAGAGTCACTGCCATTGCTGCAATAAAGACATTAGAGTCTCGTGAATTAGCTGCATGCTGTGGGTGTTTGTGGGTGCTGAGTGTTGGAGTCGTTCCTCAAAAAGCAATTATTGCACATGTTGCACAGAACACTTTTACTTACTTACACAGTACTTAATTACTCCCAGGAGAAAGTAATTAATTAAACGGCTCGTTACATTACTTTGCTGTTACTCTGTAAAACAGCTGAAACACACTGTCTCATAAATACCGTTTGACAATATAAACCGAAGGCTACCACACCAAACCGAGGACACATATGATCTTTCTCTCAGTATTTAGGTCAACTCGCTGATTCTACTGTAGAAACATGAGCAGGTAGGGCTGAAGCTGCTCATCGGTTTGTTACCTGCTGAAGCTCAGCGTCTGGTTCAGAATTCTTGGCTATCTTAGCGTTAGCATGCTTCCTGCAAATAGCCAAAGTTGTGCTAGCAACATAATGCAGCTGTGTCTGTCCTGCATACACTGTACCACTGCATTCTCATCCTTCTGTGCTATAAAAATAAAAGTAATGTCCATATCCAAGCTTTAGACTGTGCCACTACCTTCCCTCTCTGGATCGTTGCAGCCCTGCTGCTAAACGCTGCACCACAGCACAGATATCTGTGAACTCTTCCAAACACAACGGACGTTATCACGTCTCGAAATATTTGTTTTTAAATAAAAGCAATGGACTTCTGCAATTATCTGTATCACAGCTTTACAACCTGAGATGGATTTGATTGCTGGCACAATCACACAGCAGGACTGCGTCTTTCATAGTTACTGTTAGCACCACAGTTTCTACACATTAAAGATCACTCTGCCACAGATTGCTGCGTACACACCTTTTAGTATTTACAGATTGTTTACCACACAGAAGCAAGCCCTTAACGTGTGAGAGAAACAGCTGCTGTTGTCACAGAGATGCGTATAAATCCCGCTCATTAGCCGAAGTTGTCGTGCTGCTGCGTATCAAAGCGGCGTGCCTTCAGAGCGCAGAGATGTACCGCTGTAGCACTGAGGCAACATGCGTTGTCCTCACCTTCATATGTTATTGTAGCGTGGTCGTAGAACAGTATGAACCTTTAGCTCCAACCTGACAGCAAGTCGTATGATTTTACAGCCAATGTAAACAATAACTGTGATGTGGCGACGGTAGCATAAATAATGCATTTCATGAATGAATGCGCAGGGGATTGCGAAAGGTCAGGGAAAGTTTACGCAGCAATATGTGGCAGATGGAGGGCAAAACCAAGAGTGAATAATTTAAAAGGGAAATTGACAGCGTGGTGACAGAAGGACGATTCAGAATTAATGTCGTTTACCAACCTCGTCTGCCAGCGTAGCTCACGTGTCTCTTGTGGACCCCAGAGCCAAACTTAACGTGATTTAACCTTCTGTTAACTTTGTTAAATTCAGTGTCGTTCCACATATATCAAAAGCACAGCTGCTGATTTGCATTAATAGCTTCTTAGCGAGCCACAAAACCATCAAAGCAACAGCAGCAAATGGAAACTTGAAACAGTTACCAGACAAGCACAACTTCAGCTGTAACACCAAATTCCAAATTGATGTCCACGGACTGATCGCGCACACCACAGCACTGAGCGCTGTCAGTTAGGTCTATAGCAGCTCTTTGATTCCCTAACAGTAGCCAGCCAAGAGGTTTCACTCCTCTTTTACATAATGCAGCACAACATGCATGCCCATCTCCTGACGTGTGCCTCTACTGTTCGTTTTCTGGGAAGGAAAAGCGTTCTTCCGTGTGCCGCGTGTCTGCATGAGGTTGTACCTACACGTGTCCACGTCTGCTCAAGGCTGCCACTGTGCGCCCGTAACTCAGCCAAAGAATTCTGGACACATGTCAAGTCCTTTCATGTTTTATGAGGGTGCCGGCCGAGGGCTTGTTCACAGCAGGAGCTAAAGGCACAACAAGGGCACCTGTCACTTGATAGCACACCTATTGTGCTTTCCTTTCTCCCGGCCATGTTTCAAAGAGAAACCCTTAAGAGATGTAAGGGGAGGAGGAAGGAGCAGGGGAGGGGGCACAGCCTTTTATCTTTTACCTCAGCTCGCCGCTACGTCGATAATGACCGGAGCTGAAAATTGACAGTAAAAGCTCAGCAAAGTAATGGGTGGCTTAATTCAGATCTACAGTGTGTCAGTCGGCTGGAGGGGTATTGATGTTAAATGTTAAGATCCACTGATGAACGCCTGCTGGTGTATAATTTTTAAAGTGGATAAAGAGAGTCATACTGTAACTGCTCAATTTTTAACACTAGGCAGTCATTAGAAAGGTCTAAATGTAATTTTCTTTAAGACGCACATTATCAGGAGAACGGTCGTTACCGTTCACTGTCAGTGCGCAGCTACATTTCAGTTTTAGTGTCTGGCATAAATGCCACACTGGCCCAATATTGATATAAAACGTAACAGCGGTGCTGCTTGAAATGATCATTTTTCGAGCATTTGTACACCTCGCAATTAATTTTAATTAATTTGACAGCGATGACAGGAAAAGCACATTGTTCTCCCTACATAGTACAGAGCAAGGCTACGTGCTGTGCATAGCAACTCTTTTCACCTCTGAGGTGCTTACATATTTTTGGTTCATTTGGAGTGAGTGCCTATTAACTTCTCTTAGATTAAACACGGGATAGTGAAGGCTTCCTGTTTGACAATGTTTTCCGTTTGGATACCACATGAGCTGAATTTTCTGCTGTGACATGGGGAACTCACACTCCTCATACCCCAATGACTGATCACCAGTAGGTCCTGAAATGACACACCAATCAGCTGTATCCCTACTGGAGGGAAGCACTTGGTATGACCACCTTTATGTGGTCGCCTTTTGTGTTTTCCAAACGTTTTATAGTAAGCAACAAACCTGGATCCAGGTGGGATTTTGACATTTCAGGACTAGCAAGTGCGTGGGGACAAACGAGAGAAGAAAAACAGGTGATTCTGCCAGTATCTGAAAGAAAACTCATCACCGGACTTTAACCTGCTGCTGATGAGGGATGACTTCATATCTTTCAAATATTTCACTTCAGTTTATCTCATCACTGTTGATATATTTCAGTCTGAATAAGGCGTGGGAATGAATTCAGCATCTCCTGACACATGCAGTTGTTTGACCTTGAACTGGATTTACTCTTTTGCGTGTATTTGCCCTGCGGTTACGCAGGGAGAGAGTACAGAGACGCATCTGCATGCAGTCCTCAGTACTGATGTATGTGTTGGAACTGCAGTGGAGTAAACATACCCATAGCTGCAATGGCTTCTAAATGCTTTTAGTGCTTCGTCTCACTGCAATATAAAGACGTTCCTTGACTTCCTTGTTGTCCTGCTCCTTGGCAGGACAAAGATATAAAGTACCAACAACAGTACAAACACAAACAAGAGTAGCCCAGTTTGCTGGATGCTATACATGCACACACAGTTTTGAAGCTACAACATGTAGAAAGTTTGGCTCAGCACCCAAGGACTACCAACATAGCACCAAGCTACTGCCTGTAAATTTACAGACTATTTGTTTTTCACTCGGCATCCTTCAACAGACTAAGAGAAAGAGAAGCCTTCTACAAGACGGAGAAAGGAACAAAAGAAAAAAACGAATGAAAAATGAAAGTGAAAGCCCAAAGACCCGGCTCAGGAGCACCACCACTCCACCCAGAAGCTGTGAAGCTGATGTCAGGGCAGACGGATGACACGAAGTGTTTCTTTTTCTGTGCGAGATAATGTTTCCCATCCCTCCTTTCTGAAGGACAGCTAAAGCTCCTTAGGCAAAGAACTCTTATTAGCCAAAGAATTAGATGACACTGATAAGACTTTTTAAAGAAGCACTCGAAGGGACTCGTAAATTCCCCTGACATCTGTTCTTGTTAGTGCGTTAAATGCTAACAGCTAACAGAGACCAAATGTGATGGTTTAAACTCATTTCCACGCTTTTCCAAGCTAACAATACATTTAAGTGCTTGGAGTATAACAGGAGAGCAATGCAGCCAGCTCTTGTTTCTCCCCTCAATGCAGATCCCCCTTCGGTTGTAATTTAATCCAGTGCTTTAAAACCTTTATTGCAAATCATTTGCTTACTGTAGCTGTCGGGCTGCGTTGTAAGTCTGCCATTTATGGTCTATAATCAGCGTTGTGCTTTCATACACTAATGATTATTACACACTGTTAAAACCAAGTGTCAGAACATTTCTTGGCACCACATCGCTGCTGCAAAAAGCTTTTTTCAAATTGGTGAGTGCAGTCTGACGATGGCTGCTCAGCTCTTGCATGTTTAAATGTGAACAGCAGCACGTATAGTGGGACAGATGTCATAAACACACCTCACCCACTTACCTTTAGCCCAACTGTCTGTCAGCGTCACAGGCACATAGTAATTCTTACTTGGACGTGTGACAGCTAAGACTTTGACACACTGTAAAGAACACCACAGTGAGTGAAATAAAGCAGAAAGCTCCGTGCATGAAGGATTTTCTGCTTCTACACCAACATCACCCCCGCGCATGACTTTAAACTTTAAGACACAAGTTGGAGGAGGCAAATCGGCTCTCGAGCTTCTCTTTCAGCCAGCGAAGAGGTTTTATTTACAGTGACAGCGGCATGTCTCTCGTTTTCTCTCAGCTGTTCATCGGGCTCGGTGCACCGTCAGCTCGCTGCTGCATTGTGGGAAAAGCCTGGCGGCGGCAGGATCTGTGCAAAGCTTCACGGGGAGCTCTGAGTGATCTCCTGGAAGAGGATTTAAACTCTGAGCTCTTTAATGTGTGTCTGGGGAGGCAGGCAGGTGAGTTCCCATCGTCTCCCCCTGGAGATGCTGTGGATGGTGCCTGAAATGTGAATAAATTAGGAGGGAGGCATTGTGTTGATGCTTCAGGAGATAACCGGGGAAACTAGTGAAAGATTCTTCTGCAAATAGTTCCCATGTGAGCGATAGCAAACTATTCATCTTTGCGCTTTTAAGCAAGGCACGCTTGTGGTCTGAGCCCAAGGCGATGCAGTGATGATTTATTTTCATCTTCTTTGCTTTGGGCTATGGCGCCCTTTTCTGCTCCTTTCTGCCAGGTAAACTACACCTTAAATGTTCTCCACCAGTGCAGAAGGTGTGGTGTTAACAGCATGAAACAAAAATGCTCAGATGTCATCAACCAGTTTAAATATAAGTAGCCATGAGGCTGCAGACCTCATCAGACATTATTTCAAGAAGCAATAAGAAATTAATATTATTCCCCATCTGAATCTGATCTTGGTGTGATTTTCTATAATATGGTGACTCAACAAACATCATAAATATAAAACATATATATAAAACACAAAGTATAAAACCAAAATCAAACAAGGAAACCTTATTTTCTCAAAAGCATCTCCAAATAAGTGTCTACATAATCCCATGCTGCTCAGAGGAAGAGGTTTCAGTTGGAAATTTCTGTTAGCGTACATACCGTTCTTCCCATGCTGTGTCACTGTACTGTAGTCTTCAGAGTCATCATCACTGCCAGTGTCCTCTCCTCAAAGTCGGATCAGCAGCAATACGGCAGCCCAATATTAAGAGCCTGATGCTGTCAGAGCCATATGCTTTAGATGCATCACCTACAGTCGTGCCGGTGCTTATTATGCATGAGCTTGCAACGAAAGACTGATAGACGTCGGCCTCGGGCTTTCTGGCTTTACAGCTTCTTCCTTCTCCTATCATCCCTAATGATTCAGTCAGGACCTGATCTGAAAATCAAATCCCAATGGAAGGTTTGGAATATGCCATTAAACAAGCAACAACACATTACGCCCAGGGTCAGTGAAAGCCATTAGTAGAATTGCGTCAGTTTTTAGGTTCATTACCTCTGTGTGAGTGGAAAGGCCTTATTGGAACATTTTACTCTGCAGGCTTGCGTGGGCCAGGCTGCCCTGGTGAGCACACACTACACTGCAGGACTGAGCTCTGGTAATAGAATTTCAATTAGTTACTAACAGTGTTGGGAAGGTTACTTTTAAAATGTTTTCCACTACAGATTACACAATACATGCCCCAAAGTGTAGTTTGTAACGTATTCCGTTAAGTTACTCAGTGTTAGTGAATATTTTGGATTACTTAATATGTCGTCATGCTTTTTACAGCTACATGAATGCACTATTGCTGTGTTTTACTATTACTGCAGGCTAACACCGAGCTAACATTGTTAGCTGGCGTTAGCTGAGGTTAGTTCATAGACTGCTTTCAGAACTGCGCATGATTATTTGCAGCTAGCAGGTTGTTAATGCTATCCATCAAGGCTAACAGTCTGCAGTCTATGAACTAACCTCAGCTAACGCCAGCTAACAATGTCAGTAATAGTAATAAATCTATCTAGCTGACAAACAGTTTGCATTGCACGGTCAGATTTCACCCAGAAATGCATTCCTGACCGTGCACTGCTGGCTCTGTGGTGCTGGCTCTGGGTCCATTGTGTGCTGACATTAGAGCCTCTTATTTCGTGTTTTGTTTGGGTTTCCGGCAATGCATGGAATTACCAAAATTAGAGAGGGGATAGCCTAACATATGAAACAGGAAAAGACCTCAGTGTAAACTATTTATTTCAACAAAGTAACTGTACTCTAACTATCACCGATTTAAACGGTAACTGTAACGAAATACAGTTACTCGTATTTTGTATTTTAAAAACGTAACACCAGTACATGTGTTCCATTCCTCCCCAACACTGGTTACTAATAAATAGATAGATGGTTATAAACATTTGAAAGCACAGATGTTGCCATTTTATTGCTACCAGGTTATCATATTGTTACCAAAACATTTCTGTACTGTTACTAATTGGTTTTATTTTATAGGCGTGTCCTTGTTTCTCATCGTTCTCTTCGTGCTCACGTGTTTTTACACAATTACATAAAGT
The DNA here is from genome assembly GCF_057382095.1 of Aulonocara sp. 'chitande type north' Nkhata Bay. NCBI lineage: Eukaryota > Metazoa > Chordata > Actinopteri > Cichliformes > Cichlidae > Aulonocara > Aulonocara sp. 'chitande type north' Nkhata Bay. The sequence goes on from NC_141353.1 coordinate 1,848,071, forward strand.
TCAATGTAATATTACTGAGCTGTTAATACAAGATAATTATTTGAATAATGTAATTAAGTAGTAAAAACTTCCACCTTCATTTCCTACTATTGCCATATTATTACAGAGTTAGGTCCACAGACAGGTCTAAGAGTCATGTTTGCCTTTTCTTCTTCAAACCAAATGTGCCTGTAAGATTGTTAAAATGCTCATTTTCTTCTCGCTGTCGCCTGACCTAGTACGTTCTGAGAATGTCACCAACAAATGGCTGTAAGTGTTAGACATCTGTGACATCAGTGGTTTGGAGCTTTCAAGTCAATGAAGGCAATTTCTCATTCTTCACTTTGGTTCATAAGGCAGCTGTCAGGACTGTGACTCAGGCTCTAAAATTGAAAATGAAATTGCTTGCAGAGTGGTGTTAATGTTATGAGGTTCAAGAGTCTTGGGTATTTCAGAATAGACATAAATATATTTGTCTTTTTCTGTCATGTTCTTGTGTTTAACATTACAACATTCATACTAGTGTTCGTAGTTTCTCAGATCTAGAAAGAGTAAATAAAGCTTGACTCGTCTGGTTACTATAAATTCATACGGCCTTTCTTACATCAGCATAGAGACTCAAACATGCTGTGAAACTGTTACATAAGATGTACTGAGACAGTTCATGTTGGGAGAGATGATTCTTTGCACCTCTGCAGCCGTATTCATGCACACGGTTGCACCAAGATGTTTTGCTTATTTGCATCATATGTTCAATATGTGACGCGGTTGTTTCTTTTGGATACACTCGTCTGTAGTGTTGATCTGTGCTTCCCTCTGACGAGCAAAGAAGTGTCTGACAGGCTGACAAAGAATGACTGGCTCCTAGTTCAAAAACAGCATTTCAGCACTTTCAGCTCAAACCTTGATATGATCCATGAAGACCGCATCCTGACGGAGGCTCCTATGGAGGAAAATTATCCCAAAGTACATTGGTTTTCATTTTGGAGGCTTAAAAAGAAGGAAAACGTGAGATATGAGGAAGTGGCTCAACAGCTTCTCTCAGTGAATGTGTCCAAAGCTTTTCATGTGCTGAAGCTTCATTGATTCACACAGATGCAACAGCGCTCGCAGACACATTAGTCTGCAAATACCAGATCGACACACTCGCATGATGTGTATCGATTGCACTCAGAGGTACGAAGAGTGTTAATTCTGTCAGACACAACATCACACTGATGCATTCTGCTTTGAGGATATAACATAATATAATAAGAACATAATAAATGTGATTTAGATATATAAAAAATAGCGTGTCTGGTGGATTCCAACTCCAGCTTATTTTATACAAAGCCATATGTGCTCCTGTGGTTTGGCTCTATGTGGAGCATAACTGAGGCTGCACTGTTACAGCAAGAAGCTGCAGCTCTGTTCTCTGTGATTGTTATTTTAGAGTCATAGCCACTGCAAAGGTAGCCCTGTATTGGAAGGACTGACATGAAAGCATGACATTGTATCCAGCACACATGATTTACATGCATGTCTTATTTTGATTGGGTTAGTAGCATTTATTCTTCGTTCTTCATTTCCACATAGATCGAGGACCAAGTACAGGACACAGAAGATGAGACGAAAGTGACGAAAGGGAGCCCTTTATTCAAGTTTTAGGGATAAAAAGTCCAAAGATATGAAGATAATCCAAAGCACAGCTGTATACACAGGAAATAACAACATATACTTTGACTGTGGACAGAGCTCTATATACACAGAAGACTGAATACTAATGAGAAACAGGAGGGAGAGGAAAACACCGGCTAACGCGATTAACAACAGGCAAAACTAACCAGGGAGCCATTGAAGGGCAGACAGGAAGCCAAACAGGACACTATCAACCCTTCAAATTAAAACAGGAAACAAACAACACTAAACAGAATGGATGTGATGAGTATGAGACAGTCTACTCCTCACTCGTCTCCACTGCAGGTAGCTCCACACGTTTGATTTGGCAGTTTTATGGTGAAAGCCATTTCACATCTCCAGCTGGAACCTCCAACATTTGTTATGTGAATGTGCAAACGTGACGGAGCCACACATCACTGCCAAACAGCCATGAACTAAAAACTAAAATGAGTAGAACTGGTTTAAAGACTTGATAATGCCTCACTTAACAGTCACATAAAACTAGAATAATGAGAAATTGGAACAAAACATCTGAAAATTCACCAAACAATAAAATAAATTAAGACTCAAATACATAAACTAACAATCCAAGACAGGAAAAACAGCACAGTCAGAGAACTGTGGCAGCTTTAAGTCAGTGATATGTTTTATGTTGTGCAAACTAGTGATTCTTTTTATTAGGATTGTGGACTTAAAGCGAAATCTAAAGCAATGCATGCTCATGAAATAAATAGTCTAAAATGGCCTTGCATGGTACATATAGGTATCTGATTTTAAAACTCCCGTGATGAAGGGACGACCTCCTTTTTAGCTACTGTGTGAAGAGGTGTGTTACAGAGGGACATTTCCCTGTGCTGCTCTGCAGGAGGTTCGAACACATGGAGATAAAACAATATAATGAGCCGTCGCTGGTATGTGTGTTTGTGCAGCTGTATGCCAACCGTGTCTTTATCTAGCGTACGTCTCCTGTGATGGTCGACATTCAGTCTCTCAGAGCTGGTGGTGTTCAGGGTCAACATGATGCTTTTTTTTCTCCCTCAGGCATAGTGCTGTCAGCTTCACCCTGTCACAGCAAAGGTAACTACATGGAACAAACAAGGGCAACGGCCACCTTTTCATTCAGCAGGTTGATGACAGGAATCAGCAAAAACAGGACAGTCGCTGTCTGACACGCTCGGCACCGTGGTGCTCCATTTCCTTTTGCTTTTTCTCACATGTGCTCTCAGAAGAAGATCATCAGTGTTCGATTTCCAAAAATATCAGTGCTGATACTAACTGTCTAATAAACGGTCGTCAGTGAAGTGTGTTTAGGTGACGTTCAAACAGTCGGTGTGCAGTGTCTCTATTGTGCTTGGCAGAAAAGCCAAACAATGCTCCGGCTTTCAAATCTCCAGATATTCTGTTCTGCTCCACGCTGATGCAACAGCTACCAACAATATGCAGAAGTGCAGCTGTGCTGAGGCGCTTGGCCTCCTTCCTGCTGCTTCTTTGTTCCCTCTTCTGTCCCTCATGCCACCTTTCTGCTGCTGTCTTTCTGTGACATAGCTCCTTATATTAACTGGCCGTGTTTCTAACTTACACCTATTATGCGCGAACACACATCTGGACTGTAGCCGAAGCGCCGTGAGGCACGAGTGGGGGGTGGGCAAAGGTTTGACGGGAGACAGCAACTGTTGCTTAACAGACAAGTGGTGAAATGCATGCTGGTGTAATTGCAGTGAAGGGATAATTTGACAGGCGCTTGGTTACATTGCTCTTACTCTCCCAGAATCCTTACTCTGACACTCGCGCTGCATCCAAACAAGCTACACAAGCATTACAGCATCACCCTTGTTCTTACAGACTTACCTCCAGGTAAACCCCTGTCATATTCCTACGCCTGTTATCACATTTCTTCTTCTATTAAAGTCATCTGTGTTTAGAGGTAGTGTATATAATCAGTGTCAAGACATTTCAGTGCAGGAGGAGGTAATGCGTCTGTGGCATATTATTTCTCAGAGAAAGGTTTCTGTTCTTATTTTGCTGCAACTGACAGTGCAATTCATCACTCGCAGGTCTATGAGAATACCTTATTTAAACAATGCCAGTGCATCATTGCTCAAGGACTAAAGAGAAGGAGCATTGCATACCAGCCAAACATTTCATCTTTCATCTTTTCCTTTTTTGTGTGTGTGTGTGTGTGCTCTCTTTCTCGGGCAAAATGAAGCCGTCTCACTTGTGTTTCCTTCTGCTCAGACTCCTGCTTTGCTCAAGGACATGGAACTGAATAAAACATGACGGACATCCTGTCAACAGAGAAGCCAGGCTGAGATCGGGAAGGGAAATAGAAAAGCTCACCTCTGCTTACAGTATTTGTTGGTGTGACGCAGACGTGTCAGTTATTGGTGCATCTTGAGGTGGTGTAAACCCTCATTTCAGGATCTGAAACAATTTGTAGCTTCACCAGCTACCAGTCGTCTTTTATCAAAGCGGAATTTCTTCATCTTATACATTAAAACTGTACATCTGCTGGTTACTCAGGCAACTGCCCTGGGCTCTGTTAACACCAATACTTAATATAATCGTAACGTTCTTCTGCTCATAATCCAACACTGATCTCATCCCTTGCTGAGGATTCTCCTCCTTCCAACCTCAAACCTACGTCACATTTCCTCCAGCTCTCTCGCCGGTTTATTTCTCCTCCCAGATACATCAGACAGAAAGCCTTTCACACACTCCACCCCCCACCCGCCCCTCTGAGCTGAAGTGGCATGATGTACGACTTTACACCAGGCCTTCTGGCCCCGTTGCCATCGCTGCAATCACATGGAGCTAAAGTCATAACCTAGGAGGAAAAAATACTCATACACATGTGCAGTGTTGGGAAGGTTACTTTAAAAATGTATTCCACTACAGATTACAGATTACAATTTACAGATTACATGCCCCAAAATGTATTTTGTAACGTATTCTGAACACTTTGGATTACTTAATATATTACCATGCTTTTTACAGCTACATGAATGTCCTATTGCTGTGTGATTTATCACTATTACTGAAGGTTACTCTCCACACCAACACCAACCAGATGTTTAAATCTTAATATAAATGAGTAACAGTAGGTGGACATTAGGTAAGGCTGCACTTTTTGCAGCGATCTCGCATAGAAACTATTCCTCGCGTATATAAAACAGGTCCGCGGCTCCGAACCGTAGTAAAGGGACCTCTGGCTGATACGTCGGGTTCGTGTCGGCTCGTAGCTGAAAACTAGCTTTACTTTGTTGTCTGGGTCAAGTTTTAGACAGAGAGAGGATTTGAAAGGCTGCTGCAACAGAACTTATTGTTTCAGAGGAAAACAGGAACACAGCGTACAGTCGAGTCAATTCAATTCAATTCAATTTTATTTATATAGCGCCAAATCACAACAAAAGTCGCCTCAAGGCGCTTCATAGATACAGAGAAAAACCCAACAATCATATGACCCCCTATGAGCAAGCACTTTGGCGACAGTGGGAAGGAAAAACTCCCTTTTAACAGGAAGAAACCTCCGGCAGAACCAGGCTCAGGGAGGGGCGGGGCCATCTGCTGCGACCGGTTGGGGTGAGAGAAGGAAGACAGGATAAAGACATGCTGTGGAAGAGAGACAGAGGTTAATAACAGATATGATTCAATGCAGAGAGGTCTGTTAACACATAGTGAGTGAGAAAGGTGACTGGAAAGGAAAAACTCAATGCATCATGGGAGTCCCCCGGCAGCCTACGTCTATTGCAGCATAACTAAGGGAGGATTCAGGGTCACATGGTCCAGCCCTAACTATATGCTTTAGCAAAAAGGAAAGTTTGAAGCCTAATCTTGAAAGTAGAGATAGTGTCTGTCTCCTGAATCCAAACTGGAAGCTGGTTCCACAGAAGAGGGGCCTGAAAACTGAAGGCTCTGCCTCCCATTCTACTTTTAAATACTCTAGGAACAACAAGTAGGCCTGCAGAGCGAGAGCGAAGTGCTCTAATAGGGTGATATGGTACTACAAGGTCATTGAGATAAGATGGGGCCTGATTATTTAAGACCTTGTATGTGAGGAGCAGGATTTTGAATTAAATTCTGGATTTAACAGGAAGCCAATGAAGGGAAGCCAGAACAGGAGAAATCTGCTCTCTCTTTCTAGTCCCTGTCAGGACTCTTAACAGCTTACTTACAGCTGGGCTCGTCAGGCTCTCTGTTTGGCTGCAGTGGTTATTATTATATTTACATGCTTCCAGCTCCTACTTTTCCTTTTTCTCCCTCCTTGCTCACAGACACATCACGGGTATGGCAGTCCATTCTCCCTGCAGCACGGACTACACTGCCCATCAGGCTGCATGCTTTAGGGCGATGCCTGTAACACTCTGCCTGTTGCCTTCATGTTAAATCATTTTAAAAAACATTTCTTCACGTCATTGTCAGATGAGATTATTAGATTGAGACACGGACATTTAAACCTCTTAATGCGTGTTTTCTTTGGGTTTCCACCGGCGTGGAATTACCAAAAACAGAGAGGACATAGCCTAACATATGAAACAGGAAAAGACCGCCGTGTAATCCATTTATTTCAACAAAGTAACTGTATTCTAAATACCACCTTTTTAAATGGTAACTGTAACAGAATACAGTTACTCATAGTTTGTATTTTAAATACGTAACGGCGGTACATGTATTCCGTTACTCCCCAACACTGCACATGTGCTGTGAGGTACATCAATACACGCTGCGATTATATACTATGAATCTGTCCATAAAAATGAATAGTGACGTGTTTCATCACAGTCCTGCGAGCAACTAATTTTGATTGGTTATAACATGCTTGTGATATTTTAGGGCTTAACAAGCACTTGGTTTTAAAATGTGTCAAATATGATTAGCTCTGAGTGAGTGTGCGTGTATTTATGGAGTTATTCATTCTTTTAAACTTCATTGGAACAAGATGTCTGTGACGGTTCTCAGTCATCCAGGTCATCATAGTCTAAGGAGCTTGGAAAGAAAAGCGCCTGGACTTGAAGTTGCTTGAAACATTGTAACGAGGCAGAGCAAGTAGATATTTTACAGAAGCAGAAATACCACAGTGCAGAAAATACCTACAAGTTGTTTGCTGGCACGTCTTCTGTCAGAAATAGCAAAGGTAAGTGGCTGTATAGTATCTCTGGGCTCTGTTGCTATGACCACTTTTAGTCTGAGATTTAGTAGAATTGTAAAAAGCAGTTTCATTACATGATAAATTTGCCCATTTTCCTCCCTGAAACTGTAGTCGCAAGCTTTTTGCTTCACTTATCAATACAAGAGAAACATTTCAGTGATATGTTGCTTAGATCTTGCAGTTCTGGCTCCTCAGCATTACCGTTTATAGATGAACGGCCTCATCTTATCAGTTTAGTTAAACTTCTCAGTGAGGATACAGGTGTGTCTGTGCGCATGTGAGGAAAAGGGATACTGTACATACGCTGACCTCATTATCTAGATATAGATCTAAGGAAAAGTGTAACATTTTTGGGAACACAGCCACTGACGAAGGGTGTAATTCATCCATTCGTCTATTGTGGATGTGAAAATAATGAATATTAAATAAATATGTAAAAAGTTAGCATTAATACAGCCATTTGGGAAATAGTTTTTGCTTTTCGCTTCTTAAAAATGACAATTTGTGTCTAAAATACCTGAAGTTATGCAATACTCAACTTGTACTGTAATTATTTCTTTGTTTCCAGTAAAAACCTGACGTGTTACCACCTCATTCTAGTGTGCTTGATATGCTTTAAGTTTGTATAGGTAAATATAATTACACTGTCATTAAAAAAAAATCAATTTAATTAGAGAGCAATTAGGCCCTTAGCTGCTTGCCGAATTATAAAGTGTTACTGGAAGTGTACTTATTTCCATCCTCTTACCAAACTTTAATTTCCTTAAATAAACATTTGAACTTTGGTCCACAGACTCATAAATGTTAAGCTGTAAGAGAAATCCAGATCTGCCCATTAGTACAAAACGATCTTTCTTTGACACACGTAATCAAACAGTTACAGACTCTGCTCACGCTCATTAAACCTGAAACATTGTTTCACATACGTTTATTGTGAGCCCAGGGGCAAATACATTACCGTTTTGGTAAGAACTTCCATCAGTGTGTAATGAAGGGATCATCACGGGAGGCTGTTATTAGAGCCAGCGTGTCTGCCGTGGCTGCTGACTCGGAAATTCTTCCACTCGTACGTTCATGCTCTGTGGAGCCATGGATTAAATGTGGGTGGGGGGGGGGGGGGGGTTTGGTAAATATTTCATTCTTTTTGTTGCTATAACAGTTCATTTGGTGCTTTTAAATTAAACACTTCTTGATGTAAATGATAAAATCATCCATTATCCTGGCTGCTTGGCTCTGAAATGCAATTTCCTCAAGTCACTTAAATTCTCTCCAACAGCTGTGCCGCTGACCTTACAAGAGAGTCGGAGGGATCCTTTCAACTAGTGCAATTAAAAGAACAGCGGGATATAGATTTCCGTTGGTTCGATAAATGTGGTTAGGAGAATTATAATGTGTGTGACTAATGGTACGCTCGCAGTATTTAAGCTTGCTTCTCATTAATATGCTAAGCAGCCAGCACTAGCTTTGTCTTTAACACTGCTCCTCAGATCATTGTTCAATGCTGGGCTCAAATCTTACACCCTGCCCATCTTGCCGGACATACGCGTTGAGATTTCACATTGTTCAGATAACTTTTACAGATATCAGTGGAGATGGAGAAGTCTTTGGGGCTGCAGGCGTGCCGGTGAGTTTCCCTGTCACAAAGGTTGTAGAAGTGGTTTTGGAAGTGTGGGTCAGAGATTAGATGAAATCTAATAATCCCCCATATCATTCCTCAAAGCACGAAACAGCCGTGGTTAATGATGAATGGCTTATTGATCATAAAGAACATTTTTCATGACCCGAATTGCACCCAGACCAGCTCTGTCAAGACCCGACAACCTGCAGTATTTCTAGCCTTGTTGCCAGATTGGACCACTTTGTTATCCATCTGTCACAAGCAGTCTATCAGTTTGTTTTGTAGCTTGCCATTCAGAGCGCACTCCTGCTGAATGTAAGTGTCAAGATACAGCAGGCCCATAATCGATGCCCTTGCCTTCCTCAATGAATTTATGATGCCACGTGGGCCTTTGAAATCCTTCAGAAGTATCCTGTTACCTCTGGGCCGCTAAGATGCCTGCGTGTAATTACAAGCTGTGATCATAACCTACAAGCTCAGAGATAAAGAGCAAAAGGATGCACCATAAACTTTGTATAAGATCTGAGGCAGATTACCATGGCAACCTAGGTACACTTTTAAAGAGTGCAACTCGGTTACTTTGCCTCAGGAACATGATATTCAGTGTAGCCATGTTAATAGAGCTCATCAGAAGCACTTGTTTCCATAGCAGGTTTTTAATGAACTTTGTGTTACATCGACTCCTGATGTTTTACGGCTTTTAAAGAAGAAAGCTAATGAAAGAGTTTGACATTAGCGAACGCGAGTAAAATGATCTGCTACTTTAAAACAAAACGGAGCAAAGCGAAGCCTTTGTTTTGTGTGTGCTGCTTATTGCTCATTAGCACATTGTCAGGAAACCGTTTCACCATCTCAACACAATGTTTTCATTTTTTAGATTTGTTTGCGTCATTTTTTTAATCATTTGAAAGATGATTAAAATCCTCAAAGCACTGGAACCTGACACTTCACTGTTTTCTTAACGAGCTGCCTCGTTCATAGTATGTAATGTGTTACGATACCTACATGAATAAAGTTAAAGAATAAATAATTAGTGACTTCGGTAATGGGATTGGTCAGAAGCCTGGATTTAAAGACTGCAGGAGAGTGGATTCTAAATAATGAAATGCATTTTACTGTATTTTTTCCAGCAGCTGACCTGTAAAGAGATAAGAGTGCATAGCCTCAGGATGTCTGATTTACAAACACTCATTCAGACGTTTTGTGCTGTGTGGTCGTAATGTTGTGGCTAATCAAGTAAAAGACCATCATCAGACTAAATCTGGGCTGTCTACAGTTGCTTGGCTTGAGTGGGTGTCACTGGCTTGTTTTCTATGAGCAAACCACTTACTGCCGGGGACACTGGGGTTTGCATGAAGAGTCTGCAGCGGGAGATGGCAGCTGCACCGTCAGCCGTTTTACCTCGCGCCAATGCGTTTGAACAGATGACGGCAGGAGTATGAGAGTCATTTTTCATCTGATTTGAGAATTCCACACTCAGATCAGTGCGCACAGGCGTTACAGTGTCCACCTAGCCAGCAGAAACAAAACCTGTGAACCGTGTACCAGTTTACTCAGACAGCAGCAAGGTCAGAGGCACTCGACTCGCTCACAGTAGCTCACTCTGCAAGGCCTTCGAAACAAACAAATCCTTTTGTGCCAAAGTAGATGAGAGCAGGTGTTTTCCCATCTTTCCTCATGTGTTGCTTTGACGTGAACATTATCGGAAACATGGCTGTCACGGTGTGGCCACGCCCCGGAGGTTTGTGTTTTTTCTGCTCCTCTATCACGCTAAACGTCCCTTTGAGTTCTAGGGAGAACGGCGGGTTCTGTGCAGTTCTGCTCAGGATTTCCTCATCATCTCACGAGTATTTAAGTGCTGCGTCGATTTACTGCCATGGTGATAATCAGGCCTCTTTTGTCTGCTACCTCTGTGTCCGCTTCTAGAGAAAGGACGTTACCCAAGACTTACCTGCCTGCCCACTCTCCACCTTCACACCATTCACCCTTCTGAAAGCCAGCCTGCCCTCCAAAGAGTACGGCAGCTAATGCAGTTCTCCACCTCTTTCCACAAAACGCATATCCACCCTGGCCTCAGCTAACGTCTCCTCTCGTCTCCCACGGAGCTCCCGGTTGTGTCGCTGCTGTCAAAACAAAGTCTCAGTTTTCAGATTTGTTCCTTATTGAGAGCTGGCTGTTTTTTAATAAAACTTGTAAAACTACCAGCAGTGTTTTGAGTTTGCATTGACCAAAATTTGACAGTTTAAAAGTGAAATCATCAGATCAGTAAGACTTCCTCTACTGACTGATTAATTTAATTGATTTATTTTGCAATGTGACATTTTCAGTCATTAAGGAGGAGGATTTCTGTTTCCATGCCTTTTTCAGAGATTCACTTATCACTTGGCAGTGCATCAGTCCTGAACAGCAACTTAAGAGTAGAAGAGTAGAGCTGTGTGTGCATGTGTTTGATTTTTTAATGATTGGAACTCATGTTTACGTGTTGTTTAAATGATTAAACTGATATGTTGGGAGAGAGACTCGATATTTGAATTATAATTGTTCCATTTGCTTTGACCTGTATCCCATGCAAATCCAAATGTAACTTGAAAACAACTTGGTCCAATTATATCAGTCAAACGTCAGTTTAAAAATGTGTTTTTCAGATAAATATAAATTGCACTCCTCCCACCACACAACAACCTGACAGCATCCAGCGCCCGAGTTGTCGTTTATCTCAATAAAAATGAAAGTGTGCTTTGAGAGCAGCTCATCTGAGCTGCAGCGTGCAGCAAAGCAGCCCTGTCAAGACAGAGATATTTTCTGCAGCTGGCATATGGACGAGATCGAGGCTGAGCCAGTACAGATGGAGCTTCTTGTTGCTCCCCATCAGCACGTACCGTCTGCGCAGTCTCGTGGGAATCTCAGTGAAGAGATTTGCTCGGCGTTTAATAAAACTTTCACTGGAACCAAACAAGTGTCACCCTTAATAATCCGCTTTTAATTGCGTGGATTTCAGTTTCCATGTTGTGAATGCGCATTAGTGTGATTGCAAAGACTTGGGGCATTTTAAATTGCCGGTGTTTTTGATTCCACAAAATGGAAAAGCAATGATCAGAATCCCTCTGAAACTTTGAATTTAAACATAATGTAATACTATATATGACTACAGTTGTTGCCTTTGCCAGCTGCTGCCATCCTTCTTTGTCATGATGTATGTGACCCTGTTTTCCTCGGTAACACAACCTGTATACAGCAAGATAATATGTCACACGTCACAAAGCTCAAATCATCTCAGGCTAGTTTCTTGAACATACAGCGTCAACAAATCTGTCATGTCAGCATGGACCAATATCTCTGAGGACGCGTCTGCAGCTCCTGCGGGACTGAAGTGTATGTAACTCCAAGATTTAACATCAGAGTCATACTAATGCACAGTGATCTCGTGTTAGGCTCTTCTGATCGACATCTTTACGTATTAATTTACGTTTTCTTTTTTGTTTTACATGGATTGTGTTTTTAAAGGCAAACCATATCATTTGGGCACCAGATCAAATCCTCAGAAGAGAAGTTTACTGGAAAGAGATCATCCTTCTGATCCCCATAATCTGTCTGGGAACAACGCCTCTCCATTATGAAAACAGAAACAAGCATTACGAGTGTTATCCCCAGGGCTGCCTGCTACTCTGTGCTACATGTGATTTCACTCTTGTTGTGTAGATGTTTTGTTTTGTTAGCAGAGCTAACAGTTTCCATGTTTCTGCTACACTGTGTGTTTATGGGCACATAATGAAAGACATGCTGTAAAAACATAGTCACCCTGGAGGCTTGATTCTGATGACGCCGGCTTCCTCCGTAACGCTCTGCTGTGTTTGGTGGGTCAGTAAATTAACGACTCCTCTCCAGTGATGCAAGCCAAAGGACAGAGTCGTACTGTAGACGTCTCGCCCCTTTTCCCATCTTTTTCCCACCTCCCCTCACTCCTGGGAACCTCCCGCGCCCACCATGCAAGGAAAAACATTACCCATGTTATTTTGTCTTTTACAATCCACTTCATTTAGAAGCTTACAAATCCTTTTAAGGTGATGTTGTGCGCATCGCATAGTTACTGCAGGGGTAGAGGGAGGGATCTCTAATGGTAATACTAATGCGTCCTCTGCCCTGAGGGGAGATGGGCCACTGTAATTGGAAAACAACCCCCCCAGCCTGCGGGAAAATAAAAACTTTTATAAATAAAACCTTTCTTTATGAAAGGCTGTAACCTAATTCTTAACCGTTATTAGCTATTCACTGGAAATTAAACTGGTAAAAAAATCAAATTAGATTTAAAAAAATTTTTTTAAATTAAGTCCCCACCTTCTTATCAGCCCGCCCCTCCCTGAGCCCGGTTCTGACGGAGGTTTCTTCCTGTTAAAAATCAGTTTTTCCTTCCCACTGTCGCCAAATTGCAAAGTGTGCCAAATCAGAGTCATCTGATTGGTGGGGTGTTTACCTTACATACTTATTTAAAGCACTTTGTAAATAAAACTGGATTGTACTGTTTCCACACTCTATGTATTCTAGGGTTTGGGTGGGGGCGGTAGCCCCAAGGTTAACAAAAGGACAGGAAGTATTAGGTGACAGGTGGGGGCCTGCATCGTGCAACCTTCAAAGGGAGCCTGTTCAGTGGATGTCAGTTGTAGCTGTGAGTAATGGGTTGGATTTGCTAGCGAGAGAAACTTTGACAAATCAAGAAAAGGTGTCGAATTGCTCTGGAGAAGCTTGTGGAAAAAATGAACGCGTAGGTCATCGTTACAGCGTAAGCTCGAGAAACAAGAACAGACTGCTGAACGAGTGATCCACGTCCGAGGAATAATTTACACACGGCTCCGCACCAGAGCCAGGCTCCGGCTTTAATTTGAACCTTCATTATTTATGAATTTGACATCGTAATAGCAGAAATACTGCAACACATTCCCAACCTCACAGTCCCTCTGAAGACTCCGTGACTTCATTATACTGGAATTGAAAACACATGCTTCTCTCAGGCCTCAGTTGTACTCGACAAGAGTAAAGCAGACTGAAATCAGTCTGTTTTATCTCAAGTGGCTCAACTTGATGTTGAACTTGTCGTCTCATGAATTAGTTAGTGCTGAATGTTTCTGTAATTGAGCCGTAGATGTGCTTTTCAAATAACACCATTTCTGTGCTTTGTTTGCCGTGCTCACATCTGACAGCATCTTTAGTTTAAAAAGCTGTATGCTGTTGTTTTACTAGGTCAGCTATCATTTTCAATATTTGTACTTGTCATTCAAAGAACTTATTTGTGGTCCATGTTGCTGGAGATAAACATAGCAGCGTGTTTGCTTTGTGTTATTTTCTGTTTCCATCTGTTTTCATATCATTCCTTGCCCTCGTGTTTGGACGCTTCTTCTGGTGTGTATGCACAGATATAGAAAAGCCCAGCATCAGAGAGAAAAAGAAAGAATAACAGCTCAAGTGCATCGACTCATCTGGTGAAATAATGAATACACGTGTAAATGAACATGCAGCGAAAGGTCATCGTTGGCATTTCAAATGAGTGCGAGTTCACAGAGATGCCTCCAGAGCCGCACACATCAAAGCCGCACTTGTATTTTAAACTCGGCACGCGTTAAATAAATGCTGCACTTACCTTCTAAGACTTAAAAGAACCCGTGACAGCCAGCTATTATTTGTTCACTTCTTCAACAGCACCTTTTCACAGCAGTTAATGGTGTTACTAATTACACCACCAACCCGACTGTGAGCACGCTCGCGCTGTTCCAGGACACAGAAGTGCAAGAAGCTAAACAGACTCCTTCTGCACACCTTCGTTCTTCAGAAAGGTCGTAGTTATTGAAAATATACTCACAGAGAATGTTCTACTGATAGACGGATTATCAAATAGCTTTTTACTTTTAGCAGCTTTGATCTTGACCAAGGCACATGCTGTACTCTGTTGCTCTGATAGCAACCAGTGTTTGATTTTAGTGCATTTAAATCCCCCCAAAACTGATTTTTGAATAAAATCTCAATAAAAACAACTGGCAATGATTTGCTGATGATTTAAACCCTCAATTTAAAATGATTTCATCATACAGGACAAAACAGTTTTTGGAAACTACGTGCTGACTTAGAACTCAGCAATACAGAGTGCATGAGGGGCATGTTTACCACCGTCTCGTCTTCTTCATCACTCTTAGCATTTGGAAACTGATTTCTGTGGTTTTAGAAAGCAAAACGTTTTTCCAGCTTGATATTGAGTTTCAGCTGCTCACCAGTTCAGGACCTCTCTGGTTAGCAGCAGCTCTGGACTACAGACAGGCCATCAGGGTAGCTAAATAAGCACTGAGACTCTTTGATGGCATCATATACTACTCAAAAATCTCTAGATATCATTCAGCATTGATGGGACTGCCATGTGCATTAATACACCCCCGGACCATAACAGAAGCTGGAATTTGAACTGAAAGCTAAAAACCACTTGGTCCCCGTCCTGTTTAAAATGCAGCGTCTCCAAAATTAATTTCAAATTTTGATTGGTCACATTTTCCCTCTTTCCCTTGAATTGGGTTTGGACCCACTGAGGGTGACTGGGTCTTAAATTTGCCAACACAACCGTCCATCTGTTTTGAATGCACTGCTGTCTGAAGGTCCAAATATAGTTCAGTGTGAGCGTGTGGCCTTTGTCTGAACGCTGATGCTTTTAACAGTATTACCGTACTGTGTACTGCAGATAATGAAACTTTAGGTGGAGCAGTTTTGCTCATAAATTGTTGAATTGTTGAAATGACGTCTTTGACAGGATGCTAAAGCTCTCTGCAGTTTTCCTCTTGACTTTTGTTTACGTCCTCCACCTTTAACCTCCTATAGGACCTAGGATCACATTTTGGGTTATTTGGACCAAAATATTCAATTTTGCTCTACAAGGGCCTGATGTCCACTTACGAGAACATTATACTGCAACTGTTCTATCGAAATTTTAAATGAATATCCTCATATGTGGCTCTGATTTTTCCTAAAAACAAAAGTAAGGTAAAAAAAAAAATCTGGTAATTCTTTGTTTTTACATTCATCGGGCCCCAATCAGCCCAAAACTCAAAGAGAAATTAAAAATGCTGCTGTGGAAGAGTTCGGGTCTTAGGGGGTTAATGTTAGCTCTGACTTAGCTTTCACAAAAGAAACTGCTGGACCTGAAGACAAAATGATCATTTCATCTTCAAAATATACAAATAAATTCAATTTCCCATTTCAAACATTTGATTGTTTTTTCTTTGCTCGTTTCAGAGGGTTTAAATTGTTTCCATTCACATTTTGTAAAACAACTTTTTTTGAAATAATCAGTAAATTATTTAAAATTGACGTCCTTTCCACATTTCTGTGACGGCGAATGCGAGTCTTATCCAAAGCCCAAACAGTCAACAATGATTGATTGTGTGAGCCGACTGAGGAGCCACGAGCTAAGAGGATTTTGACAGGCCCCATATATTAAATCCAGAGAGGCTTTTCAGTCCACGCTGTCATCATTACAGGTACAAGCCTCACTCATACTGATCTGTATAATCAATCATACTAATTCACTTTCCTGCTTTAAAAAGTAATTTTTCCATTGAAACATATTCACACATTAGCCTGTGGACGCTTTAAATGCTTCTTCTTCTTTTTTTAATGTGACAGTAGAGACGCATTGAAGCTATTCATAATTTAGGTCAGCTTTTAAACAGCAGGTCATGTGCCACAATTTAGCAGCGAGCATGTCAGATGCCTGTCATGTATTGCTTGCACTTTAAGGTCATTAAGCACTTGTAAGGCCTTCGGGGACAAGTCATTAGTGATGAATATTATACCTCCCACACGCAGTGTGTTAGAGACATTGTAGTCCCCACTATACCTTTGATGAATAGCATCAACAAATCCTATTTGCCAAGTGAACACAACAACACAGAACAAAGAGGCAATAGTGCAGCTACACAGATACAGTGGGGTGAGAACTATTTAAAGTAATAAAGGCTATTATAGGGTTTGCTAGCACAGCTGGAGGAGGAAAAGGAATCTCTTTGTTGCTATGAGTGCTCAGGAAATCAAGCTGTATTGCACCCATACTGTCACTACATCTCAGCTGAGCCTTTTCCCTGACAAGACAAGATAAAAAGGATGAAGATGCACAAATGGGATAAAGGTAAAAGCTGGAAATGAGGAGTGTGTGATAATATGCACGATTCTATTTTGTTAATCCGATTCCTTAATTACTACCATCTGCTGTCTGAAGAGGAAAACAGGAAGTTTTGCATTCTGACTTGGTAATTAAAGATAAATACGCAGAAATGCATTTTCAGGTGGCATAATAGTTGATCTGCGATCGACCTATCCCCTCAGCTTCATCCTGTTACAGACTTCTCAGGCTTGTGTGGTGTGTGCAAAATACCTGTGCTATAAAACAGTCGTTATAAAAGCCTGATTGTGTTGGCTTACTGGATTTTGAGTCTATTTTATAACTTTTGTCATTTAGTTCTTGAGTTTATTTTCTTCTAGCGTTTCCATTTTCCTGTGTAAAGAAGCCTGATGATTGAATCCAATCACAAAACAATAATAATGCATACTTCATTCATCCCCGTGGGGAAATTACTCTCTCTACATTTGACCCATTCAGTCAGTGAAGCAGTGGGCAGCCGCTAAGCAGGCGCACCGGGGAGCAGTGTGTAGGGATGGTACCTTGCTCAGGGAACCTCAGGGTAGCCGTTCAGTGGATTCGAACCCCCGACCTTCCGATCACGGGGCAACCACTCCACCTTCTGAGCTATCCCTGGCTCAGGAAGACATTATTATAGCAAGCTGGAGACACTACAGCTGGAAAGAATGATCCCTGACTCTTTCGTTGTGCGGAGAGTGGTGAAGGCAGCGGTCAGCGGTCCGAACCAATTATCCAGATGACTACTTCATACATTTACCGAAAATATTTCCACTTTATCAGCCTTCAGATCCCTGGATCCAGTTTGTTGCGTGGCAGTGAATGAAGCTGTGGAGGCACAGAAAGTTTGGGCAAAGGTGTAATTAAAGCTAATTATGGCACGGCAGAGGAGAGGGGAGAGGAGCACATTTATCTTCCCCACAAGTGAGCAGAGGCTGGGAGAGCTGAATTAGCTGCCTCGCTGCTGCCTCTCCCCTGCCACACCACTCCTCACAAGGACACTCCTCCTGGAAGACGAGGTGGGGTCAAGTGCATGTGTATCCCCCAGCATTATTCTTACAGGCAGATGGGGTCCCTTGGCCACTGGGCGCTGGGAATTGAAGCACTTTAAGCAAGCTCTGAGCCAAGCCACTCAGCCTCTGCATCATTAGACTGAGCTAAAAATACATATCCCACCCATGGTTGGGTGCAGAGGACCAGTTCACTGACTTTCCCCGATTCCTGTTTGTGAGAGGCGTGACATCCTCCCCCTCTTTTCTTTGTTTTTGTTAGACATGAGTTCCATGAGGTTTTGACACTACACCCAATAAAGCTGCTATTAAATTGAATTATTGTTGAATATAGTACAACTTCACACTGTTGTTGCACTGTTATTAATGCTCACCCCACGGTATTAATGGACCTAAAAATCAATGCATGTTGTGGTAATGCTGCAGTGACATGTGCTACGAGGCATTCACTCGATCCACATTTATGGAACATAAAGCTGCAAATATTAAAGTTTTTAAAAAATATATTATCTGATTAATTATCTGCAATAAAACATGCATTACTACTTAAATACTGATTTTCAGTTGGCAGACAGTGAAAACATCTTCAGCCACCTTTCTGCATCTAAATATAAATATAACTGTGCTCCTAGGTTATGTTGGTGAGGGTATTATTCACCTGGTATGTCTCCATGCAAGCAGAAGACTTTAAAAGAGCAAAGCATGTTCCAGCAGCCATTGTAAATCTCAGCCTGATGCTTGACTGCTTTTCATGAATGACACTGAACAACCTGAGTGAAGTGACCTGAACTGAATAGATTTATTCCTGCCAAATGGTGCACAACCTGGATGTTGAATAACTCCATGTTTTCTTTCTTTATTACAATATAAATGCAAAACACGACACCAACATAATGAATAAGCTTCAGAACCTTTACTAAAGCGCACGTATTGCTTTGACAGCTTATTGGGGCAACACCGTGAGCGCTGGAGACTCGGGACACGCATAATCTCGTGGCCCCACACATGCAAGTAATTGTGTGATTGCAAAGGCTGGGGTGACTAACAACTCAGTGCTGAGAAGCAGCTTTCCAGGGTAAATATTGACTTTAAATGTCGAAAATATGCTGTGCTTATTTAGTCTTTTATTATTCATTGCCGCTGCTGTAAGGTCAGACACCACCTGCAGTGCTGGTTGGGTGGAGTTAGTTGGCCACAGGTGTCCTTGAAGCAAGAGTTCATACTTTATGAGAACATTGTAGCTAACGTATCTGTCCTGAAGGAGGGGGATAAATAATGAATTATTTAAAATTACTAAATAATTTGGATGAAATAAAGATACAGTCGCTAAACGAATAATAAAAAATTGAGTTGCTGCTTCTCTTCTCCATAAAATCAATTGTGTGGCTTTGTCTTTAGCTTGGTGGGCGTTAACGACCACAGGCTGCTGTTCAATTTAGTATTTAAGCAATTATGCTAATGAATGCATATTTTACCATTTAATGATAAAGCCGAGGTTCATGAAGTAATGACCGGACACTTTCTTCTAGTATTCATCACCACTTCCTACTTGAACCGTTCACCTGACGCGCATTTGCAATTATTTTGTCACGCATGTACGATAAAAACATTAAAAATGCGCCGGTTGCAAATCATAATTAAGTTCGGAAATAACAAGACTGTACAAAGTGGCTCCAGCACATTTGACTTGCAGCTAAGTTAGTAGCCGTACTGTATCTTTACCGTTACTCGCAGAACAAACGTCCACGGACAGCACTATTTGCGCCGAGGAGGAAGCGTGCAGCCTGTAAAGCGGCACTGCGGCATCGCCGTATCACTGCGCCCCGGTCTCCCTTCTCCGGGATCCTGAAGCTCGGATCTGGGGAGAGGAGGAGGAGATACCCTATGGTTTTCCTTCGCGGGATTTATTTTGCCAGCTCCAAACCTTCTTGTGCTTTATCTTTATTTTTTCTTTAGTGACTGAAGGCCTTCAACTTGTCCGGACGGTCCCTCCCCACTCGCAAGGGTTTGCAATTCTTGGTTTTGCATGACGTGTCTTGGAGCAAAAGGAAAAAAAAGAAGAGAGAGAGAGAGAGAGAGAGAGAGAGAGAGAGAGAGAGGCTTGCTTTTGTTGTGTGTCTTATAGTAGAAAATGAAGCTTGGAGAGCCGGAGCAGGAGGCAGTGCCAGTCCGCTGCTGCTGCTGTGGGCTGGACTGGATTACAGAGCCTGAGATCTTTACTGACAGCACAGGCAGACAAAAAGGGACTGTGAGCTGAGACAAGAGAAAGAGTCTTTGCTGAACTGGAAAAGCCAGGGCGAGTGCTAGGACACAGTTTGTGTGTGTGTGTGTGTGTGTGTGTGTGTGTGTGTGTGTTTAAATAAGCGATATTTTGGGAGCTATTTGCACAGTGTCTGTGTGCCATTAGATGAGTATTGGCATGGGGCATCAGGTTAAAGGCACAGGTACTTAAAAAAGGCTTAGAAGCATTATCACGGTAAAGGTGCATTTGCCTTCTTGGGGGTGTTGTTAGAAGACTGAACATGTACTGTGAAATTAATAGCTGTAAATGGTTGATGCACACTTAATTGTTGGCATGCAGGCTTGTTAGTGCCTTTGTTGTGTATGCCTTTGATCAAGCCCCCCAAAATGGTTGTGACTGTGCATGCTTAAAACATTTGTCACTTTGCAGGGTCGAGCAGAGCATACATGCTGCAGAATCCAGATGAGCTCACTACATGACAGCCCGTGTCCAAGGAGACACTGTAAAGTTGAAGATGGTGGTTGACTGTGACAGATTGGTTTTTGGTTTGGGTGGTGATGCAGAAAAGGGTTCATTCCTCTGTGCTTGAAACGTCCACCTGCAGTTAGTTCGGTCTGAAGCAGTTTTCTTCAACATACGAATACCATTTCTGTGATGTAATGGATGGGAATTATTATTCTGGACACACTGAGAAGCCATATGTGTTTTGGACTACGATGCCAGAGTGACTTTCTGTGGCTTTAGGCCTAGTCTGCTGGGCTGCTCCTGAGAATGATGTAGAATAGCACTGCAAGCTGTTGAATGTTGCATCCTCATATTATAAAGCAGCCAGATGCCTTCAGTGTCAGTGAAGGCAGGTTCTGCTAAGCTCTGCAGCCAAACACAGGATAACCTTAATAAAGGGTCGTGGCATTTGTTTAGAGTGTGTAAAACCTCAAACGCGTGTCTCTGTTCAATTAGACCTACTTTTAATTTGTGAAAGGAGAAGTGTAGTCATGTCTGTGTGCCAAGGTGATGTTTTGAAAGAAATGAATGGTGAACTGAAACAGGTTGTCAGGGGGAATCTGTTAATTTCAGCAATTCATTTATGGATGTCTACAAGTCAAAGCTATATTATTCAAGCGCAGCTCCCAAATATTGACTCGTCTAATTTGTCTTTTATGTCTGTTTATGCTGCAACTTTATTATTAGTGATGTTGCACAGTGAAAGTGAATGAAATGTCATTTCTGATGCATGTGAGTGTGTGCCAAAATGTTGATCATTTGCATTAAAACTAATGTAGTGAGCAGACAAATAGAGTATATTGTTCACCTTGTCAGTTTAATTATTGTAGCAGGAATAGTGCTGAAGCGCTGTCACAGAGTTTACATTTGTAGCTGTCACCAGGCCAAAAATAATCCCAGGAAACTTAAGCCATCGTGTAGCAAAATAACACTGGTGTTATATAATTTACACAAGGAGCTCAATCATTTAAAAACACAGTTTATGTTAGAAAACTTGGCAAAAGCTTTTGCGACACCAGTAAAAGAGCACTTACAACACATAATCATCTCATCTCGGGGCTTAATGACCTGGCAGTGTAAAAAGCACAGTATACTCAGCAGATGCAACTAATAAAACATTCATCTTGCATTATGCACCAAGCCAAGAACCTTCTGTTGTAGCATGCAGCACCTATCGGAAAATGGCTCATTAGCTCCAATGCACTGTTGAACTTGCTGAGTGAACATGTTGCAAATGCATGCACTCTCTCTCTCTGTCCATCTTTATTTTGCAGGAGCGTGAGTTTGCTGACCTTGGGTAAGAGCAGTTCCTGGAGAAGAAAGATGTGGCGGCACCTGCTCATCTCATCACGGCGGGGCACGTTCACTGAGCAGACATTTGCTTTAACTTGAAAAGTCCTTCCCCTGGCAAAATCGACAGCTTGGCGATAACGTGTTTAATAGATCATTTTACACCTCCGCTGTAGGATTTGATGGACTGCCTTTGGGGATCTTTTCGTGAAGCCTAGCTGGGTTCACTGAGTCAGTGCGCTTTTGAGTTTCCCATAAAAGGCTTCATCTGTTGGATATTATGATTACCTTGGATCTATCCCACTGATAACATTCTCTTGGATATTGTGGAGATTCTCCTCAAGGGGGTCTTTGCCCAAGTGGAGGTTTAGCAGTGCCGCGTTGGGCCCTCGAAGGCTTTGATTCCCGGTTAACAGGAGGGTTTATTTGGATGCTTCCAATGAAGGACATGGATGGCCCTCGATCTAGTGGTCTCCGGAAGAAGAGGAAGTCGAGGTCCGAGAGGGATCGGGAGAGGAGATCAAATGGGATACAGAACAACCACGTGAAGGGCTCAGTGTTTCGCTTCTCCTCTGACTCAGAGCGGGAGGGTGACAGGGAGCCCTCGTCGTCCCGACCTCGACCTCCACGAAGAAAGCGGAAGGAGTCTACTTCTGCCGAAGAGGACATCATTGACGGCTTTTCCATCACAGGGTTCGTGACCCTCGAGGCCCTGGAGGTGAGTTCTGTACCACGGAGTGGGAGGGGACTTGTTTGCACTTACACATTAAACTCGAGCTGTCAGACGGTGTGTTCTGCTGAATGGATCGGTCAGGTACTTTTGTTTTTAGCTCCTACCTGTGTGTTTGGCTGTGGTGTGAGCTGGTGTTCAGCAGATGCAGGCTGATGTTGTCTGGATGAGTTTTCTTGCAAAGCCTCACACCAGATGAAGTATGTTGAGCTATGGTTGTAGAAGCTGTTGTGCCTTTGTGCGCTTTGGCACGAGAGAGCAATTTGATCCATGTTACAACAGTTTATTCACTGGTGGTAATTTATTATGTGCTGGCTATCCATTTTCCTTGGCTGACCTCCAGTGATATAGTTCTACATTATGACTTGCATGAGCAAGCATTTTATATAGAGCCTAACTGCTACATTTTTCTGTAGTGGCAAGTTACACAATTGTGTGACAAACCTCTGCAGTTGTGGAAATATTCTGCCCTAGGTGTTGCCATTTGTCCATGTCAGTTTTTAGCTATCGCGGAGTCTATTTTGTCGTGACTGTCGTGACTGTAGAATAAGGACAGCGATTGACACGAAGAAGCGTCATGAGGAAACAAACGGCAACAGGAAGTACAGACGTGTCTACATATTCGACCCAAAGACATTTGAGCAGATAGGGTTGCTACATTAACGGGTGGTTATTCTACATCCAGCATTACTGATCTACATTATTAACTTCATTATCTGTCCTCCCAAGGTTCGAGGGTATAAGTTTGACACTAAGGTATGCAGTGCGGTGCTAATCTCTCGTTCACTAGTTTGGTCCATATCAAGGATATAAAGAGTCGTACTTGTCCTCATCGTATCCTTTTGTTAGACAGAGCCACACTTTTCGCAGTTCAAGAGTTGCTTACGGTCATGTTTTTATTCCTCTTTATTCAGAGTGACTCCATTGAACAGTCGTGGGCTCTTGTGCTTCTCTGTGCGTCCTTTCTTTCTCCTCGCTCTGCCTGACCTTCTTTCAGTTGTTCTGATCAGTCTGCTAAAGAATTGCTGTTCAGTTTGAGTGTCTGGTTAAAATGACAACAGCCCAGCGTATGTGCATAACAGAAGGCAAACGGAGACCTTGAGAGAACTTCGGTGCAGTCACAGGGCGAATTGGACAATAGCATGTGCCCCCCCCCCCCCCCCCAAAAAAACAAACAAACAAACAAACAAACAAACAAACAAACAAATGACTTCAGTGCAACCTGTGGTATAGTACACTTTTGTCTTTGTCAGTAGTAAGCTCTACCCTGTCTGCTGCTGTAGCCATGGTCCAGGTCCCTGAACACCCCCCAAACTGAGAGTTTACTAATACACCAAAAATCTACTAATAGGTTTAATTGGTGCCATTGTTGCAAAGCAAATAATGCCATTATATGTAAACGCTTTATTGTCCCTGTGTGGATAACTCGTCCCATACCCTTTGTCGTTGAGACGCCGTTCTTGGACCAGGTCGATGGTGGAGTGCTGTTTTATTTGTAGCATACACATTTTGTTGTGTTACATATATACACACAAACACGGTGCATTTTTGTGCACTGTGGGGAAAAAATGGAGATGGTGAGCTGGTCCTGATGTTTTTAAATAAGAAATGGAAGAAACTCAAATTATTGGTTCATCGAATGTTCAAGAGCGAGAATTTCATGGTTTGATCAGGAGTTGAAGTTGTGTCGCCACCACTTTAGTTCAGGGGGGGCAGTTTGAGCTCTATTAGCAGAGTTGGAGGCACAGAAATCATTTCAGGGACGGCTGAGCCAGAGCAGCGTCTAGCTGTGTGTCTGAGGTAGAATAGGATTATTTTACTGTTTGTATGTTCAGTACCAGAGTGCATTTTGAACTGCAGCACACTTGTTGCCAAACGCAGTAATCTGATTGGTCAGATGTGTTTGTTCAGAACTAAGAAATCTGATTAAACAGGAAAAAAACCCAAAAAACTGAGCTTGGTTTGAAAAAATAAATGTTGTAAATTTGTCTGTGTGAGTTGCTGCATTTAAAATAGATTCGTCTGCAAATGATTTTTAATGCACAGAAAAATCACACGCATGTTACACATCTGTTACACATCTGTTACACATCTGTTACACACGTTTGATCTGTAACTGCTCCTTAAACATCTTTAATAATTTGAACAAGATCTTAAAAATCTTTTTATTTTTTTCAGCAAAAAATAAAAAAATAAAATAAAAGCATAATTTCATTAGCAGGAAGTTAATCTGTTGATATAATCTGTGGCTGATTTTTAAAATAAAAGCCTGAAATAACTACCAGAGTAGACCAGAACGCTTTAAAATCATCACATCATGTAATTACTTACTGGATATTATCAGTGCTGCTTTAATGCTGTTAAGTTATACAATAAAAAAAAAATAGAGTTAATTTTTGATGCTCATAGATATCTCAGATTTTCAAAACAAACTTGTATAATTGAGGATTTTTATCTTCAAGTCTTCAAGTTGTCACATTTTCAAATTTAAATTTGGTTCTTAATTAGTCAAACTAAATAGCTAATAATAAAAATTCCCCTTTTCCTTCAGTGTTTTCTGCCAACCTGCAGTTTACTGAAGGTTTCGTTGTACTTTAACGTTTGATTATAACAGATTTATTATCCGCAGCCTCGTCCTGGTGCCTTACGAGAGCCGTTTGCGTAGTTTGTTCATTTATCAGTCTGTTACTGAATTTTAAACAGAATAATGAATGAAAATATTTAAGTGTCATTAAATTGAGTCACAGCGATCTAGAAAAATCTTGTCAGAGTGGTTTACTCAGTAATAAATATGCTCTTCAAGTAAGAGTAGCAGGAAAAACTAATTATACTTGGTTTGTGTGCCAATTCTGTCTCACACACACACACACACACACACACACACACACACACACACACACACACACACACACACACACACTTGCTTGATTCAGCATCATCTAGCAGACAGAATAGATGGCACTATTGAAGTATGCTATAACACTATAAT
The DNA here is from genome assembly GCF_057382095.1 of Aulonocara sp. 'chitande type north' Nkhata Bay. Taxonomy (NCBI): domain Eukaryota; kingdom Metazoa; phylum Chordata; class Actinopteri; order Cichliformes; family Cichlidae; genus Aulonocara; species Aulonocara sp. 'chitande type north' Nkhata Bay. The sequence goes on from NC_141353.1 coordinate 1,873,405, forward strand.
ACTTCCACTTCTTGGAGAGCATTAAGTGCAGAGCTTTGTTGAAATGAGCCTCAGATGTAATAATTCAGATGCTGTGAAGTGGGAGAAGTTTATCTTTCTCCTCGGCACTGACTGGATGTAATAACATTTCTTTCACTCTTTGTCCGAGTGTGTTCAGTTCAAAATGTTTGCACGTGTGTTTCATCGGTCTGCTAATTTGTCCCCAACTCATCAGTTAATTTTTAGATCTCTAAAATGTTTTTTTGTTTTTTTTTTTATTAAAAAAATGCTAATCTCAGGTTAAAGAATGAATGTAGCGAATATATTATTGAACTGATTGATTAATTGAACACCTCAGGCTGACTGGAGCTGAAGTTTAGTGATTCAGATGTTGAGAAGTTCTGAAACAAGATTTCACTCTATTTTCTACGTCTTGATTCCCCATCACACACACACACACACACACACACACACACACACACACACACACACAGCTGCTGACTTTAAATTATGACTGAGAGGAATGAAGGAGGTTTTGATGGACTCGGGTTTGTAAGTCTTCCAGGAGAAACTGCAGCGTGTTTCGTTTCGAATGATTGCCATTTCCTGAGGAATGCTTTGATGTGATAAATGCTGCTGGTGAGACTCCTTACAGCTTCTCGCATATGGATAAGACTACTTAGGAAGGATTTTCATGGCAGTAGACATGGTTTTCATTTTCATATGAATAATTAGGCAACATTTCAATCTTAGTGAGAATCTCTGATTTCTCCGTCTCTGTGTTACTTTATCCCCCTTTATTGTTTATTATTGTTTTTTATTAATTTCACACTAGTGACCCCAGTTTGCTTTGTTTGGACCACATAATATTTCGAGCACACGTATATCACAGTCTGGGTAAAGTTAAATTCTGATGAGGTCAGAGCCCTGGAGGTAGATGCCAGTGCGCTCCATCTGTCACCGCGGTGCTGGAGACACACACTGCTCCCAGGCCTGCTTTCAGTGTGCATGCTGATAGCCTAGCTTTAGGAGCTAAGGCTTCATTGATGAGGCTCCTGAGACCTTCAGCTACCAAGTAGCTTTTGGTAGCTGTTGTACAGTATGTGGTTGTCACAGTTCCTTTGTTGTTTGTCGGTGCTCTTCAGTTCGTGTTCGTTGGTACTGTTGTTAAAGGAAGTAGCTGCTGCTTGAAGAAACCTCCCAGCCTTCACCTGCATCAGCTCGTAATGTAACAGGAATGGAGGATGGGCGATATGACCTCAAAATAATATCATCGTATTTCTATAAAACTTGTGATCATATTTCTGATGATATAAGGAAACGATCCAGTGAGTTACTGTCACTGATGACAGACGACATAATTCAATGTGTGAATCTATTAGCATGAGGTGCTAGCAGCACTATAATGCAATAGCAGAGACACAGCATGCGTCAAGTCTAAGCCCAAATGTAACTTTGGTATTTTTCCTGAAAATTGTCAGTAAAAGTATAACGAGACTGCTCAACACTGTAGTTTAACAGCAAGTAAAGTTCCTGAACCTTGTAACTGTTCAGGAGTTGTTACATAAAAACATTAAAATGAAATGTATTTTTGCATGGGGTGTATCTTGCATTAAGCTTTTTAACCAGCTGCTCAAAGCCCTGTAGTTTTACCATTGAACCACATCAGTAATTTCCATCCACCGTCAGCTCTTCCTGTCTTATGGAGTACAGCTCGCCGTTCTCGGTGGAGCCATTTGTGAACATTTGGGTCAGGCGTCACCAGCTGCAAATATCTCTTCCTTCGTAGTCTGGATGGACAGTGAAAGTTTGTTGTTTCCACCTTTCATGGAAAGTTTTCCTGCATATTTTGCAAGACTGCAAAATATGCAAGGAAAGCAAGGAACGCACAGGCTGTTACACGTGGGTGTGCGTTCCTTATTGTTGTGTGCATCAAGCAGTGTAAATTCATGGGAATGACACTTTTACATCATTTACACTGATATTATTGCAGATGCACTGCGGCAACAGTAGTTTGTGCACATGTAGGATGTAAGGAATACTTGTGCAGTACTCGTACATGTTCATTACTGTGCAAACCTCTGCTGGTTTAAGGGATGTAGAAAACATCGTGGTCACAATCTCGTAAATGGTTTGTGCAAAAAAAAAATTGAATTGAAAATGTGAACACAAAACAAGGCTACACGTTTACTATTAGCAGTTCTTTATGAGCAGAAGGCTGTTTGTAGTCAAGCGTTAGCCCGAAGGCATGGTGATATTGCTTTATTGAGTGTAGAAACACTATGTGCTTTCTGCCCTCTGCGTGCAATCGTAGTTCATGGATAGCAGATCTAATGCAGTGATACGAAGCAGCTATTCAGTTATTATGACTGTTAGTGTAATAATGTAGAGCTAAGGCACTTCCAAAGCATGCTACAGTATCCAGTGTGACACTGACCATTTGCAACGGTTATTTCCTTGTAATGTGTGTTTTTTCGGTCTCATACAGCACAAACACAACCTGCTACAAGGACAGAGAAGCGCTTCCTCGTTGCACTGAGATCAAAGTACGTAGCAGAAGCTGTCTGAAGGATTTGGTTTAGAGGCCGATTTCTGTTGAGAGAAGCCTGAGCAGCAACTTATTATAGCATTTGAAGAAATGACTAAATTATTGAGTGCCTTGTCCTCCACAAACCTTTGCTGTCTTGCACCCATTTCAGTTGAAAGGGGTCCGTAACCTCGGCGTGCCCCCGCTGACCAGAACCGATTTAAAAACATTGCCTTAGTTAACCCGTTGCTCCGTTCTTTCCCCATAATTGCTGCTCTGTGATGTCTTTATGTTTGCATTACATTTCAATTTCAATTCAATCTTTATTGGCAGACTTCATGTCCATAAAAAACAAGACAGAAACACACACACAACCCCCCCCCCCCCCCAACACAAGGTATAAACCTTAAAAAAAAAAAAAAAAAAAAAAATATATATATATATATATATATATACATACATACATACATACTAGGGGTGCAACGATATTCGTATCGATATTGAACCGTTCGATACAGTGCTTTCGGTTCGGTACGCATATGTATCGAACAATACAACATTTGTAATTTATTTTATCAATTTTCCTTCTGACGATGCTGTCTGTGTGGAGCGCTCAGTGAATCTGCGTTCGACTACTCCGCCTAGGCTGCACTGTCGAGCGCAGATCCACTGAGCGCTCAACACAGACAGCATCGTCAGAAGGAAGAGCGCAGGGCAAGCTAGCAAGACAGAAGTTAAGCTCTCCTTGCAACAGGCAAATTGAACGTCATTCAGATCTGGCGTTTGGAATTATTTTGATTTTCATGTGACGTATGACCCTGAAGGTAAGCGAGTCATGGACTAAAGTAAAACAGTATGTTGGATGTGCCATGCAATGCTCAATTACATTGATGTGAACTAGTGTGTTAGCGCAGTTAGCTCGTTAACGTGTTGGCCGTCTAGCCCCATGCACGGAGTGATCGGCGGTAGCTCTTAACGGAGATTTGCCGTGTTGTGGCGTTAACGTCATTTCAACGAGATTAACCTGAAAGCACTAGTGGGAACACAACGAATATGACTGCACATTTACACCGACATCATCCTAGTGCAAAGACAAGTGGAAGCAGACAAAAAAAAGCAAGCATGCTACTAACTTTAGCCGAGTCATTTAGACAGCTGTTAGCACATGATTCTCCTTATGCTGCTGAGAATATAGCCCAGAAGAAGCGGATAGTATAGCTTTTATTTTGGAAAGAGACATTTCTCTAGCTAGCCCGACGTCCCGGAGCTAGCGATTTTTTTCAGTCGAGCTACCAAAATCTATCTCTTCCCTGCCCGTCGGGCTATTGTAGGAAAAATATATGTCAATGCTTTTGCATTCTTTCGGAAATGTAGCTGGGTAATTATGTCATTGGCATCGGTGAGCCACTGTCAATATGTGACATATTGAAGTCGCGTTTGAATTTGCGCTTGTTTTTTTGCTTTCACTTTGCAATCGTGCGAACTGTGTATAGAGAGCGACAGCACTGATCTGTGAGTGATGATAATTTGTGCACCAATTCCTCTGACATCGTCTTATTAATCGTTAGCTTACTATGCAAACATGACAAGTGAAATCTCCCGCAGCTTAAACATGTGAGAGGTTGATCGTGCAGAGAATCGCTGAGCTTATGTGAGTGAGTGTGTAAAAGCATTTCAGTTCTGCTGAGCCAAATAAGACAGGTCAGGGTGAAGAAGTGACAGCCAAAGAAAAGCTTACCACAAAACAGAGAAGTTATGACAAATCAGACTATAAGGCAAAAAGAAAGTGCAGCTTTATGGTTTCATGGACAAAATAATTTCTGTGGCTGCAATATGACGAGCTAAATAACCAGGGCTGCACATAAGTGGTCCGCAGGTGCGTATTCGCTGTCAAAATAAAAAACACGCACAAGGGTTAGGGTTAAATTTAAAAACTGTACTTTTGAGTTAAAATATATATTTATAATTTTAATAAATGACAAATTAAAAAGGCATGAACATTTTTTGTATCGAAAAAATATCGAACCGTGACACCAAAGTATCGAACCGAACCGTGAATTTTGTGTATCGTTGCACCCCTAATATATACACATACATACATACACATGCATATGTGCGAGCATGCACACATATAAGCATATAAAGCATTAGTAAAAATATAAAACCATAATATACATAAAACACAATTACTTAAAAGAAATCAATAAATACACAAACACTTCAACCAGTGCTTTCTCAGACTGGATGAGTAACGGGAACCACTCACTGTCGGATCTGTAAGTGCTAAAATTATGCCGTTACTCGAACCATCCAGTCGTTCTCTAAAATTGAACATTAACTTTCTTAAAAGTGCATGCACACGTGCACAGAAAAGTTCCCCTTACCATTTGTCTCTGTCTGTAGTAAAGACTGTATCAGTGCCATCACCATTGTAACCTCTTTCACTATTGTCCAAGGTTATGCCTGAAGGCTCGTTCTGCCCAATAACACCTGATCTCCTTACAAAGGAGGTTAACAGCAGTCTATTACATGACTGACTGCCCATGATAATACAGTGAACAGCATAAAAGCAGCTCTGTGTAAACGAGTACATTTGTCTGTTCGACTTTGATTCTCACTCTGGAAAGACGTCTTCATTCACAGCACCCTGCAGGTTTCTTGTTCCTCTAAATCATTTTCCTCTCTAACTTCATTTGTTACACACTTTAAAAAGCAGAAGAAAACACATTGGCCTAATGCACACACACTGCATCGAACGGACCGAGCGTATAAATGGATTACAAAGCACATAGGTGAGATGGGGAGAGGAGCCTAGCGTTGGTAAGGACGTGCAGAGCTGACACAAGCATTTTGCGTCAGCATAGACGGCCTCTTTCTGTGACTTGGAGGAAGTTTGAAAAACTGTGTGGGTGTGGGAGGGTAAAGCAGGGGGTCTTTGTATATTTATGACACTTTTTGTCACATTTGTACTAAATACTGGTGTAATGAATGTGAATTATGAGACTGAAGTGGTAGCTCTCTAAAAGTCTGGGAGCACCGAAGGGTCTTGATATTTTTCTTCATTTGAAATTTTGTCCCTATTCCCTTTGGAGCGAGCGCCATTTAATTAGACTATCCTGCTTTTTTTGTGCTGAATAAAACTGCTTACAAATGGTTTGATCCTGTGCTGCTGTGAGAGCAAATCTAACATCTTTGTAAGAATTATTAATAAGAAAAATCTGAGAATGAATAATTTAACCCAGCAAATGTGGATGTGGAACATCTGGATCTCTAAAGGATCTGGTGGGTACGATTTACCAAAAGCTTTAGATGAAGCTGTTGTGGGCATGTTGTTACTCTGAAGTGGAAATGACTCCACTTGAATTCTTTAAACAAATCTGGCGACTTTTTTAGCTGCCCCATTTCTGCGAACACTAAACAGCAAAAACAACAAAAAAGTGAACAATACATTTTCTAAAAGCCAACTTTCATCACGCTCCAACCAGAAGAACGCCACAAATGTGTTTGACGCTTGATAACCAGTAATGTGAATCAGACTCACCTTTGCCGACTACGTTTCCTGACTAACTCCCACAATGCCTCAGAGCCGTCTCCCATCAAAAATCGCCAGTTACAGACATTTGATTGGACGAGGGCATGTGTTGTAAATTTAGCATCAGGTGTGTTTCTTGCCTTGCAGCTTCTGATTGGTGGAACTGATGTTACCGTGATTCTATTGGCTCAAACGATTTGGGGCAAAAAGGACCATCCCACAACTCGGCCCAGTGTATGTGAGTGTGTGGGTAACTCTTCACAAAATATTCAAAAAACAAGCAGTTTTCTGCAGATGGTGTCAAAATGAGTTTGTAATTTCAGAGAAGTCCTGTATTCATGTTGGGCTTGTCATCTTTGAGCAGGGACCTCAGAAAGACCCTCGGGGGCTCACGAGGTTTAAAAAAGTAAAGAGAAAAGATTTGGACTGGGAATCTCTGACTTCCAACTTTCTCTTCATCATGTAAGCACTAGATCACTTGCAGCCCTTACTGTTCCCTTAAATTCTGGAAAAAATGGTCACCCTGCTACATTTGCTGGCTGCGGTACCAAAGGACAACAAGTAATATTGCATTTTTCAAGTGTTAGTGAAAGACTGATACAGTGAGTATTGGTTTTGGTGGGATCCCTGCACAGAACTAAAAACCAGTTTTGAGGAGTGCGTCTGTTATACATTTGTCCACCAATAACCAGTCAGTATTTATAATATTGGTTTAACCAGGGTATGCTGTCTGTTCAGAAAAGGCTGGCTTATGTTTACTAGACTGCAGCTCCCAAATATCATGTTAGCATTAGCCTGCACTGCAAATGCAGCTTCTAACATGCTTTAGGAGCTTAAAGACGAGGAAGTTGTGCTTTTGTTAGAAGGATAATACTTGAATTTGTCTTTCATTATCATTCATTGGCATTTTTGTCAGCAAGTGCTCGTTGATTTCTATATTGATGAACTGTTTCCTGCAGCACAGTTACCAGTAAAAATGTCTGGAAGCCTAGCTAGATGTGTGCTAAACTAGATCGTGCAGTAACAGATGAGGTTGGATGCTGGAACCTACCACACCACAGTGCCTAACTGCACCAAGCTGCAGACTCCTTTGCTGCTGACCAGAAAGCTCAGCCCATTACAAAAGCCTTTAATGCATTTCACTGCAGGCTTCACATCACTCTAACAAAAAGGTCTATAAAAGGGATAGTGTAGCATAAGTGTGTGCTGCAGTGGAAATGCTTCTGTAAAGCCTGTGGAAATCCTCCACCTGTCCTTTCTGACTGTTTACATTTGTTTTGCTTACACTCTACACCACCAGGACCTCGGTATTTCCTTTTCTTTTTTTAATGTCTGCTGCACCCATCAGCTATTTCATTTTGGGCACCAGTTTCCCACCCATCTGTCACACCCACACTGGCCTCAGGAGACATTCGAGCCGAGGTGCCGTCGAGCAGCATGGATTAAGTTGAGTTATCAGTGTGTGTGGGCGAAGGCTGGAGGTGGTATGAAGTGAGGAGTTCAGCGAAATGATAAGTTCATCGATGGGTTGTCAGACCTTCAAATACCAAATAATGCTAAGCTCATTAATGGCTCTTGACATTTAAAAGCAGAGCAGGGCAGGTTGGTAGCCTTAGCTAAGAGATCAGCCGCGGTAATGAAGTCGATAAACGATATTCCTCTCACGGCCAAATGAAGATGATGAATTACAGTTTAACGGTCTGGCATTTTTCTTTGTGTGTGCTGTTTGTGGGATGATGCCGTCAGCTCGCCAGCATTTCAAAAACAATTGATTTTCTCTGGCACAGCCCCCAGAAGTCTGCCTAGAAGAGGACTTGTAAGGGAGAGAAGAAGGCATCGATTGGTACTTCATTGTAAGAAAGAGGCTAATGTAAAATCAAATCTATTGACAGCTTGTTTCTGAAAGAATATTAAAAAAAACCTAATAAAAGACGACAGTTTGAACCGATTAATACAGACGAGTATGAAGCCAGGTCTTCTTAAAGCTCTGATCCTGTGAGAGAATTGCAGAATGATGAACAAGAACACCTTCAGAAGAGCTTTTTGTCATGACTGCTCTCCTTTGGCCAAGCTGCCTTGACAGATATTCCTGTCTGCTGAATAATACCTCTTTACCAGCCCCTTAATTAATTTTCCACCTTTCACACATGTATTTATTTCAGTCTGCTGGCAGTAATGGCAGATGTTCATTTAGCTACATTTTGGAGCCAGAGTGATGTATGGCATGCATTAATATGCTGTGACAGCCCAGTGAGTGACGCATTAATGAAATAAGCTGTCATCTCTGAACATTGAAAGAAATATTGGGATTAGATGGTCGCTCTGATGGATCTTAATGTGTGTAACATTGAATGTACTCATTAAATTAACTTCTCATTCCTTTGTGGATGTTCGTTGGTTTAGAGGCTGAGGATGTCTCTCATTTGAACCTAATCTGAACCAGGGCCATGTTTAAACTAGTGTACACTCAGCATCCTGGCTGTGTAAAGGACCTCTCAAGCAACCAGTCTACTAAATGTTGGCCGGCGCTGATGAAAGACATCTTTCCCTTCAAATCAGGTTTTTCATGGTGCCTCGCTAAGCATTTGTTTTCCAGTCTCTCCACTGTGGGGACTCGGTTGTGCTGTATCGGGCGTTTTGTTGGCATGGTAAGGATCCATTTGTCCCCATTGAGGGGAAGGTCACCGCAAATCAATAGAGAGTTGTTCTGAGTAATAGCCCTGATTATATAATCAAATGTTTCCATCTGTGTCAGAGTGGCACCTATCCATAGAGGATGAGGGCGTCACTGAACAGTTTGATGAGTTAGAAATTGAAACTGCGTGGTCCAGCCTCTGGAGGGATCCCGCTCCCACCACGTAACCATAATTTAACCTCCCGAGACCCGAACTCTTTCATTTCATGCATTTTAAATTTCTCTTTGCTATTTGGGCTGATTGGGACCCGATGAATGTAAAAACAAAGAATTATGCAATTTTCTTTTTTATTTGATTTAGTTTTTTTTACCTGATTTTTGTTTCTGAGAAAAATATGAGGAAATTCGCTTTAAATTTTGATAGAGCAGTGACAGTATAATGTCCTTGGGCGATCGTGGCTCAAGAGTTGGCAGGTCGTCTTGTAATCGGAAGGTTGCTGGTTCGAGCCCCGGCTTGGACAGTCTCGGTCGTTGTGTCCTTGGGCAAGACACTTCACCCGTTGCCTACTGGTGGTGGTCAGAGGGCCCGGTGGCGCCAGTGTCCGGCAGCCTCGCCTCTGTCAGTGCCCCAGGGTGGCTGTGGCTAAGATGTAGCTGCCATCACCAGTGTGTGAATGGGTGGATGACAGGTTGTGTAAAGCGCTTTGGGGTCCTTAGGGACTAGAAAAGCGCTATATAAATACAGGCCATTTAAGTGGATATCAGGACGAGTCGACTATCAAAATCGTCGACAACTAATTTAATAGTCGACGCGTCGTCTGAAAGACGCAGGAATAAGCAGTAAAATTTAAGAGTGTAATAACGGGCTGAAACAGAAGATGGCAGCACTGCATCTACAAGGATGCCAGCTGCTAAAACGCCGAAGAAGAAGAAGCAGCAGTGTCGGGTATCGTAGCTGTGTCCAAATTCAGGGCCCGCATTTGTCGGCCGATTACATCACAGCGGCGCGACAAAGCCTGTCCAAATTCAAAGACTCCTCCGAATGCGGCCGACAAATGCGTCCTTCCTTTCCCCAGATTTGAAGGATGGGTCGGGTGTGTCCTTTATGGCCCAACCTATCCCAGAATTCATAGCGCGGCTCAGCCAATTCCAGTTTCCAACAATAGCGGCAGCTACTTTTAACTTTTAACATATTTTCAGGCGAGAATGTAGCTGTGTAAACTTCAAATATCTGCTCGGTTTATCAAGACATCGCATATTTGCAGAAGTCTCCGACATTTTCGGAGACTTCTGTTACCCATCAGCTCGATAGAGAACAGCGAACCCCCGGCACATCATTTTCAAACCCCCGCGGTCTTTCGCTCCTCAGGTTAAACATGTATAAGTCACTTAGATAACTTAAACATGTTATTGTTTGGCTTTTTTCAGTATTTTATTTGTTCCTGAGTAAATCGGTTTGGCTGAGATTAAAGTTATAGTTTTTACTAGAGCTGGGCGATATGAGATTTTTTTCATATCACGATATGTTTTTTCATTTCAGGCGATAACGATATCTATCACGATATCAGCCAAATAACTATATTTGTAAGATTTAAATGTGCCGTTGCTCACAAGTAAAATGTGAAATAATCAGCAGCTTGTTTTTATTTAAATATTTATTTCCCATAATAAGTTCAACAGGGTAGATGTACTTAAGGAACATGAGACTTTTTCAGATAAATAAAGGCAAATATTGCAAACTACACAAAAGGCAGCCGCTAAAGCGTTTAAGTTTCAAAATAGAACAAACGAAACAGACTAAATTGTCAATTCCACTTAGAAACAAAATATTAATTCTAAAAATAAATCTTAGTTTGTTTTACAGAAGAACAGACAAAACTGACTAACTTTTGTCAATATCAAATAAACTGAGAACTAAAAGGAAATTCTCAATCTCTCCTTGTTGTATAGCTGAGCTTTTCAAACAGTTTTAACAGTTACTTTAGTCTGACAAAAGCCGAATGACGAATTAGCGCTTCCAGTCAGAGACTGAGGCTACGTCCACACGTACACGGGTATTTTTGAAAACGGAGATTTTCCGTTTTCGTTTTAAAAAAATAATCCCGTCCACACATAAAGGCAGAAATGAAGGAAAACGCTGCTATGAACATGCCAAAGCAGCAGGTGGCGCTAGATTCCTAACCGTGCAGAAATGTTGGCCAATCAGAAGTCTAGAAGCCTCGGTGGGAAAAAGTAAACAAAGCTGGGGCATAGAAGCAGAACTGAGTCGTATGTGTGGAGGGACAGTAACTGTGTGTATATGTAAGCATTTAAACACTGCAGAGAGTAGAATTAACAGTATTGTAGAAATTCATTTCACCGAAACAATAACGTGGCGCACAGTGTGACGCATGCACCAGTTTATTGTATTTCCAGACTTGCTTTCGGCACAATTTACAGTGCAGCTACTCTGTTTTTTGTCAGACTTGAAATAGCAGAAATACCTTCACACTACGGAGCTTCTCTGGCTCTTCCGTTCGACAATCTCTCCGGCGTTGGAACCATCATCTGTTTTCTCTTCGGTCACGCTCGGTTGATTTTTCTAGTCGGCACACTCATTTCCTCCATTACCCGCTGGCTGCTTCCCAAACAAACACACGTGCGGCTTGGCACTTGTGCTGTACGTAACAAGTCACGCGACGTGACGCTGCGGCTGTGATTGGTTCGGCTCTGCGCTACTTAATTTGGATTGGCTGACCTTTTTTTTTCTTTTTCTTTTTTTTTTAGAGGACAAGAGCGGCGAGGTCTATCGCAATAGCTTAATTTCTCTATCGAGTAAAAGTTATATCGCGATACATATCGTTATCGTTCTATCGCCCAGCTCTAGTTTTTACACAGCTGAATAAACTCAAGCAGACAGCTGATTATCAGAAGTGTGAGATGCTCCAGAATTTACTCCGGTGTCCTGTTATATTTTAGATAGCAAGGAGTTTATTAAACTTCACTGAAACAATCTGCAAATTTCATTAAAAATTTAATAAACTATCATCTTGTCTTTATTTTTAGTTAGCACAGACCTTAAACACTTAAAGCTGTAAGCTAATGATAGTTATATAAGAGCAGATGCTGCTGGTGCAATAAGCTGTACGTTTTACGTCCAATGGATGATGATCTGATTAGACGACTATCAAAATAATGGTTTGTGGCAGCCCTGATCAGGCCCTTGTAGAACAAAATTGAGTATTTTGGTCTAGGCAACCCAAAATGTGATGTCCACATATGTGGACACCAGGTCCTTGGAGGTTAAATGCCATATGAGGAATATGTTGTGGAACAATTCTCTTCTGCCACTCCAGAGTGCCAGAGATGTGAAGAGTCAATGCCGAGACACCACAGCTGCTGTGACGGCATGTTTCAGACTCATTGTCTGATTTCTGTCCCCTCGGATTTGTCCACTGTCTGCCTAGCAACAGGATAATCAGAAATGAACACTAAAGGGGAGTGATGAAATAAAAACAAGCGGGCTGACGTTGTGAACTGACCTTTGGCATGTTCTTCTAACCATGTTACATCCTACCCAGAAACAACAAGTTGTGTCTGGGATGGACCGTGCAGCAGCTTTGGTTAATGTCATGATGTGCAGCTCAGCTCATGAGCACTTGAGTCACGTGCCTAACACTGACACACTCTTCTCTCTCGCTGAGGGAGACACTGGTGCATTTATATGAACTCAGACAAAACAAATAGCTCAGCAGCAGGGGAAATGCGCAACAACCAGCATCAGTGTTTGGAGTTGACATACAGACAGAAGGAATGGGACTGTGGGATGTTGAAGCAAGGTGCAGTTTGCAGTCTGAAACCGTCCTCTCCATTATTTTAATTGTAATTTAGTCGCTACAAAGAGCTGCGTCGACTACTCTGATGGGGAGGGCTGGAATTGATTGAGAATTGATTGAATTTCAGGACCCACCGATGTTTAAGAAAGATGCTTTTTTTCATGGGGTGCAGAAATGAAATTGAAATTTGACTGTATTGTTTTGCTTTTACTTGATGGGCAATATGATTAAACAGTTGAAACATGTTTCATTCAGTCTGCCTGGGGTGAGACAAGCGGGACTTTATTTGCAGTGTTTGTAAAATGCATTGTTGGGACTGATTCATGAATAACAACCAGTGCCAGTTTCCACGCGTCCTCAGCTTAAGGCTACTTCACCAGCTAATGTTCGGTTAACGGCACATCTGGAGTGGCTGGAAAGCGTCGGATTAATGCTTCCACCTCTCTAAGACCCGGTCTCCCCGATACTTGTTAATGTAGTGCGCAGCTCTGAAATGAAGTTCCAACGTGTCCTCGTCCATGTATTAGCACAGAAGCAAATCACATCCCTGTCGTAATGGAATCGACTTCTCTTTTAAGAAGAATACATTCCCCGTGTGCCACCAGGTCATTAAGTTCTCTGCTTTTCACTTCTCCTCTGCTTAATTCAGGCAGGCTCCACAGGTGTGAGGGTTTACACAGGGTGATTGTAAAATGCCATCTCGAAGCAGAGCTTCCAGTGTCACGCGGTCCTCTTTGTGCGTAATGGTCCCCATCAGGGTGCATTTGGACAGATATTTTTCCTTCATTCTGAAAAACCTTTTCATTCTTAGCTGCACAGTGCATACTCATGATGGTGTGGTGAGGACTGTGTGGGCATTTGTGTGTCTTTGCACCACACCGCCTGTGGACTTATGGCCAGAGCCCTGTTGAGATCTCTACCTGGAGCTTTTGATCCCCGCTCTCTTCTCTGATCCGTCTTTAAAACGCAGCCAACCCGCCACTGCTTCCATTTCCATCTGCTTCCATTGCTGCACACTCTGATAAGCTTTGCTCACTAACTGCACTGCTTTACTTGTTTTGGTTCTTAAGTGCCAAACTATAATCCAGAGTTACATGCTCTTTTGCAATATTTAGAAAACGAGCACATATCATGGAAGCGTGTCCTCAACGTTTTGCTTTGCTTTAAGCACCTTGGTTATCATTAGGCTTTACTATGCAGCCCAATTTGCAGTTACATATTTTCCAGGTCAGATGATATTGAGACACTAATTAAAGGCTTCATGGCTGTGTCTCAGTGCGATGTCACCCCTCCCTGCTTCTGCTCAGTAGGAGGGTTTGAACTGAAACTGCTTCAGATGAAAATCACGGAGGTTCATGCGATACAGATTTTCAGTTAGTCATGCTCTGTACTTCAGTTCAACATCCACTGTGAAGTTGTTTTGGGCCATCTACTTTGGTTGGACATATTTGAAGCAGGCTTTTGCAAGCAGCTGTGGATATTTCACCCAAGTCCAGCCTACTGAATGTAGCCTGGGAAAAGCTTTTGGCACATCTTCCCAATGAATAGATTTCAACCCACTGAAAAAGTAACTAAAGTTCTACTTTACTTAGGGCTGCTCAATTAATCGAATTTTAATCTCGATTACGATCTGGGCTTTCAACGATCATTAAAAATGACTGAGCCGATTATTAGCCCCTCCCTCGTGCTTTACTCTCGCGCTGCTCCGTGTGGCAAATCGAGCGCACCTCTCTGCATTTCGAACACGTGTCACAACGATTAAGAGCAGCGGTCTCCAACCTTTGTTGCGCCACGGACCGGTTTATGCCCGACAATATTTTCACGGCCTTTAAGGTGTCGCGGATAAATACAACAAAATAAAACTAGTACCGGTACTGAAAAAAAGAAGATTTATTCATAACACACGTGAAAAGACCCAGGAAAACCGAGTAAACGATAAAAACGATAACAAAATAACCCTGAAAACCAATAAAAACCCTGAAAACCAGACATTTCACACCTGAGCCTCAACTCTCGCGGCCCGGTACCAAACGACTCACGGACCGGTACCGGTCCGAGGCCCGGGGGTTGGGGGCCGCTGATTAAGAGGACCCGAGGGAAGCTCGGAAAGCTCAGCAGAAGTTATTTGGAGAGGAGAGTGACTGCTGTTGGTTGAACAGAGAGGTAAAAAAACTTCAGTGGTGTGGAAACATTATGGGTTCAGTCAGACGTGGATCAAGTAGACACAGTGTGTAAACTTTGCTACAGTGTAGCTGCACCACAGAGCAACACTGCAAAGCTCACTAAACACAGATGTTTACATTTTTCATTTATTTCTTATATTGCAAACATTTGCACTGTTATCAGCATTTGCACACTATTTTATATTTTTGACAATCTTTAAAGTCATTATTCAACACATTGTTATTGTTAAATAAATATCGTCAAATAATCGAGATCTCAATATCAGTGAAAATAATCGTGATTATCATTTTTGCCATAATCGAGCAGCCCTAACTTTACTCATGCAGCGCTTTTCACAGACACACAAGTGGCAAAGCACAGTGTGTCCACAGTCACAGCACTATCCAAAGAAAACCATGTGAATTAAAAATGAATAAAAACACGACTCACAACAAATATCAGAGCGCTTGATTAAACTAAAACACTGACCCTACAACGTTTAACATTAAACAGATGAGACACGACATTAGAGAATTACACTCGAATGACTTTTTGTTCAATAGCTGTTGATTTGTGTCTTCTGCATCTACCCCTCACTGTAATTACAACAAGTGCAATATTTAGATAAATACTACACGTCTGTGTGGATACTGTGCAGTTTTCTAACATACCCTTAATCAAAAACGGAGCTGCTGTCCTCATGGTCCAAGCAGCTCTTTCACTTTAACACCTTCAGGCCTCCTGGTAGAGATGGATGAGTTTTACGTGTCTAAACAGATGTGGATGAAATCAGGATGTTAAGATTTACATTACAAAGTGAAGGGCAAGGCCGAAGATCGCAGGCAACACAGACTATTTAAAATAATTATGAAGCATATTTGATCTGTGGTGATAGTCAATGCACGATGAAGACAGCCATGCAAAAGTGTTACGAAAGCTCCACCGGCTGCCGGTAAAATATGTTTCCTATCACGGAGCATGAAGGTGCATCAGGTATATCTGGTTCCAGCGTTTGCATGGTTGGAATATTAAGCATGAAAGTGAAGGCTTAGGTGTGAGGAGTAAAGATGGTGGTAATATGAAGGCACGGATCCTGTGACAAATGCTCTGCTGGGGAATTCCTCACAAGGTTTGGAGGAATAGTGACAGGAGAGCGAGGTGTGTTAGGCTGTGTGTGTGTGTGTGTGTGTGTGTGTGTGTGTGTGTGTGTGTGTGTGTGTGTGTGTGTGTGTGTGTGTAAAAATGGTTGTAGCTGTTGATTTACACCTGTCATTGATCATACTGTTGTTCTGTGTGCAGGATTGTTGCGCTTTATGTAATCGCTAAGGATGAATCTGTAATGCTGCCAGGCGAACAATGCAGGGACATTTTTCCTTTGTTGCTATGATGCTTGGAGCTGAAGCCAAGATTGTGTGTTTCTGTGCACTGAAGAATACTTAGATGGCAAAAGATGTACAAAAGTAGATGGCAGGGTGTGTTTTTCATTCATTTTTAAAAGACGATAATGTTTGTTTAATATGTAAAGTTGTCTCTATTCAGTAAATATAAACTTTTGGTCAATTTGGGGCCAAACCTTGTAATCATCTGTCTGTGTGTGTGTGTGTGCGTGTGTGTGTGTGTGTGTGTGTGTGTGTGTGGATGGGTATTAACATTTTTGTGGGGACCAAAATTTGGAAGTTTACTAGGGGTGCAACGATATTCGTATCGATATTGAACCGTTCATACAGAGCTTTCGGTTCGGTACGCATATGTATCGAACAATACAACATTTTTAATTTATTTGATCAACTTTTCTTCTGACGATGCTGTCTGTGTTGAGAGCTCAGTGGATCTGCGTTCGACTACTGAGCCTAGGCTGCACTGTCGAGCGCAGATCCACTGAGCGCAGCACAAGCTTGCAAGACAGAAGCTAAGCTCGTTGTAACATGGCAACTGCCTCAACGCTACCCGAAATTGAACCTCCCCCACCCTTATTCAGATCTGGCCTTTGGAATTATTTTGGTTTTCATGTGACGTATGACCCTGAAGGTAAGCGCGTCATGGACTAAAGTAAAACAGTATGTTGGATTTGCCACGCAATGCTCAATTACATGGGTGGGAGCTAGTGCGTTAGCGCAGTTAGCTCGTTAACGTGTTGGCCGTCCAGCCCCACGCACGGGGCGATCGGCGGTAGCTCGTTAACGGAGATTTGCCGTGTTGTGGCGTTAACGTCATTTCAGATTAACGCTGACAGCACTAGTGGGAACACAACGAATATGACTGCACATTTACTCCGACATCATCCTCGTGCAAAGACAAGTGGAAGCAGACAAAAACAACAAGCATGCATGCTACAAACTTTACCCGAGTCATTTAGACAGCTGTTAGCACAGGATTCTCCTTATGGGGACCTGATATGTTTAATATGCTGCTGAGAATATAGCCCAGAAGAAGCGTATAGTAGAGCTTTTATTTTGAAAGAGCCATTTCTCTGTGGCAGCATGTTGGCACGGTGGTTAGCACTGTTGCTGCACAGCAAGAAGGTCCTGAGTTCAATTCCACCATCAGGCCGGGGTCTTTCTGTGTGGAGTTTGCATGTTCTCCCCGTGTTTGCGTGGGTTCTCTCCGGGTACTCCGGCTTCCTCCCACCGTCCAAAGACATGCAGCTTGTGGGGATAGGTTAATTGGATAATCCAAATTGCCACTAAGTTTGAATGTGCGAGTGAATGTGAGTGTGAATGGTTGTCTGTCCCTGTGTGTTGGCCCTGCGACAGACTGGCGACCTGTCCAGGGTGTACCCTGCCTCTCGCCCTATGACAGCTGGGATAGGCTCCAGCGCCCCCCGCGACCCTGAAAAGGAGAAGCGGAAGCGAATGGATGGACGTTTCTCTGTAATAAACTCTCTTTTCCAAAGATGAGTGATTTCTCAATCAGATTTATTATTTTATCCCTTTGTTGTTTCAGCAACATTAAATTTAAAAACTGTACTTTTGAGTTAAAATATATATTTATAATTTTAATAAATGACAAATTAAAAAAGCATGAACATTTTTTTGTATCGAAAAAATATCGAACCGTGACACCAAAGTATCGAACCGAACCCTGAATTTTGTGTATCGTTGCATGAACACCAAGTGTGTGTTCACTTGGTGTTCATGTATAGGGGCCTGTGACTGTGAGAGAGGAAGAATATGAGAAAGAGACAGTGGTTGACAGATGGAATGTGTTTTTCACGGTATGTGTGGGAGGTGGGGTGTAGACAGTTGTGATGTGTGTGTGTGTGTTCGTAAATGTGTGCGATGGGGACAGTTATGCTCCAGATTTGGAGCTCTCTGCCCCAAACGAAAACATTGGCCTGTATTGTTTTTGGTGAGTGCTGTACACTCTGAGTCTTCAGCTGTAGGGAACAGATCCCACAGTGTGTCATCTCCTGTGGGATGACTCCTTTACAGTATCCACAAACTCAGCAACATCATTTTCCACAGGAGTCATTGATACATTTGCTCCTGAGCATTATTTCCTTAAGAAGTTACACACGGCAGCTTTTTGATTCCTTTTTAGATGATTCAGTTCTGTTCACTTTTTATATTTATGCTGTCGAGGTCTTTGTTGCTGTGACAAAGTCTCAGTGTCCTGATGTTTCTGTAGTGAGGACTATAGAAAGCATCATTCCTGCCGTGGATTATTCCTGGTGAAGTATGCTTCATTTTTTAAATGTAATTTTTAATTTTGCTGGCATTACACGTTATGATTTTTATTTTTAATGAACTTTAGCAAAATAAGTCCTGCGCTCAAGGGCTACCTGACGATAGTGAGATGTTTAATGTGCACTTGTTTATGAAAACAGTTCATTTGCACTTTTACGTGACGTTGAGAAACTGAAATGTTTTTGTGAAGATTATCAGTGCGCTAAAATAAATCGCGTTTTACTGACACGAGAAGCGCGTTGCTGGCGAATCTTCACGTGTTCACGCTCAACGTGAAAAGTAGGCCGTCACCGAGGCGATCTCTGCTTCCTGTGAGGAAAACATCATTTTTAGGTGAAACTGTTTGGCGGGTAGCTGTTTATCGTCTGCTCAGGTCAGGGTCAAAGGGCTTTGGAGGCTGCTGCTGTATCGCTCACCTGAACCCACCTGAGCTTCTGTCCTGTGGCAGTGCAAGACTTTTGTAAATGGGAGGTTTGCATTGAAACAAAAGGTCCTCTTATGTAAATGCCAGCAGGGTCTTTGTTGATTTAGCACTTCCCAGGGTGTGTGTGAAGCACACACACACACACGCTGGCTCGCATTAACACACTCCCTCTCTGGCTGGGCAGGGCTTCAGGATGGATTTAGTTTTGCCAGCTAATAGCAGGGTATCAGCTGTATAGTACAAACAGCGAGTGGAAGCAGCCCGTAGGCTATCCGCACAGGCCTTATCACTCAGAAAGCAGACCCCATGATAAGGTATTATGTTTTTCACAATAGTGTGCTCTGTTTTCTCCTGTTTGTGCAGTTTCCCCGTTGTGCGTGCTGTAATAACCCAAGGCTGCCAATTACACAGAGCGAGTGTGTTAGTGGTGTGTAAGCCTCTGTCGTCACATCCATCGGGTCTGAAAGCAGCGTTTTGATTCAGCAGCGAGGAATTTCCAGAAGCCTGAAGTCTCGGCCCGTGCTATTTGATTTACAAGATTTTGACTCTGTGTGTGTTTAAGAGCGCGGTTATACCGAACCCTCCTCATTTATCTGCTCTGCAGGATTACTCCTGGTATCAGAAGCTCGATGACTTGGCAGTCGTATCGATTTCTTTTATTCAGAGGTGTAAGAAGGTTTCGCCAGGATCTGAAAGAAATCTGATGATTGGAAAAAAAAAATAGTGAATGCTGTAATTCTCCTTTCTTTTCTCCACCGGCTTGTGCAAGTGCTGGCACTCTGTGCTTAGTTCTGTGAGGGCAGCAAAAATGTTCCAGAGTGAACATAATCCAGTGGTTCTGCATTAATGTGCACTTTACCCAATCTCACAAAACCACGGTGCTGAATGTTGTTGTTATTCATGCTGTCGTCTCGTGGCAACATGCTGTTGCTGTGCTTAGCTTCATTTAGCCGATCTGTGATGAAGGTAAATCTGCATCTAAGGCTAAACACCTGCTGAAGACGTTTTATAACAAAAACGAGCTTAGAAGGTTCATTGTGTTGTTAAATGTTTGAACCGTCCACTTCACAGTGAGTCTGACGTGTTGCTGTGAGGAAGAACAAGAGACTCCAGGTTTCTTTTATTCCTGCTGCAGCCCATCTGCTTAATGGCAAATAACTGTCTTGTGGCTTTTTATTGGTATTATTAATATTATTGTTTTGTTTACTCTTAATGTTGCCTTGCTGCTGAAATCATTTCCTTTGTGGGACAATAAATTTGAATTGGACTGAAAAAAGCAGTCAGCTTTTTGTATGACACACTCAAAAAAATAACTCTTTGAATGAACATAAAAAAATCATGGAAAGAATTTCCACGTAATTAAATTGCTTTATTTTAGCATTATGCAATTCTGTTATTCCAACTTAATGTACTTGAGTTGGACTAACGTGATTAATTAATGATGAATCGACTGTTTTACTACAGTTGTGTCCAACTTATTTTAATTGATTTGATCCAACCCATGCAAATTACGTTAGTGCAACAAAACATGCTTATTTGTAATAAAAAAATCCATTTAAGTTCATTTAAAGAGTTATTTTTTTTTGGAGTGTTCAACAAAGTCTAGAGTCTGGTTAACATAAAATGTTAATGGATTTATAATAACTTGCACTCCATCCATCCTCTTATCTTTACCAGGGTTGCAGTGAGGCTGGGGCCTATCCCAGGTGTGACAGAGTGGGAGTCAGAATACTGGACAGGTCACCAGTCTATCACAGAGAGACAGACAACCATTTGCCCTCATGTTCACAGATATTTTAGAAACACCAATTAACTTAACCCTAATTACTGCCTGACTTTAACTGTGGCAGGAAACCAGAGTACCCAGAGAGAACCCACCGCACACTTGGCCAGATTGCAGATTTGAACCCAAGACCTTCTTGCTGCGAGCCAACAGTGCTAACCACTGTGCCACCGAGCTGTCAGTCTAGACTTCAAAAAAATAGGGAAACTATGATTACAAGGCTTTATATAGAATTTTCTGTATGTTTTTGTCCTTTACAGGTTAAACCACAACAAACAGCTGAGGCATATACGTAGTGTGTGTGTGGTTGTCTGTCTCTTCTAACCCAGTGATTTTCCTGTGGTTTGAACTCTTGTGTGATGTTGTGAATTTTGTGAATCCAGGCAACTAACCACTCTTACTAGATTGTATCCTGTCATCTCAACAAGAATAAAATAAGTTGCTGGATTTCATGCAGATCCTACAGGATTTCATTACATTCACCACAGAAACATGAAATTATTTTGTTCACATTACGAGTTTGAATTTTGTAAATTTAACAACCACCCAATTTTGTTTTTTTGAGTGCAGGCTGCTGCTGCTGTTGATTGGCTTCATCTCTGTTGACATGGAAATAGTCCTGTCCTCCACATAATGCATCCTTTTCCTCGTTTAGCTAATGCAAATGCACGCCTAACTTTGATATTTTTCCAGCATGGATTATTCAAAAAGAAAACGGGAGCATAATAACAATTTGTTAAAAACGGAGAGATATTCTGATCCGGAGGTGCAGCTTACAACTTCCCACCAACCAGGTCTCTCAGATGGATGTGCTATTTGTGGTGGTGTCATTTTTGGGGGGCGAGTAGCTAAAAAGAAATGCAAAATACAGCCAACGGGTGCGTGTCGTGTTGGGAATAAGAGGGTTGAGCAGTTTGTGACAGTGGCTGTACTGGATGTTTGTTTCTGTTGTGTCGAAGCTTCTATTAAATCTTTCTGTCAGTAAACAGAAGGTTGATTTGATGTTCCCTCACCAGCAGACAACACACGGACGTGCTGGGGATTTATCTGCCAATCTTTCCCACTTTCAACAGAGTCAAAGGATCATTCAAATGGATCAATCCACTCTCTGCTCCCAGCTGTTGTTGGGTTTAGTTTTTCAACTATTAAACTATTAAATCAC
The DNA here is from genome assembly GCF_057382095.1 of Aulonocara sp. 'chitande type north' Nkhata Bay. NCBI lineage: Eukaryota > Metazoa > Chordata > Actinopteri > Cichliformes > Cichlidae > Aulonocara > Aulonocara sp. 'chitande type north' Nkhata Bay. The sequence goes on from NC_141353.1 coordinate 1,895,111, forward strand.
GCCTGTCTCGATCCTTCAGTCTCATTGGGTTTGCCAGACGCCGAGCTCCAAGTGTTGCATTATTTTACTTGTTGTCAAATCCTGTCATCAGTGGAAACCAACTTTAATTAATGTCTTCACATATTTTCCATCCTGTCAGTGCTGTTTCTGTTTCACTGTAGGCTTCCTTCCAAACTGCAAACTTATGGTTGACACAGTTTGTGGTAAATATTTGAGCGTATGTGTCCATGTCACCCGACGTTCCCCGCTGGGAGGAAAGTTTGGTTCTGTGCCCTCGACATTAGATAAGTCAGCTGGCACAGCTCCACGTGCAGCGAAAGTGATTCACTGCTGGCTCTGCAGCCAACGTCGGCATAAACGCCCTGTCGCTCATCGCGTCTCCTTTGGTTCGTATGTAAGAGTGTAAGAGTGCTAAGATGGAGTCTCAGTCCTTGCTGGGTTTGTAAGTGCAGCCCTGGGAAAGACTGCTGTGGGTGGAGATTGATGGTTAGTGGTGACTTCTGTTTGTCAGCTGTCCTGCAGTGTCTGCGGGTCGTTCTCTCACAGGGCTCGGGCTTCAGGGCCGACGCTGGCGATCTCTGCGGATGCTGAGACCGTGGATGCTGAGGCTCTGAGCAGCCCTTCTCCCAGAAGGAAGGTTATGAAACGAGGCATCGATTGCCTGTGTGCATACGCCCCCCTCTGTACGATTTCAAAGCTTGGAACTGAACTGGGCGTCTGGTTATTAGGCTTCTGCATTAGATTTGAAAATATTTATATACAAGCTTCTTGAACCTTTTCTGTACTGTCCAATCAAACCCCACTCAAAGTAAAACAGTGACTTGATTTGCTGGCACATCACCGTCCTTTGTAAATCTTTAACTGCACTGCAGAGTGCCCGGCCGTGGCTCCACGCGTGGTCTCTTTGGCCTGTTAGCTGAGTAAAACTGAAGAATGCTAAATAGTGTGTTAGTGCAGCGGTGCCCAACCCCCGGGCCACGGACCGGTACCGGGCCGCGAGAGTTCAGGCTCGGGTGTGAAATTTCTGGTTTTCAGGGTTTTTATCATTAACTCTGTTTCCCTGGCTCTTTTCCTGTTTCGCGTTTATTATCATATTTACATAATACCACAGTTTTTGTCTTGGGCGTATCATTTTGTTTTGTTGCATTTATCCACCGACACCTGTGAAAATACCGTCTGACATTAAACTGGTCCGTGGCATAAAAAAGGTTGTGGAGCGCTGTAATAGTGTGCCACTTCTTAGCAGACAGACCAAAATATTAATTTTAGACAAGACCTGGATGAACGTGGTCATCTGTAGGTTCCGTCTGGTCTTGATGCAGCTGCCTCTGTTAGCTCTGCTGATTAGAAACTCCTGCTGCTAATAATAATTGAACATTTCTTTATTAACCCCAAGAAAGCATTGATATTAAACCTGCTGAAGCTTTGAGCACCGTCATTATTGCATCATCACCTGTAGTGCAGTGACAGTTGTGTTTTATAAAAACAGCTATTTTTGTTAAGCATGTAATGAACTGTGAATCTGTCGTTTGTGATGCCGTGGATCAGGATGCGACTGGTGGATAGTGTTATCCAGCGAGATAATGATGCTAATTATTGTATTGTCATCCACTTCTTTTGACAGTTGCATTTGCTTTTCCCTTCATTAGAAATGATAAACAGTTTGCTGAACACCAGCCAACAGTTTAGCTTCAGAGCTGTCCAGTGAGAGCGTGCGGAGCTCCCCGGGACGTGTCTTGAAGCTTGTTAATGATATACGCAGTGAAAAGAAACACACCTACACACACTGGGACAAACTGAAAATGCTCACATATATTTTCTGTATGCCCAGTAAACAGTTTAGACGTGAAACAGAAGACATGCATTTATTATGTTTACCACCCATAGCACAGCCAGACATGGAGCCTTTCCTGCTCATTACATGTTATTCCAGCACATATCATGGTTTTTTTCTTGTGTCAAACTATTGTTGTTAGCATGAAACCTTCTGTGAATAAATATCACACAGTGTGTCTGCCACACAGTTTATTTGCACAGATCAAAACTTGCATTTTTCCACAATTATCAAGGCGGCGGGAACACGGATAGTACAGTTAGCTGTTAAGTGTCTGTAGCGTTCCAAAACCAGGGTATGAAACAGAGAGGTCACACATCTCAAACAAGATTTACTAAAGTAGCACCGACTTAATGCGAGCACCAAATCACAACACTCACCTCCAAACGGCTTATGTTAATAATATATTTAACTTTATCCTAGAGCTGGGCGATGGAACGATAACGATATGTATTGCGAAATAAATTTTTCTCGATAGAAAAATTTTACTATCGCGATAGACCTCGCCGCTCTTGTCCTCTTAAAAAAAAAAAACCCCCAAAAAAAGCCAACAGCCAATCCAAATTAAGTAGCGCAGAGCCGAACCAATCACAGCCGCAGCGTCACGTCACGTGACTTGTTACGTACAGCACAAGTGCCAAGCCGCACGTGTGTATTTGTTTGGGAAGCAGCCAGCCACCGTGGCGCCCAGGTAACGGAGGAAATGAGTGCGCCGACTAGAGAAATCAACCGAGCGTGACCGAAGAGAAAACAGATGACGGTTCCAACGCCGGAGAGATTGTCGAACGGAAGAGCCAAAGAAGCTCCGTAGTGTGAAGGTATTTCGGCTATTTCAAGTCAAACAGAGTAGCGTTCACTGTAAATTGTGCCGAAAGCAAGTCTGGAAATACAATAAACTGGTGTATGCTCAGTCTCTGACTGGAAGCGCTGATTCGTCATTCGGCTTTTGTCAGACTAAAGTAACTGTTAAAACTGTTTGAAAAGCTCAGCTATACAACAAGGAGAGATTGAGAATTTCCTTTTAGTTCTCAGTTTATTTGATATTGACAAAAGTTAGTCAGTTTTGTCTGTTCTTCTGTAAAACAAACTAAGATTTATTTTTAGAATTAATATTTTGTTTCTAAGTGGAATTGACAATTTAGTCTGTTTCGTTTGTTCTATTTTGAAACTTAAACGCTTTAGCGGCTGCCTTTTGTGTAGTTTGCAATATTTGCCTTTATTTATCTGAAAAAGTCTCATGTTCCTTAAGTACATCTACCCTGTTGAACTTATTATGGGAAATAAATATTTAAAAACAAGCTGCTGATTATTTCACATTTTACTTGTGAGCAATGGCACATTTAAATCTTACAAATATAGTTATTTGGCTTATATCGTGATAGATATCGTTATCGCCTGAAATGAAAAAAACATATCGTGATATGAAAAAATTTCATATCGCCCAGCTCTACTTTATCCATCCCATATTTATTCCATAGTTTATTCCAGCATCTTTACACTCTGCACCATTGCACATTTAAATATAAATATGTTAAATGCATTGTTATTTTCTGCTTTTGTCTGGAAAAAACCCCTAAAACACCCTAATTTTCCGTCCTGGTTTCACTGGATGTGTCACCTCTGCTATTACATCTACCAGGCTGCTAATGAACTTCATCAAACTACGCTTTGGTCAGCTAATGCATTTGTGCTGTGACTTGTTGGTAAAGCAAATTAGACTGGCAGCATCTTCACACTTCTCAGAGGTGGGTGGCTGTGACTCACAGTAACCACAGAAATGAAAATGTTCATAAAATGAATATTAAGAATTTTGATCTTGACAGAATTTAGCTTTTGTCCCCCAGTTTGACTTTATAGCCTCATTTAAGAATTTTAACACTTGCTTCTATCTCAGTCTATATCTTGTAGGTGGGGTTGGTAAATTACACGTTGCCTCCTACTGAAACTTTGTGTCTCTGCCTGAATAATTAGTGTTAGAGCACTTTCAGAGCGGCGTTGTAGCAGCAAGGTGAGCCGTGCAGATCGAGGGTAATGACTGAAGCGCTGCTGTGAAGTTTTTTTTATTCTGACCCATACAAGTCGGCACTTGATTCGAGTAGTGGTTGAGCAAGATTTTCTCTTAAGCTGCAACAATGTAACGCTTAGTGAGTAGATTAAAGTGCTGGTGGAACGGTGTTGGGAAAACAAGCTGCCAAAGCCACGAATGGGTAGACCCGTAATTACTGCCTCGCATTGTTCTCTGTCCTTGTTGTCTGAAAGTGATGTGTAATCTTTGTGGAGATGATTATATGAGTGAGATCAGGGAAAGCACTCAGTGGGGTTCTTTTTTCACAGGAAAGCCCAGTTCAGAAAGGTGCAGGTATTTTTCATTTTTGCCTCTAAAAGGCTTAAAACGTTCCACAAAAGTCATAACAAAATGTTATTTCAATGTAAATTCTTACATGTTTAAAGTTAATTATGTTGCCACAAAGCGACAACAGTCTTTGTTGTTTTTGTGCATCCCTGGTGGGATCAGGTGACCCTGTCTGTGGATCTTTCTCCTTACTATCCGGTAAAGCAACTTCCTGCAAAATAACATTTTACAGAATAACCTTTTGACACATCTAATCTTTTTTTCCTCATTTATCTCAGGAACCCAAAAAGCACGTGCGGTAACTTTCACTTTGGTGTTGGTTTAACATTTGTAGGTTTGCATGCTCATGAGGCCTGGAATGGTGTGTGTGTGTGTGTGTGTGGTGTTTTTGAGGGTGGGGGTTGTAATGAATCTGAGATGGCCAGATTAAAAGGTCCACTACGCAGTTAAATCAGCACTGAGCGATGCTGCTAGAAGAAATTCAGAGAATGAGTAAAATAACAAACAAAATGAAAGTGATAGTTGGTTAATTATGAAGGTACAGTTTATCTCCACTTGAAAATCTGAAGCATTGTTGAGCTGGTGTTTGTGGATATGGGGTTTCGAGGTGCACGATGAGTGGTGAGGGAGACAGAATCTGATATTTAAAGAATCGAACTTTGCATAAGAACCTGAGCTAAACAGATGTGTTTATGTACATTTCCAGTAAAGCCTTTGTCAGACTTTAGTTCATTTAGAAGACACGTTGGTATCGTCTCGTACTGTTTCCTTCAAAAAGGTTATTTTTGCTTGTCTCACTGCGGCTACTTGAAATTTTGCGTGCAGATTGCACATCTCCTCGTGTACATACGTACACACTTGATGTTTGAATTTCGAATTCAGCAAAGCTTGAAAGCCGAGGCTGTTGAATGTGCTTCTTGTCACAGCGCGGTCTTTTATCTCTAGGTGTCAAGAAAGAGCTGCTTTGCAAGGGAAATTGGGTTTTGGCAGGCAGATCTGGAAAATCTAATCAGAGACAACAGAGTTGGAAGTAGTTAGCTTACCCGCAGTCTGCCAGCCCACATTCTGTATGCTGTCACTGTCATAAATATTTTGCACGACTCTCACAATATTGTACAAAGCAGTAGAAAACCAGCATTTGCTATTGCCCCTTACAATAATTGAATTGGTATGAAAGATTAAGTGTGGAAGTGAACACCAAAAATCAGGTAATTACATCTGTCACAGTTTTCAGCAGCGCCAGCATCGGTTCTCTCCATCTTTAAACCGTTTGCAGCAGAGAGCTTGGATCATGATTCAGCCTTAGGAAGGATAAACCCTGGTTCATACAGTTTAATGCTTTCAAACACCAAACCTCTCAGACCGCCACGACTGTGATGATGTACTAGGACACCGTGGAGGCTCTGTATCATCTTTGATCTGTTGTAATGTGAGAAGACTGGCCCTGCCTGAGATTGATTGGGACTCCCACACCAGAGGGTGTGGACCTGCACCATCATTAAACTCCTGTTTCAATGATCTATTTGCCATAATATTAGGTAGGGCTGGGCCATATTATACCGTTCACAGTAATACCGGTATAATGTTAGGCAACGATAGGAAAATGAAATATCGCGATAGAATGGGAGTAAAACGCGCATGCGCAGTGCCTTTGTTTTCATACGCACATGGCCGATTGTTGTGTGAAACAGATGAACCAGAATTGGTTTGTAAAAATGGTGCAACTTCCGTGATGTGGAACTGGTTGTTTTTTGGTTTTTGCGCGTTCTTCTTTCTCCCAGAAGAGACAAAGTCATTGGCTCGTGAGGATGCACCTGACTGATGTTGGTGTTTTGATGAATAACTAGTGAAGACGGGGTAGTGATGTTGAGCGATTGGACGAATATATCAACTGTCGATAGGCTGAGCCTTTCGCCGATCGCTTTTACAGGAACGATTAATTAATTAATTAATTAGTCCATGATTAAGTTTGCTAATAACGATGGCTGAAGAGAAGCGCTGTTCTAACGGCGCCATCTTCCAGCTGCGAGCAAATGCAGCGATTCATTTATTCAAACAGAAAGAACGGCAGCGGCCTGTGTTCAGGAAAACAACAAACATTTTATTTAAATAAAAAAAAAACCCACGATGGTGGGGAGGGAAACAAAGAGACACTGGCTTCTGTTTCCTCCTATAACCATGTTTATCTGTCTGACACTCGACCAAACAACAGAGAAGTTAAAAATCTCAATGTCTCTTCCAGCGAACATTGAAAAAAATCTCTGAGCTAAAGTTACGTCTCTTGTGTGATTTGGCGCATCGGAAATAAATAAATGAATGAATAATCTAAAAAGTAGCTACATTAATACTGAAACAAACAAAAGAAAGTAAAATATTCCTTCCAAACAAAACGTATAAATTCTAAATGTGCAAATCAGATTACTTTGCTCCACCCATCAAAAAGTCTGTGGATGCGCAAATATATCGCCTGTCATTCTGGGATAGCTCAGTAGGTAGAGTGTTCACCCCATGATCGGAAAGGGTTCGAATCCACCGAACGGCTACCCTGAGGTGCCTTTGAGCAAGGTGATGATGATGATGATGAGATTGCCCACAACCGAGATGACAGACCTTGCCAACCGTACATACAATACACAAACATCACATTGGGGTAACAGGTCAGGCTAGGTAGCAAGGGGAAAAAACATCGAAATGTGTAACACAGAAGGATAATACAGGAATGCACAGATATCAACACACCACAGCACAATAAACACAGACAGCAACACGGGAGAGTATTCCAGTGTGTACAGCTGATCTTCGATTGCGCCTCCAGCTGATCCGGTGTCCACATCGGATGGGAGGTAAGCGTGGGAGGAGGCGTTGGATCCGGGGTAGGTAGTGTACGTGTTTTGTGCGTGTGCATGTGTTTGTGTGTGTGTGTGTGTGTGTGTGTGTCCTGTGTTCAGCTGAGAGACAGTGTCACCACGCCCGGTTAAGCATCAGTCAACAGTCTCCAGTGGACCCATGCGGCCTTGAAGCAGGGACAAAGAGTTCTGACAACAATCCTGTTATCATGGAGGAATTTGTTGTTCCAGTCAGCTTCAACCTTGGCAGCCTTCAGCTGGCGCCAGGGGGGCCGCATGAGTGAAGATGGTGAATGTTTGGGTTTAGTGCGAACAACTGCATCCAATTTTTGGTTGGTCTAATGTCCATCACTGGTGACCAATCATCTCCATTCTCGTTGTTCTTCTCCAAGATCTTATCCATATTGCGTTCAAAACACAGTCTGAGTACTCACAGCCCTGCCAATCGTCTATCATGTCGGCCAGCCTTGTGGGATTTTGAACAGCTGTAGCCGCTTCTTGTTCTTCGATAAGCCAGCTCCAACCAGCCCGAACTCTGTTATCATGGTTCCAAATTGGTAGATGTTGTTCGATGTCCTCCATCGAGAGTGTCGCCAGACACACGACGCAACCGACCATCGAGTATCCGGCAGCAAACGTCTCCGCAGGACAATCGGGCTCTCCCGAGCCCAGCAGGGTGTCAATTCCATTACGGGACCAGTTGAACAAATCCATAATTCTTTAGGTTTTAGAGAACAAGACCGGGAAACTCTTTGAGGGTTAGAGTTAGACGAGACTAGACAAACACATAGAAGCAGCAGCAGGGAAGATAAGGGAGGGAGAGGCGAAAGATGCGTCCGCCTCCTCCGAGAGCCAAAGAGGGAAAAAAGGTGCAGTCTCCACACTCTGCTCCCCAGGTGCTGTGTGGGTAGCTGCTCGCTGCTTCACTGAGTGAATGGGTTAAAAGCTGAAGACTACAAAATGTTCCACATGTGGGAGTATCAGGGTGTAAAAATAAAAAATAAAATTGTTGGACTGTCGGTTGGAAAATTTTTACACATCGCCCAACCTCGTGGGGTAGTGCACTTGGGGAGGAAAAAGGTCATTTTGGACCAAAATGAGAATGGTTGGAAAGAATATTTTTTATGAGACAAAGAAGGTAATTTACACACGTGCGGTTAAAATTTCAGTCTTTTCCACTTTCCTTCTATAAGCTGAACTACATGTTTTTGGTTAAATACTGTCCTTGTAAGTAGGGCTGTTCGATATAACCATATATATCGGATGACGATATAAAAATCGTTTCATTTTACGCTATCGTTTGTTTCGTGGTGTCGCAAAATAAACTGTTTACGGCAATATTTTTTTCATGGTTTTGATCGTCACTGTAGTGGTTATATTCATTTCTTAAAGTTCTCTATTTCTCTTATATTTAATATAACCACACTACGGACGGACAAGCGCCTGTTTTTGTGCGTTGTCGTTAGCAACAGCGACGGTAACACCATCGCGTGTCTGCTTGTTCCACATAAACCTTTCACAATAAAGCTCAAGATCCTCTTGAGACTTTTCAAAATAAACTGAATCACGTGAAAGAGCAGATTATTTAAGGATGAGAATTAAAAAAGAGCCGCCAGGTGCTAAAAAATAAAGCTTAGACTCAAACGTTAGAACAGGCTTTTCCCCGCAGCACGCCGTGTAATAAATACTCATAAAGAAAACGGCGGCCGTTACAACTTATGTCTAAAAATGTATCGTTTCATGCATCGCTTAAAACACTCGACTCCAGCTACATGACGCCCAGCTGGAAACACTTCAAGTCGAGCTGCCCGAGATTCACAGAATTTACAGAAAATATTAAATTTGTGATTTATATCGTTATCGGACGATAGATGTCTTATATGGGGATATGAGATTTTGGTCATATCGCACAGCCCTAGTTGTAAGACAGGCTGGGAGCATGACTCTGTTTTACTTTAGTATTAGCTTCATGCAAACAGCAAATCAAACTCAGCTGTGTGTGACTGCTTATAGACCAAGGCTGTAAACTAAATGAATGTCTGGCAGATCTTTTCTTCCCTTTCTAAATGTATCATTTAGCAACAGTAATTGATATTGATATGTGCTGCAGGAAGTGGCCCTAAATCACAGCCAGACCAGTGGTGTGGGTTTAACAGTCCCAAAATAGTGTGAGTTACGTGTGAATAAGTAACCGCCGCCTCTAATGATGTGTTGCTGCCTCCTGCTCCTGCCGGGGATCTCTGACAGGCCTGATGGATGAAGTGGTCCTGACGCGCCCTCCTGCAATCACCTCCGTGTGGTTTCAGTCGATAGTCCATTAGAACTTCTGATCACTGCAGTGAAGAAATGTTTCTTTTATACATTTATTTTTTGTTTTGATGGGGAATAAATAATCACTCATGTGTGTTTTCTCCATGTAGTTTATAGTTTATAGTTAGTTTCAGTTGTATTTCATTTTTTGTGCACACAAGACAGTAACGTCCTCAGTGTCCAGTGAATTTAGCGCTCGCTTTAGCTTTCACATCCACTTTAAGTAGCTCTTAGCAGCGGGTGCTCTGTATTAGTCACAGTGCAAACATTAACATCGTGCTCCCTTGTCCCCGTCTGCCCCTCGAAACAATCGAACGGCACATTCATTCGTGTGCTCGCAGAATTGACTTTGGTCCAGTTTGGCTTGTCGTCAGCAGCTGATCATTCAAGCATGGGAAAATGTAAGGACCAATTGGATTGATCCGATTTGGCGAGGCGATCGACCTGTCACACACCTCTGGTCACCGTAACCATCAGGTTATAGTATTGGTTTTTAAGGGCTTCTGGGGATTTGGACCGTGCGTTTAGCAATAAACTTGTGTACATAACACATACGCCTATGATGCAACACAATATTTGCAATAAACAAACGTGGATAGTTTTCAAGCCCGTGAGATTTTTATTAGACTACTCTAAAAAAATCTCACTTGGCAATTAATGCAGAGGCTCACTGCGTGATTTGTTATCAGGAAACACATAAACTATAAAATCCATCCTTTGTGATGCGATTACAATAATTTAGGACGATGATATTTGGATCAGCCCCACCCATGTGTGCAGTTTACAGCAGCTGCATTGTCACTGGGTTTACTGTGGCGTGTTGGGTTACTCTGAAACAAAGCAAATGTTCTCACACTAATAGGCTGAGGTTAATTAAATCACCTCTTTGTCAACCCTCAGGTGCTAATCTTCCCTTAATTGAACGGATTGTGGTAAATCGGGGGAAACGTGCCCCCTGAGCACTGAATTACACAATCCTTCCTAATTGTGACTGGGTTTAGCAAAGTAATTTAACTCTCTATTGTCTGGTGGGCATCGGTATATGGAGATGAAAGAAAACCGTGGTCAGACTTGATAGTGTTGCTCCTACTATGGTTACAGTTGGCTTGTGCTGTGTTATGGTGGGTTCTTTGACGCAACACAATGGGACCAGAGGGAGGCGAGAATGGAGAGGAGGAAGAAACGGGAGTTTGCTGTGCAACCTGACATTATTTGCTTTGTGGAAGGAGACTCCTGGGGACACTTGGAGAAGAGAGGAGAGGAGGGAAAGACTGGTGTTTGTTTTCCTAAGAGGCTGAGCTCTGTGTGTGGCAGAGAAGATCCAGCCTGTGGGCAGACAGACACGCGAGGAAAGAAAGGTGAACGGACAAGTGGAGATATGGAAGAAAGCAAAGGCTGACTGACAAGCAAACATGCAGAGGGATGAAGCGGACAGCCAGCCGACACTCCTCGCTGTCAGTGGGGTTTGTGGGCTCATCCAAGCAAACTCGAGAACTGTTAGTGAAGATGGACGGCTCTTTCTCGCTGCTTTTCACACTGACAGAACACAAAAACAGTGGGCTGGAGAGAAATCATATCTGCAGGCAAATCAGAGAATTTCAGTGTACAAAGCATTTCTGCAGCAACCGAACAGGAAGATGTGAGGCAGGGAGAACATGCAAACTGAGTGGAAAATTGAATTTCCATTTTCACTTTGCTATTTGCTCATTTTATTTGCCCTCTGACCGTTTCTACACCCTGTTTTAACCAGTTGCTAATTTAAATGTGTGCCTATTATTACACATGCGAAATGTTAGTCATTTATCTCTGGACGTGATTCATTTTCCTTTTGACCTTTTAGTTAAAATTTTGTGTGCACTTGGCTGATTGTTGCTGCAGCCTTATTGCATTTATGGCCTAATTCATGAAGCAGTAGCACAGTCCCCAGTGTGCAGGCACACATGCATGATTGCACGCATGGACACACACAGCACATCCACAGCTTTTACAGTGAGAGCGAGATGAGCGCTCTGCAGCGATGCCTCCCAGGTAATTGCAGTATCTGTTTCAACTGAGGGTGGTGATTTCTGATGGTGTGAATCGTTTTTGTTTTTTTCCTGCAGTTTAGCTCGTAATGCTGACGGGAACAGCATGCTGGGTGTACCTCTCTCCTGCTGAGCCTTCTGATTAAAATTTCAGATGTGTGATCTGTCGCTTTCCTCACCCAGTGTCCCGGCATCCATCAGAGCGCGGTCCCTTCTCTCCCACCTCCTGCCCCCGGCTGTCGTCGCTGGGAGGAGAGGGACAGCTGAGGGAAAGCGCTGACCAACAAGTTGTTGGTGATAAACACGTATAATAGGCTGTGTATTTTGTTGTGATTACACAGGAATTAGGCCACATATGGTTTTTGTGTAATGATGTCTCACACAGTAGCAGATGGTTTGTAACATGCTTAATGCCAGCATATGTGTGGAGTCATTTTAGACCCTCCCATTTTAACTGGACGTCTTTTTTCTTTGTACTCAGAGCTGCAAAGGGAGCGGAGCACGAATTAGCCCAACACCTTCTTATTCCTTTTATGGAAAAATGGGCAGATTTGATTCATGTAACGATAATGTCACTTTGGAAAACGCTGTCACTAAAGTCGTTTGGGCATCTTATTAGATTCTTGTTATTTCAATGAAATGAAAACAGCGGAGCAGGAAGTGGCTCGAAACGAGACCGGCTCAAGTTGGTCTGGCACGTTTCACCTTCCTCACGAGGAACGGAGGAAAAATACCAGAAGCAGTTTCGGGGTGATCTGTGTCTACCTTTGTTATGATTTCTTTTCCACGAGGCTCCGTTATTCCCGGGATACGCAGCGCTTTGCAGCGTGTTTCATTCTGCGTGCTTTTTCTAAACTTCAGGTTTCCATCGCCCCGTGAGGAAAGCACACTACCAGAGGCTGCAGACGCCATCGCATGTCTTTTCCTGACCGTCATGTTACAAACCAACGCATTCAGACAAATGACATCTTGTTGCATCCCAGGCCAGGTGCCTCCTTGTTACTCTGTGCTTTTGTTCTCCTAGTTTCTGTAAAGGGTGAACTAACTTCTAAAGCTTTATGTCAATTTAAAGTTAGACACCTGTCAAACTGACACTTCTCTCAAACACGCCTGCAAGACTGTTTTGTTGTTTTGGAAAAGAAGCCAGATCCAGAACAGCAACATGATTTCCTAAAGCTTCCCGACATCTTTTCCACACTTCAGAAGCCAACAGCATTACAGTTAAGCACTCAGTTATTAATATTGTGTTATCCAAGGCCGAAGAAGAAGATGTGTTTAATCTGAGTTTGTTTTTTCAAACCTGCCAAGTAGGGTTGGGCCATATTATACCGTTCACGGTAATACCGGTATAATGTTAGGCAACGATAGGAAAATGAAATATCGCGATAGAATGGGAGTAAAACGCACATGCGCAGTGCCTTTGTTTTCATACGCACATGGCCGATTGTTGAGTGAAACAGATGAACCAGAATTGGTTTGTAAAAATGGTGCAACTTCCGTGATGTGGAACTGGTTTGGTGTTTGTCCGTCAGATACACAACAAAGCACATTTTTTTGCAGAACATGCAAGCGGCCGTTGCCCATACGGTAAAAAAATATATTTTGAAATATATTTTGAAATATATTTCAAAATATACAAAAATTGGCCAAAAAATATATGCGCTAAAATACATTTCAAAATATATTTATATATTTTGAAATGTATTTTAGCGCATATATTTTTTGGCCAATTTTTGTATATTTTGAAATGTATTTCAAAATATATTTTTTGAAATACATTTCAAAATATATAAATATATTTTGAAATGTATTTTAGCGCATATATTTTTTGGCCAATTTTTGTATATTTTGAAATATATTTCAAAATATAATTGAAAATTAATTAAAAATCTTTCAAAAATATATTTTACCCTTCATATATTTCAGTCGAAGAAAACACATTCACATGTAACAACTGAAAATCTTTATTTGATATCTAAAACAAACACAGCATATAAATCAAGCTAGGAACATACATTATACAACTTTATTTTCATAACATTCTTAAAAATTGTAAAATTTTTAAAAAATAAAAATTATATATATATATATATATATATATATATATATATATATATATATATATATACACACACACACACACACATATATATATACATACATTTTACTATACAAAATGCAACTGCAACAAACACTTATAAGTAACGATACTGTGAATTTGATGTGAACTGCTATTAACACAATAAAAATGTGATCACTCAAAGATGTTTACTGATCAATAACAAGCAGAGGAATACACACACACATATATATATATATATATATATATATATATATATATATATAGATATATATATGTGGGTGTGTACGAACATAAAACATATTTAAAATGTAACTTTTTTTTTCTTTTCCAACAGTCTGAGTTCCCCCAGCTTTGAATTGACTGCAATCCCCAAAGCCCCTCTGGATACATTGGGGAACCTCTTCCTTACCGCCACTGTAACAAACAAAAGTCACAGTTCTAGTACTTTTATCAGAGTTAAAATAAAAACATGATTTAAATTAGCTAGCTTCATTTAGCAAACAGATATTTCCGTTTATAGAGATACAGATATATTTTCCACATAATTTTACCTTTTTTTTCCCCCTCGATGGAAAGTCTATCCAGTTCACATTACAGTAATACTAACACCCCTTTTGGTCATCTATCCTTACTCTCCATCATTCAATCTGTTGACCTTCTTTGTCTGAGTCCAACCACTTCAATGCTTCATCACCTATCTGTGCAATTTTTATTGTTGCAAAGTGAGTTACTTGTGCAGTATGCAATTTTAGATACACAGTCTTCACTTACTATATATGGCTGTCATGGTTTCTTTATCAAGGGCAGTTCTTCGCTCTGCGCCGATGTCTGTTTTGCTGTGTCCTCCTATAAAAAGCATTAACATTTGAGTGTCTGGCTAGTTAAATTTCCAAAAATCTGATCTTTGTTCATCTAAACATTTGAACTACAATATTATGCTTTTTGGTAAAGAAACTGGTGACAGAGAAGTAGGCTTTTTAAAGTACTATTAGCTAACCATTTGAACTGACTTTCAAAGCTGATTACCTTTTAAATTGCTGTGGATCAAAACCTCCAGTGGGAAGGCGGCCATTAGAAGAACACGCACCATTGAACCTGAAAATAACAAAAACAAACAAAAAACAGAACAATATATAGATACTGTTTATATAGGGTAATAAATCTCTTCTGAAGCAATATAGTTCATTTTGGGTGAAAAACAAAACATTCCTCTAAAATATATATACTGACATCAGCAATCAACATCATGATTGTAATTATTTCCTTTTTAGTACATCTACTGCTGTTTGCATGTGTCAAGCACTACGACTGTATCTATGCATATAAATTCACCATATATATCCAGCAAAAATGTTTTGTTATAGTCAAAAGGAAAACAAACAAAGGCATTCAATCAGAGGTGAGAAATTAATTGGGAATATGAATTATAGGTGAACTATTCTTTACCTACTAGCAATCAAGCTTCTTTAACCAAGAAGCTTGAAATATTTGAATGTAAAATAAAATAAATAAATAAATAATAATAAAAATAACATGATGTAATTAAAATGCACAACTTACATTAAGGAAATCTGCATTTGTATCCACAGGCTAAAAGTAAAACAGTAAATGTGTTAGTGATAGTACAGGTATTTTAAAAAAAAAAAAAAAAAAAAAAAGAGGCAGTAACTGTGACGCTTCTAGTGGGATGCTAAATGCAGAGATTTATATTTACAGTATAATACTGCATGTACGGGTAACTGTGTTGTGAACTGTAACTGAATATTAGAGAATCTCAGAGAAATTAAATGTATTTATTTTTTGAATTTATCAATCATAAAACCGTCTGTTTTGAAGGCCTGTTACGATAGCGACTTTTTGTTGGTCGGTATATTGCCCCATAAACAATTGCGACAAGTTATGTCATTGTCATTTTAAGACCATTTTATGTCTTTGAATGTATAATCATAATATAACACCATAATAATGCAAGATCTACACACTTTCAATTGACAAACCAACATCTAATTCTTAAAGTATTTAGATCATTGAAATTAGGAATCAAAATATTAGATACCTTAAAAACTTGAATAAATAGTAAATTTTCTAACAAATAGAAAACAATGTTATTTAATGTTATTGTTATGTTATCATTATATTTTATTTTTGTAAATATAATGGCGGATAAATTACATCATCAACAATTATTGAGGTCATGTACATGTATTGTGTGTTAAGTCGATATATCGATTATTGTGATAGGCCTACTGTTTTGGTATCATAACGAGCTTGTCAAACATGCATGACCACTAAACAATGTCTAAGCAGTAGTATTGGTCTGAATGACAACAAACATAACTAGTGTTTTGGAAAATCTGTTAGAAAACAGTTATTTCAATAATTATGATTAGCATGTGACACAGACACCGCATAAAAAACTACAACAACAAATACTTACTTTAGGAGGATGGGGGAGGGCAGCATGAGGTTGAGACTTTGACATCTGTAAAAAACAAATTCATGTATTACAAACAAGTCACTTAAAAATACATTAATGTGGCAGACTGTTCCCTGTTCAGATGCAGTGTATAAGTACAATCAGGGCTGTCACAACAATGGGGTGGGGCCAAGTGGCTGCAACCCTAGGTACAATGTGCAGGTATATATAATTACATATAATATATGTGAATAAAGCAAGAATCTGTTTAGGTTAGTCACTGTGCTGACTGATGCTTGCTAGGTTTATATGATTGCAAACTGCACAAAAACAACAACAGCAACAACATTAATGACAATGACAAACAAAATTACTTACATTTATGTAAATCTCACATTAGGAAGATCTGCATTCGATTTCATGGGCTGAAATAAATAGGCAGAAACATTACTGCTAAAAAAATAAAAAACAAAAACTCTAAAAAGCCTAAAAATGACTTAAAAAGCAAGGAAATGTGGAACATTGTAATTAGCGAACATTAATAAAGCATAACTGTTCTTTGTTTCTAACCTTGGTAAGTACTCTGTAGCCAGAAGGAGAGGTAGGATTTCTGTGAAAGCCAAATTAAATGTGAATAGGCTTTGATAGTTATTGAGAAGGCAGAATAATAAGAAAAGGCAAAAGTACGTCACAATATAATTAATTAAGTTACATATTTTGATTACCAAATTATGGAAGCGTGGAGCTGCCACCCAGGCAAAAGAAAAATAGAGCTGTATCACGTTATGACGTGAAATGTTTATTGTTCTAACATTATGCTTTTCATGTTTGTATAATATAATATCACGTTATTATAATATACATAATTGTCACGTTCGCACAATATTGTACGGACGTGATAATTATGTACATTTTTCGTACAATGTTGTTCAAACATGTTGTTCAAACATGATAGTATATTGTTAGAACGATAAACTTTTCACGTTATAACGTGATATACTTATATTTCTCTTTTGCCTGGGTGGCAGCTCTACGCTTCCGTTCCAAATACACGAGAATAAAGTAATATTATATGGGAAAAGGCACCTGCTAGCTTGATGATGGAGGCTTCTTAGACTGGCCACCCGCCTTGGCTTCTTGTCGCCACTCCACGAAATAAAGGTCCGTTTCCTCCATGCCGGCTAATTATTCATCCTCATTAAAATCTCGTATATGTTCAGTTGGCAGAATTGAGAATTTTACATCTTCCAACCACTTAATTAACGCGAACATAATCGGCTTGTTTCTTCCCGTCTCCTGTATCCGGCCGTTCCTCTCGCTGTCAGATTTCGCGCCTCAGAGACGTCGTTATTTTTCAAAAAAAAAAAAGAAGAAAGAAAGAAAGAAAGAAACAGCAACAACTACTAAAGAGAGTTTTTGCACGTTCATTGCACATTTGTGGGAATGTTTAAATATTTAATTTTTATTAATTACTTTTCATTATATCTTTATTTTTTAAACCACCGTGGCAGTGCGCATGCGCATACACTCCTGCACGCAAAGGGCTTTGGAGTTGACGTAATGTCGCAATGCATTGTGGGAGCGCAGCACCATCTTGGCAGGTCACGAATCAAAACAAGATTGCTACGAACCATTCTGAAACGTAGCTCAAAAGAAAATGACGGTATAGAGACAGATTCTGTCCAGATGCAAAGAGACGGTACTTGATTGTTGAAATGTGGACCCGTATGAAATATAGCCGTGGAGTAGAAACCCTGAAGACCAAACCGCTATTGACTTAGCATGATCTACTCTCATACCTTGTCTGTGGAGTCAGAGCATACACGGCGCACCAATTTCGCAATTATAAATCTCTGGAGGCGCACATCCAATTCACCAAGGACTGGGTACAAGATTTGGCTATTTTTAAGCCTCCACGTTGTGAGTACGCCGTCATTCAAGCAAAGGTAAGTCAGCTTGAGTACTGCGAGTAAAATGCGTTTGATTCCCCCCAGCATTCAAATTAGTGCTAGCAAAAATTCATTCGTGAGGGGGAAATTACAGTGAGAACATGTAGAGGCTCTGTTAGAGGGATAACATAGTGAGTTCAGTGCATTGATGTGACATTGTCCTGAAGGATTTAGTTATTCTTTATGGTTAAAGAAATTGCCCTAATTAATTCATATTTATTATAAATAATCCTAATTACACATCTTGCTTCCTTGTTTGTGTCCTGTGTCACTAAAAATACATTCTGTTTTAGTTTTATACATTGATTAATGACCTGCAGAATCTGCTTGTCATATTAGGTGTCCATAGTTGTCACTTAAAGTCGAACTTTATGTTTTCTCCCTCTTGAAAGTGATTACATCCTTGCATTACATACTTTAGATTCATTTTTTGCTGATAGGTTTCTAAAAAGAAACATGCAGATTTAGAATATAACATGCAGCGTTCTATAGATGGATACATAAAAACACTTTATTTGTTACATTTATGATAAATGGATTTGAAAGTAAATAAAACACATTTGTGTCGGACTTGGCTTATTAAAGTTCTTGTCTTTAAATGAACTTTGTCTGTGTGTGTGTTTTAGGTCCTGCACTCTTAAAGACTGAATTGCAGCATTGCAGCCACAGGTCATTGTGAGCATCACAGGGAAGGTTGAAGCCGCCCACTGCAGCTGTATGGCTAGAGTCGTGGAGACTTGCAGCCATGTCACTGCTCTTCTGTTTAATGTAGAAGCAACAGTGAGGATCTGTGGCACAAGGACTGTTACAGATGAACCTGCATACTGGGTTTTGCTGGGTAATATGACCAAGATACAGCCAGAGGTTGGCCATAAGATAGACTTCTCCTCTTCAGCTGCCCAAAAAAAAGGTTCTTGATCAAAACATAAACAGACCATTCGTTGTGACAGGTAAAAGAAGCCATCCTCAAAAAAGAAAAGTTCCACCTGCTACTGTGGAGGAGTTGGATCAACTGATGGGACAATATTTTTCCAAGCATAGTTCTGTTCTGAATAACCCATAATGTTTTAATTTAGGGGGCCATGTAAATACTTTGCATTTACTGAATATGTACTTACTAAATACCACTGTTCAAAAGTTGAATAAAGAAACAAAGAAATGTTTGCCTATTTTTAATTAAAAGCACTTTGTCGAACATCACATCAGTTACAATGTAGAAAAAATGTTATGTATAGTTTACAAATGACAAAATGTTCACATAAAATCATGACAGCATTTGTATAATATCACCCACTACTAGCATTCTGTAATTTACTGTCTCTTTTGAAAACTTATCACTACATAAACAGCACAAGACTTAAAAGTATTTAACAAGAGCATTTTTCCCTGGTTTTACTACCACACTGGGGCACATGTTCACCAAAACGCAGCAAACCTTTGCCATCTTATCCAGGAAGGTCACCTTTTTACCCTCACATGGAAGAAGTAATCTGATTGGCATGGTGGTATGTAGCATGTAGTTTGAAGCAGGGATTTCGTAGTGCCCCATGTGTAGTGTTGGAACCCAGTCAGGATTTGTTTCATTCATTTCATAGGCTGGTTTGTTGCAATAATGCCAAATAATTAGCAACTCTATAAATAGAAGGTAGTTCTGCATGTTTGTTCTAAGTTTGTGCTATTGAAAATAAAATTAACAGGCTATAAATAATAATATGAACTTATTTAGAACTTACCTGAATGAAAATACTGGAGCACACCAACAGATATCTGTGGCTGGTAGAGAACTGAATATCAGCTCGTCTCGCAGCTGCTATCCAGGCTAGACGCCTTCTTTTGGTAACATCCAACACATAAGCTCCCTCATGATGTTTCCAGGTGAGGAAACAATGAAAAGAGAGCCTGTTTTCAAGCTTATTCCTTTGTCGGTAGTGCAATCTAACATTACAACCGACCACACAGCAAGCATTTGTTTGGCCTGCTAATATGGCACCTTGACCAAAAATCCTGGCTACGCCCCATCCCGTAAGATCACGCTCCAGAGCCCTATTAACGTACGGATCTAGAAAGAAGACGCTGCATTTTTAACTCTGAGGGAGGTGGAGAATGAGCCTATTTCCAAAACAGTGGAGTGTGTTCCTTTAAGTACTAAATTGTATATATTGTCAAAAACTAAAGTGTACATAGCAGTTGTTGTATCTTGTTTACTGTATCACTGACAGATAATTTCAAAGTCAATGAACGCTACATTATAGTGAGATATTGTGTAATGTGAAATACTGTAAGCAAATGAATAAACAACCTAATTCGTGATAGACCTTTGACTCTGTTTTGTTTGAATCCAACTGTTTTTTGCAGATGTGCATAAAACATGTTACTTTTAGTATTGTTATCATTATCATCATTATTGCACTAAATATATTTTAAATAAAGGATACTTTGATATACATTCTACTGTAAGGTTGGAAATGTATTTTCTTCACCCTAAAATATGTTTTGAAATGTATTTTGGTTTGAAAGAAATATATTTTCAATTTCAAAAATATATTTTTTTGGAGCATCACAAATACAAAATATATTTACCATATATTTGAAATATATTTTGGCCAGGAAAAATGTATTTTTTTACCGTATGGGTGTTATTGTCGTATTTGTCGGACTAAGATGCCCTTAAATCTGGGAGTAATCTGGGTCCTAAACTCCGTATCCTTCAGGTCAAACGAACACTGCAGCATCACTTAGAGTTAAAAACTGTCTAAATTCTTTCATCTTTAATAAAACGATCAGCATTGCTGCTTTACCAGGTGTAACTATAAAGTTTAACTTCCAGGCATCCATGAAAACAAAAGTTATTACATTTAACGGAGTTAGAAGTTAGCAGGAAGCTAGCGGAAGTTAGCTCGCTAGTTTCGCTAGTTACCTAAGCATGATATAGCATGTTCTGACTGAGAGATTTCTGAAAAAAATCAAACGTACAGCTCTGCTATCACTTCCAACATAAATGAAGACAGGAAACTAAACAGCAGTGACGTTTGTAGGGTTACTGAAGTTGGGCTAGCTGGTATATAATGATGTGCTACGTGATCGCTAGCGACACAGCTATGTTAGCATAACATAAACAGTGAAGCTGGAGGACGAACACTAACACTTTTCCACTTATAAAAGTTAATGTGAAGGTTCTTCATGGTTAGAGACAAATGCAATCGCATGGCAGGATGCTGTAAACGGACCAAACTTCAGTCAGGAGAACAACTGAGATAATCCATCCACAATACGAGGTTAGTCATTAATATACTGCAACAACATGGGAATAGAGCAGCTGCCAGAGAATTCAACATTAATGAATCAATGGTACAGAAGTGGAGGAAGCAAGAAGAATGAGTTTAATAAAGTTTGATTTATCTGACTGCTTTGTTTCGCTTAATGTGCCTTATAATCCCGTGCACCTTATGGTCCGAAAAATACATACTGCACACTGCAGTTTAATGTTGCAAAGCACCTCTTTTTAACTTCAGTGGATATTATACATGGTTATGCTCAGTATATGTCAGCCTATTTCTACTGGAAATGCCTTTTGGTTAAACTTTCAGCAAGGAATTTGCATTTGCACTGTTACATTTTTATAAAGCTTTAATGTACATAAAAACCAGCTTCTTGTTTAAGTGAAAATAAATGGAAGGTTGTCTTTTTGCGCTAGTAATGTTGTGGAGTTGTATTTTGTCTCGCATCAATTATATCGTCAGTTATATCGTTATCGCAAATTTTCAAATATATATCGTGATAAATATTTTTGGCCATATCGCCCTGCTCTACTGCCAAGCTCAGGTCAAAGGCGTCTCTGTTCTGATCATGTGAACATCTTATGACGACTCAGCGAGTCGCCGCTGTGTGTTTTTGAATTATTCGAC
Source organism: Aulonocara sp. 'chitande type north' Nkhata Bay (assembly GCF_057382095.1). Taxonomy (NCBI): domain Eukaryota; kingdom Metazoa; phylum Chordata; class Actinopteri; order Cichliformes; family Cichlidae; genus Aulonocara; species Aulonocara sp. 'chitande type north' Nkhata Bay. The sequence continues at coordinate 1,916,831 of NC_141353.1, forward strand.
TGTTAAACTGTTAGTTTGATTAGTAACTTGGAGTACGAGAGGGAACGAAGCCTCGACCAGAAGAACTGATGTTAGTGCTGAGTTGATAAAGTTTATGGAGGGTGGAATGATTATTGTACTTGCTGATAACACTGAGTGTGATTGTCGACGGCGGGGTCCTCCACGACTTCATGCTGTTGCTCATTAATATTACTTTGGCTATCACTGTGACGGGTGTTCTCTCTGTTCGAACTGGTCATCGACTGATTGATTTTAACTCTGCGTGGCAGGAGACAAAAACACCTCCTGTCCTGTGTGTGTGTTTCTGTCAGGGAGATGATGCAGAAATGAAGCCTGGACATGTGATCGTGCTGAAACCTTTGTTCACAGACAATAAGATGTCTTTAAAGTGATAAAATGAACATAAATGTGCACCTAAAAACAATACCATAACACCGCTCGAGATAGAGCATGTGCAGGCAGCAACACATTTGTGTTTGCTGATTGATCTAATGGGATTGGTCTGTAATTCTTTCACTGAAAGGGGCTTTATTCTTTGATTGACCTACGTGACACATTTTCACAGGTTTAGTCGCTGCCTAAGTAGGCTGTCAGCATTTCGGGGTAATTAACACGACTCGTTTGATCTGCTGATGCAACACATTGTTCAAGATTACATCTGCTGATTTGGCAGCTCCTTTTCAAACAGGAGATGTTAAACAAGTTGTGCACCAACTTGTTGTCAGGCTTGCATTAGAGGAGCCATTTCCACATGAGCGCTGTTCCAACATTTGTGCACATGTGATCTGCATGTGTGCAAATGTCTGTCTCAGTGAAGACCATTACTGTGCAAACTAATCGAATACATAAGAGTAACACAGGTGAGTGGCTGGTGCAGTGGTCACGTGTCACGCCTCCTATAAAGCATTTGGTGCCAACAAATTTCTGTTGTTACGTTTGCGACTTCAGAAGATGCTGCGACCGCTAGTTCAAACATCTATAGACCGGTGGTTTAAATAGGCTTTTTTATATCTCAGCTTTCGTCTATGCCCTTGATATTTCTCCCCTTAATTAACGTTGGGTCAAGACGATCGAACCTAACACAGCTGATGCAAAGCAACAATGGCAGATCTAGTGTTACACTTCTTATCAGCGTTAATTATCTTCCTCAAACCGCAGCTGTGGTCCTGCCAGAGTGGAACACGAGTGGTGTCGGCGGTGCTGTCTTGCATTATGGCGATAACCTGCAGCGCTAACACACCTGTAATTGCAGTGTGACTGGAAATGCTTTACGTCTGGATTAACAGGTCATTTTCTATAATCTGACACTGCTAATTATGCTACAGTCATGCAGTTGTTGAGCAGCACGCTGAATCTCATCACTCTGTAGTGTTTGAAATTGAACAATTAATGTCACAGTAAAGTTTTTGCGAGTGTTTTGAATTTGCAGTGCAAAGATTTATACGCACGTTTAGACACTCAGATTTGGAGGTTGCAGACCGTGACCCTGACCGCTGTTTTGGACAGCTGCACTAAGCAGAGGGGCAGTGTTAGCCTCCCACTCTGTTTCCTCATGATTCAGTTTACATGCTTTCAACGACAGCACCGAGTTGCCACCATCACTGAGCTGTCCTCCTTTCAGCTTCTTTTTCATTTCTTCTTTCCATCAGGTCGAGTGGTGTCAGTGCAAACAAGCCACTAAGATTATATTGCGCTAATTGGCAGCACTGTGATCATTAAGAGCTCATAATCCCTGAGCAACTATTGCTTTTTATGATAAGCATTTGGTTTGCCTCATTACAATGCTGCTTACATTGTGTGTGTGTGTGTGTGTGTGTGTGTGTGTGTGTGTGTGTGTGTGTGTGTGTGTGTTTCTCAAGTGGAAATTCTCTGTGGGTAGTTTAATTATGCCTGCAAGGAGTGGAGAACGTCATGGGGCCATCCCGAAGACGGCGACTCTACCATTCCTCTTTCATCCAGTCGCGTTATAATGATAACGATATATATCGTGATATATTAGCGCTGTCAGCGTCAATCTCCTTAAAATGACGTTAACGCCATTACCGCATTAAGGCGGTAAATATCCGGTAGTGAGTTATCGCGGATCGCCCCGTGCGTGGGGCTGCACGGCGTCAACGCATTGGCACGGTTAGCTCATTAACGCGTTAGCGCCGCTTGATATATATCTATATGTCAAAATGACTGAACAGTATAAAATTCCATTTTACGAACATTTATTGTATAAAACATTTTTTTAATTTAAATTACAAAGCTTTTCAAATAAATTTTAAGATGTAACAGCTTTTCCAAACAATGTAACACAACATTTTTAAATAACAAATAAAAATGAAGATAAATATGCAAACATTTTTGAAAAAAAAAATACAAGTCAAATATCAGTAAAACACTAAATTCTAAGTTGTTTAAAATAAAGTGCAAAACGTGCCTTTGGAACAGACCTGTTGGTGTTAGGGCCTCCTTTCTTCTTTCCACCTGACTGACTGGGCGTTTGTGGGGGGCGCAGTTTTTGGCTTTCCTCATATTCGTCTCTTCGCTGTTACTGTCGCCCGGCATCATTTGCAGATGATGTTTTTCTGCTCAACGTCCGACTGCTTAAACCCAAACCAGGTGCACGTGAGCGACGTCGCACCGGTCTTCTTCATGAGCACCTCCTCCTCCTCCCCACGTGTAAGCTGCGCGCTTGCAGCTGCTGTGATACTTCGACCAAAACAGGCGCAGCTTGGTGACGTCATCAACATGCAGTAGAGCGGCATAGTCAAAATCTCTACGGTTGACCAAATTCATTCGTTTCTACCGTATACCGTTTATACCGCCCACCCCTACTGCAAACATTTAAAGGGCCACAGCCCCCCCATGCTTCTTCCATGTGTTCTGCTGCAGTGGTGCTGTAGAAGTACACGTGGCCTCTGCATGTTTCATCAACAGCGGTTCAGTCAGGTTCATGGATATTTGGGGACTGAGTGCAGACTTTCAGCTTCAGGGTGCATTAACTGTTTATTAACGTCTTTAACACTCCTTCCAGTTCTTCTGTGGTGGTATGGTGTGTTATCTGCCACCTCTGTCATCAGTTTTGCCAGTAACCGTGATGCTCAGTGCTGTCAATAAGGCCATGTCCACACTAATATGTTTTTGTTTGAAAACGCATCTTTTTCTCTCCGTTTTGGCCTTCCGCCCGCACTGAGATGGCGTTTTGAAAACGCTCTCCAAAGCGGCGAAATGTATAGTTGTCAAATAGCGTGGACGCGGAGCGTTTTTAGACGATTCGTGTAGACGTAGCCTAAGTTAGAAGTCATTTTTGATTAAATGTTATGTAAATACTACATTAAAAGATTCTTTTTGTAGTTGACTGTAACAGTTTTTACAGCCCGAGCTCACACACTCATGTGCTCCGTTTTAATGAGATCATTGGACGAGGGCCTGTCCGCTAAAGTAGCCGCCGAGCCGCCGTTCCTTTCACTTTCTTTCATGTGTGGAATGTGTTTCATACAGCAGCTGTGTTCTCCCTCAGCGGTGACAAAGGGTCATCCCGCTATGATGAAAACAGCTCAGCAGCATGAGTCTCCCGTTTCTGTCTCACCCCAGGCTCTGTAACTCTTCTAAAGACACAAACAGCTCTTTCGCCTCATGGGGACATTTTAATGGCTGCAAACCACACATCCATCTCCTCCTACATGTCACCTTCAAATAGGCTCGGAGATGGCGAGGGACAGCAGATGCATGAAGAGGGGAGCTCGCTTGCTTTTGTGCGTGCACGTGTCTGTGCGTGTGAGCAAAAACAGGAGCTGCCCGGGTAGATTTTTCATTCGCAGGCCCTTCACCCCTGGCAGTCACAACAGAGCGTTTCATCTTCCTGTTCATTCATCTTGGATACATGGAGCCACAAAGAGCAGGGAAGCATAAATAATGCACTTTATACCACGAGGCCCCCAGACGCTCTAACAGTTCACGTGAGCTATACAATTCATGCAGTTGATGATGCATTGGTGCTGTTTATGGCTGACCGGCATGCATTGCTCTATCACAGGATCCAGCGATAGCTGTGTTTTTAATAGCATGTGGAAAAGCAGTAATGTGTGCTTTGTGTGAACACGGGCCTGTGCTTACAGCCTTGTAGGAGCACTAACTCGGTTCGTATCATTCAGAGTTTGTCCCTTATGTTGCCATCAAATAAAAATATCTGTTTTTCATTTGACATTTTGGGCGCAGAGACACTCGAAGGAATTCAGCAGTGTGGGAGGGATTGCCAGATGACTTTCTCAGAGAATCAATCACGTTGTCAGCTGCTCAGCTGGCAGCTTTATTGGGACTACAGTGTTTGAGATCTTCTCAGATAACAATGATGTGAACAGTTCATAAAAATATGGGATGACAGTGAACGTGGAAAAGGCAAAGGCGCTACTTTTTATTTTCCCTTTTCTTTTATCTTTAATGTTTCTGGCCAACTTTTATTTATGGTGCTGTATAGCATCGTGCTTTTGAGCTTTAATACTGTGCTTGAGTGAGATAAATGAAGTCTGGATCTACCAAACATATTACCGTATTTTTTTGGACCATAAGGCACATTAAGCAAAACAAGACAATCAGAGAAGTCAAACTTTCCTCAACTCATTCTTCCTCCACTTCTGTACCATTGATTCATTAAAGCTGAATTCTCTGGCAGCTGCTCTATTCCCATGTTGTGACTGAAGTTTGGTCCGTTTACAGCATCCTGCCATGCGATTGCATTTGTCTCTAACCATCAGGAACCCTCACGTTAACTTTTATCAGTGGAAAAAAGTTAGCGTTCATCCTCCAGCTTCACTGTGTTTATGCTAACATAGCTGTGTCGCTAGCTACCACGTAGCACATCATTATATACCAGCTAGCCCAACTTCAGTAACCCTACAAACGTCACTGCTGTTTAGTTTTCTGTCTTCATTTATGTTGGAAGTGATAGCAGAGCTGTACGTTTGAATTCTTTCAGAAACCTCTCAGTCAGAACATGCTATATCATGTTTAGGTGGAAGCTAGCGAGCTAACTTCCTGCTAACTTCTAACTCTGTTAGATGTAATAAATCCTGTTTTCATGGATGCCTGGATGTTAAACTTCATTGTTACACCTGGTAAAGCAGCAATGCTGATCATTTTATTAAGGATGAAAGGATTTAGACAGTTTGTAACTCTCAGTGATGCTGCAGTGTTCGCTTGACTTTGGGACCTGAAGCTGAAGGTAGTGATGTGCGGATCGATACTGAAATATCGATTTCTCTGATACCAGTCATTTATGTTTTAGAATCGATTCTCATCTTAAAATATCGATATTTTAGTAATTTAGGGTAGATTTGTAGTTTATCATTAACAGGAACACAGTGGAAAGAAACTACATCATTCGGATTGTCTGCCCTGGAAGGAACTACTTCCTCTTCCGCCTTTTAGTCATGTGTGAAATACGGCTGTATAAATGTGTCCAGCGTGGCGTGCACACTCAAAACAGTGGCTGAGCGTAAATGGAGTTGTGTGTGGACATATTTTACCTTCACAAACAGCCGAGACGCGGTTTGCGATACATGTGGCAAGACAGTGAGGTGTTGTGGCAACACCACTAACCTCGTCAAACACCTCAAAGTAAATCATATCACAGAATATGGCGAACTGAAGAGGAGGAGAGGACAAGGACAGGTGCTGCTGGGCGAGACAGACGTCTCTCACGGAGTCCTTTAGTGCTGCAGGCAGGCAACATGCTCAATAGCGCACAACTTCAGGTTTTTTATTTCTATATGATAATTCTCCATTGTTAAGCACTAATCTAATATCCTGTAATCATTATGAAGCTATAATTTGAGATACATTAAAAGATACAATAAATAGGTTTTTGTACAAAGTATCGGCTCAGTATCGTTGATACCACCCTGAATTTTACTTGGTATCAGATCGGAAAGGAAATCTGTGGTATCCCACATCACTAGCTGACGGACCCAGATTCCTCCACGAGGCTCCTGACTACAGCCGTAATGCTCCAACAACCCATCAAGCGGTGCGGCTTCGTAGCTTAGCAAAGTCATGCTAAAACATTTTTGTCAGATCTTTGAGCACCGTGTAGCACATAAAACCGGTTCAGTAAGCACGACCAGAATTCATACATAAGGCGCACTGTCGATTTATGAAAGAATTAAAGGATTTTAAGTGCGCCTTATAGTGCGGAAAATGTGGTTTATAAGTTTTAGTACAAAGCAGCACTTTGCAGCTGATTAAGTTTTTCCAATTACACGTCACAGAATAAGAGTTTAACATGTTTATAAAAATCCGAAAATCTGACCCTTAAAAATCCTCACGTCTGCAATCAGACACGTGTAGTGCTGCTGTAGGTGAGAAACTGCAAAAAAGCATGTACAAAAAATTAAAATGCATATATGCAAATTAATATTTAATTTATTTTCTTTTAATTTGTCACAAGGTTCAATAATCAGTCTAGTTTAAATAAGATAATTTTCTCTTAATTATTTCATGGGTTGACAGGAATTATATTTGCTGTATGAGTCTCTGCCACATCTGTGGTCATCCAGCACAGGAAATGATGTCATTGTGTGAGTGATTTCTGATATCAGCTCGAGACAGTCATGTTTCCCTGTAAACGTGAACATGTTTTCATGCTGTGAAACAGGAATCCATGCTTGTAACTTGTTGAAAACTGTAGCTTGAGCATTAAATACGAGGACGAATCTCATGTTTTAAAGCTGTACGCTCACAGTGATGCATCTGTCATGTTTCAGTGTGGATGCTTCTTCCCACAGTGTGTAAATCCACAAACTTGCACACGCGTCATATCTGATTCATTGCTCATTTGCTTGTCCTCACATTTAGAGAGCTGGCCCAGCCCTGCTGGCTCGCTGACACTGTTCTGTGGTGGCGAGTGTTTGTGTTTACCTTGGCAGACGGCGCTCTGCTGCAGGCTGATGGGACCTGACTGTCTGGATTTGCAGGAGGGCCTTCCATTTGTCTTCATCAGGGACTGAGCCCAGATAATGAGAAGGGATTGCTGCGGCAGAAGTGATTAGTTGAATTAAAAGGACAATATTACTTAATTAGAGGATCCACATCTGGTAATATTATGGTCTGTGACAGTCCAGTATCTTGTTTCTGCATACAACTGCCAAATATTTAATCTCCAGTTTAAATGGGTTAGCCTTAAAGGGAATAAACCACTGAGGTCTCTGCTGGGCTTTATCTGCCAAAGTGTGCTGGGTTCTTAACAGAGGTTTTGATTATTAAGAACGGGTGATTGGCTGGTCCTGGTTCCAGATTGTAAAGAACAAAGTATGTTTGTTGTGTCACATGAGGCGGTTATGTGTGAAAATTACAGCTAATAAATAAGCTGGTAGTGTCAGTCATGTTGCTCATCGGTCATGACGGGGGGGTGTTAGAAGTGTGGATTCACTTCATCAGTTTGAAATGCATTGTGCATTTAAAGGTCGTTGTATGTAAACGGGGAAAAACGGCGTTCTTTATATAAGAAGCTCGATGTAACAAGCCGCCTGCTATTCTTACTAAAAATGTTACTGTGTTACTCGAGTTATTGAGACTTAGGTACATGACACAAATGTCATCCTAGTGTGGAGTTCAGCTGAAAAAGCCTCATATTAATTTGAACCTTTTTATTTTTAAATGATGTATAACACCAAAAAAAAAGCACCTGAGCAACTATTTAAATTTTCATTATCTATACACATTAGAAAAGCCTCATCTGTGAGTATTGTAAGGTTGCCTATCGACGATCAACGATAGGTTGAGGCTAGAGCTGGGCGATAGAACGATAACGATATGTATCGCGATATAACTTTTACTCGATAGAGAAATTAAGCTATCGCGATAGACCTCGCCGCCCTTGTCCTCTTTAAAAAAAAAAAAAAAAAAAAAAAAAGGTCAGCCAATCCAAATTAAGTAGCGCAGAGCCGAACCAATCACAGCCGCAGCGTCACGTCGCGTGACTTGTTACGTACAGCACAAGTGCCAAGCCGCACGTGTGTTTGTTTGGGAAGCAGCCAGCGGGTAATGGAGGAAATGAGTGCGCCGACTAGAAAAATCAACCGAGCGTGACCGAAGAGAAAACAGATGATGGTTCCAACGCTGGAGAGATTGTCGAACGGAAGAGCCATAGAAGCTCCGTAGTGTGAAGGTATTTCGGCTATTTCAAGTCTGACAAAAACAGAGTAGCGTGCACTGTAAATTGTGCTGAAAGCAAGTCTGGAAATACAATAAACTGGTGCATGCGTCACACTGTGCGCCACGTTATTGTTTCGGTGAAATGAATTTCTACAATACTGTTAATTCTACTCTCTGCAGTGTTTAAATGCTTACATATACACACAGTTACTGTCCCTCCACACATACGACTCGGTTCTGCTTCTATGCCCCAGCTTTGTTTACTTTTTCCCACCGAGGCTTCTAGACTTCTGATTGGCCAACATTTCTGCACGGTTAGGAATCTAGCGCCACCTGCTGCTTTGGCATGTTCATAGCAGCGTTTTCCTTCATTTCCGCCTTTATGTGTGGACGGGATTATTTTTTAAAACGAAAACGGAAAATCTCCGTTTTCAAAAATACCCGTGTACGTGTGGACGTAGCCTCAGTCTCTGACTGGAAGCGCTAATTCGTCATTCGGCTTTTGTCAGACTAAAGTAACTGTTAAAACTGTTTGAAAAGCTCAGCTATACAACAAGGAGAGATTGAGAATTTCCTTTTAGTTCTCAGTTTATTTGATATTGACAAAAGTTAGTCAGTTTTGTCTGTTCTTCTGTAAAACAAACTAAGATTTATTTTTAGAATTAATATTTTGTTTCTAAGTGGAATTGACAGTTTAGTCTGTTTTGTTTGTTCTATTTTGAAACTTAAACGCTTTAGCGGCTGCCTTTTGTGTAGTTTGTAATATTTGCCTTTATTTATCTGAAAAAGTCTCATGTTCCTTAAGTACATCTACCCTGTTGAACTTATTATGGGAAATAAATATTTAAATAAAAACAAGCTGCTGATTATTTCACATTTTACTTGTGAGCAACGGCACATTTAAATCTTACAAATATAGTTATTTGGCTTATATCGTGATAGATATCGTTATCGCCTGAAATGAAAAAAACATATCGTGATATGAAAAAATCTCATATCGCCCAGCTCTAGTTGAGGCTATCGTCGATCGATTTTACAAGGGCGAGTTATCTGTCCATGAGTACGTTTGCTAACAATGTTGGTTGAAGCTAACAGAAGCAGTCACCAGAAATGTTTTAAGATCCTCAGAGTGCAGCAGCGATTCATTTACTCAAACTCAGAACAGAAAGAACGACAGCAGCCTGTGTTCAGGAAAAAACATTTTATTGAAATGAAAACCCACAGTGGTGCGGAGGGAAACTGGCTTCTTTTTTCCACTATAACCGTGTTCATCTGTCTGACACTCGACCAAACAACAAATATGTTAAAAATCAAAATGTCTCTTCCAGCAAACATTAAAAAAATCTCTGAGCTAATGTTAGGTCTTTTGTGCGATTCGGCGAATCTCAACTAAATAAATAAATAATCCAAAAAGTAGCTACATAAGAAACAAACGAGAAAAGAAGGTCAAATATTCCCTCCAAACCAAATTTATAAAAACATCCATCGTGGGCCACATCACAGAGGGAATTTCTTAATTTTAATCTCCATATTTGCTGGAAGCATCGACCATTTTCTCATTTGTTATTTTGAATCAAGCACTCAGTCATTCGATGATGAGCTCGTTTTCACGCTGATGTCAAAGTCGCTGCTGCTACGGTCTAAAAATGCACATCGACTAAAATGTACCTAACGTTGTGCAACAGTTGGCTTTCACAAAGCACTCACCTGGACCTCTCTATCCGTGCAGGTGTGAACATCTTGTTGCGCTGCGTTGTGTTCACGCACATGCTCGAGGAAATTAGCATACCAAGTATCATCATCGCTCTGCTGAGGTCACGACCCCACAGACTGCATGGAGACTATAAAGAAATACCAGGCTGCTGAAAGTGTTTGTTCTGCTGGCGTGTCCCTCGGAGAGCTGTGCCGATGTGAATCATTCCCATTAAAATGTCCTCTCCGTGTTGGTTTCTGTGGGCTCGAGTGGGTGAACCCTGCACTGTTCAGGTTCAAGTGATTTCACGGGCCTGGCTCGATGTAAATTCACTTGGTTCCAAGACAAACGCAGGTAATGAGCTAGATCCAGCTGAAAGCAAAGACATGGTCTGTGTCATCGTTCCCACCCACTCGCTTTTGTGAGTGCTTTTAGTGGCTGCTGTGGTGTTTGTGTTCAGCTGGTTGAGTGGGGGGTGTGGAGGGCTGGGATTCTCTGGTTAATCCACTCTTAAGGCATCTATTGGTCCATCTCACGGAAGAGAGGATATTAAAGCGTCCCTCTCTATCGTCTTTCTTTCTTCTCGCTCTTTGTTTTCGTTCTTGCTTGTAGGAAAATCAGCTCTGTGCTGTCGAGCCTGCACGATCGCTGATTGATTTCTCCTCTGTTTTCAATCTGTCTGTCAGCCAAGCTTAGCGTTCCTGCCTCCCAGTCCATACAGTCGTTACGTTCCCACTCTCTGCCGGCTTATAAACCCACTGTGTCTTTCTGCAGGAAATTTGCTTTCGGCAAAGCAATATTATTTAAATGGACTGAAGCATTAGCTCTTCAAAGAACCAGAGCCTTTGTTTGACTTCAGCGCAGACACGAGCTCGCCCCCCAGAAAAACCAAAGAATAGTTTGGTGTTTTTTTTCATGTTAAAGAGTCGAGTAAAAAACAACTGAAAACTATTCACGTTGTGTTGTGACTGTATCTCGTGGGGTTAGGATGCTGCTATGTCTACAAACCAGTGTATAAGCGCATGCTAATGTGCATTTCCTGCCACAGTATGTGTCTCCATGACCAACTTTTGCTGTGATGATGCATAAAAATCCACAATGCATGTAGAAAAATGAAAAGAATATCATCCATGCAATAACTGAAAAACCCCTCGTGATACAAAAAGGACTTGTTATTAGGCAAAACAACAAAAGTACCACATTATTCACTTTAAGTACTAAAGTAAGTTTGGCTGTCTGCACCACAGATGAGCCCTGTTTACTGTAAATACCTGTGAAAAGGTGAGCGCTTGGATTTGTTCTGTCCTGCGTGGTTGTCTCTAGTTCTTTGTATTTAAACGTGTGCTTTATTTAAATTGAGGTGGTTACACACAGGAAGTGCTGGCGTTGCTTCAGTGTGTGTAGGATTTCCAGTCCTGCACTGCTGGAACATAAATATTGCAGTACTGAATCACTCTCAGCATGTTGTCGCTGCACAACTCTCAGCATTAGTTGCATCTCAGGTTCTTGAACCAAAGCTGCTGAAATGGTGACGACCCTGCAGAGGCAAGTGAGCGCCTGTATATTAATGTTGTAACAGAGAGCTGATTGCACAAGGTTTTGTTCTGGGTACTATCTTATATGTAAAGTTAATAATAAAACGTATTAGTTAATGGCCTTAAATTCTTGGTGTGAAATTGTTCAGTTTCACGATGTTTGATGTGATCGGCTTTATTACGGCAGTAAGTCCCTAAAATCCACAACGCTTAGTGATGTTTCATGTAGGTTTTTTAAACATGTGGCTGAAATTGCCATTCCCACACTAGGATCACGTTACTTGCCACATCGAAGGATGTAGAATTTCAGTAATTATCAGCACCAGTTTTAATTGTTAACTTTCAGCAGTCATATGATAGGTACTGCTAATGAAACTGAAGCTGCTCTGCAATAAAGTGTTCAAATAAAGTACCACGCTCTGTGAACGAACAAAAATGCATCTACACAACAAGACGCGGCATCCTTTCTGACCAGTAGATTAATGAGCCACAGGGAATTATAAAATATAGCACACCTTTAGCTTCTCTTCTTGTACTCTGCCCCCTGCTGTGCAGAAAGCCGTTAGCTTAAAGATAATTTCCATCTCCCTGGATGTTGCACTGAGACGTGGATTTCACAGAAAAAATGTGGTGAGAGGAAAAGATCCTGCGATGGAGTTTCTACTGATTGAATGGCCGTTATGTTGCAACATTTTATGTAGAGTCATAACTACAGCAACACAACCTACTGCGTCTGTGTCGAGATTTGCTCTCAGAAATGTCGGGGAATTGCTGAAATTGCTTTCTCTGAAACCAGACTGCTTTTGGTACGTTTCTAGTTGTTCCCTGGAAGTGATCTCAGCAGTAGCAGCAATGCTCTCGGGGTGTCTGGGGTAACCGCTTTGTGGCAATTTCCACATTTAAAGATGACACTGACTGTTGTTTCCATCCGTTTGGCTGAACAACCAGTTAGATGTGCAAACCAGGAAGTGCCAACTGGGAAAGTAAAGATGCAGAAGCTGAACATAAATACACGTCCATAAATGCAAACACGGCTTCATGACACTCATCTTTGATCCAGACGGATGTCAGTGTGAGCTGTTTCAGTCACATTTAACCTGAGAATGAATTTTGTGTCATTTCTATACAAAACGTAACACAAGAATGAAAAAAGGAACACGAATCTGTTTAACCTGCAACACAGTTTTTGTTTTTACAAAGTAAAACTTGAGTCTGTCCATCGTACGGTCAGACTCAACGCACAGACGCTCCACGGATCGGTTGTTAAGCCTAACGTGGGAACGCTTTACAAACATTCGGAGATGAACTCACACTCTTGCTTTACTTCTCTGGGATCGCTTGCTGGGACATGAAATGCTGGTTTGGCAGCACGCGGGCGGCTCCAGATGCTTTCAGTGTGAACTTCAGACCGTCGACAGGCTTCGCACACAACAGCCGCTCTATCACGTGACGCATACTGCACCGATGCATTTCTCCCCGATATCCGATCCAGTGCTTTAGGTCGGGATCGGACCGAAACTGTACATCCAATCGGTCCATCCCTAATTTTTATTGCACAAAAAGAGCACAGGTGTGTTACACTGCTAACTGTGGCAGCTCTTCACAAACATCTGCACAGCAGGTCCAAGCAAGCTCTCGCATCGCCAACACATTCAGGAGGTCACTAAAGAACCCAGAGCAGAACCTAGAACATCTAAAGAACTGACGGCCTTACTTGTCTCAGTTAAGGTCAGAGTTCAACAGTAAGAGAGAGACCAGGCGAAAATGGCATCCATGACGCTTTCAAGGTGAAAACCGCTGCTAACCAAAAACAGCACAAAAGCATCTGGATGAGTAAACTGGACTGACAAGACGAAAGCGGAACTTCCTGGAACGCTGTTATATCTGCATGAAACGAACAAAGCCTTTCATACAAAGTCTGTTTGTCTGCTTCAGGAACTGGATGATTTGTTGTAATTGATAGAACCACGAATCCTCTCTAATGTCAGTTTGTGGCCTTAACAAAAAAAAACAACATGAAGTGGTTTTGAAGTGGCTCAGTCAAAGTCCGGACTGAAATCCAACTGAAATGCTTTCCTGCTCTTAAACCTTCCAGTGCAGCGTAGTTCAAACAGTTTTGCAAAGAAAAGTGGGCCAAAATTCCTCAGCAGGGGTGTGAAAGAAGTGAGCGAGTTATTGCAGTTGGATATGGTTAAAGTAGAGCTGGGCGATAGAACGATAACGATATGTATCGCGATATAACTTTTACTCGATAGAGAAATTAAGCTATCGCGATAGACCTCGCCGCTCTTGTCCTCTTAAAAAAAAAAAAAAAGGTCAGCCAATCCAAACTAAGTAGCGCAGAGCCGAACCAATCACAGCCGCAGCGTCACGTCGCGTGACTTGTTACGTACAGCACAAGTGCCAAGCCGCACGTGTGTTTGTTTGGGAAGCAGCCAGCGCGTAATGGAGGAAATGAGTGTACCGACTAGAAAAATCAACCGAGCGTGACCGAAGAGAAAACAGATGATGGTTCCAATGCCGGAGAGATTGTCGAACGGAAGAGCCATAGAAGTTCCGTAGTGTGAAGGTATTTCGGCTATTTCAAGTCTGACAAAAAACAGAGTAGCTGCACTGTAAATTGTGCCGAAAGCAAGTCTGGAAATACAATAAACTGGTGCATGCGTCACACTGTGCGCCACGTTATTGTTTCGGTGAAATGAATTTCTACAATACTGTTAATTCTACTCTCTGCAGTGTTTAAATGCTTACATATACACACAGTTACTGTCCCTCCACACATACGACTCGGTTCTGCTTCTATGCCCCAGCTTTGTTTACTTTTTCCCACCGAGGCTTCTAGACTTCTGATTGGCCAACATTTCTGCACGGTTAGGAATCTAGCGCCACCTGCTGCTTTGGCATGTTCATAGCAGCGTTTTCCTTCATTTCTGCCTTTATGTGTGGACGGGATTATTTTTTAAAACGAAAACGGAAAATCTCCGTTTTCAAAAACACCCGTGTACGTGTGGACGTAGCCTCAGTCTCTGACTGGAAGCGCTAATTCGTCATTCGGCTTTTGTCAGACTAAAGTAACTGTTACAACTGTTTGAAAAGCTCAGCTATACAACAAGGAGAGATTGAGAATTTCCTTTTAGTTCTCAGTTTATTTGATATTGACAAAAGTTAGTCAGTTTTGTCTGTTCTTCTGTAAAACAAACTAAGATTTATTTTTAGAATTAATATTTTGTTTCTAAGTGGAATTGACAATTTAGTCTGTTTCGTTTGTTCTATTTTGAAACTTAAACGCTTTAGCGGCTGCCTTTTGTGTAGTTTGCAATATTTGCCTTTATTTATCTGAAAAAGTCTCATGTTCCTTAAGTACATCTACCCTGTTGAACTTATTATGGGAAATAAATATTTAAATAAAAACAAGCTGCTGATTATTTCACATTTTACTTGTGAGCAACGGCACATTTAAATCTTACAAATATAGTTATTTGGCTTATATCGTGATAGATATCGTTATCGCCTGAAATGAAAAAAACATATCGTGATATGAAAAAATCTCATATCGCCCAGCTCTAGGTTAAAGCAACGTTTGCAGCGAAGGGTGGAACAACCAATCATTGGGATGAGGGGGCAGGTAGGTTTGGAACGAGTAGTGTTACAAATTACTGGGTAGTATTTCAATAACAGAAAGCATTACTTTTAACAAAATGTGTAATAGATTACTTTGTTGAGTACTGACCCAACACTCCATGGGAAACCAGACCTCAGGGGTAACAAGAACAAACCATTTGCACTACAGTGACCTGGTTACCGTACAGCAGCCACATCCTGTAAGGTGTGTGGGAGTGACTTATTCAGACGTCTGGGCCCTGTTTCAGGAAGCCGGTTTAGTGGAAAAACTGAGTAAGTATACCCTGAGTTAACGAAAACTCTGGGTTTTCGGTTTCACAAAGCGAGTTCAGCTGCAGCCTGAGTGAGTCACTATGACGACACACTCCGTGAAGCTAACCTGCCCCCTAGCAGGTTTACTACAACTAACCCTGACTGTCTCCGCCCCTTTGTCGGAAACCTGACAGTAGGAAGTGTCGGACATGGCGTGTCCCTTCCTTGAAGAGCCAGTAGATCGTGAAGCCCAAATTCTCCGCAGAGCTCTCCGCCGGGAGAGAGTGATCAGAGCGCGTTTGGACATTTTATCATTTCCTGATGATTTTCTGTGCGAACGTTACCGTTTCTCAGCACAATCTATAATTTATTTGGATAACATCCTCAGGCCATATATTACGCATGTGACACATCGCGGACATGCTCTCAGTTCATTGCATATTATTTGTATTGCACTTCGGTTTCTTGCAAACGGGAGCTTTCTGTATAATATTGGTGACGCTGAGCACGTTTCCAAGGCTACCGTCTGTCGGGCAGTCAGGAATGTTACAGTTGCACTGAAACGTCTCCTGTACTCGTTTGTGGTGTTCCCCGGTCACAGACCCACAAGATTTATCAAAGAGGGATGCCACAAAATTGCAGGTATCAGGATGAACAAAACTTAATGTATGATGTGGTGATACTTGGACTACTACTTAAATTGCACATTTATTTTCAGGGTTCCCAGGCGTGATTGGCTGTACAGATGGCACTCACATTCCAATCATTGCTCCTTCAGTAAATGAAGGAGACTATGTGAACAGGAAGTCTTTCCACAGCATTAATGTACAGGTACATAGTTCCCTGTAGCATGTCAAACTAACAAATTATTTCATTATAGTAATGGATGCTAATTTGTGTTCTCTGCACTGTGAAGATCATATGTGATGCTGCCAACATTATCACAAATGTGGAAGCCAAGTGGCCAGGCTCTGTCCATGACTCACAAATATTCCGTGAATGTACACTGAGCACAAAATTTGGACATGGTGAGTTGAGAATACTTTAAAATATATAAAGACCAATTGCTTCAGGGACATTTGAACTGAAGTGTATCCTTCTGTCTTAGGAGAGTTCACTGGCTACTTGCTTGGTGATAGGGGGTATCCATGTTTACCCTATTTGCTTACCCCTTACCCTGACCCTGAACCGGGCCCACAGCAGCGATATAATCTGGCTAATTGCAGGACAAGAGCCAGAATTGAAATGACTATCGGAATGCTTAAGGCCCGGTTCCAGTGCCTGCAAAGACTCAGGGTCACCCCAGAAAGGGCATGTGACATTATTGTGGCATGTGTGATTCTTCACAACATTGCCACAATTAGAGGAGAACACTGTCCTTCTGAACCAAACATCAGCAGTGATCCAAACCATGAACATCCTGACCCTCCCACGGACATACAAGATGGAAGCGCAGTCAGAGACACCATATGTCACAATCATTTCTTTTGACCCATCACCTCAACATGTTGAAAGAAGAATAAACAGATTTTTTGTTCAACTGGCTTTATTGGTCGCCTGTATTTCCTGTACACAAAGTATTAAAAGATGTAAACCTCATAAAGTGTCTCTGTTGCTTCCTCCTCTGTAACAGCTGTCAATGTTTCTTCATTATTTTCCTGTAGTAAAGAAATAGACAACATTGCTGTTCTACTGTAAACTCATATAATCTGTGGAGTATTACTCACAACTGCATGTTGGTCTGGCTCAACAGGAGGCTGCACCAGATGCAGTACACCATCACCATCAACTGATAGAATATGAGGTTTATACAGGTCACTTATAACTTACAAGGGACCAAATGGCAATTAACAAACATACCAAGCACCTTACACTTCATTGTCATTATGCTCTCAAAGACAACCAAGGCTGAGGGAAGGCAAAATCAGTCGGAAAATAACTTCACTACAAAATAATTCATTATGGTAAAGAGTTTATCAAATGAATGTGTCGCACTGCAAAGGTGACTGTGAAGAAAGGATGTATGCACATCATGTATTATTTTGAATTTACCCCTTATGTAGGCACTTGTGTCTTGCGGGGTTATTGACTCAGAGGATGTCCCCGCAGAGATGCCTTCGGCCACAGGGCGCCCACTGTTTTGGCTGAGGGCCAACTGCTCAGCCTCTGTGAGTGGTGGTGGTGGAGGACCCCCACCTGTTTTTCGGGCCTCCGCTTTTTTTCTGTTGGCTATAACGGGCCACATTTGAGCATACAGAGTAAGCAAATATGTACTTGTAATGTGCTCAGATAATTTCAATAAGTGCTTACAGAAAGAAAATTAATGTAGCCTCTAACTGCAATTGATTTACATGGGACAAACAGACCAAGCACTATGGCTCATAATACAATTACACCTTACCTGTTTGGACTATATTTTTATATTTCATTTTTACTTGCTGCCAGGCACGTTTGGGGCCTGTTGGGTTGCACCTGCGCTCACATCACATCACAAAATAAAATGTATAAAATAACAAATAAAATAACATATGATAAAATAACGTGTTAAATGGGTGGAAATCCCTCGATCAATGTTTAAATTAACACTCACGCATTGACTCTGTCGGCTATGTTTTGCCATGCATGCTTTTGCAGCTGTGGCTGTGTTACTTTTTTCCGCGGAATTTGCATGTTATCGGCATATGCTGCCATCAGAATTTCGGCCTCAAGCGCTGTGAAATACATTGACCGCGCCTTCTTTCCCTCCGTCTCCATGGTGACTCGCTTAATCTGTGCTCCGCTTATCAGGGCTTTATGTATCCTCGTGCGCGCGCTTCACTTGGGGTTAAAGCAACTCCGCGTTGACTGAACTAATTGTTATCAGCCTTTCTGAAACGGAATATTCCGAGTTGGACAGTTCGGGGTTACTCAACCGTGAGTGTCGTTTTTCACTCTGAGTTTTCCAAACCGGCTTCCTGAAACAGGGCCCTGGACTGAATGTTGGATGTTTGTGTGCAGATGTTTGTGTGCAGATGTTTGGTGATGTGTCCTTCTATCTTGCTGCTCAGCTCCTACTTTCCTCTCCTGCGCCTGTAGTCTGTTGATTTGTGTAGGTGTAAGCAGCCATTTCAAACCTGTTTCCTGAGGAGAAAATGGTGTTTTCCAGGAGAAATGTGCAGATGGGGGCCAGGTCTGTGTGATGACCACCTCACATAAAGGAACCAAGATTCTAACTTGAGCATTAAAGAGAGGAAGAATCATCTGAAAGTGTGGTTGGTACATAAGTGCATGTAAACACACATTTTCTGGCTTCTATTAAAGCAGACGAGCAGTTTAATAACCTGAGGAGCAGATGCTGTTTTTCCTAAAATCTGAAAATATAAATGATTTAAACTGAGGTTGGTAAGAGTTTTTCACACATTTCCTGAAGCCCAGTTGACTCGGTTATTTATGGACGCAGACTGTGGCGCACTGTGTGGTCACGTGTCCACAGCCTCTGAGTGTGATGTGAAGGACTGGACATTTCTCTCCCCCCTCTGCATCCTTGGATTGTTCCCTGGTCTCTGCGGTGCTTTGATGGAATTCACAGATCTGTTTCAGTGGGTGTGGGTGTAGGCAGACGAGACGTGTGTGTGTTCTTTGTCGAACCCATTGTTCTCTCACCCTTGCTGTGCTGTACAGCATTATGCTCTAAAACATGTACAAACGGACGGGGAACTCGATGCGCCAGCCTCTGTGAAACTGCAGAGGTTAGCTTGGGACAGAGCTGACAGCGAGCGAGAGTGTGCGTGCATCCTGTTATGTCTGACACACAGGGACGAAGTTTGTCTTCCTTTTTACTCCATGAAACAATCTGAGCGACTTGGCTTTCAAGTGTTTGTGTTCCAAGAACCTCCTACAAAGCATTTGTCTCCTTTCCAGTGTTTCTGCCTTCATAGACCTTTCACTGGCTTTGATCTTCACACGACAGGCTTGTACTGTGTGTGTGTGTGTGTGTGTGTGTGTGTGTGTGTGTGTGTGTGTGTTTGAAAGGCTCCATCATTCATCTGTCTACAAATGTCTGGCTGCATACAAAACAGTTAGTGGATTTCGCACATTCTCAGTGCCGAGTAACAAATGACTTTGTTTTCTGTCACTGAATTTATAGAGCTGAGGAATGTGTAGTGAGGTTGGACGATGTGTCAAAATTTTCCAACTGACATCCGTCAGTCCGATAACTGACAGCAGGTGATATAATCACGCCTTTGATGGGCGGAGCAATGTTATCGTGCACTGACCGATTTGCCAAACATGGACGAACTGATTGTCACTGGGGGAGAAGGCGCAGATAGAAATGACTGTTAGCTCAGCGAGGAGGTCGTAGACGATCCGCTGGCTCGGTGGAAAATGTTTCCCACTGATGTCACACATGGCAGTCAAGAGTTTATTTGGAGGGAATATCTGACCTTCCTCTCTCGTTTGTTTCAGTACTAATGCAGCTACTTTTTGGATTATTTATTTATTTACTTATTTGAGATTCGCCGAATCGCACAAAAGACTCAACTTTACCTCAGAGATTTTTTTTAATGTTTGCTGAAAGAGACATTTAGATTTTTACGTATTTGTTGGTCGAGTGTGTCAGACAGATAAACAGATTATAGTTTTTACGTGGGACTCAGAGCCTTTAGTTGTTCCACCAGGTCGCCGGACTACAAACTCTCTACTATTCAATTGTGTCTTAAAACCATCTGGTTTCATGCCGTCGTTACGACTCCGTCTTGGTCTGTTGAGCTTTCATACTTGATTTTGTTTACCTGATGTTTTTATGTTGTCGTACTAATGTAAGGTGACTCTGAGGGTCTTTAAAGGCACCTATAAATAAAATGTATTAATATTACTATTATAACATGTCATTGAGCTGTTCCACGGTTTGCTGAGCGTCTCCTGCTGCCCACAGCGTTGCTTTGTTGACAGTGTTGACTGACAGACACAGAAAACGAAACCACCACATGGTAAAAACAAAAAAGATTTGATCTGTTGTGTCGAAGCCCTGAAGTCTTCTTCGAGCCATCGTCGGACTTTGTGCAGTTCCGCTGAATCCTGCTTTCCTTCACACGCTCACCTATTTGACTGTTTTTTTATTTTTCATGTTTCCTGTTTGAAGATTTTCTTATTCTTTTTTAACTCTGCTTCCTGAAACACAAGGTTGTTGTTGGCCTCACCATCATCGCACACACACGGCGTCCTTGACCCGTCTTTAATGGCCGTGTGTCTGTCGTTCGCTACCTTCTCTCACTGTACCGCCTCCCCTTACCCGCTCTGACTTTCTCAGCGCACACGCAGGCAGTGACTTTGTGCAGCGGGTGTCTGACAGGTGACAGGTGGCACAGATTTCACCGAGACAGGGTGTCACTTCTGCAAAGTGCTGCCTCTCTCGGTTTGACGTATAGGTGAAATCGGCGGCCCGACAAGCCATTATTTATGCTCCCACAAAGCGTTGACATCATCAGCAGCATGCAATTGCTTTGATAATTTGATAACCTCTAACTGTTGTGGAGGCAAGTTTATCTCTGGCTGACACATTATAGCTCTTTCTCGTGTCAGTGTGCTGAAAGCTGTCATCCGTATTTAGCGGAGACCCGAGGGGAGCTTGACAGGCGGGTGAAAGGGGGCAGAATGGACTGTCATTGAGGTCACAGAGCCCTGGCATATTTTGGTTGCGCAGTCCATCTCCCCTGGGGACCCCCATGCCACAAAGAGACAGGAGTGCTGCAGGGCAACCTTGGGTGTGCGACCGCAACAGAGTGGCAGGTCCTTAAAATGTGTCAGATTCCTCCGTGAGGTTATGAATTTGCAGAAGCAGAGGCATAACCCTCAGGAAATTGGTCATAAAACTGGATGCAACACATATTTCCTGCCAGTGTACCACATGTCAGGCCTGTAGTGTGTTTTTCAGGAGTTTCTTCGAAGTTGTAAAAGCTGTCATTTGCTTGGTGCTGCTCAGCTTCTGGATCCATTCAGCCCATGAACATTAGTGCTTTGAGCTAAATCAAGCAATCATGCAGGTGGAGCTAGACGTTAGCTCTAAATACTCAGTGCAGCTCAAGCTAGGAGATGACTGCGTGTTTTTGTGTTTAGTTACATAAGGCAAGCATACGAGTGTATATCAGTGCATGCTTGCTCTGCTGTGCATTAAATAGATTTTTCTAAGAATGTGATAGATGATGCTGCACAGACAGATGATGAATGTAGGACAACAAAGAGTCAACAATCACTAAGTTCCATCACTTGGTCTGTAAATGATGCTGCAATGAATCCTTTGCTAAGAGAAATCTCCACGTTTGTGAAAATGTTGTTAGGGTTGCCATACTGGACTTTATTAAACAGCTTCATGTTAGCGCAGCATCACTGGGTGCCTGATCCTTGCCCTTCATACGCTCCTCTCTGGGTGTTTCTGGCCTCAGACCGTGTGCCGTCTGTGTAGATAAAAATATAAAACGCTTTCCTGACTCTGCACAACCCGTGAAAAGTACTCTGGCTGATTAATGGCAGGCACAGTGCTGCTTATAATAAAGCACCACAGGAGTGGCATATGGATGTATTTCTCACTGTGTAATATTCCATTAACAAACTATTTGAAATGACTGTTTTTTCCTGCCTGTTGTCTGATCGTTTAAAATCCGCACGCTTAACACGAGTGCTGCAGTTTGTCGAGGTTTTCATCTGTCGCTTCAGTCTGGCTTCTTCTTCAAGCAGCGCTGAGTTTGATTTTGTTTTAATGAATGCTTAACAGTGTGAAATGGATTAAGCACTTAATTGTGGCGTATACTTTCTT
The DNA here is from genome assembly GCF_057382095.1 of Aulonocara sp. 'chitande type north' Nkhata Bay. NCBI lineage: Eukaryota > Metazoa > Chordata > Actinopteri > Cichliformes > Cichlidae > Aulonocara > Aulonocara sp. 'chitande type north' Nkhata Bay. Next base: position 1,938,864 of record NC_141353.1, read on the forward strand.
TTCCTAAGACAGACGTATCAATCTCTGCATCTCGTGCTCTGGTAATTGCATTCTGTTGGATTGTGATGATGAAGGAAAAATGGCTGAGCCTGAACACCCCCACCCCCTGGGACTGCAGCACCGTTGCTGCCTGAGATAACATAATTATACAGACTGTTAACTAATGTTCACAGGTGCTAACCTTAGCAGCGGCTCGCTGATTTATTTCTGTTGACAGAACGTCTGTTGTTGAGCCATCCTGGGTGGGCTGAGCGAGCATTAGAACAGACCAGTGAGCAGCTTTCACGTGAGCTTTATTCAACCTCACCAAACATTTCTGTTCCAGCTGATGTTGTGAAAGTGCACCAGAATTTGTGTGCACGGTTGACTCAATCATATGTGCTTGAAGCCCTTAAACCACCTCTAATGACAAAAGCTGCTATAGCTGCTTCCACTTGGTGGGTATCATTTGGTGATAAGCTTCTTATCTTGCTTTTAAGATATCGTCACATGTAGGCTTTCCTAAACGAGCCAGAAAGATGACGGTGAACACGTCGACTGTCTAGTTCTGTAGCTTTAGTCTCAGGAAGACGTTTGTGTGTTCAGGCATCAGGATATACAAAGAAGAAAGGATTTGCTGAACATTCAAAAAGATGATTTTGTTGAATTTTTATATATATATGAATATATATGTTCAGCAAATCAGTCTTTGTATATCCTGATGCCTGAACACACAAACGTCTTCTTGAATATATGTTTTTCACGTCTGAATGAGAAATAAAGTGTGCAGTGAGGGGTTTACAGCCTTAAAGCATCTATAATAATTGTAAAAAATTACTTTTACCTATCACAGGTTATTCTTAGAACGTAACTCCCGCGATAAACGAGGGACCGCTGTATATAAAATGGGAGTTGAGTTTTCTTTGAGACAACCTCTGGTACACCTGATTATCCTGATTTGTCAGGTTAGCATCGATGTCAACGTGCTCCTCTTTGCACTGAAAACTTATTTTGACCTGGTCTCACTTTGACATAATCAGCTCAGAGAAATCACCAAGATCTGAAAGTCAAACTTAACTGTCACATTTAGAGCTCATGATGAGAAATGATGGCGTCTAACATGAATGACCTCAAATTTGTTTTCGCATTTCCATTTTTGAAGGTTACTTCAGCTAAATTCGATCTGATATTGTGAGAGTGGACAGAAAAGCATACGGTAGGCGGTTCCTACACTGTTGTGTGGAGTTATGTTGGGTGACGTATATTTGACTGTTATGTTCAGGTTTTAGATTCTTTTCTTTTCTTGGTTGCGTATTGGTTACATTGTCACATGTAACTGGTTCAAGACTCACGAAGTTTATTGTCATTTCGTATGTCGTCCAGCCTCTACAGTGCAATAAGCACTACAGTTTAAAAAGAATCAAATTAAAAAGAGCAGTAATGAATTGCAACAATAGTTATGGATAAATAGCAGAAAATCTAAGTTCTAAAACAAACTCGCATTCGTTCGGGCAGATGGCAGCAGTCCTTTCAGGGGATGGTTAAATTAGGCAGTGTGTGTATCTGGGGAGTGTGTGTGTGTTAAAATGTAGAGGGTTGCAACATGTTCTTCAACACTTGTTTCTTTAAATGTCAGGATTCTTGTAAAGAGGACCCATAGTGATGCCGAACATTAATCAGGCTCACCTGCTAAACTCAGCCTAAAATAAACATTATCAGCTGGTAAAACTAAACGATGCCACGACGTTTGTGTGGGTTTTGTTTCTGTTGTTGTATGTTTGAAGTTGCTCTAGGAAAGAGAAACTGATGAGATGCACTGGCTAAGTTAACACTTTCAGCTTATTTTAAAAAAGCAAACAAAAAAAGACAAGTTTAAAAATATAAAACACATAAAAATGTATGTTTATCCTGTAGGGCTGTGCGATATGGCCAAAATCTCATATGAGACATTTATCGGGCAGCTCGACTTGCATGAAGTGTTTCCAGCTGGGCGTCGAGTTTTCTTTACACGGCGTGCTGCTGCAGGGAGAAGCCTGTTCCTAGCTTTATTTTTTAGCACCTTACGGCTCTTTTTAGCTTCACGTCCGTAAACACTCTGCAAACTATTTCATGTTATTCAGTTTATTTTGAGAAATCTCAACAGGATCTTCAGCGTCATTGAGAAGAGTTCATGTGGAAAATAAACAAGCGAACGGCTCCCGTTTTACCATCGTTGTTGCTAACGGCGACGCGTAAAAACATTCACTGTGATTATTTTAAATATTAGAGAAAGAGAGAACTTTAGGAAGTTCTACAGTGACCATCAAAACGATGAAAAATGTTGCTGTAAACAGATTATTTTGCGACAGCACGAAACAAACGAGAGCGTAAAATGAAACGTTTTCTTATCGTCATCTGATATTTATCGTTATATTGAACAGCCGGGTCATGTCGTTGGGCTTCTGGGGAAAAATCTGACACTGATTTAAAGTTACCGTATTTTCCAACTATAAGGCGCACTTAAAATCCTTTAATTTTCTCAAAAACCAACAGTGCCCCTTATAATCCGGTGCGCCTTACGTATGAATTCTGGTTGTGCTTACTGACCTCAATCCGATTTTATGTGCTACACGGCGCTCAGAGATCAGTCATAAATGTTGTAGTACGACTTAAGTTACGAAGCCGCACCGCTGGATTGATTGTCGGAGCATTGCGGCTGCCGTAGTCAGGAGCCTCGCGGGGTGATATGTACTGAACAGCTAAATGACAGCAGCGAGACTGACTCGGATAATGACGAGAGGGATCCGGGCATGCTTGATCTCGTCCAACTGTTAAACTCAGAAGACTTTGATGGATTTGTGAAAGAGAAACGTACTGAAAAAGTGTGTCCTTCTGGATTTTATGTTGAGAGTTATTGTGAATGAGATGAGTCAAGTTTGACCTGTCTGACTGTTTTGTTTCACTTTATGTATGAAAATAAAGCCGTTCATTGATATTATAGTCTGACAAATACGCAAATTGAATTTGCTGTGGTATCAGTGATGAGCAGCTCTCAGTCAGAGCAGCAGCACCTTGCTTGCAGCACCCAGCGGTGATGGAGGCGAATCCACTGACATCTTCTCATGCTGCCTCCACCTACGTCTGTAAATGCCTGGATATTTTAAGACCTTTTTCTCTCGCTGAAAGACATTCTGAGAAATCACTCAAGTAGAAAGTGGGCAAAACAGAAAGCAAAATTACAGCATTTTCATCTTTCAGCTTGTTTGCTGTGATGACAAACCCACGGAAAACACTTATCATAAGCCATCTGTTTTTTATAGCAGCTTAGATTTTACAGAGAGTCACTTGGTTAAACAGCTTTTATGTGACAGATGAATTCAGCTGTTCGCTTCTCTTTCTGTTACACAGTTAAGAGCCGAGGGAATTATTTGGAACAGGGAAAAACTGTTGTAGTTCTCCCAAATACAGTCAAAGCTCAGCACTGTTAGATTAGAATTTCAGACGATTGTTATTATTTGTGTTTTTAGTGCTGCTTGAGAACATAAGTGCCAACGATGAAGCACAGACAGGCTTACAGGGGTACACTCTAATTAGCTAACCTTATATAGAAAGACATGCATATGGACAGCCATAACACAAAAACTAAATAAGTAAAGTGGAATAGGAAATGCATGCTGCACTAAAAGTCACAAAGCATCATTTAGTTTCATGTGACAATTTTAAACCATTTAAAGAGGTTGTGCACACTTGTGTTTAGTTACATTTAAACTCTACTAGCTTGCAGATTTGTTAGATCTCCCTTCTTTGTCTTTCATCCCAAGTCAAGTTTAATCTCTCGATAAAATGTGGAAATCAAAATGAAATTTTCCCCACAACTATGTTTGCTCCTCTAAGATGCAGCTGTAAAAACCCATGAATGTTGTCAGTATGAAAAAAAGGAGGCTTTGCAGTACGAGGTGACACATTCCAGTAACATCTGCTTGTTGACATGAACAATAAAAATAATAATAAATGGAGAACAACATTATGAAGTCACGACACAAACAAGTATTCACAGAGACAATACAAACAGCACCATGTTTGCCAGAACAGCTAACAGCAAGTGAGTGGACAAAGGACAATCTGCAAGGTTATTATCGTCAGCACGCCGTCAGCACGCCGTACCGTTCCAACACTTAAAGAACATGTTGTGCAGGAGTTGTAGTTTATGCTTCCACTGGGTAGCATTTAGATTCTTAGAACTAAGACATCGTTCTTGGGTCAGTTCATCTGTGTGTGTGTGTGTGTGTGTGTGTGTGTGTGTGTGTGTGTGTGTGTGTGTGTGTGTGTGTGTGTGTGTGTGTGTGTGTGTCACTGTTTCAGCTGTGCAGAAGGAACATAATGATGCACGAATAACCTACGGTGAGAAAGTCCGACACCTTTAGATTCAGCCATGTTTCTGTACAAATAACATTCAGATCACAGTTCAAACCTTAACCTCCTAGGACCTGCGTCCACATATGTGGACGTCACCTTTTGGGTTATTTAGACCAAAATACTCAATTTTGCTCTACAAGGGCCTGATATCCACTTATACTGCTACTGTTCTATTGAAATTTTAAACGAATATCCTCATAAATGGCTCTGATTTTTCTTAAAAACAAAAATAAGGAAAAACACAAACTGGTAATTCTTTGTTTTTACATTCATCGGGCCCCAATAAGCCCAAATATCAAAGAGAAATTAAAAATGCATGCCGTGCATTATGATTGTTAAGTAACCAGCCAGTGTGGCTAAATTAGGCTTAATTTAGAGTTAACTCTGCATCTGGCACACTGCAGTTATTATCTGTGTGGACCTGGAGGACCAAACTGCAAACACACAACTTTTATTGGAACAAATCTAATATGTCAACATGCACCCAAAGAACCACGGTGAGGAATAATCCCAACACAGTCGTTAAAATCTACTCACGAACTGCTCCACTGAGGGGAACAAGTAAAAAATCAGAGTGCTTGTATTCTGATGACAAAAGGAGGTGATGACAAGAGTCATCAGCTTCTTCCTACTGGTAAGATAATGGTTTTGTGTCCTTTGTTGTTATCTGATTGCTTTAAGTCATTTGTTTAAAAAACAACGAGTAAACGGATATTTTCACCTGCAGTTAACAGTAACTTAATAAAAGCTAGTAAAAAACATCCATCCATCATCTGCTGCTTATCCGGGTCACGGGGGCAGCAGAGAAGCCCAGACCTCCCTCTCTCCAGCTGCCTCCTCCAGCTTGTCCGGGGGAACACCGAGGCGTTCCCAGGCCAGCTGAGAGATATAATCTCTCCAGCGTGTCCTGGGTCTGCCCCAGGCCTCCTCCCGGCGGGACATGCCGGCACACCTCACCCAGGAGGCATCCACGAGGCGTCCTTGCCAGATGCCCGAACCACCTCAACTGGCTCCTTTCGATGTGGCGGAGCAGCGGCTCTACTCTGAGCCCCTCCTGGATGGCCGAACTCCTCACCCTGGACTCCCTAAGGGAGAGGCCAGCCCCCCCTTCGGAGGAAGCTCATTTCTGCCGCTTGTATCCTCGATCTCGTACAGCTCATGACCACAGGTGAGAGTAGATCGACCGGTAAATCGAGAGCTTCACTTTAACACTCAGCTCTCTCGTCACCACGATGGACCCGTACAAAACATATATTTTTGATTTCTAATTCAAGTGAACTCATTTCTGTGAGTCAGGAAAACTAATGGAATTTCTAGTGTTGCTGTCGCGGAGCTTTGGCTACTGAACCAATTGATACCACGATGAAAACACACAAGCAAGACAGACTCTGTCAGTTTGCTTCATAATAAAGGTGTGAAGTCAGACAGATCATATAAACATGGAGACTGTTGCAGGTTGAAAAAGTTCATGCAATATAAACTGTGCAGCAAACTGATGAAAGCGTTGCCCCTTTTTAAAACAACTTGCTGATCACATACAAGCCTAGAGTTTGTCTTTTCTTTAAAGCAGGGCTGAACTGTCCTCGACCCCAAACACAAGATCAGAGCGGCTGTGTTTGTACGATATTCCACAAGTGGTTTAATCTGCGTTCTGTAATAGATGTAAGGACCCTTTGAGCTCCGCTTTCTGAGACATCGTGCACAACATACATAAGTGTTGAGATTGCTTGTTTCTGCTGTATTTAACATTCATAAAATACACAGTATAATTATGGAAAAAGGGGAAAAATATAATGAATTCTGAACGTTTTGATTCTACAGCACAAATTACAGATTTGTCCTAACATGTATCAAGTCAGTTCATCCATCCATCCATCCATTCGCTTCCGCTTATCCTTTTCAGGGTCGCGGGGGGCGCTGGAGCCTATCCCAGCTGTCATAGGACAAAATGAAAGCTGATAAGGAGGGCACCGTAACACGTCACAGACGTTTAGACCAACTGAAATAAAACAGACTAAAGTTGTAAATGAAACAAAAAGAGGACGAGTGGCCCTTAGTGCAGGTCTGAGACGCTGGTGTTCTGGTGTCGTATCCAGTAGTGTTAAGTGTCCAGTGTAACAAAGCGGAGTAGCCGAAATCGTCTTCATATAACATGTATGTGGGAATACTGATAAAAATTCCATCAAGAGCTCGGAGGGGTCTTAAAATAATGTCGTTCCCATGAGGATACTAAGCTCTTTGTTTCTGTGAGGCTGGAATGCAGCTCAGAGCATTTGCTAATAAAAGGAGCTCAGTCGGTCAGACTGTTGGCTGATGATGTGAATCAACAGCGTAACATCCTGCTTCTAACGTTAAGTGCAAGGAAAGAGCTCGTAATCCTTGCTTGCATATTTTCCGTGCTGGCTTTTCCTTCAGTTCCCTGTGCCACTGGGTGACGTGTAGGGAATACCGTCGGTGGCTCTTTCAACACTGAAGTTCGTAGGTTTAGGGACTCCTCAGTTAAAGTGGAAAGTCGTTGTAGTTGAGCTGCACATATACTCGTGCGCACTCTTAATGACTTCAGTGCAGCCTCAGCACGAATTATCAGTCTTGGATCACCAGATGTTGGCAATAAATGTTTTAATTGCTTGTTCGTTAATCCCTCTGGGTCTTCACAGCTTTAAACTGCTGCATCTGGCTCCTGCTCAGGCAGGTGCTGCAATAAATATTTTCATTAGATCTTTGTCACAGTGTCAGTTTATTATCAAAGTTTGATAGATTTCAATATAATTAGTTGGGATGTTGGAAGTCTGATTCTTCACTGAGTAATGGATGTTTCCATATGTTCTCAACATTTAATGGAATTGTTTTAGTGAAGATGAGACATGAAAGGTTTCGCAGGGTCAAAATGCAGCAGGTTTGTTTGTTGAATCAAATAAAACGGATGCTCTGCGTGAGACTCGAGCACACGTGATGGGCTGTGTTTAAACGAGCTGATTTATTAGCAGCTCTGTCCTGAGCTCTCCAAGCTGAATGTGCGCTCGCAGCAGCCAAAGAAGACACGTTTGATTCTCGCCTGTTGCATTTCCCTCATTCAGTACAGGAAGCTCACGATCCTGTAGGCCAGAGTTAATTCAGTGCAGACATTAAAGTAATTGTCTAAATCAGGGGTCCTGCAGGTTTTAGATCTCACCCTGGGTCAACACACCTGAATCACATGATTAGTTCATTACCAGGCCTCTGGAGAACTTTAAGACATGTTGAGGTCATTTATCCATTTAAATCAGCTGTGATGGATCACGGACACGTCTAAAACCGGCCCTCGTGGACTGGGATTGGGTACCCCTGGTCTAAATGTACGGTGGCTTTGAGAGGTCAAACACACTGAAGCTTAATGAAATACCATCAGGCTGAAAAAGCACAGAAAATAAATAAAACACAACGGGCTAGACGCTGACATGAACAGCTGTCCATCATGCCATTAAAACACACGTTACCTAATCCTCAGCTCATTTTAAGCACGTCTCAGTCTTCTGTTTGCTTTCTGTCACTTGCAGCTGGTCCATCCCCAAAAACACTTGTTGTGTTTGGGAGATTTATGTTTTTTACTTCATCGTGTTTTTTGTGTGCTCTTACAAGTTTCAGTGTGTTTGACCTCTCAGAGCCACCATAGTAAAATGTCTTAATTTTCACTGCAATAATCTGTGTTTTTGCTGCATTTGAAGCTGTAAGGCTTATTGTTGTAAAAGCATGGCGGGGGTTCTTCACATGAGGCTTGGACTGAGTGAACAGTTGTGTAGTTGAGTAGCTGTGGCGTAGAAATCGTTATAGGAGCAGCAGAGCGTTGGGAAAGCTCTGAGCCCAAAATCCTGTTACAGTAAAACTAAAACTAGTTGAGGAACCTGGAAATGTGTTTTGTCTCTTCTGGCGCCGTCTTCTCATCTATTGTGGACATCATGAGCTTTCACTGGGTTTCTAATTACCGGTGCAGGACCGAGTGCGCGGCCTCGTATTACACCGTTAGCTTTAATGTCCGCGGGCTATAAATAGTGCAGGTGTCGGCTCTCTGGTGCTCGGTCTTCATACAGACAGGAAATAGACTCTGCTCAGTGCGCTGCATTGATTTAACTTAATATTCACTGAGATGAGGTAAGCTGTGTTAATATGACACGATTTAACTAACTGACTAAACGATGCAATATTTGGTGAATTATTTATATTTAATTGTTTTTGCTTCCTTGTTATGAATCTTTCTTACGCCACCATCACGTTGAGGCTGCACAGCACATCCATCAGAGTTCATGTGAGGACAGATTTCTGTTCACTGTGGGTCGGGGCAACAGGTTTTCATGACACAAAAACTGAGTGAGCATCAGTGCAATTTAATGATCTTCTTTCTGTACCCAGTTGCTAAGCAACCTGCACTATTCTGCCTGAAGCCGCGGCGTCCCAAAAGAAACATCACATCATTGGTCTGGAGAGCTGAGGAATGAGACGGGGAACGCAGAGAGGTTAACCCAAAGAGTCCGGCCGTTAACCCGCTTCCTGATGATTTGCTCCTCTAAATGGTCCCACATGTTTTTGATATTACCTCCAACGCTTTACTGTAACCAAAGGTGTGACAACATTAACAGAATTAATCACGTCCTGTTACACCGGACAAGCGTGAAGCCTCATGTTGGACAAATGTGTTTCCCCTCTGGGGCTCCCCAGCCTCTTTACAAAGAGATCCCAATTAAGCTGATAAGTTTCCTAAAACTCGATCCTCAGCGTCTGACGGCAGTCCGTTGTTGGCTGTGGGCGGGGGAGAAGGACAGGAAGGCTTCAGCGTCACCGGCTCTACGCTCCCTGCCTGAGACGATTTCCTGCTGTGAATCATGGAGGTGGAGGAGAAAAGAAATAAGAGGGAGATGCTGCTGCAAAGACGCAGCTTGAGTGAAATCAAGCGTTTCGGTTTCCCTTCTCTCCAAATCCCAGGAGAGGTTGTTTTTCCTTCAGTGGTGCTTGCTCTGGCTCCGGTGTGCACAGAAAACTTTATTTTTAAAACGACAGACAACAAATGGGCTGAAAAGGTCTGAGAGGACAGAAGCACTGCAAGAACTTTGTCGCTCAGTCTGAGTAAAGATCTGAGACTTCTGTCTTAATTCGTTGTGTGATATCATTGTGTTTCTCTGTGCTTCACCTTCACAGTAGACGTTCACCGTAGTTAAGCTGTGGAAACATGTAAACACAGTTAGAAATGCTGTGAAGAAAATGTGTGTGTTGTTCTGCAGCATTGATGGAGACGCTTCTTCTTGGCCCTGAGTGGAGTTTCTCTCAGGTCCAGGAGGCAGAAAGTGCAGTCTGTCTGTAGGCGAGAACAAAGCCAAGAAGGTTTTTCCTTTTAATGCTGCAAACATGGACTCATTTTAAAAAGGGAGGTAACACTTGCCCCTTTTAGCCCCACTGGAAAGTCAGCCCTTGCCTTCTATTAAATATTCATACGAGTGATGGATGCACTTATTTATTGCCCGATATTTTCCTTGTTTGCTGCCAGTGACGGCAAATGAGACCAAATTTGTTACGCTCCGTCATTTTTGTGGCACCGCATCCAGGAATTTGATGCATGGCTGAAGGACTAAACATCTTAATGAATATTTCTGTGCTTCACCAGCATAAAGGAGGGCGACAAATTACAGCAAAACAAAGCACGAGTAGCAGATGTAGGCCTACTTTTAAACCTTAGTATTAGCTAAAAATGTCACATTTTGCATGTTTCAAATGTGATTATTTGGGGTTAGTTTTTGAAACATTCGATTCAAACATGGCAACGGCAGCTCTGGCTTCCTCCCACAGTCCAAAGACATGCAGTTAGTGGGGTTAGGTGTGGGTGGTTGTGTGTCTCTGGCGACCTGGGTGTACCCTGCCTCTCGCCCTATGGTAGCAGTGATGTCTTGGTGCAAGAAGGTCCGGGGTTGTTTTCGTGTGATTTCCTTCCACGGATAAGTTCGTTACGTTTACTGGTGTTTCTAAATTGGTCATGTGTATGAACGTGACAGTGAAAACATTTTCTTTGGGCTCTCTGGGTCAAGAAATTAGATTTTGTAGATCTGAGAACTTCTAGGTACCAGCTGAAAATAACAAACTGATCAGCTTTTAGATTTTAATTTGAAGCTGACTCAGTCTGAGCCTACCGAGAGAGTGTTTATTAAACAGGCACAACATGATAATAATGCTTAACATCAAGCTGCTCGTGAGCAAACATAAGGTCACTAACATTTGCGGCAACATGTACACATAATGAGTCTAAAACAATAACAACCATAATGGCAGTGAAAAGCCTCTTCACCTGTTTTTGCCATCCGTCCCTGGGTAATAATTACTAATTACAGTAGAGTTAATCCTCCACATCCAGGTGAGCACACCCAGCTGTGACTCATCCTCTCTGGCTCGTTCTCCTCCTGCTGCATCATAACGAGTGGTTGGTGCCGTGTGATTGTAGTGTAACACTGTCCCCCGGCCTCTTTGCCACAGCGACGGGTTTAATGATGCATCTGGGAGAAAACGTTGGACACTTTCAGGAAACACACATCCTGAGTTCAGGAGGTGGTGCTGGTGGGGATCCGTCTTTTTCCACTGATTCATCAAAATATCTGTCATTCCACATTTACTTGTAACTTACTGGCAGGAACCTGAATGCAGTTTGACTCTTTGGATCTTTATTCAGTCCTGGCAATGATAAAGTCTTAGTCCTGCCACAGACTACACCACAACCGGTGTTCTGATACTGTATGATGCCCTCTCTTGGTCGTGAATGCCACTTCTTTGCTTCTAGTACCTCTTCATCATCATCATCTTCTCCTCAGCTCTCCTGAAACCCTGGTTTGTCTTTTAAAAGCTTGAAAATGATTCCACGGCTTCACTTTTCCCGGGTTCAACCTGATTTTCAGTCGCCGGCAGAGTCGTGTTGTAATTGTCTGCTGTGTCTGCTTCCACACTTGGCACCATATGTTTTTGTTTGCCTTCTAGCTCTGATTTGCCATGTGGGGATTTTTTTAATGCGCTTACATATGTTTGTGTTGGTTACGCGTCAGACGTGGTGCTCTGCTGCCCACAGACATGCTTTTGTAACGTTGCCAGCTGATCTGTGCGTTAGCAGTTAAAAAATGCACAAAAAAGAGGAATCGCTGTAGATGTTTGGTGGTGCCCACCTCCTCACCCCCCAGCTCTTTCCCTCCATTAAATGTATTGTTTGAACATAAAAGCTCATTAGTAGAGCTTAGAATTAGAGTTTGATCAACTCAGAGACGATGTCTCGTGTTTAACTGTGAGAAGAGGATCCAGAAGTTTCACGTTTCTTGTGTTTTCTCACAGGTTCATTTGCACATCAAGGAGAATGAAACCGTGCTTGTTAGCAAAATGCTGCTTGTTTCTCTTCTTGTTCGTGGTCATTGTTTACACGACCGCATGAATTCTCAGCCGAGGCTTAGAGGAGATCTGAGCAAAAAATAAATTATTACATCCATCCAACCATCCATTCGCTTCTCCTTTTCAGGGTCGCGGTGCTGGAGCCTATCCCAGCTGTCACAGGGCGAGAGGCGGGGTGCACCCTGGACAGGTCGCCAGTCTGTCGCAGGGCCAACACACAGGGACAGACAACCATTCACACTCACATTCACTCGCACATTCATACCTAGTGACAATTTGGATTTTCCAGTTAACCTATCCCCACAAGCTGCATGTCTTTGGACGGTGGGAGGAAGCCGGAGTACCGGAGAGAACCCACGCAAACACGGGGAGAACATGCAAACGGCCTGATGGTGGAATTGAACTCAGGACCTTCTTGCTGTGCGGCAGCAGTGCTAACCACCGTGCAGTTAACAGAAAACGGTACTTGTTCATTTGTTAATGCCTTTGATTAATTGCTTTGACAGTGGAATGACAGTAAATGTGACGTGCTTGTATTTTATGTTTTCATTTATTTATAATTAGTCACTCTGGACTTTTAACCAGGGTTTTATAACCAAACATCATTCGCTCAGCTACGCTGCTGCTGCTGTTGTTGTTGTTGTTGTTGTTGGTAAGGGTTTGTGACTTCTCGAGCTATTAGTTGGTTAGTTGGTTATATTTTGAGAGCATATTGTCATCGTGCCATCAGGTTACACAAAGACACTTCTGTACCAACGCTGCTTACTTTAGCTACACATACCACCATGAAGTAAAAGTTGATACTGTTACTGAACAAACATGTGGAGCGTAATATTGAGCAGTTAAAAGACCTTCAGTGGTCACATGATTACCATTATATTTGCTACATTTCATGTTTTCTTGCCTGTTTGTGTTTTTCCTACGTGTACGTGGCAGACAGCTTAACAAACAGGCCTGATTTGCTGAGAGGGAATCCTCTTTAGCAACATCAAATGGGAGAATCGGATTGAAGCTTTGACCACATGCGGTCATCGTCAGCACTCCCTCTCCCGTGTAAGGAAATGCTTCATTTGCCTTTACATCTGTCAGCAATTAGCTGTAATTATTTAAGCCAACAAGGGCAGCTTCAAAGGCTGAGATCATCCTGCCGTGCCGATCAGCCTGGGATTGTTGCAGCACATTGTTTTCTACCTTGCTGTTTGTTCTCATTTGATCTGTGCAGCCTGCACTTAGTCTTGTTTTCGCAATATGCTTTGCTTATTCAGGTCGTCACCGCATGTCATGCGCATTCGTGTAAACAGAATCGATGACCTGCTACTTTTAGTAAATGTTCCTCTCTAGGATATCACAGAAAGTGTGTGTGTGTGTGTGTGTGTGTGTGTGTGTGTGTGTGTGTGTGTATGTTTTTACATGTACGTATGAATAAAAGGCCTGCTGCATTCCTTACATATGAAAAGGGCAACACTGCCCACTTTGTTTATTTAGTGATTACCATAAAAGCAGCCGTCTGACAGGCTCCATCTCCTCCTCATGTTTATTAATAAGGGTAAATGTTGGTAGCTCTTATGGCTCAAGCTCAATATGTTTATATCAGTTATATAAGAGCTGTACTGGCACTGTTAGAGTGGAATCACTGGGAACTGGAAACGCGTGCACTCTGACATGTGCTGCGTCATAAATACAAACAGATCTGCCGACTTTGGCTCGAGTACAAATCTCCTTTTGCTGATACACGTGTTATACCATACTTTGTAATTAAAAAGTGACAGAGCAGGTTTTTAAGGATTTATATGCTGCTTTCTTTTTGTTTGGGAATCAGTTGTTCTTCTGATTCCCAAACAAATGAGATGAAATGATAGAGATGGAAACTGGTTTCCCGTAACTCCAGTTCTTCTTTAGCTCTCTGAGCTTTGAGAGAAAAAGAATCAGTTTTTGTTTAATGGCAGGAGCTCGGACCTGGTTTTGGCTCATCATACAATCACCCACAGGATATCCCCTTTTTGGTTTTTCCCCACACACCCATCTCTCTGATGGGGGGAAAGTGTCTGTGATTAGACGAGTGCCAGTCTAGGTGTCGTTGTAAATGTGAGCTGTGTGCATTTTTAAAGCGGACGCTGTTGTGTCAGGTCTCGCTGTTGTGGCATTATGAGAAACGAGGCGACGACACAAGCAGGAGCAAACATCCTGCAGATGCTTCAGTCTTTCAGGGAAATCGTTTCCTGAAAGCTGTCTGGCTTAGACGAGCTCATCCCCTCCGCCTCTGGAAACACTCGGGCTGTTAGCAGCTGGATCTACTCTGAGACACCAAAGATGGTTTTCAGAAGGGAAAAATGATATTTGTACATCAAAATATATATTTTTTGCTTATAAAATACAAATTATAACGGGTGAAACGAGCCACTGTGTTGAGATAATTGTTTGAGCATGCTCAGACAGCAGCAGCTGAGGCACGTGGAACAAATGCTTTGGACCTGCCTGCTCTCATGCGTTCTGCAATATAACTGTATTTATTTCAGCTACTTCACAGTCGGCACTTAAGGGCTTAATTTAGTGTGTTTACACTTTTATTCATAAAGTGTATTGTTGTCATTCAACACCACATGAATCAACACTGATTCATAATTAGGGATGGGTACCGGTGTCCGGTGCCATGATGGCACCGGTTCTGACATAAACGGTAGTAACCAGACCGAAAAGCAGCGCACGTTTCGGTGCTTTATTTCGGTGCTTTTTTTCCCTGAGCTGTGATACACTTCTAGCCAATAATTTTACGTTTCCGAGGATAGTAGGCGGGTCCAGGTACGTACGTTCTTTTATGCAGAGCTACGGATTAAAAATGCCCAAGGCGAAGCGGTCAAAGTCTGGCTGTACTTCACAGCAAAAGATGCAAACTCAGCAGCAACAAGTGCTTTAAGCTGATACTGTGATACTGTCAAAGGAGGTAACACCTCAAATCCGAGGAAACACCTGGCGACGCATAGCGTTTTTTTAAAAAGCCCAGAAATGCGCCGTATGATAGCTTGCTGCGAGACCTCACACCGAGCGCATCTACTGTGCGTGGGTTGCCTGTTATCTGACCCGGAGTTAGCAACATCCCCCAAAACCCCCGAAGAGGAGAGTCCTGGCCCCTAGCCCTGCCAGTGTAGCAGAAATGATGAGGATGATGATGCAGCAGCCGTTCTTCTCTGCGTGAGTAGCTTAATGTTGTTCGTGTGTAATTTACGTTGAGTAGGCTAACCACGTTATTACATTAATGCATGTAAGGTGAACTAGCAAACATCATCATAGCTACATGTGGCTGTCTTCTTGTTTGATGGCAGATACTCCCTTCACCCTGGACAAAAAGGCTAAAATGACCAAATAAAAAGTGGAAAACAGTTAAACATGAGAGGTTTTTGGACAAAGTTTGTGTTTTTTCCATTGTTTAAGCTTCCAGCCAAGAGTGATACCATATATGCCCCATAGCTGCAGAAAAGGCTAACATTGTTATCTTTTTACAAAACAACAGCTGAACATGAGAGGTTTTTGGACCAATTTTGTGTTCTCCATTCTTTAAGCACCGGTTTGAGCACCGTTTGAGCACCGGCACTGTTTCAAAAGTACCGATTTGGCAGCGGTATCGGATAAAACCTAAACGATACCCATCCCTATTCATAATTTTTAAAAAATATTACTTCTTTGGATCAAATGTATTTTTTCTTCATTTTATGCCCACATGGATTTGCACTTGTATCCAGTAGTTTTGCTCCTCTTGTACTCGAGCCCTTCTCTTCCACGTTTCCTGTCTTGTGCCTCTCGAACTGCGCGGCGTTTCTTTGCTTTCAGAAGAAACGGTCATCCACGGTGCACGACCTGAATGCTCAGTGACAAGATGAGCACTCAGGGATAGTCTGAGTGGTTCCTGTATTTCAAAGATGATGTGCACTTGTGTTTGTCCAGTAGCACTCGGCACCTTGTGGGCAGGTAATGGTTACTGTTGCTGTAGAATACAGCAAAAATGTTTTTTCTTCATATTCTAAAGCTTATAAAGGCCCATAAACAGAACTGTAGCACAGCAGTTTATAAGGGCATGTAGCAGAACACCATGTGAAATATTTCTGTGTTCTGGCCAGTGTGACTTTGTGCTGCTACAGGAACATTTGGAGATTAAATTTGGGATTTAGCAAACTGAAAATGTCAGAGGGATCCGCCTTCAAACGAATCATTTCACAAAACGACTTAAAACCTCTTCAAAGAGTTTTTCCTGTGTCTGACCTCAGCTCTCTGTTTTTCTAACTGATGTTACTTCTAAAAGTAAAAAAAGTTTAATTCATCGCATTCAGCAGTAACGTGAAGCGATCCAAGTCTTTGATGGAGGGAGTCGATTTTGCGACATGTCACTGGCACAAAGGGGGAGAAACGTTTCGTCATCATCCAGGCGACGTCTTCAGTCCCAGCTCACTGCAGGTTTCCCCAGTCTTATAAACACTACATTTGCACCGGCCTGCCCAGTTTCTCAGTCAAATAGGAGCTCAAGGTTTCAGCGTCAAGATCAGAAGAAAATCTAGAAGTTACTTGAAATGATTTTGTATTAAACAGTCTAACATTTTGACTCATCAACCAAAGGTGTTCTACACAACTACGCTGTAGCTGATATATCTTATTTAACCTCCTATCAGCTGTCTCAGTGAGTATCCATCCATCCAGTTGTGCTTTAAAGATTAATGTAGACCAATCGTTCTGTGTGTGTGAACTACATAAATCATGAATCACTGTTTCCTTGGCTGTTAAGTGGGAAATAAACTCCCTGGTGTCTCACTCTCGTCACTTGCTGTGTGTACAGAGATGTACTTGGCAAACTCCGCTCTGCTGTTCCATCTTCACATAAAGCAAACCGACAACTGTACATTAATTGTTGAGTGCAATAGTAAGTCTGCCTGTGCCAGTTTAAGCTGCGAGGCTTAACAACGTTTGTGGTGGAAACATTGTGCTTCTCATTTTTTCAGTTTGTTTTCCAAATTCTGAGCGATTTCTGTGAAACGTATTTCATTCTTGGTGATTAGAAGTAGCTAAAGATTCTTTTTGATCTCCGTGAGGCATGAAAGACATTTTTACACCAACTCGAGCAGCTGATGTTTAGCTCACCGTTAGAACCAAGGTTTCCCGTGTCAACTCTCAACCAGTGACTACTTCATGCACGTGTACCGGAGTTCGAACATTTTCGGTTAGAGGATCAAAGAGTCTATTCACACTTATAATTGGTTACATGACTGCAAACAGCAGCAATGAATTATGCAGCAATTAGTTACGGCCAACACTTCTCAGCTCGTCTTAATGCTGAACGTGTGATAATCAGGTCAAGGACAGACTTCTCAGTCTAACCAGCTACCTGAAGTTAATCTGCACTTCAGTCCTAGAGTACAGCAAGGAGGGATTGTGCTGATCAGGCTTTATTAGCATCCACTAGATCTCCAATTATTCTTTACTCTGTTGTCGTGTAGAGGCCAAAGGTATGTGTTTGTGTGTTTGCAGAGCTTGGTGTTGAATGCAGCGGTGTCATCAGTCATGAAGTCGGTCTATTTATACTTGTTGTTATTTCCTGACGTCTTTCTTCTCTTTTATAATTTCTTGAATCTGTTTCTTCTAAACTAACTTTTGTCCATAAGACAAATATGGACGGGTTGATTTTGTTGGGTTCACTTCATTGAACCTGAGAACCAGCCTGTTCATTTATGTCCTCTGTAATGGTCATTTGTTTTGGGTCTGCATCTTTTGACTTATTCAAGCCACCCTACTAAGTCCCGATGGACATCCTGCGCTTTCCATTGGTTTCTCGTGCGTTTTAGCTCCAAAGAGGAAGGAAATCACAAAGTAAACTGGGAAGGTTCATTTTTCCTTGGTTCTCAGGAGGTTAATCAAAGGTTGTTGGACATTAGGGTCACTGTAAGCATGAAGTTTTCTCAAAGGTGGCTTTAAAATGCAAGACAAACGAGGATGAAAAGAAAGGAGGAGCTCTGTAATTTCTATTTTTAAATAAAACCTCATTTATTCTGTGACACTTCTACTGTGTAAGGCCCAGAGGAATATTCAGGAAATGTTATGTAATGCACTGTATTCAACTACTCACTGGCTGGACACTTCTGTCAGAGCGTCGGTTCATACTGATGTGAGAGCATCTCCACATTCATGATGCAAGGATTGATATCTGAGCCAGTTATCTGGTTTCACTTAACCCAGCATTTGTAATCAGGCTGAGGTAGTTATTAAAACAAACCTCCAGCTGTTAGAGATGGGCTAAATCTGTGATAATATTTCTGACAGTATATATATTTTTAAAACTATGATGTATACGGCCTGCAGACAGCAGCAATTCTGAATGTAAGTAGATGAGGCGCCGTCTTTCTTTTCCACTGAGCTACCACCGCTGATGACACACTTCCTAATTTAAAGTGTGAATCTATTGAAACAAGGTGTCAGCAGCAGCATTGTAGAGCAACAGCAGTGACACATGTCAGAGGTAAGAACAAAGCACGGGTAATGTTTTCCCTGGAAATTCATTCCACAATAACTGAAGTAACTGAACCATGAAACTCTGCAGGAGCTGCGCATAATAAAACATAATGTTGTATGTTGGGTCGAGCTTTTTAACCAGTTGCTTCAAGCACTGCTTTTCCACCAGTGATCTCTGTCCACCGTTTATATTAAGCCTCTTTGATACCAGGAAGGAGAAGGAAACGTTGATCGTGTACGTCGAAGGTATCAATGCTCGATCATTAAGACGCAGAGCAACAGAATATTTAGATTTTTATTCTTTCTGTTGCAGCCTGCGTGATGTTTAATGAGAGAGGTGCCCAGTTTAGCGTCGTCTATTTAGGCACATATAACAATCAAATTTAAGGCTACGTCCACACGTACCCGGGTATTTTTGAAAACGCAGATTTTTCTATGCGTTTGCGCCTTTCGTCCACACGTAAACGGCGTTTTCGGTCACTGAAAACGGAGATTTTCAAAAACTCTGTTTTTGCGTTTACGTGTGGACGAGGTAAACGGAGAACATTTTTGACGTCACACTGTGCGCCACGTTATTGTTTCGGTGAAATTAATTTCTACAATGGCGGACTTTGACAAAATACTGTTAATTTTACTCTCTGCAGTGTTTAAATGCTTACATATACACACACAGTTACTGTCCCTCCACACATACGATTCAGTTCTGCTTCTATGCGCCATCTTTGTTTACTCTTTCCCACCCAGGCTGACTTCTGATTGGCCAACATTTCTACACGGATAGGAATATAGCGCCACCTGCTGCTTTGGCATGTTACTAGCAGCGTTTTCCTTCATTTTTGGCTTTTATGTGTGGACGGGATTTTTTTTATAAACGAAAACGGAAAATCTTCGTTTTCAAAAATACCCGTGTACGTGTGGACGTAGCCTAAATTGTGGATAAAATTGTCTATGAATCTATATTTTTAACTCTAATCTATATACATCTATAATTTTTAATATAGATTTGTAGGATTCGTATGGAAAGACAAAGACTTGATCCAAATGTCAAAAACAAAAACCCCCTAACATCAGCGCACAGAGGTTTGAGAGTTTGATGGTTTTATACCTGTTGATTTCTTAATCATTGCTTTCTTGTTAATACCGAGTTCTGAACCAACCGTCCGGATGTTACACCAAGAAAGGAGACCGTCAGACTAGGTAGTGTTCAGTGTTCTGTTCTGATGCTGTGTGTACGCTACCTGTGTGATATGACGATATCTGATGACGATATGAAAACTTCTGTCGTTTCATATCGCGCTGTCTTTTGTTTTGTGGTGTCGCAAAATGAACTCTTTACAGGAATATTTTATATCGTTTTGATGGTCACTGTAGCGGCTATGACCACACTACGGACGGACAAGTGACTGTTTTTACACGTTGTCATTAGCAACAACGACGGTAAACCCAGCGTGTTCGTCCGCTTGTTTATTTTCCAAATAAACCTTTCACAATAAAGCTGAAGATGTCACGATCTGGCTGGCAGACCGTGGGGATGTGTGGGGAAGGAGGACCCAGGCGCGGTACTCTGTGTATAAACAGTGCGTTTATTTACAGTGATGGAAACAATAACAGTAAATCCCCGTGCTCTCCCGTGACTCCCGTGTCGTGTCTTCCCAAAAGTCCGTGCTCCGTGTTCTCCACTGCCGTGTGTCCACACACACCCCGTGCCTGCTGCCCTCCGAGGTTCCACGCTCCTCCTGAGGGGAAAATGACAGAGGCAGCCGTCAAGACACTTAATTCCAGTAGGCATACACTCAGACTTTAGCTAAGCAGAAGACTAACGTGGAGTCTCATGGAATGATCCCGCGTCGGTGGGAGCTCCAAGACTCTCCTAAGTAGCTCCCCCGACGAGCCCTGATCAGCGGCAGGTGTGTGGCTTCGGGTGTGGCCAGTCCTTCCGCAGGGCCACACCCCTCAGGCCTGCAGGTGGCTGAGCTCCATCCTCCAAGCATCCCCGCAGACATAAACACACACACTCACATCTACAATCATGGAGGAGAGCAGCAGCAATACCAAAATACATACAATAATCATAATAATAATATGATACATGACTGCTCAGGGATCCTGGGTCGCCCAGTCCCAGGACCCTGACAGAAGATCCTGTTGAGACTTTTTGAAATAAACTGAAATGATGACAAAATCCATTATTCTCAAACATCACATTTCAGAATATGCATCAAACAAATGACCTCAAATAAAAAAAGGTAACTATAAATGGTGCCAGTGAGGATGAGGCAGAACCAGGTAATTATGGGTCAAACTGGTGTTTGACTGAGTGCTCGTATTTAAACTGCTATAAATAACTTGTTGGTCTATAATAGTTGAAACATGTGTCAGATGTGTCCCTCTTGAGCCCTGCACCACTTTTCTTTTTTACCTTTGGGTTTTGGGTTGTAGATACAAACACATACTTTGCCTTGAATGTTATTCACACAGAAATATGTGGCTTGAAAGTGAATTAACCTGTGGCAAACCCTCACGTGGACACCTGCAGATATGCATTGTGACTAAATGCCACATTGTAATTAGTTTGTACACAGACAGACAATCGTAGTAATGAAAGCTAGTGCAGACTGAGCCATGCTGAGCAATTACTTTGCTTTCAGTGTCATCGTAAGGCAGTGAAATAAGGAATTTGTCTTGCTATTGTTCAGTGAGCAGGCAAGACATATTGTGCATAATTTATTCCAGGCAATCAGTTGGTTTAAATGCTCAGAAGCACGCAGAAGACTGGCACAATGGAAGGTCTCTCAGCCTCATCATAACTTTGTCACTTATTCTGTGCGCTGACAATACATGTCATGTTACATTATTTGC
Organism: Aulonocara sp. 'chitande type north' Nkhata Bay; assembly: GCF_057382095.1. Lineage (NCBI taxonomy): Eukaryota > Metazoa > Chordata > Actinopteri > Cichliformes > Cichlidae > Aulonocara > Aulonocara sp. 'chitande type north' Nkhata Bay. The sequence goes on from NC_141353.1 coordinate 1,959,972, forward strand.
CTTGGATGAGTGTGGGCGGGAAAGGCAAACAAGATTAGTTGATGCATGCACTTGTTTTTCTGTGAGGCCTTTAGAAATGGTTTAGTGAGTCAGTGCCAGTAGCACACCCATCAAGCTCATTTCTGACAGCAGTGGATATCTCTGAAACTGCTGGAGTAATTCTCTGCCGGCACGCTAAGGTTGCTTCGAGGTGGTCCATCTGAAGAGCTGCTGCTTGAGACGGGCTGGATTTCCCCCCCCTAACCAGTGTGTGCTGGAAAATCTGCCTCCATTTCATTCCTTATATGCACTGTACGCCAGCTGTGAAGCTCACTTTGGTTTCTGTGGGCTGTGGGTTAAATCCTAGACCGAGTTGGGGTTTGTTGGACTGAGAGTCTACACTGAGCGGTGCTGAACAAATACAACTCATCCTAAAAGATGTTGATGGATTAAGAGGTTTTATTCAAACTAGAAAGACAGAGGGCAGCAGTAATAACTACGACCCACACAGGTTTGAATCAGCTATACTACTTGTATAGTTACTCTTTTATAAAATCTAAATGCTTACATGTCACAGAATGATTAAAATTATTAGGTTAACACAGAATTTGCAACAACTATATTTATTTTCTTTTTTCCATTTTCCAGATTCGACCAATCAGAGCACGCTCAGTGTGCAAAGGCCTTTACAATATTGATGCATTTAATCAGTCCAGTAGTTTCAAGCCCGTAAATATAAAATTCCTGTAATTCCATAAAAAACCAAAACATAACGTGTACACTTGCATCATGTCTCGGTGCTACAAATGCACACTGCATTAGAGCTGGTCTCTCCAGCCTCAGTGTTGTAGACTATTGACATGTTATCAGTGCAGCTGCGGCAGCTTTGCACTTCCATGCTGATAGCCACTTCATCTGCTTAAACGTCTCCCTGGGGCTGTTAACAGCAATGGCTCTAACAAAAAGAGTAAAATAGGTCACCACTTCAGATAACAAAGCTGATTTGCTCGATAACTTTTACAGTAGAGGCTGTAATACATTGCACAGCCCCTTCAGCTGCAGCCTATTAGTGCTGATGAGCGCTTTCAGACTCTGTAACTCCCATATTGCAGTTGCAAGTTGTGTAACTCATCTTATTGCTTTGTTTTCAGTATCCAGTTTGTCCATGAAGACAAATGTTCTCCTGTATAGTTTCATGTTGACAGAAGACAAAATGGACTTAAATGTTCAGGGTTTCTGTTGTTAGCGCCGCTGTGTGCCCCTCAGCTACACGCTCCTGTTTTCTGTCCATCAGATTTGATTTAAAACCATTTTGCAATCAGTCCTGCTTACTTTACCTCACTGTGACATCAAAGTCCTCCAAACACAACTGATGCATGAGTGAGAGAGAGAGCGTGAGCAGTGTGTAGGTTCATGCTAATGTCAGCATGCTAACATAGTGAGGTCATGTTTTTACAGTTGCTCTATGAGCATGTCAGCTAATTTTGAAGTGGATGATCAGGTTTTCACATGAGAATTAAGAAGAACAGTAAAGTCATCGCAGTTCATCCTTGGACCATGAATATATGTGTTTCATTTATTTATCAGCCTCACGGAGGAATAATGAGTCACCTTTCATTAGCAGGTCATCCAGTAGCTATGAATATCTGTTCAAGTCATGTTCCACAGAGAGGGTTCACTCCCGTGACCTTTCACCTTCACGATAAGAAGCCTGTTAATCAAAGCAATTACAGTCTGTCCACTCAGTGACTACACAGGAAGAAACACTTAAAAATCCCTTGAAAAGCTCGTCTTGTCTTCTGTAATCTGTGATCTGAATGCGATGTTGCTCCAGACACCTTTCCTTTCCAACATGAGCTCTATAAATATACTAGAGGCTCTTTTTCAGTGTATTTGTTGGTTTCCATTCGTGTGACTTGTGTTATTACAGTCCATGTGCACATACATGGTAATGTCTGAGCTGACAGGTGGGAGGGAAAAAGGATCGAAGAGAATGAGCTGAAAATATAATAAATTTAAAAAAATTAATCCATTTAAAATATGTCAACATGGACTTTGTGGTTGTGGCCGCTACAGTGACTGAAACAAAAGGTTGTGTAGCGTTGCGTGAGATGTAGCACTAAAGTGTCACATCCATGGTTTAAATCCACCTGGCATTTGCTGGAACCTCCACTGTGTTCTTTGAGAAAAGGAAAAAAACTGTCAGTGACCTTGTTCTTTTATTCTTTGTTGGAGAAAATTTAGTGATGGAACATCGAAGCCTTTCTGCATGATAGCCCTTCAATTTAGAGCAAATACTCTCTGCTTATTGTAGAGGAGATTTGCTATCTGTCAAAATGGGCTTTTGTGAAAAGGTATTCAGCTGTTTTTGAGCTCTGCAGTGTGTAATGAGCAGCTTTTCATAGATATAAAAATTCAGTCAAACACACATTTAACTGCTGATTGTTGGTGTGACTGCAGGCTTCTTACAGGCCAGTTGTCTGGCTGATACAGTCTGTAGTACATTGCTTGCACGAAGATGAAATACTTGTTTTGACTCTAATAAAAGCTTTGTCTTGTTCTGTTTTCTTCCTAGAAGAACATGACGCTAAAGCCTCAGGAAGGCAGAGACAACCAGGCAGGATCCCTGCATAAGAAAACCCCTTCTAGGGTTCCCAATGGCCTGAGCCTGGAGCCCTGCAGGAACAATTTCCACCACCAGTCCTCAGACCAGGAGAACAACCCCCGCTTGGCTCACTCGCAAGGGAAAAAGAAGAAGCACCTGAACAAGAAACACACGATGGTGAGTTATGAAAAACCAAAGAAACCAGTAAGAGTAGAAGGACCATCATTAAAAACTGTTTTCTTATAAATGCTTGTTTAGTTTTAGTTTCCTTTAGTTTAAATTTAATGAGTACTTCACTTAACAACTGGTTGTTTACAGGCTCTGGAGATGACTGGCTGTGGGCTTAATGGAGCAGCTTTTGTTACACTGTGGCATTTGAACCAAAACCACAGTCTGTTCCTAACACTAACCAAGTTATTCTTATTACATAAACCGACCAACGAGTCAATCTGAAAGTAAAAGGCCAAGCGCAGTGCCCAAAGGTCTAATGGGAATTCACACGTCTGTAAAAATGGCATAGCTGCTATATTAGAACACTTTGGTGGAAAGCACTTTATAAAGGAAAAAATCACATGGCATACATGCAGAGTTGGGACGCAAAAAGCATATCGACATTTTAAGGACTGAGGTTTGTCCTGTGCTTTAAACTGATGCTTGTTGAGCAGAAAATGGATCCTCTGATGGTGTCGATTTTGATAATTAATGCTAATTCAGCGTCCAGCTGTCAGATGCTCAGAGTTTTACTGGCACGTGTACATTTTACTGATCTGTGCGGTGGGGAAAAAGCTTTTATATTTTAAAATATTAATACAGTTTAATTGATACAATGTAATTTATTGATCTAAATCTGTAACATAATGTTACTAAAGCCATGAAATAAATATGACTGAGTCTGACCGATGTGCCCCTTTTTGGTGAGAAAAGTGGGACGGCCCATTTTTAAAAGTAAATCATTTGTATCGAGGATTTTTGGAAGTTGCTCGATAAAACATTGCACCTCTAATGGTTAAATCAAAGAGTCCAAACGCTCTACAAGAGTGAAGTCTAGCTCCTGTGAGGTGTGGGTGTAGTTTAATGTATGACTCAGAACATGTTTTTGTGTGTAGCAAGGTGACGAGGTCATCAGTGAATATTTGTGGCACCCTGATGCAGGAGCGTAGTTTACAGCACTGTCACACACACAGAGCAGCGTCGAGCTGAATATGCAAGAGTGTGTTTCTGAGCTTCACGAGGGAGAACCTACACACAGTTTGTTTCATATACACACACTTTGTTTCATATACACACACTTTGTTTCATATACACACAGTTTGTTTCATATGCACACACTTTGTTTCATATGCACAGAGTTTGTTTCATATACACACAGTTTGTTTCATATGCACACAGTTTGTTTCATATGCACACAGTTTGTTTCATATACACACACTTTGTTTCATATGCACACACTTTGTTTCATATACACACAGTTTGTTTCATATGCACACACTTTGTTTCATATACACACAGTTTGTTTCATATGCACACACTTTGTTTCATATGCACAGAGTTTGTTTCATATACACACAGTTTGTTTCATATGCACACACTTTGTTTCATATACACACAGTTTGTTTCATATACACACACTTTGTTTCATATACACACAGTTTGTTTCATATACACACAGTTTGTTTCATATACACACAGTTTGTTTCATATACACACACTTTGTTTCATATACACACAGTTTGTTTCATATGCACACACTTTGTTTCATATACACACAGTTTGTTTCATATACACACACTTTGTTTCATATACACACAGTTTGTTTCATATACACACAGTTTGTTTCATATACACACACTTTGTTTCATATACACACAGTTTGTTTCATATGCACACACTTTGTTTCATATGCACACAGTTTGTTTCATATACACACAGTTTGTTTCATATGCACACAGTTTGTTTCATATACACACAGTTTGTTTCATATACACACAGTTTGTTTCATATACACACACTTTGTTTCATATACACACACTTTGTTTCATATGCACACAGTTTGTTTCATATGCACACAGTTTGTTTCATATACACACAGTTTGTTTCATATACACACAGTTTGTTTCATATACACACAGTTTGTTTCATATACACACACTTTGTTTCATATACACACAGTTTGTTTCATATGCACACAGTTTGTTTCATATACACACAGTTTGTTTCATATACACACAGTTTGTTTCATATACACACACTTTGTTTCATATGCACACAGTTTGTTTCATATGCACACAGTTTGTTTCATATACACACAGTTTGTTTCATATGCACACAGTTTGTTTCATATACACACAGTTTGTTTCATATACACACACTTTGTTTCATATACACACAGTTTGTTTCATATACACACACTTTGTTTCATATACACACAGTTTGTTTCATATACACACAGTTTGTTTCATATGCACACAGTTTGTTTCATATACACACAGTTTGTTTCATATACACACAGTTTGTTTCATATGCACACAGTTTGTTTCATATACACACACTTTGTTTCATATACACACAGTTTGTTTCATATACACACAGTTTGTTTCATATACACACAGTTTGTTTCATATGCACACAGTTTGTTTCATATACACACAGTTTGTTTCATATGCACACACTTTGTTTCATATACACACAGTTTGTTTCATATACACACACTTTGTTTCATATACACACAGTTTGTTTCATATACACACAGTTTGTTTCATATACACACAGTTTGTTTCATATACACACAGTTTGTTTCATATGCACACAGTTTGTTTCATATGCACACAGTTTGTTTCATATGCACACAGTTTGTTTCATATACACACAGTTTGTTTCATATGCACACAGTTTGTTTCATATACACACAGTTTGTTTCATATGCACACAGTTTGTTTCATATGCACACAGTTTGTTTCATATACACACACTTTGTTTCATATACACACACTTTGTTTCATATACACACACTTTGTTTCATATACACACAGTTTGTTTCATATACACACACTTTGTTTCATATACACACAGTTTGTTTCATATACACACAGTTTGTTTCATATGCACACAGTTTGTTTCATATGCACACAGTTTGTTTAAATATACACACACTTTGTTTCATATACACACAGTTTGTTTCATATGCACACAGTTTGTTTCATATGCACACAGTTTGTTTCATATACACACAGTTTGTTTCATATACACACAGTTTGTTTCATATGCACACACTTTGTTTCATATACACACAGTTTGTTTCATATGCACACACTTTGTTTCATATGCACACACTTTGTTTCATATACACACAGTTTGTTTCATATACACACACTTTGTTTCATATACACACAGTTTGTTTAAATGTACACTGTGCAGTAACAGTGTTTCAACTTTGACCTGTTGGTCAAAAATCTGTGCATTGCACACATGTGGATATCACATAAGCAAACTGCATTACATCACTTACATCACATTGTTTTTCTTCTTATTGCCTCATACCTGCCTAGTTTTAGGGGGATTTGCTGAAGTCTAAATGCTGTAACTTTTTTCTCTGCTAGTGTTTTTTCAGAGTAAAGGAGTCATTTGTCCATCTTGCATCTTGTAATAAATGGATTAACACCTGATGAGAAGCTTTTATTGCACTTAAATGAACATAACGAGTTGCCTTCCATTTGAGTAATGTCATTTCACGGTTTTCTCCTTCGCTGCTGTTTGGAGACGAGCGCGCACGCACGCACACGCACGCGCGCGCACACACACACACACACACACACACACACACACACACACACACACTCTTGAGCAGAGCTGGTGCCAACGTAAATGGCAGCAAATATTCAGTAATAGGGTCTCTTCAGTAATACATGTGCATAGCTTCCTTTGGCAATGTCAAAAATATGTTATATATGTTATGCTTTTATTTTATATGGTACACTGCGAGAAATGTAATGCTCAGCTGGCGAGCTCTTCAGTCTGTTACTTTGAGATCATGTGTGCAGCTCTCACAGCCTGTTTTGGGAGGGTGTTGTAACTGTTTCATGTCCTTTCCTGTTGTTGCTATTATGGTTGTCTATAAAAAATACTCAGATATTAATATCAAAGGAAGATACTCATTTACAGCAGTATGGATGCCGACAGTGCTGTATGTTCACACAGCTCCTCCCTCACTCACAGCTGAAGTAGTTAACATTCATAACGCTGATCAGTGCTTTAGGAGGGATGCCAGAAATCAGTAAAGCTCCTGTTTCAATAACACTGAAGTTAACATGTGCAATGTAAATGTTAGCAGTTAGCTATTAGTAATTATTTACAGCCACAGTTGTAATCTCTTATAGTTGACATAGCAGCTTGTGCACTTTAGTTAAATAAAAGGTGAATAATATTTGCAGGCTGAACAGCCATGCAGAGCAGATTACTCCAGATTACCAGTGTGGAGAAGTAATCTGAGGGAACAAAGAGTGAAATTCAGAGCAGCAGAATCAGAGTTCAGGGCTGAGGGTGTAAAGAGCTGCAGATGTTTAACTTTAACTTTCCTGTTTGTGCAATCAAGTGTTTCTTCTTTTGTTGCAGCCGGCTGTGAGGTCAGACTGGTTCAGTGTTTCATACTGAGCTTCTTTATTTTAGCATGACTGTGCCGAGTTAAAAACTGTCTAAATTCTTTCATCTTTAATAAAACGATCAGCATTGCTGCTTTACCAGGTGTAACTATGAAGTTTAACTTCCAGGCATCCATGAAAACAAAAGTTATTACATTTAACGGAGTTAGAAGTTAGCAGGAAGCTAGCAGAAGTTAGCTCGCTAGTTTCGCTAGTTACCTAAGCATGATATAGCATGTTCTGACTGAGAGATTTCTGAAAAAATTCAAATGTACAGCTCTGCTATCACTTCCAACATGAATGAAGACAGGAAACTAAACAGCAGTGATGTTTGTAGGGTTACTGAAGTTGGGCTAGCTGGTATATAATGATGTGCTACGTGATCGCTAGCGACACAGCTATGTTAGCATAACATAAACAGTGAAGCTGGAGGACGAACACTAACACTTTTCCACTTATAAAAGTTAACGTGAAGGTTCCCGATGGTTAGGGACAAATGCAATCGCATGGCAGGATGCTGTAAACGGACCAAACTTCAGTCAGGAGAACAACTGAGATAATCCATCCACAATACGAGGTTAGTCATTAATATACTGCAACAACATGGGAATAGAGCAGCTGCCAGAGAATTCAACATTAATGAATCAATGGTACAGAAGTGGAGGAAGCAAGAAGAATGAGTTTAATAAAGTTTGATTTATCTGACTGCTTTGTTTCGCTTAATGTGCCTTATAATCCCGTGCACCTTATGGTCCGAAAAATGCGTACTGCACACTGCAGTTTAATATTGCAAAGCACCTCTTTTTAACTTCAGTAGATATTATATATGGTTATGCTCAGGATATGTCAGCCCATTTCTACTGGAAATGCCTTTTGGTTAAACTTTCAGCAAGGAATTTGCATTTGCACTGTTACATTTTTATAAAGCTTTAATGTACATAAAAACCAGCTTCTTGTTTAAGTGAAAATAAATGGAAGGTTGTCTTTTTGCGCTAGTAATGTTGTGGAGTTGTATTTTGTCTCGCATCAATTATATCGTCGGTTATATCGTTATCGCAAATTTTCAAATATATATCGTGATAAATATTTTTGGCATATCGCCCTGCTCTACCCCTGAGCTTAATCTTCTGTGGTAATTGTACTGAGCATTTTCTTTGGTATCAAGTTCAAATTTCTAGTCTGCAGCTATAACAGATATGCAAACAATCATCTTTGATTGGTTTTGTGTTGCTATGACTGTGATTGTGTGTTTTAGTGGAGAATGACGATCAGGTCCAGTCCTGATCTTCTTAGCAGCCAGCGTCTGCGGACACATTCAGACACGCGTGCCACATTTTCTCCCACATGTGAGCTGACATGCAGGCGAACATGCAGGCGAACGTTTACTCGGCGTGCGTCACCACAGCGATGGCTCTGTCTTGATAGTGGCAACACTAATGAGTTAATTGCAAGGCATTCAAGGTTTTCACTGGTGAGAGCTCTCCAAATTACAATGGCACACTCTGATCTCAGTAAATATCCTAAATGATTGTAACGATTACACTGCAGATGGTTTGGATAATGCAATCCGCTGGCTGGCGTGCAGCTGTGACGCACAGCTACAGTCGTCTGTGTTGAAAAAGTTTGTTTGTTTGCAGATCGACCCGTTCACCTTGATGCTCAATAACAACCTAATCTGACATCTGCATAATTGAAAAGATCATCATCTGTGCCTTACTCCACCCCTTTTTGTCCTCTTTGAGGAAAACGAGCTGCAGTGGAACTGCGATCTGTCGTTTTTGGCCTTCAGTATAAATAAATGTTAAGTCTTTGTCCTAACACAAGGTTAAAATTTTAAATGTCAGAGGTTTAATTGTCCCTGCGGTCTGAATAGAGTGGCTGTTATAAGTGCTTCTGTTACCTCTGACTTTAAGTAGAGTGAGAGAGAAAGAAAGATGAAAAATTTGATGTTAAATAAAGCAAAAGGTGTTTTTTTCCCCTTTTTTTCTTCTTCTTTGTTCCCCTTCCAGCCAAGTTTGCAGATTGCAGCGAATGCTTTCGATCTCTGGCACTGACCCAATGCACTGAGCTGAGATACTGTAAGCTCAAGGGGGGAAATAGAGAAATGTTTATAAGCGCCTCTGACATATCGCCTCACAGTGAAGAGCCCAGATAGAGGAAGCTTCAGTGGAGATGGATGAGAGCGCAGTAACAAACCACAATGATGACTCGCTCCTCTGCCTTTATCATATCACAGTTTGGTTTTTGTCTTTTGCTCCGGGGGATTGTTTTTGCTTAATTGTCACTTGTGCCATATTGAGTTACTGATCCTGTCTTTCTAAAGAAAGACTTCCAGGCTTTAGTTAAAATGTAATCACAGCCCTTTAAGGTCGAGGAGTGTTTCTGTGGTCAGTTAGCTCAAGGCAGTGTGTGTGTGTGTGTGTGTGTGTGTTAATAGAGGCTAAATCTCGTACAGACATCCAAGCAAACATATTATTTTAATCTTGCTCTCCCCACATTCCCCATCTGTCTCTAATGTGCAGTATAAATAAAGTATAAAACTTCTTTATGTGTGTAATATTTGTGTATCATAAAGGTTTATTACAGCAAGTAAACCGTGCAGAAGAAGAGCTCACATTTATTACTGGATATTTTGTGTGAATGAGCTTTGATTGCTGTTTTATAATGCGAGACCTGCACTCGTACACGCTCCACAGTACCATGATGGCACCGGTTCTGACATAAACGGTAGTAACCAGACCGAAAAGCAGCGCACATTTCGGTGCTTTATTTCCCTGAGCTGTGATACACTTTAGATTCTAGCCAATCATTTTACGTTTCGAGGATAGTAGGCGGGGCCAGGTACGTACGTTCTTTTAGAGCAGAGCTACAGATTAAAATGCCCAAGGCGAAGCGGTCAAAGTCTGGCTGTACTTCACAGCAAAAGATGCAAACTCAGCAGCAACAAGTGCTTTAAGCTGATACTGTGATACTGTGAAAGGGGGTAACACCTCAAATCCGATTAAACACCTGGCGACGCATAGCGGTTTGTTAAAGCCGAGAAATGCGCCGTATTTGATAGCTTGCTGCGAGACCTCACACCGAGCACATCTACTGTGCATGGGTTGCCTGTTATCTGACCCGGAGTTAGCAACATCCCCCAAAAACCCGAAGAGGAGAGTCCTGGCCCCTAGCCCTGCCAGTGTAGCAGAAATGATGAGGATGATGATTCAGCAGCAGCCGTTCTTCTCTGCGTAAGTAGCTAATTTACGTTGAGTAGGCTAACCACGTTATTACATTAATGCATGTAAGGTGAACTAACAAACATCATCATAGCTACATGTGGCTGTCCTCTTGTTTGATGGCAGATACTCCCTTCACCCTGGCCAAAAAGGCTAAAATGACCAAAGAAAAAGTGGAAAACAGTTAAACATGAGAGGTTTTGGACAAAGTTTGTGTTTTTTCCATTGTTTAAGCACTGCTTCCAGCCAAGAGTGATACCATATATGCCCCATAGCTGCAGAAAAGGCTAACATTGTTATCTTTTTACAAAAAACAGCTGAACATGAGAGGTTTTTGGACCAATTTTGTGTTCTCCATTCTTTAAGCACCGGTTTGAGCACCGTTTGAGCACCGGCACCGTTTCAAAAGTACCGATTTGGCACCGGTATCGGATAAAACCTAAACGATACCCATCCCTATTCATAATTTTTAAAAAATATTACTACTTTGGATCAAATGTATTTTTTCTTCATTTTATGCCCACATGGATTTGCACTTGTATCCAGTAGTTTTGCTCCTCTTGTACTCGAGCCCTTCTCTTCCACGTTTCCTGTCTTGTGCCTCTCGAGCTGCGCGGCGTTTCTTTGCTTTCAGAAGAAACGGTCATCCACGGTGCACGACCTGAATGCTCAGTGACAAGATGGCTCGGATATCTTTTCTGTGCTCGAGCAACAATGTAAAAGTTTTCTCTGTGTGTGTGTGTGTGTGTGTGTGTGTGTGTGTGTTGGGGGGGGAGGACCGGGGGTTTGTTCTGACGACACTCGTCTGCTCACTGATGACTTTCTGCTTCTTAATTCAGATAAAACTGAGGTATTTGTACTCAGCCCTGAAAAGCTTAGAAATATGGTATCTAACCAGGTTCTTACTCTGGATGGCATTACCTTGGCCTCCAGTAACACTGTGAGGAACCTTGGAGTCATTTTTGACCAGGACATGTCCTTCAACGCACATATTAAACAAATATGTAAGACTGCTTTCTTCCATTTGCGCAACATCTCTAAAGTTAGAAATATCCTGTCTCAGAGTGACGCTGAAAAACTAGTTCATGCATTTATTACTTCCAGGCTGGACGACTGTAATTCATTATTATCAGGATGTCCAAAAAACTCGCTGAAAAGCCTTCAACTAATCCAAAATGCTGCAGCAAGAGTCCTGACAGGGACTAGAAAGAGAGAGCAGATTTCTCCTGTTTTGGCTTCCTGTTAAATCCAGAATTCAAAATCCTGCTCCTCACATACAAGGTCCTAAATAATCAGGCCCCATCTTATCTTAATGACCTTGTAGTACCATATCACCCTATTAGAGCACTTCGCTCTCGCTCTGCAGGCCTACGGCATTAGAGGAGTGGTGTTAGAATGGGTAAAGAGTTATTTGAGAGACAGGCAGCAATTTGTGAAAATTGGGGAATATCAATCAGAGTGTATGGACATTGTTTGTGGAGTTCCGCAGGGGTCAGTATTGGGACCAAAGCTGTTTATCCTCTATATCAATGATATATGCAGAACATCAGATATACTACAGTTTATTCTATTTGCAGATGATACAAATATTTTTTGTGCTGGAGAGAACTTACATCAGCTTTTGGAAATTGTCACACAAGAAATGATTAAACTGAAAACATGGTTTGATAGAAATAAGCTATCATTAAATTTGGAAAAAACTACATTTATGTTATTCGGAAATTGTAAAAAAGATGCAGGAGCAAAATTATTAGTAAACAATGTTGAAATAGAGCAAGTTTCGGATACAAAATTTCTGGGTGTGATAATAGATAACAAAATCTGCTGGAAACCTCACATAAAGCATATACAAGCCAAACTGTCAAGAAGCATCTCCGTACTAAGTAAAGTTAAATATTTTTTGCCTTCCAAATCACTCCGGGTACTTTATTGTTCACTTATATTGCCATATTTGGAATACTGTGTGGAAATTTGGGGAAACACATATAAAACTGCACTTCAACCAATATGTAAAATTCAAAAAAAAGCAATCAGGATGATTAATAAAGCAGGATTTAGAGACCATACTAACATCATGTTTTTGAAATTAAAAATACTGAAGTTTATGGATCTTATAAAATATAAAACTGCAAAAATTATGTACAAGGCCAGATACAATATGTTACCAGGAAATATACAGAGGATGTTCTATGACAGAGAAGGAGACTATGAATTGAGGGGGAAATTGAATCTAAGGATTCTTAAAGCACGGTCAAAGGTTAAAACCTTTTGTGTCACTATTTATGGGGTAAAACTGTGGAATAGTTTTACTATAGATCTACAGCAATGCTCAGGAATTAGTAAGTTCATGAAAATACTTCGAAAACTGATTTTGGAAGAATATGATACCGATAAAGATGATCACCCATTGTATGTATAAAAAATATCAAATTATATCCAAATTATATCAGTCACGGTAGCCAAGTTTATATAGGTTCTCCTCGTGTATCGTGTGGGGTATGTGATGATGGGAATTAGGTGAATTATGTGGGATCAATAAGATGTTGAGCAGGGGTAGGAATTAATAAGTATGTTCATACTTCTTCCTACTCCTTTTCAGACCAAACATTGTTACATTATGTCAGACGATTTTGTTTTATTTCATTATATATTTTTTGTTTATCTGAACACATACGTGTGTGTGTGTATATCTACATATATATTCGTATCTGTAAATGAAAATATATGTAGTGTGTATATATTGTTTTTTGTTTTATATGTCTGAAACAAATAAAGATACAATACAATACAATACAATACTTGTTGTTCCTAGAGTATTTAAAAGTAGAATGGGAGGCAGAGCCTTCAGTTTTCAGGCCCCTCTTCTGTGGAACCAGCTTCCAGTTTGGATTCAGGAGACAGACACTATCTCTACTTTCAAGATTAGGCTTCAAACTTTCCTTTTTGCTAAAGCATATAGTTAGGGCTGGACCAGGTGACCCTGAATCCTCCCTTAGTTATGCTGCAATAGATGTAGGCTGCCGGGGGATTCCCATGATGCATTGAGTTTTTCCTTTCCAGTCACCTTTCTCACTCACTGTGTATTAACAGACCTCTCTGCATTGACTCATATCTGTTATTAACCTCTGTCTCTCTTCCACAGCATGTCTTTATCCTGTCTTCCTTCTCTCACCCCAACCGGTCGCAGCAGATGGCCCCGCCCCTCCCTGAGCCTGGTTCTGCCGGAGGTTTCTTCCTGTTAAAAGGGAGTTTTTCCTTCCCACTGTCGCCAAAGTGCTTGCTCATAGGGGGTCATATGATTGTTGGGTTTTTCTCTGTATCTATGAAGCGCCTTGAGGCGACTTTTGTTGTGATTTGGCGCTATATAAATAAAATTGAATTGAATTGAATTGTATTGATGTTGGAGTGGTGGCCTGTGGTGAACAGAGGGCCACGCTGTGAGGCCCATCTGGTCTGTGGTGCTGGGGAATAGGAAGACAAGAAGTGGGGGTGGGATTTGGGGGAGGGCAAGGCTTAGGTTGGACATCTCCCCCCAATGCCCCACATCTCAGTCTGTCTGTCTGTGTTTGTTCTCAGACGTCAGGAACAACGATTTTTACGCCTGAATGATGCAGAAGTTTGTCTGAGTTAGAGTTTGCTGAGAATCCATCAGCTATTATTGCTACATACAGATTAGCTAAGTTAGCTATTCACCACGAGTATCTTTACACAAACAGTGCAATTAGAAACATGTTTGAAGTTTGTCCCAGTAATCCTTCCATTAAAAAAGAAGGGACTTAAATTTGGAATGTTATCATTATGCACACTGACTTTCACGGGACAAAGATTTGCTTTTATTAGTCAGGAGTTTAGATGTAACTATAAAGTGTTTGATTCATGGAAACCCCTCAGTAGTGTGAGAAAATGATTACAGCGGTCCTTCGTTTATCGCAGGAGTTACGTTCTAAAAATAACACAATAGGTGAAATCAGAAGTAGCCAACTTTATTTTTTACAATTGTTATAGATGTTTAAGGCTGTAAAACCTCTCACTACACACTTTATACACTTTTCTCAGACAGGCACGAACATTTTCACACTTTTGTCTCTTGTTTAAACTCTCAAAGTTCAAACCTTCATAGAAAAATAAGTTCATTATTATAGGATGAAACCAAAGATCAAACCATGTTTTCAGGTCCAGAACATAGGATAGAGCAGCTGCCAGAGAATTCAACATTAATGAATCATCAATGGTACGGAAGTGGAGGAAGCAAGAAGAATGAGTAAAGTTTGACTTTTCTGTTTTATTTCGCTTAATGCGCCTTATAATCCGAAAAATACGGCAACTTCTACCTTCCTTCCTGGCGATCGTGGCTCAAGAGTTGGGAGTTCGCCTTGTAATAGGAAGGTTGCTGGTTCGAGCCCCGGCTCGGACAGTCTCGGTCGTTGTGTCCTTGGGCGAAACACTTCACCTGTTGCCTACTGGTGGTGGTCAGAGGGCCCGGTGGCGCCAGTGTCCGGCAGCCTCGCCTCTGTCAGTGCGCCCCAGGGTGGCTGTGGCTACAATGTAGCTGCCATCACCAGTGTGTGAATGTCTGGATGACTGGATGTAGTGTAAAGCTCTTTGGGGTCCTTAGGGGCTAGTAAAGCGCTATACAAATACAGGCCATTTACCATTTACCATTCCTTTAGCATGTCCAGAAGTCTGACTTTTTGTGCGATGGTTAGCGTCTTCCTCTGCCTTTGGGTGCTACTGCAGGAGCCTTTGATGGTGCAAAAAGTTTCATTGACATTGTTGTGTTTGTTGGGGAGAAAACATACAAACATACAGTGCAGCACTTCAGAGTCACACTGCTAGCGATCGAAGATTTATGTAAATTTGACAAGCTGAACACATTCTGTCCTGTACAGCAGACACGGCACAAGATTGATTGACAGTGGTCTACAGCCAGTCAGGACGGAGAACACAATGCGCAGTTAAAAAAATTGCACAAAATAAATCAGCAACAGTAGCCCTGCGACAGACTGGCGACCTGTCCAGGGTGTACCCGCCTCTCGCCCTATGACAGCTGGAATAGGCTCCAGCACCCCCCGCGACCCTGAAAAGGATAAGCGGAAGCGAATGGATGGATGGATGGAAATGCGCAAAACAGGCGAACCGCGTTACAGCGAGGGACCACTGTACGTACTCATGCTACTGCAATCTTGCACCATAGCAGTTGAGCGTGTGCACGTAGCCACCATATCTCACCACAGTGCATGTGTAGAATAATTCTGTTTAACAAGCAAATTCTCACACTTGTGTCTTTTTTTTAAATTGCTTTTAGGATGTTCTCACAAAAATACAACACGTGTAATTACTTTCATCTCAGCATTAATAGTTTGCACCTTGATATCCTTTTTGCAAATCCCTCCAGCACAATAACTGAACTCTGGATTAAGTGCGATCTTTGGCATCGCAGGCTGTCAGCTGCTCGTGGTGTTATATTGGCTCATATAACAGTGTAGTGTAATGGGGATAATGAGCCCCTTCTGTGTTTGAGCAAATCACACTGCTGGTTGTGTTTTTTGGAAATAAGCAGGTCTTTCAGAACAATTAAAAAGAAATCTGTGGATTCAACATGTTATTATCTTTTAAACACGCAAATAGTCTCACAATGCTTTCCTCTAAAAAGGTAAAAAATAATCCATCCAGGATGTTTGCAGTTGAATATGTGTACCGTAAGGTTTTTGTGACAGTTTGACATTTTATTTAAAAAGTAGGCGCCTGTCACTGCTTCACATTATCGCCTTCTGTTAGTCACACCTGAAACGTGTGAAAAAGGAGATGTGCTCTTAGGGTTTGTCCCAGCTGTTAGGAGTAGTTGCTGTGTAGGCTGCAGAGGAGCACCCAGTCCTAGGGCTTAAAGACGCCTCCTTGAGAAGTTTAAACCAGAGCAGCCAGTCAACCACAGGGTACTGGCCTCTGGCTCCACGAATCATCTCACTGGCTAGATCCTCTGAAAAGCAGTGCCTTAGGCCTGCCAGAGGGCGCGTACTATCAGCAGCAGTCCTCCTACCTGTACTGAACTCTTATTTTACTCAGCTAGTAACCAAGTGTAATGACATCAAGGTAAAAGCTGTATGGGCCTGGTTGTATTTGCATCTGTGTAAATATTTGTACAGAAGCCCTGATTGTGTCAAGATGGGGGCAAGCGTGCATGCTTTTCAATCTGCAGTGAAAATGAAATATCACGTTCAGCTCTCTCAGCTTTGCGGGTCACCCTTAATAAGCTTATCCGCTAAGCCAATAAGAGATTCGAAGAAAAGCAATGTCCTGATTGTCAGATAAGATGCTAAATCCATTCTGATGAGAGCCTCAGTTGTGGGGGTGGTAATTATCACTGTCACAGTGGCAGTTTATAGAAGGGGATCAACTCAAATCCACTTTCAATGGCTTGTTTTGCGCTCTTTGTGTCTTTTTAACACACATGACAACAATGTGTAAACATTTAGATGTAATGGGGCCTTCACAAAGCTGTGTGTTATTGTGTATATGTGTTTTTACAGCATTGTGTGACACAATGTTAGCACAGCAACATGTCTGTTGACGTCCCTGCAGGCCCTTACACCTCTGCACAGCTTCACTGGGAACTTTGTACTTTCACATCTGTGCTTAACAGAAAAGGTTTTAGTTGCCTCTTTTCAGCCTCTTTCATTATAAATGCAAATTCTTGTAAGGCGTGTGTGTGCGCGTGTGTGTGTGTGAGTGCGTGTGCGTGCGTGTGCGTGCGTGTGTGTGTGTGTGTGCGTGCGTGTGTGTGTGTGTGTGTGTGTGCGTGCGTGCGTGTGTGTGTGTGTGAGTGTGCATGTGTGTGAGTGTGTGTGTGTGTGTGGTGCTCCAGCTGCCCCCGTCTCACACACATGTTCAGAGTGGGATAAGACTGAGTTCGTGGCCATTTCAAAAACAAGTTAGTGAAATAAAACGGTTCCATTTTTACTTTTAACTGCAGTGTCTGAACAAAGTAGCAGGAACAGCTCTAGGAGGGAATCGCTACAGACAATCTTATCACAATTATTGGGATTTTTTTATATTTTATGATATGCTAAATATTACAATAACGTATATTATAAGTTTCCACATGGTTTAAAAACAAATTATGTCTTAAAAATGATCATCAAATATCACATATCTGTTGCTGTCTACATAGACTACATACATACACATTTAACTATTACATTTGAACTGAGCAGAGTCGAGTCCCCACGAATTGTGCAATAAGGCAGCATGTTGGGAATCTGTCTGCATTCATGAATTGGACAGCAATTATTTGCAAACCTTCAACAATGTCTTTGCAACTTTTTGCAGAAATCTGGCAACTTGGGTCTGCTGTGCGATTAAAAGTGGTTGTGAGCGTGCTCCTCAAGCTTTGGGCAACAATTTAGTAACTAATTGTAACAAGTTTAGTAAGAATGTGTTGCAGAATGTGCATGCAGCCACTGTTTAGTTTAGTTTTGGGATTACTTGGTTGAGCCGATTTGATGCAGGTTCAGTCAGCTAATGTCGTCTGTGGGTGATGATGCATGAGACGAGCCCTCGCTGTTCATATTTGAATTCATATCGATGCGATATCATCACACAAATCATTGCAATATCACGCTATATTTGTTTTGATTTTTCCCATCCTCCAGTAATTGCTCTTAGTGCCTTATCTACATTCCAACTATTTCTTCCAGAGGCAACGTTGTAGACCATTGTGACTGCTCTCAGGTACACGCATGTTTGTGGGGGAAAAGTGCACTTTTTGCTGGACTGAAAAACATGTGCTGCTAGCTGCTGTGCAACCTAGTCCAACTGATCAGCTGTGCGTCTGTGTCATGCACCCCATAGTGCCACAGCATCAATGAAAACACTTTGATCTCTAGTTGTAGACAGAACACTGTCTGCCTAGTTATTAGGAAGACATTGGTGGGAGGAGCTGTGGCTCACCTGGGTTTGAGGCCTGCAGGTCATTATCCTGTTCAGTAAAGTCAAGACAGAGAAAGAAAAACCCAAAGAGTGACCTTGCTTGACACGGCTGAGGTTCCTAAATGTTGTTCCATTTAACTCGTGATGTCTCTGTTACTGCTGTGGCTACACCTGAATGACTGTGACAAACATCAGCAAAAAACTCACCTATGTGTAAATGACAGACTAACAGATTTCATGAAGCCAGCAATGCTCCTCTTATTACACCATCATTCGTTTTTCTCGTGAACTTGCAGCCCCCGTCCTCCTTAAGTCACTTTGACAAAACACTCGCGCAGTAACCGCACGCATCCACCCACCCTGTCTCGTGCTGACGACTTGTGTGCGTTTATGTTGTCGCCTCCTCCAGCCTGTCTTCGGCAGAAACCCCCGATGCCGTGTGACAAGCCTGTGCCGGCATGTCTGTGAAAATGTTTTCATGTTGTTGTTGTTTTCCCGCACACTTCCAGCTCGCTCAGCTTTGAGAACCTTTTCTTTTGAAGTGTCACTTTTCTTGAAGGGAGGACAGGCAGCAAGAGGATGGAGGGTTGGACTACCCGCTCGGATGACTATTAAACGGAGTCATTTCATTGCACTCGTGCAGTGAAAACGCTGTTGAAGGACAGAAATCTGCTCTTACTAGTCACTATCCAACCTGATGCAGGCTCTCACGCCTGACAGCCCTCACAATCAGTTTGTGAAAAATTAAGTGGCTGTACTTTGAGTGCTGGCCACTTAAAGCACAGAGCCATCTGAGCTGTCAGTCAATGCTGGCCAGTGGGCTGTAGGTTTTTGAAGAAGCTTTTATCAGCTGTCCAGCCCCTGTCACAAGCAGACCACTCCAGCACGGCTGTAAGACTTGTGTCTAATCCGATCTGCCACCGTTTACACTGCACAGGCTTCTGATGAGCAGTCAAGATAGTTCAAGTCCACCTGGATGAGTCTTTTTTTCCACTTTACTCCTCTTAAGAAAAGTGATGTAAGACCTTGTGAAAAAGTGTGGACTCTTTCATCCCTTCCTCCAGCTCTTACTGCTGAAAACTGGTTTGTTTGTTTGTGCCTGTGTGACATCATGCAGATGCTCACCATCTTTGTCAAAGCAGCTTTTCTACCCGCTCCTGCCTCGTTCACTGGCACAGACAACATTTTCACCAGCAACAGCAGGTCTAAAGAGATGACAGTATTTGCCATAGTCATGGTCGTAGTGCAGGAATGTTAGTGGAGTGGTTTCTCGTGGCAAAAGATTTTCTGCTGATGCTTCCTTGGAGATCATTATTGTTTATACACCCTGGGGCGTGTTACAGTGCTTAAAAACTAATTACAGCCTCAAACAGCACATAAAACTTCTAAGTGCATCATTTCCTAAATGGAATCAATGGCTTTTATTGAATCTATTCACCCATCCAGTGCAACTAGCAAGCCTAATTGCATTCAGTTTTTGCAAATAATATTTGAGTCACATTTAAAATGATGATTTTTCTATTTTTGTACAAATGGGAGGCGATTATTTTGTTGATTCTTTTACTCATTTGTACAAAAGACAAGGGTTGGCTCGAAAGAGCAGAAGGAAAAAAGACTCCTTTTATTCCAGTCGTCAAATATATCATTATGCATATTTCTGTAGTCTGGTGCTTGAGACAGAACGTTAACTGTGCATCTGTCTCGACTCATGTGAAATCAAACAGCAGATCCAAAAACCTTAAGTTTCTCCTGATGCATTTCCAGCATTTTGCATTGCTTCTTAGGTTCTTAAGCCTCTGTTGGATAATGGAAAACGACTTTTTACACGACATATGATGAACAAATTCAATAGTGATAGTAAGAAGTCTCCTTTTTCTATTAGACTCTACAGAAACTACGTCCAGTGAATGCCTGTAGAATTAGACGTGTCTGGGAGGATAAACTGAATGTAGAAGCAACTGATGAGGTGCAGGAAGAGTGTGTATAACTCCGATATAGGCGTGTACATTTTAAGACCGTACATAGATCATATTACTCCAGACAAAGGCTTCACGCTCGCTCTCTGTCTGTCATAGATGCAGAGATGCTGCTGGTAATTTGGATCATTGTTTCATGTAGAAAACAAAGAGAGCGTTTTTCACTCTGAAGCATTTGGAAGAGATGAGAACTACATGCATTTAGAGCTATCGTTGGTGTGAGCAGCTTTTTGATTTCTGCAATTTCTTTGGAAACTAACTGAAAAACTGTTAGTATCACAGCAAGATAGAGGACCCACATTTAAGTTTTTCATGAGAGAAATGACAAATATGTCACAGAGACGGAAACAGACTCAGTGTATCAGGAAGGTGCAGGAATGGAAATAATTAGTTTGCTTTTTTCTTTTTCTTCTATTTTTGTGTTTGTATCTGTTCAGAATTCATCTTATAAAACTTTTAATGCTGTATCGAGGTAACTGTGGCAAATGTTAAATGCGCTGCTGTTCAGAATGGAAATGGAAAAAAACAAAACAGACTCACACATACAGTACTGTGCAAAAGTCTTGAGTCACCCATCGTTTCTTTCTATTTTGCTTCTAAGGAGTCAGTGTTGTCTGTGACACGCTGAGATGCAGCTGAAGAAATTGGAACAAATGATCTGTGTTTGCAATAAGCTGCTAGTAATCAGTCGCCTGAAGATACAATTTAAAATTAGTTCTTTGCTACAGTTTTAGGAGACATGGTTCATCGTTTTTAAATGAGTTGCCTTTTTCATGCTTGAAGGATTCATGTCAGGCTCACCAAACGTTCCTCTGAAACATGGTCGACTACAAAGACTGAAAACAAGCGAAGAAGCCGTCAGTGTCCAAAGGCATAAAATGTACCAGGGTAGGCTGGTTCGTGTGCAGTGTGTCCTCAAAAAAACTGGACAATCAGAGGACAAAAGAAGTGACAGGCCTAAAAAAACAATGTTTAGCAGATGAAGTATGTGAAAGTCATGTTCTTAAGAAACAGGAAAAGCAAAGGCAGCAGGTCTTGTTCTATAGCCATCTGTAAAACATAGAGAAGCCTCTGCCATGGTTAAGGCTCCATCGGAGCTGGTGGTGGTCAGATTTTGATGCACCACCCACTGCCATCTTAAAAGTGTCTGATTGGGAATTTTTCATCATGACATTGATCCCAAACACTCTGCCAGTGCTGTAAGAAGCGTACTTGGATAGTGGTGGATTGGCTTCTTCACAGCCCAGCCCTCAACATTAGTGAAACAGTGTGGGACCATCCTGGTAGAGAACAGAAAGAAATAACATTTCCTAATAGATTTCAGAATCAGAATCAGAATACTTTATTGATCCCTGGGGGAAATTATTTTTTGTTACAGTGCTCCATTTTAAACCAACATTAAGACAAGACAGACAATACGCGATTTCAGGCTGTTTTAAAGAATAAATATATTTTAAATACCAAATATTGACTTTCAAGCTCATTAAATTTAGCTGAGTCTGTGTTTGCCTTGTATGCTGTATTTCTGTGTATGTTTGCATGTACTTCAATAAACTGCTGCAGTTTCCAATTTTCCCAGTAAAATGCACCCAAGACTGCACATTACTGTAAATGCACACGTACATGAACCTTCAAGGTTTCATCACACTAATATCCTTTAATAAGGTGTGTAATTGCTTAAAGCCTCTTCTCTTGCTCCTCTTTGATGCAGTCTCCACACTACAAAGGCAATTACTTAATAAATTTCAATTAGGCAAGTCCTAGATTTCAGCTCTGCACAGAGAATTAACCTATGAAAAGCTTCCTGTTTGGAGAGTGACTGCCTGGAAAGTGCTCCGCAGAGAATTTCTGTTATCAATGGTCTATTGCCGTTGCTATGTTGTGTTGATACCTATAAAAGAGAGGGTCAGAGAGTAGATAGTGGCTGAGTAAGAAAAGCATCAGTGGGTTAAAGGTTCACAATGGAGTGAAATACTGGTATGTGGCCTAGAATGCATTTACAGGTTAAGAAAAGGACATATTTACCCAGCATGTGGCTCACTAAACCGCTCAGTTCCAGTCCAGCTTCATCCATGACTGTCACTGACCTTTGGCCCACTAACTACGCCTGAGCGGTGACTGACGATGTGACTTGGACCAAAGCACAGAACATGTTTTTGAGCTGCTTTGTTATTGTTGAAAAAGGGTTGGAGTTAAATTCAGAGCAGTGTCCCTGAGACCATCCACTTCATTAATGTTGTTTTTACATATCAGAGCCTTACACTAAGTAGCTCAGTATGTGCATACGTTTTATTTTAATGTTTTCATCATAAATCTCCACAGGTTTTTTGTCTTTTCAGCTTCAATGTTAAGCACATGAAGTTTGAGTATAATGGACTGTGCTACATTAAGAAAACAAACAAAATTTCCACTATTTGTGCTATTTTCACACATTCTTAGAAGGGGTTTGTGTAATTGGACAGTTTGTAGGTTTGCTGCCGGCCAGTCCATAAAATGTGTTTTTAATTTGATCATGATCCCTTAAGCTTAGCTCTGTCTGTTGACAGCCTTATACAGATAGGGACTGTTTACCTCAGCTCACAATGTTAGTGAGAAGTACTCGTCTTTGTTTACGGTGGAGGGGACTGTAAAAACTTTGAGAGTCCGATACAGATCAGTGAGTCAGAGAAGCTCATTTTTGATGAATGACGGCCATAGATTAATTTATTCAGGATATCCTGATCTTTCAGTACACACTGCTGTTAGTCTTTGTTAACTGCTGTTAGCCGCTGTTAGCCTTTGTTAACTCCTGTTAGCGACTGTTAGCCTTTGTTAACTCCTGTTAGCGGCTGTTAGCCTTTGTTAACTCCTGTTAGCTGCAGTTAGCCTTTATTAACTGCTGTTAGCTGCTGTTAGCTTTTGTTAACTGCTGTTAGCTGCTGTTAGTCTTTGTTAACTGCTGTTAGCCGCTGTTAACTCCTGTATACCAAAAATTGTCTTTGAAGTGGATGTTACTTTGTTGGACTCTGATGCTTGGATAAACTTATACGATGTGAGAACGCAGTCAAAATGTTTTTGAGGAAAAGTGTAATTTTAAGAACATTTGAGCCTAACACTAGCTGGCATATTGTCAGCTTATAACCATCTTCTGGTGTTGTTATTTAGACAGCTAATTTTCATGCTCACTATAAGCTTACTTATAGTCAGCATGTCTAATCTGCTGACTATAAGTTATATGTTCATGCAAGTCTTCATCTGTTAGAGCTCTGACTGCAGTTCACTTGAGGAGCTGAGGCACACAGAAGCCAATTACTTCTCTTCTGCCTCTGGCATTGCTGGTCTCAAAGACCCCATTAGGTGAAAGGAAGATGTCCTTCCCGGTGACTGTATTTGAATATGATGGGTCAACACTGCAAGTGTCACAAAGCGCAAACCGGATCTGGTGAATTTTTAATACATTATTGTAAGCTAATAAGAAGAGGTAATTACACAGAGTTAATTACATACAGTCCCCATAACATGACAGGTATTTTGGTTTTATACACTCCCTAGAGGCAGGTTGTTCTAGCCTGATTTTTTGGCTAAATGTGAGCCAAGAATAGTTGTAACAAACACTCATTATATCCAAAAGGGACAGTAGGGGTTGTCAACATCCGATATGAAATGTTGGATACAAGCTTAAGTTTCAGCTAACAGTTTGGTCCAATGCTAATCTTCCAGTCATCTTTTGTAGCACTCAGCACCATAGAGACAGCTGATTGTCTGATTGTAGGACAAGATAACCAGATAATGGCACTGCTGTTATTCCACATGTTTCATCTTCTTAATCATAAGCTGTAAAATAACCTCAACAGTGATACTGTGAATTTTAGTAATTCATGCATAATATGATCCCATCTGTTCAAGAAATGATGAATTTCAGACTTTATAGAATAATCTTGACATCATTTGACAAATGTGACTGACATGTTGTCGTCCTTATTCTCCTGCTGCTCAACAAAGGAGAATTTTTTTGTCAGTTTATTACTTCCAACCAAAACCTTTTAAATGTGAGTCCGAAACTTGGAATGGGAGTTAATGACGAGCACTTAAGATAAGATAAGATAGAACTTTATTAATCCCTCGGGTGGGTTCCTCTGGGAAATTCGACTTCCAAAAAGCACAGCAACGACCGAAGTTACAGTTACAGAATTGTTATATATATATATATATATATATATATATATATATATATATATATACACACACACACACACACACACACACACACACACACACACACACACATATATAAATACAGAGACAAATATAAATAAAATATACAAAGGGGATAAATAGAATAAATAGGAATAAAAAATAAAAATACAAGTGAATTGCACATTCCAAGTATTGAGTCTATTGCACTGTTGACTATTTACAAAAAGTATTGCACAAGGTATTGTACAGTGAGGTGAAGAGGCACTACAGCTTAGTTGTTCCCCCCTCCTTTGTCCTCCTGTTTCCCCTCCCTCTCCCCTCCAGAGAGGAGTTAAACAGTCTGATGGCGTGTGGGACAAAGGAGTTTTTAAGTCTGTTAGTTCTTGTCTTTGGGAGAAGCAACCTGTCACTGAACAGACTCTTCTGATTGTTTATGGCCGTGTGCAGAGGATGCCCAGCATTGTCCATAATGTCCAGCAGTTTCTTTAATGTCCTTTTCTCTGCCACTGTCACCAGAGTGTCCAGCTTCATGCCGACCACAGAGCTAGCCTTCCTGATCAGTTTCTCCAGCCTGCATGATCCTTCTTTGCTGTGCTGCTCCCCCAGCACACCACAGCATAGAAAAGTACTCCAGCAACCACCGACTGGTAAAACATCCTCAGGAGCTTCCTGCAGATGTTAAAAGACCTCAGCCTCCTGAGGAAGTACAGTCGGCTTTGGGCTTTTTTATACAGGTGCTCTGTGTTGCATGACCAGTCCAGTTTATTGTCCACCCACAGCCCGAGGTACTTGTACTTGTTGACCACCTCCACCTCCTCCCCCTCTATCTGAACCGGCAGAACTTGAAGTCGGTGTAAGTAGCCCTTCATCACAGTAAATGAGAGAGAGGTTTTAATGACTGTGGAGAGCGTGGCTGCAGGGAGTAGGAGGAACATCCGAAAGCTCATATTTGCACGTGTTGAGTCATTTCTGGAAAGTCCTTATCTCACTTTGCTTTTCATCAGCTCCACGCTCCCTGATGGGGGTAAAAAGAAAATCAATTTGCCTCCATTTCCTTCTACCTCATTTCCCTCCTTTTGATAACACGGCAGACCACATCCTCTTAGTAATTTGTCCTTATTGGAGTTAGTCATTCCCAGTGAATTGTCTCTGATTTTTGGATTACTCAAAATCCACTGGCAAAGGAAGTTAACACAGCACCATGAAATTGTATGAATTAACAGAGGATAATAGTTGATAATAACTGGGGCACCGTCATGACTATTGTGTAATTATTACATGCAGTCTACCAGTTAATTGTCTGTAATGTCATCTTTATTTATCCCATAATGAACCATCAAATTACATAACAATGAAAGAACTTAAATGGACACTATATGAATCCACAGGAATACATTTCTTACATAAACTAAAGATATTTGGCTCATAGAGTTACTGTGATTTACCAGCATCTCTCCATATTTTGCCCATGTCAGGATAGTGTCATCATACCAACACATGGAACATGTTTTCAGGCTTAAGGCTGAACTTTGGTTCCATCATTTAGCCTGAGAACAGTTGACTCAAACTCAGGAACACACAGGGTTTGCATGCGTGAGCCTGCACCCATGGCTGACGTTACATTAACCTTACTTTAGCACTCTTTTGCATACTGTTTGCTTGAAAAAACGCAGAGCTTGGACTAGAGTTGAAACATCCTCATCATTGGTTTTAGTATTGCTTGAATACTGTGTGAAGGACTGGATTAGTACTGAGTCTTCAGAGTGAAGTGTTTTACTTGAACACCCGTGATCAAACAGTTCATTTTAGAGATCGAGCAGGTCGTCTACGCAACTGGAAGGTTGATGGTTTGATTCCCACTGGCTGCAGCGATGGGATCTTTACTCTATGACATAAGATGAGCAAGTAAGAAGTTTTACTTGTTGTCAAAATTCAGTGTTTTAAACTCCAGTTTTACTGGTTTCTTCATTATTTGCGTTTGGCCAAACTGCTATAAGTTTCATTACCTTGCACATCACACCAAAGATAAATAATAGTAGACAAACAGTTTCGTCACAATAAAGACGTATATTCTACTCTAGAGATGGACAAAAGCTTCAGTGGAGGCTCATTTACTGAGTGACCAACCTCTTCATTTAGTATTTCATTTATTTTATTTAATACTTCATTTGGCACAGTGAAGATGAGATGTTAGTGAACTGTTGTCACTCGATGTACTGTAACAGTCTTATAGCTCACATATACTCGGTGATGATGGCTCGTTTACATAGAAGTAGTTTATTAAGTGTCAGAAATTAAAAGAGTTAGAGGCTTCAAGTGTCATCACACTTCAAAATAATTGCATTATTGAAATAATACGGTTATAATATAATTAATTGACACTTTTAGTTCTTCTGGTACTGCTTGTTTTTTCGGACTCGGCTCTTTGTGCAGCTCAGTTTAAGCATAAACAGAGTTTGAGAGTTGATGTTTATATTTCTTTGTCCTGGAGACCTGACTGAGCCGCCCTTTATTTTCCCCCTCAGTGATGACCATAACACCATGGCAACAGCAACATGGTAATAAGACATAGTACAGTAGGACATCCTGATGTTGTTTGACATCCACTGTTACAGAATCGTGGCAGCCTGAACAAACTCTTCAAGCCAGATATGGCAGACAACATGAAAACACTTTCTTCGTCTCTGTGCCTTCATACAGGCAGAAGTCAGAGTCCTGTTTGATGCCAGCTCATTTCCGACTGCTTTTGGGCTACATTCCCACAGGAATGCAGACTGACCTGAAATGGGAAGAGGATAAGACTTTGACCTTGGCTCAGCCTTTATTCTCCCCACTGCTTTCATCACTCAAAACAAAATGTTGTTGGAAACCCCTCTTAACTTGCCACGCAGGCACAAATTCAGAGCGAAAGGAGTGGTATTGATCCTTTAACCTTACACAACACCAGATATGAAGGATGAGAGCTCCAGAACAAGTTATAATCCACTGTCAGAGAAAAACTGTTCGTACTTGACAGGAGAAAAAATACTCAAGTCAGTGTGCATTCACTGCTTTAAGAGAGTGTGCAGCTACACAAAAGGAACACTTTTAAAACATCAGATCCCAATGGAGAAAAATGATTTAAAAAATAAATACCTGTGATGATATTTAATAGAATATCATCGTTTAATAGAAATGAAAACGTTCAACCTACAGAAGGCTCATTTCAGAACTGCCTGGAAATTGAAGTGGAAAATTATGGGAGAAGCTGTTCCGATTGGCTACTGAGACGAGGGATGGTGTCCTGGAGCTTTCCTCCCTAATGTGGACCAGAGCATCGCTGAGCTCTGGACAGTCTGAAATGCAACCTGGCGGTTAGATTGGACCCAGAGGTGCGCTATTGGCGAGGGTTGCCTTCCTCTTCTAGGGACTCCCTACATGCATTATCCTGCACTAGGAGGAAACTCGAGGCCCATTGCACCAGCATAGAGTCTGACAGCGGATCCAGAGGTATCCTCCTGATACCTAATGGCCATCAGGCTGCCAGATGTCCACACCAGTGAGCTAAAGGAGGTTGTTTTGTAGAGCTCTGCCAGCAGTCAGTGTCTTCCAGCCCTGGCGACGGGTTAAGGCAGCGCTCCCCAACCTTTTTTGTGCCATGGACCGGCCTTTAAGGTGTCGAGGAAAAATACAACAAAATAAAACCATTACCGGTACCAAAAATGAATTTCTTCATAACACATGGAGAAAAACCAGGGACACCGAGTTAACGATAACAATGATAAAAACCCTGAAAACCATAAATTTCACACCCAAGCATCGACTCTCGTGGCCCGCTACCAAACGGCTCGCGGGGCGGTACCGGGCCGGGGGGGAGTTGGACTACTTGTATCACCTCATGCTGCCAGCAGCGACACTGACCCCTAGCCAAATGCAAAACTAGTGAAAAAACGTAACTGACCAGATCAAATCCCAGACGTTTAACTGACTTAATGCTTATTCTGATGAAAAAGTATCAAATTATTTTAAACACAGTGAGCGTAGTATGAAGGCAGTCGTACCTCTGGGTGCGCCCTCGAGTTTTGCCTTCTTCAGAGTCATGTACAGTAGAGTATAAAAGGAAATGGTAAAATGTGTTGACTGTCAGAAAAGGCCCAGATGAGCAGATGGAGACTGTTTCTCCAAGGAACCCGCAGGGGAGACCAGACTCCATCCTCTTCTTTTCCCTCCCGATCCTCTTGACTGTGCCAGTCCTTTGCCACCGCAGGCTGAGGAGGTGGCAGTCTCAGTTTTCCTGTCACCCTAGAGCAGGGAGAGAGAAATAGCCATCTGTGATTTACCCAGACCCTGGGCTCATCTGCCACCGACAGAGGAGGAAAAATATTCAATCTTGCTTAAAACCTTTGTGCATTCGAGCGCACGCCACATCTCTGTTGTGACAAATGCTTCTATCAGCCTCTGTGAAGCAAAGTGAAACGAGGACGGGTCGGTGTGAAAATACAAGCGAATAGCTTAACAGACTTGGAGGTAAAAGCAAAAAAACATTACGGCTTATTTTGTTCTGTTGAAGTCGCCTTCTCTGCATCACACAGAATCTCTCCTGCCTGGGAATCCTTTGACAGTAAGCTTGAATTTATATAAAGTCGCCATGTGAAACATCATTATATGGTTTCCTGGAATAAACACAGCATGTCTAGACCATGTCCCCTCTCAGCCAGAAGCTGCAGGGACTGGAAAGATGGAGTAATTGAATCCTGAGCAAAAAAACAGAAAACACAGCTACACCAACAATGGCTCCCTCTCCCTTTCTCCCTCTCTCTCTCCCTCTCTCTCTCTCACTTTCTCTCTCTCTCCCCCCCTCCCTCCCCCCTCTCTCTCTCTCCCCCTCTCCCTCTCCCTTTCTCTCTCTCTCTCCCTCTCTCTCCCCCTCTCTCTCTCCCTCTCTCTCTCTCCCTGTCGCTCTCTCTCCCCCTCTCTCTCCCTTTCTCTCCCTCTCTCTCTCCCCCTCTCTCTCTCCCCCTCTCTCTCCCTTTCTCTCTCTCTCTCTCTCTCTCCCTCTCTCTCTCCCCCTCTCTCTCCCTTTCTCTCTCCCCCTCTCTCTCTCCCTCTCTCACTCTCTCTCCCCCTCTCTCTCCCTTTCTCTCCCTCTCTCTCTCCCTCTCTCTCTCTCCCTGTCGCTCTCTCTCCCTCCCTCTCTCACTTTCTCTCTCTCTCCCCCCCTCCCTCCCTCCCCCCCTCTCTCTCTCCAGTTCAGATGAGTAAACTGGAGCTGGAGTCCTGAAATGTGTTGCATCCTGGGCTGTTTTTGTGATGTGCTGGCACCCTCTGCTGCTAGCTGAGGAGAATGCTTGGACCTTTTTTCATTTAACATGCATCCTTTTTCCAATTTCGGTGCTCAGATTGTGATACTTTAAATGCTACCTTTATTATTATTGTTGTTGTTGTTATTATTTACTCATTTAGAACAAAAGCAGTGCCGTAAAGGGTTTGGTCAGCAGCTTTAATGTAAAAACTCTAATTGCACCATGTTTCACCCACCGATGGTCAGCTTTAGGGCCACGCTCTGATGAGTCTAATTAAAAAATATACATCTGCACATTTTGCCTAATAAAGCAATGTGAGCTTTAATGTGCTTTGTGTAATCCAGACACACTGATGCACCCTCACACAGTCTGCTAGTTTATTATCACAGCCTGCCTCAAATCCAAGTTGATGTGATTTTCTGTGGTGCAGCAACCAGCTGGCAATAATGAAGCTAAAATAAGTAGAGCTTATTATACAGCGGTGCATACGAGGGTCTGTCCGCGTCGCAGTCACTTCTCCAGTAAAAATATGCCACTCTGCAGGGTTTGACTCTCGGTGACACATCCTTGTTAGTGTGGAAGACTCCAGTGCCATGTGCATGGGTGTGTGCTGACAGAGCAGTCTCCTCTGCATGAAGCAGATTTCTCATGTTTTCAGAGCTAAGTGGGTGTAATGAGCAAAAAATAATGCTGCTTTGCAAAAACTAGATTCTTTTGATTATCGCACGGCATCAACAGCTCTCTACAAACATGCTCTTCAACACTGTGAATGTATCCAGATGTGTAAAGATGTTCCTGATTTGTACAGAATTATGCGCTTAAAAGGTTTGTGTTTAAGAAACCGTGTAAACAAGTCTGCATGCAGTTTGCAGTTGAAATGTGCTAATTGGTCACTGCCTGCTGGGCTCCTTACATCACACCAGTACGTGACAGCAGGAGCTGCACAAACTTAAAAGCTGCTTTACGTGTTACTGCATCAGAGTTCACCAAATTAAACTCTGAGGTCAACTTCTTGTTGGAACCTGCAGTGAAGTGGGAGAACATTAAACATCACCCTCACATACAGAGCAACCATCATTGCCTTTGAAATACAGATTTGTCTCTGGGCAAAAGGTTCACGCGATCAATACGGCTATTGTAATAGAGTCTACCTTTATTTCCTTTTAACTGTGCTTTAGATCACTTTGATAGCTCTCTCCCAAGCTGCCGTTAACCTTGATTCAAAGGTCTTTGGCTCAGTGCTATCTCTTGGAGTTGACCTGTTAAGAGCTGCGGTGGAGGTGACTGCTTTGATGCCTTTATGCTGCCTCTGCTGCTTCCCTGACTTGCCTCGAGCTATACAATACACTTACGCACAAGACTGTCAGAAGAAATGGAGAAGCTGAGAACACACGGATGTGTTTGCGCATCTTGTGATGCTGAGATGTTGGACGATCCGAGTCAGAGGCCACATGCAGCACTAGTGCATCCCCCTCCTCCATGATGCATTTCCCCTGTCAGTGTACACATGTAGTTCATAGGTTACAATCAATCATTTAACTAGACTGTTGTGAAGGAGCGCGAGTAATGAGATGCGGCCTGTTCTTCAGAGTTTGTAATGGTCGCTCCCCGTAAGGACCCCTGGGTGGATTGCCTCCTTCTTCTTCTAGAATCACGTGTTTTGGCTCAGAGGTCATTATCCTCTGCTCCCAGTCCCATGTGTCTTTGGCCCTGGGGGGGAAGTAAAGGAGGCATCTGCAGAATACTTACTGCCTGTAGCTACATAGAAACAAAATGTGTGAAATCCAAAACAAGATATTATTTTGTAATTTCTTACTGTGACCTTTGAAGACCGTTTGTAAATGTAATTATATCTAAATTTAGCTTTACATGCTGTAATTTGGTGAAATGGATGGTTTCATGCTCAGATACAGACACTGTAATGGGAGTGATTGTTACAGTTATTTTTTGAATTAATATTATTATTCCAGCCTTTCCCTCCTCTGCCCTCCATCACTGCGCACATTTTCTGTAGGTCTTAGCTTGTTCTAGCTTTAGCCATGTTACTGGTTAGTAGGATATTGTGGAGCCGTCATCACCCATTTGGATCATTTATGAGAAACGAGATGAATATAAATTACATTTCTTGTTTTTATAGTTGCTCATTTATTCAGCGGGGCTTTTTTAAAAATATACATGAACTTGAGTGGATTGCGTTTATGTGGGAGCATAAACGCAAAATAGATGGTTACGCTGCAGATTTCTCAACTGTGACCAGTTGGAAGACGTCAGAGTGAGCACAGAGAGGACTCCTTCATCATTTATCCAACACTTCCCATTTTTATTTTCTCTTCTTTGCTTTAAGTAGATTAGTTTGGCATCTGGTGCAAATTTCACGTTTCTGAGGTCAGGTTTTGATCTCTTCTATTATCTTTCATCATAATTCTTTTCTTACAAACAGCCTTTTTCTTCTGTTTTAATACTAGAAGCACCAACAGGGTCATTTTAACCTTGTCCTGCAAAGACAACAGCCATTGAAGACATGTAGTTGTTATTTTCTAGTAACAGTTTAGGTTTTAGGGCTATTACTAGTTTTAGAATTCATAATAAAGACTACATATACTCGAATAATGTAATTTTCTGTGTGAGGAAGTGTTACACTGCACAGCTGTCTGGCAGACAGACCGGGGAGGTAACCAAGCAACAGTTTGTGCACGGCATGGCAAAAATCAATGAGTCCTGTATCTGGGAAGTTCACGTTTGTACTCTGCACCAGTGGAGGGTGTGGCCATTGAAGGTCTGTGAAATCCTGAGCTTAAAGGTTGGCAAGATGGACAGCGTGGGTAACTCGCTGGAGAGTACAAGCAGGAGAAGGTACGCCTCCCTGTGGAAATGAAGGACTCTGCTGATGGAGCACAAACGTTAGCGTCTGCACAGACCGAAAGTGAAAGGGGCAAATCGAGGTCAGCCACACCATCGCAAACCTCCAACTTCAGAAAGTCATGGATGCAGCTAAAACTGGACATATTGGACTAAACCTGCGAGCATTACTAATGTTCTGATCCAAAGCAGGCAAGAAACAGCAAAAGACCACAGTATGGGCGCGATATGGTGCATAGAGGCCCAGTAATGTGCTCATGCTGGGTCAGCACGCCACCCTTTTTCCACCACCTTGGAGTCCTTTTTATGATTAATGGGCAAATGGTGGATTTATACATCGGCATGGTGTCTATGCTGATGCTGTACTAATCTGTTGTGGTTAAAAGCGAGCTGAATGCGAAAACAAAGCTGCCTATTCACTGGTCGATCTATGCACCTGCCCTCACCGATGGCCATGAGCTGTGGGCAGTGGCTGAAAGAATGAGCATGTAAGCAGCAGAAATGAGTTTCCTCTGAAGGGTGGTGGGGCTCTCCTTTGGAGATAGGGTGAGGAACTCGGTCATTTGGGACGGACTCAGAGTATAGCTGCTACTCCTTCACATCGAAAGGAACCAGCTGATGAGGTCTGGGCGTCTGACCTGTTTTACACCACTTAGATCCCTCTCAGCTAGCTCGTCCAAACTGCACTGCGTTCATTAAACCTGTTGTCTTTTTAAAGTTTTAATGCTTTGCGTCTTCTGTTTAATCTGAACAAGCCCCTAAAATAGTCAGCGATCATTGTCGCCCTCTCAGGGTTTTTATTAGCACTGTTCATTTTAAAGCTCAGCTTTTGAACCTGACGATGTAACTGCATCGGCTCAGTTTGCCAGACATCAAATATTTGAACGGCTCAGAAAAGAATCACTCTGAGGCTAACAAAGATTTGAATGGGCACATGGAAGCTGAGGATCAGGAATTTATCCAAACCATGCAGCAGTGTATTAATGCCTAAGCTCGTGCTCTGGATAGATCATCTCAGGTGTTCTTGTGACTGACGTTTGGCCCATTTTCAGCACGTTTTTCCTGCTGCAGTTGCATTTCTCTCTGCCCATCAGGGCCTCATACGATCCAAACCATAGCTGTGTAGCCACCACGTAGCACCATTATACACCAGCTAGTCCAACTTCAGCAACCCTGCAAACGCCACTGCTGTTTAGTTTTCCATCTTCATTTATGTCCGAAATGACAGCAGAGATGTACGTTTGCATTTTCCAGAAATCCCTCAGTCTGAACATCCTATATCATTATATGGAAACAAGCTTACTTGAGTTTGGGAACTGAAGAGGAGTTGCGACCAGGAAACTGCTAATGACATCGGATTGCAAGCAGCTAGAAGGGGTGGTGAGAAAGACTGGGCATCTCTGGACTGTTGCCCCCATGACATGAAGCTGGAAAAGTACTGGTCCTATTGGTAGATGTCTTGGTTTTGACATTTAGTATTTTAATGTCAAAACCATGGGAAGAATATGAAAGACCTTGTGGTCTTGCACTGGATTTAAGTAGGTTTCTTTGCTTCTTTTCTCACTGTGTGATTTTCAGTCTGTTGTGGGTGCAGACTCTATGTAAGAGACTTTGAGACCCTGTTTAGCATCACGAGTTCTGACCTAGCCTCCAGCCATCCTGTTTCTGAACATATAACTTACAGTGCCCCCACACACCACTCACCCTGTTTCTAGTCTCTGTCTGTGAGCAATTAGTCTGTGTTTATCTGTTTCCTGCTTTCATCTGATCTGTTCGCTGACCAGTGCTGGGACAGCTGGGTCTGTAGGCTGCTTCCCTAGGAGAGGGTGAATGCGTGCAAAGGAGCTGAGGAAGGGAGGAGGTGAACTGAAACATCATGGAGCTGGCATTGGCTCATGCATCTGAAAGTTATTGGAACATGGAGTATTTCCCCTCCTTTTTATGTTCCTTGTTGCTCTCTGGAGTCTATTTCCCCCCACTTCAACCAGACCCCCAACCAAATCGCGTGCTGAATTGTTTGGAAATGACTCCAAATGAAGCCTTGGCTCTGTACTCAGACTCTGCGTGCGTGTGTGTGTGCGTGCGTGTGTGTGTGTGTGTGTGTGTGTGTTTTTGCACGCCAGTTTGAACCTGCGATCATTTCTGCAGGCCTTTGGCAAAGTCAGCACACGACATGTTGGTACTCTTACATGAATTTGACAAACCATCTTCTTCTTTCAGCACGGTGTAATAGAAACACTTTTGTGGAGGTTTATTTGGCATTAACTTTATTTACATGTGTGGGATTTAATTTATCTTTGCAGTCTGAAGGCAAGGTCAGGTCATTTTCCGTCAATCCGGTCTTCAAGTGATGACGTGATGAATCCTGCTTCTGGGCCCAAACTAAGGCTGTTGTGTGTTTAACATGTTTTAATGCTTTGTATCTTGTTCTATTTAATCTCAACAAGCCCCTAAAAACATTCAGTGATCACTGTCGGCCTCTCTCGGTTTTTATTACTGCTGTTCATTTTAAAGCTCAGTTTTTTAAACCTTACGGTGTAACTGCAGCCCATGCAGCAGTATATTAATGACTAACCTCGTATTGTGGATGGATTATCTCAGTTGTTCTCCTGACTGAAGTTTGGTCCGTTTACAGCATCCTGCCATGCGATTGCATTTGTCCCTAACCATCAGGAACCTTCACGTTAACTTTTATCCAGTGGAAAATTGTTAGCGTTCATCCTCCAGCTTCACTGTGTTTATGCTAACATAGCTGTGTAGCTAGCGATCACATAGCACATCATTATATACCAGCTAGTGCAACTGCAGTAACCCTACAAACGTCACTGCTGTTTAGTTTTCTGTCTTCATTTATGTTGGAAGTGATAGCAGAGCTGTACGTTTGAATTCTTTCAGAAACCTCTCAGTCAGAACATGCTATATCATGTTTAGGTGGAAGCTAGCGAGCTAACTTCCTGCTAACTTCTAACTCTGTTAAATTTAATAAATTCTGTTTTCATGGATGCCTGGATGTTAAACTTAATTGTTACACCTGGTAAAGCAGCAACACTGATGATTTTATTAAAGATGAAAGAATTTAGACAGTTTTTAACCCTTTACAGCCGATCGGAGCGGGCACGCTCTGTTTTGCGTAACTATTTTTAAATCCCGGTAGCTCTGCAACCAAGTAAGCTAGCGCAATAATTTTTTTTGCATATGAAACTGGAGGAGTTGTACTTACATCTTATGCCATCAGCTTGTCCTAGGTCACAGTTTCCTTCCACATATAGCTTTGCAAAAACTGCATAGAAATCACTTGCAGCAACAAAAACATGATATTCCAGAAACACGCTTCGCCGATCCATCAGCTGTTTGTAACACTTCCTACGTCCATCAGCGCGAACTATCACATGACCGCATGACCTGCCCGAAACCGGAAGTGACGTCATTTTGCGGAAATGTAGTTTTTTACGATCGGGGCCTTATGAGCTTGTGTTTTACTTGTTATGTGTTTTAAAAAGTTATGTTTGACTTTATGACTTTCTGTGTCGTTTCTGGGATGCTTAAGACTCATATTGCACTGCTGGAAATAGTTTATTTTGATGCATATGCTGTTATTTTGCAAATTTGCACTATAATATTTATTTTCGTTTTTCCTGCAGTATATAAAAATTGGTGTATTTCAAAAATAAAACTATGAAGACACTCAAAATAAATTTCCTGTGGTGGGAAACTAGTTTGTGTAACTTTTTTGTATTTACAGTTTTGAGGGATAAGCCTCTTAAATTTCTCTAACTAGAAATATATGTTAAAAAAACAAAAACGATTTTCAATTTTTTTGTAGTTTATTGCACTTTTTTGCAATTTATGTAATTACTATGCACCTAATGCAGACATATTATTAAAGTTTGGGCTATAATGGTTGTATTGATGTATAGCAACTTGAAATGCTCCCAAAAATGGCTCCACAGCATGTAAAAATATAATATAAGCTCTGGCGAACTTGGTTCTATGGTAGGTCTTAAAGGGTTAACTCTCAGTGATGCTGCAGTGATCGCTTGACTTTGGGACCTGAAGCGGAGTTTGGACCCAGACACTGCTAATAACATCAGACTTAAAGACCGGATTGACTTCTGAGAGAAATACTTCACTGTTACATGAGTGTATCACTCCACCTTCCATCTAATGCCATCCCAGAAAATCAATTCTATCCATTTTGACACAAAGTTTTTAGTAAAATCTCAGTTTATGAGGATTCATCGAGGTATTTAAAGGCATCTTCATGTCTGTGTATTTGATGCATTTTTTGTATAACTAAATCAGTAGAAGGACTTCTGTGTCCAAAAGCCGTAGTTGTGCTTTGTTTATAATTAGTAAATGCTGTAGTTGCCCATTAACATGTTAGCATGCTAGTTTTAACATTCAGCTCATGTTAGCATGCTAGTTTTAGCATTCAGCTCAGAGCATTATGTAACAGTTGCTAGCTTTGACCAGTTTGAAGTTATTTCCTGCCCCAAAAATTGGTTAGCTAGATTAGCATTAAATACAGATTCCTCCTTCATCACATTAATGCTCGTTTGATTGACCGGTTTAGAGCTTTTTCCCCTACATGAATTATTTCCTTGTAAGTCTCACTGCATACTTTTTTACAGTAATAAAGCTAAACTAGTGGTCAGTGGTCAGCTCTCCCAAAGGAACAAACAAGTTATTGCTGCACCTCATGGACCTTAATACAAGCTTCCTCACTGCATTACAGCAAAAGTAATTTGTGCCAAGGCAGCCTGGTGCTATAATCCCCAGCAGTAGAAGGCAGAGGGGGGGAGGCTAATGTGATTTCCTGGCTGTGGCCTAGACGGGACTCAGACCTGTATTATCTGGCCATCAGAGAGACTTAGCTTCAACTGTAATATCTGTGTGGAGAGCAGGAAATGGCCTTTGTGTTGCTGGCCAATATGGCCTGCGGAGAGGAAGCGAGGAAACATGCACTGTGCCGTGCCGGCCCATTGCAGCAGTGTTGTAGAGGAGTGGGGGTGTCGTTTGTTGTAAAGCCTTCCCTCCTTCACTAACAGTTCCCACAGGTGAGTTTCATTAAAAAAGTGTCTCTCATTTGTCTCCATTAATTTTTTTAACCTTATATTTGATTATGTAAGAGAACTATGTTGTAGCACAGAGCTGCTTCTGAGTTTAAAAGATTAAAGCAAACTCTAAGGAGGAAGTGTTTTGCAGGATGGCGTGCTCACTCTTTTTCATGCTAGCAGGTTTAATGGAAAATCGGAGCAGAGCTGAAGCGTTGTAGCTCACGGGGTTGAACATCTGGGCTGCTGCAGCCGGAGGAGAGAGCAAGCTAGCACATAAACAAAAAGTGTCAGGTCCACTGTACGTGCTCTCGTGTGTCGTACACTAGGACGGACGTTGACAAGCGATTATGACAAAGATGTCCACGCTAAAAACACAGCGTCACGCTCGAGTCTGTGCAGATGGGCAGCTCCAGAGCCTCTACAGCCTGCTAAAGCTTCTTCCCAGTTTGTGTTGAAAAAGAAGAGACTCCTTTTTAGACATATTGATATTTGAGATATTTGTAGAAAAACTGGCGCATTTCAGCCTCCTCCTCCCTCCTGATGCTGGTAAAGCCATGCAGAAACAATGCTCATTGACCTCATGTTGGCCTGTTCTGTTGCCCCTGAACTTAATTGTTTTGATATGTCTTTGCACGCTATATAACTGTGTAATTTGAGATCCAAAGAGATCTCAAGATAACCTTGTAATGCAATTGTGCACAGTCCTCAAAATATTATCAGCAAGCCACTGACTGCACCTTTCCAGCTCTGTTCAGCTCCGTGTTGTGCCTAAACGCACACCAGTCGCTGAAACGATACCCTAAACTCTTTTTTGTTTTTTTGGATTTCATCCCTCCGAGCTTTTGAAACTCTGTTATCTGGGCGCAGCGATGGCCGTGGGGGACATGGCCAAGCGTAGGCATGTGTGTGGGAAGTGAGCAGGCAGGCAGGCTGTCACTTAGCATTACAGCACTACAGGCTCCCCATGGGTGGCATGAGGAGAGTGGAAAGTGATAAGACAAGAGAGAAAGAAGAGTAAGGAGGAAGAACAGGACTGAAGCAAATGATATACAGCAGCCCACACGCGCTCAGCCCCAGCAGCCCTGAGTCAAGGAAACCTGCTGTTTGTTTTTCTTCTGATTAGACCGACTGCTGAAGACAAGCCCTCCGTACGTCACTGCTGACCTAAAAATGCAGAGGAAGGGGTTAAAAAATCAGTAAATGATGGCAAAACTGTGACAGCACTGTGTTGAAATACAAGTTTATATAAAATAGACATAAATGTTACTGTACGACTATCACTGCAGGACAAACTGTAGTCGTAGTGTCCCACTTTCATTGCTTAATAGTGCAGACATCCTCAGTGGCTAATAAAAAAAGGACAAATTAGCTGTTAGGTAATTTGATAGGTTCATGTTAAATGATGGTTTCTCTTCTGTAGTCGTGTATCAAATTTGTCATGCAGGAAAAATCAGTGACATTACCTGCTTTGTTTGTTTGCAGGCCAACTGTGCCTGCACACATGCAGAGATGCTGTCTCCTAAATGTCAGCTGTTTAAAGATATGCAAATGTCTCATTTTCAGCGAGCAGTCCTCGTCTTAGTGCTCAATAACCTATCCACAGACAGATGCAGGGAAATACGGCTCTGTGTTCTGTATCTACGATCAGCATGGACCCTTCTTTACGCCCCTTTGTGTAGTAAGCACAGAGTAGAACCGCTGTATTGACTATATCGATCTTTTACCAATCTGTTCCTGCTTCACTGTTGTAAGCATGACGTGTGAAAGAGTCGGTCCGTCCTCCGTGATGTCCCACGATGGCATTAGATGCTGCCCCCCCCATGCTGGCACAAACCTTGAACAAAGGGAGATTATGTTTCCATGGATGCTGACGCAGTGGCACTCCTGCGTCTGATTACTTTTGTTTATAACCCACTGCTGTCCCATGACAGGGGTTGCCTCAGTTTACCTCGGGAGCTGCCAAATTTGGATAAACCCTGTGGGATACAGGAGCCCATTGTAGTTTCAAACCATCGTCAAAAGTGACATGATTATATACACAGCAGCAGCACTGTGTGGATGGGATATGGGCCCTGTGCGCCAGCGGGAGTGGCAGAATGTAAACATTGACTGGGTGGCCCGTTCCCAGTCTCAAGTTGAGGCTAAAACTGAACTACATAACTTCAAGTGAAAGCTGAGTTTGCTTTGTGATGCAGTATTAACTGCTGGTTTAATTTCAAAATTAAATATATGATGGATGGACGAGAGATCCAACCACAACCAGGACAGGTTGTCTCTCTGTGACAGACTGGCGACCTGTCCAGGCTGTACGATGCAGGCAGGGCACAGAAAGAGACAGACAACCATTCACACTCTCGGGCACTTTAGGATCACCAGTTAAACCCCTAACCCCGCTAACTGCACGAGTACCCGGAGAGAACCCACACAAACACAGGGAGAACATGCAAACGACACACAGCCAGATGGTGGATTCAAACTCGCAACCCTGTTTGCTGCAAGACAGCAATGCTAACCACCTTAGAGAGATATTTTATATCATGTAAAGTTGAATCAGGAAGCACAGAAGAAGAATTCATGGAAATCAAATCAGTACCGGAATACATGGAATGTCCCAGTAGTTGGAATTTGGTGAAACAGGAATACTAGATAAGCCGCTAACGGCAATCTTTGCTACAATCCTTGTAAATATTTGAAGCGCTCATGCAGAGGGAGTTTTGCCCAATCTGATCTCAGCATAAATACATTTGACGTAGCATTTAGGGGGTGCATTTGTTCAGCTGTCAGAGTGCATTTGGCCCAGGGGAGCTCTGAACCTTTGGAGTCAGACTAGCATCTGGCTGATTTCTGTAGAAATAATAAAGCAGACAGTGTTGGTTTACAGAGGGCAGAGAAACGTAAGATTGAAATAGATACAGAAGGGGGTTAAATGAGGTCGGAATGAAAGAGTTTACCGGTGCATAAAAAAGAGCAATGGGAAGCACGGAGAAGGTGATTTGAGTGAGCACAGGGCTCGAGAAAGGGGAAACATAAAAAGAGTAAGTGAGGCAGAGAAAGTGAGCACATATGATAGGCAGGAAGAAAGAAAGGAAAGAGGGAGAGGGAAGTGCGGGAGGTTGGTGCTGCAGCGTGTAGAGTTAGCCCACTTAGAAGTAAAACATCTCTCTGCTGCGCCTCTGCTGGCATCTGCCACCACTGAACACAGCTGAAGCCCATCTGAGGAGCTCCTCTGTCAGCCTTCCAAACCCGACATGAGACACACGGCACGCCGCGGCACGAAGACGAAGGAGTGAAGCAAACGGGAGCTGGCTCCGGGGCTTGAAGTGAGAGAAAGGAGCAGCACAAAGACCAACGGGATAAAGGAGCAGAAACGTCCGTGTCATTAGGCTGCACGCTGATCATCAGTCATTCCTCACGCACTGAATCAGTCAGGAGCAGAAGAGACAACGATGATCAAGTCCAGCTGGTTCTATGTCAAGTTCAAGTACAATGAGAAGGTACGTCCACATGCAGGTTTTACCTCGGGGCTGCAGGCCTGTGTTAAAGTGGAGGTTAAATACGTGAGTTCTCAGTGTAACTGTGCAAACACACAGTTTCTAATGCCATTTGCATGATAATATTGCGTTTTTATGGGAGCACTGCACTTAAGTGAGAACACTTTCTACTTGTTGTTCGAGTGTTTGCCACAATAAAAGGATGAGTTCAGTTTTCTAAAAGTCTCCATTTGTGCTCCGAGCTCTAAAAACAAGCCGAGCAAACAGATTTATTTAGGTATTTCATATATCTGCCTCATTCTTCGCTCTCTGCTTTCACATTATGTTCAAAGTCCTTGCTCTGAATAATTTGTGTAAATGTAACGTGAAGCAGATCCATACTTGTGATTTAATGTAACGCCTGCTCGATGGCTGTTATGTTTCCATGAGGGCAGACCTTTTCTTGTGAGGTAGCGCACCTTTAGTGATGTCATCGTCTGGTCCTGTAGCCTGTGTAATGTGATGAGTCTGATAGACTGTTCTGTGTGAGCCTGACATTAGGCTGTGAAAGCCAAGCTTTGGGCCAGCCATTAGCACTTTCGCTAACTGCTCGCTGCTCTACTAATGAATAGCTACAGTTACAACTGCCTTCAGTCAGTTAACCAGTCATTTAGGCAGCGAGGCCATCTATCAGCCAGACGACAGCCACCAGCGACCATCTAGCCAGTCAGCTGTCCTCCTGCCCTCGTCTCTTTTTGTCTCGTGACCAACGGTTTTTTGTATTGACCCCTTATGCCGATCGTGTTCTCCACCTAGCATCAGGTGTCTGCCCTGTAGGATCATCCGAGCTATCCGGTTACAGAAAAACGGTCACGCATGGCTCAGTTTACTTTGGTTTACTCTTGGTAGGCTAAAGCATTCGGCACATTAAATATATGAAATAACAGTGCATGTGTTACACTGTCTTTGCTATAATCAGGGCTATTATAGCGGATAAGTGAGTGTGTGCCAAGTGGCCTCGTGGGAGCATCTGTTGGTGCCCGAGGTGCTCCGTTTCCATCTGGTCTGCCATTTTGTACTTGAGCAGTCTCGGGGTGTGGAAGTAGGAAGATGGCTGCTCTGGTTTGATCTTTTCTAACCGAAATCTGTTTTTGCAGCCTGTCTAATATTTCATGGTGTGTGTTTAAACAAACTTAATGAAAAAGAGGAGACTGCTTCACTATGATGCAGAGATCTAATATTTCAAAGCGTCTGCTTCTAAAAACGAGATGCACAAGTTTGGAAAACGCTCTAATGCGCCTCCAATGTGTTTTATTGTGTTATATAAAACCTGCAAAGTGACATTAGAGATAAGTGGAACAGCTGGGGAGTGTCAGGTTAACAGTGTCAGTGTAACAGTGGATGCTGGTTAAGGCAACCATGAAAACAGCCAGTGGCAGAGTGTAAAAGTGTAGTGTCCTCCTCCTGTAGTGTGTTTTCAGTATCATCCTTCCTGGATTCCACTATTTTCCTTCTTGTCTGTAGCTAAAAGAAAGTGTGCACAACAGGATGTGTGTGTCAGTGCTTACGAGGGTAAGCTGAATGTGCGTTGGCGGAGGCAAGGCTTATGCAGTCGCCTGCTTTTCCTGCTCCCAGCTGTCTTGCTTCAGAAGCAGCAGCCTCTGTGTGGTTATGTGT
This sequence comes from Aulonocara sp. 'chitande type north' Nkhata Bay, assembly GCF_057382095.1. Lineage (NCBI taxonomy): Eukaryota > Metazoa > Chordata > Actinopteri > Cichliformes > Cichlidae > Aulonocara > Aulonocara sp. 'chitande type north' Nkhata Bay. The sequence continues at coordinate 2,002,834 of NC_141353.1, forward strand.
GATTGACAGGCGTGCTTTCAGCAGCATGTGAATGGGAGCTGACCTTAAACAAGCGCTGCCATGTTTGACTGAGTGCCTGTCCCCCACCACCCACCTCTTTTGTTCTCTGAAGAAAAAGAGTGAGAAGGGCACAGAGTGCTGTAGCTTCTAGATCAAGAACGTGCGGGTCCTCAAAGTCTGGGGGAAGGGTAATTGCTGCCCCCGTGTGTGGGCTCATGCCTTAAGTGAGATAGGTGTAGGTAACGACTGGTGAGAGGTGAGAGGTCAGTTGCATTCCTCAGAGTGGAAAGAGAGCACAACACTGAAATTGTGCTCTGTCTGTCTTTGCCAGGACCCCCAGTGGGCCGACTGTGGGGCTGCAGACCTACAGAGGGCAAACAGTGACCTTACTCCCACTGGACTAATTCAATTACACACACACCCTGTGATTAGTGTGTTAACTACAGCCTCTCCCATAGCTGGATGGCTGCACCCAGAGACACTTAAATTATAGTACAGAACTATCAAAATGTGCCATATTTTTCATACATAAGGCGCACCGGATTAAAAGGCGCATTAAGCGAAACAAAATAGTCAGATAAGTCGAACTTTCCTCAACTCATTCTTCTTGCTTCCTCCACTTCTGTACCATTGATTCATTAATGCTGAATCCTCTGCAGCGGCTCTATTCCCATGTTGTTGCAGTATATTAATGACTAACCTCGTATTGTGGATGGATTATCTCAGTTGTTCTCCTGACTGAAGTTTGGTGCGTTTACAGCATCCTGCCATGCGATTGCATTTGTCTCTAACCATCGGGAACCTTCACGTTAACTTCGAGTGGAAAAAAAAGTTAGCGTTCATCCTCCAGCTTCACTGTGTTTATATTATGCTAACATAGCTGTGTCGCTAGCGATCACGTAGCACATCATTATATACCAGCTAGCCCAACTTCAGTAACCCTACAAACGTCACTGCTGTTTAGTTTCCTGTCTTCATTTATGTTGGAAGTGATAGCAGAGCTGTACGTTTGAATTCTTTCAGAAATCTCTCAGTCAGAACATGCTATATCATGTTTAGGTGGAAGCTAGCGAGCTAACTTCCTGCTAACTTCTAACTCTGTTAAATGTAATAAATCCTGTTTTCATGGATGCCTGGATGTTAAACTTAATTGTTACATCATTCATATATCATTTTATTAAAGATGAAAGAATTTAGACAGTTTTTAACTCTCAGTGTTCGTTTGACTTTGGGACCTGAAGGGACGGAGTTTAGGACCCAGATTCCTCTGCGAGGCTCCTGACTACGGTAGCCGTAACGCTCCAACAATCCATCAAGCGGTGCGGCTTCGTAGCTTAGCAAAGTCGTACTAAAACATTTTTGACAGATTGCTGAGCGCTGTGTACGACATGAAATCAGTTCGAGGTCAATAAGCACAATCAGAATTCATACATAAGGCGCACTGATGATTTTTGAGAAAATTAAAGGAGTTTAAGTGCGCCTTATAGTCTGAAAAATGCAGTACATTTTTCTCACGGATGGCTGCGTTACCGTCTTCGTTTTCCCGACCTCCTTCCCCACACACTTTTGACAAATACATTTTTTACTCATCTTCAACCAGCACCCCCAACTCCACATTTAAATTTGCGATACATCCGTTTGTGTTTGACAATATAACTGGCACCGAAAAGCAGAATTAGCATTGTGTGATGTTCTTTGGAACAAGCTTGAATGTAAAGACTGCCAGCTGAGAAATGAATACTTGAACAAATATATTTACTTTTCAACACTGATCACAAAGAGATAAGTTACTAACATCAATTTCTCAGTGCTTTGGAAAGTATCTGCTCCTGAGTATACATTTGGCAGATGGTTGGCTGCTTCTGCGGCTGGCACCTGTTAACCATTTACTGTAAGAGGCTTTTATTCATACTGCAGAAGTACAGTATGGTGACGTGCCCAATAGTTTCTTGGGTTTTTATACAAATAATGTCCGGCACACATCACAATATTTATCTATGAAGTATATCTCGTATCCAATTTTGCCGTTCACACAATGTTTTCTGCAAAATGACACACTCAGGGATCCTGTTATTACATTCAAACCTTGAAACAAATTGTGGCTTTCGTCGCATTTGCTTATTTATACGCAGGCTCTTTTGGTAAATACAAGCTGAGCCTTTGTTGCTCCGTAACGTGGTGCGGAGCTGCTAAACCTCAGTCAGTTTCTGTGTATCTGCAGCCTGTCAGACTTATTTAAAGTATTTAAAGACAACAGAAATAATACGCTGAAGATTTTAACTTTATACAAGTCACATGGGAAGACTTCAAATATGATGAAGACTCTTGTATAGGATAAATGGTGACGGAGATTTACTTCAACATTAGAGTGTGAGCCCCGAGCAGACTGCTCTGTTCCCCCTGTAGAGTGAGGGGCTGTGGGACTGTTGACTCTGTATTTACTGAGCCTGTATGCTAGGCTTGGGTTGTGAATGCTGGGGGTGACTATAATGACTATAATGAATGTGAAAACGACAGAGTGGGTGTGGGTTAACATTAAGGACGGCTAATTGCAGGCTCTGGTGATGCCACAGTGTGTTATGAGATATGAGAGATAAATGGTGTGGAAGTCCCTCTTGGGTGGTTTCGTGCATTTCAAACAAACTCGGAGAGAAGGATGAAGACAAATGCTATACGTCCGCGTGAACCCTGGTGATTGGGGCACATAATCCTTGTCCTGAAGACTTCTGGGAGACGTTTGCTCCTTTGCTCCCAGGTTTTTAGTTTACATCTTATTTACCGTTTTTGAGGATTTCTCCAGCGTAGCCAAAGCTGTTTCCTTTTCATCAAATAATGAATGAGCTGAACACCATCAAAGTTGTATCCCTCTGTCTATCCATCCACGCTTATAGGACTTTAATGAGAGTTTATTGGAGGCGTTTTAGTCAAGCCGGTTTAATTTATTTATGCTTAAAAGCTGGAGCACTAAGAAGCTTACAGAACTTTCGACCTCGGCAGCACTTGCTGCAAAGCGGGACCTTCTTTTTTCTTTTTTCGCCGTGAAATCCTTTCTTACGTTTACAGACATATTGAAATTCTAAGAAAGCACTCCAGAGCTTGCCAAAGGGATTACTGGTAAATCCCTGCAAACTCCAGATGTTTTCCCAGGCAGCACACAGCAAGGAAACAACGCCCAGCCCCTGTAAACATCTGTCAAACAAAAAGCCTCCGCCACAGAGGAGACAACAGAAGCTTAGAGGGAGTAAAGTAGCTCGACTAGTCAGATTTTCACTCTATTAGATCTGTTTGTTCGCAAAGAGCTAAGTGATTTTTGCAGGGCCTGCATTGCTATGAGCGAAAAACCCTAAACTACGACTGAAATGTGTGGCAGAAGAAGATGGGGTCATGAAGATGACTGTTCTGCCTACCTTCTGTCATGAAAAGCCAGAGCTGAAAAAACTGTGACTGTTTGAAAAACGATGGTTTTAATGTTTGGAGGCATTCAGTGACACATAGTCAAAGTCTCGGCCACGTGTCTGAAAGACCGGGCCGCGGAGCTGCCAGTGAATGGTGAAGCCACGGGAGCAGTTTGCCTTTGTGTGTCGATGGCAGTCGCTGCTGGGTTCAGGCCTCGGGCAGGATCTCATATCTCCCTGCCATGTTTGTGTTAATTTGCTGGATGTAAACATGGTGAGTGGGCTGTAACAAGGCAGGGCCTGCCTCTGTGTCTCTGGTCTCTAGCCTCCTCAGCGGAAAACAGAATGGAGACGGGGAGCGGCTGACCAGTGTCTGGATCACTGAACAATTGCAGGCCGGAGAGAGAGCGTGAGCCCTCAGTGTAGCCACTAGGGACGTAGCTGACAGATGGATGGAGCGAATGACTGGATGCCTAGCCAAGTGGAAAGACAACTTTTACCCACACGGGCTGTATGCTTTTGCTTGTCGCCTTTTATCTCCATCTCTTACACATAACCTGAAGGGTGAAAAACAAAAAAAGCAGGTTCTTCTACATTACGCATATCTGCATGCTGTGGCTGGTGCAGACTTTGGTATGCATTTGTGTACTGTACTTATTAGAAGGGTCTTCAAACTAGGGCTGCCACAAACGATTATTTTGATAGTCGACTAGTCACCGATTATTTTTGCGATTAGTCACTAATCAGATCATCATCCATTGGACATAAAACGTACAGCTTATTGCACCAGCAGCATCTGCTCTTATATAACTATCATTAGCTTACAGCTAATGATAGTGTTTAAGGTCTGTGCTAACTAAAAATAAAGAAAGACAAGATGATAGTTTATTAAATTTTAATGAAATTTGCAGATTGTTTCGGTGAAGTTTAATAAACTCCTTGCTATCTAAAATATAACAGGACACCGGAGTAAATTCTGGAGCATCTCACACTTCTGATAATCAGCTGTCTGCTTGACGTTTATTCAGCTGTGTAAAAACTATAACTTTAATCTCAGCCAAACCGATTTACTCAGGAACAAATAAAATACAAAAAAAGCCAAACAATAACATTTTTAAGTTATCTAAGTGACTTATATATCATATTTAACCTGAGTAGCGAAAGACGGCGGTGGGTTTGAAAACAATTTGCCGGGAGTCCGATGTTCTCACGGCTCTAGTGAGCCTAGCCCCCGGCTAGCTATCGAGCTAGTGGGTAACAGACGTCTCCGAAAACGTCGGAGCGCTTTTGAAAATATGTGGTGTCCTGATAAACTGAGCAGATATTTGAGGTTTACACAGCTACATTCTCGCCTGAAAATATGTTAAATGTTTATTTTGTGACCCATAAAGAATAACAAGAGTAATAGTAAAACTAACTAGCTGCCGCCATTGTTGGAAACTGAGCTGGGCTGCGCTATGAATTCTGGGACACAGCTGCTTCTTCTTCGGGGTTTAACGGCAACTGGCATCCTTGTACATGCAGTGCTGCCATCTTCTGTTTCAGTCCGTTATTACACTCTTAAATCCTGCTACTTATTCCTGCGTCTTTTGTGATCTTACAAAGCTTCAAACGACGCGTCGACTATTAAATCAGTCGTCGACGATTTTGATAGTCGACGTAATCGTGACTAGTCGACTAATCGTGGCAGCCCTACTTCAAACATATGAATGTTCACACACCATAGCAACACATGACAAATAACGGGGTGGGGGGTACACTGCAAAAACTCAAAGTCGTACCAAGTATATTTGTCTTATTTCTAGTCAAAATATCTAATTGCACTTAAAATGAGGCAGATTCAGCTGCAGCTGTAACGCTTCAGTAACATATAGGAACTTGTTTTTAGACAGTGCATCTTGAAACTGGAGAACTTTCGCTTGTTTCATTGGCAGATTTTTTCAGTTAATACAAGATATTTTTGCTTGAAATAAGTGAAAAAATCTGCCAGTGTAGCCTCTTTGAAGAGGGCCACCAGGGATTCACAGTAGTTACGCAGGTGGAATAACTGCTTTTCTTTATGTGATGAAATGTGTGCTGTCAATGTGACAGGTAAGACTAAAACTTTGTGAAGAACCTTTGTGTACCGCATTTTTCAGACCATAAGGTGCACCAGATTATAAGGCGCATTAAGCGAAATTCCCATGTTGTTGCAGTATATTAATGACTAACCTCGTATTGTGGATGGATTATCTCAGTTGTTCTCCTGACTGAAGTTTGGTCCGTTTACAGCATCCTGCCATGCGATTGCATTTGTCTCTAACCATCTGGAACCTTCACGTTAACTTTTATCAAGTGGAAAAAGGTTAGCATTCATCCTCCAGCTTCACTGTGTTTATGCTAACATAGCTGTGTCGCTAGCGATCACGTAGCACATCATTATATACCAGCTAGCCCAACTTCAGTAACCCTACAAACGTCACTGCTGTTTAGTTTCCTGTCTTCATTTATGTTGGAAGTGATAGCAGAGCTGTACGTTTGAATTCTTTCAGAAATCTCTCAGTCAGAACATGCTATATCATGTTTAGGTGGAAGCTAGCGAGCTAACTTCCTGCTAACTTTTAACTCTGTTAAATGTAATAAATTCTGTTTTCATGGATGCCTGGATGTTAAACTTAATTGTTTAGCGGACGGAGATTAGGACCCAGATCTGCGAGGCTCCTGACTACGGCAGCCGTAATGCTCCAACAATCCATCAAGCGGTGCGGCTTCGTAGCTTAGCAAAGTCGTGCTAAAACATTTTTGTCAGATCTTTGAGCGCCGTGTAGCACCTAAAATCGGTTCGAGGTCAGTAAGCACGACCAGAATTCACACATAAGGCGCACTGTCGATTTATGAGAGAATTAAAGGATTTTAAGTGCGACTTATAGTGCAGAAAATATGGTATATGTTTTATGCAGATGGTATAATGGGACGATTGTTACTGATCACAAGCATCCCAATTTGCCACTTTACTGGGAGTTATGTGGCAAAAATGGATTGGCACATTCATCTGCAAACAGCTGTTTATCAGTTACCATGTTTTCCTTTACTGAGAGCGATGTTTGCTAAGCAAACCTTTGTAGCTCTGAATCGATCTGAAAATGATTCTTTAAGTTATACGCCCATATAGTTTGTTTTTCCTGTTTTCTCCCTCTCAGTTCTACCTGAGCTCATTAGCCCCAGTCACATTCCCACAGGAATGCTGGTCCTGCCTGCCGTCTGCTGCTCGTTCCTGAGCAGCTCAGGTTTCAGCCTGCTGGATGACTGGGTACAGAGATGGTTCCCATAGTTGCGCTGCCTGAGCTCCATGGGTAGCCCCTGGTACTCTGGCTCAAAGACCCCTCTGTTGTCTCTTTTGTGCGCTCCCATGCCGGGTCGAGTTGGTTCACATAGACGATGCGACCTACAGGAATGTCACAGATTAGGATAGATCACATGCTACAGCCTGCTGGAAAGTAAAACTCCAGCAGTTCATTACACAGGTATGAATGTAAACCTGTGTGACTGTCTGGCAGTGCCACAATATGTTGGCATAAGCCACAGAGCAGTGTTGTGCTTTTTTATTGACCTCAGCCTCGTTTTGAGTGAGGCTTTCTTTAAGATCTGACTAATTTGGCCGTCGCTGTGGAACACAGACACGCACGGATGGGTTTCCACAATGCATGTTGTCTAGATGTTTATTTTTGTCTGGACAGTGGGAAAAAGTGTGTTTATTGCTGTATACATCATAGTGTTCTGCGAGTGGCTGACAGTTTTTCTGTGAGATGGACGCTCCTGTTGTGCATTCACCTCACTTATTTTTATCGCTCCAACCCAGAGCTGGCTGTGGTTTGAATCATGTATTCACACCGTCTGTCCGTCCATCCATCCATATCAATGCCTGTGCAGTCACACAAAGCAACCTTTGTGCATTACTTCAGAAACCTTAAGAACCAGTGATGGGAATAATTCACACAAATGTCTAATAGGATACAAAAATACTTTTAACCATTTTTCTACGCAGAAACTGAAAAACAGAAAGTTTCAAATTTTGTTGGACACTTTGTGACGTCACCGCCTGCCTTAAGTCTGTGCTATGCATGCGAAGCATCCACGCTTAAGAATCCTATTTGAAGCATTATTTACTTTTGTGGCTACTTTTTGTAGACCAAGTATGTGAAGACATGCACACAAATACAGTAGAAGAAACCTTCCAAAAAGGGGTTTCACAAGCTGCAACGGACTGAAGCATGCAACCGCAAGGGAGTCATTCTAGTTTTTCCCTAAAACTTTAACCAAGTGAGGTGGGGGGATGTAAGGGAGAGCAGGCCAGAGGAGAGTGCATTTCAAAGAGAAGCAGCCATCTGTCAGCACAGGCAGCAAACAGCTGGTGGAGGAGATGCAAGATGTCTGAACAAAGACTGACAAGATGGAAGATGACAGGAAACAGATTTCCCTCCCTTTTTACCCCTCCTGCAAGAGAAGAGGTTGACCATCAGAGTGCTGTGATGTCTAGCAGCCTCCAGATGCCTCCTCTCCTCCTCCTCTTCCTCTTCCTCTCCTCCTCTTCTCTTCTCTTCTCTTCTCTTCTCTTCTCTTCTCTTCTCTCTTGCATTACTGAACATATTCAGTCTGCTGCTTTGCTGCTTAATTTGTTAATTTGCATTTCTGTCTCATCTCTCACATGTAGGCAAACTCTTAACTATTTCTGCTGAAATTATCCTGCGGTAATTAATACATGATGTGCTTTAATTATACTAATTATGATAGCATTTACTCAGTGTAGAAGTTTTTCCTATTCAGAATAGGATTTTTTTTGTTAGACCTAAATATTACATTCTGTGAATTATTTAGCTTTAGTAATTGACCTGCTGTAGCTTAAGTAGATACACATCTCTCCGCTCATTTGCTTAGATAAATGAAGCAATGCGAGTCGCGTTAAGTAAATTTTTTAGGAAACGAGCGCGAGACCTCGTGTTAATTAGCGTAAGCCTCGTTACATCAGGTCTTCTTCTCTTCCTGCTTAGTGCAGTCTATTCCCCTTTGTGCCTTTATCCCCTTGCACTGTTAATTTGAACAGCAAATGCAGTCTGGTTTCTAAATAGAGCAGTGCTGCACACAAGCTGCAATCATTAAGTGAATTTTCTGCCAGCTTAGAGCTGCAGAAATGTCTGTAATGGAAGGAAAGCCAGAGTGTTTTTGTCTTCTCCCGTGTCCAGTGTGATGTGTGACATAAGCCAGTGTAATACAGTAATGGGCCTAATTGTCTAATCACTTTAATATGTGGCTGTTGCACTTGGATGTGGCAAGGGCAAAGTGAGCTAATAAACACTGATTACTGTCACTTGAACTCAGCACAGAAGGCAGGGAGATGTTAGCGGCTAGAGGATGACCGTTTCTTTCTCCTTTTGCTTTCTGAGCTCGACAGACAGGGAAACAAGGTGTCGGCGAAAGGTCAGCTTGTGGGTTTCCCGTAAGTGATGCAATGACAGCGGGAAAGAGAGGGCTGTAAATGGGACACTAATGGAGAGAGAAAGAGCTGTCATCTCCACATCTTGTCCCTTTGGTGGGTTAGATTGACAAGCTGCCAGCCTGGCCAGCTCATACTCTGTGGAACAAAGAATAGACGAGGCAGAGCTTTCAATTTCCCCAGCCATCTGCCTCTTTCTGCTTCTCTTCAGTATACAGAGTTTGAAATCAAATTTGACATAAAAGTGGCAGTTGGTGAAGGCTGTGTTACAGTAGGTGCAAATGCCAGCTCTGTACTCGCTCACCGTGACGTGAGGTACAGCCGTCCGTGCCTTGAAGGTCGCTGTTAAGAGCCAGAGCAAAGATGAGGTGACGGACAAAATTGAAACCACATGCAGTCGACTTCTTTCAGGAGGAAATATGAAGTGCAGGGCGCGAGTCAGTCGGAATCACGTCTATTGCTAAAGGTTAGAAAAGTCTTATATTGTGGGAGGTTTTTTTCATGGGTCATAATTTACTCATACATACTCAGTGTTGGGAAGGTTACTTTTAAAATGTATCCCACTACAGATTACAGATTACAGATTACATGCCCCAAAATGTATTTTGTAACGTATTCTGAACACTTTGGATCACTTAATATATTATTAAGCTTTTTACAGCTACATGAATGTCCTATTGCTGTGTGATTTATTACTGTTACTGAAGGTTACTCTCCACACCAACACCAACTAGATGTTTAAATCTTAATATAAATGAGTAACAGTAGGTGGACATTAGGTAAGGCTGCACTTTTTGCAGCGATCTCGTATAGAAACTATTCCTCGCGTATATAAAACAGGTCCGCGGCTCCGAACCGTAGTAAAGGGACCTCTGGCTGATACGTCGGGTTCGTGTCGGGCTCGTAGCTGAAAACTAGCTTTACTTTGTTGTCTGGGTCGACTTTGCTAGCAGAGACAGAGAGAGGATTTGAAAGGCTGCTCCAACGGGACTTATTGTTTCAGAGGAAAACACGAACACGGTGTACAGTCGAGTCTTAACAGCTTACTTACAGCTGGGCTCGTCAGGCTCTCTGTTTGGCTGCAGTGGTTATTATTATATTTACATGCTTCCAGCTCCTACTTTTCCTTTCTCTCCCTCCTCGCTCACAGACACATCACGGGTATGGCAGTCCATTCTCCCTGCAGCACGGACTACACTGCCCATCAGGCTGCATGCTTTAGGGTGATGCCTGTAACACTCTGCCTGTTGCCTTCAGGTTAAATAAATTTTTGAATAATAATTTTTAAAAATGGGCCGTGAGATTGAGACGCAAGCATCAGAGCCTCTTATTGCGTGTTTTGTTTGGGTTTCCACCGGCGTGGAAACCAAACATAGAGAGGGCGTAGCCTAACATATGAAACAGGAAAAGACCGCCGTGTAATCCCTTTACTTCAGCAAAGTAACTGTATTCTGAATACCACCTTTTTAAATGGTAACTGTAACGGAATACAGTTACTCATTTTGTATTTTAAATACGTAACGCTGGTACATGTACTCTGTTACTCCCCAACACTGCACATATATTTACTGGTTTGTGTTCTTAGTTAGCTTTGCTGCTTCCAAACATGCTCAGAGCTCTGATCTACTTCTTCTAGTAATCTTCTTTAATGACTGTCGTAGGCGTGCAGCTAGGCTCATTTATATGTCTGTTTGTAGGCACAGGTATGAGGAAGACTCTATGAGGAAATCTGGACAAGTGTTAGTTAGAATCTCATTCATGTGCTAAATTTCACTGGTCAGTATACTCAAGACTGCAATAACAAAATGCGCAGTGTCATCAGAAGCTTTCATGCAGCGTGCCCTTTGACACACACCAGGCAAAGGTGGAAAGTAGGTGTAATATACACGCGTACGTGTTCAAATACCCCTCACATATGAAAGGATGCAAGTTGTGCTTTTCTTTCTGGTAGGCTCAGTGGGCAGCCTTGGCTAAAAAGTTTGTTTGCACTGTTTGTGCCTTGAGATGAATTTGTGTGTGTTTGCAAGTGATGTTTTATGCCGTCCCCAGGCTATGAAGCCCTCATTTCCCCTGCTCCCCAGAGACCATTTAACCCTTCATTTCCTCCCCAGACTACGGAGCAAGACCGCAGCAGTTGTTTGCATCTGTGCGGTGAACCCTTGCTGTATCTTCTGTGGAGCAGACTCTGTCTTCAGCAGCCGGGCGTTCTGATAGCCTCCATTCATTATTCAGCTCTACTCCGGCTGTACCACACCCCCAAGCAGCACAGAAATAAAACAAGGTTAAGAATTGGCATGAAATGTGTCTCAGCGGATCAAGTGGTTGGTAGGTGGGCTGGAGGTTCTCAAGACTGGGAGGTATGGGCCTTTACTGTGCACCATCTTTTATTAATTGCCCTGGTGCTTAGACTGTGAGCTTCTCCGTGATCATTAATGCATGTGAGAATTAACGTATTTACATGTTCTCATGCATTATGCATGGGCAGGGAGGGAGGCTGCAGTGTTGTGGAGGACCCTCTGCCCACAGGTCTGGTGTTTTCTGTGTGTGTCTGTGCCGATTTGCATTCAGCCACGCTGTAAAACCCACTCGATGGAGCATCGGACAACAAACAACACTGCCTGCGTTTACAGACGGGCTGCTGAGGGCTTCGACTGTCTGGGGGGCTGACAGGTCTGACGGTTGCAGAGAAGCTGTATGGGTTGTAAGTGCAGTGAAACATTTAGCTGCTCTCTTATTTTTCCTCTCACTCATAAAACCACCATAGTGACAGCTCTGGAGTTGCTGTCTGCTTTCTGTTCGCTTCTGTAATGGTGGAACATCAGTGGAAGGTCAAAATCCTGTGCGGTGGTTGAGCGCCACTTTTGCCCACATGTTGAACGGGCAACCATACGCCTCACGGCTGAAGCGCAGTGGCCCAGGCTTGAGCTCCATGCCTTGCCCCTTTCCTGTCTACTCTTCACTGTCCAGTAAAGGTGGAAAATGCCCAAAGGTAGCTTTAAACAACTTCTATATAGTGTGCAAACAGAAAAAGGCAAGCAGAGATCCGTGGTGCTGGGATAGAGAAGGAGGTTTAGAAAGGCAGAGTTTCTCTCCTGCTTGCTTTAAACACAGAGAAACAACACATTTTGTTCTTCTTTCGCCAGCAGGGATGCCGATTGATCATAACAAAGCAGAGCTCCCGATCGGCCTGTTCACCTGCACAATTGATCACGTCAAAGTCAAACCACAGTTCTCATATTTCCATAAACTGCAGCTCACCAAGTCAGCGATCTCTGCACCTGAGCTCGCTTTTATTTATTTGATGCATTTCTTGTTCTCTTATTTCTGCCTCCATTATTCTAAGTCCAGAGTCAGCAGATCCCACTGATATTGATCAGCGGCTGGCCCCGGCAGCTCTTGTTTAATCTGTAAGTGAGCCCTGTGCCTCTCATTATTTTTTGTGCTGATTGCTGTGCGTTGTAATTTGTGTGTTGTAATTGTATCAGATAACTGCTGATGTGGTTGGTCATTATGCTGCCTGCCGCCTTACATCAGAACCAACACCGCAGGATAATTAGAATTGATTTGGTAACAATTTAATTAATCACACTGTTAAATCGCTGGTACTGACTGAAAGCTCGCAGTACACACCAGGTTGTGTGTGTGCAGGTCTGTGCAACTCTTCAGGGTTATTAGTGGGCAGAAAAGAAACAATTTAGAGAAATGAACAGAGCTGCATTAAATCGGGCCAATTTGCTTCAGTCGTGCGGGATGGTCATTTTAGCTGAAAACACAAAACGAAAACCTTGAAACTAAATGTGCTTTAAAGATTTGGCTGTTCAGTATTTCTGTTTGTGTCTTTTTAATATAGTTGAACAAAAGCCACATGTCACTCACAGCTATGTATAATGTTGCGCCTGATACTAAACATCATATATTATACTGGTGGAATTTATGGGGAAACATATAGACCTAAATCATTATTGTCCAAGATTGTAAACATGTTTATTTCTGCAGAGGAATCTGGGATTTTAACATCGGGATACACTTTGGAACAAGCCCCGAGTTTCCAATGCTTTTGCGTTGGCTCGTTTTCCAGCCTAAATTTTAATTTATTTCTATAGCAACAAATCACAAGTAAACCTGCGCTACGATAACACAGAGGAAACCCCAACAGTCAGATCAATGAACAAGCACTTTGGCAACAGTGGGAAGGAAAAACTCACTTTTGACAGGAAGTAGCCTCAAGAAGGCGGAGCTTCGTTTAGTTTGAACAGCATGAACACAGGTTTTTTTTGACTTTTTACCAAATGAATAGCTCGTAGCAGTGAAGAGTTTTGTTACAACCTTTCATACAGAAAAGGTTAGAAAAGCATGTTTGTGGTCTCTGTGCGTTTTCCTCAGTAGTTCATCTTGTTGCTTGAAGTATGTAACTTGAATTTAATTTGTGTTTAGTGAAGCTTCTTGATATTCAGTTCAGGTAAAACAAAAAAACATAGTGTTTATGCCTCTATGAGCCACGGTGACTCTGTGTTTGCTCAGCTGTGTGTCTGCTGCACTAGCAAGAGATGACAAGAGAACCGCTGCTGCTGTTCTCTTTAGATTTATTCATCCTAAAGAGGTGCTGGAGTGTTGTTGTGTGCACGCATACTCTTTGCTTTCTTCACAGCGTCACAGAAAACAAAGGGTCCTCGCTCTTGACGGCCCTGATTGCAGTTATTAGGATGCACAGGCGCTCCTGGTGTGATGAGGCCTTTCCTCGAGGGGATTCAGCTTGGAAAGCTCCGCCGCTTGCCTGTTTTTAATAACAATCATCTAAAATTGCTGCAATTAGCCTGAAGCTACAAGGAGATGGAGAGCACAAGATGCAGAGGGGCTGGGGGGGCGCGCTAGGAAGGGCTACGAGCTTCAGTGAACCTTTCGAATGTCAGCTCCTCTTTCACGTGGAAAATTCAAGAGGGCCTTTGTGTTCATTAATTAGTAGCCATGAAAGTTAAAAAGATCCATTGTGTATTTTTAATCAGAGTTACAGAGGAAATCTTTGAACTGATTCCCAGTCTGGCCTGAGGCTACGAGCAGAGGTAGCCTCAGCCACCCCAAACATCCCCTCCAACCAGTCCTCAGCACCCTGTGTGCAGCTCGGCACTGTGTTATTCCTGCTACGCCCAGGCAAGCTACTCACGCTGCTGCTCAGGCAAAAACAGCACAGTGGTGTGAAACACAGAGGCTGCTGGTTCAGTGTATACACAAGTCTGTTTTAAGAAGCTGAGAGAGAGCTGACTCTGCTGGAAAAATACAGAACAAAAGCAGGCAGGAGAACATTGAAGAGGCAGTCGAGGGGTTTGATGTTCGGAGCGTAACTGAAAGTTTTCCTCCACAAACGGGTTGTGCAGTATTTACCATTTGGAGGGGGCGTGGCCTCTGATGCCCTTGATGAAGTGTCTTTGCCAGAAGCGAAACTCGTCGTACCATTTTGCAGAGTCGACTCACTCATCGTCTCCTTTCAGTTTTTACTGTTACTGCGTGCTTAAATCATTTACAGATCAGGCCTTTATCAAGCTACGAGTGCCTCGACTAATACTTAATGCTGTGAAAATAAGAGTGGAGAGTGCGTCCTTGGTGCGGTTATCAGGGCTTTAAAAGAGTACTTGACTAATGCAGATTGCAACAGAGGTGATCTTTTTATTCTGCCAGTTCTTTTATGGATGCAATTTGATATGATTTCCTCAGCTGCACAGTTTGGGTGTAATTTTTGGGCATCGCTCGCATTCATCAGTCTCACTGCAGCTTCCTCTGGAAACGCACCGTATTTTTCCACATATTTCAGTAGTGCTTCCCCAAAACCCTACAAGCAGAATATGATGACTAAACTGAGAAAAGATATTCTGTGCATAGTTTTCCTTTTGCTAACAGCCTGTCACATTCAGCTGGAATTATTTGATGCATTAAAAATTGGCTAACTATTCGCTCTCTGAAGAATCAGAACTGTTACATTTAAGATGAAGAAGAAAGTAGTGTACTTTATTGGTCCCCGTGGGGAAAATCCCTCTCTGCATTTAACCCATTCACTCAGTGAAGCAGTGGGCAGCCATTGGGCGCCCGGGGAGCAGTGTGTAGGGACGGTACCTTGCTCAGGGGTACCTCAGGGTAGCTGTTCAGGGGAATCGAACCCCCGACCTTCCGATCATGGGGCCACCACTCTACCTACTGAGCTATCCCTGCCCTGAGCTATCCCCAAGAGAGCTTGGTTTCAGTTTCAGACATGCTTGACCTGCAGCTGCAGGTCACTGTGAGTGGCGTCCAGTGGTGAAGCTGAGCTTTAAACTATCAGTAAGACCAAAGTGGAGCTGAAGGGGGGAGAAAGCAACCAGAGCAGAGGGGGGATGATGTTTGCCTCGAGTGCTCTGTTTGTTCTGATGTCTCTGTTAGTGGATTTTGGCAGGTAGTGTGTCTATGCTTATGTATGTGTGAGAGAAAGTGTCATGCATTTTGTGTTTTTGTGCTTTTCTTTTAATATTGCTCTCATTTTCTTTTTCTTTTTGTAAAAGCCATTTTCTTCCGTCCTCCTCCTTCAACACCTCCTCCTGATGTGTTGTCATGTAGCACCACCCACAGGTCAGCAGGAGGGTGACAGGCTGGCGTATCGCTGAACACTCTGAGCAGCAGAAACTCTGGTCGTGGGCTGAAAATCCAATCGTAAAGCAGAGAGATTGTCAGTGATGAACAGAGAGAGCCCGACTCGTTGTTCCTTCTTGTGGGACGGGGAGAGAAAGTACAGCGTACACAGGAGAGCCCTGCACACTCTCAGATTCAGGCTTTGTTCAGGCTGTGCTGAATTATTTACCCGTGTGTTTAAAAGACTGCTCGGGGGAATTTCGACATTAGCTCTTCGGAGCCGGCGCTCAAGTCGTTCTGGCCTACAAAAACTTGGCATCCTTCAATGAAATGGAGTTTATACAGACAGCAGTAATTGAAGAGTTATCAGGAAAAATGAGCAAAAAAGTTTTGATAAAAAAGGCATGGTTGAAGGTGTGCTTTTAAATGCATTGGGTGTTTGTTTTAACCTTGTTCTTGGCTCACGTTGTACCTTCCTGTGAGACTGCAGCAAAGTAAAAGCATTTCTCACCCAAACCCCCAAAGCCCCCTCTTACTTTTAAGATCGCGCCCAGCTTTGCATGTTTTTCTTTCTTCTCCTTTTCTTTTTTTGGGGGATTGAAAATAAGCCTTGCATTGTTCGCATCTGCATTCACCGAGCTTCTGTATAATTTATACTTCCAGTACCTTTACAGTCTTTGAAATCGCGATGCAGTCTGACAGTCTGACGCTTTAAGGTGCAGCTGTTTGCACAAACTAGTAAACTTACTGGATTCTTTTAAAAGTAGACTTCCTCACTAAAAGTTCAGTTTTGCATGACGGCATGAAAAATGTGTAATTGCAGCAAACACTGTTTTGTGCTGCGCTCGGCGGAACATAGACGCTGCTATGATTGCGTGAAGGTTTTGTTTCGGGCCGGAGGTTGCACCACTGCGATCATCGAGGCAGGTCAGCGTGTTGATTATGAGTTGACCTGAAAAAAGATTCGTTGACCCAGACTGAATTTCACACCTACCACTGAGACTGAAACACCTCCAAACTGCTTGAAACTTTGCTCTGAAGTCATATTTAATCTTATCAGCTGCCGTGATGGACAAGGTGTGGTGCAGGTTATCCCTCCTTTTAGTGCTCATTAGCTACAATTACGTGAGATCTGCCTATTTGGCCTGTTGGGTTTTTTTGGCAGGATAATTGATTGTGGCTCTGGAATATGTGTACACAGCCAGCACTAGCAAAGCTGCAGTGATGATTCTGTGATCCTTTTCCTGGGTTGTTTGTGCAGCACTCCTGCCATCGACAGCCTATGCAGTTCAAAGCATTTTGACACGAAAGCTGTCACAGTGGAAAGCCGCAGAAATGCAAAGTATACCCCCGCATTACTTCCTTCCAGTATTTCTTTGATTAGACCTCTGTGGATTCTCGCGCTGCTTATATAAAGTCATCTCACACTGGTCTATTTGAAACGATTACACCAGTTTTGTTCCAGTAAATGCCTGAAGTTTCGAGTGATGAACCTCAGGCTGAGAACCTAATTTTCCCCAGCAAACTCAGAAAGCCACAGGCACACTCCCACTCCTGCAGAGCCTGCCTTTTAAATTGTGTTTTATTTAATTTTCTGTGCTATTCACCAAAATTTCCACACCGAGGGTTGCAGAAATCATTTTCAGTGTTTCCCCAGGGGGGTGGGGAAGCAGTATTCCCCTTTTTTTCCCCACTTCCTTTTTGGCGTGGCACAACCAGGGGTGTGCACAAAAGGGAGACAAATGGCTCGGTATCAGCTGCGATTTCCTGAATAGCCCAGTGGGAGCGCGGGAAGTCGGGGTGCATGCAGCGGATCGGCGTTGCCCTGAAACAGCAGCCATGCTGTGAAGGAGATGGCTTTTCTCTGAGACAGTCCGACTGTGAGCCACGGGTCTGCAAATGAAACGGCGGGGAGGAGGGATGCAGCCTTTACAGATTCAAGGCCTCCGTTGCCTTGCCGGGCATGTCTGCTGCTGCGGTGAGGCAGAGGGGAAAAAACAGCAGTGGATAAACAGACAAAGAGCTGCAGATAATTCTGCTGGAAGTACAGTGACGCTGTTTCCTGCTGTTTGTGAATTCATCAGGCCTCATGCTGTGTGCCACTAGTGATTTCTAAATATATGCAGCTCATCTGATGTAGATGTGTAAACTCTGTGCAGGGTTATGGATGGCTGTGCAGACAGATTGTTTGCTCTCGGTTCTCTGTGGTCCTGGTGGGAGGGATCTGTCAGCACCGTCTTACATTGTTTTCCACATGAGCTTTATTGAGTTCCCAATTACAATGCTGGTCCTCCTGTCTTGGGCTCAGTGCTGCTGCTGCTGCTGAATTGACCTTGCATTTTTGCAAGCGAGTGCTTTTGTGTATTCAGGCCAGCAGGCCTGTTAGGCAGGCAGACAGCGAAGCAGACTGACTGTTTCTCTCAGGCCCTGCTCTGGCAAGACCCTGCTTAACAGGCATCAGGCTTACACACTTAATACTTGGGATGGGGCAGCAGGCTTAGCTCTTAGCTCTCATTGCAGCTGACATCGTAGCAGGCAGTGAGACGGGGCCAGGCCGCTGCAGCCTTATTAGCCCTGTCTGAACTGGCTTCCCTGTGTCTGGCAGTAATGTTCAATGCTTTGGAATTTAATGGAATGGGTAGAAATAACATGCACACTACACACGGAGATCTCCTGCTGCTGTTTTCTCTAAGATCACCTGAACAACAGAGGAAGGGGCACAGAGGAGGCGCTTGCAGTAGGTGGAGCTCTTGTGTTGGATTTTGATGTTGGAGCTTGATTCACCTGCTCGTGAAGGACACTCCAGCTGCCTGTGCTGCGTGCGAACGCGTCCTTTCAGATGGCACTTATGCAAAATGCATAGATGGCGTATAGCAGGAGATTTACAAGCCTCCTGCGCACTCGCACGAGCCCGGCAATGTAAACATGTTAGGAGTGTGAAGCTAATTGACGGCTCGTGATTGGTGGTGCGACAGCGCCAACTGTTTGCGTTTCAGACCTTATTAGAAATTGTAATAGCAGCTTATGTTTTCATCTGGTAACAGTTTGTGTGTGGATATAAGATCCAGGTGCTTTATTTACTGCCTACAACCCTTCACACCTTTGTCTCTGACACTGGAACAAACATAAATGTCTTTTCCACAATTCCTCATTGCTCTGCCCGCTTTCCCTCCCCTCTTCCTCCCTCTTCCTCCCTCTTCCCCTCCCCTTGCGCCACCGCAATCTACCGCAGGCCCTCCATCTCTGCGGCCTGTCAGCGTGCTTTTTCATTTGGCTTGTTGCTACAGGGGGCTCGACGCTGGCAGATTACAACTCGGCAGCCAGTCATTTTCGATTTATCAGAGCCCCCGCCTCCCCCCCACACACACACACACTCCTTGCCTCCTCCCTTTTCTCTACCCCACCTCAGCCTCTATACTCACTACCCTCACCAGCGTCAGTCCAGACAACACAGCAATCCCTCATCACACCGCTGCCGTACGAACCTCCACACTCCCCTCTTGCCTCCCACCTTCCATATCTTCCACTTCGATCAGCGCAGAAAATTTAGCTCCCGAGACGAAAAAGAAAAAGAAGTGGGGGAAGAAAGAAATATTGTGGCAGTGGAAGTATTTAAGTTGGAGAGGCAGCTCGAGCTGTATTATTACTTGGGCCTCTGTCACTGGTGATGACCCGGGAGAGTGGAGAATATCGATCGCATGTCACTCAAGGCATTCAGCAGATTGCATTGACAAAGCTTGTCGGGGCCTTTAATAGCAAGGTTAGCAGCTTGGCTAAGACCTGCTAGGGAACTCTAACTGTGCCCTATTTCATGGTGGCTTTTAACCATTGGCTGGGCCCAAAGACGGGCTTGATAACAGTAAGGAAGTCATTTTACTCTCATAATAGCTTTCCTGTGGTTGACATTTGTGGCTTTAGTCCCTGTTAAGAAAAAAATGAGTGTTCCCAAGTGCAGAAGAAGAAGGCTAGCATTGTGTGGCTGCTTTTATGACAGAAAACAGCTTTACGTGAACAAAGACACGGCACACCAAACAAAGCGTGGCGGGGAAAAGAAAAATCAAAAGGCTTGTACGAGTGTGATTTATGAGTTGAAGGAAGTCCATTACTTGCTAGAGGAAGCCCAGACCAAAACACAAACAGAGTAAGGGCACGGTTTGCAAAGAGGGTCATGAAGTAATTCTTTTGGCCTGCCAAGATCGCTGATAGCTGAAAACGCTGCTCGCCAGAGGAGGGGGGAACATTTCGATTTCACTGTAATTCTTAACATAAATAAAAGCACTAAACCACCTAAATAGTCTCTCTTTAAGCCAAGTGATGTGGAACTAGGCTGAAATGTAACAGGTCCCTTGTGTGTTGTAATTTGCCTTACACACATGAGGGGAAGCTATTTCTACGAGCAGTGTAGTCATTGCTGGATGCTGGCAGGTCTTATGTGGCAAGCTGCTACTCTGAGTGCTGTGTAGGCCTAAATCATGACGCTGGGCAGACTGGACACAGGCAGGGAGCGCTGGCTGCAGACAGTCGGTGATTTTCTAATGTTTGCAAATGACAAGTTAAAAGACATAAAAAAAATAAGATGAAATTGTTCCCTCTTCACTGAGCTCCGTGTCCTCGTATTTAAAGCTTCTTTTCAAGTCATCTTATACAAATATTACACATGTAGTTTTGGGAAAAGCTACTTCTACAACTAGAAATGCATCACTCAAAATATTAAAGGAACAATGGAGGAACATCATGCTGGACATTGGACTGATAATGTGTCCTGCTGATGGCTTAACTTCTACCAGCTCTCTCATAGAAACTGCTGGAATTTCCTCTGTGCACTTGAGAGTGTGCTGGGAGATGCAGCAAACCTTCTGCCAATGGCACATGCTATCCTGGAGGAGTTGGACTACCTGTGCAACCTCTGTAGGCTCCAGGCATCACCTGATGCTAGCAGCAGTGACACTGACCCCAGCCAAACACGAGGAGAGAAAAAAACGTCAGTGGCCTCCACCTGTAGCATCGTTCCTGTTGCTCCTGTGCTGCACCTGCTGTTAATCTCATTAACAGCAGATCAGCTGAAACTGATTAGCACCCACCCCTTCAGCTGACCAGATCAATATCCCAGACGTGTAACTGACCCGATGCTGCACTCATGATACATGATTAAAGGGTTCCTGTAATGTTTTTCTGAACAGTATTCATTCGTATCCTGATGAATAAGTTGCCTCACCGGTTAGAAACGTGGACAGGTGCACTCTGGGTACACGTGACCGCTCTCATGTTAGGTCTCGCCAGCGTTTTTGTTTTGATTGGAAGATGAAGAGGAAATCCTCCACCAGCGAGCATCAGTATAAAGATTATGTTCCTTCCAGGCTCTGTGGTTCTGCACAATGGAAGAATAAACATTCATTTTACAGCCTTTGCTCTCTAACGTTAAAGTTGAAGGTACAGAGAAATATTTGAAATGTCAAATGATCATTACTGCCAACAAAGATGTCACAACATCGTCGAGTATTCAGCTTGTCATTCAGTTAAATGAAGGTTAGGCTTGTTTAAGGTTAATTTCAAACAAACTGCATTTTAATCGTCCTGAAGGTCAAACTACATCACAGCAGCGTGGGAACAGCGTTGATGAAGAAACCAAGCTAAAGCAGTTCTGAGATGTGCTGTACTACATACATTTTACAGCGTCCGTGTGATAATGTGTTATAGGCTGCAGTATTTTCTCTTTCTCCACATTTGGATGTTTCACATACACATAAAAATGACATTTCTAGCAGTCATTGCTTTACGAGATCGCTCTCCTGTCTACTGGGCACGTTCCAGCTGCATTTTACGACCACTTAGATGATAGGAAATCAGGTATGCGGCCAGCGTGTTTCCAATATAAAGTTAATGGACAATATTTGCTGTCATTATGGCTTTTTGTAGCATCAGAACAGCACCGTATGTTTTTGCGTGACGCGTGAGTTATTCCTTGTCTCTGAAATCCTGATTATTTCAATCACAATCATGTTGTTAGACTTCGCTGTCGTTGCCCTTGGCTTTTTGCGCTTTCCCATTACCGGCCCGTTAAAGCAGCCAGAGCAGATGTTTACTAGCAGACGTCTCACGAGCCTGGAAAACGCAGGCTGCTATTAATATGGCGATACTATAGCACTGTCTTGTTTTATGACTCGATGACGACAGGTGTGCATTTCAGGAAGGTAGCTAAATGAGGACGTTTACAGCATGGATTAGTGATAACAGTGCTGGCCTCAGGCAAGCGCACTGGGTCAGCCAGTGTCATCAGATTTTACCTCCTTTAATCCCCAAATAGCAGCACAGATGGAGCTGAATGCACGTAAGGTGAGACGCTATCACTCCTGTTGGTTCACACCACAGTGGTGAGTTTGGCATCACTACCTGCCCACTAAATGGCAACATCCGGCTGCTCTGCAGAGAGGAGCGTGTGACTCCGTGACCTTGAATCCAAACTACTCGTTCCTTAGATGTGGTTCGAGAGTTCTGCAGATATGTGCAGCTGATTTCAAAGGCTGTGTAGATTTGACAAATGGTAATCATATATGTGATATTAGACAGAAAAGAAATTAATGAATTTAATCTTTGTTTAAAAAAACAAACAGATAAAGGAACGCATCAGCTCTAAATGGGAAAAAAACCCTGATGCTAGATGGTGACACTGATTGGGAAATGTGTGAGGAATGAAAGGATGGAAACGATCAACCTACAGACACCCTGAAGGTTAAAGTGAAAAAGCACCTGGCAGGCTGCGTCACTTTGCTGAAATTTCATTGCAGCAGTTTAAAATGGTACTGAGAGGCTGTTTGCATGCCTAACAGCGCAGGGGGCATGCTCATAATGTGACAACAGATGGTGTCCTGGCATCTCCTCCCAGGACCAGAACATCACTGAGCTCCTGGAGAGTCTAAGGTGCAACCTGGTGGCATCGGATGGACTGAAACATCCTATCAGAGGTGTTCTGTTGGTCAGCTGAGGGCTAGTCAATGGTATCGATTCCTTCATCCTCCAGGAACGGCCTACGTACACTCACCACAGTAGCCAAGGCATTAGGAACCAGGAGGAACCCAGGCTGTACCACACCAGCGTAGGGTGTGACGGTGGGTCCAAGCGCTCAGTCCTCATAGTTATGTCTAGGCTGTAGGAGTCTGTGGATACGCCTCCCCAGATCATCGCTGAACCACAATGCTAAACAGTGTTACAGGCAGCATGATGTTCTCCACGGCTTCTCCAGACCCTTTCACGTTGGTCACACGTGTTCAAGGCGAACCTGGTCCTGCCAAATCTGGGATTTTATGGAAAATGACACTCAGACCGTACTCATGAACTCTATTCAGGGCTCTGGCAGTGCTCATCCTCTTTTTCCTACCACAGAAAAGCAGATGCTGGTCGTGCAGATGGGTTAAGGACCTTCTATGGTGCCGTCCAGCTTTCCTCGAGTAACTTCCTCCAGCCTCGTAAGACTGGCTATGGCACATATTGATGCATCTTACCCCAAAAGTAGGACTGAATTAGGGTTGGGGAAAATTTCCAACCGACATTTGTCAGTCCAGTAATCGACAATGAGCGATATATTACTGTTAAAACAGTGCTATTATTATGTTTCTGTTGGCTGCTTCTATTAGCTCCATCATTATTAGCAAACCTGCTCACGGGGACATAAATAAATAAATAAATGGCCTCAGCCTGTCGTTGATACTCGATATATTCGTCCAGTCGTCCAACCCGAGACTGAATAACGATTCCTGTTTTGGAGGTTTTCTCATTGTTGCCTGTTGTTAGTTTCATTAACTGACCAGATCAATATCCCACAGGTTTCATTGACTCGATGTTGTACTCTGACCTCATTGTATCTACAGTCATGAAGGCATCGTGACCGAACTGGGATCTTTCCTGATTCCTGAAAGGTTGTCACAACGGAGCTATCGGAAAACTTTGTTTTACACCAGGTCACTTGGACTTACTAAATTCAAATAAATGTTTTTAGAGTCAAATGTTTTTTAATTGATCATTATTATTAGCTCATATATAGGTAGTAGGGGTGCAACGATACACAAAATTCACGGTTCGATACTTTGGTGTCACGGTTCGATATTTTTTCAATACAAAAAAATGTTCATGCCTTTTTAATTTGTCATTTATTAAAATTATAAATATATATTTTAACTCAAAAGTACAGTTTTTAAATTTAATGTTGCTGAAACAACAAAGTAATAAAATAATAAATCTATCTGATTGAGAAATCGCTCAGCTTTGGAAAAGAGAGTTTATTACAGAGAAATGTCTCTTTCAAAATAAAAGCTCTACTATACGCTTCTTCTGGGCTATATTCTCAGCAGCATATTAAACATATCAGGTCCCCATAAGGAGAATCCTGTGCTAACGGCTGTCTAAATGACTCGGGTAAAGTTTGTAGCATGCGTGCTTGTTGTTTTTGTCTGCTTCCACTTGTCTTTGCACGAGGATGATGTCGGAGTAAATGTGCAGTCATATTCGTTGTGTTCCCACTAGTGCTGTCAGCGTTAATCTGAAATGACGTTAACGCCACAACACGGCAAATCTCCGTTAACGAGCTACCGCCGATCGCCCCGTGCGTGGGGCTGGACGGCCAACACGTTAACGAGCTAACTGCGCTAACACACTAGTTCCCACCCATGTAATTGAGCATTGCGTGGCACATCCAACATACTGTTTTACTTTAGTCCATGACGCGCTTACCTTCAGGGTCATACGTCACATGAAAACCAAATAATTCCAAACGCCAGATCTGAATGAGGGTGGGGGAGGTTCAGTTTGCCATGTTGCAAGGAGAGCTTAGCTTCTGTCTTGCTAGCTTGCGCTGCGCTCAGTGGATCTGCGCTCGACAGTGCAGCCTAGGCGGAGTAGTCGAGCGCAGATCCACTGAGCTCTCAACACAGACAGCATCGTCAGAAGGAAAGTTGATAAAATAAATTAAAAATGTTGTATTGTTCGATACATATGCGTACCGAACCGAAAGCACTGTATCGAACGGTTCAATATCGATACGAGTATCGTTGCACCCCTAATAGGTAGCTATATCCGTTGTATTACTTTCCATCCAGTCATTGTTGCCACCTTTAGCAGAGCGCAGTGAAACGGCTCTGGTCTTGATTCTCAGTTGCAGGCAGGGCGCTGTATAGTGCGAGGCCATTTTGCAAATGTTTCTGTTGGATGCTTCCTTCTAAAAGGTTCTGCTTTTTCGTAACAGTGTGTGTCACGAAGAGCACTCTCCGACTATTCCTGTAACATAAAAAAGCCCTCTTACCCTAAACTAGAAGCATTTGTCTATCATATTACCACCACACATGAGCCTCACACAAGGCTTGACCCAGTGTTAAGTGTCTGCGCTAAATTTCATTGCCTCCATCTACTGGAAGGCCTGCCAATATACTGGCAGTGAATTCCTTGAGGAAAATAAATGGCAATAAAAAAGAGAAATGATAGCCCCTGCAAGCTGATAGGAGAGGGCTTTTTCTCTGCCGTCTTTTTTCCATACCACTCTTTATTGAGGCTGGCCAGCTCGGGGAGCTGCGATTTGGCACGCTGGCTGTGGCTTTAGTTGGATGGGAGTTGAAAAGCCAATATTGAAGCAGCACATATTGAAGAGCTGGGGGAATCATGTTAATAATTGCATGCAAATTTCTTTGAGCGGTCATATGTTGATAGGCACTCAACTCTGCAACTAGAAGTTGCAGAGTTGCTAAGGATTATTGCTGCGTCATTATTGCTAAGGATTGTCTTATTGCATTGGAGTCACACTGGGTTAAATATGTACACTTGGGTTTTAAGGGGTATTTATTATTTTCTTCTTTTTTTTTGGGTTGTATGGAAGCCCCAAACGCAATTTCATTGTTCTTGACAATGACAATAAATAAATAAATACTAAATAAATACTAAAGTCAGATACTTCCCAGCTCTCCGGTGCATCCTTGGATGGAATATCCTCTTATTATTTAGCATATACGTATTATATTGTTAGCTTAGCGTGCTCGCTGTCTGCTGTACGTGGGAAGTGTCGGGGCTCGGGGAATTGAGGTGCGTAAAGTGGGCAGGCAGGTTATTTTACTGCCACGTTGGGCTACTATAACAAGATGTTCAGATATGATCCGAGAGAGCAGAGGTCTCTCGCTGCTCTTATAGTCTCCACCACCCCTCCACCACAACCGCCCACACACAGTTTTTCTCCACCTGTTCAGTTCATTATTAAATCTGGGAATTGTCCCTATAACTCAATCCACCAGACTACAGCATTATATGACCATTTGTGAGAAGGGTGATTGCGACGCAGGGCAGAGGATGGATGTTAAAAGCATATTGATTTGTCTGTAATGTCGTCATAGATCGGAGATTTATGGCAATATATAAATGCAGCCGCGAGCTCTCGTATCCTCCGACCTGCGGTGGAGGAAATGGACTCCTTAGTATGACTGATGAGATCAACACAGTGCTCTCAGCTGCGTTTACCCCCCTCCACTTCACCCCTCTAACACACATGAGCTTCCATTTCCCCACTCCTCCTCTTCCTCCTCCTCCTCCTCTCAGGATGTTCTTACCCCCGGCTGATGTGACTCGTCCTCAGTGGCTCCATATCGTTGCTTCGGCTTCACATTCCTGCACAGAGGCTAGAAAAGCCTCCTCTGTGGCCTGAGATCGGTTCGAGTGGGTGTCACTGATCTTTCCTCAGCAAGTAAAATGATGTCTGACAAGGTCGTCAGAGATCACTGCCACACAATGATGCTGGAAGATTGAAAGGAAATAAGGCTTCTTTCGTGGTTGCGTACCTTGATGCTAACAAATTACTGCATTCGCTGACTGGGAGTGACAGCCATGGGCGAGCGGCAGGCTTCGGGGGCTTTGATGATGTGACGCCATGCTTAAAGATAAAACCTGAAATTAAAGGTTTTTCATCCAGCTGTACGTGTCAACCTTTTGCCACACATGGAGCTAGCGGTAAACAAATCTGGGGCAATGGAAGCAGAGCACTGATGCCCAGTGACAGATATAAAGCAAGGGTGGCAGAAAGGGTTATGGCTGATGTGGGCGCCAGGCGGGGCTGCTGTCTGTGGCAGTTAAAGCAGCTGAGCCTCAGAGCCAAGCGCAGGGTCGGAGCCAGGCCACGCTGGTGGGCTGGCCTCCACAGCTGACGTAGGAGCCCCAATGAACGCCCAGCTGTTATTTTCACATAAGTCTTGTCAG
Source organism: Aulonocara sp. 'chitande type north' Nkhata Bay (assembly GCF_057382095.1). Lineage (NCBI taxonomy): Eukaryota > Metazoa > Chordata > Actinopteri > Cichliformes > Cichlidae > Aulonocara > Aulonocara sp. 'chitande type north' Nkhata Bay. The sequence goes on from NC_141353.1 coordinate 2,029,516, forward strand.
ATAAACCCAGCTGTGAGTTAAAGAGACCCAGCAGTTTCCAACTGCTGCTGTCGACCAACCCAAGGTGGTTTTACTAGATGGGCTCACTGTGAGGCTGATGTGACGCACAGGCCGGTCGGGGCATAATTAGCCATGCTTAATGTGGTTTAACGTTTAGAAATGGTGCATCCTAAGGCTGCAGTCACGTCGAGAGGAATTTCTTCACGTTGTTCATGTTAACTGCTGAGTCGTGAAGCTCCCAGCCCTTTAATAGCCTCGGTATATAGACCTCTGAAGGTAGCATAAAGGAGATATTCAAAGTGTAGTCTGTGCGAACCGAGGGGATTTGACAGTGCTGCAGGAAATAGACAATTTATTATCAGCAACAGAGCCTAGGTAGTGGATTATCTATAAAACATTCATGGTTCTCCCTCAGTGGCAAGGAGCCATAAAACTTCCCAAATGAGGGACTTGTTAATTTACTTGTTAAAGCAAATTAAAAATTTATAAGCGCTTTTAGGTAAATGAGATCCTCTTTCATTGCTGCCCTAGTGGGATTCTCCCTGCAGATCCTGCGAGGACAGGTTAGCTGTTGTGAAAGCCGCAGAAGAACAATAAAAGCCGTTAAATTGTTCCAGGTTTTATTACCGCCGAGCTCTCCAGCTGCTGTTGTGCGTAACTAAGGGAAACCAGGAGCTGATGGCTACAGAATTCCACTGAGGCCAGTAGAAAACCGAGCACAGCGCTCCGGCTATTTTTCTTTTTGTGGGATAAGAGATGGGGGTGGGGGGCGGAGTTGCCGGGGCAGGTCAGCTGTGTATGGGTCTGTTTAAAAAGGCCTTTGTGGTTAGAAATGTTAGCAGGCCTACTTTTGTGCTTGATTGCATTGAGTCTGTAGTGCAGCCCTCGAGAATAGGTCAATACACTTGTAAAATTCCACTATGGCGATGGTGAGCACTTTTCAGTGAGTGAGAAAATAATTGACTCCACATGTTCGAGACAATGTTGTAATAGCTGCTTTAGTGTTCGTTTCAGGGTAACCGTGTTAAATGAGGTGTTTCAGCCGTACGCAGAGAATCTGCATCACTTTCGTTCAGCGCTGTAACCTCACTGTCGGCTTTGGGACCTTCAGTATTGATTTGGTCTGTTATTGTTTTCAGTGGGCAGCTCAACATAAGCAGAGCTCATTTTATTATTTATCTATTTGACACAAATTATGAAGAGGGAGGTCTTAGTCACAGAGATCAGGACTTAGGATTGTCAGGGCTGTTGAGGTGCGGTTCAAACTTTTCACAACTGTCGGTTTTATTAATTCAACACTCGGAAATGTAAATTGCACTAATTCTGTCACAGTTAGCTAGGTGGTGAGCTCAAAGTGAAGAACTGTCAAGCTAACTAGTGAGTCATGAGTGCCTTGAGGAACCTTAACCAGGTTTGTTCATTTAATACACACTAATCGGGGAGGGTGAACATGAAGGTGAAAAGAATCAAGATAAGACAGCGTGTTAGTAAAACTAAATAGAGCTCACAGAGACGGAGGACTGCCAACAGGAAACAACTAAACACCCAGACAGTAACCTGACAGAGACCAGACTAATACAAGAACAAGTGAAACTGGAAACAGAATAACAAATATGGCATAATGTCTGATTTGGAAAAATATGAGAATAATCGACAATAACAAAACTCAGCCTCCAATAATAATAATAACAATAATAATAGATTGGATTTATATAGCGCTTTTCAAGGCACCCAAAGCGCTTTACAATTCCACTATTCATTCACTCTCACAATCACAGACTGGTGGAGGCAGCTACAGTTGTAGCCACAGCTGCCCTGGGGCAGACTGACAGAAGCGAGGCTGCCATATCGCGCCATCGGCCCCTCTGGCCAACACCAGTAGGCAAGTAGGGTAAAGTGTCTTGCCCAAGGACACAACGACCAGGACGGAGAGCCCGGGGATCGAACCGGCGACCTTCCGGTTACAGATGCGATTCCCAACCCCCTGAGCCACGGTCGTAATACCGTAATTGTCGGGCTATAAGCCGCTACTTTTTGCACAAGCTTTGAACCCTGCGGCTTTTAGTCAGGTGCGGCTTTTCTCTGGATTGTCCATGATTTTTGTCATATCGTAAGATGATTTGTTTTGTTTGTGCCGCTGTTGTACGGCACTACGTTGCCTGGCGGAAGGGCATGTGATCAGACACACAGTATCAGGGTTCAAGAGTGGTATGTTGGTCACGTGTCCATCCGCATGGGAACATAGTGCCGTACAAGTAGCGCGAAAAACAAACTTCAAATTAATGCTACGCGTTCAGCGGGAGGCGTGGATGACGAGCGGCGATAAACTTGCGAATTGGAAAAGCAAGTTATGCTCAACTCCACCGGTGGATTCTGACAGCGTGGAAAAGTGTGAAAACATCCACGATCACCAACGGATTTCTAAGGGCTGCTTTGATTACATCAGTTCTGTCAGTCTAAAGGTAGCACACCATGTGGGATGGCGACCACAAGTATTCCTGCCTTCTCGATCTTACCTTACAAAAGTGATACGTATACATATCGGTGGGACGGCTGATGTCATACTGTTCACCTGTGGTGAATTACACTCGGACTACAGTTGATATGTTTCATGTGCAATGGCTCTCTGTCTGTATTCAGTTCAAGGTATTATTAATAATCAAGATGGAGAGGAGGACACCGCCACGGCCCTTCTGAGGGTGTTCGACTCTGACACTGACAACGAGGATTTCTTTGGTTTTGAAAGTGACAACGAAGGAAAGGAGCTGAGAGTGGATGACGAAGCCATCCTGAGCCTGTTCATATCTGACACTGGAGAAGAGGACTTTGGTGGTTTCAGTGCGCAGGAAGAAGAGAAAGATGGTGAATGGCTGACTTTTCTTCTTGTTAAAGCCGTGTCGCTGAACCTGAGCCTGAAAGGTAGTCTGAATCTATTTTTCTGGTGTGCTGCAGGTTATTGTTATGTACTACATTTGTTACTCATTTATGAAGCACAGTACATGTGTCCTACTTGTAATTACCGCTACTTGTACATATACCTAAAAAGTTGTGCAAATATGTACCCATAACTTGTTTTTCAAAATATTAATAAAAGGGGTGTGTCTCCAAACAGCCATCTCTTTCCTGACAATTCGCTTTGTGCATATTCTCTTACATATGATAAGTCAACATTGAAACACCTGCGGCTTTTAGTCAGGTGCGGCTAATGTATGTACAAAACAGGATTTTCCCCTGATTTTAGCTTGTGCGGCTAATATTCAGGTGCGCTTTGTAGTCCGGGAAATACGGTAATTCAAACTAATGTTGATGAATACCAGTAAAGTCACACTTATATCTAAGATCATTCTGAACAGTTGTAAACTGCTCTTCACTGGTTTGTTATATTTGGAGCAAGAACTGAAGCTGTTAGTTTAACATTTTATTAAGTAATTGATTCAATTGTGGTACAAAGGTTTGTGTAGTGATATTTTGTTTGTCTTTATAAATGAATGCTTCACGGTTTAGATATATTAGAATCGGTGCTACTGTAGCATCATCACACACGGATACATCAAATTAAAACCTGATGACAAATCGTGCCTGTTTGTCTCTGTAACCCTGTTTTAAACTTTCACTCGTCCGTGTGCGAAACTCAGACATGAACGACTCTGTAATTATTCCGTCACCAGTGAACAGACAAGGTGTGGCTATAACAATTTAAACAGCTCCTTAAGTAGAAACACCAGTGCATTTGAATTTCTTTCTGTTTATGCAGCAAACATGAAATAATATATCAAAACCTGCAGGCTGAACCACGCTGAGTTATTGCTGATTGGAAACAGTTGTTGATTCTCTCCTCCAGTAAATTCAGTCTGGTAAAAGAGACGAGGATGAAAAAACTTTATCCCCCTAACACAGAACAGATTGGAGGAAAACAAGACCTCACTGGGTGGAAATTAATGGCAGATGCACTTACTAGTAGTTTAAATGTTTCATTAGATGCTAATGTCTTGCTGTGTCTTTAATTGTTGTGAAATTAGCCTCTGGAATATTAATACCATCTGTTTGCGATCTTCCTGCAGGGCCACTTCTAAAACCCAGACTGAGCAGATACAGTAAGGTCATTAAATACATGCGTCCATATGCCTCAACCTGCGTCTTAATTAATGCCTTTAATGCATGTTGGTACGGCACACCTGTCTGGGTGTCTGCGTGTACGTCGCATTAAATGCAGCGTAGCACACCGGTCTTCACTGCAGAAGGCTTAAAAGTGACGCTAACTTTAAAAGCCTATAAACCGAATAGAAAATGACTTGAAAGCTGTAACAAGTGGGAGTGGTCAGATCAACACAGACTGGGTCACAGAGACAGCCTCACACACACACACACACACACACACACACACACACACACACACACACACACGGGCTTCCCATTTAGATTTATCATCAGACAGCAGGTCATTAAATTTCAGCCTCACTGTTTGATGGCACTGACCACCACTATTCCCTCCATTTGCTTAAGACATCCATTAATCACACCATAAAAAGAAATGAATCCATCATCAGAAGCTCAAAGAGGGGAGCGCAGATGGAAAAAACACAATTCTCTGAAGTAATTTAAGGGAGCTCAGGGGGAAATTAAAGGGAACAAGCTGAGGGATACGTTTTCAAATAGCTGTGTAATCAGGACCTGAGCTAGTAATAGCCCTGAAAGATGAGCCGCTTTTTTTAATGTCTCTATTAGATATGTTCTGCAGACATTACACACAGTTAGATTTGTGTAAGATTTCTGATTTCATGGAGTACTTTGTCTCTGACGAGCCAGAATACAGATGGTGCGATTATGTGGAGCCTTATATGGACTCTGCAGTAAAGATAGTTGATTGACAAAAGACAAATCAGCAGTTCTACTGTGTGCGTGTGTGTGCGTGCGTGTGTGTGTGTGTGTGTGTGTGTGTGTGTGTGTGTGTGTGTGTGTGTGCGTGTGTGTGTGTGTGTGTGTGTGCGCGTGTGTGTGTGTGTGTGTGTGTGTGTGCGCGTGTGTGTGTGTGTGTGTGTGTGTGTGTGTGTGTGTGTGTGTGTGTGTATGCGTGTGTGTGCGCGTGTGTGTGTGTGTGTGTGTGTGTGTGTGTGTGTGTGTGTGCGTGTGTGTGTGTGTGCGTGTGTGTGCGCGTGTGTGTGTGTGTGTGTGTGTGTGTGCGCGTGTGTGTGTGTGTGTGTGTGTGTGTGTGTGTGTGCACGTGTGTGTGTGTGTGTGTGTGTGTGTGTGTGTGTGTGTGTGTGTGTGTGTATGCGTGTGTGTGTGTGTGTGTGTGTGTGTGTGTGTGTGTGTGTGTGTATGCGTGTGTGTGTGTGTGTGTGTGTGTGTGTGCGTGTGTGTGTGTGTGTGTGTGTGTGTGTGTGTGTGTGTGTTGTCAGCAGGGATGTTACAGGTCAGTGTGTTTGGATGAAGGAGCTGTGGACTGGGGCATAAACAACATCCACCGCCCTTTTTTCAAGGATCAGTTCACAGACCGGGCTCGATGAGATATTATTCTCCTTTTCTCTGCAAAAACATGTCGAGTCCCCTCAGAGTAAGTGGCATTTCCAGAAAAACGAGAGAAAATGCGCCCTGTGCTTTGTGAGAATAGAATGTAATTAGCGCTATCACGGTGCAGGGCACTGCTTTGCATGCGTGTGAGCTCGGGCCGACATATAGACTCATCCTTACGGCCCATCAGGCATTCCCAGCGCTGAGACTCTTATCACGTTCAGCACTCTGGTGAATCCACTTGCCTTCTACCCATCATGCAATTCTCCTAAGGAACAGGATTCTTTTCACACAGCTAATGGCTACCAGAAAAGGGAACGTTTTCATTTTAATTACGCGTTCAGCTCGAGGGTTCTTTCGGTATTCCCACACCTTGTGCCCTTTCATCATGCTAAACGATGGCCGATCCTGAAAGGAGAGCTTTAAAAAAGAGCACATGCTGTTTCTATGTCAGCTCCCTCTTGTGTCCCAATCTCGTAGTCCAATTCCTGTACAGTATGTGGGGCACGGCTCTCTGCTTTTCCCATTAGGTGGCAGAACAACTATTTACAAGCCAGCTTTTTATTGGCTTTGAAAGGAAACCTGCGGCATCTGTCTCGTCTCGCAGAAGTAGCCCGGACAACAGTCGCAGGCTCGAGCTGGGAATGTAGACCCCACCTTCTCCCACTGAGCTTTGTCTCCCAAGAGTCTTTTATTGTTCTCCAGATTTTGAAGGATTCGCACGCTCACAGATAGCCACGCTGTCCTCTTTATTCTTGTCGTTTTGCTGCATCTTGAACAGAGTGTCTAGAGGATGACACTTGCTGAGCTCCTGCTGCCTCAGCATGTGGTGTCTGCTCGGGAAGGACGGTGGCTCCATTTGAAGGTTCTGGAGGGGTCTTTGTCCCTGTTCTCTATTTCGTGGGCTGCGAGGAGTTTCATACTGTGAGATCAGATGGCGTCTATCTTTGGCAAGTGGAGTGATGGCTACCGAGTAGGCTCAGAAACATGACAGATTTACAAAGACAGCACTGCAGCTCCTGCCAGTTCTCACATATTTCTGCACCGGTTTCTGTGGGATGCCGATCCGTGCGCAGCTCTAAAGTGCACATTAACACTCTGTGTTTTAACCCTTGTTCTCTTTGTGTTTTTGTAGCTGAAGCCAGGGCAGAACAACTGTAAGGACAGCGACAGTGAGAGTGTAAGCGAAGAGTCCAAGCCTTCCTTCAGGAGCAGCTCCAGAGACAGACTGACAGACGTAAGAGCACCACAACGAGCACACCTGCTGCTCGCCGGCTGTCACAGCTCTTTTTATAGAGTGTAACATATTTCCTGCATATATGCAGATGGCCTGGTCATTTAATTACAAGCACATATTAAAAAGGCATTTACCTTGAGCTGTAAAGCTAAGATCTGACTTCCTAGCAGCCTTACAAAATGCTTGTGGTTACTGATAATATTTCTGTTTAAACAGATTAAACCCAGCAGGAACTGTTTATTGCCTTAAAACGCTGTAAAATGAAAGCTGTGCCTGCACTTCCAGTTTATTTCATTACACTTGCACTTTCAAAGAACTGCACTGTATTACTGCAAAGCCAGTTCATGTTGCAGTAGCAGCAGTGTTACAGTTGAAATTTATATTGCAATGAACCAGCATTTTTCACCCAAACTAAAGGTAAGTTATTATTGGGTGTGACTGATCCAGGCTGGACCTCAGAAAGCACCCAAGTCCAGTCTCTGTTTGCATTTGAAACAAACACACTTACTCTGACATGTTCTTGATGATTAATGCACCCAAAAACGCTCCATATTCATCGTGTGCGAGCTGAAGGCAAGTATAACCTGACAAAAGGACGAGCGGCCGCGTGTCCCTTCGCCCTGCGACATATTCCGAGATGTAAAGCGAGCAGACTCGTGGGACCTCGCTGCCGCACACCCACCCCTGCGCTTTGATTTGTGTGCCGAATCTACAGCAAAGCGATCAGATATGTGGCCATAATTAAAGCTGTCAGTAGGGAGGCGAGCTCGTCTTTGAGAAAGACACGGCCGAACGACTGAAGCAAAACTGATTCTGCGTGTAGCTTTACAGTGCTCGACTGGGCATGAAATGAAATAAGTAATTTGATGTTGACAACAGAAATTGAAATGATATCTGCTGATTTCTGTCTGCACTTTAGTGACAGTGCTGCAGAGTGATGGGACACATTTTGCTTAAACGATGGAGGTTTTAAATCTGCTCACCTGAGATCCGTACGGCCGACACGTGAAAACTATGGCAGCTTTGCCGTGACCTCTAACAACCTCGTGCTGCACCACAGGTTTGAAACAAGAACGTAGAATAAAAGCCAGTTTAGTTCATGTGTAAGTTCTGATTTAATCATGTTTCCTGTTGTCACACAGAATGCTATGAGTCGGTTTCTCATGGTATCGTGTTATTGCTTAGTATCGTGAAGAAAAAAGTTGATGTCACTGCAGATTTGAATAAAAGGGCAGGAATCTAGGTAACTCTTTATAATGCAGCCTGCAACTCAGCCTGTAATTAGATGCAATTTCAACACAATTTGTTTGAAATGACAACGTAATTATATTTACCTACAAATATGTAAAGGCAGGCGAACCAGAGCGAGGCTTTAACAGGTCAGGTTTTTACAGGAAACAGAGAAATAATTAAACTGTAACTAAATGTAATTAACGTGATGTTGTGTCTAATTTTACGGTAATTTTTCAGAAAAGCAATATTGCACCATCAATATGTAAAGATACGTGGCTCAGAGTGGAATAATCTGTCCTTTTTACGTAGTAGTTCAAAGTGCAGTATGCTGACGTCCATGATGGAAATCCTAATATCCGGCTGTTCTTTTATTTTACAGTGTAACTGTGATAACGACTGCTCCTTACCAACTTACAATAAAGTAAATCAAAATATGCCGGCCTGTGTGATCTTACAGTGACTGAGGCGAACTTCTTTTCTTTCATTATCGCTGTTTAAACATCACTTTCAAAGAAGCGCACAAAACCCAGACGTTAGGACAGATTACGCTGTTCCATAATATGGCCTGCCCCCCCACAAAGATCTGCAATCTTTACTAAAAGATTATGTACTTATGCAATCCTTAATTTCAGTCTGCAATAAACTTTATCGTGCAGTACAGTCATTTTTTCCCTGTAAAAGTCCTGATTCGTTGCCTCCTTATTCTAGTTCACCTCCATTTTTAAGTATTTGCATGGAAACATAATCATGTTGTAATTTCAAATAAATTATGGAGATTCCATTCAATGAGTCATAAACCACTGTTCCCAGTACGATCTGTCTCGACTTCAGTGGGTAAACACTTTGCTCCGTCACTGCACGCTGTGTTAGGGTCCACCTTTGTTTTTCAGCGACTTCTAAGAGCCATTGAATTTAATTCAATTGCATTTAGATATATGAAATAAGCCCTCGAAGTCAATATCATGAGAGGTGTTAGCATATGTGTGCATTTTGTTGGAACTAAATTAAAAATGATGTTCCCAGTTTGTTTGTCGTTGCATCTTCTCATGTAGGAACCGTGTGCTTTGCTGCAGCGCTGCTTCCCACTGCTTCATCACAGCAGACTGAGCGTGTCCCAGACGATGTGCTGAAAGCCGGGCTGCATAAAGACCCCCACGTCACCTTAGTCCAGACCTTCCCAAAGTGGGGGGCCCGCCCACAGAGCCATTGCAGGGGGGGCGCGGTATGAAAAGGGGGGGGGACAAAATGCTTGGACACAGTTAGCACGGGGCGCCCACAGAAACGCAAAGCAGGAGATGAAGCATCGCTGAATATGTTTCCAAAGACTAGAAAATATGGTGAAGCAAATCTTCCCTTTGGCTTCACCTGCACAGGTGCTGAGGTAGGTCTCCCTGCAGGATTGGTTTTCCCTGCGTCGGGAGCAGCGCTGGGCTCTCCAAGTCACAGACAAACAGGATCCCACAGCTGTTTATGTTTTTAAACCCATTTTGCACAGAGAGGTGTTTTATGAAAAATGCATTGATCACAATGTTGAACATTATTACACAGGAAAAAACAACTACATGTAAAATAATCCCACTGTGACGCCGCTGCCTTTGTAAATGGAGGAACAGTAACTGCGTGTAAAACCTGCAGACAGTCAGATTAACAGTATTGTGTCTCTTTCATTCTGCATTTCATCTCATGTAAACGTGGCGCACAGCGTGATGTGAATAAAGGCTCATACCTTTGACGCTGCGTGACCAACTCTGTATTCCTCGTCCACACGTAAACGCAAAAAAAAGAGTTTTAAAAAATCTCCTTTTTCGGTGATTCGAAACGCTGTTTACGTGGACGAAACAGCTGCGTGTTCAAAAACACCCGTGTAGGTGCGGACGCAGCGTAAAAGAGTTAGTAGTTTATTTTCTTACTACCTGTAATTTACTGCAGATTACTTGTATTTGCTTAATTGTTTACTAAATGTTTGAGGTGTGAAATAAACCGCAATGGAGCAAAAGATGGGCGCATGTGGTTGGAGGATTTTTCTTGTAAAACAAAGGGGGGCCCAGCAAAAAAAGTTTGGGAACCACTGCCTCAGTCGGTCACACAACAGGGTCTTCACCTCCTGTCCCCACGTGCTTCTTCAGACTTTTTGCCATACTGACAGTATGACAGACTGACAGAATGATTTAAAATGGTAAATTTACTTGTTAATGTTATTAAAAGTTACTAGCAAAGCTGCATGCCTGCAGCTCGCTCCGTGCGTCTGTTGCTACAGAAGTCTGTGTATGAAACGTGGCACCGCGCACTGAATCTGGACCGCTCGCGCGGTCCTGCTGCACAGAGGCTCCATTGCAATGTGAAAACAAAGACAAAGCATCTAAGTCACTCATTAGTATCAGGGAGCAGTGTGAGACATGAGCTCGCTTTGACCCCAACTGTTCATTAGACCAACAGTTCGCTAATGATATTTGCTGTAGCACTCCCTTCCCCTCACGGAGGGACTTCGCTCCGATGAAGCAGATGAACTGAGTTTGCTGACCTGGCGCTGGCTGGCAGGGAGATGGAGGCCAGAGGAGGTCAGGCCTGGCAGCCTTTACTCTCCCGCTCGCCTTCCCTCCTCACTCCATCCTGCCAGCTCATTAAGGCCTACAAATGGCACATCAGCTCGGCCGTGTTTGCCTCAGCCCCAAACCCCAGCTAAATTGGCAGGCTTAGCTGCGTTTGCTCTGAAGCTCCGGGTTCCCTTTTGGGTTTGTTTGAAGCCGACATGGCAACTAACCCCCACATCCCCCACCGCACCCCACCCCTTCAGTCTGGGTGGCAGGCATTCAGGCAGGCAGCAGTCCTGAGCAGAGGGAGTTTGCTGGATCGGGGAGGGCAGGGAGCTCTGGATGAATCACTCCCGTTTAGTCTCTGCGGCAAGGGGTGAAATGCCATCATTACCCTGCTGCCTATCAAATAAATTGGCAATTACGGGCCTGGGATTGCGAGTAAACAGCATGTTACTCCATTTTTTCCCCACCCAAGGCTCTTGATGAGAGGCGGGTGCAGTGGAGAGGAGTTGCGCAGTACTGGGTCAGAGCCCGCCAGTCAGCATTAGCCAGCTTGATGAGAGACACAAGAGGGAGACTGTAATGAATGCACCCCTATATTTCAGTCAGCCAAGCTTCCTGTTGCGTCCCGTATCAGCTGCATTTCTCAGTGAATTCTGTCGCATTGTAACAGAGCAGTGCACTCCAGCCCTTTGGATACCTTTGCCCTGTGTTGTTGTTCTATAGGGCAGCGATTTATGTATGTTGTAACACTACTGCTGAGAGACCAGCAGTAGTGTTACTGGCTCCATTGCAGTGAAATACATTTCAGGCAGTTTTTCTGACTGAAATGAAAATGTGAAAAATTGCGGGTTCTCAAACCCCGGCCCGTCTCCGCCTTGAAGGTTTTCTTTAAGTGAGCTCTTTGAAAGTTGTTTTTAATGAAACATCTGGAAGTGATATTGTTAAAAGTCGAGCACACAGCCTCCCCGAGCTTTTGAAGCGGTTTCAGTCCAAACATAGCTGAAGTTTCTCTTACAGCTAGTAAAGCTGAACTCCGTTATTACTGGCTCTCCGACCAAAGTGCGGCGGCCTGTTTGGAATCCCGCATGCATGTGGTGAAACCATTTCAAACGCTCAAATTACAGCTTTTGGAAACCGATCAATGTCATAAAGTGTGCTTGTTGTTGTAAAGATCACTATTATGATTAGATTTGCTGCACCGTGTTTCGTCCTTGACCCTGCAGTGAGGCCTTTTCCCTTTGAGCTCGCTGACCAAGTTAACTGCTTATGTAATGCGACCGGACCCGTCTGTCCGTCCCACCTCCTCAGTACATTCTCCAATTATTTCCTGACACTCTGATGTAAATGAGGTCACAGTCCCCCTACGTGTCCAGATATGCTGGCCAATTTGCTCCAACACAGAACTTGTAATTGCTTGCATCAATTATCTGTCTCTCTGTCTGCCGCTCGATAATTTGAAATGTTTCTTATTAGAGACAAGCATTTAGATATGGAAGTTGGAATGTTGTACCTATAATTAGCTCATTATCCTGGGATCGTACTCGGAGGCTTCGGCGTGTGCGTAGTGATGCTGTGAAGTGCAGTGCAGGGACCTTTTCGACTCTTTAAAGGCGTCTCTTACAGACACTGGATTTCCTGTAATCCAGATTGTGAAGAACAGCAGCAGAATAGATGTAGCGGTGCTTTGGGCGCCGATAGGAAAACACGCTCGTCCCATTTATATGGAGAAAATATTTCAGGACTTTTTAAATGCACAGATTCAGCAGCTTTCGGTTGAGTAATCTGAACAATGACGAGCCGAGATGCACGAGAGATGTTTTACCGTTAGACCTAAATATCATCTGCTTCAATGATCATAACGATAATATGAAATAGAAGCTTTTAACAGGACTGTTCAGGCCATCTGGGCTTTAATACAAAAGTGTCTCCCTGTCCACAATCAGAGCCTCCTGCCTTATTTTTCTTTTTCTGTCGGGTTTGTTGGCTCAAACGCAGCTTGGCAGAGGATTTAGACATCACTTGATTTGTCTGCTTCTACATCGCCCTGATAGGCTCTCTCCCAGGAAGTGCTCTTCCCTTTGTTGTTCTTTCTTCTCATTCACGCGGGCAGATTATGACACTTTGTGACGTTGCAGTCTGGCAAAATTATCATGCGCCTCCATCGCCCTGCCAATTCCTGGCAGCGCAATGTCCGTCAGGGACCAGTGAGAGGTGCGTCTCTGCGAGCGCTGAGGGCACAGCAGCCTCTCTGCCTACATTTACAAGAGTTTAGCTCTGCCACATCTCCTCTTAAGAAATATAATTAAAATGAGAGATGCACAATGGTGCGTCGCTCATTGTCTGAGCAGCCCTCGGGTGGAGAATACACGGCGCTTTGATAATGCTTTACTACTCCCAGAGGCATCGACAGAAAAATCAGAGAAGCATTGTGACCTTTGCTGTAAATATATTCCTGTAAATCCAAAGTAAGGCGCTTTAATTGCTGAAAGTGACACGGAGAGATGTCGGTGTGGTAGCAAACTGTTGGCTTATCCTGACTGAATGCAGTCTTTCACTGCTGTGGATGATAAATCTATTCTCATGGAAGATTAATGGACTGGAGAAGTGGTGTTGAATGTCATTGTTGAAGGTTGAAAGTATCGAGCGCCTGAATCCTATCCATATGTTTTCAGGAATGACATAAATAGGCTCAGCCGGAATCCATTTTGACTTATCAAGCTTAAACCAGTGCCAGAGCCATGCGATACTTGCCAAGTATTCAGGCTCTGAGGCGTCCAATAACAAATCCTATTCCACATAATTTGAACTGAAATTGGCTATGGCTATGCGCTGCCACCCTGTTCTTGCTTTTGCAGTGCATCCCGCTGCTCTTGGCTACATATTACTTCCGCATTCCCTGCAACCCAACCCTGTAGCCCCAATTTTTTATGTCATCCCCAGCTCTGGTGAGGGAGTCTCTCCTCTCTTTGTTCCAGCCTTTTCAGTGCGGAGGCTGTTCCGGTGGGGTAAGTTGAATAAGTGAAGCCCGGAGGAATCTCTACAAAGGTCTCACTCTGATTGGATGCATGCAGAGCCCAAGGAGAGAGCGCCGGTTGCCATAGCAATGAGAGCAATGTAGGAACTGGCTGCATGAAGGAGAAAAAGGGAAGCGGTGCTTTCTTTTGTGATGGGAGGTCTTCATCGACTGGCATTTCTTTTTATAAGCACACACTGGCCAACGCACATGTAAACACAAATATGCAAAGGCTCACAAACAGCACTACATGCACCTTTTTTACTCCCCACCCAAGGAGAAGCCGAGCAAGAGGGTGTACTTGAATCACAGTGGCCTGGTAGGGGTGTGCTCGCACCCAAGCTGGGAACCAGAGAAAACACAATCAAACGCACTGGGAGTCCAAGACCATCTCTCCCTCATGACTGGCCATTCATTGCTCATCACTTACTCCTCCGTGCCAGCGAGGCTCATCATAACAGCTTTAAACAAAGACGTGATGAAAACGCCTCTTTATTTTTCTGTACCGCTTCGTGTGCAGCTTTCAGCTTTAGATCAGCGGTCCCCAACCTTTGTTGCGCCGCAGACTGGTTTATGTCCGACAGTAAAATAAAACCAGTTCTGGTACCAAGATTCATTCATAGCAGACCCAGGGAAACCGAGTTAGCGATAAAAGCGATAACAAAATAATGATACAAACCCTGAAAACATTCAATTTCACACCCGAGCCTCAAAACTCGCGGCCCGGTACTGGTCCATGCCCCGGGGGTTGGAGACCGCTGCTTTAGATGAATTCAGTTAAACCAGCGGTCTCCAACCTTTGTTGCGCCACAGACCGGTTTATGCCCGACAATATTTTCACGGACCGGCCTTTAAGGTGTCGCGGAAAAATGCAACAAAATAAAACCAGTACTGGTACCGAAAAAAAGAAATTTATTCATAACACACGTGAAAAGACCCAGGAAAACCGAGTAAACGATAAAACGATAACAAAATAACGCTGAAAACCGATAAAAACCCTGAAAACCAGACATTTCACACCTGAGCCTCAACTCTCGCGGCCCGGTACCAAACGACTCACGGACCGGTCCGAGGCCCGGGGGTTGGGGACCGCTGAGTTAAACCATTCAAAGTTCTGAGGTCTGCCTATCTGTGAGCTAAACTGAATGTAAAAGTACCCGGGGAGTCCCCAGCAAACTTAACCCGTGTATCATTGAAGTGTGGCTGATCGGAAATGATTGATGATTGGAAAGCTACACGCCTTTCAGAAATGATTGACAAACTGGGGGGGGGGCAAAAAAGCTTCACTGATGCTTTGATCCTTTCACGTGTTATCATTCTTAAAGAAGTGACTTTGAAAACGATAATAAACGACGTACAGGTTGCAGCATTGCTTCTGTGCTTGTTGGTTCATCAGTTGGGTTTTGCTTTAAATTGGTGAAGGCTTCAGTAACCGTGGCTAACGTGGATACGTAGAGACAAACAAAGAAAAGGGTTAAACCACTCGGAGAATAATAATCATTCTACGACTGTTGGACGCAAAAACACTTACAGGAAATGCTTCTCATCAAAAGACTCAATCAAATGATGTGAATGAATTCTCTGGTTTTCAGTTTCAGAACTTGATCCCAATGAACGGTGCAAACACAGCTTTGGAAAGCCATTTTCTGTACAGGGATGTTGTCAACAGTGCCGCAGTTATTTCGGTGGTTATGCCTGTTATGTACAGTGGGAAACGTGTCATTTGAAAAAACGACACTACTTACACGATCAAAAATACTTCAAAATACTAGAGAAGTGTTTCAGAGCACAGAATGACGGCGTCTCAAAGCAATATCGTGTTTTTCTTGGAAGGCGTCAGAGCCACGCTTCATCCCGTGTGCCGGAGAAGGTTTATTCTCTTATTGAAGACCTCTGTGACTGACAGCGCGACTGTCAGACATCGGATGTCACTCCACATCTATTTCTAAAGCTAGTGCAATTTCCCTTAACCCACAAAACAACAGTGCCATCAACAAATAAGCAAATAGATGCTGTAGATAGATGGACAGACACATATATGGACCAAGGAAGGCACCAAGACAGTGCTCCTGGAATTACAGTTCGACAAGATTATTCCAGAGACATTATTTCCCTCAAGTCGTGGGCTTAAGTCAAATTTGGAAGAGAAATGAAATTGCCAGCAGTGAAAAACCAGACTAGGTAGGAGTTCATGAGCAGAGAAATAACATTTTCATTTGTTTCTGCCCCAGTGGGAGACGAGCAGCCTTTCAGTAAATAGAGACAGCTATGAGAAATGATTTTTTTGGTCGGTGGGATATTGTTTTAACGTGCATGTATCCATCTGCAATCTAGATGTCAGGCCCCAGGAATCTGCAGAATGGCCATTCTACTGTTGTCTTTATGGCACGCAAGTGCTGGCCTCGTCTCGCCTCTGATTGTCTCCCTTAGTGTCCCGTTTCCACTGTAGCTTTGGTCTCGTACGTGGTCTTTTTTTAACGCCCGCTTTGTTAAGAGCGACCAGCTGATGCTTCTCTTTGGAATTCTGGAGTTTTGCTGGGAATTGAAATGAAAAATCCAGTTTGGCTTCTCAGACAGTCATCTCTCTGTGCTTTAAGCAGTCGTTCCTCTTTGTGTGTTGTGTGTGTTGTGTAGTCCAGTTTGCCTGAGGTTGTGATGTGTCACCCTCTGCTCTCCTGTTGTTGTTGTCACATGCATTTACACTTTGACAATAACTTGATACATTTCTTTTCATAATTGCAGTAAAGTGACTTTTGCCCAACAGTGTAGATGCACTTGGAAAAATGTCCACGCTGTGTTATCGAGGTTCAGTGTTATCTTGTTTCTAAGAGATTTTCAGCGGATTATTATGGGATTACTTTCACTTTGATAAACTGCAGCTGTCAACTTTTGTTACCTGTCTGATCAGTGAATATGTTTCTATATTCTACGACGTTGTAGTTATTTATACGGTGCATTACAATCTGAGATTAATTTGCAGAAGAAAAGCTTTGATCCACAGCTGTCAGCAGCGATGTTCTCCCAGGTGATTACGTCTCCTTCCTGTCGTGCACTGTCAGCAGTACATAAAGGACTCGTCACATGGCACATTCTGATTATTATTGATATTGAAAGTGGAATTGAATAAATGTGTGCGGTAATAAGATTAGGGTTTCCCAAGAGGCATGTGTCCCCTGCTGCATTTGTTCCTGAAGAGGCTTGGCGATCGTTTTCAGAGGCTTGTTTTTCATTCAAGCAAATTTCCATTTCAAACAGCGCAGTACCTACATCGAAACAAACCCCAGAAACGAACATGGTTGGCCGTCTTAAATGGAACAACAGTGATCTAACTGTGAAGAAGGGTGAAACTGCACTGGAGCTATTTGTTTTGCATTATCAGAATTTTGCTCCACGTTGCTTTGCATATGCAATATCTGTCAATCCTGCCACGACATATTACAAATGTCCTCCACAGCAGTATGAGAGATGTGTCTCCATCTTCTTTCCACATTAACTGCTGCGATTAGCCCTCATGGAAGAATTTGTGAAATAATATAAGGACCAGGGTCTGTCTTCACTTTGCATTAGTGTTAGAAAGCTTACTCTGCTTAAAGTTTCCGATCGTAGGAGACGATATCGTCATGTCGCAACGTTACATGTTCAGCAAAAAGCTTTAAGCAGAGCGCTTGCATATGAAATGATGTGTGTGCACGCTGTGCATTTGTAAAATCTCTGGTAAACCAATTAGACAATCTGGCTCAGACTTGTTCAAAAGGAGTCACATCAGCTGTGTTTGGGTAGCAGTAAGGTCATAGGGCAGTGAATGGGCGCGTAGTACAGGGGATTGGATGGGATTAACCTTGGCCTGCCCCTTTGGCCCCGGGCCCAGGCGGCCCAGGAAGAGTGGAATTAGCCAAGCCAGGCAGGGCCATCTGATTCCAAGCCCTCATCCAATTACTGCCTTATCTCTCGGCCAAATGAGATCAATGCATGGAGGGCCAGGAGACCTGGCAGCCTGGTGAAGGTGCGATAATCAGTAGTAGGGAGCATGGCACTTAACTCCCTCGTGTCCCTGAAAGAGCCAGAGCGTGTGTTCGCAGCACCATTCACTGCCGTTAGCTCCTGGTGCCTGCTGGTGCCTGACCTACACTTTGCATAAGGACAACCTGGTGTGGTGCATTTAGGCTTCTTGGCTTTTTGCATTCGAGTGCTGCACTTAGCGAGGTGAACGATGTGCATAATTACAGTTTTGCCTCTTATCCTCGGTGAATCTACTCTGCAGATTACGCTGGCTAAAAGGTGCTAGTAGAGAGGAGGAAAGATGCATAATTGCTTTTTACATGTGCGCCATATAAAAGGCACTTTTAAGCGCTTTACTCTGGCCTAATAGAGTCCACTGTTATTTCTTCTGTCAATTAGTTTGGAAAACAAATGTTTGACGTTTGCTGGTGTAATTATAAAAAGAAGTAACCTGTTGTGCGATAAAAGCAGGCAGTTGTGCTCCGCACCAGCGCTTCTTGAGATGGAGTTGAAGCTGAATGAGATTCTCCAGTAGTTTAATTTCATTAATTGTTTTCTTGTGTTCTCATTCAATAATGGTAAAATACTGTTTGTAGACACCAAACCTTTCATCAAAAATGACGAAATCACGTTTTCCTTTAAAGCTGCACAAGCAGATCCGCGTGGAGGGCAGGTTTTCTTTCACAAATATATCATCGAAATGAAAGTTTTGGCCGAGTCTTTATATGATCTAAAGCTCTTTATATTTATTTCTGGTACTTTTGCCATGCTAGTGATTGTATTGCACCACTGGTGTGTCCCACAGCCATCTGGAGGACCATTCTGTGCTCACAGTATGGCCGGTGAGGGAGCCATTCTGGTGAATTTATGTTTGACTGTTTCTTCTCATGCTTGTGTTCTGGGCACGCGTATCCATTGGAGAGCAATAGGTAGCTCTGAAAGAGTTCCTGTCCTCAGCTGCGGCCCTGCGATCGTACATCTGTATCTGCCCTGCAGACCTCCTCCTCCCACCTGTCCCCGACTGCGTCTACTCTCTTCAGCCCAGTTGAATTAAAGTCCTCTTAAATTCACCGCAGCAGACCAGCCGCAGAGGGAAAGCTGGCATCACAGGGGCCCTCTGACAATCAGCACCCGGCTAGAAAGCACTAATGAGCGCTGGGAGGAGACAGACAGTGTTGGCGGCCTGCATAAAGGCAGCAGCAGCAGTGGCGGGGGGTGTTAGGGAGGGAGGCGGCGGGCTGGCGCGTTGCTGGGATGGGTCCGGCACAGCCCTGACTAGATTAGCTTCCAGGGGGCAGAGCTGCAGTCAGTTTTGGAAAATATCACAGCCCATTAGTTAGGAGCAATGAAATGGAGTCAACTTCTGGGACTCCATTAGGCACGCTGCGCTTAGGCAGACAGCGTCCCTCGGTGTGATGTTGCTATTCTGGAAGGATTGAGCACAGAGATATAATTGGACTGGGGAAATCAAGCAAGTTTCAGTAGTCCTGGTGGGGCTCTCAGACAGAAAATGAGAACACAGGCCTTTGTATTTTCTCTCCCTGTTAGCTTTGCAGGGTTTTGAGAAACACGAGTGAAAAGGCAGCCAGTGTTCTCGTTCCTCTCTGCCTGCACCCTCCTTCTGCTTTGCTTATTGGATTTTACCATCTGCTTTAAATTCATTTTTTCTTTATTCCAGGCTCCAGCTCCGGCTAACCCTAAGCTAAACAATATGCATTTATTCATCCGTGCTTTTCTCTAAGCATTGATGAGGCTGAGGATTGTGCTTGATAATAAACACGGCTTAGTCTAACACAGGCTGCTTGCTAAGCCTCACAAGGCTGTTTACTGGAGATCAGCGCCAGCTAACTCCATTAGTTTGGAGTATACAATAGCACTGCCCAAGCATATTTTCTTTCTTCCCTGATGTGACCTCCTTCTGGATAGCGAGCTCACATTTTGGTTCTTTAGGCAGAACTCAGATGTAGATGGAGCAGACAGGCCTCAGTGCTTCAGGTAATTGATGTGCAGTTTTTAGCACCATCCTGGGAGATTTTCATCCCTCCAATTTCTAGTGGGCATGCATCACTTGGTTTGCCCAGAACGCTTGATAAACTCTGTCCTAAATAAAGGACATTTTGCCAATTCTCCGAGTTAATATACTTCACAGTCGCAGTCCATCATGTTCTTCTCGTGCTTTCGGTTTAGTGGCGGGTGAATAATGAGATTCTGATGGTGGTGACTGTTTGCTGCCTCGTAACAGTGTAACAGTAACACGGTGGCCAGTGCGTTAATGCTGTGACGACCCCGGTGTCGAATAATAACACGTACACGGGGATTTTTGAAATGTTTGGGCCTTTCGTCCACACGTAAACGCCGTTTGGGTCACTGAAAACTGCGATTTTTAAAAACTCCTGCCAGGATGTTTTTGCGTTTAGGTGTGGACGAGGAAAACATTCGATACTTTGGTGTCACGGTTCGATATTTTTTCGATACAAAAAAATGTTCATGCTTTTTTAATTTGTCATTTATTTAAATTATAAATATATATTTTAACTCAAAAGTACAGTTTTTAAATTTATGTTGCTGAAACAACAAAGTAATAAATAAATAAATCTATCTGATGGAGGAATCCCTCATCTTTGGAAAAGAGAGTTTATTACAGAGAAATGTCTCTTTCAAAATAAAAGCTATACTATCCGCTTCTTCTGGGCTATATTCTCAGCAGCATATTAAGCATATCAGGTCCCCATAAGGAGAATCCTGTGCTAACGGCTGTCTAAATGACTCGGGTAAAGTTTGTAGCATGCGTGCTTGTTGTTTTTGTCTGCTTCCACTTGTCTTTGCACTAGGATGATGTCGGCGTAAATGTGCAGTCATATTCGTTGTGTTCCCACTAGTGCTGTCAGCGTTAATCTCGTTGAAATGACGTTAACGCCACAACACGGCAAATCTCCGTTAACGAGCTACCGCGGATCGCCCCGTGCCTGGGGCTGGACGGCATCAACATGTTAACGAGCTAACTGCGCTAACACACTAGTTCCCACCCATGTAATTGAGCATTGCGTGGCACATCCAACATACTGTTTTACTTTAGTCCATGACGCGCTTACCTTCAGGGTCATACGTCACATGAAAACCAAAATAATTCCAAAGGCCAGATCTGAATGAGGGTGGGGGAGGTTCAATTTGCCATGTTGCAACGAGCTTAGCTTCTGTCTCGCTAGCTTGCCCTGCGCTCAGTGAATCTGTGTTCGACTACTCCGCCTAGGCTGCACTGTCGAGCGCAGATCCACTGAGCGCTCAACACAGACAGCATCGTCAGAAGGAAAGTTGATAAAATAAATTACAAATTTTGTATTGCTCGATACATATGCGTACCGAACCAAAAGCACTGTATCGAACGGTTCAATATCGATACGAGTATCGTTGCACCCCTAACAGTTACTGTCCATTTACAACGACAGACTGAACTTCGCCATTCACACTGTTAAGCCTTTAATCAGGTGCTGTGAAGACTTTGAAGGGATCGGTAGACACGATCTGTCCATTTAGTGTAACTGGTTTTGTGATTGATGAGCACAATTAAAGGTCGCAGGGAGACGTTCATTAAAACAAGCTTGTTTTTTCTTTTTTGGTGGTTTAACGTGGAATCATGGCTCTCAGCACTGAGAAGCTGAAGCATGATAATATATGATTCACTGTGATGGTCCTTGACAGATGGACTGTGCTGCATCTTTTTGCCTCAGCTCTTTGTCCTTTTCTCTTCGCAGACGATATGCCTTAGCAGGAGAGTGTTGACATTTGCGCACCTCTTGGGAACACATCACTGTGAATGTTATCAGCACCTTAAAGACAGCCCTCAGCCCTCATACATCCCTAGTAGGTGCTTTCAGCCGGTACCTCAAAGGGCACACCCGGCCTCAACCTTCCACCCCTGACCTGTCTGGCAGGGTAAAGAAAGAGCACCTAACGGCTTCTTTGATGGTTAAGGAGGGTTGTAAAGAATGGGTGAAATGGAGGGTAAAAAGGGTGCCTGCCATTTGAAATGTCTCCACTGAGATCTAATCAGGTTACAGCGGCTGTGCCCCTTTTAAAGTAGCAACACGACATTACTGCTGGCAGCCTCTCTGGAGTCCAGACCTCACAGGGCTTCTTATGTCAGCCCCCTTCTCCCTGAATGAGCAGCCCTCTGGAACACATCATCCACCTCAGTCCGAGCTCTGGATTTATTCCCCCCCACAAAGCTGCCTTGACAGGTTTGTTATCTGTTCACCCGGTCGGCAAGCCCCGGAGAGACGCGGCACTGGCAGTTAGGAAAGGGGAATGCTGCGGGAGAAGCAGGGCAAGTAAATGTCAAGTGAACCGCCAGAGATGGATATTATAGCTTCTGGGGACCGCAGAGAGAGCGGGGGAGGGATCTTTCCTGTATGTTTTGCCGTCTACCTCTGTAGGTGGCGGTCTTTACTGAATTTGCTTTTCAGTTCCCAGACAGAGCCCTTCTTATGTGCAGGATACAGCGATGCTGCACACCACATATATCACCACGAGTAACGTGATAACAAATGCTCAAGAGCAAAATACTGTGAGAAGAAGAAGTTGCATGACCATCTGTTCACAACCATGTTTTTACCACATTAGTTGTTATTGTTAAAGAGAGAGAGAGAGGGATGCATCTGATTAGCGACTGTGTCCAACTGCAGCTCTGTTTTACGAGGAAACAACATCCGTCACACTGTGACTCGTTTTGACCAGGGTCAGAGCATCGCTTTTATTAGCTCGATGAATAAACGTGGAGACGTCGGTCTCATCAGCACAGTGGCTGTTGTGTAGTGCTTTATTTAATGAACCAAAAATAAAACAGAGATGCTCATTTTTACTTATCTGGCAGCGGCTCTAATTTGAAATGGAAACAATAAGTTCATAAATGTATCTAAAGTGTAACACAAACCTGCTGTATTCACAGACACATGTTCCAAAGATGTTATGCTGACGTTTGTTTCAGTCGCTGTTGTTATTAAAAACAAAGATTCTGTTCCTGTGACTCACTTCCCCTCCAACTACACAAACTTGATTTCATAATAAAAACCAGAACTCTCTCTCTAAAGCGACTAGTGTGAAAAGTGTGTGAAATGACATTCATAATCAGTTTAACTGCAGACATGTGACGCACAGACAGCAGTCTTATTTCATGAGCGAGGAATCGTGAGGGTCTGTGTGGGTGTCGTGCTGCTCGGAGGCGCCAACAATCGAACATTTTATATATGAAAAATAGCTGCCAAGATGTAAGCTACTTTCTGTTGTTTTAATATATGTGTGACTCCTAAAATAACACAACGCGAAGCCTAAGCTAACAGTCAGCGGTAAAACTTTTAATAATAAGAGGCTGAAATCTGAATTCCCATCATCCACAGAGGGTTCGTTACACCCAGCATTCCTGCATCTCATTTGGATTTTTTTGTTTATTTATTTTTCTGCCTGTGGATGATGTTTGTCAACATGCTGAGCAGTTCCAGGTTTCTAACTAAAATGATAAATTTCAGCTTTATGTTTGTGTCACAGAAATAAGATAAACTGCACCTCTGGATTTGGATTGCTGTGCACTGCATATTTCTTTGTAACGCTAACCCTTTAAAGTGGTCTTGAGCCGTAGCTCTCCGTGCTCTCTGGAGGTTTTCCGATTCATTTTCAGCTCAGCGTTCCTTTCAGTCCGTTTGTACCTGACCATTATAAGAGAAATGTTTGTTTAAGTCACTTAACAGTGACCCGTGAATCATTAAAGCATAATCAAAGCACCTAAAGACTACCTGAGATATGCATCTAGTCCTCCAGCTGATCCAACTACTTTTCTCCAAAGCCTCATCAGAAAAGGAATCTCTTGTCAAACGAGATGAACATGGAAAAGTACGATCAGATTTGGATCCACCATCTGGGAAGCATCTGATTGGCAACAGCTTAAAGATCCCAAACGCACTGCACTAAAAGCATACCTGGGTAAACCCCCCACAGAGGAGCACTATTAGTCACAGACCTCCACATTATTGGATCCGTATGGAATCGTCTTGGCCGAGTTAAGAACAAAAGCTGGTCAACATCTGAAAAGAGCTTTGAGATCTGCTTTACGAGAACTATTCCTGAAGAGTTCAGGCAGTCATGTATCCGTGTTTCTCTGGTTCTCTTATTGTTCAGTTGCAGGGATGACACAATAACAATTATTCCTGAAATGGGAATGACTTTCCTCAGAAAGGCTGTTCGATATAACGATATATATCGTTTCATCATGTCGCAAAATAAACTGTTTACAGCAATATTTTTTCATTGTAGTGGCTATATTAATTTCTTAAAGTTCTCTCTTTCTCTTATATTTAATATAACCACACTACGGACGGACAAGCGCCTGTTTTTATGCGTTGTCGTTAGCAACGACGACGGTAACAGCATCGCGTGTCTGCTTGTTTATGTTCCACATAAACCTTTCACAATAAAGCTCAAGATCCTGTTGAGACTAAAAAATGAACCTTAGACTCAAACGTTAGAACAGGCTTCTCCCCGCAGCACGCCGTGTAATAAATACTCACGAAGAAAACGGCGGCCGTTACAACTTATGTCTAAAAATGTATCGTTTCATGCATCGGTTACAACACTCGACTCCAGCTACACGACGCCCAGCTGGAAACACTTCAGGCAAGTCGAGCTGCCCGAGATTCACAGAATTTACAGAAAATGTTACATTTTTGTGATTTATATCGTTATCGGACGATAGATGTTTTATATCAGGATATGAGATTTTGGTCGTATCGCACAGCCCTAGTGTACACCCACCCAACAAATTAGGAAAGAGTCTCATTTTGTAATGAATTCATCAAACAAAACAAGGATCAGTAATTTAAGAAGTGCGAAAAGTCACGTTTTATGTTGGGAATTGTTACCAAAACAAAATTCCAAGATTCACTGTTTGTGCTTTAAGTTCATGAATTGCATTTAGTAAAGTCGCAGTGACACACAGCTCTGCAGGTGCTGCTGTGTGAGAACAGATGATCTTAACATTTAACTTTTGCTGGTGCGTGTCCGTTAATATGTGCACTTTCACCACTTCTCCTATCGAGCGGCCATGTTTGTATTGCTTGTTTTTCATATATCTCAGCAGGGTGAACAAAGCCCGTTAGTCTTCCACACTGATGGTGTTTAAATATAGTCTACCTGTAATACTGCACATTGCTCTGATTTTCTTCCTCTTGAATGCAAAGCCATGTGGAACGTTTTGTTTCATCAGTAAGGACGTTTGTGTATTCACTGCCCGTCTCCTTGATTCCCCCACAGCCTGATTTTTACCATATTGCAGAATCTTTTCTTTTGATGAACTTACTCAGGAATAAAATTGTCACAACCTTTCCACCTTTTCTGGTATTCTGCTGCCAGATGACCTGAGCGGATTTAAAGCCTCAGCGTTGCATTCTTCTGCTTGTGTCTGTGATGAGTTTATGTCTCACATATTCCCACGTTTAATCTTGAACTGTTAGTTTTCTGATCCTTTCGTGCTCAAAGAGGAGAATAGGATCTAAATTGTGAGATAATTTCTTTGGCCTTAATTGCATGGCTCCAGCGTAAGCTGTGCAGCTCTCACCAATCCTTTTAGAACTACTTAAATGTTCCGCTTGGATGTGGATTAGTGGATAATGGGCCCAGCAGCAGGCCAGGTACAAGCTATTGAAGTGTTCCTGAGATAGCCTTGGCGGGCCCTTGGGGTAGAGGGGGAGGGTTCATTGTTGGTGTGACAGTTTGGCTGAGTGGATTACATGCAGTTTAGGGACTGTATTGGATTGGGGCTGTGCCCAATTATCCTCTTGGATTGGATTGCAAGTGAGTAACCTCCTATCCCAATTTCCAGTGCACCAGGTGAAGCCTATAGGATCCTGCTGCTGCACATTCTCAGAAACCATTAAGCCAGTGAGCCCAAACATAAAGTAGTCATGTTCACAGCAGGGTGTGATAGCAAAAAGTCTTGTCCCCACTATACCTCGTCTCCAAACTGCAAAGCTCAACATAGATTTATGGAGTGGAAAACTACTTTTGCTACCATTCGCTGTATTTTGCCCATCGAACACTTTGACACTAAATTTCACAGAATCCAGAACATATTTAACTGTTTGAAAGAGAAACCTGCTTGAAGGTAGTATTACAGGTTTATAAGGTCTGTGAAGAAACCTATCATTAGGTTAATCTGGCTGCACCAACAGATCGTTATTGTGCGACTTTTTGTTGGAAGACTTTTCAACAATAAGGGACTTTTTACGGTGGCCCTGAGAGGCCAAACAGACTGCAACTTAAGAAAGCACCAGCAATAAGAAAAATGCTGCAAAAGCAGACACAACACAACGGAAATGGGAAAAAACTGATTTCCAAAAGCACACAGGAAGTGTTTCTGGGGAGACAATAACCCGACGGACCAGTTGCAGGAACCAAAATATGCTAGGTAAGTGTGTTTTAATCTCTTGATTCATATAATACTGATGACGGATTCTAATAGTCAGGCTAACACACTTACCTCTCATCTTTCCTCACAAAACCGACATTTCTTTTAAGTGTCTCCCGGCGCAATTCTTAGCATATTTTGGTTCCTGCAACTGGTCCGTCGGGTTATCTTTTACCGCAACTTTAAGTCTGACAGTAATATTCAACTTAGCTTCTTTTACTGTACTAATAACGTCAATAACAATCAATCAATCTTTATTTATAAAGCACTTTTCATACAAAAAATGTAGCACAAAGCCCACCCCACCCTCCAACTCACTCCCCACACTCTCATTAACATAACAGTTATGAGTTTGTTTGTGTGACATGGCATGCACACGAGACTCTCAAATGTTGTTTTCTTTAAAAGCATCCTCCCCACACATCTCTGCCCTGATAATGGATGCCTGGTTGTTCATAATTAGTCATTTGAGCCGTCGAGTATGCGCTGTGGTGCATGTTTGCGTTATTATGCGATAAAATAATCACTTGTGTCCATTCTTGACTGCACTGAAACTTCTGGGTGAAATGGCCGATTAATTAGACAAATCAGTCGTTTACATGTTTGGTGTGATTAAAAGGGCTTGTCTCATTTTCTTTTGGTCATAAAAGCAACATCCACGCATAATAAATAACAACATTTACATACTTTCCTTCAGTAGAAACATTATTTGTGGACTGTATAACATACTACGTCATGTTGCTAGTACAATTTTAATTCTAAAAAACATTTTTACTGGCAAAAGAGCTTGCACAACCTGCTGTCACCCTCTCACTTTTTCCTGGAAACTGCAAGTGGATAACAGCAGTCCTCTGGCAGTGCTCATCTGATTCCATCAGGAAGAGGAAAAGCAGCACTGGCCCTTGGGAATACTGTGCCTGAAAATGGTAATTTGCCAGCTCTAGCAAATCCTGTGAGAGCAGGGAAGATGAAGAGTAGACAGATTTCACTTGCTTTATTTATTAAATTTGATAACCGGTACAGGCCTCCAGAGAGGCAGAAACATTCTGCTCCATGTCATTTAGAAGAAGGAAGAGAATATGGTGGAGATCCGTCTAAGACCTCCCAATCATTCAGCTCGGATCGCATTAGGCATCACTGAGTCCACAGCCTCATTCATTGGTGTGATGCAGCTCCTGTCTGTCAAAGTGAAAATATCCTATTCAAAGGCCTTTGTATATGTAGAGGTCTTGTTTTGGCTTCTCTGTTTGTGGAGCTAAATCTTTCATTGCAAGGTTTAAGTCCATCCAATGCAAGAAGACTGACTTCACAGTCGGATTTATTCGCTTTAATAGACCAAAAGTGTTGCCTTACTTGTTTTTTATAAGAGTGCGTGAACGTGCCGTGAGCTGGCATTTTGGTAAAGAGGAAGCTAATTGATTAGCTGACAAGCAATGTTTGGTGTCAGGCAAGCAAAGAGACTAGCTCAAGTCTTTGCTTCCCCAGGCTATTATTTAATACAACTGTGTTGTTCTCAGCTTCCTCCCTTTGTCCAGGAAAACTCACTGCCCTCTCAGTCCTCAGAAAGCTCCTCAGGGACACCTCACACAACTCAGAGGAGAGGGGGGGGGAGACGAACATAGCCACAAAGCCATACTTGAGAGGTATCGCTTTGCAATCTGCCCGTCTCCCAGCTCTGGCGTCTCATTTGTTCTGTGTGCTGATGTGCGTCAGGGCTTCGGGGCAAGGTGATAGTCTCGGGGGACAAGCTGCAAAGGAAAGTTACCTGAGGAGATAAGACAGTAAGGGAGAGGGGGGGGAATCCTTTTTCTGCACTGTGGATCTTTGTGTTTCTGCAAAAGACACTAGCAGCAGTTTAGCTGCAGAAACTTGGCTGCAGAGCCAGAGGTCCTTGAATGGGTTGGCGTTGAATGGCTCGGCTCCTTTGAATATCCTCTCCTTGAATAAGAGGTCTTTGACAAGAGAGGGCTTTGTGATGCTTCTGTGCTGCTTTGCCGTTATCGGCGCTGCTGGCTCCATGCGCCGAGGAGCTGCAGCTCCTGTTGCAAGTGTCTCTGATGGCGCTTGTTTCTGTTCACGTTTGAGGTCATCATTGAACGGCATTCTCGATCACCCTGTGATTTTAGGTAATAATGACGTGATTGACCACACCGCCAGGCACTTCCAATTTTTAATCCCTCCCGCTAAATTCCTGAGCCTCGTAATTCTTCAAATTATAGAAGCTCATATAGTTTTTTTTGTAATTAACAAATCACAATTTAATCCACAGTGCATGACAATTCAATTTGTTGATTGCCCCCCTCCCCCTAAACCTCCATCTCTCCTCTATTTGGGAGTGAAAAGGAAAGAAAAATAATCTCGCTGAATGTATTAATTCAACATGATGAATCCTGTATTCAAGTCAGTGGAGTGAATAATTAAAATTAGCTGATAAAACTTTCAGCAGAATTACTTTGCCGAAATTGCTGAACAGATGTGTCATTTTAATGAAAATCCACAGCCAAGCTCCTTTCCCCTTCCCCTCTGTTGGATAAAAATATTATTCCCATGGCACATTCTTAATTTGGTGGTAAATACACTCACAGCCGTCTCCGGAAGGGTGGGCGGGAGCGGGCTGAGAGCGAGGAAGAGCAACTTGTCACACTTAGTAACTTGATTTCTCCCCCTGCATGCAGTAACAGCAATCTACAGTAATTCACAGCACTCCATTGTTGCAGCAAGTCCCAAGGAGGACTTATTAAAATGCAATAATCTCCCTATTTAAACAGAAACAATAACCATTAGAATTCCCGCAGATCTAAAACAGAGCGTAAGCCCCCATCTGCTGTGAATGATTAGAGTCTTGACGAGGGAATTTAATTTGCAACATTCAAAGATGGGAATCTGAGCAGATCTCTCCTCCGAGACTCTCACCCTCATACTCATTTGCCTCTCGCTTTATTTGTCTTTTTAATTATTTATTTAGCTGCCACTAAAGTTGCTCTAGAGAGGAGGCATTGGATGCGCCCAGGCTACACAACAATGTACTTTAGTGCAGCCCTTTGTAAAGCATTTGTTCTGTTGTGTATATACATGTATATATATCATCCTGCACTCAGTTCAACGTGCAATAAAGTGAGAGGGGAGTGCACTGACAGGCAGGGTGGCAGTTATCCTTTTATATTTTGTTGCGTGCACACATCCTCTATCACACAGCGCATCATAGAAACTGTCTGCCTACATCTGTGTGAGACGTTCTTAAAGAACAACAACAGCGTGTTAGTGGCTCTCTGAGGCTGGAAAAACAGTGCTTTAAACAAAATGCTAGCAAACCCAAGTATGGTACATTCATGTCATTTAATTTTATACAAACGACACCTAGGAGTCAAACTTTGTAAACCATATTTTCCGCACTATAAGGCGCACTTAAAATCCTTTAATCTTCTCAAAAATCGTCAGTGCGCTTATGTATGAATTCTGGTTGTGCTTACTGACCTCGAACCGATTTTATGTGGTACACGGCGCACAGCAATGTGTCTTAATGTTTTAGTCCGACTTTTCTGAGCTACGAAGCCGCACCGCTTGATGGATTGTTGGAGCATTACGGCTGCCGTAGTCAGGAGCCTCGCAGAGGAATCTGGGTCCTAAACGTCGTCTGTTTCAGGTCCCAAAGTCAAACGAACACTGCAGCATCACTGAGAGTTAAAAACTGTCTAAATTCTTTCATCTTTGATAAAATGATATATGAATGGTGTAACAATTAAGTTTAACATCCAGGCATCCATGAAAACAGGATTTATTACATTAAACGGAGTTAAAAGTTAGCAGGAAGTTAGCTCGCTAGCTTCCACCTAAACATGATATAGCATGTTCTGACTGAGAGATTTCTGAAAGAATTCAAACGTACAGCTCTGTTATCACTTCCAGCATAAATGAAGACAGAAAACTAAACAGCAGTGACGTTTGTAGGGTTACTGAAGTTGGACTAGCTGGTATATAATGATGTGCTATGTGATTGCGACACAGCTATGTTAGCATAAACACAGTGAAGCTGGAGGATGAAGCTAACATTTTTTCCACTCGATAAAAGTTAACGTGAAGGTTCCCGATGGTTAGGGACAAATGCAATCGCATGGCAGGATGCTGTAAACGCACCAAACTTCAGTCAGGAGAACAACTGAGATAATCCATCCACAATACAAGGTTAGTCATTAATATACTGCAACAACATGGGAATAGAGCAGCTGCCAGAGAACGCAGCATTAATGAATCAATGGTACAGAAGTGGAGGAAGCAAGAAGAATGAGTTGAGGAAAGTTTGACTTATCTGACTGTTTGGTTTCACTTAATGTGCCTTATAATCCGGTGCGCCTTATGGTCCGAAAAATATGGTAATTGTTTAAAATGATCTTGCGCACTAGTTTTCCAGAGTTTTTTTTCCCAACATTGGTTGCTTTTCGCTCATTTTCATCAATCCAGCCATTGACCACAACCAGTTTGGGAATGAGGAGAAAGGACAAGAACACTGAAGCGAAAAACAAACTGTTGAAGAGAGTAGACAAAAGTTACTGACATCAGCAGTGTCATGTAACACATCACGAGTAAAAAGAGTGGCATGAAGTAGAAATGCTCAGTGCGTCATGGGAAGTCACCCACCAGCCTGAACCTATAGCAGGGTAGCTGAGGGTCATCCGATCCAATCTTAGCTTTAGCAAAAAAAATGACAGTTGGACGTGTCTATCTCCTGAACCCAGACTGGAAGTTGCTGCCTCCCATTCTTAAACACAAACCTTCAGACTGTTAGGATCATATGATGCTGTCAGGCATTTAAGTTGTGGTGGATTTTTTTCAGTGCATTTCTGGATTTAACGGGAAGCCAGTGGCGCGACGCTAATATGGTAGAAAAACTATCTTCTTATTTAGTACCTGTCAGGTCTCTAGATGCTGCATTTTAGGACAGTCTGATAATAAAGATTACAGTTACAAAGAAGCACTACAGTAATCCAGCCTTGGTCTAACGATGCACAGAATAGTTTTTCAGCATCACTCTCAGACAGGACGTTTCTAATTTTGGCAGAATTGCACAGATAAAGGATGGGCGTACCAAATGTTTGGAGCGTTACTAGAAGCTAAGGCAAAGTATCTGGTACGACCATGTTTCTGAAATACAGAAATAGAAAATAGAAAATTAAAAAAATCACACAGGCCTTTAGGTCTCTAAGACATGCCCCTGGTTTAATCCGGTTGATGTTAAATCTGTGAACCACATGCAGCTCTTTCAAAGGCTGCTTGTCCCCAGCGATACGTTAGCAGTAATCGTTTGATGGTATCTCCGCTAGAATGCGTATTTCTTCTCTTTTGTATTAAATGATGATCAGTACACAACCTTGCTCTAACCCTCCCTTTTGGATTCCGAGTGCATCAATCCACTGAAGCAGCAGCTTTTCATTATTTCAAATAAAGGAGAGCTCCACCCTCAGTATTCAGTACCTTAGCAGGCTAAAATGTAGCAGGTGCATTGCTAAATATACGTTAAAAAGTGCCTTACTCTGCAAGTTTCTGTATTCCCGTGGGCTCCTTGTGCTACTGATCTCTCTGCCTGGTATCAGCCTGGCTGAGAGTTCCAAGCGAATCCTAATTCCTGTCTGTGGTTACTGGTACACCCTAGAGAC
Organism: Aulonocara sp. 'chitande type north' Nkhata Bay; assembly: GCF_057382095.1. Lineage (NCBI taxonomy): Eukaryota > Metazoa > Chordata > Actinopteri > Cichliformes > Cichlidae > Aulonocara > Aulonocara sp. 'chitande type north' Nkhata Bay. Next base: position 2,061,149 of record NC_141353.1, read on the forward strand.
TTCAGATAATGAGCTTGGGGGTTTCAAAAAAGTAGAGTGCCAGTCTCAGAAGGTGTTGTTGAGTTATGGATGGGGGGTGGGGTGTTGGAGGGGTTTCCACTGGAGCCTCCAGAGACCCAGTTAGGACCAGACCTTTGGCAGAAGGCACATTATTTCCCAATTTGAAAGGGAAGCTGTGCCCCTTTGAGTAGCATCTAATTGGCACTTGGTGGAGGAAGACATGAGGGGAAACATTTTACTCATACATTAGTGCCAGCAAAAGGTCTTTTAAATGTGGTAATAGCATAACATTTGTTACTGGAAGAAATCACTTGTGACTTATTGCAACTCGGACTAATATAGAAACGGAGAAAAATGTGTTTGCTCACATTTTACTCATTTGATTTTTGTTGCTTTTGATGTAATAACTTTAGATTCAGTCACACTCTAATCTCGTATTTTTTAATTTGTAACTTTCCTGTTTTCTGAGCAATCACTGCATGCACCATGTTACATTACCACGGCGATTACCATGGCTACATACATGTTAGCTTCATCTGTAGCCAGGCTGGTAGCAAACGCACAGCTTTTCTGTTCATACATTGTTAGTGACTCTGCTTTGCAGAGAAACAACACTCTGCTCATTAGGTGCAATTAACTTTATTATTTCCAAACTGAAGCTTTTTGATTAGAAGTGTTTGTCCCGTCCACCGAGCGTTACCATTAGCAGTACAGCCACAGCTACCATGTTTTTCTCCTAGAGAGCAGCATCTCATTCAAAACATGAGTCACACTTGTTTGCTAAAACACTCCTGGGTCCCTGGGTTTAGCTCGAGGAGAGAGGCTAAATTGTTACACTAGCTCAGTAATATGTAAAGATAATGAGCACCATCATTAGTTCACACATTTCTTCTGACAGCAACATGAACAGTGAGACTGAAAGCAATTTGAATATTTCCTCCACATCATCTGATGATGTTCTTTTAGCACTGTCAGTGTCTCAGTCGCTTTGTTGCTGCTCGTTCCAGATTGTTGTTATAAATCTCTCTGTTCCAACAAAGCATTAAATAACGTTAATGATAGATGCATAATGTTACGCAGTGTGACGTCCGTCATAGCAATATTGGATTCAATTATACAAAGGAGTAATTTGGGCAGTGGAGGAAACGTGGACCTGCAGATGTGAGTTCAACTGTAGAAAATCAGTTTTTGATAGAAAATGTAACTGTGTATCAAGTTTGCATATAAAATATGTATTTGTAATACACAAAGTTTCATTTTTACGTCTGTCGCACAACAATGTGAATCCTTGACTTTATAATCTGTAAGTCAGCTTTTTCATAGATAAGGCTTGTCTTACTTTTGCTTAACCATGAACTTGATGTGATGTTATTCTTCCTATTATAACTCAATTATAATTCATAGTGTAACTAAATAATCTGTTGAATAAATGGAATTTTATCGTGCCACCATATTTCCATTTAAAACGTAAGTACGCATAATCTATCTTGATAAAGTTACGTGAACATGACATAAATTTGTTGGTTACATTTCATTTAATTATGTAGCTTTAATTTATTAACCTCTCACTGAGTCCAAATAATTGGATTTAGTAAATCCAACAAAATCTGTGTTCATTTACTCAGCATCTGTCAAATACTTCAAAGCAACAACATTTGCATTATTATATCAACTATTATGTACTTTGTGTAACAAGTGTCACTCTTGTTGAATGAAGTAATACAGGGTTAGAAAGTATTATGAATATTAGATTCAGGTAAATGACATAATTAACACACGTCCAAAGAAATGGAACATTTCTCTGTAACTGGCACCAGTTCACAGCATTATTGTCACAACCAGTTCTTCCCCCTTTAACACCTCTTTCAACCTATGACTCTGTTTATGCTATATTTTCTTCAGTTGCTGTTTACACCCCACAAACCACAGAATTACTCAAAGGTTTAGTTTGTGCTGAGGATGTTCAGCACTGTCGTGGACGTGTATGGATGAAACATGTTTGTAAAGCTGTTTCCATTATTGCTCTGGGTTCTGTGGAGGGATGAATTTAAGTGCTAAAACTGGTGAATCAGAATGAAATACCTGCACTGTGTTGTAACAGACACTAGTTTCACTTTTCTTTCTTCCATGTTGAAAACTTGAGTGTTTCTATTTTGTTGCTCTGGCTCTAAACATGCACACTCATTAGCAATAATATGCCAGATAATCTACTTTCTGAAACATAACGTGACCGAGAGTTGCAAAACTGGCTTCAATTTTCATTCAGTATGACTTGAAATGAGTGACTGAGACCATAAACGTTCTTCTGTAGGACCAGAATATTTTTTGCAAACACGTGTAGAGGCTTCATTTTACACCAGTGGCTTTCCAGGGTTTCTGAAAGTCTTTCAAAGTTTTTATGTTTTGTTTTTTTTATATCGGCTGCTTTTTCCACTCAATTCAGTCCATGTGTAGATACAACACGTTACACACAACTTAGCAAAGAACCAATTTTTAACTAAATATGTGGAGGTCACCTGAGAAAGTTCAGGCTGAGCTGAAGACAGTTGCTCAAACCAAACATTGACTTTCAGACTCATAAGAATGGTACACATCTGTTTTTGTCGTATGTCCTGCACGTCCACGTATGCTTGTGCAGTTTAACAGGTCGTTGCACATGTTTCCCATTTTCTTAGCCAAAAAAAAAAAAAAGGGTGGTTCAAGACTTTTGCACAATAATTGTCAAGACTAAACATGTTTATAAAGATTCTGAATTGGTTACCTGGTTTTTTAATAAGTGTGTTAAACCAAATACCAAAGGTGCTGACTCCCATCAGTCTTGTTGTTTTGAGAGTTTGTGCCTGGGATGACAATAAATATCTTTAAACGTGTGTTTAAGTCCAAACAGCAGACCACACGTCTGTGCGGTGCTAGCCGAACCACTGAGAACAGCGACTGGGCGTCTTCTGGCTGCACATCTGTGCCACGTACGGCCGCGTCACTGTTGTCTTCATCATGCCGTTAGCCCCCATGTCTGAATTCTGTGTGATAAAAACACAAATCTACTTTTAAAAGAAGAAATTATAAAAGTAGAAACATTTCAGAGTTTACCTTAATATCAGTTTTCAAGAATCCCACAGATGGATGATCCTGATTTGTCCTGTAATATAGAAAACAGTTTTAATCTTTGGCGATATAATGAATTAAACATTTCACCATTCCCTGATGAACACACAGACACTGCATGCATGTGCACAACAGTGTGGTTGCTAATGTTAACATAACCAGACTAACACTCCCACCAGTTTGAACCAAAGGAGATACTTTTGCCATATTTCTGATTGATTTACTAAAGCCATAACTTTACAATGATATATCATGTAAATGCGTAAGTATGTATCAGTTATTGCATATCTCAGTGTCACCATGCACTGTGCACAGTAGGCTCTAGTGGAGTCCAAGAACAATAATGAGAAGCTCACTCTAAGCCCAAGTACATAAATGTGCATCTGCTTTGACATGTGTAAAAACTTACTGTGACGAGCAGATGAAGGACGCGCCTTTATTTTGTGATGTGCATCTATAAAGACAAGCATACTGCAACACTTACATTTTAACTGTAAAACACACACAAAGAGCTCTAATTTCAAACTTGAGGCATGTGTTGTTGCTGTAATATTAACCAGTGAGAGAAGTGGGTTTGTTCCGATACTTACTGTATTGAAAGGTTGGGAGCGTGGGCTTAACCGTGCACTATCTGCCTATGATCACTTTGAGACAGCATGATGTCAACATGATGTCAAACAACGTAGCATAGGGTTGAGTTTAAGTAAAGGTTTATTAACTACATTTACTCATCACTCCTACAGAAATGAATAGATTCAGGTCTACATTTATACACATGCATTACTTACCCTTGATATTAAACAACTGGCAGCTCTGAAGATGTGTCAGCTCGACAACCTTCCCTCTGCTTTGATTGGAGCATGTGCAACATTTAGAGATCCAGTTGATCTAAATCATCTTTGAACCATATACAAACAACATTTAATAACCGTAAACATAATATATTTAGAGTAATCAAGCATTTTTAAATCGCATAATCAAACAAGTGCCTTAGTTGACTTTTTTGACTGTGCATATGTGAAATAAGGCACCTTTGGGATGTGCTGTGTGATGCTCTCATGGACCAAATCCTGGGGAATGTTTCCAGCACCTTGTTAAATTTATGCCATGAAGAATTCAGGCAGCCCTGGATGCAAAACGTTTTCTAATCTCTACCTAATGAAGTGGCTGCTGAGTGTGTTGTATCTGCTGGTGTTGATTAGTAGATTAAGAAAAAGTTGAGAGTTTTGCGATGTAAATGGAGTAGAGTAAATGTAAAGTTAGTGCTCATCCTTGGACAGTCGGGTGATGAAACGCTGCATGTTTCAGGTTTGCATGTGTGCCTTTAGACCAGCTGAGCTGCATCCTCAGAGAGCTGGCTTTGATTTTCTTTAAAAATCTTTTTTAATGTGGGTACCTAAATATTACACGGATTCCTTTGATGAATAATTCCTCTTGAATAGCATCGCGTCCTTTGTTGCCTTTTCGTACTCTACTCATCCTTTCCCTTTCAAGATGAGCAAGAACAACAGCCTCCAAATCAAATAGTTGCCATAATGTGTAAATTGACTGATCTCAGCCAGCGTACCTCCACGTTCCACTCCTCATCTACTAAACCCCTCGCTCCCTGCAGCTTCTGATGCAGTTAATTAATGAAGGAAGAAAACTGGAAGTGCTCTCTGCAAAGGTAAGGTAGTGAAACTCTGGTGGCTCTGCTTAATGAGGCTAATTATCCATTGTGGATGTCCAATCCAGTTGGGCTTTATTTTGATTGCTTTGATTAATTACAACACACCGAGTGCTACTCTTACAGCCTATTAGAATGGCAGAAAATGAAAAGCACTGCAGCTAACTGCTAAAGCAGCAAAGGACTTGCGTTCAGGAGAATATCGAAGGACTACGGGAGAATCCCGAACGTCAGCTTTTTTGATCCGGGTCAAGTGCAATTTAGTAAACTTACCCAATTGCTTCATTTTACGAGTTAACGTTTTAGCGTCTGATCAAAATCCTCTCATTTTTATATTTCTTCACATATTTACCGTAAAGAAGAAGGCAGAGCTTTCCACTGGCAGCAAAAGCTCTTTATCAGGCAGTTTTCATGGTATTTAACTGAGCTGTAGAAACTGTTTTCATTCTGCACTCAGCTGACTGTGACATTAATGCCACCTGATTGGACGAGCTGCCTGCTTGTGTTTCGTCAGTGCAGTATGTTTAAATATCGTGATGAGGTATGCGTCTTTGTGTTTCCTCACCGAGAGGTTGATGGTAAATGCATCCATCGTTAGCTTTGGTTACTTTTGCTCGGCTTTGTTTTTACCATCTTCAGTACCTCGTATGGTTGTTTATGGCATTTTCTTGGATACCTATTGAAAATGGCACAAATCTCATTTATCGTGATAATGATTACGTGATGTTTTCTAATAAACGTGCATAAAGTCCTCATTGGAAATCAACTTCTGTGGAACGTGACGGCCGCTGACAGAAATAACCGAGGACAACGTTATTGCAAATCGTAAAGCAGGTTATCAGTCCGTATCGTATTTCCCATGAGCGCCGCTAGTTGAAAGGTTTTACAGTGACTCATGCATGCGCTTAACATCAGTGTAGCAGAAAATAGTCGAAAATCTGTCAAGATTTATGCTCTTAAGGAACAGATTGTCTCCACAGCCATTTGGCTCCAACATAGTGTGGAAAATCATAATGAAGAGAGGCAAGTCGGGGGAAAGAAATCTCGACCTGAATTTTGTTGGTTTGGTGACAATGAGAAAGATAAGTGCTTTTGACAATTGTGAATGATGATCTGCCACGGGCCTGCGAGCTGCACTGCAGCTAAATTACCGCTGTCACACACACTTTTCACGATGGCCAACCCTCCTGCGAATCACCTAATGTGACAAATCACAACCTTAATTCTTCATTAATTCACGGGGAAAAAGGAGGATTTGGTCATGTAATTTTTCCCTCACGGACGGTTCAAGACTCCAATAACCAGCCGTTTACAGCTGACTGAGCAGGAATTGCTCCACCCCCCAACCTCTACCCTCTCTTCTCCTCCACTTTTTACAACATCGACACGGTGGCTGTGAAACCTAGTGATGCTTACAGCCAGACTTATTGCTGTGGTTATCTTTAATGACTTTGAAATGTATTGGCCTCGTTAATAAGCAGCGAGGTTATCAATTCCTCTAATTAGGCTGCGTGCTCCCCGAAGAAATTTCACATTAAAGAGCCAAAAGATGAGTCAAGCGAGGGTGGGGGGGTGCAGAGGGTTACACAGTGCAGTGGGAGGTGGTGGTGGTGTTTGGAGCCAAATTTCAAAGCCCGTTACCCCGTCTGGGAGGATTAGCATTAAGTTATTGTGCCCCCTACTACCACGCATCTCCCATCCGCCGCACTTCTTCCCTCTTCTCTTGAAAATGACTGTTTCGCTTAGACATTACAGCTAACAGCGGATGTGTCCGTGCGGGGGGTAGGGTGGGTTTGGCGGGGTGGGCTGGGTGGTGGTAATGGGACATGAGCACTGCTGAGGTGTGTAATACGATCAGGAGTTACTGTCGCAGAGCATTGATGTGCATATCTCAGGCTGACACGTTGAGGCCATTTGGGTAAGCTTTATGTGGCGTTACGGGGCAGCTTCAGCCTTTTAGGTCACATGTCTGCCTTCTGTTTATGTCACGTTTCTGTGCTTAGCCTTTCTTAGCATCTGTGTGTTATTTATTTCAGAAAAACTAAGAAAGGATTTTTGTGACGATCATCGCCGTCTGAACGTTCCTAATTATTCATTTGAGCCGTCCCGTAGGATCCACAGGTAAAGGTGGAACCGTGTCTTTGTGACTTTCTGCTTGTAATGTATTTGTGTGTGTGCACGTACACTTTGTACACACTCTTCTACTTGTGTGTCACCATTCATGCGCAAATGTGAAAATAGAGCTTAGCCATAAATGGTTCTAATTTATTTGTGCTGCAGCCCAAGCAGCCAGACTGAGCTTCCTGCAAATTTATAGCCAAATGTCACTTTTACATGATGGGTTTGTAACAAATATCTGCTGCATATTGTTAAATTAATCTTCCATTTAAAATTAATGGAGTTAGACTCCCTGGGTTCAATGTAATTTGGTGTTCACAGGCAGCGCGTAACGCGGTGTGAATACAGAATGAGTTGCGGCCAAACGGCCTAATCTTCCATCACCTTGAACCTGAGAGGAGAGGACGCCTCATCCAGCAGTGGCTAATGAGATTGTGCTCACCTCCCGGGAGAAAGAGAGACAGGGAGGGAGGCAGGTGGGGTTTGTTGGGAGGGAGGTTGGATCGACGGAGGAAACGAGGACGGATGCCTTGAAGTACGCCGGTGCGGGGAAAAGGAGAGCGGGAGATGTATAGAGCAGGCACCTGATAGCAGCTCGTAGCTTCCACCACTTGTCTTATTTTGTTCAGCTCTAAGTCGTGCCGGAGGACGCGGCTGATGTATGTATGAGAGCCGGGGCACGTTCAGATGAAATGACTTCTATATCATTATTTCACAATCCTCACCTGGCCGTGACAAAGACAGAGGACATATTTCACAGTTAAGGATGCAGTACTCAGCGGGACTGTGTGTCTCTCCATAATTCATACAATGAGGAAAGATTCCCCTGCACAAGCCAGGCCATATTATTGTGGAAGAAACCACAGGGGATAGCTTTCCTCTATCACATGCTTCTTATACAGCAGGCTCACCTTCCTCACCTTCACTCGTGATATTTAAAAAAGTCAATTTGATGGTAAATTCTGTTCGTCTGAGCAAAATCAGAAGCGTGTGAAGTTCTTTAATTCTTATTTCTGCTGCCTGTGCGCTGCATTGCCCTGCAGCAGACAGAGCCAGCACTTAGAGCTCATACGGTTGGTTTTGGATGAAGGTGTAGCTTTCCAGCTCTGTGGTTTAACTGTCCTGCAGTGCCATCACAAGATTGTCCCACAGTAAAGCCCATGGACATGCATGACGGAGACATCATGCAATACTTAAAAAAAAGATTTTCAGGGAATGTTTCCTCATCTCTAAAATATTGGAAATTATGTAGCAAACTGTATACATTTGTATTTTTTAAGTGATAATATAAACAAAAACAAACTTAAATGCAAAGAACGTCGAGATAAATTATGCTTCTGTGTGAATGTGTCAGTTTCATTAGTGATCAGTGTAGTTTGATGCTACCTGCTCGCAGCATCCATGAGTATGGATACACTGATTAGAGGTAAGAGGAATTGGCTCTGGATTAAAATACTGTTTACAGATGTATACAGATACTTCTATTAAGCCATGCCCAGTCATCGTGCACGCAGCGAATGGCAAAATCAAGGAAAAAGGAAAGCAGCTGTTAACGTTCTGTGCAAGGAAATGTGTCCTTTTGAACACGGACACGGCACCGGACGGTACTGGAATATGCGTCATTAGACTTCCTAACATGCAACTTACATAGTCGGGACAATGGGTTTCATAAAACATGGGAGCCATTTATGGTGAACGCTGGTTTGGATATTGGCACTATTTTCTCCCTGGTTTAATATAAGCATGCCACTGCTACCTTACTTGTGTGCTAGCTTGATCTCATAATCAAAGTGTCTGATTCTCTATTTGTTTACTTGTATTTCTGAGCCGGGTTTCTGTTTTGTTCTGTTGGTTTTGTTGTGTTTAATGTTGGTGTTATTGAAAAAGTTTAAAACTCAATAAATACATGAAGAGAACCAAACCATGCCCAGCACCACGTAGCTTCTCTATTAGCACTTTTCCTCCCTTTGGCTGTTCTTTTTCATTTTCCTGGCTTGCAGATACTAATTTACACACCTACAGTCTCGTTTGTTTGTTCATTTGTTCATTGATCCTATTGATCCGCTCTGTTGATTCCTTATGCTAGCGTATAATCAGTGTACCTTGGTCTTGCTAGTGTTGTGTAGAAGCTGAGCAACATGTCCAAATCCTTAAAATGCTGCACATTATCCAAAGCTGATGCTCTCAGGCCCCTCCTCCCTAAGAGGAAATGACATGTTTCCACAGTTCTCAGCAGCTAATCAAACACACGATGTGCCATCCATCTCTTAGCATGTCTTGGTGATCTTTCATGTCTCTGAGGCACTACTTCGCTCAGTGACTTGCTAGCGCCGTTTGACCAATGTGCTGCTGCCGTCTCTCCCTTTAGGAGTCAGTGGCTCAGTATAGATCAGCAAACAAGTTGCTGTTGAGCCAGCGTTAAAACGAGGTGAAAGATTTTGCATTTGTCTGTAAAAAATTGATCTGCACAGTTTATACTGATAATCACAGCCCCTCCCCAACTGCTTTTATGACTTCCTTCTAGGTCAAAATGTGTTGAGTGGGCGGCGGGTTATAAAGTTCCAGCCGGGAACATTTGTTTAATTACTTAAATCCGTCCGATCAAAGCTTTTCCAGCAATTATCTCAGTGCTTTCAGGTTCCTAACAAAGCAGTACATGGATTAAAGCAGCTGGACTTGCTCACAGCAAACATTGCCCTTTACAGGGTCAAATGGGGGTTATTAACATGTGAGCTCAGTGTGTAGGTGGTGTATTGAAATTGCCAGCAGATGTGTTTGGCACGGATAGACTTCTTAGCAGTCGGGCATTAGACAGGCATTAAAAGAGAATTGCAACCTTAAAATTAATCTTACAATTGAGGTTTCATTGAGGTCAGCTCTGTTAATGGAGTTAAGTGCATTTATCTAAAGGCTTATAAACCGTGTGTTCACTAAAGCAAAGCTGCATTCACACTGGGACATGACAATCACAGACCATACAAACTCAGGGACATTCAACTTTAAGTGAATGTAGGCAAAATAATCCCTGAGAACCCAGCACACAGTTTGCAATCAGTCAATCAATCAATCAATCAATCAATCAATTACAGAGCTCACTGATCTGTAATTGGATACTAATCTGCTTGCAAGATCCCCCTGCTCAGGAAGGCACCGTCTTAAGTTGGATGGAGGAACATTAAGGTTCTTTATAACTTTTATGTAACGTGATTTTTTTCTTGTCTCTCTCCTTTAAACTGAAACTACCATAAAAAATTAGAGACTAACAAATTGAGCAAGAGATCAACTAATTATTTCCCCCATTTATTAAGCGAGTTAAGTCTGGCTGTGATCGGTCCTGGGGTGGCAAATGAAACCAAGCTTTCCAAAACATGTTGTTAATCAGGTTTGTAAAGCTTTGTTCCCCTTAATAAATGAAGTCATCATTTAAAGTCTGTGTTGTTGTTGTTTTGTATTTACTTTTTGATTGTATTAGAATTTTTGGATGATGTGAAATGTGTGTGACAAATGTGCAGAAAAGTAAGAAATCAAGGAGGCAAATACTTTAAGTTGATTTTAAAGCAGGTGTGTATCAGCATGCATTACTGTTATACAGTCAGAATGATTTCAGTTACAAAATAATGAAGCATGTTGGTGGTTTTTGCCTCAGCATTTATAGTTTATCAGCATGAGGAGCACAACCTTGTAAACTGTCCATGCAGAGCTTCCTGCTACATTCGGTTTGTTAAAATGCTCGTCAGTCTGGGAAAACATGAACTGCTTGATTTGTAGAAAACGTCTTGGACTGTAATGTGTTGATCATCTTATTTTGTTAGATTAAACCACTGGGTGGGCGTATCGGGTGTCGGTTTAAATCCTATTTGTCAACTCGATCTTTCTCTGTGGCTTCCTCTAAGTTCAGATCCTCCGTCAGCTCTCTCGCCTATGGGGTGCCTCAGGGCTCTGTCTTGGGACCATTATTGTTTTTGTTGTATTTACTCCCTCTTCTGCAACTTCTTAGCTCTTACTCTATTTCATATCATTGTTATGCAGATGATATTCAGCTATATATCTCTGATGTTTCTAAGCTCCAAATCCTGCAGTCCTGCTTAGATTCTGTTAGAGATCGGCTGGCTGGTAATTACCTTCAACTAAATGCTGATAAAACGGAAGTCATTGTCTTTGCTCCTGAGAAGTTTGTTCCCCTCGTGGTTAAAAATCGAGGCCCTCTTGCTTCTTATATTAAACCCTCCATTGGGAAACTTGGTGTTACACTTGACCCAGCTCTGACGCTGGACACACACGTTAAATCTTTGGTTCGCTCTTGTTTTTACCATTTAAGAAATATCGCTGAGTCCCATTGTGTCACGTTCTGAATTGGAAATGATTATTCGTGCTTTTGTTTCATCTCGCTTAGATTATTGTAATTCCTTGTTTACTTGCTTGAGTACGACTGCAGGGTGTTTAGAATGCTGCTGCCAGGCTTCTGACAAAGCATCACAAATGCTCCCATGCCACTCCCCTGCTGATTCAGCTGCATTGGCTCCCTGTCAAGTTCAGGGTCCAATTTAAGATCATAACCATGACTTATAGGGCCCTGCACGGTGTAGCTCCAACTTACTTAAGTGATCTTCTTCTTTCTCATCACCCCAGCAGGTCCCTGAGGTCTTGTGACCAGGGGTTGCTGGTTGTCCAGCATACAAGGTTAAAAACAGAAGGTGACAGAGCGTTTGTATCAGCGGCTGCCAGACTCTGGAACTCGCTCCCTTTGAGTTTGAGATCTGTGGACTCAGTCACGTCTTTTAAAAAGCAGTTTAAACTCGCTTTTGGTTGATTTTGTTTTGTTTTAGATTTTAATGTCTGTTTTCTGCCTCTGTAAAGCACTTTGTGATTTTATCTTGAAAGGTGCTATATAAGTACAATTTTACTTTACTTTACTTACTTTAATGTAGAAGCTGCAGCTGCTGTCAGCTTTCAGGAGTTAAATCTCTGCAGCAACATCAGATACAGAAACTTAGCTCCTCACTGTAATAGCTGAATAAACAGGCCATTGCTGTGCAATAAAACTTTTTCAGGGCCTTTGTATTTATTTGAAGAGTAAAGTTTTATCACACTGCTGTAAACACAGCTTTGCAATAAACATAAACAGCTATAGTGGATCGGCTGTTTTTGTTGCTGTGCCAGATGTTTGTTATAACCGTTACAGTTAAAAACATCAGGCTCAAGAACATCTGGTCTGCATCCTGACTGCTTAAACCATTCAGTACGTAGATGATGTGTTATGGTTGCAAATTGATGTGTACTATACAGTATATGTGTCTTAGGAAGTTACATATTTGGATGAGGAGACATTTGATACAGGGTCTACTGATGCAGCCAGTGTGCTATATTTTGACTGCACAAACTGCACACAAGGAGTTTTAGTTTTGTAGATGCACAAATGTTGATATTCTGTGTAAAATGTTTATAGAATAGAAGCAGGGATTTGTAAATTGTGTAAAATTCATATCTAATTGACAGTGGTGCAAAACAACAACTGAAAAGTTGTTTTTCAAAAAAAAAGTAGTTCTCTTGAATTTGACGCCAGCGTCGTCTCACAACTGCATTAACATGTATTATAAGCAAGCATAATAAAAGTGTGTCAGAGGTAAAGACAGAGCCGACCGCTGTTGAAGCACCACTCAAGTTTAACAGCTTAACAACCACGAGTTGTAACCATGTTTCTTAATGTAAAATTGCAAAGAATTTGATTTTTATTATCAGGAATACAAAATTTAACACTTAACAACATCCAAAGAATTCTTTGTAAACAATCGTCAAGGGCAGAAATCAAAAACATAAATGATGGTGTAGAAATCTGTCATGTAAAGAAAAAACAGCCACATGTTCTGATGTCACAGGTCAAAGATCAGCAGTAACTGCTGAGTTAGCCTTAACCTATTATTCCAGCAAGTTTCGCTACTAATTAATGTTTCCTTATTAGATATAAAGCTGCGTATCAGAGGTGATGTTAGCGTGATCCAGATGTTTTAGCCAGTTATACATGAGTGTTACAGCATCTTAGTTTTGTTGAGCTGTTTCTTGCAGCACTGAACATTACTCGTGATCTCCTCACAGTAGATTTGTGGCCACATGTATTTTCAGACAAAAATAGCGTTACTGCCCTGCAAATCTCAGAAACAGTGCGTCCAACCGGACACCCAGGATGGCATTACCTTGGCCTCCTGTGAGGAGCCTTGGAGACTTTAACTGGCACATTGAACACATATCTAGGACTGCTTATTTGTGCAGCATTTCCAGAATTCGAAACATCCTGTGTTGAACTGTTGGTGCATTTTTATTAATGTTTTTGCTTCTACAGTAGGATGGACTATTGTAACTCGTATCAGACTGTTCTAAAAGCTCCTGAGAATCCTTCTGTTGGTGCAGCCACAATCCTGCCAAGGACCAGACAGAAATTGCAGTTTTAGCGCAGTAGCTTCTCTTCATTGGCTTCTTGTTAAATCCAAAAATCCTCCTCCTCGCACAAACAGCATTGAATGGTCAGACCATCATATATTAAAGTCCTCTATCCTAATAGAGCACATTGAATTGAGTTCAGGCTTACTGCGTCCGTGACGGTAAAAAATCGAGGGTTTGTCTTACACTGATTTTATTGTGCAACAGTAAAGCAGCCTCCCTGCTGGGATCACACTGTAGTCCTGCACAGGTTTTAGCTTTAAGTTTGTTTTTTTGTTTATGCTAAAATAAAGAAATGAGGAAATTAATTATTTGAATTTGTACGTTTGCTCACTTACAAGAAATCTACAGTCTTTTTGATGGAGCATCAGGCAGGATGTCAACCAAAAATCCAGAAAAACAACACATTACATAAAAATTCTAAATTGATTTTCATGCCGTTGAGTAAAATGAGCCCCAAGCACAACGTGACTTAGTACTTGGTGGTGAAACCCTTGTTAGCAAGCACAGCGGTAAGAAGTTTCTTGTAGTTGGTCACCAGGTTTGCACACATCTCAGGGGGGATTATGGTTTCTTGGCTGCTGCTTGGCAACTCAAAGCTTCAGTTCCCTCCACAGATTTTCTGGAGACTGGCTAGGCTGCTCCATGACCTAAATTTGCTTCTTTAGCCACTCCTTTGTTGCCTTGGTGGTACGTTTTTAGTCATTGTCATGCTGGAAGAGTTATCCACAACACATCTAGTGTTCTGGCTGAATAAAGGAGGTTCTCATCTATTATTTTAAGTTGTCCTGTGACCCCAAACCATAATGGTTCTTGTATGTGTGGGTGGTGTTCTTTAGTTCATACTTTCTCTTCCTCCAAACACGGTGGGTCGAGTTGACGGCAGAGAGCTTGATTTTGGTTCCATCAGCACTTTTGCTCAAACCCTCTGAATCATTTGTATTTTCACCGACAGTTTTAAGCTACTTTTTAAATTCAGGGAATTTAAAATAGAAAGTAGCTCGTCCACAGAAGGACTGGTAGCTCCCCTTACAATAAGGGTTCAGATCGCGCGAACAGGTGTGAAATGTGTGTGTTTAGTTAGTTTGTTTGTTTGCTTGTTTTAATCAATTTTAAATCATGCTTTTTATTTGTTTTTGTTTCTAATGTCTCTGTAAAGCACTTTGAATCACCTTGTTGTTGAATTGTGCTATACAAATAAATTTGCCTTGCCTTGCCTTGCCTACTGCTGCAAGATTTAAATCGATTGGTGTGCTACCAGTGCTGGTGGTGACTGTGGTCCTAACCTCCCTCAAGTCATTGACGAGCTCCTCCTGGGTAGTTTTATGAAATCATCTTCACCCTGTGAGGCAAATCTTACATGCAGCTCCAGACTGAAGGCGACTGATGGTCATTTTGTATTTCTTTCATTTCTGAACAGCTGCTCCGACGTTGTCACCAAGCTTCTTCTTGATGCTCGTGTAGCCCGTTCCAGCCGTGTGCAGGTCTACAGACGTATGACCTTTGTAAGCTCTTTGGTGTCGCCCTGAATATCATGGAGTCTGTGGACAAATGTGCTTTATACACATTATGAGTTGGATCCAGAATATCTGTGATTGCTTTACTGTAATCTATGGGCACACACAGTCAGTCTGTGGTAGCCAGAATTCAAATGCTGATTTCACTCAATGACATGCAAATCAATTTCTAATTTTAATGTAACAACTTTTCTGGATTTTTGGTTTGTTTTCTGTTTTTCTTCATTAAAATTAAAGTAATATGAAAATTAGAGACTGTTGATTTCTTTGTAAGTTCAACAGGGAATCAATCGAATCTCCTCACTGTATGTTGCTAATACTGAGTACTGCTATTTTTTTATTTAATTTTCTCAAATGTACGTTAAATCTCTAAACTTCACTTAGACCAGGGTTATGTTTTAGATAAGAAATATATTCCTTAGCATACAGTCAGGAGTAAGAGCAGGTGCTACTTATTTGACTGACAGAGCTTTGGAGTTTGAATCATGCTTTTCTGAAAACTCAAAGAGTCTCAGAGTTAAAGCTCGAGGCTGCACAGAAACCAGTTCATTCAGCAGGCTCGGCTCTGCTCAGTATTAAGTCGTCAAAGCTGTTGTTTTCACGTTTCCTGGAAGTGTTACTCGTCATGTGTTCTGGAGGATTCCAGCTGAAGGCTTGGAAAGTTTAAAAGGCAGACAAAATAGTTTTCCTTTGATGTCTCCTTCGCTGGCACCTTCCATCTTTTTAAACGATTTGAGAACTTTCTGTTGATGTTCAGCGTGCGTTCGTACTGAAACGTTTCCTTTCCACAAGCCTTCAGCTTATGACTTTCACCTTGTTTCCCCAAAACATCACCTTTGACTCTTCCTCTCTTACATCTGCACAGCCCTAGGCTCTACCCAAGGCTGTTTTCAAAGCCGTGTGAGCAGTATTGAACCCACTTTAACAACTGAAATATGACCAGAGCTATCCTGGAAAAAAACGTGGAAATAATACCATTTTTGTCTCTCAGCAGGTGCACAGTTGACCTTTCCTTTTAGATTTCACTGTTTTCTGAATCACTGTATTAATATAGCATGTAAATGATTCTATGTATTGATGGAGCCTGCTCTTTACTGACAGCATGTCTGTTTTATGTAGCAGCGAAAGACTTGACCAGATTAAAATCTCATCGCTGTGTAAGAGTGTCTTTATTAAATAACACTGAACTCAAAATCAATGTCACAGCCAATGGCAGCATTCAGAGGATGATGTTGTCAACTCCTCGAGATTCCCCAAGGAAACATGTCGAACATTTCAAAAGCCTTCCGAGGGCGTATGGGGACGATGAATAATTGCATCTCTTCACCAAGTGAACGTGCGATAACATCGACTCCTATCAAATTTAACTCGCTTCCTTTTTCGCATGCACTCTTTTCCTTTCCGAGCTTCACAACTTGTGATTCAATGACCTGCTTAATGATCAGCTCTTGGGAGTTTCAAAGACTAAGTACAGATTCGCATTTTGAAACGCAGGCTTAGCAGCAGCAGTCTCCGCTGCCAAGAATGGATTTTCCCTGGTGCCCTGACGGTGAAGTAGTTAAGCTCCTCGTTGTAGCATATCCAAGTCTTTATGCTGCGGTCTGCATTCCTCTTTTTTCATTCAGTCTTTCTAATGAAAACACCAAACGAAATCACAGAGTTTGTCTTATCCCATCCTGTCTGCTGCTTTGTGCTTATTGGAAAAGAACTGGAATGCTGTTAATTGCACAAAAGTCAGAGCTAGTGACACACCAGAAACATGCCGGTTATTGGTGATCCCACACTGTGTGTCAACTCCCTGCAGAGGAACCAGGTATTCCATTGCATAACGTGAGGAAATTGTCCTCAGCTTACACTTGAATCAAAAGGAAACAGGAGGAAGAGGCCTTGAAACATTTATGAGATGTGACGGATCCGACCTGTGGGAAAACATCCCTGATCTGATTGTCGAACTTGGAGTGGACCTACTGTGCCCCGAGATGCATGAAAGGCTACTATTAGACCGTGAGGCTCAGTGGTTTTCCTAATTTATATCTCTTGTTGCTGACGCATACTCCTGTCCAGTGGAAAATACTGCAGCCTTCCCAAGTGAATAGCCTGCGGGTGACAAATAGCTCCTGCTTTACACTCCATTTGGTCTGAGGCAGCTCACCCTCCTCCCTGTCTTCCCCCACTTCCATCCTTGAGCTTCCATCATACCCTGCCCCTCCTGTTTCCTCTCCAGGCACTGACCTTTCAGATGATGCCTCTCCTGGCCTCCCTGGCCAGTAGCTCCCCTGGGAGCTATAATGGACTCAGTGTTAATTGCCTGTTGAAGGACAGAGGCAGTCCTGCACAGGCTGATTGCAGACTCCCTCGGGAGTACAGATGTCTGTTTGTGTGATCGCTGCTCTAATGCAGCACGGCTGGAGAATCAACCCAGCATGTGCTCGCACACATATAGACCAACACAGTTCAGCTCATTCACAGTGTGTGAGTGTAAGATGTAGGGTTTTGGATAGAGACATCAAATTGTTTTGCTGGTGCAGGGTCTTGTTATATTGACAGACACTCGCCCTTTTAGTCGTTTGCTAGTACCTTTTCCCACAGTGTGGCCCACTGCATGGATTTAAAAAAAATCTTTTATTTGGGTGAATTGAGCTGGATGTGAGGTCGACTTCTTTAGCTCTCTGATTCTTGAGGGTCACTGAATTAGGGCACCAGCAGCATCTGCTCTTATATAACTATCGTTAGCTTACAGCTCTAAGTGTTTAAGGTCTGTGCTAACTAAAAATAAAGACAAGATGATAGTTTATTAAATTTTAATGAAATCTGCAGATTGCTTTTAATAAACTCAGCCGTCTGCTCCTTGCTATCTAAAATATAACAGGACACCGGAGTAAACTCTCGAGCATCTCACACTTCTGATAATCAGCTGTCTGCTTGACGTTTATTCAGCTGTGTAAAAACTTTAATCTCAGCCAAACCGATTTACTCAGGATAAAATAAAACACTGAAAAAAGCCAAACAATAACATGTTTAAGTTATCTAAGTGACTTATATTACATGTTTAACCTGAGCAGCGAAAGACGCGATTTGCCAGGAGTCCGGTGTTCTCACGGCGCTAGTGACCTTGCCCCCGGCTAGCTATCGAGCTAGTGGGTAACAGACGTCTCCGAAAACGTCGGAGCGCTTTTGAAAATATGCGGTGTCTTGATAAACTGAGCAGATATTTGAGGTTTCCACAGCTACATTCTCGCCTGAAAATATGTTAAACATTTATTTTGTGACCCAGAAAGAATAATAAGAGTAATATTAAAACTAACTAGCTGCCGCCATTGTTGGAAACTGAGCTGGGCCGTGCTATGAATTCTGGGACACAGCTTCTTCTTCTTCGGGGTTTAACGGCAGCTGGCATCCTTGTACATGCAGTGCTGCCATCTTCTGTTTCAGTCCGTTATTACACTCTTAAATCCTGCTACTTATTCCTGCGTCTTTTGTGATCTTACAAAGCTTCAAACGACGCGTCGACTATTAAATCAGTCGTCGACGATTTTGATAGTCGACGTAATCGTGGCAGCCCTACACTGAATAATGCTTCTCTGCTGAGCTACAGCCTCGGAAATAGTTGAAGGGATAAAGACATATTAAAGGGAAATGAGTCAACACTGTAGCACTTGCAGCATAGCAGGCCAGGTCAGAGGTTCATTTTAAAATAGCTAAAAATAGCTTCACCGGACTTATGACGTGAGGTTATCTGTCAGCCTGGAGAAGGAGAATGCAGGCTCAGTATTGAGCTTGAAAATGTCAGGAGGAGCAGCCAGGTGAAAACTCTCCACTCCGTCCCCCACAGCTAAAGAACAGCCTGTGTGTGCATGGCCTATGGCTGGACCTTGATCTTTACGGTTTGAAGTTGAAAGTGGGTCCCACGGCCCGGCGGCCAGAGAGCGATTTCTGCTAGATAAGGACTACCTTTCATCCCATGTTCACGTCTGAGCGTTGCTGTCACAGTGAGGCTGATTTGCATGAACAGCCTGCCTCCTGGGCAGAACAAGCTTGGAGATGCTGTGGATTTATTTTGCCACGCTGCTGATTTTGAGCTAGCCCGTAAAATTTCAAAAGAATTGAGATCTCAATATTGACCATGACAGCCCTTAAATGTTTTGCCACAGCCACGAAGCACATGATGTATGTTTATTCGTCTTAGTGAACCCTTTATTTCTGTTCTGTGCCTGCGAGATGTTTCCATGCCGTATTTATCACGGCCTTCGCTCAGTGTCATCATTTTCAATATGCGTATCTTTTCCAAGGAGAGCAGTAGTAAGTGCCTAAAAACAAGCTTCAGTTAACTAGAGATGCTTAATGCTTTTAAAATCCGTTTTGGTTAAGTGGACATGATAAATCATTTCCATTACACACATGACTAATTTTTTTTAATTTAGCCAGGGATTCAATTAGCTGGTGTCTGATGGGAGGACTGTGGGTGGAAGAGAGGTCCAGCATGCTACATACAGCAGCATAATCACATTAAAAAGCCATGAAGGGCCCCTTGTTAAGACCAGGAAATCAACTTGAGTTAGGAAAAGAATAATTTCAGACGTCATAAGCCTCATGGGTAAATTCAGCCACGAGCAGGTTTAGACTTGAAGCTTACTGTAGATAAATTTCTGCAATTATATCATGGACACGGAGAGTACTCGGTTGTGAGAATGGAGGGGGCGGCTTAATTTAAACAGAGTGCATTTGTTTGTATTTGTGCTTTATACACACCTGAGAAATATCAATGCTTTCACAATGTTGGGGGGTTTTCAAACCCTTTTTTGCCTTTATTGTCCAAAATGTTAAACTGTGCTGATTTATACAGTTTTAACAGTTTATCTGCATCTTTGTGAAACATTAAGCAGTCATGGTGTTGCTGAACCAGGAAGATTATCAGCTCGTAGCCACAGTATGTCACACCTGAAACCCTCATTTACCTGATGCGCTAGTTAGTTGAATTAATACCTTTCTTAGTTTGGCTGGTCGCCATAAAATATCGTCTGCTTGTCTCAGTGTGACACGGTACTCACAGTGTTTTGTGTATTTTAGTTTTATTCTTTGACTATGTATGTTCTCAGTGTTTCCTGTCTTATTTTGAAACAGCCTGTGTCTATGTCATTGTGCATTGTGTGACTAATTTAATAGTCGACGCATCGTTTGAAGCTTTGTAAGATCCCGAAAAACGCAGGAATAAGCAGTAGGATTTAAGAGTGTAATAACAGACTGACACAGAAGGTGGCAGCACTGCAGAATTGTGGCTCAGCCAATTCCAGTTTCAAACAAGCCCGCGATCTTTGGCTACTCAGGTTAAACTTGATATATAAGTCACTTAGATAACTTAAAAATGTTATTGTTTGGCTTTTTTCAGTGTTTTATTTTATCCTGAGTAAATCGGTTTGGCTGAGATTAAAGTTATAGTTTTTACACAGCTGAATAAACGTCAAGCAGACAGCTGATTATCAGAAGTGTGAGATGCTCGAGAGTTTACTCCGGTGTCCTGTTATATTTTAGATAGCAAGGAGTTTATTAAACTTCACTGAAACAATCTGCAAATTTCATTAAAATTTAATAAACTATCATCTTGTCTTTATTTTTAGTTAGCACAGACCTTAAACACTTAAAGCTGTAAGCTAATGATAGTTATATAAGAGCAGATGCTGCTGGTGCAATAAGCTGTAGTTTTACGTCCAATGGATGATGATCTGATTAGTCGACTATCAGAATAATGGTTTGTAGCAGTCTTAGAGTCTGGTGGTGTCCACGCCGCGATGGGCAGGGCTGCTTTGGAGGCAAAAGGTGGCCAACACAATGTTAGGCAGGTGATCACAGCTGATTGGTGTATTTGGTGACTTATTCAGCTTTCTACTGCCCTTTGGTTCTCGGTACATGCTTACATATCAAACATACAATTCCTCATCTGTTGTGAATAGACTACCTACGAATCAACCCTGTGGTTGCTCACATTTCTGTCTCCTGCTCGCAAAGAAAACTTGTGTAACGGTTGTCGATCATAAGAAATTGGAGCCGAGGATGACGAGTTTGATGGCTTTTTGTGATTAATAAGAACTGCCACGCCTTTTTAGGTTTTTGTTAGAAGTGTGGAATCGATTATCATCCTCCCATAAGAACTATAAGAAAGCTAATAGTAGGTGGTGGTCGGTGTGAAATGAGCCTTTGGACTGGGCAGGCACCAAAGGGATAATGCAGCCATTCAGACTCTTTCTAGCAGGGGCTCCCTTTGTGCCCAGAACAGAAATGCTGCCTCACTGGGGCCCCTGAAAGCGTCGATTTCGTTCAATTTGTCTGAAAGCTGCTGACTTATGTGACAATTTAAAGACTCGGGATGTTAACGTTTCTTTAACCCACCGACTGCTGAATGGCTATTTTGTCGTGCCCTGCGATCGGCCCGTCATTCCTCACATGGTCATACCAGAAAGAAAAGGATGAAGAAAGCGAGCTGAAGGCTTCAGAGAGGGCACCCTGGTGGGAGCTCCTCACAGATGACCAGGGCGCTCTGAAGAGGCCCACGTGACTTTAATTTTGGAGAAAGCGTGAGAACTGGAACAGGAGCGAAGGTTTGATTTGCTTCCCGGTTGGTGCTGGCAAATGTATCCATTTCTACATGAGTTATGCTTCATTCAGTGGCTCTGATCACTAGAGTGACTCTTAAAGCAAGCCAAATGTGACACTTGGCTTCTCTCTTCTTATAGTTCACAGGGATACATGGTAAAATCCCAGACAAGGCTTTCACATGTCTCACTAGATTGCATACATGCCCTAGTGGGCACAGTAAAACTCTACAATGGAAGATGTTTACCATGCAGTTTATTGTTAACACCGGTTTGTTTCTTTCTTTATTTCCAAAGTAATAACTGTCAGCAGTGCCAGAAATATCGTTCCATAATTCTGAGCCAGGATGTAGAATTGATATTAGTCTTTTACAAGTCAACAATGGAAAGGTCCCTGTGCACGCAAGCATTTTGACATAGATACAGCAGACACACACACACAGACACACAAACAGGTTAGACCACTTCCACAGAGCCGCGTCCCTCACCGGCGTTTGATTAATCATTACCGGCTAACCATGGAGCTGTCCCTGATGCACATGCAGAACAAGAACCTCACAATGGAGGTGCAGCGAACTGTTAAAAGCTATTATGTCTTTGAAATGAAAGTCAAGGTAACGCACTGTCCTGAAAAACAATGCAGGAGTTCAAGGTTTAAATGGTGCCGAGCACTCCGGGGTGATTTCTGGCACTCTTTAAAGGGCAGCTAAACAAAAAAATGGCCAGTGTCAGGACAGGATAATAAAACTGAAACAGCCTTTCAGAGAACAGCTCTCCAAAAATCTGCAATGACATTTAATATTGCAAATACTAATTATGCATGGGGTAGGGTTCAGACAAAATGGACTGGACTTGAGTGTGAAGATGGAAGAAAATCTAGAAAGGCACAGAGACGTGACATATCCCAACGTTTTCTTCCCCTAAGACATTTTTAGACAATCATTATGGCACCTGTTAGTGGGTGGGTGATATTAGGGAGCAAGTCAACATTTTGTTGAGGTGCTAGAAGTGGGAACAATGGGCAAGCGTAAGTTTGACATGGGGCCAGACTGTGATGGAGAGATGTCTGGGTCAGAGCATCTCCAAAAATGCAGCTCTTGTGGGCTGTTCCCAGTCTGCAGTGGTCAGTGTCTATCAAAACTGGTCCAAGGAAGGAACAGTGAACCAGCAACAGGGTCATTGAAGGGTGGCCTGCATAGTTCGAGACAGCAGAGAAGCTACTGTAGATCAAATTGGGGATCACCTGGCACCAGGATGCACGATGGGAAGAAGGCAAGCCAGTGCTGTGGATGTTATTTTGACACGTACCACCTACCTAAGCATTGTTGCAGACCCGGGGTATTGCACCAAATGGCAGAAATGGTTCAGGAATAGTTTGAGGTGTCCAACATCAGGACGTCTGATCCATGGAGGCCTCGTTGCTAACATGTTGGTGCAGTCACCACAGCACAGCTTCAGGGGTCTGGTGCAGTCCATGCCTCGATGGGTCAGCAAAAGAGGGGCCAGCCCAATATTATGTAATTCTATAATTATTATGAAAACGTGTTGTGGTGATGTGAAGAAAGAATCCTGAACAAGTGACAGAAAATCGGACAAAAATCTGATTAGTGGGCAGATTAAAGAAAAATATTACTAATATTGCACTATAGTTTTAAATGTATAAATATTCATTTATTCTTCTGCATTAAGCTTAAACACAACGGAATAACAGATGGTTTAATACAAGAGGAATAATTAACTTTATTAATCCACTGAAGTTGCCAACAATAGTAGGTACAATTAAGTGTTAGCTGGCAATGCCACTACTGTGTGTGTGTGTGTGTGTGTGTGTGTGTGTGTGTGTGTGTGTGTGTGTGTGTTGAAAACTCAAGCTGGTCATGAAAGAGTTAACTTGGCAAAGACCTCGCTTGCTCTGTGTGACACGCTTCATCTCGGAGGCTGAATATTTCATGTGTTAATTAAAATTTGTAGGTCAAGTCTCCTATGACACCTATTTCTCCCGCTATAGGGGAAAAGCAGTGCTGCCCCTCTTTAATTTGCCTTCTTCACCCAGCTGGGATTTAAAGGATAAAGGGTGACATTTTCTCCCATTTTGTAAATTAATGCAATTGATCTGTCTAACAAGAACAAAGTTAGGTTTCCAAATACTGCATGATAAAGAGATTAAGCCTTTAAATGGCTTTCCAAAGGCAATCTTTATTGCAAGCTCTAACGTAAGGCCATTGAACTTTCAATTAGAATTTCTAATAGGCTATTGACTGGAATGTATTAAATGTTGCTGCACAGCTATATAGATCCAGCGAGGGGATTTTTCCTGGATCCACAGTGCACGACCCCAAAATCCCTCAGCGTGAGATGCACAAACACCTCAGCGCCGTCACCTGAAGGTTTGTTTTTGAAATCATCTGTAACTTTTTGTCTTTTTTGCATTATAACTGCATTATACTGGCCTACCTTTTAATCTATGGTAATTCCATTAAAGCCTTTTGATCCTTGTATCCTTTTACTTGTGGTCTGGATTTTTTCCTCCCCATCAGCTTAGTTGATTCTCCTCTTTTGCACTAAGCTTTCATGTTGCTCCAAGATCCTCTGTTAGCCTTAATTTCCAGGGTCCTTCGTATCCAAGCGTGTGAGCTGTTTCTAATTTTCTGTGATTGATCTCCGGGTCTAAATCTTGTCTAATTGCCTCTAATTCCGTATTAACTCTTGTCAAAATATTTTTAAATGTCACCCTGATTCAGCTCGCTGCGACGCACGGTCAAGGAATGTTCCATCTGTTGTTCATCGTCCTCCTCTGTGCCGCTCACTTTTTCCATCTCTCGGCCGTGATTTTCTCTCTTTGTTTTCGCCAGCCTCTTTTTCTGCTACGCACACATTGTAGCTGCAGGTGATTATAAGCTTTGAAAAAGCTGCATCAGGATACAATTTGTCAGGGCCTAACAGCCCATTCTGTTCTGAGGGGTTAACATTCTGTTTGTGTTACAGTGCATTCAAACTCTAATTAAAACAACATTACATTCCCCATCTGCCAATCTCCCATAATCTTCTTTAATTGCTGTAATTAAAGTATATTTACATGTGCAAAATACTTGTAATTTAGCAAATTGCACTCTACACTCTGCAGATTTAATCAGTGGCGCTGCAGTGGAATGGAGTGATTTCAGTGTTGTGATTTCAGCGGTGGGCTGGTTCTGACAGGGTAAGTGGACCTCTGCCTGAGGTCTTGCGGAGGTTAGGAAAACAAGCCATTGCACAAGTATTGTCATTGGACTCTGATTGCAGCTCGTGTGGCTAATTACAAGCCTGAGCTCCCCGGTGAAGCCAGGCAGAGCTTAGGTATGCGCCTGTTTGTGTGAGTTTCCGTGCACATTGTGTGTATTCAAACAAGCCACTGTGGCCTACTTCATTTGTGGCTCCGTGTGATTGACATCACTTATCCCCTTTCATCTATTAAAAATGCAAAGTGAATTTGCAGAGTTGTGTTTGGTATCCCGACGAAGAGAACCGAGATGAGGAGGTAAATACCTGGGAATTAAACCTGCAGCTGGCTAAGCAACTGCTCCTGTAATGAAAGCGTTAAGGACCGGCTCTGGCTGAAGGGGAACGGCATGCTTACTTTCAGATTAATGGCATTAGATGGGGATTAATCTAGAAGAGGGAATTTGTCGAGCTGTAGTTGCATATTAGCATCGCTAATAAGCTAGCTTTAATGTGCCACATGATGACACCGTGTTTCAAAGGCTTCCCCTGCACCAAGTTCACCAGCTGCCTCTAGGACGAGCCGGTGTTTGTCCTCGCCGTAGCCGCTGTTACGTCTCGGTTAATGTTCTGGTCTCGTCAGTGAGGTCAGCGGGACGGTCGTTTCCGGAAAGGGTCCCTGGCTTTCCCTGACTGTTGCTCAGCAACCAGCATTACCCATGTCCTCCTGCCCTAATTGCATTTCTGTGTGCTCGGGTGAGAAAAGCCCCAATCAGGCCAGATGGAACCAGATGTAACAGCTCAGCAGTTTAGAGTCGGGGGGTCCTGCCCCGGATGACCTCCCCTCCAACCTGCAGGTACTGTCAGGTGGAGGCAGGTGGCAGCGGATCTGGTGGGAACTGCCACCATCACCACCAACTAAGTAATTGCTGTTTCCCCGAGAGTTTTTCTGTCCAGCCAGAGCTGCTTATTAGCGTCACGCCAGCAGTATGCACATCATTAGGATCTGCCACAGAGGAAAGTGGGAGAACTGAAGGGAGATTTTGCTGGAATCGATGCTCTCCTAGTTTTAATGAAAACTTTTCTCTAGATATTCATTGTAACAGACACATGCGTTGTTCCTCTGACTGAGGTGTTAATCGCTTGTCCTATTAGTGCTGCAACTGACGTTCAAATTACAGTTTATCTGATTGGTACGGATATAAAAAGGGCCAATTTGGAGAAGATATTTTCAAGAAGACTGGAAATAGCTGGTGGGCAGTGGAGTGGAAATTGTGCTATAAGATGGACACAGCCCCAAATCCTCATTAGCTGACATGTAGTTCCTCTTAATTAGTTTCCATTCACTGTAATTAGCATGGATGAAGCTAATCATCTGATGTGAAAGCAATCTAACGCTTGGGATACGACGTCCTTGGCCTCACTTTCATGTCAGGGATGCAAACATTCTTCATTCAGGTGCTTTTCCTGCAGTTTTTCAAAATAAGACACATTACTGTTTTTATTTCGCTTCTTCTTTTAACCCTCTCAGGCTCAAATTATGTTTTTGTTGCTAATGCACAAAAGAATACCTGCAGTGGTACTTCTGAGTAAAAAAAACTCATAAGATATGTATGTGGGGTAATCAGGTTGTTAGCTTGTTGCAAATCTGCAACGCCTGCCTTGAGAGGGTTAAATATGACAGTAGCATATGAAAACAAGAGCCAGGTGAAAACGCACAGGAATGACAGTTTCCTGTTTTCTGTTAGACAAGCAATCATTGGGTTTTAGTCTATGTTTATTAAAACAACGTCATCTATTATGGCAGTGACATTTTCGAGACCTTACAAAAAGGCTATATTGTGTCGACGGCGCTGTGATGTTTGAGGCTGGTGTCCCAGATCAAAACAAATGCACGTCGTGTAACACGGTGGAGCAGGACCACTCGCAGGATAAAAGTGATGGAGGTTTGTATTGTTGGAAGTGGCTTCTGTAGATGATTGATACTCTCTCTCCTCCTGTCAGGCCCTTGAGAGAGATTTCCTCCCACTGATGTTGCATCTGCTGCCACTCACCCTTTGTCTTTCAGTGGTTACAGAGCTCCAACTATTTTTTTCCTTCGCTGTCATGTCTGTGTTTTAAAAATACATGCGGCTTATCCAGAGTCTTGAATGTATGATTCAGTTGTCTAAGCGTGATATTGGGCGGGGTTTATCAGCTTTGTATTTGATTTTCTCTTTTGTGGTGTTTTTGTATTTTCGCTTCTGTGTCTTTATTAGCACCAAATTGATACCAAGCGATCTTAAATGTGCATGCACTGCAAAATGTCATCAAAGCCTAATCCTTTGGTCTCAGACTGAAGGATCCGAGCTGTGGCCCAGCCCTCATTCAGACTGTGCAGCTATGCCTGTTTATCTCCTCCCCTTAATGCTGTCATGACACTGATTATTAAAGTCTGAGGAGAGCTGGAGGGGCCGGTGATGCCTATGCAGCAAACTGTGTCATATTTCTAATACTTTTGACTTTGTTCTGTCATTCGCTCATCTCTCTCGCTCTTATTCTTTCCTAATATGCTTTTTCTTTCCCACAGGCTGTATCTTTTAGTGTGTGTGTGTGTGTGAAATAGAGTATTTGGCATGAACTTTTGCCATATGCCTGTAGATTTGCCAAAAAATATTCAGAGCAGCTCTTTTCTCGTGCCAAGCATTTGGCCATCTGCTTAAGTCCTTAACCAGCAGCATCCAGGGACTTCATCAAGCTTGAACTGTGAAGTCAAATGGTTTTCTTCAGCTCCCAAATCAAGCTAGGCACTGCTGTGCAGATTTAATGCTTTGGCAATTCCAGGCAATCAAACATAAATTTTATTATTCAGTACATAGCCACATTTATGGGTTCTGCACTTAATGACAGCAAAGGTTTTCCCAGAGCTGTTTCATGCCGTTAAAATTAAAATATAGTTAAATCGGACGAAGTAGTCACTCTCGAATCCTGTTAAATCACTTAACTTTTAGCAGTCAAGACATCTATTTGTGTTAGTTTTGGTGGTAAGTGTTAAGTATCTGCAAATAAGGGTGCAGACAAATGGCTGCAGCAGCTGCAGCAGTCATTTCCCAGAGATGTCTTTGCTAGCCGTGGCTCGTGTGTCTTGGCTTCTGTGGGCCACACTGCCACTTGCAGACGGAGGCGTTTAAAGCAGGAGACTGCTGAAGAATGCAGTGCTCGTCAAACGGCGAGAGCGGGGGAGATAGCTCTTCTGTGAGGGTGGGGTTCATTATGCGGCGCACCGGACACCATTATTAGCCCCATTACACACACTGACAGCCGCACATTCATTCTCCTATACCTGCTTTTTAAAACCTCCCATAAATAATGAGGGCTGCGGCTCGGCTCGTGGTGGAGGAAGGAAAAAAGGTCATTATGAAGCGAGCCTCCATTTGTCAAAATTATTTCATAATCTCGTGTCTGGAGGAGGGTTTTTGCTTTAGTTAATTGTAGATTGGAGCAGCGAGCATAAATTTCCATTAGCGATCGATTTGTTACTACGCAGATTGTGACCCTGTCTGCTCTTTATTGTGACTGTCAGTGACAGCAGGGCCAGCAAAGATACATAGAATTAGTCACGTTTAAGCAGCCGGCGTGTGCGTTAGTTGATAAACAGCCATTTAAAAAGGTGACAACGCTCATTACGCACAGAAATCCCCTTTACAATTAAAAATTCCGCACGGTTCGATAATCCTATAAATTGCTCCCTATTGATTTTTTTCCATTGATGAGCTTCAGTCGGTGTGGATTTACTGCCGATCTAGAGGTCACAGTGCTGTCCTGGTTAAATGTGCTCTGACTGGTAAACGGGGATGCTGTGCAGTATAATTACCCCAGCTTTTATCAGAGTGACCTCTCTGACAAACTTCCCTAGTGGAAGGAGACACCTGAGAGCTTCCACACTTCCTATCTGCCCTTGTTTTATCGAAAAGGCCCCGCCTGAATGGATAATAGAGCCCCTGTTCTCCCAACAGACGGATAATGGAGGGTGGAGTGGTCCTCTTTGGCAGACTGCTGCCTCTTCCCTGCACTAGAGAAACCAATACCAGGCCTATCGGCTGATATATGACACTAATACACAGGCTGACTGCGGCCCTAAACAGAAAAGAGGGATTGTTCCGACTTTCGACTGGCTGTAGGATCCATGACTCACAGGTACCACACTGTCTGGCCCCTGAGACCGCTCTAATTGCTTTACATCTGTACAAAGGTTTCTTGTAATCGGGCCTTCTGCCTCCATTTGTCTTCCTTTCAGTCTCCTAGTGAAGGCCTTAATTGGTCTTAGTGGGGCTTTTCTTTCAGTTAGCTCCTGGGCCTGAGCTAGTAGAAGATGTTACCTCGGGGGGCAGTGGGTTTTGCTGGCTGCTAGTGGTTGAGGAGGTTACAGGAGAGAGGAAGTCGATACTTCTTTTACCTTTAACACTTTAATTAATGTTCTCCTGACAAGCACTTTGTCCCATAGCTTCACATGGGTGGGGGGGTGGGTGCATGTGTGTGTGCGCAGGTGGAGAGGGAGGGAGGGGCACTCCACACGAGAATCGAGACGTGTACAGCTTAGTGAGAAAACCTCCCATGTAGTCTCTGGTGGCCAATCGACATTTGCAGAGAATCCAGTTCTTCTTTTGCTGATTGTTGTGCACATTTCTCTGCCTGTCTGTGTGACGCTCGTTCACTTTGGCTCTGGTTGTTTTTTAGTATTTGCAGACTCTCGCCACCAGTTATGAAATGTTTCATTTTCTTCTGAGCTTTGCACTGCCTCTTATGAGCACTGCCTTCTGTCCAGATGCAGGTTATGTCGTAGCCTTGCAGTTTGCGTTTCTCACGAAAACGTAACGAGTGTCGATCCTGAGGTCAGGACCGTGATAGGATATGGTTGGATTCCTCATCATTGAAAATATGGTAGCTCTTCTGAAAAGGCATTGCTGATGCTCCGAAATGTTTCAACTTGTAAAATAAATACGGATACATGGAAAAAATGATACAGTTACAAATATGAGTGCATGGCGACAGATGCGTCATTTGGAGGAAATAGTCGTCAAACTTCTCTCTGTTTGTTCTTC
Source organism: Aulonocara sp. 'chitande type north' Nkhata Bay (assembly GCF_057382095.1). Taxonomy (NCBI): domain Eukaryota; kingdom Metazoa; phylum Chordata; class Actinopteri; order Cichliformes; family Cichlidae; genus Aulonocara; species Aulonocara sp. 'chitande type north' Nkhata Bay. The sequence goes on from NC_141353.1 coordinate 2,090,856, forward strand.
TCAAACTACTGGAAATGTTTACTCAGAGTTAACTTTGCATGCACTGCTGCTCATGTGAACTTGAGAGTGTGACATTACACCCTGTTCACACAGACAGTCTTTATTTCTTGGCTTTGTGAATTTCTCTTCACACAGGCTAATGCACAGCAGCCTACATCTTTCTGATGTGTAACACATTCAGAACTACGAGTGTCTTTATTAGAAATCAAGTTTTAAACGTTGATTACTTTTCCACCATGGCTGGAGGACATGTCCATGTTTTTTCTATTTCACTAAATTTGAGAAAAGTTTATCAAGTGAAGGAATTTACTTAATAATGAACTTCTTAGCATCTGTTTGTCAAAATACACAAAAACGAATGCACTGACTCTGACACGATTTCACCTGAATATCTATCATATTAAAAATAACATTACAAAGTCACAACGCTTTAACTTTATACAAACAAAACTTCAAAGGTAAATTTTGCTCACATTATAATGTTATGCAAAAACACTTCTGACCATTAGTTGAAGTACTGCTGCTTCACCTCTCATAACAGTTAACATTTCTGAACATAAATGCATCCTATAACAAAGTCACAGAGTTAGAAGTTGTGACTGTTTCACATTTTGTCAGAAGACATTGTGACATTATTTTCTGGCCCCCAGTTTGAAACTGGTGACTGCATACATCATATAGATTATCTATCTATGTATGTGCATATATATATATATATATATATTAGGGGTGCAACGATACACAAAATTCACGGTTCGGTTCGATACTTTGGTGTCACGGTTCGATATTTTTTTGATACAAAAAAAAATGTTCATGCCTTTTTAATTTGTCATTTATTAAAATTATAAATATATATTTTAACACAAAAGTACAGTTTTTAAATTTAACCCTAACCCTTGTGCGTGTTGTTTTTTAGCTCGTCATATTGCAGCCACAGAAATTCTTTTGTCCATGAAACCATAAAGCTGCACTTTCTTTTTGCCTTATAGTCTGATTTGTCATAACTTCTCCGTTTTGTGGTAAGCTTTTCTTTGGCTGTCACTTCTTCACCCTGACCTGTCTTATTTGGCTCAGCAGAACTAAAATATATATCTGTCTGTGAAGGTTCTCAGTCATCCAGGTCATCGTAGTGAAATATATATCCTGCCGCACTCACATAAGCTCAGCGATTCTCTGCGCGATCAACCTCTCACATGTTTAAGCTGCGGGAGATTTCACTTGTCATGTTTGCATAGTAAGCCAACGATTAATAAGACGATGTCAGAGGAATTGGTGCACAAATTATCATCACTCACAGATCAGTGCTGTCGCTCTCTATACACAGTTCGCACGATTGCAAAGTGAAAGCAAAAAAACAAGCGCAAATTCAAACACGATTTCAATATGTCACATATTGACAGTGGCTCACCGATGCCAATGACATAATTACCCAGCTACATTTCTGAAAGAATGCAAAAGCATTGACATATATTTTTCCTTCCTACAATAGCCCGACAGGCAGGGCAGAGATAGCCCCGGGACGTCGGGCTAGCGATATTGCGAGCCCTGTATCTGATTGAGGAATCACTCATCTTTGGAAAAGAGAGTTTATTACAGAGAAATGTCTCTTTCCAAAATAAAAGCTATACTATCCGCTTCTTCTGGGCTATATTCTTAGCAGCATATTAAACATATCAGGTCTCCATAAGGAGAATCCTGTGCTAACAGCTGTCTAAATGACTCGGCTAAAGTTTGTAGCATGCTTGTTGTTTTTGTCTTTGCACTAGGATGATGTCGGTGTAAATGTGCAGTCATATTCGTTGTGTTCCCACTAGTGCTTTCAGGTTAATCTCGTTGAAATAACCTTAACGCCACAACACGGCAAATCTCCGTTAACGAGCTACCCTATACAGAGGGGCTAGACGGCCAACACGTTAACGAGCTAACTGCGCTAACACACTAGCTCCCACCCATGTAATTGAGCATTGCGTGGCACATCCAACATACTGTTTTACTTTAGTCCATGACTCGCTTACCTTCAGGGTCATACGTCACATGAAAACCAAAATAATTCCAAACGCCAGATCTGAATGAGGGTGGGGAGGTCCACTTCTGTCTCGCTAGCTTGCCCTGCGCTCTTCCTTCTGACCATGCTGTCTGTGTTGAGTGCTCAGTGAATCTGCGTTCGACTACTCCGCCTAGGCTGCACTCTCGAGCCTAGGCGGAGTAGTCAAATGCAGATTCACTGAGCGCTCAACACAGACAGCATCGTCAGAAGGAAAGTTGATAAAATAAATTACAAATTTTGTATTGTTCTTTTTTTTTCTCCCCTTTGGTTTTCTTTCTTTCTCTCCCCCTCTTTCTTTCATTCTTTCCCCCTGTCCTATCCCACAGTCATGTCTGTCCCGTTTGCAACTGAAAATAAAATAAATTCATAATTATAATAAAGGTCAATCAAATGGACCAATATGATGATCCACTTAAAATAAATCCTCTTGGCATCTTTCTTGGCCTCAAGACAACAATTCTGATGGCTATAGATCCAAACGGGACACAAAAAAAAAAAAAAAAAAAAAAAATTGAAAAAAATTGTATTGTTCGATACATATGCGTACCGAACCGAAAGCACTGTATCGAACGGTTCAATATCGATACGAATATCGTTGCACCCCTAATATATATATATATGGCCAAGCTTGAAACCTGTATCCCCCGTAGCCGGTTACCAAGATTACGTGAAGTACCCTCAGAAGGTCTGCTAGATGATGTTAATGCAGCACTACGGACAATACCTACAACCACGATTACCGACACTAACAAGCTGATCTACAATACGGCAGCAGTGATCAGTGAGATGCTTGGCTACAAGTTGAACAGCGACAAGGGGCAGTACCCTCCATGGAGAAGGAGGCTAGAGGGCAAGATCAAAGTAGCACGGAGGGAGGTTAGCCAACTAACGGAGTTGCAGAAAGGTGCGACAAAGAAGGTGCATAAGAAATACAGCAAGCTGTCCATACCTGAGGCCTTGGAAACTGCCAAGCAAAGACTCACAGCCTTGGCCAGCCGCTTGAGGAGGTACACCAGAGAGATAGAAGGCAGGAGAATAAACCAGCTGTTTTCCACAGAACCAGCAAAGGTGTACTCTCAGTGGCAAGGGAACAATAAGAGAACAGCACCACCAAGGCTGGAGACGGAGCAATACTGGAAGAGCATATGGGAGAAGGACGCAACCCATAACGGCAATGCTCAGTGGCTAGTGGATCTGAGGGCAGACCACAGCGACCTCCCTGAACAGGGTCCAGTAACCATCACAGTGGCAGATATCCAAGAAAGGGTCTCCAGTATGAAGAGTTGGACAGCACCAGGCCCAGACATGGTTCACGCCTACTGGCTAAAGAAGCTGACTGCACTCCACGAGCGTCTGGCAGCACAAATGAACCAGCTGCTAGTTAACGAGAGACACCCGGAATGGCTAACCGAAGGTCGGACGGTCCTGATCCCCAAGGACCCCAAGAAGGGACCGGTCCCCTCCAACTACCGACCAATAACCTGCCTCAGTACTACATGGAAGCTCCTGTCAGGCATCATATCGGCTAAGATGAACAGGCACATGGGTCAATACATGAGCGGGACACAGAAAGGAATTGGCAAGAATACCAGAGGCGCAAAACACCAGCTACTGGTAGACAGAACAATCAGCCGAGACTGCAAGACCAGACTGACAAACCTGTGCACTGCCTGGATTGATTACAAGAAGGCCTATGACTCAATGCCCCACAGCTGGATGCTGGAATGCTTAGAATTGTACAAGATCAATGGGACCCTAAGAACCTTCATCAGGAACTCAATGGGGATGTGGCGTACAACACTAGAGGCCAACTCCAAGCCCATAGCACAAGTCACCATCAAGTGCGGGATCTACCAAGGAGATGCTCTGTCCCCACTGCTGTTCTGCATAGGCCTGAACCCCCTCAGTGAGATCATTAACAAGACTGGCTACGGATACCGACTACGGAACGGAGCAGTTGTCAGCCACCTCCTGTACATGGATGACATCAAGCTGTATGCCAAGAGTGAACGAGACATCGATTCACTGATCCACACTACCAGGCTATACAGCAATGACATCGGGATGTCGTTCGGACTGGAGAAGTGTAGTCGGATGGTAACAAAGAGAGCAGGGTGCAAGATGCTAGCAGGCAAGGCATACATGGAACGCCATAACCAAGTGGCCGGCATAGTGTACAGGAACATCTGTGCCGAGTATAACCTGGAAGTCCCGAGGTCAAAATGGGAGACGCCCCCAAGGGTGGTGGAGAATGACCGAGCTAAGATCCTGTGGGACTTCCAGATACAGACGGACAAAATTGTGGTGGCTAACCAACCGGACATAGTGGTGGTAGACAAACAGAAGAAGACGGCCGTAGTGATCGATGTAGCGGTTCCGAATGACAGCAATATCAGGAAGAAGGAACACGAGAAGCTGGAGAAATACCAAGGGCTCAGAGAAGAGCTCGAGAGGATGTGGAGGGTGAAGGTAACGGTGGTCCCCGTGGTAATCGGAGCACTAGGTGCGGTGACTCCCAAGCTAGGCGAGTGGCTCCAGCAGATCCCGGGAATAACATCGGAGATCTCTGTCCAGAAGAGCGCAGTCCTGGGAACAGCTAAGATACTGCGCAGGACCCTCAAGCTCCCAGGCCTCTGGTAGAGGACCCGAGCTTGAAGGATAAACCGCCCGCAGGGGCGAGCTGGGTGTTTTGTTTTTTTTTGTTTGTTTTTTATATATGGATTATTTATAGCTCCTAGTCATGATTAAAATGGTAACAACTGTAACATTTAACAAGTAGTCTGTACTCCAGGCTAGTTCATCTATTTTGTTTGTTTTTCTGCATCCACAGGATCGGAAATGCAGTGTTGAGAACAAGTATTTGCCCCCTTTCCCAAACCAAGTAGAAACAATTTTAAATGTTGATTTGTTTAATTAAAGGAAAAAAGGTGTCCTCACCTACCTGGCCCTATATAAAAATGTAACTGCCCCTAAACCTGATAAGTAGTTGTGCCACACTTGACAGCAGAAACTGCAATCAGGTGTTTGTGATAACAGGCAGTGAGACTTTCATGTTACTATGTTATGCTTTGCAAAACTTTTAATTCGTCTATGCTGTCGAGATGAACAGCCTGTTTAAGGTCACGCCAAAACATCTCGATGCAATTCAAGTCCAGCTGCTGGTGTGTTTTAGAGTGGTCCTGAAACAGGTCCTGAAGCAGCAGATCAGCCCCGGACCATCACACTACCACCTCCACGTTGGTGTGATGTTCTTTTTTATGAAATGCTGTTAGTTTTACACCACATGTAATGGGACGCAACAATTTTGGTCAGCAGTGGTTTTCCCCTTGGAACTCTGCCATGATGCCAGTCTCTTTCGTGTTGTTCTTGAATCATGAACTCTGACCTTAACTGAGACAAGTAAGTTCTGCAGTTCTTTAGTGACCTTCTGGATGACTCGTTGATGTGCTCTTGGAGTAACTTTGGTTGGCCGGCAATTTCCGGGAGGGTTCATCACTATTCTGTTTCCTCCATCGTGGATAATGGCTCTCACTGTGGTTCGCTGGAGTCCGAAAGCTTTAGAAATGACCGTGTAACCAGACTGATGGATGTTGATGCTGCTTCACTTTGTCAGACAGATTCTATTAAAGTGAACAATCAAGGGTGTGGCCAGTGAAATTACATCTTTATACATAATACATCTTTCCCACATAGTTTCGGAAAAGTTGGTCATATTTTCCCGTCATAGCTTTGTCTAATATTAAAGTTAGTTTGATCTGAAACCGGTCGCAGCAGATGGCCCCGCCCCTCCCTGAGCCTGGTTCTGCTGGAGGTTTCTTCCTGTTAAAAGAGAGTTTTTCCTTCCCACTGTCGCCAAAGTGCTGCTCATAGGGGGTCATATGATTGTTGGGTTTTTCTCTGTATGTATCATTGTAGGATCTACCCTACAGTATAAAGCACCTTGAGGTGACTGTTGTTGTGATTTGGTGCTGTATAAATAAAATTGAAACATGCAAAAAAGGATTGCATATGATGCAAATGATTACAGTGCATATGCATGCATTGCACTGTAATTTTTTCTGTTGCTGTTTCTTACGCTGACTTTTCAGTCTTCTGCAGTTTTCGATGTCATTTTTGTGTCTTTTTCCTACTTTTTAAAACTCTGTAGGGTTTAGTGAATGAAAGACGGAGCAGCTTTATGCCAGGAGTGTCGAGCAGGAGCTCTGTGTAGCGAGCTCTCATCTGCTAGGTTCTGCTCTGCTGTGCTCCCTGCATTTCCTGCTGACTGACTGATATGAAGCTTAGTTGCCAGGGCTTAAATAGCAGCTGTACGCGTCCAGCTGCTCCCTGCCACGCTCCACTTCTCCCCAGATGGCTCCAAGACATTCCAGCAGCCCTCCGGAGGAGCGCTCATGAGGAAAGTGTTATGGAGTGGCTCTCTGAAACACCAGGGAGCTTCCCTCACTGCACCCCAGCCACCCTCCTCCTCCTTCAACCCCTGGGCCAAACGCCCAAATCAGGGGAGGGCTGCAGCCTCGTTTGCCAATTTACCAACAGGAGGCAGCACAGATGGTGGTGTCTGCAGCGTAGGCCAGTGTGCAGCAGGGCCTAGGGTGGGATGGGGAGCTCTTGGAAGGAGCACAAACCATACATGGCCTGGGATGCTACTGATATCCCCCAGGAAGAGCTCACACTGGCTCTCAGCAGATGACCAGCAGAAGCCCAGCAGCTCTGCTCGGCTCTGAGCGGTTCCAGTGGAAAGTTTTTCTTTATTGACTCGTTCATCTTCGATAAGCCAGTGCTGCTAATTCCACAGGGAGTGTAGTCATTGTATGTGGTAATTTTCCTTGAACGTTCACTCTTAATATATGATGCTGAGTGCAGAGCTGCGGGGCAACAGTCTCTGACCTTGGCTTTGTGTGTAAGTGATGAATGGTCCATCAGCTTCACACCGCTGAAACAAACCTCAGGGGTCACTTCAACCGTGGCATTTGTTTAAAGGCACCCGGAGGGAATTTGACCAATAATGGTGCTGGGATGTGTTGAAAGGCAAAGGAAAAAAGTCTTTAATAGAGATAATAGAGATAGCTTGTCTAAATATTTTATGTCCTTATTCTGGTGGGAAGCATTGAAGTTTTACTGTCACGGTTTCGTGTTACACAACAGGTGGATTATATTTTACACTAGTTATAGGATGAAGATCCATTTTTAAACTCCTTGATTTTCCTCTCTGTTACTGACTTGTTTCTATTCCTCGTTACTTTCTTACTCCCCGTGGCCAGAACAAAGGGGAGGGGGTATACTTCAGGGATGGATGGCGTTGCTGACCTCACTGTTATCCTTGTTGTGACAGGAAACATACATCACAGTAGGGCCACTAATGTGAAACACATTGTGCCACAACTTGATCAAAGCCAGACATCCTGGACAACAAAGTGCCCTGTAATGACATATTTTGACCATATAATTGGAGAGTAATTACAGCTGACAAAATACTCAGTTTTTTTGTTTTTCTCCCCTCTGCAGTGTCTGTGGATTGTAAGAAAGCCCCACTGAGGCCTGTCATAAACTATATGTTGGATATTGTGCTGAGCAAGCTTGAAGCTTGGGGAGTGTGGGTGAGGGTAGGTCAGTTTGTATTGGAACCTGGTTGCTTATTCAGAGACGCTAATTACAGAGCTCAAACCGGTGGCTTAGAAAAACACCGGTGGTCCTCGTGACAGCTGACCCTTACTCACTGACACGACACCAGGTACCCAAAAAGCTCTGCGCTCCACTCTTTTGACTCGAGATGGATGGAGTCTATTTCACTCTGACGCAGTCGCGTTGTGATGATTAGCCTCATAAGTTCTCATTATTTCCCCCAGATGGATGGTTGGGGGCTGACCCTGAAAGAAATCTGCAGACCAAGAATACTGTGTTGGAAAAAAAAGATTAAAATTGTCGTGGTGGTTCCAGATTGCTGAGCAAACCTGGGCCGTCTTTCATTAAGTTCTTCTGTAAGTGTGACGCACAATCCCAGCTGTCATGTTGTAATAATGTTGTGTAATCCAGCCTGGTGACAGAAACTGGGATTATTTTTAAAAGGTAGAATTACAGCCTGGGAAACATCAGCTAATTTGAAATTTTAGTTGTAATTATGTCAACGAGATGCTGTGGCGGGTGCTGTTGTTTTAGTCTGAACCTGCATTTGTCAGGAAATGAAATGAGGCCGTGACCGGCTCGAACCGCAGCCATAATGATGTTGTACCGGTGCTGTGGGAGCTGCTGGATGTCAGGTGGCTGTCCTTAGGCTTTGGGGCTGCTATCGTGCTCTACCATTTAGCATGCTAATTAATCCCAACCAAAGGACCATGTCAGTCACCCCGCACCCCGCCAGGGATGCTCCCACTGGGCTCATCCTGCTTTAATTGAGCACGTTTTTCAGGAGCCCGCTGTCTGTGGGATTACATTAGATCCCTCTAATTCACCCAGCCTGCCACCAGCATGGGCGACGTGAGCGAGAGAGAGGGAGGGAGCGAGACGCGGGGCTGGGAAATGTATAAATAAAGCACACAAACAAACAAACACAAAAACAGACAGAGTGTTTATTAACACCCCTGGGATGAAAAAGGAGGTGAGTGCAGGAAATCATTAGCGCAGGAGAGTCAAACTAGGCTCGTTTGATCTCGCTGATGGAGGAGCAAATGTAATTTAGCGTGCTGCGAGTAATTTGTTTTAGCAGTTAGCATGGGTTCCTTTTAATTTCATTTTGCCTTGCATCAGTCTTTCAAATTAAATATTTTTATTTTGTACAAAGCGCATCTTTGTGAGCCTCGCGGCTCAAAGACCAGCCCTCAACAACAACTAATGTTTATTCATCTTTGCTTGTTTGCATGTGTGGTAGACAGATTCCTGACAGGAGCGTGCAGTGTCTGCTTTTATTTGAGTACTTTCTGTATAATGAGGTGACTCAGATGTACACTGTGACAGCTAGCAAATCATAGTAGAGGAAAAACAAAGTGTTTTTGTCACTGCGGCTCTAATTATTTGGAAGACGGTGCTGAAGCAGCTGCATCTGTTAGAACGTCTCACCTTCTGTCCTTGTTTTACTGAATATTGTCAACTGTGCAGTCTGTTTGTCATAGTAAGACAACCAGTTTCATACTCAAGTAACTAGATTTCACCCAAAGAATTACTTCCAAAATTCACAAAATTATCATAGTTGAGCTAAATAACCTTTAGTAGGTGTTGTGTCTCATTACGTCACGCGAGTTCGTGGATTTATTTTTCCCTGTTTTATGTAGGGTGGCACAGTGGAGCAGTGGTTAGCACTGTTGCCTCGCGCAAAGGAGGTCCTGTGTTTGAATCCACCATCTGGGCCTTCCTGTGTGGAGTTTGGGCTGTGGGAGGAGCCACGCAGACACAAAGGGGTGGAGTCAGAGGGGTTCGGTTAACTGGAGATTTTAAATTAGTCGTCCAGTCATTCCAGGGCGTACCCTGACTTGGAAAAATGGAAGAAGATGGATGGATGTTTTATTCACTGATGGAGGAGAACCTGCTGGTGCAAATAGCAAATATGTAAATATCAGGCATGGATGCTGCTGCCATTCGTGACAGGGCCAGCTACTCTTAGCTGAGGTGTATGGAGAAGAGGGCGGAGTCTTATCAGCGGGAGACGCAACTTATCTGTTCACGCTGCGTGTAGCCTGAGCACCAGCAGCTGTAATGTGAGATGCTCCTCCTTTGCTAACAGGAGGAGGAACAACCAGTTTGTGAGTGCATGCTAAACAAGTCTAATGTTTAAGAAAGTCCTGCTTGTAAACCTGTAATAATAACCAATAACAATGCTGCGTTCTTGTTCTATATTACTGGGAAGCAGAAAAGGATCGTTGTCTAAATAAAAACCCTCCGTGATCCTCAGACATGTCAGCATCTTGTACACGATTTCAGTCCATTCCAAAGCGCTGCTTTCCTGGCTGCCATTACACACTGATAAACAATGTGTGCTCTAATGTGAGAGCACAGGGAAGTCGGCGTATCTCAGCTGTGTACCTGGCAGAGCCTGCAGGGGTTGTTAGCACTGACAGCGCCGGTATATGAATGAGACTTCCAGGCAGATTGTTGGCAGAGTTAGCCAGTTTTTCTCAGACGGGTGTCAGCTGGCTGCAGCTCTCACAGCCTTCTCTTCCTCCACCTCCTCCTCCGCCACCACCTTGCTCTCCTTCCCATCATGGCAGAAGCAGAAAAAGAGCTTTATGAAGCCCTATAATGATACGTGGCAAATGTGCAGCACTGGGGTGATTGTTAACAGCGGCAGCTGCACAGACAGCCTGGATGATGGAAAATCAGTGGGACCTCATTTTGGTTTGCCAGTATGAATATTAATGGCTCGTTTCCAGGCCATGGCTAATGATGAGGAAAATTCCCTAATAAAAACTTGATGTGATGGGCAACGACCCACGGGGTCACTGGAGACAGTCAAAGTTAATAGTGTGCCATCAGGTGTGAGGAGTTAAGTGATTAGAGGCACAGAACCTAATCCTGATGTTTTTCTCCCCCCTTAGCGATGAGTCAGTGTGAGAGGAGGGAGGGGAGGGGCTGAAAGTGGGAGGTTAGGGGAGCAGATGAGGTTTATATCTCTCGCCTGCAGAAGGTTGCAGCTCGTACACAGCGCGCTTGCGAGTGCGTTAAACTGCAAATGTTGCAGGTAATTCTGTATTATGGCTCCATTTTGCACGATTAATATTAGCAGTTGTGTTATTTCATAAGGGATCGTGTGAAAATTAGTGATGCCGGCAGCATGAGATGTGCTCATTGCAGTGCAGTTCTTTCTAAAAGCTGGTCATAGAATCTGTGCCATTCTTTACGGCGTAGCCTTCTTCAGTGCAGTCACTACATGTGCTCTGACACCAGGGTGGTTCGGTGATGCTCAGGGCTTCACTGATTCTAAGAACATCTGCCTGCTCAGCCTCATGTGCTCAGCTGCGGGTCCACTTCTTCATCTGGGAAATTCTTCTTCTTGTGTGCGTGACCAGATTGCTGTAACGAGGATGCCAAATCATATCACTATTAATGTCGAGCATGAGGGGGGTAATTAAAATGCACACCGAGCGGACTCATCTCGTGGGAGTCGCCATAACCACGCAAACAATGCAATTTGATGTATGTAATTATCTCAGAACCCTTCTATTAATCTTTGATTAATTCAGCATCTGCTTTGAGCCTCGGGCCTCTGTTGGCTTATATAAACAGAGCCGGGCTGAATGAAGGTCCGTGTAGGGCTGCGTTTTAGGCTTTTATCACATAACCCCAAATGCTGTGCAGAGCCTGGAGAAACGCGCTGATATGACTTAAAAAACGTTGAGACGCTGAGAACGTGGCACCTCTGTTCCTTCTTCCTACCCCGGTCCTTTTGTCAGGTGGTGTTGTGAGCGTGTTTGGTGGGTGGATGGGACTGATCAACAGAGAGCTTCACCCTGCTAAGCATCACTTCAGCCCCGCGGTGCCTCCTCTCCAGTAGAGTTAAATGTCCTACCTTCGTCCACACTAAAAAGGGAAGTAATATACACATGTAGCGCTTGTACGCCTTCAGAGGAAATCTTATCATCCAGGCAGCCGTCTCAGTCCGATTTGACATTATTGGTGATCAGGATGTAAAGGAAAAGAGATCTAACGACGAGGAAATGATAAGAATTTGATATTTTAAAACGAGAGAGAGTCGTCAGATGTTGAAAATTCTCTCAGATATTCTTTCCATACATTTGGGAACGGCCCAGATAAATAAAAAATAAAAAGACTGTGGTGCTGAATATTGAAAGCAAAGATCAGAGGCTGTAATGTTGTTGTTACTTTGTGGAAAGCTTCATTTTTCTGGCCTCCCTCCTTCCTTTATCTCGTCTGTCCTCCTGACTAGAAACTGGAGTTTGCGGTCGCACTGAATATCTTCTGGATGAAGTTTTACATTTGAAGGGAAATTGCGTTCAGATGTTGGCCTGCTGCATTTGGCCAGCGTTGCACATGTGGATCAGACCTGCTTATATTAGTCCAGACAGAAATCTGGTCCTCCCTGACGAAGTATTCTTGGCTCCTAGAAGAAGAACTTTCCTTATGTGACTGTATAGACAGTCTGAAACACTCAGGCTGTGCCTGTGATTTCTTTTGGGACTTTCCTTTCCCGTCGTACGTTCATGTTGCAGTTCGGCATCAAGCAGATGCTGCAGAAACAATTTCGTCGCCACAGAACGCGGCTTCTTTAAATGAGCCGTCCCAGCGAGGCGAGTTTTGTTAATCTTTCTTCCACTCCCTGAACTTATAGGTGTCCTTTATAGGCAACCTGTAATAACTAATGTGTGTCGGGCGGCTAAAGTAAAGTAATCCCAGAGTTTATCTGAGGTTCACGTGGGTGTGAAGTCCCTTGAGCACGATGCGGGTCCGGATGCGTATATGTTGCGTCCTTTCGGGGCTCATTACTGTGAGTCAGTCTGTTGTGTAACATTGGATATCACGGAGGAAAGGTGGCTTTTCACAGATGTTCATCAAAACTGAATCAGCTTTCTGTGAGCAAAGTGTTCTTGTCAACCTTGATCATTTTGTGTTTATTTAAAAGCTGAAAATGTAACTACGTCAGTTTGTTTTTTGCCTTTTTTTTAAGTCTCATTTTCTAGTTTTGTTTGCCAAAGTAGCTGCTGTGTAGCAAAACCTGAGCTCATCAGTCGCCTCTAGCTCATCTCTGTTTGTTGTTCCTCAATTCACAGTGGCGGGACTGGCAGACTTAGTAATGTGTGGGTGCAAAAGCGAAAGGGAGTAAGAGAAAGAGAGATAAATATGGGAGGTGTGAGTGGGGGATTGGAGAATATGCATGGCACAGATCCGCATTTTACCATCCCGGTCTTTCTCTATTCCCAGTGAATAATGTGGCACAGCCCCTACCCAGCAGTAGGCCAGGCACGCCGCCATATCAAGCTGCGGTGGAGGATGAGGTGTCCAGCTTGCCGAGTCTGGGCTCAGACGCATTCTAGCCCCAGAAGTCATCCCACCCCCATCCCCGACCTGCAGAGAAGAGCACTGGGCTCCAAGATGGCAATCAAGGCTTGATTTGCCAACACATTTCCAATGATTAAAATGTAATTAGCACAAGCGAGCACCTCCTCCCCAGCTAATTTCCACGCACGCTGTGACAGGCAGGCGGTCTGAGGCATCCAGGCCCCAGCAGCAGATGGAGGAGGATGCACCGGGAAGGGAGAAAACCATTTTGCCATGTGACTGTTTGCATCACAAAACCATCAGGACATGCAGCTATATCAGGAAGGAGCCGCTAGGAGGAGGGATTGAGGAGCCCTCGACGACAGCACATCACATTGGCAGTGTCAGAGCTGACCCTGGCAATGGCTGCCATCCTTCACGCTGTCTTTCCAGCTCCCAGGCTTGCAGGCAGGTTGGCGTCCTCCCTGGGCTTTAACCCCTTCAGCGCTGCTGCAGGACATCCAGTGTCGGTTTGATAAACAGGCACCTTCCTCTGTGCACTAGTGTGCTTTAATGAAGACCATATCAATGATAATTAATTCCAAGGGCACGGGCAGAGGTTAATACTGATGGCAGTTTTTCAAGCATAACCCGAGGCTAACTTCACGCAGAGAGCGCTGTTCAACTTGCAGCAACATAGACAGCCAATCAGGAATTACAAGAACATGCTAAACACACTCTGCTGGACCTTTATTGTTGTCATGTTATTTTTTTCTTGATTGCGCCAACATCTGTTAGTATTTGTGGACCAGTGGATATCCAGAAGGTTATGCTGGAAAAGAGATCATGGCATACTTGCTTTGCACGCAAACATGTGTGATGTGGTTACCTCTGCAGACTTTTTCGCTGTGGGTAGCTCTGGCAGGAGACGTTGCCGTGCCCTGCTGTTACAGACGATAGCACGGCTGCGTCGTTTAGCATTCGGCCCGTGGCTCCTTCTGTTCCCCTTCTACTGGGCCAGTATTGCTCTCAGCTGGAGAGGATTTAGGACAAGAATAATTTACTTCTACTTTCAGACCAATATAAACAAAAGGCTCAATGCTTGGACAGAGTGTAGGGAAATTTGTAAGAGCACTCAGCCAAGAGAGAGGCCCGGGTGAGAGCAGAGCGGCAATCAGAAGTGGTCCGGATACAGGCCAACATCAACAGCTCTTAGAGCTGAAGCTAATGTTTGACATTCCTGTGTTACTTAAACTAAACACTGGGGTCTAGCTGTACAGTATAATGCAGGTCCTGTGTAAATGGCACCGGGCCTGGTAGACTATCACTTTCCTTTGCCAGCCCTCTCCCAGGACTAATGGTTTCCTTACTGTACATTACTGTTGCTTTAAATAAGACTTTCTACCTCGGCCTGTCAGTGATCTCAGTGGCACCACTTTTGTTGTTTTTTCTCTGTTCGGTACAATAGATTCGTTTTAAACGCCTGACACATGTCTTTTCAGTCGCCGCGGCGTCCCAGGATTGCTCTAAAGTGTTTTTGACGTGGTTAATCATAGCTGCGGGTTTTTGTTTTTTTCATGCTCGCATGTCAGCAGCTGTTGTATCACACAGAGCTGTAGCTCGTGCTGACCTGTAAAAACAATGCTCAGTCTTAATGATGAGGTGTACCGATGTTTCCTGACACTTCCAGCTGTGAAGTGCAGACCTCGGCTCCTGATCAGGTACTCAGACTTTTCCCCACCTCGGGTTGTGCATGAAGCGAAACATTCGTTCACTATGATCACTTCTCAGTGAGTGACAGCTCTGCCTCAAACCTGTTTTTTATCCTTCTCGAGATATTATTATTTACTACTTCCTGCCCGAGCTCGAACACAGAGTTCACGGGAGCTTTGGCGTCGTGGACGTTCAGATCGCCTGCTCTCGGCTGTCAGGCCTGATCTTAGGCTTTTTTACTTTGCTCATTATAAAGGCATTTCCATTTTATTAAGTTTTCCACCCCCCACCCTTTGTCGCTTTGGGAAATTTGCATACCTCTATTCCAAGGGGGGGAAAGTAATGACAGCAATTTCTTTTCTTTTCTCTCCCCCACTAGCCGTGTGAGTGCTTCGTTTAGCGGCACCTGCGAAAGCGACAGGCTCGGGGATGAGAAGTGAAAGAGAGCAGTTGATTAAATCATCATCAAGTCGCAGCACAGAAAGTCAATTCTGCTTGCCGTCTACAATGATATCCCTTTATCTTAAAGTAATGAGCTATGGCACTTTTGCATCGGGTAATACGATGAGTTCCATTAGCATGTTCCATTTGCTTCACAAGCAAGGGCAAGTCATTCCAGCCGGCTTCTATCTTGGCAATCAAAGCAATTGGCTGCACAGCCGAGGAGCGGGGGAAGCAGGGAGAGCAAAATAAGAACAAAAAGGGAACACGGGGAAGAAAGGCTAGACTCCTTTTTTTCGTGGATCACAACACAATGCAGAAAACTGAAATTATGTCAATTATTTGAACCCCTCGCTTGCTTGCGTCGTGCACAGAGAAGCGGCTAATGAGTGCTCGGTCGCGTCGCTGTTGCTACATTCTCAAAAGCCTGAACGCCGTTGATCTCGTCTGCGGCGTTAGTCTGTGTGGGAGGCCACGAGAGAGCGATGCAGGCAGACACGCCTATTTACTCAGGAGCTGGAAGAGATGCATAAATGCACGCAGTTTGGAGCTTTTAATATTACACAGACACCCGCGCGTGATCGTGATCTACCGTCGTCTGTCGTTATCTTTATTTGTTATCAGGGCTCCTGCGCGCTGTCTTAAAACGGGGTTGGAATGTATGGCGGAGAAGGAGTGAGAGCGAAATGGAGCAGGGAACGTCTGAGGAGTGTTTGCCCAGTGCGTTTATTGCCTCTGCATAATTTATGAGCTGCTGGAGCTGACCATCATGGCAGTGTGCCGCAGGCAGCCCCTTGGGCTGTGCGGGACAGGCCTGTAAATTGGATGCTATGCTCCTGCTGAGCTCGCAAGCCCCCTTTTTACCATCCAGCCCGAGAAGCAGATCAGCCACAAACCCAGCCAGCTACCTTTGAGCTCTGCAGGGCCCAGATCAGCAAAAAAAAAAAATAAGAGCACGAGATGGAAGGAAGAAATGACACGGCCTTCTGTCGCTCACTCCGTGGGCCGTCAATCATCCCCCCCCTTCACTCCTGCCATACTTTAATCGTCACCCACCAACCCCTCCTCGCGCTCCTGCCCACACGCTGTACCAGCCCCTGCCCGTATTCCCCCCCAGTGCCTTTTTCATTACTGACTCCAGTGCTTCCCTGCACCTCAGCCATATGCACAACTACGAGGGCCGCCATTCACCCAGCATCACGCTAATTAGTTGATAAAGAATTAAGTGGACCTTGAAATTGAAATTGGAACAAAAAATTGAAATCTAGCCCCCTTTTTCCTCCCACCATTACCAAGTTCCCTTCCTCCTCGTGTCAATCTGCCATCCCCAGCCTGAAGCAGCAACAACATCATGCTATTAGAATTCCAGTGGCGATTAGAGTTCGGAGATTCCAGCACTGTCTGAATTTTACATGGTGCCCAGTGTTAACAAGGGCACGGGCGCTCATGAGAAATTCACTTTATTTCACATTCTGCTGCTTGGATCAGCTAATGAACTGATCTGATGATATCCAGGTCCAGAATACAAGTTATGTGATAAATTTGTCATTAAAAAGTTGATAAGATGAATGAGATTATGGTGACCACACGCACTGGGATTGAATGCAAACTGTTTAAAACCCCACAAACTGGACATCTTATTCCTAATTTGAGCTTTCTCTTTCCTTCTCTCGCAGTGCGACACTGAGAGTGACCAGGACGACAAGGTAAGACTTTCACATTGGGCTGAATGTGCTTGAATCCCTTCGAGCGTCTTTTATCAGTGTTTTAAAAAGATCCAAATGTTACTTTAAGACTGAGAATTGAATGTAATTAGAATTAAACATCCTGTTAATAAGTATGACAAAACCTTAATTAGTTGCGCATTAATTATGAATGACTTAATGATGTGCAAAATCTAAATTGAACTGTTCTGGCTTTTTAGGATTTCAATGACATTTAAATGAGACTGCTCCGGCAGCCAGGCTTTCTGTTACTTAAAGCACAGACGAGCGTGTCTGCAGCACGGCGTCTATTTCTGTATCTATCCATCCACCTATATGCTGGTGTCTGCCCGTCTGTTTCTGTGACGCGCTCTTTTTGCTCCTGCATTTGTCTTCACTGTAGTTCTGTTTCTGTAATCCCAGCAAAACCACCTCCTGCCAGGATCTATAGCGTCTTCCTGTGTTGGAGCTTCATTGCGTCAGTTTTGGCACTTTTGTTGCAGTTACATTGTTACAGCAGCAACGAAACACACAGCAGTGATTAGCAGCAAACAGGCTCTACAGATTTAACAAAGTCCGGAAGTGTTTCAGGGAAAAAGCCAAAATAATGTGAGTTATGTGAATATCATGGACTTCAACAGGTTATAGAACATAAGTCATGGGCCATGGTGGAAAAGCTGATGATGCTGAGTTGTGTACAACCTCAGTTTTTCTTAAATGTATTCATTTGCTTTAATTATTTTTTACTTTAGTGGTTTTTGGGTTAAATTAAACTGACTGTACTGGGAAAATACACAATTACAAGGTTGCAAAAACTATAAACTGTAGTGCTAAATGACTCCAGATGCAGGAATAGCAACTTTTCATATACATTTTTTCTCCTGGGAGAAAAAGTGATTAAGCTTTGGTGTTCTCGTGTCCTAGAGCAAGTACTGGGCATCCTGTAATTTCAGAGAAGAAAAGAAATCATAACAGATGTTGGCAAACGTTTAAAGGTTACACAAGTAAAGAAGCTAATGTGCCCGTTTATGGCTGTAAGTAAGAATATAGTGGCGTTGTTTTGAGGTCAATGATGTCCATCAGATCAGTTACACGTGGAGTTCTTGGCCCCGTCCAAAGAGGTGCTGCGAGCTTCTTAACCTATTTTGCAAACAAACGCTGAAAAGCAGCTTTTCAACATCCAGAGAGAAGAAGAAGAAGAAGCCTAAAAGGAGTCATCATCAGTGTCAGAACCTGAGGAATCAAATGAACGGCATCCAGAGGTTTGTATGCTTGAAGTGACTTTGTACCCAGACACCATAGACATGATATGAGTTTATGAGTATGTGGTTGGAATGAGATTCAGATCTGATTCAGTGGTAGAGCTTCTGCTCTCTGTGTGAGGTCCGAAAGCTAAAGGTGACTGAGCGGGAGGACATTTTTGTTGGTTAGAAGGTAAAGGACCTCCGAGGAAATGCATCATCCTCTCAGCTGTGTAAGGGGCGGGTACGAGAGGCTCGCGCTCTGTCTTTAAAATGTCCCCGAGGTGAGCTCGAGTCACGGCGATTACTTTTGGAGCGCTCTGAGGAGCCACGATCGAATCCTCAAACGAGACGCTGGACATCGTTGCGTAAACGTGCATCGCCCGTGCAGCGTTTCGTCTTCTGGGTTCTTGTTTTTCTTTCATGTGGTGATGCAATGATGAGGATGGTCACGGTTGGGTAAAATAAAAGCACCTGTAAGCGTTTAAACGTTTGTTGCTATTCTGGTTGTAAAGCACTTTAAAATCCAGGTCTCAGTTTGAGCGTACTTTAGATTGTAAAAGCAGCCATATTAGCCACTGAATTCTAACCAGAGAGCTAGATGTGCTCTAATGATTTAGTAATGCCATTTGCTTGTAGTGTTTAGACTCTGCAGCAAATTGAGTCATTACTCAGTGTTGTCGATTTAAATTGCTCTTGTCTCGGTGGCAATTCCTTCTTGTTTCAGGAAGAGAGCGAGAGCACGGTAATCCCCCCAGTGACTGTATTAATTCACCCTGGCTCACGTTACGCTCCTGATGAACAGCACCGACTACACCTTCCTGTCATTGATTAATTGTGTGTTAAAGTAACAGAGGAGTGAATTAGTAAACGGGGACCCCTATGACAGGGCTGACTCACGCGTTCTTCCTCAACGTAAGGAGTAATTGGAGCTCCCACTCAACGGCCCTCCTTAGTCCACGTCACCTGCCACTATCTGCTCCTGCCAGGAGCCTCGCACGCTACGCCCAGTGCCGCTGCTGTCATTTGCATTCTGTGAGCGTGGCGGCAGAGCAGAGTCATTTTAATGGGTCAAATGTATTCAGATGAGGACAAACGTGGCTTATTTCGTTTCCCTTCAAAAGCAGGAAATGGAAAAAGTGTTCCCAGGAGAAATCATGTTCTGCCTGGCGTAGAAGGCCTCTGCCGTGGAGCTGCCGGGCTCTGATAAGAGACAGCTCTCCGTGTGCACGCGATCCCGTGTCGCTGTGCGAGTGTGTTTCTGCGTGTGCTGGAAACTGTCAGAGCATTTGCTCATTACAAAGTGACCCGTAGGACGGGGCCTTCTGCAGCGTGACATGTTAATGGCATGCTGGGAGACAGGTAGGAGGACGCCTATCAGCAGTCACTCGCCGCACAACACTGGTATTATTAGCCCTGTATTCGTACTGTTAGCATCTCTTTCCCAGCAGCCAGTGTGCATGAAACTGTCCCTTCATGGGGGACAGTTTTTGGGGGGCTGAAACTATGCGTGGGGGGAAGTGAGCCGTTCTTCCTGAATAATGATCTTGTTTACCGTCTGTCATGGCTCGGCTCCTCCTTTGCTCCAAGGTGCAGAATCGAGGTGTCCAAACAGGATCAGGCGGTCACACGGGCCTGGACTCGTGCAGAACAGCTCATTTCCACTTCGCTGAGCTCTGTAGCATCAGGTATCGCTCATCCTCCAAAGGTCCATAAGCAGTGAAGTCTTTTAGGAGCCTCTGACAGGTCCACACACTTTAAATATATTAATAATAATGTGGATTTTTTATCAGTGTAAGTGCAGCCTGCCTCATTTATTTTCAAACGGAAACATTCCCTCAACGTTTAATTAGCAGTGGTAGATTTCTCCACCTCGTCTTGGATCTTTGTAATATAGTCGAGAGGCTCCGGCTCTGTCTGGACTCACGAATGCTTAAGTGATTTTTTTCCTTCTTCCTAAGTGGCACCTTGAAACTGCCCGTCAAACATTTTCGCACCGATGTGCGCTAATGCTCAAGTGCTCCTGTTCCCCAATCATGCACTTAGGCCCTCAGCGAAGACAATGAGTCTATACTGTAATCTGCACAACTTTATCACCACGCAGCTTTTATTCCTCTTGCCTCCGGCCTTTTTTATAGACCACACCTTCCTAAGTGTTATTTACTCGCTCTATCAGTAGCCACAAGCTGTAAATGCCATTCTGAAAATGTTCTGCGTCTTATTAACGGCCGCGCAGCAGAGTGCTGTAATTCGCTGTGCTTTGCTCTTATTGGAGGCAAGGGATCCAAGCAGGAACCTGTTTGTCCTTGACATAAAATAAAGATCTGAACCAGTAATATATTTGCTGTTTCTCCTCCTTTATTGTTTTGCTGTGTTTGCCCTCGGGCAATTATAGCAGAAGAGTCGTGTTTCTCAATCACTCAGCAGCACTGTACATAAAACCGTTTTATATCTTCCATCCCCCCACGCAGCCTCACCCCAAACCCTTCCTCTTCCGCCGCAGTGGGAAGGATGAGTAATAAAAAGGAGAGAGCAACTTGTCAGCGTTAAAAGATTATGTGTTTTGCCCCCTCCAAAGGAAGAGAGTAGTGTTTACAGGCTTGAGTGGGTGCTCGCTAGGCCGAGGCTGAGGCTGATTGCACTAGAGTACCCTGTCAGCCAGTGATTTGTCATGTACTTTATCATCCTTGTCACTCTGCAGAGCGTTGTCATAGGTAACATTCCCGCCTGCCCCCTCCCCGCTCTGTGCTTTGTACCCAGTCAGTGTAGGAAATTTGTATTTACTTTGGGGGAGTGTAATTTGTTCCTCATGGATAATATGACCCTTAGCGGAGCCGGATCACGGGTTAGTTGAAGTGATATTTTCCGGTAATGGTAGTCGTACATCATGGCTGTCAGGCCGGGTTAGGAGGCGAGCACATTACAGCTCCATTTTAGCACTGCAGGCATCTGGGATTATTTTCCATAACCAAGTATGACATGACTGCTCTGCGGAGTGCATTAAATTTTTACTAGCTTTTTTCCCTCCCCCGGCAACTTCTGTGGCTTTTCCCCCCGCTCTGGGTCTCGGGGCTGCCACGGTGATGGATACCCTCCAAGTCCCAGCAGCACTGGCCAAGGTTAGCGGGTGTCACAGACCTACACCGCTCCCCTCCATCCAATAACCGGCAAATCCCTGCTCCCACCGAGGGGTGCGCACCGCCCACCGCTCTGTGTTGCAGCAAACCGAGGGCCTCCGCTCACCGCCGCAAAAGCACAATAGGATTATTCTGCTTTTACACTTCAGTTATCAAGTTTGTGTGAATGTGCAAATACAAGTTTAGCAGTTTTCACCAAAAGGAGCAGCAACAAAAGACAGACGGAGGTTTGGACAGCATCCTTGAGCGGATCGTGTTTGCGCGCGGCGGCTGCTCTCCAGAGCTTCTGATGGCTTTTCTGTTCTTTGCTCCGCTAATTTTGATTCCGCTCTCCTTGGCAGCAAGGTCAGCAGTGTAAATGCCACCTCTTGCCATTGACAAATGGTCACCCCCCTGTCTGATAATCACTGAGGTCTCAGAGGTGGACGAGCAGGCGGAGCTCATTAGGGCGCCACAGATGAGAAATTAATGTGGAGATTCCAGGCCTGGCAGAAAGCCGCAATGATGGGCCTCGGGTGGGGGGGTGGAGGAGGTGGCGGTGTGTGCTGGGGGCTGGATGGATGGACCCTGTCTAATGGATGACCAGGTCAGCAGGCAGCATCACTCCCTAGACACACATACGCACACGCCGTCCCACCCGCTACCT
Source organism: Aulonocara sp. 'chitande type north' Nkhata Bay (assembly GCF_057382095.1). Lineage (NCBI taxonomy): Eukaryota > Metazoa > Chordata > Actinopteri > Cichliformes > Cichlidae > Aulonocara > Aulonocara sp. 'chitande type north' Nkhata Bay. Next base: position 2,112,707 of record NC_141353.1, read on the forward strand.
CCCCTCCTCTTAGCGCCTGTCACCTCACCCACCCCGCCCACAGCTAGTTCTGATGGACTTTACACTCCACGATTTAGCGTCGCTATGCACGTGCTAAACGTGCTAAACATTTCTTTTGTCGACATGTTTTTCCTGCTGTGTAATGTCCCTCTTACCTTATTTTCTGTAACACATTTTTGTAAATGAGACAAATCTAGAACGTAGAGAAACGAGCCGGCGCTAATGTTATTAATGGAGCACAGCCAGTGAGACTTACAGAGCTGTGATAGTGAACTGAGAGTCAGCAGTATGGCTAGCCTCTGGGGTTCGCCCCCCCTTCATTCTCCTTTACAGTCACTGTGACCCATTTACAGTAGCTCCACATCCTCCTCATTGTCCCAGCAGGTAAATCCTCATTCTGTCACAGCGTCATCTCCTGCTAGCATTCACAGCCTCTGAGGTGGACAGGATCAGCACGTCATTAATGTTGGGATCTGTGAAAGCCAATTTTTACATCATTGTAAGTGTGTAGCTTTGCAACCTTTAGAGTCAGAGCACAGAGTACGAGCTGGAAATGTTTTTCGTTTGTCAGAAGCTTTTAAAGTCCACAATTCAAAGTAGTTCCCCTGAAAGCTTCCAGCTTATTCAGGAGAAAAATGATCTAAACCTACGTGGCTGCATCGCCGTTGCCTTTTCGATTGCCTCCCGATGCTTTGTGATTGCTAATAGTGTGTCGGTTTTGGTGTCGAAACACAGAACTGTAGATGGTTTGACTCTTACCTTGAGATGCGATATTATACAAGCCCTAATGTGTGTTACACTTGCCTCTAGAGTGCTCAACCTCCCCATTCATTTATGGCCAACAATAAAATGTAATAATGCACACGTTTGAATAGGACAAGGTTGCCAAGTCCTTGAAATTGAATGGGGGAAAAACAGTCACAGAATCATGTTTCTAAGGCAATGATTCAATTCCCAGTGCAAGCTGAGAACACAGGGGATGGAAAATAATTCTATCAGCAACAAAAACCATAAATATGCTGTTTGACTGAGATGTTTACTCCTGTGGAAAGAAAAAGCCATTTCCATCTTTCCTGACCTGGAAAAGAAAAATCTCTCAGGCAAATTGTGTCCATATATCAAAGACTTTATGAGATTGTCCTCATACAAAGAGGCTTTAGAGTGGAAACACAACCCCAGTTAAAGAAATATCAAGTCCAGTCTATATTTAAGGATAAGCATAATGAGGCGCTTATTTCCCACTGTTTCGCTTTTGCACACATGATATAACAGAGAGATTCTTTATCAGCAGAGTAGAGAAGGCGTATTATTCTTGGTAAATGATTGAACTGCTTTTATAACCATCTGTTAAACCCCTCATTAGCTCTCCCCATATTTCTAATAGTTGCACTAATGTTGTTTAAGCAGCGTTATTAAAACTGGCCTGAGCTCCGAGTTAAAAATAGCCAAACACGTCGAGTCAAACTCAATTACATACATTTTTAACATCATTGACCTTCCCAATTACAAACCTGCTCCATATGGTGCCATTTATCAGCTGCCGCGATGCTAACAAAACAGTGGGCAGCTAGGCAGAAGCGTGCGCGGTGCTGCGCATGCAGAACCTTCTGGGTCGTGTTGGGCTGGACGATCAAGAGCAAGCAGTGCCCCGACTCCTCAGGTGTCTGTGCTCATCTCTATTTATGAGGCAGTGTTTAATAAAACATGGAGCAAGACCTTGGGTTCAAACCAGCGTCTCTGGAAACAGGCTGCTTATGAAAAAAAACATCGGTTGTTATGCAGGAAATCAGTTTTTCTCACATTCGCTCTTCATCCCTCACTGTCTCCCTGTGAGAGCGGCTTCTCCAGCACACCAAGGTTAAACTTTCTCAGCGCACTGGGTGAATGTCAGTCAAAGTCTGGCTCACCTGCACGTAAGCCCCCCCAACAACTGGGCCGGTGACTCCCCCCCTCTGCCCCGTTATTGCCCTTTTGTCAAGCCGGTGATTTCTGCAGAATTGACTGGCTCTGTGCGCTGTGCACATCAGGATCAGCTCACAGGAAGTGGAATCTTCCCGGCTATGTAAGGCAGGCGGGTTGTCATATGTCAAGTCCTGTGATATTTGTACCAAATGAACAAGGCTGCAGATTAAAACCACCGTTTTACTGTTATCTGCTTAATACATCAGTAACAGTTGTTAGCTCGGTGTCCAGCAGTGCTTTTAACTGTGCAGGAGATGTTTTCTAGAATCACCTTCAGTGCTGCTGTCACGGCGGGGTGCGATGATGAGGTGGACCCAGAAGCAGACACGGTGGAGACAAAACTAAGGCTACATTCACTCTGCAGGTCTTAATGCTCAATTCCAATTTTTTTGTCTGCTCGTTCACACTACAAATAAAATGCGACAGCAAACGCGCTCTAGTGTGAACGCTCAAAGCGGCCGCATGCGCAAAAGAAGACGTCACACACAACGCGCTCTGTTTAGACCCAGAGCAAACAGTAAGTTTGACTGATGGCCTTAATATAAAGACTTCGGACTTTACGTTTCCCAATTTTTGCTTTAAGTTATTTTGTTATTTACATAATAATGTAAATAACCTAATAATGATCCTTATTGCTGTTTTAGAGGAGCGGTGCTTCAAAGGATAGCTGCAGATTTCTGTCAGAATCTGCAGATTATACAGTACAAAGAAAATGTTCACGTTTCTCCAACGTTGCCTTCCCAACATCTACACTGGATGGCCAGGAAGCGTTCACGATGTCTTCTCGGGCGCTGATAATCAGCGTCTGTCTTGTGTCAGTGACGTAAAAGACGGATTTAATGCGACATGACCATCAAGCAGCAGTCGCTTTCTAAAACATCGGATATGTATCGGTTTCAGCACCACATACGAAAGTGACCCAGATCGGATTTGAAAATATCGGATTTGTGCCGTTCACACTGTCAGACCATGATCGGATAGATGGGTCGCAAAGGGTCAAAAAAATCTGATTTGATGCGCTTTCACCTGCAGTGTGAACGTAGCCTAAGTTTCAAAAATAAGACTAATAACACAAATAAATAAAACAAGGCTCAACTATGAACTAAACTATGACTTTTTAAACTACGACCCTAACAAGGGAAACAAGGCGGTACGTAGGCAGACGCCGTGACGCTGGGGACTTAAATACACACGTGAGGTATGGGGACACAGCTGACTGGAGTGAAACATAATGACAACACAGGCGAGAGTAACGCTAAATACAACGAGCAAAGAATACCAGACTCTTTCAAAATAAAACAGGAAGCATAATAAGACGCAGACATGAAACATGACAGGTGGACACACTGAACAACAAGGGGAACCTACCACGGGCATAGCTGAGAGTCCACTGAGGACGAGAACATGTAGTGAACACAAACAGAGAAACAGAGTAACCTAAACTAAACCCGTAACTCAAAGCAACCTGATAAGCCTCCGTACAATATGCCTACAAATACAATAACCTCAAAATGCTGGGTCGCACACCCAGCCCGTGACAATTGTACAGCGATATTTAGTCTGGCTAGCATCTTTCGAGTAGCCGCATTTGTAGTCATAGACTTGAGATTATTATACACCACAGAAATGCCTGTATTGCAAATCTCCCAAGCAAACAGCTGCTGTAGAGGGCCATAACTCTAATATCCTGCTGTGTATTTCACCACAGGGAGTGAGTCACTACAGAAGTAGATCCTTAATGAGGGAAATAGAAAGCAAGCCTGTCATAATGACAGCGACGTCCCAGCATGCATGGCGGCAGCCACAAACAATCTTAATGACACGAGGGGCTCTGAAGAGAGGCTGTATGCTGTCGGCTCCTGGGCTCGGCCCGGCTCCCTAACCCCTCCCACATCCTTTGCTTTAAACCGCCACCACCGCATTGCTTGTTAGAGGCAGTGTAATTAGGTGGCTGAGCTTGTTGCGAGTAGCCCAGGTCACAGAGGCATGTCCAACCCTTGTCCTGATTGCTCCTCGGGGAATTATTGACAAAACACAAGGAACATTGCATGTTGGGCTCTAATTATGTGTACAAGACATAGATGGCCCCGGGGAAATTAAATGAAATTCCCCAGCTTGATGGGTCCTCCACACTCATGGGATCCATTCTGTTTCTTATTAAGCTCAGCCATTGTCTGCTTTTATGAGGCAGCTATGTGGAGCTCGGCACCAGCTAAATGCTTTTAAGTGTCTCTCTCTTCACAGTGGCAATACATCAATGACTCACGGTGGAAAATTGCCTGTCGATTTTGATCTACGCCGAAGAGCATGAGCAATAAACCGGCAAATATATTTAACTAATGCTCGCTAATATCGTAAATGTAGGGTGTGAATTGGAGCACCTGCGTGGTGTTTCATTGTGTAATCAGATTCTTTTCGCTGCAGCTTTGTGTGGACACATCCAAACACCTCTAATTCCTGTGCTCCAGATACTGGACAGGAATTGATAGTCTCCTGCTTGTGCAAATGAAGTGATAAGGGGGTCTCACCCAGATTACACAAGGCCTAAGTGGCACAGAGAAAGCTTATGGAGATGAATGAATTCATGAGGCTGCCTGACAGATTCTTAAGAAGCTATGTAATAAGGGATAAATCAAACAGCTACCATTTTGCCTCTGAATGATTTCAAATTAAAGGGAGATGGCAGACCTCCCAGGGGTGTTTGAGCTTGGCTATAGAACTGTGGCTGACCCCCCTCTGTTTTTCTCTATCATTAAAACACCCTAATGACTGATGTAAAGAAAAGAGTTTGCATACGCTGTAAATAAACAATCCCTCTTGAGTCAGCGCAGCAGGACGTTAGTGGTCTTTGACTGTGGGGCAGGCCTGATCCCAGAGGTCCGATCATTCTCACCAGCATTCATAGTTCACTGTATGATGTTATAAGATGAAGCATCATTTGGATCTTGTTATCTCTTATGGTTAGAAAGTGATAAATTGACTGCACTTGTATATAATGCTTTGAGAGTCGTGTAAACACGTGTAGTCCACATATTTTTTAAGAATTGCACCCGTGTGGCAGTGCAGGATTTCAAAATAAAATTAGCAGGTCCAACTAAATATAACTCTAATCAAAAAGTAACTTCCAAAAACTTAAACAACAAGTGGACACAACTCGCAAACTGAGCTATGGGTCACTTTTATAGTGGTTTGGCCAAACCATTGACACACAATAGGGGGGAACAAAAACAAACACCAGTACTAAGCACAGATAACATGTGTAAACCGAAAACACCCCTGTTCCTGATAAGCACATGTTAGTGCTGCTGAGCAGGCATGTTGTTGTCTTTCGCCCAGACAGGAAACAGCCGCACCAGGTAACTCAGAGAGAAACTTGGTTAATATGACACAAAACATTTTTAGAAAAACCACACAATGCTACGATGTACACGCCTCATAATATCAGTAAATGATTAATGAATTCTATCAGTGAAGCAACTGCAAACCAAACCAAGTGAATAATGTGTGGCTGATGACATCACAAGCGTCTTACTCGGGAGCAGGGATCAAACCGCCAACCCACTCTTCCACCTGAGTCACTAGCACAGTCAATAACAGTAACAGACCAAAGATTTGACACCGTTCAGACGTAACACTGTGACCTCCTGCCTAATATTGTGTTGGCCCCATGTTTGCTACCAAAACAGCCCCGATCCACGAGACCCCTGAAGCTGTGCTGTGGTGTCTGACACAAAGATTGTCACGGTCTGCGGAGGCAGACCGTGCGGAAATGTGTGTGGTGGACCCAGGAGCGAACACAAGCGAGGATGCAGGAGTGGAGTTAAACAAAAGCGAGCCTTTTATTCTGGCTGATGAAAGGAACAAAACAGAGTGAGGGCAGCATAAGAGTAATAGTTCAAACAGAAACCTAAACTGGACATAAACTAAGGCAAAGCTATGGCTGGAGATACGGAACACAGGGGGTGGTAACACAGACGACGCGACGCAGACTGTATGAAACACAGAGACTAAATACACATGAGGGATGATCAGGGGAAGTGACCACACATGGGAACGCAGCTGACACACATGAACTTAACGACAGGACAGGAGGAGTAAAACTGAATACACTGACAGTGAATGCAGGCCTTCAAAGTAAAACAGGAAACATGAGACATGAACCGGGGAGACATAGTACAGGGGGAGGTGACATAACTGACAGCATGAACTTGACAGTACAAGACACACAGACATAAACACACGAAGGGCAAGGGAGACGTAATGCAGGGGTGATATATACAAATGGCTGGACTACCTTAGAGAACCTAAACAAATAATAAACATCAAAATAGGCTAAGCATAACACACTGGGTCACATGACCCAGGACCATGACAAAGATGTTAGCAACAGATCCTTCAAGTTTTGAGGGGGGGCCTCCACAGATCCCACAGACGCTTGACCGGATTGATATCCAGGAAATATGGAGCCCAAGTCAACACCTGAAACTCATCGTTGAGCTCGTGAAAGGGCGTACATGAGGGGTCTCCAACTCCAGGCCTCGAGGGCCGGTGTCCTGCAGGTTTTAGATGTGTCCTTGATCCAACACAGCTGATTTAAATGGCTAAATTAGCTCCTCAACATGTCCTGAGGTTCTCCAGAGGCCTGGTAACGAACTAATCGTGTGACTCAGGTGAGTTGACCAACAGTTATATCTAAAACCTGCAGGACACCGGCCCTCGAGGCCTGGAGATGGAGACCCCTGGTGTACATGGTCTGCAGTAATGATTGGGTAGGTGGTATGTGTCAGAGTAACATCCCAGCACTGCCTCTGCTGGCTTACCTTCTTCCCATAGCAAATCCTGGTGTTAGATGTTCCCCAGGTAAGCGATGCACACATACCTGGCCATCCATGTGATATAAAATGTATATAAAAGAAAATGTCACTCATCAGAGCGGGCCACCTTCTTTCATTGCTCCACGGTCTGGTTCTGATGCTCATGTGTAAATATTTGGTGCATCTGCCGCCCATGAAGCTGTCGCACTTTTGATCGATAACTGGGAGAACTGCAGATTTGAAGATGCTCTGACCCATAGAAATTTGTCACATTTGCTCCAATCCTTACTCTTTTTCCTGCTTCTAACACATCAAATTTCAGGACAAAATGTTTGCTTGCTTCCTAACACAGTCACAGGTGCCATGACGAAGACATAATCAGTGTTTTTCACTTCACCCATCAGTGGACATAGTGTTGTGCCTGATCTGTCCCTACATGTCCAGTCTGTCATTACAGGGTTCTATACGTGGCCTCAGCCAGCAGCATATATATAGGTCAGATCTTCCTGTGAAATTCCCACTGTGACCACCCGCCATCGATTGCTCTTATGAAGGTCTGTAAGAGCAGACACCAAAGCTTCGGAAAAAACCAGGTCTTACAGGAAAATGTCAGGTCACCTCATTGATACGACCCACATCGCAACAGCTCTCAGGTCAATCAAGCACGGGTCAGCCCTGTATTAGCCCATTCCTCCCAGTCCCACATCCCTGTGGCTACGCAGGCAGCTAGCTGGCTAGTACAGCGAGCGCGTGCGCACTCGAAATGTTACCGAGACCAGCATTCATAGAATAATTGGCAGAAGATGCAGATGCGCTGCAATCCGAGGCCAGAGAAAAGAATGTGATGTGTTCCGAATGGCAAGTGGAGGTGAGTCATCCTGACACTGCTGGCCCTAATGATATTTCTGCTTGGCAATGCTCCACAGCCAGGGGAGGGAGACGGGATGTCAGCGTGCAAACTAATGTCTGGATGGCATTTGCTGTTAGCTGTCATGTGTCGGCTTGAGTTATGTGCTTTAGCATCTACAGTTGCAGCCCAGACACCAATTTCATGATGTTAATCAGCGCCGGGCCGTGTCTACCCTCGCTTTCCTAAATCCGCCCCCGCGTCCTCATACATAGATACATGTCACCAGAGTCCACAAAGCACATGCTCGCAAGCGAGCTCGCATGTCAGCCATGAAGTCGTAGGCATGCAGTTCTAAATAACTAAAAGACGTGCCCTTTGGGTGGTGAGATAGCTCATTACCTATGAGCGACCTTCCATCTGCACTCATGGCTGCTCTGGGAGCCATTATGATTATGATGGAAATCTCACAAGCCATTACTGGGAGACAGCGCAGGGCTCACTGCAGACACACTAATGGACTCATTTGTAATTGGGAGAGAGGGAAATGACTGTGAGCTAGCAGTGGCTTTGTTTGATGGAGTATGGGGGAGCGCATTCTAGATGTGACAAATGAAATGGGTTAGTTGTATGTGAACTAAACTCTCGTTTCCTGGATCACTGCATACGTGTGCACGCTTCTAAACATCGCCGTCCTCCGTTTCCTGCCTCGACTTCCAGGAGTCTGGTCATATTATCCTTTGATGAAGGTGGAGCAGAGCTGAGAGTTTAAGGATGATGATGTGCAGGAGCAGTTATTGAAGAATCCGTTTCTTACAGATGATGGTGGTGTTGAAACTGGCTGGTTGGGGATCGCTGGGTCTTTGTAGATCTTGAGATTTAATGGTAAAACACTTACCCCTCAGTAGGGCTGGGCCATATCATACCATTCACAGTATCGTTGACCAACACAGTATAATGTTGGTCAACGATAAGAAAATGAAATATGGCGATAGAATATGGGTAAAACACGCATGCGCAGTGCCTTTGTTTACATACGCACATGGCGGCGACGCAGAATAAGAAGGGCGAAAGCGGATCATTGAATGAAACGATGAACCTGAACTGGTTTGTAAAAATGCTGCAGCTTCACTGGTGTGGAACTGGTTTAGCTTTTGTCCGTCAGATACACAACAAAGCACTATTTTTGGTAGCGCATGCTAGCGGGCCGTCGTTATTACCGTGTTGTTTGGAAAATACGGCGCACTTAAAATCAATCCTTTGATTTTTCTGAAAGTCGACAGAGCCCCTTATAATCCCGTGTGCCTTATGTATGAACTCTGGTTGTGTTTACTGACCTCGAAACGATTTTATGTGCACGGCGCTCGAAAATCTGTCACATGTTTCAGTACGACTTTGCTAAGCTACGAAGCCGCACCGCTTGATGGATTGTTGGAGCATCACGGCTATCGTAGGCTGTCAGCGAGGAATTTGCATTTTCTCTGTTACATTTTTATATAACTTTAATGCAGATAAAAAACAGCTGCTTGTTTAAGTGAAAATACATTGTTGTTTTTTTTTGCACTAATAAAGTTGAGGAGTTGTAAAGTATTTTGTCTCGTGTCAATTATATCGTCAGTTATATCGTTATCGCAAATTTTCAAATGATATCGTGATAAATATTTTTGGTCATATCGCCCTGCTCTACCCTCAGCACGTTGTTCATGTATGACTAAAGGACAGGAGGAGCACAGGACTGGGTTCACCTATAAGATTAATGTGCTTGTCATGGTGTTTTTCTGGTATTTGCCTGTTTTGGTAATTATTCTGCGAGCAAACGTGACGGTTACACTACATTATGTTCTTCAACCCATAACTCGCAACTTTTTCACATTTGATTCCAGCAGCATCGGGAAAGTTGTTGCTGATTATTTCCTATTCTCTTTATTTTTTTAATTACTTGAAATTCCTTGTTTTGTTTTTTATTTTCTCCCCTTGCATTGTCCACACGACGTTGCTCTGCAGATTAGTTGTGATTTGCTTGTTATCCCCCCAAATCCCAGGGGATTAGGATAGCCATAAGTGCCATTGTGGCAAAACATAAGCTCTGCATGTGTTTAGAACAATAAACGTTTTAAAAACTGAGGAAATGACTCTTTTAGGAAATGAAAAAAGTTTTGGGCAAGTAGCATGGAGTAATGACGATTTAAGCCAAATATGTTCAGAAAAAGCCACATTTTATTCTTTATTTCATTCCAAATACAAGGAATGACTAAAATAACATGAAACATGTCAAATAATGTAGTAAATGTATTAATGTTACAACCCAAGAAGTTTTTGATAAGTATAATATGACCTGTAGGCCTGTGAGATGGACTGGAACACCTCTGTTATGATAAGATGCTGTTATGGTGTTGGTGGTATTTGAACCCACAGCTCTTTGCTGGTGAGCCAACATATCAAACTGGTTTTATGATGGCGGGAGCCAGATTGCTGATTCAGCACGTTTTCATAGAAGCCATGATTTACTTAGCAGTGACATCATCTTGTTGTTTAATGATGTTGTATTCAGGTGAACAAGTGCGCTTCTGCAGAATGCATTAAGTTCTGCATGGCGGGTTGTTAGTCCATGTCCTACATCTTAAACCAACAGGACATTTCACTGCGTGTTTATACGAGGGAGCCCCCCCAGCAGGAGCCTGACGGCTGCAAATCAGGGAGAGATGGGAGGAGGTTATGTGGGGGGAGGGTAGCTAATAAGATTGCCCCGACCTGTGTGATTTATAGATTCATTTGTGTGCTTGTTTAGAAACCTGATCTGCATTATTCATGTCGAGAGAGGAGCAGTACTGAGGACATTAGCTGGTTAACCTCTGCTTAGGTTAGGCCACATTATTTTAATAGCCATTGCGGGGGCAGGCCTCTCAACCCCGCTCTCAGAGCGAGCGAGGGGGAAGAGGAAGGAGGACCAGGGAGGAAGAGCAAAGCACAGCTCATTTATTCCAACCACGGGAACAGGTGGGACCGTGGCATTATTATTCAATTACATCTGTTAACGGTAAACAATGCACAGCGCTTTAATGCTCACAAGAGAAGGATAATTGGTAACCGAATGCCGAGTGACTTTTTACTGCTGCGCATTTTGTTTTTATCCACTGCACGCCACCTCTCATGCATGTCAAGTCACAGCGTTTTCTGCACATGTAATTACTTTCATCTCTATAATAATTATGCCATGTAGCCATGAAATATATTGCACCAGCTGTGACACAAAGCCACATTTGTCATCATCTCTGCAGATTGATGTGTCACTTATTAATGGCACGTCTCCTCACATGGATCCGATCCAGGAAAAACATGAAGCACAAACCTCAGCAGGGCAGCTCAGTCTCTGGGCAGTATTCACTGAATATATTGCTGTTACCCCTAATATTAAAATAACCTGTTACTGTAATGTACATAACAAAATCAGTCCCCATATATCATCCTCATCTTTGACAGTACTCACCAACAGGCTCAAAAACACAAATCCACTGCAAACGGGACCTGGGAGCAATCTGCTTATTTGCACACTAATAATTACTGAACGTCTAAATTCTACTAGATTTGCACATTTTTCATCTTCGTCCTGTCTCGTCTACAATAATTTTACCGAAATATAGCACATTATTTATCTGTAAATCCTAGTTTTATATCTAATGGACATATATATTTTATATACTTACAAATGCACTACGGGGGGCTTGGGGTGAAACAGCATTTCGGTACGCTGTGTATTGACAATAAAGGTCTTGAATCTTAAATGGATATATGCTGCCCGGACAAACATTTGCATTTGGAAACTGTATAATATTATTATCACTTTAACATTTAAACCAGTCTACTGACCTTAAGTGAGAGGTCAAAGGTCAAATGTGACATGATATTTTGTATCTTTACACAGGACTTTCTGTATGTTTACAACAGAATCGTAGGTTCCTACAAGGCTTTTAAGTCAAAGACCTCGTGGATGTTAGGAAACTTGGATTGTTACCATGACCATGATTACAGCCAAAGCTTTTGGAGCTGTTGTGTTTAAGTAAGTAAGTAAAGTTTATTTATTAAGCGCTTTTCATAGACAGGTAGTCACAAAGCACTGCGCACAGAGATAGAATGAGAAAGAATCATAGAACGATGAAACTCGCAAACATGGCAGAGGTAAAAAACAAAAAACCCAACAAAAACAAATGAAACTTCAACATCAGAGGATCGATTTCATTTGAATTTGACTTTCTGGGTCACTGGTTTTACTTACAACAAAGTTTAGTCAGAAGTTCAAGTCATATTTTGGAGTTTGTAACATGATAAAGGAAAAGTCTGTTGATTTTGTTTTAGCTACTCCACAGGTTTCCAAAGACTCGCACTGGCTTTATAAAAAGGATCAACTGCACACAGTATCACAGATGCAGTTGAAATCAGGCCTCTGCTGTATATACCTACACACCTTTAAATAAAACTCACAATTTTTCATGAATGGCTTTTTCATCAAAGCAGTTCTGATTCAAATCAAAACAAATGTGCTTTTCCCTCATACACAAGTTCATTACTAAGACTCCAAACGTATCGTGATCTCTTAACTGTGACAAAAGCCACCTCAGTTTAAGTGAGGACGAGATGTAATAAATTTCCTCCCACCTTCCCGGTGTGGATGATCTACCCCTTTCTGTTCTTTCTCCCCCCTCTCCCCCCTCTCTGGAGAGAATACCATCATGCATAAAGAAAGAGAGCGGCAGCAGCATATGTCTGTGGCAGAGGATGCGGCGCTGACAGGCCGAGCTTATCGTCTACGCAGCTCTTCACTACAAGCGTGATTACCGCTGACAGCTCCGACTGCTGATAAAAGCGGGAACATTAAAGAAAACAGAAGAGCCGCACAGTCGACGCACCAGTGTTTCTTCTCATCAAGCCCCCCCGCCCCACCATCCCAACCACCACCTCCACGAGCGGCTCCTTCTATTCCTCTTTTTTCCCAGTACCCAACGCCAGGGTGTCAGAGCTGTCGAGAGCGGGAAGTGACATCACAAGAATTCGCCAGCAGTCTCGAGGCTCATCATGTCAGCGGCAGCCTGTCTTGTGTCAGGCTACCCCCAGGCAAGCTGTGATCCAGCCCTCGTCTCGGCACATCAAGACTCCTCGCCGAGGAGGGGAGGGAAGAAGGGAGAGAAAAAATTAACAGAATGTTTTTCCATCTTGTTAACTGACAGCATCGTTTGTTAGAGCGCTGTCTCAGCAAGCGCAGTGTGTAGAAGGCTTTCAGATTGGCAGAGGGAAGAATTGGCAAGTGGAAGCATGGTGAATTATTGAGTTTGGATGAGGTGTCAGAGCTACCGCATTGCTTTGCGTGGGTTTTCCAGAAAGCATCTGAGGTGTGATAGGAGAACAAGCGTGGGGGAGTGCTTGATTAAAAAGCTGTGAAGAACGCGGGGCATCGTTTTCTTGGGCTGGTCCGACTATTTGTGTTTGTATGTCTGTATATGTGTGCATACTGTATATAATTACTTTGAACATCCAAAAGAAAATGGTACAAAAGCTGTCCCTCGTTTCTTCCAGAACTACTTTGTGCTTTGCCAGAGTGAGTCGGTGCTTCACGAGTCATGGAAAATCTGCTCCATCTCCGGGGTAAATCTCCATCTCGCAGATCTGGCCCTCCGTCAGCTCATTTGGACAGAGAGAGGACTGCCTCGGCAAAGAATGCTTTTGATTCTCTTTTCATTTATTTGAACTGATCTGCTGTGATTAAGAGCTCCGTGTCTCATTATTCTGTTTTGGAGAGGAACGGGGCACTGCCTTTTGCCAAAATATTTGAATGATTAGGGCCCAGGCACGAGCTATGCCAAAGCGACGGGAAGCATTCACTCTGCTTATTAGATTCACTTAAATGCTGTTGTAAATCATCGCTGCCAGTGCACGCTGCCAGGCCCGGGCTTTACTTCGAGAAGCTTCCACTGCCAACGCATGTGCGCAGTGCAGAGCCACTAGAGGCAGCTGAGGCTGCTGGTCTGTGCTGCTGTTTGTTTTAGCTCGGCCTATTAATGCTGCAAAACGGTTGTTTGACCACTTTTGGATGCGTTTCCCAGATGAAAATGCAATTAATCCAGCAGCTGCAAGACAGGTTGAGTTTGAAGAAGCTGAGCAGCTGGAAGCGGTTTCTGCGTCTGAGATGAGGAATGAGCATCTCAGCTTTAAGGTGCAGGAACCTTTATTAATACCACGATGCCATTTTATCAGTTCGGTTCGGTGCGAGTGTCGCAGATCGTTGCCACGCTTGATTATGGCCCTGAGACTGAGCCAGTGTGATTAGTACTAGAGTTAAACCTGAGTGTTCTTCTATTGTTCTGTCAATTTCAAGATTGCAGAGTGAGAGGAAAAGAGGGAAAAATGGCAGCTTGCTGAGCACTCAAGGAAAAATACCGGCTTTGGACTTTGAAACTACCGCTGGAAGCTCAATCATGCCTTCCATTTTGGCACATTGTCAAGAAGCAAATGCAACAAATCAGAACATATTGTTCCTCGGGGGGCATAATAAGAGCCTTTGAACCGTGAGCTTCCCCGCTCTGCTTTTGCCCTCTTAGTGACAAACTGACTCCATCAGTTTGTTATTCATATTACCCAAGTCAGTCAGTCTCCGCCATCTGCGCTGATACGGCCTCCGTGTTTGTCATCCGGTCACTTCCTTCACAAAATAACATGTCATCAGTCTGTCTGCTGGAGTAAAGGTCAGTGTGCCGGGATGGCAGAAACACGAGTGGGATTTCCTCCATCCTAAATGGCCTATAAACACTCACCACCTGCTTTGACTCCAGTGCAGCTTGGTTTTCAATAAATGCCGCGGTACAAAAAAGGACAGATGAGGATCGTGAGGTGTGATTGGGACAGGGGAGGGTGGGGGAAAGGAAAAGGAGAGAAAGGAACAGGCAATTTAGCAGTGGCTGTGACTCGGGAGGAGAGGGGAGAGATGTATGGCGCCCAGCCAGCAGAGCAGTGGAAAACAGTGGTCCAGACTAATGATCCACAGCGTGATCATTATGGCCCCCACAGAAAGGATGGGCACAAGGCATGGTTCCCTGGAAATCAATTCCCAGAAGGCACATGAGTACTAGTTGTAAATCATAGCGCTATGGAAGGCACCGGCAATGAGAGCAAAAGAAGGCCGTGGAAGAGGAGAAGGGTAGAGGGGGGAACCTTCTTCGGGTGGGTGGGTGGAGCGAGAAGGGAGAGCTCTTTCCATCATAAACCCGAAAGCAAAATTACTCCCCAGCCCTGCCCCTCCTTCCCAGAAAAGCAAAACCAATGATGCGGCTGTTCCAGCCTCTTGCCCCTCGGCCACCCCAACACTTGATGGCTTCATTGCAGGTTGAGATTTAGAAAAATCTTCTCAAATTGATTTATATCGCACAGAAGACCCCCATCAATCCTAATATGAAAGTAATGAAATTGTTGGGTGTTGAGGGGAGAAGCGTGTGCATGTGTATGAGAACATGTGTTTTGTCAGTGGTAGTGGAGGCGATTGGGGGGGTTCAGTTTATGGTGAAACATCACGATAAAGAAGGCAGCGATAAAGGGGAATCCAAAGATGACACATGCAGCAGCTCTGAGATAACAGAAGCGTGGTTCAGTACCTTCAGCCTGCAGCTCCTCGAGGCTGTCTTGAAGATGTCGTGTGGATGATAGATGCAAGTTCAGTTGGTGCACATGTCTGATTTTGCACCTTTGCAAACTATTTTCTGTAAATTCCAGCTACAGCGTCATCGTCGTGTTCGGATGAATTATCCTGCTGCTCGACATCACTGAGTCGTTTGCCTTAATCTAGAAAACGGATCACCGAGAGGAAGTTGGGCAAGAAATATCACCAGTAAGACTCTCAGATGGTTACTGTGGTACTGTACACATGGTAGACAGAGTGATTTCTGGAAAGGTTTTGCAGTAGTTTCTGGAACACAGTTTTTTGTGCAATTAAATAAATGAAATGTTAGTCTTATATAAGAATGTTTATGTATAGCTCATATTATGTGCTCCATCTGACGTTGGTTTTTATGCTCATTGTTCATCTGTCCTTCCAGTAAGTATCATATCATGAAAAAACATCAAAACCGGATGGAAAAGGCTTAAGATTGCTCTCCTAACAACGGTGTCATTTCCAGATAACTGGGCGGTCTCACCTGAAAGAAAGACCTTCACACATTTGGGAACATATCAGCAGATTACCACATAGGCCATAATTGATAAACTGTCCATGTATTCGACATTTAAACTATCACCTTCTTGCTTGGAGACCCAGTAAAAGCTAATGTGGATTTTTTTAATTAAAAAATGTTTGTGCTGAAGGTTTGGTGATTCAGTCCTTCAAAACCTTTGTGACTGTGAACACAACAAATGTGTTACTGATGTGCTTCCATGACCCTGTAGTGTTTCAGAAACACTGGTTGTTAAATAAAGGACACAACCCATGTATATGCATTATTTAGGGAAAAAAATAGCGCCCCTTAGACTCAACATTAATCAGCCTACAAATGAATCTTGCTTATGAGCTATAGTTCCTGCAGCTTTTCATTCTGTGCTGGAGCTGCATAAGTTTCAGCAATAACAAATGATGCTATCCCACATTTCTCTTTCTTTTTTTTTTTTGTCTCCCACCGTTGTTCTCCTCACTTCATTATGCAGGCAGTCTGACGCTATTTGACAGAATGTGCTATCTGCAGCCCCCAGCTGCAGTCACCCTCTCACTATCATTGCATCGCTGGCAGCTTAACCCCACTGCTGCCTGCCACAGTAAAGCACAGAGGAAATGATGATACTGCTGTCTAAATAGAGACTGGGAGGAAGGAAATACAGAGCACCTATGTGGATGCTGCTACTTTGCTATCACAATTATGTCATGCTTTTAGCAAAGGTGTCTTAGATCCATATTATTGCATGTAAAAGGGTCCGATTTCATTTAAAACAGTTTTGCCCTCCACTTCAGATTATTTGTGCATGCAACTTGTATTGACAAGACCCTAAAAACAGCAACTTGAGCGCTGTAATTGATTTCTAGGAAGAGAAGCAGAATCAGCAAAATGTAAAATCCTGATTCTGACATGGATATGAAAACTGTTAGACATGCATCCTTTAGCCATACTGTATAAAACTGATTTTAGGGCTGGGCGATATGGCCTAAAATCCATATTGCGGTATAATTTGAAGCATGTAACAATATATATTGCCATATATTCTTTTCTTCTGTATACTGTATTTTCTGCACTATAAGGCGCACTTAAAATCCTTTATTTTTCTCAAAAATCATCAGTGCGCCTTATGTATGAATTCTGGTTGTGCTCACTGACCTCGAACCGATTTTATGTGCTACACAGCGCGCAGAAATCTGTCAAATATGTTTTAGCACGACTTTGCTAAGCTACGAAGCCGCACCGCCTGAGAGTTACAAACTGTCTAAATTCTTTCATCTTTAATAAAATGATCAGTGTTGCTGCTTTACCAGGTGTAACAATTAAGTTTAACATCCAGGCATCCATGAAAACAGAATTTATTACATTTAAGTTAGAAGTTAGCAGGAAGTTAGCTCACTAGCTTCCACATAAACATGATATAGCATGTTCTGACTGAGAGATTTCTGAAAAATTTAAACGTACAGCTCTGAACAACTAAGATAATCCATCCACAATACGAGGTTAGTCATTAATATACTGCAACAACATGGGATATGGGGAAACAATATGGGCTTTCCCCATATTCCAAAAGTGCTTCGTCTCTTCGCTATCCGGTTGTTCAGTCTGACGTCACTAGCCGTGTCTGGGTCTAAACTCCGCTGCAGGTCCATATATCAAACGATCACTGTGGCATTACTGAGAGTTGAAAAACTGTCTAAAGTCTTTCATCTTTAATAAAATGATCAGCATTCTGCTCTACCAGGTGTAACAATTGAGTTTAACATCCAGGCATCCATGAAAACGGAATTTATGACATTTAACGGAGTTAGAAGTTAGCAGGGAGTTAGCTCGCTAGCTTCTATCGAAATACAATATAGCATGTCCTGACTGCGGGGTTTTGGAAACAAATTAAAACGTACAGCTCTGTTATCACTTCCAACATAAATGAAGACAGAAAACTAAACAGCAGTGACGTTTGTAGGGTTACTGAAGTTGGGCTAGCTGGTATATAATGATGTGCTACGTGACAGCTAGCGACACAGCTATGTTAGCATAATATAAACAAGCTAACTTTTTTTCCACTCGATAAAAGTTAACGTGAGTGTTCTCGGTGGTCAGGAACAAATGTAATCGCATGGCAGGATGCTGTAAAAGGACCAAACTTCAGCCAGGAGAACAACTGAGATAATCCATCCACAATACGAGGTTAGTCATTCATATACTGCTGCATGGGCTGGGCTGTAGCTACATCCTAAGGTTTTAAAAACTGAGCTTAAATAAATGATTAGTGGTAATAAAAGCCGAGGGAGGTCAACAGGGATCACTGACTGTTTTAGGAGCTTTTTGAGATCAAATAGAAGAAAATACAAAACATTAAACATGTTAACAACACAAAAGCCATATTAAACGCAGACTACTTTAGACCCGGAAGTAGGATTCGTCGCGTCATCACTGAACAACCGGATTACTGTCGCCCGGCATAATTTGCAGGTGATGTTGTTTGCAGCCGCTGTGATGCTGCAAACAGGTGCAGCTTGATGACACCATCAGCATGCGCTATCGCGGTATATTCAAAATCTCTACCATTGACCAAATTCATATCGTTTCTACTGTATACTGTTTATTCCGCCCACGCCTAACGTATATTCCTTTTCACACTTGTATGTAAATCTACAGAGTGCAGACTTAAATCTGTGGGGCTGGCTATATGTAGCATCATGACTTTGTCGTAAACACTTGCAAGCAGACAGCATTCAGATCAGTCTCCAGAGAGCTGTGAATAAGCTTAATGAAGAAACAAACAAACAGCTTTAAGGGCGAGCCTCAGAAAGCTGCACTTTTGCAAAGCATAGCATATCTAATTTGTAGGTTAATGTCTGCGCCGGCTTATTTATCTAGGTTATCCTCTGCACCAGATAATTAGATGTGCCCATGCAGCACCGGGGACAGTGTCAACAGAGGCATGACTGGTGTCTGGCATCTGTAGCTTTTATTGTTTCTGTCCTTGGCTGTCACGGGAGCATATTGTGGAGTTGCTGTCAATTTTTAAAATTAGGCCTGAATTGGATGGAGATTGCCTTGGTTGGGTTCCATTATTATTTCATTTGCTTACATCGCCTTCAATGCAGTACTTGAAAAGATGAGAATCGAATAAAGAATGTGATATTGTGCTGCAAATCCTAATCAAATAGCCACTTAGACAGTAAAATGTGTTTGCTTATCGCGTGCATATGGCTAGCACTAATGATGCATGATGTTGAATCGTAAGCATTGTTGCTGAGCGGTGCATTGTGGGTAGCGGCATAATGAGTTTGGTCTGAGATTTACCAGTGAC
Organism: Aulonocara sp. 'chitande type north' Nkhata Bay; assembly: GCF_057382095.1. Lineage (NCBI taxonomy): Eukaryota > Metazoa > Chordata > Actinopteri > Cichliformes > Cichlidae > Aulonocara > Aulonocara sp. 'chitande type north' Nkhata Bay. Next base: position 2,131,829 of record NC_141353.1, read on the forward strand.
AGGTCCTCGTTCCCTGGACTTGGCTCTGCTCTGTCTCTCCCAATGTGTGTTAACTGTCAGGTGCCGAGAGCCAGACTGCCGTTGAAGCTTCTCTTTTTTCTTTCCTCTTTCCCCCCCTACGCTGTCTGCTTTTGATTTCTTTTCCCAGAGGTGTTTAAAAAAGCAGCTCGATTGTTAGTGACAATCAGCCGCTCTGGCCCTTTTGAACAGAAGGTTTGATTTAATCGCGAGGCTGTCATTTATTATTCTGGAGCGGCAGCCGCCCCTGCGAGGCCTGGGCCTGATCAAGCGCCTCGGAGCTGTCCCCAAGATCTCACTGTCTTCCCTTTTCCCCCCCTGTTATGTCTAAATCCTCAATACAAATCGCAGTGTTTCAGCTCTCCCAGTGGGGCCTATTACTGCCTGTGGGGCATTAAAGATCATTAATAGTGCTGTCAGAGAAAGAGAGGGAGAAAGGGAGCAAAGAGGAGGGAGAGCGGGGAGCAGCAGCGAGTTGCTTAGCTGCTCATAAATGGGAAATTAATACATCTGCTTCATTAATGCTGCCTCGTGTTTGATGTTTGTTAGCTGGCAACTTTAATGATGTAGGTTTGAGCCGACGGGGCGCTTGACTAAATTTGATTCCTCCAATTAAGTAGTCAGGCTTCTTTTCTTTTGGGAAAATGGTTAGAAAGGGAAAACTGCTGCCTAATTATGGACTCCAAACCTTCAGTTATGCGGCTCCTGCTCTTTCTTTTTATCACTCCTTCTGCCCCCCCCCCCAGCCACTGGCTGCAGTGACACGTTCATCAGCAGTGGCCACACTGGGGTTGTTACCCTTCTCTAATCAAGATCTCCTTTTTTAATCAGTGCGTGCAACTTTCTTAATCATTAGCACTACCAAACAGTGTATGTTAATTGATGTATAGTGCAAGGTAATGATAGTCAGCGTTCAGTGTGAGTGATAAAATTACTGCTATCAAGGTTGCAGACTAGAACAACAGCATCTTAATGGCAGCCTTGGAAAACGAACATGCAGGAGACATAAAAGCCTCTGAAAGCTTTTTCTTATGCATGAATTCCGCCCCGCCATACAGTTTAAAGCAGCAGATACGAGAGATTGCAGAAAACCACATTCACCCTGCTGACTGAGGCTCAGGATGAGATTGTCCTTTCATGTAGTTGTGCTTGGAGGGAGGTTCGCAGAAAGAAAGCAGCCTCATCATTAAAAAAATAACAGGTAATATCTCTGCGTTGTTGACAATGTGTCATTTGTAATGTACTGTACGTGGAGGAGGCTACCAAAGCATTAAATTACATAAACAACAAACAGTTTGGTGATGAGGAAATTAATTGTCCGGTTAGCTGGGATGGCAGACACAGACTAAGGATCACAGGTTATTAGATTGCTGTATTTGTACTTTAAACTGTTTTTTCACCAGTCCCATCACTTATTTAATATGTGGTCAGTATAGTAAAAGAGAGTGATGGTTGATTCCATACACACACTTTATGACTGTATGCATCCACAGCTTTTTGTCACCCAAAACGTTGACTTGGAAAGGAACCTCGTTACGTTTGTGCTGGAGTCTGAGATTGAAGTTGCAAAGAGTCAAAAGATGTTCTGTAGATGCTCAGTTCCACCACTGAAGTTGCAGCATGTTTACAAACCAGTTCAGGTTCATCCGTTTCATTCAACGATCCACTTTCACTCTTCTCATTCTGCGTTGCCGCCATGTGCGTATGTAAACAAAGGCACTGCGCATGCGTGTTTTACCCATATTCTATCGCCATATTCCATTTTCTTATCGTTGTCCAACATTACACCAGTATTACCGTGAACCGTATGATATAGCCCAGCCCTAATCAGAACCTTGAATATATGAGAGAAAGTCTGCTTTACAGCTCTGAACTTTGAGTATAGCCAATTATATTGTATATGTATCTGTAAGTGAATCCAGCACGGGTTCAGACCAGAACATGAATATAAATGTATATCACATTATAATGTTATTTATACATTTGTATTATTTCTCCTTTTTGCCCTCCTACTATCCTTCAGTTTAAGGCCTTAATTTGTTGCTCACAGGCATTTCTGTGTGCTGGCATTTGCCTGTATTATTTAATATGAGCATCCGCAGTTAGAACTATGTACTAGCAAAAACCAGAATGCTGCCATTTGTCTTGAGATTGGCTACTACACACATACAAATATATAAATTTTTAACGATTTGAGGGTGATTGAATAAATCCCAAAAGCTATATTAATAACCCTGGTTTCATGCAGATTGAATGTTAAATGGTTCTTATATAGTGCTTTTCTACTCTATTGGAGAACTCAAAGCTCTTCACTGCACTTTTTTCCTTAGCTGTTTCTAAGTGCTTCCTATCTCACATCCACACTCTGATGGGTGCATAGGAGAGCAACATGGGGTTAGAATCTTGGGTACTGGCATGCAGACTGGGATCGAACCACCAACCTTCCAGTTAGTAGGTGACCTGCTCTACCACCTGAACTACAGCTCAGGAATAACAGGAGGAGGAGTTAGGAAACAGATACACCACGATCAGTGTGTGTGTGTAATTTGACGTTAAAATCCTTTTTTACCAGGTGCTTTGGTACTTTTGCCAGTACTGTGTAAACATAAGATATAAACACAGTAGATTGGTGTTGTGTAAAATAGTTACACTACTCGCTCTATTTGGAGAGTTTTCCCATTTGTGTGACATCATTAGAGACTGATGGTGGCACCTTCGAGGGTTAAAAAGATTACAGCCAACCAAATGAACACCTTTTTCATGCAGAGTGAATCGAAGATGTTAACTCCAGAAGAAGCGACCCAACACTCTTTACTTCTGCTCCACGTGCCTCAGGTGTCCCCTGCTTGTGCTTGCAAATGCAAAAACTAGTGACTAACCATTGGAACAGTGCTGTTCTGTGTTGTAAATATTTCATGTACTGCAACAACTGTGTAGTATTAGAAGTTTTTCTGGTTTGCTTCAGAAAGAATAGCTCATGTAAACTGATGCTGAGCAGGCAATGTTTTTGTGAACCACAACAAACACAGCTACAGCCGACGCTCAGTGTTTTTATACTTTAGACACGAGTCCATCGAGAACTGCTGGCCATTGAATCGACTGTTTTAACTATTTTAACTTTTACTTGATGATTTCCTGTTTATTCAGCTGTAGTTTTCTATGCACTTTTTTGTGTGGCATAGCAGGAAACGGTGCAAAAACATTGAAACTATTTCTCGCTGACGCATAACCAACATCTATTATCAGTATAAATGAACCTCCAACTTTGCTGTTGAAATGGGAACAAAGTGGAAAGTGTGCTCGCAGGCATGCTGGGGGAAGACGTAAGGAGCAAAGAGGGAAATGAGAGCTGCACACAAACAAGCCATTATTAAACACATTTCTTCTTTAAGCTGCTTTCTGAAGAGCATCAAGCCTCGAGCACTTTAACGTGCCAAAAACTAGCTCTATTTGTGCTTTGAAATCAGGAGGTAAGATCAGCGCAGGATAAAAAGCTCAGCACACAGGAAAGCAGAAGAACGCTTTATTTGTTTACCATGCGGCAGGCCGAGGGCGATAGTCGGGCTTCTCTTCATCCACAGGAGAGCTCCTGCTTGGCGGCTGCACCAATGCAGCACACTGCCTCCCACCAGCATCGCATACAGCGCCATCTGCTAGGACCTGTTGGCTTGTTTGTTTTCCAGAGCAAACAGCAAATCACTTCTTTCCTGTTCCTGCTTTTTACCATATGCCACTGCCTGTGTATCAGAGCGAGGCATGTATATTAATGAAGTTAATCAAAGACGCGCACGCAGCCACATCTGCCAGGGGAATTTTCAAATGATTGCACCCGCCAGTTGATTCATCACGTCACTACCCTCGCCTGCCACCGTGGCCACCTTTCAGTGTGGCAAATGGCAACTACATCATCTGCATAAAAGGTTTAGAGTGACGCAGGAGTAACTGTTGTTTTGATAAAATCCTCACAGCTTTAACAGATCTAGGAATTCTGCCCCTGAATGTGTCGAAATAGTGTGGCTCAGGATGTAATGAATGATGTATTTGCCTCACGTTCTGATACATTTTACCTTCACACATCCCAAGAATAACATGTGAAAAATGTTTCCCCTGAAGAGAAACTAAGATTCCAGGGTCATCCCAATTAGTAGCTACATTAAACAGTGGGAAGCACACTGTAAACAGTGCATCCCTGTACAGATGGCAAATTATCCTGCTGACTAGTTGAAACCCTCTGAGCCTGTCAGGTGCACATGGCGGGCTGATGTTTTAAGAGCACTGACCTACACTTCACGTGCAGTGATGGTATTACGTGGCAGGTATGCAACCAATAACTGCAGAGTTTTAATGGTGCTTGCCATACTGCTTGTTAAATTAGATAATGCTAATGAGATGTAGCATCACAGTAGTGCAAGTTCAGATGTGTTGTGAGGCCTGTGTTTGTGGACTTTGTTCCCCCTGTGCCTGCGTTGGGGAGCAAACTCTCCCTCCCACAGTTAAATTAACTGGTCACTAGGGGTGCAACGATACACAAAATTCAGGGTTCGGTTCGATACTTTGGTGTCACGGTTCGATATTTTTTCGATACAAAAAAAAAATGTTCATGCCTTTTTAATTTGTCATTTATTAAAATTATAAATATATATTTTAACTCAAAAGTACAGTTTTTAAATTTAATGTTGCTGAAACAACAAAGTAATAAAATAATAAATCTATCTGATGGAGAAATCCCTCATCTTTGGAAAAGAGAGTTTATTACAGAGAAATGGCTCTTTCAAAATAAAAGCTATACTATCCGCTTCTTCTGGGCTATATTCTCAGCAGCATATTAAACATATCAGGTCTCCATAAGGAGAATCCTGTGCTAACAGCTGTCTAAATGACTCGGGTAAAGTTTGTAGCATGCTGCTTGTTGTTTTTGTCTGCTTCCACTTGTCTTTGCTCTAGGATGCTGTCGGAGTAAATGTGCAGTCATATTCATTTTGTTCCCACTAGTGCTGTCAGCGTTAATCTGAAATGACGTTAACGCCACAACACGGCAAATCTCCGTTAACGAGCTACCGCGGATCGCCCCGTGCGTGGGGCTGGACGGCCAACACGTTAACGAGCTAACTGCGCTAACACACTAGTTCCCACCCATGTAATTGAGCATTGCGTGGCACATCCAACATACTGTTTTACTTTAGTCCATGACTCGCTTACCTTCAGGGTCATACGTCACATGAAAACCAAAATAGTTCCAAACGCCAGATCTGAATGAGGGTGGGGGAGGTTCAATTTGCCATGTTGCAACGAGCTTAGCTTCTGTCTCGCTAGCTTGTGCTGCGCTCAGTGAATCTGCGTTCGACTACTCCGCCTAGGCTGCACTGTCGAGCGCAGATCCACTGAGCGCTCAACACAGACAGCATCGTCAGAAGGAAAGTTGATAAAATAAATGAAAAATGTTGTATTGTTCGATACATATGCGTACCGAACCGAAAGCACTGTATCGAACGGTTCAATATCGATACGAGTATCGTTGCACCCCTAACAGTTACTGTGTTCACGTGTATGACCAGTTTACAAATCATTGTCTGTCCCCATATAGACTGGCCAGGGTCTGTCTATTGTTGCCCAATGAAAGCTGGGATTGGTTCATTCGCACTGATTTGCTGTGTGAAAGATCTGAACTTTGCTCTTTTTCTTTTTATGTGGGAGTGAATCGTTGTCTCTGTGTTAGCCCTGTGATTGGTTGGTAAGTTCTCCAGGCCACGTCTACAACTCTCACCTTATGACAGCTGGAAATAAGCTCCAGTGCCCCGATGATCCAGACGTGGATAAGGGGATAAAACATGGAACGATGGATTCTTCTTCTTCTGAAGCATTTAGTCTTCAAAATCATCTGCGTTCACTATCTGTTCACCTTCTCCTGTTCTGTCTCATTTCCTTTTGTTTTCATTCCTCTTATCTCCAGCACATAACTCCACCTCTCTGAGCTCTCATTCACCTGCTACCTACACTCACTCCAGATCACAGTGTCATCTCCACACATAGTCCACAGACTCCTGCCTGACCTCATCTGTCAGTCTGACCGCTGCAAACAAGAAGGAATCTCGTCACCACTGTGTCACCGTCCTCATACATGTCCAGAACCAGCCCCACTTCTGACTTCCTCTTCCTTCTGGCCGTCTCTATACTCCTCCATCAACACTCATGAAGCAAACATCACATCTGCAGCGCTCGTTCTCAGCATGAAGCCACACTGCTGCTGACTGATCGTCGCCTCTCTTTAACCGAGCTTCAACCACTCGTTCACGTCTTCAGGGCATGGCTCTGTATATACTACAGCTCTGCACGCTTGTACTTGAAGATTGGTACCAGTACACTTCTTCTCCATTCTTCTCTTAGTCTCTAAGATTGTGTTAAACACAAATCTCTTCAAACCAATCTGAACAAACACAGATGCACTGTAGGCGTGAAAGGTGACAGCGTTTCTTAGTTGTTTCCTTCGCTCATCATAGTCACTGTGGTCTTAGAGATGTAACTGTGATCCCAGACAGACTTTTGTGTCTTTTTGTTTATTAACAGCTAACTTTTTTCCTCTGAATTAAAAGAAATATTCAGAAGTCTGGCTGTGCATCACATCCAAAGCTCCAAATTTACCTTACAGTGATGAACACTGGCTGGATTTTCACATGGGCAGTTCCTTCAGCTGCGTATCTTGTATCACCATTATCTGTGCTCAACACATTGTCACATTATAATCATATTCTGCTTCTTTGTGTTGGTGCTCGGCAATGTGGGTGTTGTACAGATCTCTCCTATGGCCTGTGGTGTCCTTCACAGTGTTAAAATGCTTTTAGATCTAATGAAATTTCAGAGTATACCGATGTCAACACAGACAACTTTATCTGGCTCTGTTTCTACTGTTGATGTGTTTTGCTGAGCATTTAATCCAGTTGTCTGGCAGATAACGTGACTTTGTTGCAGATAATTGTGAGACTTGAATTCCTACCATTTCATTTATGTTACTTAGCACGAAGTTACCTGATCCTGTGAGATCCACCTGTACGTGCAACCTGCTAACGAAGCTTGCTAATGTTGGACAGTAACCTCAGCAGTCCACCCGCTCGCCACAGCACGGGCCCTAAAAAACAAAAATACAACAAAAGGCAGCAGAAACTAAAATCAAGGATTCATAAGAGGCGTTCATAAATCAGCAGGTGATTAAATCCTTTTTTTCTACATAGACCTAGGGGTGGGCGATATAAACGATATACGATAGAAACGATATAAATTTGGCCAACGATAGAGATTTTGACTATATCGCTCTATCGCGATAGCGCATGTTGATGATGTCATCAAGCTGCGCCGGTTTTGGTCGAAAGCATCTCAGCGGCTAAAACCATTATCATCTGCAAATTACGTTGGGCGACAGTCATGGCAAAAAGCCAAAAACTGCGCTTCCTCCACTTCCGTAACATTGATTCATTAATGTTGAATTCTCTCACAGCTGCTCTATTCCCATGTTGTTGCAGTATATTAATTACTAACCTGGTATTGTGGATGGATTATCTCAGTTGTTCTCCTGACTGAAGTTTGGCCCGTGTACAGCATCCTGCTATGCGATTGCATTTGTCCCTGACCACCAGAATCCCTCACGTTAACTTTTATCGAGTGGAAAAAAAGTTAGCTTCATCCTCCAGCTTCACTGTGCTAATGTTATGCTAACATAGCTGTGTCGCTAGCAATCACGTAGCACAACATTATATACCAGGTAGTCCAACTTCAGTAACCCTGCAAACGCCACTGCTGTTTAGTTTTCTGTCTTCATTTATGTTGGAAGTGACAGCAGAGCTGTATGCTTTAATTAGTTTCAAAAATCTCTGTCAGAACATGATATGAAATGTTTAGGTGGAAACTAGCGAGCTAACTTCCTGTTAACTTCTAACTCCGTTAAATTTAATAAATCCTGTTTTCATGGATGCCTGGACGTTAAACTTAATTGTTACACCTGATAAAGCAGCAACGCTGATGATGTAATTAAAGATGAAAAAATTTAGACCGTTTTTAACTCTGTGTTCGTTTGACTTTGGGACCTGAAGGAGACGGAGTTTTGGACCCAGATTACTCCGTGAAGCTCCTCACTACGGCAGCAGTAGTGCGGCAAGCAGTGCGGCTTACCAAAGTTGTACTAAAACATTTTTTAACAGATTTCTGTATGCCCAAATCGGTTCGAGGTCAGTGAGCACAACCAGAATTCATACATAAGGCGCACTCTCGATTTTTGAGAAAATTAAAGGATTTTAAGTGTGCCTTATAGTGTGGAAAATACGTTATACAGAAGAAAAGAATATATCGTGATGTATATCGTTACCGCACGTGCTTCAAATTATATCGGGATATGAATTTTAGGCCATATCGCCCAGCCCTACATAGACCTACAGCATTTGAAGCATCATTCAAATCCCTTATGAGAATATTAGTTCCTGCTATGTTCCCGTGTTTTGACCACAACATGGTTTCTGTTCTGATCACACAGCTAATCTCCTCAATCTCTTTAACAGTTTTTCCCCATTTGCACATTTTTCATTTGTGCCACAAATTGCTCGCACGCCGACCTGCCACATAAGAATTCATATGAGACTGGGCAGAATTAAAAACAAAAGAGAGGAAACGCCACTCTCCAATCACAATGGATACCGAAGCTGCTCTTTTCATATTACAAAAATTATTACCGTTGGTTTTCATGAAAGGAAGCTTGTTCCTTAAATTGCTAATTGAAAGCGACAGTGGAAAAGATAACTGCTACTTTCAAGCTAGTAACTTCTATTCTCTCTCACTTCAGAAAATACTGTGTGTCAATATTACTATACGACTGCTCTGCATGTGTTGATTTGCACCCACTTAGTGCATAATTACACTTGCAGGTTTGCTGAGAGGAACTTAATTTGATTGTTCTGCCTGTCACTCAGTATGAAAAAAGACAAATATGAAATGACATGTTTGAGGTTGCTTGATTATTGGCTTTGGATGGACATAATTGTGGACATATTTTGTTAAGCTCAGTTTTTGCGGCTTACAGCCTGAACTTTGCCGGCTTTTCAGCAACAGCGTGACTGTAATCCATCTTTCATATAGCTCTGTGCAAGTGGTTTGCTTTGTTTTTGTTTTCATGCTGCATCTGCTTCTTTTTTCCCTCCTCTGATCCGACAAGGCTTTCCTGTCCTGTCTGGTCCAATAAAGTCTGCTCAAATACAAACATAGATTCCAAGGACTTATGGGCCAGCGCTGGACCCATGTGTCTGTGCCTCCGGCTGTGTCATGCGTGATTGCCTACATGATGCCTACAGGAGTTATAGAAAAGAGGGGGCATCAAAACACCGTACGCCAACCTATCAAGACTTAACCCCACACTGAGGTAGATCCGAGGCTTGAAAGGATGAACACTCTGTCTGTCTCCTCCTGGGTTCTTGTTGATGAGTCAGTCGAAGGCTTGGCAGGTTTCCAGGAGCCAATTTTACCCCCCTCAAGCCGTCCAAAACCAAGAAACTGATCTCCTCCTACCGCTTAGGTTGGCTCTGGGCAGCAGCCTAGCTGAAGGCAATGTCCTGATCAAGCACAGTAGTGGGCTAACATCCTCCGCTCAGAAAAAGATGTACTGTGGGCTGCAGTCTGGGAGATACTGACCTTTTGTTAACTTGACTGATGGGTTTATACTTAGTCAACACGATTTGCTCGCTAACAACTCCATTGAATGATTTTCCTGGCTTCGAGTTACTTCCACTTACTTACTGTTTGACAGCTGTAGGTGTGCAGGTAACCAGTTCTCTGCAGGGTAAACTGGGGATTTCATTAAAAGTCCAACTTTGGTCGTAGGCAGCCTGATCAGTTGTGCTACACTAGTTTCTGTCTCTCAGAAATGTACTGGAAAAGCCGAATACTGCTTCTAATCTTAAGGACAAGCTGATTCATAGTTTCACAGTGTGTACATTCCTTTGCAGTCAGACCGATACGAGCCAGCCCACTTTATAAAAAGCCCCGAGGCTGTCAGAGGGAGATGGATAGCATCAGCCATACACCCTTGACCTCGTGCTATCAGTCCCGTGCTGACCTCCACCTCCGTGGTCAGCATCTCAGCCTCTTTGCCTGCTGCTGTTCAGCACTGCCGCAGGCCGAGGCCGCATGGTAAATCAGCCAGCATGGTGAAAGGCCAAAGGTCACCATGAGCCAGTCCAGTAGATATTCACACCACCACATTACCAGCTGCTGATTAAAGGGTTGTGCCACAAGAAAAAAAAGGCACTTAGTGTGATGAATGTCATATTGGGTTATATACAGTTTTTCTCTCAAACAAAACTACATTTTAATATTAGATAAAGACATGAATCTAAAATGCAGTTTTTAAATGATGAGTTTGTTTATTAAGAGGGAAAGAAAAGCTATCCAACCTACCTGGCTCAGTGTGGAGAGAGCTAATTGCCTCCTTAAACCCAATAACGGCCACCGTTATGCAAGAACTGCAGGAATTCAGGCGCACTGTTTTTTGCTGAATTGTTTTAATTCAGTCACAGTGAAGAATTTTTGAGCATGTGGTCTGTTTAGGGTCATGCCAAAGCATTTCTGCCCGATTTAAGCCGGCTTTAAGTTTAGGCCGTTTCAAGACCTCTGTTTTCTTTGTTTTACGAGCCATTCAGAGGTGCACTTGTGTTTCCGATCATTGTTTTGCTCCTTAACCAAACTGCGTTTGAGCTTCGGGGCACAAACTGGTGGCTCGATGTTCTCTTTGGGGATTTTCTGGTCCTGAAGCACTAAAGCAGCCCCAGACCATCACACTACCTCCACCATGTTTGACTGCTGGTGTGATGTTCGTTTTTTAAAATTATGTTAGTTTCACTCCAGATGTAACAGGATGCAAATCTTCCACAATATTTTCCACAAGTCTTGGGGATCATCGAGATGTTCTTTGGAAGCTGAGTCTTTGTTTGCTTTGATTATCAGGGATTTTTGCCTTTGAATTCTCCCATTCTCGCCCAGACTCTGATTGAATTATGAACACTGTCTCACTTTAAATGATTTGAGCTGATGCCCTAAAGATCGGTCTGACTTTACAAAGTTCTGCCCAAATCAGGGTTGCGTAAACATGTTGGGTCAACACCCAGTCAGATAACCTTGTTTCGTGTCCCACCTTGGGTTCCAGTTTTGTGGAGCTGCTATCAGGAGGTACCTGAGCTCCATTGCAAGCATTTTTTGTTCTAATCACAATAAATACAGTATACGAAAGAACGTTTTTTTCGTAATGAGCTGTCCGTCTTGTAATATTGTGAAATGATAGCCTAGCAGTTCTCACCATGTACATGTACCACTATGGAGTACAGCAGCAGTCCCCTCCCCCCGGGCCACGGACCGCGCCGTGGCCCGGTCGTTTGGTACCGGGCAGAGATGGGCAGTAACGCGTTACTTGTAACGAGCTACTGTAATCCGATTACTTTTTTCAGGTAACGAGTAAAGTAAGGGATTACTATTGCAAAAACGGTAATTAGATTACCGTTACTTTCCCGTAGGAACGCTGCGTTACTGCGTTACTAAAACCGTGATTTTTTTTGCGAGAGTGTCTCATGACAGTGACGTAAGCGAGTGCGACGTTGGTGACAACAGCTGTGTGCAGATCAACAATGGATCACATATCGATTGTGGGAGAGAGTATGAGCGTGCAGCGTTTAAAGCATGGAAGTACTGACCTTACTTTGAGTTTGATTCCATAAAAAGTGACAAAAACATTAGTGTCCGCTGTGCGTGGGAAGAAAACTTCTTTTTACAGCGAAAAACCCCTAAACTTCCAACAAGCACCGAGTAGCTACGACGTAATGGGAAACTCACAGAGAAACTCGCGGATTCTTCCACTGACCGCGGCACACCTGCACCAGGGTAAACCTCCGCCTACCGCAGTCCTGCTTTACAGGTGAAAATAGAGCAACAGGACCGCTGAGTCTTTGACTTTATTTATTTTCTGCTGTGTTTTACTTGCATCTATTTGAAAGACTGAGTGTAAACACAAAAAATATTTTATTTTATGAGCTGGAATGTGCAGAAAATAGGTTTAAATGTTAAACTAATTTCTTCCAGTCAGAGAATGTTGCAGATAATTTAATCTTTGCTTGATGCATAAAGTTAAAAGATTAAAACTAATAAAACAAGTTAAAAAAAGAGACTTTTCCATCTGATTACATTTTGTATGATGGATTATGCAGAAAAAGTAGAATTGGGCTTCAGGTTGTAAATCGTGTTTTTAAAAAGTAACTAAGTAACTAAGTAATTAATTACTTTTGAAAATAAGTAATCAGTAAAGTAATGGGATTACTTTTTTGGGGAAGTAATCAGTAATTAGTTACTGATTACTTTTTTCAAGTAACTTGACCAACACTGGTACCGGGCCGCGAGAGTTGAGGCTCGGGTGTGAAATTTATGGTTTTCAGGGTTTTATCGTTAACTCGGTTTCCCTGGGTCTTTCCCGTGTTGTAGTTGTGCGTCTTATTTTGAAAGAAATATCTCCGCGTTGCCATAGCGACCAGAGAGCGTTAAGAGAGGAGGACGTTACTCTCAGTGTTGTTGCCGCATTTCAGGAGGACGCTGCTGATGAAGTTACACAGTGAATTCGCGTTTATTATTATATTTACAAAATACCACCGTTTTTGTTTTGGTCGTATCGTTTTATTTTGTTGTATTTATCCGCCACACCTTAAAGGCCGGTCTGTAAAAAAACACCGTCTGACATTAAACTGGTCCGTGGAGCAGAACTGTTTGGGGGCCGCGCTGCTCTACAATATTGTACGATCCCTGCTGAGTAAATCTGGAAGAATCCAAAAACAATCGTTCTTGCAAAAAGCCAAATCAGGACACATTATTCTTGGTTCTGTATTTACTCCTGAACTCTCATTCTAGAAAAACTGTGTAGAAAAAGTAAAAAATAAAAAAACAAATTTCACTGGCCAAGAAGGGCCCACGTTTGAGGGAGCCTACATCTGTGTGACCAGCACAGTTTATTGTGTTTATGCATGGGTGAGAAACAAATGGTGCTGTTGGTGAACATGTATAGAGCCTGTCATTAAACAAAGCTGTCTTAACTGATTATACCTCAAATCCAGTTTGGTGACCTTTCTGTCTGGGATTCATTTTCCTGAAAGTGAAGATGCTGAAAGACAAATAGTTTCAGCCCAGAATGTCCCAGTTGGAGCATCGTCAGATAAACTGGTTAATGTACATAAAAACTACGAGTTGCAGCATTTAGAAGCAGTTTTTCGTGCTTTGGTGATGCTCGGTGCTTTTAGTTTACAACCTGCTCGAGTTTTTTCTAAGCATATTGTTTCTGGAAATTAACTTGAGGCTCTTTTAACACCGTGGTAAAGGCTCATTAAACAACCCAGATGGTGCTTTCTAGTGTCATCCTAATAATAGCGCAGTGTTTTAGTTCTGATGGCCCTGAAGGCCTCTGCGCCTCTTCCCCACATCTTCCTTCTGTCACACACACTCAGGCTCACGCCCTCGGCCCCCGCGTCGACGGGACGAGCGGAACAATAACCACGCGCCAGCTGATGCGTGATCCATGGGTTTGACCCGCTGACCCCAGGACACATTGTTACAGCCTGTTTACATTGTACAAATTGACAAATGTTTTCATGAGGCCTTTTGTCCGGCTCCCAGAGTCTTTTTCTCTCCCTCTCTGGCTTTCTCACTTCCTCTGTAGCCGGTTCATCCTTCCTACCTCGTTACACAAAAGATCACCTGAAAGGACCCCAGATGAGAATAAGGAAGAGTGGAAAGAGCACATTTATATTCTTGCCATGTCCTTAGACATTAGGGGGGCATCAAGGTGCAAATACGAGTCAGACAGCTCTCATAATGAAAGAATCGAGACGCATTATGAAATAAGTGGAAGTGACCAATGAAGAGAGACGCTGCGCTAGCTGCTTTGAATTCCAATTAGGCTAACTGCTAAAGAGTGAGGGGCCTTTAATGTGTTGTGAGTCACCGTGGGGCTTGGATATGAAGACTGAGACTCACGTAAAGGTCAGCGTGGCAGGGGTCGGCAGGTCACAGGAAATAGACTCGAGCTTCTTCTCAATGCATCAAAAGGGAGATATGAATATCAGATAAATACAGACCTGCTCCCTTTTTCCCCGTAGCCCCAAGATATGTTCAGCACCTCCACAGAGGGGTGGCAGGGGTGAAAGGGTGGAGCGAGCACCACTATTGAAGAGGGTGGATTATCTCATGAAGGGAAATCAATTAGAACGTTACGGTGGACTGTGAACATTTATCCGTTTAGCTTGACCACTATTGAATTTCCATGATGGGCTTTGACTGTTCAGAGGGAGAGATCAGAGTTAATGGTGATTGTTCTGCTCTCCTCCAAATGTATTATCTGCCTCATTCAATGAGGGACACTTCATCAAACCAGAGAGAACCCCGCGGCCTATTGATAGATGGGCTTTGTGTGGGGTTTGAAGAAGAACGATGAGGCATGGGGCTTTAAGGCTGAGGGGAGAAACGGGAGGGAGTGTGGGGTTTGACGGGGGTGGGGGTGGGTTGTCACAGATGTCCAGCCCTTTGAAAGAAAATTAAACAAGTACCTCATTAGCCGACGCTTCAGTGCTCCCTGGAGGTGGCCACTGAGCCAGGCTTTTTAATGAGCTGGGAACTTAAATGCTGCCAAAGTTTACCCCGGCCTTGCCTTTCTCCGTTAGGCCATTGGGAAGAGCCGTGCCCTCCCCCTTCGCCCTGGTCACTTCCACCCCCCACCTCACCCTGGCCCTCCTCTTCCATTGAGGGCTGCTCATGCAGAGGAGAGAGAGGCACCACGCTGATTCCCTGCCTTTCAGCTCCAGAGAGGGGGGATAATGCTGTTTTTGTACCACGCATCCAGAGGAATTATGTGCGCTAATTTGATTAGGGGAAGATTTGATTAACTGGAAAATGAGGGCTTTGCTTAGACTTTCACACGCTTAATTTATCCCCTGCAAAGCAGACGCAACATTGTGTCATGAAACTCAGAAGGCATATGAGAAGCCCATTCAGCAGCTAGATGGCCCTTTCAGACTCAACAATATCTAGGACTGCCACGGTTCAAATTGGGATAATCAGTTTAGAGCTTTTTGCTTGGCCTTAGAATACAAATTGCATTTGGCATTAACAGTGAAAAGGTTCAAAGGATAATGAGATTAATGTAGCAGGGAACTGAGCTAAGGCAGAAAATTTTCAGAAGAAAATGCAAGACTAGTGGCATTGTTGCACAAGGTGGATGTGGGGAGTTTTTCCTTCCCCTTCTATGATTTATGTTTTTCTGATTCCTACTGTGGTTGCTAGGAGATTATGATAATGCTTTGGCAGCAAATGTCAATCAAAAGATGCAGTGTGTCAAACACAGAAACTGTAGCAGCGTTTAACACACATGCGCTGCACGCAAATTTACATTCCTGCGCATAGTCAAGGGGCTATTATTCTGTGATGCTTTGAATGCGTTTAGTGGTTTCTGCTTGCGTCTATGATCCCTTTGTATACTCTGAAATGGCCACAGGGACTGAAGGAGCTGAATGCTTTGCTTTTTCTCCTTTTAACATGCAGCCATGAAGGTCGTATTACTGCGCGGTGATGATTACATTTGAATGAAAAGTGACTTCTTCTGGGAGAGAGGAGAAAAAAAGAGCCACGGGCAGGCTTGATCTTTTTTCTGATCTAAAACCCTACACTGAGTGACCTTCCCCTCTGTCTGCCTCTGTCTGTGCTCAGCGGTTCTCTATTTTAAACAAATAGCTCTTTTATTTTACACAGGGATTGCCAGGATTACCTTTTAATAAGGGCTTAGCCGCTCTCCAGCAAAACATCCCTGCCCCAGCGCTGGGCCGGCCGGCTCGAGCCCAGCCCATAATTATCCGCAGCAAACTGAAGGCCCGCGTTCCTTCAAGAGCCCATGTGAGCTCGGTTATTTATTTTTTCCCTTGTTTTTGTCGCCTGTCACACTGCCAGTGTGCAAGCTTTGAATTGGGACGCTCTGAATGCCAAGAATTTATCTAAAAAAGAAAAAACTAGCAGAGATGAGAGAGGGAGGCGGATGGGGAGAGATGGAAAGAGAAATGTGAAAACCCAAACAGATGAGCTGTCTCCTGTTGGACTTCACTCCATCTTCCCCATCTGTTCACCCCAGTTTTAATTAAATCTACAGAGATGAGGATTTTTCCCTCTCATGCTACCTATCTCGAGCTCTTTCCCTTGCTATTCCACTCTCCCGCTTGCTCCCGCGCTGTGCTGAAGTGACGGTGGGCTGATGCCAGCGTCCACTCATCTCCCCACCTTGCTGCCAGCTGCTAATGAGAATGAGCCAGGGTGGCACGAGGAAGTTGCCAGCTATTATGAGCTGTTAATGAGGAGCATTCGAGAAAGGCCCGGCCTAGGCCTCCTGCCATGAGTGACTGCTGCCTTTATCTCCTGCACGCAGAGATACATACTGTACACAAGCGCACACACTTTGTTGGACATTCATACATATTAAATCGGGCTCTGTTAACACCTCTAGAAACAGCATTCACGCCACACTATTTAGCACAAAGCAGCATATTTTAATAAGCTATTTCCCAGGTGATGTGCTCGTGTTCGGTTGGATGACCTCCCCCAGCCTCATGTAGGAATCCTCTGTTCTTTGCTATTGACACGCTCCTGGCAGGCTAGTCCCCTATTACCATAATGGCCTTCACGTCTCGTCCACGGGCCAACCCCCTGTCAGCCAATCGCTGTGCGCTTCACCTGTTCTTGGCTGGGAAAGCGAATCCAGCTGAACCTGTTGACCGTGCGATGGAGCAGGTTGTGAGGACGCGCTCTCTGTTCAGGTTGGCACGGTCACCTGAACTCTTTGTTTGCCATGTTGGCTAACTGTAATGTGAAACGGGGCCAGTGGCCTCTGCTGATCGAAATCCAAGAGAGATTTCACTGTATTTGATTACCTTTTGATTAGCTCACTTTGCCTTCCATGTGAATTTCGGGAGCTATAAATGCAAATTGTATCCTGATGATGCTTGCACTCCTTCGCACCACTTTTCTTTTTGATAATGTCCGATTGCCCACTTCAACAACTTGTAAGTGCACGTCCCAGCTAAATGCAGGCGTTCTATATTCAGGATTATTTTGCCTTTTTTTAAGCATGTACTTCTCATCCTCTCCGCCTCTGAAATGCAATCATCTGTCTTTTCCCTTTGTCTCACCAGCCTGTGCCAAACGGCTTTTGCGCTGTTGAGCGACTGAGGCTTGCTCAGCACTGGAGTTCCTATCACTTCATTTGCATTGTGGTGGCACTTGAAGCTCTGTAAATGCTTTAACAGCTTGCCATTTGCAATTATAAGAGAAGGGCTAGACTTTTAGCAGTACCTCGGGTTAAGAACAATCACATGACACCTCCCAAGCTGAGACCACACTTTTTTACTGTGGCTGCAAAAGCAAACGCACACACTATTTTATCACATTATGTTGTGTTAATAAGACCAAGTCTATCACCTCCGATGTAGTGCCCTCTGTTGAAGTTCTTTTGCTTCACTGATTAACACTGATTATGTACAGTATGATTATGTACAGTATGACAAAAGTCTTCTTTTGATGTTAGATGGTGATAGGTTGGACTTGATGATTGATTAAAGGTGAGATTTTCTTGTTGTGTGGTGTTAATGCACCAACCGCGAACCACAGCATCCCCGCTGGCATCTTACTGGGTGACATTAGCTAACATGTTTCAACTTGTCATCATTTAATGTAAAATGAATGTCGAGTTCAGTTCGATCATTTCTTGTACTACCGTGCACATTATTACATCGCACATTTGGATCTGTAGCTGAAATAAAGGTTGTATCCGATTACATTAATGGAAGCGCCAAAAGATTTAAAATGGTGATGTCACAACATCCTGGTAGCCGAGTAATTATGAAAAAATGAAAAACATCTATCGATCCGTTGGCGGTACAGTGAGGGTTAGAAACGTTCTTCAGTTTGTCGCGGCTCTTTGAGCTCAGTAGCTGCTACACTGCAGACTCAGCGTAGCTGTCCACTTTGTGATGACAGTGCTCAGATGTTGTACCTGATATCCCCGTGTTGGTGTTGTTCCATCATAGCGTTGGTCCGGGATCAATATTGTAACATCCCAATTAGGGATGGGTATCGTTTAGGTTTTATCCGATACCGGTGCCAAACCGGTACTTTTGAAACGGTGCCGGTGCTTAAAGAATGGAGAACACAAAATTGGTCCTAAAACCTCTCATGTTCAGCTGTTGTTCTGTAAAAAGATAACAATGTTAGCCTTTTCTGCAGCTATGGGGCATATATGGTATCACTCTTGGCTGGAAGCAGTGCTTAAACAATGGAAAAAACACAAACTTTGTCCAAAACCTCTCATGTTCAGCTGTTTTCCACTTTTTCTTTGGTCATTTTAGCCTTTTTGGCCAGGGTGAAGGGAGTATCTACCATCAAACAAGAAGACAGCCGCATGTAGCTATGATGGTGTTTGCTAGTTCACCTTACATGCATTAATGTAATAACGTGGTTAGCCTACTCAAAGTAAATTACACACGAACAACATTAAGCTACTCACGCAGAGAAGAACGGCTGCTGCTGCATCATCATCCTCATCATTTCTGCTACACTGGCAGGGCTAGGGGCCAGGACTCTCCTCTTCGGGTCTTTGGGGGATGTTGCTAACTCCGGGTCAGATAACAGGCACCACACCCGCAGTAGATGTGCACGGTGTGAGGTCTCGCAGCAAGCTATCAAAAACGGCGCATTTCTCGGCTTTTAAAAAAAACGCTATGCGTCGCCAGGTGTTTCATCGGATTCCAGGTGTTACCTCCTTTGACAGCATCACAGTATTACCGGCAGGGTCACCAAAGACAGACAACAGAAGAATGTGGGAGGAAAAAGGAAGCAAGGGCGGGCATCCAACACGCTAACCAAGAGAAGACGTCAGGATGTTCAATGTTCATGATCTTACTATTAAATTAGAAAAGTAGTGTTACTGTAGTTAGAGCCGTTTCTAGTATTAAATTGTCATGGCTTCAGTTTTTTGACTTATTAGAGATTTAACTGAAAACCACATCAGGTAATTCTCTGTGGTAAATGAAACATCCTCTGTTAGTCTTTATTATAGTACTCAAAAAATCAGGATGAATGTACTGTAGAAATTAAAAATTAGTTTACAGATATTAGTATTGCATGGAATTAATTTTCCATGGTAAACCTGAATTTCAATATATAGATGGATAGATGGATAGATAGGTTTTAAAGTCATAATAAGATATTGTTCGTGCACAGAAACAATATTTGAAACATTTTCTTTATTCTGCATTGAGAGCAAACACTGACAGAGGCATAGCTTGCACACTTACAGTGTGCTGATGCAAAGCTTTGTGTAAGATTTAACTTTTTTCCCCCTGGAGAATCCTCCTGAACCAGTTAAGGTATTTTGAGATATCTGTATAGACATTGGGGACATCCGGATAGTCACACTGTCCCAAGTTTTCACCAATCGCCTTGTTGAAAGAAACAATACCGACAGCCATTCCCTTACAGACCAGAGGGCCACCAGAATCACCCTGTAAGGAGGAAGTATTTACTTTTTTCATGTGATACTTAATGCAGAGTGCTCATATATTTCTCAACCACAGAGCAGTTAGCAAGAATTTTCAAGGAAAGGACAGAAAACATACCTGACATGATCCTTTATTTGTGTTGTATCCACCTGCACAGATAATATTGGGAGGACTTTTGTATCCAGGAACCTTTTGAGAAAAAAAGAAGAAGAAAAAAAAAGACAGTATCACAGTATCAGCTTAAAGCACTTGTTGCAGGCTGCTGAGTTTGCATATTTTGCTGTGAAGTACAGCCAGACTTTTGACCGCTTCGCCTTGGGCATTTTTAATCTGTAGCTCTGCTCTAAAAGAACGTACGTACCTGAACCCGCCTACTATCCTCAGAAACGTAAAATGATTGGCTGGAATCCAAAGTGTGTGACATCTCGGGGGGAAAAAAAGCACCGAAATGTGCGCTGCTTTTCGGTCTGGTTACTACCGTTTATGTCAGAACCGGTACCCATCTCTAATCCCAATGATGTTGTTGTGATGTCACGGCTTTGGAATGTGGAGGAAAAAGAAGAAAAAAGAATTTGTTTATAGAAACGTCTCTCCTGGAAAAAGCTGTAAGCATTCCAGGTACTCTTTTATTTATGCAACAAATATGTTATCATGTTTACAGTTTACTACAAATTTACATCACACATGTTTTGCTTGTGATAGGTAATACTGTTATAAACTAACTGAATGCTCAGACGATGTGTTGAGGGTTGACCAACATTGTTATGATGAAGCTGCTCTGTTAAAATGTGATGCTGCACCTTGACTCACAGGTGTATTCTCAGTGCAGTTTGGTGCTGTGCAAAATACTATGTTACTATATGCCCTATTAGAGGTAACATGCTAGTCTATTTATGTGCATTAATTGCTTATCATGCTGCTGCATCTACTCCTGTGCCAGTTTTAACCGCCCCCACCTTGCACTAACCTGGTTCACACTCACACCAACTTTTAAAAATGTTGTTTTCATCATTGACAAACTAAAGTACAGGTATCTGATTTCCAGTCAAGAAGAAAAATACCCGGGTGTGCACTAAAGCGTAGGCGTATTTTTAACTTATTGGCAAGCAAACATGGAAACATTACATCTGTACTTTGGAAGAGGCAAAAAATGTAATTTAAGCTTGTGTGTGTTTGTTTATGTCAGGCGACAGCCAGCGTTCTTGTCACAACTGTTATGTCAGGTGGTGGCACAGCTAATGTTTCCGTGGTGGTGATGAGCATCAAATCTGACGTGACGGAGAGAAACATACTCCTCTGCAGTGACAGTAAAACAAGTGCTGTCATCGTCCCGTGTCACATGCTCGTCACGTGATCACGACAGCCAGATTATTGGCAGCGGGCGCCATAGTTCAGGGAATTCAGCACTTAAAGTGTTGGGCTTGTATCATATAATTAAGATCTTGATAAAATAAGCGTCTGCTGGAAGACTTATTTTAGACACATACTGACCAGAGATGCAACAATTTACTCATAGACGGATGAAAATGAGAGGATCATTAAAAAGATGGTTTGTTTTTCCTACGAAACCACACAAAAGAAGAGGTGGACTGGCATGGCAGCGACTGCCACCAGCTCTTTCATCTACAGGCAGGATTTAGCATGTTTGCACTGAGCATGTATTTGCACTCTGCTTTGGCTGAAGAGAAAATTGGGGCCAATATCAAAGGAAATATTTCATAGTTTACGGGCAGCAGGGCTGCAAGGCTTTCTGTATTCCTTTGTGTCAGTCTTGGTGCTTTTTCTGTTGGAATAAATGGTACATAATTCGTTCCTGTTTGATTTTTTCTGTTTTTCCTAATGTTTTGGAGTTTTTTTTTTTACCTCTGGGCTTTGGGTGGTGCGTGTGGAAGAGAAGAAGGAGTGTGTACTTGTAATAATTAGTCTGAGGCTGGACATTAGAATAATGTAAACAGTATCTGTGAAAGTGAAAACATTGCGCTTCGCCAGTTTACATTTGTTTGCCCGAGGGCTCGTATTTTTCAAACGCTCCGCACAAATTGTTTCATGCATTTGGTTTGAGAACTGCAAAATCTGACATCCTGAATAACTCAGCAGCATGCCCACACTGCCTTTGCCTTCCAGTAGTTTGTTTTTTCCTCTGGTGTCCTGTCCAAAGTGGATAATTGACAACAGCAGCAGTGTGAAGTCCAAACCGAGGCCCTTTCCAGCTTCAAAGCTTTCTCACGTCCAAAGGAGCTCAGACTTAGAGCCCCAGCACTGTGTCTAAGCATCTTCAATTCCTTTCACACACATTGGGAATCATTGATTCTTCAGTCGATTGTTCTAGTCTAGTCATCAGGAAAAGCCAGTAGTCAGTAGTGAGAGCAGCTGCGAGTGTGTGTGTGTTCCTCTGTGTAAATGAGTTCCAGCTAGATTTAGTGGAGGCTTTTAGTTGTAGGCGAGGCTGAGCCCGTGGCACAGCCAGAACAGGTTGAGTTTCAAAGGGGCTTATCAGGGGAATTAGGCAAGCCTTTGGAGTTTGAGCGTAGCCTAATTTCTGGTGACCTTTCCTTGGCTCTGGTTTGACTTTTTGTGGTGATCAGCAAGTGCTCTAACAAGCTTTTCCGTCTGTGTGGCTGGGGATTACTGTGGAACTGCCGTGCCCTCCCCTGCACTCGCAAGAAGCCATCTGTGGTGAGGAGAGATTAGGTGAGAGAGCGAGCGAGCAGAAGTAGGCAATACCCCGAAGGGGCATTGTCACGCCTGTCTGTGTGTTGGTGAGGATTCTGCGCTTGTCAGAGTCTCCTTTTGTGACAAATTGGTATGTTTTGTTCTGCCATTTTAAACCGTCAGGCGCTGGCAACAGTATGAACCTATTATTCAAGCGTTCGTGGATTTTTGACTCTTTTTTTTGGTTATTTATTTATTTTTATGTATTTTTTATGGGAGTGCCTTTCCTCCTTTTTTTTCTTGGACTATCGCCTTGATATTCGTTTCACCTTGTGTTTGGCGTAGAAGCTACGATTATCATTACTTACAGAAATGGCTTAGAGGTGTCTAAGGTAAGGTTTTACTGTGTTTCATCATTTCTTACTGGACCTCATGTAAAATACTTTCATGAGACGCGCATCAGGTGCAAAACTTTTCCACGGTGAGTTCATGAATCCGGCATTTATTACCAAACTATTCCTAATGCAGTGTCACTATTTAGTACCATTTAACGCTCGTGTTTCTTTGTGTGCGCGTTAATACAACAATATGCAGATACGACGTTATGTCATCTGATTACATTCATTATACTTCCACAGATGATCTTTGTTCACGAACCCCTGCCGTGTTAACAATTGAATTGATTGCATTTAATCAGAACACTTTTGAATTAATTATGGAAACAGAATGTCACGTCTCTCGTAATTAGACACTGGATAGCTTGTTGACTGAGTGAAAAACACAACAATGCTGTTTTTGCTCGCAGTACTATGTGAAATAGTCGAGAGGTCGTGAGGATGATTATAAAACTCTTTATTGAATCCTGCAGTTGCCAGCTGTTGTACAACTGTTGGCAGTCTGATTATTTTTTTCTTGGATCGACTGTACCTGTGATTCTCCTTTAGCAACACACATAATGTGGAAGTGTTTGTTGTTGTTGTTTATTATTTTTACTCAGTTTTATCATTCATAAACCGGCTGACATGTTGTCTGTGGCGGACGAGACCCAGATGATTTGCTGGGAAAAAAACGCTTTTAATTAATCGCACAATCTTCTGTAATTAATCGCGATTAATCGCGATTACTTGATCAACAGCCTTTATATAACTTTATATTTGAGCTTGTAACAGACATTTATGCAATATAATGAAATAAATGTAGAACAAACACAAAGAATGTTAAATGCTTAAATTCAAAGAGAATTTGTTCAGTCTTTTACAGGCTCTCTTCTGTGAAATGCAACTAAACTAATATATAATATATATGAGTGCTGTCAAACAATTAAAGTGTTTAATCAGATTCATCACAGGGTTACTGTGGATTCATTTTGATTAAATATCATGTTTATTCTATATTAATCACATTTCATTTTGCATGAGCAAACAGACTCAATAAAAAAGGGAAAATATACGAACTTAACATGTTTATTGAACATTTGGAACATTCATGTTAACAGAAACCTCTGTAAACGTTCATCCTCTCTCTGTCACTCCTGGGGAGGCTTCAAGTCCTTGAAACGAGGACCCAAAGCTGTGTAAAGGTTCTCAGTGATGTTAACAGGTCTGCAGTTTGTTGCAATCCACTCGGCGTCAGTCGATGTGTCCGAGGGCGACTTACTGAGTCCCCGATGCTCCGTGAGGGGTTTGTCCAAGCTGGGTGACGCGTTAGCCAAAGTGCTAGCAGCATCCTGGCTAACGTATGCTTCGCGTCAATGTGATATTTTAAGCTGGAAGCGCTTCGGTGAAAATTCCTTCTTGCACAACGTCCATGAGACTTTATGTCGGTCGACTGTTCCGGCTTCTTGTTTTTTAATACTCAAATTTCCCATCGAGAGGCCGATGTGCGTTTATCATCTTCCATATTGAGTTGATTGGTTAGAATAGAATAGCCTTTATTGTCACTGTACAGATTACAACGAAATTGGAGTGCCGCTCCCTTGGTGCAAGTTTCAATAATAAATATAAATGTAAAATATAAAAAGTACAAAAAAACCAAAAAAAAAAACCAATAGTAAGTACTCAAACAATAGTATGTACAATATATACAGGATAGCAGCATTAATATAATGACAGTGACGGTATGGAATAGGTTCACCATACTGTCACTGTCATTATATTATGCTGGTTCAGTCACTACCAGATCAACTGCCCATTTGCACATGTGCGAAGGTATCTCTGCTTGGACGAACTGCCCGAAATGCGCTGACAGAAACATTTCAGGGATTTTGAGTCACTCTGCTCCCCAGATGCGTCAATTTTTTTAACCGCGTTAATCGTGATGACGGCTTAATCTACACGTGAATTTTGACAGCACTACTTTTAACATATCTGTCACCAAATATATTTTGACTGCTTAAAGCTTTGGGCTTGTTTTTTGTTGTTGTTGTTTCTTTGTAAGTGCACATGCTGCGAATTTTGTGCTTCTGGCCTGGATTGCACGCATAAAGGTTATTAAAGAATGAAATGTTTTTTATTGCATTTAACTTGCAATAAACACACACCAAATAAAATTACTCTTTTGCAGTTTCCATATAAATGCGTAATAAAGACTTACTGATAGTCAGCAGCAACACATGTTGCTTTAACATCACCTAATGCTTTTCCTTGGAGCTGCTGTTCTCTGCAGACACACTAACCAATCAGCTGTATGCATATTCTCTGCAGACACACTAACCAATCAGCTGTATGCATATCTGATTCTGTGCCAGTCTGCAGCTGTCTGTGCACCAGCAATGTAAGCGTGATCTCAAACACAGTTACTGGTTCACTTGGTACCAGTATGCATGCATTACCTTATAAAGCCAGTCATCTGTCAATATAACCAGTTGCCATAGTTTCCCACTCGTTACATTTTTATTGTACTTAAACCAGCTTAGGTGTAATTTCCATTAAAGCTACAATAATATTTGCAAGTAACTAAACTAATATTTAAAAAGATATTACTAGCTAACCTGAAAGCTGTTTTGTCTGAAAGCTGCGTTAGAACTGGTTTGAACTATGGTTTCCTGATATGGGCTGGGAACACTAAAGGGAGAGTCAGTACCTGTTAGTGTATCCCTTTAAGAATGGGTACAAGGGTGGGGAGAGAAGAGCCTCATCATCATCATGCAGGAGTCATCTGGGTAGCCTCTCCTCCCTCTCTACTGCATTATCATAAAAAGTGATTTAGGACTGATTGATGCAAATGGCCCTCTGTTCTTTTCTATCATTAACGGGTCCTTCGCTGTGGCCACAGGCGGTGATTAAAGCTGTCATTTCCAGCTACTCATTAAAGGAGAGCGCCAGGCTGTGGGAGGGATTGAGAGAGGGTTGGGGAGGAAGAGAAGGAGGAAGGAAGAGAGGGAGGACGGCAGGCTGCAGGAGGAGAGATGGAACCATTTTATTCCTGAAGATGTGCCGTGTAGTGGAACCGGCTTTCTGGGGAAAAAAGAGGCAATGTTTTCATAATTGTTGTATTCCACCCAGTCTGCCGTATGCAGCGGTCCAAATTCATTACAATAGCATCTTTTATGAGTCCCCAAATGCTTTTTAGTTTAGCCTGCCAGTCGGGTTGCTTATAAAAAAAGCGGGGCGAAAAATAGCAATAACAAGCGACAGTAGGGTTCAAATCGAAGTCACTTTACAGTCTAATTTTCACATTTTGTGTGGAACCAGGAAAAACTTGTGGCGCACATAACTATGAAAAAAAATCAATACAACTTTGTTTTTTATTTCTGTTTTGCTCGTGGTTATAAATCACCAACAACACTGTCAGAGAAAGTGAAACTGTTGACAAACAGCCCCAAATGCTGAAGTGTGTCTGCAGCCGCCCCATGACTCCTGGCAAAGACATTATTCTGTGTGGCTCGCACTTACTCTTGAACATGAATGAGTGCGTGCTTGTGTGTGCTGCTTGCCGATAGGAACCTTATCTACTCTAATGGGGGCGGTTCTTGGCTGTGAGGCTGTGAGATCCGAAGCTCCAGCTGAGCTTTCCTCTGCGGGAGCCTACAATATCACCATGTCCTGGGGACCTGTGCTAATGGCCTGGGGTGCCCTTACTGCTATTGTGCCCAGCAGGCCCACCACTCCATGAACATACACAACCCCAAGCTGTCTCCATCTGTACCCCCTACATCTCTTTTATCTCTCAGTACAATCCAGTCTGCCTCAGATAGCATACTGAGCTTCTGGTCTGGGTGCGCCTGGCTTATAGCAATGGGACCGAGGGGTTTGGGGGATTGGAGAAGACGATGAATGGGAGAAGATATGTTTTCTTAGTGGCGCAGCACCAGGGCACTAAGCTTCAAGCAGAGAGGTCCATCAATCGACATCATTTTGGAGCGAAGGTTTCCTGGCCTAAGATGCGATACCCCTGTGCAGACCCCACAATGCATGCTGCTGGGGAATACTAATGAGGTTTAGCCCGTTCGTCTAGTACCTAGCTGTGGCCAGCACATACACTGTGTTCTCACAGCATTATCCTGTCCACATGTGAAGATGAAAAAGAGCTGATTGGTGCCTCATCCTCTTTAAAAGGGACAGCATTTGGGAAGAGGTGAGACTGTCAAAGTGTGAGATTGAATTATTTACTTTTTACCTGAGTGGGTGAACGAGTCGGTGCTGTGCAGGATGGCTTCCAAGATAATAGTGCAGATTTCTTTTGAGATACATTAGAAGCAATTAGTCACCAGATGAAAGTCCAATAATTATTTGCCAAAGGCAAACAACAGCAATTATTTAAGTGGAAATTACAAGCCAGTATGCTGACTTAGACTCCGTCGTCACGCCTTAGCTGACACCTTGCATTTGCACAGCACAGAATGCAGCATTTTGCTTGCTTTTCTTATTTAATAAGTAATCATGTTCAGTGTTAAGGTTCTGGAGATGTACTGTACCTGTGAAATCAATCCAAAAGCCCTCATGTAAATATTCCCGTTCTTTGGAATAACACAGTTTTCTATCTGGTTTTATTGCCCATGAAATCCAACATTTTTCAGTGGGAAAAGATGCAATAATCACCTGTTTAAGAGCAACGTGTAGGCACACATGCATGTGTGAAGGAAAGCCATAGCAGGGCCTAATGGTGCCATTAATTTTGTTCTGGAGACTTTCAAGAAAAATGGATAGATTCCCCCTCCCCGCTTGCTCTCTAAACTGGTTTTAATGAAGTAGATAAAGTGGTTTCTCGAGTGTCTCACAGGCTCCCTGCAGTCACTTCATTTGACATTATTCTAGTGCAGCTGAATGGAGGTGGCAGCCCGCCGCCTCCTTGGCTACGTGTTGACATGCCAGCAGCACCCTCCCAGGGCTGCTATAATGAGGAACCAGCTTCCTCCCAGGGCTAGGACCAGGTGGGACCATTTCAGAGTTTGCACTGGTAAAGGAGGAAACAGACAGATGGAGCAAGCCACCCAGTCTCCATCTGCAGCCTCAACACCACCTTAACTCGGATTATGTCATATGTCACATCATACCCCACTGCTGTTCCAGCTGTATCTGCAATTGCCTTAAGCCCTGGAGGTGCCCAGACAGCTGACAGTGGGATTATTACTCTCTCGAATATGTCTGCAGGGCCCACCTCTCTGGGGAGGCTCTGCCTGCAGACTGTGGTGCCCACTGAGGGAGGGGCTGACAGGGTCTTTATGACTAGACACTCTCTCTGGGGACCACTCGGGAATAAATTAGCATGGCCACAACCCTTCTGGCATAATGTGATTGGACATGAGGGAGGCAGCCCCACCCCTCACCCCTCCCAGAGGACAAGTATACTCAGTGCTCAACCTAATCTTTGTTGAGCATTAAAATACATGATCGCGCCTCCGGGGCATGCACAGAATCTGTCCTTTGTGTGCATTCATCCTGCCATCCACCCCGTAATCATAGATCATAAACTCTGTTGCTGAACCAGCGTGGTATTAAAAAAAAAAAGATATTGTTTGTGAGTTAATAAACATACTTGCTGATCTTGTAAAAGTTTTAAATTGTCTCCAGAGCCGTTTCCTGTCGTTTGTTTGGTGGCTAAATGTGAACCAGGGGAGAAAGGGAGGAGTGGAGCACGGGACCAAGGAGGAGAGTGGCTTAGTGTAAGACGTTAAATCCTAAGCTAAAATACATAGCCCTCAGGAGGTGCAGCTTCTTAACCTCAACCTGCTTGGTCTGATAAGACTGTTTCTTTGTTGCGGACTAGCTAAAGGCTATTAAAACAAGCTTTGCCTGGAAGTGGTTTATCAGGAGATTTCATCACTCCATCGTGTATTAAGAACAGAAACAAAGCCTCTCTGAACTGTGTTCAGCAAGCAGACAAAGCAATAAATGCATATTTTTGGTTGCTCGTGTTTATTTTTAACTAGCTAAAGGTACGTCACAGCCTGCCCCACCGGTGCAAATCCCCTCCCAGGATGAAACTGTCTGTGACCTCCAGCCAATATCACAGAAACGTTTCACCGGAATCTGCCAGCTGTTTTTCTGTAAGTCAGACTCCCAGCTGTCAGTGATTACTGCTGTGGACCGTGCCCGGAGCTTTGCCGACAGTCCCCTTTTGATTAGCAATTATCCAGAAAAAAGGCTAGGGGAAACTCAGACGCTCATGAGAACACGGCTTCAACCTGTTTTTCCATTGAGTAAAATTCTGTCGGGGCAGCCGAAGGTTGCCGTGGTTCACCGGGGTCCACAGCACCACTTGGCTTTGATTCCTTTATGCCTCCCAGATGTTGGCCCATATGGTTCCACTTACTCTACAGGGAAGGAAAATAAATGGTTTGTTTTTCTATTGTGGTCTCACTCATTATGCACTTATAAAACCAGCTTTTGAAGATTAGAAACGTATGCCTGTGTTGAGCCAGATATAAGCTGGCATGTTAGCATGGAATGTGTGGCTTTTCCTCTTAAGCTCACATTTCCCTGAGTTCAGTTTTATTTTAACAGTAACACAGATCAGTGCTGGAGTAGTGCATTATATATAGTTTTAGCTTTGCCCGTTTAGCCTAACCTCAGAACACTGATTCAAACCAAGAAATGTAATGTGCAACCTTAGCATGCATCTTTTGCTCCACTTGTTAAATGTGAAAATGTAAAACCATGAGAGACTGTTATGGCAATAAATGATGGAGAAACGTACTTGTCTTTATAAGCTGTTAGATTTACAATAGGTCACCAAGATATCAGTTTAAAAGTGTTCTAAATGCTAAATATTTAGAATTAGCAGCTAATTTATATTCTGCATTAATACGGTCATGTGAAAACTGAACTACACCCTTATTTCTTCCACTGAAATTAAGAGGGTAAGCAGCAGCATCAGGTGCATTTGGTTTATTGATCACACTGGGACAATGATCCCAAGTCTCTCTATAAAAGCACAGGTGGACGTCCCAGCAAATTCACCCCAAGGTCAGCAATGCAAAAACCCAAGAGCTACATCTCCGACTCTACAGGCCTCACTTATCATGTGAAAGTTCATAATAATCAGTGTTGGGAAGGTTACTTAAAATGTATTCCACTACAGATTACAGAATACATGGCACTAAATGTAGTTTGTAACGTATTCTGTTAAACAATCACGTGCAGCTCTGAAAGTATTACCAACTAGACTGTTAAATCTTAAGTATAAAATATAAGTGAGTAACAGTAGGGTGGACTTTAGGTAAGGCTGCACATTTTGCACTGATCTCGTATAGAAAACTATTTCTGTGTCAGTAATGTTTTCAGAACTGCGCATGCTTATTTGCAGCTAGCAGGTTGTAATGCAGCCTTCATTAATTCTAATAAATCACACAGCAATAGTACATCGAAGATACTGAAGTGGCACATAACCCAGGTAGCTACCACAACTAAAACAAGCTAGCTGCAGTAGGCTAACGTTAGCTTTTAAAAATGAACTTAGTTCCAGATGTTTTTTTAGGTTGGAGTCTTTGGACGCTGAGAGCAGCTTGGTTGGTGGCAAACAGAGTTTGCATTGCACGGTCAGATTTCCAGTCAGAGCCTCTTATTGCGTGTTTGCGTGGAATTACCAACAATAGAGAGGGGATAGCCTAACACAGCGGTCCCCAAACTTTTTTGCGCCACGGACCGGTTTATGCCCGACAATATTTTCACGGACCGGCCTTTAAGGTGTCGCGGATAAATACAACAAAATAAAACTAGTACCGGTACCAAAAAAAGAAGATTTATTCATAACACACGTGAAAAGACCCAGGAAAACCGAGTTAACGATAAAAACGATAACAAAATAACGCTGACAACCGATTAAAAACCCTGAAAACTATACATTTCACACCTGAGCTTCAACTCTCGCGGCCCGGTACCAAACGACTCACGGACCGGTACCGGACCGAGGCCTGGGGGTTGGGGACCGCTAACATATTAAACAGGAAAAGACAGAGGTGTAATCCATTTATTTCAACAAAGTAACTGTACTCTGTTTAAGAAGTAACTGTAGCGGAATACAGTCACTCATATTTTGTTTTTTAAATACGTAACACTGGCACATGTATTCTGTTACTCCCCAACACTGATAATAGTACAGTTAGAAAAGACTGAAAGGCTTGAAAGAAGAAGGTCTTTAAAAAAGAATATGGCAGCACAGTTTAGGCTTAGCTTCTGTAAAGCATGATAGGTAGTGGAGGGTTGATGATCTGGGCTTTTTTTGCAGCCACAGTTTCTGGACCATGGATGTACCAAAGTACTCTAGAGTCAGGTGTGAGGCCATCTGACCAACAGCTAAAGCTTGGCTTAAATTGTGTTATGCAAAAGGACAATGATCGCAAAGACACCAATAAATCTACAATGAAGTGAGTTCAAAAGAAGATCAAGATACTTCTTGCTGCTCAAGTCCAGACCTAAACCTCATTAAAATGCGTGACCTTTGGAGACCTGCGCATAAAAGAATGACCATAAGCCTCTATGAACTGGAACAGAAAACATATACCTTAAGTTATTGCTGCTAAACTTGTTCTACGAGCTTTTCCATGTATTCATAGTTTTCCACTTGGTTGTATGGAGCAATAACACAAAATTAGAACTGGAAGTTCATCAGACCTTTGCTTGCTCGACTGTTCCTCACGACCTCACCCAGTCTTACCTCCTGCTTACATAGAAAAGGAGTTTCCTCAACCATGTTTTCCTTTCAAACTGCTGCTTTCAACTTTTCTTTTGACTGACAACAACTTTACTCTTTGGCATTCCTTCCCATCCTCAATAACTCATTCCTCACTCTCACAGCTCTTCTGAGCATTTAAGGAAGTGTTAGTTCTGTGGGGTAGCAGGTGTTCCCAGCCTTTCCTGCCCTGACCTTTCAAGTGCTGGTCGTCTATCAGTGGGTGTCAGGCCTATAAGTAAGATTCAGCTCACCCGTCTAACTGAGAGGTCACCCTTCACTCCCACTGTGAAAGGAAGAGAGGGAACTAAAGATAAGAGAGAAGAACGTAGACAAGAGAGGCCCCTCTTCAGATTTTTTACCTTGGACTTTTGTGGTTCTTGAACAATGAGAGCACATCTGGCTGCTCCTCACTAGTTTGTCACAGTTGTCCCTCATCCTTGAAAGGAAGCGCCTGAGAGAAAAACAGGAGAAAGAGAGCCAGTTTTGTTCTTTACTCTCTACCTGGTTTGAAATAAAAGGAAAGTCCTTTGGATTGTGGGTGCGTCCTGCACCCACAATACATACATACATAGTATGGATCAATATAAAACGACATGGGCGCAAGCACGGGCTGTGTAAAGTTTCATTTAATGGATCTGTTTGTTTGTTTGTTTGTTTGTTTGTTTTATAGCTGGTCATAAAGACAAATGACAAGACAATATGAGGGCAGGAGCTTCTTTTCTTTTCCATAAAGGCTGTTATTTTTAGCCTGCAGTTCTGTGATGGACTCCTTTCAGCAGAACTGACAAGTCTTCTTTCAAATTAGAGCACCTTGTCAAAAGTACAGAGGGGCGGATGGATCTAGCCTATCTTCATTAAATGTTCTTTAATTGGCTTTGTAAGGAATAATCTCTCCATCTCTCTGAGCTCCACGGTTGGCAGGCAGGCTGTATAACGGCACCGCTCGTCTGTCAAAACGTCAGCAGCATCTCAAAAATGAAAGCGACACATGCCAGCAAGTTGTTCAACACTGTGTACAAATACTCCAGATCACACGTCAGTAGAAAGGCCTGTCATAATCCTCTTTCAAGGAAATTAGAGTTTAGGTAAACACAACTGTCATGTGCAGTGTTCCTTAGAAAAGTTTTTTCCCTTTTCTTAGCTCGTAATCTTAAAAGGACCCCGAGCTCAGAGTATAAGCACATTTCCATTTATCACACGGCATATCTTCTATTGTTGCCGAAGCGCTGACAGTATCCACAAATTTTGAAGGCCCCGGAGCGTTGGTGTTGTCAAATTGAAATGTGGGAAGCAGAATTGCTTCCCACCTGCGTAGCTCATAAAGCGCTCCAGGTCTTGCCTTGATGTGTGATAGAAGTGAGGCACCAAACAAAACACGCTGTGTCCTCTTCTGATTAGCAGACATCAGCGTGATCTTCCGTGTCCTTCACCGAGGCTCTGCGCTACCACAAATGCGCAGTGACGACCCAGCAAAATAGCAGCGAGCAACTTGCCAGCTTGTCAGTCAGTTTGCTCCGTCTTCTGTCTCGGAGCATTCTCCATCTCTGCACTGCATCCTGGAGCTTAATGGACTGTAGAGGTCTCAATTGAAAATGTGAACGTGCCCATCAGAATGTGTAGCCTTGTTTGCCCCAGGTATTTAGCACAGGACATCTAAAGGCGGTGGCTTGACCAAGGCATGTCACGGACAAATGAAAAGCTATTAGAGAAGACATGCCTGTGTGTGTGTGTGTGTGTGTGTGTGTGTGTGTGTGTGTGTGTGTGTGTGTGTGCCTCCCAGCAAACCCTCCAAGTCCCTCAATTTCCAGCCAGTGCATCAGTCCAAGCAGGAGATGACAGTGGATTTCTTTGTTTATCTACTCCGGGGCCGTGCTCCTCACGTCTCTTTCTGTTGCTGTGACAAGCGCAGTAAGCACTGGAGGAGAGATGGCAACGCGGTTATAACGGAGAAGATGCGTTTGTTTATTAAGACGGCTCGGGCTCTCCAGGCGAGGGCATTGCTGGATTTGTCTTCTGTTTTTTCTTTTCTGTGTATGTAGGAAAAATTCAAAGCTGCCATTCTTTGTCAGATTTGAATCACTTGTGAGCAAAGCTGACAAAGAATGGAAATCAATATCTGATTACTGTTTGTAAAACGGGACGTCATTGTAATCTAAATGTGTAAAGGTCAAGCTTGGCTCGAGTCGCACCGCAGTCTGCTCATAAACCTTTTGCAATTTTTTGTGATCCAGTAGCTCGATGGAATAAAGCAGAAATATACGTTTGGGTGAAGGTTAGGTTTAAGGCCCATGCACAAGCTGCAGCTGACAAGGGTCGAGTGAACTGCACATCAAGGGCTAAAAAATAGAAGGTGAGGATTAGGTTACCAGTGAATCCATGTTGCTCACATGCACCTGGCTACGCGTTGTTTTGGTTCATCGTCATTGGCCGTTACTGCATAAACCTAAGAATGAAGCACTCTGGCTCATAAAGCCCATTAATCAGTATGAATACGGCCTTTCAAAGTGACATTGCACCGGGCCGTTCGTGTCGGTGCTGGTTCTCGTGGCACTTGTCATCATAGCACTCTGCACATCCGCACAGGGGGGAGAGGCTGCACCAGGCATTTTGCTTTTAATGAGTATAGCGCTGAACACACGCGTTCCCCCGTCATTGCTCTAAAGAGCTTGATTGCAGATGCCGACGCTTCCGATGACAAAAACGACATCTGTGAACATCTGCTTTGGAAATTGAAGCTGGCCTTGGAACGGAACATTGACTTTGTTTTCTGTCTTTGTGGACCAATTAGGGCTAACAGATTTACACAGCCAGATCAATCTGAAAACAATAATGGCATTGCTGTTATTTCTCTGATTTGATAGCTGTGTGGCTCCATTGTGCCCATTAGCATTACAGAACAGCAAGCGCCCTGACCTCCAACATCTTCCCTCCATCTCATGCACATCCCCGGAGACGTTTTTCTTCCTTTAATCTAGCGAACACACAAGGCTGTGTATGTGTGTGTGAAAGAGTGTGTTTTTCCTCCCTTCCTTCTCCTCTCAGGCATCCTTGCTACAGTTAATTAACAGTTATTAGTGTTAGCGCAGAGCACCGGATAAGATGTCACAAATCATCAAGTCTCTAGGTGCAGTTCCAGCAATTAAGAGCTCTGTCGCACCTTCCCTCTCCACAATCATTTGGTACGCATCCAGATTCCTTTTTAGACCTGAAAGACCTAATCAAATCATTTCTGCTCAGAGATTCTGTCATTATTTCAAGCCCTAACCATGTGAGACTCCCAACTTTTGATTGCACTTATGTCCTGCTGGCATTTGTAAACCCAGAGATGAGGAAAGATGTAGGTACAGTTAGAAAGTGTTGCTCAGTCAAATGCCTGTGCATGATGTAATGATGTGTTTTTAAAAGGTTATTAAGAGATGGGGCATCAGATTAAGAGTGTTTATTTGCTCATTTTAATGCTGGCTGTGACTTCTCTGCTGCGATCAATTTGTCATCCCTCTAAATGGAAACTTAATTGCATCCGTCTGAAGTAGAGACCTTGAATCGTGCTTCTTGTTGTTTTCAGCAGCCAGTCCTTGCCCTAGCTTTTATTTATTTCCTTTCTTTTGTGCTTGATATAGAGTCTGGCCTCTTACTGTCCTAGGCCCAGAAGTGTTACGCAGCAGAGTGCTACTCAATGGTGCCAAAGGTTAGCTCTGTTAAATGAGCAGCAGTCACTAGATAACTTGCAAGTATTAGTATCAACGCAAAATTAGCTTTCCAAGGTCAGTGCAGTGCGTGTACGGGCTAACTAGGCCATGGCAGTTCATCAAATGTAAAATGCTTAAGTCTAGAAAAGCTCAGTTTGGCCTAAAAATAGCAACATGACGACAGAGTATTAGGGCCAAGCTGGTCTGGTCAGAAAGAGAAACCACACAAACTTGGAAGAGTTTGCCAGATTTGTGCGACATGAAATAGCTGGCAACGAACAGATGCAAGGATACTGATGAGGCAGGTATGTTGTATCACAAGATAGTTCATCAGGTAGTTTTACTTTAATCTGCACTTTTTTTCTCAAAATAGTCATTTGAATTTAGTCTTGAAATTTTGACTTACCGTATTTTTCGGACCATAAGGCGCACCATGATGAATTCTCTTCAGCGGCTCTATTCCCATGTTGTTGCAGTATATTAATGACTAACCTCGTATTGTGGATGGATTATCTCAGTTGTTCTCCTGACTGAAGTTTGGTCCGTTTACAGCATCCTGCCATGCGATTGCATTTGTCCCTAACCTACAGTGTACATTTTAGGACATCGTCAGGTATCAGGAAAAAAGTCATCGGGTCTCAGACAAAAAAATGTCAGGTCTCAGTTCTCAGGAAAAAAGTCGTCAGGTCTCAGAACACGAGCTATCAGACAGAGAGAAAATCTTCCTGCAGGTGGCGCTGTTGTTATGTGCCAGCCGAATTGATTTCCAAATACGTCATCAATGTGTGACAATGGAAAAGCGTAACGTCATTGACCTCACCGGAATTCTACCACAGTTCATGCTCCTAATGATCTTAGTTTATCGTACAAAATTAGCTTTCCTTTTCTGATATGTGTTAAGTAACTTTCACAACCTAACTGCAACTTAATCTAACACAACTGTGGCAAAAGTATGGACAAAAGGGAGAGCAAGTTAAACTTACATTGTGTCGTTAGGAGCATGAACTGTGGTAGAATTCCGGTGAGGTCAATTACCTTACGTTCTGCCACTGTCACACGTTGATGACGTATTTGGAAATCAATTCGGCTGGCACATAACAACAGCGCCACCTGCAGGAAGAGTTTCTCTCTGTCTGATAGCTCGTGTTCTGATACCTATCGACTTTTTTCCTGAGAACTGAGACCTGACATTTTTTTTCCTGATACCTGACGACTTTTTCCTGAGACCTGATGATGTCCTAAAATGTACACCGTACTAACCATCGGAAACCCTCGCGTTAACTTTTATCGAGTGGAATAAAGTTCACTGTGTTTATGCTAACACAGCGTCCTCCAGCTTCACTATGTTATGCTAACATAGCTGTGTCACTAGCGATCACATAGCACATCATTATATAGCAGCTAGCCCAACTTCAGTAACCCTACAAACGTCACTGCTGTTTAGTTTTCTGTCTTCATTTATGTTGGAAGTGATAGCAGAGCTGTACGCTAGAATTCTTTCAGAAATCTCTCAGTCAGAACATGCTATATCATGCTTAGCTAACTAGCGAGCTAACTTCCTGCTAACTTCTAACTCTGTTAAATGTAATAAATTCTGTTTTCATGGATGCCTGGATGTTAAACTTCATTGTTACACCTGGTAAAGCAGCAACACTGATCATTTTATTAAAGATGAAAGAATTTAGACAGTTTTTAACTCTCAGTGATGCTGCAGTGTTCGTTTGACTTTGGGACCTGAAACA
Source organism: Aulonocara sp. 'chitande type north' Nkhata Bay (assembly GCF_057382095.1). Lineage (NCBI taxonomy): Eukaryota > Metazoa > Chordata > Actinopteri > Cichliformes > Cichlidae > Aulonocara > Aulonocara sp. 'chitande type north' Nkhata Bay. The sequence goes on from NC_141353.1 coordinate 2,168,639, forward strand.
GACGGAGTTTAGGACCCAGATGCTCCTGACTAAGGTAGCCGTAATGTTCCAACAATCCATCAAGCAGTGCGGCTTCGTAGCTTAGCAAAATCGTACTAAAACATTTTTGACAGATTTCTGCGTGCTTTTAAGTGTGCAAAAATATGGTCATCCTCTGTCATGGTTTCTGTTATTGAGAGAAAAGCATGAAAACTACAGCAGCTAGTGATATCCTTACTGTTATCCTTTTACTTATAACTAATGCTAAACTAGTGTGAAATGCGTTTTTGGTTTGAGTCCTGATCTTATGTCGCTAGAAAGTGGCGGCTATCACTTTTCACCCGGCCTTTACTCAGCAACTTTATAATTCAGGGTTGGCCATCACCACACAGGCTGCAGATGATTGTACTGAAGGGTCATTTAAACCCTATTTTTGTAGCAGTCTTTAGAGTGTGATTACAGTTGAAACGAAAAAGAAAAGGTGATACAACACTGAATAAAAGTGATGAAAAATGCAATGAAAGAGTGGACCCACCGAAGCCTGTAACTCGTTAATTTATGTGTCTGAATCCAAAAGGAAATGTAAAAAAAAACCCAAAAACCAGAAAAACTAAAATCAAGATGGCAAGCTATGGAAAAAACAATTTACATAACTGAATTTAAAGACAACAGAAATATTTTACAGATATGAGTCTGTAAAATGGCAATAGGAAGAGCGAAGAAATATAATCACCAAACTCCCTGATGCTGGAAATGTAATTATAGAGCAGGTTAGTCTGATGAATTCACTACTTTTAGTATACAATCTAAAAGGCTTCATTCTCATCCAGATACACAGCAAACTGTACAAATACACGAGAAAGAGCTGCTCTGGTCTCAGGTCATCCTTTGTTTTTACTCTTTAAAGCCTGCTGTAATTCCCTACATAAGGGCGGTAAAATGCAGCTATTTGTGTTCCCTGAAAATCTCGAGAACAAATATTTGCTCTTATTCGGGGCACGCTGCCAGCTTTGTTGTTGGCTTTCGGTGTGGGAGGCAGTTAGCGTGTTTCTTGCTCTTCGGCGTCCAGATTCTTCCTCCCAGGGGTCGGCTGCTGTCAGGTGTCAGCAAAATAATCACGACTTAGCAGTTGTTCGAAATGACACAAGAGCTGCCATCGATCAGCAGTCATGAATCATCAGCCGAACAGAACGAGACAGGCAGTGAGGAAAGAAGAGCAGAGGGTCGTAGCTCAGTGCAGACAGGCTGTTGATGTGACCGGACCGGCCAGTCGTATCTCCCCGGTTTTCATTAAAGCAGAAGATGAGATCAGGGAAGTGCAGGCAGAATGTGTCTTTAGGGTGTGTGGAAGTGTGTGTTCGTGTACTGTATGTCTGTCGACATGTGCGTAGGTATCTTGCAGTGTGGCTGTATTAGCAACAATGATAGCTATCACTGCTGAGAAGGGTGATATCGGGTCTCGCGGCTCCTGGGGGGCGTTATTATCCTGCAGTGATGTGGACTGAGAGGTCAGACTCTGACACACATGCATACACACAAGGGGCTTCGGCATTCAGGCAAAGAAAAATAAAAACAAAAAAACTTGCTCGGTACAGTATGAGACCATGCATCTGCACCGTGTCTCAGTGTGCACACTAACAGGCACTCATAATAGCATATTATTAGGATGAAGCATACAATGATAGCTATATATAATCTCTTTAATCAGTCATTTTGAGTGCTCTGTGAAACAGAACAAAGATAAAGCACATAACAGTACAAAGGATGTTACAGATAAATATGCATAAGAACAAATGTTCCACATTGTTTACGTTCACCCAGCAGAATCAGACTTTCAAGTATGAATGTCCTTGAAAACTAATTTAACTCATGTGGTGCAAAGTAATCCAGTTAAATATTTAAATCCAATATGTTTCACTTTATAATATACTCTGTCATCATTTTTGCCGAACCCAGAATAACAAAACTAGATTGGCCAAACCGACAACAATTGTGTGATAAAACACAAAGTGTTCTTTGCTTCACACTGAAACTCAGCTTTTTAAAGAAATATTAGCATAGAGTGCGTAGGACCAAGGCCGCACACAACCTGGCTCTCTTAAATTTACCTGAACTTTGAATCCTTGGTGTTGCACTCTCTAATGTTGTCTCTCACTCTGGCAGACCGTGCTCATGCATAATGAACTTCACTATATCCATTAAGTCCTGGTGTAGTTCATCTCTTTCAAAAAGGTGGAAGTGTAATTTCTGCAGTGTGTACTTTCAGGATTAGCACAACTGTAAGCGTAATGTCTGCAGGAGTTTACACCCTGGTTTTCACTTTTCACCCGGGAGCTTTGTAAGGTTTACCTGTGTTTGGGGAGGAGACCTGGAGGTATAGAGGGGAGTAGAAGACAGACAGTGGAACTCTGATATGTGTCGTGATCAACATGAATATAGCTGGTAGTTAAAGGCAGTCACCTCCATCAGCACCTCCATCAGCACGTGCAGACACAATCAAAGCTTTATGCAGCCCAGCAGCAGAACTGAAATGGCTACACCCTGCACATGTTGCTTGAAATTATTAGTTTGCATGACTTCTTTTGCTTACTGGAGTAAGTAACTGCTCAGAGTATATATATCTATATATTCACCACACGTACTGGAAAATCTGCTTTAAAAACAAAAGGTAACAGCTTACACCTGAATGACCATCAGCAGGTTACTGCAGCCTGTGCTGACTTTATCTCATTAATGATAAAGAAGTTCACAGATTTACATAACCTCCTACCTGGATTACTATATACTATACAGTATGTGTACAGGTGGTGCCGCGATTCCACAGATGTTGTTCCGTAACCCTGTTTGGACTCTGGCTGAAATTCCAGGAGTTCGTTTTAAATGCTCTTTCTCAGTGTGTCTGTCTCCCTCCCTCTTTCTAATGAAGGTCTCATCAGAGGGTTAGTCAGACACTGAGGGAACGGTTTCATTTTCCCCTCATTACAGCAGGCACTGGAGAATCACGGCACTTTGAAGCTGCTTGATTGCATTATCAGGCATTTGGTGTAGCACAGGCGTAATCTATGCCATGTGACCAGGGAGCAGGGCCAACATCAGGCTGTTGGGCAGAATGCGAGAGAGTGGACCTCAGTATAAGGCTGCCGAGTCTTTTTGACAAAAAAATGTACTAACTATGACGTTTACATTTTTCTGTTATAGATCAATGCTATTGATCTGATCATTTAATCAGTATTTTCATATTAACATAAATCAAAAGCTAAAGCCATATCCAAAAACGTGTTTACTACATAAGGCACTGTGTACGGTGGTTTTAGCACATCAGCTTTGTGGATTTTAAATCAAACAGTCGAAGTGTGATGGAAGCGCAGAGTTTCAGATTGAACTTGATTCAATCACCTCCAGCCACGTAAGACATATTACAGTATTACAGAGAAAATCCCACCATTCAGGCGACCCCATCCCACTGTCGCCAAGCAGTTGGTGACAGTAGGAAGGAAAAACTCCCTTTTAACAGGAAGTAACCCCCAGCAGAACCAGACTCGGGGAGGAGCGACCATGAGGGTCCAGACAGTCAAACAGGAAATGGAAGATTCCAAAGGTTTTTGTAGCACGGGGGTTTTGGGGAGCGTGTGGGAGGATCTAATGCAGCTGTCCATTCCTCGACATAATGAGATTAGGTAGAAACAACAGTAAATAACGTTAAACTGCAGATTATCAGCAATAAGTGTCTAAAGTAAAACGCTTATTGCATCCTGGAGGTCTTTTTTCTTTATGTTGGTGCTTTCAAAGGTCAAACACTGACAATCTCTGTTTATCACTCTACCAATCATTATCAAGATTGTCTGCAGATAAAGAGCCATAAAAGAATTCTAATTATCACCATTTTAGGAACGGTAATTACGGGATCATTAGCATCCATCATGGGGTTTAAGTGGGTCTGCGGTCCACTAAATGAGTATTCATCCTCCTTTTTTTTTTGTGTCCTCTCCTTTGTTTTCTCACTGGAGTGCAAAGAAACAGTAGAGGACACTTTGTGGCGTCATAGCCAACATATACATGGATGTCTACAGACCCACAGCGCCCTTCACCCTGCTATGGTTCACATCACAGAGATCACTGATGCCATGTTGGAATTTGACTGGTCTCCTTTTTCTGTTATCTCAGTATAAAGTGTGGCCAGTATACGGATTTATAGAATAAGGGTTCACGGCTCTCAGCATATCTAACAGAAGAGGCAGAGCTTAAAAGAAATAAAAGAACCGAGAAAAGTAGGTTACATTTAACAATCCCTGCTGATGGATATTGTTTGACGAGATGTAGCACAGCCTCGGCACTGTGTTTGTATTCTGCTGTGGAGTTGCGCACAACATCTCAACCACAGCTTTCCTGCGGATGAATTAGTAATGCTAAAAGATTCCATTTCGTCTATCTAAATGCTGTGTGCTGCGCTCAACCTGGTTAATATAAGGAACCACTCAATTTTTCATACCCACACCAAGTGTAGCCTTCAATTTAACATGCGCTTTTAATCCTGGGAGTGCTAAATTGCTTTTTAATGTCTAGGAACATGGTGTGTTCGGAGTAACTCGTGAAAAATGCATCAGCAGTGTGCAGTGCAAATCAGATCCAGTGTTTTTTTCCTGCTTCTGCTGTTAGGGTAAAGGAACAAAGCAACACCATGACAAAAAGGAGTGAAACCAATATGTTGTTTTGACACATCTGTCACCTCAGGTGTCTCAAGAGGGCACCTCCTGCAGGCGACGTGTGCGATTGTGTTCGTGTGATGAATTGTGCGTGTATTTTCGCACACATCTGTTGTGGATATTTTAAATGGTATGGGAATGCATATCACCAGCATATAGCTTGTGGAGAAGCGTACTAGGCGGCGAGTATGTCACATATGTAGCGTCTGCATGCCTCTCTCTGTGTGAATTCATGAGCAGTGTCGGGTGTTGTTGTGCCTGAAGCGCTACTGAATGACAGGTGCTTTCCTGGCCCGGCTAGATTCCCCTGCACGCCAGAGGCTTTAGTGCAGTCGGAGCCTGGACTCCCTCAAGCATGACTAAAAGACGCTCCTCTAATATCCCCGGGCAGACAGTCAGTGAACTCGCTCTGATTGACTTCCACTGGGCCAGCCAACTAAGTGCCCTCTGTTGCCACGTAACAATGTGGCCATCAGAGCAGGCTAATCAGGTGACAGCAAAGAAATACACAGCCGGAGGTGCTTCTGCTGACAGTTGCATTCAAACTCTTTTTGTCTCGGCTTGCAAACAGACTTTAAAAGGAAGACGCGATTAAAGCACGCGATGACAGCTTTTCATACGCCATCGAGACAGTCAAGAACTCACTGTTGCAAAAATAACATGCTCTAGCAGAAAATGTATCTATTAGCACGAAGCCCAACATGTATCGACCCCAAACTGTGGGCTGTCATGTTGTTCATTCAGCCGTCATCTGCATTCAAACTTTATTGTGTAACAAACTGTTTAGCCCTGCGTCAGTGCAGCAAAGACCCACAAACCACAGTTTCCATCGGGGAGTCTTGTGTTTGTTTACCTGTGCATCCGACCATGTGAGGTTGGGTCACGATGTGTGTGGCGCTTTAGCTTTCTCTCTGGATAAGCCTGTTGCTGCTGGAAATCCTCTTACAGGCGTGTTTGTGTGCGAGTGTCAGCAAGAGCGAGTGAGACAGACAGCAAGCTGTCCCAGATCATCTTGTTGAAGCTTGGTGTTGGTAAACACGCTGCATGGTAAGCCCGTCTGAGATGGCCACTGATGATTGGCCCCCACCGACACATGACTGTGGCCATCTGTGTCACGTGATCGCACACGCTTTATGATCTCCGCTGATGCGACTGCAGTGTCAAAAGCAAATTGTAAGGTGGATCTTTTGACACGCTTAAATAAGACAGCCATTTACAAAGTATCACACACGTTAGAGAGAGCACGCTCTGTCTGTGCCCTGAGAGGCTGGGTCCACTCAAATAACCCCATGGTGAATGTTCTGCTGTCAGGCAGCCAGCGAGGCAAGCCTCACAATGTGCACATTTAGGACCCAGAGCCTGACGGCGGCGCTGAGTTTGTGGAGGAAAGCGTGGAATGTGTCCCGCAGGCAGACGCGGGCCGCTCTCAAAGGCATCTCTATTACAAGCGCACAAGCAGGGCCTTATGTCATGGTCACCAGTCTCAGAGATGCATTTCTAGACTGGTGCTCTGCACCGAGCCAGCACGCGCCCTCGTGGAAATCTACTGGCACATGCCACGCTCCGCCTCGCTGCAATAAAGTCGCATCATTCACGTTTGTGTAATTTCGATTATTGGAACTTTTCACTGCGGGAGCAGAGCCGCGACCGCTTTGCTGAGATCCTAAAAGTGTCTTTGACAATAACGATCTTCTCTTATTTGATGTCATTGTGCAGTTAATAAGACTTCTTGTGAAGTCTCCCGTCAAACCCGCCGTGCGTTAACTGAAGCTAGATAGTCGGCGCACGAGTTAGTGCCGAACACGACAGCTCCGCTCGGCTCCTTCTCCAGCCGGTGGCCTTTTATCAACAGTGACGGATAAAGAGCCCTGTGATCATGTGAAGTACCAGGCACTAGCCTTGATTACCATCCCTGATGATAACACTGCATGCTAATCATTGTAAACATCATGTTGTGGCTTTGACACAGTTAGGCTTATCTGTAATTGGTGTAATTGTTACTAGCATTTAACAAGATCGTCTTCCAGATATGGAGAGTGCCAAAAGGGCCCGGGTACGGGAGAGGCTCTCTCAGATCTGCCTCGCTGACGGGTGCATTAGATCCACACTAACTTCCCTCTCTGTGCCGCTAATGAAAGGCAGCCACGAGCCAGAGCACAAATCTGATAAAAGGGTCTGGAGATGAGGGGGTCATGAAATATTTAAATATACAGGGCTTCAAAGCGGAAGAGGCCTCGCCTTTTTGTCAACAGACAGACCCCCTGCGGCCCGGTTGTGGCCCCAGTCTCTGGCCCACCACCAGTTTCACATGTAGGTCACAAACCATCATCTCCTTTTTACACTTTTGGGACACCACCAGGGGAAAGGAGGCGGACGGTCCTCTGCAGGTCACATGCTCACTCACACAGTCTACAAGCATGAGGCCCTGATCACAGTGAGAGTTAAAGATGTGCGATTTGATAACCCGTCTGCCGCCGACTGACAGGGAGCCTAAAAGCAAGGCTTTCTAGCTGCCTTCTAGATGTGGCGGCACCCAGAATTGTCCCTCCTCGGTGACCTGCGAAGCACCTTGTTTACTTTTCATTTTTTTGTCTCAAAAAGGCCTAACTTCCAATTTCTCTCCATCCCATCATTCATCCTCCCAGCAGGGGATCTACTATGGGCAGAACAACGACCTCATTTATTCCGGGCCCTGCAAAATGCAATTAGAATCCCTTCAATGGCCAGGGGGCGTCGATGGAGAGAGAGGGGGACAACAACAAAAAGAAGAAAGGTTGAGGATGGGCAGAGACCTCCCTGCTGTCTATCACGCTGCTGGCTTTTGATGTCCACGGTCCATCTCGTATCCCTCTAGAGAGCCTATCATCAGGCCCCCACTCTGGTGCCGTTGAGCATAGAGAGGCCCCTGGAGAGGCTGCTTGAGTGGAGCATGCGGTTGCAAGCAGGGGGAGTGGGTGGGGCTTGTCTCCATCGGCGCCTGACAGAATGGTCTTGACGGAGCGTTTCAGAAGACCTAATCCCTCTGACCGTGCTATGTGAGCCGAGGGGGTCTGCAGAGGGTCAGACAGGTTTTAATACAGCGCCTTAGTGGTGACTTCCTCAGTGCTTCCTGTAGCTATTCCTTCTTAAAAGACACAGCAGGCTGTTACCCCCCCAGCTCCACTACCTCCCCGGTTGGCTTTTTCTCCCCCTCCCCCCCCCCCCCCCCCCCCCCCCCGTCTTGTCTGTCTCCCCTCATCTGCTCCTGTTTTGTTTTCCTCTCTAGTTCCCTGTCCTTTATCTCCCTGCCTCCCCTCATCTCCTCGCTCTCATATCGCCGCTGAGAAGAAAGAAACAAAAAGGGGAAATATTATTCCTGCGAGCGCGGCTGCTCTCAGTTAGCATTAAGTTGAGGCCTTGTGGGGGGTTCATACAGCAGACTTCTTAAGTTGTAGATGTCTGCTGGGTCCCTGCAAATATAAAGACATGCAGATTAGGGAGAAAATGAAAGCTAGGGCTTTGTCATGCAGAGGGTTATCTGTTATGAATGTTTCTGTCTGGGATACGGCTCCACGGCAAAGCTTCACAGAAAGAATTGGGGTCAAATTAAAGAATGCAACACAAGCTCTATTTTATTTATTTATTTATTGTTTTGAGGTTTTTGTCATTGAGCTGACGTGACATCACAGCTCGGTGAAGTTACGAGTACAATAATTAATGAATTTGTATGTCAAGCAGCACTAAATCTTGTTTATGCCGTCGTTTCAGGCGAAAAGTAATACTTCAGAGATGCACTGAAGGCCTAACATGATGTCGAGATGAAAGCAAACAGCACAAACCAATAATTTCTCAGAATTCGGTGCATTAAAATTCCGATTTCCCCAGCCATCATTTTCTTAGTCCATTAAATCTCCATATGAACATTAAGCGTCAGCGCCAAAAAACACACGTGCAGATTTAGTAATTATCCTGACATTACATGAAAATGTCTGCTAGAAGGGACGGGAGTGATCGCTCTGAAATTATCACCGGCTTTGCTGCCCACAGACCACATTCCACAGCGACGTCTGTAATTTAGCCAAAAAGGTCTCCCATTTTTCTTCTGACTGGGCAGAGTACGGGGGGGGGGGGCTGCAATCTGGATGTAACCAAAGCATTGGAGGCAGGAAAGGTTAAACCAATTTTCTTGTCTGCATTGTTTTCCAAAGCGAGTCCCACGGCGGCGACATTAGACCGATAGCGAGCACAGTAGGCTTGTTCCCGCTGACAGGCCGGTTCTTTCTGCGGCTGCGATGTCAACTGGATCTGATTATTGCCTACCAGATCCAGATAATGTCTGCCATTGATCAGGCCATTTATTTTGAACTCCTGCGGCCCCGGCCTGCTTTCACAGACCATGGGGAGATAAGCAGATACAGATAAGCAGATAACATGGTCTCTGCAGGCTTTTAACAACCGGAAGAAATACTTTTCTGCTGCTTAACTGGCCGGCATGATGTGAGAGTCGTATCTCTCGGCTCTGGAATCTTTATTATAACACAGAGCGTCTGCTTTTAGGGGTTTCGTCATCGAATCAGATAGCTGCTTTCATTCCTGTGTCGACCAGTCTGCCTTAATGTTCCCAGCATGCCATGCTGTTTGAACAGGGCGGGACAGAGATGCAAAGTGGAGATTCGTTTTTAGCATTTTTAGTTACAAGTTTAACACTGAAAAGCAATTCCATGGAAATGAAGATGTGAGCTCAAAAGTTCTCAAATCTCTCTGTTTTTTTTTATTGATGCATTTCAGCAGATAAGACTGTCAGCTTTTCCAAAGGCTTTTGCCACTCCGGCAGTGCTGTGGTGTCCCATTCTGTGTAGTGGTTTTTAATGTTGGACGCGTTTGTCTTTTGTGTGCTTGCAGCCCTGTGCCATCCCCACATTAATATTAGCAATGAGTGACAGATTAATTTATGTCTGGCTGTGTGTCTGAGGAATTGGAAAGAAAGGGCCTGTCAGTGCTGCTTGTCAGGAGGGGGGAGAGATTAGAGCCGGTTGTCAATGACAAACCAGTGCAGGCTCGGGGAGATAAGGTCGGATGTAATGACTGTAAAAAAATAAAAATAAATAAATATATAAAACAATAACATTTTGTATATTAAAAAAATGAACCGCCCTCTCTCCACCCTCCAAAGTCTGTGAGAAGCAGTGCTGGCATGTGTAAGTGTGTGGGTTTGTGCAATTAGAAATATTTCACAGCTCTTAGAGGTGCGCTACATTTCCATGTTTCTGAACTTAAGCAACAAGGAGGGTGTGATCTAATCCCACCCTTTCCTCTGAAGGCAGGGATTTATTTAAAAGTAATCCTTGTAACACCGAACAGGTTTTAATCAGGTATTATTTCGATAAGTCCAATAGCTCCAGAAACTCAGCCACCTGCCAATCAAGTGGTGGTTGTGTAACGACTATGGTTCCAACCTTTTCTTTAAGGTGGAATTATTACTTATTTTTAGCTCCACATTGTTCACCAGTCAGTCCCCTGAAATATTGTTGGACGGCTTGCAATGATGTTCCCCTCAGGATGGAATATAATATCTTTTCATCCACCAGTAGCAACAAACTAACATTTTAATTTCCCGATACTTTGGTTCATGAACAAATACCTGCGGGCTAATGAGTTTCCAATTACCTGTATTTTTTCCCCTTTCCTAATTAGCAAATATTAGCATGCTAATATAAAAAGTATCAATATTAAACTTGCTGAGTACAGCATCAGCGCTAACACGAGCCCCTTAACGCACCATGTTCCAGACGGGAATATTACGCTGTTCTTCCACCTCAGCGGTGCGTGTAAAAGGCAGGAAGTGGGCTGGGCTGGCTTTGTTGTTGCAGAGCTCCCTCCTGAGGCCCGGTGTTTGAGCCGCTGGGGTGTGAGCAGTGGTTGTGTTTCTTTGTGTAAAGTTTCAGTTGTTTAACCTTCACAAATTTTTCTTTGAGAAATGAGTAGTGTTGTTGATAATGCGTTACTCATATCTATGAGGCGAAATTTTTAAAAAGCGGGGGCAACACCGCCCCACCGCTCCCTACTTGGCTCAGGGTCGGCCTACTATTTACTCCTTTTATTTTATAAGCTGTTGGAATAAAGCAAGTATATTTAGAATGTAAATATTATGTTTACACAGCTGCAGAATAAATCACGTCTTAAATGTTGTTGTTCATCACTTGAGTGAGGCGAGATCTAAACATCCTGTGTGACAGCGGGTTTCACCCTGCTTGTTATTAACCTTTCTTCTTTGCAGTGAAACGTATTCACGGAGCCGTCGTGAGGAGTTACTTTTTTCAGTACATCCTTTTATGTAAATAATAATATCATCGTGCGCCGTCGGCTGTTCAGCAGAACATTTCTAGAAACGCCCACACTGATGATCTCAGACAGCCGGACTATACGGCAACAAGTATATAATAAATGTTTGACTAACCAATCAGCATACACCAGAATGCCAAAATCAGCTTCCCTGTAGGAAGAACAGAAAATGTCATCAGTAATTCTTACATTAAAATTCAGATTACACAGTATTTGCAAAACGTCTGGGATTTTATTTGTTTCTAATTTGGTCCAAAAGTTAGACTTTGTTCTTATTTAACGAGGAACTTCAGTGCAGGCTCACCACAGACACTCGGTTGTACCTGGTGGTCACTCCCATTCTGGTATTCTGTTCAGAGAGTGTGAGCTTCCACCTGATCCAGTGGCTTTTAGGACCACCTGGATGACTTTATCAGTTTCTCACATGTTTGTGGAGGAATGTTAGGACAACTCGTTGCAGGCATTCGTTTACACATTTATTTCTTAAGGTGCAACCACACTTTGGTGCACAGAGGAGTCTTGAATGTTTTCTGCTGGTGAGTAATCTCTGTCAGTGTTGACTGATGGGCTCGAGTCGGGCTATACCAGGTGCTTCCTTAAGATCATTGCTAATGTCGTTCCTCCGTGCTCCAGACTAGCAAGCTTCCAAAACTTGTGCTTATACAGTGTCAGCACCTGGCTTCAGTTTACCCTCTGAAATCCGTTTGGAGGCAGCGTGTGTGTATTTAGTTTTACACAGCAATGCATAAAAGGTTCAGTTTCACGTGACTGCACACACACAGTTACACCAAAGGGTTCCAGCGTTCTGACAGAGGTTTCAGTGTGTGGTGAAACTGCTTCTGAAATACCCACCTACCTGAATGCTGTTCACCTCTGATGATGACGATGATGACTCTGTTCAGTGTCAGGTTGAATGCACGAGCACTGCAAAGCAACAACAGAGTTTGGAGCCAACAGCCAAATGTAGTAAGAGCTTTTAACATATTACATTGGCAGCACTCATCTTACACTTATCGGTAATATTTTAAATGAGGGTAGTTTGGCGTAATGGCAGGAAGGCTCATAAAGGCAAACCAGTCCCTTGTGATTGTAATCTAGGAGAGTTCCTGTAAAATTAAACCACGCTTGCGGGGGAGACAAACATGTTCATGGCTTCTTTGAAGTGGAGAATCAGCGTCCAAAAAACAGAATAAAAGATGACAAAATGTCAGTGCTGAAGCTGATGCTCTATAGATAGAACTTGCATGCCCAGACAGCAATTACTGAGATACATAGCATTCATCCAGACATTGCGTTTGATCTCGGTGCTTCATTCTCTTGCACAGAAGATTTTTTTTTCATGTGAAATTGTGCAGAGTTCTCATTTGAATGTGTGTTTGTCTCTGTCCATTTCATTTGAATTAAAAATAATGTGAGATCCGGGCGATTGTTTGGCAGCGGGGCTGTAATCACAGACTTGCGGTCGCTCTCACATCTGATAATGACCATTTCGAATGGAGAACAACAGCTTGTTCGTAGCTGCTGCTGCTGCATCGCACAGGCCTGTGAAAAGGACTGGTAGCCATTTTCTGTCAGTGGCAGTCACATAAATACATATCACGAAGCCAAACCACAAAACGCTCTTGATGTTTCCTCACAATCACCGCTTTAAACATAAGAATCCATGTGATCTGATTACATGTAACCACACAGAGCTCGTGGGTGTGCGGCGTACAGCGACATCATTTCACCGTAGCGATCAAAGATGTTTTCCCAGCCTATGAGCAGCAGCAATCAAGACGTTTATTATTTCATTAGTTAAAGCTGTTCAGCGCACAATGCATACACAAGGATGCTTAACAGCAGCCTCTAACTTGATGAACACATGGTCTGGTCTTTCTCCCAGGCCCTCTGTGACCGAGCATTTGTCCTCTGTAGCTGAACCAAGTGGCTGGACTTTTCCCAGTCACCTCCCTCCCATTGCCTGATGGTACTTCACATTCTTTGTTCCGTGTCCAGAAACATCCCCACAAAGTGTGTGTTTACTTCTTTCTCTTCTGCTAAATGTGAAATGTTCTGCTTAATCAGACTGGGAATCTGACTCCAGTTTGGAGGAATGCTGTTGTGTTAGCTCAACGTGAGGATTTGTTTTGCCGTTGTAAATCTCAGGCCACTGTATATCCCATTTCCCATGACTTGATGTTTGTATGGCCTATCCCAGCCAGCCAACAGATCCTCCGTCTCTCCGTTACCGAGGGACGGATTAGCATCTCAGCTATGAGCTAAGTCTGTTTTCTGCTCTGTGGTTGCTCGGGCTGAGCTGGCAGCAAAAGCTTGTGCAATGTGGCTCTATTGTACATCCACTGACCTCCCAGCCAGTGGGTTAGTGCTCATTAGACAAGCCATAGGATGCAACGCTCACACTATTAAGAGGATTTTCTTTCCGTCCGGATTCATTTGGTGTGATTTTGGCAAAAAAGGATGAGCGCCATTGCTTCTCAGATCAGAAGTGGGAACCCTTCCTCTAAATCAATATGATGCTTTCAGAATACACATGCTGTCATACCAAGACATGGAAACAACTAGAAGGTGCAATGTTCTGTTATCCTGGACAGCCAAACAAATAACCTCACATAGCCTTGGAGCCTCATACAGTCAGTGGGCACGGCTTCTTCCTGTAGTTTCAGGGCTGGAAGCTAGTTAGCTTTCTGGTCGGGGTGGACCACGGAGAGCTCAGCACTCAAATTGGAGGCTGAATGACCCAAAGTGCTTTTTATATTACCAGTTGACCTCCCTTCAGGCCAGTGGAGTGGGAGTTGATTCAACAGGAAGACAGCGCCTGTGGGCTTCGAGGAGGTGCTTGCTGCTCATAAAGGAGCGTTTTGTTTTTCCTCCCCTCCCGGTAGCAGCACCCTACTGGGGAATTCATTAGCGGCTGACATCATCTTGCTCTGTACAGAGTGACAGACTATCTTTCTGCCCTGGCTCTCCCCTCCCTCTCGCCTTTCTCTTCTTCCCTCTTGTTCCCTCTCTCTCTCTCTCTCTCTCTCTCTCTCTCTCTCCCTACCTCCTTATCTTTCTGTGGTGCGCTGCCGTCTAAGCTTTTGCGCGCCATTTACGCAAAAGGTAAATGCGCCGATGTGCACTTCTGCAATCAAGGTTCAAGCTTTTTCGGAAGCCCCCAAAAAACACAAGTGTGTTTATCTTGTGAAGGAGGACTACTGTGGTTGAATCCAAGACCGCCTAGAAATCAGGAAGTGGGAGGACCCGACCGTTAAGGCAGCAGCACACAAGCAGGCAGTTGCTGGATGAATGGGAGTTTGTCTGGTGCTTAGGAGCGGACGGGGAGAGGCTGTAGCGTGCCCACGATCGGAATCTGTCAGAGCACCCAGCGCGACAGTGGGTCTATACCTAGTGAATTTTTGCTCACTGCTCGTGTGATTTCCCTGCGTTTCTGTCTCCACGGAGAAAAGTGGCCGTGCGCTTTGTTGGATTGGTTTGCTCCATCGGACGCAGCCCCTTTCTGCGCACCGACTCACAAACCCTCCAGGATCGTGTTTGTTACCTCTCACGGATATTTCCGACAGGAGAATATACGTGAAAAAATCACACACGCACACACACTGAGTCCCGAGCAGGAAAGGAAGGTGGATCAAAGGATTTTTTCTCCCTTCTCGTCTCATTGATGATGCAAAAGCTCTCCGTGGCGAGACACATGGTTCTCTTTGTCCAAAAGGCGCAGTAGCTTTGTGAACGGCTTTGGATTTTTTTTCTTGGAAAGGCTTCTTCTCTTTTCGCATGGCTGTCTTCAGTTTAAACGGAGTAGACTTCGCTGCCTCTTGTATGGATTATACTATTTGAAAAGCAGAATGTGAGACGAGGCCATATTTACCAGACCGAGAAAAGTAATATCCTGACTCCTTGCTACCCTTGCCACATCGAAGGTATGCGCGCTGGCTCGGAGCCGCTTCTTAATCCACGACGTGTTTGTCATTGTGTGTGGTAATGTGCAAAATAACGTGAGGGAGACTTTTTTTAAAGCGTGCAAAGAAAACGGTCTGTGTGTTGCCATTTATCCTGCAGCTTTCATTGTTTACATCCTGCATTAGTGAAAAACACAAGTGTATGATTTTAATAATAAAAAATGTCTTTCTCACGAGCAGCATTTCCTATTATTTTGAATTTATTGCCGTGCTTAAGGTGAAAATAAAAGACACAAGTGCGCATAACTAAGCTGTGACTGGCAGCAGATTTCGAATATGTCAAGAAGAAAACAAAGCACTGCTCTTAAAATGTAATCTTCCGGAATTCACATTTTTAGCATTAAACCAAAGCGAGTGAGTCCACAAAGCCAGTTATTAGAAATTGGTTTTATTCAGAGAAAGCTGTCAGTCCGTCTTCACATGGGGCTCAACGGGTGTTGTTCCGTTTCTTTCCTGTCTTCACTGCGTGCGTTTTGTGGCATTTTGTGGTGATGTGAAATGTGTCAAAATCAGTGTTTGAAATATAGTTTAAGCGTGACCTGTTTTAAAAACTACGCGTGGCTTTTGTTGTCTAATTCAGGATTAAATCCCATCACCGCACATGTTATTCTAGCACGCTGATGGTGTCGGAGCGCTGCTGCCCGAGACGTTTGGAGGAATCGTGAGGCTTTAAAAACAAATTGGCACGGAGCAACAGTGCCATCAAGTGGCCAGAATAAGAAGTCCCACTTGTTTTGTTTCAGTCTGATGCCCAGTGTTGGTTTTGATCACGATACTCAGGCTGTCCTGATAATTATGGACGGGATTTGGGGAAAGCGGCATGCACACACGTGCCCTGACAATGACTGCATGCGTGCCAGTAAAACTGGAGCACACAGCCCAGCAACACATTTCCAGAATTGTATATTAAAAAAAAAAAACTTCTGCTAATTTAAGACCAGAGTTTGCTTTATGTTTTAGTGACTGCTGTGAGTGTCATGTGTGTTTTGTTCTCTCGGTGAGCACAGGCATTGCTGTACATCATCTCTAAAAATGTCATAAAGGAGTTAGTCTGCAAAGTTTGGTGGAGGAGAAAAGAACCAAAGTCGCTTTGTTCCAGTGTCATCCTGGGGAATTTTAACTCTATGCTGAATGTGATGTTTTCATCTCTTTTTTTCCAGGTCTCCGATGCCAGCTCCGAGAAATTTTTCAGCACAGCTGCAGTTAAAGGTATGCATTTCTGTTCCTATGATGTGTTGTCACCATTGCAGTTTCTGCAGATATCGCCACGTTGACATTTGTGTACTTTGTCTCCGTGCGGTGTTCTCTTCATATTTCACATATTTCCTATTTGTGAGCATTTCAAACAATAGCAGTTTACCCAGGGTGCATCTGTATGTAACGTCGCCGTACACGATGAGTCAAACAGTTATCGTCTAATGTGAAAATATTTCTCTGTGTCGGTGTGTGACGCTGTGAGGCTGTGTGAGCGTTTTGGTGAGCCTTTGTTTCAAATGTGCTGAAATGCACCGGGACCCTTGCTGAAGCCAGAGCAGGATGAGGATGTACTAATGCTGGAAAGGCATCTGTTTATGGCCTCAGTGTGCCAACACCACATGTGACCTCATTATCAAGTCACTAATTTGCTGTTAAAAGCAGCCCCATTTTCTCTGGCTCAGGGATAATGGAGGTGCCCCCATGAAAGGACATTCCTCTGTAATGGAGGGGAGTTACCACGCGGGGCGAGAGGGAGGCTAAGAGACCAAGGTTATGACCCCTTCGGGGCTTTGGTAGAAATGGGTGAGATAGTTGGGATAGGTCCTTGTAGCCCCAACCCCCCACCCTTAATTCTTGTTCCAGACCTCCATACACACTTCCCATATTCTGGCCTTTGATTCCCTCCCGGTCTTGATTTGTGGCATCCATTGGAGTGTTCAATGGCCGTGCTTGACAAGAAGCTTCTCTGCGGACTGATTTGGTTCCCTTGAAAGGATTAAGGCCTCCTTTGTGCAGCCTAAATCAACAGAGGGCCACCCTCTCTCCCCTACCATGAAAGGATCTGACTGGGGAAACAGTACACAAAATCTGCTTTCTCTCTGCTCCATGATAGCCCACTCTCTTGGCCCCTATTTCCATTTAAATATGCCCTCTTTTCTTCTCTTTTACCACCTCAGTCCCCTGTCATCCAGTCCTGCCATATGCTAATGCCTGAGACAATTGCAAAAGACGAGTAAAAGAATCCAGGTGCAGAGAGAGCAGAGACCACTGGTATTTTTATTGAGGTAGATTAAAAGAGTCGGGTGGGTTTTTGTTGGAGGGGATTACCAGCACGCTAATGCAGCAAACCTCTGGACAGGCAACAGCTCCATCAAAAATAGTGTGTGTGTGTGTGTGTGTGTGTGTGTGAGAGAGCGAGAGAGTACTCGTTTGTGGGATGATGAGTGTCAATATTTGCTCAAAGGCAGGTGCAAAAAGTCTCCATTTGTTTGACAGTTGGTGCGCTTTCTTCATACATCATATTTCTTTTTGCACTTTTGGACAAAGTCGGGCGTAACCCCTAAAGGCCGACCAGTTCATCATAAAGCAAAGCAAGGCCTTATTTGTCACGAAGCTCCTCAGTGAAGAAATGGTTCATAACATGTTTATTCTACTCGAATATTCAATACGTGAACATATCAAACATATTGTAGATTTTAAACTCCACAGCAGATCACGAAGTGAAAAAAATCCCTTTATGCTGATTTTCTACTAGCTTGCTGTTTCTGTGACACAGTGTTGTTACAGTGTTGTTACGGCGTTTCTGTGACACAGTGTTGTTACAGTGTTGTTACAGCGTTTCAGTGACACAGTGTTGTTACAGCGTTTCAGTGACACAGCGTTGTTACAGTGTTGTTACAGCGTTTCAGTGACACAGTGTTGTTACAGCGTTTCAGTGACACAGCGTTGTTACAGTGTTGTTACAGCGTTTCAGTGACACAGTGTTGTTACAGCGTTTCTGTGACACAGTGTTGTTACAGTGTTGTTACAGCGTTTCTGTGACACAGTGTTGTTACAGTGTTGTTACAGCGTTTCAGTGACACAGTGTTGTTACAGTGTTGTTACAGCGTTTCAGTGACACAGTGTTGTTACAGTGTTGTTACAGTGTTGTTACAGCGTTTCAGTGACACAGTGTTGTTACAGTGTTGTTACAGCGTTTCAGTGACAGTGTTGTTACAGTGTTGTTACAGCGTTTCAGTGACACAGTGTTGTTACAGCGTTTCAGTGACACAGTGTTGTTACAGTGTTGTTACAGCGTTTCAGTGACACAGTGTTGTTACAGTGTTGTTACAGCGTTTCAGTGACACAGTGTTGTTACAGTGTTGTTACAGCGTTTCAGTGACACAGTGTTGTTACAGTGTTGTTACAGCGTTTCAGTGACACAGTGTTGTTACAGTGTTGTTACAGCGTTTCAGTGACACAGTGTTGTTACAGCGTTTTTGTGACACAGTGTTGTTACAGTGTTGTTACAGCGTTTCTGTGACACAGTGTTGTTACAGTGTTGTTACAGCGTTTCAGTGACACAGTGTTGTTACAGTGTTGTTACAGCGTTTCAGTGACACAGTGTTGTTACAGTGTTGTTACAGCGTTTCAGTGACACAGTGTTGTTACAGTGTTGTTACAGCGTTTCAGTGACACAGTGTTGTTACAGCGTTTCAGTGACACAGTGTTGTTACAGTGTTGTTACAGCGTTTCAGTGACACAGTGTTGTTACAGTGTTGTTACAGCGTTTCAGTGACACAGTGTTGTTACAGTGTTGTTACAGCGTTTCAGTGACACAGTGTTGTTACAGCGTTTCAGTGACACAGTGTTGTTACAGTGTTGTTACAGCGTTTCAGTGACACAGTGTTGTTACAGCGTTTCAGTGACACAGTGTTGTTACAGCGTTTCAGTGACACAGTGTTGTTACAGCGTTTCTGTGACACAGTGTTGTTACAGCGTTTCTGTGACACAGTGTTGTTACAGCGTTTCAGTGACACAGTGTTGTTACAGCGTTTCTGTGCAGTTTATGCACCGAATGTTCGTTTTGAGGTTGTTAATAATCTTGTGACTCATTGGAATAAAGCTAATAATCCTTCAAATAACAAAGTGGAAAAAAAGGCCATTGTAATTCTGCTGCTGATGTGCAGCTTTGGTAATGACTGACTTTTGGCTGGTGTTTGTGTGTGTGTGTGTGTGTGTGTGTGTTTTCCTTCTACTGCTGCAAGACTGGAAATCAGCCCAGGGCGAGCTCGGGTCTCTTTGAAGGCTCAGTGCTGGTCCCTCATCTTTTAATCTAACAGCCTTCTCACCTACTCGATAATTACAGTGTATTTTCTGTGTTCCCTCTAAAGCCTGAGGCATACGCTGCATTTTGAAAAGAAAATCCAACTGATGAAAATGCGTCTTTTGTGTTTTCAGACGTTGATTTATTTTCTTCCCTCTTCGTGCAGCTTCACCTCGAGGCTGTCGGCGTCAGCTGTACGTCGCTCTCTGCGGTTCTCCTCGTCCTGGGCGCACTTCTGCTCATGAATGGATTTCATTAACCGTTGTCTCTAATTACCACGGTCGTCAGTGCACCTGCAGGTGTCGGCTAACCTGATTGGTGTGCTCTGCAGGAGGATTGGCCGCAGCGAGAAAGCAGCAGCCGCCAGTGAAATAAACAACTTTTGTAAAGTCTAAGCTGCTTCCAAGGTGCCGTGGGTGGAAAGCAGAGTTTTATTAAACCTCTGACTGCTGTCCAGGGAGTGGATTGAAGTACTGGCTTGAACACATACTGATGATGACAAAGCAGCACAGCGTGTCACCACAAAGGTCTGCAGACAGATCTATCACATGATTAAAGCTGTCTCCCAGGGCAATGATATCTTGTCACTTGGTTACATTCCCATCTTTTATGATACCGTCAATCGACAGCCTGTCAGAGAAACGCGGCTAAGTTTGTCATCGGAGAGCCCAGCCTGAGCTCGCACTGCCTTGTTTGCCGAGTGCAGCCGGCAGCCAGATTAAAGCAGTGCTGGATGACATTTAAAAAGGTCCGCAGTCCCATTTTAATCAGGTGGCCTGAGAATGTTCTCGTGGGTGAATTGTTCAAATCTACTGAGAACAGAATCTGTGTTTCCTGTTGGAAGTGTAAAAAAATCTGATATTAAACGCGCAGTAATAAAGAAATGTATTTGGCTCTCACCTGTGTCTCCTTTAAAATACCGTTAGTGTCAGCAATGACTTCATCGCGGCCTTTCACTTAAGGGTGCAGCAGAGCAGCTCTCCCCTTTTTCTTTTCCTTTTTTTCCCAAAAATTTCATCTGGTAGATATATTGGAGAAGCTCGTCCCTCGTGAGATATCTCCTGCAGCTGCGTCTGCGATGTGAGACCAAGTTCAGTGCGGGGGTGAATTGAAGTGCACAGTGGAGTGATTCTCAGTTTCCCCCCCTCAGCACAACACTGATTTCACCACGCTTTACTGGAGTTAATGTGAAAATGAAGCGGTGCTACAGCGAGACCCGGGGCTGACGCCACTGTGAAGAGCGGCGCTAGTGAAGTGTGTCAGGCTTGAGTACGTCTGTCACCGGGGGAGAGAATAATGTGCGATGTGGAAGGTGTAATTTGCAGCGCTGATGGCATTGTTTAAAAAAATAGTGGAAAGAGAGAAGCGGAGGTGAACTTTTGTGGCAGATATCAGAGCTGAAGAGCTCCCTGGATTGTCATAGAGAGCTCTGCTGGCAGCAGAATTGCCTGTGAGCATATTACTGCTGTGTGGGAGGCAGCCGAGGGCTTGTTTTTCTCCCTGCCTCATTCTCTCGGCGTTTCCTGAGAGGAGGACTGGTGATATAGCTGTGTGTACTTCTAGGCTGTGGGCCACCACCTGCTGTAATCTCAAGTGATATAGAGAGCAACAATCACGCCACAAATCACCCAGGCAGCTCCCTAACTCATTCACTCGACTGGAAAGAGAAGGTTGGCCTTTTGCAGCGCCAGTGTTGGTTTACTGCCCCGGGCTGCCTGCGCCGCCCTCACGCTGACCTCTGCCGTCTGTGTGGATTTTGGTGTCCAGAAAGCAGGGCTGCCTCTGGAACTTGACCTGATGCGCGGTGGAAAGATGACCTGACCACCGTTGGCCTTTTGTGCATTCTGAGAAACGGCCGCAGTCGAGGATGAGCTCTTTCTCTGCCGGGGGGCGCGAGGTCACCGAGAGGTTGCTGCCCGATCCCTCTAGACTAAAGCATTGTTCCTGCTTTGGCTCAGACACAACTGTAATTCAAATCAGAGCTCTCTTTTGATATTTAATAAGCATGCCTGTTTGGAGAAATAATATGGCGCTCTGAAAGATTTAACTCTGAGGGATGCACAAGTGAAACGGACTGAAGGCGTTTCACCTGTGATCTCTGCTCCTGTTGGTAACCCATCACCCAGCCAGGAGCGTTTAATGCACAGCTGGAAGGGCTAAAAAGGAAGCTCAATATCCTGTGCTGCACAGAGGGAAGCTCCCTCCCCCCAGCGAGTACAGCTACAATCACCCAGGCTGCATCTTACAATGTGGCCATGAAAGCAGCCACTTCAGCCATGCCTCATCTACTGACACGGCCAAACAAAGGTTAACAAATCAAAGGAAGCACTGGTTGATTTAGTGCCTTGCAGATGCAAACAATTGCCCAAGTCCCCATGGAAAAATGAAAAATGTAGTCATTTCCAGCTGGACATATTTTCAAATCCCATGTAAATGTTTGTATTGATCACAGCTCATTAGTCCTGATTGCAGCTATGAAGAAAAGCTTTTCCAGACGTTATAGTTTGGTTGAAACGAGTCTTGGTTCTGCCTTGCTTCCTCTTCTAATATAAGTGTACGCACAGTTTTTATTGGAAGTATTTGTTTGGCATTAACTGCTTGAAGGATGACAAGTCTGCCTGTCGCAGTCACCCTATGCAATCTTGTCTTATTGTGGATTTTTTGGCTGTAGCTGGCGGGGACCACGGCTGTAGCACCATCGGTACAAGTTTGTTGACTGAGGATTGGTTTTAAGGACGTGCTGTAAGTGGGTCTGTTGACACTGAAGAAACACAGTCAGCAGTGTGGGCCAATCTCCTTCGGTGCCCTCCTGCAACACAAAGAGGTCATTCAGAGTTTGTTCCCCGAGTCCCTGAGGTTAGAGACTAAGTAAATCCATCCATCTTAATGCACTTATTTCAGCACCGGGAGAGCTGGAGGGAGACTGTGTAAACACTCCCATATCCGACATGCCACGCTAAACCCAGAGAGCCTGGAACCCATCAGGCCAAAATTAAAGGTCTACATCTCAAACACAAACATTTAAATGGGCTGAACTCCAGAGATCAAAGTGAAAGGCTTTAGTTTTCCTGCCGCCCTCCCCCGCCACGTCCGCCACACTGAGATATGTGGCGGGTTAGAAGCTGAATGGTGAGTGGCTCCTACTGTACATGTGTGTTTGTCTCAGGTGTCTAAGGTAACATTTTGGCATTTGTTGCCATAAGGTGGAAGGAATTTTGTGAGCATGCTCAGTTTATTCATGACTGTGGGTTTGAAGACCATACAGAAGCTCTGTGTCTGCCTCCTATGAGGTTGCAGATTCTTTATGTGAATCGTCTATATATGTCATTTTAACATGTAGCTGCAATTTTTTAAAATTTGTTGTGTAGTTGAAGTCGTTTTTTTCTGTGTCACTGAGACACTGGAAGTAGCAGAAGCGAATAGGAGGGCACCAGTGTCCCGTTCCCAGGAGAGGTCCTCCCCCATCACCGTCACCAGCATCCACTGATCCGTTGTGACACGAGCCACTCTCCTGCCAACTGTGCGGCATTAAAAGGGTCAAACCCCCCCACGTGTGCACACACATCCCACTTATCAAGACGCAGCCATTCCCAGCGTGCTGTTGGTGTGTTCAGGCCAATTATGCCTGTGTCAGTCTTTGGTCCCTGTGGCAGAGGTGACATTGCGAAAGAGGGAGAGAGAGCGCAGGCTGCCTTAATGAGGCCTCATGGTGCCTTAGAGGTGAATGTGCATATGAGTGTGTAAGCGCATGCGTGCATGCATAAAAGAAGGATTGCTGCATGGGATGATCTACCTTTTATCATGATCTACCATGTGTGTCTGACAGCCGTCTCCCTTCTCAAGGTTTTCACCCTGCAGCCATCAGGCCCTCTGCTTTGTGTTTTGGAAGTAACTGCGGCCCCGAGATGACAGGAGCAAACCGATTTAGGTTCTTTTCAATTACTTGAGGCATTTTTTCCCCCCCAGAAATATGCAGCCACGTTTCTAAAAAGGAGATGGGATTAACACAAGATTTTACTGTCCACTGTGAAATGATTAACTCCTGCAGTGTTGGTGTTGCTCTGAGCAGCGTGGAGGATTTAGTCTGTTTAAAAAGAGCAAAAACAACAGAAAGTCTGATAAAGTAGGAGGTGAATAACGACTCAAAGGGTCGTAGAACATTTTGAAAGGCCGGCCGTACTAAAAGTGTCTGTAATCGTGTCTCCTGTATCACATAAGTGACCACGGCTGTAATCTGTGTGCTCTCACTGCAGGAAGTCAGGATATAGAAGCTTAGAGTGAGATTATGGTGCCATCTTACTGCTGTGGTGTGTTTTTGTGTTTTTAAGTTCTTTCCTCTCCGATCCAGTCTTGTAAAACATACAGAGGGAGAAGTGAAAGTGTAAACAGCTTGTGAAGACAGAAAGGCTAAGAGAGAGCACGAGCACAAAGACTCTGATCAGGTTTGATGGAAGCAAGGCTTTAATTGCTCCCACAAGAGAAGGGGTTTTACCCTTCACGCACACGCACGCGCACACACACACACGCACGCGCACACACACACACACACACGCACACGCACGCACGCGCACACGCACACGCACACACACGCGCGCACACGCGCACGCACGCACGCACACACACACACACACACACACACACTCGCTCTGATTCACATAAATATGCAGTACAGAAATAAAGCCCTGATGAGCCCCGGGGCAGATTAGAGAGGACTACAGAGCAGGATCCTGGTTTGTTGGTGACATTCTGTAGATCCCTTTGCATGTGTTTGTGCTCTGCACACACTGCACGCCTTTCATTTGTTTCAGCCCACATTTCATTCCTTATGCAGGCTACTGACTACGAAAGACGGCATGCTGTAAAGCCTTGATAATAATCCGTTGCAGACGGGGATGCGGACGGCCGAGCAAACATTTCTGCTAAGCCTCAGTTATACTTTACGCATCCGCGGCTGCGCGAGGGTCCGTGAGGGTGCAGGCGCACCTCTGCATGCCTGCCTATTGTTTTGTGACCGTGCAGACTCGACCAAGGAAAGTTTACATTACAGTGCACTAACTACACATGCGCGCCGCACTGTGGACTTACAGCTGATGCAAAAGAAGTATAACAGGATGACTCTGTGGCTGTTGGGTCTCCAACCATCCGTGAGTATAAACAAAGCTTTAGAATTTGCTTTTCTTGTCGGCCGCCTGTGGTGCAGGCGTAGTTGGTGCATGTCGACATTTGCACAAACCCTCGCACTTAACATCTAATAATAACATTATGTGGACTCACAGACACAAAAATATACTTGAGACTTTACAGCAGGCTTCTGTGTTAAACGTACGCCATCGTAACCGCAGACCCCTCTGAAAACCTACATGGGAACTGACACTGTAACCTTTCGCCTGCCTAGAAATGCAAAGATGTTTCGCGTCAGTGTTGCAGCTGTCCTGTTCCACACAGCTGAGTCGTCCTATTTATTTCTGGCTCTTTTGTGTTTTTCAGTGGATGAGTGAGAGAATAATAACCTTTACTATAAGAAATAACAAAATAATGAGCCACACATCTCAACAAACGTCTGGATGGTTTTGGATGTAACGTGTGATTGCATCCAAAAACAGACCAACAAAAAGCAGGGAACCAGGAGGGAACAAAGTCCCAGGATTTTATTGTTTCTATCGTGGCCGGCTCCATATCTAAAGCACACAACCACATCGTGACACGTGATGCAGGCCAGAAACGGCGTCGGCCATCGGCGTTGGTTACGTCTCCGCAGAGATTCATGTGCTGCACAGTGATGGCAGGTCAACATCTCCCCCTTGTGTTGGGTGCACTCTAAGCTGGGTGGATGGTGTGTGTGTGTGTGTGTGTGTGTGTGTGTGTGTGTGTGTGTGTGTGTGTGTAAAATCATGCTGCTATCCTGGAAATGAAATTTTAAGGCATGTGCATTTGATATAAAAGAAGCATAACAAACTGCACATTGTTCCATTTTGAAACCCTCTCTTTGGTTCGTCCTCGCTGGCTTTTGGCCACTGTTCTTAGAAGCCTGCCCAAACCCATCAACGTCGGTTGGACCGTCACCATCTGTTACAGATTAAGCTGCTTCTGGAGGGAGCTATTTGATTTCAGGGCTCGAGCATCCTCTCCTTATTCCACGTGTCAGGTTTTACTGTAAACACTGTTGTACAAAAACCAAAATCCCAGAAGGGGGGCCTTTTAAGCCAAGAGCAAACGGGCCGCTGCGCCGGGTTGGGCTTCGTGTCTGGTTTAGCTCTTAGCGTGCTGAGACGGGGGCTCTGCTGGGCCATTTAGAGGCAAAGCTGGGACGCCATGTTTGGAAGCTTTTGCTCTAAACCCCGCATTCAGGCAGTGTGCCGTGTGGTGTTGTGATGTATGAATCCCCTGGCCTCGCCTGACACAAGCGAGCCTGTCTGAGCCCATGTCTTCGCTGAGTAGGAGGCCGTGGACAGAGGCTGCATTGTTCCCCTAAAGTAACCCAAGCTGAGGGCAGCCGCTGCCCAGAGGGGGATATCAAGTTGTTCTCTCCCCACCAACAGCAAATCCCAGCTTAAGCTCCGGGGCTTGACGAGAAAGTAGAGAGGCAGCTGACTGTTTGGACGACGGCACAGTTCAAATAAACAGTTCAAATCCCAACCAGCCTCCCCTGTACTAACCCTCCCTCGCCAAGCGCTGCAGTCCAACAGCCATAGCTCATCACTCCGAAGCTCGCCAGCGGCTCTCGGCTAATTTGCGGTATTATTTTGAATAGTTTGTTGATGTTGCTGCACTGATTTTCTGGAGAAAAAGGATTCAGGAGAAAGTGAGAATTCAGGCCCGGCGTAAACGCGCTGCTTCCTTTTTATTTTCTGAGCAACTTGTACGTTTGCCACCACGTCAGCAGGCCGCACTGCACTCCCCAGCTACGTGAGGACAGGAGAGAAGGGGCAGCCATTAACAGCTTCGTTTCTGCCCCGGGTGCCCCGCTAAACTGACTGCAGTGAAACCTGAGCGAGGCGGTAATGAGACGGCACTTGACACACCCGCACATGCGCTCGCACAGACACATTAGCTGCTTGTGTAATGCCAGTGAAAATGTAAGAAAAGAGGCTGCGTGCAATCGATGCTTCACCAGAACGTTAGACATTTGATCCAAGTGTTCAAGCTGTTGCCTATCTGAGTTTTCCTTCTATAGCTTTAACGCACAGCTCGGCTCTACTGAGTCGGGTCCTTGCAAACAGCCCGACTGCGCAGTGTGGACATGTGTAAAACCAGTTGGCCCCGTCTGAAAGAGAGTGAAAGAGGCCCAGACTGATGACTCTCTGGGGACAGATTTCTCTTTCCAGCCTTCCATGCTTCTCTCCCCAGTGAAATCATGGCGGTGTCAGCGTGTCAGCTCGAGCTGTCACTCTGCGTACTGCTGCAAGCCAGCTCATATTCTACCTCCTGGCTACAGAGAGAAGGGGGGAGGGAGAAGAAAAGAGAAGGAAAAGGGCTTTTTCTGCACTTGACACAGCAGATGAGCTGAGTGTCAGCACCCCTTAGTGCAACTCCAGAGTCTTGAAAATAAGAAAGCGGGAGCCAAAGCTGTCCATCACCTCAGAGAGGCAGCTGCACAATTAGGAGTCACCCCTTCCCCAGGGGCTGCTTTAGTATAGTCCACTATGCTTGGCTGACAAACTGACAGGTCTTCATGGAGGACAGGCCAGCGCTGAGCAGCTCCAGCGCTCTAGCCGTGCATCTCAACCAGGCTGGCAGTGGACATGTCATGTGTGTGAGTGTGAGAGGGAGGAAGCTGTTTATGAGCCGGGTTTTTATCAGCATGTGACTGTAATTGAGATTTAAGCGCGTCTGTGTTTGAAGTTTATCCGCTCTGATTGTCTATTGTTCCTCTAAGCTGCTACGGTGACTGACAAGAAACACGTGTCGCGGTGCCAGCTGGCGTGCTGCGAGATGCTCGAGTTGTGCTGACACACGTCAGTGTTCCCGTCCAGTTTTGTAGACTGAAATAATGTCAGCTCCTGGATAGAAAACAGTTTCATCCACATTTAACTTAAAAGATACAAATAAATCTGTTTGTGTTTCACAGCAGGCCTTTGCTGAGGATTCATGTTTGTGCTGGAAATCAAACCCCTCCTTGAAAGCCCACGGCGTACAGCGTGGGGTGTAACTGCACATGGCGTCAGCACACGACTACTGTGATTGGCTTGTTCTCTACCGTCATTCCTCCTGTGCAGGAAATTCCTGGAGGGAGAATGCTGAAGCTGTGGGGAAGTGTGCATGAAATGGAAAAGATTCCCCCACAGAGGAATCTAAACCGGGCTTTAGTCCCACATAGCAAAGCCTGTATGGCTTGGCCTGCTATAGTTTCACAGCATCTGTATACTCACCTGCAGGAAATGTCCTCCCTGCTAATTTCATGCTGTTGACTGAAAAACAAGCCATCGGCTCCAAGACTGAAAACAACGTGTGTGTGGTTAGTGGTTATGCACCACACACACACCATAATGTAAAGAGTCATCCCGTTTTTTTCTCCATGGGAAAGCCTCAAGGGGAAAGACGGCTTACATTTAACAACCTGCTACATGACAAAAACAAAAAATGCTCGAATATCAAGTTAGCAAATATTCTGCACTCCTGCAAAAGTCCTGTCGCAACAGCAAAGTGATAAAGCTAATGGCAAGCAATGTGATGTTTATCCAGCCTTGAACGTATTGTGTAAATCAAAATGCACCCAGCTTAAGTTTAACCGGTAAAGGAATCAGAGGCGTTTCATGGCTGGCTGAGAAAGCGAAGCACTGACACGCGATACGCCTCGGGGAATGACACACATACAAAAAATGGCCACGTCACATTTTCTTACAGCGATACGAAGCCCTGTGAGAAATCCCAGCAGCTCGCTTGCATACACTGGACATGTCTGAGGTCAAACGGTCTGGTTGGCTCCACAGCTGCCTCGTCTCTCAGTGTAGATTTACACCAGTGTGACAGTGTGTGCACTGACCAATTGCTGCGGACTGGATGGATCTGACACATTACACGCTACTGTTATTTCAAAGCCTCAGTGAGCCGGAGTACATGACAGCCAGGCCTGCAGAGGATCTGTCAACCGCCGGCAACAAGTGTCCCCCTGAGAGCTGCCCCGCACAGACCCCTGGCAGGAGATGTCTATCCCTTTGGCCAGCTTTCCACCCATCCCTTCTGCTGGTCACCTGTGCCAGCATGCCCGTCATCGAGTCCCTGACCCGGCTCTTCTCCCATTACGTTCCCTTCAGCCTGACCTCACACCCTCGGCGATATATAAAGATTTGCTCTCTAAAGGAGAGCTAGAAATGAGACACTGTCCCGCCACTGATCCCACTGCTGCATCCTCATATGCACATAAAGATGGTGATGGTGGAGAGGGTGAGGGCCAGTTTCAGGGGGAAGGTGACCTAACACTTTAGACCCAGAGAGCTTGTCTAAGACGGAAAGATTTTCCATGTTGTCGTTCTGAGCGCTGAGATCGAGACGCAGTTGAGAGCGTTACAGAAACAGCTGTAATCAGACCTGCTGTGGGTGGAAGAATATTTTCGCTGCAGCTCTCTGTTAGTAAATGTCTTCGTTATGACTCAGGAGAGAGGAGACGGAGCACATTGTGTCAACAAAGAGAGTTTCAGTACAGTGCCGACGGATGCTAGCAAAGGTAGGAGACGGGACAGAGAGCCTCTCTGCTCCTTTCTGTCGCTCGTGTGTTTTCCTCCTCCCATTTGCCGCTTGTACGCTTGTCATGCTGTAAACATGTGTAAGTGCTTATTGGCTGTGGTCTGGCAGCTGATCTTCTATGGCTTTGCATCTGTCAGAAGAGCTCTGAACATTCATTGGCTTATGAAGCCCAATTACCCGAGATTGCTACCATTTCACAGAGGATCACAGTCACAGACGGTCTTTCTCAGAAGAGGAGTCGAGGTTTTATGTCTCGGTTAACCACACGCGCCGCGCACCACGACCTCCCCGCGCATACGCCACACGCAGCCACACTATTTATATTTATATACGCACTTGGCTTCTCATCTCATGCTTTGGCTTCCCGTCTTGTAATACAAAATTCATAAACTAAATGAGACAGCCATGAAATATAGATGTTCAGAGAGGCGGCTTAACAACTCTCCCCCACCTCCCACTGCTTGTGGCCTTTTGCTCAATCACAGCTTGCTAAAGCAGCAGTTTGTGTTACTGTGAGGTGATATCAGCAGGCTGTGGTATTCTCACTGAAAGATTACACATGTCACGCTCTCACAGCCAGAATAGTTGCCCCGCTCACCCCAAACCTCCCCCCAGCCACCAGCTTTATTTCTGTTTGGTTTCCCCTTCGCCTGCCACCCCTGGGAGTCTAGGACTAATAAAACAGCTCCAGTCCAAGACCCTCCACAGGGCGAGATGTCCAAGCGTTGCAACCCGACACCCCTCGCAGCTCTGGCTTTAGAGAGCTGCTGACATGACAGAGAATCCTGGAGAGCCAGCAGGGGAGCATTCATCACTGTCGGCCCACAGAGCCCTAAACACCCATCTGGGGAATGTCCAATACGCATACATGTGCACGGTGAACCCCCCCTTGCTGAGAGGTGCCTCGAAACTCTGAAGACGCAAAGAGGCTTCACTGAGTGTGATGTTACCGCTCTTAAAGCAGCTAATGCTGTTAAAGTCTTTAGAGCTGAAGCAGGGAGGGATAAGGAGCTAATAGACGGGAGATTCTCTGGAGGCTTTAGCTGTGAGATCAGGGGCAACGCTTGCCCAGCTAAGGTTACTGCAGCTGGGTTTCAGCTTCTCTGGAACTAATATCTCGAGTCTTCTGACCAACATCGTATTTAGAAATACTTGGTTAGAATAATGGAAATACCCACATCCACCCAGTAAAACTCCACCAGACACTCACATAAAGCTTCTGCAGGGGTGACGGTTGATTGATGGGGATAATCCTGTGCACAGCTCAAGTCGCTGAACTGGTTGTCAGCTGTCTGGATCATCTTTATTTGTTCTACATTTGTATAATTTGCAAATCTGGAAGATAATTTGCATAATTTGCAACGTTTGTCTTCCTTGGAATAGCTCCGTCCACGATCTGTGCGTGGTGTGTGCGTTCTCCAGCGCTCAAGAGCACTACAGAGCAGGACCGAAACGTGAGCGATCCCTCACATGTCTTTTGCTAATATATCCTCCATGCTGTTACGTTGGGAAAAGATGGACTTTGCTGCTAATGCGAAGCAAGTTTTGTATTAATTGAAGGGCTGGATTGCAGTGAGCCCGGACGTCATAAAGCTGCAGAGGCATGAAAAGAAAGGAGCCCTTTGCTGTGGACTGAGTGTGCGAGCTCTGGCAGAAACTGGTGGCCTGCTGTTTATTGTTCTCTTCTGTGTGGGAGGGAGATCTGTTAAAGATGTCTGCCATTAATGCGACTGCAGGCTTCATTAAGAACAAATAAACAGAAACCGGTCCCTCACCGAGGAGCTCTTTGGGGAACATATGCTGTCTAAAGCACTCCCGAGGTCAGAGCGCTGTCAACACTTGCTGCTCAATTACAATCTAATTTTGTTGTTAAACAAAATATGGAGAAAGGAGAGGAGCAAGTGTCAGGGAGTAAATGGTCCCATGCTAAGACCTGAGGATGAAAAACACGGGAATGGGAATGTTTTCAGTTGTCTGGAAGCCCAGCTCTGCACAGGGAGAGATCCAGATTATAATTAATGTTTACTGAGGCATGCCAATGAGCGGCAGAGTTTTCAGCGAGGGCCACAAATTCTTGTTCGTGGCTGTGTGCGCACTTGATTGATTGAAGTTGAGCAAACGGCCTCTCTGTGTTTGTTTATGTGAGGCAGGATGATGCTTTCAGACGACGCTGCGTGAAGGACGAGCACAGCCTCTCAGCAGTGCTTTGAATCTAGCATCAGCAGCTCTATAGCAAATGAACCAGTTTCTTCTGATTGCCTGATGCAGAGCACGAGTGTCTCCGCTGCAGTGCACTAACTCTGCTGATTTTTGCACAACAAGAGTGTTGAAGCGGTGACAGTGGAGCATCAGAGGTCTCTCTGGGGGTTCATAGTTTTTTTTAATGCTTTGCTTTTGCAGCCTATCGATGCACCGCAGTGCTAAAGCCCACGCGCTACATTTGTCTCACCATATCCAGCGAGGTCCAGCCTACATCTTCTGGACTGGCAGTCAGAATGATTTCATTAAACATTACAGTGTTGGTTGGTTGATCCACACTGTTTCCCTTAAATTTGCCACAGATATTAACGATCTAATAATTTTTCTAATAATCTTCTCTCTGATTTGATATTTTAGGCTTTTGGCACTTCAACATTAGATAGATTAACATAAAGAATATTTATGGTGTCGGGTGGATTACAGTGATTTCGGATGATTGTTTATGAAAGCTGTCAAAAACATTTCAGTCCCATCACTCTCAGTTTTTCTTTATTTTAGTGCTACTTAAAAATATTCATCATACCAGCTCAATGTCAGCATGTAGGTGTGGTGACATTAGCCTTCAGCTGCCACTCTAACGCTGCCACTTCACCACGGTTCCTCCGTTTGTGGAAAGTGGCTCTCTCAGCGGTTCACTGGACTCCTAAAGTTTTAGCTTTGTAACATTTTCGAGACTGACTGTTTCTTATTTGTTGCTGAGCTTATTTAAATCATAGCCCGATGTGTTGCTTTCAGAGCTCTTTTAGCCTGCTTCATATTGTCAGGTTCTATTTAAGTGCTTTCTTGGGTGAACAGGCCGGGCTTTGGCTGGTGAAATTGAGCTCAGCTGTCCAAAAAACGTGGTTAATCGCTGATAATTGATGTGGGAGCAGTTACTTTTTCAAGTGGGACTAGATGGGTTTGGATAGCTTCCCCCCCCCCCCCCCCCCCCCCCCCCCCCTAATAAATTAAGCCATCATTTAAAAACATTATTATATATTTACCTGGGTTATCTTTGTCTAGTGTTAAATTTTTTAATGATCTGAAACATCAACAGTATGTGCCTGTCTTCCTTTCCGACAGAAGACCTCTGTACAGGACAAACTCGCAGTCACTGCCAGAGGTTACCTGCTGTTGCATCATCTGCTGTCGTGTTAGTATCTAATGTGCAGCAGCGTGTCCCTGCAGACCCCCCCTCTGCTGTTAGCACCTGTTTCCTAGATCTTCTCAACATGTGCCGTGATGATTGAGATGTTGTTTATTGCAACTTGTGCTGTCCTTAGTCAAAATCAACCAAAGCAGGGATTTCTAGAAAAATTTAATTACAGTTTCTGTGACATTTCTTAAACTTTTTTTACATTATCTATAAACTGCACTATTTTATTTGTAGATGACAATTTTTCAAAGTGAGTTTTAAGAATTTTGTTAATAAGTAATTGTGTAGATTATACTTCTTATTGCATTCTTATCGTACTCATTGGCACATGAGACCATCAAAGCTGTCGTCCTCTGCTAGCATAGCACAGCAGGTTCAGGTCTCTCTGAATTTCACCTCTGCTCTCTACATAACTGTACACACAGCGGTCACGGCTCAGCTGCCAGTCCCGTGGCTCCTGCTATGTGTCAGGTTGTTGGTTTTGTGTGATTGGAGCCCTGAGATCCCTGGCAGGTTGAAATCCCATAAACGAGTATGTATCTAGCGGCTATTTTGAGGAGGGTGAGATGGAAGAGGTGACGGCAACGAACAGAAGCCTGGGATGTCACGCAGGTCTCTACAGACATCGCTTTGTCAGGATGCCTCCCGACCTGGGTGTAGCTGTCACTCGCACATGAAAGAGACGGATCTGCTTTGGCTGGAGTTGGGCAGTAATGTATTTTTCAGAAGGACAGGTGCTGACCTGCCAGTTGCCACTTGTTGTTAATCACTTCCATGTGCCAGGCTGTATTCAGCAACGACATTGAAATATAATATGCTAAATTAATCCCCTTGTGTGCTGCAGTAATGACCTGACACTATATTAAACTACCTAATGTTGTGCAGCTCACTTTGTCAGGCCTGCTGTCGCTCCCTCTGTGGAGCATTGCGCTGCAGTAGATCGGTTTCTCTCTCTGCACCAAACCAAACACCTTCCTGCAGGACTGTGACCCAAACAATACAGCGCTCTATTAAGCAACGTGATATTAGGGTTGCATTAAAACTGTACGGCAGAACATTTACAGCCGAGGTAGATGAAAAGCAGAGCAGTACAACTGAACTTCTGCTTCTAATAACACCTAAAAGGGCCACAGGCTCCTGATCCATGCTCATCATGTTGTATCTTAATGTTAATACAGTTTATTCATTTCACCCAAATCACAGCTGTAATCTAATCGTTGCGAGGCAGCATGTCATTTTAACCAGGTAGATGGATAGAAATCAGACGTGGTGCTGTGCAGCTAATGCTCTGTGAACAATAGAAGCTGGCTCTTCCCTGGATAGTGACTTATCCCTCTAAGTCTCTCATTGCGACTCCTGACAGCTGCACCTAATGAATGGCTTTCCTCCACACACACACAGACACACACAGCCCTTCGATGCCCCTCCAGCCTTTGGCTCACCTGCTAAGCAACGCACTCGCAGGCTTCAGTTTTTTACTTGCACCTACAAGTGCAACATGCTGCTTAAAAAACTGCAATAGTGAGAAAACAGCAGGGCTCTACATTTTCAGAGCCCCAAGTGGGAATTGCACTTATTTGTTTCCAGGGATGAAGACTGACAAATGAACCCTCGCGGGAGGGAAGCTGGCATATTCTCTTCTTCCTGCCTCACACGGCCCTAGAGTATTCATTATGACCAGAATAGACACCTTCTTTTTAGCATGTTAGCACATTCTCAAAACAAGCCTTGGACCGCAGGGACCCAGAGGTGCAACAGGAGCCTTGAGAATTGGGAATTTCTTCTCTCCCTGTCTGCTGTGGTGAAGCTGTTTGCCAGCAGCAGCCTCTCTTGACTGGTAATAGCATCAGTAAGTGGAGAAGATTGACATAGATTAGGGTGATGGATATAAGCGCTGCTGGGTTTTCTTCATTGATGCACATGAGGGTAGATCGGAGATGTGGAAGCGGCACACAGGAGTGGTTGGCTAGCTTTAACGAGACCCTCGTCTATTTTGCAACATTTTTCTCTTTCTGGACTGCGTTAAAGAGACAGAGACCATTCAACACAAACACATGGCAGGCTTGCAAAGTGTCCTTTTGTCTCCTGACAGGCTGGCAGATGTCCCGGGAAGCTCTTCCGTGTAGAGCGGGAGTCAATAGCCGTTATTTTGATCTCGCATCAGAATTGACCTCCCCTGACCTTATCTGTAATATTGCGTGCACCTGGGGCTGCTAATACCTCGCTTAGCATTTCAATGCTGAATGTTAGAGCTCTGTTAGCTCAGCCTGCTCCCATTGGAGTGTCTCAGGGGGGTAGTGTCAGGGAGATGGAAGCCACCAGTGACAGGCGGCTGCTCTGCAGTGCGGGTTGCTGCCTCAGCCCAGGGGAACTGGTTCCCATCTACACCTCTTTGGCAGGTAAAGGATTTAGCTGCTTCACCAAGGGGGAGGAGGAGCCCTTGCCCCAGCTCTAAACCCCCCTGAGGCCCAGAGAGAGCTAATTACAGTTTATGTATGCACTGTCATCTCCCATGAGCCTCTCTGCCTCTGGAGGAGTCAAGCTGGTGGCTGATGTCTGAGCACTTTGTTCTGTAGGAGGAGGTCCCTGCAGAGAAATACCCCGGACAGAGCTTATTATCCTTTTTTTTTTAGTTCAGCATTGCACAGCGCTTAGTCATTCTTTAGATGCAGTCATTTTGGACTAATGGAGTCCAAACAGGCCGTTTAAATGACATGTAATTGCTGTTGCTTAGCAATTACATGTCAGATGGCTATCACACTACATGCAAAGCTGAATTCATTCCCTGAAATGTTTTTACCCCACACAGTGCTCTTTTTATGCATATCATCAGTTGAGCTAGTTTGCATGTGGTAAAGAACATGCATCGGTGTTTCCAGAGAAGATTAGCACAACTGCACGTACTATTTGAATAAGCTAATTTTTCAACTGTAGAAGCGATGAAAAGGTGAAAGGCAGCAGAAACCTGATAAACGGCAAAAACTATGCACACACATCTGCACGCTGTCACTATTATTCAGCTCCAGTTTGCCTCTGGTATGGAACAGATCTCAGTTTGTGCAAGGTGCATGGAAAAGTGCCTCATTAAAAATGTAATGTGGCCTACAAGTGAAAGCACAGAAAACGAGAATGCTCTTAAAATGAAGGTCTTGAGTACAATGCACTACTGGTTCACTCTGAACAAGCAGAACACTTTTTGGTTCGTGTCGTTCCCCCCGGGGACGGTGTTAAAGGCTGCAGTGGTGTTTGTGCTGGCAGAGCCTAAGGAAGGTGTGTCAGTATGAGGAGGAAGAAGGAAAAACTGTGTCTGTTTGTGGAGCTGTCAGCTGATAAGCTCACACACCAAACATGACAGAGGAGATGTCACTAACAAGGACAGGAGCTGCTCACACTCACAGCTCACTCACTGTAGTGTCTGCAGTAGGGGGCTGTGGCTCTGCAGGTACAGCAGGTCGTGTGTTGTTTGGAAGCTTCGGTCTTTGGTTCCTCGGGTCCACCTCAGGATATCGTTGCATGTTAAAATGACATCATCGATACATTCATTGTGGCACGTCACGGTTAATCTGCACCTTTTATCTGTTTTTAACACTTGTTTTTGTGCAGTTCCAGATTTTGGCATCGATGTGCTCTCCACCAATGGCAGCCAGGAGCCTCACGGCCCAGGCCTCCTCAAGGTGTCAGGCCTAGAACGCAGTCAGGAGAGGAGCCAGGAGAGTTGCAGAGACAGCCAGCTGCCTGTACCCAGCACCCCCAATCCACCTTTGTCCCCCCCAACCCTCCCCGTGTCACTGCCCCAGCCCCAGCCATCCATCCCCCAGACCCCGTCCCCTCTTCGAACCCAGCCAAACGGGCCCACTCAGCCTTTAAACCACCTGCCCCCACGCTCAGAGGCTCTTCCCAGGCCTCAGTCACCCGCAGCCCTGCCTCTTGCCCAGGGCCAAGAGCCCTCACCAACCCCCCCTCCCCGGCACCAGCACCAGCCTGAAGTGCTATCCCACCCGAGGCCTCCACCTACACCTAGCCTTCACCCACACCCACCATCTCCCGCCCTTCCGAACCACCACTCTCACCAGCAGCACCCCATCCAGTCAGGGTCTCACCGGCCCCCATCGCGCTGCCACCCCCGACCCCTTTCTGCCTACAACAGCCTCAGCCTCAACGGCCACAGGTAAGCTACTGTCAGACAGCCTCGAAGTGCATGGGGAAAAAAGCTCCACACACCCACAGCTCTCATGTTCTCACATGCTCTAATGCAGAAAATTCATGCAGAGCTGTTCAGGCAACACCTCCATATTCACACACACTTGAAAATTCAAGAATATCTCTTGAGCTGGAAGTGCATATACGGCCCGATCAGTATGTAAATTGCAATCAGGAAGTCCCCCAGCCAAACTGTAGCGCTGATTATTAACAGCGGAATAAAAGGGCCACACTGCACCCTGAGTGCTGGGCTTTTTTTTAATCCACCCACACATCTGAGCTCGGACTCCCAGTAGTTTGGTGTAACCTTGAATCACCATATTGTTCATGCTTCGTGGATTTAAGGCTGTTTTGGATGAAAACAGAAGGAAAAGTGGCTCAGGAGACATTTTCCTAATTTAAAAGGATCTTCTGTGTATTCAAATATGTAGTTTATTTCATTGAAAACAATAGCAGCTAAGCTTATTCTATCGTATCAGTTGAGAAGCACCGAACCCTGTGAGCCTCTCCATTAATGTTAGACCTTGAGATAGCTCCTTCAGAAGCCACTCGGTCCCAACAACAGCTCTGCCTAGCAGGCTCTCAGGACTTGGCTTTCTCTGCCTGACTCTGCGCCAGCTCTGCCAGTCTGCCAGCGTGCCAACAGGGCCTGGCACCCGCATGTGAATAATCACGGCTGGGGCCCACAGCGACGAGCGAGCGCTGCAAATGAGCTTTTAGGCTTAGTGCGTGGAGCTGTGGAGACGCTAGCTCCGTGACTGCCCCGGGGGAAACCCACACACACTACAAAAGACTGTTTGCTCACACACGCCCTCTCGCCCGCTCATCCCATTTCCGATGCACATGTTCTGTACCTGGCTGTGGAGGAAGTGCCTTAGCAGAAGCTGTTCAAAGACAGATGCTCGTTCTGTTATGTTTGCCAGCGGCGGTTTATTTGCATCCGAGGCTGCTGCGAACGGGGTTTTCGCAGATCGTGTTTGCCCTGGATTCTGTGAAGCACGAGACAGAGACGGGGAGGCATTTGTAAATGGGAGGCAGCTGAGGCGTGAAAACGGCGTGCTAGGAACTGAACGTCAGAGCAGATGGAGACGAGGGGATGTGGAGGAACAAGTGTTAATTTTGACTGATCACGCCTGGCTTAACCACTTATCTGCCTTTTTCTCTCTCTCTGTCTTAATCTTTACAGCAGTAGCAGGAGCAGCACCCCAGGCACCAAGCCCCACGGACCCCCTACGCCCTCCCTGCACCTCCCCCACCACCCACCGCCTCCTCCGGCAGCCGCGGCAGCCTCCACTTTTCCCTTGGCCTTGCCCACTAACCAGAATAACCCCCACAGCTTCCCGTCTGCCTTGCAGTCGTCTCCACACCCACACCACCCCAATATGTTTGCTCCTCCAGCAGCCTTGCCTCCACCGCCACCATTGACGTCTAGCACCCTGCCAGTACCCGGACATCCTGCTGCTGGGAGTGCCTACTCAGGTAAACAGCACAAGCAGCTCGCAGATGTCTCCACATCGCCCCCAAGTGGTTTGACAGAGGACTGCACATTTGACTGCAAAAGCAATCAGCAGGTTCTTATTTAAACCAGTTGTTGCCGGGAAGCTCGAGACACATGACAAGTACATAATGAATGATGGACGCAGAGCGGCATTTCATTTTGAAGCATTCGATACGCAGAGACGATGCACATGCTGCCCTGGTAATTATTTAAAGAAATAAGCAGCCACGTCCAAGATGATCCACGTGCACGTCATGCCATCGCTTTGTGTGTTTATAGTTGTGTGGACAGTTCAAGTTCACACTCTCGGTCTGCACGCATTACAAAAGCGATCACAGAGCCTGTGCACATTTCTGCGCGGTGCTGTCAAGCTAAATGTCAGGGTCAGTGCGGGGAGGGGCTCTAGCAACATTCCCAGAACGTCCATTTCACCTGGAACGGCGATCATGTGCAACAAATCAATTTGGTCAATACGGGACGGAGCGAGCTGGATGTTTTCCAAAGATACTAATGAAATTTTTATGAAGAGAAAATTCCAGCCGCGCTCCCAGCCCAATAAAGCCTGAAACGAATGCAGAAGATATTGTAGCGAGCCACTGTGGAATAGGAAGGATAAGGTTACTCTGGAGGAGATATAATCTCTCAAGGCTGGGTTTGTTGAATTTAGAAGAAAAGCCAATGATTACTTGAAATCCATTCTTCACAAAGGTTATTAGAAAAAGCCGATCCGCGCTCTCAGAGGGGCTCGAGTGTATCAAATCGCCACATTTTGACAGTTCCAGCAGTCAGACTGTTCTAATCATGTCGAGCTTCGCTTCGAGGGAAAATGACACGCTGGTAATCACAACCATTTCCTGCTTGTTTCCTTTTTTGACAGCTTGGCTTCTTATTTTGATGACATACAGAGCTGTCACACGGGAGCGCGAGGTCCTCCAGGGGTCTGCGTGTGACCTACAGCTGGGCGGACTGTAGGGGGTCTTAATTAAAGAGAAATGTATTTAAAGTTCTCAGATGAGGGTTATTTGAGTCTGCAGCTCTAATTGCTAATAGCGCTCTGCTGTCCTAATGCTCCGCCCTCTTCTCTACAGAGCAAGACCTTCTGCGCCAAGAGCTCAACACCCGTTTCCTGGCGTCCCAGAGCGCCGACCGCGGTGCCTCGCTTGGCCCCCCGCCCTACCTGCGCACTGAGTTCCACCAGCATCAGCACCAGCATCAGCACCAACACACCCACCAGCACACCCACCAGCACACCTTCACGCCCTTCCCACACGCCATCATGCCCACCCCAGCACCGCCCATGGTGCGTACCCCTGCCAGAAATGTGAGGATAAGTAGAACACACCTGTGTTGGGTTGGGGCGGTGGGCGGGGCAGGGGTCTACGTTCTCGTAATGACTTCTACATGTGCGGAGCGGTGGGCGGCTATGGCACCAAAAAGTGTTTTCGCGTTGCGGTTTGGGAGCGCGAAGACTTCGTATTTTATTTTTTAAATACTCTGACATGTGTGAGAGCGGCACGCCGTGGGGACCTGCGGGTTTCTGTGGCGGCCGTTCAACGATGACCGTGCGCGTCCGTCCACGCCACAGCGATGCCTTTATTCTCCCACAAAGCCTTTCTAGTGTTTTCTCTGGCATACGCTGAGACTCCAGACTTGAACGCTGTTATTTTCTAAATTGGCAATAACTTGCCCTGGAGCATGTTAACTTCAGAGCCAGCTTTCAGAACATAATACACTTAATTCATTCTGATTTTAATGACATCATTTGGTCCCATTTGGGGGTTTTCATTACTGGCAAATGTATTGCATTAAGAGCCGCGCAGTTTGGGAGAGAACCACAGGCAATGGGTGCCTGAACCTAAACTCTCACAAACACATACACATTTGTAACTGCCTGACCCACAGAGGTTTGCTTGGCTATCATGATACCTCAAAGGCAGCATAGTGAGGCCTCTGACAGCTAATGAGGCCATAAAAAGGCTCTTTATGGCTGCAGTGTTTAGTCTTGGCTGTGGAAATGTTCGCCCTGAGCCTGCGCCGCACCACTAAAAGCCAATCAAATGAGAGCCAGCTCATGCTAGTTTACAAGGTCTTCAGATGATCAGGAAACGGGGGAGGATGAAAACATTGCGGCGCGGGGAGTGGTTGAACTTGGATCCCGCTCGGTAGACGTCTTAGATCTTCATCTATAATCGTATTTTCGGTTTTAAATGCAGTTTGTGATGTTTTTTTGTGTGTTGGCCTGAAACAAAAGAGGCCAATCTTTGTACTTAGCTCTGTTTCATTTCTCCTACAGTTTGACAAATATCCAACAAAAGTCGACCCCTTCTACAGACACAGTGTGAGTTTCTCTACTGCGTACTAGCTTCCAGCTTCAGATTTGTTGCTTGCCCATTTTGCCATTTCAGCCCATGCACCGTACATCTGCTTCCTAACGGTTACTGCTCCATGTCACCCTTCGGCCGTAGCTAATGATGTGATGCAACAGATCGGGATTCTTAAATCCTGGAGTTTAACAGTTACTGTGTGCATGTGATGATAAACACAGTTGCTACGTTACCTCTCTGTCTCGCTTATTTCCTTTTTTCCAGTCACCAGCAGTGGCGTCCTCAAAATTATTATTCAATAAAAGCAAATGATTTCAAACACTGGACTCGCTGTCCTACCGTTTTGCTGAAATTTTCAGAGCGTGCTTCTGCCTAGTGTGCTTTTTCTACAGACTATTAAACTGATTTGTCCTCGATAGCTAGGAGGCAGATTTTACTATCATAAAAACCTATTTGTATTCAGATCGACCCGCTTCCTAGTTTGTTTTTAAGTGCTTCATCTTTTTTTGTTTTTTCCCCCGCTGGTATAATGGTCCCGGCAAACACGCTGAAAGCATTCCTTCTCTATAAAACATAGTGGCATCTTAATACTTGGTGCACAAGAGGAGTGGAGTTGCATTTAAAAAGCTTGCAGCACACCCTCGAGTCCAGCTTTAAAGAATTCCAATGCGCGACTGCAGCAATGCAAGCACGTTTGCCAAACACGCACTCGTTACTTTGGCTAATATGACTGTTAGGGACAATTATGCAAAGCAGATGATTGCATATCTGTTTCTCTACATACAGATACGTTTATGAAAGCCTTGAGCGCTTGTTTGACTTACTTGTGTTTTGCGTGTATTACAACATTCTGCTTTTCATATCAAAGGTTTTTTCTCCTGATTTAAATCCAGCGGGAACAAGCAGTGAATATTTGATAAACAAGCCGTTTGTGTAACACGTAGGCAATCATTTGTAACTAAGCAGTCACTGCGATTAAACTGCGAGGTTTAAACACCACCACAAACTGCCTGCTCTGTTTAGACTGACTCATAAAGCCGCATTTCACCGATAGACCGAATCGTCCTCACGCCTCCTCTCGCTCTTTTCTTCTTCCAGCTCTTCCACTCCTACCCTCCAGCCATGTCTGGCCTTCCCCCTGTCATCCCCCCAACCGGGCCCTTCAGCTCGCTGCAGGGGGCCTTTCAGCCCAAGGTGAGACACCACCACACACCCACAGACAGACTAGCCGGGAGGGGGCGAGTTATATTCAGAGAATAATTTTCGATCGTCTGCTGCTCTCCAGACCTCTAATCCACTGGATGTTTCCGCAAGACCCGGAGCCGTCCCACACACGTTCTTACAGAAGGACCCCAGGGTAAGAGCACGTACACGCCACCCACCGTGCACCAGGAGACCGGACTGTACAGGCTCCATAGGTTTGCTTTATTAGGATCCACATTAGCAGCAGCCTCAGCAAGCAAGCTGTTCTCATACAGGAAGTGTTAAAAATGCATTAAAATACATATGAATAATTTACCACATAGAGTCTATTTCTGATCTATTGATCAGCGGTGAGTCGTAGATTGACAGACGTGTCAGCGTGTTTGTTTGCAGAAGGCCACGCAGGAGGAACCCGTTTAAACACCCGCGTGTTAATTACCCCTGAAACGCTTAATTTTAAAGTGAACAGTTTGACATTTTAATTTGGTTCCTAATGAATGCTACACACAAGGACTAATTAGAAATGATTTGACTGACAGCAGAATAATTCATGTTCTCTCTCTCCGTCCTTCCTGAAGCTAACGGATCCGTTTCGGCCGATTCTCAGGGTGAGTGCTCGCTCCCTGCAGTGTCTCCGTCTCCTGCTCCCTCGCAATAATCACTGCGATGCCTTGAAGGTCTTTGCTAATGGAGTTGATAGTGTCTTTAATTAAATGGGGGCTGAGTGTACTCGTTTACGGGGCTCATTTTGAAGAACGCTGCAGCGCGTGTGTTATGAAACCTTGTCAGATGGCCGACAGTGACGCCTCGCTGTCACACGCCAGCGTGTGCATGGTTCATTCAGCACACCTACATTTCTTAGCCTTTTAATATGTGATTAGTAGTCATAGTACCGTATTGATTAGATGACACTGTGTTTTTTGGTCACACCATTTTCTTTCTTGTTCTTAATTAAATAAATTTTCTTGTTCTTACAGAAACCGGGGAAGTGGTGTGCCATGCATGTCCATATTGCCTGGCAGATATACCACCACCAACAGAAAGTAAAGGTGAGGACTCGTCTAACCCCTCCTAACACAGTGTGGCCAAGGCTGGATTTAACCTCCTAGGACCTGGCATCACATTTTGGGTTGTCTAGACCACAATACTAAATTTTGCTCTACAAGGGCCTGATATCCACTAACGAGGACACTATACTGCCACTGTCCTATCGAAATTTAAAACGAATGTCCTTGTATGTGGATCTCATTTTTCTCAGAAACAAAAATCAGGTAAAAAAAAAATACAGTAATTCTTTGTTTTTACATTCATCAGGTCCCAATCAGCCCAAATAGCAAAGAGAAATTAAAAATGCATGAAAGAGTTCAGGTCTTAGGAGGCTAATACTGGGTCAGTTTAGCAAAGTCCAATTTTCAATTCAGTTTTATTTATAAAGCACCAAATCACAACAACAGTCGCCTCAAGGCGCTTTATATTGTAAGGTAGACGCTACAATAATACATACAGAGAAAAACCCAAAAATCATATGACCCCCTATGAGCAAGCACTTTGGCGACAGTGGGAAGGAAAAACTCCCTTTTAACAGGAAGAAACCTCCAGCAGAACCAGGCTCAGGGAGGGGCGGGGCCATCTGCTGTGATTGGTTGGAGTGAGAGAAGGAAGACAGGATAAAGACATGCTGTGGAAGAGAGACAGAGATTAATAACAAACACTTCCACTCTCTATAGACACTGTTAACTCATTTGTATTAATTGAACTGCAAAATAAACCCAAACTCCTGATGGTTCGCTCTGTGGATCTGGCTCTAGTTTCTCTTCTGGAAAAATCACTTCATCAGTTAAACCACAGAATTGTTCCGTGTCTTCTGTGATCAGCTGATTTCACCGTTGTACTCAGTAGAAGTCGCTTCACACACCGTTGATAATAAATTGACATTTAAATTGTATGGTTTGCATCCTCCTTTTGCTTCTGGAGGTTAGTGTAATGCTTTGATTGTGACACCTCACTGGAACTTAGCAGTCAGTCACCTCCCTTGATGGCTTTAACTATTTTTCCTTCCCAACACGCCTAAAACCAGCGTCTCTGTGTGCAGCAGGAGTAGGACCCAAATGCAGACTCAGAGGCAGGAC
The DNA here is from genome assembly GCF_057382095.1 of Aulonocara sp. 'chitande type north' Nkhata Bay. Taxonomy (NCBI): domain Eukaryota; kingdom Metazoa; phylum Chordata; class Actinopteri; order Cichliformes; family Cichlidae; genus Aulonocara; species Aulonocara sp. 'chitande type north' Nkhata Bay. The sequence continues at coordinate 2,212,318 of NC_141353.1, forward strand.
GTGAACTCACAAACCACAGCTTTACAATACAAAACTAACCTGGAAAAACCAAAGAATCCAAATACACGGGGGGAAACACAGGGAGAGACAGACAGCCATGAGGGAGACGCTGACGTAAATATACAGAAGGATAACGAGGGAAGTGAGGACACACGGAGAGCAGGACGGGGGACACAAAACTGAACAGGACGAACACGGAAACACGAGACCTTCACAATAAAACAGGAAGATGATGCGGGAGGAGGAGAGGCAGACGAGACGGACTTGGGCAAACACAGATAAACGTGATGGAATAAAACACAAGGAGGGAAAACACGGCACAAGAACTCACACAACTTTACAAACACAGACGCACAAAAGGGGACGCAGAGGGCAAAGGTTAGCGTAGAAGAAACTCAGGATTACCACTAAGAATAATAAACCATCACACAAAAGGTCATAAAAACACAAGAAACACCAAATGCTGGGTCAAAAGGAGCCTCTGATAGCTCAGGTTTTACATGTGTTTCTCTCTGTACCTTTGGCGTCTTTCAGCAGCAGATGCAGGTCGACCCTCACAAGCTAGACTTCGGCCTCAAGCCCGAGTTTCTGAGTCGACCCCCGGGCCCCAGCCTCTTTGGTGCTATCCACCACCCCGGCGACTTGGCGCGGCCCGCCACGCTTTTCTCCGCTGCAGGTGAGTGCATCAGCTGTCCGATTGATCAGTGGCCGCCTCTCATATTCAGCAGCAGTCGGTCCTGCTGTGCAGAGCTAGCATCGTGCGTGGTGAATGAGTGAAATCAGCAAACCCGACAGAATGATCTCCACCAGAGTGACCATCAGAGATATATCTCACCTTTCTTTAGGTTGGAGCTGTTGGGTCAATCTCTGACTTCCTGTTTCTGTTCTTGGACACTGTCGCAGCTCTACAGTTCACTCATACTGCGCCACGCTTGGCTCCTGTATATGAAACGTTCATGTTTAAAACAGCCATGAGCATGTGACAACAACACGCACAAATCAGAGTGAAAGAACAGATCATCCAACGTGCCTCTTAAAGGAATACTGGATAAAGCAGAGGATATTCGATTAGTCCATGAAATGGGTTTTAGTGATGTCAACAAGGTCCCCGCTTGCTGTTAAATACAGGCAGACCTTGAAGTCGCACTTTGGGTTAGTACAGTCGTCTCTGGTGCTCCTGGTGTAGTTTAAGTATCCACAGACTGCAGATGTGAGTCAGCCTTTTACCCTCTATGTTGGATCTGGTTATTAAACTTCAAGCCGCAGCAGTGCTGGGTTTGCTTCGTTCAGCCTGTAACTAGCCAGGTATCATCAAGACATAACAACGACAGTTTTCCAGGCAGTGTGTGGAATTCCTGAGTTTAGCTTAACTATCCCAAGATTAGGTCATCAAACTACCACAACGCCCCCCTCTGCTACTATTACTTATTTGGCTCTGCGTCAGTGTCCCAAAATGTCAGGTTGTCATAATGTCCGATGCAGCAACTGGACAAAACGCCAACAAATGAAGAAAATATCTTTACTAAAGATGAGATACGACAAAACAGCAGGAAAAAAAGCACCGTTTTCACGGGACTCTCTGCAGTGTTTGGTGCTGCGCTTTATGGCCAAACGGCTGTTTTAGTCTCGTCTGTCTGAAGGACTCGGACGTCATTTCAAACATTTGCCGTTCTGCCATGTTCACTTTAAAGAGGACAAGCCGTCTCCTTTCCAAATACACTTGTTCCCTGCCTTTCTAACTACACTGTAATACTGTGGAACATTTAGCACGCTAACAGAGGCCTGCAGCTTTGTGTCATCTCCTGGGAAGATTGTGGCGTTTTATTACCACACACCTGAGTGCTAACACAAACCGATGATCAGTTATTAAAGTGAATTTGATTATCGGCACCTGGCTGCTGTTAATTCCTTTAGAAGTACGGGAGGTACTCGGTGTACTCACTGCATAGAGCCCTGAGAAAACTTTTTTTACACTTCAATCTTTTATTAATCCCAAAAGTTGTAAAGCTGTAAGCAGTGCAGCTTTCTGCTTGCTTACTATTAGCTTTCTAGTCTAGATAATCTTGGGATAACTAGCTGGCTTTATCCTCATTAGTTACACCAACAGCTGAGCTAAAGCTGATCATCTGGGAGAGCATGATCAGGCTGCACAGTAAATCATCTGGGCAGCAGATTTCTGCAGCGATATATAACAACTTAGATCGTAGCCATTGTCCCCACAACATCTGTCCTGAGCCTGTGCTGTTTGTCTTTGTGTGAAGCTCTCAGGGCCAAAGTCGTACAAGGAAAGTCTTAAATCTTTCTGGAGCTTGCAGCTGATTCTCCTTGTTTGCTATGCGCAGTATCATTAAATGCAATTAATCTCGTATTAACAGGAGCATCGTTGTTTCTCTTTTGACGTGATGAGTTGACTTTGAAGAGGAACACGCGTGTAAACGAATTGCTGCTTTAATGGCTGTGCCTGTAATCTACAGTCGACTAATAAGTTCGTGGCTGTTTATTTACAGATGCTTTTGTCTGCACAAAAATACTGAAGGACATTTTTCTGAAGTCTTTTACTGAACTTTAACTTTACAGTTAAAGTTTTTAAAATACGAATTACTTATCGATTAGCTCTTACTGACAGCTCCAGAAAGACTTCACCAGTTGACCAGTTAACACTTACTTTTGCTGATGTTACAGTCTGTGGTTATCCTCCTCCTCAGGTCCTACGCACCCATCTGCAGCTCCCTTTGGCCATCCACCGCACCATCCTGGAAACTTTCTTCCTCCAGCATCTCATTTAGGTAACAGCACGCTTCATCTCAGTCTGACCGATCCAAAACGAGGGTGTTGATTGCATCAGCGCTAACATGCTGTGTCTTCTCCCAGAGCCTTTCAGTAGGCCTCCATCGTTTGGAGGACTGGGATCTCTCAGCTCGTCGGCCTTCGGGGGATTGGGCAATCCAGCACTAAGTGAGTTTCAGCCTCAAGAAAGACACTTGCTTGGGAGTGGCCACATGAGAAACCGTGACTGTTGTGGAGGGTCACAGTTTCTCGTGCGGTCCCTCGGGAAAATCAGTCGCCTACCTGTAGTTTAGGTGGAGTAATCCTCTCACTGTTTGTAATGCTGCCTGCATATGAGGATCAGCAGAGCTACGCATTTAACTTGCGTTCCATGTTTTTCCACGTGTTGAATCCCTAACAGGGGCCAACTCGGTGTTTGGCCACAAAGATGGCCCAAACGCGCCACAGCACTTCAACAGCAGCAGTAACAACAGCCACCAGGAGCCGTGGAACCGCCTGCATCGCACGCCACCTTCGTTCCCCACGCCGCCACCCTGGCTGAAACCCGGAGAGTCTGAGAGGAGCGCGTCGGTGAGCTCACACGAGAGGGACCGAGACTCTGACAAACGGGACTCGTTGGTCAGTAAAGAGGACAAGGACAGGTGGGTGGTGAACAATGTAACAACTATATGAGTAATGTGGTCAGTGTGTGAGTGCAACAAAGTGACAGTTTAATGAACAAAAGATTCCATTCAATTCAATTTTATTTACACAGCGCCAAATCACAACAGCACAGTACAGTACAGTAGATCGCACAATAATACATCATATGACCCCCTATCAGCAGCACTTTGGCGACAGTGGGAAGGAAAAACTTCCTTTTAACAGGAAGAAACCTCCGACAGAACCAGGCTCAGGGAGGGGCGGGGCCATCTGCTGTGATTGGTTGGGGTGAGAGAAGGAAGACAGGATAAAGACATGCTGTGGAAGAGAGACAGGGGTTAATAACAGATATGATTCAGTGCAGAGAGGTCTGTTAATACATAGTGAGTGAGAAAGGTGACTGGAAAGGAAAAACTCAATGCATCATGGGAATCCCCCGGCAGCCTACGTCTATTGCAGCATAACTAAGGGAGGATTCAGGGTCACCTGGTCCAGCCCTAACTATATGCTTTAGCAAAAAGGAAAGTTTGAAGCCTAATCTTGAAAGTAGAGATAGTGTCTGTCTCCTGAATCCAAACTGGAAGCTGGTTCCACAGAAGAGGGGCCTGAAAACTGAAGGCTCTGCCTCCCATTCTACTTTTAAATACTCTAGGAACAACAAGTAGGCCTGCAGAGCGAGAGCGAAGTGCTCTAATAGGGTGATATGGTACTACAAGGTCATTAAGATAAGATGGGGCCTGATTATTTAAGACCTTGTATGTGAGGAGCAGGATTTTGAATTCAATTCTGGATTTAACAGGAAGCCAAAACAGGAGAAATCTGCTCTCTCTTTCTAGTCCCTGTCAGGACTCTTGCTGCAGCATTTTGGATTAGCTGAAGGCTTTTCAGGGAGTTTTTAGGACTTCCTGATAATAATGAATTACAGTAGTCCAGCCTGGAAGTAATAAATGCATGAACTAGTTTCTCAGCGTCACTCTGAGACAGGATATTTCTAATTTTAGAGATGTTGCACAAATGGAAGAACGCAGTCTTACATATTTGTTTAATATGTGCATTGAAGGACATGTCCTGGTCAAAAATGACTCCAAGGTTCCTCACAGCGTTACTGGAGGCCAAGGTAATGCCATCCAGAGGAAGAATCTGCTTAGATACCATATTTCTAAGCTTTTCAGGGCCGAGTACAATAACCTCAGTTTGATCTGAATTAAGAAGCAGAAAGTTAGCGGCCATCCAGGTCTTTATGTCTTTAAGACATTCCTGCAGTTTAATTAATTGGTGTGTGTTATCTGGCTTCATGGACAGATAGAGCTGGGTGTCATCTGCATAGCAGTGAAAATGTATGCTATGTCTTCTAATGATGCTGCCTAAGGGAAGCATGTATAATGTAAACAGAATTGGTCCTAGCACTGAACCCTGTGGAACTCCATAATTAACCTCAGTGTGTGAAGAGGACTCTCCATTTACATGCACAAACTGGAGTCTATTAGATAGATATGATACAAACCACTGCAGTGCAGTACCTGTAATACCTACAGCATGTTCTAATCGCTCTAATAGGATATTATGGTCGACAGTATCGAACGCTGCACTAAGGTCTAGCAGGACAAGCACAGAGATGAGTCCACTGTCAGAGGCCATAAGAAGATCATTTGTAACCTTCACTAAAGCTGTTTCTGTGCTGTGATGAGCTCTGAAACCTGACTGAAACTCTTCAAATAAACCATTCCTCTGCAGATGATCTGTTAGCTGTTTGACAACTACTCTTTCAAGGATGTTTGATATGAAAGGAAGGTTCGAGATTGGCCTATAATTAGCTAAGACTGCTGGGTCTAGAGATGCTTTTTGAGTAAAGGTTTAACTACAGCCAGCTTGAAGGCCTGTGGTACATAGCTGATTATTAGAGATAGGTTGATCATATTTAAGATCAAAGAATTAATTAATGGCAGGACTTCTTTGAGCAGTTTTGTAGGAATGGGGTCTAAAAGACACGTTGATGGTTTGGAGGAAGTAATTATTGAAGTTAACTCAGAAAGATCAATTAGAGAAAAAGAGTCTAACTTAACATCAATGGTACTAAGAGTAGCTGTAGATAATATTACATCTGTGGGATGATTACTGGTAATTTTTCCTCTAATGATAAAAATGTTATTTGTGAAGAAGTTCATGAAGTCATTACTAGTTAACATTAAAGGGATGGTTGGCTCAACAGAGCTCTGACTGTTTGTCAGCCTGGCTACAGAGCTGAAGAGAAACCTGGGGTTGTTCTTATTTTCTTCAATCAGTGATGAATAGTAAGATGTTCTGGCTTTGCGGAGGGCTTTCTTATAAAGCAGCAAACTATTTCTCCAGGCTAAATGATGATCCTCTAAATTTGTGACACGCCATTTCCTCTCCAGATTACGAGTCATCTGCTTTAGGCTACGTGTTTGAGAATTATACCACGGAGTCAGGTACTTCTGATTTGAGACCTTAGTTTTCACTGGAGCTACAGTATCCAGAGTCGTACGTAGTGAGGAGGTGAAATTATTAACAAGATAATCGACCTCTGTTGGGGTAGCGTTCAGATAGCTGCTCTGCTCTGTGTTGGTACAGGGCATTGAAGATGATAACAGTGGGTGGATTATATTCTTAAACTTAGTTACAGCGCTTTCAGAAAGACATCTACTTTGATAAAGTCTACTCTCCACTGCTGTGTAATCAATTATTGTAAATGTAAATGTTATCAGGAAATGATCAGACAGGAGAGGGTTTTCAGGAAACACTGTTAAATGTTCAGTTTCTATGCCATATGTTAACACAAGATCTAGAGTGTGATTAAAGTGGTGGGTGGGTTCTTTTACATTTTGACAGAAGCCGATTGAGTCTAATAACAGATTAAATGCCATGTTGAGGCTGTCATTTTTAGCATCTACATGGATGTTAAAATCACCCACAATAATTATTTTATCTGAGCTCAGAACTAAATTAGATATAAAGTCTGAGAAATCAGACAGAAGCTCTGTGTAAGGCCCGGGTGGACGATAGATGATAACCAATAAGACTGGTTTCTGAGTTTTACAGCTGGGGTGGATGAGGCTAAGCATCAGGCTTTCAAATGAATTAAAAGTCTGTCTTGGTCTTTCATTAATTAATAGGCTTGTGTGAAAAATTGCTGCCACACCTCCCCCTCGGCCTGTGCTTCGAGGTTTCTGGTAGTTAGAATGACTCGGGGGTGTTGATTCATTTAAACTAACACAATCATCCTGCTGCAACCAGGTTTCTGTAAGGCAGAGTAAATCGATTTGTTGATCAATTATTAAGTCATGTACTAACAGAGACTTGGAGGAGAGAGACCTAATATTTAATAATCCACATTTCACTGTTTTACTCTTTGGTTCAGATGTGGATACTGTATTGTTCTTTCTTTGTAATTGTTTATGTTTAAGTTGTTTGTTGCTGGTTTTTAGTTTGTTTTTTGTCTTTTTGGAAGCTGACACAGTCTCTATGGAGATGGGTTTTTGGGGGGGTAGCAGGAGGAGAGAAGCTGCAGAGAGGCGTGTAAGACTGCAACTCTGCTTCCTGGTCCCAACTCTGGATAGTCATATTTTTGTCCATCCATCCATCTTCATCCGCTTTATCCGGGGCCGGGTCGCGGGGGCAGCAGCCTAAGCAAAGAGGCCCAGACCTCCCTCTCCCCAGCCACCTCCTCCAGCTTATCCGGGGGAATACCAAGGCGTTCCCAGGCCAGCCGAGAGATATAATCTCTCCAGCGTGTCCTGGGTCTGCCCCGGGGCCTCCTCCCGGTGGGACATGCCTGGAACACCTCACCCAGGAGGCGCCCAGGGGGCATCCTTGTCAGATGCCCGAACCACCTCAGCTGGCTCCTTTCGATGTGGAGCAGCAGCTGCTCTACTCTGAGCCCCTCCTGGATGGCCGAACTTCTCACCCTATCTCTAAGGGAGAGGCCAGCCACCCTTCGGAGGAAGCTCATTTCTGCCGCTTGTATCCGCGATCTCGTTCTTTCGGTCACTACCCACAGCTCGTGGCCATAGGTGAGGGTAGGGACGTAGATCGACCGGTAAATTGAGAGCTTCGCTTTTACACCCAGCTCCCTCTTCACCACGACGGACCGGTGCAGTGTCTGCATTACTGCAGCTGCAGCCCCAATCCATTTTTGTCCATATTTCTAGAAATGAGAGCTGCTCCATCCAAAGTGGGATGGATGCCGTCTCTCCTAACAAGACCAGGTTTCCTCCAGAAGGTTTGCCAATTATCTATGAAGCCCACATCGTTTCTGGGACACCACTCAGACAACCAGCAATTTAAGGAGAACATGCAGCTAAACATGTCACTCCTGGTCTGATTGGGGAGGGGACCAGAGAAAACTACAGAGTCCCACATTGTTTTGGCAAAGTTACACACCGATTCAATATTGATTTTAGTGACCTCCGATTGGCGTAACCGGGTGTCATTACTGCCGACGTGAATTATGATCAGCGAGCTCGTGCTCCTGCTGGGGGGAGGAGAGAGGAAAAGGTTAGCATCGCCCATATTTGATAACAGCTCCTTAATTAGCAGCAGCATTGAATTTAGTTGAGTCAGAGTCATGTAGACAAGTCAGCAGCAGCATCAGTCAGGTGGTGATAAGCAGATTGGCAAAGGCTTAAATTAAAGATGTTTCCTGTATGTTTTACATAATCATAATTTTCCATAAAATGTTTTTTTCTCTGTACAGTTATTTAACTCCAAACGTAAAACTCTCATAACCTTGTTTGTGCCTGTAGGGACTCTGTTGAAAAGCGTCATCCCAGCCATCCGTCCCCGGTCCCCGTCAATCCAATCAGCCTTCTTAGCCACAGCCGACCTCCTGAGCACCACAGGAACCACCTGCCACCTGCTTCTGGAGAGCCTCAGAGGGAGAAGGAGAACAAGGCCAAAGAGAGGGAAAGGGAGCACTCGGATTCATGGAAAGACAACGGCACAGACGACCACAAGCTCAAAGACAGCCAGCACAGTGACAAGGACACGCCTGTCATCCATGACGGCCGAGCGTCGGAGGACAAAATGTCAAACAGAGGATCGGCGTCACCCTATGTCCGGCAGACCAGCTTGGAACGTCCCAACGGTGGCCTGACGAGGGATGTCCTGGAGAAGAAGGCGGAGCTGCCATACGAGCACCAGAAGAAGAGCAGTGAGGTGAAAGTAAAGGAGGAGAGGAAGGAGGAGCAGGATGGAGGCGCAGAGAGGGCCAGTGAGCACCTGCAACAGGCGTCCTCCACCCCTAATCTCCACCCTCCCTCCTCAGTGCCTGTGTCCATGGGCATGCCCGTTGTCCACCCCATCAACAGCATCAGCAGCCTAGAGAGAACTCGAGTCGTGGCGCCCTTTATGGGTATCAGTCCCATCCCAGGAGCTGACAGATTCCCCTACCCTCCCTTCCACTGGGACCCAATGAGAGACCCCTACAGGGGCCTGGACATTCACAGGCGAGACCCTTTGGCCAGGGACCTGCTGCTGAGGAACGATCCTCTGCACCGGTTGGCAGGGCCGCGCCTGTACGAGGCAGAGCGCTCCTACAGGGACCGCGAGCCTCACGACTTTAATCGCGACCACGCCCACCCCCTGGTCCTGGAGCAGAGGAGGGAACAGGAGCGCGCCCAACTGGAGGAGCGCGATCGCCTCAACATGCTCCGAGAGGACTACGAGCACGGGCGCCTCCACCCCGCGGTGCACCATCCCGCCCTCGACGGACACCTCCCCCACCCTGCCCCGGGCCTCATGGCCCCCGGACTCGCTGGCATGCACTACTCCAGGGTGAGTCCCTCAGCCGCAGCGGCAGCAGCCGCCGCCGCCGCAGCCGCAGCCACCGCCCATCAGAATGGTATTCTGAACAAAACGCCACCCACCGCGTCTCTGAGTGCACCGCCCCCACTCATTCCCACACTGGGCGCCCGGCCCGGCTCGCCCAGACGGACTACTCCCCTGGGCACAGATATCAGAGACAGACCGGCTCACAAAGACATCGAGGCGCGGTGAGGCGAGCAGACGCGGTGGCCCTGCAGCCCTGTGCCTCACCAACACTGAACTCACAACCAAGCACTTAGCTTTGGCAAAGCAAGACTGTAACATAGCTGTGAATAATTTATGTGGGCACACAGATGCCCATGCAATGAATCGTTTTTGTATAAAACTACAAAGAGACAATAATCATGGAACAAAAAAAGCTTTTTTTCAGAGATTTTGTTTTCCCGTTTTGCTCCAGCTTTCCGTGTGCATTCTTTCTCTTGTATAGAAAAGTGATGTGGAGTCAGAATGAGCAACTTTGGATTGTACAGGTACTTTAGCACTGAGTGTGTAGATAATGTGTACAGTCACTGTGCTCGCCCTGTACGGATTCAAATTCATGGTACAAATATGCAAAAGAGTGTTTCGAAAGCTTTACTTTGACAGATGTAAATACAGGAGTATGATTCAGAACGTGCTTTTTGCAATTTCTTTATCGTTTGGTTGACGCAGGTGATTCGCATTGTACCAGATCCCCAGATTCAACTATGCAACAAATGTCTCGGTTCCCTTTCTGAAAGCTGGCCTTCAACACTACTGACTGCGTGCCACTGTGTACCATTCAAGGACTGTATTCTCTCCACAACGCAGACTTGACATTAACTTTGCGTCCGTGCTGACAGATGCAGCTTTAACTGATCCGCACAGGGTTTCAGATTTAACAAAAAACAAAATGATTTTTGTCTTATAATAATCTGTGGTGACAATCCCATTGAACTGAATATTAAATTGTGATGTAAAAAGCCAGCAGCACAAATGTGTGGATGGATTTTTTTGTTGTCCTCTTGGTTAACACCAGTCTTGTTCTGGGGAGAATGCAGCGCATTAAACACCATGACGGCACATTAGCCCTAGCGGAGGAGTGTAAAGTACATGTTTCTGTTGGTCAAACAGTGTATTAAAGTGCTTTCCTAAGTTGTTGTACCTACAAAATCAAAATACAAAAAAAGCAAGTCTCAACCATGGACGGTTTGTTTCTAACAAGCAGAGATCTATTTTAGTAGTCCACTGAAGGTTTAGTTGTGCGCTTCAAACTCTGTGATATCATGTCGTGCAGTGTTTTTTAATCCAACATGAAATTGTCCACCCGAGCCATAGTGGTTAGTCGATACGTATCGCAAAAAGATTGTTCAACGAGAAACCTTTTGCTGTTTACCGTGTACAGGGGAAAAAACGAAGTCTTTCTAGATCGTGTACAATGAGAAAAAATGAAGCGACTGAATCTTCAGCATGCTCCTCATTTAAACTTGTGTTATGTAAATTGTGCCATGTTATTAAAAAATGTGTACTAACCCTGTGTTTGGGTGTTTATTTCTCCGCCTTTGCACAGACGCCATATGTGACGTGTCCTGGCCCCACTTCTCACCCACCAGTGTTTTTATAGCGCTACAGGTTGTGTGTGCCATTAATACTTCTTTTTTTAATCCTCTGTCACGTACAGCGTGTCACATCCCTGCTGATGTAGGAGAAAACTTGATGGTTACCCCAGAATTGTGAATCATGAGCAGATGCAAGAGTTATTGGCATTACACTGAGTAACTACAGGTTCGTGCCGCCGCCTCTGACTGAGGCGCGTGGGTGCGTCAGTCACCGCTGCTTTTCCTCTCAGACCTGCACGTATGAAATGATATAGGGCTACAGCATGGGGGTAATTCAGCCTTTGGACCAGCAGAGGGCGCCAAACTATAAGAAGTCTTATGGCGTGGATGAAACTCTTTAGACAAACCATTACTCTGCGTAAGAGCTACCGTTTGACAACTACTGTCAAAGAAACGCAAGGTTGGCCTATAAACCAGCCTGAACCATATCTCAGGACCAACACATTCACACTCACACGTACATCTACTGAAGCCAATTAACATGGATGTCTTTGGACTGTTGAAGGAAGCCAGAGCCCCCATAGAGAACAAGAACAAGAATGAATCTTTCAAGTCATTTGATTAAAAATCGTGAGGTGAAAAGGAGACATGCAGCAGGGGAGTTTAGAGAAATCAAAGAAGCAAAACTTCACATTTAAGAAGCTTCAGAAACAAAAGCAGAAGGCAGCGGCTTGCAAACCTCATATTCACAACAGAACATAAGAAACCACGTCGAATATTTAAAAAGAGACCGTTTTTAGAGACCACTTAAATTTTGAATTTGATGACAGCGTCGTGTCTCAAAAACGTTTGGATGGAGAAAATTAAGCAGCACAAAAGAAACAGCTGGAGGAACATTTAGCAACTAATTAGGTTACCTGGCGTCGCATCAGCAAAAATGGGCAGATTTTCACCAATCTGCTAAAAAGTCTACACATTTTAGAACAATTTCAGAATTATGTTTCCCAACATGAAATTGTGAAGACTTTGAATATCATCTATATCATAGATAGAATAGTAGTATACGTCACATCTTCCATGGCCAGATTTTGTTATCAAGAGTCAGAAAAGCTTTTAATGAGACGCTGTTAGGCCCAAGCTCGTGATTAATGATGTGTGACAGCAGGGGGTCTGATAAATGGGATCCTGTGGTGTGATTTCTTTATCAGACTGATAACAAAGACATAATAAACCTGCTCCGGCGGTGTACAGAGTACGTAGAGGTTTTATGTGATGAAATCCTGACAGTGACTCAACATTAATCTCTTACTTTGCTCGTTAAAGTGAAAAACAGCTGAGAACACTTCTCTCCAACGACCTCCTGCAGTCTGAACTACATTTACATCAATTCACGACAGTGTTTTTGTGCAAACCTGGCTGCTAATAAGCTCACTGTGATTTTTATGGTTTCCAACAGAAGGTGCTCATTAATCCTGCCCGTCTAGACCAGTACGCACAAAACGGTAGATTTCAAAAGTTAAAAAGAAGAAAATGTTTGATCTGGACTCTTTCAGGACCCAGTCTTCAGTTTTCAATCACTAAAGTTCAAACAGGCAATTCTGGTATTTGGAAATGTGGAGCCAATGAAGTTTAACATTTATATATAAACTACACGTTGCTGTGTCAAATATAGTGCCATCCAAAAGTCTTGGACACCTCATTTCTTTATATTTTGCTTCCAAGGAGACAGAGTCTGGTCTTGAAGGTCTCTAAAGGCCTCGTTTTTAGCCTCTGAACACAAAACTGTGAACCAATGTTGTCTCTACATACGACCGGTGTTAGTGTAGTTCCAAAATAAGGAGTTACACTTCAACTCAGTTTTATTTACATAGCACCAAATCACAGCTGCAGGTACAGACTAACAATGCTAGAGAACAAACCCCAACACTGCTCTGCTCCCACCTTCCTCCTTCAAGCGCTGCTCTTTCGCTTTGTTTGCTAAAACTGCTCAATTTAAAATGCTGACGTGCTGCCTCACTAAGACTCCCGAAAAACAAATTCCAAATATGAAGCTGGCATCAACAGAGTTGCTGGTAATGTTTTCTACCAGCATGCTGCTCGACCATCAAAACTCAAAAAGTGGGCCTATTTTATTTAGTAGAGTGTAAAATGTCTTAGTAATTAGGTTACACAATCAAATTCATATGGAAATGAAAACTGCATAAAAATTGAAGACTTTGGCTCACAAGATAGAAACGTGACTTCAACATAGTGAAAATATTATAATATTTGGCATCCAGTAGAGCAGTGGTACTGTAAATGTAAGGCTGGTGTTGACCAAAACTTCTAGTTAGGATAGGGATGTGTGTGTGTGTGTGTGTGTGTGTGTGTGTGTGTGTGTGTGTGTGTGTGTCTGTAGGTTCATATTGTTACAGGAAGGTGTTTCGGGTCCATGGAGTAACGCAGAAGAAAAGTAACGAGTAGGGAGTAATTAGGTAAAGTGACGTCTTGATGCACGCTCAGTCATCCAGGTAAGTAAATCCCCCAAAAGTTGATTCTGTTCATCTGGACGCAGCGTTTTCAGTGGTGCTGGTTTCAGTCTTTATGCAAATGTCCTGTTTATAAGGTTGAAACCTGCAGTCAGCTGAGACTGAAGACGTCACCTGGATGATGGTGAAATGTTTTTCCCACTGAAACATCCAGATGAACAGCATCAACCTTTGGGGTTGAGTAAAGTAACGCATTACAACAAGTAACAAGTGACGTCTAACACGTAACAATCTGCAAATATTCAAATAGAGTTTAGAAAGGACGCTTCCTTTAACACTGAGTAAATGCTGGAACCTGCACTGAAACAAGCCTCAGGTATGACCTGTATGTCCCCGCCTCTGCACTGATGGCCACAAAACTCTGCTTATGTAATTCACCTTTTCGACACAAGGTGGCATCAGTGCACACTGATGGACTGCAAGGTGAAACAAAGGGAGCAACAAAGGGCTCATCCACAGCAGATAGCACACACTGTGCCTGTCATCTCACGAGCAGAGAACCAGTTTGCCGAGGTCAACTTCCTCTGACCAATGCACAAATGCGATTTGCTTCAACACTGACAATCACGCATGCTGTCAAACCTGAAGAACAGCATTGCGTGCCAGACGCTCCTTGATTGACATTTATATCCTTTGTGAGCTTAAACACATGACAGAAACTAAGCAGGCTGACGGTCCTCGATCGTCAGCCTGCACTTAAGAGTTGTCTGTGTCGTAACTGGAGGCACACCTGTATTTGTACCTGAACCCACAGCAAACAGGAATCTGACGCCTCGGTGCTATATCTCAGTGTTACTGCAAACAAAGCCAGTCTCTGGGAAATAAGATCATATTTCATAAGAATAATAAAGCGATCCGAGAACCACACATTGCCCATCACCTGATCATACAAGCTCCACATCGTCTTAATCTCATGTAGCACCACACACTGGCTCTGGCTAACACGCCACCCTATTCCCCTACAAAAAAGAGGAAGGTTCAGTATTTTCTCCCCGCTGACAACACTTCTAATCACCTCCAAACAAACTTGGCTCGGTCGCTCCTAAAAATATTTTCCTGTTTGTAAAAAAGGAAAGGCATCCCACTCTCAGTGGTAATGTTCCCCTAGATTTTCCACTCCTCTGCTTAGAAAAAAGAAGAGAAAGCCTATAAACACGAGCCTACCAGTGAAGCTGTCTGTTCAGGATTAACTTAATGCTCAGCCTGTTCAAAAAGGAGTTCATTCGTTTGTCACTGTGAGTCGTTTCATGGTAACACAGCTGCTTGGTGGGGTAATATTACAAATCTGGAAAGCCTGAGATGAAAAGAGGAAGAGCTGCTCTCATATATATACATGCTGAACTGGAGCAGAGTGCACACAGCCCTCCACTGAACCCGAGGAAATGACCATAATTCTTCAGACATATGTGATCTTACACACAATCAGTGGAGCCGGTTAGAGCTTCTGTTTATAGTGAGGAGAAGAGGAGGAGTCAGAGGAGGATGCACAGCCTGGTCATAGCAGATAGATTAATAGATTCCCAGCATCATCATGTTGGACATAAGAGGTTTGAATAGCTGAATGACAGTTTGCTGCAATGGTGGAAAAATGCTATATAATATTGTCAGAGTTCCTGCTATAGTAAGACCAGCAGAAATACTCAAGTTGTCTTTCAATGTGTTTTTGGGCTTATGGAGGGTATTTCAGGCTTTCTGTGGGCGGCAATGAAAACAGGAGTGTTTTTACACAGCAGTGACCTTCAAAAGGAAACACACACAGCTGCAGTGTGGCAGAAGAAAACAGAGGAAAAAGTCTTTGTCACAACTGACGCAACCAGATAGCCGCTTTAGCAGCACTCTCAGACACACTGTGTTTTATTACTCCTACCTGCTCTGTATTCTTTCTTCACGCTGACCTAGATATCATATGACCCGCCCTAATCCTGCCGCTCTTTTCGACTGATTTCAACAAAGACAGGTTCGGATGACCTTCATGGGTTTGATGCGGCGGGGCCTCATTAGCAGTGAGATTCAGATCTGCCAGTGCAGACTGATGAACTTTAATTACTGCAGGAGCTGCTTCAGCTGCACACCAACGGTTCGGCCAGCTCGTGTGGAACATCCCGACTGAATGCAGAGGATGTACAGAGCTGATATTTGGTGTCTGGACTCTGACCTTCTTCGAGCAGAGCAGACACTGAACAGTTCTGGTCATAATAGAGAGAGCTGAACACCATCTGCAGTGTGAAACCTACTATAGGATAAGAAGAAGACAACAAGTGGCCTGCTGGGGGCATGCACCATCCACTGACATCTCATTTTAACAGTGACCTGGAGAGGAAGTGGAGGAAAGAAGGGTCACACCTACTCCTGTACATATAGTACATAACCAAACTCACAGTGTGTACATGTTAAAAAACAGGCGTGTAACTAGCAGAAATAATGACTTTAACTAGCAAACAGAAAAATAATCAGCTAAGATTAATGGTTCATTTTCCCTCCCAGACTTTTTGTCTTCTATTACTGGTAAACTGAACATCAGTGTGGGAAAAGAAACGTAAATGATTTTATAACAGTCTGATATTTACAGACCACATTATGAAAGAGCTCCTAATTACATTTTCCCATTTCTGATCAGAACCGTTACATCCAAAATATTATGCAACACATTACAGACACAAAATATTCACATAAGAAAAGATGGAAGCAAGTTTCACAAAGTCAGCCACAAAAGTGGGTCTTTTTCTCACGTAACTAATTTTTTCCAAGTTTAGTTCAGTATGGAGAGTGTATTATTCTTAACCTTGAATAATTCCAGGAGCATCGGATAAACCACAGAGGAGGAGTTAGCCTCAGCAGCTGTTGCTAAAATAGTGATTATCTTCCATGCTAATTATCACAAACTGGTTTAAAGGGCAACTGTCACACGCTTCCTTATTTTCTGTGTATAGATATATATTTTTTATCAGATTGTATATTTGGGCATTTTATATATTTGTTCTGCTCTGTATCTCATTATTGTCACTATACAGATGTACAAAGGCATTCTATTCTATTCTGTTGTTACTGTTATAGTGAAAGCTCAAATTAATCATGGAAACGTTTTAATCCACTGTAAGGCAAAAGCTCAGGTTTCAAAAGGGAAAACAGCTACATGTGAATTTTTAGTTTCTCTCATACTGAGCAGAAAAACAGTGAATATACACGTGTGGCATGTGCAACACTTTGTTTTCAATGTGTAAATTGTGTCTCATTGTGCATTCACAGTGGTGCCGATACAGAAGAGACAGAAACTCAGACTGAAATAAGTTCATAATAATAACTTAATTACTTTTTCCATTCATTAACTTCATATGTAATCCCATTGAGGCAGCATGTAAACTATCCTAAAAGAGACTAATGGGCAGCCATTACAAATTTTACTATGAACCTTTGTGAGTTTCCTGCTATGACATGTCAACAAGACTGCGGTAAAAACCCAGTGAGCAAACAGACATTAGCCTTAGAGTCAATGTGCAAGCACAGAGTCAACAGAAATTTCCTCAAACAACAGCAAAAGTTTGGCAAAGATCCACGTTATGTTTCTGTTCTGCAGCACCAACACATCTCAAAGCTCCTGTCAGCCCATACACAGACAGTTCAGCCTGCTACACTGTGCCAACAGGTAGCATCTACACGGCCCTGCAAGCTTAACTAACACCAGTAAGACAGCAGATGTTAGCAACCTCGAAATGAGAAAGAGTATCTAAGATGCAGGAATTTTAGAATCAGAAACAGGTGGACACTTTGGAAATAAGACCTCCTGAAGTTCAGTTAATTTAGCAGTGGTCCAAAAACATCTGTTACCTTTACAGCGACAGAAGTGAAAATAATTATCACTTAATGTTTAATATCCTGACTAAATTACACTCTATCAATAACTGGGTCAGTGAGTAACACCTGAGGCAATCACCCAACATCCAAACTCACAAGTTTATGAACTGGTAAAACACCTGCAGAATAACCCACAAGATGCACCACTGGCGTCCCAGTGCCAGTTTGATGACTATATTACATTTGTTTTAAGTTAAATCACAACAGCTGCCCCAGCGCACTGTTTATGGTAAACACCGTACAATAACACAGAAAACCACAACAATCAGACGACCCTCTATGAGCAGGCGTTTGGTGACGGTGGGAACGAAAAACCCGCTTTTAACAGGAAGAAACCTTCAGCAGAACTGGGCTCAGCGAGGGGCGGGACAGAAGAGGCCCTGTGAAGGAGAGCCAGAGATGAATAATAACTGATGAGTCAATGCAGAGTGATTCATAAAAATGTTGTTTTCAAAATGAGATGAGGCCTGATTTCAGCTGTGTCAGCTGAAGAATTTTAAATTCAGTTCAACTATGAAGAGAAGCTGAGATGGAAGACGTTTGTCATCACTCTCACTGCAGCATTTTGGACCAACTAAAGGCTTATCAGTGAGTTTTAGGACTTCATGATGATAATGAATTATAATAGTTAAACCTACAAGTAATAAGTAGTTTCTCAGCATCACGCTGAGACAGGGTGTTTCTAATTTTAGAGATATTGCAAATGCAAGAAAGCAGTCCAACATATTTGTCTAACGTGCACAGTGAAGGACATATCCTGGTCAAAACCGACTCCCAGATTCATCAGTGTTACTGGAGTCAAAGGTCGTTCCACCCAGGGGAGGTATCTGGTTAGACTCCATGTTTCTACGATTCTTAGGGCTGAGTACAACGACCTTTGATCTGAACTCAGAAGCAGAAAATTAGAGGTTGTTTATGCAACTAACTGGTGCATCGTTTGGCTTATGATGCAGTGAAAATTTATGCTCTGCACCTGAAGAACACTGCCTTATATTGGTCCTCCTAACACTGAACCCTATGGAACTCCATTATTAACCTTAGTTTGTGAACAAGCTGCAGTCTATTAGACAGATATAATTCAAACCACTGAGCGCAGTACCTTTAATGCCTACAGCGTGCTCTAATTACTGTATTAAAGCATTATGTTTAACTGCTGTCATAGGGACATAAAGCTGTGTGTCATCTGCATAGCTGAGTGATGCGGCTGAGAGAAAGCATGTATATACTACGACTTCATGCGTCTTAATTTCTCAGCTGGAACAGCCTGAGGTGGTGTAAGTGTTAGCTGTGCTGGTGCAGAGGGAACTGGGATCGCCCCATCTCCTTAAATCAGTAACCTGACCTTTGCCCTGACTGTGGCCACACAGGAAACATGGAAGCACACGCCAGCATTGATATATATGAACTCACACATGGACAGGCACTGAGAGACTCACACACGTAATATATCACTGACATCACTGTGGTAATAACAAAGATGACCCCAATCATCAGAAGGAGAAAAGAAGGGAAACTGTGGCCCGAGGCTACATTTTATTGTTGGCCTCGATTGTGCCCTCCCGATGACACGGCATTGGAGATTGATCACCTATAATAGAGTCCGGCCGAGGTTCAGATTAAAAGTACAAATCACATTGTAAACGACTGCGGCGAGCTGTAACCTCCATCTTGCCGTGTGAGGTTTTAACTGCAGTGCTCCCGATTCCAATCTCTCAGCTTCAGCCAAGGGAGATAGGAGATAACGGCACAGGGCTGGGACAAAAGATCAGAGGTACTGGGTGACTGAAGATCTAGTACAGTATTCAGGGAGGATATTAAACCAGGAGTCGTTTCTCTGAGCACGCCGTTTGATCTGGCGCTCTCACTGTTCCTTTGTCCTCCACTGCCATATGCTTCAGTGATGAGGACCAACTCTGAACATGGTTATTTTCCAATGCATTGTGCGGTTAAGGAACTTCGTTTTTGTTCTTGCCACACACAGTGATCTCCCTGCCAGTAAAAATGTCACATGTGCAGATGAGCATCACTTTACCGATCCATGAAGCTCACCAAAATCAGTCCAGAGAGAGCAGAGAGAACAGGATCTTGAGGGAAAAAACATGTTGTTGGACTGAGTGCAATCTCAGCGTGAATCCGCCTCTGCTCCCCTTTCCTCCCTTGAGCACAGAGGGGAAGGTCATTCATCAAAAGTCACATATTAGTCATCCAAATGTGAGCGGCATGCGGTCGAAAATAGTGACCCAAGATGACGCTGAGATGCAGCGTGTGCAGACGTCAACCTTTAAACGGATGACTCCGTATCGACCAAATGGCGAGGCACGGATGCGTGGAGGATGTGGGAGGGGGCAATGGTTGGTGTACCAGCGGTCTCTTCCTCCAAGTCTGACAAATGAGTACATGTCAGCTGGGTGGGCCCCACGAGAGATCCAGGCTGTCGGTGGGCACAGCAGACAGGGCGGGATGACTGGCTCAGGTTGCGACTCAACTCCCTCTTCACAGAGCATCCTCCGCGGTCTCCAGCCTCGGCGTGCGGGTTGTTCAAGGCGACATATGGCTGAGAGCTGTGGCTGTTTGCATGGTGACAAATTGATGTTGCGCCTCCTTTTCCCATTCCCGTTCCTCTGACATGGCACGGTGACATGCATTTAAAGTTCAGGCTGTCAGCTTTAGGTGTATTTTCACATCCAGTATCCCACATGTGTGACATTAATATTATGACCATTAAAGTATGAGAAGGTGCTGGATTTAGAGCGTGAAGCTAAAAGCTTCTGAAGAGTGCTGCAGCATTGCACGTACGACTTAAAGCTTCCCGTTTTGACATCAGGGAGAATCCAGATTCTGTATCCATCAGAATACTATAGAGACCAAAACGCGAGGGGGGCCACGTCCAAAAAGGGCTGAACTCCTCAGTCATTCAGCCGACGTGGCTGTAAAAGCTTACTTTCACATCATAATCTGTGTGCCATTTTTGCATCCAAAGTGCTAAGAGCGCCGAGCCAAAAACTTAATGTACTGCTGTGCCGATGGAGCCGACTCTTCACATTATGCATATTCCACCATCCTGCCCAGAATTCCCCCTGCAACCCTCTCCCAACCTGAGGGAGGTTTCTAAAAATGGCAGAAAGCTTAGCGTCTGTGACAGGAGACATCACGCGGGAGGATAGCGACTTTGATGAGACCTGTGCTTTTAGAGGCCTCTTTTGTTAGCAGGCAGATAAATCATCCCTCTAGCAGCCAGCTTAGACTGTATACAACCAGATAAGGTTGCCAAGGAAACCCTCCTGGAGAACCAATGAGGGGTTTTTTGGTGTTTTTTTTCTGCTGTACCAGTAAGTAAGTAAGTAAGTAAAATTTTATTTATATAGCACATTTCTAGATAGAGATCACAAAGTGCTTTACAAGATATAACAGATTAAAAAGACAAAATACAAACAAAGTTAGCAAAAGGCAGTTTTAAAAAGATGTGTTTTTAGCTGTTTTTTAAAAGTAATCAATGAATCAGCGGATCGTAAGTCCTGAGGAAGGGAATTCCACAGTCTGGCGGCCACAGTAGCAAAAGCTCTATCACCCCTAGTTTTCAGTCTCGTATACTGAATGACAAGTAGGCCCTGACTACTCGACCTCAGAGACCTACTAGGGGCATAGGGCTGTAAAAGTTCAATGATATATAGTGGTGCTTGTTGTTGAAGAGCCTTGAAAGTTAAAACCAAAATCTTAAACTGGACTCTAAATTCAACAGGAAGCCAATGTAACTGCATGAGCAACGGTGTTATATGTGAAAATTTAGAAGCTTTCGTCAAAAGTCTTGCTGCAGCATTCTGAACGATCTGCAGACGCTCCAAAGAACCTTTATTTAAACAAGTAAACAGGGAATTGCAATAGTCCAGTCGTGAAGAGATAAAAGCATGAATAACAATCTCCAGTTCGGTATAGGATATAATAGAGCTCAATTTAGAAATATTTCTTAAATGATAAAAGCAAGACCGAACAAGAGATTTAACATGACTATCTAACGTAAGAGCAGGATCAAGGATAATCCCTAAGTTCCTGACAGATGGTTTTACAAACGTTGAAAGAGGACCAAGAGCATTTATTATACTGGGTATATGTCTATCTGGGGCACATAAGAGGACTTCGGTTTTACTTTCATTTCATTTCATTCAGCCTCCTTTATCTGTACAAACAATTAATACCTTAGCCAGGCAGAAGGTGGGGGGAGGGCCGGGGAAGTGGGAGGCAGGCACAAATCCCCAGGTGCTCAGTGCACCACCACTCTCTCCCCTCAGCTATGTGAATGAGGACAAGAGGTAAAAAATGCTACAAATGGATATTGGGCTGGAGGAGACTGATGATGTATGACTCTTTGTACATTAATTCAATGAGAGAACAGCGCTTATTCCATAAATCTCATCTCTACACGTGCACTAGCACACATCACTAATGTCCTTTTAATGAATGTTTGGAATGCGCAGCCATAAAAGTGCCATTACATCCAGTCACGTCCATTTGTAAAGGTGGCTGAGATTGCGCTGGTATCAGTGCAGCTGCACACACCCCGATGTGCACAACTGCTGGGGAGCTATTAGGTTCCACGGGAGACTCGGACTCGCCACAGATCAATGCTCCGTGGCCCTATCTGTTACTGACATCCAATTACAGCGATGGACGTCCACTTAGCAGTGCTGCTAAGTGCTTTAGTCTGGTTATTGACTACCTGCCCACAGCCTGCACGCGGTGTAGCCTTTGGCTAATAATCATCTATTGATCCATCCGCATGTCAAGATCACCAGCATGTTAAGTGTATAAAGAGGCTGAGGACAGTGATTGCAATAGAAAGACGCGACACCAACATGTGTGCCTCAGCTGTTACCCAGGCGTTTCACATCATTCAGCATACTTAATTAGGAAGCAAATTTTGCACAAGTTTGATTAGTGCAGGCTTGCAGTAAACGTAATTACCCACCACATTAACTAAGGGAGGAAATTGGCTGTAATTGAAAAAGCTAAGCAAACACGGAAACAAATGGCAAAGATGCCAGAGACCGAACGGCGCAACCAGGGAGTGACGATGAGTCGATGTAAGTGGCGCACAGAATAGGTGGGCTCAAACCTCTGCGTGTTTATTCTGAGCTCGAACGGCGTGGAGTGGAAATGGCAGGCGCAATCGCCGCCTGCCTGCTTCTTTGACTAATGGCGGTCATTAAGCGGTTAGAAAGTCACCTCACCTGGTGTAAGGGGTGGAACTCAGCGACTGCCTGAAATTAATCACAATCAGCTGGACGGGAGATAAACGTTTTAGTGCTCAGAGAAACAAAAAACGACAACAGCCAAGCGTTTCCTTATTTCATGGACTTTTATTATTCAAAAATAAAGCACAAATGATACACACACAAAAGAAAAGTGGTTTCCACGCATGTGCAAACCTCAAAAGTAGATCTTCATATAGTATTAGCAGGTTGATTTCAAAGCTACTGTTAGTACGGTTAGTAATATTAGTTATTAATGTTGTGAGCACAGAGGGGGACAGTAGCAGGAGCCCCTCTGTGAGCTCTGTACACTTTGCCAGCAGGTGAAGGGTCTAAAGAGAATCCTACAAGGGCCCACAACAAACTCCCCTCAGCAACACATCAGCCAGTTCTCTCTTGCACACACAAACCTGCACACAGAAGAGTGTTTAAGTAGATCTGACAGATGTAATTCTTTGTCTAGACAGGCCCACATCTCACTTTTCTTGGTGTTACATCAAATCTGCAGTCCAGGGGCCAAGACTTTTCTACAGCTGTCACCTCCTCTTAGATACTGGGATTCAGACACGAAAACCTGACGCACACGCTCTCTGCACTAACCCCCTCCTAGATATAGATTTGTCAAGCACAGCAGAGCATCACAAACATCCATATAGACAGTGTCGTCTTTACATCTTTCGTTTTGTTGCGATTAGATAGGGTTACTTTGACAAAATATTTATACGTACAGCCAGAGCCATTTAGCTGTTTTGTCTCTTTTCTTAAAAAGCACATCAATTACTGAGGTTTAAAATCAAGTTTAAAAAAAAAGAAGAACAAAATCATGTTTTTGGAATAAAAAAATAGGTTTAAGACAGTCGTAAAGGTTTTGCAAGCCGTGGGAAAAATCGTATGAGGTAAGTGGGAGTGGGACAACAGAAGGTACAAAACAGGCTGCGTATAGATTATTGTTCTTCTGATGTCGTGGCACTGGCGGCCATGCAGGGCGATGTTACTGCACCAGTGGCAGACGCGCTACAACGCAACTCAACTGGGAAAACAAGGCACGATAGAAGTCATCAATACTGAGCTGTGAGGAAGTGAACGGAGGAGAAGTTGTAAGGCTAAAACGAGGAGTACAATAAGGCGTCAGAGTGAAAAGAAACGCTTTTCCTGCTAAATTACTGCCTTTATTTTTCTTAGAAAATAGAAGATGAGATTTTTGGAAGAATGGGAATTAAATAGCCGACGTCACTGTGGCAACTTAAACCGACCGACTGCACCAACGTTCACAGGATCTGAGAGCAAGATAAACTTGGACTGGTTATAACGTAGACACACAGAATATTCACCATTTGTTTCTCTGTGTGGGAACTGTCTTCATCCTGCTTTACATCATTAAAAAACATCTTAATTAAGCCACAAAAGGTTTCACATTAACCACACAGAGAAGGTTAATTAAGATACAGGCTCCTTGTAATGCACCTCAGATACAGAGGACTGCATACGTGGCAGCTCTGAGGGGGGTGAGCTACTACCAATGAATTCAAACTTGGTGTTTAACCCGTTCGGGACGCCTACACGTCCTTTGGGTGGTTAAAGGCCTGCGGACAGTCAAACATAATCAGCGCCGAGTGCTCGGTGAACCTTGTTGTCCAGCGGCCTCCGTTATTTCTCTACACCTCTTCAAAGTTTTCTGGAGAAGAGTTGGGGGATGGACACTGCTCCTTTTCAAGCTCACTCAAGAAGCAATAATACACCCAATCACAAGATCTGCTCGGCTGAACCTCCCCCTCGCCGCCAGCCAATCATGTCCACCCTCAAATCCCTGGCCAACCCCACAGTGGACAATTCAAACAACAGAAGAAGCGTTGGAAAGAAAACGGCTGACCCACATAAGCAGTCGGTGCACTCGGTGCAGGGATTAAACCAGATCTGTGACTTTCCTCCTAACGAGCCTCTCTGAGGAGTGAAGACTGGATCAAACAGTTATTTAGTATTTTAAAGAAAGCAAATGAAAGAGAAACTTATACTGCCTCACAGACACACGCTCACGCACACACAGCTGTAATTTTATACATGCATGCATACAGCTGTACAGCAGGCCACTCAGGGGCCTGGATCTGTTTTAAACATACAGTACAACTCTACAGCAGGGGCCATGTATGTTTAAAAAACAGACAGGAAACAGAAACTAAACAAAAAAACATGCATATATACAATAGATATTTACTTTGCCGGTCTGCTTTATACCCACGCTAACTTTACGTCCAGGAGACAAAATTCATAAAAGTTTTTTTGTATGTTTTTGCATTTGATAAAAACTTCATTTACTCTGTTGTGCACAACTCAAATTCTCTTCTCAGCACCACAGCAGAGCCGGGTCTCCATAAGCAGAGAATATTCCCGTATGTAAATAATAAAGAGCTAAAAATCAGGCGAGTGCATCCATCCCAGCTTTTGTCCCGCTTCCTTCCGTTCCATCCTCTCTTTGCACAGTCCTTTCCCGTGAAGACGATCCGCTAGACGATTGAACCGTCCCTCGTCTGGGCAGGAACCATGACAGGGATGCCCCCCATGCGACTCAGGTTGTAGCCGGCCATCTTGCCGGCCGAGGGCGGCAGCACCGGAGCCTGGCTCGGAGGCCTGTCGTACTCCTCTGATGAGGGAATCTTGTCGTACTGAGGCTTCAGGGCATACTCGTGCAGGTTGGAAGGCGACATGGAGCCCAGTGAGGAGCGCTGGCTGGCCACAGTGAAGCTTCGAGCAGTTGAAGCGCGACTCTTGGGAGGGGGCACATCCTCTCTGAGGGGGGGAAACAGACAGCAGCACGTTTAGACAACAAACCTGGAAACTCGTCATCGTGGACTTGGTGTCAAATACACTGAGAATGATTTTGTGATGCCCTGCAAATCAAGAGAAAGTCCACAGGTAGGAACAGCGAGGAACATAACGAATCGACTGCGAGTCATTTAAAAATGAAACATGACTTGACTCGATAATAAGGGCAAATAATTGAAGTCAGCTGGTCAGGCATCGTCTCCGCAGCTCAGTCACGCCGACTGCGAAAGCCTGGAGAGACTGAGCCGAGCATCCAAACACAGCCATGCCCTCGACTCCCTCTGCCACCACATTAACAGCTAATAAGCAGCAATAATCCAGTTAAATGCTCAATCAAACTGAGCCTGAGGGGCCGGCGCTTGTTTAGTCCGTACTTTCATGCTGTGGCGTTTCAACAAATGTGTGTCTGCGTGCGCGAGACAGGACTGTTGGTCTAATCCTTTGTGTCCTACAGCGCGAGCGGTGTCACATTGTGGTGTAAGACCGATTCAGTCCACGGCAGAGCGATGGTGCAGAGCCCACAGGCCGGACGAAGAGTCGGACGTCGAGGGGAGTTAGAGTAGGTGGCTGTGGCGGAGGGGGGGGCTGAGGGGGAGGGCAGCCGGCAGCAACACGAAGCAGGACGCACAGAACGAACAAAGCTTTCAAACTGATTACCACAGCTGTTTATTTGAGGAGGGGTAAAAAAAATAAAAACGCTGAGAGATAAAAACCATTTCCACGGTCGTTGTGTGTGTGTGTGTGTGTGTGTGTGTGTGTGTGTGTGTGTGTGTGTGTGTGTGTGTATGACTACCAATCATGCTACACGCTGAGCCGACACCAATAATCACAGGTTACCTATGGCATTTTTGGCGCCCCCTGTAATCCAACATTACGTAACCTTGACACGCTCCACCTCTCACACCAAACACTAGACAGTAATACAAAATATTAATCCATCAGATTGGAGCTGTGTGCATCTGAGGGCCAAATCTCATCGAGTACCTTATCTCGTTGCAGATTTCCTTCTCGTACTTTTTCCTGTTACGGGCACGGCAGAAGCAGAACAGGATAATGGCGATGATGAGGAGGATCAACAGGACAGCGATTATGGATCCCGCGACGATGCCGGCAGTATTCGGGACTGGACGACACAAAGAAGGGAGAGGGTTAAGGTGCTGGGTGTAGCAGAGTACTCGTGAGTCATAACAAGCATGTCATCCTAATCAGGCACATAAATCACATGAAACACACGAAACGTGCTGAACTGAACAAAATATCCTTGTTGGCATCCATGTGATGGAAACTGTGTTTGCTGACAGCACATCTGGGTTTCCAGTGAAATGTAAACAAAACCATAGCGTGGTGTTTGACGATCAGAAGAACGAGTACTTCATACACACTCTCATTAACACACACACACACACACACACACACACACACAGACACACTGTGGCTCAGTGAGATTTAACAAAAGCTGCGATGGAGAAATCTAATAACATCATAAATGAAGGCTCCACGTTCCTGCACGGCAGCAACACGTCGCTCTAATATTCCGTCTTTCAAAGGCAGAATTCATCAGACTTTGCACTTGACTGATGGTTGACCTGCTGACCTGGCAATCCGTTTCCTGTTATAATAACCTTGGAGGCTTTTCATGCACTCACCTTTACTTTGTATGTTGAGGAAAACTTTTCATAATCTAGTGACACACGCTACAGCAACAGCAGTTTTCCCACAAACACTTTTTACACTAACATTTAAAAAGAACAAACCAATAAAAACAAGACAACAAACAAAGCCCGACTCAACTGCAAAACAGGACAGAGTCAGTAGAATAAGTAACAGTTGTCCTGTAAGCAAGAAGATTATTTGATCAGTAATAAAATCAGAAACTTTTACTGAATATCAACAAAGCAAATAAGCACAGAAATTAAGGTGCAAAGTGTTTATATATAGGATTTACATCACTGACGTCCTCCCCCGTGTTTTAAAGATTTACAGACTATTCTACAACTTGATAAGAGGAAGAATGACATCGATCTATAATTATGTTATAAATACATTTTAATGCCATGGTGACCTGTTTTTGTCTTGAACAAATAGCACGTCGTCATATTCACCATCCTAAAGATTCCAACAAGATGGTCGGTGTTGATTTTTCCTCCTTTTTTAACAGTTTATACTGTTAACATAGGTCAGGGTGGGGAACTCGGCGTCCTGCAGGTTTTAGATCTCACCCTGAGTCAGCACACCTGAATCAACTGTTTTCATTACCAGGCCTTCGAGACATGTTGAGTAGGTTGTATAGCCGTTTAAATCAGCTGTGTTGGATCAAGGACACGTCTAAAACCTGCAGGACACTGGCCCTCGAGTTCCCCACCCTTGATGTAGGTATAAACGCTGTCCTAAAAGCGAGAGCAGCTCACGGGGTATAACCTTGGGAAAACCTTTTAAACTTCTGCTCCGACTATTCCAAACCTGATCATTAAACACCAGAATACAGGAAGCTCTACATGTGAAATGGACTGAATAGACACTAATTAAGACGGTTGGGTACTCACTAGCTGTCACGCTGAGATCGAGCACGCACTGCTCGGCGCCAACGCGATTGGTAGCGGTGCAGCGATACGTGCCAGATGCACTGGCAGATGCATTCTTCACGTTGACTGTGCCTGACACAGGATCTAAACAAACAGTGAAAAATGACAGAGTTAAACACAAACAGTTATGTGCAGGACCTTTGAACGGTTTGACCTTGTGAAAAGCTGCATTACCCAGCACTGAGGAGGCGGGCAGCACTTTGCTGCCAGTAGTCTTCTCCCAGCTGTATTTCATGGGTTTGCTTCCTGCATCAGATGTGCACCTCAGCACAACGTCTTTGCCTTCATGTGTGGAGCCCTCAGTGTAACACCTGGGCTTGGACGGCTTCTCTGTGGAGAGCAAAGAGGCAGAGGAAGCCAACCCAGTGATTTTCCAATCTTACAGTGTGCGTCTGTGTATTGTGTAGCTCTAAAGTTGAGTTTCCTCCCTCACTCAAAGCAGCGCCCATCTGACAAATTAGAGCAGTAATCAGAGTAATTGATACATCTGTAGTTATTAAGAGCTGTCACTCAGGATAATCGTGTGGAAGAAAGGCGCTGCGTCAGTGGACACGCAAGCACACGTGTGCTGTCGTTCAGTCGGGGTGTTGGTAAGAGATGAGACTGATTCGAAAACAAGCCCAGACACGCGGTGAGTGAGAGGAGGGAGAGAAAGTGACGGGTAATGTTTGGACAGAGGAAATCTAAGGCCACAGACTGTGCTCTGTGTTCACTGTCAGGACGCCGACTTCACGGTGCTGTAATGGCGTCTGGAGCGGGGCTCTACAGATCTGAACCAGGTGCCAGGCGGGAAGGGAGGAGCTTAGCAGGCATAACCATAAGGATTAACAGTACACTGACAGCACTGAGTGCCCCTCCCGATCTAATAAACAGACAGGGCGAGGTTAGAGGGGGTAAAACAGAAAGCAGGAGAGCACACATGAAGCAGGTGCTAATGGACAGATGGTAGAGTGATGGACGCCAAGGCTGCGTGGCTCCCAAGTCTCTGGCCTGCACTTTGCTGCAGACACACACACACACACACACACACACACAGTAAATGTCAGTGAGTTATGACATTTTTAAAAGCGTCTTTTAAAGGTGAAAGTCAAGTCAACACATCTGAGCGTTGAAACGCACAGCTCCTCTTTTTTTAGGGCTTCTGTCCTTTGAGCCGATTTCATTCTCCTGAATGATGAGGTCAAAAGGAGGCTGGAAGAGCACAGAGACAACGCGATACAGGCGGCCCTACTGCGTTAAATGAACAGATTTATTATGTGCACAAGGTGTGTGGAAAAGAGAAAAACAGATCTTGGTATGCATTACAGACAGGAGATGCACCGCTTCACAAATAACTTTGCTAAATGTGGAACGGTAAAGTGAAATATAAGCGACTCGCGGGCCAGGCAGACTGAATTAATGAGATCGGCTGTTGAGCTTTGAGCTGGATGTGATGAGGATTGTCTGAACACGGGCAGGGCCGAGTGATTGGCTGCCGAGAGCATAGGCGGGGCCTAGTCAGAAACAGTTGTTAGAGATGCTGACGTGCAGCGCTGAACTGCAGGTGGGTACTCTCCTCCTGTTAACTTCAATGTCCTGCTGCAACCGGAGGAGAATACACAACGAGGCATGCTACCCTGTGCACAGCACCTGGACACCATGTACACTGCAGGTGTGAGCATGTGTGCGCGCATGGCAGCGATCGTGACAAACCACAGCAAAAACCCAGTAGATATACTCAGGTCGGCTTATGTTCATGCACACAGACACACATGTGCACGTCTGCCCTGCTCTTGGGGACCATCCACCTCGTGACAACATCAACCTCAAGGTAAAATGCAGAGCAGGCAAGATGTCCTCACCTCTCCTTTTAACATCCTCTACCCCTGGGGTCAACAACTAGCAGCCTGTCAGCTCCTGTAGCCTCGAGCGGTCTCTCAAACACACACAAACACTCGCAGCTAAAGCTATCCGGATTTCAGCCTCACTACATGTTTATTCATTAGCCGATGCCCTTATCCACAGCAGCTCAGAATGAACAAGTCAAATGATTAAAATAAGGAGGATAGCTAGAACAGCAGCGTACGTTCCGTTAATACTTTAACAGGAGGCAGTGTAACTGTAACAGATCTGTAGAAACAGGTGGATAAAACACAGCAGGTTCATGCATCATAAGATCAACCACTGCCTGTGCTGCATGCAGCCTGTTTCATACGACACTAGGCTGTTTTTTTCAAACACTAACCAAAATTTCAAATAAATGAGAATTTAAAAATCTCCCTCACTGGTGAAAAATGTAGAAGCATAGCTGGCAGGAGAAGCTATCACAGCATATGCGCAGTCAAACGTATTAGCGACGACTCAAGCAGTGACTAAGTTTTTCTGTTTGCCCCCCCGAAGGCCTCGTCGATGCCTCTCGAGTCAGATGCTGCCACATTTTTTGGCCAAATTATCTGCAGCATTCACCTTTTATTAGAGAACTGCTTTGTGCTGCAGCATCACAAGTTTGCTTCTCACCAACTCGTGTTTTTCTGGTTGAGCTAGTCGGTGCGGTGCGCTCGCTTTTCTTCACGATATCGCGTCAGCGGGAGAGGCAGCCATTTCTGGAGCTCGTCCTATCTTTAGAACAGAAACTGTGCTGATAACAGAGCTTCCACAGCAGCTAAATACACAGCTTATCCCACAACACACACACACACGCACACACACACACACACGCACACACACACACACACACGCACTAGTGTTACACGTGTAGGCTGTTTTTCCCCACATGCAAATAGCGAGCTGGTTTCGGGAGGCGATTCACTTTCAACATCATGACTGACCAGTGAGGCCACTGTGAGTGTGTTTGCCTCGGGACTGAATCGTCTGACTTATACAACTATGATGTGTCACCCATCTCACTCTGTGCAATAAAAACAACAGCTGAGCGCATTCACTTCCTTTCAGCCTGATTTGTAACAGTGGAATTTTTCATTAATTAGCAATGCAGTCGCTAGCTCAGCCGTTAATTAAGGTTTCTAAGTGGAAAAGCATAACTTTTCCTGACTGACGTTATAATTGTACAAAGCAGGTATTAAAATGGGTAAAATACAGAAAAAAATATTTTCGAATGTCTGAATAATCCTTTTAGACACCATCGCGGCGAGCGTAGGGGCAATGCTCTACAGCCACAGGGAAGGTCATGCTCTCTTAGGAAGGATTACATCAAAACAGCCAAAGTGGACAAAGGGCGTATGATCTGCTGCGTTTCCACAGCAGAGGCAGAGAGAATTGACCCTGTGAGGGAAAAACAGTGCTAGGACACTGCTAGCCTGATGCTAATGTGAGCGTCCTACATACCCATAACAAGCAGCTGCATTTTCTTGTTGCGGACACCAGGGGCCTTCTTCACTTTGCACTGGTAGGTGCCGGTGTCCGTTGACTTCACCGTTAGAACGTTGATTGAGGCGTCGCCATTCTTTGGATCGGGCGAATTGAAGTGGACCCGACCTTTGACGGGTGTATCGTAGTCCTCGTAGGCTCTGTCGCCAGAGTACAAAATGATCTGTTTTGGAAATAAAGCAAAGGAAAGATTCACATTTAAACCAAAGAAAACATAAAACAGACTCTGCTAGAAAAAGAAAGTGAACAAAGCCGCTGAGACGAAAGTTGTTTACTTCCTGCAAGCATTGGCTTTGTTTACTGAACCAGCTGAAATGCACAGAAGCAATAAAGGACAGTCTCTTATCTCTGGCTGCCCTTCAGCCTGCCAGCCTCTGCTGTTTTGCCCTTTCTGTGCGTAAGAAGAATGAAGGTGGAACAAACAAAGCCAGCACTGTGGAGCTAAATCAACACCTGCTGTGTCAACAAAGCTCCCAATTCTATCCAACCACTTCACCACACACACGCACACAACTGTCTGGGTCTTGAAAGCAGCAAGGAAATGCCTAGAAATAAAGGCCAGGTGGAGCTAATGAGAGGCTTTGTAGCTAGAAGTGGGCAGATAGTGGAGGGGGGAACAGAAACACACAGAAAAAGAACAGAGGCTACAAGAAACACAAACAATGAAAAGAATTTTCAGTCTCTTTCACAGACGCTGGCATCTTCTACACATTTCCATGGAGACAGTCATCAGCAGGCTTTTCTGTGCCATGATCAACAGCAGACACAGCAATACCCCAGAGTGGAGACGAGCAGAGAGAAAGTTAAGGCGGCAGGAGGAGAGGAGGAATAATGAACCTATCAGAGGAAGCAGAGCACTGAAAGGAAGCACAAGGCACAAAACAAAGGGAACGAGTCAGCGAGCTTCTAATGTGCCTACGCCGACTCGCCCTGCCTCTCAATTCCCAACTGGACGCCTGGCTTCTCGAGACAGGCGAACTCGCAGTGCCCGCTGTGTTCATCTTGTACGTATTAGCCATGTAAACAGGTAATTGTGGTAAAATTCCTCTTGGCTCTCAGGGGAGGAAAACCTATCCTTCTGACTTCACTGGGGATCACAACATCAGCAGCAATAACAGAGATGGGCGAGATGAGACCACGGTGAAGAGGAAATTAAATTGCCCCGAGCTCAGCCAGACAAGAGCTCTCACTTGGGCTCAACTACTTCACAGATGGGAGTACTTATGCACATGCACACCTCCAGCTAAAATAATAAAGAAATAAACTGCACAATAACCTTGAGAATAATAATAAAAAAAAAAAGATCATGAAACCATAAAGGGCAAATGACTAGACCAGCTGGAGAAGGACAGAAGTGCTGCATCTCACAACAGGTAGGCTGTGTAACGATGCAAGCGCCAGCTGGCCTACCATTCAATGTGACTGAACGGTAGGCCGCTGCAGAGGTAAGAAGAGCTCTACTGGCCAGTTTCACGGAGCACACGTTGAGATGACATCATCGTCATGTGACGCTGTTACTCGGGGAGTGAAAGAGGAAAAGCTGCAGCTCATTTGAGAAGCAAAGCACACAGCAGCAATACCTGTATGATCTAAACAACCTGCATAGCTGAAGGGGAGCACCCTTCTGTCTCTGCGCTCCCACTGAGGCTGCTGGCTCGGATGGCTCAACGTGCTGCCGCCGCCACCTTTCAGGGGACGAGCTCAAACCGATTCACGAGGTTAGCGCTCAACCTCTACCTGAAGATGTCCAACAAAACACGTCCATGAGCTTCTGAATAGAAACGATTCAACTTTCACCAAACCTTGTCACATTTTTACACACAAATCCTTCAATATACAGAAATTCCCGTTTCAATAACGTCAACAAACAAAAGGCTCTGCTGTTACACTCAAAGATAAAGGAAGCAGGTTGTGTGATAGAGCTGCGTGCTCTTTCTCTGCTGACATCAGGTTTCGTAATTGTTTTCTGTTGCTGTTGTTGTCACGTTGGTGGTGAATACTCAGTCAGGGCACGCCCTCCCTTCAGCAGCTCTGTAGCCAGGCAATGAGAGCCAAATGCAAATGACTGATACTGTAGGCATGTCTGGCATCTCACACTGAGGCCTAACAAAGCAGGATGCATTAGCTATGCTTCACCACCCTGAAAAAGATCCTGACGATATGTAGGATGTGTCAAATAAAAGGCGCTGCCACTACATCGATGCTGAGAAAAGCTCAAACATAAAGCACATTAATGTGAACAAAAGCTTCAAATGAGGTCACTGGCATATGCCACACATGCCATACAACCCCGGCCTTGTGTCCTGATCTTACAGACTAGTTCTCCATTTAAAAATATTATCTGACAGCAGCCTTTCCCTTTGTTTGGATTTCCACAGCTCAGGTGAGCAAAGGTTCTGAGCCTCTGGCTAAAAACTTTCATTGCTCCGACTGGCCCGGCAGCTTTGCTCTTAGCAGGTTGGCCTAATTCTATTCAACACTGTCACATATATTAAAA
Source organism: Aulonocara sp. 'chitande type north' Nkhata Bay (assembly GCF_057382095.1). Classification (NCBI taxonomy): domain Eukaryota; kingdom Metazoa; phylum Chordata; class Actinopteri; order Cichliformes; family Cichlidae; genus Aulonocara; species Aulonocara sp. 'chitande type north' Nkhata Bay. Next base: position 2,245,999 of record NC_141353.1, read on the forward strand.
ATGGCAATTTGGAGTTAACACGCCACTAATTACAAAGAATTTACTGTGCGCACGACTTCACGTTGGTTAACGGCTACACAAATCTGAGCGTGCGTATGTAGCGAGAAAAATCTGATAGGTCAAGGAGAACAAATATGTTCAGAGAGAGACGTCCGACTTGTCCAAATCCCTCCAAAGGTTTGGAAACATTAACACATGTGGACACTGGAGCCAGCAAAATGGCACGTAATAAAGACAATAAACTGTGGAATCAAAGGCTTTTTGGGGATATTTGATATATTTCTGCAGCTGTATTCAGACACAAGGAAGAGGCCAGTTCATACAAAAACGAGACATGCTGAAAGTGCTCGCAATGAGCTTTCATCATGACAATCACAAATATACTAGGAACGTGTATTTCCTCCCACACTCCAGCTAATGAGCCACAGCAAAAAGAAACAGAGTTAAAGGCAAAACTGTGCAGACAGTCAGTTCTACCTGACTGAGAGGGGGGCTGGTTGGGACTGCAGACAGAAACAACAGTGGGTGGAGGACAGAGATGCCTAATGATGAGGCTGTGACCCATTTATAACATTTGGCTCACAAAAAAGCCATAGAACGCAAGGGAAGGAGGAAAAAAAGGAGAGAGGGATGAAAAAGCTTTGTGACAGGTGGCAGAGCAGAGAGCCACGGGAGAGGACCGTCCCACAGTAGAAACCATCTCTAAAGGCTGTTTCAGGCACTCCGCTGGCTTCATCTGTTAAAGTGATGGCATTCTTTCATTCAGACATAGTTAATATTCCTCATGGCTTCACATTTAAACACTGAACGAGGCTGCCATTAAATGGAGGATCTCCACGTGCTGTCAGGGCTTCAAGCTTCCCAAGCTCTTTTCATAGCCCAGAGACCGTCGTGAATTAAGGACAGCACACACATATTTTCATTTTAGAACACTTACCACTTGGTCGTCTTTCTGGTTGTCAGACGCCACCAAGCTCCATTCAATATCCAGCGGTCCAGAATCTTCAGAAGCCAGAGTGAACTGGCAATCCAGCTTCACGCTCTGTCCGCTGGCCGCCTCTGTGGGCGTAGACGCTGAAGATGATGTGATCTCTAGACCTGAGGTCAACCCTGGAAGCAAAGAACATTAATTAAAGTCATAAACGGCAACATATACAATAACACAAGGACAACTACGTTTGCAAGAGCTGTTAACTGTGAGCTTACTGACAGTTTTGGAGGTGACTTTATATTCTGTTTAACATCATCTGAAAGAAAAAATGAGAATAAAGCATGTTTTTCATAATTAGGACAGGAGTTTTTATTCTGAGACCAAAGAGCTTAGAGTCTGTGATAAGGGTGACTGCACTAAGCTTCAGTAAAGAGAGCAAGCCTTGTGCTAAAAACACTGCATCACAGCATAAAGGGTTTAAATTTACTGACAGAAAAACAAAAAATAAATATAAAACAGCAAAAGAAATTATTTTTGCTTTTCTGTTCTTTACAATTCATGTCATGTTTGTATCTTTCTTTGTCTCAGATATATATATTCTTTACATCTGCACAATGTAAAGCAAGACTAACGCAGCAGATTGTAGCTTAGCTGAACGAATGGTGATAATAATAACGACAAACTGAAGCAGCCTCTTAAGCATTTATTCTTAGAATGAATAAACATAATTTCCAGGGCGACATCATCTGGGTTAAGATTTTTTATTCAATAAGAGATTTAAGCTCCAGCAGGAGCACAGCCCATAGAGACTGGAGTTGTCACATGCCGCCTCAATGTATTAAAATCCTTCTGACAGCTTGCCACCGTCCAACCAACGAGCAGGGGGAGAACTTCTTAAAAAAAAAAAATTATCTCAATATGTTGCTGCGAAAAAGTGCTTTAAACGTGTTACACTTAAAAATACTGCAAAATAGCATCAAACACATGTAACTAAATGTATCTGCTGGGTCCATAGCGACATCTGCATCTCATTTTAGCTCCTTTCATATACTAACTGACAGATGGAGCGGACTAATCTGCACACGTATTTGGTGGAACAGCAGCCAAACCTGGCAACTGTTTACACACATTAACAGCAAAAATTAAAATCAAAGGAAGGAAAAAAAAAATCAGCTTCCAAGGTGTAGATGTTACTACGACCACTACAATTCATCGTTTAACCTTCAAAGTATTTTGTTATCCAAACCAGCTGATCGCGGATGCCTAACCCCGACGTTTCAATGTCATCATACAGTAGGGTTAACCAGGATATCTATTGTGGCAATTCTAACATCGAGACAGCTCACTGCAGGGGAAATATGTTTTCCAGGCTCTCAAGGTAAAGAAAGCGTTAGCTACAAGTCAAGTCCCCGTCCCTCAGTGGCTTCATGCCCCTGTGGCAGACGAAAGAATGAAACTTAAACACATACAGAGTGTCACAATCTGACTCCAACCCACTACTGCTGAAGCTCAGAGAATGTGAGCACTTGATATGATAGCACAAGCTCAGTTTTATTCCCATGGCCACCGGGGCTGCAGCTGGTTGTTTCGGCCCACAGATTTTGACAGATGCCCTTGATGGGAACGATCCGCCGCCTTCAGCAGAAGCACGAGAAATGGGAAGCAAAATAGAGAAAAGCTAGATATGTGTCTGTCACTGTCAAAGCGGATACTCAGCCTGGCATCTGCATTAAGGAACGCCGTGTCGATTCATCAAACACTTAAAGAAGCTGCAGCACATTTTAAAGTTGCTTAGAGAGGAGAGAAAAACAATCAGCTGGAATGGTTTATCGCAGCGACTGCTTTCTCTGATGAGTAATGATGCACCTGTTGAATCGATGGCAGCTATCTGGAGCCTTGGGTAGCATTTGTTTCAATTACAGTGCAGCTAGAGGCCTTTTTCATTACGCACCACACAAATGAGAAAAAATGCCATTTCAGGATATTTTACCTTCAACGGGCAGACACATTTGATTGCCTGTACACCTCCATGACAACATATTCTGTGATAGGCTACAGAATATGTTATGATAAAGAAAACACAGGTAGTGTATTCTTAATTCTACATCAAGCCCAACATGCAGACACAGCTTCCCCCCCCAACAATGATATAAATCCATTTAATCCTGCTTCAGGAAGTATAAACTCCAGTAGAGGAAGTGCAATGCAAATAAGGTAATCTGAGTATTCATAAGCCCTTTTCAGACATTAAATGTGTAACGTAACTAGCTTTAATGATCTGTTGAAGCGCCAGAGTGTCATCCAAGCGTCTCTTCCATGTCACTGTTTTCCAAAGCTTCATTTAGACATAAAACAATGGAGAGAGCCGGGGTGTGCCCATGAGTTTTGCCATATTGCAATAGACTTGTTGGTCTAGTTGCCATGAGCAGCAGTGAATTTGAGCTTTTATTTCCTCCTGCTATTGTAGCTAACAGCAGAGTCTGTGTATGTAGAAGCGGCGCCGCTCAGGTCGCCAGCAGAGATCTCTCGCGGGTAAATGACAGTTTTAGACTTAATGAAAGCAAAAAACAGACTGGATTTGATGTAAGAGGCAGCATGCACGGGAGATTTCTACCTTTCTAAAAGTGATAGATGATGATGAATGTCACAAGTAGGGATGCAGCAGTTTACTGGCTTCACCTGTGTCTGATTAAAGCCGTGTTTCCGTGTACACACAACATGCACACAACAGTGCAGCTCATGCACATACTCACGGCCGCATGCTAACATGTTGTTTGATGCGGCCCAAAAATGACAAAACAAATTAGATCAAAGCATGTGCTGAAAATAAAGCTCTGAAACATCTTTAAAATCAGACAATCTGCTACATCAGGACTTGTGAGTGCGACAGCACAGCATATGGCATCACGTTAGCTGGGCCCCATCTTCTTTCAATCACTGACAAGAATCTGCCCCATACATAAAAACTTTAACTGAGCCGTGAGTGTGAAAAGATGTTTTCAGGGCCTTTAAGACCACAAATCAATAATATTTACCCACTGGGTGTATTAGAAATACACTAGGACATCTCAGTTGAGCTCATTGTTATGATTTCAACATTACCAACAGGAAAAAAAATGCCTTATGTCACAAGACACACCACACTGTTTGCAGCTCACACAGTGTTGAGCAACATATACTGTATTCAGGATGTGAAACACCACAATCAGAACAGATATGATCTCACTGAGGTCAAAGTCTGCAGCGGTGCTGTATACAATCATCGGCTTATATAGGATGAGCTTCAGTGTTTATTAAGAGAAACAGCAGCAGAGCAAAAGTAAACAGGCCTTCTTCCCTGAGGGTAATATAATCGAGTGATAAGGAAGGCCATCATTAAATTCCAAGGAAAACTGTGAAAAATGGGCTGGTTGTAAACGCAGTCATGCAAAGACTCCAGCCACAGATTTATTTCCTTGAGCTCAGAGTCTGCCATTGTAGTAAGATGTGTGCTGTGTGTGCATGTAGGAGGAGAGCTGAGCAATGAGGGAGTGCATGCTGGCTAATTAAAGTCTATCCTAATAACTATTCGTGGCTGTCTGCGTCTCTGTGAGCGACTCACTGTCTGACGCAGCACACCCAGCATGGTTACTGGGAGACCAGGAATGAATGAGCAGAAGGAATTTAGGGTGTCAGCGTGCTCCACCCTGTACCCCCCCACTACCACTATCTCACTCACTCATCCCCCTCTCTGTCCCTCCCAGCCTCTGTCTCCAACACACCCGTAATTGTAAAGCGCCAGTCCCACAGGCCTCCAACTCGCCACAGTCCTGCTGATTGTAACCCCCCCACCTCACCGCCACCTTTGTCAGCATACAATGGGGAGCGAATCCTGTCTCCTGGCAACCAATCCCTCCGAGAAGGTTGCCGTGGTGCTTAAAAGACTGCATGGGAGGAAGCGAGGGGGAAAGTGAGCGAGCCAGCGAGTGTGGTAAAGAGAGGTAGAAAGAGGTTAAGTAGGAGGACACGGCAGGAAGATTCATAAAAAGAAGTTGATGTTACTTCAGCATTTGAAAGTGTTTATGCGGCTCGAACCGACTCAGACATCCACGTGGTTTCATTACAAAGTAGCAGTGCAGACACCGGCTCATAGTACAGACTTCAGTCAGTTTGCCAGGCCATACAGCGCTTCCTCATTCACCCACTCGCTAACTCAACATTAGCAGCTGTCCATCAGTGTCCCCTTTAACAGGAGGAGTCTCGGACTCTGTACTCTTCATCTCTACAAACACGTCTCTGGTTATGATTACACTGAGTCTACAGGCAAAAGACAAGACAAGCTTTCTAGATTTTTTTTTGCTTTAATGCTTCTCATTAGTGTGAAAATAAAATAAAACGATAAAGCAGGTTTTAGGATGGGCCCATCGTGTGATGGAAATGTGTCTCTTGGATTCTCAGCAGAACAGCTGCTTACTTCACATCCAGTTTTTAAATGGACTTCACCAACCAACGTGTGACAATCACAGAAGTCCTTCGACCTGAAGTAGCTCAGTATATATTTGAATAGACTGATATTTATACAACGGTTTTCTACTCTACTTGAATTCAATTCAATTTTAATTACACAGCACCAAATCACAACAGCAGTCGCCTCAAGGCGCTTTATATTGTAAGGTAGACCCTACCATAATACATACAGAGAAAAACCCAACAATCATATGACCCCTATGAGCAAGCACTTTGGCGACAGTGGGAAGGAAAAACTCCCTTTTAACAGGAAGAAACCTCCAGCAGAACACTCAACACTCACTCATTTGAGCACTCAAAGCGCTTTCTTACTTCAGTATCTTCCCCGGGGATACTTCTAAACGCAGATTAGAGGAGCAGGGATTGAACCGCAAAACTTCCGATTAGCAGACGACCCACAGCTGTAACCTCTCACCAACGCCGTGACTCAGGACTGTGAATGTATCCTCGAATGATATACTTTCAGACTCAAATGCACAAAAGAAATGAAAGACATGTTTTTAAAGAAATGGAAAAAGGCAAATTTTTTATATTTACACATTTCAACTTAATTTCTCTATTTTAATCTATATAATTCAAGATAATTCTAAGATAATAAATCTCAGCAACGTCCACTACTAACCTAATCTGAAGTCAGAACAGATTAGCTTCTCATGTGCATAATTTCAAAGCATGACTATCACTTTTATAGTTTTTTCTTTCTTCCCCTCTTCTAGACAACATGTGGTGCAAAGAGCAGCTCCGCCATTTGCTAAGCTAACATCTCCTGACCCAAACTAAAGACCCTCAGTCTTGGCACAGGTCAGAGTGCACCATAAGCTTCTTGTGAAGTCTGAGAGATAAAGGCAGCAACTATTTCAGTCACTACAGCTACAAATAAAGCCTGGCTAGACGAAGGAGGTGAATGACGCTGCAGTGAGATTTACTTTCTTTAAGGTTTGCATATCCTTAATGCAGTTACACTATCATTTGGTTTGACGTAAGCTTAAAGTGTTTTGATATTTCAATCAAGTCTGATGTATTGCAGCCTGCTGCTAAAACACACATATAAGAGTGCATGGCAGAGGAAACAATCTGACAAATAAGACATGCATGTATGAATTTACATTTTTTCCTCATAAGCAGCACTGTGGGTGGAATATGTCGAGCTCATGGGAAACCACAAAAACAAACATTAAAACAATCTTAAAAAGTATTATTTCCAACCGAGTGAAAGGAAAATAATCTCATGCGCAAGAACAAACAAACAGCGGCGACAGAGCTTTTGAAAAACGTGGCACATTTTTCCAGCGAGGCAATGACGGTGGGATGAACATTAGCAATTCATTACAGTACATTTGCAGTCTGTGGGGCTCTGGAATGAGCACATTAAACCGCACAGACGCTTTACCCATCATAAACAGGCAAGCCGATCCCCTGTGACAATGCTGACGAACATCAATTATGTTGGGAATGGCAGAGGATAACTTCATAACTTGGTTGCAGCTCAAAAAAGGCGGCTCTGAATGCTCGCCCTAGTATTCCCGCTGGAGCTATTCAATTTGAAGCAATGTGGGTGCCCTGAGAGCGAGCTTGGCAGGAGTTTATGTAGTGTTGCAGAGGGCTGGGACTGTTGAACCATACTGATTGTGCCGTAATGCAGCCTGAAAGCTCCACTTGCCACACAGAGTAGGCATCAATCCCCATTGCGGAAGACCTAAAGGCTGTTTTGACATAATTGGACATTAAATGATGAAGGGGTGACGAATGACAGGCACTTTACTCAGTCGTCTGACAGCTTTTACACAAGCCTATGGGGGATGCGGTTAATACAGTATCTGTGAAGCTTCCATTTAGTGACCCGTCTATGCGCATTTAATGTGGCGCTAATTCTTAATTACTGCAATTATAAAAGCGAGGCTGACCAACAATCCTGGTATTTTATGACATCACTCAACCGCTCAAAACAGATTAAGGATGATGACTAGGGCTGCCACGATTAGTCGACTAGTCACGATTACGTCGACTATCAAAATCGTCGACGACTGATTTAATAGTCGACGCGTCGTTTGAAGCTTTGTAAGATCCCAAAAGACGCAGGAATGAGTAGCAGGATTTAAGAGTGTAATAACGGACTGAAACAGAAGATGGCAGCACTGCATGTACAACGATGCCAGCTGCCGTTAAACCCCGAAGAAGAAGCTGTGTCCCAGAATTCATAGCGCGGCCATGCTCAGTTTCCAACAATGGCGGCAGCTAGTTAGTTTTAATATTACTCTTATTATTCTTTCTGGGTCACAAAATAAACGTTTAACATATTTTCAGGCGAGAATGTAGCTGTGTAAACCTCAAATATCTGCTCAGTTTATCAGGACACCACATATTTTCAAAAGCGCTCCGACGTTTTCGGAGACATCTGTTACCCACTAGCTCGATAGCTAGCCGGGGGCTAGGCTAACTAGAGCCGTGAGAACACCGGACTCCCGGCAAATCGGTTTCAAACCCACCGCCGTCTTTCGCTACTCAGGTTAAACATGATATATGAGTCACTTAGATAACTTAAAATGTTATTGTTTGGCTTTTTTAGTATTTTATTTGTTCCTGAGTAAATCGGTTTGGCTGAGATTAAAGTTATAGTTTTTACACAGCTGAATAAATGTCAAGCAGACAGCTGATTATCAGAAGTGTGAGATGCTCCAGAATTTACTCCGGTGTCCTGTTATATTTTAGATAGCAAGGAGTTTATTACACTTCACCGAAACAATCTGCAAATTTCATTAAAATTTAATAAACTATCATCTTGTCTTTATTTTTAGTTAGCACCTTAAACACTTAAAGCTGTAAGCTAATGCTAGTTATATAAGAGCAGATGCTGCTGGTGCAATAAGCTGTACGTTTTACGTCCAATGGATCTGATTAGTCGACTAATCGCAAAAATAATCGGTGACTAGTCGACTATCAAAATAATCGTTTGTGGCAGCCCTAATAATGATTTTATTTTTCACGTACATTTAAGTTCATTTGGACTCTCACCATTACCGATGTTAAATTACTGAGGGAATAAAGGAACTATGGGAAGGAAGCAACAAAAGAAGAAAGGGACCACAAAGGACAATTTCCGTTAGCTCTGTCCTTAATGGACAATTAAGTTGTCATCACAGGCTTGGAACCACTCATAGAATTCCTAAGCATGTGTGGACACCAAAATCCCCTTTCCAAAGTTCAGGATGGGGGATTTTCTTAACTCTCTGCAATCCTGAACTGCTGCAAAGCTACATGCGAAGCTTTAAAAGCAATACTGCCCCATTCCAAATCCCCTCCTCCCTACACCCCATGTGAGAAGAGAGCAAATTAACTCAAGCAGTCTGAAGAGTCAGATAACAGTGCCCATCATCTCCACCATCTCTGAGACCTGTAGAAACCGACTCAGGCACATACAGGGACACACATAAAAGGCCTGTGTCCTTCAGGATTTGTCGAAGCCCAGTGACAGAGTGAGGTGGTGACAGTGTGGGGCCTGGCTATGCCATAAAGCTGATAGGCAATACGCCAGTCCAAGGAGCAGCACACAGATAACCCACTGATAACATCCTCGTGGGAAACATTAACAAATGTGCCAGAGTAGCCATGTGAGGAGGAAAGTAAAACATTAAAGAGGCAAAACACAGTGGAGCTAAATAATAAAAGCTGCTTCAAGCGCATTTGGTGGGTCTTGGTATAAAAACAACAAAATAAAAACCCTTCACCTGGATGCAAACATAGCTGTTGCACTGAAACAGCAGGAACACTTTTTCCCAGTCGCAGAAGCCAGAGGGATAATTACAAAATCATGTACCACTAATTTTGCAAGGGGCAAAAAAACAATCTCTGCAAGCAATTAGTTAACACATGAAAGCATTTTGCATGACTTGAGAAAGGGTGCAAAACAGAAATATGCCTCATGACAGCACACGCGCATTCATGCGTTTCTGCTGACATTTACTTCCCATTAGTGGGATGTGTTGCATGGACGTGTTGCTAAACAACAACATCAAACCTGCATCTGCTGCACGTGTTAAAATATGCGTCGTTTGTCTACTGTACAGCCCGGATACAAATATGGCCGCAGTGTTTCATTGATTTTCACAATACTCTTTACTGACATTCAGTTAAGAATGTGAAGCAAAACCTTTTTAATGCAATACATAACAAATGAGGGTTGGGTGAGGCTGCTGGGGGAAAAACGCCAATGTTTATAGAAGGGAGGTATTTGTCTTCTAAGCTTCCAGCAGCTTACTATGAACAACAAAATGAAAACCACATGTCTCAGTGGGATATACTGATGGGGTGTCTCTCTCCTGACACAGGAGTTTCTATGAATGCGAGCGTGGGACGGCCATGCTGCTGCCTATTCGACCCCCTAAACAAATAAAATGTCTGATAGAGACCAGGCCTCTGCCGGCACCCCCGCCTTTGTCTGGGCCCCAGGGCAAAAAGCCAGCTGCGATCAGGAGGCAGCGCTGCTGATCAAACACTGAGACACAATCGCAGCAGATGCAACTACTACATTCAGACTGTTGATGGGCAGACAGCTTTAAAAGCCAATTCAGATTCGATGGCTTATAGAACACGCAAACGCACGCACGAGCACTTGCAATGCAGAAAACGACAAAAATATGCGCGTGAACGAAACAAAGGTTTTCTCATGGGTGTGATTCATTATGTGAGAGAGGTGAACACTCAAGAAGTCAGCTTAAAGCAACAGAGCGTGAACATCGCGCTAGAACATTTCTCCTGAAACACTGAGCTAAATTAGGGATTACAACCAGCCTGCTTTCACAATCATTAGTGATGGAATTCCACCAAAAAACTCCAGGTGGGAAAATTCAGAGATCAGCAGTTTCATCGCTCAGTCTGAGGTGAGGTGGATGACTGTAACATGCTCAGTGGGAGTAATAACAAAGAGTAAGAAGAACTTCAGTCTGACTTGAAATATTTCCTCATTCTTCTGAGAACAATTCCCACCGTACCGGCTTCAATGCAGAGATGCCGTTTTTGCTCAACTTAAAGCTGCTTGGATAAATCAGCCACACATAAACAACATGTATGTTAAGTAAAGACCTACTGAGCCTTAAAGACTCCTACGGTGCACTCCTAAACCATTAAAAGGATTAAGGTGTCGGTCCAGACTGCAGACGGTGCAGAAACGGCTAAAAAACAACAAGAATTCAAACAGAAATGACTTCAAATGAATTCCTGGATTCCTCCCTTGTTCATCCAAGGAGGAGTGCAGCATGTTTTAAAACTTTAAATCTGACCACAGTCTCCTCAGAAAGCTGATATACCAGCGATGTAAAAGACCAGAATTTCAGCTGACATTTTGATTGCATCACATTTGTCCTCTGCTATGTTAGATTAAAGTATCGAGTTATTTTCAGTGCAGCGCAGAGAAACGTATGGCTGTTTCTGGAGGCTGTCATTGGGTACGCTCATGCCATTTCCTCCAGGTTCTGGTCTAAAATTAGGTCTCCTGCCTGAAGGACATTACACGATGGTGGTCTTCTGGACACTGAACAAGTACACAGTTTCAAATGTGTTGCATATCCAGCCCACACTGGGCTGTTAACAGGCAACGGGGCCAACTGCAGTGCAATCTATTCAAAGCATATTTGATTGGTGTTGAAAGTTGCCCGAGGACTCCGGCGCAAAAAGCACATGAAAAAAGGTACTTTGTAATAACTGCTAAAACATCAATTCCTTTTCAAATGCAGTTTTAACTTCCCTTCTGACTAAACCCTCTCATCCTGTCCAAAGCAGCCCTGACCAGGCAGAATGAGGTCTTTGTGAAAGTGTAACAACACAGACAGTCTCTTCCTGTCCTCTGTGTGGGGGAAACTGCGCTGCAGGACATCCAGATAAGGCTGCTGTTAAAAGATAAGACAGATAATCCTCCTTCTTTTCTCAGTTTTTGCTCAGCGCAGGAAATAAACACAGACCTGATACTTCAATGCTGTAGTGTCTTCTTCAGTGTGAGGTTTTGAAGGCAGGTGTAGTCGAGGCACCTGAGTGGTGGGCCCTGTAGGAAGCTGCAGGCAAACACTGTCAGTTGTTACAGCTTAACCACGACTGCTGGGTTTATTCATGCCCAGAGCTCACACTCTCAGCCTCGACATGAGGAGAGAGCTCCAAACGACCGCTCCTGTTGACATACATCGTTAAGTGACAGGACACAACTGGGAATGTTAAAAATAACTCACAGCACTAGTTCAGCGATCCAGTACAAAAGAGGAAAGCCTACAAATGTTGTTATGACATAGCATGAAGACATTTACTCTCCATGTTGAGTTCTTTACGCAGGCGTGAGATAACCCCGTCAAACTCAAAGAGAAGCAGAGAGTCTGGACAGTCGAGATAAACCCATTCAAAGAAGCAGAGCTCAGATTTGAGCACATCTAATATTCCAGGAGGAACGCTACGAGCTGCAGTTATGTAATTTGGCAGCTAATTAGAAATAAAATAAATAGAAACTTCTTTAGAAAACATCAGGCACATTTTCTATCGATATTTGTTGAGCCCACATTAAACTGGACTTCACAGCATGAAGCAGAGACTGCACACACCTCTCTTATCTCTGCAAGATTACAATGAAAAAGCAACAAATAAATTAACATACGTTATTTGTAACAAATGCTGTATTTCTGCTTCTAATTTACTGTAATATTCTCCACCCAGAGGGCTTTAAAAAGAGAAGACAACTGACTCAAAGCTGGAATCCTCAGGAATTCACTTCATTTTGATTTGGGAACAGCTGCATTTTCCTTGATAACTGTTTTTTTTAAACAAGGAAGGAACATTTACTGTCATTTGTCCAAAATAAAGCAACTCAGTGGTATAATATAAAATGAGAGGAATGCGTTAGCATCTTTTACCCCGGGGAGATTTTTGCAAGAATGTTTTATATTCTTCATGAGCGAGTCTTGTCTGTCTCAATCTGTTTATTTTGTGCAGAAGTAGATGTTCCTTTTATCTGAGCTGGAAGCAGAAAGCCTGGGCTAACACTGAAAGTTGATAACAACCACTCATCATCTCTGGCTGGAGTTTAGCTTTTGATAAGCCAGCTGATGCAAAGAAAGCCTGGCTTTGTCGAACGCGCTCCACAGTGCACCCCTCAGATATGTTTCTTTACAGCGCTATTTTTAATAAACAAGTCATTAAACACGCCAAACCATGTGCCGACAGCCCACAGGCCACTGTGGTTGTTTCTTAACTTTCCATCACCCGCTTTAAAAACATGAATGGAATTTTGTTGCACGTTCCTGATTTCCATTTGCAGCGATTGCTAACCAAGTGCAGTGTGTCCCACACATATACTCAGGTATATTTTCCACCATATCTTCATTTTTCTCTTGCATGGATGATTTACTAGTTGTCTTATTTTAAAAGGTCAGTTGTTGATAAGAAACTAAGGAGTACAGCATCTCAAAGTTTTTGTTTTGATTTCCAAGTTGTAACTGTTTCCATGCCTCTGACTTGTGTGGAAAAAGGGAAAAAATGCTACAAACAAGCTTCCACCTGCAGAAGATTTGTCAAGGTCAGCTCAGTGTGCAGTGAGTGCAGCAGAGTGTTTCCGCCTGAAACCTGCCTCAGAAGCAAACTCCCCGATGGCTCCTGATGACATCTAAAGAGGTCTGAACCCTGAGTAGACTGTACTTGCAGCCAAACACTGCTTATAAGGGCATCTCGAACAGGCTTACAGCTACAGTAGATTATGTCAGTGAAGGACAACCTACACAACTGTTTACCTACCTTGGTGTGGAAAAGTTTAAACTAGCAAACTGTAGAAGTTTTCTGGTACAAGCAAAGCTCTACAGTTCAGACACATCCATCTGGGAGGCCCAGCTGGGCAGCGATGTATAAGGAAACACACCTAACACAAGTATGAGTTTTCCTTGCTGGATCGATGTCCCACAGCTTCAGAGCTGTAAGGAACCAACGTGGGCTGAACACCATAGGACTGCTGTCTAAAGGCTGTATTAGTTGACAAAATGTTGGGTGACATTGAAGGCAGACAGAGGATCTATTTTATGTGTTCACAGGTCATTAATCTACAGGTCTAGCTGCTGAGTTGTGTTATAGCTTCAGCTGTCATTTATAAATCTTGTCTCAAATGAAATAAATGTGGAGGTGATGCTCCCCTGCCACTTTTTAAAGGAGCTGGGTGCCGTGTGTGCCGGTGTGACTGGAGATTTGGTGATGGGTCTTTTCTTCTTGCAATTATCAGCCACTCATAGCAGGCCAGCCAGCTACGCACCTCTGCATGTGCCTATGAATTATACATGGGCTCCATTAAGACACTTAACAGCTGGTTTCTCAGGAACTTACCAGCAACAACTGCAGCCGGGCTGCCCCTTTGTGACTGCTTATTAAAACAGCAGCATTTAATTAAGGTTGTGCAGTAATGTGAGTTCTGACCATCATAAACCAGCCAGTCACAGAGCCAATATCAGTTCAGTCTCATCTCTCCAGAGGGCAGCTGGGCAAGCTGTCGATTTCCTGGCATGGCGGTAAGATGCAACGCAGGAATTAAATGTCTGTTGTGGCTCGCTGACCTTGCTGTGGTTCGGACACTTAGCCTTTTCTATTCCAACTGTAACAGATGTCCTGGTCATCATACCTGTACATCCAACAAAGAGCCAGAAGTAATGACTTGAGAGGAAGAAGAGGTTGAGCAGACAGTTTTAATGAATATTACTGGGAGAGAGAGGAGATGGCAGACAGCCACACTCGTTCTGGACACCTGGTTATAAAACCATAGCAAGCAAATGAATGTCATTTAAATGTAGGGATGGGTATTGATAAGATTTTAACGATTCCGATTCCTTATCGATTCTCTTATCGATTCTTTTTTTTTTAAAAAGGAGAACACTAAGGTCGATTAGCTTAGAACTGTGTTTTATATCTTCTCTTTGAACAAGATAGAAATTTAGGAGTAACATGGCCTTACAAACCCAACAGTGAGATCTTAAGAGATCCACAGCCTACGGCTCTTCAATGGGGTGTCACAGGGTCCCCAGGAAAAAAAATTGTAAATGTAAAATAATAAAATAAATATTCTCCTGTAGCAATAACAAAGTGTAACATAAATTGTTCTGTAGCAATTACACAAGAATATCCAGTAATGTCCCTGCCTACAATTAAACACATTCACTTACCAAAGTGAAATCGGGGGCATCTGCTGTGGCAAATGGGTGCAAGCCTTTGACCACAAACTTAGACACTGCTCGGTGACATTCGTCTATCCTGGCCTGAAAGGAGACGCTACCAGTAGACTGCAGTGAGAACTGCCAGCATCTGAGCCAGACTCTGTCTGTCTCATCATGGTTATCTAAATGCACAGTAATAGCAGGTTTTGTAATAAGGTAAATCGCGCTAACATAATGTGCAATGCTAATTGATTAGTTACCTGCCGCATTAACGGGAGAGGACGTGGAAACGCTACCGCTGCTGCTGGGTTGAGCTTCGCTAGTCCGGAGCGGATCAAAAACACGACATTCGTTGAACGCAATCGCGTGTTTTTTGAGCAAATGCTTTTGCATGTTCGTAGTGTTTCCTCCCTTTGATGAAATCTCTACTTTGCAAGTATTGCACGTTGCCCTGTTGTCATCCTTTCTCATAAAGTGTAACCAAACTTTTGAGCGTTTGTGCCGCTCAGGCGCCGTGTTTCCTACTGGGTAAAAGACGCTACTCAACGTGATGACGTCATTCGGGGCGACTGGAATCGATAAGGGAATCGTTTATAAAAGTGGCAAACGATTCCAAGGAATTGAAACAGTGGGAACCGGTTCTCAACAAGAACCGGTTTTCGATACCCATCCCTATTTAAATGCGATGAAGACCTGTTGAATTCATAAAACAATCACAACATTCACAACTTCCCTACCGTAACAGAAACACACCAGTTGAAACCAGCCCTCTTTTCCTTTATATAACACAATGCCCCTCGAGATAAAGAAAAGGTCAATCACACCTACATGGGAAGATCAAACTGCATTATCATTATCTGATCCTTATCCAAAGATGAACTCGATTAGTCTGATCTAATATTAATTATCTCTTCGACCCAAACATTACATCCATCCATCTTCTTCCGCTTATCCAGGGCTGGGTCACGGGGGCAGCAGCCTAAGCAGAGAAGCCCAGCTCCTCCTCCAGCTTGTCCGGGGGAACAACAAGGCGTTCCCAGGCCAGCCGAGAGATATAATCTCAGCTGGGTCTGAAGGGGTGACGTTCATTTGATGCCATAAAACACAATACTTGGCCTCTTTAGAGATTCTGACATTTTTCATTACAGTCTTTGGCTTCGGTTTAGCACCAGCTCGATAATGAGGCAACGAATGTCACAACAAATTGGATTTATTTCCTGGATCTAATTCTGTGCCTCTTTGTATCAATTCTCCTTTAACGCTCGTAACAAGATTGGGACTTTGTCATAAAATTTCACCACACGACTGCTTCAATATTATTCACAAATGTCAAATACAAGCCATCGCAGCACTGTAACAACTGCTTCGATCAGGATAACACGCATTTGCTTTTATTACAAATCAATTTTTTCCATGGACTGGAGTTATTAGCATAAGTATATAATTTGACAAGATGATTAAATGCCAGACAAAGACACACTTGGAAATCAGCACCACAGGGAGCAAAAAAAAGTGGGAGCGAATGAAGAAAGAGGCTCTCTCCAGACACCACTTATTTGCCTTTTTCACCGTACCTGCAGCTGGCAATGCGTAATGTTTTTCAATGAGACGAGGTGCTAAAAATGGCTCCTTCAACAGCTGCTTCACCCCCTCTCCCACCTCTCAAAAATCACCCCACCTTCTGCTTATGGAGCTTTTTTCCTGAGCCATAATATTTTTCAAGATTAGACACACAATTAACTCTAATGTTCTTAGAGGAGAAGAGGGGGAGGGCAACGCTGCTGGAGGACAAAATATAATCATCGCCCCACAACCCAGCTCTGTGTAAGACAATGCCTGCACATTAGCTGATAATAATGTGACATACACAAAACAATACACAATGTTAATCTCGGAAATGATACATCTACTGTAAACCACAGCTGAGGAGGAAAATGTATCGCCGCAGTGAATTTCCAAGTCTGCTTTACAAGATAAGGAGACTTTTTTAATATATAGTAGTACACCACAATAGGCCTGTTATTTTACCACCGCACACAGAATCTGTCAGAGGTTCAAGCACACGTAGAGTCGAGCTGACATCTACCTAGCAAGCAAGCTAGAACAAGCTGCACACCACTACCTGCAGCACCCTGGGGGTCTGTCTGCCACACTGTGTACCCTCAATGAGACGTCTAGCTCAAAGTGTTATGCAAAAACAAAAAGGATATGAACCTGTAATGTGGGGAGAAAAATAGGACTAGTGCTTTCGGTCGTGGATGGTCTCTACAGGCAATTCCATTCTTTTGGAACAATAAAGCAAAAGATGCATGAAATTCAATAGAAAATTAGAAACAACTTAAAAACTCTTTATTTAACAGCGGGTAACTCTTCATGCTTGATTTATTAGTTATTTGTATTTAAATGCTACACTAGTTATGATATAAACAAATTGCATTTGTTTATATAAGATTGCGCCCCCCCCCCCTTCCATAGAAATGATTATACAGAAATCCTTCAAGTCTCCTTCACTGCTTGCTGCGCTGTAGCGTCTTTGCTTCGGTGCAATTTATCTACAGAAAAATTTTATTCTGGACGTGTTCATTTGAGATACGAGGCACATGAAAACCCTTATTATTGTCTCGGCGAACATCTTTTTTGTCACAGAGCCCATTATTCCTCATTAGGAGCACCGGGCCTTGTTTGCACCACAAAGCTGGGCATTGAGCAGCAAAGTCATAAATGTGCTTTAAGGGTTATCCCCCTAACGGTGCGACACGGCGATGATGACCGATGGACTCGGAGCGGAGAGTATCGGCACTACTGTGACCTTGTTTTAACTAACAGGTTACATGGACAGCAAGAGGCTGTGTGCTGACAACAGGTAGACACAAAGGGCAGACAATGATATTTCAAACGGTGCAACGAGCCAAAAGACTTTCTAAAGACTCCAGGGATCATGACAGGACGTGGAAATTTAACTACTCAGGAAATGCACTTAGGCCAGATGAATAAAGATATCATTTTACTCCAAAGAAGTTTTAATGAACAGAAATATATACACGGTGTAAAAGTGAAACCACTGCCCTGCTGATTTAATTTTGGCCCAATTTTTATTTATATTTTTCTTCTAAGAGATGCACTCGCACTAAATGATTAAAGAAGACCAATTTCAGAATCAGCATACTTTATTAATCCCTAAGGACATTATGTGGGTTACAGTTGCTCCAGTACAGTAACAGACTAGACCAGGGGTCCCCAATCCCAGCCCACGAGGGCCGGTGTCCTGCAGGTTTTAGACGTGTCCTTGATCCAACACAGCTGATTTAAATGGATAAATGACCTCCTCAACATGCCTTGAAGTTCTCCAGAGGCCTGGTAATGAACTAATCATGTGATTCAGGTGTGTTGACCCAGGGTGAGATCTAAAACCTGCAGGACACCGGCCCTCAGGGACCCCTGGACTAGACTATTCAATACAATATGTTACAGATTTAATAATAATTCCTAATAAATATCAAAGATTGACAGAAGTGATTATAAATAATGATCAAGAATGTCGACAGCAACATTACTGAGTAGAAACGAGCGTGTGCAAAAAGGCTGTAACTATTCCAGTGTTTACAGTGTGTTAGATGGAGGAGTTGTACAGGGAGGTGGCCACGGGCAGGAATGACTTCCTGTGTCGTTCAGTGGAGCATTATGGGTAATCTCAGTCTCTCACTGAGCGTGCTCCTGTGATTGGCCAGCATGTCATGGAGTGGGTGGGAGGTATTGTCCAACATTGTCTTTATCTTGGACATTTTACTTTGCTATAGTTAGTGCCATGAATGATGGTGATTCATAGTTCCAGCTAACTTGCTGTAAAAATGAGAGCATCCCACATAAGACAAAGAAACTGCACTAAAACATTTGCTAATGTTATAAGTCTGAGACAAACGTCAGCATCCACATGCTCATCTCATCTCATGGAGCTAATTAGCGCTGACATTTGAAGTATTCAGGTTTAGCCAAGCTTGGATCATTCGATTACTTGCCCTCTCTCCTATCATCCTTAGCCTTCAAACCCCTATGCTTTATTTATAACATGTATACAATTCATTGCAGTTTTTTTCTAAGAGCTTACAGGGTACGCAACGTTACAATTTACTGAGCAAAAATATTAAACATTCACCCTCAGCTTTTCAAATGAATTAGCTGAACAACATAGTCCAGCAAATCAATTATTGGACAATGAATAATAGAACTGAAGTAATGCAGCTGATGATGCCATGTCAACACTGACACGCCAAAGTGTTATAGAAGCTGGACAGAGGCTACACAAGATGACGATGATCCGTCAGTGTAATACTGACTTTATGACCAAGGGTTCAAGATAAACCTTGCCAATATATCTTCCTACAAGAATGCTTTGGCAGCAGCCCCAGAACGCAGCTTCACTCTCAACCCTGTGAAAAAGCAATGAGCTCTGAATACAAAGTGCTCTCACACCCATTAACAGGACTCTCAAACAGGCACCACTATTAATCATTTTCATTTATTCTCTAGCCGGCAATAATTTGTTCATTTAATAATTCAGATACGAAATGGAAGCTAGAAGAGAGGTAATGTGGCGAGGTAAAGGTGGGCTCAGTATTTCACACTTCTACGTAGGTGAGCGGGAGCCTGCACAGGGCTGGCATGCTAAAATATTAACGTGTGGGCTGTGAATATTCATGCGCGGCCATCCCCATCGTGAGATTGTGGAGGACACACCAGTATCCCTGGAGTGTAATCCGATTCTACGTGCCCCTGCTTCATTTCCAAGGACAAGGGGCTTTGGGTGGGGAAGGCGCTCGGCTGAATAGAAAAACGGCGACTGCAACACGTTTCAGCCAGTGGGAGGCAGGGAGTGGCGTTAGACTGACGGGTCACGACGAGGTTGACCTCCAGTCATTACTGTCTGTGTGAGCTGATAATGGATCAGGTTGTGCTGCCACTGTCATAGCTTTACGTAAAAGTGACAACAGATATTATCCTAATAACAGTGAACGTTTCAAGACATTTAGATGAATCTGAAATAGGAGTTTCGATCTGCTATAAAAGAGGATCCATATACAGAAGAGGGAGGCTGGATTTAGACACGCGCGCGCACGCACGCACGCACGCACGCACGCACGCACTCCCCGTGTCTGTTTTCAAAAGGTAACCAAGCAACCAGCCTCTTGTCTCGGCCTTTGGTTATAGGCTTATCAGGTAACTCCCTTCTGTGCCCGTCCCGCTCACATTTTTACAAGGTTGCTTTGTGCTTTATTCTGTTTTATGGCAGTGGCCTCACTCTTGACCCAAACAAGAGTAAAGCCACTTTTGTCTGGGTCAAGCGAGGAGTGGAGGGGGTTGAGAGAGTACCAGGGAAGGCTTCTAATACCTTTCCTGGAAGAATGACTACTCGGACTGTGCGAGACATGCAGAGTGTAGACTGCCAAATCCAAATCAACAGGTTATGTAACCAAAGCAAATAAATGACCATTGTCAGAGAGAGCTAAGGACACTGTTTTCACCTATGACAAAAACTGTTTCCCTGATGAGCTAAGAAACAAGCTATTTTCTTCTCTGCAGCATTGACACTAATGGCTTATTTCCAACTGCAACCAGCCAATCAGTGAGCCAATCTCCCTGAGCGCCATCGTTTATTTTTATTTATTGTTTTCCTTCTTTTCCTTCCTTCAGTCATGAGAATTAAGAGTATTAAACTGTAGTTTATGCACCAAGACTTAGTATGTGCTAGCGCACCTGTCTAAAGTACAGTACACAGCATCAGCTCCTGTTCAATCCATGACTTCATTTATTCTAAATAAATAATGAAGGTATTGCTGTTCTGCTGTATGTCCAAATGTGTCCAACTCACACGGCTTATGGATGGAGCACGCTGTTACCTGGTGCTGCAGGAACAGGATAAACACACAAGACCCCGAGAAACAGCTGGCAGCCACAAACTAAACTCCAGGACACTGATAACATCATTCCTCCTCAGACTTATTCGTCTGATCTGTCACAGAGATGTAAATGGAAAACCTCACACACATGAAAGGCTTATGGTGATTTTAGAGATGTGATTTGAGCTCCACTGGGTGCTAACGGCATGCAAACTGTGTCTTCAGTATGAAACCTCCGAGCCTCACAACACTTAGCGTTTCAAATATAATTGTTATCTTATCCTGTGATTTACCCATGAGTATTTCTCATTTGTACTTAATTTTTACAAACACTTTGCATTAAATCATTTTAAGATCTCATGGCTGAAGCACAGTAGGACACGTGCTTATATTATACACAGTAGCAAACCCATGCGTACTTTAAATATGTACAAATTCGTCTTGGAGGAGATGGGGAACATACAAACATACATTCATTCAGTCCTATCATTACACCAACAGACAGAAACAGGCACAGACAACACTAAGAGATTAATGGTGATTTCTGCATAAATACAAAATACAAACACACTTCAGAAAAACGTCTGGAGTGCCGTCTGCCGAACAAACCAATGCTGCTTACTTTGTAGTGCACACTGCAAAAAATATTTGTTTGCTACAGGGAACACATTCAATTTAAGCTTGTGCGTGTCAGGAATTAGAGACACACACTGTTGTTGTTTTGTCACTTTTGAATATGGCAATATATCAACATAATAACTGGAATTTTAACCATTTCCAGTTAAATTGTTTTAATGTGGTTCATTCTGAAAACAAACCAGTGGGTGATACCAGAGACATGGTAACATGTATCTGTCACTTTATGCAGAAACGTCTAAAGCACTTGCTTGTACCAACACCAACTACAAAAGCCAACCTTGTACATCTTAATTAGAATCACTCCCCATGCTCGTCACCGACATCGCCTAGGTTTGGTGGACAAAGTTGCGATCAGAATGTAAAAACTGCATCTTCAGTTCGGTGGTATGCTCTCAGCATTGCACACGAGTTCAGCATAATTCTGTGCTCTGTGATTGCCAAGAAATTTCTGGACAACCTGCACAGACGCTTCCCTCGCTGCCGATTGGCTTCAGTTTCGTTTTGAACTCGTTGTCAAGCAGTTTGAGGACTTTACAACCAACAAAATCACCTTAAATTAGGCTTCAGTTTTCTCGGAACCAAACATTAATCTATTTTTTCTGTTTCAAAATGAGAACACAAGTCCAAAACATTTGTGTTACAGCTGACTGACGGTGCTGACAGAAACGTTGACAGCATGAAAAGAGTAGCCTGCATTACCAGAAGTTTCACAAAAACAAAAAATGCCCACAGTGAGCAGTAGATATCGACACCAACAACGGTAGATGCGCAAAACTCTGGGCAACACCTGCAGACTGCCAATGCAGCATGACGGAGGCCTTAAAACATGATTAACAGGCTTGCTGTCAGGCCACTTGTAACGGCAGTAACATCTAAAGTGAATCTAACATCGTGCTGTAACTAATAAACTGCCTCTCTAGTCGAAGCATCCTGCTTGTAAACAAAAAGCACAAGCCATCACCACAAATCAGAGTATTTGGTTATGCTAGCAGTAGAGCAGGGCGATATGGCCAAAAATATTTATCACGATATACATTTGAAAATTTGCAATAACGATATAACTGGTATATAATTGATGCGAGACACGACAAAATACAACTCCACAACTTTACAAGCACAAAAAAAACATCCATTTATTTTCACTTAAACAAGCAGCTGTTTTTTTATGTGCATTAAAGCCATATAAAAATTTAACAGTGCAAATGCAAATTCCTCGCTGAAAGTTTAACCAAAAGGCATTTCCAGTAGAAATGGGCTGACATATCCTGAGCATAACCATGTATAATATCCACTGAAGTTAAAAAGAGGTGCTTTGCAATATTAAACTGCAGTGTGCAGTACGTATTTTTCAGACCATAAGGTGCACGAGATTATAAGACACATTAAGCGAAACAAAGCAGTCAGATAAATCAAACTTGATTCAACTCATTCTTCTTGCTTCCTCCACTTCTGTACCATTGATTCATTAATGCTGTATTCTATCACAGCTGCTCTATTCCCATGTTGTTGCAGTATATTAATGACTAACCTCGTATTGTGGATGGATTATCTCAGTTGTTCTCCTGACTGAAGTTTGGTCCGTTTACAGCATCCTGCCATGCGATTGCATTTGTCTCTAACCATCGGGAACCTTCATGTTAACTTTTATCGAGTGGAAAAGTGTTAGCGTTCATCCTCCAGCTTCACTGTTTATGTTATGCTAACATAGCTGTGTCGCTAGCGATCACGTAGCACATCATTATATACCAGCTAGCCCAACTTCAGTAACCCTACAAACGTCACTGCTGTTTAGTTTCCTGTCTTCATTTATGTTGGAAGTGATAGCAGAGCTGTACGTTTGAATTTGTTTCAGAAATCTCTCAGTCAGAACATGCTATATCATGCTTAGGTAACTAGCGAAACTAGCGAGCTAACTTCCGCTAACTCCCTGCTAACTTCTAACTCCGTTAAATGTAATAAATTCTGTTTTCATGGATGCCTGGATGTTAAACTTCATAGTTTCACCTGGTAAAGCAGCAATGCTGATCGTTTTATTAAAGATGAAAGAATTTAGACAGTTTTTAACTCTCAGTGATGCTGCAGTGTTCGTTTGACTTTGAGACCTGAAGGAGACGGCGTTTAGGACCCAGATTACTCCCAGATTTACGAGCACCTTAGTCCGACAAATACAGCAATAACGATGGCCTGCTTGCATATTGTACAAAAAAAAGTGCTTTGTTGTGTATCTGATGGACAAACACCAAACCAGTTCCACATCACTGAAGTTGCACCATTTTTACAAACCAATTCTATTTCATCCGTTTCACTCAACGATCCACTTTCTCCCTTCTCATTCTCCGTTGCCCCCATGCTTTTTCGGCCATGTGTGTATGAAAACAAAGGCACTGCGCATTTACCCATATTCTATCGCGATGTTTTATTTTCTTATCGTTGCCTAACATTGTACCGGTATTACCGTGAACAGTATAATATGGCCCAGCCATAGCTAGCAGTCCAGCAGGATTTGTGCATTCGCTGTCCGCTTGCAGTCCAGGTGATGGAGTGTTTCCCTGCAGAGAGCGCTGCTGTCAGATGGAGGCAGTGTAGAAAGTATGTGGTCTAAGTGGTCTGTGGTTACTCTTGCTTGTACTGTTGTCGGTCTGTCAGTCAGCCACAGAGAACAGCAAAGTTAAAACAAAAAGCTGAAAGTGAAAGCGAGTATTAAAAACAATGAAAACTGTCCACTGCAGCCACTGTCTGTGCTCTCCATGTTGTATTTTAATGATCTTCGATTTTTATTTTTCCCCCCACGACTCCCAGCAAATACTCCCCTTTCGTATTCTGGCCCACTTCTCAACCAATCAGCATTTGGCAGATGCATACATCACACGCTTCCAGCGAATCCTTGGAGGACTCCGTGTGAGCACATCCCATCCAAACGGAAACATGCAAGCACACGGACAATTTGCAGGACCATAAAATTACACTTCAGTTAGCAAGCAGCTAAATTAAAGTTAAAACTGAAAGTACTAGAACAGCGAATTAAAGAAAACGAAGGAGGGTAACAGACGTAACAACAGCAGAACAGACAAACTGGTCAATCTGACATTATGACGCCATCACTTTTATTGCCATTGACTTTTTGTTTGTTTTTTTAAATTTTGGTTTAGAAGGTAGAAAACATGAATTAATATGAACTCTTGCATCCAACTATCAAATGTACCAGATTCAGTTTCATTGGCAGACCCTGAGATGTTGACCAAGAAACAATGACATAATCATGTTTGGGAGTATAAACGCTGACAACACTATAAACAAATATTACAGCACAGCTACTATCCCAGTTTATGACAGCATATATATTCAACCATTTAGGTAATAAGCACCAGCCTGGTTTTAAATGACAGGTTCTCTGCTATGTTAATACACAACATTAAAATGATTTAAATAGTATTACATTCAAATTTGACACCATCATTTTTACTGGAAATGTGTATTGGTTCCAAATACTGACCGTTTCCTCATTATATAATATATATGTATAATCCTACAATCATCTGAGCCAAGTTCAAAGTGTCATTTTCATTTATTTGATCTCTGATTTCTTTTCCCCATAGATTTATCTAGAATTTATCTAGAAAAGATGTATTCTTTTTCATTCAAGAGCACTACCACAACCCTAATATTTATCTGATTTATTTATGATTATATTGTGTATATAGCTCACATATACACCTTGAAAAATAGAAAAACATGTCCACATTTAATGCCATTATAAAATCTGATACCAAAGTTTGGATTCTTCTTATTCCCTGATGATAAATGGTACAATTTAAATGACTTAGACTTCCTATTACAAATGCATTACTTTTGTCAACCCTTTATAGCTCACGAAGAGCCACATATAAATAGGACAGAAAATGGAGCAGAAAGACCCCACTTGTTATTTTTGCCATTAAAGTGAGGTGAGCACATTTATGGTGGATTTCTAAGCCAATCAAAGAATGTTTTGAGCCCGCCGGATACTGTTCTTGTCTGATGAAGTGGAACAGCGACCCCATAACGAGACTATGGTGCCATTAAGATGTTAATGAGCCAAACTGGTGTAGACACAAGACTGAATGATGAGACAAAAGGCTAAACAGCACACTATGCAAACCTTAATATTACACTGTGACTCTCACAGCTTTTATACGGAGAGAGAGACTAGGAAATCCTAAATAAAGGATTGCTTTATTACAATTTAATTCTCTCACTAACAAGCCAACTGGATTGCAATGCCTTGACCAAGACTCTGTGGCTTCCCATCAAAAGATCAGAAATGTTTTCACTAAGTACCACAGCATATTGAACTCAAGTTTCACATTATTGTTTAGAGTAGGTGGAGCCACTTGTTAGTTTCAGTGTAAATTCCAGCACACTAAACAGCTATACCCACACCATGAGCCTAAATAACACGGAAACTCGTTCTAATGCAGATATGAGATGAATTCTCATGAATTCTCGTGTATCATTTGGTTTCGTTTTGATGGTAACAACTAGCAACCCAAATAACATCACAAAATGTTTTAGAAATGAAATCATGCACAGCCAGATACATTATTTCAAATGCACAAAGCCTTAAGAGGAAACAGCCCAAGCTGGTTAAAATGTAACAAGGTGAAGAAAAACTGGAGTCCACTGTTGACCATTGACACTAATCAGAGGTTTCACACACACTGTCAACAGAACAACATAAACCCTTTGAGCTGAGGGTCACTAGGACTAAACGGCCAACAAAGCAGAGTCCTGGCAGTGAGGCGTTAAAAACCATAAATAAATGATACCGACGTGAAGGAAGCCGTCACAGCAGCAGCAAACATGCGCTCAAGTTGGCGTGATACCGGATTTGGGGCTGGGGGGTAAGGGCAGATGGCAGACGGGGGGGGGGCAGCACTTTGAAGTCCTGCAGCCACAGGTTTAAAAGCGGATCAAGCTATTGTGTTAGCCACGCGACGATAACCCAAAAGAAATGGACGCACGGAGGGAAATACACTGATTTTTGGCACCGGGGAAATGTCCTTTTTTTCATATAAAATAATCCCCCCGCTCGTTAACGGGAGCATTTAAAATCCCAGTTCAGCACATTTTTTTAAAGAGCATTCAGCTCAGGTACAAAACACAGCCACTGGGTAAAAGTGTGAACTAAACCACTGTCTCTTACTGGTCACTGAGATGAGATATGACCACAAACGACTGAAATGCTGTTCGTCAGAAAACAGACATGTTTTTCACAGTTACTTCAGTTTGATTACTTAACTGTTTCACTTTAAACCTGCTTTCGCAGTTCGTTTTTCTGCTTGTAACACAACTAAACTGACCTTGGGTCACAGCTAGCTCTGTTGGGAAGTGCTTTGTGTTTAACTGCTAAAGTTACAGCTTCGTCATCAAGTCGAACCACTGAAAAACACGACTTTTAAAAATCATGCGCCTTTCAACTCGTCGAAAAAACACGAGTTTCGGTGTCCACGTCAACGGCTAGCGTTGTTGTACACGTCTGACCGCTCCGAGCCCGGTTCACAGAAATATTCATTAGAGTCAAAGTAGCTCAGCTTCAGCTCAGTCGACAAACTTACCTGCGAAGAGGCTCAACAGTGAGACACACAACCGGGCCGCTGAAAGCTCCATTCCTGCTCAACTATTCCGCCGCTTGTTCAGTGAAACTTGGTGAAGAACTTGTGCTGAATTTGAAGTGAGACTCGGCAGCTCAGCCCCGACACAGCATCCAAACTCCACACCGCCTGCTCCTTGTCCTCCACTCTGTGCAGGTGCACAGCGAAGCGCGCCGCACTGCGTCACGTGACCGCCGCTTGGCCTATCCATCCCACGACCAGCGACGCCCCCTGCCGGTGCCCATGCTACGGTTCGCTCAACCTGCCCGTGTCTTCTTATCCGCTGGATCTTTGAAGAATGATTTACGGTACAACGGCACTACTCTGTGTGTGTCCCAGCCAGAGGCCCTCACGGACCTTTCCTTCAATGGTTCTCTAAAGATTCCGCTTCAGTCAATCAGGGAACTTTTCTTCACGGAAGTTTATTTTGTGAAACCACAAGACGATGTGCTGGAAGAGAACTGACATATAAAATATTGGATACAGAGTCCAACAATTGACAATCGTACAACATTACTTTAGTTAAAAATAAAAATAAAAATAAACGAAATAAATAAATCACAAGACTACTTAAGTAACAGTACAAGAAATTTAGCCTCAAGACATACTCAAGTAAGGATGATGGCAGTGAATTCTTGGTTGTATTGTTCAGCTGAAAATTATTTTAATTACTTATATTGAGCTGGGCAGTTTTATGTAGAATATAATCTTTAATAATCTGCAAAATAAGTAAGCAACTAAAGCTGTTAATAAATGATCGGGAAATGTAGTAGAGCAGAAGTACGATGACACATTTTGTACTGTAAAACATTTGAGTAACAGTTCTCAGCTACATTCCACAACTTGACTCCCTGCCATCCAGCTGGAATGACCGTGATTATATTTATATAGCATCAGGTAAACTGTTGCCTCAAGGTGCTTTATGTTGAAACCAACAATCAGATGATCATGATGAGCAAGCACTTGGTGAAAGTGGGGAGGAAAAACTCCCTTTGAACAGGGGCAGCCGTCCGCCGTGACCAATTTGGGATGAAAGGGAAGAGAAGAAGGAGAGGAGGCAAAAGACACACTATAAGAGACAACCAGACAAAACTTGAGCAAAAGCCTCACATGTGTGAGGAATACACAAACTGGGAAATATATTTGTGACCACAGTTAAAAAATAAGTTAAACACAGCAAACGTGTAGCAAATTGATTGAATAAGAAAAAGCAAATATGTTAATAAGATCCAAACTAATCTGAAATCAAAAGAAATACCACATGTCATGAACCACTGTCATTTCTTTACATTATATTGCGAAGGCACTGCAGCAGCTTTGAAACAAGTGCACAAATAAATAGAAAATACAGTATGTAAGCTAACAAGAGAGTTTCTGAAAAGCTTGAAAGTCAATGTTTGACAACCTTTATTTTTCAACACAGACTTAACTCTCCCAGACAAGCTTTCCTGTAACTTCTTTAAGTAGTGTTCAGAAATAGTTCTCCAGGCTTTGATCTCTACCGTGTTTTACAGATTTCTGTAGACTCACTGTTGTACTTCTCTCCTGAGCTTCAAACATATTAAACACAGTTTAAACTAAAATTTCAAGTGTGGATTAATCTCCCCATAACATCGTCGTCGCCACTGATTTTTAGTCCAGGTCTTGTGTGATTTTGCATATCTCACGTGGCTGGTAGTAATAGAGTTCCTAAAGATACAATTTTAAATTGTTTGTTAACCTTCCTCTGAAAATGGTCAGGCACAACGACTGGACTGAAAATAAGCGAAAAAATAGCCAATGTCCAAAGTAAACTTTGAAAGACCTCCAGGGAATCTGGAACAGTATTGCTCAAGATCACTTTAAAAAGAGACACAGTACTGTACAATTTCAATTAAAAATAATGTTGTGTATAACATGAAACAGTGGGGCAGTGGTTAGCACTGTCACCTCACAGGAAGCGGGTTCCTGCTTCCTGTTCTCCTTGTGCCTGCACTGGTTGTGTCTGGATGCTCCAGCTTCCTCACACAGTTCAAATCATGCACATTAGGTTAGCTTGTCGTTCTAATTTGGCCATGACTGTGAATGGTGATCTTTCTGTGTTAGGCCTGTGACAGACTGGGAACCTGTGCCAGATAGGACAGAGGTGCACACCGAAGTAGATCAGTGTGTGTTAAGAATTGCTGTTTGTTTACTGACCTCCTCCCCACCACAGCTTCAGATGTTTCCAGGTGGCAGAAATAAACAGCTGAAATACACGTAGGGTTTTTTGTTTTTATATTTAGAATTATTGCTAAATTATTCAGGTCTTCTTTGTCAGAAGTTATTAGGTATTTGTTCTGAAACACGGGATCGGTTTCTGTGGGCTTTACATTGAGTTTTACTAAGTTTTCAAAGACTCCTTCTTCTTCCCCTTAAGGTCTTCGGGTACTCTGTAATAATGATAACTGGTGCAGGAGGAGGGCTAAAAGGAGCCCTGTTGTATTGTGGCAGCCCTGGAGTCCTCCTACAGGTTGGGCTTCTGAGCTCTGATGTTCTACATATTCTTACAGAAAGCAGTTTTGATGTGAGGTTTTACAGCAGAGGAAGGTGACGTTACATCAGTGGGTCTCTCTGGAAAGGCTGTTGGCTTTGTAATTAATTTTCATTGTAAAAATGTATCACACTCTTGTGTTTTAAATGTACTAAATTAGAGAAAAAATTAATAAATGTGTTAATCGATATTTGCACATCAAACATGAAGAACCAATATTCTGTCCAACCATCAGCACTTACAGCTGCAAGTCTTTTGGAGTGAGTCTCTCCCAGCTTTGCACATCGATCAGTGATGTGTTACTTTGTGTTGGTCATTGTCATGGTCCCTGGATCGTGGTTTTGAGTTTTTGGGTTTGGTTCATTAGTTGTCTTTGCTGCCGTTGATATTCACTTACTCTTCTTACTATTTGTAGTGTTGTTGCTTTAGTTTAGTTCATTGTATTTAGAAGTCCCGTATGATGAGTCTTCAGTTCTTGATAGTGATGGCTCTGAAGGTTATTTAGGTCCTTTGTTTTTCTGTTCCCTCTCCAATCCAATTTTATTCATAAAGCACTTTAAAATCCCCAGCACAGGACCAAAGTGCTGTACAGAAAATAAGTTAAAAGCAATAGAATAACACAAAACAGCAAAAATAAATAAATAAAACACAAAATACATAAAAATTAAAACAGCCCTATATTAAAAAACCCCCCAAAAACAACCCAAAACAAGATAAAACAGCATAGAATCAACTAAAATAAAAACCCTCTGCCTCTGTTCTGTCATTGTCACGTCATCCATGTAGTTTTGTCTCCTCGCTCTGTTCCTTTATCTTTTTTGCACTGAACTATCAGCATTAAAAGCTTATTTTCAGTTTCACATCTGTCCTGACATTGAATCTTCTAAAATTAAATAAGTGCACAGCAGAATATGACAATTATTAATTATATATAGAAATTGACTGTAGAGCTAATGGCAGGTTATCAGCCAGAGTGCCTGCAGTTTTAAGTAACTTCATCATTAGGAAACTATAAACATAACTAACATGCAATGACTTGTGGAAACATCTTTTTCTTTTCAGGCCAGAGGAACTATCCCTGTGTGTGACCGTCACCCTGGCTGTGCCAGTAAAAACAATTAAACCTGTACCACAAAGGTGTGTTTACCAAAATATTTACCCTGATATGATTACTATTACATCACATCCTCTGAAAAATGTTTATCTAGTTTACACATTTGCCTATTAAGTAAAAGATCACAGGTTTGATCCCCTGCAGAGACAAATATCTTGATTTTTTTGCAGGCAGAATGGCAGCCTGTGTGAAAAATCCACCAAATCAAGCAAGGAGAGGGCCCACTGTGGAATCCCCTTGCAAATAAGAGAGCAGCTGTCAAACTGTGCTGTGCAATGTTTCAGTCTGCCGCTGGTGTAGGAGCCCCATCCAGCAGGTTAGCTGATGCTCAAAAGATTTCGTCACATCCCCCACATCTGTGACCATTTTAATATGTATGTCTCAGGTCTGTTATTGAATGTGACTGAAGAGTCACGCAACATTTAGTTGAGATCAGTTAGGAACTGAGCAACAGCTCTTTGCCCGAAAAGCCAGAATTTCTGTCCTGATATTGGACCTCATACACACAACACCAGGGCGAGACACTGTGTGTGCGGGTTTGAGTATTTTCTAGTTGACACCAAAACATACAGAGGGAACAATAATAATAATTTTTTAAAAAATCAATAGAGTTAAAAGAAAGTGTGATATTTGCACTGATTGGTAGCAAGTTGATAGGTGGCAACACAAAGACAAACAGAAGGTAACACAGTATAGGGGAGAAAATCAAAGTGTGTGTTGTGATGCTAGAAGTATTTAATAAAACTCCATAAATTTAAGCCTTTACTTCTGACACAACTCTTCACTATGAATAAATAAAACACTTTATCACAAAGGACAGTCAGTGGCAAACATAAACATTTCCCTTAGTAAAAATACAGTACTTCAAGACTATACGTGTAGTATTCCAATATCAATATCTAATTTAATACAAGTGATTTCCTCCAACTATAACAAATAGTCTAAAGTGCAAAACAGACTTTGTCAAAAAAACATTTATAAAAAGTTCATGTTTAAAAAGAAACAACAACAAATGGTCAGTCATATTAAAGTTGCCTTCAGGTTTAATGTCCAGTGTGAACAATAAGCACCATGATTCCTAACTGTAACAATGTGCCAGATTTTTGTGTGTTTCCCAATATCCAGGCCCTCTCCTGTACACAGGAGGGACCCACAGGTTGTTCCTCAAACTGTGTGGGGCTCTATTCCGAGGCCTGTAGCTGTAGTGGGGCTGTGGAGGGATATGACCTTTTCCTGGTACCATCTTTTTGGGATGCCATATAGGAGCACATGGATTCATTTTCTTAAACGAATAAAAAGAGGAAAAATAAATAAGTTACATATATATAAGCTGCCAATTATAGTGGACAAACCAAAAAACAGTCATAATACTGTAGCTAGATCAAGCTTGACCAAGTCAAGTAGGTACTAGTGTAAGAGGACTATTAGTTGACCAAGTTTTCATTGTTGAAATGGTTATCATTTATCATTATCACCTGGCTCCTTCACTCAGTTGATCAAGTATAATTTTGATCATTTATGGGCTGAAGCTGAACCCAAGAAGCATAGGTGCAAATTTGGCATGCAAACATACACCATCATTCACCAACTTCATGCATGAAATATTCTTTAAAACAATTCATCCAGGCCTTGGCTAACCATTTAGCCAGAGTGCTTACTGCAGTGTCTCCTGTTCAGAATCATTAGCCTGTGTTATCAGGAGTCTTGCTTTGTGTGTGCACTCAAATATTCATTGACAGCAGCAAAATGTTTCCTCTCATAAAAGACAGAATATATGTGAATGTAGGCAGCCCTCATTTCATGACAGAATACCTGGGAAGCAGAGCATCTGCTGGGGATAGTGAGGGGAGAAGTGCGGGCACTCTCCTCATCTGAAGAGGAACCAGAGTGGTAGTCTGATGTCACCCTCTCCAGTGCACTGGTCACCTTCTTTGAAACATCTTTGCCATCCTCATCGTCACTTGAGAAAGTGGCAACCGAGAAGCAAGGATTTTGCTCACCATACCTAATAATTAGGAGAGACATCAATAATTATTACCTTTAATTAAACACTTAGTAGGAAATTTGTTTAAGAACGGTTTTCTTTAGAAGAGTTTAGGGAAAGCATATTACAAAACAAGAAGCGCCGTCTTTGTTCATAAGCATCTAATAACGATAAATGCAGGTAAAAGATTTTTTTTTAAATTAAACAAAGCCACCAGTTTATATCCAAGTTTCAACAAAATGTTTAACTGCTGTTTCATAAAGATAGTGTTTTCTTGTTGCCAGTAGTCTCGTTTGAAATCACAGGAAAGCCTTGGGGTTAATGAAACTGTATTTACAGCCTCTTTCACCACTGCGCATGAAGCATGTGAGGAAGATTAACGTGAATGGGTCATCTCACGTTAAAAACCAGTTTGCCTTAATTATTGAGTGATACCAGGTTTAGATTAATGAGAAAGCAATCAACCGAAGCACATTTAAGCGTACAAGATTTACAAACTCTTAATCTCACCTGCAACAAACCTCCCCAGGGTCCGCCCACAATGTGAGTTCACGAGGAAGTCCCAGGTCACTGTACTGGATACCACTCTCACGACAGGCCCGAAGGAGCTCTGGATCCTGCTTGTGAAATCTGTTCACTCGGATGCACCTTCAAAGCACACACACAACATAAACTGCCTTCAGCTTAAACGTGCCACCAGAACAATCCGAGTTTTACTCATTTGCATCCGAGAGCAGCCCCACCTGTATGCTTGTCCCTTGCTGGGGTTTTCAGGATACCAGTGCCCCTTAAACTTCTCCTGCAGTGCCACAGCCAGCCTCTCAACAAACAGCTCGACCATCTCCGCTTCCAACTTCTCCCCCTTTTTCACAAGCCTCTTCAGAAAGAACACCACAGCTGCAATCTCTCTCCTCATATTTTACAAGTGTTTCATCACGTATGGACAGCTTCTGTAATGAAAGGCATGTGACAGATCATGTAAAACAAAATAGATATACAGGTGTAGATCCTACCTACAAAATGTTTTCTGATGCCCAAATTGGAAAAAACTAATTCCACTTTACAGTCTATCACTGCACTATTTTAGGTGGTTTGACCGTTTTAACTATTCTGTATATCCAATGCCAAAACTCCCTCGGTATCAACAATACGCCTGTGTTCACGTGGCAACACCTGCTGTTGTAGGAAACATCTTTAGTTTAAAATGTGGACATCCTTTTGTTTATGCCCTGCTGCCTTCGGTTAACGGTTCGAACCAGAGAAAGGCGGGCTGAGACGCACAGGTTCCATTTAGCCACGCACTTGCCTCGTTCCATAACACGAGCTACTGCTCTAAATGCGCTATTTACGGAAACGGAACACGATAAGGCCCAAGTAGCGTTTAAGTTAACTTCAGCTGAGGTTTAAGTTATCGTTATGATAACTATATCCCCACTGGTAATTACAGCCTGTTAATAAAAGCGTAAGGATATTATTCCTTCAAGACGTTGTGGACCTGTTAGCATTAGCAACACTGCTAACGTGGTCATGCTGCTAACAACAGCATTATAAATTTGGCGATGAAATCTACAAACTCAAAAAATATATTTGTATCCTACAAAAAATATATTTGTATCCTAACCTATTAATATACGCTTATATTAATAGGTTCGAATATAGACTAAATATGTAAAACATTTCACTAACCTCTCCTTGTGGTCTACACCGACTACCCGACTAAAACGGATGCTTAACAGGAGGAAGCAACAGAAGAACCCGTCAGTTTTTGTTATTAACTCCGCCCTTTACAACCCAATCCCCGCCCACGGATAATTTTTATTGGTTCCATCCAACTCAATATAGCGCGTTCATTGGTCGAGTGTATGCCCGTCTTACATAATGAGTCATTCACGTGATTGTTATGACTCATGGTGAGGTATGTGTTTGTTGCTTATTATTACTGTGGTTACATCCTCTGATGTAATTTCATCTTAACACTGAAGAAAGAGAAAGTAGTTCTTCGTGTGGATCAGAAGCAAAAGATTAATTTATAGTTTAACTGCGGGTTGCCATGGGAAGCTATTAAAGTTAGTAAAAGCTGCAGTTTATGATACACCAACTATGTATGATACAACGTGTGATAATGAGTAACAATAACAATTTGATAGTTTTTATTTTTAAAGACTTTAAAAGTTTAAAGTTCTGGGGTTTGTTTGTTTTTAAATTTACTTTTTAACACAACGCTGAGTCAGGGATTGTCGCATCCATAACCCTTTTTAGCGGCATTGCTTGACGTAATACGCCCATTCGCCCACTTGAGTGCGCTAGACCTCTACAGAACCCCAGACTGGAACCAGCACTTTGTCTCACGTTGTCTATGCATTCATCAGCTTCAAATCCAAAGGTGCTTTTGGTGGCATGGCTGTTTATGAAAATTAGATTCCCAGAATGTTATAAAATAACACAAAATAAAATAAATGAACATTTCACTTCAATATTCTCAAACTGTACATTGCATGCAGACGTGTGCACGCCCATGTTATTAACTGTCCTCCAGCATGTTCATATATACAGGACAGCCACATTTGCCCTGACTGCTTCACACAGGAGTATTTATAATTTTTGCTCAGCTCACTAAAATTTGAAATAAGACAACTGAATTGGTTATGTAAAATAAAATAAAATGTTGCACAGTAAGAAGTTATTCTTGTGGGTTTTGTGATGCATTGTGTTTTAAAAATGGCATAAAGATTTCTGCTATTAGTATGACTTATTAACATCTGATCTGTATTTGTAATTTAATTTAGTTGCTTATCCTGGTAACAAATAAAAATAGTCTTGATGATTGAAAAAGCTGCTGTCTGGATCAATATCACCTAGAACAGGGCTGCCCAATCCCAGTCCTTGAGAGCTACTATCCTGCAGCTTTTAGATGCATCCCTACTCCAACACAGCTGAATCAAATGGTTTGATCTCTTCAGCATGCCATCATGTTTGGCAAAGGCCTGATAACAAGCCATTCATTTGATTCAGGTGTGTGGGAACAAGGATGCATCTAAAAGCTGCAGGACGGTAGCTCTCGAGGACCGGGATTGGGCACCCCTGACCTAGAATGTCTTGTGGTCACTGTTCAGTGGGAACAATGGTTTCCAGTTCTCTCAATGCATTTATATCCTATATTCCTGTATACAAGATGCATTTTCAATATAGATATTTCCAATGTGACAAGTTATTGTTAAACCATGTATTAAATATACTCAGGAAGCAGCTGCACAACCATATGACTGAGCGAAGGGACTACACAAGTGTTACTTCTTCCCACGACTTTTTGAGCACCTGTTGTACTACGGGACACTATTTTCCTTCCTGTATAAATCTGTATGCATATGCTCAAAATAAACGATCTAGTGAAATAAATGAAAAAAGAAGTTAGCATTCCTTATTTGACTGAATCATTTACATTTTAAGTAACGGACTGGTCATGCAACACAGAGCACCTGTATAAAAAAGCCCAAAGCCGACTGTACTTCCTCAGGAGGCTGAGGTCTTTTAACATCTGCAGGAAGCTCCTGAGGATGTTTTACCAGTCGGTGGTTGCTGGAGTACTTTTCTATGCTGTGGTGTGCTGGGGGAGCAGCACAGCAAAGAGGGACTCATCCAGGCTGGAGAAACTGATCAGGAAGGCTAGCTCTGTGGTCGGCATGAAGCTGGACACTCTGGTGACAGTGGCAGAGAAAAGGACATTAAAGAAACTGATGGACATTATGAACAATGCTGGGCATCCTCTGCACACGGCCATTAACAACCAGAAGAGTCTGTTCAGTGACAGGTTGCTTCTCCCCAAGACAAGAACTAACAGACTTAAAAACTCCTTTGTCCCACACGCCATCAGACTGTTTAACTCCTCTCTGGAGGGGAGAGGGAGGGGAAACAGGAGGACAAAGGAGGGGGGAACAACTAAGCTGTAGTGCCTCTTCACCTCACTGTGCAATACCTTGTGCAATACTTTTTGTAAATAGTCAACAGTGCAATAGACTCAATACTTGAAATGTGCAATTCACTTGTATTTTTATTTTTATTCCTATTTATTCCCTTTGTATATTTTATTTATATTTGTCTCTGTATTTATATATATATATATATATATATATATATATATATATATATATATATATATATATATATATATATATATATATATATGTGTGTGTGTGTGTGTGTGTGTGTGTGTGTGTGTGTGTGTGTATATATAACAATTCTGTAACTTCGGTCGTTGCTGTGCTTTTTGGAAGTCGAATTTCCCAGAGGAACCCACCCGAGGGATTAATAAAGTTCTATCTTATCTTATCTTATCTTAACGGAGGAAATCCATCTTCATCTCTCACCCAATGCCATTAAGAGCTTATGTGTATATATTAGTCTCTAGCCATCATTAACCCAGCCGTAACTTTTCTTTGTCCATGCTGCAGTGGCTACAATGAAGAAAACAATACCATGTTCTAGCATGTAATAAAAATAGTTTTTATTTTATTTTGCAAAAACAAAATATACAAATGGTCACTTAAGCACAAACCACTTAATCTGTGTAAGATCCATAAAATGCACACAATAAATAAAAGAGAAAAATCACAAAAATACCACAAATGCAGAGATTTTCAAAATCAGAGAACAAATCAACAGTCCAGTCTAAATAAAGAGAGTGGAAGTATTTCAGGTATGGTAACAGTAGAAGATCATAAAACCACCAAAAAAAAGAACAAGAGATCAAAATCAGGCAGCTAGAGTTTCCTGCTGAGCAGGGGCACGAGCCCAGGCATGTTTCTGTAGCACGCAAAAACACAGCATTCACAAGCAAAACACACATAACAAAAACCCCAAAAACCAAAGACTTAAGGACTGAGCTTTAGGACCAGGAATCTAAATATTCACTCTCTCAAGCACTGAACACAGGTATCCAACTAAAACCAAGACTACAATTTAAAATGGAGATAAAGTCTTTTAAACCCCAAAATGGGCTAAACACATTTAATCTCTTACAAAGAGAACGCACAACACTTACAATGCTGAGTTTTTCTAAACATCACTCTAACCTTGTCCTTTCCCAGCTTATTATATTTTGAGTAGCTCTGTGAGCCCTGAAACACCTATAATCAATATATATTTCATATTTATAAGGCTTCTCATTTATTTGTCTCCTTCTTTGCATAGGGTCCTGAAGAACATACTAAATCAAAAACTGTCTCTACATCTCTCGTTGACTTGTTTAGGGACCTGCAGAGACACAGGGTACAGCAGACTATCCCATATGTGTTGCTATGACATCAACTTAGCTCTTTAACACATGAGAGGGCAAGCCAACGTAACAGTGAAGATAAATAAGAACACATACGCTGAATACACACAGGAACGAATTGTTTCAAAAGCTGTTCAAAAATCAAACGTTTGTAATTCACACACAAAACAGAACAAATAGAAACTTTGGTTTGGCAGCCTGTTCACTTCCATTCAGTGCATAGCCTCTCATACACAATGGTTAAAAAACAAAAAACACAGCTTTGTATTATACAGTGAGCAAATCCTGTCAGCAAGAATAGTTCCAATAAACCCAGAAGCTGAATTAAATCAAAAGTTTTCACTTTTAGGATTTCAGATACTCTGATTTGTCTTTTACAAACTGATGCTCTTGGTGTCATCGTGCACATTTCCAGATGAGAAATGACCCGTAGTCATTTTTCATAATGTCTTATTTGGAATAAGTGTGGCAAGCAGACACATATAAGTACTTGCCACTGCTTGTAGTGACACGTATAACTATTTGAAACTTTGCCAGTTACGGTCGTAGTCTGTAGTCAACTTTACAATAGACATTTCAACCCATAATACTGTCAGTAGATGCTAACTTGTTGGGGCTTTCCATGACATTAATAATCAAACTGCTGGCAGTGGCTTATAGTATGATTGGGACGGTCACTGTTCATTTGAAATCATCCAAAAAAACAAACAAACAAAAAACAGAATCAAACTCTCAGAATCCAAAACAAAAGAAAGGAAAATCCACTGTAAAACTGAAATGTGTCAGAAAACTAAAACAAAAGTACGATGATAACAAATGTGTTTGGAACATTTTAAAACTGTTTTTCAGTCTTTGAAAATAATAACATATTTGAAATTAAAAACGTGATCTTGTCCATTAAAAACAGCCTCATCCAGTCCCAGGAACCTCTGTGCTGCTTTTTACCTGCTGCTAACATCTCATGTGAACTCGGTTCGGCTGGAATTCAGAGCAGAAAATCACCTTTAAACCTCGCATCATCACTCCAACCATGAAAACAAACACCATGTCAGTCCAGCCCTTAATGTTGCTCTAGTGTCCTCCAGGTTACACGTTCTGCATTCTGCAGTCTGAAGTGGTCGTCTGTTTCCTCCCAGCAGCCAATCAAAAGCCACCTCCCAGCACCTCACTCCACAGTGCTGCTGCTGCTGGCCTTGACCCCGGCCCTGCTAATGTGCAGCCAGGGCAGCTTGGCGCAATTTTTAAAGAGCTGTTCGATGGCAATGTGACGCACGTGCAGCTCAGATGCCAGCGAGTCTTTCTCCTGCACGGCAACTGTCAACTCCTCAAAGACCTCTGTGAAGAGAGAGAGGAGGGGTGGATAGAGGGGATCAGCATTTTTATTCACAAGGCGCGCACACACACACACACACACACACACACACACACACACACACACACACACACACACACACACACACACACACACACACACACACACACACACACTGCAGATCATTAAGTCGCGGGCGGGCTTATGTAGTCTTTCAAATTATTAAACATGAGCAATTAACATCCCCATCTGCTGTGGGTACATTTGTGGAAGTGACTGCTCTTAAAGGGTGAACAAAAATGTGCAGGACACGCTCCCACTAGGACGTTGGGAGGACAATATCTCACATTAGCTCAGGTAATTTGCCTCTTGGCAGCAAGAAGAATGATAATTTTACTCATCCAAAAGAATCAAGAAAAAAAATAACATGACAGTTTAATAATGATTAAGCTGCTCATTTAAGCAGCTGTGTGATAGGTCACTCAGAGGTCACATGGTGCGCTGGACCTCTTGAGATAAGAAAGCTGAGATAAGCAGCAAACAATGGCTCTAACAGAGCCGGCAGTGGATTCAAGGAGATGATGTGTTGACCAGAAGCCTTTTAGTCTATTTCAGGCACTAATTTATTGAGTATTATGTTCTGAATCGGGGAGCTAAAAGTCAGACTGGGAATTAAAAAGACCCTTTCACTAGAGCAGCTTTTTTCCTGAGGGCACCAAAAATCTCATGTGGGGATTTATCAGAGAGGAGGATTTCACACTGAAGCAAAGGTTTTTAAAAATGCTTAAAATATAGATGACTATGACTGCTGAGCCTTCTGTGAAAGGAGCTGTTCAATCAGGATATCAGTAAAAACCACTTACTCTGAATCTGCAGGAGTAGCTGGGCATTTAGCTGATGGAGCTCATCCACACTCATTTCAGTCACTAAAAGAAAAGAGATCACTTTTAATGGTGTGTGAGCACAGTGGATGTCATTTAGAATAAGAATAGACTTTAAACATGCTGCAACACTTGTGCTACTTGTCGATGTCAGAAATTGTAAATAATACGCACTAAAACTTCATTTGCTCTGTTTAAATAACTGCAAAGGTCTGTGCCATCTCAAGTGTCAGAGGGTGATGCTGTTCTCCTGTGGAAATATCCACAGTTTAAACAGTCTACCTGTGAACTGCCTGTCATCTTTCACTTATAAGCAGAGAATTTGAAAACTGCTGGCCTCTAACAGGCTGAGTCACATCCTGCAGGATCTGTAGTTATAAACAGCTTTACTGGAGATGAGACGTGAAGCAGCCAAGGACACAGCCTATCTCGAGGTTAGAGGAAAATTAACCTCTCTCTGGAGAGATCACAGCTAAGAGGAAGATGAAGGACAGTAAAAACGTTCTGCTGTTGTAC
This sequence comes from Aulonocara sp. 'chitande type north' Nkhata Bay, assembly GCF_057382095.1. Classification (NCBI taxonomy): domain Eukaryota; kingdom Metazoa; phylum Chordata; class Actinopteri; order Cichliformes; family Cichlidae; genus Aulonocara; species Aulonocara sp. 'chitande type north' Nkhata Bay. The sequence goes on from NC_141353.1 coordinate 2,286,351, forward strand.
ACGCTGAGGTTTTTGAAGATAAAACTGAATAATGTGAGAGGCGAGAGCAGCTTTCCTTGTCTGCTGACAGATGTATTTTTCTTTTTTAAAAGAAGAAGAAGAAGAAAAGCATAAACGTTCCACTGCTTCAACTCCAATTTGATAAAACCAAAGTCTGCTAAAGTTTGTTTGTGAAAAGAAGAAATGTGCTTACACTCTTCTCTGCTGTGACCCTGGTGCGCGCGCTGCTGTCCTCCTGATGGCTTCCGGCTGTGAAGACCTCTCCTGCTGTCGTTGGACCAAACGTCAGAATGCGACTCCTGCAGCAGTCCTAGCTCCTCGGCTGTGTGGCGCTCCAGCATACCCATCGTGTAGTCAGCCGGCCCTGTTGATTTGCCCGTGTCCCAGCAGGGCGTGTAGCGGGGCACCTGGGCGTCTGACTGGGGGAGCAGCTTGCGGTCATTTTGCTGGCCGTAACACAGAAGCTTAGCCCCCCGTCTGTTCGGGCCACTGGAGGAGACAGAGTCTTTGTTCTGGGCGTACTGAATGATGCGGTTCAGTTTCTGGCTGAGGGCCAGCTTCATGCCCTCGTAGGCACTCCGGGAGACCTTGGATCGTGACAGCTTCTGGTTGGCGATGAGATGACATTTCTCAAAGCAGTCTCTGTGGCCTCGCAGGGACTTGGAGTGCAACAAGGTAGCAGAGGAGACACCTGCATTCACACGGACAAAGCAGGGAGTCAATAAGACGACGACAAACGCAATGACACAGTGCAAAACGACAGTCAGCTAAAGCTTCTATTGTAAGAAGAGCCGTTATTGAGTGAGCTCAGGTGAAGTGGAGACAAACCTGTTTTCCTAGCATGTGAAACAGCAGTGCTTGTTCTTGTAACCACCATAAAAACCTTTAGTGGGAAAAAGCTGCCCTTAAATAAACTTACAGTAGAGCTACAGAAAAAAGAAAAAAAGAAACATGAACTGTTAACTAGTCTGATATAATGTGTTGCAGCAGCCGTCCCACTTTCTATTGCTGTGAGCCAACCACCCCATGCATGTGTACTGAATCGTGTTTATTTCAAGGCTTCAGTCACATTATTTTGCAGATTTAGACTATTATAGATATAAAATAATTATAAAGATAAAGAGACTTTTTCCCCCTGAAGGCCAGTAAAACGCCACTGATCTGGGGCTGCTAGGCTGGACGCTAAATTATTAACATTAATAAGTTGCAGAGTGTCCGTTGTCTGCAGCAGGAAACGCTGCAGTGAAAACCTCAGTTCTGAGAATGTTAGCATGCCAGCTTTTCTTCATTGCAGCCACCGCATACTGCTTCAAAAGCTTACAGACACACAGACACACACACCAAATCTACCACATGCAGTAGAAACAATACTGTCAGAAAGCTCTTTCTGCCTCCTGCTAATGCAAGAAGACAGAGTAACTGCTATTTTAGCTTATGCCTTAAATCATGTTGCATGTATACCATATTCTGTTGGATTAATAACCTACTGAACTTGCCACAGCAAATAAAAGTAAGAAGTAAACTAGTATGAAAGCAAGCTAAAACTGACAGACTGACCTGCCACAATCTCTCAGTAAAAGCTGCTCAGTGCTCAGTGGATTAGCCAGTAGAGCTCGAGATGGGAGGGATAATAGCTTAACTCAGTCTCAATGCAAATATAAAGCATTTTTTTAAAGCCGGAGGATTCATGAGAGGAAATTGGTCTCTCTGTCCATATGAAGCAGCACTTCATTTACATTAATTCATGAGACTTACCTGTGCCTGCTTCTGTCAAACAATATTTTTATGACTTCACTACCCAGCAGTGACTACATTTTAGCTTCTTTAACCCATTTTAGCTTGAAAAACTGCACAATACAGCACTTGTTGAAAAAGAGACTAAAAAGATGCATTCCCTGGTGTAAAATAATTAATTCTGCATTCCTTGTGGTTACCTTTACACATAAAATGTAATGTTTCATGGATCCAAAAATTAAAAGAGGGTCACACTGTGCTCAGTTTTGCATGTAACAGGAAATTACTCCAAATAAGTAGAACACAACTGTAATAACCTCTGAGTGTGGCTTTATAAACAATGGGAGGCTGACGGTGAAAGAGAAAGCGTTAACACAGTGTGTGTGTGTGTGTGTGTGTGTGTGTGTGTGTGTGTGTGTGTGTGTGTGTGTTTGTGTGTGTTTTAGAGAGATGGAGAGGTGACCTTCTTCTTACAGCCTCTATTTCTCAGTAGACAGGCATATGTGCTGGAGTCTGAGGTGAGGAGATTAGTCACTGTTGTTCATCTCGATTTAGAAGCTCACACAGAGACATTTACCTCACAAGCGCCTCTCTGCACTTTACCAGCAGCCAGGTCACTGTTTTCACTACACGACACGACCACAGCAGACACACTCACTCATAAGCCTCATGTTTGGCGTTTGTAGTGCAGGGCTGCTCTAAAGTTACACACACACACACACACACACACACACACACACACACACACACACACACACACACACACACACACACACACACACACACACACAGATGCTGGTTCAACAAATTCCACTTAGTCTAAGTAAGAAGAGAACCCATACTGATGTTAATGACTGAAATGGAGAGAAAATATTAATGAAGTCAACACAGAGAGTTGAGTTATTTGTCATTGTAAAAACTGGCTTTGAGAACAACAACAACAACAACAACAACAACAACAACAACTAGCAAAACTAACATGAGAAAAGGAAACTTTATGTATAAAAGCAGAGACAGTAAGCAAAGTTGTGCAAAGACAGACATAAAGCATGCTGGCTGAAAATTTACCAAGAGAATTTTGGTTTTAGTGGTTTGAGGCTGCATGTTGTATGAATTGTAAAAGTCAGTTTTCTGCCTAGAGTTATATAAAATAGAAGCAGCTCACATGAAAAGGAAGACAAAAATATTTTTCTGCACAAATTTGTTTGTAGGCAGTGCTTTTGGTATCTTTTGAAAGCTTCTGTTTTGTAACCTTGTGGAATCACATCAAATAGTTCATCCCTAATTTGGGACAGACTGCATTAATAGACCTTAAATGCCTTAGCACATAGGAAGGTTTTAGACCATTACACAACTGTGTGGCACAAATCTATTCTTAGCTTCAGCGTAGTTCGGTTTTGACACCGAGTGCCTAAAAAGTCAGATGTTTGCAATGGATTAGTCTTATGAGGGAACCAAATATTATCAGAGTTTTGAGTCGTGCGAGTGCGTGAATAATTGTCTAACAAATAGTCAATGACTCTTCAGACACAGAACTTTGTGCCAGTCACACAGCCATGGATTTATCTGATCAGTCTTAGCCTTTGGATGTCCACAAAAACAGTGACTACCACTTGCCAGCAGAAAAATCATTGGCACACAACCAGGGCCGTGCACCACCAGCAAAAGACCTCACACCAGCTAAGCAGCTTAGCGCTACTGTCTTTCATGGCTGCACACACAGCCACAGGCACACACAGACTATTCACTGGAGGTGATTCAACATTGTTAGGCTGTGACATCCAGAGACATTAGTCACACTGATGACCAATGGACTTGTTTTGGTCTGCTCGTCTGGGAAGGGGTGAAGTTAAACTGTCGTAGACAAAAGCACAAACGCAAGCTGAAGTTTAATGAACAAATCCAGGCCTGTAATCAGTAATCCCTGCCTACAAATAATTATACAAAAGTAGAATCAGGCAATTCAGACCCACACCCGAATCAGAACTCAGGTAGCTTGTTTCATTAAAATCAAATAATCAGACTTCAGGCAGGTGGGAAAGAGTTTCCTTTAAGACAAGGATTACGTTTCAGTAGAACTCAAACACTTTACAACTAAATCACAAGGTTTTAGTCACAAGGAAAACAAGCATTCAGAAAAGTTGGGGAACAAGACAAAACCACAGAGATATTACTTCCTCTGTTTGACAGGCCAGCTTCTTTTAGCGGCAAACGTTTTGGCCAAACTGAACTCTGACCTGCACTTACAGATTTGTTCTTGTGGTTTCCATCAGGGAAAGAAAACTCAATGATATATGTTTGCAGAACATTATACGGATAGTATGTGATATATTAGTAATGTCTGTTTCATCAAACTTCTGAGCCGCCTGCCCACTCAATCCTTGACACACTTTAATAACGTGTTGGGAGTTGGCATGGAGACAGCGGCACACAGGTCACTGATGGTGAGGTGTCAATAAGAGCTGCATGCCACTGCTTAGGAGAACGTGTTGTCAGCAGCTGCACACGGCAACAACAACGAACTCAATGACTCGTGAACTCAGACTACATGTTAACCACTACAGATGTCCTGCAGTGCTTCCTACAGACTAGCTGCCATCACAGGTGCAGGAAACCCCATCTAACCGAAACAACAGCAACTGTTTCAGCCTGGAAGACACAGATACGATTACAGAAACCTACAAGCACTCATGCGCACAACTCTATTTCCACAAGTATGGCGGCCATTAAAAAAACCCAAAAAAAACCAACAACAAACAAACTTAGAATTTGATCAGAAAAACAAAACAGTAAGGAAGTTGCACATGATCCAAACATGTTTAAAAGACTTATTTATTTTGTGTGTTTTGTTGCCAACGTTGAAAAACAGACTACAGCACAATGTGACCTTGTTCATTACCGTTATTATTATTATTATTATTATTATTATTAATATAAATCAACTAAATATAGATCAGGAATGCTTCTGTTCAAGGCGTGTCTCTTTTACCCTGAGGCTTACAGTCACACTGTGCACACAGTACAGTGAGTGGCAGGGAGAGCAACATTTCTTATGCCTAAACTATGTTTATGCAGACACTGTTGTGAACTAACAATCATACATTCAAACACAAACTCCACGTTTAACAAGTACTCGGATTCCAGAAAATAAAGAACAAACTGTTCATGGAAAAGGATATTGATGCATGACAAATGCTGATTAATTTGTTTAACAACATAAGCATAATGGCTAACATATTTTTAGGCGAGAATGTAGCTGTGTAAACCTCAAATATCTGCTCAGTTTATCAAGACGCCACATATTTTCAAAAGCGCTCCGACATTTTCGGAGACGTCTGTTACCCACTAGCTCGATAGCTAGCCAGGGTTTAACGCTCACTAGAGCCGTGAGAACACCGGACTCCCGGCAAATCGGTTTCAAACCCACCGCCGTCTTTCGCTACTCAGGTTAAACATGATATATGAGTCACTTAGATAACTTAAAAATGTTATTGTTTGGCTTTTTTAGTATTTTATTTGTTCCTGAGTAAATCGGTTTGGCTGAGATTAAAGTTATAGTTTTTGCACAGCTGAATAAACGTCAAGCAGACAGCTGATTATCAGAAGTGTGAGATGCTCGAGAATTTACTCCGGTGTCCTGTTATATTTTAGATAGCAAGGAGTTTATTAAACTTCACCGAAACAATCTGCAAATTTCATTAAAATTTAATAAACTATCATCTTGTCTTTATTTTTAGTTAGCACATACCTTAAACACTTAAAGCTGTAAGCTAATGATAGTTATATAAGAGCAGATGCTGCTGGTGCAATAAGCTGTACGTTTTACGTCCAATGGATGATGATCTGATTAGTCGACTAATCGCAAAAATAATCGGTGACTAGTCGACTATCAAAATAATGGTTTGTGGCAGCCCTAATAATGGCCCATGTACACTATTTTCTATCATTTTTAAAGCACTGTCTGTTAACTGTGGCTGAAACGAGGATTATACCTTACATGCACACCACACAAGGTGGAGAAAGATCAGAGTTACTTATTCATACTACAGAAATGTGCTGGTTTAAACACCATGAGGCAATTTATGTCAGGCTAAAGGAGACTTAAGGCCACCTAATCCCTGCGTACAGACAGAGGCTGAAGCTCTCCAAACCTGTCGTGAGGACCAAAAAACTGTGGAGCAACGAGGCTGTGGAGGAGCTTCGCACGTGTTTGGAGTCTACAGACTGGGACACAATGAAGGCTGCTTCTAACAGCTTGGACGAGTTTACGGACACTGTCACCTCCTATATCCACTTCTGTGAGGACAGCATCGTGCCATCACGCACCAGGGTGAGTTATAACAATGACAAACCCTGGTTTACTCCTAAACTCAAAAAGCTGTGGCTGGAAAAGAGAAAGGCGTTCAGAAGCGGAGACAGGGACTGCTACAGAGAGGCCAAGTACAGGTTCACTAAAGAAGTGGACATTGCTAAACATCAGCACTCTGAGAAGATGCAGCAGCAGATCTCAGAGAATGACTCGGCCTCTGTGTGGAAAGGTTTTAGGAATATCACAAACTACAAGCCTAAAACCCCCCCCACTCCACTGATGACTTGCTCTTGGCCAACACCCTTAACGACTTCTACTGCCGTTTAGACGAGCCATCAGGCAGCCTTCACACCTCCAACGGCCCCAACAATAGAGACACTTTGGACACTAATTCCCCCACCTCTCCCCCCTCCATAGAGCCATCACCACCTTCAAACACTTCACCTACAACACCCCCCTCCTCACCCCACACAAAAGAGGATTTCACACCACCTCCTCCCACCACAACTCTTCATATTCATGAAGCAGATGTGAGGAAGCAGTTTAAGAGTCTGAATGCTCGGAAAGCTCCCGGCCCAGACGGCGTGTCTCCTGCCACCCTCAGACACTGTGCAAACGAGCTGGCCCCAGTGTTTTCTGGCATTTTCAACTCCTCACTGCAGGCATGTCATGTGCCTGCCTGCTTCAAGTCCTCTACCATAATCCCTGTCCCCAAGAAACCTAGGATCACTGGACTAAATGACTACAGACCCGTGGCTCTGACATCTGTGGTCATGAAGTCTTTTGAGCGCCTGGTTCTCTCCTATCTCAAGACCCTCACGGCCCCCCTCCTGGACCCCCTGCAGTTTGCATACAGAGCCAACAGGTCTGTAGATGACGCCATCAACATGGCCCTACACTTCATCCTGCAGCATCTGGACTCCCCAGGAACCTATGCCAGGATCCTGTTTGTGGACTTCAGCTCTGCCTTCAACACCATCCTTCCAGACCATCTCCGAGGCAAGCTTTCCCAGATGAATGTGCCTGATCCCATCTGCCGGTGGATCACTGACTTCCTGACGGACAGGAAACAGCACGTGAGGCTGGGAAAGAATGTCTCGGACTCCCGGACCATCAGCACCGGCTCCCCTCAGGGCTGTGTTCTTTCTCCCCTGCTCTTCTCCCTGTATACTAACTGCTGCACCTCCACCCACCAGTCTGTCAAGCTAATCAAGTTCGCAGATGACACCACCGTTATCGGACTCATCTCGGACGGGGATGAGTCTGCCTACAGGAGGGAGGTTGAACGTCTGGTGTCCTGGTGCAGCCACAACAACCTGGTGCTGAATGCCCAGAAGACAGTGGAGATTATTGTGGCCTTCAGGAAGCACACAGCTCCACTCCCCCCATCATCCTGACTGACACCCCCATCACCTCTGTGGACTCATTCCGCTTCCTGGGTACCACCATCACCCAGGACCTGAAGTGGGAGCCCACCATCACCTCCGTCATTAAGAAAGCCCAGCAGAGGATGTACTTCCTGAGGCAGCTGAAGAAATTCAACCTGCCAACACGGACGATGATGCAATTCTACACCGCAATCATCGAGTCCATCCTCACCTCCTCCATCACCGTGTGGTACGCTGGAGCCACTATCAGGGACAAACAGAGACTGCAGCGTGTTGTGCGCTCTGCTGAGAAGGTGATTGGCTGCAGACTCCCATCTCTGCAGGACCTGTACACCTCCAGGACACTGGGGCGTGCAGCTCGGATCTCAGCTGACCCTTCTCACCCTGGACACAGTCTGTTTGACCTGCTCCCCTCAGGCAGGAGGCTCCGGTCCATTCGCACCAGAACCTCTCGCCATAAGAACAGTTTCTTCCCCTCTGCTGTTGGACACATGAACAATAAACGTATGACTGTTCCCACCACTAACACATGACCCTACGCTGTGTTCACTGCATCATTCCATGTTTGGCACTGATCACCACCTGCACTCAGATAGATAGATATGTATATATCTATCTATCTACTTAGCACTTTTAATTCTTATTCTCATTTTTATTTTCATGTCTATTTAAGCTTAATTTATAACAGTATTTATAACAGTATGTTTGCACTGAAGCACCGCAGCAATTTCCTAATGTTGTAAACCCGATCAACATTTGGCAATAAAACCCTTTCTGATTCTGATTCTGATTTAAAAAGAGCCTGTTCATTCAAACCCATGTATTAGTACAAAACTAGTAGACCACGCCGTGGGTTCAGCAAATATCTGGACCCCAGCTGTGTTCAATCAAACAGCTACCACAGGCTGCAACATAATTGGGCCTCTCAATACACCCCAGGGTGAAGAGTTCACCCACAATAAATGAGCCGTTTATAGAAGCATGCTGCAGTCAGAATCAGCACCGTCTAATATATTCCAGCCTTTCGGTGTAGGAATTTGATCTTTATTCATTCCAAGCCCTAATAAAGTCTGGTATAATAATAACACCCGACTTGAATACACTCAGAATTATATAAGAAAAAATAAAGAAATGGTTCTGGGTTCCAGCTGAACGTGACGGTTCAGCAGACTGATCGTCTGACACGGAGCCACAGGAGTCCAATAACAAGAAACCGTCTGTGATGGGGGCTGGATAGAAAATATTCACCTATCCACCTTTTGTCAGTTCTCTCAGGTATTTACAGATCACAGCTTGCACAATATATTAATAGAAAGTGTGCGATACCATAACAGCCAAAGGTACTCTGCTCCTTTAATGTGGTCCTTTAGAGATCACATGTGATAATAATTAGTTGTGTAATTAAAATTAGAATAGACATCTGACGACCAAACCAACATTTATACCAGTATGCCACAACTGAAAGGGACCTCTGGCTCGAGCAGGGCGATATGGCCAAAAATATTTATCACAATATATATTTGAAAATTTGCGATAACATATAACTGACGATAATATATATTTTTCGGACCATAAGGTGCACAGGATTATAAGGCACATTAAGCAAAACAGTCAGATAAATCAAACTTTCCTCAACTCATTCTTCTTGCTTCCTCCACTTCTGTACCATTGATTCATTAATGTTGAATTCTCTGGCAGCTGCTCTATTCCCATGTTGTTGCAGTATATTAATGACTAACCTCGCATTGTGGATGGATTATCTCAGTTGTTCTCCTGACTGAAGTTTGGTCCGTTTACAGCATCCTGCCATGCGATTGCATTTGTCCCTAACCACCAGGAACCCTCACGTTAACTTTTTTCGAGGGGAAAAAGGTTGGCGTTCATCCTCCAGCTTCACTGTTTATGTTATGCTAACATAGCTGTGTAGCTAGCGATCACGTAGCACATCATTATATAGCAGCTAGCCCAACTTCAGTAACCCTACAAACGTCACTGCTGTTTAGTTTCCTGTCTTCATTTATGTTGGAAGTGATAGCAGAGCTGTACGTTTGAATGTTTTCAGAAATCTCTCAGAACATGCTATATCATGCTTAGGTAACTAGCGAAACTAGCGAGCTAACTTCCGCTAGCTTCCTGCTAACTTCTAACTCCGTTAAATGTAATAAATTCTGTTTTCATGGATGCCTGGATGTTAAACTTCATAGTTTCACCTGGTAAAGCAGCAATGCTGATCGTTTTATTAAAGATGAAAGAATTTAGACAGTTTTTAACTCTCAGTGATGCTCGTTTGACTTTGGGACCCTAAGAGAACGGAGTTTAGGGCCCAGATTACTCCCAGATTAACGAGCACCTTAGTCCAACAAATACGGCAATAACGATGGCCCGCTTGCATGTTGTACAAAAAAAAAAAAAAAAATTTAAAAAAAAAAGAAAAGTGCTTTGTTGTGTATCTGACGGACAAACACCAAACCAGTTCCACATCACTGAAGCTGCACCATTTTTACAAACCAATTCTGGTTCATCCGTTTCACTCAACAATCGGCCATGTGCGTATGAAAACAAAGGCACTGCGCATGTGCGTTTTACCCATATTTTATCGCGATATTTCATTTTCTTATCGTTGCCTAACATTGTACCGGTATTATCGTGAACACTATAATATGGCCCAGCCCTCCCTCTGGCTCTCTTAGTCATCTTATAATCTTTGGTATCACTGGCATTTCTGGGTTTGGTTATTGACAGGTTAGTCTGAGCGGTTATAAAGATGTCCTAATTATAAAACTTCCTCTGAAATATGCACAGTCTTTTAACATGAAACAGCTCTTCCACAGAACATAAGTAGTAATTGGCTGGCTCTGGGTGTGGGACTGCAGTCACCCCCTTGTTCTCTGCTGCAACGTGTTGACGCTCAGGGATAGAATACCGCTCAGATGGTATAGTAAGAAAAAGGAAAGGAAACACTGTAAATAAGACGTGTTAACCTAAGTACAGGTTGAGCAGTATATAAATACGTACAAAATTTTGTTTGATGCTTTCTCATAGAACAAGCAGATGCAGGCCAAAGTGATTTCCTCAGGAAACAGCTACTTGGAGATACAAAGACTGCACTTCCTGTCCATTCATTTGACTTTAAACTGTGAACAAAGTCTTAGCCACAAACAGGATTTACATTTATATCTGCACCCGCTGCTACCATTGGCGATTTTGGTGATAAACAACGCCGCACAAAAGTGCCTTTAAATAGGGAACACAATATACTGACGCCTGGAAATGACAAAGTTTCAACATTACTGACTTGTTGGTGCACACTATCCAACAACAGTCATGAATACTCTGCATGTCAGCAGCTGCCGGACATGTCTGAACAACACCACTTCATGCGTATCTGTAATCACATCTGTGGGAGGATGTGGACTGAAAAGAATACTTGAGTGTAACTCATAGTGGATTCTTTTGCTACTGCTTAGCTACAATGTGGCAGTGTCAAGTTGTGGTGAGTGTCACCACCACACTGTGCAGTGAAACATTATTTTTTTTAAATAAAAACATCTGCAGAAAAAAAGGGCAACTTGATTGATTTTACAAAAATGTTCAGCTGTGGTCAAAATGTTAAAAAAAAAAAATTAGAATATTGTGGAAAAATTTCAGCATTCTTCGGGTCACGTGTACCCTAATGGTCACTCAGCTTTGCAAAAGTGCAGTACCAAATCAGTCTTCTCCAAATGTGGTGCGTTTAAGTAAAAAATAAACCCTTCTCCTTAGATGCAATTGGACTGTGCATGTGGTGGCTCATCTTCACACAATCACCTGGTCTAAAAATATCATTTTTGACACAGAAAGACTTGATCTCTATCCATCTACATCTGAAACCAGCATTTGTCACCATTTAGTTTCAGCCAGCTACAAGTCTGCCTGCTGTGTGGCCTGTAGAAAACACTTATTTTTGTTCATAAAATAAAAATTTTTTTTAAAAAAAAGCTCTTTGGGGTGATGGCATTTTCTTGAACCACACCAATAAATTTACTTGATAATTCTGTTAATATTCTGTTCATGTAGAAAGTAATACATACAAAGTGGCCTCTATCTAACACAAAAAAGTAAATAAATAAACAAACAAAAACAAATAATTCTGACTCTGCTGTTTATTGAATATTCAGAGCCAACATGAATGAGCCAATGAATGATAGTGATAGCATGATGTGACCTGATGTGACCTGGGACACAAGGGCTCTGGGGTGTGTGTGTGTGTGTGTGTGTGTGTGTGTGTGTGTGTGTGTGTGTGTGTGTGTATAAAAGAGATAAACACCACTATGAAGGTGTATATAGACTCATGTTTATCAGAGTTAACAGATTTGCCGTTGAGTAAATTGTAGCCTTGCTTCTTCTCTTTTAACAAACAGTGGCGCAGGATGAATGGGAGCTATGGCTATTAAGTCTACATGAGCAGTCAGCGAGCACATGGCTAGGCTTTAGTTTCCAATCAGCCATGCCGAAAGTGGCCACATGAAGCTTGGCAGGCTTTTCTCTGACCAATGATATGCTTAGCTGCACCAGAAACACGTGCTTGTCTGCAAACTCTACCTTTTCTCCCAGCATATCCGACAGTTACATAACAGCCATTTCAATGCTACACGTGCTGATGTCAAAACTTGCACCCCAAAAAACTGAATCTGAGAGGGGTTTTTTCTGACACATCCAGTGCCAAAGGACACCTCAGATTTGGGGATAGACTTTTAGTACTTGGACTCAACATCCTGAAATAGAATATGCAAAGACAGCCTAAGTGAGCAAAACAATCCAGCCCATCTCAAAATGATATACCATCCTAGAAGCACTCGGGCAGTTCCCAGAATCCTCTATAGCTGTTTAACACATCATACACAATCACAATATATGTAGATAAAAAATATACACACACTTCAACAAGAGCCTTTGTGCATCTGTGAGACGAGTGCCAAATGAGAGGCATGTCCAATCCCTTTTGATTCCCTATTCTTCCTCAAATAGGCCACTCATTAATTAAGACATGAAAAAACTTCAAACACATGCTCTTGAGTTGGAGTGGCACATCAAACGGGAGAATCACGGCAGCCTGCCATACTTAGGGCTTCGGTCGTGCAGTCCCATTACCCTGCACATGTAGCTTATACATTGTTTCTAGAGAGGATAAAAGAAGCGACTGTGACAGGCAATCCTATAAGACATCAAACCGATGAAAAACTGAAAGGCTCTCAGACTTTATCGCAACAACTGGTGCAGGCATATTTGCCATGATGGGAAGTGATGACCGCAGAAGAATCTGGATGATTCTACATAATCCAAAACGTCTTAGAAACTAAGAGCAGCACTGATATATTCATGCCTGTTGATAAAAGCTCTGAAATTGCTGGACATTAAGACAAAGGCAAATTCAGAATCCCATCAGACAGACAGTGTGTGGCAATTAAGAAAAGGTCACACTTAAAAATGTTTTTTTGAAAAAAGCAGGCAGCTCTTTTCTTTTCCCCCCATAGCACTTTGTTGGTGAACACGCAAGCAGCCCACAGCCTTACCTTCAATGCTGAGTTCAAAGCAGACGTGGCAGAAAGACAAGGTCCCCGTTTCTGTCTCTAGCTTACAGACGCTGCAGATATTGTCATCATTCAGATCAATGTTAACAAACTGTTCCTCTTCATCCATAGTGTGCCTGTGTTCAAACAATCAGTGACAGATAACACGGTTAGCATGCACAACCTCTAAGTGTATTTCTTAGTAATTAGGTCACACTTTCATATAAACTTATTAAAAATGTACTTTTTGGTCGGGAGGAACGGTTTTTTTGGGGGTCTAAACTATTTTTGGTGCAGATACAGTAAAAGGGACAGTGTCCTTTTTAATACATCTTTAGTTGATGATAGAAAAATGATGACCCAAAATGATAAAATGGTCATGTGATCACTGAAGTGCTAGATTAAAAATGCCAGTCACTCTCTTAACACTGTGTGAACATGCTCCAACCCCTCCACACTGAACCAACAATACAAACATTAATGCCCCGGTCTTAAAACAACTGTTGTCTCAGTGGGAAATATGTCAGGACACTCTAGAAACACATATAACAATGAACACAAGCAAGTAATGTACACTACCCAATCCTTTCTTTGCAGTTGTTTAGACTGATGTTCAGTAACTTTACTCAAAATTACAAGTACTCCATTAGGTGACTGAAAACTTCCTCTTGGGAAAAAAAACAAAGAACAGAAGCAAAACAACAAACTTGCCAATTAGTAACCATCTTGAAACACCACCGGGCATTTTTTGCACAGTTATTTTGTAACATTATCTAAATTAACTTTAGTCTCATTGGTCACAGTTTGTTTGGTCTTGTTGGTACGCTCGTTTGTCAGCTGCTACCAGAGGAGGGACCTGGCTCTCTTAGATTAGTTCACTTGGTTTGATTGAAGAAAAAAAAAAAGAGCCCCAACAAACAATGCTGACAGAGCTCTGGCCACCAGACGTGTTTCACCCCTTCTTGTCTGTAGGTCTCAACGGGAAAACTCCAGGCAGAGAGCTTTCAGCTTTCAGCTCTGCAATGCCCCAAGACTAAGGCCTCCACACCTAGTAACATTTAGCCAGAGCATGGAAAGTCAAGGCCTTTGCCAAGACTGCGCAATCTTATGCTGAGCTTTCTCAGCTCCTTTTAAAGGAGAGGATTTCTGACTGCACTATAAGCTCTATTTAAAACCTCTGCTGGACAGAAGTAATAACAACAATGATTACGTTCTGGATCATGTAATCAGGACATCATGAATACAGTGACAGAGTGGAAGAAAACTTCTCCCACTGGCAGGTTTGATTTCATAAGAAATCCAACAAAACTCAAGACAAAAACAAAGGCTCTTTTTCATATTTCTTCTATTGTCTGAGTTGTAGCCACTAATTTCAGCTTCAGAATTCAAAGAATTTGTGGATTCTCTGTCTGAAGATATAACAAGCATAGCTCAACGAACATTACAATAAGTCTGTGAAAAAAGCTAATAATGATGTATGCATGTGGGGGGGGGGGGGGGGGGGGGGGGGTCTTTCGTACCTGTATTGGATCTGCATTGTTGTACCTACTCTGTGCGCTACATTACAATGAATCCAGTCTGTCTGTGAAGGTTCTCAGTCATCCAGGTCATCGTGGTCAAAGGAGCTTGCAAAGAAAAGCGTCTGGACTTCTTTAAGTTGCTTGAAGACGTTTCACCTCTCATCCGAGAAGCTTCTTCAGTTCTAAGGTCAAATGGTGGAGAGTCCCAGATATAAACCTAGTGGGAGTTTCCCCCCACAGAGGGACAAAAGGACCCCCTGATGATCCTCTAATCGCCTGAGCCAAGGTGTGAAACTGGGTGTGGGTCCCAATCAGCCAGAGTTTCGGGTGTGTTCATTGTGAAACCTGGTCCCACCTTATCATGCGAATTCCTGAGGTCAGATGGCCCAGGATGTGAGTGGGCGTTAAGGCGTCTGGGAAGGGATCTCAAAACTGGATTATAGATGGCAGAGAGTTGGTGTCGTAAACCCCGCCTCTGTTCAAAGATGGTCGCTCACAGTGGACATAGAAAGAAAGAAGCCATCTATGTCCACTGTGAGCGACCATCTTTGAACAGAGGCGGGGGTTTACGACACAGGTTTCACAATGAACATACCCGAAACTCTGGCTGATTGGGTCCCACACCCAATTTCACACCTTGGCTCAGGCGATTAGAGGATCATCAGGGGGTCCTTTTGTCCCTCTGTGGGGGGTCACTCCCACTAGGTTTATATCTGGGACTTTCCACCATTTGACCCTAGAACTGAAGAAGCTTCTCGGATTAGAGGTGAAACGTTTTCAAGCAACTTAAAGAAGTCCAGACGCTTTTCTTTGCAAGCTCCTTTGACAATGAATCCAGTCCCCTTTTTTGCCATTTAAAATTGATTTATAGAGCTGTTAAAAGTCCTTTCACCAAAAACTGATCGCAGCTTCTACCTTCTGACAGGAATGTTGTTCGAGGACATTATTCAATAACCTATGTTGTTGTAGGTGATATACTCGGTTTAAATACTGGCAATTACTTTTTGGCACAACATCAGACAAAAAGAGTGAATGATTATTACTGTGCCTTTGGATCTCTGCACTGAATATTTTAGTTATTATGGGGTTTGTCTCCACACAGTAAATACATTTTACAACTGGACGAGATAGCGGGATTCACTCAACAACTGATCTGAGAACATGCAACAACATATATGATCATCCAGTAGAGCTGGAATCATTTAAAATGTTTTGTAAATAACCTAAAAGAAACCCTATTGTTTGTTCTATTTGTCTCCGTGTGTCGTAACACGACGTAAATATTAATCAAGGACAGAAAACAAGCTAAGCAACGTTAACAACACCAATCCCAGTAGACAACACACACAAAAACATCTAAAACTTTGAGTTTTATAATTAACATGTCATATAACCAAAAAATTATACGTACATCTACAAGCACTCCCAGTTCACTACGTTAAATTTCTAACGCTAACACAGGATTAAGACCATTAGCAGACCTTCAGCTGTGAATCAACAGAATAGCCAATGGTTTTCTACCTGAACTTTCCAGTCTGTTGGAAGCACAGTTAACCTTCACCAATGCCCATTTTTCTTTCCGTCGGTAGTTTAAACGGCCTGCAGAATGCTACCTCAAATGCTGGCAGCTCAAAGTAACCCGAGCGACCTTTTAAGTACCGTTTAACAAATTCCTGCTAACAAGAAGTTAAGCTAGCAGCACACTGGCATCCTCCGAGTACTTCAGTCTGGCTGATTCGTGACCGTTATTTGGCGTTGTTAAACACCGATGGACTCATTTTAACGACAACACCGCCACTATTTTAGGACTCCACTTTTGTGAAACTCACCTTGATCTTCAAGATCCGCTCCGGACAGCTAGTCCTAGTTTATGTGTACTCCACGGTTCTCCTATACCCGAGTAAAGCACCCAAACACAGGACGAGGCTGCGCGTCACGGCAAATCCAGAGAAGCTACAGGAACCTCTAAACCCCCCCTCCGCGGAACGAACCACTAGTTTATACGAGGGGTGAAATGAATAACTTAGAGTTCAAGGATTAAGTGTTCTGGCTCTAGTATTAACACAGACAAAAAAATACTGATACTCTATAATATTAAAAACATAACTAACGCCCATAAGTACAATAGTCTTATTACACAAATGGCGTATTGCAATAATATCATACATGCACCCCTATGATCAAAGTATATCTACGCCTTTCTTGCGTCATCAAAACAGTTCAGCGTTAGGTAGAAGACGTGATTTTTCTAGATAAACACAGGGATAACTATAAAAAGGGAACAGAAAAGCATTTTGTCTTCGTTTAACGGTTTGTCCGAGTCTATATACTTTTGTTTTAGGCGACTCTCGCGTTGTTTGCTAGTTTCTGTTTTTATTCTCCTTCACGTGAAGTCACACGCGGGAAATTCCAGCGTGAAGACCTAGTGGAACAGCCATTTATAGCACTGCGAGGGCAACTCTGGTCTCACTTCTCCCAAAATATATGACAGAAAATGGAAACGCTAAAGAAAACAGTCTTAGCTTTGACATGCAGAACGCTGGGTCTGTGCCTCTGTATTTGTACTTTGTTTTAAAAACAGTTAATAGGCACAGTAATGTCAGCCGATAAACCTTACTGTACACCCCAATGCCTTTGATGGAAACTGTTCATGTCAGTCTAACACTGATCATCTATAATTATGCCAAAACAAACCCATTTCAGTAGGAGATAAACTCCTAGCCAAAGTTAAAGCATAGGACCTTGTAATGTCATTTATCCAATGAGAACATAATGAGTTTCTGCTTCCAGGTCTACATGAAAGCATTTAATAGTGTTTTGAGCTTTGATTTACCTGCTCCACAAAAATAACTTTTCTTTTCTCTGAAGCAGAAATGAAAGGACAGTGTGATTAGACCCTGAATATATTTATGTATCATCACTGATGCTTTCGGTTCGTTTTTTCAGTTACTGTTAATTGAAAGGCTGTGATCCCCTTTTCAGCCCTTCTGTATGTTCTCAAGGAACTGTGACTGTATCACTATAAAAACTGCTATAATGGCAAGCTGCTGTAGGCTTCACATGTCACTGGTATTACGTTTTCACTCATCCTGTTCACTTTGTTTCGTGACATTTTGATAATAACATGAAATAAGGCTGCTCTTTTAACAGAAATATCTAATCAACCAGTCTCATTGCAGTGCTTTTGGGCATGTTGGTGTGGTCAAGACTAGCTGTCTAAGTTCAAATCAGGCTTTAGAATGGGCAAGAAAGGTGGTTAATGAGACTTTGAATGTGGCATGGTTGTTTATGCATTTATGTGTTAGACTGGTGGGTGTGAGTATTTAAGGAACTACTGCTGGGATTTTCCCGCGCAGCAATCTCGTGGCTCACCAGGAATGGTCTGAAAAATAACCAGTAAGCAGCAGTTCTCTGAGCAGAAATACCTTGTCAGTAAAGTACAGTAACTAAAGAAACCACCCGTTTCAACTAAAGTGTGCAGAAGAGCATCTCTGAATGCACAACATATCAAATCTTGAAAGGTCACACTGTGTGCCACTCCTGGCAGCTAAGCATGGGAAATTGAGGCTATATACTGCACCAAAATTGGACAATAGAAGAAAAGAAAAACATCGCCTGTTCTGATTAATCTTAATTTTTTATGTGACATTTAGAGGGTAGGGTTAGAATTTGGTGTAAACAGCATGAAAGGATCCATCCTGCCCTCTATCAACAGTTCAGGCTGCTGCTGGCGGTGGATTTATCAGCCTCGTCTCGGAACAGAGGACGCCATCATCTACCTGCTCAATCGTGTCTACACCCATCTGGACCAGCCGGCGAGCACTGTGAGGGTCATGTTTTTTGACTTTTCCAGTGCTTTCAACACCATCAGGCCGACCCTCCTGGGTGATAAGTTAGCAGCGATGCAGGTGGATGCTTCTCTGGTGTCCTGGATTGTTGATTACCTGACAGGAAGACCACAATATGTACGTCTCCCACAGTGTGTGTCTGACAAGGTGATTAGCAACACAGGGGCACCACAGGGGACTGTCCTCTCCCCCTTCCTCTTCACCCTCTACACCACAGACTTCAGCCACTGCACAGAGACCTGCCATCTTCAGAAGTTTTCTGATGACTCTGCGGTGGTTGGATGCATCAGCAGGGATGATGAGACAGAGTGGCTGTGGTCGACTCCTTTGTCACGTGGTGTGAGCAGAATCATCTGCAGCTCAACGTGGCAAAGACCAAGGAACTGATCGTGGACTTCAGGAAGACCAGGAAACACTTGACCCCTGTTTCAATCCAGGGGGTCAGTGTTGACATTGTGGAGGACTATAAATACCTTGGAGTACACATTGACAATAAACTGGACTGGGCTAAAAACACCACAGCACTTTACAGGAAGGGCCAGAGTCGTCTCTATTTTTTGAGGCGACTGAGGTCCTTCAACATCTGCCAGAAAATGCTGAGGATTTTCTATGAGTCTGTGGTGGCCAGTGCGATCCTCTATGCTGTTGCATGCTGGGGGAGCAGGCTGAGGGTCGCAGATGCCAACAGACTTAATAAACTGATCCGTAAGGCCAGCAATGTTGTGGGGATGGAGCTGGACTCCCTCAAGGTGGTGTCGGAGAGGCGGATGCTGTCCAAGATAAAGACAATGTTGGATAACACCTCCCACCCACTCCATGACATGTTGGTCAGTCACAGGAGCTCGTTCAGTGAGAGACTGAGATTACCGAAAAGCACCACTGAACGACACAGGAAATCATTCCTGCCTGTGGCCATCTCCCTGTACAACGCATCCACTTAACACACTGTTTGCTGCTACAGCTACACATGTTTCTTTTCCAACTATTTATTTATAAGTGACTTATGTATGTATGTATGTATATATATGTATATATTGTACTATTCTTAGTTAGCGTATTGTCTGTCTTGTCTTAATGTTGGTTTAAAATGGAGCACTGTAACAAAAAATAATTTCCCCCAGGGATCAATAAAGTATTCTGATTCTGATTCTGATTCTGATTTATGTTTGGGACTTTTCTCAACCATGGGTGCCACAAGCCAGTTTTACTGCCTTACTTTCAGTTAATGTATTTTGTTTTGCACTATGCATATTTTATATGCCATTAGGTCATTTATTGTGAAAATTCTCATGTACTGCATTTTGGTTCCACTGGTGCACCTGAGGGAGATGCACGCCCATGTTGATGTGTGAGCATGGCAAGTTGAAGCAAGAGAAGCCAATTTAATTCAGAGAAAGTTGTTTCTTAAAAGTATCTGTAAAGTGCTCATTTCTGCCTCAAAGCATGGGTCAGCCAGCGAGGTATGTTTGTATGTTATATAGATCATTTTATGTCTTTAATTCACTCGTCTTACTATCTCATTGGATTTTATGTTATGTTTTAGTTCGACGGTGGCGTAGTTTGTGATCAAGGTGAAGCTGTAACAACCCCAAGATCTTACAACTAACATTAAAGCCAACTTCATGCCATCAGTAAAAGAACTCTTTATTGACTTTAAGAAGAGGTAGAAGTGATAAGCCAGTGTGCTCCTAGTGTCAGTACCAAGCCTGGATAAATTTGGATGGTTGTATCAGGAAGGGTAACTAATGGAAGACCTTTACCATAAAAAAAAAAACCCAACCATGCAGATCATTAATTTAAAAAATCTGTTTACGTTGAACTCATTCTTTAGTGTCATTTTCTATTTTGTTATGTGATGTATTTATTTTCTTGACTGAAGTTGTTTTTTCTCTTTGGCTGCTATACACAGTAAAGTACTTCTTCATTGCCAATCAGGATAGTTTTGTGTGGTTGGTTAGTACTGGATGCTACCTTTACGTGTTCACAGTTCTATCAGTTTTGAAGAGACCCCCATCACCACTGGCTGAAATGCAGCCCCAGACTATCACAGAGCCTCCACCATATTTTACAAATTGTTGTAGACACTCACTGTTGTACCTCTCAACAACTATCATAAACCTCGTATTTTATTTGGTATTATAAATTTTGTTCTTAATCCTCCCAGTGATTTTCATATAGCAGCGAACATAACATCTGAGAATCTAATGAGATTCTTTATTAATAAAATTGTAGACATTAGGTCTCACATCATCCCTCCCATTTTGGACCTCAGCCGTCTACTTCGAGCCAGTGTCCCCTGCATTACTTAATGAAGTAGTCAGCAACTTGAAAGTTTTTTCATCAATTGTAAACCGTTTTATTCACCGCAGGAGTTTTCTTCCTTCATGCTGGTTGGAGTTTACATCCCTCCACAGGCCAACGCAAACAACGCACTGTGCGAGCTGGCTGACCAGATTACTACCCTGGAGAGGAAATTCCCGGACTCCTTTATAATTATTCTTGGGGATTTTAACAGAGCAAACCTAAACCACGAACTCCCTAAATACAGACAGCATATAGACTGCCCCACCAGGGACAACATCATACTGGATCACTGTTACACCACTCTAAAAGATGCCTATCGCTCTGTGCCCCGGGCAGCTTTGGGACATTCTGATCACTGCATGGTCCATCATATTCCAGTTTATAGGCAAAAACTCAAACGTGCGAAGCCTGTAGTCAAAACTGTGAAGAAGTGGACTAACACAGCAAAGCAGGAACTGCAGGACTGTTTTGACTCCACTGATTGGACTGTTTTTGATGCTGCATCTGAGATGCTGGATGAGCTGACGGACACTGTGACATCATACATCAGTTTCTGTGAAGACGTGTGTGTACCAACAAAGACCTTTTGCACATACAACAACAATGACCCATGGTTCACTCCAACATCTTCGTAAGGCCAAGGAGGACGCCTACAGAAGTGGTGACAGGGTCCTGTACAAGCAAGCCAGGAACACACAGGAGATCAAAGCAGCTAAAAGCATCTACTCCCAGAAGCTGGAAGAACGGCTCCCAGCCAACGACCCTGCGTCAGTGTGGAGGGGCCTGCAGGAAATCACCAGCTACAGACGCCCCCACCCACTATTGAAGCAAACAAAGACCTGGCCAACGAGTTAAACACTTTCTACTGCAGGTTTGAGACAGACAGACTCCCACGCCCCACCCTCCCCTCCCCAGGGACATTGCTTCAGACATTGACCCCCAACACACCTTCCACCTCTCCCCCCTTCACCCTCCCCCTCCCCAATCCAGTCTCAACGACCACCCCCACCCTCCCCAATCAAGACTCAACGACCTCCACCACACCTCTCACCCCCCTTTCCTCCTCACTGAAACTCAGAATACACACTGAGGATGTGAGCCGACTATTCCAGAAACAGAAGCCCAGGAAAGCCCCCGGACCAGACGGCGTCTCACCCTCCTGCCTCAAAACCTGTGCTGAACAGCTGGCTCCCATCTTTACTCGCATCTTCAACAGATCCCCATCACAGGACTGAATGACTACAGACCTGTCGCCTTGACGTCTGTGGTCATGAAATCCTTCGAACGACTGGTGTTAGCCCATCTGAAAGACATTACCGGCCACCAGCTGGACCCTCAACCGCCCGGGAACTTATGCCAGGGTCCCGTTTGTGGACTTTAGTTCGGCTTTTAACACCATTATGCCTGAACTTCTCTCCTCCAAACTCTCCCAGCTCAGCGTGTCACCAGCTACCTGTCAGTGGATCACCAGCTTCCTGACAGACAGAAAGCAACAAGTGAGGCTGGGGGAGATCACCTCTGAAACCCGGTCCCTCAAGGATGTGTCCTCTCACCCCTACTGTTCTCCCTCTACACTAACGACTGCACCTCCAAGAACTCGGCTGTCAAACTCCTAAAGTTTGCAGATGACCCCACCGTCATCGGCCTCATTCAGGATGGTGATGAGTCTGCATACCGGCAGGAAGTTGAGCGGCTGGTACTCTGGTGCAGTCAGCACAATCTGGAGCTGAACACTCTTAAGACTGTAGAGATGACAGTGGACTTCAGGAGACATCCCTCAACTCTGCTCCCCCTCACCATATCAGACAGCCCTGTGTCGACTGTGAAGATCTTCAAGTTCCTGGGTACAACCATCTCCCAGGACCTGAAGTGGGAGACCAACATCAACTCCATCCTCAAAAAGACCCAGCAGAGGATGTACTTCCTGAGACAACTGTGGAAGTACAGTCTCCCACAGGAGCTGCTGATCCAGTTCTACACTGGTCATTGAGTCTGTCCTGTGCTCCTCCATCACAGTCTGGTATGGAGCAGCCACTAAACAGGACAGGAGCAGACTGCAGCGGACTGTACGGGCAGCAGAAAGGATCATCGGCGCCCCCCTGCCCTCCATCCAGGATCTGTACCTCTCAAGAACCAGGAAACGGGCAGGGAAAATCATCACAGACCCCTCACACCCTGGACACAGACTTTTTGATCTGCTGCCCTCTGGCAGACGGTACAGAAGCCTGCAGACCAGGACCACCCGACACAGGAACAGTTTCTTTCCCCTCGCCATCTCCCTCCTAAACAGTTGACCTGTCACACTGCTCCCACTGCCAGACTGCAGCTGCACCTTATGTACATTGTGTAGTATTCACTCCACCTCATTGATTTCTGTATTTCATGTATACAAGTTTAGATTCGTTATTTATAGTTGGTTTACACAGCTTGTGTATGTATGTGTATGCATGTGTAATGTGTGTGTAATGTATATATAGACGTGTGTGTGTGTGTGTGTGTGTGTGTGTGTGTGTGTGTGTGTGTGTGTGTGTGTGTGTTACATTGCTGTGCTTGAGAGCCGCCATACCGGAACCAAATTCCTTGTATGTGTCTGCACATATACTTGGCCAATAAACACGATTCTGATTCTGAACCTGAAGCCCTCAAAATGTATTTTGGATATTATTCCACCTAGCTTACTGAAAGAAGTTTTTGACACATGTTTGCTTTCTATTGTTAATAGCAGTCTGGGTCCGTCCCCTCTGATTTTAAACATGCTGTGGTGGAACCCATCCTTAAAATGCAGAATCTGGACGCAACAATTTTATCAAATTACAGACCAATTTCTAAATTGCCCTTTTTGTCAAAAGTTCTGTAGAAAATCGTCCTTATCCAGCTCCAGGCCTTTTTAGATCAACACAACATTGGCGAAGTGTTCCAGTCTGGTTTTAAAACTCACCACAGCACTGAAACTGCTCTTTTACAGAGTTTTAATGAGCTTTTAACTTTTACTGACTCAGGAGACCCTGCCATCCTAATATTATTAGATCTCAGTGCTGCTTTTGATACAGTAGATCGCAGCCTTCTCATCTCTAGACTGGAACAACATATTGGAATAAAAGGGATTGTTTTGGAATGGTTTAAATCCTACCTATCTAATCGAACCTTCTCTGTTAAACTCAGAGACTCATTATACCCAAAGACCGTGCTTTCTTGTGGGCTCTAGCCTTGGCCCAGCCGGTTTTTCAATCTACATGCTTCCGATGGGCTCAATTTAAAAAAAATATGATATCTCGTTCCATTGCTACGCAGATGACTCAGATTTACGTTCCCCTGTGACGAAAATCTGTGAATCCTCTGAAGGGTCTGTTTGATTGTCTGGAAGACATTAAGGCATGGATGGCGCTACATTTTCTCAACCTAAATGAGCAGAAAACTGAGGTCATTGTTTTCGGTGCTTGTGACCATCTTGACCTTGGCCATCTAGAGATCTATAAAAAATCATCTGCAACAAATTTAGGAGTGATCTTTGACAGCAATTTGACAAACAGATAAATAACGTAATCAAGACTAGCTTGTTTCATCTTAAAGTTAAGCCTTTTCTCTGCTTCAGAGATTTTGAGAAAGCGATCCTTGCCCTCGTCTCGACTTCTGTAATAGCCTCTATTCTGGTATTACCGCTACATTAATTGGCCGACTGCAGCTATTCCAAAACGCTGCAGCGGGACTCCTAACTGGGACGTGCAAGTGGGATCACATATCTCCCATACTTGCATCATTACATTGGCTGCCAGTCAGCTTTCCAATTGATTTAAACATTTTAACACTTGTTTTTAAGACGTTACATGGCCAAGCCCCTATATATCTTGCTGATCTTCTTCGTCTTCTGCCTTGACTGTGTTATTGTACAGTACTTTGGTCAATAACTGTTGTTTTTAAAAGTGCTATATAAACTTGAAACTCTCTCCTGACTTCCTCCGGACATACTGACCAAAATTTCCACAACAGACCTCTTGCCACTGATTTTCAGTCCAGTTCTGTAATCTTGCATAACTCAGCTTTTTCTCGCTGTTTGATTCTTTAAGACTGAAACTTGCATTTCTGATGACGTGTCAGCAAACAGTAGATGGTGCAGTCAGGTGCATCTTTTTGCTAGAATGGTTCACAGGTCTGTGTTAACTTGCTTAAGTTAACATAAAGTATACATTATTATTGTTGTTGTTGTTGTTGTTATTAAAAAAAACAGCCAACTTCCAAAGAAAGATGTTAGAAAACCTGGAGAAAAACAAAGTCTGTCTCACTCCAAGCAAAACATTAAGAAATAAGAGTTGGCTGAAGACTTTTACACAATACTGCTATAAAACAAACAAAAAGAAAACAGTTGAGTGAAGTTTGACAGATAGTGCTGGAGACTGCTGGAATGTTGTAATAATCCTGCAAGAGTCACCTCTGACAAAGAGTTTGCACCATCTCCTGGCCAAAGAGACGGTATTACAACCGTCTCAAAACTGCTCTTCCTTGTTTTTTTGCATTAATGCCAGTAAAGCAGGTATAAAATGAAATAACTCTGCCTGTCTAACATAATATAATAACAAGGAAGTTAAAGGACAGAATAAACACAGTAGCACATATACTATATTATGTTGCACACCAAATGTGGCTCCTACGTGTTCCTCAGACTGCGCAGACATATACAGCCACCAAGCACGCTCTGTCTTAACGCTGTATACATTCAGTCCAGCTGAAGTTTGAGTGCGCCTGGCACCCCTCAGCACAGTCATCTGTGAAGCCACTTTACTGTCTAGTTAAGTCACTCACAGCTTTTATATATGCAATTGTGTGTGAGGGAGCATGTGAACGCTGCACTACAGCACCTTGCTGTAGTGCAGCGTTCACATGCTCTGTCAGGAGTCACGAGTCACACCAGACCTAACATCATCAGCGGTGCTTCTGCAGTTCAGACTCCATTTGTAATGAAACACGTCAGTGCATTGCAAAGGCAGAGTCAAGTAAGACTGATGTCATCAAGGAGCAAATCCTGACATGTCCCCAAGCTGCTCCATTAGCAAACAGGAGGGAGATGTGTTGACACAGTGGCAGTACGTGGGTTACTCTGTGGCGACATGGGCATGTTTTCTGTTTCACATATGCCCCCCCCCCCCCAGTGTGGACTTTAACCTTGCTGCATTCAGCGCCTTCAGTCTCATGTTTTCCAGGAAACTGCTTTTCCCTGACAGTATGCTTTTATCAGACAGATAATTTCACTACAACTCAGCTAAGTAATATAATAAACATATAAAAATGGTCTCCTCTGCATCTTTGAGTGGTTTCGTGACATTTTAGTGGTACATTCATCGCCTGGTTAACCATAAATCTTATTCATCAGTGCTGAGCGAGCCCACATTTACCAGAGGCTACATCCACATGTTGCAGCTTGCCTCACTTCTCAAGAGACGTGATGGCTGAGCTTGTTCGGCGAGTTCTGTGAGGTTAGAATAAGGGGACAGATGGAAGAAAAAAAGTAGTGCGGGGGAGAAAACAGTCTTTAGCACACAGTGTGAGCGTCATGCTCTCAGCAGCCAGTCGTGCAGCAAATAACAGATGTTTGCCTGCTAACAGCCAACAGTTTAATAGACCTAGCAGAATAATTCTGCTTAAAAAAATGCTGTTCCCTTTGTAGTGTTTACAGTCTTTGTCCACTTTTTATTTGCCAGTGTGTGGATAAAGGGCTTGCATCACTTGCATCACAGTAAATGTTCTGTGCTTTATGAGGGCTTTGTTGCTGATCTGTTGATCAGACAGTGCAATGAGCTGTGACTCAGCCAATCCAAAAAGTCCCTGTCATCGTCAAACAAAGGAGCAGCCACACACCTGACAAGAAGGAAGTCTTGCAGTCTTTCAGGCACTCGCTGATCAAACGTACTAGTCTGTGCGGGCAGCTGTGATTCTGTAGACTTTCTGGGCTGCGTTAGTGGCATCTGGTATGTTTATGGAAATCTGTCAAAGTCATTTAATCACTTTAATGTTCTTAATCTTAATACATTTATAATAAAAGCCTAACACATAACCCTGTCACCCATGATGGCATCATTTTTACAACCCCAGTTCCAAGAAGGACGCTGAGTAAAACCCAAACAAAAACAGAACGGATGACAATCTGCAGGTTTATCAATTTTGAATGATCAGAAACAGAAAGGTGGCTGTAAAGGTAAGTGGTCCTAAAAAGCCACAGTAGGAGGAACATTTTGCAACTAATTAAGTGAACTGGCAGCAGGTCAGTAGGATGACTGAATCTCTCAGATGTTTGCTCAAAAGTAAAGATGTGCAGAAGCCTGAAAAAAACACCACTTCATTTACAAATTGTGGAACCGTTTCAGAAAAATGTATCTTAAAGCAAAATTGTAAAGATTATGTATATCTGATCATCTGCAGTACATAACATGATCAAAATGTCCTGGGAGTCTGGAGAAATGTCTGTGTGCAAGGGAAAGGCCAACAATCAATACTGGATGCCCGTGATGTTTGGCCCTCAGGTAGCACTGCTGTGGGAATCTCTGCACGGGCTCAGGAACATTTCAACAAAGCAGTGCCATTCACAGATGCAGGCTACAGCCAGCCTGCAAGGACAGTAAGGAAGAAGCCATATATGAACACGATGCAGAAATGCCACTCTGACTCAAAGCTCATTCAAACTGAAGTCTTTTGTGCTAAAAAAAAAAGCCTTGTTCAAATGCCTGCATCTCTGACTGCATGGTGGTGCATTTGTGCTTATTGAATCAACGGTTTTCACATCCGGAAAGCCGCCATCAGCACTTTAAGGTCTATACAGGTGTAACATATACTCCCATCCAGGCGATGTTTTTTTATTTTTTATTTTTTGTACATATTTTAGGAGGACAGTGCTAAAAAGCTCGCTGCATCTATTACAGCAGACTGTGTGCTGAACTGGCCTTCCTGCAATCCTTTGTTTGGGATGCTCCACGCTGTTTAACACAAACCTGTCCCAACTTTTTTGAGACACTTTGCTTCTATTTAATTCAAAATAAAATCATACATTTTCTCACTTTAAACTTTTGATATGTCTTCTATGTTCTGTTGTAAATAAAATAAAGTTTTATGGGGTTTGCACTTCATTGCATTCTGGTTTTATTTACGTTACACCTGCTACTCAGCATCTCGATATTACGGGGCTGTAACTCCATGTCACAGAGAAACTAGCGAGCTTTTCCCTCTTTGCTCAGTATACTTGAATCCCTGATTTTTGAGTTTTGCCTGTGGAAATGGCTAAAGTGTGCTTTCTGCAGCTGTGGCTGAACTTTGGCAAGCAGGCTGTATACAGGCGTAAGGACACAATTTGGCCTAGCAGATATTATGGACAATAGCTTGTGCAACATCCTGTCACTAAAAAGGACGACTAATGCCTTCATTTTATTGTAACCGTTTGGCTGTACCTTAGCATAATGGAGTGTGAGCCCTAGGGAGGTTTCCTTTGCCCCGGGCTACATGACTAATGTGATGGCAGAGAATGACTTAATCCTTTATCCATCAGGGCGTGAGGTACCAGAACAGACTCAAGGCTTAACAGAAGACATGACAAACCAACAGGAAGAAAAACAAATAACTTTTGTGATTTTGTAAATCAGGAACAGTCCTGAAAGCTACTGGAGAATTCCACAACACCAAAGATGGTGGGAGATTTATCATTTCCAAGGGAAGCAAAAGGAGAAAGAAAGCAAACGTTTTCATAGTTAAAAAAAAAATCTGATTGAACTGGTGATTATATGCATGCAGTGTTTTATGTTCCAGTGGCCACTGAAGCGAACATTTGTTTTGATCATGATTCAAAACTGCTGCAGAAGAACTTTTGTTTAAAAAAGGAAAAGGTGGATACAAATCAAAGCAGGTACAAATCAGCTCCCGCAATCCTAGAATTAGTTAACATCACCAGTATATAAGACGTTTAATAAATACTAGCGTGTGGTGTGCCTGTTCAAAGGAGTCACAGGAGACTTTTTACACGTGCTCTGTGCAAAGACAGTAAAGTTAACTAATTTAGGTCCATCTTAAACCACGACAAACAATACAAATCCCTCACATTAATCAAAGTTCTGGGGATTAGCACTGGTTGGTCAGCTTTAGCTTTACCGGCATGATGACTTCCTTCAAACTGCGGGCAAGAGCAGGCAAAATCCTTTAAGAGATCCTTTTATCTTTTCAGTAGTGCACAGGCTCTCTTACAGACGACCCAGCAGTCTGAGACGCAAAGGTCAGAGATATATGCAAACAGCCTTGACCTTGCTGGGGCCTTGTACATGTCAGCATGCCAGAAAGATCCCTATCTCCAATATTTTGACTATAAGCATGAATGAGTGATGGGCACAGACTACATCTATCTCTTTGCTTCACTTTTGACAGTTCAAAGAGGCATGCTCCCACAAACATCATGATGCACGGCCTTGCCCCGTACAAAGTTCATCTATTAAATCTAAAATATCAAACCATGCACTGTTACAGTGCTTGTAATATGTCAGAATACTGATATATGCCTGTTAGTAGAATTACCCTTAGTGTCTTTTACAAAGATCTCACATTGTTTGCTAAAGTATGTGATGACATAAAAGTGATGTTAACAACTGTGACAGCTGCCTAGAAACTACGCGTCTCTGTTGTGGTTTGTGTCGTTCTGCCGGGGCTGATTGGCTGCATGTGCTACACCTGGGGCCAGTGAGCTTGGTTATAAAGGCTCCCTTCTTTGCTCACTGCTTTGATTTGGTTTCCTTGGTTAAAGCAACTCAGCTAAGTTTGTGTTGTAGCAGCTTGTGCCTGCTGTTTGCTACTGACAAACACATTTTTCTCCACCTGGTTCTACATCATCCTGTCTGCCTCTGTTTTGCCGTACTGTGACACAATTAGCTTTGTGGAACAATTGGCTTCACATCTACTTTGCTCAACAGGCAAAATCTGACTTTTTGTTTTGAAATGGTTAACAGTGCTGGTGATAGTGTCGCTGTGGTCTGGCAATCTGCTGTTGACCAGCTTGGACTTACAAGGGTATAATCTGGTTCTCCCGGAGACCCTGACAGGTGGTGAGCAGAGAGTTATGAGTTTATTGGAGTAGCTGTAGTGACTCGTAAAACACCGTTTTGTAAGAAGTTATGGTCACCGAGCTGTCTTTGCCTTGTGCTTTGTGTGTTTGGAGCTTGGTTGTGCCTACACCTGTTTGTATGAGGTTGCTACTGTTCTGTCCCTGTTAGGCCTACGAGCCGTTTATTCTCTTTTAGGCAGTTAAAATGTCAGTGCTGCTGTTTGGTTGTGTGAGGTTCCAGCTGTTTTCCATCCATTGTTCTGTCTTGATGCACGCTCAATCATCCAGGTAAGGAAATCCCCAAAGGTTGAGAAACGTTTCGTCACTCATCCAGGTGACGTCTTCAGTCTCAGCTGACTGCAGGTTTCGCCAATCTTATAAACAGGACATTTGCATAATGACTGAAACCAGCCCACTGAAGGAAAAATGGGCTGGGAGGCCAGTTGGTCATGAGAATTTGCATATTCATGATCAAAAAAACTGATCAAAAAAAGCTGCATTCTGCAGGCTCATTGGGCACCGCTGAATCATCTGACCCTGCGGCTGGGTTGGCTTCTGAGCAGCAATGAGAAATTAAACTGAAAAACAAAAACTAAAATATCAATGAAATTAACTGGAAAGGTTTAGGCTCAGTATGAGTAACATAAATGCTGACGGTCTGGCCTGTGTCTCTCCTGGGCCTTGGCTTTCTCCTCATTGCATGAGTAATCTGCATTTAGTGCCCCAGGGTAGGATTCGCCCTGTAAGCATAAAGCAAACAGTCTGATGCTCATTTAGCTGATAGCTTGGAAGACCAACTCAGACTGTGGCATTTAGCACAGATGCAGAGATACCTGATGTCCCTGAAGTTATAGAAGTGATGTGTGACATGGGGTATTTTGGTATTTGGATTTCCATAACACTTACAACTAAGACGGGTGAGGCACCTGACCTACCCCAGGCATTACCCATTTCCAGAGTTTGGAGAGAAATGCACTTCTGTCATTTCAATCTGGGTAAATTATTTTACACCAGGGTTTCACAGGTCTTTGAAACACGGGAAATGGTGCAACTGCATGTTTCAGCTGTGCTGATGGGAGAAACCTTCCTCATTTGCTGGTCTGGTTGTGTATAAGTTTCTACCTGTCGGCATTCTGCGGGACTCTGCTACTGAACAAAATCCATTTTTGGCAACCAGGAAGAGGTTTGTGCTTCTTCTGGGCTCCATGGGTCACTGCAGTTATAGATTTTGTAAGAATGTTTCATCTGTGTTTGCTCTGACTTTACTTTTAAAGGCTAAGACGAAGTATGTGTGGTATTCTGCGTCAGCAAACTAACTTTAAAAGTGCTTCTCCAGGCACTGGAGTTGCTGAGTCACCGAGTGGGACATGCTGGCTGGGTTGTTGCTGCTGTAAATTTGGTGAGTATGATAAAATTGTAACGAGTAAATATTTTGAATTTACTAGTATAAATAAGGGGGGACAAGGTTAAGGATGTTTGATTCAGGTGCTGTCCAGGTTCCCGATGGGAATCCCGCCTCAGACACTTTGTTCCTACAGGTTGTCACACAACCCGTAAGGACAAAGTGTCTGTTTTGGTTTTTGTGTTGCGGGTTGTGCTCTGTTTTACAGGAGCTGATTAAAGGAGCTATTGGCTGCATGACCTACACCTGGGCCTGTGAGCTGGGTTATCAAAGCTTCCTCCTGTCTGCTAAAACCTGTTATCTTTTGCTCACTGCCCGGATTTATATACCAGATTCCTGAATTAGCGCTTAGCTACAGGATGCATAAGAAAAAGGAGACGTTTTTAAGGCTCCGTCATACACCCGTGCATGCTTTACACTACTGACAAACAAGTTCTGTTTGTTCTATGCGGTAGTATTAGTTCCCACCTTGTCCAGCCACTCTGCTTTGTTGGGAAAAGAAATGCATTACATTCATCATCAGAATCATTAAATCAAAGTAAAACTACAATTATGCGATTCTCTACATGTAACACAAGTTCAGATACATATAGATGACGGGGACGCCGGAACAGTGGCATAAAATAAGCCTGAAGTTTCATAAAACATCCATAAAGTTCCAAAAGGCATTTTAATATCAAGTTACTGACTAAAGCTAAACACATTCTGGAGCACAAATCACTCACGTTTTCTGTTTACCGGTTTGACTGCTTGAATTATTGTGTATTTTTATCTATTTCCTCATCATTTTCAGATGACAGTTTGAGAGGGGAAGCGTGTCCTTACTTCACTAAAAGATTTTGCATCTCTGTGTGAGGAGTGAAGCTGTGGACCGGATTGAGTGATAAACTGAAGCGTGTCCAAGCATGACCCAGTTTAAAAGCAGCACAAATTTTTCTTTTTGCAACGTAGAATGACCTTTGACCCACTACTTACACACTACATGTGTGTATATCTGTAAATACAGGCTTTGCTTTGGTTTTGGTGTTTTAACATGTTCATAATTAAACCTCATATCTATATTTAGCGATATCTAAACTGGTGTACCCAGTAATATTATACTGGTGCTGTGAAGGCTGTCCCACCGGTTCATAAAGAATACAACGATGAGTCAGACTTCTTCTTCAGAGACTGCTTCTAAAAAAACACGGTCAAAGCTCTTTGCCTGTGAGTTTCCTGTCCAGGCCTGTGAACAGGAAGAGGTTGAGCACAACTCTCCTCAGAGCTCTGATCGTCTCCTGTTTGAGCAATTCAACTTAAATTCAGAGGCATAAAAAATTCCCAAAAACCAATAATGCAGAAGAATCAAAATTCACAGTTCAGCCAAGTATCACAATAAAGTAACACAAAGATGGATACATATCAATCTTCCTCTCAGTCTTCCTTGTTTGACTGCAAGTTTGTCATCACTGAGACTGTATTTGGTTACGATCTATCTCGGCGCTCTCTCTGACAGTTAAGCGGCATCCTGCCAGTTCATAATCTCCGTTTAGGGCCAGATAACGTTCTAATCTTTGGATTTTAGTGTCTTTTTTTTCCTAGTATTTCAGATAGGGTCCTTTGCATTGTGTGGAAACGGGTGTGTCAGACTGGTCAGGGGATATTTGAGGGGAGGCATTTAATCAGTCAGGCAGTTAGTTCCTCTTCTCTGGGCTCGACTCCAGCGTTTTGAGGACTTGAGACTGGAGGGTTCACTGGAACAAGATTTAAGGTTAAATAAAAACAAATCGAGGGCTCTCCTTTGAATGTAAATGATCGCTGTGTATCTGTATATATATATATATATATATATATATATATATATATATATATTATTGCAAGTTTTTTCAAAAAGGTCTCAAAGACTTTAGAGTCAGACCTGTTACAGATCGTCAACTTTTCTTTATTATCAGGTGTGTTTCCAGAATCACTAAAAACTGCTGTAATCAAACCTATACTGAAAAAGGACAATCTTGACAAGACACAAATGAACAACTACAGGCCGATCTCAAATCTCCCGTTTTTAAGTAAGATCATTGAAAAAGCAGTTTCTCAACAGCTCAGTTACTTCTTAAAACAGAATAACTGCTACGATGCCTTCCAGTCAGGTTTTAGACAGAACCACAGCACTGAAACCGCTCTGACCAAAGTGTTTAATGACATATGTCTGAACACAGACAGTGGAAAAATGTCAGTCCTAGTTTTACTGGATCTCAGTGCAGCATTTGATACAGTTGACCACAACATATTACTCAAACGACTGGAGAACTGGGCAGGTCTTTCAGGAACTGTACTAAACTGGTTCAAAACATACGTAGAAAACAGGAAATACTTTGTATCAATAGGTAACTTCACATCTGAGCAGACAAGTATCACATGTGGAGTTCCCCAAGGTTCCATCTTGGGACCCCTTCTGTTTAACATCTACATGCTCCCACTGGCACAGATTATAAACAACAACAAAATAAACTATCACAGCTATGCAGATGACACACAAATATATATCACAATGTCACCAGGAGACCGAGGCCCTGTACAGGCTCTTGGTAAATGCATTGAGGAAATCAATGACTGGTTGTGCCACAATTTTCTCCAGCTAAACAAAAACAAAACTGAGGTAATAGTCTTTGGCGCCAAAGAAAAACGATTACAGGTCACCAGAGAACTTCAATCTATACACCTAAAAACCACAAACCAGGCGAGAAATTTGGGTGTAGTGATGGATGCAGACCTAAACTTAGAAAAACACATTAAGACAATAACAAAGTCAGCTTACTATCACCTCAAGAATATATCAAGGATAAAAGATCTGATGTCTCAACAGGACCTGGAAAAACTAGTCCATGCATTCATCTTTAGTAGGCTTGATTACTGTAACAGCATCTTTACAGGTCTACCTAAAAAATCAGTCAGACAACTACAGCTCATTCAGAACTCTGCTGCTCGAGTCCTCACTAAGACCAAAAAAGTGGACCACATCAGTCCAGCTCTGAGGTCCTTACACTGGCTGCCTGTCCGTCAGAGGATAGACTTTAAAGTTCTGATGCTGGCCTATAAAGCTCTGAATGGTTTAGGACCAAAATACATCAATGACCTCCTGACCCAGTATGAACCTTCCAGATCCCTCAGGTCATCTGGATCTGGTCTTTTATCAGTTCCCAGAGTCAGAACCAGACACGGAGAAGCTGCATTCAGCTTTTATGCTCCTTATATCTGGAACAAACTCCCAGAAAGCCTCAGATCAGCTGAAACACTCAGTTTATTTAAATCCAGGTTGAAGACTCACCTGTTCTCAGCTGCATTTGAATAAAGCACCAAATCCACACTTTAAGCTTAAATTTCAAAACTTACATTTTAACTACTGATTTTATCTACTGTTCTGATTTTATCTGTTTTGATTTTATATACTGTTGTTTGTTTGTTTGTTTGTCTGTTAATTAGTTAGTTAGTTTATTTGCTTGTTTTAATCAATTTTAAATCATGCTTTTTATTTGTTCTTGTTTCTAATGTCTCTGTAAAGCACTTTGAATCACCTTGTTGTTGAATTGTGCTATACAAATAAACTTGCCTTGCCTTGCCTTATGTTAGGAATTTGTTGGTGTTGTTATTTGCAGAATGCTGCTTCTTTCTTTATTGCTCGCTCTTTAACCTGGAGTCAGTCCGTACGGTCTAATTGCCTGGTCAGCATTCAGTAACACCAACAAGAATAGAAAGCTTATTGCTGTTAAGTAACTGAAGATGAACTAATTTAGATTAAACACACATTGCTTGGGCAGCATGAAGGTTACTGCCATTGCCTCATAGCAAGAAGGTCCTAGTTTGAATCTGCTGTCTGACCAGGGCCTTTCTGTGAGGAGTTTTGTGTGTTCTCTCCACGTACTCTGGCTTCTTCCCACTGTCCAATGACATGCAGTTAGTGGGGTTAGGTTAACTGGTGATTCTAAGTAGATAGGTCACATAGGTGTGAATGGTTTCGTCCCCTGCCTCTTGCCCTTTGGCAGCTGGTATAGGCTTAAGCTCCCCTGCAACCCTGAATTGGATGAGCAGAATAAAGTGGATGGCTAGACATCTTTCTCTAATCTGAATTTGTTCTGAATGAACACAATAACATATGTTTTAGTGCCGTAGATGCTTACAGGTCAGACAGTTTTGGGTAGTGTAATATTATTCCTCGTCCAAACATTTGAAGCTGGCTTTCCTCACGTTTGATATCCCCTTATGAAATTTCTGCAAACCTACTCGGGGTCACTTCTGGTTTGAACAAGTTGAACACGCTGACAGCCACAAAGCTGAGCTCAGCGAGTTATATGCGTTGCATTCTTCACATAACTACACACGCTGCTTAATACATGGGCCAACAGAGAACACCTACAAAACAAACTCAGCTAAAAATAGCCGGTCATTGCTAATAGTTATTTTGAGTGTTTTATTCTGAAACTCCAGAGTGGGTGAAAAAGCAATACTGTAAGTTATTGTCCAACACAAACTTAACTGGATGCTGCGATTGGGCAACAAGAGAAGATTATCTGAAGCTGAGACGCATCACCAAGCAACGCATAAGACAGAGTGCTATGTACACAAAGCAGAGACATCACGTTGCAGATATTTAACAGGCTCATTTTCTGGGTCTCTGCAAACATGAGCTTAAAAAAACCCAGAACAATTATATCAGCCAGCCGCAATGTTTCTCTGGTTACAAAAAGCTGAGCCCTTGAGGCATCAGCAGTGGCATGTTAGCTTTAGAGTACGATGAAAAGTTAAAGTGGTCTGAGGAATTAGCCAACAGGCTGGAATTGCAGGTAGCACATCAGCGCCCCTTCTCGCTCATTCATCATCTTGGAGCCTGTGATCCCCCTCAGGGGCAGTTCCCATGGTCTGCGCCAAGCTGAATATGCTCCTCAGCAGAGCTGAGGCATAAAAATAATAATAACACTCCAGGTGAGGCTGCAGATGCAGACACGCCAACTGCGCCTGACATAAGGCTTATAATGCCTGCACACGTGCAGCTGGAGCAGTCGGCAGAGACCCGCCGACTGCGAAACACGACACGAGCTGTCGAGAGAACCTTCTCAGAAAGCACTTCTTGAATTTTGCTTTAGAGGAACAAGACTGCACAAAAGATATGTTGTGGAGGAGAGTGGAATGACTTTGTTGCACAAACACTCGTGTTGATGCTATCAAAGTTTCGTTCCCATTTTGAGTGAACGAGTTAAATCTGGGCTTTCTCTCGCTGCAAAAGATTTAAGAACATGGAGATAAATTGGGCTATTGCACAAACATTACCTTGAAAATTATGCACAATTTAGCTAACCATTAAAGCACGAGGAACTATAGTTAGTTTGATCTTACCACGTCTGACTTTTCATGCATGTCGTTTTTATTTGATCTTCTTTCTTACAAAATGCAAAAAGGAAACAAACACCAGGGTCCAACAAAAGATTTTCAGATGTTTAATGGATGTTGCACTGATATGTAACAAGTTGAAGAACACTGAATGCTTTTTTCCTAAAACGCTCGATGAGTCAGCTTTTGTGAATCTATTAAAAATAACTTACAGGCATGCCAGCTGCAGTAATGATCGTGTAAAAGGATTCCAAGAGGACACGGGACACATGCTTGTTACGTACAAAGAAAACAAAAGAAACCAAAATGTGTTTGTTAGGTAAAAAAAAAAAAAGTAAACAACATTTTTAATTCAAACACAAAATGGTATTAATACTTTCTATTTACAGTATGTATTTACAACAATATTACAGTGCTTGTAGGGCACAATTAAAAAAATTAAAAGACTGGAATACTATCCCATGCCTATTTGTGAGGCAGCAGAGGATTAGCATGGAAAAACACCAAACCAAAACAGTCCTGTACAGTGTTTTTGCTCCTGTTAGCAGGGAGCGGAGGCACAGTGTGCACTGATGGATTGTGGGCAGTCTTTGTCACCGTGCTCCGTCAGTTTGAGAATGACAACTTTCCTCTGGAGGTGCCTAGCTTCTGCTGGTGCGGGCTCTTCGGCTGCTGGTTGCACAGAGCTCTCTGTAACTAAGTCCTGGCAGTCCTGCGGCAGCAGCATAGTAATGATGTTCGAGTGTCCGCCCTGCACCGCCAGGTGTAAAGGGCTGAGGCCCTGCTCATCTGACAGGCTGCCACCGTCTGGACAGTGATTGAGCAGCTCTTTCAGGACTTCACAGTGTCCACCCTCTGCCGCCATGTGGCAGGGCGTGCGTAGGGCGCTGTTAGCTTTGTAGGGGTCTGCCCCTTCTTCTATCAGCATCTTGACTGTGGGCAGGTGGCCCCGCTGGGAGGCTAGGTGGAGGGGAGTGAGTCCGTGGGCGCTCTGAGCATTGATATCTGCCTGGTGTTTGATCAAGAGCCGAGAGGTGCTGGTGTGACCCGTTTCAGCCGCCACATGTAGCGGCGTCTTTGATCCAACTGATGTCATGTGGACATCGGCTCCCAGCTCAATCAGGATCCGTGCCACTCGATACTGCCCCCTCTGAGAAGCCAGGTGCAGCGGCGTGCGCCCATCTGTCGTTTGACCATCTACGTCGGCGCCGGCTTGCTTAACCAGCAGTTTGACGATGCCCAGATGCCCTTGCCAGGCAGCATAGTGGAGCGGCGTCCAGTTGTCCTTGCCCTTGATCTGAACATCAGCACCACGGCTCAGCAGCACCCTGAACACATTTTCCTGGCCATGCTGGCAGGCCACGTGAGCTGGCGTGCGTCCCTGTCCGTCGGTCTCGTTGATGGCCGCCGCCCGGTCGAGCAACAGGCGCGTGATAGCCTCGTCGCCATTTTGGGCTGCCCAGTGCAAAGCTGTGTACTGGTCCTCGTCTTTGGCATTCACATTGGTGCTGCGCCGGCCGAGCAGAAGCTCTGCCAGTGACTTCAGGTGCTTCTCTGTGGCCAGGTGAAGGGGTGTGGAGCCGCGGCCGTTGGCGAGGTTAGGATTTGCGTTGTTCAGGAGGAGGAATTTGACAGCCTCCTCGTTACCCAAGTTGATGGCATGGTGGAGCAGACTGTCTCCTCCGTCAAGGAGAAGGTCGACATCCTGAGGCTGGAGGATCTTCATCAGCTTGGCAGTGTCTTTGTTCCTGATGGCCTCACACAGTTTTCGTTTCTGGACCTCAGCAGAATCTGAGCAGTAAGGAGGAAAAGTGATAAATAATGATACATTTTTTCGTGTTACTTTATATAATTCACAGGAGAGGTCTTTGATGCACGCTTACCGTATGTGCCTTCTTTCTCAAAAGACAGCGTGATAGAGTCTTGGGACGAGAAGGCAGAATCTGCAGAGGAAATCCCAGACAGTCTCTTGCAGGTGCTCTCTTTGCTGTGACAGCTGTCCTCCTTCACGCGATCAAAGCTCCTAGAGATCCCAGAATCCACCTGGCTCAGAAGCTCAGACAGGCTGTAATCCTTCTCGGGTAACATGGCTGACTTCGGACGCACTGGCTTGTTGTCATTAACCTGTAGAGCAAAAAAGGCAGGTAGGGTAGTGCGGTTTGACACAATGTTACAGTATACAGTGTGTAACACATACGAAATGGGTGTGAAAGTTCACACAGCTGATTTATCTAAACACTACTGATAGGAGCCATCAGTTCCTGTGAACAGGATGTTTGTTTCCAGTCACGTACACAACAGCACACAGAGTTTTAACAATGCCATCAGTCTACATTCCTCGTATGTGATGCAATGATTGGTCAGGATCAAACATAAGAATTATGTCTGGAGCTCTGTAAAGATAAGCCTCTCGTTGTCTGGATGAGTAGTTAAATATTAATGGCAGAACACATCAGCTGAGAGAGACTGAAGTATAGAACCACTGAGAGGGGTCACGTTTTAAATGCAGGCTAAAATGTGTAAGAGAGTACATGGCTATGTCTTAGAAAAAACAAAAAGAACATTGACATGTAGCTTCGTCATGTAAAAGCAGTAAAAGCTTCGCCGTCGTATCGTACCTGGTCACCCGTGAGTGCTTTAGGGGTCATGGGCTCTGGGTCAGATGTTGATAACCTGGGTGATTTGGGTTCCTCCTGAGGTTTAGAGCAGAGCTCCTCGGCTTCAGATGTGATTTCTGGAACAACAACGTCTCAAGGTCAGGTTGCATTAACAGCAGGGATGGGATTATGCAATACAAAAAGGAAGAAGAGCGCCATAGCACTGCCTTTCACACAGCCAGTGAGGGAACAGAGTGTGCAGTTCAAGGGACAAGCTCATTCCTATAGTGCTAACGAGGGTTGACCACTGTTTGTTAGCAGGTAGAGGCACAACCTACCCTGGAAGCTGGGTCTGGCTTCGGGCTTTGTGGCCCAGCATCGCTGCATGAGGGTCAGGAAGCCTGTGCAGGCTGAAGGTCGACATCGTGGCACCGCTCCCAGGTCTGGACGCACCCCTTTCACCACCTTCACCATGATCTGCAGGATATTGTTCTCTCCTGAGGGGCAAAATCATGCAGTACTTCAGTTTCTAAAAGTCCTTTTTGTTTCACTCAAAAAGCACGTGGTCACGTGGTCTGAGTCTGCTATAATGCTTTTTCTGGTAATGACACATAGAACCAGCGTCTATCGTTATGCCATCATCGCTTCTTTATCGTCGCCATCGTCCTCAGAAAGAGAAGTGCGTGGTCTGTTGTTTCCCACGGAAGCACTCCGAGCTCCTCGTCTAGCCAATTCTATCTGAATGTGGGATCAGCCAAGTCAGTGATTCAGAACAAACAGGTGGAGGCTTTACAGCTACTTCACCTCCTATTGTAGCCGTAATACCCTTTGCAGGTGGAGGAGGAAAACGGGAAGGGATGGTAACCAGGCCACTTATCACTTTTTAATTATATCTGGATCAACAGAGGCGGTGCCAGTGCCAACCCAGCTACCTCACCTTGGCACCGGGCTTCAGAAAGTGAACTGCTACCTGATACGCCTGGGAAAAAAACATCGTGCTTGCCAGTCTGGCCCTGTCCACCTGCCTCCTCTGGAATTTACAGAGTAAACACGAACTACAGCTTCTGTGTGCAGAGCCACACACACACACACACACACACCTTGAAAGGTGCAACTATTTTTACCTTGTGTTAACTGGAAATTTAGAGAGTCGATTCCAGCAAGTAAAATGATACAACTAGATTGAAAGTCGATTTATTAAGTAGAAGATTGTGTAGAATTGGAGTTTAGAGCTTCTGTTATAAATAAGCAAACTTGTTAATAACTTATTTAGCCAGTTCAGCCATCTCTTGTGGCCAAACTAGAGAAAAAAGTATTTCTATTGAGTACATTTATGGTCCATCTGTCAAGCAGAGCCACTCCAGTGGAAAATGGGGAGACACTAAGTTGAGGGGAAATTTTAAAAAAAGGTTTTCTGATGATAACAACGCTGACCTGTTTTCTCAAACTCATCATGGACCTTTTATTTGTTACTGATTGTTTACAGATGTTACAGAGGTAGGGGAGGCATGCCACACGAACTACTAGACCTGCTGTTCTAGCTAAACTATCAGACTGACATTGGTGATCATAAAAGACACGGTTGGATGGACATCTTGTTGGATGGCTCACCTTGATAGGGTTTCTTCTGTGTGAGAATCCCCCAGATCACGATGGAGAAACTGGAAAACAGGCAAAAATATACATATAAATATATATAAATCTTTCATGGAATAGGTCTGAGATGTCAGGTTGTGCAGCAGAAGACTGTGTAAATAAAGTACATTTACCCTACTCTACAAGTTCTACTTTAGGGAATGAAATTTCCATTTCCACTGTAGGAATAAGTTACTTATTTCCCTTAACAGACAAAGTATCATACCAAATCCATGTGATTAATCTTAGTGTGAGTCAGAGCTTAACTGAACACACAAAATGTCCCAACAACAACAAAAAAACCCTGCGTTCACACAAAAAGCTTGCATGCAAAGTGCATGAAAAAAAAGCCCAACCTGTAAACATCGTGCTTGGTGTCCGACACTCTGTCCTTCTCTATGATGCTCTCAGGAGGAAGGTAGGCAATAGTGCCGCAGAAGCCGTCTCTACTGATGTCATCAGCCCGTGACAAGCCGTTCCAGCGGGCCAGCCCAAAATCAGATATCTGAGACAGAAAGAGATCAGATAAGACCCTCCAACAGAGCAACCCCTCTGCCTTTCTCATGAAACACCACGGCAGTGATGACTAACTTTGCCCGCTGACTATGACAGGCTGCTAAGCTCTTATTATGTGCACTCAGCGGTATGATGAGGGCAACCCAGCCATGTCCCAGCCTGCAGGAGAGGAGAGGCCCTTCAGATTTGTGTTGGGGAGTGCACACCCACACACACATACACACACACAGACAAGGAGATTTAATAGGAGCTAAATTAATCCTGTTGGGACAAGCCCAGGTGAGGTGTTTACATCCAGGTATTAAACACTAGAAATGACGGTTCCCACCCATTACTCTTAGTACAGCTTAGCTGTTTTGGTTGGACAGAGGCTAGGAGACACCTGTAGACAAAAAACATGTGCAGGACTAATTTAAGAATGATGAAGGGGAGCAGAAAAGCACCTCATGACTGGGATTTCTCCTGAAAGTGCCAAACAAACAGTTTTAAAACAAAGAGGGCTGTGGTTTCACTTCATGTCTGAGCTTTCTTCTAGCATTAAAACATGACATCATCACATTTCCATAAACATACTGTAGATTTCCATAGTTGCTTATTCCATTACAAATTACAGAAAGCAAAAGGATCGTGCAAACAACAACAAACACACACCTGGGTCAAAACTACAGATCACAACAAACTATGTGTGTGTGTTTCCTCCCTTCTAAGCTTCATCACAAACTCTCTACCTTGACGTGATAGTGAGCATCCAGCAGGATGTTGGCCGGCTTCAGGTCCAGATGGAGCAGCGGTGGGTTCATGCAGTGCAGGAAGTTCATTCCCACCGCAGTCTCGTGGATGATGCGAAAGCGGAGCTCCCAGGGCAGCGGCTCATTGGCCAGCAGGGTCTCCAGTGAGCCGGTCTCCATGTACTCCATGACCAGCCCCTGGGGGTCTTCACAGATCCCGTACACAGGCAGGATGTATCGGAACTTGGCTGCCTCCATCTTTTTAGCTTCCTCGAGCAGCTCGGAACGATCCCTGTGTTCAAGGAGGAAAATAAAAATAAAAGATCACGGACTACACAACACTGCATTTTATTGCGTTTCCTGAACCAGGCTCTGTCGCTGAGGGTGACCCAGCAGTTCTTAACAGTGCAAAAAAACATCCACCAGTTTACTGCTGCTTTTCCACTCATCCACTCATCCTGGGGGTTTGGGGGAGGGTGGGGGTGCCGCAGCTGAAATCTGTTTTGAAGTTATTTGGGTGATCGCTTTTTTAAAACAAAGGCTCACACATTCCTCGACTCATGCTTATCTATCAAACCTGCCCTCCCATAAAACATTAACATGATGACTTTGAAGTCACGCTTTGCTCATTAAGCTGCAATAGTTGGTATAACTTTTTGTCCTAACCAAAATTCCTGCACATCACACATCATCCTTACTGAGCTCTTAGCTATGCCAAATATTTATGAACATTAACCTTGAAGGGTGTAGAGGCGTGACCTCTGTATACAACTATAATCCAGGTCTTCCCCGGCTGGTGGTTCTGCTCAAGACAGTCCACCTTGGTCTGCAGAGCATGTGGAGCTCAAACCCAGCTCTTGTTCTC
Source organism: Aulonocara sp. 'chitande type north' Nkhata Bay (assembly GCF_057382095.1). Classification (NCBI taxonomy): domain Eukaryota; kingdom Metazoa; phylum Chordata; class Actinopteri; order Cichliformes; family Cichlidae; genus Aulonocara; species Aulonocara sp. 'chitande type north' Nkhata Bay. Next base: position 2,329,171 of record NC_141353.1, read on the forward strand.
TGCCGCTCAACCTTTGTGCACAGTGCCCCTTATCAGTCTGCCGGGCCTGCTGACATACCTCAAACACAATTGTGTGGGCCATTCATGACCTCACTGCATGCCTTAAGCAAAGGTTGCTTTTAAAATGGAGCCTCTTGATGAGAGAGAGATAAATCACTGTTCATGAGTTTATTTGTAGGAATGTGCTCCAGAGGCAGAGCTGGAGTAGGGCTTCTGTTTTTCTATCATCAACGAAAAGAAATTAGACGAACATAAGAAAGTTCGAAACATAGTTTGTCATTAATTAAAAAATATATATAAAGAAGTGTGTGTCTGGTTATAATAGTTCTTTGTGGCAGTACAAGTGAAGGAGGTACGGATCTCCCCGAATCTGCCTGGTAGGAATAATCAAACATGTCATGGAAGAACGGGCTAGCGCTTGTTTGCGAAGTACTTCATCTAATCCAAAGTGCTGCTCAGCGGCTCTGCTGAACCAAACAATGTCCCTGTTTTAACAGAGAGGCCCGGTAAGACCGGTTCTGCGGCTTCTCGTATTGTCTGTGCCACACAGTGGCAGCCTGCGACACAGGCACACAAAGGTGGCTTTGAGTCCTGGATGTTATGTGTGGCTGAACGACGGTCGCAGTCAAATGACTGTTTATGCGCTCTGCAGATGTTTGAGGGTGATAGTATCTTTGGTTCAGCCTCATCGGATGCTATAAGTCGCACCGCAGGTTTGGGGGGAAGTCGTCACGTCGTCAAAGTTCCTGTTTTGGTCACAGTGACTAGATAAGAAAATCGGACTGTCTTTGTTGCATCAGTGTAGCTGAGGATTGATGTCAGTGATGATTTATATCAATAAACCAACTTTTTTTTTTTTTTTAAATGAAGAGGTCTTATCACCAATCAGCAGCTGGGCTAGGCTCCAGCCCCCCTGTGACCCTGAAGTGGATAAGGGGAAGAAAATGGATGAATGGATCTTGTCAGTTAATATTTCTAATGTGTGGCTGATGAAGTCAGTTTGTGTACGCAGAGTTACATGGAAATGGAAACTTCTCTTCTTCCAAAGCTGGTTTGAGGCAGGTCAGCCTCAAACACACTCGAGAAATGTACAGCTCACTAATTTTCCTTTCATTTGTGAGATCCCGGCAGAGCAAACGAGGGATTTATCAGTCTGAAGTATGAAAGAGAATTCTAGATGGTGATGTAACTTGTAGACCATTCTGCCCACCTATTGAAATGTCCACAACACTGTTTATTGGGGAGATCAGCAGTTAAGCTTTCATAGCAGGAAAAGCAAACAGCTCTCAGCACTGTGGAGCTGCCCCAGAGATCAACCTGCATGTCAGTGCTCCCTCCAACACAACTCAGCAGTGTCGAAATATCCAAACATGCCCTCTTGCTTAGCGTTGAGGCACCTTTACAGCCCCCACAGTGTTTCTAGGCTGGCAGAGGATGAGTCACACATTATCTGGTGTTCACTTTCTCATGCCTGCGTCTAGCATTTGCCCAGAGATTTCTTCAAACGATCACGCTGACATAAAAGGACCTGGTTCAGACTGATTTCTACATCCGGAACTTGGAAAGACCAAAAACACAGGAAGCATCTGAACTATGCCAGAGGACAATACTACTTTTTTCATCAACACCAGGAAAAGATGAACACTAAACAGCTGTGACTTACTTATCATCCACATGAAGGCAGGGAGGGCACTTGATAGCCAGCCATGTTTTCCACTGTACATGCCGGACTTTGTATACTTGTCCAAATCCACCTGAGCCTATTTTCTCCCAGCTTCCAAACTCAGAGGAATCAAAGGTCCTTAACAGCCCCATATTCCCGTGTGGAGAATCCGGGATATCCATATCCATGTTGAGAAACCCGCAAGCAGGGTAAACTCCTTTTTCTTCTTTGACTCCAACCACAAAATCAGAGGAAGTGTACACTCACACACCACCTACCTACTTGTGGGCTCTTCCTTGTTTTTCCCCTCGTCTAGCTCAGCACAGCTCCTCCCTCTATTCAGGTGAAAAGGAGGGGCTGGGCCTGTGTTGCTGCACTGTGACATCATACCCTGGTTTTGAAACACAGAGCAGAGATGGAAAAGTTCACTGGAGGAACTTGACAAGCCACACCACACTGCCACCGAAAGGCTTTACACATGTGCTTTCCAAATGTCCTGAAGTCCCACGCTGTCTCATATATGCTCCGAGAAAGCAGGAGAACGGTCTCTGCAACAAAGCCATGAAGTCAGGAAGCTATTTCATAAACACACCTTTGTCCCACCGTGGTCCATTTTACTGCTAAAGCCGCCTGAGGTGGGTTACGTGATATTGACCCAGCGGTTAGAGAATGTGTGGACTCATCTTTTGCTCAGCTGAGGGAACAATGTCTTCTGTTACAGCTGTTACAGTTACTACCAGTGACAAAGATCTGTGTTATTTAACATATTTCATTTCCATGCAGGCCTTTAATCTCCACATTCTCTGCTACTCCATACATATGCTTTCAATAATTCATATGTTCATTAAATGCCTTCTGCAGATACACCGCATCGATCTAAGGACGCACGCACACAGGAGTTCTGTTTCATATCTGTTGTGTGCTTAAATTCAAATTGTATTCATTTGGGTTGCCAGTTAATGAGTGTGACACTTTTTCCTGTGTGCACCTGTCCTACAGGTGTGTGTTGGATACTTTTTAAGGTCAAGGTCAGAAATAAAATATCAGCTGTGGAGCTGATAGAGCTACAGCATATCTATTCAAGGACACCTCCTGCACGCAGGCACCAGCTGGTAAATTATTTATTTTTGTGCTATCATAAAAAGAAGATTAGCCTGTTATCTGCGACTGCTCTGTTTTAGAAACGTTCTTAGACTGACTTTGGGTTTTTGAAATCATGGGATTATTTTCTGCGAGGTTGGTTCAGGGAGACATTTTGCCTCGAATCCCAAACACCGGATTATAACGTCTCTCGGATTAAGACCTTTTTGCCCTCGTCCCCATTCTCTGCCCTCCCACCTCTCACAGCAGACGAGTGTCGTTCCTCAGCCTCATTCTGCAGAATGACTCTTCCTGTTTAAAGGGAGTTCTTCCTCACCGCTGTCACCAAGTGCATCCTCATAGGTGACATCTGATTGCTCTCTCTCTCTGATATAGTAGCTTCTTTACTTTACTATATAGAGCACCTTGAGGCAACTGTTGTTGTGGAAAACTAAACAGAATAAACATAACGAGCCCCTTCCTCAAATTATTACCTAAACTATTAGATAATAAACATGATTAAGCTTTTAAGTTAAATATGAAAATGATCGTTGTAGTTGAACTATTCCAAAATTCCCTCTCTTGGACTTTACCAAAACAGTGCTCTTCTGGTGTTCTTCAGCTTGTGTGGGCAACGGTACGCGACTGTAAAAGCATGATTTCTCCAAACGTGTGAATTTGTTCTGTGTTGCCGTTTGCTAGTGTCTGACAAACCAACCTCTCTGTTTACCTCTGCTTAAGATGTGATATCACCTCCCTGCACCCCAGAGTTAATGAGAAAACTGGAATGACCAGGTAGGAGGTATAAATATGTTATCTGGGAGGCTGCTGGGACAATGAGCAGATCTTAGTGGTATGTGAGGAGCCAGGCGGCCTGCTGGCTCCCATCACTGCAGCAGTTATCAGTGTTCAGCTCCCTGAGGCTCTGCAGAAAGACCGGGGGAGCGGTTACTGTAGAAGGGGAAAGCTGCAGGGCCTTTTGAGTGTGTGTGCACTCTCTCTTGGTCATTAGAATCAAAGACAAACATGTATGAAATGGTATTAAACGTGTCTTTTTACCTGCTTTTATTTATCTGATTAAAACCAAACCAATCAGGACCGTCTTCTGTTAATCACAAACACAACTAAACCTAAACGATCTGCAACAGGGAGCGCGAGGTAGCGCCAACGGTGTAGAAATATAAATGATTGTCTAATTGATATTAAAACATATTAATGACTGCAGTCTAATGGTTTAAGAATGCCACAGAGGAAGTGTCAGCCTGCGACAGCCTGTGTGTGTTGGCATCGTGTTTGCTTCTGACATCTTTCCAGTATGCTTTGTTCTTCCCATCATGCACTTTGTCCCCTCGGGCTGTGCGTGGGCACACATATTACCATAGATGCAGAAGGTGGTGGCGTGTTTATGAATGTTTTAATGAGTGAACACAATGGGTGCAAGGAATTCAAAGTCGTGAGCAGGAAATCAACATCAAGTAGTTGTCAGTGGAACTTTATCGCCATCTACTGGAGGTAGTTTCATATGAACTCATTGAGCTTGGGGATGAGATATGAGACCTCATGTAAATAGAACAAAACAATAGAAAGCAAAGCTGATTCGACCTTTCTAAATACTGGAGAATCTGGTTTTTTTTTCTAGAAGCAGGTCAATAATCCTGTACCCACGTCAGCCATGTTTAAACAACATTAAACATCTATGTGCTCGTGATCCAGGTTTATTAAAGTTTACATACTATAGCCTGTAAATTATAACCTTCCCCTCTAACCCTCATCCAACTAATCACACACACACGTGCTTCCTTCTGTATCTAAACATCTTGTCTTACAACCACGTGAAACTCGTACTCTTGAGTGCGAGTGGAATCGGGGCCAATTCACGGTTCAGTATCTTGCCCAAGGATACTTCGACGTGCCGACTGGAAGAGCCAAGGATCAAACCGCCAACTTTCTGACTGGACTGCTCCACCTCCCGAGACACAGCCACCCAATTCGGAGAAGTAGAATGGAAGGAGAGTCTGCTGACAGACATGCTCTTTTAAGATGAAGCTTTTAGCGTTTCTTTTGATAAAGCTTGTAGTTAGGGCTGGTTCCATAAGCCACTCTGCATGTCATTAGCCTTTGTCTCCTGTAGTTTTGTCCTGTTTGAGGTCTCTACACTCCTTCAGTCCCAGGCGGCTGCCTCTCCTCAGATTGTTGCTTAGACTGAGAGGCTGGAAAGTGTGTAAACACTGAGCCAGTAACATGAGTGAGTGCTTGATTGATCTACTAACTACTGACAAAACATTCATATTCCACTGACTCTCAGTTTCTAAATAACAGTGAGTTAGTCTGTAAATCAAGAGTCAGAAAAGCTAAAACTAACCTGACTAACCCTTAACATAAGACCGAGTGTGGTATTTATTTTAAAAAGAACATTTCAGAATCAGAATCGTGTTTATTGGCCAAGTATATGTGCAGACACATACAAGGAATTTGGTTCCGGTGGCTCTCGAGTACATTTAAACTTAACATAGTTCTGCATCACATAATTCTGTAACTCGTATAAGTAACATGGATCTCACCGGGTGTTCCCAGGAAGATTCTGTTGAATATTCAGCAGGAGAAATGTTTCATCACTTATCCAAGGGACTTCTTCAGCCTCTCCAGTGTTAAAAACAGTACATTTGCCTAATGATTGAAACTAGCACCACTGACTAACAATGGGCCTCGAGGTCAGTTTCATGACAAGATGTAAATTGATGCAAATTGTCATGACAATTGATCAACGGCTGCAATCACAGCATTGCAAGAGGATGAACGATGTCTCCTCGGTTCAGAGACGCTCGTTCACTTTTTGTGTAGGTTTTGTCTTACTTCTCTCTATCACCTTTTTTATCCCTTGGAAGAAGTGACACTCCATAAATGCTAAAGAGGTAAGTATTATTTCTCAGTTGCAGTGAATAGATAGAAGAAAATAAGCTGTAGAAAACTGAGAAGAAAGAAGAGAAATAACAATTTAACATAAACCAGTGACACACTCAGGGGCCTGATCAGGCAGGGCCTCCTTGGATGAGGGTGCCTAGTGATAATGGCCGAAACACCCGATGAATGCAAGGTCCACTACTGACGATGTGTCCCAAATTTAAAATGATAATTTAGATCAGATCTCTAATCCCTAAACCTAACTAAGGAGGAAAATGGCAGATTAGCCTGGGTAAAAGACCGAAAGTTGAGGCACACAACGATGTGTGCTGCTGATAAAAGCGTCTGGGCTTTCCTCATAACAGCCATCCCTCAAGATTCCCTCCATTTAATGTAATGCATTATCAGGGACTGTAACATCCTTTTACTCAATCATGACAAGATGTAAATTCATGTAAATTGTCATGACAATTGATCAACGGCTGCAATCACAGCATTGCAAGAGGATGAACGATGTCTCCTTAGGTCCCCTCCTCGGTTCAGAGATGCTCGTTCACTTTCTGTGTACTTGTCTCCTCGACTCTCCCGAAACTAAAAACACAAATATTCTCAATAAGTACCTTTATTTACCAATTAGCTAATATCTTTGTCATGATATGGTAACTCGTAATCACTTCATACAGTGCAAGCTAACCTTTGTGCACTAACTTTAAGCTGGCGCCACAAAGATAAAACAACAGCACTCCTGTTGTTCTAACAATCACTGTTTAAATTATATCGATTTAAATGGTCTTACCTTCAAAAACTTCCTTAACTGGCAGAAGTCGGTTTAGTGTGAAGTGAGCTTTATTGGTTCCCCTTGAACCAGATCTGGAGCATTCGTGTATCCCTGGGTTTGATAATAAGTACTTATCATGATCAAGCTGCCTGTTCTCATCAGGCCAAAACCACTTTCAGACTACCAGAAATGTCCTGGTGTTTCCAGTACAGTAGGCTACACTGCTGCATGGAGGCTTTGTCCTCAAGAGAAGGGGAATGTTGCTCTAATTTATTTTAATCCTAAAGAATTTGGCTTAATGTGATTTAAAGAAAAGAAACATCAACCTCAAACAAATGTTGAAGCTGAACCGTTTTACTGTTAATCTCTCACTCAAGAAAAAGTTTTACGGTCTCTTAGCAGCAAATAACGTAATCCTTTGCAGAGGATGTAGAAGGTAAATAAACGATGAGCCATTGTCAGTGCAATATTAACGGTGCAGGCCTGCAGAGGGCCAGGAGTGACAAAATGAATTAAATAAATGAATAATTTATTAAATGTTTCGAATGAAATGAATTTAATTCATTTAATTAATTATCAAGTCACACTAAATGCAAATAAGAAAAAATACTATGTGAAGGTAAAAATATTGCTTGGTGATTGTTGACATGCGACAGCACAGAGCCCAGCCTCGGCTCCGGATGATGGGATGGAGGCTGCCGATCCGGAGCCGAGCTCTGGTATCCTGTCCTCACACCGCAGCTCTCACAGGGCTCCTCACAAACCCAAAGCATCTTGAGCAGCGAGGACAAACTTGACTTCATGTGTAGTTAGGTGTAAGCACAAATGTGTCGATTGCCTGCAGCTTCATGCATATTCAGATGCAGATATTTGTTTCTAGACGACATTTTTAAAAAGTCGTGACTTTTGGCCCTTGAACAGAAAGTAATCCAAGTTTGAAGTCAGTTAAGTTGTTGCTTAAAATGTCTTTTGAATATTAAGAAGAAGGAAGAGAACAGGCTGCATTTCCCTGCTGTCATGCCTTCTTTCATTTTAGTAAACAGTCGCACACACAAGTCTAAAGAATCACGTCTGTGAGGCACCAGTGAACAACCAAAGGCTCTGGGTTGGAGTGATTTTGATGGAAACATTTTCTGCAGCTAATAAAAGACAAAATATTTAAATGATAGTCTTTTGCTGCAACCACCAGTTCCTTAGCAGTGTAACGCACACACACACACACACACACACACACACACACACACACACACACACACACACACACACACACACACACACACACACACACACACACACACACACACACACAGGGCAGATTGTTTAATCCTTGCAGCTGAGCTGTATTTACTAAAAATCTGTCGCTCAGCCTTTAATGGAGTTCTAAAACTCCACAGGTGCAGGTTCAGGTGAGCACAGAGCCTGATGCATCAGCAGAAACTTGAGGACGCGGCGCGCCAAGCCCAGAAGCCACGGGCACGTCACCATGACGATGAGGATCTTGACGGCATGTTGAACAGGAAAGAAAAGAAGATCTATGGCTGCTATGCTCAGGCGAACAAAGCACCGTGGCACAAAAACACAAAGTATTTAACATTATGTTTTATTTATGACTATTTTATTTCAGCAGGTAAATCATTCTAAGAAGCTTTTCAGCTCCATGAGAGTCTACAGCAGCAGTTTGGCTTTTGCTGTTTGTATTTGTGGAAATGAGCTTCCTCCGAAGGGTGGCTGGCCTCTCCCATAGAGACAGGGTGAGAAGTTCGGCCATGCGGGAGGGGCTCAGAGTAGAGCCGCTGCTCCTCCACATTGAAAGGAGCCAGCTGAGGTGGTTGGGGCATCTGACAAAGATGCCTCCTGGGCGCCTCCTGGGTGAGGTGTTCCGGGCATGTACCACCGGGAGGAGGCCCCAGGGCAGACCCAGGCCAGCCGAGAGCCGGGAATGCCTTGGTGTTCCCCCGGATAAGCTGGAGGAGGTGGCTGGGGAGGTCTGGGCTTCTCTGCTTGGGCTGCTGCCCCCATGACCCTGCCCCGGATAAGTGGAAGAAAATGGATGGATGGATGTTTGTATTTGTATGTTTTGTTGTGTAGAGAAACGTCCATATAAAGGCCCGGCTCCGCCTCCAAACAGGTTCAATATTCCACCTGCTGACAAGTTTGTGCATCAATGACAGAAGAAAACTACTGAGGACAGATTTACAGTTTAATATTGAATGTGTTTAATACACACATCACTTTGTCATTCATTCTATTCAAACACACTTTGTGCCATTAACTGTAAAGCACTTGTGATCATATTTTTGCACACCTACATTAAATTGGCGGCTTTGTTGACTTGTTCTTTACGTACACTTTAGAGCTTTTATTGTCATTGTGCAGTTTCTTGCACAGCAAAATTGGGTAGCTGGACTCAGACTTTTTATCAGCTCAGATAAAAAAATTATTGTGGGTGATTTTAACATCCATGTAGATGCTAAAAATGGCAGCCTCAACACGGCATTTAATCTGTTGGAACTGATATTTTTTATATAATCATTTATCCTTAGAAATACACAATCATTTGTATGTTGATAAAGTATCTTATCCTTATTAGGTCTGATAAAAATCTGTTTGCACTTGTGTACCATGAGATGAGAGGAAGTGGCCTCGATGTTATAATTTCCATTATAGCTTTAGAAACCAGACTGTCCTGTTCTGTTTTCTTAAAAGTGCCAGAGTTCATACCTTCAAATGTGCATTTGAGATATGACCTATTGCAAGAACCTGTTTTTATAGTTTAGCAACACGCTTACTTCTGCTTTTCTGCATACAGTTTAAGTTCATTGAAAGGTCATACGTCTATGTAAAGTATGGCTGGAAGCACACACACACACACACACACACACACACACACACACACACACACACACACACACACACACAGAATACAGACACTGATGCCTGTCTAAGAATGTCACGTGTATTTGTAATTGCATATTCATGAATGATTGCTTGCTGACAGTAAAAAGGGCTGTAGCGAAGGAATCAGTTGAAGTTGGCTAAGGACAGGTGAAGGCCTGAGCTGACTTCCCTTGCGAGCCACAAGCTCTGCCTTGTCTTGTTTTGTCGTGCAGTTATTGAGTGTCTTGTGTTCCAGCGGGGTTTGTGCCTAGATAAACCCAACAATCTGTTATTAGACTCAACGGGCTTCTCTCAAAATGTAAAAGAACCAACCCACCACTTTAATCACACTCTAGCTCTTGTTTTAACATATGGCATGGCTATTAATGTATTAAAAGATGGAACTTAATACCAATCCTAAATTTTGAGTCACCCCCTGCTATTGTACTATTGCTGTGGGAGTCTCCTAGTGGGTGTGTGTTGTTAGCGGCAGCCATTCCATGCTCAAAGAAAACCGTACTGTTGTAACGATCTCCGCGCATGTATGCACGGACGAGTACAGCCGTGGAGACCTGGCTCATAAGGTGTAATGTTGCTGACAGCGAGTAAAGGTCTGTTATTGGATTTAACCGACTGGCTTCGGGTTATTCGGCTAACCCCCACACCACACGCACGCTGGACCTGCTAGCCACTCCTTCCTCGCCAGACTGCTGTTACACCATGTATGAAAGATTATTATGTTTCAGCTCAACCGAGGACCCTAGTGTGCTGGTGTAATGTAGATTACCAAGCAAGATGGATAGAAAAAAAAGAGATGCCTCAAGAGATTTTCCAATTCAGGCAAGCTTAGGGGACGTGACACTTATTAAAAAACAAATTAATCAAGGAAACCAATGGATTAACCTGGCTTTAAAACTCTGGTTACAGTTTCTTAACAAGAATGATTGGAATGAAGAGGCCAGGATCTTAAGATGGTGCGCTTATGATCTTGATTTTTTTACCCAATAAGTTAGATGTGAGATAGAAGAACTGGGCAGGACAAGGCTTAACAGCATACTGTATGTTTTATGATAAGGGAACTCTTAGGGACTTCCAGTCAATAAAAGATCAATACCAGTTAAGCAAGACTGATTTTTTTCAGGTTTCTCCAAATCCCGCATCATTTACATAACTTTATACCCAAGAGAACAGTTCTTTTCTCTCTTCCTGTTCTGAATATATTTGTTAAGGCATACCATGTGGATCCTGGTCTCAAAATGATTTCTAGACTGTGCAAGGGTTTACAGGAGGTTAGGAATTTGAATACAATTTACATCAAACAAAAATGGGAAAGGGAAACAAATATGGTAATCTCAAATGACATTTGGTATCAGCAATGTGCTTTATAGTGGAGAATCTCTAGCTCTAATATATGGAGACGTTTTGGCTGGAAGAGTCTTTGCCGATCTTTTATTACACCTGCGCAAAGTAAACATTATTCCAACTCCTCCAGCAGCTGGAGAAACTGTGGGGCCCAAGGAGTAAAGCACCTCCACTTGTTTTGGTCCTGTCCATTGATAAACACTTTTTGGGTTTCGATTCATTCTGAGTTACAGACTATTCTTAGTATGCAACTTCCCTTTAATTGGGATGAACTCTTGTTTGGATGTTTATACTCAGTATTGTGGATAAAGTGATCAAGCTGTTATATGGCATTTTGAGTGTGGCTGCCCGAAAGACTATCACTAAGAAATGGCTAAGTGTAAAAATTCTGTCACTAAATGACTGGCGTGAGGTTGTCTATGGTTGTTTAAAATGGAGAAAATTACATTCTCTAACAGATTTCAATATGACACATTTGTTGAGATTTGGGACAAATTGAAACATTACCTTTTTGCTCTCACAGTGACCTTTGTATTGTAAGCAATACAAGGTCAGGAATAACACATCGTTGGTAAGCACACATAGAAACTGGCAACTAAAAAATCTTTATTTATATAGAACAGTCTCCTCAAGGTGCTTTATATTGTACACTAGATCGTACAATAATAGATACAGAGAAAAACCCAACAATCATATGACCCCCTATGAGCAGCACTTTGGCGACAGTGGGAAGGAAAAACTCCCTTTTAACAGGAAGAAACCTCCAGCAGAACCAGGCTCAGGGAGGGGCGGGGCCATCTGCTGTGATTGGTTGGGGTGAGAGAAGGAAGACAGGATGAAGCACATGCTCCGGAAGAGAGACAGAGATTAATAACAGGTATGATTCAATGCAGAGAGGTCTATTAACACAGAGTGAGTGAAAAAGGTGACTGAAAAGGAAAATCATGGGAGTCCCCCGGCAGCCTAAGCCTATTGCAGCATAACTAAGTTCATGCATTTATTACTTCCAGGCTGGACGACTGTAATTCATTATTATCAGGATGTCCAAAAAACTCCCTGAAAAGTATTTCAATTTCTCCTGCTGGGATTTCTTCTCTGTTATGGACCCAGGGTCCTTCTACTTGAGGTGGATTTATTTCTATCCCCACTACTGGAACATCAGCCTGTTCCTCCTCTTCATTATCAGCCTCTTCATCATTGTCCTGAACTCTGACCTCCTCATCAACATCTTGTTGCACTTGATGAATAACTTGGCCCAGAACACGGAGGTTTTCAAGCCAGTGGACCATCGGCTGAATCTCTTCAAAATCCGGACGCTGTTGCAGTTCAAAAACCAGTTCATCAGCTGGTACCCCTACAACAACAAACAGAAATATTATTGTTATCATTCATATGATGCTAAAACTGTCCACAAATTCCAATTTATGCAAAATAACTACATGGGGAACATACAAACCGATAAAAACCCTGAAAAGCATAAATTTCACAGCCTCAACTCTCGCGGCCCGGTACCAAACGACTCACGGACCGGTACCGGTAAAGAGGAGAGCGCGCGAAAGCCCCCTGGTGGAGGATGGAGTCACTAACAATTGATCCCAGAAAGGCGATTAGTAATGGACTAATAAAATGACAACCATTAATGCAACATGAAAAAAACAATAACAATTTTCTTATCGTATTGACATCGTTTCTATGCTTATGGCACCTAATATGAATTAGTATTAACTGTATACACCCTTGCTTTGTTGTGAACCCCATGAATAACAGCTGTATGGAGCTTTTTGATACTGCCTATCAGTGTTGGTCAAGTTACTTGAAAAAAGTAATCAGTAACTAATTACCGATTACTTCCCCAAAAAAGTAATCCTGTTACTTTACTGATTACTTATTTTCAAAAGTAATTAATTACTTAGTTACTTTTTAAAAACACGATTTACAACCTGAATAGGTGATAAAGCGATAGATCTTTCAGCCCAATTCTACTTTTTCTGCATAATCCATCATACAAAATGTAATCAAATGGAAAAGTCTCTTTTTAAAACTTGTTTTATTAGTTTTAATCTTTTAACTTTATGCATCAAGCAAAAATTTAATTATATGCAACATTCTCTGACTGGAAGAAATTAGTTTAACATTTAAACCTATTTTCTGCACATTCCAGCACATAAAATAAAATATTTTTTGTGTTTACACTCAGTCTTTCAAATAGATGCAAGTAAAACACAGCAGAAAATAAATAAAGTCAAAGACTCAGCGGTCCTGTTGCTCTATTTTCACCTGTAAAGTAAGTAAGTAAGTAAGTAAAATTTATTTATATAGCGCTTTTCACAGATAAAAATCACAAAGTGCTTTACAACACAGAAAATGGGAATATAAAACAATATAACAGTAAATAAAACAATGTAAAACAATAAAACTATAAAAACAGCATAAGAAGAAATTAATCAAATGCTTTTCTAAATAAAAATGTCTTCAGCTGTTTCTTAAAACAATCAATGGAGTCCGTGCAGCGAAGAGACAGTGGGAGAGAATCCCACAACCGTGGTGCCACCGTCTGAAAGGCCCGATCACCACGAGTTTTAAAACGAGTGCGTGGTACCACCAACAGTCTCTGATCTAATGACCTTAAAGCCCGAGAAGATGTATGTGGTTTCAGCAGGTCAGATAAATATTGAGGAGCCTGACCATGCAGGGCCCTAAAGGTTAGAACTAAAATTTTAAAATGAAACCTAAAATTTACAGGCAACCAGTGAAGGGAGGCCAAGACTGGAGTGATATGCGATCTTCTCTTGGTGCCTGTTAAGAGACGTGCTGCAGCCTTCTGCACAGTCTGAAGACGATTTAAGGCTGATTTGTTAAAACAAGTAAAAAGGCCGTTACAATAGTCTAAACGAGAAGAAATAAAAGCATGAATAATCATCTCAAGTTCAAACTTTGATACCATTAGTTTAGAAATATTCCATAAATGATAAAAACAGTTTCGGACCAGCTGCTTAGAGTGCTGCTCGAGCGACATCGAGCTGTCAAATATGACACCGAGATTTCTAAGGCTTGATTTTACGTAAGGGTCTAAGAAGCTGATATGCTGTCTAATTTCTGGGACCATGTGGTCTGGAGCAATAATTAGAGTTTCTGTTTTATCAGAGTTTAGTTGGAGAAAATTGTCATATAACCATTTGTTGATTTCTGTCAGACAATTACTTAAATTAGACAATTTATAAAACTCAGACATTTTGAAGGAACAGTATAGTTGGATGTCGTCAGCATAGAGATGATAGGAGACATATTTATAGCGCTTAATAATTTGGCCTAGGGGAAATACATAAAGTAAAAAGAGAATTGGACCCAGGACAGATCCCTGAGGTACCCCACACGGCAAAACTGTTGATTCTGATGTGACATGATTCATGCAAACAGTAAAAGATCTCTCAGACAGATATGATATAAACCATTTTAAAACAACACCAGTAATCCCAAACAAGTTCTTGAGTCTGTTTATCATGATACTGTGATCTACAGTGTCAAAAGCAGAGCTGAGATCCAGCAGGACCAGCACTGTGTATTCTCCAGAGTCTGCTGCCATCAAGATATCACTAGATACTCTAAGTAAGGCCGTTTCAGTGGAATGCAATTTACGAAAACCAGACTGGAAAGTGTCCATAACAGCATTTTTATCCAGGAAATAGTTAAGTTGTTCTAGTACTACTTTTTCTAAAATTTTCGATATAAAAGGCAATTTGGATATTGGCCTATAACTGTTAGGAAGAGATGGATCCAGCTGGGGTTTCTTTAATATTGGCTCGACGATAGCTTGTTTAAAGAAGCTGGGGACTGAGCCAATATGAAGAGAAGTATTTATCATTTCCACAATACAGGGGCCAATTGAATCAAACACACTAGTGAAAAATGAAGATGGAAGGACATCAAGGGGGCTTGAAGTCTGTTTTATATGACAAAGCAGGACTCTGATGTCTTGTAATGTAACAGGAGTAAAAGACGACCAAGTATCAGAGGAGAGCAAGTTAAAAGTTTGATATTGAGAAGATGATGGAGAGATATTAGACCTGGTTGCAATGACCTTATTTCTGAAATAGTTCATAAACTCATTGCAGTCGGACGTTGAGTGAACTGGTGCACAAGGAGCATCAGGAGAAACAATACTCTTAATTGTTTTAAACAAGAATTTAGGATCTTTCTTTTTTGAAGCTATGAGGTGTGAAAAATACTCTGTTCTGGCATTTTCCACGTCATTTAGTAAGAGGACAGATTCTTTAAGGTGTAACTTATAAACCTCAAGTTTGGAAGCCTTCCACAAACGTTCTAGCTTGCGACAATATCTTCTGAAATTACGAATGTTTTCATTTAGCCAAGGATGAGATTTCAAACGTAGGACAGTACTTTTTTTCAGAGGTGCCACTATGTCTAAAATAGAGGTACACTGGTTATTAAAGGATGAGACAAGAGAGTCCAAATCATTGTAAGTCATTTCAGCGTCAAACATGGCAGAGAACCTTTTGCCGGCGTTCAGGTTTATGATTCGCCTTTCAATCGTTATTTTGGGAGCCGGGGGATCCAAATAAAACGACAAGTTAAAATATATGCAGCTATGGTCACTCACATGGACATTTTCCACACGAATGTCATTTATATTTAAACCCAAGGAGAAAACAAGGTCCAATGTGTGACCCTTTACATGTGTAGGGCCAGAAACATGCTGCATAAAATTAAAAGACTCTGTGATAGTCATGAAGTCAGCAGCCATATTACAGGATGCATCATCAATATGAAAGTTAAAATCTCCCAACATTACCACCTTCTCTAATTTAATAATGGATGACAGGAGGTCGTTAAATTCAGTTAAAAAGACTCCGACAGGGCCAGGAGGTCGGTAGATTAAAATACAATAAAAGGTGTGCAAAGAGCCGACCTTGATCATCTGAAGTTCAAATGAGGTAAAAGAATCCGAGTTCATCAGTCTGCATGTGAATCTGTCCTGGTGCACAACAGCGAGACCTCCGCCACGTCCCGAAAGACGTGGAGTTCCGATGACGGAGCAGCCAATAGAACAAATTTCCTTCAGATGTATATAATCCATGTTTTGTTGCCACGTCTCAGTTAAACACAAGAAGTTGAGAGATTCCTTTATAAAAAGATCGTTTAAAATAAACGATTTGTTTGTGATTGAGCGAGTGTTGAGCAGGGCAAACCTGATTGAAGACTTTTGGTTGGTGCAGTCAACAGCTGACTGCAGTGGCACTCGAAATAAACACCTGTGCACACCTCTACACCTGTTACGCCGGGCGGGGACTTCAGGGCTAGCAGAAGCTAATATCCATAGTGGTACATCACCTCTGCCATCAAAACGGCGGTCGAAGGAGGGACGCCAAGTGAACATGGGGCCATCAGACCATAGACTCCGAGCTGGGAACTGCAGTGTAGCATCGGCACCAGGTGACAATAGATGAATTGGTCGTAGGCACCGGGATTCTTCCCACATCCAAGAAGCTAATCTTCGGTACCTTCTCAGTCGCACCTGGACACCGGCCCTGGTTCCCCTACTTCTTCTTTTCTTCGTGTTAAATCCCACCGATATGTACGGTAACATGCAGTCAGGTGAGGAACACACAAAGGGTGGAGGGAAAAATTTCCTGTAACTGTCCCAGCTGTCACAGTAGCTCTCCATTGAATCTTTGATATACAACATCATGCCCCGATCATAAGTATTGGTGCCAGAGACAAAATCAAAACATAGGACGGTAAAAATAATATT
Source organism: Aulonocara sp. 'chitande type north' Nkhata Bay (assembly GCF_057382095.1). NCBI lineage: Eukaryota > Metazoa > Chordata > Actinopteri > Cichliformes > Cichlidae > Aulonocara > Aulonocara sp. 'chitande type north' Nkhata Bay. Next base: position 2,345,602 of record NC_141353.1, read on the forward strand.
GCAAGTGACAATAGCGGCCAGTATAAAACTATACCAGCGAGCTGTACAAGCGGGAGTGGGGCAGGCGGAGGTTTACCCTGGTGCAGGTGTGCCGCGGTCAGTGGAAGAATCCGCGAGTTTCTCTGTGAGTTTCCCATTACGTCGTAGCTACTCGGTGCTTGCTCAGAAGTTTAGGGGGTTTTTTTGCTGTAAAAAGAAGTTTTCTTCCCACGCACAGTGGACACTAATGTTTTTGTCACTTTTTATGGAATCAAACTCAAAGTAATGTCAGTACTTCCACGCTTTAAACGCTGCACGCTCATACTCTCTCCCGCACTCCATATGTGATCCATTGTTGATCTGCACACAGCTGTTGTCACAAACGTCGCACTCGCTTACGTCACTGTCGTGAGACATTCTCGCAAAAAAATCACGGTTTTAGTAACGTGGTAACGCAGCGTTCCTACGGGAAAGTAACGGTAATCTAATTACCGTTTTTGCAATAGTAATCCCTTACTTTACTCGTTACCTGAAAAAAGTAATCAGATTACAGTAACGTGTTACAAGTAACGCGTTACTGCCCATCTCTGCTGCCTATGGGGAATAATAGTAGCCTTCCAACCTATCACGCACTCACTTTGAATCGGTAGTCTGTCTCCTCTGTCCATTCTCCTGGGATGATACACAGTCTGGAGGAAACTAAAGCAGTACAGCTCTCAAACTTTACGGATTCCAACTTATCCAGAGTTATGACACAGTCCTTAAAATGCTGTGAAATCTTTTAGCTCTTTAAAAACGCGGAGTAAATGTAGACTAATCACCACTGAATGCTGTGAGGAACGCTGCCAACTGTTAACTGATATGTCTCCACCAACTATCCAAATATAATGATGGTGATGAACGTCACAGGTTAACTTTGTAGTTGTGCGTTCTGACTCTCTCAGTGACGTCATCGACTGAAGCTGCTCTGCTGGTGAAAAAACGTCACTTTGAAACTTTTACAGGTGAAGCATTTTGTTTTACAAAGTTTTGAAGTTATTATAGTGACAGAAAGAGGCCACGAGATGGCGCCATTTTTCACGTAGTTGATACCGTCTGTGGCTGTTTGGTTTCTGTTCACAACCCTCCACGAGTGTTTTGCATAAAGTATTCCTCAGGCTCATGATTTCTGTTTCCTCTCTGGCTGAATTATATTATATTAAATTAAATTAAGGAAACTAGAGCGAGTCTTTCATCAGTAATTAGTTATTTTAAACACTTTACTACCTAAAGTGCATTTTTGGTGCTTTACATGTTTGCTGAACTGCTTCATGGGCGAAAAACCTTCTCATTCGTTCAAATAAAATCTATACTTCCTGGATTGCCAAGTTTGAAAATAAAAGCATTCAACAGAGTGTCAAAATGTGTTGTGTAAGTGTAGAAACACTGAACAAAAATATAAATGCAACACTTTTGCTCCCATTTTTCATGAGCTGAAACATTTTCTACATGCACAAAACAACCATTACTCTCAAATCTGTCTAAATCTCTGTCAGTGAGCACTTCTCCTTTGCATCCCACCTCACTAGTGTGGCATATTAAGGTGCTGATTAGACAGCATGACTGTTGCACAGGTGTGCCTTAGACTGCCCACAATAAATGGGCCTACAGGAGGGTGAGCCCATATGGCTTTTTCAGGCTGCACTTGGCCAGGCCACATGGGCAAAGGCCCAGCCATCAGGCGCTCTCTGCAGCTGCAGTCACAACTGACAACATACAAAAAGGACGACCTGATGAATTTTCTTTAAAAATATCATTTTTAAAAATGGCTGCCAATATTTATTTCAGACAGGTTGACAATAATTAGTTTACAGCATTCGAAAATCATGTTCAGCACTCAGCTGCTTTAGGGAATACACCAAATACCATGTGTTATTATAATGTGGTCAACGTATTTTCACTTTGTCACAAAGTTCATCTGCTTTTCATGTTGGTGCATTTCCACATCTCATTGTTCAAGCAGCAGGTTTATCTCGAAAACATGCATTTCCCCCCCAAGGCTGATAAGGCGTTAGAATATTCAACAGTTGCTTTGGTTTCAGACGTCAGTGATTGTGGCTAAATGCACATTTTTTCCTCATTTTCTCAAAAACAGATTCACTAACTGACAATTTGTTTTCCGTTTTACTATTAAAAAATATGACAATACCATTTGCTTCCATTGGGCTGGAGAGGCATCTGGGTGACAGTGATCACTTTGTACAGTTTGTTAAAAATCTACTCTACTATGTAACAGTATCTGTGTGAGGTGACCTGCACCCCTAGTGTCTGCTCAGTAGCTGAACATCTGTTGCGCAGAACTGCTTTGCTGCTGAGGGGTGGCTGGCTGGCTCTGGCTGGGCCGGCCTGGATCTGAGCCCTGGCTCTGGGCCTCCTGACTCTCCCCCTGTGCACCCTCCACCACTGGAGTGACCTGGCTGCCCTCAGCTGCAGGTACAGGCCTCCACGCCAGAGTCGGGGCCTCTAGCTGGTGGCCCATGGGGTTGACCAGAGTGGCGAGGTTGATGAAATGGGCGACGGACTGGGGTGTCCCGCTTCCAGCAGGACCTACAGTCTCTGGGATGAGTTCTGCAGACCGGTTGTGCAGCATAGCGGAGCCACTGACTGTGTCAAAGGTGACCGTGAGGATGGAGTTGTCCAGTGTGAGGGGCCGGTCGCTGGCTGTCAGGTGGCCCACGGCGACAGGCTGCAGGCTGGTAAACTGGGCAGGGGCGTGGCTGGTGATGGGCGTGACTGTGATGTTGGTCAGTCCCACTGAACTGTTGGGGGAGGAGGCTGATGGAGCACTGGGGTCGGTCAGAACCACCACCTGAAACGGCAACAATGGAATCAATTGCAACTCGATGATGAAAGCAGCTCATCTGCCGCTAAAGCACAACACTGTTGTTATAATCTAAGTTTGTGAGGAACAGCAGCTGGCTGAGGCCGTGAGTCAAGCTCAGCCAGCGAGCTGAATGAACTGAATTTTATTGCATTCACATAGCACCAAATGACAACAACGGTCACTTCAAGGTGATTTATATTGTACAGACTTTACAATAATGCAGAGAAAACCCCAACAATTAGACACCACCCAGTGATCAAGCACTTGGTGACAGCGGGAAGGAAAAACTCCCTTTTAACAGGAAGAAATGTGTTGTTGCTGCTGCTGCCGCTCTCCCGGCCTCTTGGCTTTCCATACTGCACATGTTAGGAAAGTTCCAGAACAGAGGCCAAATATAAATTACTGCAGCTGGAATAACAGTCTGATATTGACTCAAGTGGCCCAGACAGAAATAATGTAGTAAACACATCTGAAAAATGGAAAATAAATAAATAAAATTAGAAACTACGTCTTATTGCATATTTTTAAATCAAACTATTTAAGCATCATGCCAGTTTGTATAGTTATATTATTAAAATTGTTAAAGGTCTAATGTGTTTGAGCACATCTGTAATCACAAAGCCTTAGCTGTCAATTGTGGCTTCAAGCGTTGCACTGCATCTGTGTAATTTCATAACACTGTCTTAACAGCAGGAAAACAATTGTATATTATAAATGTAATCATTTTGTGGTTTGACTGTGTGTATTTTACACCTGCTTTACTCAACAGATCCACATTTTATCCTACGATTCCCAATGAAGTCATAACTACTAGGTCAACAATTACCAAAGTCGGCAATTTATTAGGTTATGTAACATTATAGCCCATTCAAAAAAAACCTTTATTAGACAACTGCCACATTTTTAGACAAATGCCACAGTTATTAAATGATGACTTCATATCAAATAATCAACAAAACAAGTGTAAATCCAGATTTATTCTGCCTTTCATCGGCAATGTCGAGCCAGCCGCTGTGGGTGACTTAAGGGCTCTTCAGGGAGAAAAACTTCAGTCTGTGTTTTCCTTTTTAATCAGGCCGCCTGCCTTTATCCACTTATCGTGGTGTTCGGGGGGAAAGAAATTGGACACGTTATTGTAGCAACAAAGCAGAATCTTCTGGGGGAAATGTGCACACGTACCTGCTGGATGCTCTGTACAGCAGAGCTCGTCTCAGTCTCATCACCGACAATGACGGCGTTGAATTCTGACATGGCTTCGTGCCTTGGTTCAGCAAAGTCAACGTATTCATCGGACTCGGAGAGCTCCGGCTCAGCTGAGCTTCTCTGCTTCTTCTTGGGGTGTCGGGAAGGTCGACTGGGCCGCTCCTGAGACATCCCGTCTTTTTCCATGGTCAGAGAGGGCTGCAGAAGGAAGTGAAACATCTTTAGTGTACAGAAAAATGCAGATTTTAAGGCAGCTGACACCACAGACATACTTAGACAATATGGTTTCTTGTTGTTTGTCAGTGTTTCCATAGCTACGCCTCCCTAAAACCACCTCGTTTGCCAATAAGGTCAAAGGTCAAGGTCAAATTTATTTATATAGCACATTTCAAACAGCCGATGCTGCACAAAGTGCTTAACAATATAAAAATGGCATTAAAAAGCAACAATGTAATACAATAATAACAATATAAAACAATAATAGGACAATAAAAGAATTAAAACAATAACTAAAACTATTTAAAATAAGAGCAGAATGCCTGGGTCAGAGTGTGTTAAAAGCCAGGGCATAAAAATGTGTCTTTAGTAGTGATTTAAATTGCTCAAGTGTTTGTACAGATCTAATATTTAGGGGGAGACTTTTCCAGAGTCTGGGATCTGTCACAGAGACGGATCTATGACCACGAGATTGGAGACAAGTCCGTGGGATGGACAGCATCTATTCTGAGCTAGACCTCGTGGTTTTTCCTGGAGCATAAACAGAGAGGAGCTCAGACAGGTAAGAAGGCGCTCGGGCGTTAAGCGACTTAAAAGTTTAAATTGGATCCTGTAGGAGACAGGAAGTGTAAAGAAGCTAAAACTGGGGTTATACGCTCTCTCCGTTTGGTACCAGCTAGCAGGCGAGCAGCTGCATTTTGGACCATCTGAAGACGATGGGTGGAGGCCTGGTCGAGACCAAAATACAATGAATTGGATTTTGGTCTGTGGTGTCAGAAATCCGGAATTTTATTCTAACCTGCACAATGCTGATCGATGACTCATTCATTGACAAATTTTCCTGAAGATCATCAAACTCGTCGATTCTCACAGACACCACCTGTAGGCATATAGGAGAAGGACAGCATTTCAGGCCGAGTCTGCCTTTCGAGTGCTGTAATATGGGTCGTTTCCTCTCCGGTCTGACCCCACTCACCTCGGGATGTTTGCGTCGCAGGTGTCGGTTCATAGAAGCGCGAGTGGACACCTTTGTCCCGCAGAGGTGACACGACTGGGCCTCTACCTTTTCGTGGGTCAGGTGGACGTGCTTCTGCAGCATGTACTCGGTCAGATATTTCTTATCGCATGTGGGACATGTCCACGTCTTACCCACTGCAGCAGCAGAGAAGGAGAGGTCAGCTCGACAGCATCAGCTAGTATGAAGCCCCAAATTAAACCCTATCATATTCAATGTTGTGTGTAATGCACTCCAAAGCATCTTTGCTTTGTGTTGTTGGATTTGTGTTCATACATATGAAAGATCACATGTGTGTTCTGACTTTGATAGGGATATATGTTGGTGTGTAGAACAGCAGAACTGGAAATTATGTGAACGTGTTTCAGGTCAATTTATGGAGCAAAAGTAATGTAACGAGTCGTGTAACAAATTATTTACTCCATTATAATTTTGCTCAATAATGTATCAATCTCAGTTGCTAAATCTCCAAGTCCTTCCCCGTCTTATTAAACTTTTGTTTAAGAAAGAAAACACATTTTCCTAAAAATTGTTTGTAACTTTGCTTCATAGGTGTAGCTACTACTCTGACTGGCTGCATCACCACCTGGTACGGCAGCTGTAATGCTCTGGACCACAAAGCTCTGCAGAGGCTGGTGAGGACAGCACAGCGCATCACCAGGACTGAACTGGCAGCCATGCAGGATCTCTACAGACAGCGCTGCGTGAGGAAGATGCAGCGGCTCCTCTCCGATCCCAGCCACAGACTTTTCTCAGTCCTGCCGTCCGGCAGGCGGTTCAGGAGCATCCAGACCCGCGCTAGCAGACGCAGAGACAGTTTCTACCCACAAGCCATCAGGCTTACGAGCTGCTGCCGTTCTGCACACACCATTACACACTCACTACAACTACAGGACTCTACACACTGTCACTTCAACAAATGCCACTTAAATGCTCGTTGCACAAGTTTTGCACAACATGCAAATACCAACTTGTCTTAACTATTAAATATTTAGAGAATTTTTTTCTCTCTTTTATCATCATCATCAGTATTATTATTATTACTGCTATTTTCTGTTATTTTCTTCTTAATATAACTGCACACTTTCTACATGTTCATGTAAGGCTGAGGAGCACGAGCCAAAGAACTTCATTAAGGGTAAATGTGGCTACACTGTTTCTCCGTACAAAACTTGAAACTACTGTTTAGTTAGCACCATGTAGCTAACATTATGCTAGTATTTGTTCCAGTCCAAAAATAGCAGGCGTTTACATGAAAGGATACAACATGCTTCTTAAATCATAAGGTCCTGGCAGCAGCTGCATGTCACGGGCTTTTTGGCAAGTTTACCTTTGGACCAAACTGATTTTAGCCTTTATGCTAACTTAAGTCAACCTTCTTATTTTTGGGATCAAACAAAAGTTCCTCTTTCCTCTATTCATCAACAACTAATAAGAGCTAACTTACATTTTCATACCACAACAGTTAACATTAACAGCTAAAATTATTTTTGGTAAAATCACTTTAAATTATGACTAAAAGAAGATATTACATTACTACATATGGCATTACATTTGAAGATTGTAAGTAACAAGTTGCTTTCTGTGTGACTTTATCAGCCTCTCACTTGCTTTGGTCCAGTCCTGTTTACAATGTTCTGATTTAAATGTAGCAGGAAAGTAGATTCAGATGAAAGAGTTTCATGTTCAGCTTGTAATAACCGAGTAATGCACAGCAGTCTGGTTTTATGACGCCACAGTGACATGAAATACCTGTGTGGATGAGCTTGTGAGTCTCTAGTGTGGTCCTCTCACTGAAAGTCTTTCCACACAACTCGCACATGAAGTCCTTTATACCTGCAAGCACGGTGACACAAAACAAGCACTGAGGGACAATGACGTGATTCTCTGTTAGGTGTGCTTGGTTTTTAGTGCTTTTTTTGCAGTATACATCCTTCATGTCTGTGACACACAAACACTTTTTCTTACTGCAATAGAGACAAGTGAGAACAATCAAGACAATTAGGGTAAAGACAGTGTGGGGGGGCTGCACAGACAAAAAGAATTACAGCGGCTGTGGGTGTGTGACTGAGCATTAGTGCAGGTGTGTGTTTGAACGTGTACATGGAAAAACAGAGTAACCAACCCATCATGCTTATGCTATATGTATGTGTGTGTTAGACTAAGGTAATGCATTAAAATGAGCTCTACGTGCACACGCACGCCTTCTCACTCACCTGTGTGTCTCTTGTAGTGTTTCAGCATGTTGACCTTTTGGGCGAACTTGCGCTTACACTCCTTACACTCGTACTCTTTGATGCCCTTGTGGAGCTTCATGTGGTGCCGCAGAGCATGTTTGGTCTTCATACCTGGGCAGGCAAACGTTGACACAATCTCAGAATAATTCAACCACCACCAGTTCAAGTCTACTCGTTCAGTTTACACGGTGGGAAAAGAGCAATGAGGCGTGCGATGACCTTTCCCGCACTCGGCGCACAGGTACTCTCGGTTGTCGTCGTGCACCCTGAGATGCTCCTTCAGCATGTCCTTTCTTGCAAACGATTTGCCGCATTTGTCACAGCCGTGGCTCTTCACCCCTGGATGAGTGAACAAACATCTTTTTTTAATTGTGACGTTACCTTTGCACAGACTCACCCTGTGAGAGTATGAGCCAGCGTAGGAAGTACATTTACTGACGTGCTGCCCTTGATTACAACTTTCAGCTGCTTTGCTGAACAGAGGAACATTTTTATGCCATTATTTTATAAAAACACACATTTTAGCATTAAAAATGTGACTTCAATTAAAATCTTGTGGGATTAGCGTTTGGATGAAACATTTTGCTGATTACCAGTAGTGTTCATTTAAAAACCTTACGCTGGGTGGTAGGCGAATAAATTTGTTAAGCACTGACCACAGAATAAAGACTTCACCTGTGTGGATGATCTTGTGCCTTTCCAGATTTCCAATGCTATTGAATATTCGCCCACAAATCTCACATGGATGGATGTACCTTTAGGAAAGAGCGAAACTATTTGAAAATGATTTCTGTACATTTTTCTGACTTCATAGTTATTTACTACCTTTATTTTGAAAAATACACAGTTTGCGCTAAAAATGACATCATTTCCTTTTAGGTGCAAGTCAGCAATTTCAGCTCTCACATGCATGGATGATTAGTAACTAGCACTCAATGGCTGCTGCACGCAAATGTTACTATCTTTCCTCCCGTGAACATATTTAAAGGAATCAGATGTATTCTTCTCCTCGCCAGATTTCAAAAGTACTTCTTTATACAATTATACATTTCTCTGCTGGCTCACAAGACTGTGACTAGCATTTGTACTTGCTTGCTTCCTACTGTCTTACTTCTGCACCGAAGGGTCGGGCAGCTGCTCTCGGTGGATGACCAGGTGAGCGTTGTAAGTGGCTTTGAGTGCAAAGCGTCGGTTACAGATCCCGCAGCCGTAGGCTTTCTCCTTGTGCTGCTCCATGATGTGCTTCAGGTACTCTTTTCCTTTTGCAAATGACAGCTGGAGACAAGAAGCAGGACGTGTGTTATTTGTGTGGGACACAGGGATACGTGGAGCTCCATGTGACTGCAGAGTTTCTCCGTGACAGACGATTGCTTACTTGGCATTTTTTGCAGTTATATTTATGGTGCTCTGGGTCATCTTCATCTTCATCCTCGTCTGTTTCGTCACTGTCGTCCGCTGAGATGCCGATCTTCTTGATGAAGCCTTCCCTTTCCTGCTCGTCCATTAAGGCTATGTCCTGAAATAAAAGGATGTCATTCAACCTGATGAACGCCAGGTATCTGGAGAGCACCTGAGCATTTCTGAGTTCATCTTTTCTTATCTGAGTAGCAGTGCTTCTGATTTTTTTTAAAAATATGTCCCCTTCTCTATAATTTAGAGAAATGGTGAGATTCTGACTGAGGACATGTAAATGTATAGAATATTCTGTCAGGTGTCTATAATACTGAATCAGAGATGGACCACATTTTGATACCTGATCTGAGTCAAAGTGGCATCCTTGTAAATCCTTGTGTGTGTGATTAAAGTGGAAACCAAGTACTCAAAGGCCCAAAGCCAAAAAAGCGTTCTGAATTTGTGCAGCTAAATGTGCAGCGGCGCTGTTAAACAAGTGGAACAGACTCTACATGCGTCATTGGTCCTGTGGAATAAGCAGTGGTGCAGCTTTCATCCTAGAAATTCATTTCATCCATAAATCCTGCATTTTTGTAATATACACAAACTCTTTGATCTTGTGATGAAACAGCAGCTTCTCTGTGAACGAACCCTTCAAAAGGTCTGATAATGTTGCAGGTTTCACCTTGAAGTGCACGTGAATGTGGTCTCGGAGGACGTCTACACGGAAGAACTTGCGACCGCAGATCTCACAGGTGTACTTTTTATCGCCGTGAGTCAACAGATGCTTGTTCATGTTACTCCTGCAGGAGAACACCTGTGCGCACACACAGAAACACACTGCAGTGAAGCAGGTGAACGATGAAGTGATGCCATGAGCCGACGCGTGCAGACGGCTTACCTTGCTGCAAATGGGACAGGGTGACGGCTCCTTCCTGTACTTGGTCCCTTCTTCTCCATTGGCCTCCAGCTCCTCTCTCTTCATGTGCTTTGGTCCTGTGCGTATGGATTTTAGGTTTAGTTTAGCGAAGAGCGTCAGGGCCAACAGAAGAAATCCATCTAAACGGTGCAAAAATGCACCAGGCTGCTCAGCTCTGACTTGGTTATCTGTGTGTTTGTGTGGGAGACGTGAAAGTCGAATCCTTCTCAGTTTTATGAAATCGTTTACACAGTGAGATTCAATATGATTACCACTAACAATGCCAGAGTAATGCAATCATATGAACGGCTTCAAATAACTGTTTTATATCATTTGTTGCTGCCTGGCTAAACTCACAAAACAACAAATCACTTAATATTTGCTACACAGTGATTAAATAGCTCTCATGGTATGGTTAAAAGTATTCTCTGAACTCAAACATTTGTAGAGCTCCTCCGCTCATTGCCTACCTAACCCCTACAGTAAAGCATGGCGGTGGCTGCATCGGGCTATGGGGGATGTTTCTCAGCAACCGATCAAACCAGCTGGAGTCGAACACACAGAGGTCTCTGAAAACAACCTGCAGAGATCTGACCAATAGTTTTGCTTACACTGCACCAAGTCACAGTTGCCTCGAGACTCCTCCTATTTGCGAGGACCCAACAATAATACAGAGAAAACCCCAACAATCAAACGACCCCCTATGAGCAAGCAGGAAAAACTCCAGCAGAACACGGCTCAGGGGAGGGAGACGGGACAAAAGAGACACTGTGGAAGAGCCGGAGATTAAAAACGACTAATGATTAATGCCGAGTGTTGTGTAAGCACACACACAGTGAAATGAGGTGAAGGAAGCCTAGGCTTATTGTGCCATAGCTAAGGAATAGCTCAGGGTCACATGACTATAAGCTTTATCAAACGGGAAAGTTTTAAGCCTAATCTTTAGAGCAGAGAGGGTGTCTGGTGTCCAAACTGGGAGCTGGTTCCACAGAAGAGGGGCCTGAAAGCTGAAGGCTCTGCCTCCCATTCTACTTTTAAATAATCAACGGTGTGAGAGTAAAGTGCTCTACTGGGGCGATATGGTACTATGAAGTCTATAAGATAAGATGGGGCCTGATTATTTAAGAAGCTATGATTGAGCAATATGGACACATGAACTTTGGAGTGTTTTGCAGAAAATCTCTCTGTTCTAAAAACCTTAAAGGTTCAGGCCTACAGAGTCTCCAGTTGCAGACTTGACTGCGAGACGTTTCCTGGAAATTCTCTTTGTCTTGCATAATCACGGTGACTGATAAGACCAGCGGCACGACTGCCTGGGAGGGAGTTTAACTATCCATACTCTGATTTATTTATTCCTGTAATGCTTTTCATCAACCATAAAAAGCACGAGAAGCATTTTGCTCTCATCATTCTAGTACTGTGAAAAAATAGCATTAATAATCAAACGCTGCTCTGTGTTCTCATGCACTCACCCAAACCGTGCCTCCTGTGGTGCTCCTGCATCACGTCTTTGCGGTAGAACATCTTGTTGCAGATTTCACAGGAGTAGAGCTTCTCGCCGTGCTTCTTCTTGTGCTTGGAGAGGTTGCTGTTGGTGGAGAAGAACCGCGAGCAGATATCACACTGGAACGTCTTGTCGTCTGGAGAGAAGGAATGAAAAGAGGATGGTTAGAAATGTGATCAGAAACGAGAGGGAAAAGAAAAGAGGCAAACCTACCTGTCCGGCAGTTGTGGAACTTTAAGGCATTTTCCAGGCGAAAAGATTTCTCACAGGTGTTGCATTTGTACTTGTACTCTTGGTCAGGCTGTTGGGGGGATAAACACACGACGTCATTAACCGCTGGAGCGGCTGAAACCCTCGATCCGGCCGTTCGAAACGCACTTACCACGTTCTTGCTGTGCTTGTATGAGATGTGCTGCTTCAGGCTCTCCTTACGGCTGAACAACTTGTCACATTCATCGCACTTGAACAGCTTATCACCTGCCGACCACACATGAAGGGACCTTTTAGTAAACATACTCACTCCTCCTGAATTGAACTCTATCTGGAGATGACGCCATCACAGCCACAACTGTACCATGAGATCGAATGTGTCTGTTGAGGTTGCTGCTGTTCTGGAAGACCTTGTTGCAGCGGGGGCAAGCGTAGACCTTCTTGTGCTCTCTCGCTCTGTGCCTCTTCAGGACAGGCCCGCTGTATGGAGTGCTCAGTGGGCTGCTGTTCTCTGCCGCTCTCGTTCCCCCCTCTGACGCTACAGGCTCCGAGCTCACCAGTGGGGGCTTCACATCTGCACACATCAGGAACCCAACGTCAAAGTCGACAGAGCGACCGTAGATGAGCTCGTGTTCCACACTTGATCGTTTTACGCCCTTATTGCAAAATTAATCATAGTCATTTTTCACCTCAGAACTCTACATGCGATGCTCTGTAATGACAAAGTGATGAAGTTTGTTTGAAATATAACATGTACATAAATATTCACAGCCTTTGCTCGATACCTTGGTAGCTTGGAAGCACCTTTGGCAGCAATTACAGCCTCAAGTCTTTTTGAGTATGATGCTACAAGCTAGCACACCTATTTTTGGGGTTTCCCCCTCTTCTTTGCAGAATCTCTCAAGCTCCAGCAGTTTGGATTGGGAGTGTTGGTGCACAGCCATTTTCAGATCTTTCCAGAGACGTTCAGCCAGGTTCAACTCTGGGGTGTGACTGGGCCATTGAGGGAAATTTCTAAAGCCACTCCTCTGTTATCTTGGCTGTGTGTTTAGGGTCATTGTCCTGTTAGAACAGAGGTGGAGGAACTGCAGGCGTCGAGGGCCGGTGTCCTGCAGGTTTTAGATGTGTCTTTGATCCAACACAGCTGATTTAAATGGCTAAATGACCTCCTCAACATGTCATGAAGTTCACCAGACGCCTGGTAATGAACTAATGATTTGATTCCGGTGTGTTGACCTGCAGGTTTTAGATATCCCCACCCCTGTGTTAGAAGATGAACCTTCACCCTAGTCTGAGGTCCAGAGCGCTCTAGCAGGTTAACATCAACATCATGGCTCTGTGCATCGCTGCATTGACCTTTACCTCCACCCTGACTAGTCTCCCAGTTCGCTTCTGAACAACATCCCCCCAGCGTGATGCTGCTGCCACCATGCTTCACTGTAGGGATGAGATCATCCATGTGATGAGCCGTGCTTGGTTGTCACTTGGCATTCAAGCCAAAGAGTGTAATCTTTGTTTCATCAGACCAGAGAACTTAGTTTCTCATGGTCTGAGCGTCCTTGGGGTGCTTTTTGGAAAACTATAGGTGGGCTGTCATGTGACTCTTACTCAGGAGTTTCTGTCTGGCTTCTCGAAAAAGTAGAAAAGTACTTGACACACGTGAGATCCCTCTCTTTTCCCCTGGTGGTGATTTGCATACAGCGCAGGTTTTGCCACTTTGGAAAAATAATTGCATGAGGGGACAACATATGTTTTTTCCATTAAGTAAACCAGAGACCCGAAACATTCCTGGCTCGACGTGTTTAGTGGGCACACATCTTTGTTCAGATGGAATGTGATTGGTTGGTGACTTTGTGAGCTGGATGGATACAAGGAGCCTCGTCTGAGTTGACACTGGGCGATTCACCTCAGCACTGCAGGATCTTCATGCATTAACTGTCTTTGTGTCTTTTCTGTGTTCTGTGGTGCAGACGCGACTCTACGACACTTGTTGCTTTGTTCTTGGTCAACATTACTTGTTATCTGCTGTATTTCCAAACAGCGGACGATGATCCGCTTCAAAGAACAAGCTCTTCACCTCCTGCTGTGCTACACATTTGAATTTGATCCGTCTTAACGTAGTGACTATATCCAGAAACTTTGAGCTGTGTTGTGCAGGAAACAGGCGCTGACCGAGGGAGCACTCGATCTACTTTTGCTTTGTGTTTTAACTGGTGCAGCATGCATTCTAAATATCATGCGATCATCTTCATTTAACCGCTGCAAGCCAGAATATGTTTCACAAAGTTTTTTTTGCCCAAGCCTGACTCTCTCTTTCTTCTCACCTCTGTTTTTGCTTGCTGCAGCACTGGGCCTGCGTCCTTTAGCCCTCCTCCCTCGGCTGTGCCCTCTCTTGGGGCTGGGCTGCGCTGCAGGGGAGCTGCCCTCCTCCTCATCAGGACCAACCAGGCATTCCCCCTGGGGCAGGAGTTGCTCTGCTGGAAGCACCGTTACCGTCTTTACCTCGTTGAGGTGGCTCAGCATGTCGCCTGTGATCCACAGAAAAGGGGTAGATGAGTCAGCGTGTGCGATCATGACGCAGCGTTTTGTTCAGCTTAGAATCTTTTGAACGGGTGAACATGTGGCGTTCACTCATGCTGGACTTGCTGCCAAAACAAAAAGCTGCTGAAAAATTGATGCAGTTAAAAGAAAAAAAAAGGATTATAATCACAAACTTAGCTAAAATATGGGAAAACATTTCAAAGACGTGTGAACTGGAGGTGGTGGGTGTTTTTAATGATCCTACCTGTGCTGCTGTCTTCAGCCGCTGGAGGCATGTGGGCTCCACTTTTCTCTGAGATCTCAGATTTAGCGGATGGAGCTGTCACATCTGATTGAAAAAGAGAAAAGCGAGAAGATGTAACTCTCACAGTTTCCATGGTACCCCAACACAGCATCTGTGCTGTAACCAAAGCTACCTGGTGGAGGCAGCAGTGGCTGAAGTGGGGGTTTCAGCATGGGCTTCTCCATCTTCTTGGCGTAGAACGCTCCATACCAGACTCTCAGCTCTGTTCCTGGCAGCACATCCTGGGAAACACAACAGCGGCAGGTATGCACGTGGATCAACAAATCAGTCTGCTTACAGAGGTGAAGGAGCCGCGCAGGTTTCAGGTGGAGGAAGATACCTGGGAGGTGTTGAAGTACACTTCGTCATCCTGCTGGTAAGCCGTCAGATTCTGGTGCTTGTGGTCGCTGGCAGGTCGCACCAGCATCATCCAGTTGCAGTCCTCCTCACTGCTGGAGTCAAAACACACCACTACACCGTCCTTCTTGAAGATCTGCCCAACAACAGAGAGAGGATCAAGAAGGAAGTTAAAGTTAAAAACCACATGCACACGTACAGTTTAAAGCAGAGGGTTTAAGTGCACCTTCAGGGGGAACGCTCCTTCCTTCTCCAGGTGGGGAACCCTCTTTGCTTCAAAGGGCCCAAACCGAGTCCTCTTGACCAGCCGGTGCAGGACAAACACCCCCTCCTCTCCATTTCCCATCTCTCTGATCTCCAGGCTGTCCGGAAGAGACGACCTGATCCAAGGAAAGAGCAACATGGCATAAACTCCTGATTACTGTCTGTTCAGTATGTAAGCTAAAAGCATGATAAAAGCTGAAAGCGACAACCCTCACTCTTTAATCTCAACTCTGCATCATCACCAATCACGACCCCCAACCTGTTACTGCAGACTCCTCCCAGAAGTTTCTTCCTGTTAAAACAGGGACTCTTACTGCCGCTGTTGCTAAGTGCTTGATCACAGAGGATGATCTGGTTATTGTAGGGTCTTTACAATAACAAGGCCAGCCTCCTGCCTTCTTGTGATCCCTTAGTTTCAGCATCACTTGATTCAGTATGCTTACTTTGCTAAAATGCTGAAAAATGGTGTGTCCTCCCCTTTTGAGCAATTTTGTGCAATATTATAGACAGAAGCCCCAATGATGCAAAATATCAGAGAATGAGAAAGAGAGAAAACACAAACAAAAAAAGAAACTGCAGGCTGAGGCTCGAGGAAGGCAGCTGTATGCTTGTGAGAAGAAAGCATCGAGTGAGAAATCTATTATGTTTAAAGTTAAAAAGTTCCACATTTAGGATGAAGCTGCAAGTGGCAGAAACGCAACCACCCACAGTGGGATACTTGGACAATCTCTTTGCAAGGTCTAGAACAGCAATAAGGTGACACATGAATGGGGTTTGTAATTTCACAGGTCAGGATGACTGGACGTCAGCGCTAGCAGGGATCGATGTTTCTCCTTCTTTGGTTTTGCTCTGATTGAATCTTTAGAAAGAAACTTGAGTTCAAAGAATGGCCCAAACCCCCACCTGACACCTCCAGCTGTCACTCACCGAGCTCGGCTGAGGACGAAGGAGTCCTGGACAGTCACCACCGGCCCAAGTTCAGGACACTCAGAGTCATGGTACTGGCCACAGTCCTCGCACCCTGTCAGATACACATCACATCTGTCTTCATAGTGCTTTCACACACACACACACACGGGACAGTAAGGACTGGAGTCATACTCACAGATGAACTCATCTGGCGTCTGTTCAGCCATTATGCCAACCTACAGAGAGGGAAAGTGTTTGCATGTTTACCAGAGAGCAGCAGCCTGGTCGCACTCAGTTTTACTGCACATTTACACGAAGGAAGTACTTTAACGAGTGTTTCAGGATGTAACTGAACTTCTGAGCCTGCTCATCGTTTAATGTGGGACCCTTCAGGTGTACGTGAATGCATCAGCCCTACCGGCTGTACACTAGTGCCTTATGGAAACATTAGCTGGTTTTTGTTCTACGCGAAACAGTTGACGCGTGTATTTGAACATATGCAGCCCGGGGAATAGACGGGATCCAGGATTTGAGTCGTTCCCAAACTCTAGCCGGGTTTTAACTCCGATCTGAGCGGCTGCTCTTTGCTAAAATGTAACAAAGAACAGTCGGCATGGCGGATGGACCGGAGACGCAAACCCCCAAACCGGAGTCAATGCTATTCAACGGCCGCCAGTGTGTGGTGGAGGCGTTTCGGGTAAACTCGGACCGAACCGGACGGATCAGCTGCACCTTTACTACCAAACTGCGTCTCCATTTGGTAGAAAGGCGGCGTGTATTGGTCGGGAAACACGTTACCTTTTCTGCAAAACCCCTTCATTTACCAAATCCTGACTCCGGGTTCCAATCCGCTCCAGAAACGGCGCAGGACCGGAAACGAGCAGCCCCGACTGCATTATGGGAAATGTAGGCGCAACGCAATGGCGCTAACCTAGGACCTACTACCTCATACGTGTAACAGTTTTTAGTCTTATAGAAACTGCAGAAGTTAACAAAAATGTGCACAAAATACTAAAAGGCAGCATGTTAGCGTCAGCTGCTGCTTATAACTACTTTATCAAACTTCCGACAACGTTTGCTGTCACAACAACGTTTCTCTTTCTGTTTCAGTCCTAACAACACATTTAATGAAAATTATATTTCAGTGTCAAGAAGCTTTTTACAATGTTGTCTTTATACCAAAATGTCTTTCTATAAGCAAAGTGATGAAACACGTGGAGCAGTGCGAGTTACTAAACTGTACTAGTTAAATATTTGGAGTTTCTTTGATTAATATGGACTCTTTTTTTGAGATTAAGTAAGCCCACTTATTATATTTGTTATAACTTCACAGTTACTAAATTCTAATATAATAAACTATATAATAAAACTGTAACGTTGTCTCCTTATGTTAGCACTCAGAGTGGGCATGTCTGAAGGACTGTACTAACAGCTGACAGATCGCCTGTGTGGCCTGTCATAGTTGTTGCATGAAGTTGTGATAGTCTGGACATGTGCAGAGGACAGATAGTGAAGGTTGGACCATTGAGGCAATGAGTTGCCTTAATTGTTTGAGGTCTGACAACAACAGACATTTACTAGTTGTTCTAGGGGATTAGAAAAATATAGACATAAAAGGCACAATATACTCACCAGCCACTTTGCTACATCCAACTGCTTCATTCATTTATTAATGCAAAGATCCAGTCAGCCAATAACATGGCAGCAACTCAGTGTGTTGAGGCATGTACAGATGGCTAAGACGGTCTGTTGAAATTCAAACCAAACATCAGAAGGAGGAAGAAAGGTGATTAAAGGGATCTCCACAATTGTGGCTTTGTTGTTGGTGACAGACAGGCTGGTCCGAGTACTTCACAAACTGCTGATCCCACATGACCATCTCTACAGTTTACAGAGAAAAAGTCAGAAAAAGAGAAAATATCCAGTGATGTTTATTCTAGGTTAAAGCTGAATGGCCAGACTGGAAAACTGTAAATCAAATAACCACTTGTTTCAACCAGAAGAGCATCTCTGAATGCAAAACCCTGAGGCAGGTTGGCCACAGCAGCAGAAGACCACACGGGGTGCCGTGCTGTCAGCAAAGAACAGGAAGCCAAGGGTACAATTTGCGCAGGCTCACAAAAACATAGCCTAGTCTCAATTTCTGCAACCACGTGTGGATGTGGAAGTTAGTATAAATAACACGGCAGCATGAATCCACTCCGTCTTGTATGGTTCAGGCAGCTGGTGGGGATGTAACGTTGTGTGGGATAGTTTGTTAACACTTTGGCATCGTTTAAATGCCCGAACCCATCTGGGCATTGTTGCTGCCCAGCCTTTATCACCACAGTGTATCCATGTTGATAATTCACCGTGCTACAAAGCTCATGTCATGTCTAACTGATTTCTTGACAATGAGTTCACTGCACTCAGCCTTCACAGTCAATCCATTAGAGCCCCGTGGTGCTGTGGTGGAACATGTGCAGTAACTGTGAGAGGAGTTATAAAATCTCTGAGAAATGTTTCCAACACTTCACTGGTGTGAAGAATTAATGGAGTTCTGAAGGCCAAAGCCGGTCCAGCAGTATTGGCAAAGAGTTCCTAATAAAGTGTCCAGTGAGCGCATTTCTGATGCAGATGTTTAAAGTAGCATAAAAGTTAAACAGCAAATCAGATGAACGGGTCACGTGATAGCCAGAACATCGACATCACCACAGTCTTAGTTATTCAATCAATATTTATTGCTTAACTCAGTATGTATAGTAGTTACAGTCCCTGCAAGGAAGTGACTGACGCTTTGCAGCAACAGTTAATCAGCCACTTTCTGCGCACACAGAGCAGAAAGACAAAAAACATCAGGAAGCAATTCATTAATCTCCTACAGCCCCACTGCTTACTGCACGACAGCAGTTAACGCTTGCAGGCTGTAAGAAGCTGAGCTCGATTTAAAACAATCAGTTTCCCTCTATTCCTCTCCTCAGAGTTGGAAGGTGCTTCTGTCTGAATGATTATTTTCTCGGCCTTTTCTTTCTATGATTTTCTCTTTTATTTGTTTTTAAACAGACAACAGTCAGTGACGGTGGATTAAAGCAGATCGTGTAATTATGAATACAAAGACACCCACGCAGGATCCGCAGAAGAGAATTATTGTGAAGAGCAAGAGTGTTTTAATATCTCAGGTAGTCGAATATTGTAAACAACCCAGTCAACAGATATGTTAAGTGCATAGGCTTATTGATTATAGAAACTGCTGATGATGCAGAAACACAGTGGTATGCTTGCCTGATCAGAGCCAATCCAACAGGTCACCACAGACACTCAGGCCCACTTGTCTGATAGCGGCTGCAGCCAAAGTCATGTCAAGCTGAGGAACAAGACTCGAGCAGCTGGGACATCATTCACAGAATAACTGTAAGGCAACCATTCAGCTCTCTGAGCAGAATAACAAACAGTAGTTAACATGATGTACAGAAACAAGCTGCTCACAGGAGGACAAAAAATACAATCATTAGCTGGATTTAAAAAAAAAAAAAAAATCAGCAGCCACAAGACCTGGTTGCTGTCATAGGTGTTCACACTTTTCTTTTGTTCATGTGCACATCTTTTAGAAACACGTAAAATGACAGAGCAGTTCATGCTATTGAAATGTAAGGAAGGATCCGTTTTATTAGCACAAGTATGGCCGCGTGTCTCGCTGCGGTCCCTGGATAAAGCTTCAGTTCCCTTTCGACACAACAACAACTCTGCTGAGAACGGTAGTGTACAACAGGAGACAGTTGCATATGATTCGAAAACACCCTGCTTCTTTTTTGAAATTGACAACCAAGGCAGAAATTTTTAGTCTTACACATGTCATGAACACACTGGATCTAGCTTTATTTGGGAATATCATCGAGTAATAAACAAATGATTTCATATTAGTGTCAACAAGTAGTCATGCTGCTCCCACGTACAGCAGTCTTGCAGTGAAACGATCGTCTCCCTTTGTGAATGAACTACAGTCTCTTGCACAAGAGTTGCTCCTGTCATTGCACTTTAATTTAAAAGGTACTAAAAACTGTGCAAATCATACAAACACCACTCGGCTCTTCGTCTTTGGTCCTGTTGAGTCACCGTAGGCAACTTACGGTTTACAGCAGGGAGAGTTTTGAATCCGCCCTCAGCTTTCAGTGAGGTAAAGAGTGATGGCGCGCGGCGGTCCCTTCTGTCCATAACACAGCCATAAAAGCACTTAAAGATTTTGAAATGTTGCATAAAATCAAATAAAAAGGACTAATCTCTGAAATCAATCCAGGCCAGGATCATCCACACATGCACACGCTTGCTGTTGGTGGCTTCTTATTTGAAGCCTTAAAATATCACTTTTTTTTGTTGCCCATCCACAGTGCAGCAGCCCCAGTATGCAGGTCAGCCATTAGAGGGGAGTAGGTTAGCCAAGATGTTTGCCAGTGCAATTTGAGGTGGAGGTGATGATGGTAGTTGAAGTGGTAGGGACTGAGGTCAAGGTGAGCGAGGGACAGTGGGGGGGTCACGCATGTGGCTCCCCCACAGAGGTAGAGCCGTTGGCTTTACTCTTACTCTTACTCTTGCGGTTGAGCATGCGGCTGAGCGTGGCTGTTCGGCTCGCTCGCTCCACTGCGGCCGGAGACTCCAGGTAAACCAGGTCATTGTGTGACTGGCTCATCCCCGGGTCTTTGCGCTGGTGACGACGTCGGAAGAAGAGCTTGGCGCTCTTCTGCAGGAAGCTGCCTGTGGCAAAGAAGAGGAAAGGAAGCAGCCTGAGACGTGGATAGTGTCAAAGTGACACCACTCAAGGAGACGTCATTACTACAGATAAAAAACAGGCACGAGTAGTATTGGCCTAAGCAGTAATGGAAAAACTCATTTAAAATAAACAAATCAAAAGCTAAAGCAGCAGTGGTACAGAATCGGTGTTAGTTGGAAACTGTTACTGTGAAACACTTGCTGTGGATTGGATGAAAAATGTGGCTTAAATAGCAGCAGAGCTGTAATATTGTGTTTAATCACCAGCTAACACATACTAATCTGTACCAACAGAGAGCAGCCTCATAGTCCAGCCTGGCTACAAGCACCATTCCTCTGCTTCCACACTTAAGGAGCTCCTGTGTTATCCTCAGTATCAGTGGATTAGTTTAGTCAGTACAAAACAATAGAAACTCTAAATAGTATCAAAACAAATAAATGACAAAGAAAAAAGGAGGCATTCGTGTCCTCAATTTGTAGCACACTCCTAAAGAAGAACGCAGAACAGCATCAGATCTTCTCTAGATGCTTTTGGACCAAACACGAGGGGAACCGCCCACTGGAGGGAGCGACCCTCAGAGCCTTCGTTCTGTGTGCAATAGGACCTCTAAAAATGTGTGACACGTCGCACAACAAAAGCTACAAATGACTGAGGGCGTTGTAATCAGAGATGTGTGTTTGCCGGGTTTCAGTGGTAGCGTGTCAGGCGCTAAAACTGATAAGCTCAACGGTTACAACCAGCCTGAGGAGGAGGAGGGGCTCGCAGTGGCGCTCTTCACCTGCTATGATTCTGCAGCGTCACAGCCAAACGGTGGAGCTGTGTGTGTGCTGCTCTGACTAGGGCTGCCACAAACGATTATTTTGATAGTCGACTAGTCACCGATTATTTATGCGATTAGTCGACTAATCAGATCATCATCCACTGGACGTAAAACTACAGCTTATTGCACCAGCAGCATCTGCTCTTATATAACTATCATTAGCTTACAGCTTTAAGTGTTTAAGGTCTGTGCTAACTAAAAATAAAGACAAGATGATAGTTTATTAAATTTTAATGAAATTTGCAGATTGTTTTGGTAAAGTTTAATAAACTCCTTGCTATCTAAAATATAACAGGACACCGGAGTAAATTCTCCAGCATCTCACACTTCTGATAATCAGCTGTCTGCTTGACTTTATTCAGCTGTGTAAAAACTATAACTTTAATCTCAGCCAAACCGATTTACTCAGGAACAAATAAAACACTGAAAAAAGCCAAACAATAACATTTTTAATTTATCTAAGTGACTCATATATATTTAACCTGAGTCGCGAAAGACGGCGGTGGGTTTGAAAACAATTTGCCGGGAGTCCGGTGTTCTCACGGCGCTAGTGACCTAGCCCCCGGCTAGCTATCAAGCTAGTGGGTAACAGAGGTCTCCGAAAACGTCGGAGCGCTTTTGAAAATATGCGGTGTCTTGATAAACTGAGCCGATATTTGAGGTTTACACAGCTACATTCTCGCCTGAAAATATGTTAAACGTTTATTTTGTGACCCAGAAAGAATAATAAGAGTAATATTAAAACTAACTAGCTACCGCCATTGTTGGAAACTAAGCTGGGCCGCGCTATGAATTCTGGGACACAGCTGCTTCTTCTTCTTCGGGGTTTAACGGCAGCTGGCATCCTTGTACATGCAGTGCTGCCATCTTCTGTTTCAGTCCGTTATTACACTCTTAAATCCTGCTATTATTCCTGCGTCTTTTGCGATCTTACAAAGCTTCAAACGACGCGTCGACTATTAAATCAGTCGTCGACGATTTTGATAGTCGACGTAATCGTGACTAGTCGACAAATCGTGGCAGCCCTAGCTCTGACACACAGTCTGTCAGGTGTTGTATTTTCTTGTCAGCTTCTACATTTCCGCTGCACATTGCTCCATCGTGTGTGGATGCCCCAGGCAGCAGTTTCAGAGGAAATACGGGCAAACTTGCTCTTCAGCGAGTAAACATCTTCTTGCGTTTCCTCTAAACTTCAGTTTGTCCATTTTTTTTTACTGAAGCAGCAGTTAGCATGTTATAGCTATGTGTTACTTATACAGCTGACGTTTTTTACTCAAAGTTTCCTCTTGTGACAGAGAGTGAAGTGAAGGCGATACAAAAAGGTTTCTAAGAGCTTTTATGGTTTAAAGACACGAAATACTGGAGAACTCCTACATGGCTTAAAGAGTTATGATCAAGTTCCTGTGGTCCGAAAGCACCTGCCAAGTGACTAATATTTCATATTGCAAGTGAAATAAATACCGAAACATTCACGGCACTTCATCTGTGTTGTACAGCCACAAATAAAAGACAGTCGCTGCTCAGAAAAAATTAAAGGAACACTTTTTAACCAGAATAAGTTAGATAATTCAGCTTAACTTCTGGGATATTGATCTGGTCAGGAAATGAAGTTAACAGAGCACAAGACGGGCAACAATGAGACAGCCCCCATTTCTACCAGTGATGGGTCCAGATCTGGGAGGAGATCCCCGGGACACCATCCATCACCTCATTAGGAGCCCTGAAGTTGTCAGTCATGCCTACAAACACAAGGGGGCGCCATACAAATGACTGAGGACCATTTTGAGTCGTTCCAGTCTTCGATTTTTGGGCCGTCTTTGAATTGGTTGATCATTTTCAGTTTCATCATCCCTAACACATTACCCAGTGTCACTAAAGATATCAGCATGATTTTTTCTCCAATCAGAGCTGATGTTTTTTCAAAGTATTCCTTTAATTTTGTGAGCTTTTTTTTTGCAAACTGATTTTAGAGGAACTACAAAAGTGAATCTCACCTTGTAGAAAAACACTGTTATCTATTCTACTGCTAACAGAAACTACAGCGATTAGAATACCAAGAATACTACAAGTAACTCATGAAGTAACTTACTCATACAATGTGTGCTTAGCACTGCTTTCCTCTAAGGTGGCAGTGACGACAGTTCGGAAAGGAAAGGTTCAAAGAGTAGAGGGGAAGCAGAAAGGAGAACACAAAGAGAGAGTGCATAACGAAGGAGTGGCTAACAAACCCCAAACAGCCAAAACAGATCAAGTTCTGCTTGTAAAGGCATTATTTTCCTTTTCAGGATTGTAAGGTTTAATAATACTCCTGTGAAGATTAAAAATGCATCGAGAGGTTTCTCACCTCTGCTCTTCTTGCAGCTCGCCTCAGACACACACATGGACAGTGAAGCATTGTCTTGTTCCTCGCCAGTTTGGCTCTCCCAGTCCTCCGGAGGCCGCCCTTCAACTCTGGGACCTTCCGTGGGCTCCGACATCTCCGGAGGGGTACTAGTCCCCGATGCGATCGCTGTGGTCACATCCTGAGTAGAGCTGCTCTCTGACATTGATGCGTCCATTGCTGCAGCGTAACCTGCCATCATAGCCAGCTCATCATCCTGAGACAGAGGCGTCTGGGAAATAAATCACATTCCCATTAAAGCCATATTTGTTGTGGAGCTAGTGTGGAAAGCCCAGGCACAATGAAGGGTGCTAACAACATGAGAAGGCCCTCGCTGCTGCAGACAAGGCACGGGCTTCCATTTAAAATCCACTTCTCTCCTCTGACGTTATGAACCACAGGTTATGGAACAGATTAGCTTAAAAAGCACTCGAGGAATCTGAGTTCCAGAGTATCAAACATGCAAGATTGGCTCCAGCTGTGCTTTTGTGCTATTTAAGCTGAATTACATTAAGTGGAAAAAGTACAAGTACAAGGAGCTCATAATTACTTTGGCGATGCCCGAGATGATGATGGTACTCTTCTTCACCGGGGACTTGAGCTTCTGTTTAGCAGACTGGTGGAGTTGTCTTATGGCGGCTTCGGCCACAGGGTCTGTCCCATTGAGCATCAACAGCTCAGTGTCGGAGGAGGACAGGGCCTTACTCACAGTGCCCCCTAACATAGACACCTGCTCGGAGACGCGACGCTCCCCCAGCTTGGGCTTGTTGACCACGGCCTTCTGGGCAGGATCTGAGGAAGCAAGAACGTCTCACTGTAGTTTCATTCATGTAAAGGACTTTCAGAACATTCATTTTTGTCAAATTATGAAAATGACCGAGTTGAGTTGCCAACTAACCAGCATCTAAAAAGCTGACTGGGGAACTGTGCTACTCTAACTTCCCTCTATTCAAAAAACAAACAAAAACTCCTGAAGCAACTCTAACAGGATCATTTATTATACAATACAGCTGTGTAAGGAATGTGCAGCGGCCTCACAGTTTCCAGGGCTTTACCTATATTGAGTGGGAGTGGTCGACCCGGCTTGCTCTTCACCGCTGTGATCGTGGTAACCACTGTGCCACAGGGCATGACCGTGCGGTCCATCTCCACCCTCTTATTAGAGGCTGGGGTAGGAGGTTGCCAAGACCTCACCTCACTCGGCTCCAGGTAGGTAAACTGAAACACACGATTCAAGTTACTACCCAAACTACGTGTAAATGAAAACAAGAGACACATGGAAGGAATTCATCGAAATCTGGTGATATTAAAGGAAAACATGCGATAGAAAATGAGCTTTTTAGGTCTTACGTCAGTAGTCAGTGATCCGGTCACTACATCTTTGGTCACGAGTTCAAATGTACGCTGTCCTTTGGGGTGCTTCTTCACAAGATCAAAAGGCACCAACACCTGACCAAGTAAGGAATCTGAGACAGAAAACAGCTGATTTAGCCTGCTACACAGAAACACGCGCTACGAGAGGCACAACGTGTGAACTACGTTAGTGGTGTGTGATACTGCATGTGTTGGTATCGATCCGATACCAAGTCAATACGGGCCAGTATCGCTGATACATCTCAATTCATTCTCATGACCTTCAGTGTTTTTTGTGACGTTTCCTTTTTTATTATTAAACAGTTAAAACTCAGGACATAATTACGACAAAGTTTATAATTAAATAGAAAATGCTTTATTATTGATTTTTTAAAAGAAAAATCTGAAATAAAAAGTGCTCGCAAACCGCTAAACAAAGTAAAACAAACAAGTACTGTTGAGAAACTATAATACAAAAATTACAATTAAAATCCTCAACAACCGGTAAAAACATACATGTTTGTAAACAACTTAACAACCCCCAAAGTCACGTCACGTGACAGCGCAACATCGAAACACAAGAGGGGGGAGGGCGAGCAAAGCGGGCCTGCTCTGCGCTGACACGGGAGCGGCGAGTGCGGCGACCTGGCTGTTTCCTCTTTGTCGAAACCACAGCATCGCAAACAAGAGCGGAACTTAAAGTAAAGAATCGATCTCACCAGGCTGGTATCGATCCGATACTGATGCCGACTTGGTATCGATACAGTCGATACTTGGATCACTAAACTACATGACTCTTCATTACAGTAAATGCAACACAAGCATCGACAGGTAAGTGGCCACGGCAGAGTTTTTCTTACTCTCTGGAGGATGTCCATCGTTCGTCAACAGAATATTGAGCTCCTTCGATCGTCCATTCAGTTCACTGGTGAGAGAAGAATATTTTACATGTATGTGAACGGTGTTGTTCATCAGAACCACCTGCGGTGGAGTCAGCGTTCACACTTACAAAATAAACGGCTGGTCCCAGGCAGGACTCGTCGTGTTCTTCGAAACAGAAGTGTTGAACCTCTGAGGAGGATC
The DNA here is from genome assembly GCF_057382095.1 of Aulonocara sp. 'chitande type north' Nkhata Bay. Lineage (NCBI taxonomy): Eukaryota > Metazoa > Chordata > Actinopteri > Cichliformes > Cichlidae > Aulonocara > Aulonocara sp. 'chitande type north' Nkhata Bay. The sequence goes on from NC_141353.1 coordinate 2,371,874, forward strand.
ATCTAACTGCAGCACACACAGAGGGTTCATGCTGCCTGCGAACACAAAGTGTCATCCAAGAGCTGACTTTAAAGCTTTCTTTCTTTCTTTTTTGTGGTCAGCCACTTCCACTCCCTCACTCTAATGGATAAACACGGGATCACTTCACAGAGTATATATGATGAATTATGCAGAGATTAGAGGAGGCTAAATGAGCACACATTTTCTTAAGCACTTATATGAATTTTAGTGGCCACAAGCTGTGAATCAGAAGCCTCACAGATAAGATTCAGTGCTTTACAATACAAATTATTAAACAACACTTAAAACAATACAAATGAATAAAACGACATAAAAGCCTGCACGACCGTAAACACCCGGCAGACAGTGACTGATTTTCAATAAAAGGAAGGAAGATGTATATAGTGAAGTGTCAAGTGCTGTGTCGTGTCTCTGCTGTGCAATATGGAGTCAGACCGAACGCTTTCGGGGACGTCTGCAGCCCCGACAACTGCTGACTCACACTCAGAGAATGACTCATCACAGGAACTACCCAAACAAAGTTGTTGTGGGTGGTCTAAGACTTCATTACTGGACAATCGTGTTAACAGCCTATCATCAGCACAATCTATCAAATGCTCTCTGGCCTCATACATGACCACACCCTGGCACTTTGTTTATGTGCAGGTCTGTACCACCACGCTGGGCGTTGTCTTACTGTTGTGGGTGTATTATTAATATACTGCCATCATTGTTTAGCTTTGACCAGTGGATTACCTAAAATGGAGGGGTGGGAGTGGGGGGGGCCTTGTCATGCAGCGTTGGCAAAGTAAATATCAGCCATGCTGGAAGCACGGTCCCACTGCTGCTGATTCATTACCAAAGTCAGCTACCCTCTAAACAACCTTCTCATTACATCGTCGTGGTAATGCAAATAAAGAGCGGGCAGTTAAACACTGCAAACAGTGCGTGCAGTCTGATGAAAGGAGCTAATTCAACTTTACAATAGATGTCTTTAAAAAAAGTCCTTTTGGTAAAAATACAAAGTCAACACGGCGGGTGTAGGATTCTTTGTTTGTGACATATATTGAAGCTCATGTTTCTCCGCAGCTTAGTGTGCAGGACCCAAGGTAAATATTATCTGTTAATAGAGCGCTTCTGAATGAGTTTACATAGCTGGTGCACAGATAACCAGCGCAGTTATTATTTTCTTATTACTACTTTGCTGACACTCCTGCTGATGACGCTAATGCTTTTAACATAACAGAACCTCTTTAGTTTTAGACACGCTGTACTTGGACCTAAATGTAGCCGTTAGCATAGGAAACATCATCAGCTTGAAAAATTCAGAATTAACATTAATTTATAAGCAGACGCACGACCGACCTGCAGCATCTTCCTCCTGGTTGAGTGTGACTCGGATGTTTTTCACCAGCAGCTTCCACTCATGGGCGCGTGGGGGCTTTGGGGGCGATACCACTTTATTCTGGCTTTCCTATTGGAGAGAGCATGCAGTGAGTACATACATAAACCTACAGCACAGATTTAGTGAGCGCAGCATTACGAGCAGTACTGGAAGCACGTAAACGAGCAGAGGCCTAAGTATGCTCGTGTCTTTAAACGAGAAGCGTCTTCATGTTTGAACAAGGACTCTCTGCAACACGACCCCGTTTCCACTTTCACATGTTGATCATTTGCATTGGCCTTTCTATGATCAGGGAGAATTTGCATCAGAAGCACCGCTGATGAATTTGCATTACAAACAGGCATCATCTACAGACAAAAGTGATTTGTTTTGGTCATTTAAATAGCAGCGTATCTGATGAGCTTAATGCTTAAATACCTTCAAAGCACTAGACTTACTTTAACCAGCATGCAAATCTATATGGTTGTTTTATATTACGGCTAAAACTGCCGGCTAATTGATCTTGAACATTTTAAATGTTACGCCACAAAGCGACTATTTAATTTCATAAACCACAAAATTCAAATCATCTGGAAACTTTGGGGTCCGATGACCAGATATATAAATGTCAATAATATCGACTTTTTTGATCAGAGGAAAGGAAATTCCTCTGATCAAAAAAAGAGTTAATCCCACTGCCTCTCATGTAACTCACAACTATATTTGGACCAAAAAAGAAAACTTGTCATCCTGTATCAAGTAAGATCTAATCAGAAACACGTGAAACAGCATCATGTGATGGTGGGTTGTGAATAATAACCTTCAGTGAATCAATGCTGCTTTAGATGAGCATTATTTAAGGTTGCAACAAGAAGCAGTAAGAGCGCAAACCACAGCCAAGGAACTGGCCCTCTGGGCAGCATTACTTTTAAAGGAATCATAATGTATTTTGTGTATCTTCATACTTCTTTGTTATTTATTTTTTAAACTTTTATAGAGCTTTTAGTGCAGTAAAAGTCAGATAATGGCAACGTGCATGACGTTTATTGATCATACAAACATTATGTATGAGTAGGTTATGAATAACTACTGATTTGCAAATAACTGGACATAAATATAAAACATTATACTACAGCATATTTCAACCTAACCAGGCAGCTCGTTCTCTTGACACTTCTGTCTTTAACACACCTTGGTTCAGCTTGAAAGAAAGGCAGGCGTGGAATGTAAACATGAGATCAGAGGTGAAACGTGACACTGAGATGCAAACTATAATGTGATATTTCAAATCTCAATATACTGGTATCATTTTCTAAACTTACTGATACAAACACAAGCAGTAGTTTCTAAAGATAAAAGACATTTTACGACAGTTTGAAAAGGTCACAGGTCATATTTAGAAAGCTCATACATGCCTATATGTTCTGAATATAACAACTGCTTTAAGAAACATAGTTTTAAGTAGCATAATTGTCACTTTGACCCTAAAGGAGAGGTCAGAGTTCAAACACCACACTTGTAGGAATCGTAATTTCTAAGATGAATTCTCCACTAACAAATCATAAAATTGTTTTGTGTGAGTCTGGAGCGTTCGCACGACCCCCTCTACACCCCGGCTGTCACGTTCACGGACAAAATGACACAAACACCCCTCTCTGGTGGAAGTAATTATGAGTCTGGCAGCCTTACATCAGACGTGACTCGTTCGCTCACCTTGACCTCTGAGGCCTGAGCAGGCCTGCAGCTCAGCAGCACAGAGGGATGCGACACACACAAAAGCTGCTTCAGCTGCTCCTTTATGGCTGCATTGTCCTGACAGAAAGAGATTATACCTCATATTAATCGAGTAAAACTAGAAATGTAAAGTTCTATTTGGTGATAAAACAAATGTCAATTCTTTTAATTCCATTTTTATTGGTTTCTAAATGGTTCGACTACTGTTTGATAATGAAACTAATGAATCTTCCTCTCCACGTCCTCGTTTGCGTGACTAAACACGTTGATGTAACAAAAGAACATGAAGAAATAAACAAAGTGATTTCTATGCAGGCTGTCTGTCACACAATTTCTTTATATTTTGGTACAGCGAAACATTTCTTCCCATGTTAGTGTGTGGCGCATCCTTTGGTTAGGTTTATACATCTGCGATTCTGCTGCTTTAAGATTACCTGAGTGAAACCGGGCATCACCTGAAGCTCCTCCACCTCTAGATGAGACACTTCCCAGCTTACCTTGACCTTATCTTCAGATTCCTGCATGTGTAGATGAAGCTGGGGAAGAGAAAATAAAGAGCTGCCCTATGACTCATCCAGTACTCATCAAATTCACAGAAAGATGAACTAAAACTGATTCTCTGGAGATGAAGCGATACACCAAACAAAGGAGCAGCTCAGTATGTGAGGTGGGCGTGGAGGAACGAAATCAGCGCAGTGTTTCCCGCATATTTGTGTTTCAGCCGGTGGTGAGTGGGTGGTGTGCATACCTACGCTTTGTGAAAGGGGTCATATTATGCAAAATCCACTTTTGCATTTTTTAAACATAATTTGCAGTTCTCCAGACTAAAGAGGCATCAAGGATGCTCCGTTTGCAGTTTTCCCTTTCTCCTTGGATCGCAGCGTCTCCCTCAATGAGCCCATCAGATTTGCAGCGGGTTATGATAAGCAACCTCAATGCTCCTCTCCAACCCTCGGTAATAATTCAAATATATCTGAATGCAACCAAGTCCCCAATAAAGCTTCTATTTTTCTGTTTGTCTTATCACAAATAGTACAACTCGAACAACAATGAAGCTGTGAGACAAACTCGCCCTATTAGGATGAAAGTATCACTTTTAAGCCATTTCAAAGCGGTCTGTACATACTTATGTTGCCATGCAACTACATGACCATACTCGGAAGTTAAAAAGAACAGCTGTTCTGGGATTTTTAATGTGCAAAACAGGTGCTCACAGGAAAAAAAGCCACAGCATGTGATCAAATAGTCTTTCCTGTTCCTAACATGGTGAAATGACATGAACTACGTACATAATAAGAGACAGTCAAATGTTCACAATTCTGAGAAAAAGAAAAAGTCCCTCAGTGCTTCCTTTCTTATCTGTTAGTGGAAAAAAGGGAAGGAGAAAATGCTGTTCCCAAAGCGCCATCATTCGATTCACAAAAACAAACAACACGACTGACAAGGAACACATCTCGTACCTTTTATCTTTTGAAATGTTATTGATGCGTTAAATACTAATCACCACTCGCCAATCTGCTAATCTATATTTCTTTATTTCAATTTCAGCCTCAGATCAAAGTGGTGCTTTTCACCTATTTGTCCTTGTTCATACAGCCTACATAACAAAGTTAAGTAGCCTGTTATAAATGCATAACTCTTTGTGAATTCTCCTTTATACGTTTTACTTCAAAACATGTTCCAAGAAAAGCTTTTTAAGGAAGAGGTGTTTTATCTGCTGAGTGATCAACTGAATGCACTGTTCTTACTGGCTGCTTTCCATCACTCATCAGATCTCTTCTGGAAAGGGGTGTGGCCTGCAGCAGTACTCTTGAATATAAACAACCTGCTACGTTATACCAGCGGCACAAAGTACAGAACAGTTCAATTGTTAAGTGCATTGTGACAAATGAATAACTGAAACACATATTTAGCTGCCTTCTCTGTCTCACTGCAGTCTGCAGCTGGCTCTCTTATGACCGGCAGACTTTACAGGGTGAGATTACCATGAAAAGCATAAAAATATTTTTGGTTTATTATGAAACTGTAGCAGGCAGAGATGATAATGGGAAACACTGCTTGTAGGATTTTAGTCCCTTACCTGAACGTAAATAACATACAATCAGTGTGTTACGCTGACACCACTAATGACAACATTAGACCAAGTTTTTGTTCATTTATTGACTAACAAAAGAGAAATGCTACTTGCTTAAGAAAACTAGGGACTCTTTTCCACATCTTGAATACATCATTCTGTTAACCTTTTCCAAACTGAAGTCTTTGGATGCGATTACATTTCTAATGGGATTCATATGGCCAGTGTGATGTGAAATCAGGAGTAAGGAATGATTTCCCAGAGCACGCTGTAATTAGAATGTGATGCTTTTTGCTGGTTGTATAACACTAACTACACAAATGCAAATCTGAAGTGAAGGAATAATCTCTGCTTTTGAAATGAAGCCATGCCAGCTCCATATAGGCAAAGGTACAAAGGTGTGACATCACACTCCATCTACTACAGATCATCACTGGTGAGTTTTTCATTATGAGGCGTGTCATACTGCCGTGTCCCTCATCAGGTCACGTGATACAGTAGTGCATTTAAAGACAAAGTACACTCAGCAGCACACCTTAATCTAGTGACCGTGTTATTATGTCCATTAAATGCCTCTGTCCCACATGCCCATGCACTCCTATCATGAGCCACGAGTATTCTAGCTTGGATCTGAGTCAAAAGCTAAAAAACGCTCCAGTGGACGGATGGGAACATTTGAATAAGCTCTCTGATTTTTCCAGACTAAGCTGAAACAGTGGGAGTGAAAAAGACAGACAAAAGGCTTCCTTTATGTCCCTGAAACAACGACTAACCCACGACCAAAACAAAACCTCCTCAACACCTGACTTTAGCTTCCAAACCTCTCACACTCAGGTTGTATTTATAGCACAATTACCTCAATGGAAGAGCACGTTAATTAGGTTAGAAATAGCCTTAATACAGTTGTATTAGCTTACATAGACACAAGCAGTTTTTGCATTTCTGAACATGTAAATATGAACCTAAAAGCAGGAGAAAGCCTCCGGACACGACCCATTACACATGCCAACATATCAACTTTGGCTCCAATTTATTTCAAAATGCTAGAGGAGCGTTAGGAAAGGCTGAAGGTGAGCTGCAGGACTCCATTTAAGAGATCAACGCAGACAGTTTTGATAATGACAAATCAAGCAAATCACTGCAATTTCCAGGTACAAACAAGGGAGTCTTATTTGGATCATAACTTCATCAGTTCTATATGGAAACAGGCCTCAAAGGGATGTTAATGAGCTGTTTGGGACATCTGCCAAGGAAGGAAAGATACCCCAACCATTTAATCTAATACTGCTGCCTGCAGTGAGCCAATGCTGGGCAGCACATCATGTTCAGTAAAAGCTCCCATTAAACTAAATCACTACGACTTCCAACGGATTTAACTCTACAGTCTAACTGTTACAGACATATTCTACAAAAGGAAATCAACAGTGTTATTTTCCTTGCAGTCTAAGACTTCACAAATTTAAGAGTATTTACCTGCAGCTCCAATGGAGCTATACACACAGTATATTTACAAGGATCTGCTGTAGCCATGGCTGTCGATGCAGTGCTCAGAGAGAACTGAAGCTTCTCCCCAACCACACAGCAGGAAGCGGCCTGTTAGGAGGACAAGGTGAGGCATTAGTTTAAAGTAAAACTCCAGAGAATCCTGGAGTTAAGGCAGTGACAGCATTTGCATGCTACTCATGTGGTTATACCATTTTAATGCAATTCAAATAGAAAGTAAGCCCAGAATTTTCACTGAACTAAAAGGTGCTGTATGTGAATGCATGTGTGATGCTTCATTGATAATGCATTCATGTGGTTTACTTTAAACCAGAATTATTGCCTTGCAGTTTGCATCAACCAAGCTGAAGTTTACATATCTGTCCAAATCTGTGTAATTCTCCACATCAATATCTCACCAAGTATGACCTCGCCTTCTGCTCCTGAGCTATGAGGTTCAAATAGGACCCCAAAGTGCTTCTGCAAAACATCATAAAATATCTCTTTACATCCATCCATCTTCCTAAGAGCTCATTCAATCCATGTTTGAGATTTGGCCATAGCATATTCCATCTGACTTTGGGTGACAAGCAGGGTACACCCTGGACACGTCAGCATATCCAATCCGATCAAATACATGCAAATGCTACACAGAAAAGCTTCTGTGTGCTTTGTGACATGATCTTTAACTATCAAAATCAAATTAGTCAATTGTTAAGTCGACGTTAGAGGATAAAGGTAAGACGAGACAAACCAAAAGTATAATCTCAGCAGCAGTTGCCAGTGATGGGCAGAAGTCCCAGTTAAACCAGAGCAATGTGCTAACATACTGACTTTGCATAAAACTGACCCAAAACTGGCATTTGCTTCAGGACAACTTCACTTTGAACTCTGAAAGGAAGGAAAAGAAGAACAACTCTGATAGATCCCAAAGGCATCAAGCAGTATAATTATCTGTGATCTCTAGTCGAATGAATGACATGCAACCTGAACTGAGTATCAGAGGTAGTTTAAGCTTTAGAAACATATTTACTCAGCAAATTAACTCTGATTTCAGCAAAGACTGCATGTCTTTGACATAAGAACAGTATTAGAGGAAAGCTAAACATAACCATAGGTGCTGGTGTATTTCTGGCTGCCTGCTCCTCCTTAGTGCTGAGCGTGACAGCTTTATAAGCTTCTTACACACACACAGTGTGTGGTAAAAATAAACCTCTGCTCATTAAACTCCCTAGACTCCATAGAGTACCTGGTATTTTGGTCTATATCTCAACGATCACAAAGAAAGGAGTGAGTTTGCATTTAATCTCTGCAAAGCCACAAAAGTAGTGAGCAGTGTGTCCCTGTCTGACCTCCCAAGTTACAGTTTCTAGTTATACTTTCTAACACAGGTTGGCAAAAATGGGCAAACACTCTGACTAATAAGTGCATCATGGTTTATTCAAGTATAGTTTACGGTAATTAACAACCATATTTGCTGCTGATAAAATATTAAGTAGATTAGTTTGTCAACATTTAAATTTACTGAGAAAAGCCTGTAGTAACGTTGGAAAGTCGACAAGTCAGTGCTTGTCTGCCAAAAACATTGCAAAGGTGTTTTCCAATGTGAGAATATGGAGTGAGTACCTTGTTGCCGGCAGACTTCTGAAAGCTGGAGACCCTGCTAAGCGTGAGATCTGAAGCCTCGAGACCATCCTCTTCAAATGCCAGCAGAACAGCACCCTGACACGAGACAGGGCAGAAACTTTAAAACAACAAACACCTACTCAAAGTCTTGCAGACTCGGCGAAATGTTGCCAAGGAATCAAAATTATGTGGGCTTGCACGACATTGGCAGCGTCAATCCATAAGTAGGAAGGTGGAGAGTTTACACTACAGTGTCTCTAATATCAAACTGAGGGTTATGATTTTAAAAAAAAAAGGGGGGGGGGGGGGGGGAATTTCTTTACAGCACACAAGAGGAGATTTTATAACCTTGTCGCATTATATGCTACACTTTTATTGAAGTCACCTGCCCCACAGTACAGCATTGGCTTGGTGGTCATGAGACTCACCTTTCGCTTCCTTGCTTCGTCATTCAAAGCTATGCACCAAGCTCTTCTCCACTGACTCTTCCAGCTTTTCAGTGACAGCGCCCATCCCAGCAGAGCGGCGGCTTCCTCCTCCTCTGTCGCAGCATTGTCCCCTTCTGCTGCTCCCTGCTTATTTCCTATAAGTCTATGTTGGAAATACTGTACGAAATACAGTATAAGAGTAACCAGGGAGGCGATAAACAACGTGACCATACATAGCCACTGCGGATCCTCCAACCCAAAATATGAACTGGAACTTTCTGGGTCGGACATTCTTCGGGAAAATGATCGATGATCTGAGTTTAACACACCGGTTCCTCTGGGAATTTTCCTGCCAACCTCATGTTATGTATTTAATTAAGGAACGGTGGAATCAATAAATTCAATCGCCCAAAAATGATAAGAAGACAAACATCCACCTCCAATACAAATTCTGCTTATCGTTATCCATGCTTCAGTGCTGCCATACAGGGCTTCCAAACTACGCAAGCTGGTTGTGGAAAGCTAAACCATTGTCAAAAAACTAAAGGTAGCCTGCGTACAAATAAACCTGCAGAATAGCCCACTCCTCCTCTCATTGAATACGATTGTTAGCTTAGTAAGCTAATTTTCGCTACGGCTCGTTAACTAGCTATTCTTCGTTAGCTACTAAGCCGTAAAAGTTTCCCAAAACGGACTTATGCCCGAGCTTCGTGCTCATACTCCAACAGACGATATCCAGATAAAGAGTAACATTCCCGGGAAAACATCCTGCAGGAGAAGAGTGCAGCCTGACCCGGTGGACTACTTTCAGTGTGACTGTACAAAGTTATCGCTTCCAGACGGATATGTGGCACAAACTGTAACTCCCAGAATGCACAGCGACATTTGTGAGACGTTTGTTGTTGTCGAGACCTCGAGGGAACTAAAGCTTTTTTCCATGCTGAAGATGCAATTGGGCTTTTAGGATATTGTTTTTATTAGCATTAAGCTATTACACGATTGGATTAGTCCATGTTTAAGTCGAAATCAACGGAAAACAAATCCGAGCTGGTATTTTGAACTACACGACTTCCCGTAGCTCGTCCTGTTGTCCACCACTTCCTGTCTTGTTCTTAATCTGTTTGTAGTAGTAAACAATTAGCTAGCTTGCGTTTGATACAATGTATCAACGCTCAGTGAGCACGACTGTTATGTGGAGGTTGCGTATTATCGATTAAAACCCTGTTTTGTATTTTAATATACAATAACACACTGGATTAGATATTTCACGCCGATTTGTGAATGTAAACAGTATACCTTCGTCATCTACCGTGGTCTAGCTGCTATACAGTAGCTATCGTCGCTGAACTCGACTCCTGCTCTTCGTTAACAGACGTAACTAGACATTCGCGATGAATTGTCGCTCGGAAGTTCTTGAAGTAACTGTGGAGGCGAGACAGGTTGAAGAAGCTATGTTAGCTTTGCTGCACACAATTTTGCTGCACCGGAGCACCGGGAAATTTCACTACAAAAAGGAAGGCACCTACTCCATCGGCACTGTGGGCACACAGGACATCGACTGTGACTTCATAGATTTCACCTTTGTCAGGGTGTCCTCAGAGGAGCTGGACAGGATGATCAGGAAAGCGGTGTCTGAATTCAAGGTGATTGTCTGTTTTAACGCGTGATTTCTGACTCTCGTGTTGTGAGGCCTGTACTTTCAGCTGTGCTTTTGTTGCAGGATGCTTTGAGCAACTCGGGCAGCGACGGCATGGGACAGATCTCCCTGGAGTTCTACCAGAAAAAGAAGTCTCGCTGGCCTTTTTCTGACGAGTGCATTCCTTGGGAAGTGTGGAGCATCAAGGTGAATGTGGTCAACCTGGCCAATGAGCAGGAGAGACAGATCTGCAGGGAGAAAGTGGGTGAGAAGCTGGGTGAGAAGGTGATCAACGTCGTTGAGGTCATAAATCGCCACGAATACCTGCCAAAGATGCCCACCCAGTCAGAAGTGGACAATGTGTTTGACACCACTCTTAAAGATGTTCAGCCATACCTTTACAAAATCACATACCAGATCACTGACTCGCTGGGCACTTCTGTTAGCACCACTATGAGAAGGCTGATTAAGGATACACTAGCATTGTGAGAGAAAATATTTATGGTGTGGATCTTTCATATGTTTATGGTCCTGCTGTCATTTCTTTTCTATGTTTTGTCAGCTATACGGCGGAACAACGAGGCAGTGTCAGTATAATGGTGTTCTAATGTCTTTGTTGTGCTTCTGGTATCATTTGTACCTTAAGAGACTGAATTATGTAATCTTCATTTTAACAATCTCTTGCTTGTGCAAGCTTTCCCTTTTCTCTCATACACACTAGCAAATAACCGTGTTTATCAGTTTGGTTCCTTAAAATGTTCTCTTCTTGATAATGTCATCAGTGCATTACTGTAAATTTTGAATAACAATAAATGTTTACTTTAATTACAGCCACAGCTCTTGACGCAAAACATTGCTTCCATATTATCACGCTGGATCAGTGTAAAACGTTTTATGCAAAAGATCTGGCAGAGTTTGGGAACAGATTTCCTCATCTGTGTGAAAACTTCCTCTCTGCACAGTTTCATGGAGAGTATGACCTTCCACATGGGGAAGGACAGGATTTCCAGTTTGCCACTTTTCCAAATTAAAGCAAACACTTCCTAAGTTCACTCCCTTGTTTCCAGCCAGAAACTGCCACCATGGCCTGCACTTTGAAAAACATCCCTCTGTTTTCAGGATAGTCTGCTTGCCAAGAGGAAAACAACATGTGTGTGAATACATTAGGTCAACATGTACATTGGGTATAATTATCTGCTCTCTAGTTTGAGGGGACAAGGTGTAGAACATATTCAAAAGCATTAATCACTGAATCCCTGTACAGTACTGTGAAAGTATTTGGCCTCAGTTTTTAAATGATGATTTCATTTATTAAGGGGAAAAAATCAACATACCTGGTCCCATGTGAAAGAGTAATTGCTCCTTCTTGCCTCATATTGAATCAATTAACTGTAATTAGCCACATTTTGGGGAAAAGTGAGTTCAACTTCAGTGTCCACACCCGGGTCTGTTCAATCTAGAAATCACTGGAAGATTTGCATCCGTTACGTCTTCCATAAAACAAACACAGTATTTCATAAAAAGAACATCACACCAACAGTCAAACATGGTGGTAGTGTGATGGTCTGAGGTTGCATTAGTGCTTCAGGACTTGGATACCTTGCCATGAATTTGTGTTCTGCAAGCTTAAGCACAAGTGGGTTATCAAGCTGGAAAAAGATCCAAAAAACGTCAACAAGTCTGAAAAAAATAAAAAATCTTGCTGTTCATGCTCATAACCAATGCAGTGTGGCTGAAACAAAACAATTCTGCAAAGAAGTGTCAAAAATTCCTCCATAGTGATGTGAAAAACTCATCAAAAGTCACGGCAAACATTTGGTTGCAGTTCCTGCCACCAAGGGTGGCACAACCAGTTATTAGTTTAGGAAGCAATAATTTTTTTCACACAGTGACAGGTAGGTTTGGATAGCTTTTTTTTTTTTAAAGCATTACAAATATCACTTAAATACATTTTGTATTTACTCAGACTGTCTTTGTCTAATATTCAAAATTGTTTGATGATCTCAAAATCTTGTAAATGTGACATATGTTAGAAACTAAAATCAGGAAAGGGCCACCTACTTGCTTTTAAGTTGAGGTTTTGTGCAGTAAATAAATATCAGAATTCCCAACTTCATTGCGTTGGTAATGCTGAAAGTACTGCAGTGATGAGCGGATCAATCAGTCAGCCAGTTGGCAGACAAGTAATTTGCAATACCTATGAGTTTTCTCAAACATTTCCACTCCTGGCTTGTCAAATGGCCAAACAACGACCTGTGCTCTAGTTTTGTAGCATTTGACTGAATCTGAGCAGAGAATATAGCCCTCTACACGTCTGTCAGCAGTCACAATAAAAGCTAGTGATGTGGTTCTACTGGCAGCCATATATACCCCTGCCACAACATATGTTTGACAGGTTATGTGGTATGTTTCAGATCAAGAGCTGTTTCTCATCTTCCCATTATATTTCTATTCCCATCATTTTGCTCCACGATAATCTCATGAGTCCAAAGAATTTTTTTTTATTTTGGTTTTTTTAGAAGTCTGCAAGAACGTTCGCATGTTTTCTGACAAAGTTAATCCGGCCTTCCTGGTCTTGAGTGTACTTTGACAAAGATACGCACACCTTCTCAAGAGTTTTCCAGACTTGGTTAGATGTGAAGAAGTTTTTCCAAAGTGAGAAAAACAAAACCTCTGTGATCACCCCTTCAGTAGTCTTCCTGGCCTTTTGGTGTTGCTGAGCTGAACAGTGCATTCCTTCTCTAAAGTTTTGCTCTTTCTGAAAGTTTTCTTTTTGTTTGATTGTTTTGTCAGCCTAATGCTTTCACTTGGTCCTAACAGTGAGAGTTCCACTTAACAACTACTAAATGCAAGGTCATCACAGATCAGCTTAGCCATGGAATAAAGAGGGAACAGGCCTTAGCTGGTCATCAACTGCTTGTCAACAGTCTAATTATTTTGAAAACTATTTAAAAGCGGTGCTACATAGAATTCAAAATCAGTTAATACTCTACTTTTGTTAAAACCTTTAAATTAAAGTCTGCATTAGTCACATTGCAGCCATTTGATCTGATATTCACTGGGGAGGTGTACAAAGGTAAAAAATTGTGCCGTTGTCCAAATGCTTGTACATAAGTATTTGGAATCCACCTTTTTACACATTATTCTATCCATTTAATTACTTAATCTACCTAGCAGCAATATGTAGCCAATTTATGAAGGCCAATTAGACTAACACGAATGACAATGTAACCCAAAATCTTTTGATCCACCGTGAAACACTCAAAGTTGTTAAGTTCATAAATCCAACACCACAAATGATCATTTATATATGTATATAATATATATATACTCCATTGTTACTCTTTATTACAGAAGTGAAGCACAAAACTGTAGAAAAACCTAAACACAAAACAGCTGCAAGTCTCAAAAAGCAACAGCAATGCAACCAATGTTGATACAAATATTCATTATTGCAGTGAGAGCACAGGAATACTAAAAAGATCAAACTCTTGTTTACTAACAAAATCAGTACAAAAATCAAGAATACAAACACCTCCATGTACACAAGTCTATAAGCATTCCTGTGAAACTTTCAGAAAGTCTTTCTCACAAGAAATTAAGAGCACTATTATCAATACAGAATTTCCGCAAAGAATTTAACATCACAATGCAGCTTGCATTAATCATTTAGTGGAAAACAAAGTCCATTAGTCCATGTGGAGTTCTGTCTGTCAGGCTCCCAAACAGCAATAATAATTTATGACAAAGTTCTAAACTATCAAGCCGAAGCAGAAGTATATACTTGTACAAGAATACATTTGTAAAACAACCGGAATACAATCAAAACACAATCATTACTTTTCCAAGAAATCTTCAGGAAGCAGGAACACTCTGTGACCGTTCGTAGAATAAAGATTTGCCGTCTCGTTGCTTTCCCTCCCGTTAACGTCGCCACCTTGAAATGCCTGAGTCATAAGTGGTCTGAAGCTGTTGTGCTTTCACGTAAAATAACAAAATAGTTTTGTAAAGTTGCATAAGGCCATCGAAGCGCTGTAAAGCTCACTTAATAGTCCAATGTGTTCAATTGCAAAAAATTCTATCAGTGCATTTACACAACACTGGTGCCACACTCAGCGATTGAGACACTGTGACAACGTTTGATGTGAAAGCTTCTGAAAGCTTACTCACAGGAAATATTTAATATTATTATAAGCCAAATACTGCAAGGATGTCTCGTATTTAGGACTTTGAGATCAACCCAGCTCACTGTTTTTCAGCGACAGCCTGCATGGCTACTAGTGCACTGGTCTGAGCACCTTTTCCCACATAATTTAGCGACGTTTTAGTCATTTAACTTCAGAAAATAAATATTTTTTCTGTAATCTTCCAGTTGATTGCATTGTTTCACAGCAGGCTAATCATTAGGAAGATACTGTGTTTGTTGGTACTGAATGAAGACTGTATGTGGTATAGCTTTCTTATACAGACTGTCTCATTGAATTTTTCCATGAAATGAGTTGATGTGAATTCAATATGAGCCTCAAACGTAAGAACAAATGAGTGCTAAAAAAAAAAAGTTAGATGCTTTTTGTTACTCCTGCAGCCTAAAAACTCGGTCAGGGAAACATACTGATCCAGAGTAATCGCTGAGGATTATATCTTCCTACCAGAATCAAAAAAGTGCATATTGAATACATTGTTGAGGCCACCAATAATATCTTAAGGGATGTCAATCACATGTTTGTACAAAAAGCAAAAGCTCTCGTCTTTAAATGAACCGCAGCCTCCAAAATTTTAAAGCACTTTTTCCACCACACTCGGAGAGAACAACGTAAACACTTGTCCCGCCTTTTTCTCTACCTTCAGTCGAAAACATTGAGGGGTGCAACTCTTAAAACGACTAGATAGGTAAATACAACTAGACAACCAAAAGAGGTCTGAAACAGATAAATTCATATAGATCATTTTGCAAGAAAAAAAATTATAGTCATCTCTTCTCACAGAGGAATCTAGCACTTGATTGCACATTCACGTTTACGCGTCTAAATAAACATGGCACTTCAATATATGACATTGGAGGCAAGCGAATAAGCTATACATTCAAAGTCTTTTGTTTGTAGGCTGAGGTGTGTTTATTCTTATAGTAAGTATTGTCTCCCGAGAAAAAACTCACTGCTATCGGCCATCTGAATCTTACATGTGACTGTGACTCTGCTCGTGGCTCCACAGACTGAAGGCCGTCTTGAAGGTCCTGTGGCAGAGTTTGCACATGTACTGCCTCTTAAATGTCAGGGCAGAGAGAGACGGTGCGTGGTAAAAGAGTGTGTCCGATTCCTGAGGGCCGCCTGGATTCTCCATGCTGTTTGACCTTGACAGGGGGCTTTGGCTGCTGGTTTGCCGTTCCAGTTCGGGCCTCTTGGTCTTGCTTACCAATGAGCTGCAGGGATCTGGGCTGCTGGACTCGTCGGTCCCTGCGGTTGCAGCAGCAGTAGCAGCAGGGACCGGTGCCGCCTGAGTAGATATGAGCACAGAGGCCTGTGGGGAGGGACGTTCTGAAGGGGTAAGTGGAGGGGAAGGGCTCAGAGGTGAGGGGTTTCTGTCGATCTCTTTGGCTCCGGGTTCGTTAGCAGTCGACATGTGAGACTGGAAGTGGCTCCAAAGGCGGAAGTTGGTCCTGAAGGCTTTGTTGCAGATGTGACAGATGAATGGTTTGATGTGGCATAGCAGCTCCTGGTGTCGTTCTAAGTCTTTGCGAGAGCTGAAAAGATTTCCGCATTTCTCGCACGGCCACACACCGGGTTCTTCGGAGCCACTTTTGGCAGCATCGGGGTTGTCCTGCTCACTCACAGCCTCCTCCAACGGCTCTTCCTTCACTACCAGCTTGCCATGGTGGCCCATGCTCAGGTCTTCAGGCACATAGGAGGAAGAGTCTTCAGAGTCATACATAGGTGGACCTGAGGAATCACTGTAACTGATGTTCTCTCTTGTGCTCTCGCTTGTTAGAGGCTCATCACTGTAATGCTCCTCCTTGAGCATTTCAGACTCCTCTTCATTGTTCTCTTGTTGCTTCAGGAGAATGTGGTCTTTAACAGTCATCATATTGTGGTTGTGCACCTCCACCTGATGGCGCCAAATGCTGAAGGAGGATTTGAAGGTGCGCATGCATTCCAGGCATGTCAGTTTCTTGTACTTACAATGTGCCTCGTGGTCTTTCTTGACAACTGGACTTGAGAATCTGAGGCCACAATAGGGGCACACGGTTGCATGGCGACAGCCTCTCTCGTGGTCACCCTGTTCCAGGAGCGATGACAGCTTCATATTGCAAAGTCTACAGGAGTAAACACCGGTGTCAGGGTTCTTCTGTTGAATGATCTCATCCTGTTCCTGGTAGAGGATGCTCTCCCTCGCTGTGTCCTGGTCAGCTTTTTCAGCAGGATGTGTCCTTAAATGCTGTCTGTACTGAGACTGGAACACAAATGTCTTGCCACAGTATGGGCATATGTAGCTGGGCCTCGACCTCTTTTTTGTAATTGCAGGAGACTGCAAACCCTGCTTATTCCTCTTTAACTTCCAAAGCAAAGCTTTCTTTATTTCTCTCTCTCTCACAATATCTATTAGCTTCTTTTGAAATTTCTCATCAAGAACAGAGGAGCTGGCGGACGACGCTGGGTTTTGTACTACACCATGCTGCGTTTGGCAGTGCGTCCACACTTTGAAGTTGGTATGAAAGCGCTTGTGGCAGATGTCGCAAGCATACGGCTTTTCCGGATTGTGATACATATTTACATGACGATGAAGCCCAGCACCTGACCGGAAAACCTTTAAACAATTCCAGCATTTGAAAATCTTGTTCTGAGGTGACTCCTTGCCGTCCTCGTTAGGGTCGCCGCTGGCATGCTGAGGTACTGCTTTTGACATATTCACGTTAACTGAGAGAGCATGCTCTTTAAATAGTTTGCTCTTCTTTAATGGGTACCGTCTGTTGTCTGGCCTGTCCCTTCTTTTCCCCACAGGATTTAAGACTTCCCTGGGACCTTGATCATAATTAGTTTGAAAGTCTTTGAGACTGACTGGCAAAGAATCACCAACTGTGATGCGTACGATGTCCATGGGGTCAGCAAGTGGACTGCTGGGCTCAGCTTTCACACTCACCTCTCCTTCTACCTGAGTTTCTCCATCATACCTGCCGGTATACTTTGACCTGAGAACCAGAGGAGACGTTCTTTTTGAGTCGCCGTTGTGGGCAGAGGTTTCTGGCACAGACGTCTTCAGTGCCATCTGTACAACTGACTGGTCTCGATTTTGCAGCTCCTTGAGCTCCAGCGTGGGGGAGAAGACTGGAACGGGGCTGTCCATGGATAATGACCTCCTGAGTAGGCTTTTTATAAGTGGCCCACTCCTGTCAATGGTCTGGCTTGGCTCACTAGCCTGACCCTGAAAGGGCACTTTGGTATTGTAGCGGGACTCCTGCTCCTCATTCTCCTCTTTATTGTCCTGGTCAGGGCCAGACAGCAGCCTGATGTGCTGCACTTCAGCATCACTGAAAGACACTGATGATGTCAGCTGGGGTCTCACGGGTGTGAAGTGTGATGAATTCCCTTTCAATATGGAGGCATACGTCCTCTCCAAAGCTTCACCCCGGTCAGGGGACTTCCTGCTGGGCTCAGAGTTTCTGACTGATTCGTACGAGTTGTGTTCCGAGGGAGGCCGAGTGGACCCATGAGCAGAGTGGGGAGATGTCGATCTCTCAGATGTTTTTCTCGGATAACTCGAGCGAGAGGGATGGGCCGTGTCATTCCGGACCCGACGCACAATGACGCTCCTTGTGTGGACATCATTCTCATCCCCCTCTGAGAACGAAAGCCTTTTTCTAGACACACAGTAGGATGCATGTGGCCTTGTTGACACAATGTTGGTGAGGAAAGGGATTCCGAGGCTGTATCCCAGCTCTTGAATGGCTGCCAGGCTGCCTTTGTCCACAAAGAGTGAGGAGGAGTAAATGTAATTCAAAACGATCTCAAAGGCGTCCGGCTCACAGAAGTCCAGGTTTACAACTGTCAGCGAGTCTGCGTCCATCCGCGAGAAAAGGGACTGGAAATACTCACTGCTGGCAGCCAGAACACTCTTATGGGCCTGGTACCTTTGGTCTCCCACAACCAGGACCACATCACACGCTTGTCCCCGCAGTCGCTGCTCATTCAGAGCCCCCAGCAATGACAGGGCGTGGGAGGGGTTACTGTAATGCACTAGGCTCTCCATGGCTGAAAGACAAGAAAAAAAGATTATATTATAAAAAGATTACATTTTATTGAAACAATGTAGACATATAAACATATATATGCATATACTCTTGATCTAGATAAATTTGTATACTTTAGATGTTTCAGAATTCTTTGGACATGGATGCATCTACAGGAATAAGCATCTACTAAATAAAAGCTGATGGGCTTTTGTGCACTATATGTATAATTGTGTGTGGTGTTCTTGTCAGTTCTCTGTGATCAGTTTAATATGACACCAAGTAAAAATTCATAGTCTCTATGTCAGGGGTGGGAAACTCCAGAGTCCTGCAGGTTTTAGACATCACCCTGGGTCAACACACCTGAATTAAATGATTAGTTCATTAGCAGGCCTCTGGAGAACTTCAAGACATGTTGAGGAGGTCGTTTAGCCGTTTAAATGAGCTGTTTTGGACCAAGGACAAAAACCTGCAGGACACCGGCCCCTGAGGCCTGGAGTTCCCCCATCCCTGCTCTGAATAGTAAAAATACATTGTTTCACTAATGAATAAAGGAATCTCAGTATGTGTTCTTCACATTCTTCCGTCATCGAATCTACTTCAAAGTTGACACTGGATTTTCTGCACACACACACACACACACACACACACACACACACACACACACACACACACACACACACACACACACACACGGCAGTATTCTTGAAGCCTTTTGTCTGTTCTCCCACAAAAGCGAGCGACTATGTAATCAGTTCTGTTTGTTTGTCTATTAGCAGTCTAGCATCCACTGTTTTCAAGATATCCTATGCAAATTTCGTCTGATGGTAGACACCCATAAAAGCTCCGGCTGATTTAATTTAGGTGAAAATCAGGTGAAGATCACACCAAATATGAAAACCAGTAAAATCTGTTTATTAATCAGAGATTTATATGGATCGTATTCAAACTTCACAACAATATACTAGACCTTGGGGGACATGAGCAGCTAGTTTGGGTAAACATTTGACTTTGACCTTCAAGAAATCTTTCAAGCATAATATATCACATGAAAGGGCATCGGGAAAGCTGTACAACACACTTTTTTTTCCAATACAACACCCTATCACACACTGCATGAATATATATTAAAATCTCAAGTTTTTACAGCTTAAAAAAGCTAAAGATTTCAGCTGGTTCTGCTCCAATCGTATGGGTAAAGATAATAAAGTACACTATTTTAGTATGTAGGGCTTCAAGGTCATAAGTCAAAGGTCAGGGTCACACGAATTAGGAAAAAGCGTTGGTTTCCATCGGATCGGATTCAAACTCTAAAGCATTAGTCCTTGGGGGGGGGGGGGACATAAGCAATAAGCACTTGTTTGTTTGAGCTCGTTAGAATATTATTCAGGAGCTCATATACAACATGACTTCACAGTGAGACAAAAGATTAATATACTACACCAGATCTCCATATTAACAACGCTGACATCAGCATGTTGCAACAAAAACATTACGAATAATCCAAGTTTTAGTGCAGCCTTTGGTGATCGTTCATGTTACGTTGAAACCATAACCGTTCAAAGGAAGTAGTAACACAATACAATAATTGCTGAGAACTACAGCTGCAGCCATTATTCATTATTAAGCAAATTGGCAATCCAATAACTGCAAACATGCCAAACATAGCAAAGCTCCAGTTTATCATGTGTGAAGATTTGACGCTCATCTGTTTTCTGTATTACTGAAAACAGCATAGCTCTCACTTTTCAGATGCTCATCTGATAAAAACACAAGACAGGATTATGTTGTCTAAAATACAGTAACAAGATTTATTTTGCTTACATTTTATTTATCCAAACAACCTATCAGTTTTATTATGAGCTATAAATATTGATGCCTTACAGACTGCTGTAAAAGTAAAGAAACAACTGGTTAAACTAGGCATCGTGTTTAACAGAACGGGGTTTACAACTACATGTGCATTTTTTGTCTTGCTGTTGTTTGTGATGGTCACTAGAGGTCAAAGTTGAGCCTTTTAAAATATAAAATGGTGTAAAGGAACTCTCCACAGAATTTATGGGAATTACATCATGTTATCAGTCTGAAGGTAGGAAAAATGGAGTTCTGTCAAGTTGCCCTCAACCACACAGGGCACTGCAGGAAGTTTAAAAGGTTTCAACTACAAGTTGAAATGCATTGTCTGCCTTGATCCACCTTCACCTAAACCATTAAACATCTACATTTATTTCTATGGTTGTAAAATGTAACTATCAGAGAAAAGCACTCTTGGTATTTCAGGAGGCAGGTTTATTTGATGAATCTAGCCTGCTGTTTATACTGTCAGCTAAAAGATTCATCAAACATGGCACAGGATCCATTAGCATTTGTATGCTTTACAGCTGAGCTTAAACACCATTGTGCTGACTACTTCCATGTCACCCTTTGTGTGATGATCAAGTCTACTGGTGCTGTAATCGAAACTAAAACAGTTTAGAAAGCACACCAAGTTATAAAGTATTGACTTGAACAAAGTTTTCTTGCACTAAATTTGGGCTCTATGATGTGTTTTTCATCATTTTTATTATAAATCTAATTTATTTTGTAGAATTCATGTAAGAAACTGCATAATATCGATACACCTGCATCGGTCAGTGGTGAGACAACAATAATACTACTGAACAGCACTATACTGTTACAAGAATAAACCCCATCTGACGCACAGCAATAGTTGTGTGATTAACATAGTCAAAAACAGGGACTGCAAAGCATTATATGCATGCATTTCATTTTCCTGAAAAAGGTGCTGCCTGGACGTCACGGCGTTTATTTTGGAAATTGTAACCGGAAGTCGCGTTACTTACGTCGGCTACTTTGACACTTGCTAAATATATTTATGGGCAGAACCCCCATTCATTCATCAAAAAACTAAAGATTGCCTCGTGGACTTTGGGTGAAAATGTGTGCTCCGTGTTAGGAAAAACACGGGAATGTTGGGTCGTGTCATGTTTTCCCAGAGGAAGCCGAGTGAAGCTTCGGGCATTAGATCATCCATGAGACGTGGCTCTAAAAGAACTTCTCCGACTGATATGCTGCTTTCACTTCACAACGCATTCGTACATTTCTTTTTTGTTTAGCTTCAGACAAACCCGAGGGTGCAACGCCTGGTCTCGAGCAGCTAACACCGAATAAAGAGGGGGAAAGTTGAGCGCGTTTCAATGGACTGCACCGCGCTAATCCAGAAATGAAAGTCTGCGCGGGCAGAGACGCCGTTTTGGCGTGTAAGGAGTCAGTTGTAAACGCTATCCCCGGTGGAAGTCATGGGCTTTTGGTTTTGTTATGTTTAGTTCTTTTATTTTTTTTTCCCACCAAAAAAGGCTCCACACCGGCCTGACACTGGAGCTGCTGCTGGCTGCAAAACAGGTTGTAGCTGGTCAGGTTTTTACAGCGACACAATCCCCCCTCCGAGTTACGTCAGGGAGGAAAAAGCTTCTCCTTAACAGCTCTCACCAACTGTGTCTGCGCCTCCCTGCTCGTGTTACTGAACGGTAACTTCGTTAGGCTGGCTACACTTACCCTGCCCGTCGTGAATACGGTCTTTCCTCCACGTAGCCGGGACTTTGTTCAGTGTTGTGTAGATTTCTCCGCGCTGGTCGTGATTCCATCCATCTTGAATTTGACGTCATCCCACACCAGGGATGAGGTCATCGCAGAGAGCGCTCGTCACGTGCACCGTGCACTGATAGGCTGGTCAAAGAGCAAGGGGCGGTGCAAACGGAAGACTCGAAACTGAGGCTAATTTAAAGGGATATGTCATATTTTTCGTTTGATCTTTTTTTAAAACAAGATTTAGTGAAAGTCGGTAAAGGCTAACTAGCACTTTCCTGCACATTGTAATTCACTGCACACTTTAGTTGCACACTTTGAGGTACACTGAGTTTGCTGCTGGGGTTGTTCTGCTTGTGTGAAGTCACATGTGTTACAGTAAACCTGACCAAGTGTGGAAACTTTTAACACCAAGTAGGAAGTAAGTGCTCTCCTTATTTTTGTTTCTTTCTTAATTATTATAGTTTTGGTCTGATTATTTTAAAGAGTACTTTTTTACTTTACAATGCCATGACTTAAACGTTATCAATGCTACAGAAGACACTACTTTGATGCCCATCTAGCCCCAGTGAAACTAATTATATCCATGACTACAAAAGAAGTCACTGCAGCACAGCAGTGTATTTGTGTCATCACTTCTATCCAGTGGGGATTTGTCACCATGCCTATTTTGCTTAAAGGCCTTTTCCTGGAAAGCCTCATCTGCTACAGTAGCCTACCTGGCAACAGTCTCATCTCACTTAATCAAGGACAGCGCTGATGGTGAAAAGACAGCACCACTCCCAGTTATCTTTAGGTTCAACAAAACATGAAAGCATGCGTATGCAAAGCATATATTTATGTTTGGTGACCTCTGATAACCCATCTGAAAACCCTTCACTGCCTTGCATTCACACCCACAAGCCTGCTAGCACGAGCCCACTCATTACTGCTTAATCACTGAATTACGTTTAATCAGGTTCATTTTCACACCTCATTACTATTAATGGAACACCATTATTTGAACGGGTACTTCTGCGAAGAATTAAAGGCATGCCAAAAGGCTTGTAGAGTTTTAGCAGGATTTTCACATCCAGACACATTCAGAGCCTTTTTTTTTAGAATATGTCTTTGACAGCCAAAGCATCCTGTTGCTTTTTGATATTAGCAGAATGAAGACATGTGGGAAAATGGCAGGGAAGTTCTCACTCCTCCTTACTTGATTTTAATAGCTAAGATGGTTGGTTGTTAATGCCAGCATCATAGCAAGCACTGCCATGGTTACCTGAGTGGAAACCAAGCCATTAGGGACTCTGACTCCTCCCAGCCCATAATTCTCCTTGGCCTCATAAACATGTTTACTTACAATGACACAGCCAAAGAATAGGCAAATCCATAATGCATTTATTTGACAAAAATAAAAGCATGCACTTCCTCTCACAGGTTGCATGAAAAGCAAAGACTTTGTTTGTCGTGTTTATGCTGATTATCCAGGTTGTTTCGCTGACAGCAATTTAAAACCCGCTTAAAAAAACAAAATTAATATACTTTTAGTAAATCAATAAAATGGTAACTGCAAATATCTAAATTCATATAATACTTACCTGTTGGATGCTGTAATTTTGTGGTACATTTGGGACCGTTGGGTCATTAAGGGGAGGGGAAAGATAGCCACAGAGGACTTGGTCTTTGACTACACCCTGAACAGTGCGCTGGTATCATTTCAAAGTGAAATATGGAGGTAAAATGTGGTGCTTAAATACATGGGTGAGATTCTGATGTGAAAATGAGTTGGATGCTCTCGTTTGGGGTGGCTGTGGCCCTGCTGGCTCTCTGTAGGGGACAGGACACTGTGAATGAAGGTAGGCCACGATGCCGACGACAGATTTACTCTAAACAGATGTTTTAACAAAACAGAATGTGACATTTATTTCGATTAAAGCCTTCACATTTCATTCAAAACTTTCCGAGCACATTAACATATAGGAGCAGTTTATTAGAGTGACTCAAAATGTTATTTTGCAGCAGTGTACAAGATACCAATGGAAACATCTGATATCCAAAAGATATATTTTATTTTCAGGAAATAGCCTGTGTCTGTCTGGCTACCACCTGTGCACTCATAACAAAACAAAGATTGTGAGTTTCCTGGTGGTGCACAAGGTTCCCTATTCAGTGTCAAAGCCTTGTGGCGGTTGGCTCCGCTGGAAGACTTGTAATGTCACAATGTACAGGATGATCCATCAGACTGAGTACAAGCTGGTGACGGAGCAGGTGATGGGATGCTGCTCTGGCTATGTGCAAGTTGGTCGTTACTGTGCCCTGCGTGAGTATACTGCACTGATCAGGATTAAAGAAAAGCACACATTGTTTTGTTCTTAGACTGTAGAAGACACTTTTTCTGTCTGCAAAATCTGATTATGTACCACACACACACACACACACACACACACTGTCTCTGGCCAGGCAGTCAGCGTGACCTTTCAGTGTGTGGTGCTGTGTGCAAGACACCAGATGGAAGCGCTGAAACTGCAATGCTACAAATATCTCACTGCTAATATATGGCCTGCAACATGTTATTTCCTTTGAATGAAGCTGTAAACAGGAGTGGTGAGTTTAGTTCCAAGCCAGGATCCTGTCCAACTGCAGATGGATTGCATCCCAGTTCTGAGGAGTGTGACTTGGATATAGACTGTCCAGGCTGGCAAAAATGCTGCCAGAGATCTCACCACTCTTCCTGCAGTGATCCAGCAAGTTAGTATTAAATGTGATTTTGCATCCACATTGCATTTAAAGTGAATGTTCACCATGCATCTTACTGTGCTTTGTTTAAGCAAATGACAGTTTTAGAATAGTGCGTAATGAGCGACTCAACTCACTGAGGCATTAAACTGAAATTTGCCCAGCGTCTACGGTATATCAGCTAAACATGACAAACTGTTTTTATCTGTTAGTGCAGCTTTACTGCTGCCATCTTGGTGCTGATGTGGCCGCTCTGTTGATGTGTCATTTTCCTTGGTATTTCGTAAAATTTCAAAAATGAGCACTCAGAGAGGGCAGATCCCCCCGAAGGGCGAGGGCTACACTAAATGCATGCAAACACGGGGAAAACAGGCAAACTCCTCACTGTTGGTGGAATCGAACTCAGGACTTTCTCGCTGTGAGGCAACAGTGCTAACCACCGTGCCACCGTCAAATGAAGTAAAGGAAAAAAATGCATCGGTTTTCTTACAGCAACAGTAAAAAGTTACAGAAACTGAAAGTGTTAACAAAAACACGCTCATATGTTCTGTGTCACGTTCAGCCGATGCACACCGCGCACACGCTAAGAGTGCAGCAAAAAACAGACACACAAAAAAATAAAAAGAACATGTTGTCTGACAAGCAATGTTGTGTGTTTCATTGCTTCTGGTGTTCGTACGTGTGTTCTTGTAAAATTACAGTGCCACCAAATTCTTTTACAAACTAATCTTAGTGACTTGGGGTAATCCACAGACCCCACAGTGTGTGTGCCATTTTCACTGGATCCCTTCCTGCTGAAGAAAATATGAAAGGAATAACTGCTGAGTCGTATATAGACCGCTTCAGCCTGTTCATATTTCATTTAGCAATTAAATAAATAAATCAGCTGATTTTCTTTTTTTTAACCAAGCTCTTAAGTGAGCCTGTAGGTCTTTCTCTGAAGCAGGGAGAAATCTGTCGACACTGATCTTTATATTGTATCATGTTAATCTCAGCAAATTACTCTGAGAATGGAGGAAACCGTTTGAATGCAACAGTGACAGTGAAGACAGACTACCAGCAACTGATGTCCAAGAATGAAGGGCTTCTGAATCACACAAGGCTGCTGCAAGCAATGGTAACACAACAGCTTCTATGGTCAAACTTCCTCCAGACATTTATAATGAGACTAGACTTCCAACATAAGCACTTTCCTTGGTGGTCGCTTTTTTATGAAAATATGTTCGTCTGTGTCATCATCAGGTGACTGGAGCTCTGCAGTCTGATGTTTCTGTCTATTATCTCAGCACATGGCCTGTGCATCCCTACAGAACTGCCACCTCTCTGCTGATTGAGTGTAACTTCACTCTCTCGTTGTACAACGTCACATCGAAGCTGCATCGCCTTCTCGAACGAATAGAGGAAGTGTCTTCAATAACAGTGCAAGGTGAGGAGGCACTGTATGGCAGTTTTGACCTCTCTGCGAAGCTACTCGGCTTTTTTTCTTTTGAGAAATGACATTCTTGTAGTGTTTTGAGAATGATTCATGTGCAAAGAACACGGCGTTCAGGAAAAAATGACTCAGTCGCACCACAGTTTCCTTCTCCCACTACTTCTGTTTGAGTGACAGTCATCTGTGGGATGTTTCCTGCAACAGCGGAAAATAACACCAGAGCGATCGCACACGCACACACAGAGACAAACACACGTGCATGAACACACGAAACACACACCCACACTCAGATATTTATCATAAATCAGTCATGCTTGCTACATTCCCACAAAACATGGCTCGCGTGCACGTCAAGCTGGCTTTTTCTCAGAGATAATTAACTTCCCTTTTTCTGTGCTGAAAGCCATTTATTTTTAGACACATCTGAATTTTCAAGCCTTTAAATGAAAGACGTGAGCAAGATAAGTGAATCCAGTCTTGACTTGCATAATGTGTTTCAAGTTCCAGTGATTTTTCCAGGGTCCCGAACAGATGTGGAGATTTTCTAAACAGCTTCCACTATAAACTATTGATTTATTTTCAGAAACACATTTGTTACAACTCATGCAAACACAACTGTAATTGAACAGCTTTTATGTATGTGTAATTA
Source organism: Aulonocara sp. 'chitande type north' Nkhata Bay (assembly GCF_057382095.1). Classification (NCBI taxonomy): domain Eukaryota; kingdom Metazoa; phylum Chordata; class Actinopteri; order Cichliformes; family Cichlidae; genus Aulonocara; species Aulonocara sp. 'chitande type north' Nkhata Bay. Next base: position 2,398,846 of record NC_141353.1, read on the forward strand.
TAATTGCTGCTTAACTCCTCCATATGTCTGCATTTTCATTGCAGATGTAGACGAGTGTGCACATTCTGCTCTTCGGCAGTGTTCGCTTTGGGCCGACTGCAACAACACAGTGGGTTCTTATGAGTGCGTCTGCCACCAAGGTTACATTGATGTTGACCCGAGCAACCCTGGAGCCCACTGTTCAGGTTTGACCGCACACTTGTGTGTGTGTTTGCAGTGCAGACGTAACCCTTTAAAGTCTGGACTGTGAGATAATTGCCAGATAATTAAAATGTTTATTTGCACATGACTTTGTTCCATTTTTGCTATGCGCACCAATTTGTGCAATTTATTTAGGTTTTTCAGAAACTAGCTCACACTTAACTTACACGTGCACAATGTATGTACACAGAGAAAGCAATCATATTGCTAAATATAACATCTGAACCTCGTTTGAAAGTGTTCTTTTTCTCAAGTGCTTCCAGTTACCCTATCCTCAAAATCCCCTGAGCCCTTACTTTTGTACTCGCAAGTGCAGCATCTCAGACAAGTACTATAGTTTAGATTCAGTCACTTTAGAAGTGACGAGAAGGATTTCCCCATCAGAAAGCCCCGAATAAAAACTGATAAGATTACAGTTAGACTGATCAAAGAGCTTTTGGGGGGTTAAAGTTTATGCACAAGTTATTCTAATGCTAATGTATTGATGTTTGCTAGGTGGAGTAAATTTACAACATCCCATCACACACACACACACACACACACACACACACACACACACACACACACACACACACACACACACACACACACACACACACAGACTATTAGAATAACTGACCTGTAGAACTAGAGGTGGAAGCTGAGTGAGATCAAATGAAGATTTCTCTCAGTTTTACTCAGATTTTAATAGTCCGCCCACCATCGGCCTTTTTTGGGTAAAATATCAAACAAGAAAAAAGAAAACAAGTCTCAAAAGATAGTTTTCTTGTTAAAAGCAGAAAAAGGTCAATTACCAATCACCTACTGACAGCTGTGTGAAAACATTAAGGAACACAGAGGCTATGGAGGCCTTGTTTTGGAACAAAGCTGTGGTTAACAGACTGCCTCCTTAATCTGAAACGGCTGCACAATAATATGTGTCAGAGTTGTTCTTCAAGTCAGACAAACCTACTCGAACAAGGAAATTGTGGTTAGTTTTAAAGGCTTAGCTAGCTCACAACAAAGTTGCCACATTTGTCATATTTTGTGAAGATGGTCCTTCCTCATAAATGATCCACAATGTTCTGCTATTACTGCTTTGTAAAGACACAGTTTCTAAAGTGACCTCTGTTGGCTGTGTGACTAACAACATGTAAATTGTCTGTTCACCACTGATGAGTGGAGGAGGGCGGAGTCAGGTCTTCAGTCGTCATACTGGAAAGCTTGAGAATGGTTCTTACAAAGATGGTGTTTATTAACCCAAGTCACCAATCAATGTAAAGACAGTTTAGAGTAAAAGTGTATTTTTGATCCATGACTCTACTTACCTACTTATTTTTTTTGCTCTTTTAAAGTGGAAACACTATATGTTGTTTCTAATTACTACACGTCTGTGATGTGAGTCACACAGTGGTATTTACACCAGAAACTTAGAGTCCAGTCGTCCACTTGTTGTTCTTTGCTCCCAGCTGACACTGGAGTGTGGCCCACCGCCCTGACCAGCCCTGCATTGATGAACACAACCTATCCCCCTGCTTCCAGTCGCACACAAGGCCCTCCTGGATACAACACAACAGATTTCTTCACATCCACTGAGATCAGCGTGACTGCGGCTCCGAGTAATACGACCTCTGTCTCTTGGAATTCATCGCAAGCTTCGCTGTGGACGAGTTCTGCATCTCACAGCCAAATGAATACAGCTGTGGAGTCAGCTCATCCAGCAACAACATGCTGTGAGAAATATTCTGTTTTCATCTAAAGTTTACATGAAATCTCCATCTCTTGATTGGAAGGGTGTCCAAGCCAGAAAGAGAGGGATATTTGGGTTTAACAAGCATTTATTTATAATTTGACATCATTTACACTGAAGCTCATCCTCTTTGGAGGAGTCTTAAATTGTTATTCTCACACCTGTAAAAAAAATTCAGCTATTTTTACTCGAGTATTTATTTTTCAGACTACTTTTTACATTTCTTCTGTGCATTTTTATCATGTTCACATGACGTTCGCATCTTCCTGGTATATTTGATGTTTAACCTCCATTTGTGGATCGCACAGCAAACTGTGATTTCTGGAAGTGTTCCTGAGCCCATGCAGCGACTTCCTTGCCAGATTATTCCTGGTTTTAATGTAGTGCTGCCTGGTGACATCCAATATTTGTCCTTTGCGCACAGAGATTTCATCATTTCTTTGGATTCTTGGAATCCTTTGCTGCAGATGTAACAGCATTTTAGAGATATTTTGCTGCCATCAAATTCAAAATGAGATAATATTTTAATATTCCTTTGTGTGAAAGTTTCTGGATCTGACTTGCACAGACTGAATAAGACTGGCCTAAAATGGTGTAGGATTAAACTGACAGGATGTAAAAAGTAAAATAATGCATTTTTAAGCTGTTCTTTTTTGTTACTCTTGACAGGCTTAGACTAGCTGTGGTGTTTGTTTCCAGTCACTGTGCAAAACAAGGCTGGATGCTATTCCCTAAGACAAACCGCACAGATGTGGGAGTGGCATATTTCCACGCAACAACCAGCAAGAAAGCAGATTCAGATTAATGACAAGCGATTCCCCTGTCTGTCCCCTCCCTCAGCTCCCCCCAGCATCGGCAGCTTATGGTCCACTAATGTTACTGGAACGTCCTTCTCTGTCTGCTGGTCCAATCATGCCGAGACAAAACAGACTTACTTGGTTGTTCTAAGGAAAGGGTCAGAGGTCATTCAGACTCAGAAAATCAGTGATACCACGATAGAGGTGAGCGGACTGAAGCCTGGACTGCTCTACAATGTTACCGTCACACCTCGTGCCTGCCGAAATCAAGGAGCCCCTCTTCACATCTCAGTAAAAACCTGTAAGTACATTGAACATATATATCAAAATATGAACGTCAAAGTACTCGAGAGCTGCCAATCTATGTGACAGCTCCAGTAACTTTCAGTACAGCTTTACCTTTGTTTATAACTGTTATGCAGTCATATTGTTGTTATGGCTGATTGTGATGGTGCTTTTAAAAAAGTAAGGAAACACTTACATGTCACTTTGGATCTTGATGTACGAAATATTCAGGCTGAACTTTTTATTTTGTTGAGAACAAATTGATGTAAAAAAAAAAAAGAGTTGAAAACAAATCATCAACCCTTTGAGTGCTGGATTCAAAATGACTTAAAAAAATCTAATTGTTCAAGTGTTCCCTTGTTTTTTATTCATTTGTATTTATTTATTATATTTTTGCAGTAGATTTTGCCTGAACCAGAAGAACGAAACTGACTAATTGACTAAAAATGCTGAAAAACACTTTTTGTCATTTTTCTTTCTGTGTGTGTCTCTGCATGGAGACACACACTTCTCAGGAAACAGTGATATTTTCCACCAGAGGCTTTCATTTCCACCTCCACTTGTTGTTCTTTGCTCCCAGCGATATTATAGAAATGTTATATTGCCAAATAGCATTGTGACAATATGTAACCTATAACATTATTATAACACTTAACACTGTTTTTTGGATATCTGCATGGTTATTATTAGAAGAAGAAATCATAAAATGTGTTACTGTCATAAGAGAAAAGTGAAAACAGAAGGAAACTGGAGTTGTTTAAGTTGGTGAAGCTGTTTGGCGTCACATCCAAGACGCTTCTTCAGTTCTAACAACAACAGGTAGGAAGCCTCTTGGATGTGAAGCCAAACGGTGTCACAGCTTAAAGAAGCTCAGTTGCCTTTTTTCCGAGCTTTTAAGACTCCTGTTACCTGCATGACTGAGAATCTAGACACACAGAGATGCATTACTTTCCCCTCAGAAGTCAAAATGTAGGTCAAATCTTTATTTCTCCTCTGTGGAAGTATTTTCAGAAAAAGAACAACAAGAATACTGGAAGTGTTTTTTTGTCTGAGCCACAAGTGAAGAAAGTGACTGACCCAGATTTCTGAAAATAAGAACATAGCCACAGTTACCACCCTGAGGGAGTGAGGAGTACAGCAGTTTAATTGTCTTTAATGACTAATGCGTGATGAAGAAAAGAATCAGTGTTTTATCAAAAGGCCTGGGGTCAGTAGGACGGTCGACATTTATGTGGTAAATGTGGTTATTGTGCATAATAAAGGTTTTCTTTGTAGACGCTCAGACTCTCGATGCCACAACACGACTTACCAACATAAAGTTCACAGCTGACCTCCAGAACACCAGCAGTCAGGCCTACAAAACCCTCAGTGAGAGTATAACAGAAGAGGCAAGTATCCAGTGACTGAATGTGATGTGCAAATGAAAACACAAACTTGAGCCTGTTTCCTGTGTCACCAACCAGATCTACCAGTCTGTGTCTCCAGAGGTGAAAGCCATGGTGGATTCAGGCCAGGTCAGGATCGAGATCAGAAACTTTTCCCCGGGGAGCGTGATGGTCAACTTCACCATAGTGTTTATCCCAAGTCAAAGCCTGGACATAAGCAATGTGTCCACAGCAGTTCTGCGGTCCCTGACGAACAGCTCGACATACACAGTAGATCAAAACAGCACAAGTCTAAATGGTATGTGTCTTTATATTGCTTATTCTAATGCTGTGGGCTGTTAGTGGTACACTGCTGGGAAAATGCTTCAAAGAGGGAGTGCTGAGTTTGACATTATAGCAAATTAGCGTTAAAGACTTACTCGCGGTGTTAGCAAATGTTTTATTTTTACTGAAATCACAGCACAGAAAAGAAAGAAGGCACTGGAGGTGGCCCAATATATAAATGGGGCCATGATGGTAGAAGCAACATATTAAAACTTTCATAAATCTTCATAAAATAGATATATTGTGTTTGTGCATTTGACTAGTGAGAGTCAGGGGGCCAGCCTACTACAAATCACAGCAGTTAATGTTTGTGTTGCAGACTATAGGAGATTACATCTCTGGAGACGTGCATGAGAAGTTGCAGTATAGGCTAAGGTGAGAAGTAGAAATGGGGCCTTAATCATCCTGCAGCAGTCATTCACAGTCTTTGTACCAAACAGTTTTCTTGGTAGCTTTTGATTAAAATATAGCCAGCAGTTATTTTATTGTTCTGGGATGTCCATTAACGAGTGAAAGGCAGCTGCAATTTTCATGTCTGTTAATGTGAACCAAACTTAACTAAAACTAACTGAAAACTGAAACTCAACATGAAGAAATCATTTAACTAAACTAAAATCTAGATTTTTGAAAATAAATAAATAATTAAATGACTGAAATTATTTCATGGACCTGAAAAAAAACTCACCGAACTATAGCAGAAATATCCTGTTCACGTGTTTACTGAACGGGACGGCCGAGTCAGCGTTTCAGAACGTGTTGTGTTTTTATTGTACGTCTGCCGATTCTCTGCAGTCTTGCTTCAGACACGTGCGCTCCACATACTTTCTCTCTTGGCACAATATGTTAGAATAACTATGAAGCTGCGTTGTGGAATCCAGAAATTCTGGATGTCGACTGACGCTTTGACTTAAAAGGCAATATTTCTTGGTCGCTGTTGCCTCATGTTAATTTTCTCAGCTGTATGGAAATACAACACAAATGATGCACAAAGTCATAATGCTCTAACTGCACAATGTTTTTTAGTACATACCATTCAAAAGACCTAAGTGCACTAAAAGTATTAACAAAACCTTTTTGTGTCTCAAAAGCAACATTTTGGAAATTCAAAGTAATTAAAGTAACATCTAAATAATCAGCCAATAACATAATACCTGACTCTATTTTTTTATTTCTGTGTCTGTAGATTTTAATGAATGTGCTTCGGGGGAAAATGATTGTTCCCAGTCGGCCACATGTAACAACACCTGGGGCTCCTATACATGTGTTTGCCTGCTCGGGTTTACTGACAACGACCCAGAGAGACCTGGACGGGTCTGCCAAGGTAGCTGTAAAAACTCATTTATACACATTACATGTAAAACAGAATATCTTTGTAACCAGCGAGCATTGTCTCGTGCAGCACCTACAACCTTAGAAACAGCGGCACCGCCCCTGACGACAGCTGTAACCACTTCAACTACTGCTCCAGAAATAACCACAGACAGTATATCAACAAGTCACATGGTTTTCACAACAATCTCAACTGTTGCTCAAGCTTCCACCACCACTACCCCGACAACCAGTACTTCCCTAACAGCCATCCCCGCCTCTACAATTGCCACAACAACTGCTACCAGCTCAACAAAAAGTACCACTGCTCTGGGATCTGCCACCGACGACTCTATCCAAGAAGCCCTCTCAGTCCATTGCAGACTTGCGGCCATCACTGTGACTGTCACTAAGAATTTTCTTCTGAGCTCCATGATCCAGGAGAGTGCACTTTACTTGGGCACGGTGGGCTGTGGCATCAATGGCGGCAATGACACGCACGTGGAGCTGACCGTGGCCTGGAATGAGTGCGACACTAAACTTGTGCAAGTGAGTTTTTCTCCTCTGCATTTGGGAAACCTCCTGAATCCCCTGTGCTCTTGTTTTTTGTATACTAGCTTGCCATTATCTTCTTCAGCTAAGTACGAAGTATAAAAAAGTATGAAAACCAACACTCTGCTCTTTCTGCCGTGTCGGTATTTCAGAATGAAACCCACTACATAGCCTCTGTAAACCTGCTTAACACTATGGATCCATACACTTCACCAACGGGAGCAACAGAGGTGCCCAGAAAACAGCTGGAAGTCCCAATCATGTGTACCTACATGAAGAGCATGCTTATTTCTGCAGACCTTAGCCCCATGGGGTAAGTGCCATGAGTACTGTCACGAATACTCATTATATTTTATTATTTTTCAAATCAGTAACCCCTTGATAACTGACACAGCTGACAAATGCCTCAAGAGGAAACAGCATCGAGAGATAAAGAACTACTTCTCCAGAACAGAATATTGACACATTCAAAAAGTACCTACTTGAGCAATATCACAGAGAGGCAGTGTTGCTGTTCAGAATATCAGCACAGCGGGGATTTGATTGCTGCTGCTGCATTTACACAGCAGTTTCACGAGCAGCCTTTATTAGCTGACAGTAACAAGCAACAACAGACTGGGATAAATTCTTTGTTAGTATATTCAGGACCCTGAACTGCGTTTCATGAACAGCTGTCATTGGTATGAAGGTTTAAACAAGAATGAATCCCAAGATAGAGGCTGATACTGTAGAGCTCCCATTTAGTTATATAAATGGACTTAACTGAGGCTGAAAGCCGCTCAGCACTCATCAGTGTTGCCACCGCAGGCTATAGCCATTCCTAAAATCCTATTGAGCATAAGTCTGATAGGTGTTTAGCTTATTTACTTCACTTAAACTCTCATGTCCCACTTTCACTGAATGCAGTTATGTTGTGCATTAGTAGCATAAACTGATAAATATTTCATTTTTAATATTTTGTATAGTTTATATTGTATTCATTATACCTACAATTCATTCCCATCCATATCCAGGTATGACATAATTAAAATCACAGGATCGGGGTCATTGCAGATGAGCGTGCATCTGTTGGACAGTGCAGTGCCTCTGCCCTACAACTACAGCCTGTCCCGTGAGCAGCCCGTGGTAGTGGAGGTCAGACTCAACACCTCTTCAGATCACATTAAAGTAGTCATCAGCAAGTGCTGGTGCACTCCCACCCCAAACCCCGTAGACGCCTACAGCCATGTCTTCCTGGAGAAAAGGTCTGTTTCCCAGCTACAGCTTTCTTTAGCTTACTCATACTGTTACCACTATGATTATTGTTAACTCAGACAACTTTAATCTGGAGTTAAGATCTCAGGTGGGGTTGACTTGGCCAACATGTGCATTGGTAACACATGTTATATAAAAATGTGTCATTTAAAAAGCCAAAACTCTACAAATTAAGTTCCTGACAGTTTCTGTCTCAACGAATAAACATCTGTGGTTTTAAGTTGATAGGAAAACTTGTTCTGGATGATAGAAATGATAGGTAGGTAGCTTCATTAGTCAGGATATGATTAACTTGGGGCTTCACACTTTTTAAAACAAGATGCAAATGTGACCAGCTTCTGTGGGGTGACACATAAAAACACTTCTTCCCCTCCCTAAAAGGAAGTCTTTCACAAGGCCTGAAACCAGGCCCTTCCATTCTTTTATCATTACAAAGACAGAACAAGACAAGGATTCATATTGTGTTGCTCATTTTGTTAGTTACTGTCTAAAGCTACAGTCAGCAGGAGGTTAGCTTAGCTTCTGCTTCTGCTGGAAGTCTGGAAACTTCTTTTAATCCCTGCAACACAACATTCAAGTATGCATTGAGCCATTGTGTAGTTACGTTCTATGGGAGGTGCACGTCGGGTTAAATAGGCATACAGTTAAGATGAAGTTGCGGTTAGGTTGTAAGTTACCACGTAAATCTGATGCACATATAAGGGTAAAGCTAGCTAGCCTAGCCCCATTCAGATACAAGAAAATCTGACTCCCATTGTCTCACTGCAAAACACGTGTCAGCGGAGGCATTTGTGAAACAAATGAACTAAATTATATGAATTAATGAGCTGCATAGTTGCCAGTGGGCCAGTTTTGTTACTGTGTCTGTTCGCATCACCTTTTTTTCCATTTCTACGAGCAAACTTAGAATCTCCAGCTTCATATTTACAATATTTGTTTTCTAGTGATCAGTTTCAAACACCTGGTACTTAGATGTATGGCAGGGACATGGAAAATGTGGTGGTCACGATATCATCTACTGAACCCTCCCCCCCAAAATCTCCCACATGCAGCAGTGTTGACGAGAAGGCATTTTCTGATTCACAGCTAAAGGTCCCTCCATTCAAATGAAATTCATCTTTGAGCAGGATGTAAGAAAAAAAAAGTGCCATCAAAAGTGACAATGAAGAAGAAGAAGAAGAAAGTGTGTACATTATTGTACTTTATTGAGCCCCGTGGGGAAATTGCTCTCTGCATTTAACCCATTCACTCAGTGAAGCAGTGCGGTAGCTAAATCTGTGTTAAAGCCTTCTGCAAAGCGATAATAAGAGAACCAGCAGATTATTCAGCTGTCTATATATTTAGCACGATGCTTTCTAATAATAGTTTTTGATCAGGTGCAGTTAAGTTCATCAGTCAGCCCCACTGTCTGTGTCTCCACAGCTGTTCCCTGAATGCATTCACCAAAGTGATGATGAACGGGAACTCCAGCACGTCCCGTCTGTCCGTGCAGATCTTCTCCTTTGTCAACCTGAAGGTGATCTATGTGCACTGCAAGGTTCAGATCTGCCTGCAGACTGAGTCGAATAGCTGCGTGCCAGTGAGTGCTTTCTACTCCACAATACATTTCATGCAACCCTGCAGCTTTGACCCTGCTTAGACTAAAAGCAGTTGATGCAACATAAACTCGGCTCATGTTTTGTTGCAGGACTGTCACCAGAGAACAGCTCGATCTGTAAATGCACTTGGAACAAGGTTCGGTTCAGCTGGGCCTCTGATGAATTCAGATGAAGGTGTGTATTTTTACACAGTATCTGCTTTGAAAACACTCCACTCCAGAGTGTTGGAGCACGGCTGATTTCACCTGGATGCTTCTTTTGTGCTTCAGTTGGAAGTGTAATGACACTTCAGCTTCCACTCAACTCGGACCGTTTTAAAAGTAGAAAAGCTATTTAAATCTTCAGTGGCCATTATAAATCTGGCTCTCACTTCATCTCAGCATTTAAATGGGCCGTCTATAGCTGTTGAATTAAGGCAGTAGTGCAGCTGTCGCTATTATCAGTGTGGTGGAGAGGAAAGTTCAACTAACTTGATGGAAAACATTTATCCATCTATCCATGTTCTTAACTAGCCATCGCTAGGAAAGGGTTGGCTGCTTTTATCATGACACACTCATGAGGGGAACATTTTTTTAAACATTATTTTTATGTAAGGGAGCTGGAAACGTTTGTTTTAAGAGCCAGTGAGTAAAGTTTTGGTATTTCTGTCATCATATACTGCTTGTCTGCATGTTTGTACTTCTTCAGCCTTGGTTCATATATTCCTGCAGAGCCCTTGGATAAGGAGCTGAGCACTCTAAATGTAGTTGGGTTTTCCATTCTGGGAATTTGCTTGTCGCTCTTCTTCATCTGTTCCCTCGCCTGCCTCTTCTACTGCCAGAGGAACCGCATCGGACACTACAATTTTAACGTCAAACCCAAAGAGGAGAAGTTCACCTACCTTGCCTATAACACCTAATGACAGCCCCTGCACCCACAGGCACACAATTAGAAGAGATTAGACGTGCTGTCGCTGCTTTTACACCACACCTGCCACCATGTGTCACTGTTGCACCATTCACCCTTTATCGTGTACATGAAACTATTATGTACAGTTTGAATTTAAATTTTACCTGCACCTTCTTTGTATAATTAAGATATTCAAACGATAGAGTGGTTGTATACAGGGATGTCAAATGTAGAAACTATCAATATTTCATGCATGACATATTTAATGACTGCAGAGAATCAGATACCAAGTAACTATGCAAGTGTTGGTCTCTGTATCCTATTCTTATAGTCAAACGTGTTCATAGCTGCCTCTTTAAATCATGTTATTTATGCTATTTTTTGCTGTCTGTTATCTATTGTGTTTACTGACACATAATTTGTGCTCTAAGTGGTGAGACAATAAACACATCCTGTATAAACTCAGACACTTGGGGGTGCTGTTAACACAGTTCTTCATTAAAAAAACAGTCCAAGATGGCTTCCTGCACTCAGAGTAAACACGAGCGTTTACAGGGGACGATGTGAGGTGGTGGATTCAGAAAAAACAAAAAATTTACAGTCCCGCTTTTATTCAGTTGGCTGGAGGTTGTGCTGTCAGTTTCTCCTTTACCCAGATCAGTGGTTAATGAAAACATCTCATATGAGCCTTTCTCAGCAGAGAAGAGCCAAAGATGAGAGCCCAGCTTTTCTTTCACACTTTGCATAATCCGACATTGTCACGGGGTCAGAAATGCAGCAGTGATGGGGGTGAATACTAAAAAGAGGAGCGGCTTTCTCTTTCATGGGAGGTCCCTGGAGACCTGTGGTGAAGGAGGGCTTACTACCATCTGGAGTGCAGCAAATGCTCCGCCTTCTCATTAACCCATTCAGCCTCACAGTCTGAAACCTGGCAACCCATCGCTATGGCAACAGCTCTGTGCAGGGATGGAGGGGAATGACGGATGCAGCAAGAAGGAGCGAGAGCAGCAGTGATCAAAGCAGAGGAATGGCTGCAGCTCAGGAGCTTCTATTTCTTCCTTTCAGACAAACCACGTGATGAAGTTATATCACACACAGCACATTCCTGGGCTTCAGCTCTTCTGCTGAGTGTTTCGGTAATGGTTTCCAGTTAGTCTCTGGACAGCACTATATTTCAAATGTGCAGGTGTTTAATAATTTAGAAGCAACACACACACACACGCACGCACACACACACACACACACACACACACACACACACACACACACACACACACACACACACACACACACACACAGTGTCAATTATCCCAGTTTTTAAACACAAATAACTTGTGTCTGTTCTAAATTTACCAGTCAGGAGTGTGACAGTGCCGTGAATTACTTTTCCAACTTTGTGCGTCTGTATTCTGGGAGGCAGTAATGGCTGTAACATGATCCACGTCTCCACAGTCCTTCCAGTTTTCCTCCTCCTGCATCCTACACCAGTCTCTCTGCCTCACTGTTCATCCCGTAACAGCGGCTCTGAAACAGTGATTGGTTCTGCTTTATGATCTATGGCTGTAAATGTGCTTTCTCTCACACGGGTCATTACTAATTAAACATCCTGATCCCGATTGTATTTTCATAGAGCACATTAACACCGTCCCTCAGGCATCTGGCCAGTGTAATGGCTTTGTAATCTTCAGAGGTGAGAGATATAATTATGCTGTCCGCGAACTATTAGAAAATACCTCTCACTTGATATACAACATCTAATTCTCAGTCAGTTCCATCAGTTTGTTTCAGTTGTGAAAAACATTTACTCCAGTATGTTTTTCATGTATTTCATAATTGCAGTTTCTAGTCAAAGAATTTAATGAAAAGTTATAGACTATGTTAATCAACAGTGAAACTGTTACCAAAGGATATCCTATAGTTACTTGCTAGGCATGATGCATTTACACTCAGTAATCTGGAATTTCAATGACCAGTTGAACATTGTGTTTTTCTTCTAATTGGGAGCAGATGAGTTCAGCAGAGTTTTCTTTTTTTGAAAATTCAAAAAGAGCTGCTCCTCATCCACATTCAAAAAAGTCTGGGTCTCCTAGCTGAGGTACACCGAGCATGCTCAGCTGGGAGGAGAACCTGGGCTGGATTATAATCTGGAGAGATTATGGCTACGTTCACACTGCAGGTCTTGATGCTCAATTCCGATTTTTTGATCAAATCCGATTTTTTTGTCTGCTCGTTCACACTACAAATAAAATTTACATAATAATGTAGATAACCTAATAATGATCCTTATTGCTGTTTTAGAGGAGCGGTGCTTCAAAGGATAGCTGCAGATTTCTGTCAGAATCTGCAGATTATACAGAACAAAGAAAATGTTCACATTGTCTTACTAACAGTTTCACTGACATCTACACTGGAGGGCCAGGAAGCGTTCACGATGTCTTCTCGGGCGCTGATAATTGACATCTGTCTTGTGTCGGTGACGTAAAAGATGGATTTAATGCGACATGACCGTTCACACAGCAGTCGCTTTCTAAAACATCGGATATGTATCGGATTCAGGACCACATACGAAAGTGACCCAGATCGGATGTGAAAATATCGGATTTGTGCCGTTCACACTGTCAGACCATGATCGGATAGATGGGTCGCAAAGGGTCAAAAAAATCGGATTTGATGCGCTTTCGCCTGCAGTGTGAACGTAGCCTTAGTCTCTCAACTGGACCATTTGTGTCTCACTAGAAGAGCTTGAGGATGCGGGAGGGGAGAGGGAGGTCTTGGCATCTCTGCGTAGACAGCTGCCCCTGCAGTCTGGATCCTGATAAGTGGTACAAAATGGATGTTTTTTGTTCTGATTCTATTTCATATTTTAGTTTTTCCTTCTTTATCATGTTTAGTGAGAATCTTCTCTGTGCTTAGTACGTCTATTGGGATGTTTCCTGTTTTACTTTGAAACTCTGCTTTCTTTGGTGTCATGTTAATACTTCCTGTGAGCTTGGTTGTCTTGATTATATTCACCTGTGTCTTCTTCCTCATCTGTTTCCCATTGTTAATTAATCTCATCTTCATTTTATCTTTGTCCTTCTCTTTGTTCAGTCATCATCTTCAGCGTTTGATTCCCGTTTGCATGACCCTTTCTGAGTTGGAAAACAAATTGAGAGACTGCCTCTGCCGTAGCACACTTTCTGTCACCAGGATGTCTGGCTTGCTGATTAAGACTGACAGCATTACGTCCCCTCCCCCAGTGGTTGCTTAAGACAACAGCCTATCAATGCACACATTACACAAATCCCGGTGAACCTCAGCACCAGTGCAAGTCTCTGAAAGGGGAGCTCAGCTTTACTGTGTGACAACTTTCTGTCTTTATCTGTGTGCCTGTGAGGAGAGGCGTATTGATACGTGCAGCCATTTCCTTTAAAGCAAAGAGCAGTAATGAGGGAAGGGTAATCTAATGAGGAGCTACATAAATTGTAACAAGGAAGCAGCTTCTGTTTACCAAAACTCAACCCAGCTGCTTAATGTCCTCCTCCCTCCCTGATCTGTTTCTTATCTCGCTCTTGCTTATGTAACAGACAATAAACCACATATGAAATATGAGTTAGTGACATGTTCTGCTTTTTTGTGCAGAACGTGTCACTTTGTTGATGCAATGATATCTAGTGTTTGCAGACTTACCAGTGTAGTAAAAGAGTCAAGTCTAGTGAGGGTCTAAATTTTCACCCAGGAATGATACACACCAACCTGTGTGAGAACAACTAGTCCCGGTTTGTTTAACTGTTGTTCGCTGGAGCGCTGAGTATCAAGATTTGTCTGTGGCACAGAGACAAAAACTGAAACAGGATCTGAAAGCTGGCATTTAATGCCCGGTCAGATCTAGTTCAGTCTAATCTAATTCTTTGATCAGATAGTTCCGGGTTTAATTGAATGTAATTGGAATTTTAGACCACTTTGTCCTCTTGCACATCTTCTTATGCACACCATCAGTGTAGGTATCTTTGTACAGCACTTAGGCACAATATATCGTTCAAAGCAAGTAAAAAGGAAGAAAAGAAAAATCCGTGGAGGTAACACAGCAAACCTTTTGATTTTCCACACACAGCAAATACCTTCAAGGCTCTTTACAAAAGAGGCTGTTTTAGACATCTTTGAGTTCTTGATAGAGTGTATCATCAAGCACTCACATGGGATTTTCAGGTGTGTTCTGCCAGTTGTCTTCTTGATCTTCTAACCTCAGCAGAAGTCTGGTACCAAACCTAAGAGACTCTAATCATCACACCCTGATGATCATATTCCTCTTTAACACAACAGAAATCCATCAACGTAAGAAAACAGTTGGAAGACTCAAACTGTGAACAAAATCAAGCTAAGAGGAACAAATGGGTAGCAGCTGGCCTTTTTAGGAGAAAAGGGAAATAAACTATATGTGTGTCTCATATCGTACTTCAGATAAAAATAAGAGGAAGCAGCCTTTACAGCTGTGCCATCAGACCACCTGCACCTCCATCTGATTTATGAATCTGCGTCTTTATAAATGTAGCTGTGTAATTAGGAGAGACAACAGCAGTAGTGGGTCTAAAGTGTGCTTCTTGCACATTGCACTCAAGTTCAGTATCAGTAGAAAACCAAGTTTATTGTTAACTGACGTATAGATTAAAATGTAAAGTGTGCGCTGTATAATAAAATGTTGCTGTTTTAAAAAAAGGTTGAATTAAAACAAAAAACTATGATTTTGAAATCTGCACAAATATGTTTGTCAAAGGAGCTTGCAAAGAAAAGCGTCTGGACTTCTTTAAGTTGCTTGAAGACGTTTCACCTCTCATCCGAGAAGCTTCTTCAGTTCTAGGGTCAAATGGTGGAGAGTCCCAGATATAAACCTAGTGGGAGTTTCCCCCCACAGAGGGACAAAAGGACCCCCTGATGACCCTCTAATCGCCTGAGCCAAGGTGTGAAACTGGGTGTGGGTCACAATCAGCCAGAGTTTCGGGTGTGTTCATTGTGAAACCTGGCCCCACCTTATCATGCGAATTCCTGAGGTCAGATGGCCCAGGATGTGAGTGGGCGTTAAGGCGTCTGGGGAGGGATCTCAAAACTGGATTATAGATGGCAGACAGTTGGTGTCGTAAACCCCGCCTCTGTTCAAAGATGGTCGCTCACAGTGGACATAGATGGCTTCTTTCACTCCTCTTTCAAACCATCTGTCCTCTCTGTCCAAAATGTGAACATTGGCAACCTCGAAAGAGTGACCTTTGACCTTTAGATGCAGATGGATGCTGAGTCTTGTCCTGTGGAGGTGGCTCTTCTGTGTTGTGCCATGCGCTTGTGAAGTGGCTGTTTGGTCTCTCCAATGTAGAGGTCTGGGCATTCCTCGCTGCACTGTACAGCATACACCACATTGTTAAGTTTGTGTTTTGGCGTTTTGTCTTTCGGGTGAACCAGTTTCTGTCTGAGCGTGTTGCTGGGTCTGAAATACACTGGGATGTCATGCTTGGAGAAAACTCTCCTGAGTTTCTCTGATACACCGGCTACATAGGGGATGACAACGTTGTTGCGTCTGTCCTTCTTATCCTCCCTCGCTGGTGTCTGGTCTTCTTTTCTGTGCCTCTTTGCTGACTTTAAGAACGCCCATTTAGGATAGCCGCACGTTTTGAGTGCTTCCTTTACGTGTGTGTGTTCCTTCTTTTTTCCTGAAGAAGCTTCTCGGATGAGAGGTGAAACGTCTTCAAGCAACTTAAAGAAGTCCAGACGCTTTTCTTTGCAAGCTCCTTTGACTATGATGACCTGGATGACTGAGAACCTTCACAGACACAAATATGTTTGTTTTTTCACTTTGAAATTCATTTATTAATTCAACTTTGTGCCTTTATTATCTGCTGCAGCCTCGTGGTCCCAGGGCCTCATTTCAGATTCAAGTGTCCTTGCTTACATGCTGCATACTTCTTTACTTCAGACCTTCTAATGCAATAAAGCCCATCTGCAAGTTCTGCTGATTTATTTACACTAAAACCCATCAATATACAGTACAGTATTTTGTAGCTGTTGAGCACTTTATGGTGTGGTATTGATACTAATAGACTGACCTAAAACAAAATGCATGAAACCAAAATATTGATAATAATAATAATAATGTAGCACCTTTGCAATAATGCCGTGGGTCAAACAGCTGGAACCTCTGAAGCTGTTTCAAACATGCGTGTCTCAATTACGTGGAAATCCTCCTGGATAGCAATGTATTTTTATTTGTATTAATAGATTTTTTTGTTGTTTGGTGAGATTCACCTCTTTCTTTCTAGTCCAACTTAAATACTAGATATTTACAGTACAGAGCAGCAGTCTCTGCATAAAGATGTATCTGCCTCAGTCCTGGCAGAATTACTCAGTCTGGTTCATATCTAGGGCAAAGCGTACGACGCCGCCACCTCTCCGAGGTCCGGGTCTATCCAGCGGTGGTTGTGGTTCTCCTCCAGCAGCATCCTGGGAATGATGATTACTGGGTCGGAGAACCTCGTCTTTAGCATCTCTAGGAGGCAGCACATGGTTAAGATGGCAGAGAAGGAGACAGAAAGAGACACGTGATGAAGCATTTCTCTAGGGCCAAGCACAAGAAGGTAATGGGCTGAGCTGAGCACCCTGTGACCGCTCATTTCAGAGAATATCTGGGAAAGATTTAGCAACACCGCAGGCTTCCTTTCTTCTTTCTTTGCTTCCCACAATTTATTACATAAAAAACCAAAGGATAAATAAAAGTTGGGAAAGCTGCTTTGCATCAATACAGGTTACTTTTTACAATCAGTACAGGGTGGGCCATTTATATGGATACGGCGTAATAACATGGGAATGGTTGGTGATATTAAAGTCCTGTTTGTGGCACATTAGTATATGTGAGGGGGCAAACTCCTCAAGATGGGTGGTGACCATGGTGGCCATTTAGAAGTCGGCCATCTTGGATGCAACTTTTGTTTTTTCAATAGGAAGAGGGCCATGTGACACATCACATTTATTGGTAATGTCACAAGAAAAACAATGGTGTGCTTGGTTTCAACGTAACTTTATTCTTTCATGAGTTATTTACAAGTTTCTGACCACTTATAAAATGTGTTCAATGTGCTGCCCATTGACTTTTGTCTTTGGGGTCATCTGAAGGCAACTGTCTATGGTGTGAAGATACGAGATGTGCAGCACCTGAAACTACGGATACTGGATGCCTGTGCTGGCATTTCTCCTGCGGTGTTGCTATCAGTGTGTGAAGAGTGGGAGAAGAGGGTTGCATTGACAATCCAACACAATGGGCAGCACATGGGACACATTTTATAAGTGGTCAGAAACTTGTAAATAACTCATGAAAGAATAAAGTTATGACCAAGCACACCATTGTTTTTCTTGTGACATTACCAATAAGTTTGATGCGTCACATGGCGCTCTTCCTATTGAAAAAACAAAAGTTGCATCCAAGATGGCCGACTTCTAAATGGCCACCATGGTCACCACCCATCTTGAGGAGTTTGCCCCCTCACATATACTAATGTGCCACAAACAGGACTTTAATATCACCAACCATTCCCATGTTATTACGCCGTATCCATATAAATGGCCCACCCTGCACTTTGACCCATTCGCTTAGTCGCAGCGCTATCACGATTTCCAGGATGCCAAGAGTACAATGAGGGTCTCGGGGTGTTCTTTGAAAGAAAGGCTACAAAATGCAGTAGACGATGGAAAAAATCCAAATCACAAATTAGATCATAAGCATGCACCTAGAGCTCCTGTCATAACTGATCAAAGCAGTGTCGCTTCCCTCATTCCATCCATACTTACCGCTCATCTCACACCCATGCTAACGCTCGTCACAGTCTAGTGCAAAGCCTGGGCCAAATTACTGAACACAAACTCAGATTGCAGGTCCAACAGAAAACAGTGGCAGCATGCTTTAAAGAAAGAAAAGTCCACATGAGATGGATTTGTTTCAGTTTTGCATGTGACTACAGTGCATGAGTGACCTGCCTCGCACATAACTGGGGTCATACCTGAGCCGCTAACTCAACTAGTCAGTCATGCAATTTAACCGTGGGGAGTGGGTGCATTCCGGCAGCTCGATCGGGACTAGTCCCTCACGACTGGACTAAAACCCAAGGCCTCCTTAAGAAAAGCCACCTTAAGGAACCTTAAATGTAGGATGTGACAGCAGGCAGGCAAACGTCCCCCTCTAACCCACCTCCCCCCTTACTCTAGTGTCCATATGGAAGAGAAATACAGAGGGGAGTAGACCAGAGATAATGTGGTGGTTCACCAGAAAAAAAACAAAAGTGTGCCACTGTAATAGAAAACAAAAGTAAATGACAACTCCATGAGCAAGTATGAATGACAATGAGTGGCAATTCTGTGTCTATGTCTTCTTGTTGCTCTTGATTACCTGGGATTGGGAAGTGCACAGCCCCACAGGTGTTGCTTTAGAGTCTGCACCCAGCCAATATCTCGGATTGGCTGGCAGAGTTGTATGTAGTGGTACTGTTTTAGCACAACCCTTCAAATGAACCAGAATGTCACTGGTTAGCACAGGACATATTGGACACAGCATCATCCAAAATGTGACATCCTCAAATAGCATGCCCGTGCCACCGGGCTAAAGTATGAGAGAGAACAATGTGAAATGCAACATCGCGCACACGTCTGTGGAATTTTATTTATTTTTTTGGCAAATTCACTAAAAGCTACGAAGCACATGACATCTTGTTCTGGAATAAGTGTCTGGACATCCTCCCTCATGCTTGTTGCTCCATAAATCGCACGAGTTCTAAGAATATATTGAGACACGATGCAAAAATAATATATTCTTCGGTTCTCACGTGACGGCAACATGCAGGAGCGGGGAACGATGTCAGAGCTCGTGCCAGAACACAGCGCAATCTTTGATAAGCATAGAAAGAAAGTTGTGAGAGAAAATTCTCTTCCATGTGGATTTAAAAAAAATCTCGATATATTTTTTCAGAAATGTTGTTTGTCACAAAGACAAAGACTTGGACAGGAAGAAACACTGACAGATACCTGCAACCGGTAATTTTTCATGGTTCTTCTTAACAAAAAGAAGCAAAGAAGACACTGCTTTTTCTGCTTTTTTGGTTTTTGTTTGCATTTATTTGTAATGTTTCATTAAATATGAGCAAGCAGATAGAAACACAAGCACATCACAACTTTTTTTTCTTTTTTTTGTCCAAGACATCACTTTCTTTACCATACTTTCTATCCTTATTTGCCTAAAAATCATAAAGATAGCACCGGGTGTGTGGTGTGCTAAGCACTGTTTACATTTTACTGCCCCTACAAGCCCCCCCACCCCACCCCACCCCCCACCCCCACCCGTGTTACATGACAAACCCCCAACCAAAGGCTGCAAAATGTTAAATGAGTCAGGCCTTTATCCCTGATGGAGCGAGTGCTCAGCTTGTGTAGATGTGATGCAGCGGTGATGGTAAGAGTTGCTGCTGTCTCAGACACCACAGCAAACAGAGAAGGGACTGTCCATCGTTCAGAATGGAGAGAAAGATGCATGAAAACAGAGGTGTGTGTAGGGTGGAGCACAAAGATAACAAGACTGTCTTCTAATGCAAAACAATGTGTCTCTATGTACACTAGGATGAAGCAGCTGATACTTTACAGTAAGTGCAGAATTGGACTCAGCCAGCATGTATCCCTGCTATAAACTAGTAGTAAATATAAGTTATATACACACAACTTTTCACAGACAAACAGTGTGAAACTTTCCTCGTGTTCTCTTTTGTTCAGCATCTTGCTGAAGGTATCCGATTTTCTCTGCACTACCATGTTCACTTTGAAGACAAAGAGAATCAACATTTTAATAAATAAACTCAGTGATTGAAGTAAAACGCGGGATTCAGAAACAGAGAGCGATGAACGATGGGATCCAGCAGACACATCGCTGTGCCTCTAATATCAGGAAAAAAGTATTTATAAGCACAAAGAAAATCAGATTACGGGAACTTTAAAAAAATGCAGTGAGACGGTTGTTTTTTCTTTCAGATCTGTGCCTCAGCCGTACAGAACGCTCCTTTAAGGTGCAGCATGAGATGTCTGCTGTCAGCCAGCTGCAGTTTATAGTCTGCAGAAAAGCAGATGCACAACATGCACCTTCACACTGGGGATTTATGCTCCAGCAGGAAATCTACACCATAACCTACGGCGTAACTGACGTGGACCTCCATAGTAATGGAACTACATGTTTTTCGCTGCAATTTTTTTACATTTATCAGTGAGAGATAAACAATCACAGTCTCATATAGCATCAGTATAAGGACTCACAAATGTCAGCAGACACATGGGGGGAGATTACAGAAACTACAGGCTACCTACTGGGGGTGAGGTAATTTGAAAAGAAGTGGAAAAACTCGGGGGACAAATATGTTTGGCCCCAAAAATAACAAATGAGAACAAAGAGCAGCCTTTTATTTTGCTTCTGCTTTCTGCCACCGCATGTAAAACACCAGGACACGACCACGTGGCACATGGTTAACACACAACGCAGCAGCACAAGCATAAATGAAGTCGGCCACTTATGTAGGTTACATCAGAGGCTCTACAAAGAAGTCTAAATCAGACAGCACAGGGACCAGACCTGTTAGTAAAGACAGTGTTGGGGTGATTACACTGAACTATGGTCAGTGAGACTGACAGCTCTTGGCACTTGGCGAGAACGATGAGAAGCACAACATCTCCCAGTTTCACTGAACTCATCTCTCTCTGATTCTGAGAACCGACGTCACTACTCCCCGTCTTTATGTCTTTATGTCTTTATGCCTGCATGACAATGTTATCTAGTTCAGGGGGAATACTCGAGTGCTCTGCAGACTGACTGGTGTTTAATGCACGATCAGTTTAGTGTGACCTAGATGGTTTGTTGGCTACGAACGGTGCGTTACGAAATGAAATGAGCCTCACGCGAGCGGAGAAAAATGCTCAAGTGTTTTTCTTTAGATGAATTATAAAAAGCCGTACAACAGAATTTAGTTCAGAAAGAGACACTGATTACGAATCACATTTGGCAAAGCTGATATTGCTCAACACAGACTCTGAGCACGTGAACAGAGAACAGCAGCAAAGATAACAGAGCAGGTATCAGACGCTCATCATGATAAACCAAGCGGGACATTTATCAAAGATTTCAGAGTTGCTGCTCATTTTTGTGCATGTCCAAAGTGCCAATCTGATTCATTTTTTCTCAAAAAAAAATCCACAAAGGAGGGAAGAAACAAATCCTTGATAAATTCAACAATGCAATCTGCTCGGCTGATCAAAGCCATCCGCCAGAATTGCTTGTCGCTGGGCCTGTGCATTCAGCGATTGGCTAGCCAGGCAGCCAGTAGCCATGGCAACCTGGAGATGGAGGCAAGCAGAGTGGGGGGGGGGGGGGGGGGGGGGGGGGGTGAATAGGCTGAGAGAGGGGAGAGGATGCTCACGCCCACTCTGAAGCAATGAGGCATAGCGTGATACAGGAGGAGCAATGGCGTGGCATGATCACAGCGCAGCATCTTATTCTAATGTTACTGTAACAGTGTGGCCAGGAGGTAGTGACAGAGCACTGAGGAAGAGGATGAGAAAGAGGCTTGGGGAGGAAGGAGAGACAGATGAGAACCGATGTGAGAATCAATTTTGCAGCCTCTGTGTTCGTTTCTCCCCGAAAATAAGAAAGAAAAGGAGAAGTAGTGCTAAATGATTTTTACTCTTTTGCCTCAGCCAGTTTGTTGTTCATCTCTTTACTTTTCTCCTTGTCCCCCACCGAAGGCCGGTTCTCGGGCTGGTTCTCTGAGGTCGCCTTCTTGGAGCCCCTCAGCACAGTGCTCTGCTTATCTTTGGGTTTCTTCGCTGGCTTGCTCTGGCCTGCTGCTGTGGCTCCAGACTTTTTGGATTTAGAGCGAGGGAGACTATACCTGTCAACCTAAGGATGGTGGATAGTGGAAAAGAGAATCCTGAGCTGACATGCCTTAGTGGTGTGCAATGAGATGATCATGGTAAGGATTGCACATCAACATCACAGGTCTCATTTCTATCACGAGATTTATTTGAACTAAAGTTTGGCAGGTGTGCTCTCACCTGTTTGCCGGGGTCTATGTAAGGCTCACTGTACAAACTGCGTATCCTCCTCCTCTCCACGGCCTTGTTGTCAGCAGGCTGCAGCGGGAACTGGGCCTTGAAGGTCGCGCTGTAGCTGGTTTCCAAGCTCGTCTTTTCATCCGGTGGCAGGTACTGGGACTTGGCCCGTATCATCTTTACTGGCTTCACGTCTCTGTACGCTTTGAATTCAGTTCTGTGGAGAAAAACAGGAAATAAGCTGGTGCTCATTTTTACTAATCCTGCAAGATCTACAGTGTAAGATGGCACTGTTCAGTATTGGAAGTTGGATGATAAATATTGACCTGTGCATCTAAGCTGTGGAGTTCAAATGTGCTTTTAGAGGACAAGGTCAAAGCCCACATGCGGAGTATGAGCACACTGTTAACCAAATGAATCAAAGCACTCGACCACCTCCAACTTATTATCAGTAAATAGCAGAGACAGCACCTGCTGGACGTCCAAACTGTTGTTGGGGACATTAATAAGGTATGTTTGAGATCTCTACTCCCCAAATTTCCCCAACATGCTAACGTGTCCAACCAGGGAGGACAGGACACTGGACCATGTGTACAGTAACATCAAGCGTGCCTATAAATACGCCTTCCCCTACCTGGGACAATCTGACCACCTCTCCCTGCTCCTCATCTCTGCCTACACCCACCCCCCCCCCTCAGGAAACAAACCCTTCAAGCACCCGGGTCATTAAAGATGATGGTCTCCTCCAGCTACAGGACTGTTTCATTAAGCGCTCTGTAGAGAGTGTGTCAACGACTAAAACCAACCTAAAACCCAGGATGATGAGTGAAGTACAGGCTCTGATCAGAACTCGTAACTTAGCCTTCAGGCTGAGAGACAGTTCGGCCAGAGCCAACCTGACGAAGGGCATCAAAGCGGCCAAGACGAGGATAGAGGGCTTCCTCACTGATAACAGCCCCCGCAAGGTGTGGAGAGACATCCAAGCCCTCACCAACTACAAAGGCCAGAGCCCCCACCCGTTTGCTTACAGGGTAAATCGGTCGACAGAGGATGCCGTTACCGTCAACCTTCACAGAGCGCTGAGCCATCTGGAGAACAGGAAGAGCTGAGTGATGATGTTCTTGGTGGACTATAGCTCACACCCCTTGCCACCTGCTCGAGGATCAAAGACTTCCAAACCAAGTCCCAAAGTCAAATGATCACTGCAGCATTATGAGAGTCGAAAAACTCTCTAAATCCTTTCATCTTTAATAAAATCATCAGTGTTGCTGCTTTACCAGGGGTCACAATTAAGTTTAACATCCAGGCATCCATGAAAACAGGATTTATTAAATTTAATGGAGTTAGAAGTTAGCAGGAAGTTAGCAGGAAGTTAGCTCGCTAGCTTCCATCTAAATATATCTGACTGAGGGATTTCTGAAACAAATTCAAACGTACAGCTCTGTTATCACTTTCAACATAAATGAAGACAGAAAACTAAACAGCAGTGACGTTTGTAGGGTTACTGAAGTTGGGCTAGCTGGTATATAATGATGTGCTACGTGAGCGCTAGCTACACAGCTATCCTAGCATAACATAAACACAGTGAAGCTGGAGGATGAACGCTAACAATTTTCCACTGGATAAAAGTTAACGTGAGGGTTCCCGATGGTTAGAGACAAATGCAATCACATGGCAGGATGCTGTAAACGGACCAAACTTCAGTCAGGAGAACAACTGAGATAATCCATCCACAATACCAGGTTAGTCATTAATATACTGCTGCAGGGGCTGGGCTGGAGTTACATCACATTACATTACATTTTAGGGGCTTGTTGAGATTAAATAGAACAAGATACAAAACATTAATACATGTCAAAAACACAACAGCCTTACTAAACGCAGAGTAGTTTGGGCCCAGAAGCAGGATTCATCACGTCATCACTAAAGACCGGATTCTCTTGTATTCTATTCTATGTGCTTATTGTGCATCTTTATAATACAATGGCCATCGAAAGGTTCAGCCTTGAGTCAAAGTGAGCATTTGTGCCAAATTTAAAGAAATGAACTGAAGGTCCTGAGATATGTTGTCACAGGATGGCAAAAAATGTGTGAGATCAGAGTAATCCTGACCTTACACATGATCTCACCAAAATCATTTCATGATGAGTCCGAGCAGCTGTGTTTAACTAAAGCTGAAAGAAAAGTCCCATTTGTGTGGGCCTTTGTGCCATTGTGGTGGTTGTTTAACGATCATCACTATTAGAATCTGCATAGTTTTGCTGTTACTAACTTTAGCAATGCTTGTGTAGAGAAAAACTGTAACGAGTGGTGCATTACTACTGAAGAGCAGAGAATGTCAGAGGTAGTGCAGGTGGGAGGAGGTCTGCACCACAATTTGATGGTGTGATATCCTGTAGTCCTCCTCACACAGCATTTCTGAAGAAGGTCAGCAGTATGGCATTCCTTCAGTGCAGGCTGGCCTGCAGCATGTGCTCTGTATCACTGACATTTAAAATGTATGGCTAGCATGATCCACACAGTGTCTGGATATGAGCTGTGTATTAAAGGCATTTATTTTACATCACCTTGCACAGCTCCATCGCTCCTGTTTTAATCACACTGTATTTTTCTCTGCAGCGCGTTGTGTTCTTTTAACATTAGTAGTCCATGCATGCATGCACCAAGCTTGCTTTTACAAACGTTAGTGAAAGACTGAGTCATTCTAAAGAGCTCGTTGGATTTAGGGTCCACAGTCCACCATCAGCTGTATACTCAATATTACTGCAAAGTGAAGTGTTTAGGAACCACAGCAACTCAGACCATGTGAGGTTACAGCATGAGGTCGCAGAGTGCTGAGGTACATAATGCAGAAACGTCACAGACAGCGCCGAACCTGCTCTGGAAATAACCTCAGCATAAAAACTGTGCACCAGGAGCCTCGTGCCATTTGGTTTCCATGGCTGAGCAGCTCCTGTAGGCGCAATCTGTAGGCAGCCCAGTATTCTCGTCCACATAGTGTCTATTGTTTGAACACAGGTTTGCTCTTCAGCTACTTAAACATTTTTTAAAAGTATTTTGAAAAAGATTTCTAAACAAATATGATTTTAAAAGTTTTAGTAATCTGGATGAAAACATATGAAACTTGGATTTCACTATTTTTTGGCTTATGTTCTTAAGATTCAAGCTCGTCACGTGGTGTTTTGCAGCAAAATGCTGAAAACAGGTAGCTAATTACTAGGGGTGCAACGATACTCGTATCGATATTGAACCGTTCGATACAGTGCTTTCGGTTCGGTACGCATATGTATGAACAATACAAAATTTGTAATTTATTTTATCAACTTTCCTTCTGACGATGCTGTCTGTGTTGAGCGCTCAGTGAATCTGCGTTCGACTACTCCGCCTAGGCTGCACTGTCGAGCGCAGATCCACTGAGCGTTAAACACAGACAGCATCGTCAGAAGGAAGAGCGCAGGGCAAGCTAGCGAGACAGAAGTTAAGCTCTCCTTGCAACATGGCAAATTGAACCTCCCCCACCCTCATTCAGATCTGGCGTTTGGAATTATTTTGGTTTTCATGTGACGTATGACCCTGAAGGTAAGCGAGTCATGGACTAAAGTAAAACAGTATGTTGGATGTGCCACGCAATGCTCAATTACATGGGTGGGAGCTAGTGTGTTAGCGCAGTTAGCTCGTTAACGTGTTGGCTGTCTAGCCCCACGCAGGGGTAGCTCGTTAATGGAGATTTGCCGTGTTGTGGCGTTAACGTCATTTCAACGAGATTAACGCTGACAGCACTAGTGGGAACACAACGAATATGACTGCACATTTACTCCGACATCATCCTAGTGCAAAGACAAAAACAACAAGCATGCATGCTACAAACTTTACCCGAGTCATTTAGACAGCCGTTAGCACAGGATTCTCCTTATGGGGACCTGATATGTTTAATATTGTGGCGAGCTCAGACAAGGAGGAGACGGAGGTGTCGTTTGGTCTTGCTTCCCGTGAGCTAGCCAGGGAGCACAGCCGTTTATTGACATCTGCAGAAGAACACTGCCGCTAGCTAACTGCTCAGCGCGGCAACCGCACAGCAACAACAACAACAACACACAAGGCGCCCTCTGACCCCGGAAGGACACACCGTCGCAGCGAGAGGGCGTCACCCGTCACTATGGCAACATAAACAAAACATAACTGTACAAACAGAACCCCGAACAGCCCTGACCCGCTACAATATGCTGCTGAGAATATAGCCCAGAAGAAGCGTATAGTATAGCTTTTATTTTGGAAAGAGCCATTTCTCTGTAATAAACTCTCTTTTCCAAAGATGAGTGATTCCTCAATCAGATACAGGTGTTACCGCGCCAGATCCGCGGCCCCGAACCGTAGTAAGAAAACCTCTGGCAGTTACTTGAAGGTTCCGTAACTGACTCGTAGCCGGCAACAGCTTACTATACAGGTCAACTCCGCTAGCAAAAAGATCGAAGGAGGCGTAGGAAACTGCTTCACCAAACTTTATTTCTTCTCTAAGGCACGGACACCGCGTACAGTGGGCTGAAACAGTTTACTCACAGCGAGCATCGCCGACACAACTCTGGCTGTCGAGGGAGTTATTATATTCCTTTTATTTATTTTCTTTTCGTCTCTTCTGTAGCTAACCGTTACTTTTTCCCCTTCTCCGCTCTCTCTCTTCACACACACACCAGGCAGTCCCGCTACACACATCCCGAATACATTTCCCGTCAGGCTTCATCCTTAAAGGGCCATGCCTGTAACACAGGTCTTGCAAAATCGCTAGCCCGACGTCCCGGGGCTAGCGATTTTGCCAGTCGTACTACCAAAATCTATCTCTTCCCTGCCCGTCGGGCTATTGTAGAAAGGAAAAATATATGTCAATGCTTTTGCATTCTTTCAGAAATGTAGCTGGGTAATTATGTCATTGGCATCGGTGAGCCACTGTCAATATGTGACATATTGAAATCTCGTTTGAATTTGCGCTTGTTTTTTGCTTTCACTTTGCAAATGTCCAGGTGCCTTCTTTTGGCGCACCGGCCGGTCACGACCGGCGGGGGAAAAGTCACGCGGGTCAGAACATGGGGTGCCACCATCATCTCACTTCTGACACCAATGTGGCGAGCTCAGACAAGGAGGAGACGGAGGTGTCGTTTGGTCTTGCTTCCCGTGAGCTAGCCAGGGAGCACAGCCGTTTATTGACATCTGCAGAAGAACACTGCCGCTAGCTAACTGCTCAGCGCAGCAACCGCACAGCAACAACAACAACAACACACAGGGCGCCCTCTGACCCCGGAAGGACACACCGTCGCAGCGAGAGGGCGTCACCCGTCACTATGGCAACATAAACAAAACATAACTGTACAAACAGAACCCCGAACAGCCCTGACCCGCTACAATATGCTGCTGAGAATATAGCCCAGAAGAAGCGTATAGTATAGCTTTTATTTTGGAATGAGCCATTTCTCTGTAATAAACTCTCTTTTCCAAAGATGAGTGATTCCTCAATCAGATACAGGGCTTGTAATATCGCTAGCCCGACGTCCCAGGGGTAGCGATTTTTCCAGTCGGGCTACCAAAATCTATCTCTGCCCTGCCCGTCGGGCTATTGTAGGAAGCAAAAATATATGTCAATGCTTTTGCATTCTTTCAGAAATGTAGCTGGGTAATTATGTCATTGGCATCGGTGAGCCACTGTCAATATGTGACATATTGAAATCGCGTTTGAATTTGCGCTTGTTTTTTTGCTTTCACTTTGCAATCGCGCAAACTGTGTATAGAGAGCGACAGTACTGATCTGTGAGTGATGATAATTTGCGCACCAATTCCTCTGACATCGTCTTATTAATCGTTAGCTTACTATGCAAACATGACAAGTGAAATCTCCCGCAGCTTAAACATGTGAGAGGTTGATCGCGCAGAGAATCGCTGAGCTTATGTGAGTGCGTGTGTAAAAGCAGCAGGATTTATATTTCAGTTCTGCTGAGCCAAATAAGACAGGTCAGGGTGAAGAAGTGACAGCCAAAGAAAAGCTTACCACAAAACGGAGAAGTTATGACAAATCAGACTATAAGGCAAAAAGAAAGTGCAGCTTTATGGTTTCATGGACAAAATAATTTCTGTGGCTGCAATATGATGAGCTAAATAACCGGGGCTGCACATAAGTGGTCCGCAGGTGCGCATTCGCTGTCAAAAAACCCCCAAAAAACCACGCACAAGATATGAAGTTGCAACGCGTGTTTGCATACATAAGATTTTCTGGAGGAGGACAGACATTTGTTTAAAACTCTTAAAGATGTCGAAGAAGTTCCTTTAAGCAATTACTTTGGTGTTCCTCTACCTCCAAACAAATGTCAGGAGTCCGAACCACAAAAGAAACGCGTATTCTCGGAAAAGTGGTTGCAGGAGGTGAGCTGGCTTCAAACAAATGATGAACGCACAGAGATGTGGTGCGGAATGTGCCGTGAAAATCCCACTCTAGCGGACAAAAACTGCTTTTTATATGGACGCAAACGCGCGCTGCAACTTCTTATCTGGTGCGCGTCTTTTATTTTGACAGTGAATGCGCACATGCGGACCACTTATGTGCACCCGTGTAAATAACATAATGTTCTGCCGGGTGTGTTGTTGGTTTTCTCTCGATTTCTGAGTCGACAAGCGCCTTTGTTACTGGGACCAGTCATTTTAAGAAAGGCCCCCATTAGAACCCATGAGAAATGCAAGAAATGCATTATTGCTCAGTCTGCAATATCTTTCCCAGAACAAACACCAATTGCAAATAACATACTAAAAATAAACCTGAAAATCTGTTTAGAACAGCTACTATGTTGCAAAGAGTGAACTACCACTGGCACAATGTAGCAGTCTTTGCAAACTTCAAAAAGCAAATGGCCTCGATCTTGGTTCCACTTGCCTCTTACCCGTGACTTCAGTGGAAATTTCAAATTCAGGATCTGACACAGACTGATTCATGTCCTACACAGTTCTTACAAGTTCATAGAAATTTCTGTTCAATTAGAACCAAGTATTTGAGTTGATGATTGTAATTTTTATACAATGTTGTAATTTGTTTTTCAACAATTTTTTGATTAATGTTTTGTTTCCTTTACAATATTATACTTTAATGTATAATATTGTAAAGGAAACAAAACAGGAAACAAAACATTAATCAAAAAAATTGCTCTCTTTTTTTATTCGGGCTACTTACATTTATTTTGGGCTACCAAAAACTGAAGAGTCCCTGCCCGAAGGGCTACCAGGGATTTTGAAATTTTGAGAGCCCTGAGATATATATATTTTTTAAATTACTTTTGTTTCAGCAACATTAAATTTAAAAACTGTACTTTTGAGTTAAAATATATATTTATAATTTTAATAAATGACAAATTAAAAAGGCATGAACATTTTTTTGTATCGAAAAAATATCGAACTGTGACACCAAAGTATCGAACCGAACCGAACCGTGAATTTTGTGTATCGTTGCACCCCTACTAATTACAAAGCTCTTGTTTTTAGAGCAGCAAAATGAAACCATCATTAGTCGTCCTGTCATGGTCTGTGTGCAGGCAGGAAGGAAAGGACCCAAAAGCAGAGGTAAAACTTAAACTCAAAACAGCAGCTTTATTGCTGGACACTAGGAGAACTTAACTAAACTTGCAGCCACAAACATAAACTAGAGAGGCTACCCACAAAGACAGGTATGAGGGAGACCACAACACTGGAAAAGAGAAACACAGGGCTTAAATACACTGAGGGATAACGAGGGGAATGAGACACAGAAGGAGAGCACAGCTGGGAGTAATTAGGCAGGACGAGACAAGGGAAGCAAAACTAGAAACACTGACACGAGACACGGACCTTCAAAGTAAAACAGGAAACATAAAGAGACACAGACATGACAACATGAACTTCACAACCTGAAATCACAGACAAGAAACACATGAGACGTAAGTGAAACATAACTAGATTAAACTTGAGGCAACTAAACAATGAGCCGAGAACTTAACACCATCTTCAAAATACAACAAAAGAGATCAAAAACCAAATGAACGTGCTGGGTCACAGACCGAGCCCCAGGCACGTCCTCCACGTCACAACCAAAATTACTTAAAGCACAAATAAGAAACATCACCTGCAAATTAGTTTCACAGATAAATAAATTATACTCCAGACAGAAACAGTGTTTCTGTTAAACACTGTAAAACTGTCCCGTTACACTGTGACACTTGGCAGAATATCATTAAAGACAAGTGACAGTCTACAAATTATTTAACATATTTTTAATTAAAACTAATTTTCAACTTCTCTTCTCCATGAGTTTATCATAATCTCCTGTTAATCTAAGCTTAAACTAGCTGTCAGACACTAACATGTAGTCTATTAAACAAAACCAAAGTGAAATGTCACACTGTGAAATATGAAAGTAAGCTATACTGTACAAAGGCTGGTGACAGTGACATGGCTGCTGAATACAAATATCCTTTCTTCACATGGTGCAGAGAGGAGGTGGAAGCCACACACAGAGCCATTACATAACCACCAACGTCCACTCAGTGCTCGACGGGGCCCAAGGAGCCACGATGCAAAGACAGGTTATACAACAATGTCCAAGGCCAAGGATATAAAGCACCCGCATGACCTCACAGGCCGTGCGCTTATGTGACAGAAAGATGGAGAAAGAGACAGATTGTGAGTGCAGACAGGGTTCACAGTGTGAAACACCGGCCTGCACTGTAGCATCGCTGCTACTAGTCAACATATGACTGGGTAACAATAAAGCCTGTGTCTCCAAGGTCGATGTGTACTTGGTACAAAAAAACAGACAATGTTCAAAACACTTTCCTGTCATATCATGAAGCTAAACTCTGTATTTATAAACAAACCAAAACAAAAATATTTTTACAAAAAACATGAAAACATAGCAATGTGATGTTCATATGCGCTCAGCGCCTCTGGACATAGTTATTGGTCTGCATTTTACTGAGCAACAATACCTGATATATGGCAGAATGGCTCTGTTTTAGCACCCCTCATATAAATCTTTTAATAGTGGAGAGCATATCTATGTACAGAGCAGGTGTTAATGACAGTAAATATGACTCTGATTAAATCAGGGGGAAGTTGAGGTGAAGCAGGTGTGCAGCACATGTGGCGAGGCTAAAGCAGCTTATATACAATGCTCTATGTGAGCTTTACTGAATGGATCTAAGTGAGGGCGACTCAGCAGATTCAGTTCAATTTTATTTATATAGCACCAAATCACAACAACAGTCGCCTCAAGGCGCTTTATATTGTAAGGTAGACCAGCGGTCCCCAACCCCCGGGCCTCGGACTGGTACTGGTCCGTGAGTCGTTTGGTACCGGGCCGTGAGAGTTGAGGCTCAGGTGTGAAATGTCTGGTTTTCAGGGTTTTTATCGGTTTTCAGCGTTATTTTGTTATCGTTTTTATCAATAACTCGGTTTTCCTGGGTCTTTTCACGTGTGTTATGAATAAATCTTCTTTTTTTCGGTACCGGTACTAGTTTTATTTTGTTGTATTTATCCGCGACACCTTAAAGGCCGGTCCGTGAAAATATTGTCGGGCATAAACCGGTCCGTGGCGCAAAAAAGGTTGGAGACCGCTGAGGTAGACCCTACAATAATACCAACACTCCCGAGGTGTAATATTTTACGTTAGGTGACACATCGTCAACATGTTACGCTTGTTTTTCCTATTTAAAAAAAGCCATTAGGGCATTCATGTGACTGTAATAAAATAATCTTTGCAAAATAGTTTTTAGCATTAACCCCTTACTCCAACAGATAACTTAAATTTACAGGTGAAATCGTGAGGAAAAAAATGTAGCCACTCGATTCTCATCTTCAGACATCAGTGGATTAAAAAGTCAACTCGTATCTCATAGAAATTGTGATTTTATTAACTAACGTCAAAGCTAGTCTGCACCTGACGATAAAAGATCCAAATTTAAACACCCCCTTCTGGTGAAAGTGAGTTCAGTTATTGGTGACTAAAGGTTGTGCACTGCTGTACGTAGGCTGGACCGCCTAGAATCACAAGTACACGAAGAAAAGAAGAGCTGTGCATTTATTTTGTGATGTTCATGGCGAGACTCCTGTGAGAAGAAGGGGAAACGTGGTGAGGAAACTCCTGCAAGGCCGACATGATGCCTTCAAGTGGTTTTTGATATCCAAACAACACTTTCAAAATCAAAAAAAGGCAGCTGGAACCACAGGAGAACCTGCAGCTTCTGCTCGGAAAGTGGTTTAAATAATAAATACAGGTATAATTTATTAAAGGGCTTTTTGTGGTTCTTTGTGGCTGAACACAGCTCTTGGTTGGTAGTTCATTACCACACCGACTGCAGACGGCCCATGCACCTACAGAGAGTTCCTGTATCCTGGTGGAGGCAAGTTTGTGGTACGTCTGTGGTTACTGTTGCTTGTGCTGTTGTTGGTGCGTCAGCAGCCCTGGAGAAGAGCTGAAGTGAAACGGAGAGTTAAAAACAACAACAAGTGTCCACCACAGTCACTGTCTGTGCTTTTCATGCTGTATTTCTGATTCACGATGTTTCTTCATGCTTTTTCTGTTCCTGGTGAACTCCAGAACGGAAGAAGGGTCACTCCCCTACTTGTTATGGCCAACTTGTCAAGCAATCAGCTTTTCAAGTGCACACAGCCAAGCTACACGCTGTGAGGGTGTTGGAGGAATGCATGGAAGCATGCATGCACAGGTTGCCTCTCTGTAGACAAATATCCAAGCATACAGAGACAACAGAAGTAAAGCTGCTCTGGAGGGCTCACTCTGCTGACCCGCCGTGACTGAGAGGATGTGCGGAGAAAGCCCTCGTCACAACGGCCAAACGCTGGCACCGACCGTGGTGGAACCGCGCCAGGGTACAGTACTGCTGAGCTTCATGCAAATCTGCCCGTATGTGGAGAGCACAATTCCGACCTCTCCCAGCGGGAGAGTCATCAGAAAATGCTTTCAAACAAACGGCTGCAAATTTCTGCACCGTGGAATCAAACAGTGCTCAGCTATATTAAAAAAGCATGATGAGGTGTTACTGGCAGGCCAGAGAGAACAGGACACAGGCCAAGGCCAAGAATAATGGTTTATATGTACAAAGACTGAAGGTTTGGATGGAGGAGTAGAATGAGGTGAGCAGGGGGAAGATGAGGGTTTGGATCTTCTATTGAAATCTGAAATCCTGAGGATGCTGTTTCACTGCTTCCTCTGAAAATGGGAGAAGAACTGCTCTATGCATCTGTCCACTCAAATCACAATGAATCCTAACATGCCCAGAGGTTATTACAGTTGAGTAATTAATTACTAAATTAGTAGAAAATAAATCTCCAGCAACCCATGTGTTAACCTTTAACTTCCCTGTATTGATGCAGCATGTTGTGGACCTTTGCTCCACCTTGTTCTGTAAGCTGTAAGTACATTTGCCCACTGAGACTGCTAAGCCTAATTTATGTGCAGTTGTCACTGATGGACATCCTGACTCCTGATTTTACAGCAGCACTGGCCATACATCAAGACCTGGCTGCTTTCTGCCAGAGTAATCCAGGGAAACTGACCTTCCCACGCACCACAGCTCCACTTCCTCACCGTGTTTCTTGGTGTGTCAGTGAGTGCAACGGCGGCTGTAAGTTAACGCATCCTACGTCCTCTGGGACCAGTTGGCTCCCTCTCAATCTTACAGCCGTAGCTTCTCAGGGGTCCAGTTGAAACTGTACATTGCAATCATCAATCACACAGGCGCAGTTTTAAATCTTCACAAAGTGATGCACTAAACTAATGTTGCAAGTTTTTGGCTAAAGGCTGGTTTCAGTTTTTAATGTAATCAGTGTTTGGTTCAGGGTTAGGGCTAACTGCAATGCTAACTTACATAATTCATTCATACTCAGAATCAAATCTGGGGATATTTCCTTGTACATTCGCTGTAATCAGATATGAAAAAATCAGATTAGAGTGGTTATATAAGACACCCAGCTTTAGTGGGCAGCACTCTGAACTGACAGTTTAGGATTACATTTGGGCAACAATACTTGGAAATCTGTCACCGCTAAAGAATGCAGCAGTTCAGAAGAAAATCAGTTGCATTTTGGTTGTTCTGTGGACGTGACATGAGAGATAAACTGTCTTTAAGTCTGAACATTACTGTCTTAGAAAACAAGGTTTTTATTTGCCCAGGTGAGAAACAGGAGAGAGGACATGCAAAAGAAGGGCACTGCGTTAATAAATGCGTTGAATGACAGTAACGTGGCGTAAATTCAAATTAAAAATGTACTTCCTCAGTCGTCTTCTCATCTTTTCTGAACTCGATGAACCTGCTCTACCTGCCTCACTCTCAGCGATGAAACCGCATCGGCGTTCATCTTCTCGACAGCTCTGCCTGATCTGCTCTTTGGATGTCTTTTGTTAGTCGACACAGTTGCACAATGCAACAAACAACGCTGTCAGCATGAAGAGCAGGCTTTGTCTTTTACAGTTTTTGCAAACACTAACCACACAATAACAAAGAGTCTGACAGCAGCCACTGCCTGAAACTCGAGACTTATTTTCATGCATAAAATGACATTTTACACATAATGCGACGAGTTGGCGTTGAAATGACGGTGGGATGGGCTTTGGTTGAAAATGCTGCACCAAGTCGGGGCAAGAAAAGGAAAAACTGTTTCCAATGAAAAGAACTGCAGAAGCCTTGAGCATTTTCCCAGGTGCACTGCAGAAAGAGCGTCTTTGTGTTCGGCACACTGTCTGGTAAAAATAAAGGTTCAAAGAAATGGCAAGTGCCCACATCAGAAAAGAGCTGAGGGCTTCGTGTTTCACTGGCCCGCGGTGATAGGGAGGGCTGACTTTACACATGATTAGCCAAAGTGACGATTGCAGATGTTAACTGATGTTAGTGTCTTCTAATAAAACAAGAATACTAAAAGAGTAACAGATGATTCTTTGTATTGCTTATCCTGTATCAAAGGCTCGTGCTAACTTTATATTCTCTAACTCTGTTGTATTGACTGGTCCAATTGAGGTTTAGTACAAAACAACACCAGCATGTTTTGATGGCTTAATTGTCTGTTTGGTCAGACTTGAGAGCAAATAATTATGGAAAGCAGCTAAAACATTTCATCCTACTGATGCTGTTTTTTTGCTAAGGCTCACTTCTCTGAATTTCTACTACTGAAATGAAGAGTGTAAGGTGACATTAGCGATGAAGTCAGCTGATTGAAATAAACACTAACGCAGATCCAGCATTACAGTGGATTTATACTTCTGTGTTAAATCCACGCTGTAGGTACGCGTAACTCCAAATCCTTCTGAAACCCTACGCTGTAATCTGACATGCACCTCCCCATAAATGTAACACAACCAGCACAGTTATAAATGCTGACATCAGCCACTTGTGTAGGCTCCAATGAAGACTCCACATGGAGTCACCACAGAAACATAATTCAGGTATTAGTGCTTGATTTTACCTTTCATATCTGTCCACCAGGGTCTGATTGGGATGGTGAGTACAACATCACCATGACAACTATAAGAGGGATGTCAAACTCCTTTAACCTTATGAGCCACATACCGTCTGCTTTGTGTGAAACTCCTTTTCTATTAGTGTAAAGAAGTTTAACTACCGTATTTTCTGCACTATAAGGCGCACTTAAAATCCTTTAATTTTCTCAAAAATCATCAGTGCGCCTTATGTATGAATTCTGGTTGTGTTTACTGACCTCGAACCGATTTTATGTGCTACACGGCGCTCAAAAATCTGTCAAAAATGTTTTATTCCGACTTTGGTAAGCTAGGAAGCCGCGCCGCTTGATGGATTGTTGGAGCATTACGGCTGCTGTAGTCAGGAGCCTCTCGGAGGAATCTGGGTCCTAAACTCCGTCTGTTTCAGGTCCCAAAGTCAAACGAACACTGCAGCATCACTGAGAGTTAAAAAATGTCTAAATTCTTTCATCTTTAATAAAATGATCAGCGTTGCTGCTTTAGCAGGTGTAACAATTAAGTTTAACATCCAGGCATCCATGAAAACAGAATTTATTACATTTAACAGAGTTAGAAGTTAGCAGGAAGTTAGCTCGCTAGCTTCCACCTAAACATGATATAGCATGTTCTGACTGAGAGATTTCTGAACAAATTAAAACGTACAGCTCTGTTATCACTTCCAACATAAATGAAGACAGGAAACTAAACAGCAGTGACTTTTGTAGGGTTACTGAAGTTGGGCTAGCTGGTATATAATGATGTGCAACATGATTGCTAGCTACACAGCTATGTTAGCATAAACACAGTGAAGCTGGAGGATGAATGTTAATGCTTATAATCTGGTGCGCCTTATGGTCCGAAAAATACAGTACACATGTTTTCCCTGAGATATCTTAGCATTAGAAAACGAAGTACAATTCCAGCAGTATGTCTCAGTTTTTCTGCACAACACAGAAATGCTATTCTAGTAAATGAAAGAAATCTGTTACTACGACTCCCTGGGCTTAAACTGTGAAAATGAATAAATATGTAAAATTACAGGAGAAGTTCTGACAAGTCATTATAAAACAGGAAGTTTTTGCTAATTCACAGAAAACGTCCTTTGTTTTGGACCCACTGTAAAAAAATAAATAAATTTCCATAATAATGACAGGAAGACTTAACAGAAGAACGAGGCTCAAGTGGTCAGGGGTGAGAGGAGGAAGAAGCCTGAGGATTCATCCTCTGGGATATCAGCAAGTTAACAAAATCATTTGGGAAAGCTTGAAAGATGTAATGGATACCATGTTGTTCTCACACATGTAATACGAGCACAACTCAGTAATTCAGTTCTTGATTTAAAGTCACATATTTAACTCTGGAGGAAGTATTTTTGCAAGAGACAGGAAACAGCTTTGTGATGTATTCAGCCAAGCAATTTTTTTTAAATAACATAAAAGAAGATGGAGCTCTTCACTATGCATTTTAGGAGTTTTTATGAACTGGATACCCACCATGGCATTAAATTTTGAAAGTTAAACAGTCTGTTACTCTGTCAAGTAAATGCAAAGGACAATTCCAAGTGTAGCTACATATCTGTCTGACATCATATAAGAACAGAGATGTCCATAGTGAATTTTGAAGGTTAAAATTCAGTTTTACATTCATGAAAACTGTAGTTATAAAGCAGTTATAAAGGATTGTATTTGTTCAGCCACATTGCCATGTGTTAAAGGCCTGCTTAAAAACATATCAAGAACTTGAAAACATAATTTGAAGCAAATTTCTTTCAGTGCTTTTGTGCAAACACTGTGTGTGTGTGTGTGTGTGTGTGTGTGTGTGTGTGTGTGTGTGTGTGTGTGTGTGTGTGTGTGTGTGTGTGTGTGCATACAATCTGTGGCATTAACCCACAGCTGACCTGCTTTGAGTCTCTACTGGCAGAGGAAGACAGCGAGCCGACTGGGCTTCTGCTTGTCACAGTGCAGCCATTTCATGCCGTGCGGGGGAAAAGCCCTGGTCTGTACCCTGCTGATGCTTAACAACACAGGCACGCCAGCAAGGCACCAAACAGCTGTAAGGCTCCCTCAGTGATCACACACAGCACCACTCACCTCTGCCAGCAGAGTCTCACTTCAGCCAGGCTCCCTCTAAAAGCCCAAACCTGCATCCCGTGACAGCTCTGAGCCAAGACTCCCGATTTAGGAGTATACTGTGAGAGGTGTTTAAGATAACACGAAGAACAGAATGTTGAATATTCTACAAAATCGGCGTATAGCACAGCAGTATCCTCCATAGGACTTGAGTATAACATATATAGAGTATCAGCTGAGGCATGTGTACAGTGGCTTAGACGTGCATGACTTGATGTTCATCTATCCACCAGTCGCCATCATCACCATCCCTCAGGAACATTGCATAGCAGTACAGAGATTAGACTCATAGAACTAAACACAACAGCGCTCGACAACAATTGCACCTTGACCTTTCCACTCAGCTTAATTACCTTCAGTGGAGAAAATACAAGTTGACCGCTGTGTAATGCATTTGCATGCTTTGACTGAATTACACTGTGAAACAACTTCTCTGTTAGTCACCCCCAATTAAGCTCTGTGTTCTGATGATTATCACACCTGCAATGCAACCTCAACAAAGCTTCTCATAGAGACCCATTCAGGAGGGTTTCCTCTGTGGAAAGGCCTCCTGCTCATTTCCCTTTGATTTCAGGTTTGTATCCAGCTGTGCAGCTAATAATGGACTATATAAAAATGATACATTAGATTCTTTATTCTCTTTGTTTGTTTTGTTTGTGGTGGTGTAAAGGATGGAAAGGTTCCCTCACCTTTGACCCAGAACTGGGTAAATATTGAGGCTCAGTTAAATTTTTTTTGCAAGTCTGCATTTTAAAAGACAAAAATATGAATGCTTGAAGAAAATGGGACAACTCTTGGCTAAAAAATAATGATTAGTAAGGATGCACAATTAGATCAGCTTTTAAATTGTAACTAATTTCACTTTGTGAACATTATTATACCCATAACAACATCTGAACCCCTTCCTTAACAGATATTCTTGCAGTTAGCAGTGTGATCACAACTGTCTTTCTGAATTGACTTTATGACAATGATATTTCTTTAATGTCAGCTTTGACCCCTTTGACCCTCTGAGGCCTTCAGCACCCTCTCTCTCTCTCTCTCTCTCTCTCACACACACACACACACACACACACACACACACACACACACACACACACACACACACACACACACAGTGACAGGCACTGTATTAACTTACTTGTAGGAGCTGCCGCCTGAAATCTCCTCTTTGATCTGTTTGTTCACGGCGTCCGCCGCCCTCCCTCTGCCCTCTCCATCCCCCTTCAGGACCACTTTCTTCTCCCCCTCCTTCTTGCTGACGCGCTTTTTCCTCTCCTGGCCCTGGAGCAGGTCCTTCTCCTGGACCTTGTCGGCTATAGCGCTTTTTTCAACGCCGCTGTCCGCCTCCGCCACCACCACGTGCTTTTTTGGGTACTTGGACCTAGCCGGTGTGCGATCTTCTCCCGCGGAGGCGCTCGGAGGCGGTTTGGGTATCCAGGGGTGATCGTACCTCTTCGGGATGGGCCAGGGCTTGAAGTCCTTCTGGTACTGGGTCTCACTGTTGAACGGTGTTTCCGGTTCGTGGTACTGGTTCTTGGGCTTACAGCTCGGTTCGGGACGCACTTTCCAGTGCTTAAAGTCCTCGCGCATCACAGAGCTGCACACG
Organism: Aulonocara sp. 'chitande type north' Nkhata Bay; assembly: GCF_057382095.1. Classification (NCBI taxonomy): domain Eukaryota; kingdom Metazoa; phylum Chordata; class Actinopteri; order Cichliformes; family Cichlidae; genus Aulonocara; species Aulonocara sp. 'chitande type north' Nkhata Bay. The sequence continues at coordinate 2,438,487 of NC_141353.1, forward strand.
CGCTCCTCGGAGACGCACCTTCGCGGCGCGCGTGCAGTCGGAACGGCGCGGCTTTCTGCGCGAGACGGCTGCGTTTCTATAGCAACTCGGGCCTGGGGAGGATGTAGCTGCGGCTGCAGCTGGATGTGCTGCATCTCGGAGACGTCCGTGTATTTGGAGAAGACCAAAGGCACCGCAATGTCAGCCTTGTCCAGCTGGTTCCAGAAGCGGGCCATGCAGCACGCCCTGCTGATGCAGGGCCACGCCATGGTGAGCCGAGCTCACAGCTCCGCTACAGCACGGTGTCCCGCGGCTCGGACAGGGGGGAGACGTTAGTCCACTCTGTGCTGTCAGTGAACCAAGATGTCCGAGCTTCACGGAGGGATGCGATGCTGTCTTTGGCGTTAAATTTGCTTCGTGTGGAAACCCATCGCGCTTTCAGGGAACACAGCTGCAGAACTGAACGACTTTGTTTTGAGGTTTTTCTTTTTCTAACAGACGTCCTCTCCGCGTCTCTGTGTCCTCTGTGTCCGTGCGTCCTGCTACATCACTCCACGGCAGGGCTCTGCAAGCAAACACGGCCCCGCCTGCCCGCTCAGCATCCCAGAGACACTAGCCGAGGATGCACTTAGACGTCACGTTAGAGACAATCTAAAGAGGACTTCCGGTGTAACCTGCATTGTAAAAGCTCTTCCACCGTTTCGAAGCAGCGCAAATTGAAATACACCTCAAAGAAAAATAAACATATTAGAGGGATTTACCTTGTGTGTCGACAGGCTCCTATTAATAAACAGAATATCTGAGGGGAGCTACAAACACTGAAACACCGGCTCCCATTGAGACTATTGTGAGTTTCCTGTTAGTGCCGGGCTGATAAACATGCTGAGCTTGACGAACGGTTTGTTTTTACGCACCTGACCTACAGGAGGGTCATCCATCTTTTTATTTTTATTATTTTAGATATCATTTCATTTTCAAATAAATGGTTCATTGCATATTTTCAGTATTATTTACATGAATGTCAGTAAATATTAAGTCAGGTAATGCTGCAGTTCTATGCATGATTATAAAAGTATAAAAAAACAGACAGTATTGAAGGGAATTTTAAATAAAGGAAGGTTTTTATTGATTCTTTCTCATATTCTTTAAAATAAAGCCATCACAGCACTCATTAAATAGGCCAGTGATTCATGCAAAGTCTCCTCTGTGACAGAGCATATCGTCATTTGCAGATTGTGCCAACAACAGCAGAATACATGAATAATGCCGACTCCTTACATGCCCCGAGGGCCTGTCTCAAACCGGACTTTAGTTTAAGACATCAGAAAAACACATTGTTTGAACGGAAGCCTTATACAGTTCAGCTGTTAAGCTTTACAGACATGACCATTGATTTTTAATTCCTATTGTATTTGCTATTATTGTTTGTTAGTGGGTGCAAGTGAAAACTGATTGAGTAAGAGAGATCAAAGTGTTAATGAGGTAATTAGGGTAGATAATAAATAATTTATGAGGATGTAATCAAATAGAAGAAAGAAGAAAGCCAATAAAACCCACTGATCCAGCAAATGTCAGCCTAACTCATTAGAAAAAAGATAATGTGCATAGATTACAGTCCTATCAGTGCGTTGCTTTGTGACACAATGCATAATCTGAATCATCTATATGCTCCATCCACACCTTTGATGATCCCTTTGTTAATTTCGGTGTGTGTTTAGCTCACTTAGCTTAGCTACTGTTGTCCAGACTAGGTGTCTATTTACCTTACCTTTTGGAAATAGTTTTTAAGCTTTTATGCAGCGCTGACATAGACCCCATGTGACAAGAAATGTATAATTTTTTCTAACAAAAAGATGGAGCCTTTACAAATATAAACACTTATATGCATACAGCATGGCCATGCTAGCCAGTGATTGCCTTCAATGCTCTGCAGGAAGTCCACAGCTTTGTGGCTTGTTGTTCTTTGCTGGGGATCTCTGTGTAGTGCATTACTTGCTTGTTCAAAAGTCAGATTGCATAGATATGGACTGGCAAATCAAAGTCTTTGCTAAGCTTTTGAGATAAGCCGGTCAATAGGAAATGCTGGTGGAGAGGTGACAGGAGCAGACTTTGGACCTCCTTCTCTCGCTCTTCCTCTTTGCCTCCACTGCAGCGCCGTGGTTTGGATTTCTTCTCTTGTGGAAATCATGAAAATTAATTTTGCCCCCATGGCTATACCCCTCCACAGGAGACTGCAGACTGCCATGGTGCTGCAGTGGGTCTTCACCTTCCTTGGTCTGGGTGAGTGTTGACTTTTCTGTGTGAGTTAAATTGGGAAACCTGTAGATGATGGAAGGATGCAAGAATGACTCTGCTAAAGAAGTAAAAGGATAAATGAAGATTTTCACATTAATATTATTGTTGTGAAACATAAACATGCTTGTTTAGCTGCTTTTGATAAAGTCACAATTAGTGCAAAACAGAGAGAACCTTTGTTTTACGTGAGCTGTAGTTCTGCATGGCCAGAAGAGGGAGCCAGACAGAAGAGCATCCATCCAAGTCATTTCATCCGCCTGTTGTTTTTGTAGTTCTGGAGAACAGAGCTCCTTAATTCAGGTTTCCAAGCTTTTTTATTTTTTGACACAGCCACAGAACCCTGTTAATATTTGCTGCCACACTTTATCCCACTGGCTCTGTTCAAGTTTACATTTGTATTCTTAGCCACTTCACCATCTCTGTAACTAGTTTATGAGCTCCCTGGTGCAGCAGGTGATACAAGTCATTCATAGCTAGGTTTGTGATAACTAGTATTTCAGTGTCCATGCTAAACACGAGCTTTGATTATTTGCCTTCATGCTATTTGTCTTTTTTCGCCAAGAGAGATTAAAAATATTGATTCGAAGCGTCCTGAAAGCAATAAAAATGAGAGTGATAGCAAATATACAGTTATAAAACCAAGATTGGCACTTCTAATACATATCTGTAAATCTGTAAAGGACTTCAAGACTCTGAGATGGTCTCCCCCCTGAACAGAGTCCAATTTATGCATACGCTATCATGGCTAACTCTGATATAGTTACCAATCATTTAGTGTCTGTTGTGTTAGTGAATGTCCTTCTCGTCTCAGCACCCACCTGCATCTTCCTGTTCTTTTACCTGATGTTCACTCGCTACTGGCTGATCAGCGTGCTGTATGCTGTCTGGTGGTACTTTGATTATGACACTCCTGCACGTGGAGGCAACAGGTCGCCCTTCCTGTGCAGCCTCAAAGTTTGGGAATACATGCGTGATTACTTTCCCATCAAGGTAAGAGAAAGCTTTAGACTTCTTGTTTTTGCGTCATCTATTTTTTGTGCAGGCACATTGCTTCCATAAGGAGACAGAAAATCAATATGTGGAGGATTCGCTTGTGCAAGAGAGTAGGACATCAGAACATCTGCCAGGTCATCTGATCTAATCTCCAGCCTGCAATGAGGAATGCTTCTTATCTATGTCCTTGGCAACAAATGATCCACAGATGGAGGACACTCCTCTGTTTCCTGTTGTAATTAGGTACTGTGACAGTGTTATACAGTGATAAGTGACACTCATAGCTAAATATATGAGTTAAAAAATGTGCATACACTACTGGTCAAAAGTTTTAGAACACCTCAACCTTTTTGCAATTCCAGTCGTTCAAGTCCAATGAAAAGGTAAGAGGTGAACAGCCAGAAATAAAAAAAAAAAGGTAAGGTTACCCAAAACTGAACAATCATGTCCATTTCAGAATTCTACAAAAATACCTTTTTCAGGAACAACATGTGTTAATAATTTAAAGCTGTTCTGCAGCAATGAAGGTTGATCAAGTCTCGAAAGCTGGTGCTACTAATTCCTACAGGTTTCCAACTTTTCTGGATTACTTACAGCCTCTTCTGTCTGCATGAAAGCCGTGCTGGAACACACTGTGGTACCAGGCCCTCGTGAGCATCAGTTGAACAGTATTGTACTGCTGAAAGTAGTGTGTTGCTACAAAAATGGTGAGAAAAAGGTGATTAACAATGGAAGAGACACAGACCTTTATAACACTTAAAAATAGGTCTGTCCTACAGAGAAACTGCAATGAAAGTCAGGTGTCGGTGACTACAGTTTCCCTAAACATCAGAAGAAACTGGAGCAAAATCTGACAGGTAGAGGTCTGCAGACCCAAAGACACAACTGAATCAGAGGACTGAGTTAACAGCTTGGGTGATAAGGGGCTCACGGGACAACAGTAGTCGTAGTAAGCAAGTCTCAGTTTCAACTGTGAAGAGAAGACTTCAAGCTGCAGGTTTGACAGAACAATGCTAAAACATCAGAATAAGACAAGGAGGCTTGTCTGGGCCATGAAACACGGCCACTGGACTACTGAAGACTGGAGGAAGGTATTATGGATGGATGAATCAAAATTTGAAATCTTTGGTTCATCAAGCAGGATCTTTGCAGGCGAGTAGATGAAAGGATGGTTCCAAGTCCAAGCTGTGCCAGAACTACCTCAGGAAAAAAGAACAAGATGGTGAGCTTGAAAACAGCAGCACAGTCTCCAGACTCAAACCCCATCGAGCTGGTTTGGGATTAACTGGACAGAAGAGAGAAAGCAAAGCAACTTACAAGGTCAACATTTATGGGAACTTCTGCAACAAATATGGGAAAAACTTTCTGAAGAATATTTGATTTCTGTCGTAGAAAGAATGTCACGGGTGTGTTTAGCTGTTATATCTGCTAAAGGAGGCTACTTTGAGTCAGAAGTCATTTCTGTTTTTTTAACTCCAGTTGCTTATTTGTACTTGGCTTTCATTTCAAGTTAAATGAGACATTAAACTGCACAACTTTCAATTACAAAAATTGGAAAAATTGTGTTCCAAAACTTTTGACCGGTAGTGTATTCATTCAATACTAAAAAGTCTAATAAAAATCCACATCTCAATAAAAATATTTCAAATATTTGTTTGTTTTGAAAGAAGATAAACAAACTGAAAGCATAAAAATAAAACCAAAAGCCCAGGGACCAGAGCACAAAGCGGGGGAACAGTCGTACATAACAAAATAAAGACAGGACTATATACACACAAGGGGCTAATTAGGGGACGAAAGAACAGCTCGGTGAAACTTACTTGATAAGGAGAAAAAGGGAAAAAAAGAAGAGACAAGACATGAGGGACAAAAGACTACCAAAATAAAACAGGATGTAATCTGATATAAGGTTAACACAGAGATGGAGACGTGACAAACTACAGGAGCACACAGAAGTATGAAGTGAAACTCAAAGAATGAAATATGAACCACAAGCAAAAACTAAATTGTCAAAGGTAAAAAAATAAAAAATAAACTGAGAAGGCCTGAGAATATAAGTGTAATGAAGCCAACCAGAAAACAGGAGCTATTAGGAAAGAATGTAAAATGCAAAAGAACTTAAAACTCAATAAACGCAGGAATCAAAAAATAATATGAAACTGAAACGTGGGTGAAAAACCCACGATCCATGAGAGAAGCTGCTGTAAATAAACGCTGCGTTGCCAAGCCCTGATTGTGCGTTACAGGCTCCCCTCTTGTGTTACATCACGCCCTCTTGTGACAGCATGGATGAGTAGTATTTTGTCTACACGACTATGAAGTGACTCCTGGCTTATTTTTTTAACCATGACAAATAACGGCAGAAGACCTTTTCTGTGAAATTCACAGAGAACAAAAACTCTATTAACAACATCTGCTTCATTACATGGATCGACTGCTCGCCCCTGGATGTGACTGATACTTTGGACCGAGCTGATAAGACAACGTGAAACAACAATGAAGCTGTTGTTGTTTTAGCACAAACCCCGTATAAGTGTTCATAAAGACTTGCTAAAAAACATTTATACTGAAGTTTATTTGTTTGGGTTTTTATTCTATGGGTGGATTCCTTAAAATTACTTTAAATAAATGTTTCACTGAAATCTAAAACTTATGATTACTAAAAATAATCATAAAGATCAACTTATTTTCCTCCTAGAAAGCTTTACATCTTAACAGAAAGTGATTGTAGATGTTTCATTTTGAAACTATCTGTAGTGCTGTAAGTGGGTCATATCTGTCTTTACGTGAAGAAGCCCTCGAAGCTATGCATGAAAACACAATAGAAACTGACCAGTATATTTGCTCAAGTCATTGGCTATTATTGTCCAATAGACGAGCAATATGAAAGCTTGTCCTTTATCTATAGGTCAGCTATGTCAACGTGCAGTCGGCCATAAAATATGTCACACTTGGGGCTCCTTGGATTAGAAACATGATCGTGATACATTTAACAAAAAAATACAATACTGAAAATAATTTTAAATACAGTGACATGAATATTAATAATAAATACAACAAATAGTATCGGACACAAAATCACTAAAACTTTGTCTGCACATCAATAATAATAATAACAAGTAATACACACACACACACACACACACACACACACACACACACACATATGTATATATAAAATTCCCAGCACGCCCCTGCGGGCGGTTTATCCTTCAAGCTCGGGTCCTCTACCAGAGGCCTGGGAGCTTGAGGGTCCTGCGCAGTATCTTAGCTGTTCCCAGGACTGCGCTCTTCTGGACAGAGATCTCCGATGTTTTTCCCGGGATCTGCTGGAGCCACTCGCCTAGCTTGGGAGTCACCGCACCTAGTGGTCTGATTACCACGGGGACCACCGTTACCTTCACCCTCCACATCCTCTCGAGCTCTTCTCTGAGCCCTTGGTATTTCTCCAGCTTCTCGTGTTCCTTCTTCCTGATATTGCTGTCATTCGGAACCGCTACATCGATCACTACGGCCGTCTTCTTCTGTTTGTCTACCACCACTATGTCCGGTTGGTTAGCCACCACCATTTTGTCCGTCTGTATCTGGAAGTCCCACAGGATCTTAGCTCGGTCATTCTCCACCACCCTTGGGGGCATCTCCCATTTTGACCTCGGGACTTCCAGGTTATACTCGGCACAGATGTTCCTGTACACTATGCCGGCCACTTGGTTATGGCGTTCCATGTATGCCTTGCCTTGCCTTGCTAGCATCTTGCACCCTGCTGTTATGTGCTGGATTGTCTCTGGGGCATCTTTACACAGCCTGCACCTGGGGTCTTGTCTGGTGTGATAGACCCCAGCCTCTATGGATCTTGTGCTCAGAGCTTGTTCTTGTGCTGCCATGATTAGTGCCTCTGTGCTGTCTTTCAGTCCAGCTTTGTCCAGCCACTGGTAGGATTTCTGGATATCAGCCACCTCCTCTATCTGCCGGTGGTACATACCGTGCAGGGGCCTGTCCTTCCATGATGGTTCCTCGTCTCCCTCCTCTTTCTTGGGTTTCTGCTGCCTGAGGTATTCACTGAGCACTCGGTCAGTTGGGGCCATCTTCCCAATGTATTCTTGGATGTTCGTTGTCTCATCCTGGACTGTGGTGCTGACACTCACCAGTCCCCGGCCCCCTTCCTTCCACTTAGCGTACAGCCTCAGGGTGCTGGACTTGGGGTGAAACCCTCCATGCATGGTAAGGAGCTTTCTTGTCTTTATGTCAGTGGCTTCTATCTCCTCCTTTGGCCAGCCTATTACCCCAGCAGGGTACCTGATCACGGGCAGGGCGTACGTGTTGATGGCCCGGATCTTGTTCTTACCATTCAGCTGACTCCTCAGGACTTGCCTGACCCTCTGCAGGTACTTGGTGGTTGCAGCTTTTCTAGCGGCCTCTTCATGGTTCCCATTCGCCTGCAGGATCCCCAGGTACTTGTAACTGTCCTCTATGTCTGCAATGTTGCCGTCTGGTAGTTCAATCCCCTCAGTTCTGACTACCTTCCCTCTCTTTGTTACCATCCGACTACACTTCTCCAGTCCGAATGACATTCCAATGTCATTGCTGTATAACCTGGTAGTGTAGATCAGTGAATCGATGTCTCGTTCACTCTTGGCATACAGCTTGATGTCATCCATGTACAGGAGGTGGCTGACAACTGCTCCGTTCCGTAGTCGGTATCCGTAGCCAGTCTTGTTAATGATCTCACTGAGGGGGTTCAGGCCTATGCAGAACAGCAGTGGGGACAGAGCATCTCCTTGGTAGATCCCGCACTTGATGGTGACTTGTGCTATGGGCTTGGAGTTGGCCTCTAGTGTTGTACGCCACATCCCCATTGAGTTCCTGATGAAGGCTCTTAGGGTCCCATTGATCTTGTACAATTCTAGGCATTCCAGTATCCAGCTGTGGGGCATTGAGTCATAGGCCTTCTTGTAATCAATCCAGGCAGTGCACAGGTTGGTCAGTCTGGTCTTGCAGTCTCGGCTGACTGTTCTGTCTATCAGTAGCTGGTGTTTTGCGCCTCTGGTATTCTTGCCAATTCCTTTCTGTGTCCCGCTCATGTATTGACCCATGTGCCTGTTCATCTTAGCCGCTATGATGCCTGACAGGAGCTTCCACGTGGTACTGAGGCAGGTTATTGGTCGGTAGTTGGAGGGGACCGGTCCCTTCTTGGGGTCCTTGAGGATCAGGACTGTCCGGCCTTCGGTTAGCCATTCTGGGTGTCTCTCGTTAACTAGCAACTGGTTCATTTGTGCTGCCAGACGCTCGTGGAGTGCAGTCAGCTTCTTCAGCCAGTAGATGTGAACCATATCATATATATATATATATATATATATATATATATATATATATATATATATATATATATATATATATATATATATATATATATATATATATATATATATATATATGGTAAATGGCCTGTATTTATATAGCGCCTTACTAGTCCCTAAGGACCCCAAAGCGCTTTACATATCCAGTCATCCACCCATTCACACACACATTCATATATATATATATATATATATATATATATATATATATATATATATATATACATATATATATATATATATATATATATCATTAGAGGCCTCGTGTGAATATTTTGAATTTCATATATTAAATAATTTCTTAGAAAAAAATTTCTAAGAAAAAAAACCAAGAATGTTTTGTGCCATCTAGTTCAAACTGAATTCTGCCCAGCATCATCTGACTGCCACATTGGGCCCGAAACAAGGAGTCCGTGTGAGGGTAGAGAGAAGATGTGTTATTTAAAGTTTCCTAATTCCTTTCATTAGCGTGTCTTTGCCCACCGTTTCTAATACACCGTCACCAGCTCAGGCTGAAAGCTCACCAGCTGATGTGAGTGTCTTGGTTTCTAAAAGGACAAAAATGCATGTAGACGAGATAGTGACGCAAATTCAAATGTATCTGAAGGCAATTACAGAGGCACACATGGCGTCATTTTCAGGCTACAAAACATATTTTTGCATCTTTATGACGATAAACCACATTTAATCCTGACGCCACCACCAAGTTACCAAGTCCTGAAGTTGTCAGTGGTTATGGAAAAGCACTTTCTCACAAGTGATTTGGGGTGATACTCCTGTGTAGCCCACAGACTTTATCTGCCATGATTGTCTTCCCACAAAACTTCCCCAGGGTACATCTATGAATACCTTTCCACTAATGCAGCGGAAGATGCAGTGTGGAGCTAGGTCCACCTGGGAATTTGGGAAAAGTAGATATTTATCCTTTTGAAAACTATCTTGGCAGGAATGATAGAAACACAGATTATGTAACGATGAAGGCTCGACAGCAGGTCTTGGTGACACTACGATAGACACTTCGCTTACTTAGTGCCTCATCAGTGGAACTAATGTTTAACTTTGGGAGCCACCTGCAGCAGGTCTCCACAGCACGGACACCAACAATCAGCTCCACGAAGGTCCAGTAACATGACTTGCTTATATAAGCTTTACTCACAACCTTCATGTGATCTATTACAATCTGAGAAAGCTTTAAAATCTGTGTGAATGCACCCTTATTCATTAAGAAATAATAAAGAGAAAACATTACTGGAAAAACTGTATCAAATGACTGAAACTGGTTCTGAGATGATTGCCTGATAAAAGAAAAGTGTTGTCTTGAGTATGAATCTCACGCACAGATCAGTGAAGGGAGTGCTTATTTTTAGCGGACTAAACAAACGACATCATGGAGCTTTTCACTTGTGTCGCTTCAAACATTACAGAGAAATATCACTAAGTTTGCGAGGATTGATCACAAACACAGTGGCTCATAATTTACTTGCCAAAGAGCAAAATAAGCTGCATAAGCAGCTCAATGAAGCTCCAACCAATGGAGAAGAGCTGGGGAATGAATTCAGAGACTCAGCATCCGTCTATATTCACCAATTCCAACAAAAAGAACATCTCCAGCATTAAAGGAGAATCCCAAGAAAAAGGTTTGAGACAGAGCTGCTTATCTTCCTCGAGATTTTATTGTTGATAATCAGAGAGTGTTTTTTATTAAATATTGCTAATATCCAGTGTTTCTGTGACACCAGAAGTCTTTTACCTTGCAAATAGCAAGATGACCTTTGTCATGTGTAAACACTGGCACATCTCTTTAACCTTCCTGCCAAGTGACAAATATATGGAAGTACAAGATGTTCATTTCAACTTTTATATAAACTTGAAGTGAGCAACCCTGAACACTTATCGCCTTTGGAAACACGATGGGCCCCCATTGTGCTCACCTTTTAGTATTATATTTTATTAAGTGCTTTTTTCACGTGAATAAAGGGTAGCTCCTCAAAACCCAGCTGAAATCTTCTGTACTTTAAGATGTGAGCCACAAACACTTTGGAAGACAGCCCTGGTCCAGTTGGCAGAACACAGCTGTGAAGTGGAAATTTGAAGCATTGCAAAAGTCTTTCAGTGACTCAGCAGACATCCACTGCAATCATTAGGCACGCTTCTGAAATCACTTTTGAAACTCAGAATATTTCCATATTTATTCTAGAGTTATGTTGGGGAGACATCTATGTTAGCCAGCATTAAAAAGAAAAAACAGGTAACATTTATGTTTAAAAGGTTTCAGGAAGATATTTTGTTTTCATGCTGTAAAACCTTCTATGTGCATGAAGGGTTAGAAAACTTGAACCTGCCAAACCTCTGCAACGTGCTCCTTATCTCTGTTTGAGGCTACTTTCTCCATGTAACTATTAACACATCACACCTGAATCTCTGACCTCCTGGTTGGCAGTAGAGTAGCGCTGTGGGCAGTGCCAACTGTATTTTGACCTTTCTAACAGTGTGCTGGGAGCCTAGAATGCTAAAAGCTAAATGAAGGGAAGGTGCTCCTAATATCTGAAAAACACTGCAAGTGCAGTATTTTTTATTCAAACGGTCCTGGTTATTTTCTGGCACATGAGCATATTGCAGAACCTCTCAGACAAGTCAATGATTAATTGTTCTTCACTGTTTTTACCATTTCTCCTTCATTTTTGTGTAATGAAATTTGGTACATGCAGGATATCCCCTGATTCCTTTCATCAAGTGCTGCGCTGAAATTAGAGGTGCATGTATTCATGCTTTAACTTTAGGCCCTACTTAAAAGATAAGGAACTGTTGTTTGCTTGCATCAAGCTGAATTTGAAACATCTTGTAATGTCAGTTATGTTATTTGTGTTTTATTTACATGATGACACCAATCAGGGTCATTTTAACCCCAATATAAAATATCTGAAATAAACAGACAACCAGCCAAAAGTGTCATGTAACAGCATCAGCTCTCCTTTTCATGACCAGAGCATGTCCCAGCTCAGCTCTCAGGTAAAGTAGGTCCAGTGACACCTTCAGTATTTTTACTTACTTTCTTTAGGACTCTTGGCTGGAGTTAATAAAGCTACATAAGCCCTCTAGCATTCCAAAATATTACTATTTTTTTTAAAAACAAAACAGCATCAGTAGATGTGAACAGACTAAAAAAGGCATAAAAATGAGGATTAATAGATAATAAAACACCTGTGCAACATGATAAAACATGTGTGTATCTCTGGGATCCAGTTGGCATTAGACACAGTTGTGATGTGGAAACTTGAACTCTGCATTGCATAAAATCTGGACGACGGAGGCAATAGTGGGCAGAAAATGTCTACTGGAAGCTTGAATGTGAAGACATGTAATAAAACAATCGCAGTCAGAAAATCTTTTGCAATACCCAGCAATGAAATTGCTGTGAAACAGTTGCTAAACTTCAACAGAACGAGGAGGAATTATACAAGTGGAGCCTCTGGTCATTTTTAGTCTCTGGTTGAACTCTGGTTGAACGGGCTTCTGGGCCTAGCCTGCACACTTTGTAAAGGAAGGAAATGTCCTATATGTAGAGTTTAGAGAAGAAATGCGTCGTTGGTACAGCTGATAACAAAACATGAAAAATAGCTTGAAAAAAGAAAACAGCTGGACGCCTCCAGGAAGATATTCATGGTTATATGTGCTATATAAATACATTTTGATTTGATTTGATTTGATGGTTCATCCAAGAGGCTTCTTAGGTTATAAAAATGGTGGTGAGTCCAAGTTATTAAACCCTGAGTGGTGCTCGTCCCCTGAGGCGCGTTGATCTGCTATTGATCATGTGGATCATCACATCAGCCTACGTGTGAAAAAATGTGTGGGCCATTTCATTTTAAACTTCAATAACAGAACTTAAGGATAAATACATAAATAAATAATTTAAAAAACAAACAAAAACAAAACAACAACAATTTTATTACTTTTTATGCTCACTGCTGCCATCCTGGATTGTTAATTTTGGGAGGCAACAAAGCTGGAGCTGGTAGAGCCTGCAGTGACTTTCTGAGTTGAGGGAGATACCAGTTAAAAATTCTGACTCGGGGAAACCACTGCGTGACCCTGGCCCACCCCATCACATGACCTATTCTTTCACGAATGTTTGTAGAAGCAGTCTGCATGCCTAGATGATTGATTTTACACACCTGTAGCCATGGAAGTTATCGGAAAACTTAATTCAATGATTTGGATGGTCTGGAATATTTTTTAAAACATAGTGTTCGCTCAGTGTTTTCTGTTATATCTCCTTGTGTCAACCCCATAAGTTAAGTTAATGTATGTGTCTGCATTTCCCAGTTTAGCTATGACTGATTTCCTGTTTTTTTGTGTGTTCAGTCTTACTTCGCCCCGCCTCGTTGTCTGGATTATCTGTACCTGTGTCTTGCTTTCAACCTAAGTGAAAGTTTGTCGTTTTCCTGTTGTTGGGTTTTGGGGTTTTTGCAGTTTAGGTCCCCCTTCTTGCTATTCATGTCAAATATGGCCAGATCTATGAAACCACACTTGCAATATACCATTTACTTGTAGTATATACTGTATAATATTTATATATTTATGATGCTTTTTGTGCAGAAATACGGGCAATTTCAAAGGTTTCACATACAGTACTTCATCCTGCCAGTGTGGCTGTTAAAGTCATACCCAATCGAGTCCTGAAGCCTCAGGCAGGGGAGATGAGGGAAGGTTCAGAGGGACAAAGACATTGTGTTGAAACTGAGATATTGAGGCACATGTTTGGACTGCAGCCAGAGCCAAGCAACTGCAACGCAAAGTCCAAAACAGCTCTTAGGCTGATGAGGATTAAACGGTTTACCATGATTCTGGTGGCCATTATCATCCCGAGTATGTCTGCATGCACTCTTGACTATGTATACATCTACAAATATCATCTTTCCCCTCCCTTCAGTTGGTGAAGACGGCTGACTTAGATCCCAGGCATAACTACATCCTTGGCTTCCATCCCCATGGTGTGCTGGTGGCAGGAGCCTTTACCAACTTCTGCACCTACTCGACAGGCTTCAGACAGCTGTTTCCAGGCATCACCAGCTACCTGCTCATGTTGCCTCTTTGGTTCAGAGCTCCATTCTTCAGAGACTACATCATGTGTGGAGGTTTGAGCTATTGACATTTCAATCATATTTCCCATTCTTCTTTTTTATGTATGTTAAAATAAACATATTGTATTTGAACACTTTAAATATTTTTTCCTTCTGTTACAACATTGCAGGCCTGATTCCTTCAGACAAAGAGAGTGCCACTTATCCACTCTGCAAAAAGAAAGGTGGAAATGCTATTGTGATAGCTGTTGGAGGGGCACCAGAGGCCCTTGATGCCCACCCAGGCACTTTCAATGTACTCTTGGCCCATAAAAAAGGCTTCATCAAAATGGCCATGGAGTATGGGTAAGATCAGCCACCCCTGAGGCAATGTGGAAAATTCTGCTCCATCTACGCCTCTGAAATGGTTTTGCTTATTAAAAAGATTGTCAATCTATTCATTTTAGGGTTTTTTTGTAGCTTGACTCCTGAAACTTATTCAAGTGACTTGCATGGAATTTCCTGGGAAAGCGCATATTCTGCTATGAGATCAGTTAGAAATAAGAAACCAATAGAGCTCAACCATTTTTTCCCAGAGCTCATCTGGTACCAGTCTTCTCTTTTGGGGAGAATGAAGTGTATGACCAGGTGGAAAACCCGAGGGGAACCTGGCTTCGATGGTTGCAGGAAAACCTGCAAAAGATCATGGGTGTCTCTCTTCCTCTCTTCCATGCACGAGGCATTTTCCAGTACTCCTTCGGCCTTATGCCCTACAGAAAACCTATCAACACAGTAGGTGAGTAAGCAGCTTTACTCCACCATCACTACGTGCAGCTGGATGGATACTTGGGCAGCAGTGTATATTAACACTCTAAAGGCCTAATAGATATCTTCCCTCAGGTAAAAACATATAGTAAAGCATCCTTGCACTTCCCAATAAGTTTTCAACTTTGTGAGAAGTAACTGACGTCACTGAGTTCAGTTTCGGTGCATGTGAGTAATGGCGATCAGATATAGAGGGAGATTCGCTGTGAGAACAAACACACCGTCCTTTGTAACTGGCTGGCACGCAGTCCGCACGCTCAGTAAACATCTTAAACATACTGTAACTAAACAAAGTACATAAAGCACTTTGTCACATCTCTGCAGTTGGGCGGCCAATCAAAGTGGAGAAGAAAGCAAAGCCAACTGCCGAGGAACTTGATGCCCTCCACCAGCTGTACATGGATGAACTCAGCAATCTGTTTGAGGAGCACAAAGGCAACTATGGAGTAGACAAAGACACACACCTGAACTTTGTCTAAAGTGCAACAAGGCCTGGGTGGAATTGGACGCCTCTTTGTAAAGCTCTGGTGCTGCAGATTCTGTACACCTGCTCACAGCTCATCCTTTAACTAAAGACAAAGTGATTGTTTGTACGCTCGCACCGGGCTGAGCAGGAGCTCCATGTGACTCAAGGCTATTGCAGAGGTCTGTGTTTAAACATGTCCTGTCTCAATAAAGCCCAAACATGTAAGCTGGAAAGGCTGTCTTTAAAATCTCAGATCAAATGAAAGATGTTCTACGAGTGCATTAAAATTCATCATGAAACTCTAATAATGTGTTCGGTTCATTTGGATATTTAGAGTTCAGAAGCAGTTGTGTAATCGCACATATTCATGTATTAAAGATTTCATGTGTAGCTCTTTCAGCTTCAGTGTCTGAGAACAATCTCTCTTTGAAACGACAGTTAGGCTGACTCATGCTTACACGGTGAAGTCTAATGTAGTCTGAAAAAAGGGAAAGTTTTCTGTGTTTATTTAGTCATGATTATCAAAGAAGCCAACCGAGGCCACACAGCCAAGACATCTTGACCTCACCTGTAATTGTAAATGATTTATTCTGCAATGACTGCCAGAAAGGAAAAGTTGCTCCCTTGGTTCTTTTTTCACCTGGTGCATGACTGTGGAGCGAAACATGAACGTGGGCCCACAGCTGGCACACGGGCCTCGCTCTGGGAACCTTGGATTTAGACTGTTGCCCTTCCTCTGGGGCTACATGTGAACATTGCAGTTGTTGCATATGAGGTGTTGGGATTTGTGCAAGGCCCGAAACTTTCTCAAATAGAGTCATAGGTTGAAGTCAGATTACAACATTATACTGGCAACACTGTAAAAGAACGGAAGCAAAAACTGCAGGATTCATTTCATTTTTTAAACAGTACACTCCATACAGGCAGCACAAAATCAGCGGGAATTTCCTTCTTTTGTCTTCAGAGATGTAAAAGTAGTGTTAAGTAAGTCTCGCACCGTTACTGGTTACTTTTAGGATTATGATTTTGAATCCAAGCATTTCACCCATCATGGTTGTTTTTACTTATACTGTTAGGTACAGGAGCTGTACATGTGGTGCCTTTGGCTGGCTGAGCTGTGGTTTTCAAAACCCAACCATCTCCTGGAGCTGCTTTTAATTGTTGGCAAGGAATCATCCAAGTGTCTTCCTTCAGTGTCTGCCTTTCAGGCCGTCAGTACTAGTGATGGGTCGTTCGCGAACGAAATGGCTCTTAGAGCCGGCTCTTTGACGTGAACGACGCGAGCCGGCTCCTTATCGCGAGCCGTCACGTGGGTTTTCTTTTTTTTTTTCTTTCTCTCAGCCTCTCTCTCGCACTTTTTTCCCGCTTCACTCTGCACGCGAGCCTTGTGCTTTACGCTGGGCAGAGGGGGGAGGGGCGGTAGTTACACTCAGTAGCACAGGAACAGAGCCAGAGAGAGAGAAAGAGAGGCAGGGACAACAACATTAGAAAGGTATAGTAATCATCCACAACTATTTTCGGTTGCAGATGATAAAGGATTGAGAAAGTTTATTCATGCAGGTCCATATGACAGAGAATATGCATGTTCTTTTAGTTTTCATATTATAATTTATATTTAATTGTGTTGTGGTTTGCAGTGTTTTGTGTTCTTTTCACTTTAAATTTGTGAAAGGAAAAAGCTGAAAATTTAAATAGTTAAAACTTGAAATGTGAATAGTTGATTTTTGTATTAGATGATTTATTTATTACATTTTATGTGGAGTGAATAAATAAAAGTATATTTACGGTGGCCCCTAGAGACAAAGCACATACAAACTTCAAATCACGTACGAACTCTGAAGCATGTACAAACTCCAAAACACGTAAAAACACGTACAAACTCCAAAACACGTAAAAACTCCAAAAACACGTAAAAACACGTACAAACTCCGAAGCACGTAAAAACTCAGAAGCATATAAAAACTCAGAAGCACATAAAAACTCAAAACACGTACAAAAGACAACAGAAGTGCTCCAGGATGCTGGGCGCAGTGTTGAGCCTTTGTTATCTTGTGGCTACACAAGCCAGCAAGTACCAACGACCGGATTTGGTGTGTGGTAATAACAGGTAAATGAACTTTTTTTTAAATTATTTGAATATATATATGAGTGCCTGTGTATAAATACACAAACAATACACACATGCTTTCAATTGTGTAATTTAAGTGATCTAGTAGCTCTGCTTTGGAAGTTCAGTTCATGCTAGAAATGTGTTTTGGAGTTTGTACGTGTTTTGTCTCTAGGGGCCACCGCATATATTTATATATAAACATATATAAATAAAACCACTTGTTTTTACGTTAGTAATTCCTTTTGTGCATAATTTTATATTATTGTTAATAATAAATAAATTAAAGCAACAAAACAACCTGAAGAGCCGGTTCGGAGCCGAAAGAGCCGGCTCTTTTTAGTGAGCCGAACCGAAAGAGCCGGATCTCTAAAAAGAGCCGGAAATCCCATCACTAGTCAGTACTATTGAGAACAGTCTTAATGATCGTTTTAAAATTCTTAGATATATTTTTATTACCAAGTGAGACGTGAGAATAAATATGAGTGTGTGTGTGTGATTTATTGTATTATTAGAAATCACAGGTTAAAGGGTGTCTGGTTTTTTAATCTGAGTCCCAAATGATAAGAGTGTCTGTGAACTTTGGCAGGTGACTTTTATATCACATGGCACAATTCTGATATTTCCAAATGAAATAACTGACAGACTGGACAATGCCCTGCTCCTTTCAACACAGAGCAGGCAAGATATACTGTATGTGTGTACGTGTGTGATGAGCTGACAAAAATGCTGACTAAAGGACGAGCAGATGTGGGTAGAGAATAAGAAAGAGATCATCTTTAAATAAAGCAGTCTGCACGTAATATAGCGAGTCCCTTTTAACCTTGTCTTGTGTCCAACTCTACAAAGTACAACATGAATCAGAATTTAGATTTCTCTCTGGAAATTATGAGCTTGTCTATAGACTAATGTCAGCGTACCATTTAAAAATCCTGTATCTGTTATCAGGAGGCATTAACGCACATCAGACATTGATACTGTCAGCAAGACCTCTGCTGTCAGCACTGTGCAAAAGTCTTGAGTAATGCCTCGTTTCTTTATTTTATGCTTGCAAGGATCCAACCTTGTTGTAATTTCTAAAGTGCTCTTGAGCAATAGTTCTCCAGGCTTTCTGAGATCTATCAGTGTTTTTCATTTCTGTCTTGTCTGGACAGAACACTATAGTCACCGACTGGCCTCCCCACATCCTGTACCTGTACTGTGATGTAGTGTAAGATCATCTTGACAGAGAACAGAACAAAAGGCAGCCAACAGCTGAAGAAAAGTTTTGGGATGTCTGTCAAGAACCCTGCAGAACTATTCTCAAAGACTGCTTAAAGAATGACAATAAACACTCAGAGTTCAGGCTGTGCTGAAGAATAAAAGCAGTCATATCAAATATTGACTTTCAAGCTTGCAAGAATTCGAAAGACACTGTTTTTGCCTTATATGCTGCATTTCTCCGTCAATGAATAAAGAAATGAGGGATCAAGACAGTAATGATGCTAAACCACGTTTACACTTATAACAACATAATGGCTCTATATTAAAGCAGTGTAGTTGCTAAACTGGCTTATTTTAGGTTCCAAACAGCCCACTATTGAAAACACAAAGCATAGTATTAAACGAACAGTATCCCATGGAAGGCCTCGAACTGCTGAGCAGTTTAAGTTTAGTGTTGAATGAAGATGTGATGCAGCGTAGTGGCAAACATGTCTGTGGGAAAATGTTGCTGCCAATAAACTCAAAATGAGCTCATATTTCCTCTCTCCCGTCAAATAAACAAGAGGTTTAAATAATTATTCATCAGTTGCAAATCTCTGCAGTGGGATTTTTTTTTAAAATCTTACAAAGTGTTTCACGTTTCACAAAAGTCGAAACAGCAGAATTCACCAGTAATCCACCAGGCGTGATGATCCTGTTATTAGTCTTATCAGTGTAAAGTGATGAAAATTTAATGGGGCATGTTTTGTGCTTTGGAAACAGTCCTTGCCTGCTAAGTATGTTGTTAGTGTGTTGTAGATTGTACTCATACAGTACAGTAGACAATGCTTTCAATGTTTGTTTGGTCTCAAGCTGCCGTTAGGTGGGTGTGGGGTGTGAGTGAGGTCAGGATAACAACATTATTGACTTATTTTTGAAGACAGTGGTCAAAGTACAGAATCCTACAGGGCACATCTTATCTTTGTGGCTTTTAAGCGTCACGATCTAAATACTCATTAAAATATAACGTAATATTGGCTCTATCGTCCCAAATGAATTACAGCATTTTAAGAAATGAAAAGTTGCTTTAGAGCAGAGAGCTTACATGAGACCTTATTATATTAGGGGAGGAAGTCATATCTGTAGATAACGGGATATCTGTTCTACAGATTATTATTATTATATGAGAACAAGAAATTCTGCAACAGTCGGGGTAAGCAGGATGGATTATTGCAGGTGGTGCATAATTTCAGAATTAACTGTCACCACAGCAGAAAAAACTGGAGCTGAACACTCGAACTCCTCACACCACAATCAAAAGCCAGCCAGAGGTGGCACTGAAGAAAGAATAAACAATACTAAAGACTGTACTTTAAAAGTAGATTATTCCAGCGCTGCTGCTGCTGATGCTGTTGCCCTGAATTATTTCTCAACACTGACCTGATGTCAAGGACTATATAATTGATTAATCCAGAAGCTGTTATATTTCTTGGCTGGGTCCCTGTAGATATGCGATATCAGTTTTTGGATGAAGCACATTAGATACAAAGTGCAAGAGATTTTTTTTCTTTTTTACTGGAACAGACAGGAAATTATATTTAATTTGTTGAAGTCAAAAGAGGTAAAGCCAAAGAGCAAACATTAAAAAGCATGACTTCAGCAGGATCATGAGCTCAGACATGACTTCATTGAAATCTTCAGGCTCAATTGCTGCACAATCAAAGCTAAAGATCTAAAACAACACATCCAGCGTCCTATATGGTAATATGCCCCCATCGATATTACTATTTAAACTTCAAGTATCTTGTGCTATTTCATCTAAATGCCATTACATAGTAAACAGTAGATATTTTTACACTGTGATTTTGGTGGTTTACCTTCTCCACGGGTGGGCTCACATTTTCAGCTGTTTGCCAGCAGCTTTACTTTAGTCATGTGTCCTGCTGGGTCTGGCTTGGTGAGTATCTCTGCAGTGCCAAGTGCAGAGGATTTACCTGAGCGCTTTCTTGGACAGATGGCTGCCTCTGTAACCTGTTACACAATGCAACCCACAGCTGCCCGTGTTTGGAGTCATGTCATGACATATTGAGCACTTTTCAGTGCAGCAGGTTCAGTTCAGTTTTTTTTTTAAAGGTCTGATGTTGGTGATTTGGTTGCAGCATTGATACAGAGCACATTCCAGTTCACGAGAATAAAAGAATAAATACAATATTGTGGAAAAGTCAAAAGTGATATAAGTCTTTAAATCTTGCTTCCAAGGATTCTGAAAGCAAGATATAAGCTGATGTTTTCGGACATCAGCCGCCTTTTCATCCATTTTCAGTCACGCACTGTTTTTTTTCCCTTTGTTAAGCTCCTTAACACGGACCTATGCATCGTTCAAGCAAGAAAAAGGAATCTAACTCAAGGGATGAACCAGTGTTGTGTCTACACATGGTGAACAACTTAGATAAGTCAGTCATGGATTGGCCTGGACTTCATTACTGAACAAGTGTGGGATCATCTTGACAAAGAAACGGAGACGGCAGCATCCAAGGAAGAGCTTTGAGTCTCCGACAGGAAACTATAAGCTTCAGGCTGTGCTGAAGAACTCAGTCATAACAAATACTGACTTTCAAGTTCAATATAATTATTAGAACGTTTTCTTGTCTATTTTATTTCAATGTATGTTTGCACGTGTCAATAAATCGTTGCACATATTTCCCATTTTCCCAGCAAAATATAAAGGAATATAGCGCAAGACTTTTGCACAATACTGTACATAGATTACATATGTGTTAAATCTTAGATCTTAGGAAAATGATTCGCAGCTATAAATAGTTGCCGACTGCGTTTAAACAAGCGAGTAACTTAGCTTTGGCAATTTGGAGACAGAACATTGAACTCTGTATGCGGAGGGTGCAACATCTCTCGAATGATGTAAGGCCGGTGCAACTTCTTTTGCAAGAGTTGCTTTTGGCATCAGTCAATACCTACGACCCTGATATAAAGTAAGCAGCTTTATTAAAATAACTAAAAATTAAAAAGCAGCTTAAATATAGTAAAACTAATGATTTTAAGGTTTATAGCTATGAACAAATAATTTTAGACAAAAATAATAATAATAAAGAATAAAAGTTTAATTCGATTAAAAACAGACTTCCTTTCTAAAAAAAACAACAACAAAAAAACCCCCAAAACAAAACACTTTTTTTAAAATAAGGAGAAAGGGACCGTTTATTACTTGGCTTCTGGCCATAAAACAGCTGGACACATGTTTGTACACAGCTCCTCTGTCCCATGAGGCATGCTGAAGAGCTGTGGCACGAATGGTCAATACATGTTTTGAACAGGTCGCTGACCCACGTGACTGGCCTCATAAATACAGAGAGAGCAGCTCAGCGGCAGCACTGCTCCTCCACGTTACCTGCAGTCTTGCCTCCGCTTTGGTGTCCGCAGACTCCCGCAGTACCTCCTGGCTTCTTGCTCCTCCCCGCGCTGATTAAATGCCCGCTGGACTCTTCAGTCAGCTGCTGTTAAACGCAGTCATGACAGCGGAGCTGTAAGCTCGGAGCTCCTGATGTTTTAACTTATTTTATTATTGTTTAAAAAATAATTTCAAAGGTTTTTCGGGCACTTTGATCAGCCAACAAGAAGACTGAGCTATGAAAACCATACTTGCTGCATACTCGGGATTCATCAAAGGTAAGATGGTTATTTGGGGTCTTCAAAAGTGTCCCAAGGGCGTGAAGGAGCGAAACGAATAGGAACGCAAACAAGCCTGGAGTTTTGTTTTAATGCATGCAAAACAAAACGGGAGTTTAATACTTACTATGATAACAGAAATGAAATTAATAGGATATTGCTATGCTCAATCATCCTGGTAAATCAATCTCCAAAGGTTGATTCTGTTCATCTGGACACAGTGGGAGAAGCTCAAAATACTGTCTAAGAATTTTGCTATTATGTATTTTGCTAATCACGGTGTTTGATTTGTGTTCTGTGAATACTTATAACACGCTTCCACTCTGAATGGTCTTTGGTTGAGAGGAACTAAACTCAGGCTTTTAACCTAAACCACACAGTGACAGCTGCAAGTTAGCTCAAAGTTGATGGAATAATGACACACGGATGTAAGTGACCATACCTCTCATAATCGCATGCTTTCTGCATGCATCTTGCTTATAATTCGTGGGGTTATTGTGGGAATGGGGGTGGAGGAGTGGTAGTGGGGGGTTCCCTGTTGTGTTACTGTATCCAAACATGCCATTTGGTTTCTGTGTATCAAATATGATTCATAGCTTAAATCAGGGGTGCCCAATCCCGGTCCTCGAGAGCTACCGTCCTGCAGCTTTTAGATGCATCCTTGTTCCCACACACCTGAATCAAATGAATGGCTTGTTATCAGGCCTTTGCCAAACATGATGGCATGCTGTAGAGATCAAACCATTTGATTCAGCTGTGTTGGAGTAGGGATGCATCTAAAAGCTGCAGGACGGTAGCTCTCGAGGACCGGGATTGGGCACCCCTGGCTTAAATGAACACTAGAAACTATACGAACACTAGAAACTATACAAACACAAGCTGATGTGTCTATGTGGGCCTGTTATTGTGTTAATTACAAAACGTTGTGCTGTTTGCATTTAGAGGCGACTACTTGCATGTCCAATAATTCTAGCTGTTTAGGTCTAGGATGGCTCTTGAAAGCCAAGCACGTGGGCCCCCCTGTTGTGCCCCCTGTTCTCCAGGAGATCACACTGTTTGTTTGGTTTCAGCTTTTACCCACCAGTTTGATCTAGCTCTAAGCAGGCTGGTTTAACCATCACTGCTGAATTCCAGCCAACTTCTCTGCCACACATTTAAGCTGTGATAGTCTCAAGGACTCATAGCATCATAGTTTGCAGGCATTACCAGCCGAGCCCCGGTACCAGGTTATTTTCAGTGAGGACAGATGGGATTAGAGGACAGCGTTTTCCTGGAGTGCGAGAGCTTCTTATTGGCTCGCTGTGACACGGCCTCGACTCACGTTAGTTGCTTCTTAATGTTGCTTTGCGCTTCTTTCTCACACGTAGCTGCGTGGGTTCACTCTTTCAGCCTGGTGAGTAGCTGAGGCTGTGTAGTTTTGGACTCGCTGGAAATGTACTGTATTATTGATGTAGGACAGGTCGGTGCAATCCGTTCTGGAGTAAATCATTAACTCTTTGTTTTGATTGATGTCCACCTTTGGCTTTGTTTAACTCAAATCAACTCTAGGCAAGAATTTCTTCTGGGAAATGTTGACTAGATTTTTTTTTTTTTGCGTGATCTTTATCTCTTCCTTCTGTTTTTATACCTGATCCATTGATTTGTTTTTGTCTCAAGGCACTGGCTCCAGCATCCTCTCCGCTCTGCAGGACCTCCCCTCAGGGTTATGGCCCTGCACATCCAAGATGGAGAAGCATCTGCAGGTGATCTCTGTGATGCAGTGGGTCATCTCCTTCTTAGCCTTGGGTGAGTGAGAGAGTTGACTTATTAGTGTCACAAGTAAAGGAGGTCAGATCAGTCTTTAAAGTGAACACACACTCGTTGATGGCTTGTTGGCCTTCTTTCGTGTGATTACACCCTGATGATGGATTACCTTAACCCTTTGTGATGAATTCAGGTTTAACTTTAGTGACTATTTCCCCGTCTCCCCCCAGGTGCTGCCTGCACTGCATTACTGCTCTACATCTTCTGCACTGACTGCTGGCTGATTGCTGCCATTTATATAGCCTGGCTTATTTTTGACTGGAACACCCCAAAACAAGGCAAGCCACGAAAGATGTCAATTTAAAAACAAAACAAAACTGTTACCTAATGGTTTGAGTTTTGGCTGCACCGGACTATAGGTCTTAATGAGAGACTTTCTGGCACTGTGAACTAGTGTGGCGGTTTAACTAAAATAATTGCTTATAATTCTTGATTTTATTTTTATGATTTCATTTATTTGAAGTAACCAAAATGAGATTTGTGAAATGACAATGTTGAGATTTTAGGCACGTTTGATGAGGATTTCTGCATCCGGTGATAGAAAAGCTTTAGACTAATGCTATTTCCTCTGCCTTTTATTTTACTTTAATAAGCTTTACAAGTTCACAAATTGTTTTCATTAGTTAATTTTTTTTTTCAAAAGTTTAGTTTTTATTTTCATTTTGGTTAACTACATTTTTCCACATCTAGTTTTAATTTTAGTTTAGTTTTTGTTAACTATAATAACCTTGAGTCTTAGACAAAGAATTGCCCACCTGTTGGTGCCAAATTCTTTGAAATGACAGTTTAATCCGGCTAAAGAGTTTCTTTTTCTTTTTCATCATTTTAAAAATTTGTACTTTAGCTAACATGCTATAGATTGGCATGTTAGCTAAAGTATAGCATGCTAAAATGCTATACATTAGCATGTTAGACTACTAGCTTAGCTTATGTTAGCATGCTATATGTTAGCATGCTAAAATGCTATACATCAGCATGTTAGACTACTGGCTTAGCTTATGTTAGCATGCTGGTTTAGCTCAACACAGTGCTCTGCCGTGTACAGCCTTACTGTACCCCTAGCATGGCAGCACATGTAAACGTAGAGCTCAAGGGAATTTTGGGTAGTGCGGAAACTTATTATTCAGGCATATTCGGTTCATTTCTCAGCATCTTAATGAGAGGACAGTTGTTCGGATTATTTTGACTGGGTAATATTTGAAGACGTCACTCTGCACTTCCGGGCAAAACTAATTAAATGACAGATTAATAAACTGTATAATAAAAAACTAAGGTTGAATTGTTACGAAAAATTACGGTTAGTTCTATTTTTGTGCGCATGCTCTGAGTGACTCATGTGTAACTTTCTCCTCAGGTGGCAGGAGGTCCTCCTGGGTGAGGAACTGGACAGTGTGGACGTATTTCCGAGACTACTTTCCAATCAGGGTGGGTGAATGTGTCATCTTTGTGATGCTCCCTTGCTGACGCACTCATCTGTAATATAGGGAAATCTGGAGCTTTGCAGAGCGACGGTGGTGCCAGGACTCCAGGAAATGGGTCCTAAACATCTCCCTTATGTCAGATGAAGCTGCTCCTGTGTGAAATGTGTTTAGTTGTGCACGTTTAACATTACAGATAGGCTTATCGGGGCTGCATTGAGCCATCTGCTCTGTACTCTTACTTGTCCTGTGTTGATTAAGATGAGGGTATGATGTTGGCTTCAGACTTTGCCCCAGTTGAAGGTCTAAGAAGCAGTGCTAAGCTTTTCTCTCATCAGGTACTCCGCAGTGTAGGGGACAATAAAATCCTTGGTCAGGCTAAAGGGCTTTGTGTTGGATGGTACAGATGTTTAGTAGCTGTTCCTCACTATACTGTCACACAAGAAGTCAAAAGTCACGGTTAAAGCATGCTTAAAGGGAGGATAGCTGTCTTCTTACACATTACACAGTAGTCATAAAAATACAGGGCCAACGTTCCACTCTCTAACATCCAGGAGCAATATATATTTACTTATTTAATTTATTTATTAAACAAATATGTTGACGTCGGTCAGATCTTGAGAACAAAGAGCGCTAAATCCAGGGTGATGAACCAAGCATTCATTCTTTGTCATCTAGATGCTTCACTGTAGTTGGGCCTTTCTCATTGATGTCACCACCTCATGTTTAACACAGATGAAGCCACTGTATTAGTTATTCGCTCATGTGAAGCTGTTACATTCACAGTCAAAGTGAGGGATTTACTGTTTTTTGTACTTCAAAATATCCTGAAATTATCTACAAACACATGAGTTAGTCACAGGGCGAGTATTGATGATTTATGAGTTGGAAACAACCGGTCAAAGTCCGAGCCAACACTGAAGTTGAGGTGAGGACCGAAGGAAGTCCGAAGTGAGACTTGTTATGAAATGTGTTGCACGGATAGATGTGCAAGTCTGCTTCAATACTAGAATCAGGTACTCTTTTATATTACTGCTGCTCCTTCTTGAAACGAGTGACTCTCTTCTTCCTCCTTCTCTTTTCTTCTGCTTGGATCTGTACGAGGGGTTAAGTGCTGTGTTTGCTGCCCTAGTCCCACTGTAATCCTCCACATATGCCAGGTGGTCTCCTGCGCTGCCATGGAGAGCTTGAATGGGTTCTCCTGTGCTAATGTGATTACACAGCTGTTATTTTGGACTAGCTACTAATGGAGCTTTGTTTACACATTGTGATGGATCCAAGTCTGCACTGCACATCAGAGCACACTTTTCTTATGGGCCATGTTCACCTTTACAGCTTTATTGTGCAATGATGGGTTTGATGATAATGCTGACACATCACTGCTGTCAGCCTGAACAGGTGCACACTGGATCCTAATTTTATGATTGTATGTGCTGTCTGGCTGATAAGAGTGTCCTAGTTTTACTAAAGCAGTATACATCATACTGTGTGTGTGTGTGCAATGAATAATGGCTGTCTACACATCCATGTTCACATGTAGTGTTAAAAAATATACCTACAATAATGTTTACTATCGCCTGTCAGTGCGCCCGAGGGTGGCTGTGGCTACAATGTAGCTGCCATCAGCAGTGTGTGAATGGGTGGATGACTGGATGAGTAAAGCACTATACAAATACAGGCCATTTACCATATTGAAAATCACTAAAGTATACAGCTATGATCGTATATTGTTAACATTGTTACTGGAACCCATTTATGTTCTTCATATTTCAGGACTTTGCTTTACTGTCTTGGATTCTCATTCATGAATTGCTTTGTGTATAATTGAACCATCTTTGTTTTTGTTTTGTTTTTTTGTTTTTTTCCTTCATTCACAAACAAAAAGCTAGTAAATATTACAGTTCAGATGATGTCATAAGCTTCTTTTTACAGGATGCTTCTGCTGAACAGAAATATGGTTGGTGATTAAAGTTTGATAAAAGAGAAGCTAGTTCCTAAACTGTTGAGTAATCAGGCCGTGATCTTTGGAAACATGCGCTGCTGGTGAATGCTTCAATTTAAATTTTTCTTTTTGAGCTTCGAGCACCTCGAGCCAAATGCCATTTAGTTCACATCGCAGTGGTCTAGAATAAAGGTGCCCAGGGTGAATCTGACCCTTGTAAGCTATTAGACATCACAAATTCTTGAACACACCATTTCAGGCTAGCATTCTTGCTATTACGGCGCTGAACATTGGTCTCATTTCAGTATTTATTTATTTATTTTTTTGAGGGGAGGGGGTTCCACCTTTAATCACATTTATCATGCAGTGGCTTTAGTTTTCGTCTAAAGTCTGTTTCAGTTTTTGCACCTTATCCGTTTGATGCATGATAAAAGCAGAAAAATAAATCCATGTTCATCAAACTTTTGTCCTCGTCTGAGAATCGGTCTCACACTGTTTATCCACTCTTTGTCCTTTTTGTCCTGCAGCTAATTAAAACTCACGACCTGCTGCCCAGCCGGAACTACATCTTTGGCTACCATCCCCACGGCATCTTTTGTTTTGGTGGTTTCTGCAACTTTGGGACGGAGGCCACAGGCTTCTCTAAGAAATTCCCTGGCATCAAGCCTTCCCTTGCAACCCTAGCAGGAAACTTTCGTTTTCCCATCCTGCGAGACTATCTGATGTCTGGAGGTGAGATTTGACTGAAGAAGCCAGAAATTCTTGTTTGAATTCTTAAAATGTCAAAATAAGTGATAACTAGCGCTGGGAGAGCTGACCTTTGTCCTGCTGCGGCTTCAGTTGACATCGATCGACTGATTCTGAGCTTCATCTGTTTGGAGGGCCTGGTTGCTCTTCAGGCTTCATTTTTGCCCCTTACATGTGGAATAAGTTCTTGTTTTCTTTTTTGAATGTTTAACATTTCTTCTGCATATTGGTGGATTTTGCCTAATGCACAATATGGTATAGAAAGCATACAAAAGGCTGGTGTGTAACTCGTACAGAGACCTAAAACTCAGTGAATCTGAGTTGTAATGAGCAGTTTACCTACATTTTGCCCCCCCACAGGTATCTGCCCTGTGAACAAGAACTCCATCGACTACCTGTTGTCACAGAATGGGACGGGAAATGCTGTGATTATCGTTGTCGGAGGGGCAGCCGAGTCTCTGCAGTGCACACCCGGCTTGAATTCTGTCACCCTGAAGAATCGTAAAGGCTTTGTTAGGCTAGCGCTGCGGAAAGGGTGAGTCGGCTGCGCATTTTCAGACACGAGCACGTGTGGTTTTCACTGACCCGCACAATATGTTGTTGAATGGGAAAATGTAATTCCCTGAGCTGCGGCACCTCACGGGAATAACAAAATCCTAGATTATTATACCCAGAAAGGCCACATGCTTGCAAAGAGAGAGCTGCTAAATCATTCTATGAATGTGCAGTGTTGTCCCTGCTCAGCTCCTCGTGACATATAGTTCACTTTCAGGGGCTGGGCAGTTTGAGCTCCCCCCTTGGCTATGCGTTAATGAGACAGACTGCAGCGTGAAGGGCCCTCGGTTTATCTCACCAGCCCAAACAAGCCCATTCCTTCACAAATACAGCCGAGGATTATCATATCAGTGGGTGCACCCTATCCAAAGAAGCTTAGAACGCGCTGGAAAAGACACGCAGTTATGCAGACCTTTATTCGTTACAATTAGGCTAGCACAGCAGCTGATGTAAGCCTCAAATGTGAATTTGGGTCACTTTGGATTGATTTTGTGGAACTTCTAAGGCTTTGTTTCAGTGCTTATGAAATAGAGACGATGTTGCAACCAGCTGAATGATGTGTTGTGTCGTCACAAAACAAGTGTCCGCTTTAACAAATATATTTATTGTTTATTTTTGGTCAAAGGGATTGATGCTCTGATTGTTTCTTCTAAAATACTGGATGGAAAACCAGATTGAATCTTTCACAAACAGCTGGAAAAAATCTCTCTCTAAAAACGACTGATTCTGTGGTCTAAAAACGGCCCCTGCAAACCTTCAGACTCTAGCTTAGTTACAGATCAGGGTGGATTTAAGAAATTTCCCGATCACATAACACCTTCCACAGTTGTTATACAAAAACGTGGCTGCTCCTCCCCACAGGGACATTGAATGCTTTTTACAAACTGTCCGTGTTCCTTGCACCGATTCCTGATGGTGCACATTGCACCATAAATCCAAACCTGTTGGCTATTTTTGAATATTTGGTAAACTGAAGCTGGCCGTTCAGGCAAGTAGAGACATGTAAGGAACGTGGTGGTTATCACACGTGTGCAACGCTTCAAACTCTGTTCTTATTACTGCTTTTAAAACCAGGAGATTCACAGATAACCATATAATATAACCATAAAACCACATTTCTGGTCATGTGAACAACAACTGCAAAGCTTCAGCAAGAGGACAGTGAACAAATATTTGTTTATTAACTGACATTTTTCTCAAATAAGTCTCAATGACCTTTTATGTGTTCTAGATGTTTCGCATAGATGTGTTGTTCTTTTTCACGGTCGGGCAGGTGTGTTGAGTCACTTGCTTTGTTCCCTCAGGGCTGATCTGGTTCCAGTCTATTCCTTCGGCGAGAACGACGCCTACAAGCAGGTGATCTTCGACGAGGGGACCGTCTGGAGGTCTCTGCAAAAGAAGTTACAGAAGATGTTGGGCTTTGCCCCGTGCCTTTTCTTTGGAAGCTCCTGGGGCATTGTGCCTTTTTCCAAGCCCATCACTACCATAGGCAAGTTTGTCTCGTGTTTGCTTTGACTGTACGGTACAGATTAGTTTTCTCTGACCTCGACATGGCTGTGTTACTAAAGTTTTTGTAGGACAGTGACCAACCAAACAGTTCATAGGACACAGTCAATATTTGCTCAACTGTTTGTTTTAACTGTTTGTCTCCTGTGTTTTTCTTTTTTAATAGTTGGGGAGCCAATCACTGTGCCAAAAATTGAGGATGCATCAGAGGAAGCGGTGGATCTCTACCATGCAATGTACATCAAGTCCCTCCAGTGCCTTTTTGACAAGTACAAGACCCGCTTTGGTCTGAAAGAGAGTGACATCCTGCACATCCACTAGGAAGATGACGGGTCGCTGCTAATGGCCCGAACTGTGCATCTCCAAACCCCTCGCCTCGTCTTCGTTTCGTCACCTTCGTCATCGCACCTGGGTGCCTAGATTATCTCTGGACTGCAGATGACACATTTTGCATGTTTACTGAAGAAACCTTTGCTCACTGCGCCATCTCACACACACGCATAGTGCTTTCTCAGGCAATGGCAGGTTTAATGAATGGTGGCCTTTCCCAGCTGCTCTTGTCTGGTTGCCCACAGTGCCTCATCAGTGCCTTTTTTTTCCCCTCCCAGTTTTCTTTTAAAACTTGGGCGTCACGTTTTAACTGCTTCTTTCAGGCAGTGGTCGCTAAGCTCCACTAGATGGAGCCAGAAGGTAACTTGCAGGACTTCTTCCTGAGCTCCTTTACAACTCTACACGCTGAACGCACAAACAATGCAAATGAAAGGTACCACTTTATCACTGGGTAGTGCCCAAAGATTAATCGAGCCAAAGACATATGATGTCCACAGACATGTGGTGATTCCTGCTGGTTAAAGGCCGAAAGTGAAGGAATTCTACCAGGTATGGTGAATGCACAAACGCATAAGACATAAGACATAAGCCTTACAGTGTTAATTGAATTCTGTAGCAAGGAAATGCCTATTTTAGTGCATTTGTCTCAACAAATATTTCTGGTGCACTTTTGATGTTTTACATCACCCTCTGAGGTTTTAGTCTCAAAGATCCCCCCCCAAGACAGGCACTGCTCTGCTTGGCTTATTTCTTTTTCTTTTTTATGTTCATACTGGTGACAGGGTTTCTATCTGGGTGGATACATTTAATGTATGCAGTGTAAACTACGTGATTTCTTGTAACTTAAGTGTCTTGGAAGGTTTTGAGCTGTAGTTGAAAAGGATAAAATGGTTTTGTGGGTGAAAATCCTGATGTTTGCGGGTGAAGATGGATGGATGGAATCCTGATGTTTGATGATTCCAGTTTACAGTGAGTTTTATAAAAAATCTTTCAGGGGAATCATTTAAAATAAGCAAGCGTGCGTCATGTCGATGGGAATAAAGTGTAACAGAATTGGCTGAATTTACAGATGCAGTTTTCACTGGTTTGAGCATTGTGACGACTACTATGGAGCAGTGTGATACCTGTGCAATGGATTTGCAAGCAATAAGCAGCGAGACTTGTCTGTGTGATGAGTTGCATAATCTTTCTGCTGATGTTTAAATTAAACTTTTGTAAGTTTTCAGAAAAAAAGTGTGGTGTGTCTTTGAAGTCTTTCCCACATTTATGTCAATGTTTTACTAAATCTGAGTCTTATGTATGTGCTGTGTAGGGAGCACGCCCACCAAATATATGCTTTGTTTTGAACAGTATTTGGCTGGAGAGTATTTAATATTATCCACAATTCTCTTATCAGCAAAAACTTTCAAAGTCCAGCTGGGCCATACAGTATACCTCTGAAACCACAATTTACCTCTATGGGAGGAAAAAACCTCCCTTTCATCCCTCCCTGCAGGTGATATAGATGTGATCCTCAAGCTCGCGTTCTCTACCAGAGACCTGGGAGTTTAGGGCTCTGTGCCGTACTTTGTCTGTTCCTCTGGACTGACACCTCTGATGTTATACCTGGAGTTTTCTGGAGCCACTCTTCCAATTTCAGGGTTACAGCTCCTACTGCTGCTAATTACCACTGGGACCATTTTAAACTTTAGCTTCCACATCTGCTGGTGCTATGCAAATAAAACTGAACTGAATATTTTTGAGGATTATTCCACCCCATTTAAAAACGATCAACATGAAAAGTGACCGTGTAAATGTTAATTGTATGTTTTCCATTTTATGCACTAACCATATACACTCTTGTGTATGTCATGTTTTGAAATTGTTAAACCTACAACGGAATGATAAACATTGTATCTACTGCTTATGGAGTCGTTGCCTTGTTTTCAGAAGTGAAACTGAAAATGTTTGAGGAATAAAGCCTGTGCGCAAAGTTCATTTAAGGTTTTCCATTATTCAGTTTCTGTTAGTTATACTTGTTCTTATGGCCTTTTTTAGTGCGGTCATTAGTTAATTTGACTTTAGTCTCAGAAAGCCTTAATAAAGACAGGAAGTACTCTGGCTCCTTTTATCAGCTGGAAAAAAAAATATGACAGGAGCAACACATCTCAGTGCAAAACGCAATTATTTCACTTTATATGCCTTGTATTCCTATTTATCTGAATTACAACCTTGTTAATTATTATTATTATTT
Organism: Aulonocara sp. 'chitande type north' Nkhata Bay; assembly: GCF_057382095.1. Lineage (NCBI taxonomy): Eukaryota > Metazoa > Chordata > Actinopteri > Cichliformes > Cichlidae > Aulonocara > Aulonocara sp. 'chitande type north' Nkhata Bay. Next base: position 2,470,972 of record NC_141353.1, read on the forward strand.
GCTACTGGTTCTCTTTTATATGACTTTATTAAAACATCTTCAACATTATTAAAAAACCAATAAGAACACATCAAGTGTATGACTAGTCCATCGAGAACGTCCATTTTTATTTTCCCTAAGTTCTTTTACATTTTAACGTTTTTTGTCAAGGTGACAACGTGGATAGATAGGAGCTACTTTTGGTCGTTATCTGACTGCAGCCTTCAGTCTCCTGGCCCTGTAGAAGCGCAACTATTTAATGTGGCTGATACAGCCCCCTAGTGGTTGCTTAATGTTCTGCAGTCAGTGTGAATGAAGCTGAAATAACTGACTGTGCTGCTCACATGTAGGTGGTGGATTTACAAGTCATCGTACTTAAAGATGAATTTCAACTTTACACTACTGAGTTACACGCAAAACACAAGACCAGAATCTAAATTGGCATGCAACGTTAAGAGAGGCCTAACAAATATAACATCGACTAATTTGCTAATATGTTAAATATGTGTGTGTTTAAGTTTTACATTGCCTAAGCTACCCGCGTATTCTGCAGTTAGTTCCTGTCTCTATTTGTGTATTCGTATTATACTGTCTGTGATTTGAAAGTTAGCGAAAAAAGTTCATATCAGTTTGCATATACATTTTAAATGCTTTGGTCGCTGGCTGTCTTTGTACCAGTAGAGATTATGAGATCAGTGCTACCGTTTAAACTGTCACCTGCATGTCACGCTGTACCATACAACTTCCTCATATTTTGCAGCTTTGACAGAATTCAACGGATGCTCGTCCCCTCCAGGGAGACAAACAGATGATACCGCCAATAGAAACGCGAATTTTCACGACCAGGCACCGCCTTTACGCGACGGATATTGGTTTGAGCCAATCAGCAACTGAAGTTCCGCGCCTCCTCTCCGTAGACGGATTTCCGAACGTAGCGAAATAGCCGAGAGTTTGTTTACGTCCTGTTGGTTAGCTGACAGCTGTTGTAGCGCTTTCCTCACAGAAACACTCGTGTCTGCATGTCTTTGTTAGTTTTCCGGAACTTCGTCAACTTTTAGCCAAGTGTCGTGAATGTCTGAGATGGGATGCTTTATTGAATGAGGGGCTGCTGCTAGATGCCGACAGGAGGATGAACTCCATCACCGGTCGGGTTCTTGCTATCCCCGCCGCCTCTGTCACCAACTCTGGAGCTTCAGCCTCTCGAGCCCTACATGTGGAGCTCACATCCCAGCAGGTAAATGCAAATCCCATGAGCTTTCGTTGTCATCACACTCATTCAGGTGAACTCGGGAAAACTTGGACCGGGCTCCCATATTGTGTTATGTACTAGTTTGTAACTGCTGCCCGGAGGTCCACAGCAGGCCTGGCAGGCTAGCTAGCTAGCAGTTGCTAGCTTGCAGTTAGCTAGCCCGTTGGAAATAAATGGAAGTGTGTCTGACTCGCCAGACACGCCGAAACCAGTTAGGTCGCAGTTTGGCTTTTGGAGCCTAGCCTTTTCATGGTACTGCCATATCGCATTATTTTTCTACATATTTATGTACAAAGCTGCTTCTGCTAATGGTAACTTAACTTGGCGTCATGTCAGCACGCAGGTGACAGCTAAGTAAAATCAGCATACAGCGTGTCATTATTTTGACACTAAACGCTCTCGTACGGCTGCTTTAATGTGATTTGAAGCATTTCAAGACTGAATGCGTTATTGGTCCGTTCAACCCCGGGGATTAAGTGGAAGACTTTTAAATTCCGTGCTTTCATTCATTTGACATGTAGGCTTCTCTCGTTGTGATTACGTACCTTAAACCGGAACTAAGTCTCCTACCGACAGATCTCCGTCAGTGTTTACTGGCTGGGTATTATTTGTAGTAGAAAACATGTTGTTTTCAAATATCTTTATTAGGGTTGAGATAAATGACACTTCCTCGCTTCAGTGAGCCAGAGGTCTGTGTGCTGCAGGAACCTCTTGGACTTGTTTCAACTGTTATCCTGCTTCAGACCACTAAACTGAACATTAGGAACCAAAATATGGAGTTAACCTACAGCATAAAATGAATCCTCAAACTTAAATCTTCTACTACTACTATTACTTAATGGTAGTTAAACCTCGCAAATGTGTATTGACATTTGCAAATTCTTGGGATTCATAACGTGGGTGTCACTGATGCACCATTAGATTTTCTTTTCTCAGTGAAATGACAGACAGTATAATGTATTTACACCACTAAGTGTAACTCTTTTCTCCCCCAGATAGGTGCTGGATCGATTAGATGGACACTTTGATAATGCAATTTGGAATGATTCAAACTATGTCCTCATTTTAGTACTATCGACATATTCCAATCTTATCCTGTATACTGGGTGTTTTTGTTTTTACTTTGGGAAACCACAAGTCTCTGATATGCAGTTTTTTGAGGGTGGTGTGTAAGTAAAATCTTTTACTTAAACTGCAGCTAAATACACACATTACTTGCTCTTTAAAGAATCAGTATACCAATTTGTTGTTTACGCTTATCTGTGAACTCTGGCCATGCAAATAGTTGGGTTTTTCTATCTCTTAATCGTGTGCAGTTACTGCATTACAGTGGAAACCAACTGGCTTTGTGTTTGGGCCATAAATTGCTAAAAAGTATCAGAGATTTCATTTAAAACACTTTTCCTTTGTATTTGTTTAATTAACATGGGTCCTCTTGTTTATCTGTGATCTCATTAAAAAACCTGATGATGACCTCTTAATGCAGGCTATATGCACATTCATTTTAACCACATGAGACCTAGATGGATAAATACCTTTGTCATGATGAGAAAATTGGATTGCAGAAACCACGTGGCATTTCCATACACCAACAAAGAATAAACACATCAGCATAAAAGCATACAATACATCAAGACCCTTTCATTGGACCTTACAGGATGATTTGTCCAAACTAGCTGGGAAACGTACGTGTTTCCCATGTTTAAAAATTGAACTGGTAAATGGACTGGTACTTGTATAGTGCCTTTCCACTCACTTTGAGCACTCAAAGCACTTTCTGCTACAAGCCTCATTCACCCAATCAAATGCATCCAAACCCTGTTTTTATCTATACCTAAACGCTTTATGCACTCTTAACATTCACACACACCCTGATGGATGCATTGGGAACAACTTGGGGTTCAGTATATTTCAAAATATGAACTGCGGATTGATCCAACAACCTTGTTATTGGTACCCTCTACATCTGTTGCTACAAATGCTCTATTAAGTGCCGTGAGGAATAAATTACAGTTTGGCCTGTGTTTTGTAAGCACAGGGGGTAATAGCGCCACCCAGATGGTTTCACTTTAAAAGAAGAGGCAAATGGATGCCTCTCGTCACCCACAACAGTATTTGCCTAACATCTAACACCATAACTATAAATGCGTTCCTAACTCTGTAATGCAATTCACTTCATGCTGTTACTGTCTTTCTTACAGATTTTTAGTGTTCCTCAGAGGGATTTCCAAACCAACAAAAGATTAAGAAAGTCAGAACACTTTCAGTAAAAGCACAGTAGAACATGTGGAGCATTTTAGAGCCCGCTTTGAAAGATACAAGTTTCCTTGAAAAGTTCTTTACATGTGGTCAAGAATAACCCCTAGGTACTGATATTCAGTCACAGACTGGATCAGCTGTTTGGTGATAGTGTGCTGGGATGATTGTTGCCCCCTGAAATCTTTGCTGCGTTGAGAACAAGGCCTGACCTCACAGCATTTAATGAAATGGTCCGGATCTGGTCCCTGCTGTTCCTTTCTATCATGTAGGAGATTCACTGAAGTGGTAGTAGTGTTTGTGCAGGAATTGGTGTACCAAATAAACAACACAAGAGAGAAAACACAGTCCTGAGGGGAGCCTGTGGAAGTTGTCAGTTTGTCTGAAAGTAAAGTTCCTACTCTGGTTTAACTACCAGGGAAATCCTTGATCTCGAAAGCTAAACAAGACAGAAGTGAAAATTCTGTTTCCCTTTTATCTGTTAAAATACTCAGTAAAACTGTTAAAAGTAGAGGTGGGAATCACCAGACACCCCACAATACAATATCATCACAATACTTGACTCACAATACGATATATTGGGATTATTACTTTTTTTAAACATGTTGTGATATGCTCTGTCAAGCTAAGTGTGTCCAGTGTTGCATGGTTTTCTTGGTTGCACTGATTTCATGTATGTTTGCTCAGCTAACCTTCCTGAAGGATGATGGTGCATGAGATTAACCCTCTTGTTTGTAGTATTCCCAGAGTATTTTATTTAAATAATACGGAGATTTGGCGTCTCTATATCAATAGAATACCTCCATGCTATTTATCACAATCCGGTTTTTAAGTGATGATGTGATGAATCCTGCTTCTGGGTCCAAACTACTCTGTGTTTAATAAGTCTGTTGTGTTTTAAACATGTTTTAATGCTTTGTATCTTGTTCTATTTAATCTCAACAAGCCCCTAAAACAGTCAGTGATCACTGTTGGCCTCTCTCGGTTTTTATTACCACTGTTACTTTTAAAGCTCAGTTTTTAAACCCTTACGATGTAACTCCAGCCCATGCAGCAGTATAGTAATGACTAACCTGGTATTGTGGATGGATTATCTCAGTTGTTCTCCTGACTGAAGTTTAGCCCATTTATAAGATCTGGACTTGGAAACGGCTAATGACGTCAGACTTAAAGACCAATTTTCATCAATTAAAGATCAATTTTTTAACCCAACTCGTAGTTAAAAGGCGGGGAAATGGCCACAAATACAAGTAGTGTGTGCAATACGTAAAATAGTTCAATAAATCACCCTCATACAGGGTTGGTAGGCAAATTGCAGCGGTCTCTTTGATGCCAAGTTTAAGATCCCATGTACAAGACCAGTGATGAAAGGTCAGGTCTAAAGTCTTTGGGACCTGAAGGTCTAGGAGATTTAGGAACAGGAACAATTATGGATACTTTCCAAATTTAAATATTTAGTATCACAAGACTGAGATGATCTAAAAATCTTCAGATTCGACCATGCAGGTCAAGCGAAGCCTATCCCCTATCCTTATGTGGGGCATTGGTTGTTAGAGTAATGCATCTCTGGGCTTTCTTGATGACAAAGTGCCTTCTGTCTTTTAACTGTACTAAAGGTCCCTTCCGGCTGTATCATTGTAGCTCCTGAAAGCATTTTTGTCTTATAAGGTCTTTGAACTTGTTTGACACCCAAGGGTTGTCATTCGCATCATTTAATCCTTTTGGTTGGGACCACAGAGTCCACACAGAAATGAATATAATCAGTCACATGTGTAGTGTGATCATTAATGTCAGCACTCTCAAAGACCTCCCATACAGTGCAGTCAAAGCAGCCCGGCCACACATTGTCATGTCAGTGTAGGGTCTTTCTTCTGTCTCAGTAGCCTCTCATAGACAGGATAAACCACACTACGATCAGACGCCCCTAGAAGCGGAATCAGTGTCGGCATCTTTGACAGTTCCATAGCACCAGAATCTTCTATTTCCTGGTGGGACAGTCGACCTATTGGTGGCATGAGTGAAGCTTACTTTATTGGTACGCTAATGCGAAATTGTAATGGGACATCATTTAAATTCTTAAATGTGCACCAATCTTTCCAGTTTAGAAGGGAGTTTGAAACTCTGTGACCTTACTGGTTTACTTGTTTACTGAGTAAACACTGACTCACTTTACAGGTTATAATCAGTGCTAATCTCAGGCTAGATAATACATGTTTTAACTGAGCAGTTTTGAATACTTTGAGTACTCCACAAAGTAAGTGTGTGTGTGTGTGTGTGTGTGTGTGTGTGTGTGTGTGTGTGTGTGTGTATACTATAATTGTGAAAAGCAAACAACAAGCATGCACTTTGACCTGATGCACTGTTTTCGGGGTTGACTACTGTGGACTAAGTGAAAACTGTCGCTTTATCTCTGGGCCATAACCTGAGATTCAGCTCTCATCAGCAGCTATGATCCATGACATAAATTCAGGGGAGTTTGAGGTCCATGAATCCACCTTACATGCATTTGCATCCCACTCGGTACACATGGGCAAAACTGGTACTTGGGAGTTTAAATTAGCAGCAGTCCAGAAACTGGTCCAGTAGTGCATGACATGAAAACTTTGAAGGGAAAATTGCATTTAGTTAAGTCATTTTAGATTTATATGGCACGTAGATTCTAGGAACTTTTCGGTCACACTTTTTTATGTGTGTGACCAAAAGGTCCCTTGCGTGTAGTTAATAAGAGGAGATAATCCACTTCAGATGACTGGAAATACTGAGTTTGGTTTATGTGTGGGAGTTGTCTCAGTATGCAGTACACATGATACCAATTTGCTTGCTGTGAAATAACTTGACACTTATTTGCACTACCCTCTCATGCATAAATGTCACATTACATAAACTTCTTGGGCAATCAGAAGAGCTTTTAGGACCATTTGTCCTGTCCCACTTATTCGAACATTTGCATTCTCACCTATACGTGTCTGGGTTTAGTTTTCAGTGCTGCAGTTCATATATGAAAAAAGCTTACGTTTATTTTTAAATGTATGAGAGTGGGGATTTGTTGGAAGCCTCTTGCATAAAGTTGGCATCAGTTTTAACTGTCTGTACTTAATAAACTGGCATTCAAGTGTGTTTTCTTATCAGGGCTACCTGTCGTATCTGCTTTAGTTTGGTCAGTCCACTCTGTAAAACAGGGGTTGGCGACTCCAGGTCTCGAGGGCTGGTGTCCTGCAGGTTTTAGATCTCACCCTGGGTTAACACACCTGAATCAAATGATGAGTTCATCACCAGACCTCTGGAGAACTTCAAGACATGTTGTGGAGGTAATTTAGCCATTTGAATCAGCTGTGTTGGATCAAATACCCATCTAAAACCTGCAGGACGCCGGCCCTCGAGGCCTGGAGTTACCCACGCCTGATCCAAAATAATGTCTGCATGCTCATGAATAACAGAAGGCTTGTGACCACCTAGTCACCCAGATTACAAGCCACGTGTCACCATCAGACTTGTATGGTCGTTTTATAACATGCGGTCAACTTTGCAGTGCTCTTCTGTTCGAGCGTAGTCTGAGAGGACTCTGATGTTTGAACTGTTTTGAATAATTTTGCTGTTTTATTTTTGTTTTCCATGTGGTCCATGTTTCCTGTTGAGAAATGTACATTATAAAATTAATAAGGAGAGGGTTAAAAGTCCCCTGGAGAACAATCATTTGTTTGTTTTTGAAGTCGTTAATCTTTTGGGAAATCCCATGACTTAGATTTGTCCTCGCTATGGCTGCAGGAAGGAGGTGGGCCGGCCATTCAAGGGAAAGGTTAGACTGTAGGATGTGCCGTCCAGAGGGGCCGATGGCGCGATATGGCAGCCTCGCTTCTGTCATTCTGCCCCCGGACAGCTGTGGCTACAACTGTAGCTGCCTCCACCAGTGTGTGGATGAATAGTGGAATTGTAAAGTGCTTTGAGGGTCTCGAAAAGCGCTTGATCTAAAAGATTTCCCAGGAATCTTTTAGATCAAGACATGAGATTTTTAGTAGATTGAAAAGACTGTTCACTAACAAAGTCCTTGACTTCAAAAACTTCAAACAATCCAGTCTTAAAGTGTTGCTGGATTGATTTAAAAAGTAACTGATGACTGACATAATGTTACAATGAAGATGAGTAACGCCTCCATTACTTATGCTGCCTCTGTGCATGAGAAAGGACGGCTATTTTAAGCTGTTTTATATGTGGGATAGATTTGACCAATCACATGAGCCAAATTAAGCTGGTTACAGAACTCTGTTATCAATAATCGTCACTATTTCTCATTGTCTCTCTCCCTCTCTATTTCCTCCTGGCAAACAGAGACGGTTGCGTCATCTTCGGAGCATCGCAGCCAGAAACATTGTCAACAGGAATGGCTCTCCACTGCTGGACACGTACTTCACCCTCCACCTTTGTATAGGAGACCGCATTTCTAGAGGTCGGTGTTAAAGTCCTCTCACACACTACTGATCATGTTTATCCTGTACAGTTTTTTTTTTTTTTTTTATCAAGAGGCTTTTAAATAAAGTTAAATGGGCAGTGCGCATATTTATATTTATTTTGTACTTGCAGCAAGTTGTAGTTTAGTATCTCAGGCAAATGCATTTGAAAGTGGCACTAACACTGTACCGTTCCTCTGATTTTGGAACATGCAGTCAGTGCAAAATTTGTATGTGATAGATTTGTGTAACTGGTGTCCAGCTGAGCTTCAGCAAAACATGTTCAGGGTTTAGTTCCTCCTGTTTATTGTGCATTAATCAACATTCTTTCATGTTTCTTAGATTTTTACAAGAGTGAAGTCATACGAGACTCACTGGTGAGTAAACTAACCCTCAGACGCTTCCTCTCCGCGTCCTGGGATAGGTCCAGTATGTTGTCATTTCCTGTAGCCTGCTGTTGGAGAATGTACTCATTACGAGCAGCGAAGCAGTGCTGTATTTTATGAATGCTAAGCTTGGCATTTATCTGATCCCTTCTTGCCAGTCACACATGTAGCCAGCTCTTGTTTAACATGATTTGCTGAATAAAATATCAGGCGTGTGTCGGCATGAATAAAATTTGATCCGTGTTTCTCTTAAACAGCTTTTTCTTTTGGCCTGCATGCATCATTAAGCTGTGCAAATGACCGCGCTGTGTCGTATTACCTTGTCGTTGTGTGTGGTTTTTTTTTTTTTTTTTTTTAATTTCCACTTTTATTTGTGATGCAGACACAGCTATGCACAAAACTACAGACGTAGCCAATTACAATTACTGTTTGGGCTTGCTGCCGAGCCATGAGCTGACCTAAGCTGCTTTCCAGGCGTACTTGTCAGTACCTTCAGCAGACAGACAGTGTAATGCACTTCAGGAGTCATGACTCCTGTCGTCTCCCAGCACAACTTCCTCCTGTTTTATTTAACATCTGTGCTGGCGTTCTCGGCTATTCCATCTCCTTCCTGTCATCGCTCATATAAGGAACTGTTTCCTGTTGCTCTTCCTGTTTTCATTCCCCTCTGCTTCTAATGCTAGTTCTTATCTTCACCTGTGGATTGTACTTCTGCTTTTGGCCTTCCTCTCCTGCCTGTCCATGAAAGTTACCCAGGGAAAAAGAGATTTTTCTGTATGATGAAGGGAAATGGTACATAGTTAAATGATGTAAATGACTCCAGTTGTGTGCCGCTGAACCAGCGGTCATGCTGTCGTTCTGAACGTTCAGGGACAGACTACAAACAGAAATGGGGATCAGACTTTAAGGTTAATGCAGAACAGAATGATTCAGTTACTCTGCAGTGGTTAAGGATCACTGTATGGATTTAAGAGGTAACATAAATTTTGCTCTCAGATTTTTATTTCAAACTCTTGAACCTATCCTCCCATTAAAAACAAAAAGTCAGAAAGTAGAAAAGATTTAAGATGTGACTGCTGTTCCTTTTGAAATGTGTGTGTTTGTGGATCTTTGTTAGAATCCAACTTGGCGGAGCCTGGACTTTGGCATGCTCCCAGACCTTCTGGACACCTCAGTGTCTTGCTTTGTGGTGAGAATCTGGGGAGGGCAGAAGGAACAGTACCAGCTCCTCATCGAATGGAAGGTTAATTTGGACGGCCTCAGATACACGGGGCAGCAGGTCAGCAAACACACCCAAGAGCAACAAAGTAGCAACACAATATATAATTTTTCCTGAGGCTTTCTGTGTGGCTTTTGAAAAAGTGAATTGTTACTGCAAAAATCTAATAGTACAGTTTTGATCTTTACAAAGGATTTGTTGGATATGATCTGACACATGTGTTAAATGTTGAATAGCTGAATGTGTAATTAAATCCTTCTAAGAGCGCGATGCATGCATTTCCGTTCTGTCCATGTGGTTTACGTTACTTCATGACATATCAGTAGTTATGAGCAGGGCTGTTGCTGTGCTCTTAGCAAGTTTATGTGTAAAATGATCACTTGGACTCGGCTGCACAGTTCTGTGTATGAAATATTTTTCATCTGCTTGGAATTTATACAAGTGGATGAATCTAGTTCAAAGGTAGCAAGGCTGAGGTGATGCTCACTGCTGTGAGCGAGTGAATGTGGGGTGAGCCATATTTGGAGTTGAACATTTAACTCTGGATCTGCGTTTGAGTTTTAATTTCTAAATATTTGAACATGAAAACTAAGTAGTTCACTAAATGGAAATCTTTCTGTCAATTTAAAGGGGTCTTATATGCAGTGCTTAACAAACTGATTGTTGGTGTAAGATTTATGGCACAGCTGGCCTGAATGAACAGTTTTAGTATTTACAAAATAATTTTTTTTTAATGTTTCTGTCATTTAAATTGGCATTTATGAGCAAACTCTTTAATCAAAATGATATTTCTAATGCTAAAATATAGTTACTATTGTTATAAAATAATTTTCAAATTTACTGTTTAAGAAAAGAAACATTTATTTATTTTTTATTAAGATGCTGAGTTACAGTGATTTATTTCCATTTTTAAAAAATCATCAAAGAAGTCCAGTGTGATTGGGTGTAACAGTAAATGAATTCAGTTTATTTGCTTAATAAATAACAACATGCTTTTAGTTTAAACTTTCTAAAATATGTTCAATATTTTTCTCTGTGGTCTAATAAGTTTAAGTACTGCATGCACATTATTAAATGTGAATAATCGCAGTAGAAACAAACTGTGGTTAGAAATACAAGTCCCCAAACATTAAACTTTCTAAATTACTTTCAGTCATATAGAATAAATTTATTGGTGCCTATTTTACTGTAATGTCATCTAGTTGCTAACATTAGGTAAAATGATTATTGTGACTGTCTGTCGTTGCGTCAGTTCACTCTTTTATTCGGTTACACCAAATGTTCTTTCACTCAGAGTTAAATCATCTAAAAATGCACCGAGCGTATATACGTTACATTACATGATTGTAAATAACTTCCATCAGTGTAACAAATGCTTAGTGCTTTATATTTTGACAGTAATCAAAGAAAATTGCAATTCTCTTCCTCATCGTCTTCAATACAATTCTCTTTTCCCGTGCATGCCACATATATGTCAGTGGTAGGGAAACAACCAGTGATTATGTAGCAGGCTGCTCATTAGTGTAATGCGCCACATGCTGCATTGATTCAGTAGTAATATGAAATGTCTGCATGTGAAAATGTGATTTAGAGCTTCAGAATCTAGCTGTCTGTTTGGCTCTTTGCGTGAAAAGTTTGGCCCATTCAAAGCCTTCATCAAAATAGTAAATGCAGTTCAAATGCTGATGAAGAACTCAATGTTATTCCAATTTATTCAAATCCAGACTGCATTGGAGGTTGGTAAACAGCACAGTCTCATGCACATCCAGATGCAGCCGTCCTTTGTTCTGAGACTCTGTCCCCGTACAATCAGCCTTTTCTGCCCTGCTTTGTCCACAGATTCGATCCAGAAATCCAAATGAGATCATATTTGGATTGAATGATGGCTATTATGCAGCTGACTTTGATCAGAAGGTATGTCCTTTCGCCTGTTTTCTAAAGCTTCTTGCATGACAATAGAATACCAAGTTCAAATCTTGTTAGCATTGTTTCGACGTTGTTTGGCTTCTGCGCTGAAACTCAGACATGTGGCTGTTTCAGGATCAGTCGGAGCGTAAGAAAAACAGCCTGCTTCAGGTTGACCAGAGTTCAGTCAGGAACTCGTACAGCGTTTTTTCTCTGCTCAGGTAAGATTCAAGCTGTGCAGCATTGTCGCATCTCATATTCATTTTATGGAGCTGGCCTTAAATCAAATGTAGTGAATCACTTTTTATGGGGAGCATCTTCTGCTGACAAATAGATCCATTCAGTTTTATTTATACAGCACTGAATCACAACAGCAGTCGTCTCAAGGCGCTTTATATTGTAAGGTTGACCCCACAATAATACATACAGAGAAAAACCCAACAATCATATGACCCCTATGAGCAGCACTTTGGTGACAGTGGGAAGGAAAAACCTCTTTTAACAGGAAGAAACCTCCAGCAGAACCAGGCTCAGGGAGGGGCGGGGCCATCTTCTTCTTCTTCTTCTTCTTCTTATTATTATTACTTTTATTAAATAGGTCTTTCTTGCTTTTATCATAAATATTTTCAATACATTTCCTGTGTTTTACTTGCCTTTTGTGGGTTTTACTTGGGTATTTGCTGTCCAGCAGATGGTGCCAGAGGAACAGTTTTATTTTAGAGTCGTTGTGAGGGAAGCTCTGCAACTTGGTAGTAACTCATACATCCCAGAGTGAACACTGTTGGTCTCAGACAAAATAAAACTATTGAATTACAGATTTTAATCACCTTTTCATTAGGTCTGTGGCAGTCTTGTGGTTGTGGGGTACTTGAGGATATGGAGTGTAAAAAGGATTGCAATGCATTTTTACGCCACAGGAGGGAGACAAAAATTTGCCGAGTAAGTTGCTAGTTGTTGGGAGAAACCCTGGTTCAGTAATTAGGAACTTGAGACATAAGGGCCGGCTGCATCTGTTGACAAACAGGCTTGTTGTTCTGCATTTATATTTAAATGTGGTAGAACGTAAACAGCACTTACAGAATCACCAGGGCTTCCCCAAGGGGAGACCCTCTGTTTACCGATCGTGTAATTACCCCCAGTTTTGTCTAAATAAATATATATTTGGAAAGTTTCAAGTTAGATGTTTCCAAAATAAGATAACGGTCCTGTCATTAGGTGCATTATGAAGGCTTGCACTAAGATTTTCCTCCTTTAAGAATTAAATAAGGGGCCATAAATGCGTCACAGGCCTTTGCAATGTCAAGTAAATGGAGTTATGCCAAAGCTGTCTGAACTTTAACAGTCTAGAAGTGGTCATGGTTTATGGTTATATGAGTGGAGACCATCGCCTCTCCAGCAGCTTGAAGGAGAAAAAGCCCAGTTTGAATCACAACTTTTATGACCTCTGCTCTGGCTTCTTCTATTATCGTAGCCTTCGTCTCCATCCTCTTCTTTCTATCCACACCACATGGGATCTGTGGGGTTTACCACACTTAGGTTTGTTTATTTGTTTAAGGAACCCCATTAGCTTCCACAACAGGGGTTGCTAGTCTTCCTGGGGCCCAAACCATCAAATACCATCGAATAAAATGTTACACAATGAATTGGATGCAAAATATCCACATAATTTGGCTCTTACATCCACAATAAGGTTTTACAATTCTGAAAATATAAGCATGTAAATATTAAAAAATATAAAAAACACTCACAAAATACACAATTTCCATTACAAGTGACATTACCCTCTACAATTTTTACAAATAAATTAAAAACTGCCTAAATAGGCTTTTAGGTGATTTTTAAAATTATGAATAGAAGCCAATTCTCTAATTGCATAAGGCAACTTATTCCACTGAAAAGATGCTTTAAATATAACAGAGTTTTTCAGAAAGTTACTTTTAACTCGAGGAGTCACTAAATTGTGGTTAGTTGAGAATCGTGTGGCATGATTATGTATTTCATCTGGATGCTGCAACTGAGCATAAAAAAGTGTGGTGTGTTTACCAGTATTGCTTTCTTTAAAAATACAAGTAAGCCATAGTATAATTTAACTTGTACAGAAAGCCAAGAAAGTTTACCGCGCATTTTATCAATATCTGTATAATATGAACACCTTAACACTAATCTGGCCGCCCTATTTTGGACTAACTGAAGTTCAGATCTGTCTTATTAGCTGCTGACCAAATGACTGAGCAGTACTCTAGATGAGATAACACTAGTGCATTAATGACATCTTTCATAACTGAAGAAGTAATATAAAAGGAGCATTTCCTAGCTATAGCTATGCCCTGTCCCATTTTCTTAATAACAGAGTTGATGTGCTGAGACCATGAAAGGTGGTGGTTTATGGTAACACCAAGTAATTTAGTCTGGGTGACCTGTTCTAATACCGATCCAGCTATGGAAAGATTTAGTTGTGGGCTGTTGACTAAGCGTCCTCTACTTCCTATTAACATGTCTTTGGATTTAAACACGTTTAAAATCACGTTGTTTTTACTTATCCAGTCAAACACGTTCAGCAAATCTAGTTGTAACACGCTGGTCAATTCAGAGTAGCTACTGGCTGAATAAAACACGGTGGAGTCATCAGCATACATTACAAGATGAGATTTATCCAGGACGTACGGCAGATCGTTTGTAAAGACTGAAGAGAGAAGTGGACCGAGGCAGCTGCCTTGGGGTAGACCACAGTTCATTTCACAGCCCTCCGAGAAATAACCGTTATAATAAACCTTTTGCCTTCTTCCAGACAAATAACTTTCCATCCAGCACAAAGCAGCTGGTGAAAATCCATAACATTTTAGTTTATCTATCAAAAGATCATGATTTATCAAATCAAATGCAGCACTAAAATCCAAAAATACCACCCCGGCCAAATTCCCATTATCTAGATATTTGTACCAGTTATCTGTCATGTGACTGAGAGCTGAGCTGGTGGAATAACCAGGTTTGTAGGCATGTTGAAACTGAGCGAGTAACTGATTTTCTGTTAGGTAATGTTGAATTTGTTCATAGACAATCCTCTCCATAATTTTACTTAGAACGGGGAGCAGACTAATAGATCTGCTATTGACACCATTAAAAACGTCATTCTTGTTTTTAGGGATGGGAATTATTTTCGATTCTTTCCACTGCAATGGAAATAAGCTGCATGCCAAAGATCTATTACATATGGGACATATAGGAAGGGACACAAACTTGCAGTTTGCTGTCTGTGTTATCAGAGCCGGAGGATGTATCGTCAGGAAGTGATATCAATAAGCGCTCTACCATCTCCACACTCACTGCCTCAAACTTAAATTGGCATTGCTTATTATTCACGATAACATCCTGTATAAGACGACGTGATAAGGTGGGATCGCCTCTGCTCATATTAGATTTTAAATTTGTTATTTTATTGCTGTAATAATTCACAAAATAATTGTCCTTAGCTTTACTTATAAACGTTCCACCCGTGTAGATGTGAGACACCACCGGAGCAAGATCTCTACCCATTATATTATTTAAAACTTTCCACACCTTCTTGCTGTCCTTACTGGCCTCCTTGAGCTTAAGTTGATAATATTCTTTCTTCTTGTGCCTATTCAGTTTAGTTACTTGATTTCTTAACTCGCGATATCTTGCCCACTCTTGTGGGTTGATCCCTTCTATTTCCTCACACTGCTCTGTCTGCAGCTTCCACCTCTGTCAGTGTTTTTTTTGGCTTGGTGCACTCACATGCACATGATTTATTATTATTACGTACTATAACATGACTCATCAGACATGGTGCACTATTGTAGTCCCCACCCCCAATGGCATATAAGGATGTATGCTTAGTTTCTGGAGCTGTTTGATGATGAAGTGAGATGAAGGGTGGTGTTCACCTTTGCTCATCTAACTTATATATATAAATAAAAAAGTCTTCAAACAGCAGTTGTGCATGTCCACTGCAAACACCCACAGTGTCGAGATCTGGCCCAGCTCTCTCCGGCTCTCCTTTCTGGCCCGGCGCAGCGTGTCTTTGTTAATGCTGTGTGTTAATGGAAATTGATGAGGGCGGCTTCACAGAGAGCTTGCTGATCTTGATAAATGGCGGTAATTTGTCAGCAGATTCATAGTGTGCTTTTTCGGCCTGGCTCCAGCACCCTTCGCTTGTGTGAGTAACATGTTGATGTGAGCTAGCCAACACAACACATCTCATATGGTGAGATGAAGAGGGAGCAAACAGATCATCAATCAGCAAACGCCTGTCTCTTTCAGTGAGGCTGTGATAGAGGGCAGGCCACATCCTACAAAGAGCAAGGCCCCTGTGTGGGTAGAAAAAAAATGTGACAGCTGTTCAACAAAGCCCCCCCTTTATGTAGAGACTATTAATAAAGGTTCAGATATTCTTTGACCCCCCAAGTATGCTTGTCTGTCCTGGCAGAGCTTGTAAGTGGAATAATTATTTGGTAGGACAGGGTGGAAGCTTGTAGCTTGGTTTTAATTTTGATATCACCAACTCATGATTCTAATTGTTTTGCAGTTTAAACTTGTGTCACACCGAAGTAGTGTGAAGTGAGAGTGTGCACGTCGTGGTCCCTGCTCTCTGAAACCAGTTTAAAGAGTCATGCACTTGTAAACCCTGCTGGCCTTATGATGATGTGACACATGGTAAACATGGTTCTTGGAGCAGAACTTTTCACAGGTTAGCATAATGTCTCAAACGCCCAAAGCCTAAAAGGGAGGCTTCTCTTCTTCTTGGTGGTCAGAGCCACATGTTGTCTCCTGACTTCCTTGCGTATGCTCGTACGTGGACTACATGTACGTACGGTGTGTGTCAACGGAAGCCGTGCACAGTGTTGCTGAACTCAATGGGGGGAGGGGCTTCGTGCCTTCAGAGACTGTTGAGGTGCTAATGCTTTCCTGCAGGCAGCCCCTGAGGTCAGCAAGCCTGCTGGTTGTTTCATTCCTCTGGAGCAACACGACCAATCGTTATTTCAGATATGCTGCGTGTGTCATTTTGTTTCAGTTATTTACCTCACTGCCTGTCCTCCGAAACACATCTTTCAGCCTGAGATTGCTTCCTCCAGAGATCCATGTTTCCAGTTTGTCTGCTGTTCCTGACGCTGCCCATTACTCGTCCGATTTTCTCTCACTGTCTGCAGCGTTACAGCCCCTCTGGTGTGTGCCTAGCATTGCAGGCTTTTATCTCAGCTTGTTGACGTAAGGATTACTCCTTCCACATGTACAGTACTAAGCTATAGTCTCTCTTTCTGTTTCCTGGCTTCTTAAACAAAAGAGTGCAAGCTTTGACTAACAGCGTTCGGACGTTTTAAAAAAGAAAAAGGCTAATTACACCAGCCTAAGTGAGCATAACTAATAATTTGACACTTTTAGAGTAAGACCAGCGTAAGGAGCCTACACTTGTGACTCATCACGGCAATCCAGCCTTCCAGAGTTGTCTAAATGCTTGACCCCTTTTTGACCCTTTCAAGACTAAACATATCTTTCCTCGAGATCTCTCTGGCTTCCCTGCATCTTTGTTGTAGCTCGTGTAAACATGGCTTATAGCAACAGATCCCCACAAAAACACCAGCCCGGAGCAGGAGAAGCACATACACGGGCTCGCCAAAGAAACTTCTCAGCAGTAATCTTATCTTTCAGTCCATGTGGATGGAGACAATGGAGAGGTGATGTGAATAGCAAGTAGTTAAATGTGTTGACATTCTTTCGCTGTGAGATATAGGCAGCGGCGAGAAGAGTTGTTTGCTGTGATTTTCCTACGTTGTGTTCTCTGTATTGTCCCTGGCAGAGGTGTGTAGTGGGATCTTACCCTCCATTTGTTGTTTTCAATGGGTTAATTGGGCGGCCCTGTTCACCCTGTGCTGGTTGCTAGAAATGAATGCAGCACAGTCGTTAATCTGTGGGCTTGTTTCCTTTGATCCAGGATTGTTTGACAAATGCATTGGGTACACTTACATGGGATAAACAGGTGGAAGTCTGGGCAGGCCACACAGTGAGTACTCCTTTACAGTCAGTGTAAAGCAGAAAGAAATGTGTTTGTCACGCCACAGAAACGTGTTATCAACCACCCAGCCAAACACCCAAATATTTTTAAAAATTACAAAGTGTGAGGAAAAAATAGGTGATTTAAAAAAATGTAAATTGTGAGAGAGAGAAAAGCCTGCTGAGAGGGTGCTGACTGACAGCTCTCACATAATCGACTGGATTCCCCCTGCAGGAGACTTTGAGGAGTTGCCCTCGGCGTAGATTTAATTGAACCACACAGGAAAGGAAACGAATCACAACATACATTTAGTCACTTTACATCTGTTTCTCCTTCTTGTGCCAGACTCCACTGTGGTCTCGTGTACCCGAAGGAAAGGAACCCTCTAGAGTCTGAGGTGTTGCTCTTGGGTTTTTTGCACGGTGTGACCATTTGTTGGCACATCCACTCCTGGGAAGGCATTGTGTTAACATACACTCCCACACTCAAACTGCCAAAACCTCTGCTTTTATGGGAGTAGGCACACTTAATTATCAATTAACCGAGTGGATTTGATTAGCAGCACCTTGCTACTTCTCTCCCCTCTTAATTCCAGCGGGAGCAGTAAGGACGTACTACATTTTTCACAAACTGCTTCTGCGTAGTTTTTGTTAAATAAAGAATGACATGTTGTAAAATAATGTTGTTGTTCATCTGAGGTTGAATTTGTAATTTTAAGACCTATTTGTGCTCCGGTCATTTTGTTTTAGTGTTTCCTGATGAACGAAACCTGAAAGAATCAAGAGCAGCTCTACTACTTGATATTGTAAGAAACTGAAAGATCGCCTGCACATGCAAATGATAGAAAAGATTCAGCTAACTACAGCCACTGCATAGTGATGTCCTCTTTTCGAGTCGTCTGCCCGAGTAACAGAGCAGCACAAGGCCACCCTTGAAGTTTAGCTCTCACGTTCTTTCAGATGAGAAACGACATGTTCCCAGGTGCCTTCTTGTTTGTAAGCCAGATGACACATCTGTATTTGCTGATTCGTTCTCAGTCCTCATTTACAAAAGTGCAGATTCAGGACTACATCATGGCTGCAAATGTTTATTTCAATATAATCAGCAAAGGTAAATGAACAGAAAACAAAAGCTGCGTTGCACGGAGGCAGCCCTTCCCCTCCAGTTTCCTTCCTGTTATCAAAAAATACTTAGCATTTATTGAATTTATTCTGTAAACCTTTACCCAGAGTTTCCAACAGTGCCTTCTTTTTTATCAAAAAAATCTGGGTGCGAGTTTCATGCGACACCTCATCGTATCTAGAATCCAAGGAGCAGATGCTGTTGTTTGTCCGATGTTTATCATTACGAAGGGTTGAGCGCAGAGCCTCAGTCATAACTTCCTGCGTGTCCACAGCAGAGTTGTCAGGCATGAAAACAATGGCCACATGAGCTGGTGTTTGCTGGACAGTTACTCGGATCTTAAAGAGACCCACTGAGAGCGTACAGCGTGAACACCCCCTGCCTCCCCTCTGCTGCAGTGATTGCTGTGCTTCAGACCGAGGCTCATGGAGAGATAACGGAGCAGACATGCGTGAAAAGGAGAGAGGAGATAACAGCTCTCACCTGAGGGAACGCACTGCTATCACCTAAACAGATGAAGCTTTCAAAACAGATTCATCCTGATCTTTCAAAAGATTATCAACAACTCTTATCACTGTCACCTCAGACAGATTAAAAAAATCTAAGAGGTGTGGTTCCCCTGCAGGACAGCTACTTACAGCTCTATCTACATCATTATAGAAGCGTTTTTGTTGTTGTTTTGGTTCTTGAAGAAGTATATTTTCATTACAAAAAGCCTCCCCGGTCTGAAATTATTATGCTTTATTCCTCATTTAGATGAAGAGACCTAGTGTCATTATTTCATGTGTAAGGCACTTGAACAGCATTTTCTATTTTTGTTTTCTTTTGTCTTTGAGCCAGAAGTTGCCTTATATGGATAAAAGGTTGCAGTGCTGATTTATCAGCTAATACTAGCAAGCTGCATTACTCCATCGTGTGTGTGCGCAATACTCAGACACACCTAACAGCTGATAAGAACTTAAGTTACAGTCTATTAAAACACAAAAATTTCACTCACCGAGAATGAAGCCCAAACCTCTTGGATGGTCTGTCCCGCACATTAAGCCATAATATTATTTAGATAAAAATACCATAAAAGAGACCAGCAACACACCCACAGTGACACTCGGTGACTCAAAGTACTGGATGAGGCCTGGATGCTGATTGGTTCCAACTGCCTATCCTGGGATACCTACCGTTCTGTGCAGCCACGCCCCTAAGTCCATTTTCTAGGACAGAGTTGCACTAAAAGCTGCACAAGGGGGCAAAAACAGTTCTTGCTACCAGGCCGTAAAACAGCTTTTTGAGTTGGTTGTTGTAACATTAGTAACATTGTTGTAACATCAACTCCCTTTTTTTGGAATCAGCGATTGCTAACATGAGAGCTGACAATCGATGCACTGCTCTTGGTGCACAAATCAAATAAAGGGAGTTGATGAGCTCTTTGTTACAATATATGACCCAAGTACTGGATCCCTACATCAAACCCAACCATGCTGGACGGCTTCTAAGAGTGAGGCAAACCGTATGCAATTTCATTTTTAAGGGTCACTTTGTGTGCATGGAAATAGAACTGTAACCATTATAGTCCAATCATAGCTTATGGCGTATGAACGCCACTGACACATTTTGCATGAAGCAGATGATTTAACACCAGAGTGACAGTTGGATTGCTAGCTGCCAGTTCCCACCATGTGGGATTTTCGTCTGTTGATGAGTTGTTGAGTCCCAGGGGTTGTGATGAGGGGGTTTTTGTCTATCTTTGTGCGACTTGACGAAAACATTCTCCGAAGCTAAATGCTTCTGTGATCGATGGTCTAAATAATGTGCTTGCTTGTCATTTGTATACTGATGTTGCTGTTTCCTATTTCAGTGATGACAGCGACATGGAATTTGGACGTGGGACTCCATCTTTGTGGTTTTAGTTAATTAGTGGGGCTGCTGAGGTTTCTCTCTGCTCTCTGGCACGCTTGGGTTCAGGTCTATTGGAGCCGTTTGATCTCAGGCGGTATTGTTTCCATTATTAGACAATATTAGTGATTAAACTTTTGCGGTCGTATTTCTGTACTTTAGAACTTGACCCGTCTGTTCTCGCTGCTCTTTTTTTATTATTAGGAATGTTCTCAATATTGTTTATGTCCTTATTTAATGGCAGAACTATTCAATAGCTTTTACAGTTTAAGAGACTCAACAATTGGTCTGGAACAATGAAGGTCAACCCAAGTCAGAAAAAGAAACGGGGAGGGATGACAAACACACTGCACAATGAGTCTTCCCCACATGGGGACGATCATTATTCTTATTGTGCCCTACAAACAGTCGGTGTAAACATCCAAGCTAAAAAGAATGATTTGCTGGTGTAATCATAACTGACTCTCAACTTTTAACCAGCCCATCAATTTAATGGTCTCCTGGAAACTCAGTTTCAGCGCTGAGTTGTTCTTGTGGTCTGATGTGTGGTTAAGATGATGTGGATGATGACTTTGTGTTCTACTCCCTCGGCAGGCTTCACACAGCCCAGAGAGCCATCAAACAGACCCAAGTCACAGTGCAGAAGATCGGGAAGGAGATCGAGGAGAAGCTAAGGACGACGGCGGCCTGCACAGAGCGGGTGAGCGTGGTCGCCCCTCGGCAACAAATTCCAGCTCATCAGCGACTGGTTTAGATGTTTTCAGTAGCTTGAAAGTTGGTGTGAAGTTTGTTTTCAGAGGAAGTACCATGTATAACACCACAACTGATGTGATCAGCGATAACGGAGTTTCTGGCCTCCACCAATAATAAACATCAGAATCGTGCTTGATACTTACAAGGATTTAAGAGCTTGTCTCACACAAAGCTCCAAATGTAATTGTAACGTAAAGAAATGTGAGATCTGAAAATCCATCGATTGTGATTGTTTTGATAGCTCAGCTCCTCAGTGATGATGCCTGCGCCAAAATGCCTTGTTTATGTTTCCACCTCCTGTAATGTGCTCAAATACGCTAAAGAAGCGTGTTTAACATATTTGGAATTGTCAGGCGCACAGCTGTGAAAACGCAGTACCGATCCCAGGTCTGACATTGTGTTTACTGTAAAAATTCACTTCAAAAGCATCCCCTCTCTTCTGGTGTTATACAAGCCCGGAGGCAATGATACTTTAGTATTTTTGTCCCCCAGGTAGGCGGCACAAAAAAGCATTTTCACTCACCATGCACGGTACAATTGTGGACAACTGGGCTGCTTTTGTGTCCAGTCCAACTGGACTCTGAGAGTGTGTATGTGTGCTGGTAGAAGATTTAAGCGATCTGAATGTCTGCTTAGTGAGCCTCTTTATACAGCTGTTACAGCTGTTGCTTTCGATCTTGCTGCTCCTCATGAGTTTTTGATATCCCTGATTTTTTTATTTTTTGTTCCTTTCCTTAGGCCTTCACCCTACTTATTAAGGCAGCCCCCTACTATAGCCTCAGCTTTCCCACAAAAACATCGAGGCTCCATTCTTTTCGCCACAAAGGATCCCTTTCAAGAACTTTTCTCTGATATTTCCCTCTCAGTGAAACATTCCTCAAACCCCTTTTCAGAGTTCAAATCTGCCAATAAATCACATAATCCTCATCTTCTACCTTTCTGTAAAAGCCCCCCCCCCCCATCTTGGAGTGAGTGGAGCATTGTGTGATTCTTCTAAGGGCTTCCCACTTTGGAGAGCTCTGTACCATCTTTCTGTATGCGTCATGGTGAACATGCATCAAAGGGCGATGGAGTGGAGGCCACCTAGCCGAGCACATGCCCCTTTCACCCTCTCACCCACACTCTGCCATTAATCTGCTCAGTTATAACACGCTCCCACCCCCCCACCCCCACGCCTGCTGCTTATTTACTCAGCTGACCCACTGCTGTTTGATGTTCAGTAGACATCAGACAGACCCTGCTGGTTAGGTGCAGTCTTTCTCCCTCTCTGTCTCGCACACACACTCACACATCACAGCAACCCACTTGTTAATTCTGGTGCTCAGTGAAAGTGTAGGAGGCTCGTGGTTCGTGCCAAAGCCAGTTGTGGTTAACATGCAAGTGTCAGGGTGCGACACACTGGACAGATAGAGGCTCTATCAGTCATCTCTTTCCCCGTGTTTTCTCCACGGTACCCACAGGAAGAAAAAAATCTGTATCATATCTGTTTTTGCTCTGATCCAGGCTGCGATCTCTTATCTAAGCGAATGTGTGTGAGATGCCAAAGTCCCCGCTCCTCCCTCCCTAATCTTACATCATTATCAGTTCCCTGTTTGTGTCTTCCATCTCCTTATTACAAGTGTGTATGTGTATAGTTTTTTTTCTGTCTCAGCAACTGTGCTGCCCTCCTGAATCCCCCTAAATCCGTCTTCCTGTTTTGAATGGATCATTTTTCGTTGAGTGGTTTTGTCAGTCGCTGCTCTCTCCCCTTCATCTACTGTGCAAGTGCATCCATCAACCCCTGTTTCTGTTCCTTATTAGATGATTAGGGTGAGCCCACTTCACACTCCTCTTTACCAGATAGAGAAATGAAGATGATGAAGGGACGCCGCTCGGAGAGGCTTAGATTACGACTAATGACCTGCGCTCTGATGGCGCTGGTGGGCAGGGATGTGGGGTGGAGAGGCGCCTCTTGGCAGGAGTTTTAATTCGGGGCGGTCACTCATCTCGAGTCGCTGGGCTTTATTGTGGTCTTTTGCTTCGGGTTATGTTTGAGGGTTTGTGTCCGTCTTCCTGTTTGCATGTTCTGAGACTTTCATGTGGCGTCTTACTCTTTAGCCTTTCTTACATTTTAATTGATGAACAAACCCACAGCTACAACTTCACATTCACGTTCTCCCAGCCGAATCCATGCACAAGCAATTTCCTCCAAATGTTGAGCGTACATATTTCTAACTTCCACTGCTGCCACTCATAACACATTCTTTCCTGAGACAACACTCAGATAATGTCACTGTCTGCATCAGTTTAAGAATGGCTTTGTGTTGACACCTGCAGGACTACAAATCTGCTCAGGTTGCTGTTGGAGACAGCTGTTTCCTCAGCTTCCAGATAACTGTCCTGGCTCTATTTTATTCTCTTTTTCTATGTAATATCGCAGTAATAAAGCAATATCATATGGCAGAGGAAAGTTACGCAAACAGTCGAGAAATCAAAACACAGTATTAAAATAAACTGTGTAAAATTAAGTAAATATACATATATTTTCATTTTTCTCATTTTAATTAAAGTGTACTTGGATTCCATCCACCCAACCAGCCATGTTTGTGATTCAGTCATTGTTGAGCTGTATATTGTTACCAGTCTGTTACTGGGATCAGTTCAGTTTATTAGGTAGTAATTTTCATCCAGAAGCTCAGGCGTCAGGCTACAGACATAGCTTCAAACCTTTAGTTTGACAGGGATAGCTGTTTAGAAGAAAATGGTTTGCTTGAGACAGAGGATGCACTCAGGGGCCGAACGGAGTCCCAGTATTAGATGAATTAAGTTAAACTGGGAGTCATGGAAAGCTATGACTTTCCATGACTCCAAGTGGGAAATATTAAACGAATAAATAAGAATTAGTTGACGTTTGTTATTTTCACAGTATATCCTGCCTTTCTCCCATCACCCACAAACTCTTCCGGCAGATGGCCGCCCAGCTCCGAGCCTGGTTCTGCCGAGGGCTGCTTCTTCCTGTTGAAAGGGAGTTTTTCCTTCCCACTGTTACCAGTTGCTTGCTCACAGACTGGTTGTTGGGTTTTCTCTGTATTGTTGCAGGGTAGGTTTACATCCAAATATGTAAAGCACCTTGAGGCAACCGTTGTTGGGGTTTGTTGCTGTATAAACAAGATTGAATGTTTTCACTTTCACAGGTGAGTCAGGTTGCTGTCAATCAGTCACAGTCTGTGCACAGCTATGCAAACATGAGAAATAGGCCTTAGCAGCCACAATAAGTGAAAACACCTGTTTGTCTCTGTGTGTATAGACCTGTGAAGTTGGGTTTAGTAGGAGACAGAAGGAAATTGGAACAAACCAAAAACATGCTCGGGCCATTGTTTAAATGAAATAAATGGTAAGAGACATATTACAAAACACACCTTCTTTCCCAGCTGTAACGATTTAAAAAGGAACAAATGACTGCATACGAGGACAGATGTGTTATGTAGATGATTTGTAAATTATATGCTCTATGTGAGAGGCCTGAAAGGGAGAAGACTTTATTCACTGTGGTTCTGGTGCAGGTTCGGCACCCGGCCTCATCTGCTCACCTCAGACCAGCTGTTTGAACGTGGAACTCAGTACTACTTACCTTGGAGCCGGCCGTTCCCATGACTTGGGCTCATTAGTAAACATTAACGATGATTCCAGGGCTCAGTAAGACGTTTTGAACACGCAAATCTTCCTTTCTGTGTTATCATTAGCTGTTGACAGTGCTTGCTGTTATTGCTAACAGTGAGCATTGGCTCAGTGGTTGTGCATTAAATCAGCGCGATATGGGATCAGCCTAAAAAACAGTGTTTGTTTTTGTGGGAGCTAGTAGGAATCTTGGGGTCTTTATAAAAGGTTGCTGTGACCACATGCTAAATATTTTCTTTCACTGTCTTTTTCTCTTTCCTTTCTGCCGCTTTGTGTGAGCAGAAGAAGGAGCGCGAGTGCATGCAGCTGCGTATAGCGGTCCTTCACAGTGAGCTGGAGCGGCAGAGGAAGGCACTCGGGAGGGAGAGAGACCTGCGACAGAAAGAGAGGGCACTGCTGCAGAAGAAAGGTAAACGGAATAGGTGGACATGCTGCATATGCACCTGGGGAAAGTGTTAACACCACACCACCATGCATAAATCACCTTTTAATATTGTTTGATGCTATTGTGTGCACCGTTTAGTGCTTGCTTGCAGTAACTAGTGGGTGAAAACATGAACACACGAGCAATAAGAAAAATTAAAGGCTCAGTTTGGTCTTATATAAAAGTAACTTCAAATGATCGGTTATTCCCTCTGCAACTCATTTTGCTGTCTCCAGTGGTGCTGCGTCACTCAGATCCTGCTTGTGGAAGAAGACTTAATATAATGGTAAAAACATGTGCTCCCAATTCCAACGAAATCCCCAAATCTTTTCATGATAATCCACAGAAGGCTCTGCTGCAGCTACCAGTTGTAACGAGAACAGAATATAAAAGTAGTTCTGACAGTTTGACTATTTTGTGTAAATTGTGGTAAGCACAGGTCTAACCAGGACGGTTTGCGTGTTCATTTAGAACAATAGTGAGTTTGCTTTGGCTCACTCATGTAATAGCTGGGAGATGTTAGCCTGTCACTTATGTAGTGCAATTGGCACATTCAAACATATGAATTCACATCCACAATGCAAAAAGCAAACAACAAAATAACAAGAATTTGGAAATACTGTAGCTGAACAGACAGATGGTTGTCTTTATTAGAAAATCCGCTGCTTGAATGTTAGTCTTATATTTGGCCAAATGCATTAATATAAAGTTGTTGATCAGTATATAGATGTCAGTGTTTTTCTAAAAATACATTTTGGTATCAAAAATCCAGCATTGGTCACACACAGCTTATGGAAATAAATTGCACATAATTTGCATTTCTTTAATAAAACGAATTACACCAATCCTTCCAAATGTGTTCTTTCAGTAATGTGACAGTTTTAGTTGTTGTTGAAAGAGAGAAAGTGAAGCTTGTTACCAAACTAATGGATTTTACACCCATGATTCCATAAATTCAGGTCCTGAAACGGTGTTAATAATTTGTCTTACACATCTATAGAGAAATCTGCTCTTTTTAACGGCTCGGTCAAGGTTTCCATGTTGTCAGAGCAGCAGGCAGATCATTTTAGTATATTCCACAACGTGGTCTTGGTCCAGTCAGAAGATGGAGTTTCTTAACACAAGCAGATCTGCAGTACACAGATACTTCCTGCAGTTTGTGATAAAGCAGAAGTGTTTGTGCAGTTGTCACTTAGTTAACCCTATGAAGTTTCCATCTTAGAGATGGATATATCCATCTATATATCTATAGTCACATGTTCTGATGCAATAAGCCCAGTGCAACTTTTCACAATGAATTGACAGGATGTATCTTGATTTCTGTGTCCTTTAAGATCAGCTCGCTCTTTGGCAAAGACAGATCACTGAATCACCGATCTGAGGAAGTGATTAGCGTGAAGTCTGCACTCATACATACGCTGTCACATAATAAAAGAGCTCTAAGAGCGCTTCAGGGAGAGGTTGCCTTTGTGACACGATTCTGAAAAATGACCATTAATTCTCTTCCTCTTTGTCTGTCACCACTCTGTCTGCAGCCAAACGAACTCACGGCTCTGCTGCCTCGCAGCTCTATAGAGGCCTTTTTCCAGACGGGACAGGTGCTTATTAAAAAATAGAAGGAAAATTCCTTTAGCTGGTTAAAAAGAGAGGGGAAAATCTGGTCTTTTAGGATAAATTGAAATGCTATATGTAAAGACAGCCAGGCTGAAGTCTTGTTGCTTTTCCCAGACTCATAAGTCAAAATCCAAAAGCCATATGCTGCTGAGCTGTACTTCCAGCTTGTTGTTTAACTCCTCTAATCAGCCAGCAGACATTCATTTGTTTCAAGATTGGAAAAAAGTGTGCATTAATTACAGGACAGGATACTGTTGGAGACAGGTGTTTACAGTGCTTCGTACAGCAGCTGATTTTCTGTCTGATTATATTTGGATTGGCACCACAGTGTGTTTGTTTCATATGATCTCGTCTTTCACTTTTGAAACGCATATGATTCTATCAATCGCAGGCTAAATTTCATTTAGAAATTTCCCCGAGAAGCCCGTGAGAAATGGACAGATTTGAGCCAAAAATGGTTCCTGTTCAGCAAAATCACAAGAGCGTGCGACTGAGCGGCGATCTCATATGCCACTGTTGTTTTAATCAGAAGCAAGTGTTTCATTTGTTGAGCTTTCACACATTCCAGTGCTTATAAGTTGCAGGTTTACCTTCAAATTTTATTGACAGTTTTACAGCGAGTGTAAGTATGTTGCTATGAAATATGTCCCCCGTGGGCACCACAGATGGGCTGGTAAGCTCCATTCTTCGTCACGCTCTTTAGGACCTCATCCGTACCTGGCCGTGTGGTCTCGTTGTCTCCCACACGTTCACAGGGCCCATTAGCAAATAGCTCTTATCAACCTGTTGTTCCCACCGAATGGGCCTCCCTAACAAAACAGCAGGTGCAGAAAACCCAAACGTAGAGAAGGTGTTGCTTTTTTTCTCTCGTGTGTTGAACTTGTGAGAAACCAGATAAAACGACTCGAGTGTTGAACTATTAGAATCTTCCTTTAGACTTGCTAGAGCCTGTTTGGTGTAACGCTGATGCTGTTAGTTTAACCAGCTGATTAATGTAATTCCAGGGAAATCAGAGCAGGAAAGTAAAAGTTTGTTTTTCTGTGCGTGGGAACGCGCACACGCCATGTCACATGTCAGCATGATCACTTTCCCCCCCATTTTTTTCAAGTTATGAATTGAAAGTAAGTCTTTCTGTCCTCCCTCTGAAATCAATCACTTTGGTTTCTGTGGGGTCACACTCTTGTCACAATTTCCGCCTGTCTAATTTCCCTCCTCCCACCTTGAGCAGATGACATAAATCAGGCCTGTGAGCAGCGTTTATTGTACTTGGTAACAGTAGTTATTCTCACGCTCTGCCACACAGCCAGGGCTCCTGACCAATAAATGTCAGCGGTTGGGTTTCTCCAGGTTTTGTGAAGGTATGTTGTGTGGAGGTATTTGTCACCTCAGTGAAAAAGGTCTCATATTGAAGCGATCATCATTAGAGCTCTTTTAGCAGCAGCTCCGCTTTACACATTTACTTCAACCAGCTGGCTGCCATCTTGAGTCAGGGTAAAGGTTGACAGGTACTGGAGTCAGACACTGCTTAACAGGCCAAGCGTCTGCCTTTTTATACTTACTGACCCCTCTGACATTTCTATGTCGAGGTCAGAAATTTCTTATATTTTGTCCTAATAATTGATATTTTTCCACTGAGCTTTTCATGTGCGTTAAATGCTGGTATAAAAACCAAGCTTATTTACAGTGTATATTAGATTAATGCACCTTTTTAAATCATTTCATTGAGAACTTTGCATGCACCTTCTGACTAGCTTTGACCTGCACTTTCAAAGTATTTCTGTACCGTGGGTGCCAAGCGCCCGGTATTTCAGGAGCCACAGACAGCCCAATTTGATGGTGGGAAGTAATATATAACCATCCATATAGTAAAGGAGATCAAAGAAGCTGCGTTTTGCTGCTTGTCACTAGAGTTGACCTCACATGTTAGTTTTACGCTGTGTCCCCTTTCTCGTGCAACCAGAGGATCCTTATTTTTGTAAGGCATACCACAACAGCGTCACGTGATAAAGCCACTTGTAGCTTCTGTGCATTAGTTGATGGTGACTGATCCTGAATGCCACTGACGCATGTTTACATGGATCAGAGGATCGCTTTTGTTGTCCAGGCTTTACCCAGTGCAGGAACACAGTTCTTTCGTGGTACTGTACTCACAAATGGTCAGGCCAGTCTCAATAAGTCTTCTGTCTGATTTACAGGAGGAAATTGTCCAGAGGGGACTCATCTGTCCAGTGTCAGAATAGTTATTTTTAGAGTACTTTTTTTGGTTTTTATTCCACGTTTAATATGGAAGATGGTGTAGTGAGAGACCAGTGGACAGAACGATGCATATTCTCTGCTGTGTCTTTACTGTATATTGTCTTTCCATACCGTGGAACAGATTAGTGGGATGAAAGCACGAGACGATGGATGGACAGAGCAGATAGGACAGAAGTGGGCATTACATGAAAGCAGCAGTAGAAGACCGTGGAATCTGGGTTACAGTGTTTTCGTGTGATCTCTCACAGCAGAGCGATGGCCTGTGATCTCTGTCTTACGCTATCTGCCTTTCTTCCTAATCTGATGAAGTACCTGTATTTTCTCCTTTGCTCTGTCTGCACTATGCCCTCTCACCTCATACCCTTATGATGTCAGTTGGACAATCATGGATATGAGTGGAAATATGCGATCAAAGCAATCCTGTTATCCACCTGATCGCACGTGCTTTGATAAGCTTTATTACTCCAAACTCTCACTTGTGCTCGCTGCTCTTTGCTGACTTATTTAGATTCAAATTTCAGCAAGAGGGCAACAGTCTTTTTTCACACATGAGCGTTGTGAGGGATTTTCCTGTCTACTCGCAATAACAGTGCATTTAAAAACAATTGTATGGGAGAATATTTAGACATGTGCTACGTTGTTTCTGTTCATACTGGATATACTGGTGAGGTGCAGGTCTTCTCCTGTTAGAATGCTTAATACAAAACGCACTGATAACAACAATAAAGTAGACAGGTGTCACGTCTGAATCCCACCAGATGCAGCTGTGGTGATGTGGCGCATGTTGGAAGCATGCACTAATTTTTCATAGCATTCATTAATACGCTGACATTTAAAGGAAAAACCTGATTTCTTTCGAACTCTTTAACAGTGGTGTTTTGTTAATGTCACAGTTAGCAGCCCCTCACAGCTTAGGGGCTAAAGAGCCGCAGGTTGGTGACCTCTGGCCTAAGCAGACCCTACGATCAGCTTTGGAGCCATTATCTGCATGTTGTAGCTCTTTACTGTCACCAAGGGGCAGTGTCACAAACATCGGTCTGTGGGTTATTGTTGCTTGTTCTGTTGGTTCTTTAGTCAGCTGCAAGGAGGGGAAAAACCAAAGTAGGCAAAGAACTGAAGTCTGTCTATTCGACTTATGCACAGCTTCATCTTTGTCTGCCTATGTGTTCCTGTTTTTATAGATGGGTCGTATACCCTCTCTGTAAGCAAACGGACACAGCATTAACACATTGACAACTGCACAATAGCACCTATAAGCAGCACAGTCATTTTCTTTGCAACCAGGATGTTCGCCCTCTGTTGCTTGTTGGAAAGATTTAACATAACTTCTGCTTTGGTTTCATTTTTTAGATCGGTATGCTGTGCCCATCGTTGTATACAGTCTGTTCTGTATGTTCTGGTGGTTTCATGCAGACACTGAACTAAACTGAATTCAGTACCACTTAAATGTGCTTGACTACATATTTACTGTAAACAAAATGTGTTTCACTTAAATTCTTCTTTCTCTGAAAATGAGTTGCATTTGCCAGAATGTGAATTATTCTAAGCTAGAATGTGTGTTTAATTCTGCAAATGTGTTAAAGATTGAACTCTTTGTTTGATGGCATACATTGAGAGGAACTAGAGTTATAGAAAAACTTCAGAAGGAGCTGCCATCACGGCTTAACCAGTTAGACGAAGCCAAGAATGTTAGACGCGTGTGATTTGAGATCAGCCGTCTGTCCATCTCCTCTTACAGTTAAACAAAACTGCTTCCCACTGAGGAATTAGAAGCGATAAGAGGCTGCTAACCACAGGCAAACCTGAAGAGGAAATTCATGTGAAAGGAGAGGAGCCTTTATGGGAGGACGCGTCGCATCCAATAACAATTTTCCCATCAAAATCCCTTTTTATCTGCATGAAAGGATGCTATTTATTCACACGACTCAGAACGCTGTTGTGAGTACTGTACGGGATACCAGACGAGACACTCCAACGTTTCTCATGTGGTGAAGCCAGAACGTAACGCACAGACTGCTTTGCTAAGTTGATGTGAAATGTTAGATTGATGCACGTCTCTGCAGTTCACCCCGTCACGCAGCAAACAGCGCTGCTTTCCTTTGTAATGATTATTATTCATAATTTGAAAGGGATAAAAATTAAATCGTTCGCTGTGTAAACAAGCCAAAAAAACTGTAAACATTGAGTTCAAGGAAAAAGAATGCAATGCATTTCTACTGCTTTTACCCGCAATCTTATGTGATGCTCTATCCGAGAGACATGCTGTTCGAACCTTTAATTAGCCGTTATCGTTCTGCTTTTTTCACGTGCATACTGTGAGCTTGCCAATGCTGCGGTAACGCCACTTCCTCACTCTGTATCATCCCGTCACTTTTCTGTCTGATTTTATTCATTTCCCCAACTCTGTATTTACTGTCTGACTAATCCTATAATCTGCATACATATGTCATTAGGTTTTATGTTGTGTCAGAAGGAAATGTTTTGGGCTCATCAAAGCAGCTGTTTGATCTTGCTCGGGTTTAACAGTGGATGGCAGCCAACCAAACACAAGCCCACCTGGCTGGCTGTTCAGATAGACCAGAACAAACGCACACCTAATAATTTACATTTTTCTTTTCTGTCTCTGTCAGAGGATTCGTTTTCTGCTCAGCACGAGCGTCTGAAGGAGGAGAAAGAGTCCTTATCCAAGCTGCAGAAGGAATGCACAGCCAAGAGGTGTGTATCAAACCACAATTAACCGTTTCTGTGTTTGCTGCACAGGAAAACGATTTAAAAGCTTGAACCCCATCAGATGGACACTCTGAATGATGATGCTCAGTGTGTTAGTCACTTGCATTAAATTGAGCTAACAGGTATAAGATTGCACCCTGCACCTTACTCTTTCAAAACAATGGCCTGTTTTTGTGGCCGCTGCTCCCTGTTTATGTGTTCTCGACCAAGAGTTTGCACATTGTGCTAAAAAGGCGTTTGGCCGGTGTTTGCCTTGGCTTGCGGTGAGACGTGTGTGCGGCGGGCACACATTCTGGATACGTTTTTGTTTATCTGAGAAGTACCTGGCAGTCGCAGAGGGTAAGCCAGAGCCCCAGGAAGGCCAGCAGGGGCCAAGAGACCCAGCAAACAGGAAATTAACACCGACACTTGTATCTGCTTAACATCCATTCCTTGGAAATAACTTGTCGTTTGTTTTTCATGAAAGTGTCTCTTTTCATTTATAGTGTTTAGCGAGGGAATGTTATACTGAGCATACACACTTTTTCTCAGCCTTTCCACGTTTCTGTTTAATATTATTTGAATCTTGTCATGGCTTCGATCCCCAGAAAGTTACAAGTACATTTACTCAATCGTGTTACTCTGAAAATGTGACGTCAGTGTTTTCATGATACTATTTTATAGCTACATAGCTGCATTTTTTTTGAATTCTTCTGTACTAAGACAGGATGTGCGATTTATTTATAGTTAAAGGTTAAACTATTGTGTGACAGCTTTCTTGAGTTAAGAGCACTTTTAATTAAGACATTCCACATTTCCACATGTTGGCAGTTCAGCCGAAGAAATATTTCTTTTCTGAACTCATCAGATGGTTTTGTCCAGAGAAACTCGCAGCAGAGGTCACGTTAATCGCAGTTTTGTAGGAAAAAAGCAGTTAAGCAAAGAGTTACAACACAGCAAACCAACATGACACAACTATATAAGACAACGAAAACTGTTGTGCTCAAAAACAAATCAAACATAGAATAAAAGCCAAAAACATAAAAGCAACACTTAAATGACATGTTGGACCTTCATGAAAGAAAAGTTCATGTTGAAAATCTTTACTGAAAGATCTTTTTGGAGCAGTATATTTATTCCAATTATAAACTACAAGTGCTACTTATTTACTGATACAGTGTAACATTAGTTTCACTGTATCTTGCACAATAACAGCGGAGTTAACAGTTTGCTCATTTAAAGAGAAGATCGATCCCACTTTTATCTAATATGTTCTAATAGTAAAGTCAGCACCCAGTTAACTTATCAGAAAAACAGAAAGAAGTTTTTACTATTGAGAACTAAACTTCTTCTTTCTCTTCCTTCTGTGACGCAGGATTGGTGTATACACAAAGTGTTTAGGTTGGCGTATTTTACGAGTAACTGCTTAAACAAACATGTATTTTTAAATGTACGAATGTTGAATTCATAAATATACACTGGTTATTATGTAATGACATCTTCCAAATTGATGTGTTCTCATAAACTTAGAATGAGTCCATTAAACATACACAGGAGCAGGCGCCGGTTTGTAAAAGACACCATATTGCCTGACTGTCTTGAGACAGGCATGGCATTCATACCCTGATCGCATTTTTATCTATGTGACTAGAGACCAGCCACATGTGTAGTCTGCTAAAGACAGAGCAGGAGAGGACTCGTAGGTGTTGATGGATTACTGAGCGAGAACTTCGGTGATGTCCTCGACGACTCGCCTCGGTATCGCTGTCATTGGTCAGATGTGAGCTTCACTGACTCATCAGTTTGTGTCAGACATTTCCAGCCTCGTCCAGAGCAAACAGACGTGGACACGTGTGATAGCTGAGGGATACAGGACTGACAGCCTGCACTCATTACAAACACAGCATGCACAGAAAGTGGTTCGAGCTGTTTGTTCTACAGTGGCCACCGATTATGCACAATCTGCAGTCCAATAGCATCTAGTGGTGAGATTTTACACACATTAATGGAAGAACGTAGAGGTATCTGCATGAAATGCTTTGGTATTATCCACACTGATCCACAAGTAGAGGCATGAGTTTAAAATGCGAACAGACTCACTTAAATGTAAGCATACACATTTAGAGAGTATTCATACAAAGGCATCCAGTCATGTTCATGACTTTTAACTATAAAAGTTCAGGTAACAACATTTTAAATGCAAAAAAATGAAAAGGGGAATCGTGGTAGGTTTCACTTAGCTCCACAGCTTCCTTTAGTTTCAGTCTGTGTCACCTCGGAGCTATACGCATAGGTCAAAGACTAAAACCTGGATAACAGCCATTAAGAATGATTTTTCCTAGTGGCCATAGACAGACCCTGCATTACTAAAAAGGACTGACCTGTAATGACAATTTTGAACAGTACATTGTCACATGAAGAGAGAGGAGAAAACCCCCAGATCATGCTATTTTTGTTCCTTTTTTTTCCAACATTAAACTGCCATATTATACTGCATCTTTTGTCTTGATCCCTTTTATATAGGCAGTAGCTGTCAGGCCTTTAAGGCTTTAATTGGGACCCTGTCCTCCCTCTGATTTTCATCTGTTCCCATCTCTTTAACTGACCTCTGCTCTGTCTCCATCAGAGAGCAGTTCCTCAAGTCCAACGCCCAGCTCACCTTCCGTTGTCGTCAGCTCCTCTCTGAGCTTTCCTACATCTACCCCATCGATGTGGTGAGTTGGGCAACTGCAGAGAAATATCTGGTTACAAATGTAAGACTTTGGTGAAGCACAGATGCTGGAGGGGGTTATATAGTGTGTGCAGCGATTTCCATGTTTATTCCAAAGATAAATTTAGTTTGTATACTAACTGAATGGTTTTAGGCCCGTCCCTCTGCCGGCTGATTATGGATCTGTTGCTGATGTCCAGTTGCTCTGTCCTTCATGTGAAAGCTCTTCTTTAAATCCACAGACCAATCAGTCGGATTATGTCATCTGTGGAGTGAAGCTGCCAAACTCGGAAGACTTTCAAGGTAATTGATTATGTGCCTGCCCGCCTATTTAAGTGTTACAGGAGGATAAGTGGTATGCTGTGCAAATGTTTTGTCTTGCATTCGACGCTTGTGGTTAGATGCAGATGTCGTGAAGTGAAGCAATCTAACATTTTACTGAAGGATAAATGAAGGCTGATGATTTCATAGACAGTTATCTATGATATCATAGTTTTGGCTATTGCAGATGGCAATTTTGCAAAAAGCTATTACTGTTAAGGTACCATAACCTTTGTCGTACTGTGCACGAATGCCATAATTGATAGTTTGTCATTTTCATACATAAAGGGCATAATGACATAATTGTAGCCTAAATGAGGGGAGAATAGCTGTAGAAGCTGCAGATGATTGATATTCCCATTCACTCGGTCTGCTCAGTTGAAATCACAGTACACCCACTGCTGCACGTCTCGTCTTGTGCACGACATCAGTAATCAAATTAACAGAGACATGCACAGCCCTTTATAGGTAGACGTGCACAAGTAAGCCTCAAAAGAGGAGCACGAACTACGCATGGAGTGCGCCATGTCAAAAGGAGGAAGACTGCTCCATACTGATCTAATTACGATCAGTTATAGAGGGCAATGAGAGTTTCTGCAGGGAATTGTTGATTTGGTCGTTTTGCCCTGATGAGATGCAGCGTGGTTAGTTCTTGCTGATCTCTTGCTGGTAGCTGTTGGAGCTGTTCACTGCCACCACATTCTAAGAGAGTCTTGTCACAAGATGGTTTTTATCCGGTTCTACCGTCCCAGTGAGAAAAGAGCCACAAAAACCACATGGTATGGTATAAAAGACACATTAGTGAACTGCGGGGCATTAAAAAAGTTGTGTCAGCAGGCACATTCGCACACAATGCTCCCGTTATGAGCTTGGTGGGGAAGGTTGGAGTAAAGGTCGCATCGTATGTGTCGTGACAAATTGGATTTGCAGTCACAGCAAGAGAAATGTGATGACTGTATGACCTCTTAATAGTTGGGGGATGAGAATTGAATGGGTTTCTGAATGCTGAGCTTTGGTCAGGACCACTTGTCCAACACAGGGAACACAACCTCCACTGTCCACGCCGCATTCTCGGGCTCCCCTTCCTCACAGCTGGTGAAACCCAGCAAGCCTCTGAGGCCGTAATTCAGCAACACTAGCCTCGACTCCTCCGCTCCCTGCTGCCGCTCCCCACCTGTTAACATCTTTTACATACACAGTAGAGATGGGCAGCCATTACTTGTTCTCAATTTAAAATTTGACACACAGACCGAATCCTGTTTTCTCTCAGTTTTAGATGATCGAGCGGTCCTTTCAGACACATCTATAAAAGTGCGAGCATGAACCACAGCCCTGAAGTCGTCTGTTACCGGTGTGAGGCTAAAGTGAGGCAGATTAAATTTAATACTGATTCAAAAGGAAAACGATGTACTGCATGTGTTGTCAGTCAGGACAGATGGAGAAACATGGACTGCCCACCTCCACTTTACTCATTTCTCTTCATTTCTCTTTAGTCTTCTGCAGTTAGAGGTCTCAGAGTCCAGAGCTGTCTGTGTGTCAAAGCCGGTTTGAAAAAGCCTGCAGGGGAGGAATATTTCACATCAGAGCCCAGGATTAGGGTTAGTTGGCGTCCTAATCCTGTAGAGAGTCAAGGTGGACATTGAAGCCCATCCATGTTTCACGTTTACCCCAAAGCCTTCCCTGTGAGCTCAGCCTCATGAGGTATCTGCAGGCTCCATTAGCACCCAGAGGTGTCACTTAAACTTGTGTCCTTCAGTTGACCTGATATTCCTCGGGGGCAGGAAGTCGTTCTCTCCATGGGCTTTAACCCTTTGGACTGAAAAGACAGGAAGGACATCGATATAATCCAGGGGTTCTGTGCTAAGTTGAAAAACACACATTTTGAGCCAAAGAGCCTACCACTCTGTTGCCATAGTTTATTATTTCAAAGCATTAAGATAAAAACCACAGTGATTTTAAGTCTTAGCCTCGAGCAGTGTCCTTCTGAGAATGTGAAACCACTTTGTGTTTTGTCTTGAAACAATTTCTCGTGCTTACAGTGAGTTGGTTTGCAGTTTCTTTCCCAGTCCGTCAAATGTTCACTGAGGCATCCAGTTTTCCACACTAACAGATATTTGGACTCGGAGGGGTTAGCTGTACGTGATGCTTTTGCTTCTTAAGCACATATCACAGAGAATTTGGGAATCTCAGCGCAGCCAGTGTTTTTTGGTACTGTGTGCTGTGCCACGTACTGCAACGCATTAAAAACATGAATGCGACTACTCTCCTTCCAGCAAATACTTTGTTACCAAGTTATCTTTAGCTGGATGTTTGTACAGTTTGGGGGTCATAAGATGTAGACAAACAGCCCTGACATTGACTGTATGCTTTGAGGTTTTCACCATAATAAAATGTTACTATTTTGACTCAGTTTTCATTGAGTGAGATTCTTAAACACTTTGGTTTATTATAATAATAATAATAATATACCAAAGTAATAATAACTAAAAGGCGCACTTAACAACTGAGCAGGAAACGTCTCATTTGTGACCAAACCTTAAATATGTGATAAGCAGAGCATCTTTTTCACTTTGTGTCCTGCAGCAAAGGATGATGGGAGCATAGCAGTCGCCTTGGGTTACACAGCACACCTGGTCCTCATGATCTCATGCTTCCTGCAGATCCCTCTTAGGTATCCGGTGATCCACAAGGGTTCACGCTCTTCTATCAAGGACACCATCACTGACAGACTCACTGAGAAAGAGAGAGAGTAAGTACCCTTTACAAACACACCTAATATTAGCAAAAACCTGAAATATCCACATCACAAATGCTGAGCTCTCTTTCTTACTGTACGATCTGTACATATAGTATACAGCACTGCGCAAAAGTCTCGAGCCACTCCTCACGTCTTTGTATTTTTCTAGTGTAATTTATTTAAAATATGCAAACGTGCAAAGAAATCCATATAAAGCAAAAACAGAATTTGTACAATTCTAACGAGGTTGGGAGTCAACATTTGGCACGAGCACGTTTATTCGGCTGCAGTGAAACTGAGGAAATCCAATTCTCTCAAAAAACAAGGAAAATAAAATTTGTTAGAGGAAACATGCGAACCAGACACGGGGAAGAAGTGGTGGATAATTCAGTGAGCTGACTGACAGCACGCAGACAAAATATAGACTGAGCAAGGTGAACTCAATCAGACAGTAACAAGGGCGAGACGAGAACAAAAGGAGGAAGTCAAAAGGCAGGAAGACACACATGGGAATGATCTCCAAAATAATACAGAAAGAAGGAGAGACCAATAACAAAGTCGCACAGACAGGGCGATCAACGAAGACACAGAAAAAGGAAAAACAGCAAAGTTACAGCAGAACAGCGACAGTGATGTTTGGGACATTTCTTCTTATTCCAACGTTGCCCTTTTATGAACGAGATCAGCTCAGCAGATGGATGAAAATAAGCCATCTGTTTCTCATGGAGGGTCCTTCAAATAAATTGCTTCTCTCTGCAAAGTCAGAATCATCACATTATCATATGCATCCAGACTTTGAAGAAAGCAGTTGATGTAAATTGCCGTGAATAAAACAGAGGGAATAAAGTCTGACTTTCTTCTCTCAAGAAGAATGAATGTTGTTTACTTTGTGAATATGTAAATGTACAGATTTAAACTGTGACACTCTGATAAATGAAGCGCTTTTACTGTGAAATCCACCATTTAGACTTTACTGCAGTTTGAGCAGAGTCCATGCCTCCCATTGCAGATGAGACTGGCTGTAAAACTTACTCTGTTGCAAACAAACTCTTTTTGTGTTGTGCTCCTGGACGGGAAAAATATTTATGCTTTTTGCCATCTAAAACTGTGCAAATCATTCTCTTCTTTCTTTCCTTTCCTTTTGCCGCTGCTGCACAAGCACTGGTTATTTGTTCTGTCTCTTTTACTTATCTCAGTTTTAGTTTCTACAAAATTAAATTATCTTTCAAAAAGTTTATTTACTCTATTTCAGCTTATATTTGTTTTGTGTCCAAACATTCTGCCTTGTTCACGTCCAAACCGTCTTCTACAAACATGTCCCTGCATGTTTTCAGCTAAAATTAGTCTTGTTTGGTTAGTATTTCTTTACTCCAACACCAGTAGATTTTTTTGACTGTGCGGTCGGTGCTGGTCTCTAACTCAACAAAAGCCTTTAACATTTGTAACATTTCAACATTGTTAACAAGAATGTTTTATTGGAAAAACATCACAACGTTCCAAAGTATTGTTTAAAGTGATTGTCACCACCATTGGAACCAGCTGCATCACACTTTCAGCAGTCTCCTCAAACCTACGGAGCCACAATGAATACGTGGAAGTTTTATTAAAGTTGGTAAATTACCAGCCTTGAGGCTTTAGATTTCCTACAGATGATAAATTCAACTTTCCACGCGGTAGTATCCATGGATTTGTTACCAAGTTTTTACAGTTGTTACAGCTTTGAGGTGGCTGTAGCCCAGGAGGTAGAGCAGGTTATCTACAAATAGGAAGGTTGGTAGTTCAATCCCTGAGTGTTCCCTTTCTGCGTGGGATACTAACCCTTATGCAACCATCTGACTGTGAATGTCTGCAAATGATGGATAGAAGATCTGCAGATATCTTAAGCCAAAGTTTCTGCGTCTCAGGTGGAAAGTGTTGGATCAGTGAATCCTGCTGCAGACCTCATTGCTTGAGTCTTTGGCCTTAATGTTAGCATGCATCACTGTAACAGTGCATGCAGCATGTAGAGTATGTGACAGAGAATAAGGAACCACAATCGTCACCTTTATTTACTGAATCGACTGGTTTGTGTGCTGAATCTAGCCCGATCGTGTTGCACAGCGGTTTGTGTGGACCTGTGCTTCTTAGCTGTGTTTGACTAAAACAGCGTTTTGGGGGGTTTTTTCCGTCCACCCCCCGAGTTGAGTTTGAATTTCTCAAACACAACACAGATTTGGTAGTCATGAGCTCCACACGAGTGCATCAGTGCACAATCACACACAGACCACACAGTAGCGTCAGTAGGCCGTTTTGACGGCTGTGTTGGCTTCTTGATTCAGACGCGCGTCCAAATCTGAAATACTGTTCTGATTTGGAAATGACTGCTGAACAAAAACCTCAGTATGGATACTTGTTGTTTCACGTTAACACATGCATAGCTGGTCGGTGAAGAAAGCGCCTGAGTCGTCCCTCGAAGTTGTTTTGTTTTGCCTATGGTAGCAACTGGGTTTACTCAGGTGTTCACAGGGAACAGACTGTAAATCACACAGCAGCCTTTCACAGTCATACCCTACGGTTGTAACCACTTTGCTTCCTACCTTCGCCACATTGTATCTTTTTTTTTTTTTTTACATTTCTTTTTGTTCAGTCACGATGTTGACACAGAGCGTGACAAATGATAAACTGATCTGGGGGTTTGCCAGGACCCTTTGTGTTAGTCAGGAAGCACAGAGGAGCAGCGACGGCTAATGTGATGAAATTATTATTTGTGTGTGTTATGCTCTTGTAACTATGCATCAAGTCAGAAAAATAATGTAAAAAATGAGAAACAAAAAACCCCTCTCTGTTATGATAATTGCACACTCGAGACACACGCGCTCAGGAATGTACATACGTACTGACATTCCACACGAAGGCCTTCCAATACGTGACCGGCGTGGAGCGAGATTTGGCTGTAGTGCTGCTGATGGCCGTGGATGTCGCACTTTATTATAGAGTATGATGAAGTCCACAGTCTTGCTTATGCTCATCAGCTCTTTACCTGTTGCCTCCTGGTTGATATCGGTGGAATATTTCAGTCAATGATCAGATGTTTGTTGTTTCTGGATTAATTTTGATGCCATCATTTTGTCTCGTGTTGCGATGCTGAACAGAGGCACTGTGGGAGAATTCATTGAAATACTCATCTGCAATAATTTTGCAGGAAAGCACCTATAAATTATTACTGCTTTTGCATTAAGCATTGCCCGTGCCTTTCAGTCACACAACGTGAATGGATCAGTCGCTGTTATGTAGTTGACTGCAAATGAACACACATGGCCGCCAAAAATACTGGCTTTGTTTTGTCTTTACATGTCTGCAGTGGAGGCACGCGTGTGGAGCTGATGTCGCTGAGCACTGCCTCTTTCACATCCACATGTCACATAAAAAGAGGAAAGCATTGTGTGGAGCCGAAACAATTCAGTGGCTTAACACGTCAAGACAATAGAGAGACTCCCTGTGAGTTGCGTTACTCGTTTCCAGTCCTACCAAGCGTGTTTACACCAGCATCCGTCAACAACCTGTGGCGTCCATGGATATCGCAAAGACACAACAGTCCAACTTTGCTCTTTACCGCGTGGGGCCATGCACTCCAGCAAACCCCACCCCCTGCACACGTTAATGACTGCTGAGGCCCCAGTGGGCTGCAGACATACAACAAAATGATGTGTGGGGAGATGGAAAGCACCCAGCCGGGCTCTGAAAGTTTACAAAAAAGGGGCGATTAAAGTGTCGGAAAAGGCCGGCTAGTGGTGATAAGTTAGGTGGTGTGCGATCAGCTTCAGGATTAGCAAAGCCACTTTTAATAGCGTGCACATAGACAATTGGAGGTGTCTTGGTTGCACCTTCTGCTGTTAAATGATAATTGCACTTACTTGGCTTTCCCTAAACGGCTAGTTTTACTATGTGAGCCATGTTTGTAGTTCTCATCTCAGTCTCAACATCTTCATTCATTCTCTACTGCAGCATATTATAACTAGTGTGAGTCCAGATTACAGATATACTCTGTTAGCAGAAAATCCTGCTCCTTAAGCCGTTAAGAGCGACGGCCGGAGCTGAGCAAGAACATTTTTCTGTTGTCGCTGTTAATTTAAATGTTACAAGAAGCAGAGCTTTAGTTTGGTGAGAGAAGAATCTGAAAATATTTTACCTTGTGAGTTTGTTACCTCATTCTTTTCCTCCTGTGGGTTAAAACAACAATAATAGTTTTATTACAAAGACCAAAATATTTTAGTCCAAGAAAATCAGACGAGGCCTCTGTTGCTCTGAACTGTGTTAAACTCCAACACTGGGCAAAGGCCAGAGTTTGAATCTGGCCCCGCAACAGTGTTTGAAAGCAGGGTGTGGAATATGACTGGACTGTTTAACGACAAGTACAATTTGACCTTTTCAGGGATCGCTGTCCTCTGGGTCAGAGATGTTCTCAAAAATTGTTGGACTTTTAACATGTTGCACCCACATTTGGACTCGTGTTGAGCACAGTTCCAGAGTTGCTGATTGCGAGGGGGAGAAGGAGGGAGATGTGATCCAGATGTCCCGCATTTGATTGAGACCAGAGCCTGGCCATTAAAAAAACACGAACTGAGTCATATAGTTGTTCAACCAAAGCACTGGAGCGCATCAGCTTTTTTCTTTTAAACTATCGCTGGTTAGAGAAAAGTCGATGTAAGTGGGATTTACGCATCGCTGCTCGCTTCAAATTTAAAAGACAGAGCTGCTGCCAGGGAAGGGATACCAGCTGAAGACGAGAGGAACCTGCGAACACCAAGAAAAGCGGTCATTGTTCCAGGCCTCTTAACATGGACTATGTGAAGAGGAGAAGAGTGGGAATAACCCCCCCGCTGCTCTGCCTGCCTGAAGCTGCACAGCAGTGACAAGACAAAGCAGTGTGAGGCTAAACACCCGGTTTACAGGGTGACCTACGTTACTGGGAAGCATGCACGCCCACGAGAGGAGAGTAACTTTTTATTGTTCCATTTAAGTTGTTTCAGGATCAGTAAATAAGTTAAAAGAGCAGTTCACCCAAACGATTTAATAAAAAGGAAAACAGTATGCACCCCTGGTGGCTATTTTGCAAA
The DNA here is from genome assembly GCF_057382095.1 of Aulonocara sp. 'chitande type north' Nkhata Bay. Classification (NCBI taxonomy): domain Eukaryota; kingdom Metazoa; phylum Chordata; class Actinopteri; order Cichliformes; family Cichlidae; genus Aulonocara; species Aulonocara sp. 'chitande type north' Nkhata Bay. The sequence goes on from NC_141353.1 coordinate 2,513,710, forward strand.
TGGAGTGGGTTCATTTTCTCCTGCACTTAAGCTCATTCAGTGCAGATGAAGAGAATGACAGTTAGTCCTCCTCTAGATTCTCACTACAGTTTAAATGTGTTGGAGATTTCGTGCATTTTAAATTGCTTGTGTTGTTTTCCAGGATGAAACGAGTGTCCTGTCCAGTATAAAACGACACTGGGCTCCACAGTGACAGAAACAAGTAAACACATTCTCTTGGTATTATAGAATAAATGTTGTGGTTTCGCTGGTGTGATACGCACATGTTCTGTAGTGGTTCGGTTGCATAGTTGCTGTGTTCTTCATATGAGAGATGAATGAGGCGATCAACTGGGAAGCCATGAGGGCTTAAATCAAATTTGAGAATGGCTCATTATTTAGGTACGTACGTCAACTACAAAGGCACCCGAGGACTGGACAGAGTGTTTACTTGTCTTCTGAGGTTTTCTGTCATATCGCTCAAGGCCAAAGGCAGGATTGGTATGTTTTTAATGGCTCTGAAGAAGTCAGTGAGGCTCCTCTAGGTTGACAGCTGAGTTGCGTAAGCAGCCCTTCATCTTGGTGTCCTGCTGCTGTGAAGCCTATACAAGCACTTTTTATCCATTCTTCATTAAAAAGTTAATAAAAAAGCATCTGTGCTGCATGTGTGATAGTTTTTTGTTTTTGCCACACAAACAGCACGTCTGCAGAGATGCTCGTCTGTCTGATGGAGCTGCCACAGTGCTGGGAAGTTCGATAAAGTGCAAGTGGTGTTCATCGTCATACACGATATAACATTTTGGACTGGTGCGATGGTCAGCTCCCCTTGAGAAAACAAGGGAGCTGAAGAAGACAGAAGGAAACGGGGAAAGAGGAGTGTGTGGGGGTTGGGTGCCGGGGTCAGCAGACCCCTGGATATTCTTAAGAGCCGTGATGAAAACCCAGTGTGACAGAGCAAGCAGCCACCACATCACTCAGGAGACGCCTTAACGGCGTTGACCAAGATGGTGAAATGGTTATGCCGGGGTCTTAAGTGCAGCAGTAGTCATTAAAATAGCATTCAGTGACAGATGCTCAGTGTAATCATTTCTCAGATATTGGAAATTACAGCTCCCGGTGATTTATAGAGTAACCGCTGCCATCAGATCTTTAACAGTTGCAAGGCAGGTGTAGGTTGTCTTTCTTTTTTTTCTTTTTAAAGCAAGTCCAAATGATTTATGGTCCCCTGGCATTTGAAATTGCACATTAAAGACATTGTGAAACTTACAAGCAGCCCACACCACCATTTAAATACCGGCCAAGCCTCGGCTCCGGCATGTGAGCCAGATCTGTTGTTTTGCACATTTGGAGTATTAATTAGAATGTCTAAACAGGCAAGCCAACACATGTGGACACTTCAGCCAGTGTATACATTTCAGCGGGTCGGTCAGTCAGTCACTAGGAGCCTTCCCACCATATTCTCATGAACCGCGCTAAAGCTACGCTCGACCACCCACCTGCATAGCTGTGTCTTCCTTATGTTCCTCCGTTTCATCCAGTGGACTCGGAAGGGGAGTGAGAGCAGTCGTGTACCAGAAAATGCTTAAATATACAGACTTTGTAGGTTTGCCCTGTGACCTTGTGGCCCCAGTTCTCTAATTGGCTGCTTTTAATGCTTTTAACAAGGTGTCTATAGAGACATCGCAATTTTGACAGAAAGAAAACAGAGCTCAGATGGACTCGGTGCCCTCTATTTTAGCTTTGTTATTGTTGTAAAATCTCCAGAAGTCAATGGTTGTTTTAAACAGGCTTGTACATCTTTGTGCTGCAGGAACATTTCCTCACTGCGCAAATCGCCCACAAATGTGGTCGTTTAACTATAAAAAACGTCATGTGCTGCTGACACCTGCTAGCAGGCCCCAGAGTACAGTACAGGCAGACGGTGCAGAGACACTGGTCGTGCATCAACCACAGATGAAAGCATTAAAAGTCAGCCTGCTATTAAAAGATCCCTGAACAGAAATAAAAGGCAGGACAAGGAGTGAGTTTAAAAAGAAATGGACAGGAAGAGAGAGAGCAGCGAGCCTTCCTTTGCTTCATCCCATCGTTGTAACTACGTGTTTATTGGTTGTTTCCTTCATTTAACAAGAGTCCCAGCTTTATATTTGAAGGCTGTCTGTGGATAAAGGCTGTCTAGACCCTGCAGTTAAAACGCTGGCAGGCTGGGGGCATTCATATAAAACCCGGGGACTTTCCTGTAAGATACTGCTTTTGTCTTTTTACAATGTCGTGGCTCCACACTTATTAATTACATATTTTCAGGTCTACACCCAGAGCCGGCACTTGCACATTAACTATGCTGTGGTTGGGATGCTCTTTAGATGAGAAGGAAAGAGAAGTGCATTTTATTTTTTTGCAGGGGGAAGAAATGTGACAGATTTACGTCTGCCCTCAAATCACTGTTATTCTTTGTCATCTTTTTTTTTTTTTTGTCTGTCCGGTGCATCCAGAGTTGAATATTAGCTAAATGAAAGCAGATTTCATGTTTCAGTAATCAGTCTTTTGAATGCACCCTTAAGTGAGTGGGCGAGTTGATTACGGCGCCTGTCGTTTTCAGTTTGCTGTGTTAGTTTCATAGACGTGACCCTTCAGCGGCGCTGCCGCCGAGGGGAGCGGGAGAGGGATGTGCTGACGGAAGAAACTGCCTGATCAAGGAAAGTGAAGAAATGTGCGGAGGCCTTCTGGGAAAGAGATGATTTGATTTGATTTACATGTAAAACACAATTAAACAAAAGAACCACGTACATTGTTTAGTGCAGAGGACTGTTTCAGTTTATGTTGCCGGCTGAGTGATTAAAAACGGCGTCCGGCCTCCTCATACTCGTATGTCTCTCGCAGACACGTCATTTAGATTTTTCCTGCTGTAGCAGAGATAATGGCAATGGCAGGCTGTTATTTCATACAGCGATTTCCTTTTTACTCTGGAACGAAACACAGCAAATAAGAACAAACCATTGAACGCTGGTGTTTCTGTTTGATTTCTCAAGTCATCCACACTTAACGGGTTCTTTGTTTGCCCGACCACTCCACCGGCTTTTATTAAACTGTGCTCGCCGCTCTTTGTGTACTCTCGCTGACGGACAAACAAACGGCATTAATTAAAAGTGCTCTCTAGCTGAAGTTCTCCTTCAGCGCCTCCTCCCCTCGACTCGATCCTCCCCGCCGCTGCGGTGTAATAATATATTTGGCGTTACGGGACGTCCCCGTGAGGAATTCCTGGTGTTTGGTGAACCAGAGTCTCTCTGCAGTGTGATTTCAGACACAGCGGACAGCAGTCATTAATCACCGCACTGTACAGGAGTGTGCGTGGTGCGTTTGTGTGTGTTGAAGGTAGCTTTGTTTCCCTTTCAGTCATGCTCATCAGCAAACAAATCCTATCTGTTTTTGGGGAAGTGATGTTGGCTCTGCCAGCAGTGCACAGGGAATGCCTGTTGTGCTGTTCTTCCTCTCCCTGTTAGTTATTTCCGAATGCTGAGATATGACCTCTGGCGTGTCGCCTTCTCCGCGGGGCCTTGGCTGCATGTCGGCGATACGGAGGTCTAACGAGCGACGGGCTGTGCGGCCCTCGGGCTACACCGGCACTTTTTCTTTGCCAGACTTTTGCAGCAACATCCTGTTAAATTTCATTTTCGGGGCTGCAAAGATCTCCATGTGTTCGAGGTTTACTTCTCAACCTTCCCGGATCTGCAGTGCGATGCGTGAGTGAGGAGGTGTTTACAGTGAACCCTGCAGTCAGAATGTTGTCTGACATGTCCAGACAGCCGCAGATATGATGTAAAGCAAACTTTCAGGATGTGGATAAAAGCCAAATAAAAGAGAGAGAGCTGTTAAAAATCCCTTAGTTCTGTATGTTCTTCTTATCGAGAGGAAATGCTAAAACACAAATGTCATACAGTGAAATCTGGACGTATAATATCCTATAAGCTGCAGAGTTTCTGCTGTATTTTTCTACTTTATTCCTGCACAGGATTAAGATCACCTCTGACCTCCCTGTGGCACACACACGGGAATACTATCCAATAGATGAGAAGCAATTAGTCACAGTGAGTGTGTATTGTAGGTTTTTTAATTCTTTTACTTTTCCACCTTATTCTTTTAGTAAAGAAAAACATTTACACCTCAAGTGAAATTTCTAAAGCACAAGCTTTATTCATTTTTATCTTTACAACCTTGTTTATATTTGACTTGGCCTCTTATCAGCTCAACATGTAACATCTCAACTCTGCTGATGAATGTCATGAGCCAGAAAACGCTAAAACTCCAAAGTTCACTCATATTTCCTCCCACGTTGCTTCAGCGTTTGGGTGAGAGGTTAAGAGCAGACTTGGGGTTAGGTTCCTCCAAAGGTAAAGGTGAAGAATTTTGAAGGGCTCTTCAGATAAAGCTCTGATATGAATGTAGTCCCTGAAAGTATTCACAGGTTTGAGTATGTGTGTGTTTGCTCAGAGTAAATCCCTGCTTATTCTGTGGAGCTCGTTTCTCATCATGCTGAAGCCTCCTCAGTGGGAGATCAGGAGGCATAAGCACTTAATGACTGAAAGGGATGAGTCCGGCCTTAACATCCCCAACCGTATCTCTCTGCATGTCAGCGTATTCACCTCACTACCCCACGCCAGCACCCAAGGGCATCTCCCGGATCTCCTTCATGAGCATTCCCTGCATGTCCTACCTAAGACATGCGACTGGCGCCGATGGGACTTTCCCACCATGCTGAAAAGAAAATTTGTTCCTGTTCAGGGGCGGATAAACCCGTTGTTTGGACGCCTCTGCTGTTTGATATTTCAGTTTAGCGCCGTACGGAGGTATGCCACCTCCGTACGGCGCTAAACTGAAATATCAAACAGTGGGAAGGGATCATAGACTCAGACTTCGATTCCTGAGCAATCTGCAAGTATCACCCAATGTAAACACTGCCGGCTACATTATCGGACACTTTCAACAATGCGAGTCAAATCGTTCCTGTGGCGAAGCCAGAGAGAACGAGGTAGATGGAAGTGTAGTATATTTTGATGTGTAATATGGATATAATGTAGCCGGCTTGCAGACGTTCTCTGACTGGATCACAAACAGTAAAATCCTCTTTAAGTGTTTCTTTTTCTTCTGCATTTCACAGATTCCCTTTGTACCCCAGAGGAGAGCGGTTTCATTTTGAATATGGCGTCTACTTACTCAACAAGAACATCGCCCAGGTAATCCATTGCATGCACACGCGCTAAACATGTTTGACGACATTTTAGACTTGAAAACTTATTTAAAAATCATACTAATTTGTAACTGTAAGTTGTCCTGCAGTTTCTAAAAGTTGCTAGTACCGAGTGCAGCATCTCGTCCATTAACCTCCTAAGACCCGAACTCTTCCACGGCAGCAATTTTAATTTCTCTTTGATATTTCGGCACATTGGGGCCCGATGAAGGTAAAAACAAAGAATTACCAGATTTTTTTTTTTTTTTTTTTACCTTATTTTTGTTTTTAAGAAAAATAAGAGCGACATATGAGGATATTCGTTTAAAATTTTGATAGAACAGTAGCAGGATAATGTCCTCGTAAGTGGATATCAGGCCCTTGTAGAGCAAAATTGAGTATTTTGGTCTAAATAAGCCAAAATGTGATGTCCACATATGTGGACGCAGGTCCTAGGAGGTTAAGTTTCACAATACGGCGTTCAGTGTGTCGAGACCTGCTGTTGACATACAGGTGTTAATACATTTACACTCTGCCATCACTATAAAGGATGATGATATTATATCGGTCTCATGTCGTCAAATTGTCTCATGAAAACAACAAAACCATTGTGTATTAATCCATTGCAACACCTGCAGACTTCCCCAGTCTGTGTGTTGCTCCAGGAACATCTGGTTGGTCATTAAAAAGCTTGATTGTTATTAATGGAGGTGTTAGTCATAAAGAAATTCCTGAAACAGCTGTAAAAGCCTTTTAGTCAGGCTTAATTTAAATATTAGTAAGTGCTGAATTATTGCAATCTATGTGGACTAATGTGGAATGAAGTTTTTACGCCCTTGATGTAAAAGTAATGAATGATGCTGTTAGTCAGCTGAAGAGACAGTATATTAGTATTTAGTATTTATTTATTTATTGTCATTGTCAAGAACAATGAAATTGCGTTTGGGGCTTCCATACAACCCAAAAAAAAGAAGAAAATAATAAATACCCCTTAAAACCCAAGTGTACATATTTAACCCAGTGTGACTCCAATGCAATAAGACATGCAAAGCTCACAACACTCATCGACTCATTAACACTTTTAAATTAGCGCCAATTTACAAGTGTTAATCTGTGATCGTTACCTCTGCCAAGGAAGTTATGTAATGGATTCAGTTTGTGTTTGTTAGCAGGGCTACTCAAAGTTATGGATGATTTGCATGGAAATTTTACCAGATGTGCAATTTTGGAATCGAGCTGCGTGTAGATCCAGGAATAATTTATAATTCCAGGATAGGATGAAACTGGTTTTTGATGTCATATCTCACATGTCAAATTGGACGTTGTGTAAAAGTAAAAACAGAATGAGATGAGTTGCTAATCTCATAAACCCATATTTGATTACCAGTCGAACATGGAAAACATTTCAGATGTTTTTAACTATTAGCTCATTTTAAATTTAGTGGCAGCAGCAGTAGGGCTGTTCGATATAACCATATATATCGGATGACGATATAAAAACGTCTACCGTTTCATTTTACGCTATCGTTTGTTTCGTGGTGTCGCAAAATAAACTGTTTACAGCAATATTTTTTCATTATTTTGATGGTCACTGTAGTGGGTATATTCATTTATTAAAGTTCTCTCTTTCTCTTATATTTAATAGAACCTGTTTTTATGCGTTGTCGTTAGCAACAGCGACGGTAAAACCTTCGCGTGTCCGCTTGTTTATGTTCCACATAAACCTTTCACAATAAAGCTCAAGATCCTGTTGAGACTTTTCAAAATAAACTGAATCACGTGAAAGAGCAGATTATTTACGGATGAGAAGCAAAAAAGAGCCGCCAGGTGCTAAAAAATAAAGCTTAGACTCAAACGTTAGAACAGGCTTTTCCCCGCAGCACGCCGTGTAATAAATACTCACAAAGAAAACGGCGCCGTTACAACTTATGTCTAAAAATGTATCGTTTCATGCATCGGTTACAACACTCGACTCCAGCTACACGACGCCCAGCTGGAAACACTTCACGCAAGTCGAGCTGCCCGAGATTCACAGAATTTACAGAAAATATTAAATTTGTGATTTATATTGTTATCGGACGATAGCTGTTTTATATCGGGATATGAGATTCTGGTCGTATCGCACAGCCCTAGCAGCAGGTCTCAAATTTGGGATGGAAAATAAGAGCCACTGAAAACAAACAGCTGAAAGAACATTTTGCAACGAATTGGTTGAATTTGCAGCAGCTCAGTAACAAGATTTGCTATGAAGAGCATCTTACAGAGGCGGTTTTTCAATAATCAGAGGTTCATTATTTTGCAGTACAAAGTAATATTTTGAGGACTTTGAATATCATCATCTATTTTTGTTTGATGATCTGAAACATGCAAGTGTGGAAAAAACAGCTTAAATCTTTATATGTGACTGTATATACTTAATAGCAGGAACAATTTATTTTTGGATTTGGTCTTTTCATGTGATCTGTTGAACTCTTGACCCGTCTCGGTTTATTGAAGTACGTTTAATGTGTTGACCTTAGTTACGCCCTCCAGTTATCCTCGAGTCATTTGGCACAGACTTTTAACAGTTTGCGTTCCACTCCCTGTTTTCCTCCTCGTTCGGCCGAGGATGACGGAGCTCTCCACCTCTTAACTGGGCCACTCGCTCTAACAGGTGGCTCACTTCAGAACGCGGCGCACTGGGAGGTTTCAGTGTTAATGCTACACCACGAGCTTCTAGCCAGCAATAAAATCTGCCATCTTTCCAACAGCATCCAAGAATAAGAAAATAAGTGAGATAAGAAAACATTTTAGACGGCAAAAGAAAATAAGTGCTGTCTAAAACCACTAAATGGAATTCACTGGTTTTACCGTGTCATGTAGCTAAATGATGATTTGTGTCTCATGATTTCAGAAGGGAAGCTATTATTCACGTTAATAGCAGAATGCACATTGTTAGGTCAGTGTTCTTTGTTGATTAATGCCAAACTAATCCAGCACTCATTCCATCACTGCTTGTCAGTCTAAGCGATCTCTTGTCAAAGGTGAAATATTTGCTGGGCTGAGGTTTGTATTTTTCTCTGGATTTTACTGTTTTGTAATAACTGTCAGGGCTAAACACACATGCACATGTTCGAGCACTCACATATGTGCACAGTCATGCATTCACACTCGCAAAGCCTTGGAAAAGTTTGCAGTAAAGCTCAGATGAACATATACAAGTATGAAAGTTTGTGTGCAGGATGTCTTATGTTCTGGTGTTGTATCGTAGGTGGATTCAAATTGACTGGAAGATCATTTGGTGTGCAATCATCTCAGTTTAGTTTTTTTTATCAGAGCCACACATCAGCTTTGTTTCACCAGGCTCAACCACATAGTGACATCAGATGCAGCACAGCATGCTCTCTCCTGCTGAAAGTTTAATTTGCCCACTGATTGAAGGCACATGCAAGGATGGCTTGGCTGCAGGAGAAATATTCCTAATCGAAATCAGCTTATCCGTAATGCAGATATTGTCAAGTAATATTGTTGAATTTGTCGGTTCAAAATGTGGCAGTGATTCATAGAGAGGTCTTTTTGGGATTTCAAGAGTAAAGCGTATTCTTTAGACACATTCCTTTTGTAATGATGAAACTGGCCTTATATATGGTGCTTCAAAGGAATCTGGTCCACTGCAGAGGAACAATGAGTTCCAGACAGCTGGACGTCCTCACCAGTGTCCATGAAACCAATGCAGAAAGATTCAAATTAAAGGTTTGAATCCAGATGGAAGCCTTCAGCTACAGCACAGGTGGGTACATGTGCAGAGTGCACGATAACTTTGTAAAAAGAATCTGTGGAATGATGAATTAATAAAAAGGCGGCACGCCTGCTATTTGCCGATATGCAATGCTCGCAAAGCCTCATCTGTGCAGTAACAGAATTCGCTACACAATAAGTGTAAGCCTTGCATGTAGATTCCCAAGTTCTCTTTGCTGCTGTGGCCTCTTGTTTAGGAGAGATCCAAACACTTTGTCTTTGCTTTGTTGACCTTGAGAAATGTGCCTCTAGCAGCTCAGAGGAGCGTTACTATTTTTACAGGATAAAATTTCAGCTTTCGTTCAAAGCACTTCCTTATACATTCCATGTGTGCGTCTCCACATTATGGATGAGTTATCAGCTTGACTCCAGAGCAGTATGGTTGTGCCACATGAGTAGTCCAGCTCGATGCTGCGATTGTTTAAAACCTGAAAAAACTGAAGAAGTGGTAAACATGTCACAGTCAATAAAATGCAACGCTCCACAAACGGAGCTTCTTCCTCCCAGTTTGGCTGATTTCTGAACTCCACATTAAGCTGTTCACTTCTCTGAATGTAAGTGTAGCCAAGTACAGGATAGGGTAGGGGAAATTAAAGTAAGATGGAGAGAATGGGCCAATAGCTAGATTCGCAGGAGGGATAAAGGGAGTTGCGTGGAGAAGAATGACTGGAGCCACAGGTAAAGTTGCTATGAATTGTATTAAACTATTTAGCAACAATTTAACAGCATTTTATGAACAGGAGTGAAAACAAAATAAAATACAGTGACAGCAATAATAATAACAGTCAGAATCCTATCTGAGCTCAGATATGTCAGTCTTGCCGGCTTAATAGTCAGTGTTCAGTCAAGTCAAATCCAACAGGTCAAAAGTTTGTGATTGGTGCGATTTCGTCCTACCGCACTGTTGCAATTGTTCGTGAGAGAAGAGCAACCTGCCCTTCTGGGCCAACTCAGAATGGCTGTGGTTCGGTTCGGTTCAAAGGGAAAGGCTCGCCATCTTCCTCGTCAGGAAGAGATCCAGGTCTCACGATCCCATAAAAAAAACCTAGCCTGTAAACAACAGGACTATTACTAATTCAGTTCACACTCTAATGATATACATGGCCATATGTAAATAATGTAAGTGCTATAACAAAACAAGCACAAAACATTAATTCTAATTTCTAACTATAGTCTATACAGTGCATCTTAATCATGAATGCAATCTTTAAATCACAATCAGCTTATTCTATCGTCAAGGTGCACATTTCTATCAGAAATCAGAAATAAACCATAAACTATGGTAGATTATTTTTTTACAGTATTGCCCTTTAACTGAATTACAGGAGCATTGCTTTACACTGCATAGCAATGAAGCAATATATTATTTACACTCAATGTACAGAATAAAATTACCAAAAGAATATACAAAAACCCACAGGCTGTAGTTTTACAGTATGTGGTAACGTATCAGCACAGTAAGAATACACACGGACATCTATCCAGTGCCGCTCGAGCATCAAATGTAACAAAATAAAGTAGATTCATGACCTTTAAGATCAACATTAACTTATTCCATCATCTAATTTTAGTGCATTTAATATTCAACAAGTAATACTAGAACATCATCAGCACACAAGCTGAGTGCTCAAAATGGCTGAACTCAGTGAGAAACCCCGTGTGTTCTCCCACAGTGAAAACGTGGTCAGCTACAGCTATGAGCATTAGGCTAGTTAGCTTTTCAATTAGCCTGATTCGCCCAGTCCCAGTTTAACTCACCAGCACACTTCTAATTAGAGCTGGGCGATAGAACGATAACGATATCTATCGCGATATAACTTTTACTCGATAGAGAAATTAAGCTATCGCGATAGACCTCGCCGCTCTTGTCCTCTTTATAAAAAAAAAAAAAAAAAAAAAAAAAAAAAAAGTCGGCCAATCCAAATTAAGTAGCGCAGAGCCGAACCAATCACAGCCGCAGCTTCACGTCGCGTGACTTGTTACGTACAGCACAAGTGCCAAGCCGCACGTGTGTTTGTTTGGGAAGCAGCCAGCCGGTAATGGAGGAAATGAGTGTACCGACTAGAAAAATCAACCGAGCGTGACCGAAGAGAAAACAGATGATGGTTCCAATGCCGGAGAGATTGTCGAACGGAAGAGCCAGAGAAGCTCCGTAGTGTGAAGGTATTTCTGCTATTTCAAGTCTGACAAAAAACAGAGTAGCGTGCACTGTAAATTGTGCCGAAAGCAAGTCTGGAAATACAATAAACTGGTGCATGCGTCACACTGTGCGCCACGTTATTGTTTCGGTGAAATGAATTTCTACAATACTGTTAGTTCTACTCTCTGCAGTGTTTAAATGCTTACATATACACACAGTTACTGTCCCTCCACACATACGACTCGGTTCTGCTTCTATGCCCCAGCTTTGTTTACTTTTTCCCACCGAGGCTTCTAGACTTCTGATTGGCTAACATTTCTGCACGGTTAGGAATCTAGCGCCACCTGCTGCTTTGGCATGTTCATAGCACCGTTTTCCTTCATTTCTGCCTTTATGTGTGGACGGGATTATTTTTTTAAAACGAAAACGGAAAATCTCCGTTTTCAAAAATACCCGTGTACATGTGGACGTAGCCTCGGTCTCTGACTGGAAGCGCTAATTCGTCATTCGGCTTTTGTCAGACTAAAGTAACTGTTAAAACTGTTTGAAAAGCTAAGCTATACAACAAGGAGAGATTGAGAATTTCCTTTTAGTTCTCAGTTTATTTGATATTGACAAAAGTTAGTCAGTTTTGTCTGTTCTTCTGTAAAACAAACTAAGATTTATTTTTAGAATTAATATTTTGTTTCTAAGTGGAATTGACAATTTAGTCTGTTTCGTTTGTTCTATTTTGAAACTTAAACGCTTTAGCGGCTGCCTTTTGTGTAGTTTGCAATATTTGCCTTTATTTATCTGAAAAAGTCTCATGTTCCTTAAGTACATCTACCCTGTTGAACTTATTATGGGAAATAAATATTTAAAAACAAGCTGCTGATTATTTCACATTTTACTTGTGAGCAACGGCACATTTAAATCTTACAAATATAGTTATTTGGCTTATATCGTGATAGATATCGTTATCGCCTGAAATGAAAAAAACATATCGTGATATGAAAAAATCTCATATCGCCCAGCTCTACTTCTAATGTTCAACTCTCAGAGAGGATCTTGTTCAACTCTCAGAGAGGATCTTGTCCACTTCATCCGCTCCCGCGCAGATCTACAACATTGAAATCGGGCCATTATATTCCCTGTTAACTTCTTGTTAGCTTTTTAGCTTCAAGGTTAGCTTAACAGCTTCTGACTCACCGCGATGGTTTCAAGGTCCGAAATGTTCACAATAAATCAGGTCCGTTTCTCCAAGGTCCATGCAGATCTCCGGTATGGATATTTGCTCAATTTATCAAGTTAATAGTTATTTTCCAGCGAAAAGCTTGGCGGTGAAAATCAGTGATGGTCTCGTGCACCTCCGTCTCTCTCTGTGTCTGAGCACGTGACGGTACAGAGCAGGGGAAGGCGGGGCTTGTTCCTTCCTAACCAGTAGGGGTGTTAAATATACTCTTTGGGTTTTATTCTTATATTTATAGTATTTATCTTTTATTATTGATTTATTTTTGATCAACTCAGTGATTAACAGAGTAATGATAAATCCCAATTAACAATAACATGTTGTAGTGCATTACTGAGTCGTGTAAACTCACTGGGTTACATAAGCTATCAGTTTTGTGGTCTCGCATCACAAAATTTCAGGGTTTAGGACTTAATCCCGGGAAATGCAGGCTTAACTCGTATGTAATGTCTCCTTTAAATCTAATTAGAAGTCATTAACTGTGATTGTCAAGCACTTTATCAGCTGGCTGACTTTGACTTTTTACTTTTACTGCTCTATGTTTCCTGTCGAGGTTCTTATTGGGGCTTTTACTGGGAAATGGCTCATTTATTGACCCTACACTTTAAGATGTGGTTTTCTCTGGCTAATATTATTTTCAAACAGACGGCTTTTCTAGTTGCAGCAGAGAGTCATTATTGAGATTGCGGTTTTTAAATTTTTCTTTGTGTCTTTGGAGGCCTCCTTGTTTTGAATCAGCCACGTTAAGCAGTCATGCACAGCTTGTCCAAAGTCTGGCTTTGCAGACAAGCAGAGGTCTGGTTTCACAGCAGGCCCGACTGAAGGTCTGATTGGCTGCTTTGGTGGTAACTGGACGCTGGGTGGGATACATTAGCTGTCCGTCTACTATTAAATTGCCTTGTGCGGCCGTGTTTGAAAGTGATACCGTCGAAGCTGGCCAAGGATCTGTGCCGTAGCGGGGCGACCCTTCTTTGATGTGGCAGAGGGGAACGTTTGCTCCTATTGGGATGGAGAAGATGCACTGAGCATCCTGGACGTCAGCTGATAACAGGCTCCTGTGCTGCTCGTTCAGCTTAATTTGTTTGAGGATAAGAAGTTTAAAAACAAAAGGCTTTGAGGAATGTTCGGGCTAAAATCCAGCTATTCTCCCCAATTCCCTCTTTTATTTCTTGTGTAATCAGAAAATATTGCAAAATTTGCAACGCTTGAGTGAGTCACAAATGTTTGTTTGGAAACTTTGCCTTTTTTGTTAACATGTATGTTTTCTTTTATTCCAAACTGAGCCGATCCCCAAACCTCAGCGTTTGGAGAGGATGTGAGAAGAGTTTTTCTCTCTTTGCTTGGCTGTTACATGAATGAATTACATGAGTTTTTTTAATAGTATGTAAGTGGGCCTGATGTATCCATCTACAGGGAGGCATAAGTGTTAAAGTCTGCCTCTCATCTATACACAGAAAAACCCACCGAGTTAGGGTGGCTGAGTGGAGCGGCTTATTGTCATGTGCTGCGTTTCCAGATTGCCAGCTTTATCCACCATGCTCTGTTTTTGGGAAACAGGCATGTGGGGCTTATTAGATGACAACTGATGCTACACGAAGGAGCCATGCTTTCAACAGGAAGAGGTCAACACAACAGCTAGTTCTCAGACTCAGTGCTTGGTATATCATATTTTGTGGGCCTCAGGCACAGGAAACCAAGTATTGGGATTTAAAACACTTTAAATCTGTTGCAGCCCAAGCAGGTCACCCCGGGGTTCACCTTTATTTCTGTCTACAGGAGAAAGTCGCTTGTATTCTTCCACCTGCCAAGTCTCTGGGCAATTTCACACCATGGTCTAAAGGCAGAGTGCCATAGCGGTGGTCTGGGGCATACGTCAGAGCGCCTGCTGTCATTAAGAGCGGCAACTGTGGCTCCATAAAACACAGCTATGACTCATGGGGGAGCCTACTGCATTTAGTGGTTAGTGGAGGTGGCAGCAAGCGCAACACGAGCTGGTTGGCTGGAGGTATTCTTGGTGCAGCTCCTTTGGAAAGGTTGTTTAAAATTACAGCAGTATACAAGAGTTGGTGTTTACAGTTGGATGATGGGAACGAGGCTCACAGGAAGCTGATTCTGCTTCATTCATATATGCTGTCACCTAGTGTGAGTTCCTTAACTTTGGATAAATAGTGAAATGGGAGATTTAATACTAAATATATTCTAAAAACATGTCAAACTAATTTTCAAAGTTAAGGATTATGAACATAAATCAGAGCATACAGTGTTGCGGTTGTGTTGTATGGTCACTCAGCCCCTAATAGTGAAATTTATATTTTGCTTATCTCAACCATCCACAGCGAGCGTGTTTGGATAAAATACAACAGGGGAAATTGTCCTTTTTCCCTCACAGACGCCGCTGAAACCAAAGTTAGTCAGAAGTCTGACAGATTTGTAAATAAAATGTGAGCTGGCAGGAAACTGGTCTCGTTTTGCCATCCTAAAAAAGAACATGGAAACGTTACTGTGTCTCTTCAGCTTATGGTGAGGTGTGCGCAGGGAAACCCTTTGACCTGATCGGCTCTTTTGTTCATTGTTGCTCTTCTCTCATTCATCTCTGTTCAGTTCCCATGCTCCAGTCCAAGCTTTAGACCCTCCATCTCTTTGCCTCTGTGACAGAGTTTTTGACCCCAAGTCACAAGAGATGGGACAAAATCTTGGCATAGCCCTCTGCTGCCATTAGCTCATGTGATTGCGCTTCGATAAAAACCATATGACCCACTCAAAGACACGCAGAAAGTGAGCATTGCACAGCTCCCTTCCACCTCATAACTCCCCTCCACCTCAGACTGAGTTGTCACGATGGTTAAAATTCTCCATGGGAAACTATCTCCAGCTATTACCTTATTTTCTTTAGTATTGCACATGTTGGAGATGGTACAGGTCGATGGCTGACTGGGTTTTCCCTTTAAAGAAACAATGGGTGGACCGTATTTGCTCACGAACTCAGTTTTTCCATAGTTGACATTCCTCCGAACAGTTTTGTGTTTACTCCGTCTGCCAGCCTGTGATTCAGAGGTGGTGGTATACAATGACTGATTGTTTAGTAGTCACATGTAAATGATCAAAATGTGTGTTCTTGCTGCCCACTTTTATGTTTGTGTGTATGTATAGTGTAAATGCAGGGATTCTAATTTCAGTTTTTTGCCACATCTTGCAACATCTCCTCATTCTTAAACAAACTGAATAAAGTAGCAGTGGAACCCAGATCCCGAGCTTACTTTGAGGCTTTCACGTTTATAAAGAAAAACAAAGAAAAACAGACAACGTTTGGCAGCGATTTATCTTTCAGTTTCCGAGGCACTGCTTACACAAGAAAAGTCCTCCTGTATCCGGCCTTATCTGCAGTATTTATCCTTTTTTTTTCGCCTCTGCACAGCTCAGATTCCCTTGAATGAGAGCAGAAACTGGATCTTCAGCCTGTTTCTCCAAAGGCTCTTTCTGAGAATTTGGAAGCGTTTTAGACGAAACTATTCTGTTTCCCTCAGAAATCCGTCAGAAATCTCCTCATCCAGCTATGACTTTGCGGTTTATGACTCACTTTTTGGTGCGTACCAGAGAACATTCCCAAAAGCAAAAAGAAATCTAGGAAGAGAAACGGCCGATTACATCTGCACTGTCGCCCCCTCCACCCAAAACAACAGCGATCATTCTCCGGTCCGGCTGCCTCAGTGCAGACCTCATCTCAACAAAAAGAGCCCTCGATGTTCAGCAATTGTAACGCAGCCCACTGTATGCTGTTTGTTTACCTGAACCCTGGACCGCGGCTCTCCAGGCTCTGCCACCAATTTTACTCTGGAACAGACGGAGCCTGGAAGTAATCAGACCATTTCAACTGCCGGCTGCCACTCATTGTCTTCATCATTCCATAACGGCCACATCCGCTTTCTATTTCAAAGGCATTAATATGATACAACAGATAATGGGCAGGACAGGCACCGGAGTACACAGCTCTAAATCAATCGCGTATCCGTCACTTTCACCTTAACAGGAAAGAAGAAATGAGGTACTAGGTGACGTTCTGTTTTAGGCCATAAACGTGCCTGTTCTCCTCCAGGCTGGTGAGCAAGAGCTTGAAACGCTAAGCTTTGAGCATCATCTCCCACGTGGCCACATGCTATACAAATGTTGGATAATCATCCGCTCGTATCTAATAGAGGAGAAGTTATTGAGCCAAAGTTTAACAATGTGTTATGCATTTAAAGGCCATTAAGGTGCCACTTTTAACAACATGTCTTTACTTCACTTCATTATTCTACTTTGTTTATCACATTTCAAGTGAGAAATTCTTGCTGGCAGCTTATAAGCAGGTTCAGTTGAGAGCTGCATAGATTGTATAATGAAATTGCCGACAGGCCGAGCTGAAGCGAAAAGGTCGAGTCTGTAACCTGCACTGCTCCGTGATCTCATTTGGATTGTGCTTTGTATGTGTTGGACAGATAATATATGAATTATAACAAGAACAGGGTGTTTGCAATTTTGTGTGAAACAATGCAGATTGTAGTTAAATTGTTGCGCTTTCATGTTGTGTCAGACAGAAACAACTTTTGGATTATTGGAGCGACTGCCTGTGTTGGGTTTTATTTTTATTTTTTGGGCACATTTAATTTGTATTATGATAAAAAATCATTACTCACCCTCCTAGTTGAATGACTCGGATTACTTAGAAAACATTTGATTAGCATTAATCCATCAAGGTAATCGATATATTGATCGAACACTCGTAGGAGTAAGGTGTAACACATCGTCTGAATGTTTCACCTTCTGAATTGAAAGCATTTGAATAAAATGAAGTTAATGATGTGGGAAGAGTCCAAAGGTCACATGAAAGGTTTCTAACCAAACTTTAACTTTTTGTCTGTTACATTTATGTGTGCGTGTTCCTGCATGTCTGTAAAAAGGAAGCAGCTATATTCACGGCTGCCGTCTTGGACCAAACTGAACGGATGTTTTGCCGCATGAATTGGGAGCTGCTAGCGGTCTATCTGCAGGAGATGTGAAACTTGATCATCTCACTGCTACAGAACCAGAAGAACAGCTACTGAGAAATTACACCAGTTCTTCTGATGTTTGGAGTAGAGGCTGTGGGGGAAGCTCCTTTGTGGATTAGTTGTTCTGCGTTTCTCTGGAAAGCCATATTCAAGCTATCCATTAACCAACGCCAGACTTTAATGTACACCCCTCTTTGCCCTTGGGTTTTCGTAGCCTTACTGTGTGGTCCCTATTTTCCATCACAAACTTTTGTTGTTAGCTACAGCTTGCATCCACTGCCACTTATTGGCCAGAGAGAGTTGTTGGCGGGACCCTTTTTACAACCCAAAGTGGGAGCACCCGTTTCTATAAACAGATATTTACCATATCCTGCTGTGCCACGGAGATTGCGATAGTTTGGCTGTGGCGTTTGACGTTCTGCTCTCAGATACCGTTTCTGGGAATTGATAGATGCTCCAGAGCTGACCAGGACAATGAAGAAAGCCACCTTTGTAGTCTGTCAGCTCTAACTTGCCTCGAGATTTACAAGCAGGTCTCAGACCACATTTCTAAGTGTATGTCACTGTTCTGCGGTTTCCACTTATGGGCGTGTGTACGTAGCGAGGCTGTCACTGCACAGCGATTATGCCTGAGCTCTGAGCTTTTATGAGAATTCCTCTGGACAGCCACCTATGACTTTATGAAACACTTAAATTCGTCTAATTGAATTTCCACATTTCGTGGTTGGTAGTTCTAGGTTTGTCCTTCGCCGCAAAGAGGTACCACAGGAGCTAGTTCCACTACAGAGAAGAGTAAAAGTAAATGTTAATCCTGTCTGTGTATAAGGGAAAGTCAGTGATTGGAAAGAATTCCATATGAGGAGCAGTACTGAGATTGTTTTTAAGCCCCAGCCAGTGTGTCGTGTCTCTAGTTAGTGAAAGCCACACAGTTTTGCTACGTGCAAAAGCTGATGGTGTGTAGGCTCACTCGTTGGGCGGAGGGGGACCTACATGTCATCGAGTAATCTGCATAAAGAATTTAAAATAATAGGTTGAGATCCACGGATGATAAGCAGCGATCTTGTGCCATGTTTCATTTGCTTTTGTGTATCATCCTTTATAATCAATCGGTGCAGTCGTGTTATGGTTATCTTCAAATGTATTTTTCCCACAGGTCAGGCTGTGGATTTTTTGGCACGGCGGTCTAAAAAACGAGGGCTTTGCTGAGATTCTGGGTGTTTAGAGAGTGTTGGCTGCTCTGCTCCATCATTTACTTAATAGTGTGTCTGCAGTTTCCAGCTGGTTGGAATTTGTAGCCGAGGCCTGTGTGTTTGGAGCTCGCCTCGTTTCACTAGCACTCTGTTAGAGCGTCGAAGCCTCTCTCCTCTTTTGTCTAAAAATGCTGACTTAGGTTAGAATTAAACAAACTTCTCAACAGATTAATGGAATGGGAGGAAGCCGGGGGTTTGACTGGAGGTTTTATCACTTCCTTTGATCGTGGTTATTTGATGGTGTGTTACAGTATCTGTAGTGTTTGGATCCATTCTGTTTCCCTCTTGAAAAGCAGACCAAAGCACACAAACCAAAGGATTTTCTCTGCTTTTGGAGGCCAAGCTTAGCACCAGAGGTCCCTGTTAACTCGTCGTAAGAGAAGACGGGGCAGAGAACGAGTGTATTTTATATCAGCAAGTTTAGAACAATTTGTTTTCCTTTTTAATTCATCAAGCCTCGTGTGTGCTCTCATATGGGCTTATGTGAGTAGAGGTATTTGTTCTTGAGTGCTGGCCTCATTACAGCTCAGTGATATTAAACAGCTCTGAGAATAAAACAATGCTGGCCCCAGGTGGTCAGTATTTGAAAAAATATCAGCCATTCCAGCTCTGCGTTCATGCCTCTAGCCGGTGCTTTTCCTGCCTCCATGTGGATTTCATTACAGCCCTTTGACTCTGGCCAGTCGGCAGCCTTTGATCTGAATTAGCACCGCGGCTGTGGTCCACAAAGTCTGTACGTTGGGCGCTTATCATCGCAAAATCGCTGCCTCTATCACTAATTTAGGTTTGTCAAGTGAATCTCAGAATTAGTCTCTTTCTTGAAATGCCATTCTCTCCAACACTCCCGTCTGCCATGTACAGTCTCACCTCATTAGGGCAGTGTCTCTCCATCAGCCCCTGGTGTCAGCTTCAATTAGCTGGCAAAGGTGAGAGGATGTGGGTGGAGTGTCCTTACTGTCATGTCATCATCCCTGCCATCCAGCCATAGCTAAGCTTTTTTATTTTGTTTTTTTAATTAATGAAGCGTCTATGATGCGCCCAAGCCTGCTGCCCCAGAGGTCACGTAACCATTTTACAGTTGTTGAAGAAAAGAGGCTAAGTGGCTCATGAAAGAGCTGTTAAATAAACACCAGCTCACGTAAAAAAAACCCAAAAAACTGAGGGAGTTCTGTCTTTGAAAATAATTCGTCTAAGCTGTTTTCTGTAAATCTAAATAACGTATTTTCTTTCACCGTGGTCTTGAGACAAGACTTTCCCAGCACTTGCAGACACCTACAGCTTTAGTTCATGATGCAAACATATGCACGATCAGATATATAGTGCAAGAAGCAGCTGCACACTGATGAGCTGAAACATACATACTCACCGTGGAAGCTCAGGACTTATGTAAAGATTTTATCTGTTCTGACAAGGGTGAAATTGTTATAGCCAGAACACCTCGGCTCATGGGCTGCTCTCAACCAGCAGTGTTGAGTAATTACAGACAGTGGTCCAATTCAGCATCATGTTGGGGGATGTGCTGAACCACGTCTGATCTGCAGTGGGTCCAGCTCAAAACTTGTGGGATATAAAGGATCCGCTGCTCTGATCCTGTTGCCAGATACCACAGGGCACCTTCTAAGCAGTGGGATGAAGCCACGCAAAGGACCAATAGCCTATTAGGCAAATTCAGTTTGAACATTCTGAGCTGTCGGTGTAGATTTAACCGTAATATTTACTTATGCATGTTCAGCTGTCAGTAATGATCACTGTTAGAGGAAGTCCCCTTCTTTAACTTCCTTCTAGAGGAAAGGCTTTCCATTTAACAGCCATCCTGATAATGGCAACACACTTATTTACAGGAAGGAAAACTGCATCTATAGAATAATTAGTCAAATTTCTTAATACCCACCCCACCAATTGCCAAGAAAAACTATAAGTACACTTAATTAGTCGTTGCACTGTGTAATTTTTCTTTAGATTTCTGCTGAGGAGTCTTTGAGTTCTACATTTCTCTCTTATAATGTCCCTCTTTCTACTTCTACATAAGCTATATTACATATATATATTCAGCTTTACTTTACTGCATATCAACTGTTGTGTTTGTTTTGGTGCTTCAGGTTTTTACTCACCCGTTATGACGCCAAGCAGACATCTCTAAAATTTTAGTGGACAAATTACTACCAGTGCCATGGAAACACCCACCAACCTTTTTTTGAATGCTAAAACATGTCTCAGCCAAGTTGTTGGCTCGTGCTTTTCAGAGCAGTTCGGTTGCGTCCTGCCTCAGTATCCAACTATAAATATAAACACAAATACACATGGTGTAATCCTGCGTCAGCGCACATGTTTTTATGTCTTTGGAGCCTCAGCCTTACAACTGTTACAGCAGTCAGAGTGAAGCAGGTTAGTGTTTCTTGAGAGCTGGAGGGTATCTCTCTTTACCACTGCTGGGAGAGCTGAACGACCAGAGAAGTTCACCTGTCAGGACTAGCGCTGGGCCATATCATACCGTTCACGGTAATACCGGTATAATGTTGGGCAACGATAAGAAAATGAAATATGGCGATAGAATATGGGTAAAACACGCAGGCGCACTGCCTTTGTTTTCATACGCACATGGCGGAAAAAGCATGCCGGCGACGGAGAAAGAAGAGGGCGAAAGCGGACCGTTGAATGAAACTGATGAACCAGAACTGGTTTGTAAAAAATGTTGCAGCTTCACTGGTGGAACTGGTTTAGCTTTCGTCCGTCAGATACACAACAAAGCACTATTTTTGGTAGCGCATGCTAGCGGGCCGTCGTTATTACCGTGTTGTTTGGAAAATACGGCGCACTTAAAATCAATCCTTTGATTTTTCTGAAAGTCGACAGAGCCCCTTATAATCCCGTGTGCCTTATGTATGAACTCTGGTCGTGTTTACTGACCTCGAAACGATTTTATGTGCACGGCGCTCGAAAATCTGTCAAATGTTTTAGTACGACTTTGCTGAGCTACGAAGCCGCACCACTTGATGGATTGTGGGAGCGTTACGGCTGTCGTAGTCGGAGCCTCGCGGAGTGATATGTACTGTGCTTCAACATAATGTTTCCGTATTGTGTGTGTATGACCTCTTTTTAAGTTTTGTGGATATTATACATGGTTACACTGAGGATGTGTCGGCCAGTTTCCACTGGAAATGCCTTTTGGTTAAACTGTCAGTGAGGAATTTGCATTTGCACTGTTACATTTTTCTATAACTTTAATGCAGATAAAAAACAGCTGCTTGTTTAAGTGAAAATGCATTGCTGTGTCTGCTTGGCTGTCTCCACTTGATGGCCTCATCTATTGGCACTTTTTAGAGTTGTGATCAGCTGGAGCAGCTCCAATGAGATGTGCTGTGTGAACAGCTATTTGGATTACCTGGCTTTGCTTTTATTTTGTCAAATTTCATCAGATCAATTTTCGTCTTTCTTTGTGAGAAGATGTTTTAGTCGGGTCGATGAATTTGCAGTTTTATGAGAGCTGGATTCCCTCACATTTCACTGCAGCCTTCAGTGCAGCGGTGGCGTTCGTCCAGGTTAGAGAGTTTGAAACCGCACGTTCAGCCTCACACTTTCCCCCCTCATGCTGAATTAATGGAACAATCTACATAGTTGGCCTACATAAGTGTGTCTGTGTGTTGGGGGGGGACTTGTCCACACAATAGCTATTTGTTCCTTGTTCCATCTCTGCTCTCTCTCTTTAAATCCCAGGCATGGTTGGTTGGTTGGGAATTAGGTCATATCTTAAAAATATGTTGGTTTTCTTACTATGAAAATCTCAAGTGTGTGTTTTTGTAAGTAATCAATGCACTTCAGATGTGTCTGGGAAAGTTATTTGGTGCTTTCACGCTGTGGGATTAACCTTAAAGGTATGAAATGTTTGATGTGCGTTTCATATTGTGTGTATATTTGTCTTGCCTTAGCAGATGGAGGCTGGCAGTTACTCAACAGGAAGTTGAGTAAATTATTGTATTCTAGGTAGATAAAGAGCCGTGAACAGTTTTTACTAAGCACACAGTCAAGCAGGTCAGAGGACGGTATGAATGATGGTTGTTATAGTAACCTAACCAGATGTGAAAACATTTTAATTATTTTCATTGTATTGTTGTACATGAACGGATTTTCCTAAATCTTGCCCCCGACACATGCCGAATAATAATTGAAGACCAAAACTAACACTCAAACTAATATTTTCATACAATTTAAAAACTATAAACAGAAAGTAAAAATTAGAAGTATGACTCAGACATTCTACTTCCAGATTAGATCCTAATCCTCACCTGATGTGAAGCAAATCATGCATTAAACACTCCACATCCAGGTGTAATCAAATATGATGTCATTTGAATTACAAAGTTGTAATCAGCGATTTTTTTCTCTCTCTATTGGACTGCTTCATATTCAAACATTTCAACCCTTTGGCAATGTAAAAAAAACAAAACAGTTTAAACATGGTTAACGCTCTGCTGGGTCACAGCTGAATGAACCCAGATGGGGTTCAGGCCATTTACCATTTACCATAGATGATCGGGAATGCTCCGGGCTCTCCAAAATAAACGGGACCGAGCCGATCCTCTTCCTATGTCGTAGCAGGTTTTAATTTGATACTTGGAACCGGTGAAAGCCGAGGCTTCTCCTTTTCTCGTGCATTACTGTATTTGCTGTGTTTTACAACACACTTTGTTCATAGTCGTATTTGTCGGTCCTGGTTTGCGGCACTTTAATTACTCATGTGCCATCTGATGGTTTAAATCCCAAACGACATTAACACAAGTCAGTCTTTAATCCTTCCATTAGAAGTCTTTTACATAAGTGTCCTTTCTCAAGCATAATGAAGATTTTGTCTTTGCCTGTAGTTCTTACTACAATCTACTGGTAATATTTAATATTTGCATCTTCGTGGCTGATGTATAAATACATTTTTAGACTATTATTCAAATCCAAAGTGCAGTTTTTCTACTGAAGATGTCCATATTACAAGTGGTACACATACAGTGGATATATGAAATTCTTCTTGTTTTCCTTTTATCCTCACAGAGTCAAATTGCTCCACGGGGCAGTTTAATGTGGCACGTTTTATCCAGTAAACTCGCAGCAGGATCTGACTGCAAGTCCCTTTGAACTCTCTGAAATATTGAAAGTCTAAGATTTCATCTTCAGCTTTCTGCTTACTGTTTTGATAGGGCATGTACTTGGCCAGCGAGCTGTACTGCAGCCCAGACGTAGTCATTTTACTGTCATCGAGGTTGTATTCATACTTGACAAACTGTTTCGGTGACGTAGGCTGAAAGAGGTTTTAATACTATCTGCCAGATGCAAATGTTTGCTGTTTTTATGTAGTGTGAAATAGTTTTTAAACAGCCAAACCAAAGCCCACATCATTTATTATTCATTCTTCAGTTCTTGTCATGGCTCACTCATGCTTTAGACTTAAAAATAGACAGTTAAACTAAGCAGACATTTGGATAAGTAGCTCTCTCAAGCATCACTCTGAAAGCAATACATTTCCAAGCTGGTAATTCGGACAGATGAAAAATGTGCACAGAGTTTTCCAGCCCAGGCTCTCCCTGTGACCTCGGATCCAGCGGTAAAATTAATAGAAAATCTCAGTCGTAAAGACATGCACAAAATAAAGAGGAAACGAAAAGAAAATAATATGCCCTATTCACCAGAAGTTAAATAGACTCGGAGAGAACATGTGGGCAGCGTGAAGCTAGGAGAGGCACCTGCCCACAAACCATATATTCATCCTCTGGTCTAGTATTTTCCAGGGGCCTTGTGGAAACACATGTATTAAAAAACAGGCAGAGAAAAATTTCCCCTGTAAAACACCGCAGCGCTTTAATTCCAAGTAATAAAACGAGTGTGATCAGACTCGCGCTATTTTTGAAATAAGTAAGTTGTCGTGAGTATTTGTGGTCGATTCAGGAGAAGCGTCCTCCTTCACTGGATCACTACGTCTAACGAAGAGTACGGTCGATGTGTGCGATGAGCTCTGATGAAGCTCCAGTTTCCTGTGCCCTTCATTCTTTGGCACCAGCTGCTGTTCATTCCACGGACATGTGTGGCTTCACGAGCTTTGTGTGCTTTGTACTAGAAACTACAAAGTAGTGAATTACCATACTCTGCTAGGTGTGCCTCATCCAAGCACCGGGAGTCCTTATGAGAGCTGCCATGGAGGATTGATGATAGCCTTCCATGCCAGTACTGCTGACAGGAAATTGGAGTCGGTGTTGTGATTTCACACAGAGAGCTAGCACGCGTAGGTGTTGGGTTTCTTAGTTTGTCTAGTGTTACAGTGGCGAGGGTCATTAGCTCGAGGGCCGGAGCGACGCTCGAGGAGGGTGGCACCTCTAATAAGTGACTCTGTAGCACGTTAGACAAGCTGCCTGCTGCACTGATCAGTACTCACTCAGGAACCACATCATGGCACTGCAGCACCCACCTTGTCCTCGCAGTGCTCGGGCTCAGAGGAGACTACCATTGGTCTCTTGCCACCAGTGGTGTCCCTAACTGAATTTCCTATTCGTCTCATACAGCCTTTCCCGTAATTATGTAAATCTGTTGACTGAATTTGGCAGCAACACGATACTCGGCAAAGTGTAACAACAAGTAATGCGACAGAAGAATCTGGTTTGAATTAGGGCTCTATTTGAACCGGACCCAGGCTCAGTGAGTACACCACACCTGTATTACATTACCAGAGTGTGGAGGAGACAGAGGGAGGGAGCGGAGAGGGGAAAAGGAGAAAGCCAACACAGTTAAAAAATGTTAAATGCAGTGGGAGAGCTTTCAGTATGAAATACTAAGAGCTGTTTTATCACACGCTTGCTTGACACAAGAGACGGGAACAAAACTGACAAAAATGACTGCATTTCAACCGTTAAAGGAGGAATTTCAAATTCTTGTGTGACGATATGCAGTCATGCAGTTCCCATGAAGATATCAGTGGTTTGCTTTGGGTTTCATGCATTTTTAAGCAATGCTGCCACTGTGCTAAAGCCAATAATTTGGTCAAAAACCTTAACCTGAAACATACTGCTGCACTGTATAAGTGTGTAGATAGAGGACATTTAAAGCTCATTTAAACTGTTTCACATTAGAGGATGCAGTGCTGTAACACTTTAAACTGTAGCAAAGTGGAAAATGAGAGACTTTTGTTTCTTTAGTCCTCGGGGTTCTTGTTTGCAAAACCGTCCACTTGCATTACCCACACTGTAACGTGACCTCTGACGGTGTGGTCACACGCTTAGGGATGTCGGCCAGTAGGAGCTAATGTAACCCAGGCTTCAGTCGAGCCTCCTGCACTCAGCTGAAGTCTGGGCACACCCAAGATGATTTAGAGACACAATTGTTTTTGTCTTTTTTTCCCCAGTGGATTCTTAAAGTAAAATGTTTAGAGTCTATAAGTACTGTTTCCCCTTTCCTTTCCGTCACTTTTCTCCGATCTCGCTCAGGTACCCGGATCCTGGATGTTAGACATTATGTGCTGTAGATTAGTTACAGGCCGCTGCGAGCTGAGCTGTGGAGCTTTAGATGATAAGGGCAGATAAAGTCTTCAATGATTAACCCGTGACTTTCATTTACCACGGAAGGAGTCGCGTTACATCTTTTCAGATAGATGTTAACATTTAGCTACATTTCAGCTCCTTTGGAAGTTCTCACTGTTGCTTATGCTGTGCACCTCCTCGTCTACATGAAGGGCTGCTCAGTAGAAGAAAGGGATTTGATTGTTTAAGCCTGAATGTGGTCTCAGTCTGTTTTCTATCAGCCGCTTTGAGGCAGGTCTAAAAATAAAAAGCATGATTTAATGTTTGGTTGATTTAATTAGTGAGAGTAAAACTCTAACTTATTTTTATAGCGCCTGGCCTGCATGTGTTGACACTTTTCTGGAATTGACGGAAGCAGTTTATCAACTGGTCAGCGCTTAATGTTGACAAAAAATCTGATAATGACTTGAAAGACACGATCCAACTCGTGTTGAATCGGTATGTGTTTGTGGCGGCGCAAATCATTTTTGCCTCAATATGGGCTTCGATTTCAGCCAAGGTGCAGATGCTCCCACCTCCAAGAAAAACAGAAGAAATGGAGGGCTTACAACATTACTCAGTAGTCTACACTGCTTTTTTTAAGCAATAGGTAATTCTTTAACTCCTAAAATAGAAATATGAATTATGAGCTCCTATAACAGTCAGATCATTATCCTTGCCACACAGACGCTGTAGCTGTTCAGCCTCTCCTCTATGGTTACGCACGTCCAGAAGGACAACAGGAAGTCTAATATTAAATCGTGTTTTTCTAAAAGAAAACCAAACAAACATGTGAAGCACCATTTTTTTGAAGTATACAACACCTGAAGAAATATTACTGTTCTGCTTTGTTGATGCGACTGGCTTCTTGTTTGGAGCTGTTCACTCGAACTGTGACGTGGGTGGACCGCTGCCCTGCACTGGTGTTTGAGCTATGAATGGAGTTGCCTGCGTTTGCATGCAGCCCACTTCTAATCGAATGTAACTGGGTTGATGTTTTAAACTAAGAAATAAAAGAAATACTTAGGCTAGAAAATAGTCATGCTTTTTTTTTTTTTTTACAAGTTGTGAATGACATGGTGGTGATTCTTGAAACTCTAAAGATGTGGGAAGTCTTTCTCGTTGGTAAGCAAACGCTCGCAGTGTTTATGAATTCTAAGCTTGGCTCAAAGAGTGGATGATGATAGCCGTGGCGTGTATTCAAGGCCGGAGAGCTGCTCGGAACTTAAGGGAAGTGAATTTTTGTTGTGAATGAATGACCCTAGCCAGACTCAAACAACTTTTCAGCCCTCCTCTGTATATTTATTCAGACACATGAAAGGCTCTGGTGATTAATCAACTTGGACTTCATGTTGTGCGCTGTGCTGCACGACAGTTGAGGTTTTGAACCTGCATTGCGCCACTTGACGTTTTTCCTGTCGGATAACTCAAAGCCGCAAATGCAGAATCTAAAAACAGCAGGTCGGCGATTAACACGACCACGTACAACATTAGAAATGCTCGTCCTTCCGTGAAACGTCACTTTTTCTCACTACTCCCATCTGCTGCCCTTTTGTCTCGGCCATTTTGCGTGCATCCTGCCCACCGTTTCAATATAATTCATTTAGTGGATGATTGATGGCTGTACAGGCTGATTTTCATTATGGGCCTACTGTGTAGGATAGAATAGGCCAGATGGGTGGAATCATAGGAGCACCATACTGTACCAAACATAATCAACCATTTCTAATCCACCAGTGAGCTAGAAAGAGATTCTCAGAGGGGACGTTCTGTTTAATGGAAAGCAAACGGGGTTGAGGAGGGGAAAAGGCAAAAAAAGATAAAACTTGGAGATAAGACCAGAAGGTATTTCTGAGTGTAACTGCTGGTTTCTGGTATTTGTTAGAGGTGCCGTAGTTACACCAGTATGAAGCTAATACTAGCTTTGCAACATGCCAGTAATGTATTTAAGTTCACATCCAACTACTAGCAAGCCTGTTTGGAGAGAGAGTAAAAAAGCTTTTTCTGCCGCTACAGTTTCCAGGTTTCCCTGAAATGCATCACATTAAGGGAGTCATGAGGTCACCACTCTGAAAACAGGACGGCGTGTGTGTGTGTGTTTAAAACATGGCTTGGTGCGTTGCAGTTTTCTCAATGGTACTTCAGGCTTTGAGTTTTTCTTTTGTTTTTTAATCAAAAATTGCTCAAAAATGGCTCTTCTGATAGTGAAGGTTCACACTAGGCCTGTTCGATATGATGATATGTATCTGATGACGATATAAAAACATCGTTTCATTTTACGCTATCGTTTGTTTCATGGTGTCCCAAAATAAACTGTTTACGGCAATATTTCATCGTTTTGATGGTCACTGCAGCAGCTATATTAATTTCTAAAAGTTCTCTCTTTCTCTTATATTTAAAATAACCACACTACGGACGGACAAGCGACTGTTTTTACGCGTTGTCGTTAGCAACAACGATGGTAAACCCAGCGTGTGGCTCCGCCGTCGTCTTGTTTATTTTCCACATAAACCTTTCACAGTAAAGCTGAAGATCCAGTTCAGATTTTCAAAATAAACTAAAATGATGACAAACAGAAGGACCAGTCAAAACAAACCAGGACCTTATTCCTAAACGAGGGGCTGCCTCTGTAGCACGGACATGGGTTTGTTATCAAAAGTCTGACATGGACCAGAAAACTGTACTCTGCAAATTATGCAGGAAACCGGCCCCCACCTCAGACTCGACACGACAAACATCTTCTACCACCTACGCAAGAGTCACGTGAAAGAGTGTGGAGAGAGTTTATGGGCGAGAAGCAAAAAAAGAGCCGTCGGGCACTCCAAATGACCTCAGACTCAAAGCTTAGAACAGGCTTTCCCCCGCAGCACGCCGTGTAATAAATACAAAGATACTGGTGGCTGTTACAGTTTATGTCTAAAAGTGTACAGTTTCACGCATCAGTCAAAACACTCGACTCCAGGTGCACGACGCCCAGCTGAAGACTCTTCACACAAGTCAAGTTGCCCGAGATTCACAGAATTTACAGAAAATGTAACATGTTTGTGATTTATATTGTTGTCGGGACGATAAATGTCTTATATCGAGATATGAGATTTTGGTCAGTTAACACTGGGAAACACTGGTAACAGCGAACACTTCCCCGAAGGACTTTAGACTCAGCGTTCTTAGCGATGCACTTGTCTGGTTGCAGTTGCCAAGAAAGACAAAGAAAAGATGCATCAACAGCAACACAGATGTGTCACGTTGTTATTAAGACGTAAGAGCAGAAATGTCATTTGCTTTTATTTTTAATTGTTGCTCACAGCTGCAAACATGGCAAAGAGGGAAGTTCAAATGGGATGTAAGGGCACAGTTGTCCCTTTAGGAAAGTTTCACTTTCAGGTTCAGTTTCAAAGTTATAAATCCAGAATAATTTGTTTTCTTCCTGATGTTCAAAGTTCAAGCAGAGCTTGGTTAAATCATGTTGTATTGTAGGTTCAAACTGTATAAATATAAACTGTATAACACAAGAAATTTTGCGGCCTGGTTTTGCAGCTTAGCCACAAAGATAATGCCAGTGCTGTAATCTTTCTCCTGACTTAAACTGTTTATTGAAACATCAAAATAACATATCAGATGAAATCTCCCCATATGTAAATATGGTGTTCTGACATTTCCACCATATCAGCCCACTGAGGTGAATCAGATGTTTATTTCCTGAAGGCTGGACTCGACCTTGAAGCCGTTGGCTGCAGCAGATACGAAGGCAAACAGAGAAAAGAGATTCAGAGCTGTATGTGTGGATCGCTGCAAACACAAATGAACAAAATGTACTTTGACGTGCCACTGCGTGCGCTGGTTGTACAAAAACACAGATGCTAATATAATAGCAGCTATAATGAGAACAGCAAAATCATCTGCAAAGCAGTTCTGGCCACACACGCGTGCTGCGTGTGGGGCGGGTGATTTTCACGCACCAGCCAAACGACCCGAAAAGACACCACAGCTGCCCCAAAGCTGCTCTAATCAGCCAAGAAACTGCTGTTTTTATTGCATGTCTCACTTGAACAGAGGGACGGCCCATATGCATCACAACCCATATTGGTTCAAATTGAGGTAAATGCAACATTAAGTACAGTAACGCTTTTTCACAGTTTCATTGGGCTTTTTAGAATTGACCAGATTTTAATAGTAATTTAAAACTTGGTCTGTGTGTTAGCTTTGGCTTAACAAACAGCACTGTAGGCTTTACTGAATTCCATCTATCATGATGAGAGGAGTGACGGGAACAGTTTAATTACGCTGTAACAAATTAGTCCACACTAATGGTCATCATTTGTTACAGGGGATTTTGCTACACCAAAATATCATTCAGCTCCTGTAATATTATTTCTACGTATGCTCTGTTTCTTTGTAATTCACTGGTATGTAAGCTGTTCATGAATCAATCATCTTAACCAGAAAAGGCACGGCTCTGAAAAATTGTCTGTGGCAACTTATCTCCCAAAGCTCCAATTCTCAACATATGAGGTCTAAGTATGAAAACGAATGCCTGGGTCAGCCTCGCTGCCTCTGCTGAAGTATCCCGTACACAGTCTGACCACAGGGACAGTGGAGGGAGGAACCCCTGGTTAGCCCCCTTATAACAAGCTGTCATAGGACCTAATGAGCTCCCTGATTACCTTCCCCAGGGAGCATGTAAAACCTATGTGCTCTGTAAAATAACAGTTCCTGGCTTTACCCCAGTGGACAGGCTAGTCATGCATATGATACTGCAGAGTTTCATTTGGAGACTTTCACCTTTTAACTCATCAAGTTCAGGTTTTGGGCTGCAACAGATAGCAACCTCTGATCCTGAAACACAATGCTAGTTGAAAAATGACATTTCCGGGAGTGGAAAAACGGGTGAAACCCAGAGACTATCATGTTAAACTTAACATGAAAAGCATGTTTGTAGCCTGGTTCCACTACAGATAGTTACCCTTTCATGGCAGGCGAATCCAGGGCGAAAAATGAAGTGTGCTGTAACTGACAGGTGTTCAGCTGTCGGCAGTAGCTGTCTGCTAGACGTCACCTTTGCTAATTCGAGTCTGAACTGGACCTCTCACCTTTGCACTTTTGCAGCCTTTTGGAGCATTTTAATACAGTTACATGATAAATAATATGTCTCGCTGTGCAGTATAGTCCATTCAAAAAATTTGTGCTTTAGTTGTGATGAGTTAAAGTCGAGTACTTTATTAGTTTATTATTTAGCACCAGGGATGCAGCTTGCTCACCAGGCTTGATAACTTGACTCTGTCTGACCTAAATATGGTGACTTTTGTTTTTGTTTTTTCTTCTCTTGAGGTTTCGAAATCAGACTTCAGAAACCAGTTACCTGGGCGACCGTTTCTGCAACGCGTCGTCAGTAATAAACCTCAAAATTCTCAGCAAACGCCCATATTAGTGGTTTTAATCTGAATGTGATTAGTACTGTGCTTGTTTAGTGTCTTTACAGAGTTCAGAGCAAACAAGCAGATTTTGCCAAATGATGGGTGGCATGTACTGTAAACTGACTGGTTCCCGCCAGCCCTGTTCAGCTTGCGTGTGTTTGTGTGTGGTCATGGCTCCAGTGGATTGGCAAGCTGGGCCTGTATACACTGCTGCATTCTTGGGGCTGTTCCTCTATCTTGATGATGAATAGGGATGAGTCCCCAAATTCTCAGATGTGATGGGTCAGTTGCACTCGTTCTCTAAACTCACACACTCATAATAAACCCTGCTGTCATACAGACTGATTACCCACTAGACGCGCTGCAGAGTCTCCAAAGCCCTGAGTGGGTTTTGTTGAAGGGAATGTACACACATACCCACAACCGTGTGCAGCAGGGAGGATCCCTTGCTAGATCGATTTCACTATGTCATCATTTAAAAAAGCCCCAGTGGGTGTCCCCAATCCACCAACCCCCCACCCCGAACTAGATCCTCTCACCTTTCAGCTGTCCTCAATGGGCCCTGGGAATTTCTTGCCACGACATGGTTAGCCCTATTACAAGGAACCCTGTGGGCAGCATGAAAGCACGCATCCACACTCGTGCACAAACACGTAAACGACTCCAGCATAAATCACAAGGAGGTATGAAAGGGAAACTGGAAATGACAAGCTCTCTCAAGTGATCTGATTCTGAGCAATTGTTTGAGCGGCTCTGTATTTGCTAACAGAAACACTGAGATTGTTTCTGCATGCTGTTGGTTTGCGCAAAAGTTCAATCCTGCTGTGTGCAGCAGAAAACAAGCCCTTTTTTATTTGGTGTCAGTGACACACTCCCAAAAACAGTTTGAATTTTTAGACCAGAATCTAAACCTTCCTGTTTAGCTGTTTGTTTCCATCCTGCAGTCGAAGCTTTCATGGAGCACAGAGTTGGAAATAACACCCAGCTTTAAGCCATTAAGCTGCATCAGGTCTTTCTCACTACTGCTGTTTCAGCTGCTCCCTTTAGGGGTCACCACAGTGAATCTGCGTCAATCTCATCATATCTCCAGCATCCTGTTCTGACACACCAACTTTCTTCATGTCCTCTTACTTTACATCTGTAAACCTCCTCTGAGGTCTGCAAACTCTCTCAGCCTTGCTTCTCTAACTTTGTCATCTCTGTACTCATTTCTAATACTGTCCATTCTGCTCGCTCTTAATCTTCAGCTCGGCCTCCTTCTTTTTGTTAGCGCAGCTGTCTTCAAACCATACACCATAGCAGATCTCTACCAGTCTTTTCATTCACTCTTGCTGCTATCCTTCTCTCACATTTCACCCCTGACGCTAATCTTCACCCACTCCACCTTGCCTGCACTCTCTTCCTCACCTCTCTTGTGCACTGCCCGTTGCTTTGGATGGTTGAACTAAGGTATTTCAGCTCATAAACCTTCACACATATGTAGTCTGTCTCACATCTACTGACTTTGGTTTCTTTTCTCTCCAGTACATCCCTCCACCTCTCCAGGCCCTCTTCCACCTGCTCCCTGCTCTCACTGCAGATCACATAAACATCATACTCCACAAAGACTCTTGCCTGACCTCGTCTGTCAGCCTGTCAGTTACCATTGCAAACATCAGCGCAGACCCCTGATGTAGTCCCACCTCTACCTCTAAACCCATATGTTACCTCACCGTCCTCATGCATGTGCAGCACCAGCCTTATATGCTTTTCTGCCACTCCTGACTTGCTCATTCAGTACCACAGCTCCTGTCTTACTCTATCATATGCTTTCTTTAGCTCCACAGACACAATGCAACTCCTACTTAACTTCTCTATACGTCTCCATCAATCAAAACAAACATCACATCTGTAGTGTTCTTTCTCAGTATGAAGCCACACCACTGCTCACTGATCACCACCTCTCTTCTTAACCTAGCTTCAGCAGCTCTTTGCCATAGCTTCATGGCTTTGCTGATCCCAGGCCTGTGGCCCGCTGTTGCTGGGTTCTCACAATTTTCATCTTCTTTTGCAGTATTTTCAGCTCTCTACGTTCCATTTTTGATTTTCTGTTTGTGTCTAGAGATCAGAAGGCGGGTCAGAAGAAGAAATAAGAGGGTTGATGCTTGCATATTTGGAAGCCAGCTTACAGGAAAAATGTCTTCCCTACACAAAGGCCACAAGCAGCACTCATATATATATATATATATATATATATATATATATATATATATATATATATATATATATATATATATATATATATATATATATATATACACACATACACATACACACACACACATACCCTGTGAACCCTGAGGAGAAACTTAATGCAGCTTCTACCAGGAAGGGCCAGACTGGTTTATGAATATTGATAGTCTGGCTGGCTGAGCACTGGGTCAGCTGTAGGGCTGTATGCGTTCAGCCTTACAAACTGTCTGAATGTGTTTAACACCTCATTACAGAGACTGTGTGAAGCTGCAGTCACCCAGCACTGGTGGCTCTGCACTGCTGCCAAGCACACACTTAGCTCAAGTGTTGTTGGTGCACACTGGCAGAGATTTGGCTTGAGTGAATATCCATGCAGGTAGAGTTTGGAATTCTTCAGCGTTGGCTTGTAGGAGGCATACATTATAAAGGATCAGCCATGTTCCTCATCAGAATACAAGGCAACCACATATGGGCTTCCTCAGGACGGACATATTTATACCAACTGTGCTCATTTCCAGCACAATGTATTTTTCTACAGATGGTACTAGAGCTGTTTTGCATGATTTGCAGTTCAATAATAACCTTTCTTACATCGTACTACGTCTTGGTGCAGTCCCTCATCCTCTGAAACAAGCTGTTCGCTCCTACTTTCCTATTAAGCCTACTTTCTTCTGCTTGGCTGCCCCTTGCAGAAAGAAGATTTGAACACCAGGTAGAGTGACGGTTTCTGTGCCCACAGGTGTCTTTATGTTTCTGATGTGACTATATTAGGAATATTCTTTCTCAATGATGTCATACAGAGGCAGGTGTAGACGGGGGGTCGACTGTATGTCGCACAAAACAAGACCAAACACATCAGAAGTTGAATTGCTCACGGCAGCCTCCACAGTGCTGAAGATTACTGGGAGCGAGACTGTGACGTCACCCATCAGTCTCTCGTATTCGCTCATATCCGCTTGCTGCACGTCGCATACTTTCTAATCATAAGGAAAACAATAAAAGGAACAAATCCAAATGCAGGCTCATGCTTTTCCTCCTCCACACGCACTCGAACTTACAGCCATGTAATTTGACATCAGTGTTTTTCACACACTCAAGAACACAGGCCAAGTACTGGGATTTTAAAGATAGCGTTTTGTTACGCTGCCTAACTGAGAGGGAAAACATACATTATGTTCTACAAAGGCTTTAACCTTATACTTATATCTGATTCATGATTCCTGCTTTCTCCTTTTTAAAGCTCTGGGACTGATGTGAGGTAGGAAAGGGTTTTGAATTTTTGTAGCATTTAGCAGCCAGCCCCACTTTGCTGACATTGCTGTGCTTTTTCTTCTTTGGGTCTAAATCTGTTGGTGTTATTGATCTTGGCCTACCGATTCAAACCCAGCTCCACCATCTCTTGGTCAGAACCCCGATGTTTACCTTGATCCATGAATGGGATCTCTGTGTTGTTCTCGTAGGTTTTGGACCGTTCCATCATCAGCTGGGTTTTGAGGTGTCACCCTTGTCTCCAACTCCCCCACTATGAGCTGTGTTTGATAAAACCTCCCTCTGATACTGTCAGAGCTGTTGATTCTGGTGCTCCCCTAACAGACACGGACCATTTGAGACCAGAACACACACATGCAAAAACACACTGCAAGATTGATGCAAAACACTTCAGTCCATCATACACATACTGTACCCTTCATGCCATACAGTGTGCACATTATTCTGGCAGCTGTTGACATTGAAGGGGATTTATGTTGAGTGGACCTTTTTGTTTCAGTGCCTTTATGCCTCTACTTGCTATTAAGCAAGCTTTACAAGAGCCACGCTTGGTCTTTGTCTGGGTGTCTCATATTTGAAGAGCTTCTACTGCCAAACATATTTTTGCTTTAAACCTTATCAAACCGCAACTTGTGTTCACACCGTCCACCTGCCAGGTGGGGTGACAGTACCACATCATCCTGACACAGAAAAATGCAGAATTGAACAGATCAGCTCCATCAACGCTGTTACGGGTCCTAATCTGGCTTCAGATGGATATCCTTACAGTTACCACTGGTCTCTGTGTTGTGAGCTGAGAGACGAGTGTGCAGCAGTCCTCTACAAAGCCTCACTGCTCTCCTGTTGGTTACACAGTGAAACTTATGTCTTTGGGTAAATAATGCATATAAATATAATTTGGGGAATTTTTATTGTGTACCGTATTCTTCGGACCATAAGGCGCACCAGATTATAAGGCGCATTAAGTGAAACAAAAACAGTCAGATAAGTCAAACTTTCCTCAACTCATTCTTCTTGCTACTCCACTTCTGTACCATTGATTCATTAATGCTGCGTTCTCTGGCAGCTGCTCTATTCCCATGTTGTTGCAGTATATTAATGACTAACCTCGCATTGTGGATGGATTATCTCAGTTGTTCTCCTGACTGAAGTTTGGTCCGTTTACAGCATCCTGCCATGCGATTGCATTTGTCCCTAACCACCAGGAACCTTCACGTTAACTTTTATCGAGTGGAAAAAAGTTGGCGTTCATCCTCCAGCTTCACTGTGTTTATGTTATGCTAACATAGCTGTGTCGCTAGCGATCACGTAGCACATCATTATATATCAGCTAGCCCAACTTCAGCAACCCTACAAACGTCACTGCTGTTTATTTTTCTGTCTTCATTTATGTTGGAAGTGATAGCAGAGCTGTACGTTTGAATTCTTTCAGAAATCTCTCAGTCAGAACATGCTATATCATGTTTAGGTGGAAGCTAGCGAGCTAACTTCCTGCTAACTTCTAACTCCGTTAGATGTAATACATTCTGTTTTCATGGATGCCTGGATGTTAAACTTAATTGTTACACCTGGTAAAGCAGCAACGCTGATCATTTTATTAAAAATTAAAGAATTTAGACAGTTTGTAACTCTCAGTGATGCTGCAGTGTTCGCTTGACTTGGGACCTGAAACGGACGGAGTTTAGGACCCAGATTCCTCTGCGAGGCTCCTGACTACAGTAGCTGTAATGCTCCAACAATCCATCAAGCGGTGCGGCTTCGTAGCTTAGCAAAGTCGTGCTAAAACATTTTTGACAGAGTTTTGAGCACCATGTAGCACAGAAAATCGGTTTGAGGTCAGTGAGCACAACCAGAATTCATACATGAGGCGCACTGATGATTTTTGAGAAAATTAAAGGATTTTTAGTGCAGAAAATACACTCTTTAATTGTGCTTTGTAACCACAATCACTTCGCACACTTCATTTAAGAGAGCCCCACAAAAGCACCGGATTGTGAAACCTAAATGTTAGGTGTGGCTACTGTGCCACTACAACAAAATTTACCACAAGAAAAAAAAAAAAAGCTTGTATGGATGTGTCTGAAGGCCTGCTGACGACCTTGAAAACATCTCTCTTCTTCAGGTAAATCTAATCTTTGACCTCAGAGGCCTCAACATTTATTTCTCCTTAATTCCTTTTTCAGTTAGGCCGCTTATCCATTAAGTGCTCGTATATCAACGAGCTGCATCTGAGTGCATCCTGAGTGAGTGGACTGCCATAGTCATGTGCGCTTCATCTCTTCACCACAGAAGTGTTTAAAAAAGAAATTTGAGTGGTTGCTGTGGCACCCAAGTGGAAACAAAACAGATGTAAGCCGATGTAGGCAGTGTGTATGTGATAGAGGGGCCTCTGAGATATAAGCTAGACGTGTGGCATGATGCTCCTCTGCTGTTCAGTGATATAGGTTAAATAAACTCCCCGGGACAACTGATGGCTTGCTGTGACATCACTCAACTGTTGGAGGAGACACGAGTGCTGGAGGTTCAAAGTGGCCTTGAAACTTTTTCTTTTTCTTTTTTTTTTTAAATGTAAGATTTGATTGTATCATCATGAAATAAAGTGCTGTGGCTAAAAGGAGGGGACTGTTCAAGGCCAAATATAGAAGTCAGAGAGAGAGAGATCATGGGAGAATGTAATGGGCTTTCTAATGTCCTGTCTTTGCCCCATTTCATCCAGATGTTTCAGTAACGTGTTTGCTGTTTCTTGCCACCCGCATCTCATCTCCTGTCTTTCCACACACTTTACATATTAGCGCACATGCCTGTTATCAGGGAAGACTGCCCACTCTGTGTCCAGATGAATAATAGTCTGAAGGGGAGAATAGTACTGTGTCATGGCGAAAGAATGCAGACTTCTTCTGTAGGTAATATTTCTATCTCCTATAAACATGGAGACTGTGCACATGTGTCAGAGTTAAATGCGACGGTGCCGGCCCACCATACGCTACGTGTAAGGTTACGTGTGGCTCAGTACAACGTGGTAGGTTGTCAGGAGTTAATGACACAGCATGTGGCTCCCTTGTCTTGCAGCTGAGATATCAACATGGACTGACCACCCCAGACCTGCAGCAGACACTACCCAACCTGAAGAACTTCCTGGAACATGGGCTGATGGTGCGATGGTAAGAATGACGCAGACACTTTCTACAGTGGGTTCTAAAGATGATTCAGAAATCTGCTCTGTGTTTGCAAGAGACACATGCAGCTTCACATGCAAGCTGTGATTAGCTAGATTCAAAGTATAGGCCATGCTCCAAGTTAATAGTTTGTAAAGTTTACTAAGCAGGGCAAATGGACATGGACAGTCTCAAACACGCCAACTTTGGAGTCGACATTTTTGCTGGAGATCTGCTAACAACGCACACATTTCTAAACACACAAGCTGCCAATTTACATAAGTAATGACCAGCACGTTTTTCAAAAGCTGAACTATTAGAAAGAGGACAAAGTCTTCAGTCTGACACTTTTCAACACTCACTTACAAACACTTTTGTCCCTGTTAGTGATTTTAACCATGAAATGGGCCAAAGTAGGCTAATAGCACTGCTGCCAAAACAAACAGACTACTTTTGAATTAGTCAGCTACTCAGCAATAGTGCCATTCATGTTTTGTATCTTAAACCAGCGTCCTCAACCCCCGGGCCATGGACCGGTATCGCTCCGCGAGTCGTTTGGCACTGGGCCGCAAGAGTTGACGCTCGGGTGTGACATTTATGGTTTTCAGGGTTTTTATCGTTAACTTAATTTCCCTGGCTCTTTTCCCGCATGTTATGAATAAATCGTCTTTTTTTTTTTTTTTTGGTACCGGTTTTATTTTGTTGTATTTATCCGCGACACCTTACAGGCCGGTCCGTGGCACAAAAATGGTTGGGGGCCGCTGCCTTAAACAACAGATTAATACAGAATATACAGCGCAGTAGTCGGGTCATTAGTAGGAAATGAAAATAAAGATCTGATGCAGCCATTCGTTGCGTTTGTCACATAGACTGTTATTTACAAAAGACTTTGAAAGTGCTGCTAAAAGAATACTTTGTTTTAAGTTATGATGATGTAACGTCCCTGCACATCATCATTCCCCTACATCTAAAAAAAAGGAGTGGGTAATGAGTTTTACAGCAGCTACTTTGTCCACTGGAATGCTTAGATCTCTGCTCCAGTCTTATGGCCTGTGAGTAACCCTTTACTAAAACCTGAGAGTTGGTCTCCATCAGACTTCAGCTCCACTTCCCTATAAAAGAAAAAGCTGTCTTTGATCTCCTCTCCCAGGGTCAGCAAAGGGGAAAATGTGTATTACACACATTAATTGAATAATCTTTTGTTTTGAAAGGAAAGACGCCATGAAAAGCTCGAGCTCTCAACTCTGTCCCACTCCCAAAAAATCTTCACGGGAAGTGGAAGAGCCCAAAGACAGATGAGATGGTCTGCTAACCCTGGAGCTGTGTGTGCGCGAGCGCATGGGAGGTTTTAAAGAAAGTGGAAGTCTTCTGCAGCGGTTTTCCACAGCCACGCTCTTGTGTGACAACGAGACCACAGTGACAGAGAGGAGTTGCTCTGTACTGACTCAGAAGCCATCAGCTGAGTGAAAGAAATTGCCGTTCCCATCATTTTGAGCAGCACTGAGCCACAAACACATGTTACAGATTTATCTGTCATTAGCACTGTCAGAAGATATAGAGCTTCAGCTATGTTGCCACAGCGATTAGACGGTTCGGCATTTGGAGAAAATACGTACGAACTAGATTGATGTTCACTTTCGTTTCTGTAGAGTAAATATGAAGCAGCCAGCAGCTGATTAGTTTATTTTAGCACAAAGACTGGAAGCGCACTCTGTCTGCCTACAGGCACCTCTGAAGACTAATAATTGATGGCGTGCCACAACACTAAGTCGTCTTTAAACCTCTCGTACATATTGAGCAAAACTATTTTAGTTACGTTTTGATATTTTGCCATTTAGCTACTCAATACAGCAGAGTACAACAGGAAATTGTAACCAATATTAGACATAAATATGTACATATTTAAATGAAACCTACAATGGTATGCTGTCCATGTTTATGTTCTGGGACTCAACTCCACTGGATTTATGTTGGTGTGGGTTCCCAGCCTTACAGGTCATGGTTTTCTACGAGTTTCAGAGACTAGTTTGATGCTGTTTCATCCGAGAAGCTTCTTCAGTTCAAAGACCAAATCAGAAACTCAGACATTTACACTGATCCAGATGAAACCATAGAGCCCTTTGTTGTGGTCTCACTCTTCACTTGCAGTCCCAAAACTGAGACAGTGGAGACGGTCAGAAAATGACTACAGCAAGACAGCGCCTTAGAAAACAGAATTAGCTTTACCCCCATCACTGTCAGACCTCTGCCTTACAAACAAATATTTTAAATATTCAGTTTCAATTTTTCAATTCAATTTTATTTACACAACGCCAAATCACAACAACAGTCGCCTCAAGGAGCTTTATATTGTAAGGTAGACCCTACAATAATACATACAGAGAAAAACCCAACAATCATATGACCCCCTATGAGCAAGCACTTTGGCGACAGTGGGAAGGAAAAACTCCCTTTTAACAGGAAGAAACCTCCAGTAGAACCAGGCTCAGGGAGGGGCGGGGCCATCTGCTGTGATTGGTTGGGATGAGAGAAGGAAGACAGGATAAAGACATGCAGTGGAAATACAATAAAGGTTTCTACAGACAAAAACATGGATGTGCCACGGGCTCCCCAGTGTCACCCACTGTGGCAAACCTTGTGGAAGTGGAAAGTGAGGCTCTTTGCTCTTTTGAAGGGACAGTACCTAACCACTGGTACAAATACGTTGATGACAAATCAAAACCCAAGAAATAGAATCCGTCACTGTTCACATCAACTCAGTAAATAGAAACATAAAATTCACCATACAAAGAATAATAGTTTGCCATTTCTGCACTGTGCTGTGTACACTGAGGAGAATGGAAACCTCAATGCTGAAGTTTATCGGAAGCCCACACACGCAGACCAGTATCGACTCTTTGACTCCCACCACCCTCCGGAACACAAACTTGGAGTAATCAGGACTCTGCATCACCGGGCAGAAAACGTCCCCTCTGAGGCAGAAGGGAAAGAAAAGGAACGCATGTAAAGAAAGCTCTTTAAACATGTGGTTGTCCCAACTGGGCTTTCATCCAATCAGCAGAGATGCACAGTAAAGAAGGTCAGACACCAGCTAGGGTGAGCAGAATGGACAGATCCACATTGGGTCAGTCTTTCGAGGATGCCAATGTTCACATTTTGGACAGAGAAACCAAATAAAAGAAGTCGATTCTGTTCGTCTAACGTAGTGTTTGTGTTTGCATAGTTGAAGCTAGCACCGCTGGTGAACAGCGGGCTGTGAGGTCAGTTTAATGGTCAGAAACTGTCTCACAGTGGTGTCCCCTGAAACCTCTGCTGATAATGACCACACCCGTTTTCACACACTGCCTTATATGATGAGGAACATGATCAATAGTGGGTCAGGGACCCTCTTAAGGAGCAACTCCCATCAGGGCTTAAATACCTCGGACTCTCCACCGAGCTCTTAGAACTGAAGAAGCTTCTCAGATGGGAGCTGAAACGTCTGAAACCTGAAGAAGTCCACTTTAAGCTCCTTAGATTTCCATCTTTTTAGTTTATTAGTTTCTACTTTTTAGTTTCTTTCTTTGGATTTTCTGCCTCTGCTCTGACTTTCACAAATAGAAACCAGTCCCTGTGAGCACCACAGCCTCCTCTTCTAATTGTGGAATGAATAAAAACAAATTGTAGGCCTCCCAAAAAAATCGTTCCTAAAACTAGATTCATTCTTTAATCGTTCCATTAGGTGTTCCACCTAAATTGAGCGCCCCTGGCTAAATAAATGGTTGCTTCTGTAACCTACTGTTACCCAAACCTGCAGTAAGTCACAGGAAAAATGAAAATCTTAAAACAGCAAAAAGCAGCTTAGTAACAAAGTGTAGTCATAAGACAAACGTTCCAGTATTTCACTGATGTAATGTTACTTGTATAACTTCTATAGATGGAACATTCCGTTTTTTTTTGATTCGCCCAGATGAAAGTCCGGCCTGACACAGGGCTCTGATGAAAGAATCCTCTGTAAAGTGGTGTGAATGAACAAATCTGTCAACTTCTGACTGCTGCTTGAAAAAAGAAACTATCCACCTTTATTGCTCCTTGATCGTAATGTGCGTACATGTATGTTTTCAACATTTTATTTGTTCATTTGTGTTACTTAATAAGTTGACCCACACATTTTGTCATAAAAGTACAGCTTTGTTGGACGCACTGTTGCTTTCTGTCCGTGTCAGTTCCGGTTCTTCTTCCTGCCGGGTTTAAAAAGGCTGAATTCAGAAGGAATGCCTGGAGCTGGGACTCGGCTTATGAAATATGGATGTTTTTAAGAGGCTACGTGACAGCTGCAGGTAATTTTGCTATATAGCCCGTGAGAGGCAGGCTAATCAGCTGCCTATCCTCCTCTTTGCCACCTTTTTCTTCCTTCCACACATCATGATGTGGTGAAGGCTATGACAGAGGGAACTGTTTCCAGAACAGATTTGGAAACATTTGCCTCCTACATATAGAAATAATTCATACCCACACCACGGGTGCATAGTGGGTTCATCTTGGATATTTTATACAGACCGAATGGAAAAGCAGAAAGAATGCGTGTAAGAATCGAAAAGAGCGTGTCATTTTTATACAGTGGGCTTCGTGATGCTCATCTGGGAAACTGCTGATCATATCTTAATAGATTTCCAAACAGTTCTCTCTCAGAAACACATCATAACATGTCAGAGTATATACAATGCAGCCCTGGTGAAAAATGAGCAGTATAGTTTTTTCTCCTCTAATCTCGCTGAAGGATGGGAAACAGTGGGGGAAATGGTGAATCTATTATCGAGAGGCATATAGAGACAGCACCAGAAACCAGTTCTTTGTAAACTACGCAGTCTGTCGACATCAAAGCAAACACGTTCAACATGGTCCCATTTGCCGCTCCACATCCGCTGAGGGCCTGGCAGAAGTTCACAGGGTCCTAATCCCACTCCGGTGCCTGGAAGCAGGGCTACGTACACGTGTGTGGGGGGAGCAAGGTGTGGCAGGGCGCCTAGCCATGCACATTCAACGCCACAGCTGGTGGATGTGAATCTTCCCCAAACCCCACAGTGACTGAAGTTAGCAAAAGGATTTGTGTTGCATGAAGTACACCGAGGGTTGTAATATTTAGACAGCTGCGCTCCTGTCAGTGCAAAAAAAAGGAAGAGAAATTCTTGAGTTATACACCTAAAATAAGCATTTGTAAGGGACGTTAAGCTTGACAGGTTCTCTGTGGAATTGCTGTATTTTTGATCATTTCCTTTTTCGTGTTCTCCAAGCGTCCATTCCTCCTTATTTGGGAATACATTTTCTCTTTCTCACCTTTTTTTAAAAGTTGTGATACCTTTTTGTTTTGGTTTTTAATATCTTACATTCTGACAATATGTAAGATAAATATAAATACCCCTCCGCACACCGCGTGGTCGTCTGTGGCCCAGACACCTGAGTTTGACAGCCACTGACCCAACCCAGGCTTTCTATGCATCATAAGTGGGGTTTGTATACTGCTCGTCATAAATAGTAGAGAGTACTGATGTTTTGAGGGGACTGGATCACAGGAAGACGATAGCAACATGCATACTGCATACGCAGTATATCAGTGTTGCAGATTTTGTCTTTGTAATTTCTGTAGCACATCAGCACCATTGAGTAGTGCGAGGATGTTCTCAGCTTTTGTTCCACATGCTGTGCTGTGGTCAGTCTGTCTTCAAAGGCCAGACAGTCAATAAGAGCCACTCTAATAAAGCAAAAAGAAAACTTGGCTTCCTCCATACCACGTATCAGGTTTTTAGTCATGTTTACTTTAGGGAAATCCCTGTGAAACGACTAAACCACATCAAACGCACAAGTCTTATCTGCTGTTGTTAGCTTTGGCCCAAAACCTGTGACGCCATAGCAGCATTTGGATATGATCGGGGGCGTGTTGTGAAGCCTGTCAGGGGATTAGACAGTAAGAAGGCTTGACTCACCAAATTCCTGAATCGCCTTGAAATGTGCCAGGTTTGACAACAGCAGTGGAAAGGAAGAGAGAAGGCAAAACGCTTACGAGGGAAGGCAGCTATTTCTGGCTTGGCAAGTCAAGTTTTCGGCTTGATGATTTAGACAGAGGCCTGTTCGTAGCCTTTATAATGTGTAGTTTGTTTGAGGATGGGGCCCAGTGAGACTTAAATGTCTCCTGTAGGTGAGCAGCTTGTGCTAACTGTGGAGCTGCACAGCATACATTAGGGAGCAACAGGTCTTCTTCCAGTCAGCGTGAAATGTCAAGCTCCTCGTATGAGTCCAAGCTGCACAGAAAGTTTGAG
Source organism: Aulonocara sp. 'chitande type north' Nkhata Bay (assembly GCF_057382095.1). Classification (NCBI taxonomy): domain Eukaryota; kingdom Metazoa; phylum Chordata; class Actinopteri; order Cichliformes; family Cichlidae; genus Aulonocara; species Aulonocara sp. 'chitande type north' Nkhata Bay. Next base: position 2,558,230 of record NC_141353.1, read on the forward strand.
ACCTCAAGCCTATTACAGCATCTCATCTTCATAAGTGGTGTACACGTGGAGGCCAGTACTCTATATATACATACTATATATGTATATTGTGTCAAAAAAGAGGAAAAGATGGTGTCATTGGTGTTTATACTGTATGTAAAACAATAAGTTTGTATATATGTTCCAGCAATGCATTCAGTTGGCAGGTTGCTGTGATCCTTCACGTGCTGCAGACTGCAGAGAATACTGTAAACAATGGAGTCAGAGCTGCATTATGTAATGACAGCACTTCTAAGTTACCACCAGCATCATCTTCACTATTATTGGAAAAAGCCCAAAAAAGTATGTGATCTGAAATATGTTTAAACACAGGTAAAGGAGCTCCGAGGCGTGGAAGAATATCTGTGCGTCACCCGCGGTTAGTAACTCATCTGACGTTCTCTTACAAAACTGTTGAATTTCAGGTTAACTGTGGTTCTGATATTTTTATATAGTAACTCCAAATGGAAGTGAAGCAGAACTTTGGTTTACTGCACTGCAGGCAGTTTACTTCTTACCTGAGTACATCTTCATATACTACAGACCTAGAGGTCAGTGTCTACTAACCAAACAGACAATAACACCCCATTCCTGGAAAAAAACCCACTCATAATAAGCTCTGGATCTATTTAACAACACATAATTGTCCTGTGCTGCTTACTATAAGCACTTGGCATTATTTAAATACGACCACTTTAAGTTCCGGCTTTTCCAGACAGCTTTAGGAAGTGTTTTCATGGCATGATTAATCGACACATTCTCACATATGGTCATACACATTTAACCTAATTGCCAGTATTAAATAGCACGAAATAGCTGTAACAGTTAAAATGTTTTACGAAAAAGAGAAATGTATTCCTGCTCGTAGGTTCTCTTGGCTGGCTTCCTCCCCGACACACCCAGTCTCCTCTGTTGCTAATACTCTGCCGCACAATTTGACACAAGTAATGACAGTAATAGGAGCCTAACCTTGAAACTGAGTGGAACAAAGTAACACGGTCCAAATACAAAACTCCTCATTCTGTAAAAGACTGTATGGTGACCGTGTGATTCTATGCCAGTGTCAATAATGCATTGTTCTCTGGCATAGATGAAATCGGAGCAGGCAGGTTAAATGGTGAGCCAGCTGGAGGGAGGAGTGGAAGAAAATAAGCGATACCAATTAAAGTCAGAGGCTTCTAATCAGCCGCTGCCGAACAGACATCAATCGGTCAAACTAGAAAACATAGTAATCGTTTACTAGCTTGTTATAAATGATGCGCGGAAATCTTCCGATTTTTACTCAGTCTTCTTCAGTTTCCAAATGTGCATTACAATTCAGTCTGAACAACATTTTCCAATTACTTAAATGGAAAATGACTTCTCACGGCATCTGTCTTTATGCGTTTCCACTGGTTCAGGTTTTGAATCTTTTTTTGAACTGGCTTCCAAGGAGGCCATGATGGTTCCATTTGGAAAGTTACAGATAAGTGTTTGAGATGGCAAATCATTCAGCTTCTCGCTCTGCTCCTTCTTCTTATTGATCTTTCCAGAAAATTAGGTGGTAAAGAGCACATTGTTTCCAATTTGCCCAAATACGCTTTGCCTCAGGACCGACCATGTGCCTGTTGGAGGAGAGCAGTTGTAGCAGATGATGTGTTTTGGTTGACCTGTACTGCCAAGTAAAGCAGAGCCTAGCTCCTGTCGACCACACTTGGGAGGAACTCTTTCACTGGATAACGTCATTACCTCTTCCCTTTATTGTTTTTTAAACCTGGCCTTGTTTGACGATCCAACGTGTACATCTCCGCGTAAGCCTCCAATTAGCTTAAATGTGAGCCATGAGGGACAGTATCTCCAGGTTGTTACAATAAGCAGTTTCATACTGGAGCTTCAGACTGTGAATGTTTCTCATTTACTGCATCACAGGCACTTTGAAGTTTGACACGTTTCTCTTAAGACTAGACGAGCTTCTCCACTCTGCTTAGCGAGGTGTCCTGCCCGTGAACCCTGTCAGGACCACCCTGGCAGGGTGCCTGAGAGGGTCAGACCCAAGGTCCTTTTTACAAGCTGTCATGGGTTTGGTTGTGAAACTGTCCATCAGACTTTTGGGTAACGCACGTGTCAGCCAGTGCTGTCATTACTGATGTCAAATGTTACAAAGAAGACTTCCTCGGTGAGTGTCAGCAACAGGAAGGACGTCTGTTACGACTGCATGTCTGACTGATCAGAGATTTACCCTCGATTCACAGGAAGGTCCTGCTTCAGCTTTAACCCCGGCTGTTCTGCACCAGAACGGTCATTTTTAGCAGAGTATACGTGGCCTTGGCTATCGGAAGAAGCGGCGAGGCGCCTGTTTAAATAGATTTATGGCTCCAGTTCATGGGCGGGGCGATCCGAAGACTGTTATCTGCGATGGAAGAAAATGTCTGACATACTTGGGTCGGCGCCTGCTGCTTTTCCCAGCAAGCAGAAGTTGAATGTATAGTGCTCGCACAGACTGCACAAATGTTTTCTGAATGGTGTGAGGGGAAGTGACCTACAAAGAGCTGCAGCTGCTGCTCTCCTGGACCAGGGGAAAGACTTCTTAGGATACTTTCTTCTGTTGGCTGCAGAATTGATCTTTGATCTGTTGCAAATACGAACAATATGTTATAACAGATTTTAACAAACTGTGTCAGTGTAAAACAGTCTTTTGACGTTGAAAAATACTGTTTGTTATCAAAGAGGAGCAATGATAAAAGTTCAGCACTGAAAGTTGTGGTGTCATTTGATTCTTCCATAACTCTATGCTTTACTTGTGGCGTTAGATTGCTCACTTCATCATCAGGTCCGCTCTGCTCTGGGAGATTGCACTGGCCGTTGTTGAATTGACCTGGCTGCATATATGTTAACAAAATTGTGTGTTGTTAGTTGATGGCCTGCAGACGCTTTCATTGACAATATCACATTTATGCAACAGCCTCTTCACTCTAAAATACCCCACTTACTATAAATGTGGCCAGAGGTTTACAGCACATGCAGTCACGGTCATTCTTTTTCCAACAGACTCTGCTTGTAAAAATAGGCTGCAATTTTTTAACGAGGTCAGGCCCTTCCACAAGCTTAATGTTGGCCTCATTCACTTATCTGAAGGTGACAGTTTCTTCCAGAGCATAGAAAAGTGGAGACGCATCCAATTAACATGTACTTGCAGTTATTTGATCTAATGATCTTGGAATCAGCAGTTGTTTAGAAAAAGAGACCTTTTCAACTTGTGCAAGTCATTCATTCTTCTTAGATCTCCTGATATTGGTCCATCCACGTGCTGTCAAACAAATGCCTTTGATGCTTGCTGGCAAAGAGAAACTGCAAATCAATCATGTTCACTAAAAACAGGTTGAGAGGTCTTGGTATTGGTTAAATTAGCTTTGGTTAAATGTTTGAACCTTCAGCACAAGTGCTAAAAAGATTTAAGTGTGTGTGAGTGTAGGCCTGTGTACTTTTGACCGTGTGGATCAGAGAAAATGAATCCAAACTCAAGCAGTTGTTGTCATTAAAGGTGTACAGTGTACAATTATTCAGACCAATGATGAGTGCATGTAAACCTCTGAGCACAGCTCTATATTTCATCTTAAACATGGTGCTGTTATATAGAGAGGCACTTTGTTATTGTAGCTTTTTAAATGTCTTTGCTTATTCGATATCTCTCTTTTCTCCTTACAGTGACCGACATCATGTCTCCAGCTCCATCCCAGTGCCCACCAAGTCTCAGCTCGGTGTGTCTGCAGCTTCCGAGCTGGCCTATCCCTGCCACACCAGCTCCCCAGACCGAGGCTTGAGGAACAGAGCGAGTTCAGAGGCTGAAGCAGAGCTTAAATACAAGCCAGCAACCCCTCCACCCAGCTACAATACAGCCATCAGTGAGGGAAAGTCCCAGGTTGGCCTGGGACCGCCTTCGCCGTCACCATCACCCACACACCTGTCATCCTCCCTTGATCCAAGCAAGGCCCCACTTGACCTCTCCACGAATACAGAAACCATTGTGGAGGAAGAGCAGAAGGAAGAGAAGCAGGAGGCTAGAGGCACAGCGGTGGAGGCAGAAGGACGTGAAACTGCTGAAGGAGAGAGCGAACGGCATAAAGAGAACAAGAGTGATGAGATGGAGGAGAACCCGTCCAGCAGCTCAATGATACCAAACTCTTCTGCAGTGCAGGACACTGATGAAGAAACGATGCCCGCTGCCCAGCACCCAGGTGCCATGAATGGCTCTTTAGTATTAGAACAGGCGCCCATCAGCCTGATCCCAGAGCTGCGCTGCTCAGTGGAACAAGCTGAGGAGATCATGGGCACAGAGGCCACTGGTTTAGGTCTGGGGATGGGGTTGGGATTAGCAGATGAAGCCCGGCTGGATGACTACCGTTGCATCCCCGTAGACCATGCCGTAGCTGTGGAGTGTGACGAACAAGTGCTGGGAGAGCTGGACATGGCTGGCTTCGAGGAGTTTTCCAGGCGAATCTATGCACTGAATGAGAACATGTCCAGTTTTCGTCGGCCACGCAAGAACTCTGAGAAGTAAGGCTGAGGACCCGAGGAGAGACGAAGGCAGGAAACTTGCACAGATGCTTTTGGAAAAAATGCGAGGCAGGGCATGCGAGACGTGGAGGACGTGTGGCGCTCGCTCCTTAACCATAGCATAAAAACATCGTAGGAGCTCCTCTGGAAAAACAACCAATTTGCACTTATTGTAAACATTTCCATAATAAACATTTAAATAAGAAGCAGTTGAAAGTGCAAGTACTGGGACAAGCACTGCTCTTACTGTTCATGCAAACTTTAATATATTTTACAAACAGATTGAAAGCAGTTTTAAGACCTTTTAGATTCACAGAAGGATTTAGCCTCAGCTTAAGTAATCCCCCCTCTGTTGTTCCAGTAAACGGGACCATTACAGTAAAATGACGCTCAGTCTTGACCTTGCCTCCTTTTAGATCCACAGCCAGAGTGCAGCTCAGTACCTCCACAGCTCCCTCCTGATCACTCTGCTAGTCTTTTGAATTAGTGCGGTTTTTCCTTTTGAGAGTCGGATGTCCCAGTAATTCCACCTTTGACTGTACAAGCAAATGTTAAAATGCTTCCCGAGCCTTCATTCAGGGTGTATGACAGTGGGCAGTTGGAAGTAAGTGTGTGAGTGTGCACACACCACACATCAGCATGTCATCATAGTCACACAATCACAGTTGGAGTAATCCCACCAGTGACCCCAAGGACACAGCAGTATTCTGCTACCACAGAGCGAGGTGGGAGCTGGAACCCGTAGCCCAGTCAGAGACTCGTTAACTGTGACACGCTGCATCTCCTCGGCTTCGACAGGCTGACCCACTCGTCCTTCTCCTCACGGGCTCGAGTTTCTCCTTCAGGTCTCAAATGAGGATCTTAAGAGTGGCAGGTCGAAGCTTTCAGATCTTGGCAGGGATACGGTGTCTTTTTTTCCTCAGCTTTTACCTTTTAAGTTTATCGTCCCCCATCGGCATAAATTTAACGACATGTCCGCTGATTCTTACATTCAGTAGACCAAAACCTGTCACTGCGTGTCCGTCGTCTGTTGGAGTGTCACTCAGGCTCTCTTCTAACTGTCAACGAGTGTCTCAATCCCACCGTCTGTGATTTAGCGTCTCCCTGCTCCCAACGCTTTCTTGCACTGGTATTCAGTTTTTGCATTATTTATGTCTCAGCAACTGTGTGTGTGAAGAAATCAATATTTAGTTTGAATTCACTCATGAATGTTGTCAAATGTAGTAGACTGATGTCATAACCAGTATCCGGGTCCAGACTTGGACAGCTGCTTTGCACCGCTGGCCTTGATGAAGATGGACTTTCCACTGGCGGCGCACGTCGTGTTCCCGATGCAGTACCGTGTTTGCTGATTGTTGGGATTTATTGTATTTAAAACTAAAAGGTGAAGCATATTAAATCATTTCTATAACCATACAGTTCATTAAGTGACCATGTACATATACTTTTGTATGGAGATTTTTGGGGGCGTTATTAAAGACTTGCGGTCCAATGGCATGGGTGTATGTATCCCATTTAAGAGTCGTCTGTTTGCATTTGTTTGGAATGTTTCCTATCAAAAGTAGAAACACCAGTAATTCTGTCTCAAGCATCTCATTCACACACAGAAGCATTCACACTTCAATGGAAGTGTTTGGGGAAACTGGAGCCACCAACTTTCCAGTTGCACAACTGCCCTGAGCTAGCATGGGAATGCTAAGAGATTCCAAAGATTGTCCATCCATTCAAAATCCCCATGAAGCGATTTGTAATAATCCCTTTGCAGCTGACACCGGACACTAGTGGGCAACAACTGACTGACACCATCTTGGTTTTCCTCGTCCACATCTAAGCACCGAAACTGAGTTTTTGAACGTTTTCCCCTGGAGGTGTTTTTCTCTGCTTTCAGTGACCTCAAACACAGTTCACATGTAGACAAAAGGCCAACATGCACAGCCAAAGCTGTTTACCAAAATACCCGTGTAGGTGCTGACAGTATAATTATTTACCATACCAGCATGTAGAGGTCAGTGGGTTTCCTTCACTCCCACTGCTAGTTGCTTCAGCGTGACAGTAAATTTAAAGGTCTCCACACACGGAGCTCCATGGCCAAAAAATCAACAGAAATTCCCAAATTTTCCAGATGTGACTTTGTTGTGTAATGTACACACAGACCAAGCTTCTTGAGATTTACCAAGAAAACTGCAAAAAAGGGTTTTTTGTATCACAACCACTTTTGTCCATATTTCAGGATGTCGGGGGACAGTTTGAGCTCTTATTAGCAGAGTTGGAGGCAGAGAAATCATTTCAGGGGCGGCTGAGCCAGAGCAGCGTCTGGCTGTGTGTCTCAGGTAAAATAGGATTATTTTATTGTTTGTATGTTCAGTGCTGGTGCGCTTTGTGAGCAACAAGTGGGCTGGCTCATTAGCATGCCAAAAATCCAAAAAGTAAATGCCATAAATTTGTTCCGTGTAATTATTTGGTGGGAAATGCATTAAGACTGGGCGAGTAACAGAAAACATTTCTACTGCATGAGTTAATATAATAAAAGCCTCAAGTCTCCACCTGCCCGCTTCCATAGATATTCCAATCTGTGTTGATGCATCACTGCTACGTCCTGTGCGGATGCCTCGCAACACCGTAGACTGCCAACATTGAAACTATCATTACTATAACTTTGAGAGACTATTATTTGTCCTTTCGTATCACACTCATCAGACCTGAGGTCGGACAAGAATCCTGGGAGCTACGATCAAATGTTTATTTCAATACAAGTCAACCTGACTTATCTTTACCAGCAGGGAGGCAAATCCCTCCCTAGGTGGGCTTTTCCCAAAATTACTGTGGAATCTTCATGCAGTTATTTACACGTTTCGCTGCAGACATGGTGAACTGACCGGCCAGTTTGGCTCTGCAACAGTAAAAGTATTCATTATCAGTAAGCAGCCTAATAATGTGGAGGTTGGGCCTCTTTAATACATCGCATTATGTAGCATGTTGATATGTTTATGGTTAGGACAACACTGCTTCATAATGTAATGACAGGGAAATGAGTTCTTCCTCCTTTAACATGCAAAAGCACATTAACCTGGCAGGTATGGCCTTTTAATCTTTTGCACTTGTCTAGAAAACATCCCACGTGAAATATTTCACATATGGCTGCGTGCCATTTTATCACCTGGTGCTTCTGACTGGTTCTTTAGCTGCACTTTGTATTCCTCGTTAGTTAGTTATTAATTAGTTATTAATATATTGCTTTCAGGGCCATGGATCATTATTTAAACCTTGTTTTACTCTTGCAGACATCTCAGACGAGCAGCTCATTCTCAAATGGAATTCAACTTGTTTTTCCTTTTAAATTTGAACTACGTCTGCATGGTGATACATGATGACACCACAAAGAAAATGGGATTTTTCAATGATTCACTCGACAAACTTGTATCTATAGATGTAATGTTCTTCTGTGCAAAAGTACACCCATGGCATCAGTAGCTAGTATCGCCACTTTTAGCAGGAGTAATTCCTGGGGTGTACTCTGCCTTTCCCCCCTTTCTTTGCTCTGAATAAAAAATGTTTTTTGTAGGTCAAATTTCTGCAAATTATTTCTGATTCTTCTTTTTGCATGAAAGCGTCTGCTCCTGAGCTGATCTTGTGTGACCAGTCCTACATGCACAACTCATTGAGAGATTTTTTTCCATTCCATGCCAAACTACAGGCATCCACAGCCTTAACAGCAAAACACAGTTTGTCAGTCATTTTCCAATTGGCCGTGTATTTGAATACATTTAAGTGTACACACACACACACACACACACACACACACACACACACACACACACGGTTGTGCAATGCAGTCAGTGCTTGACGTAAGCCCTTTTGTAATGAAGTAAACCCTTCTGCTTTCCTTTACCTCATTATGCACTTAACTGAGTAAAGTGCAGCCTGTGTGGTGGTATTACCACATCATTTTTGTCCCTGCTTCAGGTAATGTATCAATTTGTTCACATTAAGAGCCGGAAAACAGCAACTTAAAGGCTTTGAAGCAAACTGAGTGCCTTTAATTCACATCTCCTGTAGTTCTTTGAAGCAGATCAATATATTTTCACTTATTACTCATGGAAATTGCTCCTCTTTCAGAATCACCGGCTGGATTGTTCATAGTTGTTGCCGTGTCCTCTCTGTTTGCAGCTTTACATAAACCAGTTTCCTTTTTCTCAGTCCTTTAAGCTTCTTGTGGCCCTATGCAGGCTGTTGGCTCCACAGGTGTCAGCAGGCCTCAACACTTCTGGTAATGACACTTCATTGAGGCCGAGACGGGACATTTGTGCCACTATGGAAGGCAGATCTGCAGTGTGCGTGTGCGTGCCTGTGCACAGGTGCATGGGTTTTAGTTTTGAGAGTTTGCAGGTTATTATTGTAGTTTAAAGTTTATGAGAAAAATGAACCGAGGCGCTGAGCATGAGAGTAAGCAGGCCTCGTTCCTCGCTCGCAAGGATGTCCGGATATTTTTGGGCCGAGTGCTCAGCTGAACTACACGGTCTGCTGTGCTGTTCATCTTCACAGGCACCTCACAAAATACACATCAGCCAAACCAGCACTGCTGGTTGTCTAAGCCCCTGTCTCTGGGCTTTACACCCCTGTGTGTGTGTGTGTGTGTGTGTGTGTGTGTGTGTGTGTGTGTGTGTGTGTGTCCGTCCACAGCAGTGTCCTCATTAACTCAGATCATCGATTTAAACAGTCTGGTTAAATTGTCCTGTCTGTCAAATCCTCATGGCCATGCTGTGACTGAGAAGAATCCATCTTAGCAAATATCATGAGCAGGATAAACAGAGCGCACAGGAAGGAGAATAGCTGCAATAAATCAGCAGCTCATTTATACAGCAGCCATATCGTCCGACACACAGTCCCAGGTCAAAGTCATTCACCCTCCCTTTGTCAGTCCTAGGTCTCACTGATACTCTGTATCATTGTCATGACCTGTTTCCCATCACACAGTAGGCTCCGTGTCATTAATCCTGACACACTACACCTCAGACATGATGAGATTTTTCTATATTCGTTTATGGAAAGCTGTGGAAAAGGTCGCACATTATGTGGATCAATCCTCTCCTGAGAAGCTAAAAGTTTACATTTCTCAGTTAAATTGTTTATTTTTAAGCAGCGATTCCTCTGAAGAGAAGTTAAATCTACAAGGAATAGTTCAAAATGAAACCATCGTTCATAAGTCATAAATCACACCTTTTTTTAGCTTCATACACTCAGCTGTGCTCGGCCTAGCTGTGGATGATTAATGTTAGCGAGTGTTAGCAAACCTTGTTATGTGACGGGTGTTGATTCAGGTGACCAACACAAACCAGCCTCACAGCACCAAGGTAACTGCTTTCCTACGGCCTTTATAACAATATAAAACATCCTTCTGTCACCTGATGGTTTGGTGAACTTTGCTTAAAACAACGTCAACATACTTTTACTCACATTTTTACGATGTTATTTTAGCATTTTCACATCCAAAAGCTTTAGAGTCTGAAATTTTGGTTGAACAGGGGTGTCAGGCTTAGCTTTACTGAGGTCCACGTTGGAAAACAGGTGATTAAAAAAGTTAAACTAAATAACAACAGCAGTTGCCTCAAGGTGCTTTATATTGTGAACCAAGGCACTACAATAATACAGAAAAAACTCCCAAAATCAGACAACCTCCTAGTGATGAGCACTTTGTGACAGTGGGGAAAAACTCTTTTAACACTCGAGCCAAACCAACTTTATGTATAAAGTGCTTTAAAAACAGCAAGTGCTGAGAAAGTGCTTAACATAACATAAAAATAAAGTAAAATAACAAGAGGACCCTCCCTGAACCGGAGGGTCAGCCATCTGCTATGACTGCAGTTAATTGTTGTTGATGCATGTCTCTTAATTTTTAGCAGCCTGCATGCGACAGAAATTAAAACAAAAAAGAAAAGAAAGAGAAAATAAGATGCAGCTCACCTGGAACAAACAATCAAACAATAGTTTTGTGAAAAACTAAGAAGTCAAACACGACACAGCAAAACATTCAATTCAGTTTATTTATACAGCTCAAAATCACAACAACAGTCGCCTCAAGGGGCTTTATATTGTAAGGTCGACCCTATTATAGCACATACAGAGAAAAACCCAACAATCATATGGCCCCCTATGAGCACGCACTTTGGCGACAGTGGGAAGGAAAAACTCCCTTTTAACAGGAAGAAACCTCCAGCAGAACCAGGCTCAGGGAGGGGCGGGGCCATCTGCTGTGATTGGTTGGGGTGAGAGAAGGAAGACAGGATAAAGACATGCTGTGGAAGAGAGACAGAGATTAATAACAGATATGATTCAGTGCAGAGAGGTCTGTTAATACATAGGGAGTGAAGAAGAAACACCCAGTGCATCATGGGAATCCCCCAGCAGCCTACACCTTTTGCAGCATAACTAAGGGAGGATTCATGACTCCACGGTTCCTCACAGAGTTACTGGAGGCCAAGATAAGAGTAAGAATCTGGTTAGATACCATATTTCTAAGATTTTCATGGCAGAGTACAATAACATCAGTTTGATCTGAATTCTGTTCTTTGACAACAGAAACTGTCTCATTGTAAATGGATACACAGTCTCCTCTTCACACCCTGTAAATACTGAAGCATCTCTTTGTGTTTCAGTCTCTGGTAAGTAGCCTGGAGATGCAGTGGAGCTGTGTGATATGTGCACAAGGGGTATACTGCTATGCAGACTATGTACAGTATTCAGTGTTGGCTGTATTACTGAAGAGCCTGCATCCAAAGTCTTTAACTCTGAGGTTAACATTTGCACAAAGACATTTCATTGGTTAGTGAGCTGAGACCTCATACAGCGACTGTAACTCTTTAGCTGGCCGAGAGTCACAATATAGCTATTAGGGGACTGCGTTACAAGACAGCAGGGAAATGCAGCGGTTCCGGTGTCCTGGCTGAGCGCTAAGGCCAGTACCGAGTGGATTTGCTCATCTCGGCCTGTCCTGGGTCTGGACCCGGCTGGTCAAACTGGTTCTAGCCCGCTTCAGCTGTTTAAGCCATCTAAGAAACAAAACTGGCTGGATGAAATCCCAGTCATCGCTCCAGTTTTTACAGCAGTAAAGCTTCACTCCCCTCTATCACTCACAGTGTTTTCCTTTTAAAACGCAAGCCCAAATCTTTCCCAGCCATTCACCAAAGCCTGACTTTTATGGGGCTGACTTATTCTCCCCACATGGTCCAGTTGAACGCCTTAATGAAACGCAGTAGTGTCCAGCTGATTTCACTGCAGCAATATCAACTTTGGGATTCGGGGTGCTGTGAGTGCATAATTCTGAGTAAAAAAATAATATCACAATGAGCATGACAGATTTACTGTGGACTTGTGAAATGAAAGCCAATCGCTGAGAACTGATGTCATCGTGCTCATATGTGCATTTCATTGTAAATTCATTCTTGTTGACATTGTGGTTCCCTACAATTACCTTCACATCTTTTGAATGACGTAACTGACACCTGACATGCAGAGGAAGACACAATGAGCCTCAGTAACAGTCCCCCTACAGCTAACAACAGGATACAATAGGTAAAAACATATCACAGCACGGAGGGGAAGATTAGATTTTAGCCGGGTGATCATTTCGGCTTTTGAGGCATTGTGCTGTGTATGATGTACCTGTTCAGAAATAGGTGTTCTTGCAGGATAACATCATGTTTGCTCCTCTCTGACAGGAGAGGGATTCCCTTTCTCTGCATGCCTTTAAGGTACAGCCGTGCATTCGTTCATGATTCTAACCTTGCGACTAAATATACTCCACGATGCTCCCTGTGTCTGTGTTACTAAGTGAACCTCGGTGGTTTCATTAGCCTGTTGCTTAGCACTAATTAATAGATATGCATTCATATTCATTGGATATATGCAGTTTATGGCAGCAGCTCACTAACCAAGCAGTTTTCTTTACCTGCTAATGTAGTGCTGAACTAAACTAAAATGTTGAAGCCTGGGAAAGACGTCGCTGTGGAGATATTTATTTTTAATACACTGCCAGTGAAAAGTTTGGACACGCCTTCTTTTCTTTATTTTCATGACTATTTACTAAGATCACTTTGGCATTCTCTCGATGAGCTTCGTCACCTGAAATGGTTTTCCAACATCCGTGAAGGAGTTCCCAGAGATGCTGAGCACTTTTGCCTTCACTTTGCGCTCCATCCCAATCCATCTCCACTGGGTTTAGGTCAGGTGTGACTGTGGAGGCCAGGCCATCAGGTGCAGCACTCCATCACTCTGCTTCTTGGTCAAATAGCCCTGACACAGCCTGCAGGTGTGTTTGGGGTCATTGTCCTGTTGAAGAATAAATGATGGGACGCATCTGGCTACAGGATGCTGTGGTAGCCATGCTGGCTCAGGTTGACTTCAATTTTGAATAAATCCCCAACAGTATCACCAGCAAAGCCCACTCCTGCTGACTCGGATGAATTTATCCTCAGCAGCAGAGGCGACTCTTGGTCTTCCTTTTCTTTTCCACTTTCATTGCAGCACTTGATGGTTTTTGCGACTGCACTTGGGGACACACAAATAGGGCTGTCAGCTGTGTACCAACCTGACTTCTGCACAACACAACTGATGGTTGCAACTCCATTAAGAAGACAAGAAATTCCACAAATAAACCCTGACAGGCACACGTCATGAAGCTCACTGAGAGAAGGCCGAGGATTTGCAGCACTGTCAAAGCAAAGGGCTACTTTGAGGAATCTGAAATGTGAGACATTTTAAGAGTTACCATTTTTTTCTTTCCAGCATAATTCCATATATCTTGCGTGATATATTTAATGTCTTCAGCATGTATCTACAATGAGAAGTTGTGTCCAGACTTTCAACTGGTCCATGATTCCACCATACCCATTCACATAGTAGCATGTAAGTGTATATATATATGTATATAAGTTAAAGACACCACTGTACATATAAAAGACATAAAAACCTGAACAATCAGACTGTGTGCACTTGGTGACAGTGGGATAGAAAAACCTCTTATAACAGGAAGAAACTCCTGGCAGAACCAGGCTCAGGGAGGGGCGGGGTCAGGTCTGCGGAGGAAGACGGCGTGGAATGAAGTAAGTGTGGACCCAAACGCAGACGACGGAGATGAAGGTGGATGCTGAACAAAAAACGAAAAGAAAACGCAGGGAGAGACACACAGAGGGTAACGAGGAAATACGTAACAGAAGGGAGACACAGCTGAACCAAGTCTGAGGAGACGACACAGGGAGCACGCAAAACTCGTTTCGAAACACTATCCTTTGTTTAGTTTACTTTTTCTTTACTTTACAAATTAACAAACTGACATCACATTAGAGTCACGCAGGTTTTACTACAACACAAGCACTGCTTTATATTTATCTCTAACAGGGATAGAACTGGTAAACGTTATAACTCCTAAACATCACCTATATAACATTTAGCTCAGAGCGCTGCTGCGCCTCAGCAAAGCCCCGCAGAGCTTCTGGCATAACTATATGTGCTAACTGTGAAATACTGAATTTTCTCACAAGTATTCAAATAAAAGAAAATACGCCTGCACCCTGCAAAATCTGACAGGTTTAGGGTGTCGTTTAAAAGGTCACTAGCCAAAAGTTACAGCTCCAGGGAGTATACTGCTCCTGGAATATGTTACTGATGGGCAACAGACCTGAGTCGTGTACATTTTTTTTATGTCATTTTGGCATGGACTGAAAGTCAGGTCCTACACAACTGTTAATCAGCTTTACGGATTTTATCCCCAAAACAACCATTAAACAAGTCACACGCAAGTCATAGTGTCAGTTTTACCACGCGTGTCCTTTCAGGGCACTGCAAAGCCATGCTACCTTTCAAGTATTGAAAACACATGTTGTGCGAACTTGTATCATTACCATGTTGGCTTTAAAGGTAACAGAAAAATCACTGTATTTAATTCAGTTTCCAGTGTGTCTGGAGAGGCTCCTGCAACCTACATTCATTTCATTTTTAATGGCCAGCAAGCAGCAAAACAAACCAGAAATCAAATAAAAAACACACGTACCCACTTCTGTTACTACACACAATATGAATAAAAAGCACATGAGCTTTAACTTAGTAACCAGCTTTAAAAGGACAAAAACGTCGCTGCCTCTGATGTGGAGCTTGATCACCGGCATTATTCTTCAGCACTTTATTCCTCAGCAGGCCTCAGCGCCACGGTGCTGCACTTAGCAAGCAGGTGCGTCTTCGAAACTGAAGTACAGCTCTTTGAACTGCTCATTGTCACACCAGCACAATTTAGTTTCTCACCCTGAAGCTGCTCTTGACCTTTTCACCCAAAATTCCAGAAGATACAAAAAAATCACTGATGTCAGGGTGTCCTCTCTCACAAACTGAGCCATTGTTGTTAAAAAACTGATTTGCAAAATTCACTGTCGTGAGACATTCTCGCAAAAAAATCACGGTTTTAGTAACGCAGTAACGCAGCGTTCCTACGGGAAAGTAGCGGTAATCTAATTACCGTTTTTGCAATAGTAATACCTTACTTTACTAGTTACTTGTAAAAAGTACAAGTTACGCGTTACTGCCCATCTCTGCATACAAGGTCTTAAATAATCAGGCCCCATCTTATCTTAATGACCTTGTAGTACCATATCACCCTATTAGAGCGCTTCGCTCTCGCTCTGCAGGCCTACTTGTTGTTCCGAGAGTATTTAAAAGTAGAATGGGAGGCAGAGCCTTCAGTTTTCAGGCCCCTCTTCTGTGGAACCAGCTTCCAGTTTGGATTCAGGAGACAGACACTATCTCTACTTTCAAGATTAGGCTTCAAACTTTCCTTTTTGCTAAAGCATATAGTTAGGGCTGGACCAGGTGACCCTGAATCCTCCCTTAGTTATGCTGCAATAGACGTAGGCTGCCGGGGGATTCCCATGATGCATTGAGTTTTTCCTTTCCAGTCACCTTTCTCACTCACTATGTGTTAACAGACCTCTCTGCATTGAATCATATCTGTTATTAACCTCTGTCTCTCTTCCACAGCATGTCTTTATCCTGTCTTCCTTCTCTCACCTCAACCAATCACAGCAGATGGCCCCGCCCCTCCCTGAGCCTGGTTCTGCTAGAGGTTTCTTCCTGTTAAAAGGGAGTTTTTCCTTCCCACTGTCGCCAAAGTGCTTGCTCATAGGGGGTCATATGATTGTTGGGCTTTTCTCTTTATGTGCTATAATAGGGTCGACCTTACAATATCAAGCACCTTGAGGCGACCGTGATTTGATGCTGTATAAATAAAATTGAATTGAATTGAAAATGATGAAATGATGTTACTACTATCACGACTGTATGAGCTCGTGTCCTCTTAACTGTATGCATAACAGCCTGGCTACACTGACAAATGAGACAAAATTGCCGTACATACAATCCACATTACTGCTTCATAGAGTTCTAGTTTATTTCTAGTTCACCATGATAACCTTGACACAAACCACAGGGGTAAAGCCGTGGCTGCTTTGCTCATGCAGTCAAAAGCACGTTAGAACACGTGTAGATGAATTTTAATCATTTTTATGAAACACAGTCTGAAATCCTCGTGTTGGTAATAATGTTTGGTCAGGATCAACACTGCAGCTGACCAATCACATTGTTATGATGTCATTTTGTTTCTTGAAAATACAATTCACAGTTTTTTTAAATTTTGTAGTTTTAATATTCCTGGATGAAGTATCTTGTTAGGTAACTGAACATCCAGCATTTTGGGTTTGTCCCAACCCAAGTGTGCATGGGAACATCAAAACCGAGAGCAAAGCCACATCTTAGCTGTGCAAACACATCCGATAATGGGACACACATGGCTGCTGCCACTGATAATCACTAAAATCCGGCTTTTTATAAGGAAATCTTCAAGGTTGTTAAATTGGCTCAATGTTCTCCTCACTAATCACCTCGTCATGTGGGTAATTGTCTCATCTTGAACACCACAGGTGCGCCCGGTCTTTAGGACCTAGCGGCATTTATGCACATCTGATGTTCATTGCCCCCCTGGTAGGACTGGCTACACAAAAGAGGCAAGAAGAAGTGAAAAAGACGGAGTGAGAGAAATGAAAACTGTGAGAGAGCCACTCGAGTGTTGAGGAGGTGACATTTCCATTGAGGGAATATCCACCCAGCAGGTGGGACCGTCTCTCCTGTTGGCGGCACTCAAAGCCTCAGCACGCCTGGAAACAGTGACTGATTTAACCAGAACAAAGCCTCTGAAATCCTCTTCTCATCCGCCCCGTCTAAACCTACTTGCACACAGTCTTCTGTAATAATAATTCCACGTTCAGGGACATTATTATCTCACCACCATCGCTTCCTAAAGCTGAGAGCTCATGTAAGATATGTATCTGGTGGTCACATTTTCAGCTAAACCGTTCATCAGCCTGTCAAGTTCATTTCTGACAAACTGTCTCTGTTCCTCCTCTCAAACTTGCCAAAGCTCTGTGCGGAAACACAGTTCAACATTTTTAAGTCATTCTGGGAGAACTCCCAGTACTTCACCTTGGAGTGAAAACTCTGAGAATTCAGTGGGGAATAGTAAAACCTACTGGTGGTGAAACTCTAGTAACAGGGCTGAACGCTTAACACCCTTGTTAACAATTTCAGCATGTTACAGGAACAAACACAGTAAATGTCTGTTTATTAGGAGCAAATAAGAGGAAAAAGATCACTTCACACCAGCAGGGTTTAAGTAATTATTATTAAAATGATTGTTATGCTGAAATGACTGTTTGCTGTCATGCATGTTGTCATCGAAGTAATTCGTAAGATTCGGGAACGAATAAGGCGATCCTAAAAGCTGCGACTGAAGTTTGGATAAAAGTTTTGCAGCTTTGTCAACAGAGCCCGTGATACATCCAAGCGCTCATTCTCCAAATGTAGCGTCAAAAGGACCTTTCACAGTCATGTGTTATGTTAAAATGGTAAACACTTTCTCATTGGCACGTTGTGTTTTTTCCACATCTGCAAACTCCTGAAGGTTTGCTAAGGTCAGAGTATTTTTTTTCAGGTTTTAACTGGATTCTCTTTCTGTAGATCACGTCGCTGGGCTCGTGAAGTGAGCCAGTTGAGCTGAACTAGAACATAGTATAATAAGAAAACTGCATTAGCACAGTATCTGCAGCTGTGCGCAGCTCTGTGCATGTCCCCAAGTCTGTTTGTGGTGTCTGCCACCTCTTACAGAAACAGCTTTATAACCTTCTCTAAGATCATTGCTGACATCTTCCCTCCAACACAACACAACAACCTTGCTGCAGACCAGCAAACGTCCGGCACTTGCTGATGATCAGTTAATCAAGTGCATTTGACTAGCAGATTAAGGTTGCATTTAGCTCATTTTAAGACACGCTAAGGACCCAATTATTTTTATTGTGTCCCGATGCATAAAACCTTAGAATTTAAATTGCGTGTGCTTTCTTTTTACCACCACTGTAAATCCAGAAAATCTTTCCAGGGTGAAGATTTTCACCCTGAAAGGAGTTTTTCTAAAGTTCTGTTTGAGCCCGTTTATGTATGAAAGAAAGGCCAAAGCGCCCAAGAACAGTACCAGCACCATGAACTGAATGATAGCCAGCACATGCAGCCTTTTAAGCCTTTACAAGCTTGAAATTTCCTTTTTCTTTTTTTCCGGAAAGAGCCAGTGTGACCGGTGGGCGAGACTAACATAATTCCCAAAGGTTGTTGTGTTGTGTTGTGCTCGGCCTCTTGTGTCGGCCCACGGTTGGCATCCTTCTCTCATCATTTGTCACATTAGGACTGGATTCATTTTGTTTGTTTTCTCCCTCTAAAAATTTAGTTTTATTTTAATGAATGCATAAAAAAAATCTTGGAAACTGTTCGTATTCCATAAAAATGTCACTTAACTTGCCAGAGGCCATTTATTTTTGCTAAACTAGAGAGGAGGAAACGCATTATGCACAGCTTGGCTCTAATAACAATAAATCACAAGGTGGATTTGCAGACAATAAAACTGGATGTGTGTGTTTCATGGCTGCAAAAGTTTGAGTATATAGTGAAACAATACTCGTTACTCTCTCATTGCCTTCACTTTAGTTCATCCACCACAGAAATCCTTTGGCTTAATGTCACAAACACATTTTTATTACTCTGTCAGTTCCTTTCAGTCAAAATGAGCCCGTTTAATGCTTTTCAATAAACCTTTTCATGGCAGAATTTTGTATTTGTACCAGCGCAAGTGCAGTTAATGGTATTATACTGTGTCCCTGTAATCAGGGACTGTGAAAAGCTGGAACTCAGGCGTTACTGGAATACTCCGGTGCCACGTCCACATCTCTGGTTCGGTGTAGTAGCTTAAACAGCATAAAGTTCCTTTAAGTGTCTGAGTGCATACATCAGGTCATCAGGGGATACTTTGTTGCACCTTGTCCCACTGCAGCCGGATGAGAGAAAATGTAAAAAGAAAAGCGATTTGGCACATTTGCAACATCATATGGAAGAAACAGGAGAAAACCTGGGAGAATTTCCATTGGCTCAACAATAAATGTTTTATAGTTCCATATGTTTATTGTCAGCTCTAACGTCCCAGCAACAACTATGCAGTAGTTGTGTCGCAGTAACATTATGATAAAAATGAATTATCGTACCTTTTGTTGAAGAAACAAGCAAGCGAAAAACATCATCCAATAACTATTCTGGCATACGCTATAATTATAGTATCAAAATGTTATGGAAATTGTACTATTTCCAGTACGACTGAAATAAAATACTGTTATTTGTCTGTGTAAAATAAACAAAAGGGTGTTTGTATTTGAAATGTAAGCAATGCAGTGAAAACAAGAAGCACTTTACTAAACCGCCACCAAAGCAGCTCTGGGCAGTTTTAAAGCAGTCGTACTGGGTTCTGGATTATTTAAAACTTACTTTAAGAAGACAGCAGTGCAGCAAAAACAACAGGCTTTTTTAATTTGAGCTAAATGTCTTCATTTTTTTTTATATGGATATAGTACATGCATAGCACTCATGTCATTGTTTAGTCAGATTTGTTCAAATGTGTGTAAAAAATATCAAGTAAAAAATACTTTTGCAAGTTTATTGCATTTAAAAAAAAATCATACTCATTCAGGAATATTGTAAATGGCTACAACCTGTTACTGTCATGTATATAACAAAGTCATCATTTATACTCGTGGCACCACATTCCTGTTACCTGTTGTCATTTTAAATAGCTTTATGTATCCTTTTTATCACTTTGATCTTCACATCAATCTATTGATGTAACGAAATATTTTTAATCCTTATATGGTCGTTTCTACATGTTGACAGTACACACAACGCTAAAATCATTTCATTTCATTTTTTTTTCATTTCATTTCATTTTTTATTTATTTCACACTTGGTACTACAAATCAAACAAAACAACCACATCTTCTATCAACAAAACACAACAACCATGTGTGAAAAGGAGCAGGAAGAAGAAAATATTCTTATTAAACCCTGCCCCCTATCTACCATCGAACTTATATCACCGATGGGCACCAAAAATCAGGAACAAACTAATATTGACATTTCTCTCCGGTCGAATCCCAAACCAACATCACATTCATTCGCATTCTTCATACTGAGTTATCGTTTTAAACATATAACACTTTTTAAAACATTGTAGATTTATACAATTCTTTAAATTATAATGAAGTGAATTCCACAGTCTTATACCCCTAACCGTTGTGCTCATTAATCTTTGTGTAGTCCTGGCTAACTGATGTTTAAAATAAAAATCATAATTTACAACTTAAAGTTGGTTTTTTTGCCCATCAAGTTGACCTTAAAGACTTTGGTGGATTTCAGTGGTTTGTTAACATCGCCCCACTCGACAGACCTACAAGGTTTTTATTCAAAACCTTTCGAGCTGTCATGTTTACAGACACAATGATGACACACAAACGCTACAAAAACATTCGTTTTGGAGCTAACAATAAAGAGCAACAATATACTATACTATAATATAATATATATTTATTAGTTTTCACAGAATTATTACTAATAATACTGTGAAAACAGTATCTGAGGCTACAATTGAGTCAGTATTATTGAATTCTTCTCCTGTTAAATGATTGTAAAAGTAACCAATGTAACTAAAGAGAAATCTAAAAGGAGCAAATCAAAGACTGAGACAAGACGCAACATTAATCATCTAATTTTACTTTTACTTTGTCAGGACATAGAGGACATATTTCCATTTGCAGGAAAGTCTTTTATATACATACTTTCTATATTAATAATGTGGATTTGACGTAGCGGGCCACATTAACTTTTTCTAAGTATAGTTTTAAAAATATGCTTCAAGGATATTCCTACATATGTCAACTTTAGGTGCGGAAAACCTGGAATTATCCCAATACAACAATTTAAACCACGACTGTGCCGTGACATTTGTAGACCTAACATACTTTCCAGATATTTCTAGCAGAATTTTGATGAAAATGTCATCATTCAATGACTTTAACTCAATTTAAATGTTCGTCTTCCTGTCCACCGATGCAAGTGGTCACCTACTCGCATACATCTATGCCTCAAATTAGTTAGGTATTAGTTAATGGTAGTGCAAAATGAAACAGGACCCCCCTCTCCTCCCAACACGACACAGCTGATTGACAGAATCAGCTGAAATAAACAGAAACAGTCGTATATCCAGAGTAAGAGTTTTAAACAACTAGTATTAATGTTTAATGAATAACAGCATCTTTTATTACACACTACATCCTTCTGTTTTTCTTGTGTACCTTTTAAGTGGTCGAACTCTAATTATATTACTGTAGGAAAGTCAAGTGCTAGTGACAGATAGATGAAATTTCAGAGTTCCAGCAAATTGTTCACAGACATAAAGTATTAGAGTTTATAGAGCCAAACACTCCTAACCAGACTGATTTTCTCCTGTGGGGCTTTTATTTAGTGCTGAAATTTATGTGGGTCAAACAGAATCATCAATTCAATTTTATTTATACAGCGCCAAATCACAACAACAGTCGCCTCAAGGCGCTTTATACTGTAAGGTAGATCCTACAACACAATAATTCCACCTGAAATATGAGGAAACATTTATAGACGCTTTGGATTATGACGATTTCTGATTATTAGTAAAATATGGAATCTGATTGTTGTTTAACAACAATTTTAAACAAAACCGAATTAATAGCACACAGCTGTACTTTTCACATCTGTATTAAACATTGAGTAATAATGTGCACAAATGATGACGGGAAATTTTTAGAAGCGACCACTGAGTCCACAGATCTCAGGCTCAAAGGGAGAGAGTTCCACAATCTGGGGGCCACAGTTACAAAAGCTTTGTCGCCTTTTGCTTTCAGCCTCGTGTGTTGGACAGCAAGCAAGCCCTGGTCACATGACCTCAGGGACCTGCTGGGAATGTATTTATGTAAAAGTTCACTTATGTTGGTGCTTGTCCATGCAGAGCCCTGAAAGTCAAGGTCAAAACCTTAAAGTGGATTCTGAATTTAACGGGGAGCCAGTGCAGCTGAATCAGCAGGGGTGTGACATGGGAAAACTCGGAGGACTTGGTCAGAAGCTTTGCAGCAGCGTTCTGAACAACTTGCAGATGCTCCAAAGAGGCTTTACATAAACAAGTAAACAAAGAATTACAATAGTCCAGACGAGATGAAACAAATGCATGAATGACAATTTCTAATTCTAATTCATGTCAGCATAGGTGGACTTTTAAACTGAAAGTGTAATATTTGGGATGAATCGCAGACATGCTGTAATGTTGGCATAGCATGCAAGTGCAAGAGTACCTGACAATAATGGCAATAATGATAAAGATTAACGTTTGGTGAGCTGGTTCATTGTGTTTCAGGGGTTCACTTAGAACTCAG
Source organism: Aulonocara sp. 'chitande type north' Nkhata Bay (assembly GCF_057382095.1). NCBI lineage: Eukaryota > Metazoa > Chordata > Actinopteri > Cichliformes > Cichlidae > Aulonocara > Aulonocara sp. 'chitande type north' Nkhata Bay. The sequence goes on from NC_141353.1 coordinate 2,580,648, forward strand.
CAGGTAACCCTGAGATCAGATGAGTGCAGGAGACATCACGTGTCTTTTGACCTCACGCGTTTTTCATTTCTTTGTGATTATCCGACCTCTGTTTCCACCCCACCGTAAATCTATTGCTCAACAATACAAACAAGTAATTCATTAAAAATCATCAGCCTTTATCTGTTGCTCACCAAGTTTTGATCTTTAGTTTTGTATGATTTTTTTTCCTTAATATGAAACAAGTAATCTATTATCACAACAACATTTGTTGCCAGTGTTGCCAGTGGTTGATGGTAAAGATAAAGAAAAATGATCAAAAGACACATGAAATAATTATCCTGAGACGTTCCAGTCTTTTCCCCTCGCGTGTTGGATTGATGTGCGTCTGGTGAGAGGCAGGCTTTCATTTGTGAGCGTGAGCCAAGATACTTGATGTCTGTTAGTGAAGTCAGACGTGAAAAAAACGTCTTGTGTTTGTCTAATATACAGTGTAAGCAGAAATGACTAGAACATGCTTTTCTGTTCTGGTCATTGCTGTAGGTCCAGGTTTTATGGCTTTCTTAGCTTTTTCTAGCCGAAGTCTGTTTGTATTCATAAATCTGGATGAGATACATTAAGTGATTTTACAGACTACACACATTTTATTATCAACAGGTAACTACAAGCCCCGAGGCACCCGAGGGAGATACATTTAGGCAACGTGAGATAAAAGTTGGAGCTGGAAAATACAGCTGCTTCAAAAAATTATAAGGACACTGGAGCATTAAATATTTGTGGTTCTGTTTGCATTTAATAGCACTGCTCCTGAGTCCAGACTTAAACTAGCCTCAGCCTTCTGACTGTTTTGCTGCATGTTTTCAGCTACACTGTAAGAGCAACATTTTTGTCATCATCACCATCTGGTTCTAGTAAAAAAACAGATTTAATTTAATTAGTCTCTTTTTCCCTTGCAAGAATTATCCCACATGCAACTTGTTCACCTCTAGCAGTAACTACTGCTAGAGTTAGCTAACAAACCTACGAGGCAAGATTAATGACATAAGAAGCTACGTCAAGCTTAAAGCTTTGTTTCTTTATCTGGCAAAGCTGCTGTGGTGACTTAGGCTGAACACATCAGCTGTTAACAGCAGGTTATATTACATGTTTGGGTGTAAAATCAACTGTAAGCAGATTCTTGCATTATGAGCAGCACAGCATCATATCACTACCTGAGGGCACCTGTGTCTGCGCCATCTGCTTCTGGGTAACAAAAAAAAAAAAACAGCGTGCTGATTGGCTGAGCTAACATGAAATTTTGAAAAAAAAATACCTTGAATTTTGAACTTATCAACTCAAAATTTCGAGTTATGAATAACATTTTTTCACAGTGGTGGAAATGTACTTATGTTATGAGTGGCATTGCTGAGACATGCTGGACTGGAGTCTAATCTGCTGCTGACATTTTTGTACTTTAAGGATCGCAGTTACTAGAACACAGAACACAGACTACAAAGTACCCATTCAATCAATGAAATCGATTTGATTTTGATCTGTGTGAAGAAAAATCCAAGCAGTTTCCACATCTGATCTAATACGCCCCAAAGGACAGTAAGATTTCATATTTTAAATGTATCCAGTTTAATGTTTCAGATCTCCAGCCATCAAGTTGACGATTAAATCCCAAGATTAACAGTTTTATTCAGCCTTGTCTTGTCTTATTTCCAACAGTGTTGCTGCTTTATCTCTATGTTCTTTATCAACAGTTTGTAAACATTATCTGATAGCATCTCTGATTGGACAGTTACAGTTGGGGTTTTACTTCTTGTTGAGTTCAACTGTGTTGAATGTTGCTTGTAGCATAGTCAGGTGTGTCAGGCGTGGTAGGTTACAGGTACTGAATGGGAATGTTTAACACTGTTTCTTAGTCAAATCCACACTCTTAATGATGACAGTTACAGACAGATCATGGGACGTCTTCTCTTCTTTAGATTTTGTCAAAGAAAACCTCATTATCACAGCTCATGACTAAAGATGACCGTTTTTACTTCACTGACTTTCTGTGATTTAAAATTACGCTGTAAAGTTAGCACCAGTTGGTCCTTTAATCATTTTTATTGCTCTCATTGACTCTCCCTTTAATCTATAATTGTATAAAATAACATAGTTATGCAAATACGAAACAAAAGCTAAGCTCCAATGGACAGTCAGTCTGCTCAGTAAAAGGTAGTTTTGTATAAAGAGGACAGCATTTCAGAGCTATGGCAGAGAAATACTCCCCTACTGTGAGACACAGTGAGGATTACTTTGGTTCCAGGCACTGGGTGTTATTCTGGAGGGCCTCTCGGTCCAGTGCTGCAGCGAGGCAAAGAAACACGGCTGGCCTCTGTTTTGAGGACCCTTCCAGAAATCTGTTCCTGGGCTCCAGCTCTGTAGCCGCTCTGACAAACAGCCGTCACCACTCAGACCTTCACCAACCAACTTCCTCTTGAGATGAACCCAATCAAATTTAGGCCTATTAATATTCTTATCTAAGTAAGGGAAAGCATGTTTACATCAGGGGTGTGACTTTATAGCTTTTCAGGAGCAGAAGCCAAAGTGAAAGTGAATCAGTGTCTCGCTGGTGTCTTTAAAGTTATTTCTCAGCTGTTTGAAACAAGAATAGTTAGAATTCTAGAAATACTGAGGTTAAGCCACAGACAGAAGCTGAAGACGTTCTTTAGAGGAAACTATCCTGTGGAAATGCTTACGAAACCATTTCTAACTATATTTTCCAGGAAGTCCTTAAAATAAGCTTTTGATTGATGATTTGATTTCTCTACAACAGTCTCAGTTGTTTCAAAGCCATCTCCGCTGAAGACTTTCAGCTAAAAGTAGTTATTTGTATACAGTATGCAAAGCTCACAAATGCTGGCACGAGCCCAGCGTGTACATGTTTTTTTAATCTTAAATTTAAAGCGTTGGTCCTGCGTCTGTGAACTAGATTTATGTAGCCAAAAATCCAAATACCTCCCAAATTCCTGTCAGCCCATGTGATAGTTAAACCCTGGTTTGCCTGTTGTTTCTTGCAAGTAAGTAATGTTGAGCAAATGTAATAAATTTGTGAGGGAAACAAAGTCAGCCAAAGCAACAGTAACAGTACTGAGGCTGCTGTGTCATGAAAAGCCGAGATTAATGTGAGATTAATAATTCACAACGTGAGGAAAGAATGTAGCGATTCCTGGCTCAGCTCAGACAATCCTCTGCAAAATAAAAACCACCAACCGCGTCCAAATTTTTATCAACAACACTCTGTATTACCATATGTTGTGCAACAGACATGTTTTTCCACACCCATACAGATCACAGCTGTAGGTTAAGTCTTGTTCGGTAGCTGCATGTATCTGCCCCGTGTTTGGCGTTTCTGCTGTTAAACCAGTAGTCCATTACTGGCCCTTGAAATGGATACCCAGCCTCTTCTATCATGAAATAGTGGGATTACGCTATTAACATTGCACTCATTACCGGTTTAACACTGAAATCAGACACGGTATCAAAGTCTTTCTGTAATACGAAGAATGACATATTAGGTAATATCATCTTACCTAAGCTTAAGAAAAGCACGTAACAAATCCTTTTAAGGTGTTATTATGTTATTGTATTTTTCATTAGAGATGTCTGATAGTGTTTTGTGTAATTATCCAACCTTCTAGGGGAAAAGTAGTATATTTTTTGGAGATTGCTCTGTTCTGGAAATGTTTTCCATTTGCCCTCTGGGCTTCGTTATTGTTGGCTGGGTCTATGCAAAAAATGACTTTTATACTGTTGGTATAACATATATGTTTGAGAGAAAATGCAAAGTTTTGTGATAACCCTATTTATGTTGCTAACTATGTGTAGCTCTTGGAACTTCGATGATTGATGAGTCAACACTTTGGTCTGGACTGAAGTATGAGGACATTTAGAGACATTCGGTGAAGCTTGCTGACTTGGGTGACCTCCTTAATGCTGGATGAACATTCAAAAAGAATGTAAATATTTATTTCTCATGTGCACTCTCTTTTCACCCAGCACCAGCTCAAAACTTTCATTTTCAATACTCAGAATCTTACCTGAAAAACATTTTGAAAATTCTAAGCTGTGCTTCATCTTTTGTGGTAGTTACAACATAGCATGATAATGCACCAAAATAAGGATTTATTCTATTCTATGAACATATGTGCATACTCACCAGCAGGAGCTTGGGCTTCTCCTTCCTGTCATACACTTTATCTGGTCTTTAAGTCTGACATCATCAGCTGTGTCTGGACCCAAACTCCGCTTCAGGTCCCAAGTCAAACGAACACTGCGGCATCACTGAGAGTTACAAACTGTCTAAATTCTTTCATCTTTAATAAAATGATCAGCGTTGCTGATTTACCAGGTGTAACAATTAAGTTTAACATCCAGGCATCCATGAAAACAAAATTTAACAGAGTTAATAATTTAAAATTCTGTTGCTTACTTTTAAAATTACTAATAACACAGGACCAAGCTATCTTAAGGAACTCTTAAACTCATATGCTCCTGCGAGGGCTTTAAGATCATCCTCACAGTTATTGTTGGTTCAGCCCAGATCTCGTTTGAAGTCTAGAGGTGATCGAGCGTTTGCTCTAGCTGCACCTGAGCTGTGGAACAATCTCCCGATTGGCATCCGGGCGTCTGATTCTATTCAATCTTTTAAATCACGGCTTAAAACATATCTGTTTGAACTTGCTTTTTCTACCAGTTAAATCCTGGCCTTGTTTGCAGTGAGTTATTCTATTAGTTTTTCTGTTTGTCTTGCGTTGTCTATGTTCTCTATCACTGTGTTTGATGGTACAGCTTTACTTTGCTATAGCTATGTGCTATAGTTTACTCTTATTAGTGGTTTTTACCTGTGAACATAATTCCACACTTATATGACTCTGATGTTATAGTGTTAATTGTTTTATTGTTTTATTCTTTTATGTAAAGCACTTTGGCATGCCCTTGGCTTTAAAATGTGCTCTATAAATAAAGATTGTTGTTGTTGTTGTTGTTGTTAAAAGTTAGCAGGAAGTTAGCTCGCTAGCTTCCTGCTAAACATGATATAGCTTGTTCTGACTGAGAGATTTCTGAAAAATTCAAACGTACAGCTCTGCTATCACTTCCAACATAAATGAAGACAGAAAACTAAACAGCAGTGACGTTTGTAGGTTACTGAAGTTGGGCTAGCTGGTATATAATGATGTGCTACATGATCGCTAGCGACACAGCTATGTTAGCATAGCATAAACACAGTGAAGCTGGAGGATGAACGCTAACAATTTTCCACTGGATAAAAGTTAACGTGAGGGTTCCTGATGGTTAGAGACAAATGCAATGGCATGGCAGGATGCTGTAAACGGACCAAACTTCAGTCAGGAGAACAACTGAGATAATCCATCCACAATACGAGGTTAGTCATTAATATACTGCTGCATGGGCTGGGCTGTAGCTACATTGTAAGGTTTTAAAAACTGAGCTTTAAAACGAATAGCGGTAATAAAAACCGAGAGAAGCCGACAGTGATCACTGACTGTTTTTAGGGGCTTGTTGACATTAAATACAACAAGATAAAAAGCATTAAAACATGTTAAAAACACAACAGCCTTACTAAACGCAGTTTGGACCCGGAAGCAGGATTCGTCACGTCAACAGTTAAAGAGCAGATAGCAGCATCTGCTGCCAGCTGCTTCTAAAAGCATTCAGGACAATGGAGGGACGGGTTGCTGTAGAACCCCAACAAACATGCCCATAGTGGGTATCTGTGGGTGAACTGTAGGGTTTATTCCATGTGGGGTAGCCCACAGCAATTTTGACATTGTGGGCCCCTAAAAGCACACGTGCTGTATGTGCTGTCTAGGATGAGATAAGCTGTGTAAGCCAACACCAACAGGCAATATTGTTCTGTTGTGTGACAAAGGCTGGGCTGAATGCTATCAGGAGCTCCAACACAACACGAGGCTTAGCTATAGAAAAGAAGTATAGAGGAGACAGCACTTGAATAAGTCCTGCAGCTGTTACAAAGCATGTAAAACATGCTGGAATAGCTGGCTGAACTGAAATCACTTTTCAAAGCTTGAAATTTATTTTGCAACCCCTAAACAGTGTAACAGGGTCTGTTCCAGTGATAAATTGGATAAATGTCACTTTAATTTATATCAGCAGTGCAACAGATTTCATTATCTATCAAGAGCACGTTAAAGTGAGTGTAGACTGATTAACTGACTACCCACACGTACGTCACACACTGGCTGTAAAATAGCACTGGACCATTTTAAAGTGTGATTAGTGTCTAACGAGGAGATCGATTCAGTTCAGACTGCATGTCCACTGAGTGGACACATTAAATCATGAAGAGTCTCCAGATTAAGGCTCCTGTCAAAAAACTGTCTTGCTCGCAAAAATAAATTCATACTTTTTATATGTTCACTTCTGATTGAACCTTTAGAAAACGAATAAGCAGGTCAGAGTCAATATTTCGGACCTTACATTAAAAGGGATAGCTCAGTAGGTAGAGTGGTTGCCCCATGATCGGAAGGTCGGAGGTTTGAATCCACTGACCAGCTACCCCGAGGTACCCCTAAGCAAGGTACCGTCCCTACACACTGCTCCCCGGGTGTTGCTTTGGTGGCTGCCCACTGCTTCACTGGGTGAATGGGTTAAATGCAGAGGAGTAATTTCCCTATGGGGACTAACACATACACATGACATTAAGCAGAGCAGGTTAGTGGAGATGTTCTGCTTGGAGGAATAGCACTGCTTCGGAGCCCTATGCATTATTTGCCATTTAATGTATGATCAAATCTTGAGAATAGGGCACAATATTGTCCTGTTGCCAGATGTATGTAAAAGTGGTCTATGTCTGAATGACATGTCATCACTTTAAAAAGCAGGATCACATAAACATTCTAAGTTCACACAATCGATCACTCTGTGTTCCGAAAAGGTCGTTTTTCCCATCTAGTTATTGCTGGATTACAGTGACCAATCAATATCTTAGCTATCATGTACAATGCTAATCATGTCAGATGTGCGTGTAAGGTTTTCACTTTCTTTTGGTGGTCACTATGTTTTCCTGTTGAACTAAAGCATGAATTTACAGGACACAGTGCAAAAGGAGAATTAGTTTCCAATCTAAGTATTACTAAATGATCTTTTGGATAAAAGGCCACAGTGTTTGGCTTGTAAATCTCTGCTCTACAGGGTTGACTGACATGTACTTTTTAACTGCAAAAATGTAAAATGTGAGCTGGAATTGCTCCTGTATCTGTAAAAGTAACCATCAGTGAAAATTTAAAGCTTTGGATCCCGCTTAGGAACATGAAAACCTCAGCCTTACAGGGAATTTGGAGCTTTGATGGGAGGACCCAATAAATAAAGGAAATGTTTGCAGAGTTTAAAGGAGACACACTACAGAGTAGGAAGAGCGGACTGCAGAGTCACGAGACTTGGAGAGAAGACTAACTCCAGCCCTGCTCCCAGAACCAGTAACATCTATACTGTGTGCACAGCTAATCTAAAGTTCATGTAGCTTAATGAAGACAAACATGCATTTATGGCCAGTATCAATGTATTTTACACAATATGGCATATTTTCTTTTCCTTTTCCCATCATGATCAAACCTTTGTTGAACCTCTAGTTAAGCTGTTAGTAGCTCTACAGACAAGATGAAAGCCCCCGTATTAGGTTACACGCCGAGTCATCCATCAGCTGAGGTAAGTTATTTGTTGTTTGTGGACTGAATGGTTCTTGGCAGAGGAGGGGGAGTGCAGGTATGTGGATTCCTCTGGAGGCGGCAGCTGGAAGCAGCCTAACAGCACTGCTGCAGATGAGATGGATGAGACAGAAGCTGAAACACAGGTCTAGTTAAAGAGCGGAGTGATGAGGGTGGGGTTGGGCTGAATGCTCTACTTTGAGAGCCCCAAGGGGCTGGGGCATTGATCTAGATATGTTTCCTTCAGGCTCCTCATATCTCCTATCTGACTAATATTGACTTTGCCAGATTTATATCTCTGTCTTCTGATGTTTTGTTGGCTTTAGCTATGTCAACTTTGACCCTCATTTCCCTCCACTTTTTATTGGAGGCATATGTGGATACATCATCGGTATTGGTAATCCTTCTACGTAGGAAACAATCCAGCTGTTCCAGTTATGGTCTTTACGAGTTCAAGGCTAACTGAATTAGCACGAAGACACATGACTTTGTTCAAGATGGGCTTCAAATGGACTGAACTTTTACCTGTAGTTCCTCAGTGTGGCAGGAACTCAAATTACATCTGCGAAAACATCGGATCTAGTTTTGGTACATTGAAGTTCTCTGGTGGAGTGTGTGGATAAAAAACGAGTTAGCCAGCAAAACTTAAACTGTAAAAAAAAAAAGGTGACTTATTGCACAATTGAGGATGTTAAAGTGGAAGAGGAATGCCTCGCTTATTTGATGCAGGGAAGTATTATATTACAGGCACACAAATACAGCCAAGATGGTGTGCAGTACTGGGCAACGGGTCAAACATTTCTAGAGTATGAAAATGCTCCATCTGATCACCTCTGTGAAAATCTTTGTAGTGAAGCAACATTTCCGGGACTGGATTCTGCAGTTCTGTGCACATCTTCTTCCACATCGTTTGTGGTGTGAAGGGAACAACGGTCAAGTTCAATTTGACATGCTGCTTTCTCGTATTTGAAAAGAAATGGCACACCAGAAGGCACTACAAAGGGTGATTAACACCGCCCAGAACATCATTGGGCGCTCCCTGCCTCACTAAAGACCAAAATAGACTCAAGGACAGTTTTTGCCCTAATCTGATCTGATTAGCTCCTTTTTTTCCACACACAAACACGTATATTTTTCTGTATGCATGTTGATTCTGATACCTGCTTGCCTTTCTTTCAGCAGCGATGTAGGACAGTACTCCAGTTTTGTTGTACTATTGTACAAAGTAGGATTTTGCAATAAAGTTTTAATTTATTTTAAATAGTAGCTAGCTGTTCATATTCTACTATGCAGTAATTTTGCTTCATAACTGATATATGGACTCAGTTTGGTAATAACTGAAACAATTAAATTTGATTGGAGCATCAAGAATGTGTGCTTTCATCAATACACAGGCATCCTAAAAACAGCCTACGAGTCCTCATCCTGAGTAAGAAGAGAACGAAATGTTCCTCTGTTGTTGCAGAAGCAAGCAGCTTGTTTGCATTCGCTATTGTGTTGTAACAAAGCTTGTTTGGTAACTGGAATCTTTTTAAAAATCTGTGTGGCTAATAAAAAATGATCAGCAGCTGTCACAGCATAAATCATTGGAAGATTAATAATGCACAAGGGTTAAAGCGGGATCAGATGTAATCTAATGCTGAGCTCTCCTTACCTTTAAAAATGAAGTCCCATCTTCCTTGTCGGTCTTCTTTTTCTTGCATCTTTTATCACCTCAGTATTGCACATACTGGGAAACGCAGCGACTGTAAAGTTAGCTGCTGGCTAGTACACATATTCTGTGACAAAAACAATTTGTTTCATATTTTCTGAGTTTTTTAAAAGCTGAATTTGAAATTACCTGCAACTTAAAACACAGCCCAGTTATGCTCTGTCCTCTTCTGTAGTGCTAGCTAAATTCTGCTAAATTAGCTTGTCTTAGCATAAAGACCTGCTGTCCAAACTCTTCTTCAGGTCCCAAACTCAAACAAACACATCACTGAGAGTTTCATCTTTAATGAAATGATTAGTGTGGCTGCTCTACCAGGTGTAACAAAGTTTAACATCCATGCATCTGTAAAAAATATGATTTATTTAGTTTAACAGAGTTAGAAGCTTACTGAAGAGGAATAGGGCCACTGTCAGGCTTTAATCCCAAAATTCTGAGATTAAACTAAGACTTTAATACTGTTTTCTCAGAATTCTGAGATTAATGTCAGAGTTCTGAGAAAACAGTCAGAATTCTTACTTTATTATATTCAGAGTGCCGGTGAGAACCCGTACAGACCTGGGCAGAACATGCAAAGCTCCAAACAGAAAGGCGCAGGTAAAATGGTGCCATGAGGCAACAGTGCTGAACACCTATGCTGTCTAAAAGTTAAATAAAAAAAACACAAAATAAATATCAATATATTTTTGATTATTTATTCTGTACAAATATTGCAAGTTCATAAATCACAATGTTGAACAATTTCTTTGAGCTAAACCATGACGAAGCTGATCATCTGATGAGCAACAATTCATCCCTTTATTCCTAATAACAGAAATCCCCAGTCAAACACTCTCCTTTGTGAGCCAGTTCCTGTAGGCCAACATGTAACTCCATGCGGGTGTGCGTGCGTGCAAAGATCCCTGTAACCTGCGCTGACCGCCCTATGGTTGTCCTGAGGCGACGGATGCAGTACTTGCTGTAAAAGCCACGATAGACAACATGTCACCGTAATCCCACTTACAAAAGAGCTAAGAATAGAAGCCAAGTGGATACTGGAGATGGACACGAACAATGGTGAAGATGGGGGGAAATGTGCCCCAGTAGAGACAATGATTCATTTTATGGCTCGACATAGCTACATCATCCCGATTGCTTACCTTTACAGCACACCTTAAAAGCTCCCTTACATTCGTAGCCTCCAGTCAGATCCTGGTTTCCTGTGAATAACAGGGATTTGTGCAGTGACTGTGTCTGAGGGATAATCTTAAAGTTGGCTCTTCTATTCTGCCTGTCCGTTTTCTTTTAGGATGGATGTTATTGTCGCTGCTTGCCAGATGTCAGTACTTGAGTCGAAGCCCCCTGCTTGTTAAGCAGCTCAAAGAACACGAAAACCAACTGATATGTGCACCACGGCCGGCAGGCTTGGCTGATTGTAGGGTCAAAATTTTTTCTGACCTCTTTGGACCCTTAACAAATGGCTCCCAAGGCGTTGGGGCAGCAGTCATATCCGATGTGCTGCTCCGTCCATGCAAGACACATGTGCTACAACTTAAGTCTGAGGAATAAATCATCTTGTATGAGGGGAATAAGGAGGATTTCACATTAACCCCTGAATGCCTTGTACTCACATGGGATATCCTCCTGGCTACAGGGATAAATAACATCCAGGGAGCCCTATAAACTCTTACACAGCTGAGGATTTATTCTTCTTGAATTCCGCTTGCTGAATGGTAACGAGATCAGCCGTCCTGCAGGGTAAGAGGTAGACATGAATGTGAAGTGACGTCAGTTCAGCCGGACAACAATGCAAACCGCAAAGGCCCGAGGTGTAACACCATACTACCTGCCTGCCAGTCCCAAACCTCTTTCAAGGTGGGGACTGCCTTTTGCACCAAAAAGAAATAAATCAGCTGTCAGGCTGGCAGCTACGAGGTGTGAAATACTAAGCTGAGAAAAAAAAGCCAAGGCAAAGATAAAGTCAAATTTAAAAGGGGCGGCGGGGGTTCAAAATTCACCCAGGTGCAATGTGGGAAAACCATGAGGCTCCTTTTCCTGGTTGCCCAGGATGTGTTTGAGCAGAAGATGTATGTGACCCTCGGATTTTAATACCTCTCCATATATATACGCTGCTGCACAAAGGCAGGGGGCATGTGAAGTAGCTCTGAAATGCCTCTCTGTAAAGCTTTTCCATCTGCTGCTGTAACTTTAACTGCATCCCATCAACCATGGCGCTCAGCAGCCTGTCACTGCCGAGGCAGCAGCGTTTAAGAGCTGTCACATTGTACGCACGCAGCTCTCGCTATGTGGCTGTCGCTTTATCAGACAGGTACAGAGAAAACGCTGGGAAGAGAAGGAAGGAATGTAGAAAAGGAACAAATGCCTTAAAGAACTTAAAATGGACAGAACCAAAAGAAAGGAAACAAAGAAATAAATAAGAGGGACGGCACAGCTGGAAAAGGGGAAAAACAAGTACTGAAAGAAGACAGAATGAGGAAAAGGAATATACTGAATGCAAGAAGGGAGATAAATACTGAATACATTAAAGAAAGACAGGCTGAATACCTTTTTATGCTCGGCTACTTTTTGACGAGCAAACGCAGACTGTTTTCCCTCATTGATTTACTCTTCTCCTACTTAATTAAAAACCTGCAAACACGTCCGTCTCCCCTCCCCAGAGCATATAAATTTGGCCTCATTGTATAGAAGAACTCTTCCCTCCCCTGTGGTTGAACGCAGCGAGCAGAGTTTCTCTGTTTCTCAGACTAACAGCTTCTGGCATCTCCAGACAGGAATTCCTCCTTGCCCCTGTGATCGCAGCAGGCTGGGATTTCGACACGGAGGGAGCTGCAGAGAAGCATGTTATTATTATTTTTGTAGACGCAGAGTTCTGCGGCTCTGCATCCCTGATCCCTCTGTGCAGAGGGTTAAGCTTTGACAAACTCTAGCTTGAAATTCTTCGGCCACGTGCACATTAGCATGCATTAGTGGCATCTAAGCTCCTTCGGTCACCCCCAGGTGGTGCCGTACAGGCCGATCAATGCGACCGCAACCACGATATCACAGCTTGGCTGTTTCTGCGCCTGTTGCTGAAAATCCACAGGACTGAGGAAGAGAAACTCGGGGACATGAACACTGCAGCCATGCATGAGGTGTGTGTGGCCTGGCTCTCCGTCTCCCACACACCACCCCCGCCATGACCGGTTGCTTAGCCAGGAAGGTGACCATGAACTAATAACAGCATACTCCCTCATACAAACACACGCTCATCCCAGGTGGGTCACAGCTGCTGAAGAAACCATTTGCTCCAAAAATACCAGCACTGACACAGGGAGGAAAACAAAAAAGCAAATTAATAAAGTCCTCCGCCCCCCGTCTTTATTTAGTGCCGCCGGCCACGGCTGGAGTTTTCCCATCCTGTGAGACTTCCTTCAGAGGCTACCTCACATTACTTTTTAAAAACCATTTCTCAACATTATGAGCTGAGCCGCTCCTGCTGTGAGGAAGAAGATGAAGCCCTGCAGCTCTGCAGCAACGCTCTTACTTCACTGCTCACTTATTGAAGAACAGCGTCGGTGCAGCTGCTATCTCATCGGCCAAGAGAGCTCTCGCTGGTTTTACGAACATGAAGAATGGGAGATTGTATCGGTGTAAAACAGGGGAGTGGGGAAATTAATGGTTTTTCAGCCATACACTGAGAACAGCGGGATTTTCCACTGTGGGAATGCATGGTGGGCTTAGTCGTAATACAGTGTAATGAGATCTAAGAGGGACCCTTGAGTGTGAAGGGGGCTGTCCACACTGCAGACTGGCTTCATGGACTGCTAGAAAGGTGAGATCAGGCTGGCACCACAAGTCAACAAGTGGAAAGCATGTGTGGGAGTGTGCGTGTGTGTCCTACAGGGAGTGTGTGGCATAGCAGAGCATCCCATATTTTAATTAAAACAGAATTGATCACCTTTATGGTTACAAGTGGGAAAATGTTGCAAATTTTTGGACTTTTTTGCTCTGCTGTAAACACCAATAAAACAGCTTTTTATGTGCACATTCACATAATGTACTGTACACACACACACACACACACACACACACACACACCCAATAGCAGTGTTCCTCAATGAGAATGGCTACTACATGCCAGAGGGTATTTATGGAGGGAGCTGGTACACACACATAAACACACACCCACTCAAAAGGACATTAAAGCTCGGAGCTTAGTGTTAATTAGAGGTCATTCCAGTGACAGCTGGCAAAGGCCACACCGGGCTGTAGCTAGAGGAGAGGGATAAAACATAAAGCAAGCGCTCCTCTTGGAATATGTAGAATGCTGAGCAATATCTGCAAAGTAAACAAGCACCTTGCAACCACGAGGAATGGCTTTGTAAACAGGATCTCCCCTCCAACACCTGGTTTGCACTAAGGCCTGCTGTCAATATGCAACTTCATTTGCTTTCTGGTATAAAAAGGAAATGACAATGGCTGCCTGTAACTTAGTTTGTTATACCATCTCCTCTGGATGGTTATGACCTGTGCGATTTTTAACCCTGGGCAGTTGGAGCAGTCCGAGGGGTTATGTAAAGTAGCTCCACGCCATGAGGTGTAGAACGTTTACTCACAGCCGACCCGTCTCCAAGAAATGTAGCTTACACTTCATTTGTGATACGAAGCGCCAGATAGAAGAAACACGATGAAGAAATATTGATTCTTTTTCTTCTTCTTATCCAATTCAGCATCTCTCTGTGTGCCTATCAGCACTGTCAGAGGGCAAGAAGCAGGGTACACCCAGGTCAGCAGTCTGGGACAGACAACCATTCACACCTGTGGTCAGTGTAGAAGTTTAGTCCACACAAAAAGGCCCCACATTAGATTTAAGCCAGGACCTTCTAGCTATGAGGAAGCACTGCTAACCACCACACCATCTACCACAAACACCTCACAGACAATCCAGTGACTGTCATAACTGTCAATCATTCACTTAATCAATAAAAAAAGCGGAGAATGTCGATCCACAGAACATGCTCTTTGGCAAGAAACAAGTTATTTCCCATGAATAAGGAATTCTTAGTAATTCCAGGTCCTAGTAAGTATATATATATATATATGTAATATCTGTTTTACACAGATGTCTGAGCAGTAAGTAGAAGCAATAGTTTTTAGCAACCCATTGTGTGCAGTCTAACTTTCCCTCACAGACAAATAATGGTTTTCTAAGTAGAGCGTCAGAGCCTATAAAACGTGAATGCCTTTTCAGCAGGTCATCCATTGGCAGAGTGTTTTATAGTCTTCTTCCTGTTCCAGATTTTCACAGCCAGTTCCTGCCTACTTCATTACACTTTCATTGTGCTCCCTTGTATGTAGTCATTAAGTCTTGAGAACAACTCTGGTTTGTCCAGTATTTCTTCTCTATGTGCAGATTAGCCATTTATTTTTACATACATTTACTTTAGGAGCAAACGAGAACATGCAGCGTATCACTGACTGGCTACAAATTAGGCAGCTAGTGTATGCTAATAAAGAGCTGCGTTGTACTCATCCTGTAAACCTTTTATTACACATTTCTAGCACTCTTGAGAGTCTTGGAAACAGATTAGCTACATTTCTGGCTAATTTCAGTGCGTACTATAACTCTTTTTTCCCAAGTTGTGTTTTGGTATTCAGTAGCTCCAAAGGAAATATATGACCATCTTACAATAAAATGCGTGCTATGCTGATTATCAGGCTATGTTTGGGTGTCTGTGTATGCAGCATGCACTTATTTTGGTGAAATACCAGCTGGAAGATGGTTTGCTTAACTTCTGAGGTCCATCACTGAAAGGTGGCTATACTCCCTCGTTAATGCAGAAATACTGATAATGGCTACCTAAGTTTAAATTTTGTAAACAAACTCAGTATACAGAAGTGAAACTACTCTTAAAACGATTGGTCTAAAATGAAGCTGCTCTTGAAGCCTTCTTTCAGCAGTTTTACAAAATGCTGTCCGCAGACTCGTGGTCAGAAGTGACGAAAACAAGAACAGCACTGCGACTCAGCCCCCAAGGCCGGCGACCAAGGGGCAGACCAAAAAGGCGATGGATGGACCGAGTCAAAGACGACGTGAAGAAGATCGGCGCCAACCTGAACGACGCCCTTGATCGTGCTGAATGGAGGCGGCTTTGCAGAAAATCGGACCCTGCAGAGCGAGAAAAACGCTAGGAGGAAGAAGTCCGGAGGGTGCTGAAGCTTCTCCTGTTTATTTACTGCGTCTTATAAACTCAGTAAAACGGAGGTCTATATCTAATGTTATTCTGGGACTTTTGAGCAGTATACATGTTTTTGGTCAATGTTTGCTTGGTTCCAGACCTCTGACTCTCCATCAACGGTTCAAATTTTGTCAAACAATTCAAACAATGTCTGCTCAGTCTGCATATCAGACTGCGTCAGCATCAGATTTGGGCTGTAATTCCAGTGGACCTTGGAAACCTTCTGAATACTTTAGGAACATTTCTGGCTTCTTCATCCTCATTTAGAAATGCAGCCAAATCAGATTGTAGTTGGAACCAGAGAAGCATGATCACTATTGAGACCATACGCATATTTGGAGGGTCTAATAACTTTAAAAGTGTTATACAGATGTTTATTGCAATATTTGAGATTTTATGGTGGGTGCTAGCATTTTTATGGATTTAAAAAACAACAAAAACAATTCCTCTGGTGGCTTTGGCTTAGATAAGTGTGGTGAAAGGTGAGCGAAAGGTGAGCTCTTTCCTTACACGGCAAGTATTGAACATTGTGCCAAAAAATTAGACATTTAACGAATAATAATGACTCAACTTTGAACGGCACTCACAGTGACAGGTGAACTGATCCTATATGCATTTCTATGTCGAGCACCTCTGATGAGGGCCAAACTGGAATCCGATGTTCACCGACGTCAGAGGTTCTCTAACATAACATCCTTTGGCTTGTTCTCTGGATTCAGTACTCAATGTCTTTCAAAAGTACTCTAAAGAAAAACCCGTCCGCAGCTCTGAGCACTTACAATAGACCTTTCAGATCAGAGTAGACTGCAAAGTAACAGAAGACAAAAAAACTCCCTGCTGTGGACAGCTGGGTGTTTGAATGTCATTTACCTCGGGACGAGCACCATCAGAAGGTAGCAGATCTGGTATAATGCTCAGTTGACCAGTCTGGCTGTAAACCTTGGATCTTGGCTTTTCTGCAGATGCTGCTGTGAGCAAACAGTATTTCCTGATGACAGAGCTGAACCAGGGCTGGTGATTAATGTCTTTGACGTCCTAAATGTTTCACAGGGCCATTTTTAACACGTTCATGAATTACACACATTCATTATTAAGCAGCCTTTTTACCTGCCTGAAACCAAAAGCTATCGATCGACTCCAGACACCACAGTATCCTGTTGTCACATGACCCCAGGTTTAGTGTTTTTACTGCATGATCCAAATTAGTTTTAGAAATTCGTCACTTTTACAGATCTGACCTCACAGCTTGAGATCCTCGGGTCTTATCAGCTCCAGAAGCCTTTGGTGAAAGCTAAAAGGGACAGAGGAGCTACCACTGTGGCCTCTGGGCTCCAGAACAGCCTTTTCTTTATTTATAGAAAACCTTCCCTTATATCTGGATGAATTTTAAATATACGATTTCACAGTTTAAGTTCTTTTTGAGTTTATCAACTTTTTAAAGCCCTTTTCATTAGACAGCCCTTTATTTAGAACAAGCTGCAGTATTTTTAGTCCCAGTATATGAAAAGTTATGGGGCACAACATTTTTATAATCTGTGAAAATGACTCTCTGGTGTAGCTCTGTGCTAGACTTTCCACTCTTTAGCATCTCTCTGCTCTTTTAAACGGTCCCTCTGAAGCAGTTTTTTCTTTCTATTTGTAATGCGCCTCTTCAACAGAAAGCGGTGTCACATGACGCTTGCCATGGGGGACCAGCAGCGGGAAAGAGAAGAGATCACGTCTGGATTTGACCTGCAACGGTGCCTGAGAAAGAACAGACCCACTGTCACTCAGACTGTGGTCCTTTTCCTGATTGTTACCCCACTCGTCCTCCTGCATAGTAAAGGCTGTCTCCAAACATTCAAGGGTGACATTACACTTCTTTATCTCCTTGTCACTTCAGTTAGAAACAAAAATAAACTGAGCTCAAGTAGTCCAAACATGACAGCAGAGAGCGGATGCCGAGTAGCGGTGTCTTCATGCCTACGTCCATTAAAATAGTCCAAGTATTTTGTGCCAAAAATAATTGTGTCCCACATTTGCACCGTGTTGGTTCACGTGTAAAACACACTGATACACATCATGATGTTGGAACCAGCCAAAAGCAGCTACTGTAGCCTAAGGAAGGAATGACATCATGAATCATGGTCTTATTCTCTGTCCTGCTGAGACGTTGATGAAAAGTTTTGTAATACTTTTATATCAGTGCTAGGCAGTGTTGGGGAGTAACGGAGTACATGTACCGCCGTTACGTATTTAAAATACAAACTATGAGTAACTGTATTCCGTTACAGTTACCATTTAAAAAGGTGGTATTTAGAATACAGTTACTTTGCTGAAGTAAAGGGATTACATGGCGGTCTTTTCCTGTTTCATATGTTAGGCTACGCCCTCTCTATGTTTGGTAATTCCACGCCGTTGGAAACCCAAACAAAACATTAAGAGGCTCAAATGCCCGTGTCTCAATCTAATAATCTCATCTCACAATGACGTGAAGAAATATTTTTTAAAATGATTTAACCTGAAGGCAACAGGCAGAGTGTTACAGGCATCGCCCTAAAGCATGCAGCCTGATGGGCAGTGTAGTCCGTGCTGCAGGGAGAATGGACTGCCATACCCGTGATGTGTCTGTGAGCGAGGAGGGAGAGAAAGGAAAAGTAGGAGCTGGAAGCATGTAAATATAATAATAACCACTGCAGCCAAACAGAGAGCCTGACGAGCCCAGCTGTAAGTAAGCTGTTAAGACTCGACTGTACGCTGTGTTCGTGTTTTCCTCTGAAACAATAAGTCCCGTTGGAGCAGCCTTTCAACGCCTCTCTCTGTCTCTCGCTAGCAAAGTCGACCCAGACAACAAAGTAAAGCTAGTTTTCAGCTACGAGCCCGACACGAACCCGACGTATCAGCCAGAGGTCCCTTTACTACGGTTCGGAGCCACGGACCTGTTTTATATACGCGAGGAATAGTTTTCTATACGAGATCGCTGCAAAAAGTGCAGCCTTACCTAATGTCCACCTACTGTTACTCATTTATATTAAGATTTAAACATCTAGTTGGTGTTGGTGTGGAGAGTAACCTTCAGTAACAGTAATAAATCACACAGCAATAGGACATTCATGTAGCTGTAAAAAGCTTAATAATATATTAAGTAATCCAAAGTATTCAGAATACGTTACTCTCAGTGAGTAACGTAACAGAATACGTTACAAAATACATTTTGGGGCATGTAATCTGTAATCTGTAGTGGAATACATTTTAAAAGTAACTTTCCCAACACTGGTGCTAGGACTATAACGCTGGAGCCGAGAGGTCGTGAGAATTAAAAGTACAGGCTCTGAAGTTTTGAGTCTGTTTCCGTGAGTACAAAAAAAGCTCTGTTTTCTGTTGTAATACAGATTATTCAGGGGCTAAAGTGGTGTTTGACAGGAGGGAAGCCTGAGTTCGGTGCAGTACTATGACCCGTACGAGTCACAGTGATTTCTATTGTGAGCCCAAGTCATCTCCAGGAAGATGTAAGCGAATGTTTCGCGCGTGGTGTCGCTGGTTTCCATTATCACCTTAAATTTAATGTCTTTAAAACAAGATGTCTGCAACACTTGAAGTAACTTAACATTGATCATGAACACCACGGCTGCTCGGCACCAGCCCAGCAAAGTGCATCGCTGTAAACTTCAACACAATACTGCAAACTAACCAGAGTGCAACAAACATGCAACCTTTGAATAACACAAACTTCATGTTTTAGAAATTGTGCTGCAGGATTTCACAATATCAAAAAAACTTAACATTAAGCATATTTATAGATACAATATCTTTCAGGAATAAAAAACAAACTCCAAAAGCACAATACTGTCACGGCTGCCGAGGCGAGCCGTGTGGAGTTGGAAAAAGGACCCAAGAGCAAGCAGTGTATGAAAAGATTAGTGGAGTTTATTTACAAGGTGTCAGTGGCAGGAACAGAAAACGAATAATGAGACAAACTAACGGAAACCTAAACTGGGAAAACTAAAGAGCAACTAGAAATCCACAGGACACGGGGTGAAAGGCAGAGAGACGCAGACTGACGGAGGATACAAAAACGCAGAGAGCCACAGATGAATGCAGAAAAGCGCGGACTTACATGGAGTAATACAGACGAACCGGCAACAGGCAGGAGAACACACAGGGCTTAAATACACACACCAGTAATCAGGGGATAAGAGACAGGAGGGCAACACAGCTGGGAGAAATCAGAGCTGACGGGACAGGGGAAATGTAAACTGAACACACTCACATCAGACATGAACCTTCAGAATAAAACAGGAAATTAACAGACAGAGAACCAGACAGGACACTGAACTTGACAGGCAGACTCATGAGCAGACACAATAACACCATGGACAGACAGAGGGAACACAGAGAAGTGGGAGCAGGCAGGCAAAGAACAGAAACCTAACAAATGGCAAAATAACAACAGAATACACACTCGGAATGAACAAAAGCATAAGGAAACACAAAACACTGAGTCCTCAGACTCAGGACCATGACAAATACATATAAGCTTTAAACTTCCAATTCATCAAATGTAACTGAGCAGTCACTGCCTTTCAAAATGATGGCTCCTCCCTGTTTTCTGTCTTTCTTTCATTTTCATCATTCTCAGTGAAGTTGTCTTCACTCTTTTCACTCCCTGGGAAATTCAGCAGGTTTACCTTTAGCCTTTACCTTTCTCTTTCTGAGCGTTTTTGCTGTCGCCATCTAGTTTTAAAACATTGTAAAATGATAGGCTTATGTAAAGTTTTGCAACCAGAGTCATCATCTCCAGCTGGCATTAAAATCATGCAGGTTAAAGACGCTTTTCACACCATGAAGCTGCCCATAAAAAAAATCCTGTTTTGGTAGACGTTTGGAGCTAACGACGCCGGGCTAATGAAGGTGGATTAATGAGTGTGAAAAACAAAAGCTGTACCTTATAATAATGAAAGATTATTTTCACTTTTTACACTGAGGAGTGAATCTGCAGCTTAATGCTGTAGTGGTGGAGGGGTCAAAACAGCACACAGTAATGCAGACCTGCAACAAGGGCCGACCCCTGGAGCTCAAATATTAAGCATGAAAGGTGCTACTAGAGCAGGTGTAGGCAACTCCAGGCCTCGAGTGCCGGTGTCCTGCAGGTTTTAGATCGCACCCTGGGTTAACACACCTGAATCAAATGATTAGTTCATTACCAGGCCTCTGGAGAACTTCAAGACATGCTGAGGAGTCATTTAGCCCTTTAAATCAGCTGTGATGGATCATGGACACATCTAAAACCTCCAGGACACCGGCACTCGAGGCCTGGAGTTGCCTACCCCTGTACTAGAGGATTGCTCCAAAAGTGAGTCGATCCCCGTAGACTCTCATGTTCAAATGTCTACAGCACTAAAAAGCTCAAAGAACACTGGTGGGATAGTAGATAGATAACATAACATCTGATAACATGGGCTGATACGAATCATTTACCTGGATAATTGAAATAGCAGCAGGGCCAAGTTGATCAAGCTGTGCCCTGCAGCTCGCAGTCTGATAGGCTTCACCCGCTACTGTAGTCGTTCTTCACTGACTAATCTTATGCTTACAGTGTGCAAAGGAACATCATGGAAGTTGGTCCTTCCATTTTTGGTGAGTGAAATTCTACAATTTTTCTAGTCCACTATTTAACAATAATTATTCTATATGCGTGTCTTATACCCTTGAACCATATCAGTTAACTCTTGGCTGGAGAAATAGTCATAGTCACCTTTTATAGTATATATGGGCAGCTGTAGCATCAGAGAGGGGAGATTTTGCAGCTTACATAAACTGTACATTGAGATGGGTGGAGAATGTGGGTGGGTGTGACGCAGTGCATGAACTAATTTTTGCACCATTTATGCAAAAGTTATGAAAAGGTGGCTTCTGCATGTCCTGTACCTGCATCATCCCAAATGACGGGAACGCGCGCCCCACCTGCCACAGAAATGTCACACGTGTCCCGTGACAGCTCACTCTACCTGTGGCAGAAAAGTGATGGAGTCATTATTCCAGGCGGAGCTCTACAGGCTGCTCTGCTCCTGCTTCCTCCATCCGCACAGAGCCGCAGGCTGCACTCTGAGTCGGGCAGCTTTAAATCACAGGAGATTTTCTGGGCTGAGCTGTACTGTGTCCTCCTTCAGAGCAGACCACGTACATTTGGACAAGGATGAATTAGACTATTATTAATTATCCAGCACACAGGTCACGGGCTCCATAAATAACGGATGACTGACAGGCAGATTTTAACCAGGGAAACAGGCAGGGTCTTGTGAACTTTAAGAAATCTGGATTATGAGGATATTGCTTCAGTGAAGTATTTTTTAAAGACATAATGAAAAATCCTTCAATTCAAGTCTGCGATGTTTTCTTTGTCTGGAGACGTTTTACTTTTTAAAACTTTTTCCTGTAGTTATCCCAAAAATACTTTCATATTGATAATAGTACATACTCATTTACATTAAATATTTAAAGGGCTGATTTCACAGGGTCATCAGGGTACAGCAGCACCATTCAAAGGTGAACATACTTTAGTGAATGGCTCGCTTGTTTGGAATTTTTTAGTCGAAATTTGCGGCAGGCAGCGCGATCACGCAAAATCCTGTAATTTTAAAGGTATGCTTCAAAAAATAACTGCTACAAAGCGTCCATCAAATTCGATCTCTGACAGCGTCTCAGTGTTTTTGCTCCAAACCTAGCCTGGCCCTGCTCTGGTTTTGTGTTTCCCACCCACCAAGGCAAATAGAAGGCGTGTGGGACATCAAAGAGCCAACACGCCCCCGGGGCACGCAGGGGCCAAAGCACGTCTGAGTTCAGGCAGCGTTTCACCCATACAAATCACCTCCTGATTATATCAGTCTTATCTTTCTGCATCCAGCCCGTCACTCATTTCTTAAAAAAGATAGCGATGACAGTGAGGTCGGGTTGTCCATAAAACGCTACACAGTAGGACACAAATAAACCCAGATATCCGTTTGTTGACTTGGTTCAGGCCATGATTTGTGTGCCTGCTTCTGGTCAGCGCAAGTCAAATATGAGGTCAGTACTATATTTTGAATCTGCAGCCTCCTTTTCAATAGCTCCGGAGCAGTGACAGGGCTTTCCGCCACACATTCAGCGCTAGGAGTCAAATAAACAAATAATTCCATCCTCGTTACCTCAAGGTGCTCATCGTTATACATGTTTAGTGAGGGAAGATTACAGTTTTAATAAGCGCGAGAGGAGAAGGCCTGTTGGCCACCCTGTGTCAAAACATTTATACAGCATGCAAAAAGCCCCGTGGTTTCTCCTGCGGTCAGTGGAGAAAGAGCTGATTTTTATTTCTAGTCTCGAGCCGCAGTGCCTCAGTCCTTCCAGGGCAGGACAGTGGGAGCATTTAGCGGAAGAGCCACACGGCTCAGACATGCGTATGACTGCGTGCACGTGCGGTGGGATGTTTCAAACTCGGAGCAGAGAAGGTGAAACACCTGCACAATGTCATCCTTGTCCCGTCTCGCTCACTGATGCAGTTTAATTCAGCGTGCAGCTCGGGAATAAACTGAGCCTTTAGGTAGAAAAACAAGAACATGATAAGCCATTAGAGTAGGACCGAGTCTGTTTAGGCTTCCTTGTCTCTTTCACCTCACCCCGACCAGTTACAGTGGATAGTTGCCTCCCACGAGCCTGATTCTGATTCATGGAGGGCTGCGTGATTGTTGAGGTGACTGTTGTGAATTGGCAATACAAATATAATATAGAAATGAAATTAAACTGAGTCCACATTTCTTTCTTTCGTGCAAGTTTTATTTTTTTTAAACAGCTTGGGTTCATTTGTTTGTAGTTTCTGGACGTTATTCTCTGCTCAGAAAAGAATTTCTCTGGGAACAGGATGAAATCATGTCTAATGCAGAGCACTCACAAATGGAAAAATCAAGACAAAGATTCCCAGGAATGCCAGTGCAGCTGATCCTCAGGGGTCACGGTAAAACAGGTCTATGAGTACTGCCTTAAAATATTCTTGTAAACAAGAATACAACCCTTGTTCCTCTCACCCTGACCTGCTCGTGGTAGCTGAGCTGCCCTGAGCCTGGTTCTGCTGCAGGCTTCTTCCTGTTAAAGGAGAGTTCTTCCTTCCTACCTTTCTTAATATTGCCGAGCGTTTGCTCGCACACTATGAAGGGCCTTGAGCTGACTGTTGTTGTGAGTTAGCTGTAAATAAATACAATTAAAAGTGAATTATACATTAAAAATTCATTAAAAATATCAAATTCAATGCACACCAGCACCAGAAACTTCACTTTTTCCCAGAATGAAATATTAAATTTGGATGAGCTCTAATGCAAGAACTCGTATTTATACTCCTACAGGCTGAGTTTGGATGGGTGGTCGCAGTCATCTTGTGGCTTACTTAAAAGGACAGCAGGTCACTTATCACATATAACAGTTCACAGTGATCTGCTGATCCGTGTTCACAAACAGGTGAGAATCATTAAGCTGTGATGGAAAAAAACGGACTGTTTGATGCAGCCTAAACCTCAAGTTAGCTAAAACGATGTCCACATTCCCCTGAAGTGAGTACATGCAGTACTTGGACGACTATTTTTATTTTCAGTACAAGATGAGCTGAAAATGTATAGAACCGACTACCTCAAAAACCTTTTGTTACACAGTTGATTGACAGCTGTTTATAACAAGCAAACTGCAACCAAATGAGATTTCTGGGTTTCAGCTGAGTGCGAAGTGTGTTTCCTTGCAATCTTTTAGGGGTTGGATTGCACTAATTACGGAAGATCTCATTCAAACAGTTATTCGTCAGCAAGCTGACAGCTCATGCTTGGATTTGGGGTCCGTGCCAGTAGACTTGGCAGCTTAATTGCTAGTAAATGAGTACAAGGATCTGGAATTGTTTCTACTCTGTGTGGTTGAGCAGTAAATTTCATACATGAATCATTATATCTCCAAATCTAATAAAACTTTCTGACAAGAACACTATTGGTCACAGACTGAAGAGGCTACACTGAGGCAAGTCAACCTTTAAAGACTCCCAACAAAAACAAAGCGTTTTTGCTGTGATTTGGTTACTATGCTGCCATATTTGCAGTTTTGCTCTCATATTCAGCGTCTCGTGGATGTTGAATTTCGCAGCTTGGCTAGTACGATAAGCAGTTGTGAGGAAAAGATGATGAGCAGACATTAAGCACAGTAGCTCCCAGCTCTGGTGGCTATTAGCCAGCAGCTCCCCACCAGTCATTCTGACAGGCTGTGTTTAGCAGTCATTCCTTTAGTCAGAGAAAAGCATCTCAGCATTTTCTCAAAGGAAGCGTCTTACAAAAATGGAAAAAGAGAAAAAGAGAAAGCCTCGACAAACAAACAGAAACATATATGTCTGTTGTCCAGAAAGAGATCGCAAGAAAAATGAACCAGAACAGATAAAACCCAAGACGTTTACTATCCCGCCAGCTCGTTTTGTCTCCGTGGGAATGAGCTGAACATTGACACCAAATGGGAATTCTGGAGCTGTTAAATGTCTGCAAAGGCAAAAATGTTTTGAAATCTGATGCTCTGCCCTCCTACAAAGAAACAGGCACCGCAGTTTCACGCATCCGTGGCTTTGACTTCATAGGATACTGCTTTATGGTCATTAGTAGGATGTTTTTTTCCATGCTGGAAACGATTAGCAAAGTCTGTTGTAGCTCTTTTCCAGGCCAAAAAAGACGATGTCAGAAACAAAGCATTTGCGGAAGAACGGCAGAAACGTGAGCGCCACAGAAAAGCTCCGCGCTCGCCATGTGCTGGCAGCCATTTTGGGTGCAACTGCAGCGCTGTGACCCGATAGGCCCTTTATGTGGCAGCCATTTTGACATAGCATAGTAGGATAAACACAGGTGTGATCGATCGCTTTCATTATGCTCGTGTGTGAAAACCATTTTAGCGTGAGGCCATAATTAATGATATTAATTACAGCCGTGTTTACAGCGCGGTGATATGTGAAAACGGCCTTTTGCACACGTTGTGCTGACACTGTGACGTGCAAATTAGGTCGTAATGTTGACAGTAATTTAAAATAAAGTCTTTTGAAAGTTGGTTCATAAATCTCTGAAAGCACTGATGGAAGTTTAATGAAAAATAACAGCTATTAATATATAAATGAAACAACATACAAGAATGTACTGAACGAAAACTGAAAACATTGGGACACTGAACACTCAGACATCTACTATTCAGTTTACCTGCACTGCTAGAAGTACATGGAAGTACTGAGAAAGTTGTGATACAAATGTCAGTAAGCGTGTCCATTCGAATGATCTTCTCTGTGGTATTAAATGCTCTTAACAATCCTTAAACTCAACTTGGTTGGACTCTGTTCAAATCTGGAGAGACACCAAAGAAAAGCACGATGCAATTTTATATTTGGGATTTTTTTCTTCGGAGATGTTCCTGGAGCTGTCTCACTATTGTCCAAGTTTGTTTAAAATGGTTTCCAGCTGTGAGGATCCTCTTTTCTTCTGTTGCGCATTGCATTGTGGGAAAATCAAGTCTATCAGCTCCCTCGAAAAATAAGCGTATTCATTGTGTTTGCTGACATCCTTCAGGATACGTTCTCTGCTGGTTTTGCAGTCTTAGACCGTTTTTTATTAAACTTTCACATCAGTTAAGACGCAATAGAGGAGGCTTGTTAACAGATTTTTGCTGAATGTTCAGTGCATGACTCTCAGACATTTCAATGTGTTTCCATATAAAACGTCTTCAAAGCGCTCACTGAAACGCAGTAAAGAGCGCTCTGCTTTGCTCACTTTCACAGAACGTCCAATCAAAGCCTCCATTACTGCAGTTAATCTGTTTCCTGTAAAGTCGTGGCAAAGACGTTACGGGATGAATAACACTTAAGGGCGACATCTCTTGCTGAGAGCTTACAAATAACTCCTGAATGAGACTAGATAATCCCACGCAGCTCTCCTGCTTCGCTTCACGGGGAGACATTGTGAAGATGCTTCTGTAGATTCCTCCGACCAGCAGCAGGGGAGGGTTGGCTGCAGCATGGGGTACAGAGGCACACAGGAGCGGCTGCAAATGTAATCCACAGTAGCTAAAGAGGCCACATAGAGTCTAAACTGATAAGACTGTCTTGGGGCTAACGACAGGCCACAGCAGGTACCCGTCCCATCCATTTCCCTGTAATAAAGCCTAACTTACAGCCTGGTCCCCTGAGGCTTCAAAGAAAGAGTCGGTTAAGTCAGGGCAACCCTGCTGAGGGTCACAGGAGCTGAGAAGAAACAAAGTTGCAAACCGAAGAAGGTGGTTGACTGAGTGTTTGACTGCTCATCTATCTATCGGTCTGCAAATGACACCTGTGATATATGCGTCTCTGACCAGTCTCGTGGAGCTGATGGCCAAGGTACAAAGAAGCCATGTGGTGCTCCAGAGGTCAAGGAGGGATATCAGGAGGCCAGCTGCCCCCTGACCCCATGCCTCTAGAGGAGGGCTACAGGCCATTCAGCTCTTGGCAGCATGTGTCCAGGGTCTAACCTGACACCAAACTCCTGCCTGGCCAACGGTTTTCATCATGGTGGAACTTCTTGCAGTGTATCTAAGCAGAGGGATTCTCCTGTTTGTTATCCTCAGACATGGTTTCACTTATCTTTGATTGGTACAAAGAGAGAAGACGAAAAGAGAGACTTCCTTAGTTTGATGATGTTGCATCAGGTGATTTGAGTGGAGAAAAATCCGGCTTATCTTGTCTTTGCAGCTTTACGAGCTGAATCGTTTTGCTCACTCTGACGACTGCCGTGAGAAATAACAGGAGCAATTTTTTAGATGCTGCACAAACTGCCCCCTCGAGCCAAATATATCAGCAGGGAGAGGATATTCAAACTATGACTTCAATAGAAACAGACAACTTCACGCCTTCAATTACAAGAAACATTTGTGGAAACTTGGATCATCATGTCATGCGTGATAAGATGTTGTTTTGACTGAATCGGACCCACGTATGAATCTAGAAATTGGATGGCGGCGTTGCTCTTTTCACCACTTTGTTCCAGATTGAAATATCTCATCATGCATTACCATGAAATTTGTTGCAGATATTGAAATTTCCTAGCGGAGGAATTCTACTGGATTGGCCATCCACTCTTATTTTGTTTTATTAAAATCCCTGAACAATTATAGGATGGATTGCTGTGCTGTTTGGTACAAATATACATGTTCTCTGGATGAAAGTGGCAGTAATTTAACATTTCATTTAGCACCATTATTAAGTCATTTTTTGAGTTTGATTCATTGTTAAACACTGTTTATGCCTAAACACACACAGTTAATGACAATTCCATCAGTCTCTATTATGCAGTACTTTAACCTCTGGGACTGAAAAACAAAGCCAGATCCAATAAGCAAAAACTGCAGTTCCTGCAGTCTCCACTTGAGGCTCCATAAAGATCCCCTGTGTTAAAAGTGGGTTGATCTGATATCCTCGTGTTGGTGTAGTTCCCAGATCATCATACTAAATGTTGTTCCAGGATCAACATTGCAAGTGACCAATCAGAATGTTGTGACGTCATACTTTTGCGACTTCGGGAAAAACCGGCGTAAAACAAAAAACTGTACTAAAGCTGCGTGAAACCGCCTCTGTCCACCGATCAACGGACCCTGACCCTAACCCTAACCGTAACCCTTTAATAAACAGTAAGCAGAATCGATATTGTCCTTGCAACATTGGAATTTCATAAATGCACGAATGGCTTGGCGCGCAAAAGAATAACGTCACAACAATGTGATTGGTCACTTGCAATGTTGAACCTGGAACAACATTTTCATGATGGTCTGGGAACAACACCAACACGAGGATATCAGATCATCCGTTAAAAGTGCGTGTTGTAGTCTGGAACAAAAATGGTTTGGACTGAGATTTCTCACATGATGTCGTGTGCACATTGCTCACAACTTCTCCACCATATTGGATGTGACCACCACTGGTTGCATGTTTTTCCCCAGCAATAAACTGATCCGACTGCGTGGCTGTGGAGGAATACTTGTTTTCCTCACCAATGGTGGTTGCCAGATTGCCGCCCAAGGACCAGTCTGCATGACAGGGGTCTTTATTGAGTTGATCCTGCACTGTCATCACGACTGTCACACGCCACAGTCTGTGGTTAGTGCTCCCTTGCCTTCTTTCATATCAACTGTACTCATTTATTTGATATTGTAAGGCCTGTTGTAAGTTCGGGAGCACAGGGTGGGGCGCTTGATTGATGGGCGTACCGACACAGTGGACTGTAGCTGTTAGCAGACTTCATTTTTAACATTAGCATGCCAAACTATGATGAACAAAAACATTTTTCCTGGATGTTAGCATGCGTATGTTACAATGCTGCTAGAATAGTATTAGTTTTATTGGTACAATAAATCTTTGTCTCTCCATTTTCAACTGTGTATTTATCGAGCTTTTTAATTCACGGGGGGAAAAACGCTTATATCTCCATCAACACTGTAGCAAGATTGCAATTACACCATGAAATTATAACGCAGCGTTGCTCTGAAAAATAAACAGAGAAATAAGCCACAGAGACGAGTCAAACTCTGCGAGGTAGCATGTATGCACCACCTTTATCACTGCAATGTGATTTATAACACATCATTTGGAGTGTGTAATTAGGACCTGTAAATTTGCTTAGAAAACACTGACTGCTTGTATCTGTGCGCAGATTAACTCCTGCAGGGCGCCTCGGGCAGTGGGTCTGAACCCTGATAGCAGCAGCTCCCCCACAGGGACACCAGATAGCACAACACAGCACCTCACAACAGGACTATCAAGAGGATCAACAGCTTTGGGGAAGAGTAACAATTAAGCACTGAGTGAAAATCTAGCATGGTGGGCACCGCAGGCCAAGCAAACATGCCTGGGAAACCGCTCCCTCATATGGAACCGTACTGGGTTTTATGATTTGAGCCAGTTTCTGTGATTTTAGTTCACGGGGGACCAGTAAAGCGCTTTGTAAAAATTCACAGAGTTTATGCAAGTGAAATTCTCTTGGCCAGCAACTCTTTCTCATCAGTTTTCCCAAGTTCTTGATGCACCTTAAACCACAGGTTAGACATGGAGGGGAAAAAGGTGAGAAAGAAGAAGATAAAGCAAAGTGTGTGGAGATAATCTGGTTCACATAGCAGAGCTGAGCTTAGTAACACAGACTGGCTGCGTTCACGCTGGACTGGGCGGACTTTGACTCGCAGCTTTGGATCACATTCAGGAGGAAGAAATGCATGCTGATGTCAGACAATAGAAGATCGGAGATCAGCAAAATGTTTGACCCTTCTGTCCGATGGACTTAAACACCTGCTGGCAGATGCTGACAGTTTCAGTTTATCTCTGCTTTGAGAGTGAAGCATTGCCATCATACGACCCTGTCCTCTGATCACAGCAGGATAAACAAATCCTTCCTAATTGTCAGTTCTGGGTGTTCTGACTCACAGAGCCCAACAGTTCTCTGCTAATGAGTGATATAACAAATGGAAAGTCATAAAAAAGGCTTTAACACAAAAAGGAAAGCAAATTAGGACAATTCAGAAGCAGCAGAGACAAATTACATCCTTGTGAAAACACTCGGTTGTTGACAAAAGTATTAACTGGAACTGCTTCAGGTGAGAAACAGCAAACGATGTGAATGGCGCAGTGACAGCAACAGCGGTGGCTGAAATGAAGGCTGTGAGATTTTTTTCTGCAGGTGTTGCTCTTTTCTTTGTCGTCTGTGATTGTTGCTGTTCGTGTTAATCTCACATTTCCTCCCTTATTATTATAATGAAACCACTGCTGCAGCTGTTTCTGGAGAAATAAAAACATATCAAGAGGACCACAGGACTTCTCCCAAGAAAGACTGTTCAGGCATGTTTAGCAAAGCAAATATAAAAGGTTTCATGCACAGAACAACGGCTGATTCATCAACATTTTGACTTCAAATTGCCTGAAATTATTGCTTCCAGCTCCAAGATGTCAGCTGTGCCGGCTTGTATCGTGCCAGGGGATTGCACCTATTGTCTGTATTTGCATTTATCAGTGACCAGTGTGCTGCAGAGGAATGCTTTTGGGGGCAGGGGCCATCACCACAGACCTGCCTGACCTCCGCAGCTCACTCCAGTAGGTCAGATTGGCCTTCACCCCGTAATCCCACAACAACAGGGAGCAGCAGAGACAGCTCAGCTTCTATAATGGCCAGAAACTCCCTGCAGGGACGGCCTCCAATAAAATCTCTTTGTTCCCTAGTGAGCGCTACATCTCAGGTCCTCATCAGTGCTTTGGTTTGGGGATTTCAAGAGAAACTAAATACCCCGTGGCCGCTTTCTCCGCATGTTGTCAGAGGAGGGAAGGTAGGATTGGAGCGAGGAGATGCAGATTTATTACGCTGCTCACAGAGTCCTGACTGAGTTTATTAAAGCAGAGACCTCGGCCAGAGAAACAGACTTTACTTTCATGTCTGCCTCACTTTCATTATCGTCATCTTCATTATTATGGTTATTAGTTTTGACGCTGTGCTTTTGTTCCAAGTGTCATTATTTATTATTAGTAGTATTATAGTATTTTCATTCTCATTAAACATCTTCAGTGACGACATGTTTTTCATGTTTTTAATTGTTGGGATCAGGAGTAGATGTTCATGCTGACATAGAATAAATCATTAATATCAAAGTGCTGCACTGAAAGCACACAGATGTTATTGTGATATTAAAAATATATCACAATCAGTGATTGAAACCTAGAATGATTACAAACATTAAAATAGGTGAATAGTTAAGGGACAAACTCAGAGCCTGTATATCAAAGATGGCTTCACCCTCAGACTTCACTAACTGATTGGTTAATGAAGTGTAATTGCAAAGCCTCAAGCTTTCACCCTTCTTATCTTGGTCATTTGAAACTAAACATGAGTGCCTGAGGAACTGAGGAATGCTTTGAACTGAAAAAACTATAATTACTGGTTTTGGTCAAGCAGTAACCTGTTAGGTTGAAAGTGCTGATGTGAAAGTTTTAAAAAAGTGCAGTCTTTCCCGTGGCCTCTCGAGGCAGGACAGTTATACTAGATAAACAAGTGAGCAGCCTCAGTGGGAACTGGATGGACTTGATATTGACTTTAGGTTGTGGCAAGATAAGACTTAGCAGGACAGTAGGGGTGCAATGATACACAAAATTCACGGTTCGGTGCAGTTCGATACTTTGGTGTCACGGTTCGATATTTTTTCGATACAAAAAAATGTTCATGCCTTTTTAATTTGTCATTTATTAAAATTATAAATATATATTTTAAGTCAAAAGTACAGTTTTTAAATTTAATGTTGCTGAAACAACAAAGTAATAAAATAATAAATCTATCTGATTGAGAAATCCCTCATCTTTGGAAAAGAGAGTTTATTACAGAGAAATGTCTCTTTCAAAATAAAAGCTCTACTATCCGCTTCTTCTGGGCTATATTCTCAGCAGCATATTAAACATATCAGGTCCCCATAAGGAGAATCCTGTGCTAACGGCTGTCTAAATGACTCGGGTAAAGTTTGTAGCATGCGTGCTTGTTGTTTTTGTCTGCTTCCACTTGTCTTTGCACGAGGATGCTGTCGGAGTAAATGTGCAGTCATATTCGTTGTGTTCCCACTAGTGCTGTCAGCGTTAATCTGAAATGACGTTAACGCCACAACACGGCAAATCTCCGTTAACGAGCTACCGCCGATCGCCCCGTGCGTAGGGCTAGACGGCCAACATGTTAACGAGCTAACTGCACTAACGCACTAGCTCCCACCCATGTAATTAAGCATTGCGTGGCACATCCAACATACTGTTTTACTTTAGTCCATGACTCGCTTACCTTCAGGGTCATACGTCACATGAAAACCAAAATAATTCCAAACGCCAGATCTGAATGAGGGTGGGGGAGGTTCAGTTTGCCATGTTGCAACAAGCTTAACTTCTGTCTGGCTAGCTTGCCCTGTGCTCAGTGGATCTGCGCTCGACTACTCCGCCTAGGCTGCACTGTCGAGCGCAGATCCACTGAGCGCTCAACACAGACAGCATCGTCAGAAGGAAAGTTGATAAAATAAATGAAAAATGTTGTATTGTTCGATACATATGCATACCGAACCGAAAGCACTGTATCGAACGGTTCAATATCGATACGAGTATCGTTGCACCCCTACAGGACAGCTATTCGGCTTTTGCGAATTGCAGTCACTGAACTGGAACTGTAGTGTTCCTCCTTTTAGGAACACGGAGAACCATTCGACTAATAATGGTCCGCTGTGTGCAAACCTTACAAGAAGTTTGTGTTTCTTTTTTGTCGAGTGTTGCGTTTTATCATTACGTAGCCATAATTAGCAGGTGTCTGTGCCAATACCCCTGTACAGTTTACAGTTTGCGTGTGTTAGCTGATATATTAGGCTTCCACTCACATCGGATATCTGGCTCAAAACTTCTAATATGGCCTGAGGAGTAATGTTGTGTATTCACAATGAAGAGTCCAAACCAATAACTTGTGTCACTGTGGTGGTCAGTCTATGGTGCTGATGCAGCATCAGTCAGATTTCAAAGCCAAAAACATGATACTTCAGTAACAATAGTCCCTTTCTTTAATAAGAGTGCGTAAGGGCAGCTAGCTCACCTATTTCACCGCTCAGTTGTTATATTTACATGTATCAAAACTGGACAAACTAGTCTTGCTGTGTGGTCTGAAGTTCTTTTTAAAAAACTGTTATTTCACCTTCCTGCTGTTAAAAAATCCGATAATTCCTCAAAGGTAGTAAAGTTTGTAACCATGAGTGATGGCTTCTCTGTGTGACGTGAGATTTTGAATCGGTGGTTTGTTTGTTTGTTGCCATAGAAATGAAAGATGAGTGTTTATAGCTGAATACCAGAGGTCTGGCTTATCAGCCGTAGAGTTTGGTAGACAACGTTCAGCAACCCCCTAATCATTCTTGAAAACCCTTCGGCAGCACTTTGAAAACCGCTTTGATTGAACAGCATGGATTATAATAACTGTTCTTGTGCTGAGTGCTGCTATCCTGCAGTGATACCCTGGATATCTAAATATGATTCACATGACTATAATCAAAACCTCAAGTATCACTTTATTTGAAACGTCTTCCAGACTGCCAACGCTCTCTGCATTCATTATAATAGGGGACTAAACACAAAGGAAACCTGCCAAATTCCATTTGTTAATGATTCTTCAGATGAATCTGTTTACAGCTATTGGATACCTCAGCATGTGAAACAGGAGAGGCCAGCAGAAAAACAATGGAGAGAGTAAATATTTGATCCATCTTTCTTCTCTGCTGTGTCTAGCTGTCATTACAAATAGAGGGTGAGATTCAAAAGATTGCATGCCTTGGGTGTATAATGACTCATAAACAGCTTGTGTGAGAAATGAAATATGGTTTTAATTGAAGTATAAATGTTTATGACAGTATGAGAAACATCAAAGCCATAACTTAGACTCTGTGTATGGCTGTGGTTGCTATCAGAGACTGCTAATAATGTTTACCTGAGTTGATGACCAAATTTTCATTGTTGCCTTTTTCAAGCAAGCAAACACATCTTTTTGAATGACTGTCTGTCAGTAGAGTGTGTCTCAACATCCACTTCTCATTATTCAGGTCATTTTCCATTCAAAGGGGGAAAGCGGGTTACAGAATGCAACCCCGCAAGCACAGAGAAACACATAAACAGCAAGCACCGGTGCACAGCAGCAAGTTGCAGCTTTGCACTGAACTTTTGCACCGCGATTCGGTAAAGGCGCAGAACAGAACGTATCTTTGTTCATTCATGCATATGCTTAATAACCGATCTCATAATCTTGCGAATTCAGTGTTCAGTAATCACTTCAACTAAAGCTCGGAGCTTGTATGCCTCCGAGTTGAACTCATTTTTTTTTGGGGGGGGGGATGATTTGTCTTTCAAATCTTTTCGAAAACAAACCCCTCCACTCAGAATGTGCTCTGCTTATTGTTACCTGGATGCTCGAGCAGTGCAGAATGATTTATGCTCAGAGTTTAACAGCAAAACGCTGCACACACACACACACACACACACACACACACACACACACACACACACACACACACACACACACACACACACACACGCACACACACACATAATAGACATTGTTACTGATGTCTATTATAGAGTGAAACTGGGTCCAGTTCAGCTCAGGTGACAGTGACTGATCGATCGAGGACTTTGCGTGTTTGCGTTGTGCTAATTTATCAGATAAGCACACAGAAGGATGTAAGTTAGTTTGACAATTGCCAGTCGGACCCGCTTCACCCAGTAAGGCTTGTGCTTAGCGCCGCTGTGCTCTGCCTCAACGTCGCTGGCATCCATCTGTCTGAAAATTCTGCGCACGTGTAAACCTTGAACATGAGAAGGAGTAGATGTAATCCTAAAAATATTTTTCTAACAAAGTAATTGCACAACATATATACCGGACAGAAACATTACTCAAAGCAGAATGTGATTGCACGTGTTAAAGCGCAAATGTGAACGAATGCACTGCATTAATTTCATCAAGTAAATATATATAAATACTTTCAAATTGCTTATTCTAAACACTGAAATAATTAGATCATTAACAGAATATTTGTCTGTCATTTTTCATATCATATTAAACTATCAAATTCAAAACTCTTGCTGGATGTCTCCCTCTGTAATAATAAAGTCAGCTTAAAAAAGTCAGAGTCAAAGATGCCAAACCAAAGCGGATCAGTCATTGATTTTTTTTCCAATCAATATTTTTAATCAGTGATTAGCCATGAAACATTCCCACTGTTATCTGTATAAGGCTTTAAGACACAGCTTATACAGATAACATAGAGGCAGGGGTCTCAAACTCGCGGCCCGGGGGCCACTCGCGGCCCACGTCACCCCTACTTGCGGTCTGTATATTGACATGAAAAAATAAAACGCAATTTGACCCAATTTGACCCTTGAAGCTATTTTTTCTGTTTGCTGTTGTTAAAATCAATTCTTTAAAAAGCAAAAAATGATTTAATATGAAGACGATATGAGCGGAGAGCACAAACATGCTGAGGGATTGTCTGTGTTAGTTCAGTGTGAGAGTCACAAACTCATGACTACACTTATGTCTGCATTTTGATTTTGTTAAATCTGAATTTTTGGAGTTTTGTCTTGTTATATAATATTTTAAATAAAAACAAAAAAATATTTTTGGGTTTTTTCTTGTTTTTTTTGTACTACCTGAACGCTAAAGTGGCCCTCCAGTGAGATGACAGTGTCAGCAGTGGCCCACAGCTCAAGCTTCTGTGTTACAGAATACTCTAATGACTTTTGAGCTGAAACTATTCTTTTTCTCTTTCAAAGTGCTCCGCAAATTAAAGGATGATGGTATTTAATGTTAAGACCAAAAAAAAGAGGGTGTGCTGCAATTATAGGAGCATCTGGACACTTTGCATCACACAGAGAACATACCTGAGCAAACACACGAGGCTGCGTGTTATCTCTACTGATGTTTGTCATTTTGATGATTACAAGCACATGTAGGGTTTAAACACACCCGAGGGAAGTGAACATGCTCCTCTGTGTCCCGGTGTGACATCCTATTCCACACTTCCACATGGATACTGAACTGAATAGGATTCAAGCAGCCTTTCTTTCTACTTCCCCTTCGGCCCAGTGTGAGTTTCTGGCATCGATCACGACTTTTTATTCCCAGAAGTGTGTGGACTTGTTTCCATTAGCATGTGGAAAAGCAAGTAATCTCAGTAGCATCAGTAACGTTGGAATATGCTGCTTATTTTAATACGATAAGCTAACTGTGCCATAGAAAACTCCACTGTTGTTCGTCTAAATAGATCAAATAAGTTATGGAGGTGTAGGGCTGTGCATGCAGGTGGTGTGTTCTGGATTTTATTGCATCCAGCTGTTGCTTAACAATAACAGTTTCTCACCATAACTGGGACAATGGCTTGCAGAAAGATTATTTCTACCTTATGAGCTTTTAATGAGCAGCTCCCAATCAAGAGCTGAACATATGAAAGTGGAGACAACGCAGCACAAATCAGGATTTCGGAGTTCAAAAACTGGCTATGGTATGCTGGTAGCTATTTCTGTTTCAACATATTTATCGCCACAGTCGTGTAACGTCTAATTGTAATTGTAAGCAGCCACTTTTCGAGTGAGCCGCGCTGAGCGCTGGCCCAGGCGCACTCATTCATTTCTGGCTTCTGTGGACGACATATGCATTTCAATTTGGATAAAACGTGAGCTACACGTTTATCTGTTCTGCGTGTTTTAAGAAGCACTGCTTCACGCAGTGTGTGTGTGTGTGTGTGTTATTTATTTCAAGAGTCAGAAATAACCCATTTTCCATGTAACCGCTAAACTCTTCTCCAAAGCTCGCTTCTCCTCACCACAGCAAGTCAGCCAGTCTGTTCCAGGATGTCCACTCTGAGTCACGGAGCAACACGGAGCTCGGCTTTGATATCACACGTAATGTCAACCTTTTGTCAAAGCAGTGGACTGTGTTACACATATATATACATTTGTACTGTACGCAATGTCTACTACTGTTTGACTCCTCAGATGATCATTTAATTAGCTACTCTGGGTGTTGTATAGCAAATAAATGTAAGTTTAGAGAAAAGAATAATAACATTTTGTCCTAATACATTCAACCACACTGTGTGTACCTACATTAATATTTACTCATTGTCACTCTTTGTTGGTGGTGTCAGCTTCCTTGTGTTTACAGTAAATAAAAACAAATAAATGTAACTGATGGATTATTAAAGCATTTTAATAGCATGAAAATTGTGTTTTTTCATATTATTTTCTTACTAATTTTAATACAAAATGTTTAGTATCTTAGAGGGCTCTGACCAAAGTCACTTAAGATTTGCTTCTTTTTTTTCATAGTTTTTGGTGAAACACAAGTGAAGCAACAATCATAAGGTAATAATTTCCATTTTAAAAGTAATGCTTCCCAATGCTGGCAGGGTGCAGGCAGGCAGAGCGCAGCCAGAGGGATTAGAGCCACTGTAAGCAAGAGAAAGGGCAGAGGGGTGCACAGGAAATGATCATGGCCCCATGGAGGCAAGTAGCACCAGACAAGCTGCAGCAACCCAGGCCTGAGGGAAACAAGGAAAGTGCAAGGTCAGTAGAGCGTTTAAAGAACGAAAATAACTACAAGAGAAACACGCAGAGACGTACACGAGAAAGTGGAAAGATTCAGAGCAAAGATTCTCCTCGTAGGAGTTTCTTCATGACCTGAACACTAACGTTCAATTTTTAAACCCTAGAAATAACATCGTCCTCTGGTCTGTATATGAGGTCAGGCGGGGAGACTGGTGCATAGGTACTCATAATAAATCATTTGTGTTAGGGATGGCTGCTCAAACACATTGCTCTGGCATGCAGAGAAGGAGGAAGTATGCTAGTTTGATTCCCTGGCATATCGCTCCATGTAGAACCAAGGTGTTTTCTGACTCACTGAGCTTTTATTAAGAGCAGCTGCAGCTCTGAAGGTGGTAATTGATTCTGGCAGAAGGACTATGGCAGTTAGAGCAGCATCTAAAAGTAAACAAGTGCTAATGTGGAATTTCTTCCGTGGCCACTGAAAGCATCAGCGCCATTCTAATAACAGAAGATCGAGAGAACGTCTGCGGGTTGTTTTAGTCCAGTTTCAGCTTCAGACAGACAGAGTATGAAGAGCAGACGACACTGAAAGCAGCTGATTGCCATCTATCAAATGGAATATAAGAAATAAACAAGCAAAGATGCAGCTCGAGATTCCAAATGTGCAGACATGTTTCCTCCCAGCCAGGGCCAGCAGTGATTAAAGCACAAAGCCATGCAGGGTCTTTCATGTGGGGACCATCTCATGTGCCCCTCTCAGCTTCAAGGCCAAAACTTCTCTTTTACGCTGACTGGCAGCCGCTCAGACAGATAATTTTTCCCTCCAACCATAAGGTTAAACTTGTGATGAAAAGTGTCGTTGCAGATAATTGGTTTCTCTTGTCCCTGTGCTGCCACAGCTGAAGTGCTTCAGCACCCCTGGTCTTGTTTGGCAGACAGAAGGACAAATCTGAGAGCAATTGAGGTTTTGCCACTTTCCAGGATTACGGCCCAAAGAAGATTTCCGACCTTCTTCTTCTTCTCGGAATCTATTTACCTTCGGCAAAAATCACTCACTTGCAGTTAAGCAGGAATGATATTCGTTGCCAAGGTTTGAGGCGCAGATGTTTGAATCTAATTTTACAAATTGAACAAATGCACACTGACACAGCAACAGCTGAAAGACTAAAGGAGAATTCAGGATCAATGGAAAAAAGCTGACCGACTCTACGTTCCAGACTGAGGATGGCATAAGGGAGTACTGATATCAAGATTTCTGCTTTTAGATGCATTTCAAATGGTCTCCAGTCCTCTGTTAATCAGCTTTTATTAAAGCGGTTCAAGTAGCATCTGTGCTTTGACCTTCACCCCAATAGAAACCAGCCCACTGAAAGTGTGCACACATGTGAGAGTGTGTGACAGAGACAGCTCAAAGGATATATGCAAAAGCAACAACCTTTAACAATTTCCATTCCTGAAAACCACACTCGCGCCAGCGCACATCCAAAACGCTGCCAGAGTTAAGAATGTAAACACATCGATTAAAAGTCTGGCAAAGACGATCAGATAGACCAAAGGCGTATCTGTGAGATATTGCAAGGATGAATGATTCCGAGATTCATTCCAGGGTCCTCATCAAAGCACCCTCAAGTGTTCGAGCCAAAATAGAGCTGGACACGCAGCTGCACCTCGTTGAGCAGTTGGGCTGATTTAATCTTTGCTAAAACATGATCTAATTTAAAACTAATGTGAGTCTTGTGTGGTCGAACTGCGGCACATCTTCAGACAATCAGACTGATAAGAAAAAGTGACCTTTGAGAGGAAAGGAAAACATTGGAGAGGTGGTGGAGGGACCTCTCAGGGCAGGATGCCTCCTTTCTGTTCTCTCTGCTCATCTAGTTTGACATCTTTAATTAACTCGGTAAAAAAAAAATGCATGCATGGCCTCCCAGTGAGCACTCAGTTCAAAGTGGCACCTCAACACCGCTGGCCCTGTGTCCAACTGTCACAGCCAGTGATTGGTGAGCAGCAGTAATTGTACCACGCTGGCATGAAAGCTCACAGGAAATCCCTCCAACAAAACGCCCGCCAGGCTGGAATGTTGGCACTGCGCTGGTACTCGGATCTCTCAGACCGAGCTGAGCTCGAGGGCCATGTGATGCAGCGAGGAATGCCGGAGGCCGACGTCGGGTCAAAAAGGGGAGACGGAGGGTCAGTGTTTGGAGGACAGCGGTGGGGAAACCGCAGAAGTTAGCAGAAGATTTTGAAAGAGGATTTGGGGCCAGCAGTCGAGGCTGTAGTGTTAATCCACAGCTGGCCGGCTGAAGAGAAGTGTGAGGACGCCTGTGCTGAGGGGGCCATCCATCACTGTGAAGTGCTCTGGGTCTTTTCTGTCAAACGCACTTAAGGCGTGAGGGATAGTCCACTTTGACGGTTTTCAGAGGTACACAACAAGAGGCTCATGTAAATCCCCTCTCATTTCATGTTGTGAAATAATGTGCCATGTTTATGCAAACAGAGCTGCTTGTTTCAGTGTGAGCACCATGACATAGAAATCTGTCAAAATCAGGCAAAAGCATCTACCGTCGGTCTCCATGAGCATGGCTGCCTAACCTGGACAGCTGTGAACTGTGGAGAGAAGATTGCAATTCAGATTCTTCGGGGAACAGATCCATGTAGGAATGTGCTCTATCAGACCTCACTGACAATAATCTGTCTCTACCTCGGAGAAAAGAGGGAAAAAAGGAAAATGACAGAACTGGAAAACCAGAGGAAACAATCTGTCACGCGTCTTCATCTCAATTTGCCAAAGTTAAATGGTGTGATGGGAGGAGGCAGGGGTGCTGTAATAATAAACACAACACATGACAAATCTGTACACCATTTATGACAAGCTGCGCAATCACACGTGCAAACCTCGACTGAGAAGACGGTGTTAATCAGACATCTGCGAGCTGCGGGCCGTTCCACACAGCGGAAAGTCGGCGTGTTCACGGGGTGCAGGTTCAGCGGCGAGAGAAAAGGCTTCCTTCATCATTTACTCAGCATTGGATAAACTTTGCTGCACAGAGCTAATTTACTGGCTGCAGATTCAGAATTCTGCTCTTTAGTCTGTTTAGAATTAATAAAGAGTTCTCTTATCTTAAAGATATGAATACACGCTCACACACACACAGCTACAAACTCCACACAGGGCTGCTCCAGCTGTGCCCTTTCCAAAAGTCGCACAATGCCCCGAAAGGCCAAGTGTTTGTTTCACTCTGTAGAATTAATGAGAGCATCAGTTCCTGCCACCTCCATCCTCCGCATGGACCGACTGCGCCCAGCTCCCGCTCTGCCTGGGCTTTGAAAGCAAGAAGTAAATATTAGGACTTGACTATTTAGAAAGAGCTGGAAATGTGCAGCCTGCTGGGCCACGAGAGGGGCAGCGGGAGGAAAGAGGAGCGAGCGGCTCCGCTGGCAGAACATCTGAATTGTGCTCCCCAGCAGGACGTGACAGAGATGGGTGCTAATCGCTTTGACCCTTCACACCAAGTCGCTCCTCGTAATGGCACTCTGGTTACTCCTCTTCAAATACAGATTAGTCTTCCTTTACTTACTCCTCACCCCGCTCGCCCCGTACCTAATGCCTTTGCTCATTTCAAGTATCTTAGGAAGCAGATGTTCGCCGCAGCAATCACAAACCTCACTTCCCACCAGTCAGTGCGTGCAGAAGACGTGCACATCATTTTCACATCAGTAACATCACATCACGTCTTCCACATAAATGACATTTATTGTGCTGCTGCTGTATGTGTTTCCTTCATTGTTGTGTGTTGACGTGGACTGAATTGGACCTTACTGGGAATATGATGTATATGAGTGTGAAAACACAACCTACTTGTGTTCACACACATGTTACACTGTATGCGTGTCTAATGTGGGCTGGAAGTACTCAGTGCTGTCCTGTACTTACTAACACTGCAGTCTTATGTGTTCCAAATGTGGTTTGTGTGATTAGATTCGCGGTGCATCTTGAATGTATTCGCACTCCTATTTTTAGCTGTGCGGTTGTCATCGGATCCATGTCTAAACAGGTTCGCGTAGACTGCCGTGAAGCTCTTTGTGTAGTTTTAATGAGCATCGACACAAGATTGTAAGGCCACACACAAGCAGTGTTGATAAAACTAGCCAGGATGTATCAGGGGAGGTGAGGCTTTAGTGTAGCAGCCTGTTCTTGCCTGGCTACATCACTGCGTAGTTTTACAGCCGAGCCCAGGGTTCAGCCCAGTCTCAGGACTACTGTTGCTGAGGTCTCTAGCTCAGAGATGCCACAGCAGAGTCTTTCAAACAACAAAGAAAAACTTTGAATTGTCAAAAGAAGAAGAAGAATCTGTTCAGGATATTAACCAGGGGTTAGTAACATACTGGTAGGACACGTGTTTGCTGCAACATTGTTAGAAGGTGGCTTTAGGTGGCTCTGTGGTGTAGTGGTTAACCAGTTCACCGTACACATGAGAGAGTCCCACTGTGAGACCAGCAGGAAACACAATCCTGGTCCCAAGCCCAGATAAACACATGAGGAAGGGCATCTGGCATAAAATATGTGGGTGCATCCACTGTGGCAACCAAACGAACCTTCTTTACTCTCAGAGGATATTTTCAGCCATCGCATATGTCAGATATTACATCAATTTGGCGAGGATGGTGTTTCACAAATACAGAGAGCACTGTAACTTCCTTGTCAGTTATATGCTTTAACAAATAAACACAAGTGAAATGAATATAGATATTATGTATATATATCCTGGAACTAATAAAGCACAGCAATAGATCGGCTGTAGTCCCAGCAGATGGATCACCGGATACCCATCTAAGTATCCACGGGGTGGCTGGTAGCTCAGGTGGTAGAGCAGGGCACCTACTAACCGGAAGGTTGGTGGTTTGATCCCCGTCTGCATGGCTGTAATGTGCTTTGAGTGCTCAAAGTAGAACATGTAAAAGAACCAGGCCATTTGGCAAACCTCACCATCACCACCTTCAGCCATGGCTGCTGTCCTCTGTGGTCGCGTTTTAACTGCAACTACAGCTTCTGTTTGTCATGCATGTGAAAGAAAAGACCTATGTTGCCATATACACACTACTGCAGATTAAACTAACCATTAGCTTAGATAACTAAGACTTAGCTGTCTTAGTTACACAAGTCTAGGCAATATTTTAGAGATATTGTACAATGAATGAAGGCCACCTTTATTTGCTTGCATGCTGAAGGACATGTCCCGATCAAAAATGACTCAGGAGGCCACGGTAATGCCAGTGAGTGTTATAGTAAGTGTCTCTAATATGTCTGTGGCCGTTCAAAGACTTTTCAGTAGCAGA
Source organism: Aulonocara sp. 'chitande type north' Nkhata Bay (assembly GCF_057382095.1). Taxonomy (NCBI): domain Eukaryota; kingdom Metazoa; phylum Chordata; class Actinopteri; order Cichliformes; family Cichlidae; genus Aulonocara; species Aulonocara sp. 'chitande type north' Nkhata Bay. Next base: position 2,623,719 of record NC_141353.1, read on the forward strand.
TTATTAATAATCGATGCTGGTTTCCACCTTGCTATTTCTTTAGCTGAACAATTTTTGCTCTTTTCCCACAATGCATGTCACCAATCAGACAATTCACAACTCAAATCAGTGCTGCAAACAGTGCTAATCACATATAATGGCTTTGCTGGCTGCCCTTCCTTCTCAGTCCTCTGCCAGATAAATGGTATTACCTCATACAGCCCGAGAAATATGGAAGCAATTAAAGCAAGCGGGTAATCTGGCTACCACTCAAAATTACCCTTATGTTACAAATGAAGGGGAGGCTGAAATAAATATGCGTGTATATAAAGTTGATTCCCTCAACACATCTATTGGTTTTTCTTCTGGTTAAAAAGAAAAAGAAAAGTTGTCCTTCAAATGAAAGCTCAAGATGAAAGATTTGCGAGGGCAAAAGATTGATTTACTGTGACGCGCTTGAACTGCAGCAAGAGAAGAAACGTCTGAATTATTTGCCTCGGCCATTTATTTGAGCAACTTGAGAGAACGGCTGCATTTTTAACTGCATGCCAGGCTCACATGGTTTATCTGCTTTAAGGCAAAGCTGTGCGTATGGATGAACGTACAGTTTTAGCAGTTGGGCCTGAACTCGTCCTCGTGCTCTAGTGGTCGCCCGGGTTGATGAAATACTTTAACGAAGCTGAACGGTGATCGTCAACCTCCTAAATTTTCTGATGCAAATAAACAAAACAAACCTCAAAGAAAAATGAATTCAACCTTTGGGCCACAGTCACAATGAGAGTGGAATATTTGCTCGAAATAAACAGCACCCACATCTGTTTTCAATATATCAGTATATATGACAAACAAAGTCCTTTCCCAACAATATCCACTTGTGCATTTATTTTATAAAACTGGACACTGAAACAAAGAAACACAAAAGCTGTGCGGCACTTCAGATGAACATCCACAAATCAGCACCAAGTGGGACACTTAGTTTATCCCAAATGTTTTGAATCCATCCACTTTTTTCGTTTTTTTAAAACCGCTTATCAAACTAGCGTTGCAGTAGGAGGTGAGGAGGCGGGGTACACCCGGGACAGGTTGCCAGTCCGTTTTGTTTTGAATTTTTCTGTCATAAAGTCTCTGTCCTGTCTGTCAGAAATATGAAAACTGAGCCATAAAAAACCAAGTCTGGACATCTGGCAAACACATCCGAAAACAGAGAAAATATAATTGTCCTCCTCGCTTCCTTTGCATAAACCGACTGATGAAAAAGAATCCAAATCTCTTGCATAACCTCACCTTTGTCCCCATGTTTTCTATTATATCCACTCCCTCTCTGTTCTACATATAACAAGTTTCCTTTGATGCGCTTATATGACATCATTCAACTCGGTGTGACAGCTGCCCGTTAAATTAGGATACAGACGAATCCTTTATGCAGGGTGATGAAACGCCTCGCACAGGCGATCGGCCTGATAACTTATCTGCGGCTGGTGTGTGTGTGTGTGTGTGTGTGTGTGTGTGTGTGTGTGTGTGTGCCAGGCAGCTGATCTCGGCACTGCTGGCTAGGTGAATGTCTTTCATTAGTTCTTTCAATCTGGCCTCAAACGGTGGGAGGTTTTATGTCGGCCGCTGGCTAAAATATCCTCAACCATACTGTCCACATACAGCCGGCCTCACAGGGCACACACTTATCGTGCAAAGCACACCTCAGAAAGTGCCATTAAAGTCGTCTTTACATTTGTGATCCTGAATTCTTTCCATGAATCATATGCCGAGAGTTTACATAGTTTAACTCAGCCAGACACTGGGTAAACACGGCGGTGTTTCACTGATCTTCATGTGAATAAAGCTGCAACGCTCTCCTCTTTAACCCCTCTCAGTAATGTTAGCTGTTTCTTTCTCGGGGTTTGTTGACTCCTCGACCGAGGGCACAGCCTGCTCCGTTGGCCCCCCAGACAGATTTACCGTGATTACACGGACCAGTGTTTACTTTTCCCAGCATACTTAGCCGGCTGTTTCTTTTATTCATATTAATTCACTCTCGCTCGTTCCCTCTCCACGGCTCCCATCGTCTGTCCTGTCTCTGGTAGCTTTTACTGAAGCTCTGCCATCCAGATCAGAGCTGATTCATTATCTTTATGTTGAGATTATGAAAGTTTATAGTTTATCTGTTTCAGGGTTTTAAAATCCTGTTTAGTGTGAATATTACAGGAAATTTGTAGTTAAATGAACAACATGCCGTTTAGCTTTGGTAGTGTGGTTCTACTCTTACAGACGGTTTTTTACTTTATAGCAAAGTAAAAGTTCTTTGACATAATGTGCCAGGCTCTTGGAGATTACTCGTTTACTATGTTTGTGTGTTAAATCATAGGCTCAGTGTGACGCACTGTGATTCATAACAGGAAAATAATATGCGCTGGAGCCCGGCTTCTTTCTGAATAAATCCAAAGAGTTAAAAGAAATAAAGTTACAAGAGAGAACTGATATTATAAAGTTACACAAATAAAACACGAATAAAACGTCTCCTAGTTAAACTAGGAGATGAACCAAAATAAATGAAAATAAATAACTGATTTTATTTATTTTGTTCGCTCTACGTTTCTTATATACTATTTCATGGTATATATGTGTGTTTTGATTAAACACATATGTTGGCCAGGATACTCGGAAAAGCAGTTTTTATCTTGGGCCCCGTTTGCTGCTCAGATGACGCTTAAACACTTTTTTTTTCTAAAACTCAAAGGGAAGGGGTTGTTTTTTCTACCAATAATAACCTATAATATCCACACTAATATACACAGAAAAGAAAACCTAAGCCAATTAGCACATGAACCTTTAAAAAGCCTATAAACAGACCTTTAAATGACCTTTAAACAGCTCAATAATACAGGAATAAAAACATATTATATTTTTTATTATTAGTATTATTTCTGCAGTGGAATCCAAAATCTTCACTTGCATTCACGTAATGTTCTTCTGTGACCTCCTGCCGCTGTCACTGTCTGTTTCTCAGCTACTCATATGGAAAAGAAATAGAAAAGACTTATAACAGACTTGCATCAGATGTGGCCTACTTCATATAGTGAATCATGTAAGGCTTAATATGATTTACTCATGAAAGTGGCCACTTTCTCATTACTTTCATATATTGTTTTAGGAAGTATCCAAAACATACAAGTTTCATTTATATAATTTTTCGAGGGATCTTATATCTGTTTTCACTCTTGTATGTTTTTCATACAAGTTTCACACAAGACAGATACAAACTTTATAAGATTTATATATATCTTTTCCATATGGGAGTAACTGGGTTGTTGTTATCTAGAAAGGCGCTTGCTTTGCATGATCTGCTATCTCCCAGCAACATGCCTGAGGACACGGACACACACACACACACACACACACACACACACACACACAAATGGCCTTTAACAGCACAAACTGCTGGGTTCCTTTTAAAGGCTGGAGGCTGAGGGTGGGGGTGGGGTCCTCAAAAGTCCATTTACAGTACGGGTCAGTACATCTCAAAGCCTTTACCACTCCAGCCAAATTCTTTGTTCCCCCCCATTCACAGCTAGTTATCTGGACTGCAGGCTGCACAAAAGCCAATTGGCATTATATTGTCCGGACTGACATTAACCCCTGATATTTCCACTGCTCTCTGTTAGAGTCCCCTTTTCCTTCTCTATTACCAGGCAATTCCCACAGAGCGAGAGGTCAGACCAACCGTGGAGAGATACTTAGATACTCTGACAACAACAGAAAGAAAGAAAAGAAAAGAAACATAAACTGCAGCAGCGATTAGTTCCGTTTTATCTTTGGCATCGTTTCGGACACAAAAGTGCTTAACGGGCCGGATGAAGGTGGGCCAGAACAAGCAGCCCATTCACGTCCAGTTTACTCACACGCTCACTCTTCTGCTCCGCCACATCTTTATGCAAACGGATGAAACAACTGAATAATAACTGATAACCACGGGCTCACAATTGCCGCGACACACTGAGGCAACATGAAATTTTTTAGCATGTGTCTAAGTGAGATACTTCCATAGGGTTAGCGAAAGGTCAGCCGAATAGTTGCACGGCTTAACGATAACAATAGTTGTTCACGGGGTCAGTTGGCTGCTAGCTCCAGCCTTTGCACACGAAAGCAGGTCAGAGTAAAGGCCTATCTAATCTTTAGACGTGTGGTGCACATACTCTTACGTCAGTATTTCATAACTATGTGTTTTAGGAGAATTTCTCAACTTCACATAAACATTAAAGTCACTTTTACAAAACTGTTAAACATGACCTTTTTTTAAATGCATTCAAATACTCGGGTTGCATCCTCTGCAGGAATGTCTCGTCCTCTGTGGAAGCTTCACTCGGCAGGTGAGGCTTCACATTTCTGCAGCGTTGAACTCGGTGACAGATGGCGGTGGGTGGGCTCGCAACCTATTCTCTCTAAATGCCAGGCTGAGGAATGCCATTGACTGAAGGGTCCTCGGGGCTGTTGTGTGCAGATAGAGCAGACCCCCGCTCACCTGAGCATAGCGCATCTTCCCTGCCCCCAACCAAAAGTTTGCAGTACCACCGCCGGTCACCGACTTTAGACTGTTCCTGCAGAACAGCAACCTCTGATCAAATGTTTGTATGTGTGAGACTTCTTAGGAGTTTGTTGTTCAGTCACTACCCTGAGTCACACTGTCAACATGCGTCATCTTTGGTTCTCTGCTGAAACACTAAAGAGGTTTGTGTCTTCAGGGCTCTTGGCTTTCGATCCAGAGTCACATTTCTCCTCATTACCTGAAATAGAAATGGCTAATCAACTCTTCTTAACCTGCCAAGAATGAAGCTAAATTAAGAGGACAGCTCTGAAAGGAGGACAGCGTCATAAAAGAACCACTAAAATCTAAATGACTGCTGATAACATTCCCTTCAGCCTCACTTTTCCAGAGTATGCAGGGCTGTTTTGGCAGTTTCTCTGTGTATCCACAGGCTAGGGTCAAGTAGTGTTACAGCTTGAGTGAGCGCGCTGCTCGGCGCTGCAACATATCATGTGAGCGCCCAGCGTGGACTCGACGTCGTCCACGGCTATTTCTGTCAGTGTAAAATCATGAGAACCGCTTTACCCAACACAAGGCTGGTCAGAGGGTAATGTCCCTGCACAGCACTGAGTCTGTTCCCTCTAACAGGGCGGCAGGCTGCCTATATGTTCAAACTGAATTAGATTAGTCTTTTTTTAAAGACGCCATGTTTGCGCGTTGGAGGTCTGGGCCTCAGACAGATGAGTGTTTGACTGCTGAAGCTGTGGTAGGAGTGACAAAAATCCTTTTGCAATGGCCTTTGTGAGGAGGTGGAATGTCCAAACAAACAGTTTCCCAGGGTTTGGGTAATTCAGAGAGGGATCCCAATAGGCTGTTGAACTCTGCAACTCATTACTGACTGAGCTGAGCTGATTTACAATCACTGCACAATATGATTTGTGGTTAACTGGCATTTTATGACCTTTTGGAGTTGAAGTGAGCTACACCTAAATTTGCTCAGCGTAAAACTAATTACTCTATCTAATGAGTCTTGAAAAAACAAATACAGTATCCAAGTAAAGATGATAGTGAAGATCATTTAATTATTTTATAAATACTTCTTTCTTTATTTCAGTATACAAAATAACAGTATGTACATCCACACAAAAGTGGTTTACAAAAATCCATGAGTTCAGCTCATATGCTCTGAAAAATAGAATATATTTGGAATTGCCTGCATGTCAGACAAAAATGAGATAATGCACCATTTCAGAAAGTCCTCTCAATCCACAGGGATGCATCCATGTCACGATCCACACGGGATACATGCCGTGAGTCCAAAACATCAACTGCAGATATGTTCCGTGAATGAAAAATGCTCAAGTTCCCTTTATGTTGCTTTTCTTCCTCTATAGTCCATTGCTGAAGAGGAAAAAAGTTGGAAAAGTACCTAAAAAAAGGATGGATCCACGGGAACCCTTCGATTTCTGTGGATTAAAGCCAAACGTAAGCCTTTGTCTAGTCGGGAGAGAAGGCGACGTTCTCTCCTCCAGCATCGAATCCAATATTGTTTCTTTTTATTAGAGATAGAATGAAATAGACTTGGACCCAGTAGCCCTGTTTGGGGGATTTATAATCATTAATAAGAGAAAGAAATTACCCAGGAGGACGGCGCTCTTCGCATGAACTGACTGGCACTGTCTCCACACTCCAGGTTTGTGAAGCGCAAAAGCTCAGAAGCCCAGTTGGTAGTTCGGGGATTTTGGTGGGAAACAAAAATGACACTGACACAAGAAGGGACCGCTTCTCACTGAGAGACGCGTGCTAAAGCTTAAGACAGAAGTAAGCCTTCTCTGTATTTTTAGTGCTTTGGTTAATCGGAAGCCTCGGCCGGCTGGCTGCTGGTCGGGCCGGCAGGTTGGTGGACTCATTTGCAGACGTATCTCTCCACGTTGCGCTCGCACATCTTGCAGGTTACGTAGCAGCACCAGTGATACTTGCAGTGGCAACGCTCCACCAGCTTCTCTGTGTACGCGTTGTAGCCACGGCCGCAGCACATCAGGTCACAGCTGTCACTGCCTGACGAGGTTTTGTTGCACTGCCTGACAGACATGAAAAACATGCAGTTAGACTGTGACTTTAATTTTCCGTTGCAATAGCTGATTTCTGTAGCCGAGGCGAGGACAAAGGAGGCGCATTTTGGAGCGAGCAATCAGCCGTGAAAGCTAAAATATTTCCAGTTCCTGCCCGAGACAATTAAGCTAACAGCTCCATTCTAAAACGTTTTGCACAATCTCGCAGCCTGTCGAGAGTCAACAATAGTCCTTTAAAATGGTTTGACCGAACTCTGCGCTTTAACCTTTGCGCTCTCCTTCTCCCAAACATTTTTTTCTTCCATTTTTTCTTTTTGTTTCCTTGTCTTTGGCCGGTGGATGCTCTGGAGCCTCTCGTTTAGAAGCCCGGGGCATCTTTTAGAATGAGCAGAGAATAGCCCCGCCATAAATCACACCGAGTACACAGGCCTGCCCTCCCTCTCTTTATCTGGCCCTCTTCACATTATTGCTTTGTTTTATGATGGCAAAGTGTTAATGACCAGCAGGGTGAGAGAGCTACCGAGCTAATGGCTGCTGCGCTGCGAGTGAAAGAAGGGGAGGAAGAGGGACAAGAGTCATTGAGAATGCAAGACAGGTTTATGACATCGGTGGGAGCTGCCACCCCGGACAGTTATGTTTTGTCAGAAGTATCTTCTGTGGTTTCACATCTGCTGGTTTAAAGTCATTTGAGACAAAAGCCCAGCCTCTTTCTGGGGACGTGACTCTTTTGCACCGGTGATCACGCTTGATCCATTATTTTACAGAGTGCGGCTCACATTAACTTTGCCTGTCCCAGATTGTCTCAGAGAAAAACTGGCAAACCGTTGCTGCTGCTTTAGTCCAAAGACATGCATGTCAGGTGACTCGAAATTGGCCCTAGATGTAAGTAAAGTCTATAAAATAAAGAATGCAAGTAAATGTGGCTTGTAGTGCAAATCATGTTGAGGGTCACAAAGACTAGAAAAGTGCCTTTAAATGCTCTTTCATTATATATACCTGACCACAGAGCAGCCATGAGGACTCAAGCACAAAAACGCTTAAAGTCAAGCAGCTAAAACGATAAAGAACAAAACTGCTCCTCGACTATGAAGCCGGGAAGCAGGAAAAATCTGCCTACATACTAACAGAAATGATTAATAGGCACACAGGAACGCTTAACAGTTAGCATCAGATCAACACTTAAATTAATAACAACAGCAAAACAGCTGTCTGGTGACTTTGCAGGAGCGCTAATGCTGCAGACTGTGAGGCTGCTGCAGTTATCAGCCTGCCAAAAGGATGCAGCAAGCACAGTGAGTGTCCTTGACATGAAGCATGTCCATGTTTATCTGTACAGTGACATCAGGCTGAAGGACGCATGATTTGCTAGTCACATGCTATATGTGCACACATGTCTGGTGGTCTTATTTATATATTTATATCCTCCATAGCTCATACAGCCAGGATTGTATTCTGGTATAATGGAAGTATTCCAGTCCACAAAACTACATGTGTTCCTGTAAACCAGTGCGCATCTCGTCTCACATACCATAAAAGAGAGGCATGGCACTCCTGAAACCCTGAAATCTGCTGGGGAATTGTGCAACAACAAACATTTTAAAACCTTAAAACAAAAAAAGTCTTTTTGAGAGGTTTTTATAAGCATTCAATGGTCATTGTTCTTTTATCAGTTTAGCTTAAACGACACTTCTGAAAGGACTTGAAGTGAATCTGTGTAAGATCAGGTCTTTACAGCAGGAACTTTATCCTCCTGTACTGTAATTCACAAAGAAATAATGGACCTGAACGGTCTCCAGCAACATACACTAGAGAAATTAAATAAACTTATGTGTGTCTTATTATTCTGGCATCTCTTAGCCCAACCTCTCCCTTTAACTTCTAACAAAGGAGCACCCTCCCTGTCAAATACTGAAGGTGAGCAGTCAAAGTAAATCTTTATCTGTGTGGCGCAATGAAAGATTTCCCTGTTTGTGTGGCCCTCTCAAATCAATATCAGCTATAGTGCCCTCGGCCCTAAGAATAACCACATTCGTATTCATTTCAGATAGCGGGACAAGGACTCCAGTCACAGTGGGCCTTTCAGTGGCACATGCTCAGACACACCACAGACGAGGCTCTCTCAGGGGCAGGCACTTGTTATCAGCCAGCCTGTAAATCAAACACTGCCACCAAGCAGGACAGCACTTGAGTCAACATCCTGGATGAGCGGACATTCAGAGCTGATCATTTCCTCTTTGTCAGCTACATAGCTGTGGTGTTCATTTGACTCATGCTCAGAGAGCTATAATAACCCCCCCCCCCCCCCCCCCCCCCCCCCACACACACACACACACATACGCACAAACTGGTGCATCGTGGCTGTCTTACCTGCCCTGCGTTCCAACAGAGCCCTGTTTTTCATTCCTGGAGCAGAAGTCCGGAGAGCTCTGCAGGTAGACGAGCTCATTGTCCCTCACCGGCCTGATGTCAATGTCTTTGGGCACCAGCTGCTTACGTGTCCCCATGGGCCGGTGAACCACTTTGGTGGCAGACAGGTACTTGGTCTTAAGGTCCATGGCGATATCCCTAAGGTCTTGCAGTCCTTTCCAGCAGGTCCTTATAGAGCAGGATCCAGACACACCGTGGCACTTACACTTCATCACTACTGACTCTCTCAGTACCTAGACATGAAGATGGAGGGAGTTAAACCACGACATACGGGACAGGCAAATATGGAAACGAGTCTGCATTTTTTTCACTCTTCTACTCTGTACCTGTCTGCCAACTTCACTGTTGTGTAGGTGCATCAGTTTGTTGGCGTGAGAGCTTGAGCGCTTCATCTTCATGGGAGCATCAGAGAATTTGGAGCCCATAATCAAACCGTAGTGCAGGTTGTCACCACAGCCGCCCCAGCGATAGCCGGGCTCTGGAATCTCAGCCGGGACGGGACCACACGAGCAAAGCCGCAGATCTCCAGTGGTGCACGCCCGCGCTATGGTGTGGCTGATGGTAGCCGCAGACAGGGCGTAGACAAACGCAGCCTCCCTTGTTCCTGATGGAAACAGAAACAGCAAAGGTGAAAAGGCAAAATATGCCACGTAAAATAGCAGCGCTGACATTCAAAGCAGTTCAAAAGACAACTTTTGCTCTCAAATCAAGTGTTTGGAAATCAGTAACCCTTGTTAGTATGAAACCAGTGATTACACTCCCTATCATCGTCACCAGGCTAAAGACTAGTGCGATGTCATCGGACAGCTTCTTCTTCTCCAAGAGTTTACAAACAAGAAAAATGAAAGTAATAAAACTTAGCGATACTATAATCAAAGAAGTAACCACGAGGTTTTAGGCCTGTGCTTCAGGCTTTCCTTTTAGTAAAGCTAATAGGACATACTGGGTCAGGTGACCCTGACCCATTATTTTGTTATTCTGCTATAAAGCTCAGGCTGCTGGGGGGATTCCCACGAGTTTATAAGCCTTTACTGCTTGTTAACTTTTCTCTCTGTGTTTTGCCGTTTTCTTCTTGTCCTATTTTTGCCATCTCTTGTAAATAACTCCGAGATAGCTGCTCCTTCCTCACCATATCCCAACAAACTAAATGTGGAGCGCAGAGTATACTTATGTAGAGCAATGTATCACCAAATCTAAGGGTGAGTCTGAAATTTCGATATATCTTCGTGATAATGTGAGCTTCACATGTACTGTGTCGTGCTATCCTCCTGTGAAATTCAAAATAACTGAAAAAAGTAATAAATAAAACCAGAGAATCGCCTTCCACCCACTTCCCCTCATCTCAGTAGTTTTTGTTGTAGCTGGATTTAATTTTCTCTGTGGTAGTGGCCATCGCATTTATGCAGAAATCTGCATACATTCTGACTTTGTGGTGACTTGTGATTTTCTTTTGCACATAGCCAATGAAAATGTGGAGTCTTCTCTCACAAGAAAAAGTACCTTAAAGTCTATTTACACAGACATATAACGCTCAAATTTTCCATATAATCGTTGCAAGATTATATATGTAAAATGATTCTTTTAAACAAGACAAAAGAAAAAGACTCATCAGGTTTCTTCTGCATGGCCACCTTCTCTACAGTCTGTGTTCAAGCTCTCTATCTCTCTCTGTCTCAAACATCGGTGGTCATGCTCTAACACAGAGTGAGCGCTGATGTAATTGGTGGTGATGTGCACACATGGGAAGCACACATGCTATAGGATGGGGGGCAATTGCAAATAAGGGGAAGAAATCACGTATGAGCGTGGGCTGTTAGATCAAAGACAGAGATGAGCCATTTCCTGTTCATTTGGCAAATGGCAGCCATGGCTACCCCTCTCGCCCCATCCAATCCCATCCACACCTGTTGCTGGTTCAAAAATACTTTTAGCAAAATAAAACTGTCACACTGTAAGCAATAGTGCAGCATGAATTTCTTTTTAGGAGATTTCAGAAATAGCGACATAATTTATATATCGCTGAACGTACAGCTCTGCAGGAACACATGCTGGCAGGAAAAGAAAGTCTTTAAACTAAAAATTGTTTACAAAAGGCCAAAATCTGTGTCAGGGGTTATTTTTAGACAGGAACCACATATGCAGCAGACATGTGTATACCTCCCCCGAGCCCGGACGCTTCCTCCTGTTAAAAAGGGAGTTTTTCCTTCCCACTGTCGCCAAGTGCTTGTTCATACGGCACGGCCTGATTGTTGGGGTTTCTCTGTATTATCGTGGGGTCTTTACCTTATAACATAGAGCAGCTTGAGGCAACTGTTGTTGTGATTTGGCTCTCTGTATCAAACTATATAGAATCGTGGGCATAAAACACGAGGAGCATGTTTTTAAAGGCAACAGCCCCTTCTGCCCCGTTCTTCTGTTCGGTTTATAAAGCGTACCTCGGTCGAGGTCTGGTCGGTACTTCGGGGCATCGATGGGTATGTCAATGGAGGAGCAGTTCCAGCGCATGTCGGCGAAAGTCTTCTGACACGTCTTCTTGACTTCTCGAGCAGCTTGGATGATGGTCTGCATGAGTTCCAGGTTGCTGCGACACAGCTGAGCTTGGGAGGACACCATGCCGGGCAGTTGCTTACAGTGCTGGGTCTGGTTGATGTGTAACGATGCGGGAGTATGAGACAGCGCTCTGCGTGGAGTGGAAAGAAGCAGAAACAAAAGCTTTTGTGTCAGCATACGTTATTTAGTACTTATTCTTTTCATTGCCATGGTGACGGCAACAAAGGCTTGTTTTATGACTTGTTAAATTATCGCGTTTGTGGAAATGCAGGCACGCCGTGAGTTTTATTTGGAATGGTGTGTAAGCAATTTGAATTCCATGCGCAGGCACAATTCAAGCCCACAGTGAGACACGTTGGCTGTTAACAAACAATTGGAAAACTGCAGCAGATAACGCTCCGGGCAGGGAAACGTTTTTGGCATGCGTTGCAGCAGAAAACCATCTTATCACGGTGAGAATTCCAGAGGAAAGTCAGCTGCAGATTCATAAAATACACGTGACACGTTCTTGGTCTTTGGTTAAAGTGCACGAGAGGCCTCGAGGATATGCCAAAAAATCTAGAAGCCAGATAGAAAATTGTAGATCCCCTTATCGTCTGAGTGTTTCTGCAGGAAGCATTGCCCTCTGTGGCCTCGGTTTGACATAAATCACTATCAAAGGGAGCACATATTTGATTTGAACAATTTACTGGGAATGAATGTGACAGAGGAAGCACAGGTGGAGCAGGTTAGATCTGTGGGATCTGTCCCTTTGCACACTGCTGATTGGTTTGTGAGAACCGAGCAGGGCAGCCTGCACCATGGCCTGTTTTGCATTAGGAGGCCGAGGAGCCGCCGCTCTGTGCCCCATGAAAAGCTGTGACTCCACTGGGCTCGCAGTAACCTGGTGTTGTGCCAAAAAGTGATCGTCTGCCAAAAACTGATTTCCGGTATTTGCCAAAAACTGATTGCTCGTATTTAAACTGCTATAAGTAACTTGTTGGACTATAATATGTGAAACATATGTCAAATGCATCCCTCATGGATGACACAAAGTCATATTGAGCCACAAACAACATTCGTGTAACAAGGTAGAAGCTGCTATCAGTTTTTGGCAGCGACTTTTATAGAAACTTTATTTATGCAGTTAAAAAAATCTCATTAACATTAAAAATGTCTTTTGTAAGAGTAAGTTGGCCAAGAGGAAATATTACAATAGTTCAGTAAAAATATTTTAAGTGGGGATAAAGGACCGGATTGGTTATAATGTAAGTACAATAACACAGAGTTATAAAGATACTTGAAACACAGATAATGTTTTAATTCTATATATAAGCCCCCTTTGTAAACCCTGTTCACCAAGTCTATTTACCAACATAAAGATATTACACAGAAAAAAATGACACAGAAACATTGGAAATCAGTTTTTGGCACCCACAGGTGTTTACAGCCGCATCCGTTTGGCATTGCACCTCCGTCCTTATGAAGACTGTAAGACTTCTCATGGGACTTGGTGCGTGCCATCCCACCGCTCGTTGGCACATCTGCTCAAGCGCTCCCACTATGAGCATTGCAACTTTTCATTCTGATAGGAAGTCACAGATATTTTTGCTACAGCTAAATGCAGACTTTTCCCAGAAGGTCAGAGAAACAAGACAAACACCAAAAAAAGACGGAAAATGTTAACACACAAAGCGACATGAAAACGGTGAAGAAAACCTTCCAGGGTTCGTAAGATTGACGAACATAAATAAAACCTGGATGTCTGTGGACTTGTTCGTTGGGAAGTTATTGTTTGCATGTACCAGAAAGTAGTTGCAATGGTCCTTTCTTTCAGCTTGCACTGCGTCTTTCTGCAGCGAGCTGTTTTTTATGATTTGAGGAAAAAACTGGACAACACGCAGAAAGCAGTGACATCACTGTCTGCGCCACCATGAGGCCTCGCCAGCCCGATTTTATTTCCTGCTCTCTGCCTTTGAATACTGTGGATGGTAAATTAAAACTGAAATATTCATGCAGTCTTTTCTTCTTTTTTCTTACTTAGGCCACATTACAATCAATAACACAAAATAGTTGCTGGCATGGTTTCATACGCTGGAGCACTCATCACCACACATGGACAGAGCTCCCCACCACCGCCACCACCACCAGCAGAAACAGTGCAGGAATGCTGGGGCCCATTTCAAAGCTGCCATGAGCCCTCCCCTCTATGAAACATGCAGCAAAGAGCAGTGTGGTGTATCTTCATGATGTCATCTGTTTTGACGCTCCTTGAAAGCAAAGCGTTGTGTAAAAATGGCAAAACGACAGAATACTTACAGCCATTTGATGCCAGAGCAGACCTGAGACAGCATCAGAGCCGCGATCACACCAAGAGGCAGGACATGAGAGCTGCCCCTCATGGTTGGACAGTAGCTCCGGCTTACGCAGGACACAAAACACAAAAGACTCGATGAACTTCTCGGCTCAGACTCAAAGGTCAGCGCTCACGGCACGATGCCCCTTCTTCTAAACCCTGTGATAAATCACAAAGAAAACATCAGTGACTTAGAGCTGCCGTGATGCGCCAAGCTGAAGCATTTCCAGACTTTTTGTGAAGAGGGAGATGAAAACATCAATGTAAGCACTCAAGGACAGGACAGAGAAAATCCATTCAGCTTAAATATGCAGATACACACACTAGAAACTAAAGAAGAACAAAATTATTTCTTGCCTACTTTTGGTTATTTTGGAAAAACCTGGAAAAGACAGTTAATCATTAATACTAACCACAAAGCGCAGGATCATTCCTGATGTGATGTTTAGGGAGATATTTTTTTTTGGTTCGAGGCAGAAGGAGAACCTTTAATTAAACGCTCTGGAGAAAGTAATATTTTTAATTTTTATATTTAAGATTTTTTAGTTTTTTTGCTCTCTTCGGCTGTAAAAATTGCGGAAAAATCTCAACAATTTAGACTGGCATTAGGAGAACACCAGCGAGGATCAAGGCAGAGATGGAGGGCCAGCGGACAGGGAGCGCGTCACAGGCGTTTATCTGCCCGCTGATTTGAAAGCTCTTTGAAGGCAGCTTAAAGTGAGCGCGTTATCGCTGCAGGTAATAAACGGCTGATAAACGGCGCTCTGTGAAGGCACAGTTCCGCTCCTCGCCGCTCACTGGCCCCTTCAAAATTACACATATTAATTAGCGGTGTGACTAATAACCTTTCAAACGCCTACTTTATGCTCTAAGATTTTTTTTTAAATCGAATAAAAAAAGTTTCCAGAACAGCGTCGGCCCTTGTTTGCAGTTTGGCGTCAAATGCGTAATTCCCTCTGTCCAGATTTACTTCTGCGGGCCCTGCTGGTTAAAGCGGTCTAAGGGGCAGCTCGTGTTTCTCTCTAAAAGATGACGGCTGATAACCTTTTTTTTTTTTTTTTTTTAACTCTCTCTCTCTCTCTCTAGGTAGGCTAAGCGAGCCAGGGCGCATCGTGGATTATTTAGTCCTTCTTTTCCCCCTCGAACGACTGTGGCCTCTGAAGCTTGGCTACTAACACTCAATGCAAAACAATCATATTTTAATGTAATTAAATCTAATGTCATCTTATCATCAGTCTGTAACGCTGTTAGTCAAATCTCACGACGCACGCTGATGTCGACGTTTTTATATTTTAAACACCAAATTTAAATTTTAATCTGTGCCAGCAAACCAAAGTAACAGGGTTCAATAGTCTTCATATATTTTTAGTAAAAATTCCTCCTGCCGTTTTTTCCCAGCAAAAACTCCCTTCCTCTATTTCTATCCTAAACTTTTACGCACTGAGTTCTCAGACAGCCCGTGGGGCTTTTTCTGCAGCCAAACTGGGGCTCACCTTTGCCGTCGATCTCGGCTTTCCCGTTCAATAAATCAACAGAAGCGGAGAAAAGTCCAGTCCCAGTCTCAGTATCCTTTCAACAGAGCTGTCCGTGGCGCAGTCAGCCAGACGCTTTAGTAAAATCCAGCACGGGGTGGCAGAATAGCTCCGGGCAGGTACGCATGGTGTGTACCACAGCCGTGTCGGTCAGTGAGTGCGAGCGGGACAGAGCAAGGTTGGGCTAGAGGAGAATGAGTGAGTGAGCCTGAATGAGGGCAGACTCAGCTCTAAAGTACCCCTGCCCCACTTTGATCTCACTGCTGATGTCAGACCTGCATTAGCATAAGAAAGCAGTCCAGAGCCGAGCATGCAGGGCTACTGGGAAATGTTGCTGGACTGAAAGTGCTCCGGAACAGGGAGCTGGACTGACTTACGGCGTGTCACTGATGATGAATGGTCCACGCGCTGATCTTATTTTAAAAGCATTTACAGTGTCTCAGGCTTGTCATGCTCCCGACATCCCGGTATTCCTGAAGCTTTTTAAACACAGCCTGTGGCTGCTCATCAAGACCCGCGGAAATATTCTCACCTCAAATATTAGACTTCATATGAACAGATTGTTTGTGGATTCTTATTCTCATGCCACAATCCTGCTCTGTTCTCATGTTTTAAAGTAATAACGTATTTTATTATGACTTATTTATTATATTAAATGTGGTTAAAAATAGAAAGAAATTCAAAAACTGTGTCAAACTGGTGTGTGGACACTTTTATTTTCTATACTTGTCTCATGCTTTGCATCAAAGTCAAGTCACCAACTATACAACAGGGGCATGGCAGGAGAATATCTCTGTTTGGTCCTTCTCTCTTTTTTGTGTTTGTATTAAATCTTGGAAATAATGGAATAAAGGAAATGTCCTAGCGGTGGACACGCCCTGACGTGAAATATAAATCTTCACTAAAACTTTTAAATTGGAACCAGTGCGAAAGGTAAACGATGCTCTGAATTCACAGTGACAGCTTTTATTTATTAAGAGTGGATCCCATAAAAATGTTACAATATATATACTATAATACAGCGTGACATGATATTGTGGTACTCACACACACACATATGCACACAGACAGAAATACGCTCCAGCTTATATTATTTGAGAAAAAAAATCAAATAAAAGCCTCCTAAAGTTACAGCAAGCTTTCCCTCACTGGCTGATTTCCTTAAATCTTAACCACACTGAAAGTGATACGTCGCCGAGCCAGCTGTGGGAAAGTAATGTATAGTTTCCCTGAGACTCTCCTGCACCTCCAACGCCCAGACAAGAAGCCAGTACTGAGCTGTTGTCCAGACCTTGACCTTGCAACTGGTGCAGCTAAGCACGGCTGGCCTGGTGCACTGCAGGGAGCAGCAGGCCAGGTGCTGTCATGCTGTCCTCTGGAGCATTTACAGACCACAACGAGCCCTCTGCCTCTGCTCTCTGTAAAAATTTGTTTGCCAAACAGATCAAGGCATACGATAGCGTTGCATGTATGTATCTTTTTCACGGGACAAAGGTATGCGATCCTCGGTTCCAAGAGAGATTCGATGTGTTTTACATGGCAGTCAACTGTGAATGGGCACGGCGTCGGAGTGTGTGTGGGAGTCGTGGAGCTTCCAGCAGGACCGGGCCCGTCTACAGAGACATTTTACACACAGGCTCTCCATTCCTGAGTTTAAGATCAACACGCCGGCCCTTGATCTCCACATCTTGTCTTCCAAGCAACTCTTCTGACTACAGAAGAGAGCCACTGGAGTTCATGATAGCGAAATAACTCATGTCATATACCAGCAGAGGAATGACAGATAATCTACATCTCAGATGAAAACCAGCTTTACGCAGATAGGGTTACACTTACACGCTCTTTTTTTTAACTGTCACTGTAATCAGCTTTAGACATGCTGGGATCACTGGTGAGCACCAGTGTCTATGGAAATACCTTCTATAATTACAGTTCCCAAAACCGGCATTTGTATGGCACTGTTGTTTAACCCAGTGGTTTGAGCCTGAGCTTGGGAGTTTATTTTCAAATGAGCCAAGCAGCAAATGAGATAAATCCCCTCAGATTACAGTGAAATACTTCAAAAAACCAAAACATGTAAAATGTGCATAAATAGAAAGGGTCATTTATCAGCCGCGGAGAAATATTGTATGTGCAAATTGCACATCGCAGTTTTTGTTTTGCAAAACTTTCACCACAGTGTAAATGTTTGAGTTTTTTCTTTCTTGTTTTTGCTCTGTCGCGGAGTGGCCCGACTCTGGCTCAATAAAGTATTAATGTCTGATGAAGAATGAGTCTCACAGCGCTGGGCCATTGTCTCGTGGATCTCAAGAGGATCGAGCCAATATCGTGAGTCAGGAGGCTCACTGGGGGAAGTGGAATAAGGACACTCGACTTTCACCCAGGAGGATCAGGGGCTGAATGGGTGCAGAGCTGCTATTATGCCTGGGGAAAATATTCCCATGCTGCTGCTGAGTTGCAAAACTAAACCTTCGACCAAGGGCGCAGTGCAAAAGAAAAAAGTTTCATGTTAAAATAAAGCGCAGAATTAAATCACGCGTTCTTAATGTTTCAAGATGATGTAAAATAAGATGAGATCTCTTTGATTTTAGTACAAATGAAAAAGCTCAGTCATGTTTTTATTTTTTAAATCTGGTCCCTTTCATTTTGTCTGTTTGCTAAAATGACAGAAATATGCAAAGCGCTGTGATAAAAACGATAAAGGTTTAACTGATGAGGTGGCCCTACATACACATCTGCCTGTTCACCAGTGTAATTGCTCTCACAACAGATAGCATTCCATATTCAAATTCAAACCAGGAGTCTGATTAACAGCCATCATGAATGCAATAAAGCCAAAAACTTGAAAGGGAACGTTCAAATGGAAACAGTGAACCGTATCGTTTAGTTTTCATTTTGCCTCCGAACAGCGCAGGGCTCTGCTCTGACTGACTGTCGACGAATAACGAGAACGGGATGTCAAAGCCTCCTCGGAGGGGTGAAAATCATCCAATCTGACGTGGCGAGAGACCGTGACAGCTTCACATCAGTCAGGTGAAAATCCCATCACTCTGTGGTGTCCCCGCTGTGAAGGCCTGCCAGAGCTCACAGTGGGGCTCACCTCAGAAACGGCGACCTTTGTAAAGTCTGTGCCTCGCAGCACAAACCTGGGCCCACATCTTTCGTTTGCCATGTGTTTACAACCCTGGTCTGTAGTGGGCTTTGAAGACGGGGCCCTTTCATCAAGCGACAGATGGGATGCACTTTTTGAAACATGTCATGTGGTCCTCCAGGAGCGCTCGGACTGCGCTTCAACCACGATGAGCTATGTGTTCGCGAAGCCACCGCACGATCATTCCCGAAATAAATACCATCACTATGGATGCGGTGACCTGAGCTTGGGGCATAAAACTCGCCTACATTATGGGTTAACCATCCAAAGGAGGAGTGGATTCCAGTAATGCAGCTAATCAAACGCATTGCAGGCCTGCCATATCATCAGAACATCATAAATATCAGAGCTAAACGAGTCCAGTTGTGGCACGGAAAAGAGCAAACACGCTCAAATACTTCTTTTTCTCTGCAGTGAGCACAAAACACTGTCACCAAAGATGGAAATGAGAAGATCAGGACAATTAACGATTTCATCACAAATGCCTTTTTTTTCCTCTCCCGCTTCACGTTATCCGAGCTATACTTGAACACAGAGCCGCAACCTACAGCTGCGAATTACAATGTGTGTCTATAATCCATTAAAACGTCTCAGGGTCTGTTCTGTTATTTACCGTCTACAGAGCAGCTGCAGGATTTGTCTCCTGACATCACCGCTACAGTCTGACTCGTCCCTGCTCGGCCAGTTCGGGCCATCAATTAAAACGGAGCTCGAAAACGAACAAATGTGGATTCTGTTTTTCGGGGCTTGGGGGGGTTGAGTTCCCCCTTTAGAAAAAGAGACATTTTTCCCCGTGTCGAGGACAGCAGCGCCGCCTCGCACGGATCCTTAATCACTGCGTGTGTGACGCCATCTCAGTGTGTCTGCAGAGGTGCTGCTGAAGAGCAGCAAAAGGTGCTGAGGGCAGAGGGGATTGAAGTGAACCCTGTGGGTGGGGAGATGACTTCAGCAGCTTGGGACGCGCCGTCTCTCCGCCCGCACCCCTCCTGGTAAACAGAAAACCCAAGAGCGATAGAAGAATCACTAGGACAGGCACCAGCCTGGCTGCAGGCCTCCAAACAGCACAATAGATAAATTGTGCAGATACATCTGGTTCTTATGAATATACCCCTTTAGATTGTGGTTGATGGAGGCGTGAGAGCACCAGAGCATCCTTATAAATGATCAAAGCCAACTTCTTCAAGGAATACAAAAGAATTTGAAATTGCGAGTTGTGTGCCCGTTGCTCTGCGGAAACGGTTCAGGGCAAACACCAAGTCGCGCTTTGCGCAGGTTCAGGAAGCGAGCCGACCTGACACGGGTCACTTCAGAGACACAAATGAAGCTTGTGAGCATAGAATCATTATTCATGATCAGAGGATGTCTTCTACAACTTGCTGGTAAAGGAGCACACTCAAGTACAATCCTCCACATATGACTTACTGTCTCAAACAATATAGTTTTACAATGGCAAGTACAGATGAAGTGTTCTTGAAAAATAAAATCAATAAGCTGACATCTGAATAATTCAAACCAAAAGTTTTGCTCTTAGTACAAGAAGGATCTGAATTCTTGCCCCTGCTGCCAATTTTCCCTGAAAGGGAACCTTGAAATAAAATCCACTTAAGCCCTCTGTCTTTCCCCCCAGAGTGCAGTTAAATCCTTTCTGTGTATGGACATAATTACAGAGTGTCACGGATCTTACATCAGCGCAGAACCCTGACTTCCAGCAGGAAACCCGGTCCACGGGTCAATTAAGGCAATAGGATGTGCTCTTTATGCTCAAACATACGGGCCACACCTGAGAGTAACAGCGTCCAGCTCCACATCCAGCATGTAAATAAATAAAGCGCAGCTTGTAGGAGGTGTACAGCTCACAGGGGAGTGTGGAGAGTTATTGCAAAACAGCATATATACGTGCTGCTGCAGCGAGGCCCTCAAACCCTGTGGCTGGTGGCCCACAGCAGAGGCAGAATCAGCAGCTGAGAGGGGACAGAGAGCCTCCTTACACACCGAGCTGGGCACCGACAATTGGGCCATTGTCAGGGAGACGTGCTGTTCCTGCTCATAGGAAGAATACATGACTATTTAAAAAAAATGTTAGATGATAGAAGCTTTTCATGTCAGCAAACGTGTTTCAATAAGTCACGAAACCTGGAAATGTAGCCACTTTGTCACAGAAGTCATTTAGTCAAATCAAAACACAAACTGAAAATCTGATCAGATCTGAAACAAGCTCTGGTGTTTGTCGGTATAGATTCTGTCAGTAAATAAGCAGGTTCCCAGGAAGACTTGGAATAACCCAGAGGAAATTAAAATATTGTGCAACGCCACTTTAAATTTAGTTTATAATGTGGAGCAACAATATTGCCATTGTTCCAACAGCCAGACAGAAAGTATTAACCTACTGCTCAAACAAAGTCTTAAATGCTAACAGCTACATAACCTTGTTTCTTCAATTTTCAGCGCGGCAGGGTTTTTTTTTTAATTTTTGCTTCTTCACCATGTTGGAATTAATAGCAAATAATTGACAAGAAAGTCAGACAATGCCCTGCAGCAGACCTACACAATGCATCTACACTGAAAGCATCACACATTAACCAAAGCGTAGTTGTAACAATGCAGGCAAAGAGCGCCGATTTGCATCACTAGCGGAAAGTAGCCGGCAGTCTCTTACATGCCGAGCGTTGCAGTGCTTTTACTCATAGCTGGAGGACAAACAGAAATTGTGTAACACACATTTACCTGCTGTCCACAGATAACTTAGTGGTTGTATGACCTTAATAACAAACCTCCCTTTAAACCCACATCCTTGTTGATCAGTAAGTGAATCATGCAAGTCACGCTCCACTGAATACAACAGTCTGACCAGCATTTAGCAATCATGGATGTATCATCAAGTAGCTTCAGGAAGAACGCAGTTATTATAAAACCTGGCTCAGAAGAAAACATACACATTATAATCAACCCCACACATCCCAGCATTCATCAGTCACTTCATACCAGTCAAGTATTTCTGATGGCCCCATTGCGCCATCTTGTGTTAACACACTGATATGGCAACAGGCTTAAAGCAGTTCTTACCTCATGTACAAAGACAGGAAACCACAAGTCCAAGACCCAAAGCATCTTTTTGGAGCATTTTATTACTTTTTTGACAAATATATATGAAGGTTTTCCTATTAAGGAAACATTCTTTCAAAGATAAGTTTACAGCAAATTCATTCCTGCAAAGAGACAGGAAACAGATATGATGGAGCTAACCATTTCTATTTGTGCCCAGTAAAATGCAAGGGTGCAATTTAATCATTAGAATCAACTGATAACAGTGACACAAAAATCAGTATAGTCATTTCTGATAATGAAAAACAAACAAACCCAAAAAACAAGTATTTTTGAATGCCAATGGGACGTCTTTAAACATCCGTGTTATGATTTGGTGGGGTGAATTATTAGTTTTGCATCAAGGCACACAAGCATTGATAACTGTCAGTGGAGCATCATTTGTTTTCTTGATTTTTTTGCCAAGACACTGGTCCCACTTGGCAGTACAGCTGTACAAACTACAGAATAAAAACAAACCAAAAAAGCATAAGATAGGACATTGCATGATTATAACCAAAGGGAATCTCAAAGAATTCGGATCGATAAATGTACACAGCAATATTGAGTTCAGATCTTGGGACCTCCACCTGTGTCGAGTTCTTCAGTATGGTAGGGGGTGACATCGCACTGACTCTCACTGCTCAAATGTGCTAGCCGCTACAGAGGATGCAGCTCAGCGAGGGATCTCTTTTCCTGTTCACAAAACTCCTGTAAACTCCTCCTTCCCTGCCTGAAGTTGCTCTCCCTCCTTGAAAACGGTAAGATGACCTGAAGTCGGAGGAGAGTTTCAATGTTGCTGAAACTTCTAATGTGTGACGTCTTGAGTGTGTCGAGCACAGTAGTTGGAAGATAGCCTGCCAGAGGATCCAGCCATTTCTCCTTCCATGACTTAATCTCAGAGTGAAGGGAGGCCTGATCTGGCAGGTCCTCCTTGTACAGGCGGAACACAAGACCACTAAGAATGCTGGTTTCTACTTTGGACATTGCGTAAGGCACAATCTCCAGACACCTTAAGGTATCCAACACCTTTTCTGCAAAGAGGTCATCGATTTCTGCTATTGAATGCTCTACAATTTTCATGCTTAAAGATTCTTTGTAAAACTCGCTCAACGGCTCGAGGAGCGCTGAATGCAACATCGTAACGTGGAGTTTAGACGCCAGGGCAACAGCTTCCTCAAACCACACTTTGTGATGGCTGTCAAGATCACTCTTCAGTTTACTGAGGGATGCTTTGACATCAGGCAAGTTGTTCACGGCGAGCAACATATCTAAGGGTTTGCCCTGAAGCGACTGGCTTAGCTTTTTTGTAACAACCAAGACGTTCTTCTGCACCACCGTTGACAGAATGAACTCAAAGTTTCTGATTGTGTCAAAGAACTGAGATGCTTGTTGCTGGTTTGAAGTACTGCCCTCCACTTTCAGCTCATTCAAGCACAGCATGATTGCTTCTAGGATATCTACAATCACCTCGTGCATGTCGTGACTCTTCTCCCAGTTCTTCATGAGCCTGTCCCTCAACTCGTTGCCCTTTCCCTCATCGCGCCGGAACACTTGAATGATCACGTCTTCCAGCTTGTTCTGGCGTTTCGCGTCTTCTGTGAGCCAATGCAACAGCTTACCGATGAGAACCGCTCCATCGGCTGCCTCTTCGGCGGGACAAGACCTAGCGAGCCACACGTTGAGAGACAAAGCAGAGCTGACAGTTCTAATGGCATGCGGGTATTTCTTAGCTATCGCTAAACTTACAGCCCTCATCTGAGCTCCCACTTCACCAACACTCAGCGAGGCCTGACCTCTACAGTACTCCATGTTGAGCCCCCACTTCTCCGACAGGGCGTTTTCGATAGCATTCGCAAGGGTGGCTGGGTCTTCGCTAAAGGGGATAAAGGCCAGCGTTTCCTCACACTGGATGTCCTCTTTGTTCAAGTACCTGATGCACAACGGGACATAGAGCTCACCGTCAATTGCAACTGATTGCTCAGTTATAACTGTGAAGAACTGAGAGTCCCAGAGTTCCTTGAGGATTTCTTCACGTAGCTGGGGTTCGTAGAAGGACACGGCTGTTCTCGGTCCTGGAACCATCTCCGGTATCACGTCATCCTCGGCGGATTTCACCTCACCGTCTTTGGCTTTCTCTGCTACACTGGAGCCATCTGACTCTGTTGGGGCTGCTGGTTTTCTTTCAATGGCGGCTATTTAAAAGATAACAAATGTATTCAAATATTAATTAACACACACACACAAATTTCTACTCTTGGTGTCTGTTAGAACTACTCTACCGATATTTTGTTGCCAATAAAGCACTTACCGCTGTCCAGCCTGTGTTTTTGCAGAAATTCCATTACCTGAAAATAAATGTACAACCATGTGAGTTGTTTGTTGTTTGCAGTTTGTTTGTTTGACTAATGCAGCTATGGCAGCTATGGCTGCATTAGTCGTTTGAGCTATAAAATAGCAGCTTTTTCCAAACTGGCAAAGAGTCTTGACTTGAACACTTGGTGGGATGAATTAACGGCAGAGCTAGTTAATCAAAATGAAGAGTGTATTAAAGTTACCTGGGACAGGCATGGGCTGCTCTCTGGATCAACCTCCACGCACTTCTCAATGACCTCTGGCAGCCTCGTTAGTGTTGTGCAGTGAGAGAGGAGCATCACATGATCTGTTTTGCTTCCTTTGCATACAGTGTTTCTCAACAGGTCCCTCATCGAATTCAGGGTGGTCTTCATCAGATCACACTCCATACTGACACTAGGCAGGACAGCTACTAGCCTAAGCAGTAAGGTAACAGTTGGATGGCTCTTGGACTCGGGGTGGACTAGCGTTTCAGCGATGGATGTTGGAAGAGCAACATCTTGGTAGTTCTCCCTCCACATGGCTGCCCAGGTGTTGAGCTCTTGTTCGGCAACTTCGGGCTCGGGTAGATCTGTAAGGTAGAGACTGAAAGGCTTGTATGTGGACTCGGACAATACAGGCTGTGGATTGCAAGAAGGCAGCAACGACAGGACTGACAGAGCCTTTAGGTGGCTGTCTGAGAAGCTGTACTTCATTTCATCAATTAGACTTTGCAGAAGAGGGATGCTGAGATTTTCTCTGTAATATATTTCCGGTGATTCATAGCTGTTGGCTTCCTCTGAGAAGCACACTTGCTCCGGAGCGACCCTGGTCGCCAGCTGGAATGCTTGCTCAAACCAAGTGGAGTGCATAGCGCTAACATTTTCTAACATTTTGTTGAGAATCTCTATGACGGAGGGGATTTTTTCCACTTCACAGAGAATATCAGCAGGGTTTCCACAGCGAAAAACAGTGCTACAGTTACGAAGAGGAGCGCACGCGTTCTTCAGTATTACAAGGGTGACGATGTAATCCATATTTCTCAGAGCAGTAGACAAAACTTGCGCATGCATTGATTTGGCACCTGTGGCAGTAGAGCTCACAGCGTCTAGGCAGCTAAGAACACCCTCTAATGTGTCAGCGAGTATGTCAAAGAAGTCCTCCCTCTTTTTCCACCTCGAACAACAGGTTTCTGGAATTTCCTCCAGGGCCTCCCTCGGCATATTTAAAAGCCCGTCGATAGCCTGTGCCAACTGTCTTTCCAAACTCGGAGACTCATCAAAGAACAGCAGCAGGTCTTCTGTAACATCCAGCATTTTTGCAACCGATGAGCAAGGCACACTTCTCGCCAGCCAATGGGCAAGGCCACAAGACTCACTGGGTGTCACAACACAAAGCGGGTAGCTCCTGAGGAATTCCAAAGACATTTTCTTCAAGCTTTGATAACCTGGGCCCAGCTGCATGAATGCCTGCCCCCGGCACTGCGACATAGGCAAGCTCCAGTCTTCCGTGAGAATCTTTGCAAGGTTGTTCGCTTGTCTATCAACATGGCAGTTTTCATCGAACGGCAGAAAGCCCAGGAGCTCGACTTTTGGAGCCGACTCTCCAACGTACCTCACAAAAACAGGTAGATGGGTCTTGTCACCAATTTTAACAGCCTTGTCTGTGATGAGCGAGAAGAAAGGAGACTCCTGTATTTCTTTCAGTATGACGTCTCTGATTCCATTCATGAGGAGCTTCACCATTTCGTCACTGCCTATAGAAGATGTGTTTTTTCCCTCACATCCAAACCAGTGACACATCCTTAATTCCTGGACAAAAAGTTCTTGGTCTTCTTCTGAGAGCTCACAAAGAGTGCTATTCTTTTTCCCCAGTAGTGCAGCCAGCCGGAAAAGTGTTGCCAGACTCTGACGATTATCACCTTTGCTCCCATTCTCATCTGCCAGTTTCAGCTCGGGCTCCTCCATCTTGTCTGGAGATTGGGGGATTTGGAGCTCCTCAGCCTCCACCTTTATGTATTCAACTAATAAACGAGAAAAAAACAACAACACAGTGACTTTGACAAGTATTAGAAACATGGCAAAAAAAACCCCATAATGTCTCACAGCAACCGTACCTTCCATATTATTTTCAGTGTTCTTGTTGAAGCTCTTGGATTCCTTATCCTGTAAGAATACCGAGGTATATTATTCCAGTGTTCATTAAAGAAACCCAAAATAAAACAAACTCTATTAAAAAAACAGAAGCACATACCAGACAGATACCCTCCAAGGCTTGTGGCGTAACCTTCAAACACTGGGTCACCATGCGGTCCAAGTCTCTGCTGAAGTCCGTGCCCACCTGCAGCAGAGCCAAGCACAGCGACCTATCTTTGGGATTCGTATCCCTCAGGTACTCTTGGAACTTCTTGTGGCGCATTACAACGCCGCAGTCCTCCAGCGCTGTGCTGGGCAGCACCGACATAATCCTCAGCAGTGTGTTGATGTTCCCAAAGTACTGCATGAGCGGCAGGCGTAACGTGTGAAATATGGAGCTCGGGATGGTCACGGACGCCACTTTGGTCTTCCACGTCACTCTCCAACAGCACAGCTCGGTGAAGAAGTTGTCAGCGTCGGGCAGATCGCTGCTGTAGAGGGGCGGCTTTGATTTCAAGCTCTCAAACACGTAACTCACTGTGACCGAGCACGGGACCAGGGACAGGAAGTTCAGAGCTTCTTTGTGGTCTTCTGAGAAATGATCCTTCACAGTATTGATCAGGTTGTCTACCAGTGGCACGCTTAGGCCATCTTTATAATAACCGACCGGCTTTATCATGCTGTCCCGTGGTAAAGAGTTCTCAGGCACTTCAATCTGCACTCTCAGACTCTGTGCCATCGCACAGGCCTCGTCGAACCAGTTCTGGTGAAACACCTTCATGTTTGTTTTCACTCGGTTCAGAGTGGCCACAATACCGCTGATCTGACAAAGCTGGGATGCAGCAGTGAACTGGTCCTTCTGGATACCAGCACTCAGCTCTCTGGTAAAAGAGGACGCGTTCTTCAGCACCACCATGGCGATGATGAAATCAAACTCCATGACCTTGTGGAGAAGTGCTCCAGCTAGTTCCGATACAGACGCTTTCCATCTCTGTGGGTTGTTTTTGACCTTCTCCAGACATTCGACCAGAGGCTCCAGCATCTGCACAAACACCTCGTAAGAGTCGTGCTTCTCTTGCCAACAGGAACAGAACTTGCCCTGCAACTCCTGGACTTTTTCGTAGCTCTCTCTGAGACCAAAGTCTATCACGTGGTCGAGCTGCTTTTCTAGAGCAACGCTACTGCCAAAAAACATCAACACCTCTTCAAATGTATCCAGGGCTCTTTTAACAGCAGGCACTGGGATGGATTTTGACCACCACGTGTTGAAAGAATAGCAGGAGCAGTGTGTGCTTATAGCCAGAGGATACTTCTCTTGCACTTTGCAAGCAAAGGCTTTCAGCTTGTAGGAAACATCACCAGAGCCCAGGTACGCTTGACCTCTGCAATTTTTCAAATCGAGATGCCACTCCATGGTGACTATTCCCATAAGACGCTGTACCATGACATCGCATTCCAGATCCGCCTCGAGGAATCCCATCAGCTCTAAGCGCATGACATCGAAACTGTCCACAAACCGCAGAAAGAGCGGAAGATAGTCTCTCTCGCCCAGCTTCACAACGCGGTCAATAAACAAGGAAAAGAACGAGCTCCCCACCTCCATGATGATTCCCTCCCTGACAACGTTCTCGCACACACTGAGAACTTCTTTCATTTCAGACTTGGTCACGTACTCGACTTCTCCATCCTGAGGAGGACAGGCGTCACCGTGGAGCCTGCTTTGGCTGCTGTATGCAGAGGTCACTGCAGCCTGTAGCGCCGACTTCAGAGCTTCTCTGTCGGTTTCTGCACATTTCATCTCCACAAGCCTGTCTGGATCCATCTCCAGGTTTATGAGCTGCAGTTCTTCCTCAGTGTCCTTCTCTGCGTGGTTTCCAAAGGAAGTCACTGAAACAACAGGAACAATGTTTCTGATTTGATTTTGAAAATTTGAATTTGAAATATAAATGAATGTAATCGGAGTAAAGTTTTACACTTCAACCTCATTGAGTTAGTTTGGAGTTAGGGCTGTGCGATATGACCTAATTTTTTACATCCTGATATAAGACATTTATCGTCCCAACGACGATAAATAATCACAAAAATTTTAATTTTTTTTTTTTTTTTTTTTACACTCGACTTGCATGAAGTGTTTTCAGCTGGGCATCATGTACCTGGCGTCGAGCATACAAACTTATGTCTGAAAAAGCATAGTTTTAACAGCCATTTTCTTTGTGAGTCTTTATTACACGGCGTGCTGCGGGGAAAAAGCGTGCTCTAACGTTTGAGTCTGAGGTTATCTGGAGCACCTGACGGCTCTTTTTTTTGCTTCTCGTCCGTAAACTCTCTCCACACTCTTTCACGTGATTCCTGCATAGGTGGTTGAAGAGGTTTGCTGTGTTTGAGTCTGAGGTGGGGGCCGGCTTCCTGCATAATTTGCAGAGTACAGTTTTCTGGTCCGTGTCAGACTTTTCATAACCAACCCATGTCCGTGCTACAGAGGCAGCCCCTCGTTTAGGAATAAGGTCCTGGTTTGTTTTGACTGGTTTTTCCGTTTGTCATCATTTTAGTTTATTTTGAAAAGACTCAACAGGATCTTCAGCTTTATTGTGAAAGGTTTATGTGGAAAATAAACAAGGGGACGGCAGAGCCACACGCTGGGTTTATCGTCGTTGTTGCTAACGACAACACATAAAAACAGTCGCTTGTCCGGCCGTAGTGTGGTTATTTTAAATATAAGAGAAAGAGAGAACTTTAAGAAATTAATATAGCTGCTGCAGTGACCATCAAAACGATAAAATATTGCCATAAATAGTTTATTTTGTGACACCATGAAACAAACGATAGCGTGATATGAAACGATGTTTTTATATCGTCATCAGATACATATCATCATATCGAACAGGCCTATTTGGAGTCACCAAAGTTAAATAGCAAACAGTTGATTTAATGTGGTTAATTTGTTTTATTACATAATGAGATTACTCTATACTCTAAACCAGCAACCTTTCTTTGTGCTACGGACCAGTTTAATGTCGGTCAATATTTTCACGGACCGGCCTTTAAGGTGTCGCGGATAAATACAACAAAATAAAATGATACAACAAGACAAAAACGCTGGTATTTTGTAAATATAATAATAAATGCGAATTCAGTGTGTAATTGTGTAACTTTATTAGCAGCGCCCTCCTGAAATGCACCAACAACACTGAGAGTAACGTCCTCCTCTCTGCCCCTTAATGCTCTCTGGACGCTATGGTAACGTGTAAATATTTCTTAAATAAGACAACTACACCAGGGGAAAAGACCCAGGGAAAGCGAGTTAATGATAAAAACCCTGAAAACCATAAATTTCACACCTGAGCCACAACTCTCGCAGCCCGGTACCGGTCCGTGACCCGGTGGTTAGGGACCGCTTCTCTAAATGATGGTGTGCATATTTGGCTTACATTGTTGAGTCAGTGACTCGTGTACGTTGCAGTAGTTTCTTGGAGGAGGCCGAGCATGGAGCTGGTTCAAGTGCAGAGGCCAACCATGCTGACCGTATTTTGTTGTGAATAAAGTTCTGTTTAGTTGACTTCTGTTACAGGACCACTTACTTACTTACATTGTGCACAATGAGCACTTTTCCTATATACAGCTGCATTTAACTATATTCAATGGCTGATAAATAATGTGTGAACAACAAGCAGAAAATTATTTCATGATTTGCTTTTTCATAATCTCACCTTGTGGAGGCTTCTCTTTTGTATCATCATCCTGTAACACAAACAGGCACCAATGTGACGTCATGTCAGGATAAATAAACGATCACCACTGATTAAAGTCAGATATGAAATTTGCTCAGCTTATCAACTCACCATTTTCAGCATCAGTAGGATGTCTGGGTGCTTCTGGACATACGAATCCACCATTTGTTCAACACTGAAGTGCACGTCCTGGTTAACGTAGACGTACGCCATGCTGCACTGTCTTTGATCATCTGGCGTGGCTGTCAGGTACGAGTGGCAGCGCTCCAGCACCATGTGGTATTGACCATACACGTCTGCCTCCGCGTTTACGCAGGGAACAGTTCCCAAGACCCTCAGCAAGCTCTGCACGTTCGGGTAAAATCCGATATCTGGAATCTTGAGGGTAGCAAAGACCGTGGTTGGAAGAATCCTGCGCTTGCTCGCGTGCCTCCACTTCACTTCCCAGCAGCCGAGCTCTTCGTAGAACGTGTCAGGCCGCGCGAGGTTGTTCAAGTTGGCGTCTGCTACTTTATCCCTGCGGATGCTGAAATTATGGTCGGCCATGTAAGACGGCACCAACGAGAGCCATCTGAGAATCCTCACCATCTCTGTGCTGAACACTCTCTTCACCTCTGCGACGAGGTACTGCAAGATGGGCCGGCTCAGAGTTTCTCTGTAAAAGTCTTCCAGCGGCGTCTCGGTGGCGTCCCCTTGAGCCATCTCCGGTTTGGTGACCTCCACTCCCAGCTTCTTCGCTCGACCGACTGCGTCTGAAAACCATTTCCTGTGGAATATTGCAAGCTCTTGTTGGTATTTGCTTACCAACTTTAAGGCATTGGAAATTGTGTACTGCAAAGTACTGCTGATGCTAATTATTCCCCTGAGACTTGAGTTGAGTATGCTCACACAGCAGAGGGTGTTCTTCAGAACAACGAGTGTCATAATGAAATTGAAATTCTTCAAAATGGGCTTGAGCTTGGCCATCTGCTCAGCAGTGTCTTCATCTACCTTTGAAATGATCTCATTGATGCAGTTCAGGAATGGCTCAAGAATATCTAGCATGGTCTGGAAGCCATCAGTGCCGTATTCCCAGTTCCCACTAATAGCTGCCTTGATCCTGTCCACTTCCCCTTTTATGTGCCCGTATGTCATCTGGATCTTTCCCTCCAGTCGCTTGCACAGCTCTGGTGTTCTCCTGAGTAACGAGGCCACTTCCTCTACAGTGTCTGCAACCGTCTGGATGGAGGGCACGGGCATGCAGCGAATGATCCATATGTTGAAAGCGTACGGGTCGCTTGGCGACAGCACGACTTGTGGAAACTCCTGCAGAATTCGGCAAGTGAGATCTCGCATTTTCTGACACATGCTACCTGTAACGAGATAAGTGAGTCCTCTGCAGTGCTCCATTCTGAGCCCCCACTTGTTTCGCAGCTCAGACAGGAGCATGTAAAACAGATTCTCTCCATCCATGTCGCACGGCAAGAACCCGACGAGGTGCTTTTGTGGAAACCCAGCTACTGTGACGGACCTGATGAACACCGGGATCTGCTCCTTTCCTTCTATCTTGGTCACATCCTGAAGCAGAATGGAGAAGAACCTTGCCAGCCTGAGGCTGTTCTGGATCTCCTCTCGCATCAGACCTTCGCTGAACTGCAGGATCTCTTTCTTGTCGATCTTTTCCAAACAGACCTGACTGAGCGCCCGCTGACCCCTCGCGCCTCCGATCGGCTCGTCGGCATTGATGTTTGCACCGTTGATGCTGAATCCCGTCAATGCCAGGATTTCCTTAAAGTAGACTTTCAGAGTCTCTTTTGCTTTGGAGGTGGCTGCATCCTCTTGGGTTTGGTTTTCTTTTTGCAGTTCACTTGCTGCGCTGTTCTCTCCACATCCGCTCTCTTCTTTCGTCTCCTCCGTTACTTCTGCGGCTGTGTTTTCTTAAGCATGAGAAGACATACTGATTTCAAAAACACTTATTCAGTCCGTCAGCGTTTACAACACGAGCACATTCGTTAAAATACACGAAAAAATGAATCGAAGCAGTTACTGTACCTTTTGTCTTTTTCACAGCAGTATCATCCTCTTCTGACTAGTTTGGTGAAATGGATAATTAAACATTTTTAGGATGTTAATGTTTGATTTAAAAAACATTCCAACAAGAGCAATTCAAAGACCTGGACAGACACTTACAGGATCTCTGGCTCGCTTCCTGCTGTAGGTCGACTGATTGTTCGCAGGCCTTGTGACGTCAAATATTGTTGGAACAGCATCTTCCTTTAACACACAACTGGATGAACTCTGACAAAACAAACATGCACACAAACAAAAATATGAAGCATCACACTGATGCATTTCTCTACTATCAAAATGTCAATACAGGGGATTATAACAAAGAAATCAAAATGATCTGACATTTGTAAACAAAGCAGATTTTTGCACTTATAGTTTGAGTGGTGTTGATAAAACTGAAGAATCTTTTATAGTTTTATTAAGTTGCATTATGCTGATTGCACAGATGTGCTTGCAAAAAAGCACTTGTGTTTGACATCAATAAGCTGCACAAACATGGGGATTTTTAATCTCCTGTTGTATGATATCAGGCTGCCCACGTGTACCTAATGAACTGGAATTCTCTACTAGCACCTACTCGCCCCACACCGAGTGTCACCTCAGTGTGGGTGGGGCTGAAAGCCCTGTGACATCATTTGCATACTACATCCTTACAATCCCTCTGGATTCTGTCGGTGGCACAAAAACCTCTGCTTGCTTGGAACCCCGGCTGTGTAGGTACTAAAACAGTACCCGGTACCAGGTTCTACCACCTAATGGAAAAGTCTAAAAACCGAGTAGGTGTTACTGCAAAAGAGCCTTTTGTTTAGTTCGTTGATCTTAACTGAGAGCAATGAGCAGCAGACCCGCTTCTCACCTGGTGAGAGATCATAGACGGCTCAAAGTGCTTTGCACAAAGTCTGTAAAGCTTATGCAGCTGTTCAGGAGGTTCTGAAGCCAAATCTGGACGAAGACAGTTCTCCAACCATTGGTTGCAGCTGCAAAACACAAGAGGACAAAGGTGTCAGTTGTTGGAGGCACAAACAAATACAGAGTAAAACGGACACCAGCGAAACACCGAGCCGAAACAAAAAACCCATAAAAGCCCCCAAACATCATTTGGGTTCTCAAAGCATTGAAATGTCTTAGGATGTACTTAATTATGCGCTGTATCCAAGCACGGCCGTCACCCACCCAACTCCCCTGATGAACTTCACTCACAGTGAGCATAATGAACAGTTTGTCACAGCGCCCAAACCCGCCTCTCTCTCTCTCACACACACACACACACACGTATTTGGAAAGCTCTCTTAAGGGGCACAATGAGGTTCATGATTTTATGCATTGTGGTTTAACTGAGGCCATTTCTGGAAGCAGTGGCACACACCCACACACACGTCGCATAGATTAATGAATTACTTAACGCAGGACAGCAGCTGCTGAAGAGCATTTGGAGTGTAGTGTTTGGGCGCTGTTCCCGTGCTATGCTCAGGCTCACCTAGCTGCTAGGTGATCACAAATAAACTGGGGTCCACCTTGTAGATGTGGCACAGTTCAGATCACCTGGCCTAAGCAGCTCCTGTTTACTTTCACTTCAACGCTGTTCACTGTGAAGCAGAACTATGACTGCACTGCTTGTGTTTTTATGAACACTGAAACTTACAGCCAATGCAGTTTTATTCTTTATTTCTTCAGAGCGCATAATTGCACTTTGCCTCACTGGTGGCACTACTGGAACAAATTAAATGAATTAAGTGTGAATGACTGCCGTGGCTGATTCACATGCGCTCGTTTCCCTCTGACACAGCCTTATTATTCTTCATCTCTACTAAATTGCTTTAGTAGTGCATTATTAGCTGTTTTGACATCAGATGGGCGCTTATTTACACTTAAGCCAAAGCTGAAGGCAAACTCCTT
Source organism: Aulonocara sp. 'chitande type north' Nkhata Bay (assembly GCF_057382095.1). Lineage (NCBI taxonomy): Eukaryota > Metazoa > Chordata > Actinopteri > Cichliformes > Cichlidae > Aulonocara > Aulonocara sp. 'chitande type north' Nkhata Bay. Next base: position 2,657,504 of record NC_141353.1, read on the forward strand.
TAAATATGTCTTAGACCTCATGATCTGCTAGTAGGCAGTATTTCCTCTGGCATGGAGGACTTCCTGTCCACAGACACTGTACCTTGATTCAGTCAGCTAGCGTGCATCTGTCACTCAGCCACAGTCCTTATTAATTCTCGAATTTATTTGTAAGTCGGTCAACAGAGCCAGTTATGATTCACGACAACAAAAAGCTAAAAGGACGGACGAGATAACTATTAATTCACAGGGCGATCACGTGGACACTGCTTAAATATTGTAATATTTATACGCTACACAATGAGCTGCGATGGAAAATTACTATGGAACTGCGCAGCTTTGTGAGCAACAACCAAAACACCACCAAAAGCATTATTAATTACAGGTGTTTTAATTGTGCTAAGCTAACGCGAGTCATTCTCATATTGCCGCACCGCTGGGATGGTAAGTGCTGTGCACTGATGGTGATTTAAATAGAGCACAAAAAAAAGTTTTTAACTAAGGCTTCTCAGCGTGTGTGAAATGACTGAACTTAAAGGAAATTCCCAAAAGGCCGTTTTTCACGTCGGTGTCCGTTTCTGAGGCTGAACGAGTGACCGGAGTGTTATTTCACACGGACTTTTCTTTCAGGAGTAACGTTAAGTCTGCGCCATTTTCCACCGAGTTGTGTCACTATTAGCCAACATGATGTTAGGCTAACGCCAGTGCTAACAGCCTGTAGCCAACACATTTATTCTGCATGCTCAGCGACTCGTTTCTCTAGCTGCATCTCAATGAAATAAGCATAAGTCTTACCGCTCCGGATCCAATGGAAAGCTAAAAAGTGGAGTGGTCTTTTCGGATCCCCGCTGCTGGTAATCACAGTTCGCTGCGGCGCAGCAGTCAGTCATTTTGGATTGCAATGAAGCTAGCAAGCAAGTTAGCTAGCTTAGCTGGCGGTTGCAAGCTGGCAAGCCTACTGTGAGCAAACCTGTAGGACAGTCTACAGAGTCATGCCTTGGGCAAAACCTGCAACCAACACAGTTGACTTTCACTGTTATTCTCGCTTATTGCCTCTTTGCCAGACTAAGAACCTACTAATTCCATGCTTTCAAAAGTTGATGCTGCGTGCTGAGCCAAAGTCGCCAAAAGCGTGTTATCCCATCAACCAGGAACTGAGTGCTGCAATAAAAATATTCACCAGCAGAGGGCAGAATACCATGACCAAAGAGCCTTATTGTCAAGATGACTTACTCCCTATTCTGATGTAGCCTGAAAATGCGCGCAGGAATTAAATAAAAGTAAGGTTTGTTTTGTTGGGATATACAAATAAACGAGGTTTGAATTCACAACTTTTGGCATGGCGTCGTTAAAATCCTCCGCATGCATCAGCTACTGGTACAGTTCAATAAAATGGCATTACACAAACATCAAGCACAGGTGTCGTACTTTTCTTGTTCTAACTGAACACTCTTTGAATTTGACTTGGCGCTTCCTTTTCTTTGAGCACATTTGATTGTTTCTTTCATTTCAGTGAAATACCTCCTGTCTGTGAAACGCCAGACAATTCATTAAATAAAATGTGGAAATAAATCATTTATGAATAGTTTTCCAAAATAAGAATTAATACAAATTTGACATATCTAATAATTTACATTTTTAATTACTCAATTGTTTCTGTGCTGCATCATGAATTAATTCTATCCTTCGACCTTAGCCATCAAAGTAATCAGCCTTTGAATTGGCCGGGAGTTGTTTTTTTTCAGTCGGCGTTTGTCAGTTTAAAGTGCAGAGTTTGTCCTTGCATACTCGCTAGTTCCTCTTTGGCAAGTACACTCAAGAGTCCAGACTTCTGAGGACACAGCAGCAGGTTTGATGACTATGGCTCACCTTAAGTATACTTTACTGGCTTTTTACCCTTATAAGTAATATTTACAATGAACATAGCATGTAATTGACCTAATTGTCTTCTTTTAGGTTATATATACAATTCTACAGGCACTCCAGCAAGTTGTTTGGCTATAAAAGAGTCCATCCATCCATCCATTCGCTTCTGCTTACCCTTTTCAGGGTCGCGGGGGGTGCTGGAGCCTAACCCAGCTGTCATAGGGCGAGAGGCGGGGTACACCCTGGACAGGTCGCCAGTCTGTCGCAGGGCCAACACACAGGGACAGACAATCATTCACACTCACTCGCACATTCACACCTAGTGCCTATTTGGATTTTCCAATTAACCTATCCGCCCATAAAAGAGTCACTGATGTTAAATTATTATGGAGTGAACACTGGGTTTATTTAGAAGAAGGCGATAAAGAACTATGCCAAAATTCTTCTTCTGCTGTTTTAAATGTCCACAGTAAAAGGGGATATGTTCAAGCAAGAAATCACTCGTCTGAATAATTTTATGGCTTTATTTTTTTTAACAAAGAAAATGCATCCAAATTATGGAAACCTGTGTAAGAAAACAAAAACAAAACCTGAACAGCGTTCAGGGCTGCACTCAACGTTCACCAAGCAGCCACGCTGCAGCACAGGAGGCCGTTTTCCTGTAAAGGGAGGGCCGTCATCGGCAAAACAAGATGGTGAACTTGTCATTTTTTCTTCAGTTTCTGGAGCCAGCACAGCGACGCTTGTATGTGTTAGGAAGTATCTAACACCTGTCTCTGCTCCGCTGAGCGTGATTCCCGACTACGACTCCTGCTGCACCTCAAGGTATGTCTTCACGTAGGTATCAGCCAATGAATCCAGATCAAACCTAACATCATAGTTAATGTTCAAAAGAGCAAGGCTTTTGGACTTAAATCTGTCAGGCGTGCTCTCCATGTACATTGTGAAGCGCTTGTATGCCACGTTGCAGTTGTCCTCTAAAGCCAAGGCAGGCAGGACACCGATCAGTCTGAAGACCGCCAGCATGTTTGGGAAGAACTTGACGTCAGCCAGCTGCAGTGTTTCATGGAGACTGGAGGGAAAAGTCTCACCTTTCCCCTTTTTGTTCCATTTAACCCACCAACAGTGCAACTCTGCAGAAAGGGTTCCTGCATTTGGGATGTCATTATTAAATGCCTGCACATTCACCTCTTCGGGCTCTGTGGATTTGTGCTGCTCTATGACAGCAGGGATCAGCGACAGACACCTGAGAAGCTTCAGGTGGTCTTCACAGAAGAGTCGATTCATTTCTCGGATGGTGTGATTCACCACAGGAACAGACAGGTGTTCCTTGTAGTAACTCTCTGGCCGCATGGATCCACATTCTGCCTGATGCTTCCTCAAGAACGACCGAGGAAGCTTCGCTGAAATTTCCATGGTTGCAGCTATGGTAAGAGCCTCATCGTTCCAGAATTCGTGATACACGTCGATGTTGTCAGACACCTCTTTCAGAGAATGCAACACAGCTTTTAAACTGGCTGCAGCTAAATGGGTTTCTGTTGCGTTCCCTTGTATATTTTTCCCAAAGGCTTGGGTGAGCGTCATCACGTTTTTCAGAACAACCAACGCTATCACGAACTCAAAGTCGGTCAGTGCTTTTGAAATCTCTAAAGCGTTTTGTGAGACTTGATCACTCCATTTCATATCTTCATTGTCATGCACGCTGTCTATACAGAGTAGCAGTGCCTCCAGGATATCCACTGCCACTTCAAACGCATCATTTCTTCTGGTCCATCCGGTGCGACAGATCTCTTTCAGTTCGTTGGCTTTCTCCTCGTTGTCAGGGTAGAAAATCGAAATTGCGTTCTCGAGCTCCAGCTGCAGTAACGCTGACTGACCGAAAAAAGACTCAATCTTCTTAAAGGTAAACATGACAAGCTGAACCCCTGACTGAGCCATCCCACTGGCCAGCGACATGTTCAAGGACTGACTGGAGCTCAGTGTGAGCACAGCCCTCGGATGCATCTCCATTAGTTTGGCAGCCAATATTTTTATTTGATTAAAATGCGTCCCTGAGCAGGAGTGAGCTTGTCCTCTACACTTTTCCATATCTAACCCCCATTTGTCAGTCATTTCAGACAGCAGTTTCTCTGCAAGGATATCTCTATCTCCTTCGAAGTTCAAGAATCCGACAAACCTTTCCCTCTGAAAGTTAGACTCGTCCACGTAGCGAACAAAGACAGGGAGCTGCCATTCTCCCGAGATCTTCACTGGATCACCAGTGAGTAAAGAGAAAAAACTGCTTTGTTTAATTTCCTCCACAAGCTTACTGCGGACGAATTTCTCACACACCTCAATCAGCTGATTCAGCTGTTCGGTGGAGCAGCACTCCTTGTTGTCATTGTACCTCTTCTTTAGGACTTCATCTCCACACATGATGCGATTATCTAGCAATGCCTGAAAGCTGCTGGACCCAAGGCCTTGGTCCTTATTATTGGCAGGCCCCATAGGAGGAATGCTTTGCTCTCCCAGCAGGAGAAGGACTTCAAATAATGACTTCAGATACTCTTTGTATTCTTCTTCCTCTGATAACGTCGGGATGTCTTCCTTAGCTGTTGCTGCTTGAGACTTTTTCATTTCTGAAAAAGAAAAGGAAACGCTTGAAGGAAAACTCAACAACTCCTCTGTAACAAATGAGCCTGTGGGATGTTTATAGTGCCATTTTTCATTAATAAATATCTGTGTGTGTGTTGATGTTTCTACTTACTCTTCCTTCCCTTGCTTTCCATTTCATTGTCTTTGGTCTACCAAAAAAGATATAAAAAAAGAGTTAATATATACCACTGAGATACAATCATAATATACACATGTGGTCAGAAGTTTACAAACATGCATGATTGTTATGGTAATTTTAGGCCTTTAATAATTCTTTTAAAGTGTCCTTTTCCTAAGATGAATAACAGAGTACTTAACTGACTGCCCAGCTTGAGGAGCTTGTGCTAAATAAAAAGCAGTGCCTGTTATTCAGACACGTTTTTAGCTTTAGTGAAGATAACACCAAACAAAAAGAAGGAAACAAAACACTTGCAGCACAATTATATTACAGAAGTCTCCCAGCTTTAGTAGAGTAAGCTATTCACAGTAGAAACCCAGTGAACTAAAGGAAAGAGAGTGTGCATGTTGATGTGTTGATGATATTGCACTGTGGTGTGGCTAAACAGAGTACGATCAACAGCACAGTGATTCCTGACACACATGAGAATGTCTTCCTTCGTGGATAAAAGCAAGGCCCAAAGCCCAGAACTGAACCCTCCTGAATATTTGTGGACTATAGTAGTAAAAAACAGCTCCATGCCAGGAAGCCAACCAGTTCTGCCAAGAGTGATCAAATATTCTACCAGAACTATCCTAGATGCTTGTTAATGACTACCAAAGGCATGTGGTCAAGGTGAAACTTGCTATTTAATCAAATATGTCCAATTTCAAACCTGTGTGAATTAAAGAAAATTCAAAAGAAATTCAAAGTTCTGCACCAAATTCTTGTATTTTCGGAATTCATTACAGATGTATGCTGTAATGAGATGCTTTTTTTTTTTTTAAATATGAAATAAAAAACTATACAGAAACATGAGATATCATGTTTCTGTATAGTTTTTTATTTCATATTTATATCCTGTTCATAGCTTGTACTCACTACAGCCTGTACATACTTATAGTTATAGAATATTCACAACATACTTCATACCGTGTACATTATAACATACCATAATAGACCCATTTCTGTAATATACTTACATATCTATATTATTGCTAATATATATTGTAATATGTCTATATCATGGCTAAAGCACTTCTGGATGGATGCAAACTGCATTTCGTTGCCCTGTACCTGTGACATGTGCAATGACAATAAAGTTGAATTCTATTCTATTCTATTACTACAAGATCCAGATGTTTAATTATGAATAAAGGTATGTGTCCTTTCTCAGCTGTCTTTGTAATGAATATTAAAATCTTTCCTCAATTTTAAAGACATAATGTTAAACATGAATAAAGTCTTCATTTGTGTAATGCTGGTATACATTTTTTGTGATATAAAAAAAGTCATTTTTCGACTTCATTGCTATAACACAGCCATGCGTTTACATTTCATACTGTGCAACCATGAGACAAGCGCAGACATGTCTGAGAGCTGCGTGTCAGCCTCTGTTGATCATTCACTACAAACAAAGCACATTACTTAAAAACACACCATCATATACAAATGACTCCACCGAGCACTGCTGGAGCACAAGAGAGTTACACTCCATAGGACAGGAAGACCAAAAGGCTCATGGAAACTACTGTTGCAGTTAAATGGTGGACATGCAGGGCTTTAAGCAGCTGGTTAAAAAGCTCAGCCCAAGATACAGCATCCTAATCCCAATATTTTCCAGTTTTATTGTGTTACAATATTGTTCAGGCTCCTGAAGAGTTAGACGTTTACTTTAGTTACTGTTTAAGTGTCACGCAGTTATTTTCTACTTAAAATGTGCAGCAAAAAAACTGCCTACGCTTACATTTGTCACTGGATATACTCCTGTGTCTTTATTATTGCACTATAACGGTGCTGTTGGGGCTGTGTGTCAGTAGACTCACATTACAAATTAGGCAGTCTGTCATAACTGACAGTAGTTCAGTGGAAAAGAAGGATGGAAATATCGTGATATAATTTTGGAGCTGTATTGCTCACTCTTATTGCTCCATACAAGAACTGTTGACTATCTTTTGAACCACGTTGTGTTAAAAATACAGTAGTTATTCATTCTTTTTGGTTTGTATAACATGCAACGGCTACTATTATCTTCACCCCTTATATGCAAACACAAAATGCCTCTCTCACTTTGTGAGAGCACAGAATGACTGCTTTTCCTCTTCCTCTCTTTTTGTGCTGACACACACTAAATGTCACGTGCCCCATGTAACTGCATTTATCTCATTTTGCTTTTGGTAGGCATTTCTGTCACAAATATTCCTCTATTTATCCTCCCATCCACCAAGATGGTTTGCTCGTTTAGTTTTTGGTATGCTCTATATCAAATATATTTTCATGTATATTTATTCTTTTAACTTTGGTGCATTAAAGCCTGAGTATACTGCAAAACCAGAATAGATCATCAATAATTAAAAATGTCTGACTTTATCAGGGATTCGCATCCCTGATGGGAATCCCTGAACACTTCTGATTAATTTAACCCACCGTCGGTTTAGTGCGCTTCGCCTGTCCATTCTGAGGTTGGCTTGACATATCAAAAGCAGTTGGTATGGAATCATCCTTCAGCACTGTACTCTGAGCATCCTGTAACCAAAACACATACGATGACCTCGTTAATGAGGTAAAACCTGAACTACAACAAAAATAAACTGAAACCCCAATTTATTTTTTCAGATTTTATATAAGGACTGAAAACTCCATTGTTTCTTGTAATACGGACAATTTGGACCAATAGTACTTACACTGTCAATCAAAGACGTTTCAAAATGTTTCCCACAAACTCTGTAGTATCTGTACAGGTGCTCTGGTGATCTGTCAATCAGGTCTTGCCTCTGGCATTTTTCAGCCCACTTCTTGGACCTGAAACAAGGAACCAAACTGTGGACAAACTTCAACAGTACTGTATACTAATTAAACAAGATCCTTTATTGCACATTTGCAGATATTAAAATGATACAGAGACTGACTGAATATACAATGTTGAAAAACAGATTTTTATTGAATTTGGAAACAATTGCTAGGTTGGGTTAGAAGTATAGTGACTGTCTTACAAGAGATGCTTTTACAATGTTTTGAATATGAAAGCTATGAATGCACACAGAAGCTTCAGTGCATATAGATCACACAAGGCAATTTTCAAAAGCTTCCAGTAACAAATTCAACGTTATAGCTTTGTGTATTCTCGAGGAACGATGCAGGAGATCGGCAATTAGTTCTTTATTGTATACTAAGTGAACCAACATGCTCTACACAGGATACTGCACATGATACTTCTTTGTGAGACTATATGTCTCACAAACTATAGAAGCTGCTGGTAGAATTCAGACACTAATTAAAGTTTTACAAGGATTGGCCGGTGAGTTTGAACACCTAACTGCCATTGACTCGTTGATATTTACATTTTTAAAACTTTATTTCCTACCCTGCTTAAATCTTGTAACACTGCTTTTACCAAACTGTTATGACAAACCGTGATCTTCCAGATGTGCTTAGCAATATGCAAAAAAGCAAACCTACGAACATTTTTACTACCAAATGCTTTTGAATAAAAACGGTACTAAACAGTTAAATGCAAAGGTTGCAAAAAGCGTGCCATAGTTTCCTCTATAACAAAGTCTCACTTCTTGCTAGCTTGGGGTTACTGTTTGCGATGCTAACATCAGTTACCTTTCTGCATCATTCGGGAACCGGAAGAGGGGCTGAGGGTCAGATTTGCCACTGGGACAGTTCGGCACAGCGCAGTGATTTTGCATTCTATATATTTTACGAAAGAAACCCTTTTTATAAAAATCGTTTTATTTTCAGAGGGTAGCAAAAGAACTGCTAACGTCAATAGCGGAAGCTTAAAAGAGCTTCCGAGTTGTGCTTTCAAAATAAAATACTTTGGGCTAACTGGGTAATAATTTTATATAATTTTATAAAATACTTTTAGTATTTTTAAGAAAAAGATTTTTGTTCCTTATCAACTCAAAAACTACTGTACTTCTTTACAGTTTTCAAGGCTTTTTTAAAACTACTCTATATTTCTAGCCTACGCACAAAAAAGGTTTATGAATTTAAATAGACCTAATGAAAATGCCTAGAACGCGACACATATAAGCAAACAAATAACAAATGCATGGATAAAATTATAAATTGCCGCCTCGGTATGCAATATATGCCATTATGTGCTCATACGACTTTATTCTGAAGGCTGTTATTGAGTAGCTTGACTTGGAAAATAACGTGCATCAAATGAGCGCGCGTTTCTTTTCTGTCCCATAATCCTCAGCGGTCTTTTCAAACTCTGAAAACATGCCGAGGCATAATCCCAAATGTATCTTGTGTTTGTGCTGAGGCGTGGGATCCGTAATATTAATATATCACACACAGTCATTGACTGTTATGCTTATTTTAAAAAGATAATTAGCTTTTATGTACTTGTGCAGAAAACAAAGTTAAAGGCTTGTGAAGACTGACATAAAAGCACCGCTTAATACAGTAGAGGCTTTCATAAGTCACACTCTCGTGTATTCGTTTGTTCCAACTCTATTTCCTGACAGCTGGTGTTTAACTGTCTCGACTTCTTTTTTTTAAGGGCAACATTGGGTGTGTATCGGTCAGCACGGACCGGTATTACAGGAATTTTATTTGGGTTCAAACATTTAAACAGAAGGGGGGATAAAAACCTAAGGGCTGGAAGAATAACGTTATCTGTTGTTCTCGCGCTTAGTTTGGAGATATTTTATTGGTTGGTTTTGGTTTCTCGCGATACAGAGGTGGCCAATCGGAGCGCTGCAGCGCCAAGTCAAATCCTGAAGAAGCAAAACGAGGCGTGTTTTTCCCTCAGATTGAGCTGTGGGGCTGAGGTGGAGGGGTTTCTTGGAAGATTATAACGAAGGGGTAAGTCAGTGTTTCATATATAAGCATTACTTTAGCCCACTATCGGAGACTAACGGCAAATTTTCATTATGTCCAACTTGTATTCTTTAAGGTTATATTAGCTAGCTAACGTTAATTTACGACAGAGTACTGCATATGCGTATTCAACACGTAAAGTGAAGTTTAAGTTCGTCGGTTTTACTAAATTATTGAGTTTCGAGCACTTCGCGTGCAAGATGATGTTAATAACTAATCACGCAGTGTATTCCTTGCTTTGCTCACATTCCAGCATTCCTGACTGATTTAAGCAGTTTTGAGGGGCTACACAATGGAAGTTGCAGTTTCAAGACGGAACCACATCAGTAAGAAAGTAAGCTGACATAACATGACATTTTTTTGAAAGCCCATCTTGAATTTAGAAGATATCATGATGTAATGTTGTTGTTGTTTTTGTAACAGGAAAACAAGGAAAATGCCCAGCCTGCACATGAAAGAAAGTTAATTATAAAAGGAGAGAAAACATCTGTTGTGCCATTCCAACTGAAAAATGGCCCAAAACAGCAGACCCTACCAAAGAGTCAGCCCCTTAGAGCTAAGGCTAAACAAACTGACACTAGGTCAGTGCCTGAGGCCCAGAAACTGGCACCAGCTGCTGTGTCGTTATCAAGGAATGCTCTAGGAATGTATAAAGGAAAGATTGTCCAGTCAAAAATTGGGTCTATTTGGAAGGCAAGTGCAGGTATGATGGATCCTAACCCATCAGCACTGAAAATGGAGAACCAAAGGCCTGGAAAAATGGCAAGAAGAAGGTCCAAATCTGCTGCTGAGATGCAGAGACATGGTACTCAAAAACCTGCACCAGTGAGGTCCAAGTCTGTGTCTGATGGACCTGCTCAGGTTTCCAAGCCTGCTGCCAGCAGTCGTCATCCTGCTGGATTCTCCTCTGCTCGCCCGCCTGCAAGAATCGTCCCAGCAACACTAACCACTGCTGGCTCTAGAAACACTACTGTGGCTCCCACCAAGGCAGGTGGGACTCACAACCCAAAGACACAGATTTCAGAACCTGACAAGAAGGTCAGCAAGCCTCTTGCCTCAAACACTATCAGTCAATACAGATTTACTATGGAGACTGCAGAAGAGAGAAAGTAAGATGTTCCACACATACATGCGATGTTTGCTATATTACAATTTAAAAAAAAAAAAAAAAAAAGGTAATTTATTTATGTGCTTTCTACAGAGCAAAACTGGCTGAGTGGCTGGCTTCAAAGGGTAAGGCTCTCAAGAGACCAGCCATGTCGACAGCAAAGCCCTCCAAAACCAACGTTTCTACAAAACCTGTCGTCAAACTTCAATCTCAGCCTGCTGCACGCCACATGCCTGAGCCAAGACTGGAAATGTACAACGCTGACACTGCTGTAGGCACTGTTTCCTGTGGAGATACTCAGAGGGCAGGACCAACAGCATCCAGCCAAACTCCAGTGATCATGAACACTACACTAGACCTAGAAACTTCTGATGGGGATCTGTCTGCTGAGTCACAAGACAGAGTGGATGATGTAAGCAGAAATGGAGCATGGTTTCATCCTCTAATTAGCTCGATTAAAATGTATAATATTGAACATCAAAGATCTCCCTTTGTTTTATAGATTGTTGTGAATCTCTGTGATGCCTTGGAGGCCATGGAAACGCCATCGAGATGTAGCAATGGTAAAATAATCAGCATTATGCAGTTCTTTAAATATCTGATGCCTTTGTTTACATATTTGTCATTTGTGTTGATAAGAACTCACAGGTTTGACAGATAAATGCAACAGTGAAATGGAGGACAGCATAAATGAATGTAAAGCGGAGGAACTGAAGATTGACATGCCTGAGGATGCTGGTAAGCAGGTGAAGGATGAAGCAGAAGAAAGCGATGATCAGAAAGTGGAGATGGATTATGTAGAAAGTGATGATGACGACGTGATAGAGACTACTCCAGAGATGGAGGATGCATCAGTGATCAAATACAGCGTGAAAACAACGCCATACTTGCAAAGGTGAGCCGGTCAACTTTGTCTTAGCAAATCTATTCAGTTGAGTATTTGAGCCACTTCGTTCTTAACTCTTACAAAATGATTCTCTCAACATTTCAGTGTCAGAAAAACAATTGAAGGCGAGGTCGGCACGAGTGCATCCAGGAGAAAGAGCAACATTAATGATCTCAAGTTTCTGACACCTGTGCGCCGCTCCTCCCGCATCCACAAGAAATCCAGCCAGCTGCCCAAGATGCTCGTCGATCACGATCCCTGCGTGTCATCGCTGGCTGAGCTGGTGAAGCTGGATGATAATCCTAACGCCTACATCTACAGAAAGAACACTGCACTCGTCGCGGATCTCCCGGACAAGTCCAGCCTCTAAAGAAACCTATATTTGTACTATTTCTAAGGGGGGGTGTATTCAGCAATGCTTGGTACTCAACCTAATTGACACTTTAAAGATGATTTTAATATTGAATTGTCCTAATATGAAATATTTTACTGTATTTATGTTCATGCTGTCCTGCTTTGTTTCCTTGAATACTAACTTTTCTAAAGTTAACACTTTACGACAATTAAACACTTTTCTGAAGTTGTCTTTAAAAAATGAAGTCTTGAGTGCATCTTTTTATAGAACCTATGTAATGAATTGAAACTGTCTTCCATCTATAAAGTGAGCAAGAGTTAAAATTATGATAAGTAACCCTACATTCTGGCAGCTAATTGGCTGTTGTTCACTGATGTCGGACCATCACATTTCAGAGCTTCCAGAGTAGCTCATGGATAATTTGTTCCCTGGCAGAAAATGAGTGGGGAGACTAAATCCAATCATTTTCTTGCTTTCCATATGAACCATTACCTGCTCAAGTGTGGTTGGTCAGCAGTAAACTCTACAAACATTTTTGCTCCTAGCCTACTGTTCAAAGCGTGAGAAACAAGAGGATCGGGCAGCCAACAAAACTGATCCAACTGAATATCAACAGCTGACTACAGCCTACACTGCATTTCATTTCAGTGACGGGGAAGGAAAAAAAAAAAAGACACTCAGTTGTATTCCGATTTAATCCCACTTTAATTGACCACATTGTAAAAATTCAACCGCTCACAAATGACCACCTCTTGGCAAAATACACTTCCTAGATCAAACTGGACGTTTTGACATCATCTCCCTCTGATCCCAGATGAGAGGTTTCATTATAAACAAAATTTAAAAAATGAAAATCATCTATAAAGAAAAAGGAGACATGTGTGATGCCATTTTCTTCCCCCAAACAAAAGGCATATAAAAAAGGTACTCTTTTCCCGCTCGACTGCTGACCACAGAGGAAGGCGTTCAGTGCGCTTAAAGGCCGTTTTCACTGCTGTCTGTGCGCCTTATGTCCTTGAAAGACCCCGATTGTCCAGATCTTTCACCTAAAGAACAGGAGAACACTTAGCTTAGAAAGTTCTGTTCTGAAACTGATTTTAGATGTTTACACAGTTTAACTTTAAACTGTGGAAAGGTCACTTTATTAAAAAGACAAAAAACAAAAAAAGCCCGTCCTCAAACAAACTAATCTTTGAGTGATTTAAAAGGTAAAATCACAAGAATTTGCATTAATCAGTAAACTTAAGCTTTTATAGTTTAGTCATATAACATTTCATTAAATTAAAAACAATGTTTACTATAATGTAAGATAAGCATGTGAGAAGCTTGATTCAGTTTTAAGCAATAATTCCCCTCATATTCTAATAATCAGAAAAACAAAGTGATAAAAACTGAAATGAGTAAACCTACAATGGAAACAATCTGGAACCAAACACTCAACATGAAAATACAGAACTATAACAACTGTTATAGAGACAAAGTTAGCTTGTTTACCTTGTATATCCTAACCAGCCAGTGCTCTGTTGTGTAAGCCTCCTCCAGTACATCCAGTTCAAAGTCTTTGTTCCCAATCTCGGCATTCCTCACTCTGTCATAACCAGGTGGGCGCTCTGCAAAAGAGGGAACCAGAATTAATCAGAAAAACCACTGGCTGTGTATTTGTTTTGTTTTTTTAATTTCTGAATCACATTCCTCCAGTTGGAATTTAGGAGGCTCATATAAAGTGATAAATAGATCAGACTAGGGGTAGAAGGTACTAGAAGCACTCACTGGCCTCTGTGTAGACCTGGCCAAAGCGGTAGTAACACATCTTGTACATGAGGCAGTTAAGCAGGACTGGCGAGCCCTCGCGGTCCACCCTGAACTCTCCGGTGGGAGTGTAGTAGTCGTGCTCCTTGATATGCTTGCCGGTGTCTGTACTTCCTCCAATACGGACCATCCACAGAAACTTGTTGATGTCTGTCATGCAAACACATACACCAATTAGAAAGGTGCTCATAACCGTCCAAACAGCAATGTCTTACTTCATGTGCTGAATGTTTAATGAGTTGACAAAAAAATGGAACTCCTAAAATTCAATTTCACTTATTTAGAAGCTTAAAAACACAACACCTTACATGCTGCACTAGTTATAAAGTATTAGGCGGCGTACCATCTGAAGAGTAGCCCGTCAGCCCTCCAAAGATGACCAGAACATAACTGACGTCGAGCTCTCTCATAATCTCGTAGGCCCTTTCCTCTGTCGATGCCATGGCCTGCAAAAGAAACGGCAGCATGGTCAGCACAGCAGCATTTCATAGACAATTTCACCTTAAAGGTCACCCAGCTCACCTGTCCAACTCTGGAGATGTGAGTATTGTTCCATGTGTTGTTGTCCACTAGAATGGTTCGATTAGCCATGGCAGTTATCTGATATCCGTAATCCCACCATGACATGACTTTGGCATCCTGGATAGGAAAAATAACACTCAGACACGCAGATGGGAAATCTGATCAAACGGCTGTGACTGCTGATCACTCATGACAACGATCTATAGTTTAATGATCAACCTTTTCTTCCTCACGTGGGATTAACTGACCTCAGGTGTGTTGTGGCGGAGCCAGTAGTAGGCCTCTCTGAAGTCATCAAAGATGATGCGGCTGCCGTCACCTCCACGGGCTGACAGGACAATCGATGGAGAGGAGTAGGCTTCGCTGGTCACCCAGGTAGAGTGGAACGTGTACGTGATGAGGAAGAAAGCCATTACCAGAATCATCCCACTGGCAACCTGGTAGGTTTACACAGACATGTCAACATGCTTTTATATTCATTATTACTACACTTTATTTGGGATCAGGTAGTTTAAAACCAGGAACTGGGCCACTTAACGGGTAATGGAATAAATTGAGGGAGTGTGAAATAAAGAATGGGAGGAGATTTCTCTGATCTTTGAGTTTTGTCTCAAAGGTGAAAACAGCCAAATACTCAAGTGAGAAAGTGTAGAGAGAACCTTCTAAAGTCTCATTTGTGTGTTTAATTCCCTCTAGTGAGTAACGTTGTTGTTGCACTTATAATTTTTGTGGGAGTGTCTGCATTGCTCTGCAGGCACAAGTAAAATGGAGTGCTTATGTTGACTTGGAGCAAACAAATTTTGAACAACATTTACTGACACTGAGACGCACGAAGGAGGAAACACTGAGTCTATACATTTTGTCAACAGCACATCAAGACTGCCAGGATACTAACATTAGCACAAACTAGATGCAATTGCAGCAAATTCCATTTTGTTTTATAGAGGTCTCATCTTTGTGCTGTCAACACACTGAGGTCACACTGCATATTACCATCAAGCAGATCTATCATAGCTGTTGAGATCTGTGTAAATGCATAGTTATATTTCTTGGCAGGTGCAGGTCAGACTGGTGTAGCTTTGCACCCATCGCTACACTGAAAAATCATCTAAATCATGAGGAAGAATCTCAACTAAACACATTTATTTGGTCAAGGTTGTCAACCTTCAACAATGCAGTGTACCTACCCCACAATTGTTTGTAAACCTAACAGTAATTATACAACAATTCACCTTTAAGTGTAGTATCTGTTTCAAGTTGCATGAAATATCAAATACAAGAAGAGAAGAAAAGGTTTGTGTTCTCTTGGACAAGATTTTAAACATGAAAATCAAGACTATAAAACACTGAGCTGAGAGCTTGACAATGATGGATTATTTAAAATAATCAGTAGTTCTTTTTTTTTGTACAGGTTCAACCTGTCCGAATGCACAGATTTCATGTCACAACACGACCATGGCATAACAAAAGTCACTGTCACCACCTTACACAGCAAGCTTATCCTGTCAGCCAACTCACCTCATTTTTGATTGGGTAGGTGGAATCCTGCTGCTTCTTGCTCTTTTTGTCTGGCCGGCTGACGTCCAAATTCTTCATGTAAGTGGTTAGAACCTGGGACACGCCGATGCCTGACAGGATGCACATGACCGGAGCGAGTACCAGCATCAGACGCACCTGAGGAGGAAACAAGCAGTGCAGTTAAAAAAACAAAAACAACCAACATATGACACAGACGGGGCGCATACAACATCCTAGACACCATTTCTTGTTTGCTTCGGTTACATTTAATGGTGTAAAAGTGATGCTATCAGGTTGCTTTTAAAATCCCAGAAGCAAACAACTGTCTCAGATGGCATGTGTAACACACACACACGTTTACAGAAAATAAAAGAAGGGCATTTAGGCAGCAGTACCATGACAGCTGAGAAGTACATGCTGGTGACGCCGTACATGATGATGAAGATCCTGGCATCCGACAGGTTGTTAAAACAGTAGTACAGACCGACTGTAAGAAGAGAAAGGTAAACTGGAATGAAATATAGAGTGATTACAGAATATTAAGCCAGTGCTACGCTGTGCTTTTGCTGCCTTGCCTGGGAACATGAAGACTAGGAGCTGCAGATCAAAGTAGTATGAGGACCAGGTGGTAGGCTGGTGCTCGGACACAGAGGCGATGATGGGAATATTGTTCTTGGCATAGGAAGGGTCCAGCAAGGAGTAGAAACGCCCGGTCCACGGAGAGATTTTACCTGACAGAAACGTGCTTATCATGTCACGTCAAAAGCTTTTAGAAAGGTTTTCCCATTCATTACTGTTATTGTTAATCCTCTTACCTGTCAGCATGAGAACAGCACCTACAGACAACAGGATAAAGCCCACCAGAGAGATGACGCTCTTGAACAGCACCTCAAATTGCTGAGCATTGAGTTTGCTGCGCAGGTAGTCCACAAAAGCATGGATCTGGCACAGACCAAACACGCCAAAGGCTGCCATGTGCTCCGATGACTGCACCGGCTGGTAAATGAAAAAAGGGAGACAAGGAACTGAACAGTGTGATACAAAGCAAAGTGAAACTTCTCATCATGAGAATATCACTACTTTTTAATCTTTAACAAAAAACCGTCCTGGAAGGAGGGTGTGTCAGGTGATGAAATGAGATTGTTCTTTTTACCTGGAAACCAACAAAAGAGATTTGCATGGAGAGGATGGTGCCCAGGCAGTAGACTGTGCAGTAAGCCACATATATGCGGTGTGAGAATCGGCCTGTGAGCATCAGAACCAGGACGTGGAGGGGAATAAGGTTGATGAGGAACACGTAGCCACCCCAGGAGGAAACCTAAATGCACACAGAGACCATTTCATGACCAAAGTCACCTCGTAATGCACTCAGTACAACATGCAGATCAGCTGCATCTCCTCACCATGTAGAAGTAAGCCAGCGCACACATGGACGACCAATACACTGAGCCTGTTTTCACAGCCTTGATCCACATGTAGTAGGTCAACAGCATGCAGAAGATGGCAATACCTGAGCAGGGAGGATCATTTTCTTATTATACTGTTTTGCACTTTCGGTGTATATCCTCTAATGCTACAGCTTTACTTTCATTATTGACTGAATATATAACATAGTTTACCAGGGAAAAAGCACTTTCTGACTGATGAATAAAATGAGCAGCCACTGAGTTTCTGTTACCTTCATTATCGTAGGAGCCAGCAACAGAACGAGAGATGTAACCAGGCACCACTGCAATCATGGCAGCTGCCAGGAGCCCAGCACCTGCATCCTGAAGAGACAAAAACACACTTAGTTAAAACTAGTGTAGGTTAACACCACAGTCCTGCAATAAAGAGTCTTTACCATGTTCAGTTTTGTTCTAACAGTCTTAAGCCACTTTCACACACTTTCATTTAAGCTCTGTGGGAGCTTAAGTCTGAGAGGGAGAATGGACCCCCTAATGGTCCTCTACCTAATCACATGAGCCAAGGTGTGAAAATGGGTGTGGGTCACAATCAGCCAAGGTTTTGGGTGAGCTCATTGGGAAACCTGGCCCCACCCTATCATGCGATTTCCTGAGGTCAGATGGCCCAGGATGTGAGTAGGTGTTAAGGCGTCTGGGAAGGATCTCAAAACTGGATTATAGATGGCAGACAGTTGGTGTCGTAAACCACCGCCTCTGTTTTCCTGCAACATGATTCTTAATGAACAATGTGTCTGTGTTATAGGGTGATTTTCTTTTTACCTTCAGCTCCTTGGTTAAGTGGTACGTGACTATGGCGGTGAATGAGGAGAACAGGGGAGCCAGGAAGACGCAGACATTACGGATGTCAATTGTGATGTGGAAAAAATGTAGGACATGGTACAGGACAGCAGACGTGATCATCAGTCCTGGAGAAAGAAAACAGAAGCACACCATCATAATTTGACGTGAGCCTTCAAAAACTCACGTAACACACAAACTGCTCCACACGACAGGAGAATCTTACGACAATTTATGGTCTTACCCGGATAAATGGTGCCACCAATGATCCTCCCCAGAGGATACCAAGCCCTGTCATCAAACCAGTTGTGAAACTTATAAAATCCTTCTTCTGCCAAGAAGCGGGTGGTACGGTAGTTGAAGTACCTGGTTGTGACATTAAGGTGAAGGTGAGACAGGACTCTTCAGGAGGAAAAACTATTAATGTAATGAATGATGATGCAGACAGTACTTACGGGTCAAACTCATGGATGACACTTTCAAACCTCAACACGGAGAAGAGCCTGGTGGAGAATGCTGAGGAGGGAAAAGAAAGATTACATGGATCATTGTGATGTGTGTGTTGTATAGTGTTGTCCATGCTATCATATTCAGCGAGCAGAGGACTCACAGAGGACAGCGGCCATAGACAGGATCAGTAGCTTCAGCAGCGTGTCCTGTTTCTCATAGGACAAACGCAGGAAGCCCAGCTTGGTCATCTTGGTGAGGTTAGGGAAAGCTACCCGTACTACCTAATGGGAGAAAGACAATGGTTCTAAGCACAATAGAAAAGGCACTACAAATGCACTTTTAGACATATGTTTATGCATGTATAAAAATCCCGCGGAATATGTTTCCAAGTCAGGTTCTAAGAAACAGAATCAGCAATCCAGATGTCAGGAGTTAACTTCCACGTCCAGCCCAACCACATAAGGCCACGCACTAACGTGTGGCGTCACAAAGCAGGAAGTAGACACTCTGGAAACCGTTTGCATGGATTTGTGCCCGTCTATTTCACATGTGCATTAAAAAGGTTTTACGAAAAGTGTCGAACCACTAAGCTCCAACGAGCCCTCATGCTTTCAAGACAGCACCACTATCAGAACGAGCCTCAAGTGCTGACAGCTAACCCACATCACCGAAAGCGCAAATGAACGGCAGCTAATACGGTTAAACCAGATCTCAACAACTGCACATATAAAGTGCATTCAGGCATAGTTGTAGTTTGTGCAGCGTCTTATTGCTAGTTAGCGTCAGGCCGGCTTGCATCCACTTCAAAGTGTGTTAGTTGCTAGGCTAACCTGCTAGCCTCTTTTTAATGAAAACCACAGTCACGCGCCAACTCCCTGGCTTATTTTTTAAAAAGAAGTATCTGCATCTCCTTCATATATAGCAACAGAAAATAAAAACTGGTAGTCCTGGAAAAGCTAACGCTTTTTAATATGTAATCTTCAGACACTTACCCGCTCCGCTCCTGCTACTCACTTTTCACACACAACCCTCACCAAGAGCTAATCCCGCCCCGACTAGAACATACTGCGTGCTTATTGGTTATGTGTCATTCAACGTTTTATTTTCTCGTATCTTATTGGTTCTTTGGATGTCAATCAGATTTTGTTCCTTACCCCGCCGCTGTAGTGTAGTGACGTGTCCTTACCGAGAAAAGAACACAGCCCCCTGTTGGTTGAAAATACTTTCACCTCATTTCGTTGGTGTAGATTCATTCTCATTATTTTTCACGTTGTTTCCTCTTACAAATCAACGTGTTACTTTTGAGTAAAGTTTTTCTTTCTCTCTCTATTAAAATAAAACTGCCCAAAAATAATTAATCCTCCCACTGTATCTTTTGGTGATCAGTTAATCACAGGTCTTTTTTAGCTCAATCAAGTACAAAAGTCCATCTGCATCTGTGTTAAGCCAGTTTTCAAAACATCTCTGATACCTTTCTGTTAGATGCCTGAAACATTTTTTTTTTTATCAACCATGAACAATTTGGAGTGCAACCCAAGGACCTAATCTGATTTTCAGTGATATAAATCCTTTATCTATCCTTATCTTTGCAATGCTGAGTTTGAAATGTCGTAGAGAAACAAAAAACACAGAAACACAAGAGCTCAAATATTGAATACTGACCAATTTTATTCAAATTAGAAGTATTACTTTTACAAAACCTCACTCACAAATATCAGTCTGCACAAACACTATGCTCTTCTTACAATAATTGCACACTGTTTAAAATCATGGCCCCGCTCCACATCCACGAGCTCTGATGAGACAAAGGTTGGGGTGGGGTCACTGTGTGGCGCTGGGCTTCTGACTGAACATTCAGGAGGTATTAACATTATGTACAGCACAAATAACCAAACAGCCAATGATATTTGGGGATCAGTTATATTTGCATCAAGCTCTCTTTAAGGTGCAAGGGGCACTACAGCAAGCGAGTCGAGGCTGATCACCCGTCTGTTGTAAAGCTACGAGCTACATGACTCCTTTGTGACAGAGCTTAGCGTTGAAGTGGTCAAAGTAAAGTTAAAGATGCAGCGGTTTGGCAGTGTCGTCTCATCTATCAATACACTAAAAGCTCTAATGAAGCTTGCCCTTTGCCGGTGTAGCCGTGTGTATTGTGACGTTAGACAGCAGAATCCAGACTTTTTATTTTTGGGATGGGACGCAGAGGAACAGTTATGTCAATGCACACAAGTGAATTTCTGGTTGATTTCCGTTACAAAAAGGTCACTCTGCCTTTTAATAGCAGCTCCTGAAACGATGCTTGTACTCTACTGAAAACAAAGCTGTGGGGATTTCAAACTAAAAAGCCTCCCTTTATAACTGTACAAGGTTGCAGACGGGACTGTGAGGAGAGCAGAATTTAATAGAGAAACACGTCCGTGTGCAAGAAAGTGTTGGATCTGTGAGGGAGGAATGTGACTTTTAAGAAAACACACCTGTGCTTTGCTTCTGAACACAAAAAAGCCCCTTCAAAGAGAAAAATATCCTTCTTTAGTCACGTTTGCTTAAAGAAATTAAAACTTTGTGATGTCTTGTGCTGTAATTTATTAAAAGGAGAGTCACTCAAATGGCACATTATGCAAAGAAAGAAAGAAAAGTAAAAAGAAGTCTGGATCTTAGTATTTAAAGTGTTTTGAGTGTGAGGCACAGGTCAGTCGATTTTTGTGTCACACAGAAAAGGTGGATAAAAATGAGTAACTGAGGCGGCACAGATTACACAAAAACATGTAAACCCTTTGTCCTGAACCACATGAACCAGCTGAACTCATCTTCATTAAGGGCGATCCTTCTAGAAAAAGAAAAAAAAAATTTTTTTCAGTGAAACCGCTTGTTGGTGACTATCCTATCTCCTTCACTGGGTGGGCAGCAGCCTCTGGCGGGTCGGGGAGGTGTGAGGTGTTGACAGCCTCTCTGTGGAGGCAGATGACGTCAGTGATGACTGCAGGTGGACAGTCTTGTGGAAAAGCTTGTTGCTGATCAGCACGACCAGGGAGAAGAGACGCAGTTGGAAGTGGCTGGAAGAGTGAAATCGACATCAGTCACTTGTGAAATAGATCCTTTTATTTATTGTTCTTACAGTGTGTTGTTGGACACTCACTACAGCTTTGTTGGTGTCTTTGCCTCATTAGCACTGATGATGAACAGAGGGAAAAGGATGGAGAACAAGCAACCGCTGCATAGGAAACAAAGATAGCATTTAAAAACCATTAAAAACAGAGCAGAAGGTCCAAATTCCAGATTCCTCTCTATTAGAAAGTTCTGACATGTTTGTGACCATTCACTATATTTATTTATAACTAATTACTCCTTTGTAATATATTGTAATTATAAATAGTGGAGTTCCTCTCCTTCTCAAAGTGAAGGGGATGAGCAGACTGTTTCCTGATGAAGCTCAGGAAGCTTTAATGAGTGCAGCAGGATGGTGGAGATCTACCAGTCTGTGGTAGCGAGTTACATCTGTTTTGCTGTTATATGCTGGGGAGAAGGGTCAGCAACAGACCCAGAGATGCTGGAACCATCACTGACCAGAATCTGGAGGCGTTTGAGTCAGTGAGGTTTAGGAGGTCGCTGAACAAACTGCTCTCCATCATGGACAGCCCATCTCTATTGCGCACTTCTGAGGCAGCACAGCTCCATCTCCCTCAGAATAATTCAACAGCGTTGCCATAAAGAACACTTCAGGAAATCATTCCTATCATTATCTATAAAACTGTACAGTAACTCCTCCTTGTTACGTGTGAACACACCTGCCAGGCATCAGTGTGGACTCTGATGTTTGCTATTTGTCACTGCCATACTCTGATGGAGATGAGACAGCATAAAGGGTGGAGGTAGAAAACTTGTCCCGGTGGTGCTCAAGAAATAACCCAAAGCTGAACGTCCTTAAAACATAAGAACTCATAATGAACTTCAGGAGACACAGACAGGTCCACCTCTCATTATAAACGCAGAACAGGCGGAATCTGTCTCCACCTTCAGTTTTCTGGGCACGCCACATCTCCGCTGATCTGATCTGGACCCACAACACCAACGCGCTGGTAAAGAAGGCCCAACAGCAGCTGCACTTCCTCCTGTCCTGAGGAAGAATAACCTGGACCAGAAGCTGCTGCTGGCCTTCACCGCTCCTCAGTGGAGAGCGTGCTCTCCTACTGCCTGGGTGTTTGGTACACAGGGGACAATAATGAGAACAGGACGGCTGTACTGAGGGTAATTAACACTGCCCTAAAAATCACTGGCTGCCCTCAGCCACCCCTGGAGGCCATCACCAGATCCTCCTGTCTCAGGAAAACCAGGGCCATCCCACGTGACCCCTTGCACCCCGCCCAACAACTGTTTGACTCGCTGGTCGGCACCTCAGGTCAATCAGGTCCCACACCTCCACTCTCATAAACAGCTTCTTCCCCTGAGCCATTCGGACTGTTAACAAACACTATCCCCCCACCCTCTTCACCAGTCGGAGCCATGGTCTTAGTAACCCTCATCACTCAGGCCACTCACATACGGACTCTCTACTCAGACCAAGTCCTTTGCACCTACTTCTGAGCACTTTGTTCTCCAATATGTGCCTTTCATTAGTTTTGAATATATTTCTGTAGTTTGTGTGTGTGTGTGTGTGTGTGTGTGTGTGTGTATATATATATATATATAAAAACAACACCCAGCACGCCCCTGCGGGCGGTTTATCCTTCAAGCTCGGGTCCTCTACCAGAGGCCTGGGAGCTTGAGGGTCCTGCGCAGTATCTTAGCTGTTCCCAGGACTGCGCTCTTCTGGACAGAGATCTCCGATGTTGTTCCCGGGATCTGCTGGAGCCACTCGCCTAGCTTGGGAGTCACCGCACCTAGTGCTCCGATTACCACGGGGACCACCGTTACCTTCACCCTCCACATCCTCTCGAGCTCTTCTCTGAGCCCTTGGTATTTCTCCAGCTTCTCGTGTTCCTTCTTCCTGATATTGCTGTCATTCGGAACCGCTACATCGATCACTACGGCCGTCTTCTTCTGTTTGTCTACCACCACTATGTCCGGTTGGTTAGCCACCACCATTTTGTCCGTCTGTATCTGGAAGTCCCACAGGATCTTAGCTCGGTCATTCTCCACCACCCTTGGGGGCATCTCCCATTTTGACCTCGGGACTTCCAGGTTATACTCCGCACAGATGTTCCTGTACACTATGCCGGCCACTTGGTTATGGCGTTCCATGTATGCCTTGCCTGCTAGCATCTTGCACCCTGCTGTTATGTGCTGGATTGTCTCTGGGGCATCTTTACACAGCCTGCACCTGGGGTCTTGCCTGGTGTGATAGACCCCAGCCTCTATGGATCTTGTGCTCAGAGCTTGTTCTTGTGCTGCCATGATTAGTGCTTCTGTGCTGTCTTTCAGTCCAGCTTTGTCCAGCCACTGGTAGGATTTCTGGATATCAGCCACCTCCTCTATCTGCCGGTGGTACATACCGTGCAGGGGCCTGTCCTTCCATGATGGTTCCTCGTCTCCCTCCTCTTTCTTGGGTTTCTGCTGCCTGAGGTATTCACTGAGCACTCGGTCAGTTGGGGCCATCTTCCCAATGTATTCTTGGATGTTCCTTGTCTCATCCTGGACTGTGGTGCTGACACTCACCAGTCCCCGGCCCCCTTCCTTCCGCTTAGCGTACAGCCTCAGGGTGCTGGATTTGGGGTGAAACCCTCCATGCATGGTAAGGAGCTTTCTTGTCTTTATGTCAGTGGCTTCTATCTCCTCCTTTGGCCAGCCTATTACCCCAGCAGGGTACCTGATCACGGGCAGGGCGTACGTGTTGATGGCCCGGATCTTGTTCTTACCATTCAGCTGACTCCTCAGGACTTGCCTGACCCTCTGCAGGTACTTGGTGGTTGCAGCTTTTCTAGCGGCCTCTTCATGGTTCCCATTCGCCTGTGGGATCCCCAAGTACTTGTAACTGTCCTCTATGTCTGCAATGTTGCCTTCTGGTAGTTCAATCCCCTCAGTTCTGACTACCTTCCCTCTCTTTGTTACCATCCGACTACACTTCTCCAGTCCGAACGACATTCCAATGTCATTGCTGTATAGCCTGGTAGTGTGGATCAGTGAATTGATGTCTCGTTCACTCTTGGCATACAGCTTGATGTCATCCATGTACAGGAGGTGGCTGACAACTGCTCCGTTCCGGAGTCTGTATCCGTAGCCAGTCTTGTTAATGATCTCACTGAGGGGGTTCAGGCCTATGCAGAACAGCAGTGGGGACAGAGCATCTCCTTGGTAGATCCCGCACTTGATGGTGACTTGTGCTATGGGCTTGGAGTTGGCCTCTAGTGTTGTACGCCACATCCCCATTGAGTTCCTGATGAAGGCTCTTAGGGTCCCATTGATCTTGTACAATTCTAGGCATTCCAGTATCCAGCTGTGGGGCATTGAGTCATAGGCCTTCTTGTAATCAATCCAGGCAGTGCACAGGTTGGTCAGTCTGGTCTTGCAGTCTCGGCTGATTGTTCTGTCTACCAGTTGCTGGTGTTTTGCGCCTCTGGTATTCTTGCCAATTCCTTTCTGTGTCCCGCTCATGTATTGACCCATGTGCCTGTTCATCTTAGCCGATATGATGCCTGACAGGAGCTTCCATGTAGTACTGAGGCAGGTTATTGGTCGGTAGTTGGAGGGGACCGGTCCCTTCTTGGGGTCCTTGGGGATCAGGACCGTCCGGCCTTCAGTTAGCCATTCCGGGTGTCTCTCGTTAACTAGCAGCTGGTTCATTTGTGCTGCCAGACGCTCGTGGAGTGCAGTCAGCTTCTTCAGCCAGTAGGCGTGAACCATGTCGGGCCCTGGTGCTGTCCAACTCTTCATACTGGAGACCCTTTCTTGGATATCTGCCACTGTGATGGTTACTGGACCCTGTTCAGGGAGGTCGCTGTGGTCTGCCCTCAGATCCTCTAGCCACTGAGCATTGCCGTTATGGGTTGCATCCTTCTCCCATATGCTCTTCCAGTATTGCTCCGTCTCCAGCCTTGGTGGTGCTGTTCTCTTATTGTTCCCTTGCCACTGAGAGTACACCTTTGCTGGTTCTGTGGAGAACAGCTGGTTTATTCTCCTGCCTTCTATCTCTCTGGTGTACCTCCTCAAGCGGCTGGCCAAGGCTGTGAGTCTTTGCTTGGCAGTTTCCAAGGCCTCAGGTATGGACAGCTTGCTGTATTTCTTAGGCACCTTATTTGTCGCACCTTTCTGCAACTCCGTTAGTTGGCTAACCTCCCTAGCAGCTGGATAGCGTAGTGGTTAGACTACACGCCTTTGGAACAGAGGATCGCAAGTTCGATTCCTGCCTGGGGCGTCTGTATCCAGTAAGGGTCCTAAGGCTAGACCCCCTATGCTAAGCAAGCCTACCGCAGACATGAGCGAGACAGATAAATATGAAGGCATGCCGGCTCGGACGTCGCCCGGATCAACAAGGTCCGCGTCAGGTGTTGAGGAACCAGGGCACCCTGACGAAAAGTGGGCTACTGGAACAAGAAGGCATCGGTGGGCAAGAGACGAAAACAGGGCATTGTTGGAATGCTACTACGCAAGTAACCCTGGCGGAAGGGGCTACATGAATAGGATGAGGGACCTATGGATATATATATATATATATATATACACACACACACACACATACAGTGGGGCAAAAAAGTATTTAGTCAGCCACCGATTGTGCAAGTTCCCCCACTTAAAATGATGACAGAGGTCAGTAATTTGCACCAGAGGTACACTTCAACTGTGAGAGACAGAATGTGAAAAAAAAAAATCCATGAATCCACATGGTAGGATTTGTAAAGAATTTATTGGTAAATCAGGGTGGAAAATAAGTATTTGGTCAATAACAAAAATACAACTCAATACTTTGTAACATAACCTTTGTTGGCAATAACAGAGGTCAAACGTTTACTATAGGTCTTTACCAGGTTTGCACACACAGTAGCTGGTATTTTGGCCCATTCCTCCATGCAGATCTTCTCGAGAGCAGTGATGTTTTGGGGCTGTCGCCGAGCAACACGGACTTTCAACTCCCGCCACAGATTTTCTATGGGGTTGAGGTCTGGAGACTGGCTAGGCCACTCCAGGACTTTCAAATGCTTCTTACGGAGCCACTCCTTTGTTGTGTTTTGGATCATTGTCATGTTGGAAGACCCAGCCTCGTTTCATCTTCAAAGTTCTCACTGATGGAAGGAGGTTTTGGCTCAAAATCTCACGATACATGGCCCCATTCATTCTGTCCTTAACACGGATCAGTCGTCCTGTCCCCTTGGCAGAAAAACAGCCCCATAGCATGATGTTTCCACCCCCATGCTTCACAGTAGGTATGGTGTTCTTGGGATGCAACTCAGTATTCTTCTTCCTCCAAACACGACGAGTTGAGTTTATACCAAAAAGTTCTACTTTGGTTTCATCTGACCACATGACATTCTCCCAATCCTCTGCTGTATCATCCATGTGCTCTCTGGCAAACTTCAGACGGGCCTGGACATGCACTGGCTTCAGCAGCGGAACACGTCTGGCACTGCGGGATTTGATTCCCTGCCGTTGTAGTGTGTTACTGATGGTGACCTTTGTTACTTTGGTCCCAGCTCTCTGCAGGTCATTCACCAGGTCCCCCCGTGTGGTTCTGGGATCTTTGCTCACCGTTCTCATGATCATTTTGACCCCACGGGATGAGATCTTGCGTGGAGCCCCAGATCGAGGGAGATTATCAGTGGTCTTGTATGTCTTCCATTTTCTGATGATTGCTCCCACAGTTGATTTTTTCACACCAAGCTGCTTGCCTATTGTAGATTCACTCTTCCCAGTCTGGTGCAGGTCTACAATACTTTTCCTGGTGTCCTTCGAAAGCTCTTTGGTCTTGGCCATGGCGGAGTTTGGAGTCTGACTGTTTGAGGCTGTGGACAGGTGTCTTTTATACAGATGATGAGTTCAAACAGGTGCCATTCATACAGGTAACGAGTGGGGGACAGAAAAGCTTCTTACAGAAGACGTTACAGGTCTGTGAGAGCCAGAGATTTTCCTTGTTTGAGGTGACCAAATACTTATTTTCCACCCTGATTTACGAATAAATTCTTTACAAATCCTACCATGTGGATTCATGGATTTTTTTTTTTCACATTCTGTCTCTCACAGTTGAAGTGTACCTCTGGTGCAAATTACTGACCTCTGTCATCATTTTAAGTGGGGGAACTTGCACAGTCGGTGGCTGACTAAATACTTTTTTGCCCCACTGTATATATAAAGTGTAATAAAAAAAACATGACTGGAAAATGGACCACAAACAAAATAATACTTGTAATAATGATCACAAAAAAATCACGCAGTGTTAACCTGATGATGTATGATGAGGGCATGGCAGTCAGCAGAGCCATGGGTAAGCCGAAGCCAAAGTAATATGGCCAGTTCCTCTCAATGTTGGACAGCCGCTGGTGCATCTCGATGCCTTAGACAAACACAAAAAAACACATCGTTTAGAGCATAGGTGTCAAACTCTGGCCCGCGGGCCAAATTTGGCCCACAGCCTAATTACATTTGGCCCGCGAAGCCATACCAAATTACTATTAGAGCTGGCCTACTGGTATTATACAGCTAATATATATATTGTTTAGTATTAAGCTTTGCTTGTTCCATATTCAGTTTTTCAGCAAAACTTGTTTGAGTACATAAGAAAAGATTCATTCTTACATCTGGAGGAAGATTTTTTTTTTCAATAAATATTAATGTTAGCCTGCGACTTTGTTCCATTTTGAATTTTGGCCCACTGTGTATTTGAGTTTGACACCCCTGGTTTAGAGGTTCCCATTGAATTCAGATGAGTCTGTGTCTGTATAGAAGCTGACAGAGGACTCACCATGGTTGAACCAGCGATACTCAAAGCAGTACAGGGAGTAGAGCAGAGACATGTGGAGGAGGCTAACCATCTGTCCAATAGCATCGATGGGGAAGAGACTAACGATCATACCCTGGAGGACCACAAAAATACACACAGCGACACTCGTTGGAATAAAGTGAGAAACACAGGCAGCTATGCAGATTTATTTTAAAGAAAGGATAAAATGTACCTGAATGAGGAAGAGCGCCTGGAGGAGGAGGTTAAAAAGCATGTCTGCGATGATCTTACTGACGCTGGGGAATGGCTGAGCTTTACAGCCAGACACTTCAAATGCAAGGTCAGCTATGTCCTATAACACAGAGCAACGTAATGATATCAGTGTCACTGCAGCCAAACAGGACGTATAACTGCTTTTAACTCTGTAATGGACATCTGACCCTGCTGGGGAAATGTTTTCCAGTTCTTATTTTCGAATATCATCCTCTCAAAATAACCACAACAACAAATGTTTGTCAGAAGTTCATCGACAGGTCTGAGGTTTTGTGCTTTGGCATTATCGTGCTGAAAACAGCCCGGTCTTGTTTGACAAAGATGCCCTTTTTTAAGATCTTAATAGAATGCTCATTTCACATTGATTTTCAGCCTTGTATATTGTGCACAAAGACTTGAATTAATAGAGGGAATATTTGAATAATATTATGTGCCATATTATTTTACATCCCATAGTGCTTCTGCTTTCTCCTGTCTCTTCATGTATCACCCTTTCTGCAGCTCTGTGATTGAGCACAGTTGGTTTCCACTTGCTCATCAGAGTCAGGAGTATGAGACCGATGAGAGTCGCCGGCAGCACCAGTGGGCCATTTCTCTGACAGTGTGTGGCACTGTGCTTGTTCCATCAGCCAGAAGAAGGGTGTGTGATTAGCCCTTTCTTGTGGAGGCAGGGTGATTAATCTGTTTTAACCATTAAAAAATACTTTACAATATTTTCGGTTTTCTGTTGTTAGTGTGGTAGTCACAAATTGATTCATATTCAGTTAGATCAAAGACATGATGCACACATGCCACTAGGTTCTGCTGAATCGGTGAGTGCTCTGGAGACCTCTTTCCTTCCCCTGGCTCATCTGCTCCTACGTGTGGAAATCACACCTGATGATGAGCTGGTAGTCTCCTCTGGTGGTCAGCAGTGTGGTGTGTTGGATGTGCTACTTCTGGTGTTGGGTTGATTAAAGTTATTTTTTTAAGCTGTGGGACCCTAGCATAAACCAATCACGACTTTCTTTACTGTGAGAAACATTATTCTGTAACCGTATGGTTGAGTTATTAAAAATCACGACCCCATTCTAACTTACCAGGATGCTCTGTTACACTTACTTATCTCTTGCTAAAGAACATAGTTATGAGGTGCACACAGCATTGCATAACTTCAGGGGTTTTTTATTACAACATTTTTTAGTTTGTAATAGTTGCTTTTATAATTTGCAAATAATCATATTTAGCTTTTATTTCCATTTTACACAATATCCAAATTTGTATTAAAAATAGTTGTACAGGAAGGACACCAAAAATTTAACCTTAGACTGTTTCTGTATAATTAAACGTCACATATGGCCTCATCCATGAATAGAAGCAACATCTGTGTCTACAGCTTCTTTATTAATAAAGCGCTGCAATACCATCTAACAGCTGACTTTATTAAACACCAATGTTCCCTCTAATGTTTCATGTGTCTGAGCGAACACACAAACTCCCTGAGCGGACACTTGGACCACTGTGAGCAACAGCAGACGTGTGCACTTTTTCCGTCAGTTGTTCCGTCTGTCCTGCTCACATCTCCAATGGTTGTACACGTTGTCATTAACGTGGCTTCACTCCACATCAGCCACTTTGCTAAAACACCGGCGTCGGCACATAAGGACGCTGTCATAGCCTGTCAACCACGTTGATTAGCTGCGTATATACGAATGTGAATCGCATTATTGGCTGGATTATGGGATAAGGTGGCATCGTTGTAATCCCATACGGGAGCAGCCAGTCACTCACTGACTAACACTGCAAAACAGAATTGTTAAAGTTTTAATTTTAATTTCAATTCAGGTTAGATTTTTTTTTGTGTGCAACGCAGATTTTCTGTGCGCAGAGACGTGCCAGCAGTGCGCAATTGTGCACACGCGCAGTTTAGAGGGAACATTATTAAACACCCCTTCTTCTCTGTATCCTCTGTCTTTCTTTACATTTTGGGGCTATTTCTGATGAGAGAGCAGTCTGAACTATTGCAAAGGAAGAGTCAGCAGCCCTTGAGGCAGCGCTGGCTTTATAAATCTCAGCAGCTGACACTGATTCAGTATAGTCTACTGCGCTGTGAGCTAAAGTGGAATGCTACTACAGAAAATCGTACACCAGAAGTAATAACAGTCTCCGATGCCTGAAGGGGACAAAAAAAGTTACCATCTCGTGTGCATGGCGTGGAAGTCTGATTTTAAAGAAGGGCCTGACCTGGAACCAGATGGCATTGACGATCTTGCTGAGGACAAACAAGGGGAGGACCCAGAGAGCACTGAAGACGGACGTCAGGATGAACTCTAACCAGGACCACACACTGCCATGGAGGGAGGGGTCACCTGGAGTAAAAACAGCTTTGTTAATTATCTGCTTCCCGTAACACACCGGAAAACTTGGTCCAGATTGAGCAGCAGCCATACATACCAATGATTTTTGCCGTGAGAGCCTGCAGGAGTGGAATAAACACCCGGTAAAAGAGAAACAGACTGAGCTGAGAAGAGAAAGAGAAATACCTTTGTTATTCTTTAACTTGTGCTTCCCTGCATAGCGTGGTTGTTTAACTTTGGTATTCAGCTTTGATACTTTAGTGGATAATGATGTTTCACATTTGAGGCAGTAACAGTTTAAGCTTACCCAGAACACTCCTCCATTCCAGGCACAGCATTGAAAAATCCTGCTGGCTACTTTGGGATCACTAGAAGAAAAATGAACAACACTAATGTTTCACTTTCGCATGACTTGATTTCATTGCTTCTAAACAAACTCCTGAGAACTGTCAGCGTGCTGCAGTTTGCAGGGTGGATATGATGATGGCCCCAACTAGATAACATATTGTAATTCACACATTATTATATTTACTAGTGAAGAAAACAAAATGCGACCAAAATGTGTTCGGGTGCTTACTTGTCCGGTTTGCGCTCCTCACTCTGTGCCCGTCTCTGTGCCAGGGCCCCGCTGGCCCTTCTCCTCCGCTGCTCTTCCCTTTTCTGCTGGATACGAGCATCCAGCTTGGAGATTGTTCCAATCCCCAATATGGAGTCCTTGATCCCCTGTAGAGCATAAATACAAAAAGAGACAGTCGGAGCATTTCTACAAGTCTTAAATCTTCTCTGTAATGAATGATCCCCGTGAGGTCAGTAAAGAACATTTGACATTATTTCAAAGACAAATATTATTTCTGGAGGCTCTTGAAGTAACCCG
The DNA here is from genome assembly GCF_057382095.1 of Aulonocara sp. 'chitande type north' Nkhata Bay. NCBI lineage: Eukaryota > Metazoa > Chordata > Actinopteri > Cichliformes > Cichlidae > Aulonocara > Aulonocara sp. 'chitande type north' Nkhata Bay. The sequence continues at coordinate 2,689,218 of NC_141353.1, forward strand.
GACACGTTCAGGCTGCACAGGTTCAAAGTATGGCTTAATAACACCGTCACTGGAGCCCAGCTGTAGTTACAGTAGTGCCAACTGTGCTTTGCATGGTCATGGCCACACATCTTAATCTTTGAAGTCAAACACTGTCAGTCTCATGGCCATGCAGTCTGGTTTTACCAACATTTGTAAAAGAATGAGTCATTCTAAAGACCTTACTGAATAATGCCTAAACATTGCCAATGATCTGCTGAATCAGTAACTGCAGAGCAACATCCACCTCTGGCATTAACATCAGCTCAAACTGTGTGATGCAAGCTTCATTGCATGCATTTCCATGGGTGAGCTGATGATGTCCTGATTTGACCAATGCCTGGGGTTTTAGGTTTTGTGAAGCCAGCTAATCCACAGAAAACCTGGCTATGATGAACTTGCTTCACAGTAAAGCTCTTTAGAGAAACATATGCAAACATTATTGTGTCTTTGGAGGTTTTGTCTGGTTGAGTTTCTCTTCTTCTTACACTTCAGTCACAGATTCAATTTCTGATGAGTATTTCTATGCACTCAGTGAGTGCTGAAACTGGAAACAACCTCGTGTTTGCACAGATGCATGGACACAGCAGAGGTTTCAACACAGTTTCTGCTGCATGGAGGCACCTCTCTCTGCTCGTTATGTCCCTACTGTGGATCCACATTGTGAATTAGCGTGACATTTGTTGAGTAGAGAAGCTGTTCATTTTGGCTCTGCACTGGACCGTTACTGAAGCATTAATGATGTTAAACAGTGTAACTTAAGAGGCAAAAAAGCTCTTTAAACTTAGAGCAAAGTTTCCAAACTTGTGAAATTGTTTTTATTGAATATGACTTGTGTTTCTGTACAAGCAGTTTTTCTGTCCCAGTGACCACTGAAATGATCGCTCGACTTTTATTTAGAAAGAGACTTAAAAATGAGAGTCTGGGCTTATTCCAAGATGTCGGCTGCCAAGTTTCAAAACTGGCTACTCGCAGAACTTTAACATCCAAAACTCTGACACCAAATGGATGGAACATACTATCTACATTAAGATTGCTAAATCATGTGTATGTCACAGAAATCAGTCAGAATTACGATCTTCAGCTCGCTCTTTCTACTGTTTCAACCAGCAGGGCTGAATGGGTCCATTGTTTTGAATGTTTCTGTTTCAGTTTGCATACACTACATACTTGCACATTATGTCATAAATTATTTATGAGTGCAGTGTCTTTGTGTTTGCTAACCGTCGCAACATCGCGGAGGAAAGCCCTGACGCTGTCTGTCATCTCTGCACCAGCTGCAGATCCATCAACTGCAGAAGGAGGGGGGGCTGGTGACCTGGTGGTCCGCTCTCATGGCAGGGAGGGGCTCACCCAGTAACCTGCAACAAACCAAAACCCAAGGAAACAAAGTGAGGGGCTGAATGGAAAACCTTCAACCTTTGAAATGCAGATGCTAACAGCTCTTGCTACTTGCTTTGCTAAGACACACAACTGCTTGAAGACCTATTTTCTTGTGATTTTTGTTAACTCAACTGTCACATAATATTTAATGTTTTTACCTCTTCAATGAATCAGCTACCTGTATAACAAGCTTATCATTTGGCTTTTACAAACAGTAGCCTTTCTAAACCTGGTAGTTTTCCATGCACATCCATAAAAATAAACCTCCATTAGTTTGTGTTTTACATACATCAGAAAAAGCCTTCTAATACTAAGAAAGTTCAACAATACAATGTTTGGCAAATTCTCTCAGAGTTTTGATATTTGGTCACCGTTTTTAGTGTTTCACAAGCTGATGATGATGTAAGTCTTTATTTTAAAAACCATTATCAGCAACATTTGACATATAGATATCTATATCTATATAGATATAGATATATATCTTTCTAAAAATACTTGTCCGCACACTAAACACGTGCTCTTACAGAATACCTAACGAGTTTCATATAGATCACAACTTAATAACTTCTGAACAAAATCTATCAGCATCTAATGCCTTGCTAAGAGAAGCAAAGCTTATGTGCGTTTCATAAACGCTGCTATCGTCTTATTTGTTGCATGGTGACATTATACACCAGCGATGTCCTCTCCTTTGTCTTAAGATGCAAACGTTTGTCCACCTATTGTCTCTGTGCGATACTGTTTTATTCAACGCTAGCAAGCTGACTCAGTGGGTTAGCGCAAAAAAGATGATAACACACACTCAGGCTAACTGGCTCATTGTGGTCTGCTTAAAAATCCTCTAAAACTGGCATAATCTCATATATAGAGTTCAGCATGTTGACTATGGCCCTGTAATCGATGACTTTCGCTTCTTTAGTGTTCAACTAGCTTGTCTGTTTGTGATGCTAGCTAAATTATCGCTCAACAACTAATTTAACTGTAGACTTTTTCTTCCTGCTAACGTCCATACAAATGATTAACAGACAGATAGAGCACACATTTAACAAAGGTCTGGTGCTTACCTCATGCGACAGCCACGGTGTTACAATAGCTTGGGAAATTCTTTCTTTCTCTTCCTTAATGTAAACACAACAAACAGCATACAGCCACTGCCAGCAGCTAGGGCCGTGGAAAACAAATTGCGCAAGCTCCAACCTCGAAGGAGCATGGGAAGCGTAGTCCTCAATACTGGAAGGCGAAGACAGAAAGTGGAGTAAAAGCTCATTAAAATGCTAAGGGGTGTGTCCACTTTATGACGCATGTGTCGAGCATTCATTACGTATTTATAATAAGTTATTAAGACGACAGCGATATTTTATTTTCTATATCTCTGATGTTATATGATTGTGAGAGAAGCTAGATAGCTTTGTTAGCTTTGTTATAAGGTTGCAGAATTAAGTTTTGCTGTGTTGCTATCGGCTCACGATGGAATAAAAGGAAATAAATTTAGAACATATCCACATGCAACTGCAGCAGGTAGTGAATAAAGCAACGATTAGCATGACAAGATAAATGGAATTTTTAAATCTCACACGCAAAGTACGTGGTGTTAGAAAAATGCAGCACAGCTGGGCCTCGGGCTGTATAACAATGAAAGTTAGCATATTCAAATTCACGTGTGTGTTTGAAGTGAGGACGCCTTGGAGAGACCTCATGCAGAGAAAATGTGTGAAAGCCTGGGAACTGACTGAGGAGCAGATAAAGAAAGGTTGAGGTTAGGGGTGGAGGTAAAAGACTAAAAGCTGCAGCACATATGAGCTTGTAATTGAAATGGAGAAGCTGCAGTGGGGCAGAGAAAGAGCAAGCTGCGTTTGAAACGCTGACCTAAAGCTCCTTAAATACCTGCAAAGTGTCTTTTTTTGAAGCACTGACAACTTCAAGGACGAATATAAAGCTAAAGAAGAGGCCTACAGTCAAATATTTAAAAATACTACAACAACAAACATAACTAATGCAAAATGTGTTATGATCAATCTTAAATTCGATTTGATTATTTTAATAAAGTGCCCAAGAACTTTATATAAATTTGGAATGTAAATATGGGAGTTTTATTATAATAACTTGATAAGGAGCCATTTCTATCACAGAGACATAAACAGCATATTGCTTAAAACTGAAAATGCAGTGTTGTCTAGCTGCTCCACCTTTGTAATGATGGTGGGTCCGTGTATAACATATGAACTGTAGCCAGACATCATCTTCTTTTATAAATTAATCCACTGCATACTTTCCTAAAGAAGGGAAAGAAAGAAAGCAATGAAGCAGCATTCCTTAGTTTTTAGAGAATTCCACCAGCTCTTGTGGCCATGCAGATAATTCCAGGTCATGACAATTATTTAGGAACCTTCCTAAATAAAACTCATTAAGAGTTTGAGAAATTTTATGAGTGAGTGTGTTTTCACAGTGGAAGAGAAAGAGCACACCAAAAAGAAAAGGAGGGCAGGTTTACACACGTGACTCTAACAGCTTCTACAGCTGCATATTGAAAATCGACACGACCACTAACCACCACAAAGTTACGTGTGCAGGGCTATTCCGACTATGAAACCAATAGAAACAATTAGCTGTAGCTAGTGGCTCTAACAGCTAACCCTGGTTTGTCTTCCTTTGCTGAGGAGCACAAATAATCATCTTTTCTGTCTTGAAACCAGAGCAGTAGCAACTAAAGTTGAAAAAACGCATCAGGAAAGTATTTACAGGGGTCATAAGATAAGGGATCGAAGAGCCATTTCCCACTTACAAGAGTTGCTGCTTGCTGGCCACTAGCTAAGTCATATATGAGTGTTGTGGTGGTACAGAGCTTGTGGGAACCTGGGTGGATCGTGAGTGGCTGGGAGAGGTTAAGAAATGTACAGGCCTGTGTAGAGTCTATTGGACTACTAATGGCACTTAAAGGTAGGGATAGTAGAGGCAAACAAAGCAAAATACCCCATTTCAACATGTGTCAAGTGAAGAACATGAACTGGGCACCACTGTGGGGTTGTTATGGTCCCCAGCACATGTAGAAATAAGGAGCAACTCCATAGAATGAGTTATGAATGACGAATGAAGGGCAGCAATATGCAATTAGCTCCACACATCTAGACAAGTTTCAAAAGAAGATAAAATAATGAACACTTTGGAGATATGATATAACTTGCCGCATTTCTCGTTATTTTTATATTTTAGATTACTAGACACTATTTTTAAGATGGAAGAAACTTTTTCAGGATTAAATGTTTTCATTTTGTTTGTTGTTTTTTCTGGTAAAGCTCTAAAAAAAGAAGAAAAGAAAAAGGAAGCTGTGTAGTAGTTCTTACAAGCCAAACAATACCGAAGACAAACCCTGCTGCTAATGAGGTGAGTTAGATTTCCATGGCTCCGCGCAGAGGCACTCCCACGAGGCGGTGCACTGTTCAGACCAGCATCATGCGTTCATCTGCACACAGATGCTGCTGTGAACTTAACTCGACTGTTGCTTATGTTGCCAGAAGGGATCTCGCTCTCCATCCATGGTTGTCCTCAGGATAAGAAATGTGCACAAAAGGAAATATGCACTCATCTGCCTGTGCATTGCTGGATTCATCATGTACAGATATCTTGGGTAAGTTCTTAAAATGTTACGTATGTTCCAGTAAGAGGCTGTTGTTTTCCCCTCAATGCAACGATTCAGCTTGATGTAGTTTTCACAGACACACAATTCAAACAGTCTCAATAGTAATATTGTTTGTGTGGCTTCTATAACAGTACAACAGTGTCATTGTATTACACACAGTTTGACGGTTGTCATAAGAAACTTTATTTATTTTGGGAAGTGAATAATAAGAAACTAATGGATGATGAAGAAAATGTAAAAGAAGCTCTTATGAGTTTACTGAAGTCTGATGTCCTCCTGCTCAACTCAAGACATCTGCAAATTCCTGCCAAGCATGTCATGTGGTCAGTTAGAGTACAATAGCCTGTGTTAGGCATTAAGTGACTGTGACACACTGAGTGGAACTCCTCTTCCAGCATGTCGGGAAGGGGGAGGAGGATGAGCCGAAAGGTCGGCTTGTGTGCCAACACGTCCCAGTTCACCCTCGAGGGAGAGCCCTTCCGCATCATTGGGGGATCCATCCACTATTTCCGTGTGCCCAGGGCCTACTGGAGGGACCGCCTGATGAAGATGAAAGCCTGTGGGATTAATACCCTCACTACGTACGAACACTGCTCCAGTGATTGAGTTTAGAATCACAAGCACTGTCACTGCTGAATGTTAACTGTGGGCGCCCTCCATCCTTGCAGATATGTGCCGTGGAATCTGCACCAGCCGGAAAGAGAGGTTTTTAGCTTCCAGACACAGCTGGATTTACAGTAAGGAGAATGTTCTTATATGATTAATCACCACACAGCATCCTTCACACCACCTTCCTAGCTTCTCTAACAATATTACCTGCTCTAAGGTATTTTGGATATATTCTTCATTTTCTCCTCATCATCTAAGTCCTCAGTGCTCAGGGGAGATGCTAGAGGCAGAGAGTCCCACCTGACAACAGCAGCATCTCCATAACAAAAGCAGCTTATCGAGCAATTAACTGCACAGCGATGATAAGCGAAGAGAGAGGTCCTGCCTCTGCCAGTGTTGTTGCCAGGCACTTTTCACACTCACCAAACAATAAGAAATGGAGCCTCACTGTGAGTCTAAACTTTGGGTTTGCACAGGAAAAAGTTGCTTGTTGATTTTCTTTTCTGTTTGGATTTCAGAGCCTATATCAGTCTTGCAGCCGAGATGGAACTGTGGGTGATTTTGCGTCCAGGACCCTACATTTCCTCTGAGCTGGACCTAGGAGGACTGCCGAGGTAGTCACGGTGTTCTCTGTATGTAGGTTTATGTAGAAATTCAGAATTTTTTTGTGTGTATATTCATATGGTATGAAAAGGGACGTTAGTTTAAACTGCAAGTCTGTTCAGTGCCTGTCCTGAGTAAATAGATTTGTATTTAAGTGAATTTAACCGGACAGCACAAGAGTTACTTGATCTAACGCACAAAGTGCCATTTTTGCTTTCTGAATGAAATCAGGGTGGAAGAGTCGCATCTTGTTTAAAGTAAAGGCTTGCTCAGTGTCTCAAGCTTTGTCCAGTATTTTAGACTCACTGTGGCTCTGTTGTTAAGTGTTAACTGAGCATGTTTTCTATGTCTTTGCAGTTGGCTCCTCCAAGACAGCAGCATGAGACTGCGGACGACGCACCCAGGGTTCATTCAGGCTGTCAACACTTTTTTTGACAAGCTGATACCAAAACTGGTTCCATTGCAGGTCAGGCTGGAAACATACCAGCTGAAGCAGAGTCTGTTAATCTTTTTAATTAAAAAAAAAAATGCTTGTTTGTGTTTTTCTAGTTCAAGAAAGGAGGTCCAATCATTGCCGTGCAAGTGGAAAACGAGTATGGCTCCTTTGCAAAGGATCAGAGTTACATGCTTTTCATTAAAGAGGTGACTACACATGAAACTTGATGGGATAGAACGGATCAGTAGGATTATTTTCACTTCTTCCTTTGTGTTTTATTTTGAAAGGCTCTGCAATCCAGAGGGATCAGCGAACTGCTGCTCACATCAGACAAGCACAAAACGTTAAAGTCTGGGGGTGTGGATGGAGGTATATTAATAATCACACACCTAAACATAAACATGCACACACAGAGTTAACCTAATCTCGTGTAGCCCTCAGGACAGTGAAGCTTCAGAAGCTAAATCAGAGAAACATCCAGGAGCTGACTGCTATCCAGGTGAGTCTCACCTTTCCACATCACTTGTATCCATCACTGATGACAGTAAGGAGATGCAAGCTGACTGTGTGCGTGCTGCTTTTCAGCCCAACAACCCCACCATGGTGATGGATTACTGGACCGGCTGGTATGATATCTGGGGAGAGCTCCACCATGTGCTGCCCCCAGAGGGTAAGGAGGGTTCTCTGTGCTGCTAGTGGCATGTTGCTCCCCTGCTATTCATAATCAACCTGGGTGGTCTAAAAATGGAGTGTCGCTCAAGGGAGTCTTCATAATTCAGCGAGGTGGTAAAAGAAGCGTACACATCCTTCTCTTAGTATCTCTGAAAGCCAATGCTACATAGTGATGTTACATTAGCAAAAAACAGGCATAAAGTGTCTTGTGCAAATTGAATTCTTCTTATATTTTATAAAATGAAAAGAAAAATATTGTGGAAATCATTGCCTGTAGTTATTTTATTAGTCTTTCATTCGTTTTTATACATTTGTGTGCAGCTTGTGCAGTGAAATACAAATCGGTCTAAATCTCCTGCTTCAGAAACCAAATTTGGAAATTGAAATCTGTTGGGTTTTTGTCTTATAATTACTGCTTTAAAGCAAATTTGTTTTAAAAACAGTCGTTTACATCAACCAAACCAGTAAACATGGAAAACCTGCTTGTGAAAAGAAATTTGGATACAGAAATCTATACTCTTACTTTACGAATACTTTACTAACCCTTGAAAGAAATGCATATATGAGTAAAACCAATCAAAGGGTAGCGTTATTGTCTGTTTCACTAGTGCTACTCTATCTCCAGTTCCTCTAAACTGCTGTAAATGTGCTTTCTTTCTCACCCCAGTGTAGATTTTTGCATGAGAAATGGCAGCTACATGCCCACAGTGGACATGCAAATGTCAGGGTCATGCTGCTTTTGAATGAGTCACTTAAAGCATTTAAGAAAATGAGTCAGAAGAGTTTCGGGATTCAAAATTTGTATTTGCATGAATCCATTTTTCTAAACACTGTGAACACGTCTCATTTCTTGTCAGATATGGTATCCACTGTAAGGGAAATTCTGAGGAGAGGCATGTCTGTCAACTTGTACATGTTCCACGGAGGATCCAGTTTTGGCTTCATGAGCGGAGCACTCGCCAATCCCTCATACAGAGCTTTAGTCCCCAGCTATGGTTGGTTCCTTTGTACTGTGCTCAGTCTCAAATAGACTCTCATGCAAATTCACAAAGACGTTTGAGTGATTAATAACTGCCGTATGAGAGCTGGAAAATGTCGTGTTCTGTACTGTTGACCTTAACACCCAGCAGGTGGCAGCAAATGACAGTTTTCGCACACTGTTGATGTTCCGCAGATTATGACGCTCCTCTGTCTGAATCTGGGGAATACACTTCAAAGTACCATCTTCTCAGGGATTTACTTTCCCGATACAAAAACAGTAAGAAAAACACGAGATATGCAGCACATTATTTTATTCAGTTACTGACCTCTTTGCCTCTCTGTGCAGCAGGAGGCTCTGACAGTCTCCCGGACATGCCAGTCCTGCATTACAGGGAGGCTTATGAACCAGCCATTATGTACCAGCACCTTTCATTATGGGATGCTTTAAGCTTCACAGAAGGAGTACGTTTATGTGAGATTATCTGTGACGTACGTATCCTGCAATGTAAAGAATTTTGCTTTTCAGACAGTTCAACAGTTTCAATTGTCTCTGCAGCCATTTAAGTCCACCAAACCAGTAAACATGGAAAATCTACCCGTGAACAACAGAAATGGACAGTCCTATGGCTACACTCTGTATGAGACTATCATCACGAGGGGAGGGCTGTTACAGTCAGGGGACAATGTCAGAGACCGTGCCCTGGTGAGTTAATGCACACTATACATGTGCATGATATTTATCCATAAGCTAATTGCTTAGCTTCCATAATGTGTTTGTAGCTGCTGAAAACAAATTTATTAAAAACAAGGAAGTCATGTCTTACTGCTAAAAGATATATGTCTGTTAAATATGAACTGAACTTTAACTGAACAAACACACACATCCACACATGTGCAATAACACTAAGTGCAATAATCTTTTCTGGCATCGTTGTATTTTTACTCAGTTGTATATAGCATTCGTATTCTATTTTTATCTTATTGTATATTTTTATTCTATTTTATTCTACTGTATATAGTATATTATTTTATTCTATTCTGTACAGCTGTGTACTGTATTTATTCTTATTGTATTCTAATTTTTGCGTCATAACTTTTGCACTGTCCACTTCCTGCTGTGACAAAACAAATTTTCCACGTGTGGGACTAATAAAGGTTATCTTATCTTAAACCTAGTGGCATAAGATAGTCAGCATAGAAAAACTGCAAATATGGGAAAACAGCTAACCAGACTCTGTCCAAGGGTTAAAAATATCCTCCTAATAGCTCATTCATTAAACATTTTTGATATTGTTCATAAAATGAACAGCAAATAAATAAATAATAAGAAAAAACCCTGCAAGAACAAAATGATTCCTTCTTGCTGAAAATTTGAACGATCAAATATAAGCAGGAGCCAGAGGACAGTTAACCTAGTTTACATCAGTCACACAGGCCAACAGACAAGTTAACAACCACGCGGCAACTGCTGGTCATTATAAGAAAATTAATATTTCGCAGCCGGCTGTGAGTTGTTAAGCTGTTAAGTATAAGCTATTCATTCCTGAAAAAGACAATCAGTGACTTCATGGTAACCAGTTATCTGAGTGCTGTGATTGCTTTGGTCACTGTTGCCAGGGCCACCTGTAGTTTGTACTGAGATGCCGACTTGTCTGCAAACACTACCTCTGAGTGGTCAGCTAGCACATGTTGGGGAATATACATTTTATACACTTTCCTCTAGAGTTTGCCACTTTAGCCCTGACTGAGGTCTTAGCAGAGCAAAAACACTGGGAAACAGTGACTCTGTCCAGTTCGCTCACTGTTACTCAAGATTACAAAATCTTGTAGTTCCATTAAAGGCACATATTTCAGTTGTGAATTGTTTACCAACAGCTTACTTCAGTTCGATGTCAGAACTGCTTACGTTATTCAACAACTGAACAAATGTGATCAAATGTCACACTGAAGTTATAAACCTAAACTCATCTGTTTGACCATCTTCACAAGTTCTTATGTATTGTTTACAGCTCTCTGCTCGTGGATGTCGTTTCCAGCTTTTTCTTCTCTCACTTTCATTTGTTCCTGCGGGATAGTTGCCCGCTCTGTCTCTACACTTGATGGGCTTCTCTCCCTCACATATTCTCTGGTGAATTTTAAATTCTACCAATTTTCTCAAAGTTAATGTCAGCCACAGCTATATCTGACAGCTCAGGTGCAGCGCAGGATTGAGCCAGAGGAGGACTGCTTTATGACAAACTATTCCACTGTGTAAATCTGAGATTTGTGCTCCTACGGTGTGCAGAAAATCTTCAGACAGTTCATTGTTTTTTCCACAAATAAAAAAAGGATTACAAAATCTTGTAATTCCATTATAGTTCCTGACCTGTCTGGATATTGCAGTTGTGCAAATTACCATTGTTTATATATATATAACATATAATGCTAGATATTTATTAAAGTAAGCATTAATTGGATCAGTCAAAGCTGAGCACACTGCTAAAACCTTGGCCCTGTCCTCGACCTGCATGCTTGCAGACTCCCTTTCAGTCTATTATTTAATTGAAACCAAACAGAAGTGAACTGAACAGTGTTTTTAGTCACATACATAGAGATCTAAACATCTCTCTGGTAAATAATGTTTAGTGTTCTTCTGCACATCATGCAGGTCCCATGGTTTCAGGTTAATTCAGGGTTATGGTTTATCATAACGCCGCTCTCCTCTGGATAAATCCTGAGGTCCACCTGAGGCTTAGTCCTCAAACTCACACAGTTTTAGCACTTTCACAGATGAGTTCCCCCCAAAGAAAATCATCCTGATTCTTCTTCCTCTTCTTTTCATTTCTCTACATAGTCACACTGTTTTCATAAAGAACCATGTGTACAGCATTAGCTTAAATTGTATTATTTTTGTCAGACCCTCATTCGCTTCTTTTGCACTCCCTCATCAAAGGCCTTTATTTTTAGACACTAATTTGTACACCTCTTGTCAGGTAATTACTAAAATAAGCTGACTGCATCTTTGGATATAAAGATAGCTCACTGTTTGCATCACCATATGATCTTTCCACTTCCATGGACACACTTTTGTAAATGCATCATCATGCTAATTTGCCCTACAGCACTGACACTCGGCCTTTTTGGTAAGCCCTAAAAGAGGGTTTAGCACTGGCCCAGATATTAGTAGATCTGGTTTGAGATATTAAACTGACAGGTTTGACCACTCATGCTGTCTTTACCAGTTTTATTGCATGAAATGCTCTTAAAGTGAGGACCAACCAATTAAACTTCGGCTTAAGTGGATATTTCATTCTTCAAAGAAAAAGGGGTGGAGCGTTGCTCTGGTGCCTTCCAGCAGGACACAGTTTAAACTAAATTACTACAGTTATTTGACACTAATGTTTTTTACTCCAGGTGTTTGTAGACAGAAGCTACATTGGCCTTTTCAAGCGCCAGAGTCTGGAGCTGGCGGTTCCTGATGGTAAGGTATGATATCAAGTTGAACAGTGAAGAGAAAGGCTTCATTCAGTGTGATGGATGCTGGCGAGGCAGCTGTCTGGCTGTTAAAACGATCAAAAAACATAAATGTGATTGATCCCTACAGGGACGTCGTACCTTGAGTTTATTGGTGGAGAACTGTGGACGAGTTCACCAGGGAAGGGAGCTTGACAAGCAACGTAAAGGTGACTGACTGAAATTTTTGCTGTTCATCGCTCTGCCTGCTTTTAAATCACTCAAGCAATCAGTTTGTAGAGGGCAAGCCAATTTCGATTTGTGTTTTTGCAGGACTAGTGGGAGACATTTTATTAAACAATATCCCCTTGAGAGATTTTACAATATACAGCCTGGATATGAAACCCAGCTTCCTTGATAGGTTTGTAGACTTTATTAAATCTAATACGCTGCATATTACTTGCTTTTGTCTGTAATAGTGTGTTTGATGTGGCCTTATTTCAGTCTTTATCAAGCACCCTGGAAAAGTCTTTCTGAAACACCCAGCTTCCCTGGATTTTTCATGGGCAGACTGTTTGCATATGGGTATCCAAGTGACACGTTTGTGAAGCTGCCAGTAAGTAAACAGCTATGTTAAAAAATAAGTAAATGACATTTAAATGAACGGAAAAGACTAATCACATTGTTACACCTTGAAATCCAATAAATTAGAAGAAGGAATTCCGATGACTGAAACCTCCTTGTGGAGTAGCAGGTGGAAACTGACTTTTAAATGTCTGTCATTAGGATCTTTTGTGCTCTATCCTGTTGAAGTGTCTGCCTGTGAGTCTTCAATCTGGAAGAGGGTATAAAAAGCTCTTCAAATTATTTGAAATAACAAAATTAACTGTAAAGAAAATCAAATTACTGCCAGTTCACCGCTGGGTAGCTTGCAGGCATTGATTCAGCTTTGCATTCTTCAGCATCGCCTGAATATACAGTAATGTGAATCCGTTTATCTGAAAAGTGAGCTGAAAGTGGACCTTTTTGAAAGGATAATGATCTGAAGCACATTCGTGAAAGAATGGCTCAGAAAGAAGAAATGGAAGGTCATGCAATGACTTGGTTGAAAATAATAAAACCTTCAGTGTCACTGAAATGTTGAATGGGCATTTAAACCAAGGAGAATCATTTTACAGGGAAGAGAGTTTAGAAAGCAGGTACTGGTGGACGTACACAAAACTCCTACAAGGAGTGCCAATGGGGGCAAAATGAGCTTCTGATACTGTGGGTGTAATTTATTTCATTTTAAACAGAAGTATCTGAGATCTGTTGGTAATCTTATTCAATGAACCACTGAAGAATTACCATTTGTGCTGTCCTTCAAGTACTATAAAACATCTTTTGTCTGCGGCATTTTTAAAATAGTCAAATGTTTCCTCATCTAAATATGTTAAAAACATACATAAAGAAGCCAGGTGTGTTTATACTTATTTTTTTAATTTGTTTTAATAAATGTATGTGTCTGGGATCCGCAGGGCTGGGAGAAAGGTGTTGTGTTTATCAATGGGTTGAACCTTGGGCGCTACTGGTCCATTGGCCCCCAGCAGACTCTCTACCTCCCAGGTCCTTTTCTCAATAGTGGAATCAATCAGGTATAACTGTTCAGAAGCAAATGAAGAATTATGATGATTGTAGCACTTTGTTAGTCTGTGTGAGCGCCGCTTACAGCTACATCCAGAGTCCATGGATGCATCCTTCAGGTCGGAGAACAGCTAATTTTAATAAAACGAGCTTGTAGTGTGATATCTGCTGTCACAGTATGATTGTAAACAGCTGTTGTTGGCGTTTGTAATGTTGGTTCTAATGAGTTGTTGATCCCAAAAGTTCAAATATGTAAATGTGTTTCACATTTTTTTCTCCTTAGTTTAATTAAGAATTTTAATTATTGCTTTTGTTTCTGTATCTGACAACCGTGACCTGATTTACTGTTAAACTGTTTCAGCCTTTGTGTTTTGTTTTGCTTCATTTCTTTTCTTTTTTTGCTTATATACTAAGTTAGCTTTTGCAATAGTGGCTTTGTATGATTGTTTCCCTGGATGCAAGCGATTATCATTTCATATAAGAATTACAGCAGAAGAACTGAAAGTAATTTAAATAAAAAAGTAGAGCAACACAATTTTTTAGGCTAATATTCTGTTCTAGAATATTTTTTATTCTCATAAATACAAAATGGTACAGCGCTTGTGTCCTTTCTTGTAGGTCTTTAACTACACAGCCAAAGCAGACGTGCTTGCATGCAGTCCTCCAAAAAACCTCCACATAGCTTCATCGATCATTGGTGATGATGCTATGTGGAGGCAGAAAGATGATTGGTTTAAAGGTTTGCTAGAATAGGAAATAGATGACAAAGAATTTCTTAAAAAAGTATAAGACAGAATATAGACTTATGTAAAAGATGGTTGCAGCCACCATGATGTCACCCAGGGATGGATCTGGCTGTGTAGCCATCTGGTCATAACTACTTGAGACTGATAGCAATACTCAGAGTAAAAATTGTAGTTTGACTAAAACATGAAGTGTAATAGTTGTTAAAGTGTTGTAATAGTGAAAGTTGTGCCACACAGGTTACAATGTGTCTTATTTTCTCCGTTTCCATATGTTTGCATCTAAAGTGATGGCACAAGGACATACTTCTGATTGGATCACTCCCACTCGTCCCATCTTTCTACACAACTAAATTAGTTCTGATTGGATTTCTCTCTCTCTCTATAATATCGTCATCCCGTTTTAATCATTGATGAAAGAGTCAATAGACATCATCATAGTTTTTGTCCCTGTGACTTTAGCTTTTATGTAGTTATTGTCTTGTTTTTGTCAGAAAAAAGGTTGTTGACTAAAAATATGATGAAAATTATTGGTCTACAAAATTAACACTGCTTACTTGCTCTCTCTTATCTAGTGTTAGACGAGAAGACTGACGATATTAATGTGTTTAGGTTTTCCAAGGCTTCCAATAGCTTAGCCCAGCCTAGGATCACCATAGCTAATTTACATGTTGTTTGTTGTATGTTTCATTCATATTTGCTTGTAAGATGATTTTGTTACCTTCTGGGCGACTCAGGTTAGCCGTTTCCTCCTCTTCACACTCTTTATACTAAATATCTGCTGGCTCTAGCTTTGTAAACTGCTGTATTCTTAATGTATTTTTGTACTATAATTGCAAAAACCAAACAAATCTCTAACACTTGTCTGTGTTTTTTTTTCACACTCAAATAAATTAGGTCATTGTGTTTGAGGAACAAGAGGGAGACTTCAAGGTCCACTTTGAGGATCAGGCTGATCTTGGCATGGCTGCTGACATCCAGTGACCAACATCACGTCACAATTCCAATGTTTGTGTTTATGTGTGTATGTATGTAAAATTTGCATTTCTTTTGTATTACTAGGTGTTTATCATATCAGGAGGAATTGAAATACAGGGAAACAATAAATTCTGTCAAATCCAATAAATTTCACCTACATATATATTGGGGGCTCATTCGGGATTCATTTTGAATATGGCACAGTTTAGTCTGGTAGATTTTATAGCTAATCCTACTTTATAACAGCTTGATGTACGAAGGAAATATGATTTATGTGCAGTTGCCTCACATTTTGAAATCTCTGTGTCTAAATCCATGAAAAGCGAATTTAGAACTCTGGTGAAATGGGCATATACACACACACACACACACACACACACACACACACACACACACACACACACATATATATATATATAGAGAGAGAGAGACATGACTCTTTAAATCAAAGACAGAGTCACGATTGTATGGGAGCAGTTTAAACCTATGTACATACAGTACCCTTATTTACAATAAATCTTTACACATACAGCAGAATTATTAAGCAATGATCACGTTCTGTGAATTTACAGTCTTAGAGTAACAATTTTAGGGAGTCTGGCTGTGGCCGGTGTGTCAGATTGTTAAATCTGTATTGCCTATGTGAATATACTTGAGTATGTATCAAGTAGCAGTTACTGCAATCTTAGGTCTGTAAAGCAAAAATCAGCTTCATGAGGCAGTAGTTTGAGCAGCTGTCAAATGAAACACAAGCAACATAGCAGTAGCATCAGACCCTAATCAAGTCAAGTCAAAGTTCAATGTTTCAAGTGTTTGAATGTTTCAAATGTCTGCAAATTAACACTGAGAACTGACAGAACTCTTAAAACGATACAAAGTCATACAGAACATTTGCATTCTTAAGTGGTGTTGCTGCAAGTCAGTGGAGTATGAACTCATTACTCGCAAGCCTTCCATCCACGGTGAGAATAATTAGAATGTATAACACAGCTATTTGAAAGAATGCACTTCTGATTTTCAGAGTAATGGCTTTACATTCCATCGACTCTCACACGTACTGTTCACAACTAACATACCAATGCTACAAATTACTCTGAAACAATAAATAACTGCTAAGAAACCTTCACCCAGCGCAGTCTTAATTAGCTTATGAGGAAGTCTTTGAGTTTGACAGGCTAACAGCAATACTGGATCCTCTTTTAAATATGAGTGCATGTCAGCGCTGTTACAGCATGTTAAGCTTGTAGTAAATGAATGCGAGAGAGGACGCTGCTGTTAATAAGCCACTGCTCCATGTTTTTGTGTGCATGTGTGTCTGTGAGCAGTGTGACAGCTCAGTGTGCGCAAATGTATGTTCAAAAGTAGCAGGGCTCCTAATTAGTACTGGGTTCACTGTTGTACAGTACAAAAAGGGGGAGGGCTCAGATCCCATCAGTGCTGTCTAACAGTCGGTGCTGACTCTCTTGAAACAAGGACTTCTTTTATTTCCCTGTGCAGCTCTTTCCCCGACAGCCAGCTTGCATCAAAACAAAAGGGCCCCATTCAGTTCTGATTGGATGGTTGGCTGGTGTTGATGTCGCTCACAAGGCTCTTTATTGCTTGCTGTACCATCTCTTCCTGCAGCTAAGTCATGTGACATCCCTTATCTCAGAGGAGACCTCAGGTGGCAAACTCCTTTCAGTGCTGCTCCAGAACACACCAGTCGTTTTTGTGCAGTTGTGCTTTGATACTCTGTGGTCGCTCAAGCACACATGGCTTTGCTCTGCCTCTTCAACTGGACACGCGTAGCTTCATGCTAAGCTGTGGTGAAATACAGCTGCTGCGTCCTGGTAATACTTTTGACCGTGACTGTTGCTTTTTCGGAGCTCAGGTTGGTTTGAATCCAGGGAGAGCTCAGTAGAAACATTCCTCCCCTGAAACAAAAAAGTTTACACTTAATAAGTGCAATCAGGAAAAAAAGAAAATGAATTATTAGCCATGATAGAGGCCATGTAAAGCTTTATCAATGCAATATGATGTTCAAAATATCATACTCCCAAGTTTCCAGCATGGCAGTAGCATGCAAACTGACTTCCATGTGTCATAATTACAATGCGAAACCTCAGATTTTTAAGTACAGGTTCTGCCAAACACTGTTTGTATATAATCCCTTTAAAAATACAGCAATATAATCTGTGTGCACAGGCTTTAAATGACCTGTTTCTAATATTGTAACTAATTTGTTTTTATAAGTAATCCATAACTTGTCCAATGAGCCATGTGAGCCTGCATCCTAGCTGATGTAGGGGAAGAGACAGGCTCAGTGGTCTATCACAGGGCTATGTTGTTTTGCCACTGCATGGAAAAGAATTACCTCGGGGAATTTGTCTGTAGATGCTCGTAAAGAATCATAAATATGACATTAAAATCATGTATAGAATTTACAGGTTTATTTTTATAAACCTGTAATTTTCACAAGTGCAAATGGTTCACATATTAACAAGCGGTAATTAGCAGTCTCCTTTATGTTTGAAAAAGATGGAGATGGCTGATATTATTATGCAAGAATGGCAACGTTCCATCTTTTCTTTTCTTCTTCTCATTAATATATATTAATAATGGTGAAATTATTACCAGATTTGCATATATTTTCAATCGATTTCTTTTTACTGTGTATGCGCCAAATGCTAACATAGCTGTTTCAACAACACCTGAAGGAGTGTTCATTTAAATGCAATAAATTAGGACTTTTGTGGTGCCAGCTAACATTCACCATTTAAATGATTGCTGAATGTTCATCAGCTGATCTTCTTTCTCATTATCTAATCTTGGTTGAAAAAATTATTCTAAAAAGAAAGTTTCACGGGTGTCTGCAATACCATGTCACTGTATGCTGGACAGCCTTCTTAAATGTTGGCTGGACAAACTGTGCTATGCATCAGGGTTTTTGTCACTTTTTCCATTTTAAGGATGGGTTCAGTTAAAGTTTTACAGTCAGTCTTGTTTATGGTTTCTTGCATTAGGTTCCTCTTGTATCTCCTGTGAGAGCCTGTCAGTCCTTTGTATATGTTTCCTGTGTTATGTCCGTGTCTCCCTCTGTGGCTCGTCTCCCTTTCCTGTTCCCATGTTCCCCTCCTTGTGTTTCATTCCATGTCTTCCCTGCCTGTTATGTGCATGCATGTCTGTACTTCCCCCAGTTCCAGTGTCAAGCCTGTGTGTTTTAGTCTGCATCTCAGTATGTTTCCTGTTTTATTCTGACAGTCTCTCATCCAACGTTCATTTTACCTATGTCATTATGTTTATTACAACACTCTGTAGTTGAGGGTTTATCCAGAAGGCTATGCGTGCAGTTTTTCCCCATCTTTTTTTCTCTCAAGATTTTCTCTCATGATACTGCATCTTTATTGTTTATTTCTTTCAGGGACTGTGTTAATCACACAAACAGAAAACATGATTTGTATCAGATTAAGCTACTGACTAATTTATGAGGCTAGCTCAAGCTCTAAATATCACAGGAGAGCTTATGAGACCACAAACTCTCTGCGGGAGCCTCTGAAAGAAAAAGACACAGAAGAACAAGACAAGGAAGAAAAAGGACTTATTGCCACCGACTGTCTCTACATGACTCTTTGCAAAGAAAGACAGACAGCAAATTTATACTATCAAGCTATCTGAACTCGAAACTGAAACTAAATAAAAAAAGAAGAAGCAAAAGTGGCTGCTTTGGCTTTTCACCTAACTCGTTTCAACATTGTGTCTTAAAAATCATATTTATATACAACTACATGTTTATAGTAGAGATGGCACGATACCACTTTTTTATGTCCGATACCGATATCATAAATTTGGATATCTGCCGATACCGATATGAATCCGATATAGTGTTTTTTAATCAACAAAACTGTTTTTTAAATATCTTGCTGCATTTTGTATAAGTTCATACTCAAGTTTAAAACAACAACTACACTAAAGCTATTCTGTTATACCTGTATGCAAAAAAAAATTTTTATAGTTCAGCAATACTGATCAATCTAATAAACTTAAACCTACACCATCCTCCCTATTCTGGTATTTTAAAGAGTACTTAGCGTAAATATTAAGCAACCTAACTAATAGTGTTCCAACTCCCAGCAACAACAAAAATAAATAAATAAAAAATAGGGAACCACCCCTCACGCTCCACCTCATGATGCTTAATCGACGTAATCAACCTTAATTTGATGCAGTGTGGAAAAAAATGCACAGAAATCAATTATTTTTCAAGAAATATTAAATAGATTCAACATCTTTCTTCAACAAAATTGCAGACTGCACAGATGGTACCTTCCCAAAGGAAAAAGTACTATAGCTTACTAGGGTATATATATTAGACTTAATAGTTACTATATACAGTAATTGACTTCTATTCATTTTGCATCAAATTAAAACTTTGGGTGTCAGATAATTATTTATTAAAAGCTAGACATTTTAAATGAGAATAAGAAAGAAAAGTATGTATGTTTGTGCCCCCTTTTCCCTGTTCATGCCCTATCGGCCCCCTGGCTAAACTTTGCTAGATCCGCCCCTGCACAGTTACCAGCGTCACCTACGTAGAAAAAGATCCTGGAGTAGAAAGTAATATTAAATAAATTGTAACAACAGCTTATCAAGCTTAAACGTGCTGCTGTTGTTTATCTGCTGGTTTCCTCTTTCTGGTGTAAAGTGGGCCAAAAGCAAACTAGAGACACGGACTCGCGACAGAAAAGCCGATCAGCTGATCGTTAAGCAGTTTCATGATTGAAGTAGCAGCAAGAAGAGGCAGTCGCTCCATATATCGTTTGTTAAGCTTAACGCAGGAATGCTTTACAAACATTCAGAGATGGACTTACACACTTGCTTTACTTCTCTCGGGATAACTTTGTCGGAGATGAAATGCCGGGTTGCTAGCGAAGCTCCAAATGCTATCCAGACCACCGACAGGTCCCGCATGCCACAGCCGCTCTATCACGTGATGCATACTGCTCCGAGTGCTAACGTTCTGAGGTGAGTTACGGCGTGTGGCAAGTTTTGTGAGGTGCTTTCGTGATATTTAATGGATCGGATTACATTTTTTATTTTTCTCCGATATCCGATCCAGTAATTTAGGTCAGTATCGGACCGATACGATACGTAATATCGGATCGGTCCATCTCTAGTTTATAGTGGTTAAAAAATTGGGTGCAGGAAAAAAATTGTCAGTGAACAAATCACTGATGGCGCCCCTCCCTGAGCCTGGTTCTGCTGGAGGTTTCTTCCCATTAAAAGGGAGTTTTTCCTCCCTACTATTGCCAAGTGTTGCTCATATGGATCTTTAGATTGTTGGGGCTTTTTTAAAACCAACCACTGGCATCAAATTTAGGACTTAGCAATTCATCATAAAGTTGAGGTATTATCCTCAAACATATTTGCGAGTCCTTTTTAGTTTTATATAAAAATGATTTCTAGGGCACTAAGGCTAATCACACACTAATTAGAACAATTGGATAACATTGTGAAAAAGAAAAAGAAAATAATGTTTGAAAAACTAGATATGTAATTTTTTCATATAGATTTCAAACAACATACTATTTGATGTCAACATATTTTTGTTACATCTGCTGTGCTCGTTGGTGTGTGTGAGTATATCCTTCTGTCTTGCTTCACATTTTACTTCTGCTTGGCTAGCTTTAGCCATGCTAGCATCAGCACAGGTAGAAACAGATATACATCAGAGAATCGGCCATGCATCTAAACTCAAAAGGAAAACTATAAAAATAAAAATATGGATAACTTTCAGATTAGATCCACATTTCCAACAGTAAATACACATTATTTCATATTATGCTAAAGTCAATGGTTATCCATTTTAGGCTACGTCCACACGTACACGGGTATTTTTGAAAACGGAGATTTTCCGTTTTCGTTTTAAAAAATAATCCCGTCCACACGTAAACGCAGAAATGAAGGAAAACGGTGCTATGAACATGCCAAAGCAACAGGTGGCGATATATTCCTAACCTGTAGAAATGTTGGCCAATCAGAAGTCTAGAAGCCTCGGTGGGAAATAGTAAACAAAGCTGGGGCATAGAAGCAGAACCGAGTCGTATGTGTGGAGGGACAGTAACTGTGTGTGTATATGTTAGAAAAATCGGCGTTTTCAAAAATACCCGGGTACGTGTGGACGTAGCCTTAGAGAGCTCAGAAATGGCTTCAGGGACTTTGTTGTGACAACAATTTTCATCTGACGTTTGTTTACTGAAAGTCTACCCAGTCAGAAATACAAACTGAACAACACTCATACAAAAGTCTAGACCATACGTTTCCTCTCAGCTCAGTAACCTGGGTTTGGTAAATGAAAAGTGGTTTTGTTACATATGCTGACACTGTCCCTCGTTTCGTTTCTGACACTCCACTCACATATTCACATCATACTTTTCTTCTGTATGGACACACTGGCTCTTTCACTTCAGTCACACTGAATGTGTCAGTAGAACATTTTTTACATGCTGTAGACAGCAGAAAACAGTCAGCTGCCTGTGTTCAATATATGTTGTCTGACTTGTTTGAGAAAAATAGTGTAAGACATGCAAAGCCCCATGGAATGAACTATGACACCATGTTGGAGGGTATATTGTCAAAATAATTATGGTGCCCAATGTCCCAAAAGTTATAAACCCACATTAGAACCAAGGTCAATATGACAATAATCAAGGCAACTTCAGTGATCAACAGTAGTGTGAAAGCTTTAAGAGAAATGTGGAGAAACAGCCTTTCAAAATATTTCTGTGGGAATAGTTTTTACAACTCAAAAGAGTTCTATAAGCAAAATATGAACAAAGAACAAACTATACTATATTACAGGTTAATATGTGAATAAAAGCAGAATCTATTGATTTGCATGTCATAAACCTATATTTTATTCACAATAGAACTCAGAAAACATATCAAATATTTAAACTGAGAGGTTTTGAAAAATATTAGTAAATATTTAAATTGTGTTTTTATTTATATTGTTTAAATATTATTTTTTTTTAATGTTTTTCATTTCAATAAAAAAACTTCTAAAAAAGCTTCTAAAAAACATTTGAAACAACCTGTAATATCTGTGATTCCACGCGTGGGAAAATATAAGAGAAGGGAGCTCATCCAGGTCACTACTTCTGTTTAACTATGGATATGTATCACACATTTGTCTCAATAGCTGCAAAAATTCTAGAAAACCAAATTTATTGAAAATTTAAGGCAAAATTTGACTTCCTGTGACATTTCTGTTTTGGCACTGATAACAATCTGGAGGGGCAGAATATTATTTGGAGGCTTGAATTTATTAAAATACAGCAGAGCTAAGAGAAAAGCCTCATCCAACAAAGTAGATACTTGACCTAGAAACAGGGTTTCTATTATGGCTGTCATAAAAAAAAATTCTCAGATACCAATAGATACTAAAAATGTAGATGCTCATTTGCAATAGTATCAATAACAACAGTGCAATCTTTGCCGTTTCTATTTGACATAACTTCACACAGCACGCTGCAGACAGGCAGACACGCAGCTCCTCTCCTCTCTAGCAACTAAACTTGGTGACGTTAACAACATTGAACAACAGTTTGAAGAATTCTGGGGGTCAGTACAGCTTCTGTTAGAAGAACAATGAGATACAGATACGTTATCATAAATGTTAATCTGGCTGAAATGGCATGTAAATGTTAGCTGGTTAACAATGAGCAATTGCCGCATAGTCACAAACCCAACCTCAGGGGGTCACAAGCTTCTTGTGCCAGACCCACGCCGAGATACTTGGGCAGACATCCAATGCGGCAGCCCCTTTGGAAATCAGGGAGCGGCCAGTCTGATAGCCGTATTAGCCATCTGTTCAGTTATCATTAAAGTCTTATAGTGGCAACTATGACTAAAAACCCCGGTGAACTATTTCTTCAGGTCTATGCACTGATGGTCCACTAAGACAAAATGAATTGCTTTGAAAATGTATTACATACAAAGGTCAGACATTCATTTCAAATTAGGTGTGTATTCTGGGTGCCCATATTCTTTGGGTTTGAAGTTGCTTTTCCATTCCCGCACACCCAAAGTAATCACTGTGTTGAAATGCAGTAATTTGCATTTCTAAATCTCCGTTATTACCTGTGTCACGTGAAGGATGTCATATCTCTACGTTAGAGTCTGTAAATCCTTTCTTGCCCTCATTTACCAGCACAGGCTTCTCTGTCCTTGTGTGCCATACTAATACCTAGAGGTAAGGAGAAAGGCATGGACGAGCAAAAAAATACTCAATATGATGAGATACTAATACAGACATTTTGGCTAGAAATGCTGTTTGCTGGTAATAGGCTGCCTCATATCTGCTACACAATATCCAGACGCAGAACATAACATATTTAAAATGAGCCTCTGAGCTTAAAGGGTTGGCGCTAAGCTGACAGTTTAATGACTTTAAGAACAAATTCTTCTGACAACACAAGATCCTAAGACTCGTCTTCTTATTCTACCAGCATTTCCAGATGCAGCTTGTTTCATTGTCATTTCACTGGCATTGCATGACATTTTAAACATATAGAAAGCCTCCTCTTCTTACCTTAGTACAGTTAGCAGCTTTAGGCTCCAAGTCACTGAGAGTGACCAGCTCTTTTAATAAGCTGCTCTCCTGATATCCTCCCTTTACCCCACGCAGCTTGAAATAAGCCTGAGGTTTGGACAGAATGAGCTGCAGGTTCACCGCAAACCCAGCCATGTCAATAGCAAAGGGCCGGTGCGGGTCAAATACAGTTTTCCAGCCAAACACCTTCCCCAAGGTGTTTACTTTGGGTGACTCATAACGCAGGCCACCCACAAAAGCCACGGGCCACACCGACACCTTTTTAGTGGAACGCATCTGTTAGTTGAAAACAGACACAGAAATAAACCACTTATGCAAGTCATTTAAAAACCCATACAAAAGATTACATTTAGCTAAAGATCACAGATGGTAAAAAATGGACGTAGTGTGATGTCAGTTTGTGAAATCTGCATCACAAACTTGGTGTTTAGAAAAGGGACTTAAAAAGTTAGAGCTGAGGACACTGCAATGAGCACGGGATGGTGCTTGTCAATGACGTGCTAATGCACACGCCTACTGTCCTCTAGTTGCTTTTTGACTCTAATGGAATCATCATTTAGAAAATATAAGAGTTTTAAAGCAAGTCGCACAGACCTGTCGGCGACCATCTGGCAATCACCAGTCACTAGGGAAAAATGTGCACTCCCCTGACCAGCTGTTAGTAGTTGCTGAAAGAAACTGTTTGCTAAAGCTCCCAAAAACGCAGGGCTGGAGACAGTCACTGACCTGCTGCTAGTCACTGGTTGCCAAAGTAAAAGTGTTTATTCTGCAAACGGTTAGGGTGCGGTTTCTGGCAGTTGCTAGTGTGAAACTGGTTATAAAGAAGAGTATAAAGCTGTACTGAAAGTCTCTTTGTTATTGCTTATTATTAACATATTATTACATTTGCTTGTAGTAACATGAAAAATGCTAGCTTGTTTGCAGGTACTTTCACTAGCTACGCAGCAGTGAAGTGTGTAGCAACACAAAACATTGAGAACGTTTACTTCTCCTGTTTGTTGTGCAGAAACCTCTATGCAATCATTTTCACATAACAGAAGCCAGTAACCTTCTGCAAGCCTTCATCAATTACTTGAGATATACACATTTTTTCCTTAGCTACTGGAGGTTACCTATGCCTATGTGAGGTGTAACACACACACACACACACACACACATATATATATATATAAATAAGACTTGTAACTAGCAACTAAAACCATAAACTCACTGGAAAAGTGTTTCATGAAGTCGTAGATTAAGAAAGCCAAATTAAATTTCCTCACCTCCTCAAACAGCTCCAAGCTATAGGTGTTGTCATCATCTGCAAAGTAGACAACCCCAGGCTGGCTGTTATTTACGCTGAAGGTCTCCCGTAACCACCGGAGAGCTAGGTTCCTCTGTATGGTACCACGTGGTATTCGGGGGTCCCTGGTGTCCCCGCGTACCTTATAGTTCCTAGGTGTCTCCACATTGAGGTGGGTGTAGTTGAGCCCTGTGTTGTGGAGAAGATGACTAACCAGACTGGTCCGCCTCTGGGAGTCTTCTACCAGGATCCAATGCAAGTTGACCACATGAAGCAAAGTGTTGGCCAGCCGTGTCAGCTCTGCTTTCTGCACCGGGCGGCTGTAAGTGGGAGTGATGATGTGGATAGTGGGCAATATATCCGACCAGGGTGGAGGGCGGCTGTATATATATTCCGTGCGTACCACCTCCACAATGTCCCGGTTCTGAAGCGAGCATGACTCCTTAAAAGCAAAGGTGTTTCTGGAGTTGGAGTGACCATCAGTCCTGTCATCTAGTCAGTAAGAAAACACATTACAATGAGCTTCTGTGTGCTCACAAATATGGATTGGCATTCATGCTACAGTATATTTCTGTACAGTAAGATTTATTTCTTGATAATTAATTTTACTATGTGAGACAATGTTAATACTCTTTGATCAGATGCTAAGCTGCATCAATAAAGAGATGTAATATTTTCAACACTTGCTGAGGTACACACTAGAAGTAACTTACTTTCCTGCGTACAACTTTGACGACAATATAAAAAATATGCACTATATCCAACCTGGTCTCCTAACAAATGCATTCCTGTATAGGTGAAATACATTCACAATAACATTTAAAATGTATTTTCTCTCCAAAAGACAAAGACTGCATTAGGAGGCAGAAGACCTTCCTCCAACAGACTTTTGTTTTCCATACTCTATTTGTTAAAAAAAAACATGATTACATTTAGGAACAGAGCATGCATTGGGTGAGAAGAGACCCTTGCACATTTTAATCACTTTCAGTAGCTCTCCAGTTTCTTGGTATTTTGAGTAAAACGAGTAAGAAATGACAAAATAGCAAAAATAACGGCATGTTGATAACAAACATATTTATATGTCACATATAGAATCTAGGAGAAATGCATTCCACTCAAAATGTAAGCCACAAAGGCAGTCACAGCTCAGGCCAAATCAGTTAACACTTGTATATAAGATTTTCCAATGAGCAAATCTCATATAAAATGCATGCTTTAAGGTTCTATAACCTGCTCACAGTTGTTGTACAACTGCAAGCTACTTTGTAACCTGCCTCTAGACCAGCTGTTCCTTTAAATCTGTATCTGACTTATTCAGTGTTGATATCTCTTTCTCTGCTATATACTGGGTCTTGCTGCCTTTGACATACTATACTACACTAAGCTACACTATGCCACAAAGTTTAATTTGCTGCAGATGTAAATTTCAGTCTTTTTTGACTGTCTGAACTTAAGTTTTTTCAACACACATTTTTTTTTACCCTTTCGAGTGGTAAGCAGAGGAGTGAGGGTGCTCTGGTGCCAAACAGTGATGAGTAGTGTCCAAGGCAACACGATCAATATAATGGCAACGATGTCTCGTCTCTTCGGCATCTCCAGGGTCAGACCTGAATCATGTTCCTACCTGCAAGGGTGTGTAACACATGATGGGTGCACAGTTATAAGAACTAGAAAGCTGTGAATTGTCTGAGATCATACTTGCATCTCACTGAACCAATTAAAAGGTCTTTATTTTGTTTCCTATATTTAATACATTGAATAAACTGAGGCATTCATTATGACATAAACTAATTTTACGTCAAAGGTGGGCAGGTGGGACCCAAACAGAAGTCACAGACACATACGAATAAACTAAAAAACAGCCTTCTATTAGCTGGAATGCCAAAGTCCATAAATAAATCCAAAATGTCAAACAGACACACAATACACAGGCAGGAAACTGAAGATTGGTTAACAGACACTCAGATAAAGAACAAAAGAAAATTGGGCTAGATATACATCAACACAATGAGGACAAATTATTGTTAGTGGAAACACCTGGAAAACAATAACAGCTGAAACTAATCATGACAAGACAAGGGAAGTAAGACGAAATACGAGACACAGGAAACAAATAATTACCAAAATAAAACATGAAGTAACTAAACAACACATAAAAAAGATATTGGGGAAAATAAACTCAAATTTTAAAGATCAAAGTATAAACAATAGTAAAGTCTAAAAGAAAACCAGATAACAAAGGTAGCAAGAACAAGAAACTAAACACAGAAACTTTACAATAATAAAGAGAATTCCAAAAAAAAAACTCAACTACTTGTAATAACTAAGTCTTAATGTAGTAATGCTAAGTAATACTAACACACAATACTAGCTAAACATGAACAGTCCAAAACTCTGAATTCTGGGTCAAGGACCCAGGACCACGCCAATATGTAAGTCATTTCAATTTGTATTCTAAGGTATACAGGAAGTGCAGAATTATTAGGCAAATGAGTATTTTGTCCACATCATCTTCTTCATGCATGTTGTCTTACTCCAAGCTGTATAGGCTCGAAAGCCTACTACCAATTAAGCATATTAGGTGATGTGCATCTCTGTAATGAGAAGGGGTGTGGTCTAATGACATCAACACCCTATATCAGGTGTGCATAATTATTAGGCAACTTCCTTTCCTTTGGCAAAATGGGTCAAAAGAAGGACTTGACAGGCTCAGAAAAGTCAAAAATAGTGAGATATCTTGCAGAGGGATGCAGCAGTCTCAAAATTGCAAAGCTTCTGAAGCGTGATCATCGAACAATCAAGCATTTCATTCAAAATAGTCAACAGGGTCGCAAGAAGCGTGTGGAAAAACCAAGGCGCAAAATAACTGCCCATGAACTGAGAAAAGTCAAGCGTGCAGCTGCCAAGATGCCACTTGCCACCAGTTTGGCCATATTTCAGAGCTGCAACATCACTGGAGTGCCCAAAAGCACAAGGTGTGCAATACTCAGAGACATGGCCAAGGTAAGAAAGGCTGAAAGACGACCACCACTGAACAAGACACACAAGCTGAAACGTCAAGACTGGGCCAAGAAATATCTCAAGACTGGTTTTTCTAAGGTTTTATGGACTGATGAAATGAGAGTGAGTCTTGATGGGCCCGTGGCTGGATTGGTAAAGGGCAGAGAGCTCCAGTCCGACTCAGACGCCAGCAAGGTGGAGGTGGAGTACTGGTTTGGGCTGGTATCATCAAAGATGAGCTTGTGGGGCCTTTTCGGGTTGAGGATGGAGTCAAGCTCAACTCCCAGTCCTACTGCCAGTTTCTGGAAGACACCTTCTTCAAGCAGTGGTACAGGAAGAAGTCTGCATCCTTCAAGAAAAACATGATTTTCATGCAGGACAATGCTCCATCACACGCGTCCAAGTACTCCACAGCGTGGCTGGCAAGAAAGGGTATAAAAGAAGAAAAGCTAATGACATGGCCTCCTTGTTCACCTGATCTGAACCCATTGAGAACCTGTGGTCCATCATCAAATGTGAGATTTACAAGGAGGGAAAACAGTACACCTCTCTGAACAGTGTCTGGGAGGCTGTGGTTGCTGCTGCACGCAATGTTGATGGTGAACAGATCAAAACACTGACAGAATCCATGGATGGCAGGCTTTTGAGTGTCCTTGCAAAGAAAGGTGGCTATATTGGTCGCTGATTTGTTTTTGTTTTGTTTTTGAATGTCAGAAATGTATATTTGTGAATGTGGAGATGTTAATAAACTAATCCGTAAGGCCAGTAATGTTGTGGGGATGGAGCTGGACTCCCTCAAGGTGGTGTCGGAGAGGCGGATGCTGTCCAAGATAAAGACAATGTTGGATAACACCTCCCACCCACTCCATGACATGCTGGTCAGTCACAGGAGCACGTTCAGTGAGAGACTGAGATTACCGAAAAGCACCACTGAACGACACAGGAAATCTTTCCTGCCTGTGGCCATCTCCCTGTACAACGCATCCACTTAACACACTGGTTATTGCTACAACTACACGTTTCTTTTCCAGCTATTTATTTATGAGTGACTTATGTATGTATGTATATATATGTATATATTATACTATTCTTAGTTAGCGTATTGTCTGTCTTGTCTTAATGTTGGTTTATGTTGGTTTATAATGGAGCACTCTAACAAAAAATAATTTCCCCCAGGGATCAATAAAGTATTCTGATTCTGATTCTGATTATATTGGTTTCACTGGTAAAAATAAATCATTGAAATGGGTATATATTTGTTTTTTGTTAAGTTGCCTAATAATTATGCACAGTAATAGTCACCTGCACACACAGATATCCCCCTAAAATAGCTAAAACTAAAAACAAACTAAAAACTACTTCCAAAAACATTCAGCTTTGATATTAATGAGTTTTTTGGATTCATTGAAAACATGGTTGTTGTTCAATAATAAAATTATTCCTCAAAAATACAACTTGCCTAATAATTCTGCACTCCCTGTATACAGTGGGGCAAAAAAGTATTTAGTCAGCCACCGATTGTGCAAGTTCCCCCACTTAAAATGATGACAGAGGTCAGTAATTTGCACCAGAGGTACACTTCAACTGTGAGAGACAGAATGTGAAAAAAAAATCCATGAATCCACATGGTAGGATTTGTAAAGAATTTATTCGTAAATTAGGGTGGAAAATAAGTATTTGGTCACCTCAAACAAGGAAAATCTCTGGCTCTCACAGACCTGTAACGTCTTCTGTAAGAAGCTTTTCTGTCCCCCACTCGTTACCTGTATGAATGGCACCTGTTTGAACTCATCATCTGTATAAAAGACACCTGTCCACAGCCTCAAACAGTCAGACTCCAAACTCCGCCATGGCCAAGACCAAAGAGCTTTCGAAGGACACCAGGAAAAGTATTGTAGACCTGCACCAGACTGGGAAGAGTGAATCTACAATAGGCAAGCAGCTTGGTGTGAAAAAATCAACTGTGGGAGCAATCATCAGAAAATGGAAGACATACAAGACCACTGATAATCTCCCTCGATCTGGGGCTCCACGCAAGATCTCATCCCGTGGGGTCAAAATGATCATGAGAACGGTGAGCAAAGATCCCAGAACCACACGGGGGGACCTGGTGAATGACCTGCAGAGAGCTGGGACCAAAGTAACAAAGGTCACCATCAGTAACACACTACAACGGCAGGGAATCAAATCCCGCAGTGCCAGACGTGTTCCGCTGCTGAAGCCAGTGCATGTCCAGGCCCGTCTGAAGTTTGCCAGAGAGCACATGGATGATACAGCAGAGGATTGGGAGAATGTCATGTGGTCAGATGAAACCAAAGTAGAACTTTTTGGTATAAACTCAACTCGTCGTGTTTGGGGGAAGAAGAATACTGAGTTGCATCCCAAGAACACCATACCTACTGTGAAGCATGGGGGTGGAAACATCATGCTACGGGGCTGTTTTTCTGCCAAGGGGACAGGACAACTGATCCGTGTTAAGGACAGAATGAATGGGGCCATGTATCGTGAGATTTTGAGCCAAAACCTCCTTCCATCAGTGAGAACTTTGAAGATGAAACGAGGCTGGGTCTTCCAACATGACAATGATCCAAAACACACCGCCCGGGCAACAAAGGAGTGGCTCCGTAAGAAGCATTTGAAAGTCCTGGAGTGGCCTAGCCAGTCTCCAGACCTCAACCCCATAGAAAATCTGTGGCGGGAGTTGAAAGTCCGTGTTGCTCGGCGACATCACTGCTCTCGAGAAGATCTGCATGGAGGAATGGGCCAAAATACCAGCTACTGTGTGTGCAAACCTGGTGAAGACCTATAGTAAACGTTTGACCTCTGTAACATAACCTTTGTTGGCAATAACAAAGTATTGAGTTGTATTTTTGTTATTGACCAAATACTTATTTTCCACCCTAATTTACGAATAAATTCTTTACAAATCCTACCATGTGGATTCATGGATTTTTTTTTCACATTCTGTCTCTCACAGTTGAAGTGTACCTCTGGTGCAAATTACTGACCTCTGTCATCATTTTAGGTGGGGGAACTTGCACAATCGGTGGCTGACTAAATACTTTTTTGCCCCACTGTAATTGGGTTTGAAGTGCTTTTCAAACATTCCCTTCTTTCAAAAGTAGTAGCAGATTCTCTTTAACATGAGTGGATGAGCTGGTTTTTGAGTCTGTAGATATAATGGCCCTTTGCTAGAGGTGGATTACATTTTGAAGTGTATGTTGCATAGAACACGGTGGCCCTCAATTTAACACTGTCATGCTGTAGCTGCAAGGCACAAACTTCAAGGAAAGAGGAATTTTGTTAATAAATAGTCACAGTCTGCTGGAGCAGGCCGAATATAGGTCAGAGACTGCTCTAAGCTTCCTATTTTATCACAGCTGAAGATGTACTGGTGTACTATTATAGCAATTAAGCTAATGATTTGAAGAGGGCTACCGTGCTTCTCAACACAGTGGGCACAGACAGACAGTAGTTGTCATGAATTCACAATGAATATGTATATACCCATTACACATTATTACATCAATATATATCAATATATATCAATATATATATATATATATATATATATAAACACCCAGCACGCCCCTGCGGGCGGTTTATCCTTCAAGCTCGGGTCCTCTACCAGAGGAGATATATATATATAGATATAGATATATATAGATATATATAGATATATATATATTTGTATAGTTTAAAAGTGAGCTGACTTAAGCCTTCTTTCCATCATAGCAGTTATTACCATGTTAATGAAGACCATCTTGGACGAGACTGTGGTTTGGGCAAGGACTCAGTAAGGACCAGAGCCAGCATCCCCAAAAGCAGTGATAACTGAGTGTTATGAAGAGTTTGAAAATTGTTTTGAATATATAACTGGTAGGCTTACAATGACCTTGGTCAGGTGGTCAAGGATCTCCTTGTATGAGGCAGAGATAGAATAGAATAGAATACAGTGGGGCAAAAAAGTATTTAGTCAGCCACCGATTGTGCAAGTTCCCCCACCTAAAATGATGACAGAGGTCAGTAATTTGCACCAGAGGTACACTTCAACTGTGAGAGACAGAATGTGAAAAAAAAAATCCATGAATCCACATGGTAGGATTTGTAAAGAATTTATTGGTAAATCAGGGTGGAAAATAAGTATTTGGTCAATAACAAAAATACAACTCAATACTTTGTTATTGCCAACAAAGGTTATGTTACAGAGGTCAAACGTTTACTATAGGTCTTCACCAGGTTTGCACACACAGTAGCTGGTATTTTGGCCCATTCCTCCATGCAGATCTTCTCGAGAGCAGTGATGTCGCCGAGCAACACGGACTTTCAACTCCCGCCACAGATTTTCTATGGGGTTGAGGTCTGGAGACTGGCTAGGCCACTCCAGGACTTTCAAATGCTTCTTACGGAGCCACTCCTTTGTTGCCCGGGCGGTGTGTTTTGGATCATTGTCATGTTGGAAGACCCAGCCTCGTTTCATCTTCAAAGTTCTCACTGATGGAAGGAGGTTTTGGCTCAAAATCTCACGATACATGGCCCCATTCATTCTGTCCTTAACACGGATCAGTCGTCCTGTCCCCTTGGCAGAAAAACAGCCCCGTAGCATGATGTTTCCACCCCCATGCTTCACAGTAGGTATGGTGTTCTTGGGATGCAACTCAGTATTCTTCTTCCTCCAAACACGACGAGTTGAGTTTATACCAAAAAGTTCTACTTTGGTTTCATCTGACCACATGACATTCTCCCAATCCTCTGCTGTATCATCCATGTGCTCTCTGGCAAACTTCAGACGGGCCTGGACATGCACTGGCTTCAGCAGCGGAACACGTCTGGCACTGCGGGATTTGATTCCCTGCCGTTGTAGTGTGTTACTGATGGTGACCTTTGTTACTTTGGTCCCAGCTCTCTGCAGGTCATTCACCAGGTCCCCCCCGTGTGGTTCTGGGATCTTTGCTCACCGTTCTCATGATCATTTTGACCCCACGGGATGAGATCTTGCGTGGAGCCCCAGATCGAGGGAGATTATCAGTGGTCTTGTATGTCTTCCATTTTCTGATGATTGCTCCCACAGTTGATTTTTTCACACCAAGCTGCTTGCCTATTGTAGATTCACTCTTCCCAGTCTGGTGCAGGTCTACAATACTTTTCCTGGTGTCCTTCGAAAGCTCTTTGGTCTTGGCCATGGCGGAGTTTGGAGTCTGACTGTTTGAGGCTGTGGACAGGTGTCTTTTATACAGATGATGAGTTCAAACAGGTGCCATTCATACAGGTAAAGAGTGGGGGACAGAAAAGCTTCTTACAGAAGACGTTACAGGTCTGTGAGAGCCAGAGATTTTCCTTGTTTGAGGTGACCAAATACTTATTTTCCACCCTAATTTACGAATAAATTCTTTACAAATCCTACCATGTGGATTCATGGATTTTTTTTTCACATTCTGTCTCTCACAGTTGAAGTGTACCTCTGGTGCAAATTACTGACCTCTGTCATCATTTTAAGTGGGGGAACTTGCACAATCGGTGGCTGACTAAATACTTTTTTGCCCCACTGTAGCATAGAATTCAACTTTATTGTCATTGCATCCGTCACAAGTACAAGGCAATGAAATGCAGTTTGCATCCATCCAGAAGTGCTTTAGCCAATATAGATATATTACAAAATATATATTAGCAATAATATAGGTATATAGATATATTACAGAAATGGGTCTGTTATAGGGCAGCACGGTGGCATGGTGGTTAGCACTGTTGCCGCACAGCAAGAAGGTCCTGAGTTCAATTCCATCATCAGGCCGGGGTCTTTCTGTGTGGAGTTTGCATGTTCTCCCCGTGTTTGCGTGGGTTCCCTCCGGGTACTCCGGCTTCCTCCCACCGTCCAAAGACATGCAGCTTGTGGGGATAGGTTAATTGGAAAATCCAAATTGCCATTAAGTTTGAATGTGCGAGTGAATGTGAGTGCGAATGGTTGTCTGTCCCTGTGTGTTGGCCCTGCGACAGACTGGCGACCTGTCCAGGGTGTACCCCGCCTCTCGCCCTATGACAGCTGGGATAGGCTCCAGCCCCCCCCCCCGCGGCCCTGAAAAGGATAAGTGGAAGCGAATGAATGGATGGATGGATGGAGGGTCTGTTATAGGTATGAGGGTACAAAAATGGGTCTACTATGGGTATGTTACAATGTACACGGTATGAATGTATGTTATGAATATGCTATAACTATAAGTATGTACAGGCTGTAGTGGGTATACAAGCTATCTGCAGGCTATGAACAGGATATAAATATGAAACTATACAGAAATATGAAATATAAAGCTATACAGAAATATGCATGTTATAAACAGTTATAAACAGTTGTAGAATTATAATTATCGTATTGTACAGAATGATTATTTACACAGAATTATACAGTAGTGCAGTTAAGATAAGTGAAATATGTGGCTAATTTCTACAGAGGCTATATAAAGTGCTAGTGGTTGTGGGTGTGTGTATGTTCATTCCATTATTTTGACATGGGTCAGATGTCAGGTGGCAGAGTTCAGGAGTCTGACAGCTGTGGGGAAGAAGCTGTTCCGGTACCTGGTGGTCTTAGTCTGGAGGCTCCTGTAGCGCCTCCAAGAGGGCAGGAGGGTGAAGAGTCCATGTGATGGGTGACTGGGGTCTTTGATGATTTTCCCAGCCCTTTTCAGACACCGCCTACTGTAGATGTCATTTATGGCAGGAAGTGGTTCTCCGGTGATGCGCTGGGCAGTTTTCACGACCCTCTGCAACGCCTTCCGGTCCGAGACAGAGCAGTTCCCAGACTGTTATACAGTTGGCCAGGATGCTCTCGATGGTGCAGCGATAGAAGTTCACCAGGATGTCTGAGGACAGGTGGTTCTTCCTCAGAGTCCTCAGGAAGAAGAGGCACTGGTGAGCCTTCTTGACCAGCTTAGAGCAGTTGGTCGTCCAGATGAGATGTGAACTCCCAGGAACTTGAAGCTGCTCACACGCTCCATAGCCGTCCCTTTAATGTAGATGGGTGGATGTGGGTCAGCATTCCTCTTGTAGTCCACGATGAGCTCCTTGGTCTTCTCTGTGTTGAGCAGCAGGTTGTTTGTGTCGCACCACTCAGCCAGATGATCCACCTCCTCCCATCGTTGTCACTGATGAGGCCAATCACCGTGGTGTCATCTGCAAACTTAATGATGATGTTGGAACCATCGGTAGGTCTGCAGTCATGGGTGAAGAGGGAGTAGAGGAAAGGGCTCATCACACAGCCTTGTGGTACACTGGGGCGATTGTGGCTCAAGAGTTGGGAGTTCGCCTTGTAATTGGAAGGTTGCCGGTTCGAGCCCCGGCTTGGACAGTCTCGGTCGTTGTGTCCTTGGGCAAGACACTTCACCCGTTGCCTACTGGTGGTGGTCAGAGGGCCCGGTGGCGCCAGTGTCCGGCAGCCTCGCCTCTGTCAGTGCGCCCCAGGGCGGCTGTGGCTACAATGTAGCTTGCCATCACCAGTGTGGGAATGTGTGTGTGAATGGGTGGATGACTGGATATGTAAAGCGCTTTGGGGTCCTTAGGGACTAGTAAAGCGCTATATAAATACAGGCCATTTACCATTTACACCGGTGTTCATTGTGATTGTAGATGAGCAGCGGTTATCCAGCTGGACATGTTGGGGGCGGTTGGTCAGGAAGTCCAGTAACCATTTGCACATGAGGGAACTGATGCCCAGGTCTGTCAGTTTCCTGATGAGTTGTGAGGGGAGGATTGTATTGAATGCTGAACTGAAGTCTATAAACAGCATTCTGGCGCAGGTGTTGTTGTTGTTGTCCAGGTGTGAGAGGACAGAGTGCAGTGCGATGGAGATCCTCTGTGCTCCTGTTCTGACTGTATGTGAATTGGTGGGGGTCCAGGGTGGGGGGAGACAGGATTTGAAGTGTGCTAGGACCAGCTGCTCTAAGCACTTTGTAATGATGGGGGTGAGTGCTACTGGGCGGTAGTCGTTGAGGCTTGGTGGGTTGGAGTTTTTGGGTATCGGGACGATGGAGGTGGATTTGAAGCAGGGCGGTATCTCAGCGTGGGTCAAGGACAGATTGAATATGTCTGTCAGGACTCCTGCAAACTCCCCAGAACACGCTCTGAGAACACGCCCGGGGATGCCATCAGGACCTGCAGCCTTGTGGACATTAATCCTGCTCAGCACCGCTCCTACATCGGTGGGGGAGAGAATCAGTGGGTGGTGGTCCGGCGTCACATCTGCTTTGGTTGTAGTTGTTGGATTCCCTCGCTCAAAACGAGCATAAAAGTTGTTGAGCTCGTTGAGGAAGGAGACATCAGAGGATGCGGGGGAGGGTTTGGTGGTCCTGTAGTCTGTAATGGTCTGGAGTCCTTGCCACATGCGTCGGGGGTTGTAGTTGGAGAAGTGTTCTTCTACCTTCTTTTTGTAATGGTGTTTGGCTTTTTTTATACCCCTTTTTAGCTTAGCCCTGGCTGTACTGTAGGTGTTTGCATCTCCTGACCTAAAGGCGGTGTTGCGGGCCTTTAGGAGGAGACGAACATCCCGGTTCATCCAAGGCCTCTGGTTGGAGTACATGATGATCCGTTTCTGGGTGGTGACACTGTCTGTAGTTTTGGAGATGTAATCCAGTACAGATGAGGCATACTGGTCCAAGTCTGTGTGGGTGAACGTATTCCAGTCTGTGTTTTTGAATCTGTCCTGGAACACTGCGTCTGTCCCCTCTGGCCACACTTTAATTGTCCTCACAGCAGGTTTCACACGTTGGATGAGTGGTGAATACCGAGGTGTGAGGAACAGGGAGAGATGGTCCGATTGTCCAATGTGGGGGAGGGGTGTTGCTTTGTAGGCTCCAGCCAGGTTGGAATACACATGGTCTAAAGTCTTGTCTCCTCTGGTGTGGCAGGAGACATGTTGGTGGAATCTGGGGAGGACTGTCTTTAAGTTGGTGTGGTTGAAGTCGCCAGCAACAATAAAAGCAGCCTCGGGGTGTTTATTCTGGTGTTTGTTAATGGCTGCAGAAAGTTCTTTCATGGCCAGCCTAGCATTAGCATCAGGGGGATATGCACTGCAGTGAGTATGATAGAGGTGAGTTCTCTGGGGAGATAATAAGGTCTGCATTTGACCATTAAAAACACTGCATTAGGTGAGCAGTGACTCTCAGTGGTAGTAGAGTTCATGCACCAAGCATTGTTAATATAAATGCACAAACCTCCACCTCTGGTCTTGCCGGAGTCATCTGCTAGCCTGTCGGCTTGGTGTGTGTAGCGTCCTGCTAACTCAATAGCATTGTCCGGACAGCTTTTGTTCAACCATGTTTCAGTGAAAAACATGACATTTGAGTCCATAATCCGTCTGTTGCAAGGTTATTATCGTTAACGAAAACTAACGAAATAACGAAAACTAGAAGTGAAAAAACATTTTCGTTAACGGAAATAAAAATAAAAACAAAAAAAGGAAAACTAACTAAAACTGTAATGAGTGTTCACAAAACTAACTAAAATTAACTGAATTTATAGCAAAAATGTGTTTAGTTTTCGTAGATGTGTGCGTGTCATACAATAGTCAAGGGTGAAAATGAAGTTTAGTTTCCAGATTTTTTTTCCTTGTTGTGTCTCATTATGCCAGCAGGTGGCAGTACGTTAGTCGAGTCGTCTGTGTTGCTGCTCCGTCCACGCGCAGAATCATGTCAGGAAAAGTCGGGAGAAAGCGCCAGAGTCCAATTTGGGATTACTTTGAATATGACTGTGTTTTTTTGGGGGCAGCACGGTGGCACGGTGGTTAGCACTGTTGCCGCACAGCAAGAAGGTCCTGAGTTCAATTCCACCATCAGGCCGGGGTCTTTCTGTGTGGAGTTTGCATGTTCTCCCCGTGTTTGTGTGGGTTCTCTCCGGGTACTCTGGCTTCCTCCCACCGTCCAAAGACATGCAGCTTGTGGGGATAGGTTAATTGGATAATCCAAATTGCCACTAGGTGTGAATGTGCGAGTGAATGTGAGTGTGAATGGTTGTCTGTCCCTGTGTGTTGGCCCTGCGACAGATTGGCGACCTGTCCAGGGTGTACCCCGCCTTTCGCCCTATGACAGCTGGGATAGGCTCCAGCGCCCCCCGCGACCCTGAAAAGGATAAGCGGAAGCGAATGGATGGATGGATGACTGTGTTTTGGATAAAGCAAGTGTCTTGTAGTGGAAAGAGACAAATTATGAGGGACATTTCTAAAGGGGAAAAAAATCCCATAAACCTTAAAGTGCACTTGAAAAGCTCACACAAGAAGGCTTACCTTGAGAAGGTAAGGGAGCGCACTCAAACCTCATCCCCAGAAAACAGAAGCTAACCCCAGGCAAGGCAGCGTGATGCATCCCGAGACAACAGGACGGGGATATCTACATAACTGTGTGAGTCAATTGCCTTCAAAAGGTTTATCAATTCACTTGAACCAAAATTACGAACACCCGGTGCTGCAAGAGTTAATAGTCTCATTGGGGCCAAGATATAAATTTTATATTTGCCTGGTATCAATGGTTGTTCATCTGCCTTTATTTATTTATTTAAAGAACCCATAGGTGGGAATGTGAGTTGTCTGTCTCTGCGTGTTAGCCCTGCGACAGACAGGCGACCTGTCCAGAGTGCAGGGTATGGTAGCTTGAATAGCAACATACCCAAGGATAAGCAGAAGAGCATGACTGATATGATGAAACTGGGATTTTGTTGCACTTAATTATTGCAAACACAACTAAAACTATAACTGAAACTAAGGATTTTCAAAAAAATAAAAACTAAACTAAACTAGCAAACAATTGGTAAAAACTAATTAAAACTGATATAAAATTGAAAATCTGAAGTCAAAACTAAATAAAAATAAAAACTAATGAAAATTGCAAAACTATTAAAACCCTGGTCTGTTGTTGGTGATAGAGAGCCGTATCTCATCCATTTTGTTTGCCAGAGAACGGACATTGGCGAGGAAAATGCTGGGTAAAGGCAGCCGGTGTGGTGGTAGCTTTAGCCTAGCCTGTAGCCCTCCGTACTCATACAGAAAAAATGTTGGGAAAAGCGATCAGGAGAAATTCGGGACAATGAAAAAAGTTGAAGTTTGAGAGAAACTGAATGAGGAAGCAACCTGGCCATACCTAGTGGTAAACAGAGGATATGAAGGGGAAGCATGATGACATTTTAAAGCTGTTGGTAATGGGCTCGAGAGGGCTCAGGAGTAACTTTCTGTTGACATACAATATGGACAGGGGGTGCCCTGACTGGTTACTTCTTACTTCTTTGGAGAATGTGAGGCAAACATTTGAAGATTAAGTGAAGGTCATTGATGTAGAGGTGATGATCTGAAATTTGTAATTTGGTCAAATTACAAAGATGAAGAGAAGTTGAAGGGAGCTTCTGATACTGGAGTTTTTCAATGAGTAGTGATAGCTGAGGTAACGTGGAGAAATAAGCAAGGGGAATCTGTGAGAGATTTTGAAGAAGAAATGCAACTAAGGTAAGATTTTATTGTGGGGATTTTGATAGAAAGGGTTTGATGTGTATTTGAGGAAAAAACTACGCAATGTAATGATCTTGAAGGACGGAAAGAGTAGGTTGAAACAGGAACGAAAGGAATGAAATGAATTCCAAGAGGTTCAGTCAGTGGGCAAAGTGCTGTGAGTAAGGCTGTTAATGATGGCTTCCTGAGATTAAGCTAATGACCTCTGCAAAGCTAGGGTTTAAATCTTAAATATTATGGGTGAATATTAAAGTACTTGGATTGTGTCTAATTCTGCATGTGGGGCAAGGATCTGTCTGGAGAAAGAGACAACAAGAGACGGCCTGGAACATCATCTGCTCTGAGTAAGAATTGGTGGGTGACCGACAGCCACGTAAAGTGATGCATGAAGGACATGATAGATGGGGAGTTGCTTCAGCCTTTGCTATTCAAATTCAAAATTCAAATTTTATTTGTCACGTACACAGTCATACACAGTACGATATGCAGTGAAATGCTTAGACAACTGCTCGTGACCTAAAGAAAAAAAAAGGAAAAGGCTATGAATGAGATAGGAAATAAATATGAAAAATTAAAAAGGGTAAATTTAACTAGGAAGGAATAAAATATAAATTAAGGTTAAAAATGAAATAACTGTACAACACAAATTAGAATGAAGGGTAAATTTAACTGGGAAAGAATAAGAAAATATATAAATTAAAGTTGAAAATAAAATAACTGTACAACAAAATACACAAAACACAGTATAGAACTATATAAGAATGTATGAAGAAATATAAATAAATATATATATATACACAATAACAGCAGCTGTACAAGTATTAACTGGAAATGAAGAATATAGTGACCAGTGTTGTGCAATCCACATTATGTCTTGTGCAGTGCAAATATGCTTAAAGTGATTTAAGTGATGAATGGTAAATGGTAAATGGCCTGTATTTGTATAGCGCTTTTCTAGTCCCTAAGGACCCCAAAGCGCTTTACACAACCTGTCATCCACCCATTCATACACACATTCACACACTGGTGATGGCAAGCTACAATGTAGCCACAGCCACCCTGGGGCGCACTGACAGAGGACAGATGAAGTGAAGACAATGTCCAGAATGTCCAGTGTGTGTGTGTAAGAATTCTATGTGTGGGTCAGTACTGTGTGGTGGTGTGATTGAGAGACCGTATCGCCTGCGGGAAGAAGCTCCTCCTCAGTCTCTCTGTGTTGGTCTTCAGGGAGCGGAATCGCTTTCCTGACCTCAGCAGAGAGAACAGTCTGTTGTTGGGATGGCTGAGGTCCTTCACCATCTTCCTGGCCTTGGTCCAGCACCGCCTGCTGTAGATTGAGTGCAGGTCAGGGAGCTCGGAGCGGATGGTGCGCTCAGCTGATCGCACAACCCTCTGTAGAGCTCGTCTGTCCTGCATGGTGCTGTTCCCGAACCAGGTTAAGATGTTTCCCGTCAGGATGCTCTCTATGGTGCACGAGTAAAAGTTCCTGAGCACCTTGGAGGGCAGTTGGAAGTCTCTCATGCGTCTGAGGTGGTAGAGACGCTGACGAGCCTTTTTCACCACGGTGTTGATGTGACAGGACCATGACAGGTCCTGCGTGATGTGAACTCCGAGGTATTTGAAGCTGTCCACTCTCTCCACTGGGCACTCGTTGATGACAGGGGTCTGGTAGTTCCTCTCCTGCTTAGTGCTGAAGTCCACTATCAGCTCCTTTGTCTTACTGACGTTTAGAAGGAGGTTGCTCCTCTGGCACCAGTTCTCCAGATTCCTAATCTCCTTCAGGTAGGCCGTCTCGTTGTTATCAGAGATCATGTTTAGTGAATAAGGATTAATCTTTCTGCTGCTGTTTGGTGCAAGAGTGAGCAAGTCAAAAGTTTTTGGGGGGTTTAATGTCACTGAGTTTCTCCAAGGGCATAGAAGCCTGAAACCAAATAGTGTTGAGGGTCATGCCAGGACACTACAGGGATGTCCAAGGGCCTTCTGTTTTGTCTTCTGACAAGAGATTGCTTAATTAAGTGAAAACTGACATCAGGGTGGTTAACCCTTGCGCTGGAGGTGATGTGGGAGGAGATAAATCCAGGCTGATAAAAACTCGAAAATCATCAGATGGACCAGATATGATTTGATATACCTTTATTAGTCCCACAAGGGGAAATTTCATAAATTAGATATGGCAACATCTGGTTGTTGTCTTGTTGGTAATTATCCAGCACAAGGCTTTGGAAAGACAGCTGAACATTTTGGGGCTGCTGTCTTTCCAAATGTAAGCCCAACTCTAAAATAGCAAACTGCCTTCCATTTGATTCTAAAGAGGAACCTGAATTCAGGGTGGATTGGCAGGACTTTGAAGGCGCTTGTAATTTTGACTAGCGTGACCTACGATTATTTGCATTTCAGGGAAAAGTCATCTCTAGGAATTAAGCTATTATTGTTTGGGATGAGTCTGATATCTATAATGATTTTTTTCTGGAATATTTTTTTGGTTGCAGTGCCTAATAAACTGTTGAGAAAAGGCGATTAAGGAAAGGCCTAATCATGAATCCCTCGTAAACGTCTTTCATGAAAAACCTTTTATTGAAAAATTGATGAAATATGGTTTAGATAATTTTTTAAGGCTTCTTTCGTTGGTTGAATACTAATAGTAAGTCGTAATTGCTTAGTGGGAATGTGTGGGCAGGCTGGGCAGAAATGGCCACTGGAATGAAGGTAGCAACACTTTGACACTGAGCATCCAAAGTTGTTGAAATTACTGCAAATTGTGCAGTCTCCGAAGTGCATGGTGGATGTAACATTCTGATCTATACTTTGTTGCAGTAGCATGCTATCTTGCTAGCATGCTAACAATATGGGTTCAGGAGTTTTGGGAGGGCACTTGGAGCTAAGTGGGCTTTTGAGTAGGATAATGGAAGCTGTAGTTGGATGGAGGACTGAAAAACTGGAATCTGGGTGTCAGATATGGTAGCAGAGGAAAGCTGTAATGGAGGAATGGTTAAGAATGGAACTGATATTGTGGGGCCAACAGCATAGACTGAATTAGAGGTAAGAGGCAGCTGCATGTAATGGTAGATAGCATTTTGGCAGCTTGGTGGAGGGGAGAAGGAATCTTTTTCTGTTAACTAAACTTGCTTCAGGTTGCTTATGAAGCTGCAAGGCATGCTCTGCTTTTGCCTCTACCTGGAAGAGGATCAGTTTTATTTGTTGTTTGGAACGAGAGTTTTGAGATGCTAAGAATATCTGGAAGAGTTTTGCCTTGTTATTGGAGTTAAAGCTAATAACTCTCTCTTTTAGAGCCAGGCTATGGGACAGTCGAAAATTCTTGATGGCTAATTATTTTCAGGATAATGGAGAAATTTCTGAACCCAACACTGAGATGAACTTGAGTTTCAGGAGAGTTTTATATAGTGAATCATATATATATATATATATATATATATATATAACACCCAGCACGCCCCTGCGGGCGGTTTATCCTTCAAGCTCGGGTCCTCTACCAGAGGCCTGGGAGCTTGAGGGCCCTGCGCAGTATCTTAGCTGTTCCCAGGACTGCGCTCTTCTGGACAGAGATCTCCGATGTTATTCCCGGGATCTGCTGGAGCCACTCGCCTAGCTTGGGAGTCACCGCACCTAGTGCTCCGATTACCACGGGGACCACCGTTACCTTCACCCTCCACATCCTCTCGAGCTCTTCTCTGAATAGCAACACTTTGACACTGAGCATCCATGAATAGGATGAGGGGACCTATATATATATATATATATATATATATATATATATATATATATATATATATATATATATATATATATATATATATATATATATTATAATTTTGCATGAATTAGTCTGATAATGGAAATACTTGAAAAGTATTCTAACTACAAGTCAGGCAAATTTATCTGTAGGAAGACTCAAATGTATACCTTGTGTACCTTGTATGAAAGCTACTTAACTATTATAATGGGTCACAATACTGTGGTTTAGGATTGAACCCATTAGTTTAGAGTCAGTTATTTGTGTGTGTGGTACAGGAATAAATAGGGATGAATGTTGTAGGAATGGATGTTGTATACGTAAATATACAACAACAAATAATGCATGTATGTTGTATAATTATGGATGAATGGAGTCCATAAATGCAAGTGCGAATTCTTACCTTACCTATGTTTACAGCTAACAGACATGACCATTCCAACAACAGATGCTGCTCCACTCCGTATGCATAAACTTGAGGACCAGCAGTTCAGTGATGTTATTTAACTCTAGAAAGAAGAAAACATACAGAGGGTTTAGATTCAACTGATGGCACAACAGAAAATTAATGAGACAAAAGATCTGTTAAAGAGCATTCTTGGTCAAATGTCCTGCATGATCAGCATTTCAAGTCTTTAATT
This sequence comes from Aulonocara sp. 'chitande type north' Nkhata Bay, assembly GCF_057382095.1. Lineage (NCBI taxonomy): Eukaryota > Metazoa > Chordata > Actinopteri > Cichliformes > Cichlidae > Aulonocara > Aulonocara sp. 'chitande type north' Nkhata Bay. Next base: position 2,733,082 of record NC_141353.1, read on the forward strand.
AAAATGATGCGATCTCTAATAAAACTAAAGCTGCTCTCAGACATCAATGCCAGGAAATGATGGGAAGATCAGGGTTTAGACATTGTTCAAAAGTCTCACAGCTAACAGGACAAGGGTTCATGTGTCCAGCATATATGATGTCGGACACTCGTTGTGAATTCTCCTGCTCTGTTCTCAAATGAGGTCATCCAGACACTATACTGACTTTCTAGTAGGGAACCCTCAGAGAACCTGTTAAATGTGTTAAAATGAAAGTATTTAATGACCTGAACTGACTGCATTTGATGCATAAAGCAAATGCATGTCGAATATCACCTAGAAAGGTTTGGGCTGCATTGCATATGTGATTATATTTTATAATTGGCTCCCTCTAGACTTCCATATGTGAACCAAATGTTTACCATCCCGCTTAAAATAAGATAAATCACTTTTTCATTAGCATTTTTTGTGTGCTTTTGGTGAGATTCATTAACAGAAGTGATTTATGTTTGAGGACTAGTCCATATGGATGATTGCAAAAACAAATGCTTTATAGAAGACTTTCATCATGTGTACTTGGGTGTTTTAACTGTTTTCTGCAGTCTAGGCCCCACAGCTTTCAATCTACACAGATATCCTGACAATACAGCCATCCACTCTGTATGCTTTCATTTTCCTCTTCTCTTTAGGCCTCTCTTCATGAGGCATATCCTCTGCTGGTTAATTACAAGTCTTTAGACATCATTAATCCTTGATTAAAGAAGATCAATCCCAGTCTGAGATCAAAGGTTATGCCAGCTAATTAACACATCAGAACAGGACTAATACGGTCATGTTTGAACAGCATGTCATTGATACAGACAAGCTAATTTTCTATACACATCAAGCTGAAAAGCAATGACTCCACCTCACCACCATTTTGCAGCCCTATTTGAAGCCTAATTAAGCTCATGGTTGAGAATAGCCACAGATGTGAAATGATATAACATAAAGGTGTCAGCCTAGCAGTGACAAAAGGTTTAATCGCCATCACATGGCTGTTTGCCCTTTCGTGGTAAATGGACTGGTTCTTATATAGCGCTTTTCTACTCTGTCTGAGCACTCAAAGCACTTTATACAACTAATTCATTCACACAATCACTTCTAAGCTTAAGTGCTAAGTATCTAACATTCATACACATCCACACTCCGATGGATGCATCGGAGAGCAACATGGGGTTAGTATCTTGCCCAAGGATATTTGGCATGCAGCCTGGGATCGAACCGCCGACCTTCTGGTTAGTGGCTGATCTGCTCTGCCACCTGAGCTACAGCCACCCCACAGCCACCCCCTTTCAGCCCTTTCAGCTTCAGCAGCATGGTTTAGATGGAGATTCTGAGGCTTACCATGCACTGGAGATCTCCCCTAAAAAAGACTGCACTTTTGGAGGAGAGAATGAAACAAATGGAGCTTGATAATCTCTGTCAACAGTTTGAAGAGGACTCAGGCTGATTTGGAATATCAGCAACGTTAGACCCAGGTGAGAGAAGCTCAATGAATGCAGGAGGAGGCACCACAGGGCAGGGAGACCTTAACTAAGCGCTTTGACAGGAGTCACCGTTTAAAGGAAGCAGAGAAAGAGTTGGAAAGAGCCAAACCTCTTACTTCTCTCCTCAAGTCAGAGAGGAGCGATATCTCACCAGAAATGCCACAATTTTCACAGACAGCTTCCGTACGCTAGCTTCACCCTCCCAAATAAGGACAGGGCATGCTCAAATTGCTATGAGTGTCCCCCAGTTTACCATAATGTTCCTACCAATACTGCTAAATGGGAACATCTGTCCCAACACCTGCCGCTGGGCCACTGGCATTATTCATGAGAGGTACCCCTGCGGCCTCTGTACAACACCCACTGGGTCCTGAAGTTATTTCTCCAGGGAGGTCAGCTGTGGCTGCATCTTCAGCTACTCGGTCACCTGGCTTGGCAAGGCAAATCGACTCTGGACCTTTGGTTTCCATCTCCACATCCGCGAGCATAGCACCAGTCCCACCGGTGGCTCAGTCTGTTCAGTTCAGTTCAGGCCAGCCTTCAATCATCCCTACTCTTCAAACACTGCCGGTTAATGCTGTCTATCCCTCCATACTAGTCATATTCCATCCGCTGGACCAGAACTTCTAATTGCTTCTGTTTATGGCATTCCCAGACCTACATTACCGGTATTTGAAAGTGGAAGGGAGAGTGATTTTGCTCTACTCAAGATGGCATTGGACGACCTGCTGAGTAGTCACACCCACCTTGGTGAGCAGTATAAAAATCAGGTGTTTCTTAGCCAGGCATTTAAAACTCCCTAGTGCTTTACAAATGGCAAACACAACTTGAACTTCCGGCTTGAGTCAACGCTGGTGCATCTGGCTGTCGCTACTCACCGGTACATTTTCGATTATTTGGATTATTTGGATTCAGATTTGAATGAAAAGGGACATTCACACTCAGGCCAGATCAATCTCTGCCAGATATTGATTTGTAACAATTTTCCTCAACGTCTGCTATTTCAGCTGAATGTGCTCTGACATCTTATTCCCAGTGAGCTGCACTAGCTTAACTGTTTGAGCTATTTTAGACTACCCATTCATCGCTCCGGCCAGCACGGCTCCTTTTCCTCCACATCGTCCAAGATGTGGGCGAAGATGTTTTTGAGCTGGTCGGCACTATTGTGGATTCTCCTGATGCTCGTCTGGCTCCTATGGCTGGACTGCTCCGCTATACGGCCACTGAGCTCCTGCGCCTTTGCGGTCAGCTGTCGCTCCCTTCACCGGCAGAGCTCCACTACCACCCGGACATCACTTTCCAGCCTTGTTGGAGATACATCCATTGTGGGTCCCGCAGGATTTTCCTCTATCCATCCATCCATTCACTTCCGCTTATCCTTTTCAGGGTCGCGGGGGGCGCTGGAGCCTATCCCAGGCTGTCATAGGGCGAGAGGCGGGGTACACCCTGGACAGGTCGCCAATCTGTCGCAGGGCCAACACACAGAGACAAACAACCATTCACACTCACATTCACTCGCACATTCAAACTTAGTGGCAATTTGGATTATCCAATTAACCTATCCCCACAAGCTGCATGTCTTTGGACGGTGGGAGGAAGCCGGAGCCACTAGGTGTGAATGTGCGAGTGAATGGTTGTCTGTCCCTGTGTGTTGGCCCTGTGACAGACTGGCGACCTGTCCAGGGTGTACCCCGCCTGTCGCCCTATGACAGCTGGGATAGGCTCCAGCGCCCCCCGCGACCCTGAAAAGGATAAGCGGAAGCGAATGGATGGATGGACGGACTTCTATTCTACTCCTGGTGATTTGTTGTTATATTATAATAATTGTTTACTCAATGTCCTTGATTCTTTGGCTCCTGTAAAAGCTCACTCTGTTTCCTTCGCTCGCTCTGCTCCCTTGTTTACCTCTGACCTCCGAGCATTAAAGGCCAAAGCTCGGCAGCTAGAGAAAGAAAATGACACCAGGTAGATACAAGAAATCTGGTTTAATTGTTGATGCAGAAATCTACAAATTCCATGTACTTCAGTATAAAGACTCCATCAACAAGGCCAAACAAAGTTTCTACTCAGGTATTGTCAGTTCTTATGAGGGTAACGCAAGGATTTTGTTTTCAGTTCTCAAAAAAACAAATTCAACCCCCCAGCGCTTTACCACCACACTTCTATTCTTCTGAAACCCGTAACTCCTTGATGCTGTTCCTTTAGTACAAAAATTAATAACATTCACCAGCAACTCAGTTCAAATGTTGTGTCTATCCCCTCTCCAGAACCTTTTCTCTATTTTGAGCTGTTTTCCACTTTTCATCTTCCTTATTTATCTGCTATTTCTGAGTTTATATGTAGGTCAAAGCCTGCCACATGTCATCTTGACCCTATGTCTACAGGGAAATCCTGCCTCTCTTGCTTACTCCCACTCATCTTTGCTATCATCCAGTCTTCACTCACCAGCGGTATCGTTCCCTCTTTATTCAAGATTGCTTCAGTCACTCCCATACTGAAAAAACCTTCTTTAGACCGTAACAACTTTAACAACCTCCGTCTGATTTCTAATCTGCCCTTCATCTCTAAAATACTCGAAAAAGTAGTTGCAGCTGAACTTCATTCACACCTGGTTAATAATAACATCTACGAGAGATTTCAATCTGGTTTTCGTTCATGTCACAGTACAGAAACTGCTTTACTTAAAGTCACTAATGATCTTGTAATCGGAGCTGACTCTGGTCTTCTCACCATTCTCATCCTCTTGGATCTGAGCTCAGCCTTCGACACCATCTCTCCTTCCGTCCTTGTAAACAGACTTTCCTCTCTCGGCATCTCTGACACACCCCTAGCCTGGTTTCAATCATATCTCCTTGACCGCTCCCAGTTTATTCAACTGAAATCATTCTGCTCTTGTCTATTCCTGGTCACTTCTGGTGTACCCCAAGGTCCAGTCTTAGGCCCTCTTCTCTTCATAATATACATCCTCCCTCTAGGTACCATTTTCCGCAAATTTGATCTTCACTTTCACTTGCTGATGACATCCAGTCATATTTCTCCTGCGGACCTGATTCCTCCCTCCCACCTTCTCTCTAACAGAATGTCTATCTGAATTTAAATCCTGGTTTAGCTCTAATTTTCTTCAAGCTCAATGAGGAAAAACTGAAATCCTCCTTATTCTCACCAAATCCAACCTTTCGAAGGCGAACCGTTTCTCACTCACTATCCATAACTCAGTTTTCCCTTCTCCTCAGGTTAAGAGCCTTGGTGTCATCCTAGACAGTTCACTTTCCTATAAATCTCACATCACATCTATTTCCATCTACGCAACATTAACAGATTGCTTCCTTCTCTTTCCACCCAGTCTACGTCCATTCTTGTCCACAGTCTTGTTACCTTCCGTATTGACTACTGCAATTCTCTTTTGCATGGTCTCCCCCAAAAATCCCTCCATAAGCTTCAACTGGTTCAGAACTCTGCTGCTCGCATTATCACCAGAACCCCTCCTACCAGCACATCAGCCCTGTTCTTCAGGAACTTCACTGGCTCCCAGTGAAATTCCGGATAATATACAAACTTCTTCTGTTCACCTTCAAGGCCATTCATAACCTCGCACCTCCTTACGTGTCTGACCTGTTAAGCGCTACCTTTTCTGACGCTCACTTCAATCTTCTTCTTCTATCCAGCTTTCTGTGCCTTGCTTCCGCCTCACCACCATGGGAAGCAGAGCTTTTAGCTGCTCTGCTCCCAGGCTGTGGAACTCTCTACCCCCACATATAGGAAACACTGGTGCCCTCTCCCAGTTTACATCTCAACTCAAAACCCATCTGTTCACATCTGCATATTCACTGTGAACCCACTGTTTGTTAATTTTATCTTGTGCTTTTGTTTTATTGTTCTTCATTGTGTTATTGTTCTATTATGTGTTTTTATCTATTGTATAGTGTCCTTGCGTGTTTTGAATGTAGAGCAGAAGTATGGCCAGCCAAGACAGCCAGTCGAGTCAGAGTTGAGTGCAATCTGAAGAACTCCAGCACTGAAAATAGGAGATGCAATTGCCTTCGATGCTTTTGCATTATCTTATGCCAGACCTTTGCTGCAGTGGACACCCATCACCAGTCTTTATGCCCCAAAGGAAGCTGTAATATCTAGTCTTTGCGGCACTGAATGTAGGCTTGCTTGGGCCCCCAGCCAGGCAGATTCCTGCTGCTCTGAAATCCACAAACTGGAACAGGAAGACTACGTAGCCAAGATCTCATTGAAAGAAGCTGGCCAGACAGAGGAATCGTGTTTTATTGCACATCACATGGTGCAGCATAATGGTAAGAACAGGATAGTCTTTAACTGTTCATTGCAATACCATGGTCGGTCACTGGATGACCAGCTTTTACCAAGGCCCTAGTTCCTTCACTCCTTGGTGTACTCATTTTATTTTGCCAGCACGCTGTGGCCGTGAGTGGCGAAATTAAAGGAATGTTCCACCAAGTACGCCTATCACCCCAAGACAGACCACTCTTGCGCTTCCTCTGGAAAGAGATGCACAGAGAAGAGGAGCCATCCGTATATGAGTGGCAAGTATTAACATTAGGGAGAAATTGCAGCCCTTGTTGTGCAGTATAGGCCTTTCAACGCCATGTCAAGGAGAGCAGGGATGTAACCACCAACCTGGCTAACATAGTCGAGTCATTTTATGTTGACAAAAATGTATGACCAAAGCAGAAGAGGCCAAGTGCTTGGTGGACAGCCTGGAACAGTTGTTAGCAGAAGGAGGATTTGAGATAAGTCAATGGTCCTGTAATATTTCCGCTACCACTGAACATCTTCCACCTGCAGCCAGGTCCACAGCTAGTGACCTCTGGCTGTCAAAGAGCAGTAGTGGCCTTCAAACGCTAACCCTTGGCATGCAGTGGAACTGTCTCACACTGGGCTATAAACAACAATCCAGTGACTTTGCGTCTGTCAGGAGTTGCAGTGCGGATGCGGGAAGGAGGACCCAAACGCTGGACTCACAGGTGGGTGAAGGTTGGTGTTTATTGTAGACAGAGTGAACAGAACAGAAGTAGGAAATGGCTGGTTGGCTGGACGGCTGACTGAATGAAAGACTGACTGACAGAACTGACAGAACTGGGACAACCTAACAGCAACAACATAACATCAATGACGCGACAGTGAACAGAAGGAAACTGAGGACTTAAATACTCTGACTGATGATGACGATTGGAGACCAGTGAGTACACAGCTGAACTTAGTCTGACTAATGATACATGGAAATAACTGGAACACAATACACAGGCGGTATGCTGGCACAGAAAACAGGAAGTGAGAAAACTGAATGTGGGAAATAAACTGAACATGATAAAACTGAAAACGCTGGGTCAACGACCCAGGAAACCTGACAGCGCCTACTCTCAAGAAACTGTATAAGACACTCGCTAGCCAGTGTGACAATTGTTATCCGGGATCTCTGGAAACAAGACCTAGGCTGGGATGACCAGATTAAACCGCAGCACTTTCTCGACCAGTGGTTGACCTGACAGAGGGAACTTGCTCATCTTCCGCACCTACACATTCCCTGACAATACTCATAGACAACATGGACAACTTCATGTATTCTGTGATGCATCAGAGAGGGCCTATGGAGCTGTTGCACTTTGGTACATGAAAAAGGAAAGACCATCTCTGAATGAAGGAGGGGGCCTAAGGGTACATCTTTCGCCATCTTACAATGCTGTGATCGCAGCCATTAACCCTTTAAGACCTACCATAGTCTTTGATCATTGATCAATGGTGTTTGATCAGTGGTTGTTGATCAATGGTCATGAGAATTTGCATATTAATGATCAAGGAACTGACCTCACAGCCCATTGTTCATTCAGTGGGCTGGTTTCAGTCATTGTGCAAATGTACTGTTTATAAGGGAATGCTACGTCCATATAAACAGAATTACACACACACACACACACACACACACACATGCACATGCACACACACGCACGCACACGCACGCACACGCACACGCACACACACACACACACACACAACATTTTGGGATAATATTATCATGTTAGCCATTCTTTGTATAATGTTGGGTGCTAAAATTTTAGGGTTCTTCTGTCTCTCCATGTGATCAGATAATGAACATGCTCTGTCACTCTGAGGAGAATGCAATGTTGTTGAACATTTCAACAGTTGTTCAACAGTTGTTGAAATGTGGAAGACTGCCAGCAACTTTAAAAAGGCAAGAAAGAATCACCCGCAGATAAGATAAAGAAACACGACATTTAGCTAAAAATGACACAAGATGCTGTGGTCAGAGCTAAAAAACATTATTGAAATTTAAAAAAAAATAGCAGAAACTTTAAAAAAAGCAGTGTCCTGGTCCTGCGTCTATGACCTAAGGTTTTGAGTTCTACTCAGGAGTTTTCTAGTTTACTTATATTATAGTTCTGTATTTTATATTTGTTGTTTTCAGGCTTGTTATTATGTGGTTAAATTGGCGTTTCCTGTCTTCTTATGTCTAGTTTCCTGTGTTAGTTATTGTTGTCTCTCTTTGAAGTCAGTTTTGTCGCTATTTTAATTGTCTGCCACTTCTGTCATGTGTCTGTGTTATCCATGATGTTGTTTTATGAATGTCAAGTTTGGTGTCTCTGTCTCTCTGTCTCTTTGTCTCCCTTGTCCTCGGTTCTCTAGCGTTCGCTCGTGTCTCTAGCTCCCTGGCTCTGTCTGCCTTTCAGCTCTGTCTGCCATGTTTGTGCTTTTGTCTTCCCTGGTCAAGTTGTGTGTCTTAATGTGCTCCTGTGTCTGTTACTTCCTGTTTTACTTTGATAGTCTCCTGCCTCATGTGTACGATGTTCAATTTTGCTTCCATTGTCTCATTAACCTGGATTTGTTCCCTCATTATCCTGTGTTTACGTATTGTCTGAATTTCCCTCTGCTCTTGCTCATGTCATCCATCTAGCTGTGTGCCTGTGTGTCTTGAGCCGAGTAGTTCCAGGTTACAATTGAATTTCAGTTTTTTGTATCTTGTGTTTTGGGAGAGCTCAGCAATAAAGCTGTTTTGGACTTACCCTTGTGATTTTTGGAGACCTGCGTTTGGGTTCTAATCTCCCTGCCACACATCCGATTATGACAAACAGACAAGAGCAGCCAGCAGATAAACGAAAGCATAACAAAATTAAGCTAAAAATTGCAATAACTGGAATAATAAGAACTGCCTCCTCCTGAACAGCACGAACACCAAGAAGCTGCTAATAAAGTTCAGGACCTAAAATACTGTGCCGGTCAATCTGGATAGACAGAGAGCAGATAGACACTGTGCAGAGTAGATGAGGAGGAAGTTAACCAAGATATATATTGATATTTTGCTATATTATGCAATATATATAAAATTTGAAATATTCAAAGCTGAACTTGGTGAATGAGCTTAATTGCAAAAGATTTTCAAAATATCAGCTTAAGTGTGAAAACTGCGAGTACAAAAAAAGAGAAAAATATGCTAAATAAAGCCAACAAAGTATCTAAACTGAGCATTTAGTGAAATTTACATTTTCAAAAAAAAACAACACAAAAAGATGCAAAACCTGGAACTGAAGCTCATCAAGATGAAGAAGAACTGAAACAAGTGCTGAACGAGTGAAAAAGGCCTGAAATAAGCTCAGCCTGAATCTCTAAACTCTAAACAGGCAGTTTCTGATTGGTGGCAGCTTGTGAACACCCCTCTGACACAAACGCACACGCGTATACATCTCCACCAAACAATGTTTACAAATATGGACACACACACGCACCATGGAGTGAACAGTGATTGTGAGAGTGTGGCCTCTGTGTTTCAATGCCAATCATGTCTGAATCAATGTCTGCCTTCTATACAGTCGTTGGTGTGAATCTACTGAATTTGAATCCACCAAGCAGAAGCAGCTTGTTTACTTTTTCGCACCAAAACAACTGTGGCTACTTCATTTAGGAGATGGGACGACTGGAAATAGAGACTTCCAGCTCTGGTTTGAGTGAAATTTGTATCACTTCCCTTTAACTCCCACATCAATGTATCAAAACATAAAAACCTATGTTTCGGTATATAATTTGTGTTGGACGAGTTAAAATTGAGCGAGTAAGAAGAATTTATTTGGACATGAGGAACAGATTCAGAGAGAGTTGTGCACTCTAGCTTAACTGCAGAGAAAACATAGCAAATCACGTGTTTTATAAAAAATCATCATGATGCGACAAAAAACCTGAGCAGGGATTTTATGAAAACGGTAAAAGATAAGCAAAAGCTGAATTATGCCATAATAACCAAATGGTTTGAGAGCATTTTGAGTTTAAATAGTGCTTCTAAGTGAAAGGATGTGGAAATAGTGACGTTTAAAAAACAGCCACGTTTTAACAGATTTCTGGAAGCTTTCCATAACGGGGGCAGAAAATCCATAAAAACCTGAATGTTTTAAAAAGTATAAAAAGTCAGAAATAGCAGAAAATATGACCAGAAAGAGCAGAAGTAGCAAAATACTGTAAAACTTGAATTGCTAAAAGTATGCAGAAGTAGTTAAAGGGCCCAAAACATACGAAAGCTACTTGAGGACGAATAATACTAAAGAATAAAGAGAAACAGGAACACAAAAGTGCATTCATACGATTGTGTTCCTGTTTCTCAACTAGAAAAATAGCCATTTCCTGTGAAAATGCAGTGTGAATTCAGTAATTTATAATAAAATAAAACTTTTTCAGCTGAAAACTGCTGAAGAAGCTGAAGTTACCGCTAAACAACTTGTTCAACTGTGAGAAATTGTCAGAAAAGTGGGAAAGAACAGCCAGCATATAAACTGAAGCATCACAAAATTCAGTGACTGGAGTAATAAGAACTGAACAGCACCAACACCAAGGAGCTGCTAATGGGGTTCATGAGCAGTCTGCATAGATACAGAGTAGAACGACTGTGCAGAACAGATGAGGAGGAAGTTATATATTGATATATTATGCAATATATATTAAATATTTTAAATATTCAAAGCTGAACTTGAGGAATAAGTTTAATTTAATTGAATAAGCTTTTCAAAAATATCAGCCATCTTAAGTGTGAAAACTAAGAGCCAGTGACATTTTATTTTTCAAATAAAAAAAAAAAGATGCAAAATCCGGAGCTGAAGCTCATCAAGATGAAGAAGAACTGAAACAAATGCTGAACGAGAGAAAAAGACCTAAAATAAACTCAGTGTGAATCTATAAACGCTCTATGTAAACAGCAAGCAGTTTCTGATTCAGGGCAGCTAAACACCCCTCACACACACACACACACACACACACACACACACACACACACACACACACACACACACACACACACACACACACCATGGAGTGAACAGTGACTGTGAGAGTATGGTCTCATGGCCTCTGTGTTTCAAGCACTCTGAAGTCCGCTGCTTCCTTGCTCGTCTGTACTTCAGTGAACGGGAGAACGCAGCGCGATCATTCTGCAGTTGGAACAGCAGTGTACTTGATATCATCACAGCGCCGCTCCAGTGTTTTTTCTGCCAAGCCCCATAAATATAACTTTGATTAATATTTGCAATGGAAATCACACATGATATCCAAAAATTTGTTAAATTAATACAAAATTTAAGTAGAAAATTTGCTAAGGAAAAAAACTCTTTTAAGCACTTTGGCAAAATTTGCTTTTACATACAATCTATTTCATAATGTCTAATAAGCTTCATATAGTTAAGCATAATTACAAAATGGCGCCGGTGAGGTCGGCTGCCGTGCTGGATGCTCTGCCCCAACTTCTCCACTTTTTGCAGTTTTTCGTCACTTTTTGCTATATCTGCGATAATCTTGCATGGGCATCATGCAAAACACACAAATCCGCTACAGTAGAGACACTTTGGTTTCTATTGGTCTACAATACACGAACATTTCACCATGTTTAACTATATATATATATATATATATATATATATATATATATATATATATATATATATATATATAGATATATATAGATATATAGATATATATATATATATATGTCAAACCACAATTGCGACAAACCCCTCACGGAGCATCGGGGACTCAGTAAGTCGACCTCGGACACATCGACTGACGCCGAGGGGATTGCAACAAACTGCAGACCTGTTAACATCACTGAGAACCTTTACACAGGTCCTCGTTTCAAGGACTTGAAGCCTCCCCAGGAGTGACAGAGAGAGAGGATGAACGTTTACAGAGGTTTCTGTTAACATGAATGTTCCAAATGTTCAATAAACATATTAAGTTCGTATATTTTCCCTTTTTTCTCGAGTCTGTTTGCTCATGCAAAATGAAATCTGATTAATATAGAATAAACATGATATTTAATCAAAATTAATCCACAGTAACCCTGTGATGGATCTGATTAAACACTTTAATTGTTTGGCAGCACTAATATATATTATATATTAATGTATACTTACCTATTAGTATATAGGTTTTTAAAAAAGTTGCATTTCACAGGAGAGAGCCTGTGCTAACAGACTGAAGAAAACTATTCAAATTCTCTTTGAATTTAAGCATTTAACATTCTTTATGTTTATTCTACATTTCCTTCATTATATTGCATAAATGTCTGTTACAAGCTCAAATATAAAGTTGAAAAAGTGTAATTGCAGCCAGGCCATTGATTGATTAATTGATTGATAATTCATCCCGAGGGAAATTGGGTTAAGGCTGCCAGCCTTGCCAGCACCATCTTACCCTTCCGACCATACATACATTACACAAACATCACATGGGGAAGGCAGGTCAGAGAGGTATAACAATGGAAACTGCACAACATGAGGAAAGACGAGGAGAAAAAAAACTCCCCCAGACTGAGCTCCAACAGGGAGATCAATTTGAGAACATCACAAAACACCTCATCTATCCATACATCCATCCATACATAGATATATGGTTTCCAGCTGCCTGAGTCCCTTTACTAATGTTAAACCCACAACGTTTAAGTATTTACAAGTATTTGCAATTAAAATCAAATAGCTGAAAGTGTGCGTTGGTCTAACGGATAAGGCACATACCCCATGCTGTGCCTGCAGCTTTCACTGTTCCTCCCAGCAGGTTGCATGTCATACCCTTTCCCTGTTTCCTGTTTCCTTACACCAACAACTGACAAACAGAGCCAACAATGTCAAATAAAAATTATCTTAGGAAAAAGAGAGTAAACAAATGATATTTCTGTCTTTATAAAACTATCAGGCAATCGACCCAATACTGCGACTGATAAGAAAACATTAAAAAATGACAAATACAATATTTCTTATTGAATAATTTTACATGATGAAAATGCGCATAATCAAAGACATGGCTCATGACAGTACCGCTACCATCGCTACTGGAAGCACTTTGAAGGATAAGGAGAAAATAAAATAACATGGGTCGTGCTGGCAGTGTTTGTTTCAAATTGATTTTTTCATTAAATCCCATCAGCTGAGAAAGTGCTCTCTTGATTGGTTTTCAGAATCCTCTTGGCGCAGCACCCATGTCCATACACATCACTAAGCACACGGGTCTGCCACTTGCTAATGACCTTTGCTGGGGGCAGATGAGTCAGCACACGAACATTGCATGAAACTCAGACATAAAACAATTTTTTAACAATTTGAAGGTTATTTCATGGAATGATTCATTTTTGATCCATCTACTTAATGTAGTATTATTTTCTTCAGCTCAGCCGTGAACAATAGCACTGTGTGCGAGCACTGAAGCATGCCGATGATTGTGCCTGTTAGAACACCAATCAGCAACAACAGGCTGATAGTTTGTTTATACAACACACAACTGACCACTACTACACATTTACTACGGCACCAGTGTTTTAATGTGACTGCAATCTTCTTGTGTTCTTTTAATGTGCCTTTTTTATGGCGTTACCTATAAGAAATTATAGAATAGCTGTAAATCAATTCAAGTACATAATGGGACTTGGCAGTAAAGCTGTGCTGGAAAGAGACGCACATCTACAAATCAAACCAAATGATTCTAATGCAGTGCTCATTATTGATAGACTCTGACTGGTTTAAAGAGCAATGAGTGGAAGGAGGACAGGCAGGCCTCATGCCGCACTTAAAAGGATTGAAAGTGTCTGACCATGTCTTTAAAATGTATGGTCGAGCTCATAAACACTATAAATAGGTCTCTCTTGGTATCAAAACTCCCTGAAACATAAATTCGGTTTCAGCTGGGAAATCCATACAAATGTTGTTTGTGCTAATGAGAGTCAAATGGCAGGCACTGCTGGGGGCTATGTGACATGTACACACTGAAGGCATACTGATGAAAGAGCCACAATTTAAAGGGTAACAAGCCTTACAAGCACTGTGTCGCACAGATACACTCATGATATGGAATTTCAATAAATAGCACCATTGACCACAGCTTTGCATTTCTGTGAATGCCCAGCTAACTCTGTGTTATAGCATCCATGTATCCACGGCAAATCCTCATTACAAAGCAGTTCCTATTCCCACCCTACAGTCCTCAAGCCAGGTGGCACACAGACAGCCATAACGGCAACAGTTATTATGTGCTGTGTATTTAATAAAAGTACAATACAGGTATTGCAAAGTAAATTCACTTATCCCTACCCACATAACTGCATAATAACCTGAATCCAGATCTGTGCAGGTGTCCGTGTATGACAGATACCTGCATCGCTGCAGGTAGCCTAATGCATTACTGTTTCTGGTTTTTGATGTTCCTGTGTTTGCACTCATCCCTTTCAGCTGGTTTGAGGTATAAAACTTGAGCTGGGTGCCTTGATGTACTGCTGGCTTGGAATTCTAATAATGAGTGTGCTTTGGGATTTTAAGGATGAGTCTCTCTGAAATAGTTTTTCACTTCAGTACCTTTCATTTCAGCCTCCTCTTATGGTGCTGCTAAAACCTCCTCTTTTCTTTTCTTCTAAAAAGGAAGAAATTAATTTGCCCTGCTTGGCAGTTGTTAAGAACAATAATATAATGATCACTGGAGTCCTGACTCTAAAGTATATTGTTAAAAACTACGGTTAAAAAGCATCAAATGGATACTCACAGAAACGAATGATGATCCACAGAGTTGGATCCTGTGTTCTGTACTAATGGTCCTGATAGCGGTGCTGAGGCTTGGGAGCATCAGCTGGGATGAACAGAGGGATCCCTCGAGTTCTCTTTCTCGGGAATGAGCTTGTGTTTGGCGCACATGTGGGCAGCATTGGGGTGACAACTAGTGGATTTCATTCACAGCATCCGGCGGGTGCTATCCAATCATCGGGGAGGGTCGTGTCCCCAGTGCCAGCCTCTATAGAGACAGAGGAGGTCATCCCTCTGGAAGAATGCTGCTTCTCATTGCAAAAACAAAGGCTGGGATTGTCAAGCTGATGGCAAGGGGAGGAGGTGGAGGGGCAGCAAAGGCCGGGGGATTCGGGACAATAGAATAAATCACATAAAAAATGTCACAGCCACACAAATGGAAATTTTGCTTGGGGATGAAGCTGGATTTCAAAAAACTGAGAGTTGTTTATCTAAGGCAAAAGAAAAAAAAGCTAGTCACATGGCCCACTAGTCAGACAGTAAGGGCATTTCTTTTCATTTCCTGACAGGCGTATGAAAGGAGTGCACTTTGAATAGACTCTTTTTGCTTGAAAACTCCTAAAGAGAAATAGGGTAAAAATATGCCTACAATCTGAGGAACGCTCATATCAGGAACTAAGGAGGACTGGTACATGGCTGATGGTGCTTACAGCAGGTGGTTTAGACAAGAGACTCTAACTTCAAGCCTGCGTAAGTCTTTTGACATCACACATGGGACACTGCAGTCATACACGTTTGTCTACACATACACTATGGGAAGAAAATGTATGGGGAAACATGACATTGGTAAAATCCCAGATGTAAAGCCACATTCAGGCAATATCAGTAAAACCACAGATGCAATTAGCCAAGAGGAAAAAAACTTACTAGTTCAGCCTTAAAATTGGAAGATACCAGGAGCTGCCATGTACTTTGTGAAAACCACTCATTATGGACAACTGCATTTAAATAAAAGGCAAAAGCTAATTTTAAATCAACAGACATCATCAACAACAGTTAGGTCTGTTTACAAGTAAACAGAGGTATTGGTCCAACTGATAAACCTGTGACAGTGCCTTAGGCGATCAGGACTCACTGATGAACTTGGGAAGGGGGGCCTGTGTAGTCTGATGCCATGGCAGAGATGCTGAAAACCTTAGTACCGTATTTTCCGCACAATAAGGCGCACTTAAAATCCTTTAATCTTCTCAAAAATCGACAGTTTGCCTTATAATCCGGTGCGCCTTATGTATAAATTCTGGTTGTGCTTACTGACCTCAAACTGATTTTATGTGCTACACGGCGCTCAAAAATCTGTCAAATGTTTTAGTACGACTTTGGTGGCACTGCGTGATGGAGCCTCGCTGAGTAATCTGGGTCCTAAACTCCATCGACCTTCAGGTCCCAAAGTCAAACGAACACTGCGGCATCACTGAGAGTTAAACACTGGCTAAATTCTTTCATCTTTAATAAAATGATCAGTGTTGCTGCTTTAACATCCAGGCATCCATGAAAACAGAATTTATTAAATTTAACTGAGTTACACCCAGCATTTGTTCACATCAGTTTAAGAAAAAAGGTCAAAGACACAGATTCACAGGGGTAAAATTGTTGGGGTGCCTGAGTCGCTGACCCAGTATTTTGTTTTTAAATATATTTCTTTATTAATTCTTAGGTTTTGGTTGTGATTTCCGTGTTCCCTTTGTAGTGTCTATGGTTTCAGTGTCTGCCTGTGAGTCTATGTATACAAGTTCAGTCTGTTATGTTTCCTGGTTTACTTTGAAAGTCTGGGTTAATGTATTGAGTTTTGCTTTCCTTTGGTCTCGTCATGTATGATTTGTCCCAGCTGTGTTTCGCTTCTGTCTCTCATTCCCAGAAAGCTCCCTCTGTGTATTTTAGCCTTGTGTTTCTCTGTGTCAGTGTCGCGATCTACCCTCATTCTGTACTGTGTGTTCTGTTTATTTTGTATTCTAATGCAGCCAGTTTTCTGTTTTGCCGTCCAGCATTAAAGCTGTATTTAAGTTCACCTGCACTTGACATAAGATCATGACCAGAACATGGACCCCGCAGATTGTTCCGCCTCTGAGGTTGATTCCGAAATGGAGAGGTTGGTTAATTTGCTGGACCGCATCTCTCAGGCCGATAGCTTACAGGCTATGTCTGTGGGACTGAGCGCAGTGGACGCAATGATTAAGAACAACCCCGGCTTCATCAATTCTCCTTGAACACTAAACTGAGCAGCACCATAGCTGCATGGAGGGAGCACGTAAGAGCCAGTGAGCTAGCTATCTTTCTTTCCACGCCAACACAGCAGCACCAGACAGAGTTCTCTGTGAAGCAGCTGCGTTTGCCACAGCAGGACGGCGTTTCTGCTGGAGGTTAACCGCTTCAGTGTGAGGAGCCGGAGGATTTGCAGCCCGATCAACTGGAGCAGTCGCAGCTCAATCCGCTGGATGACTTGCGAACTGGTCCGTCCTCTCTCTCGCCGCCTCCCCCTTCCACAAGGGAAGGCGTCGCTCACGCCGCTGTCACTCCAGGGCTGCTGAGCTAACTTCATCGGTGAGTAAGAGTGACTGTTTGCTGAATGTTCCGCTTGAGCATCCCGGTCCCGAACCTTCTGACATTTCATTCACTGTGAATCAGACTGTTTTCCTCTCGGGATTCAGTTCTGCCCGAACCAACAAACTCAGACACTGTATGTTTGGATTACATGAACATTAAATCAATCAGAGACTAATCAATTAAGTCTGGTCCTGCCTCATCTGGTCCTGCTGCTGCCACACCGTCGTCTGGTCCACAACCTGGCTGGCTGTAACTCAGGACGTAGAGCAGGTTAGTTGCTGATCAGAAGGTTGGTGGTTCGATCCCTAGCTCCCCCAGTTTGCATTAGGGCTGGGCTATATCATACCGTTCACGGTCATACCGTTCACGGTAATACCGGTGTAATTTTGGGCAACGATAGGAAAATGAAATATTGCAATAGAATATGGGTAAAACGCGCATGCGCAGTGCCTTTGTTTACATACGCACATAGCGGTGACGCAGAATGAGAAGAGTGTAAGCGGATCGTTAAATGTAACTGATGAACCAGAATTGGTTTGTAAAAATCCCGGATTTGCCTCGCCTGTGTTGCTCCGGGCAATCCCCGGAGAGCTTTATGGACAGTTTTTTGAGTTCCAGTGCTCTTCACGGACTTGGTTTTCTTGAGCTCCTCGGCTTCTTGTGGACTTGTGTTTTGTCATTTTGTTTCCGTGAGTCTGCACTAGAGCAGGGCGATATGACCAAAAGTATTTATCACGATATACGTTTGAAAATTTGCGATAACGATATAACTGACACTAGACAAAATACTTTACAACTCCACAACTTTATTAGTGCAAAAAACCCCATCAATGTATTTTCACTTAAACAAGCAGCTGTTTTTTATGTGCATTAAAGTTATATAAAAATGTAACAGTGCAAATGCAAATTCCTCGCTGACAGTTTAACCGAAAGGCATTTCCAGTGGAAACTGGCTGACACATCCTCAGTGTAACCATGTATAACATCCACAAAACTTAAAAAGGGGTTATACACACACAATACGGTAACATTATGTCATGGTCTCCGTGCCTGCCCGGTCGGCCCCACAAGGCTACAATTGCTGTTTCTGTTCTCTCCCTCTCTGCCTGGGCGGAGCTCACTGTGGGCTCCCGCCCTTGGCCCACACACACACCTGACAACACTCACCCATCATCACCGGGAGCACTATTTGAGGCTGGAACACAGATCCTCTCGTCGCTGGATGATTGTACCCCTAACGTTAGTGTTCTCACAGCTCTTGTGCTTCATATTTGTGATTTGTGATTAGTTGGTGACCTGCCTTCTCGTCTGCCTCAGATCTTCCCCCCCCGGGACCTGCGACCTCCCTGCTGCGGGAACGTGTGTGAGTGTGAGCGAAGAAGACGTGAGCGAGTTACCCTGTGATTCCCCCGGAGTTTTGGATCCCTTCACTGTACATATATTGCACTGGCACTGTAAATAAACTACACCTTGGAGATACCTTACCGCTCTGCGTTTGAATCCCTGTACCAGATCGTGACAGATTATGTTGAAGCACAGTACGTATCACTCCGCGAGGCTCCGCCTACGATAGCCGTAACGCTCCGACAATCCATCAAGCGGTGCGGCTTCGTAGCTTAGCAAAGTTGTACTGAAACATTTGACAGATTTTCGAGCGCCGTGCACATAAAATCGTTTCGAGGTCAGTAAACACAACCAGAGTTCATACATAAGGCACACGGGATTATAAGGGGCTCTGTCGACTTTCAGAAAAATCAAAGGATTGATTTTAAGTGTGCCGTATTTTCCAAACAACATGGTAATAACGACGGCCCGCTAGCATGCTCTATCAAAAATAGTGCTTTGTTGTGTATCTGACGGACGAAAGCCAAACCAGTTCCACACCAGTGAAGCTGCAGCATTTTTACAAACCAGTTCTGGTTCATTGTTTCATTCAACGATCCACTTTCGCTCTTCTCATTCTGCGTCGCCGCCATGTGCGTATGAAAGCAAAGGCACTGCGCATGTGCGTTTTACCCATATGCTATCGCCATATTTCATTTTCCTATCGTTGACCAACATTACACCGGTATTACCATGAACGGTATGATATAGCCCAGCCCTAGTCTGCACTTTGGGTCCACCATTCCTGCCTGCACGCACTTGACAAAAATTGTATCGTGGCACCACTAAGGTGATTCCCAAAGAGCAATTAGTCAAAGGTTTAGCAGGGTGTCCCTAAAAAATTCAAGGAAACCGGACAAGTGGTGGTCAGTTGGCAAGTTTAACTATCAATAGCTGATGAACAGTATCTGAAAGTCATATCTACATACATCTGGATTTTCAATTGATATATCTACTGTTTACTGAAGCCTGATCAGAAATACTCTCAGTTCTCGGCTTTCAAGAAGCCATTCTTAAAGAAGGGAAACCAGGAGAAAAGCATGACGTATGCTAGTTTATACGAGAACTGAAATGAAA
Organism: Aulonocara sp. 'chitande type north' Nkhata Bay; assembly: GCF_057382095.1. Lineage (NCBI taxonomy): Eukaryota > Metazoa > Chordata > Actinopteri > Cichliformes > Cichlidae > Aulonocara > Aulonocara sp. 'chitande type north' Nkhata Bay. Next base: position 2,752,670 of record NC_141353.1, read on the forward strand.
ACCGATCTTATGGAGTGATGAATCTTAATTTGAAATTTAGTTCAAATTGTCATCAGCATATAAAGAGGAGGTACAACAGTGAGCGTATCTGTCAAACATGGTTGAAGTTTGGTCATATTTGGGGCTGCATGTCAGCCAGTTGTGTTGGCGACCTAGTCAATATAGATCAAATTTAAATGAAGACAATATCTGCTATACAATACCATTCGGAAAAAATCTGATTGGCATCAATTTCATTTTTTAGCACGAAACACAATCCAAATGCAGCAAAAACATGGATGGATGTCAGTGCCTCCACATTACTGAAGCAGCGTGGGATCATCTTGATAGACTGGCACAAAGACCAGCTTTGAATGTCCTTCAACAAGCCTGGAGAACTATTCCTGAAGTCTGCTTTAAGGAATTACGAGAAAGCTTTCCTAAGAGTGTGATGGAGTATTAGGACCACATTAAGAAATAAAAATGTATTGTTCATTTTGAGAATAAGGTTGAAACACTATAACATGAAGATTAAAGTTAGATTGTTATTTCAGGTCAAACAACTGATGCTGAATTATCATTTATCCTTTTCATTGGCAAGCTTAAATATGAAAATTATTCATTCTGAAGATATAAGGCAGCAGTATTCAGGCTCAGTTTAATTTCAAGTGAATGAACCTTTCATATATTCAGTGTCTGTATCCCTGCATCAAATTCCATTCAGTCATCAACAATATTTCTTATTCATTAAAAAGACTGTTTAGAAATGTGTACAGATGATCACCTGTTTGGATTTTTATTATGTGTGTCAGCCTCATTTTCAGCTGGAAACACCTTCCTGTGTGTTTGTGCATGTTATTAGAGAGCAGATGATGGTGTTTAGAAAAAGAAACTATTCAAAATAATGTGCGCATATAAACAGACTAATCAGAGAAGAACACATCTCAGTCCTCTTGATGTGGGCTTCTCTTCATCAATCATCAACTTTTTTTCTTTCTTTTCTTCTTTTGACATTTCACTGTGCTTGGCATGTTGAGAAGGTTTTTGTTAATAAGGAAAAGTTGAGTAAAATTATGCACAAGTTTAACCTGCTAGGAAAGAATGTAACATCCTGTGATTTTTATTCCTGAGGTGAGAATTTGTCAGATCAGATTAATGATACTGTGATACAATTTCAAAGGTGTCATATAGAGAAAGAAGAAGCCTTGATACAGTATTAAAACATAAATCCCTAGTCTCACATTCAATAAATATTTTCTTAAGCTGGCCATGACAACACTGACATGTGCTTTTAATGGCAACATTTCTTCCTCTGAAAGTATTTTTTCTGCTTTAGAATTTGTATAAACACTTATTGGTTTGCAGAGATGTAATTATTGCATCATACATACAAATCTAGCTTCATTGTTGCAGGACGCTGGAGGGGGTATTCATTTTTGGGTTTCTGCTTCAGAAGCCTTATTATGAATGATTGCATGATTGAATCGACACTTTTTTATTTTTTACATTTTTGTTAATTTACCAAAATTAATCCAATTACAGCATTAGAACAAAAGTCAGGGAATCCGGAATGTTAAAATTTCCTAGTAATACATTTTTCTTATGCTTATGCAGAAAGCTTGAGTTACATTTCCTGGCAAACAGACTCACACGACTCCATTCATGTTACAGTTTTAGGATTTGAGTTTTGCAACGAAGCAGCTATATTACCTTTTGTCAAGAACTAGAAATATTCTTTTTGAACTTCAATGCATTTTATGCCCCTGTAGAAATGCTATCTTCAAGGATAGCAGTGCATTTTCTTGAAAAGACAATAACAAAGACTTACATGGACAGACTTGGAATTTTCATAGACTTGATAGACTTGATAATGTAATTTAAATACTAATATCAGAAAGCTTATGCTTAAAATAAAAATGCTTACATGTTGATGTATAGAAAGTAATTTCACTTAATTAAACACAACAACATAGGATGGATGAGTATTGCATGGGAATGCCACCAGTAGCTGGAGTCAGAAACCAAGGTGCAAAGTCTGAATGATGTCTTTAAACTGTTTTTTTTTTTCATCTTTAATGACTTTCAACTTGTGCACACAACTGTTGCTTTTTAAAATCACTGAAAACTTACACTATACAATAACATGCTTTTGATTGCAGCTGTGGATGGCTAATGAATGGGCAGTTAAATGGTGACTGTATTAAATCAAGTGATAATGAACAATCGCATTACTGTTCAAATCACAAGGCAATTAAGGACTTATGAAAGGTTTAGCATCCTGAAATCCTGATCTGCTGAATCTACATTGCACTGACTTTATTCTGATTATACCTGATAGATGAAGCCGTTAACTCTGACCTCCACATACACAAACTTTCTACAGATGAACAGCTCGTATTGCCAACCTGTCCTCACTTGTCAGTAGGACACTTTAGAGTGCATCCTGGTTTGATTTGTTATCATTGTGGACTCAACAGTGACAGGTAAATAGAATTACTAAAGTGAATTTCACATCAGCAAGTGGGATGTTTGGGTTTGGAGGGGAAAAATAAATCAGATAAGCCTGAGATATCTAAAACCTGAGAAATAGTTTTAAAAGAATTTAGTATATATGAGTTATTAAAAAAGTGTAGCAAGTGAGAGTTTAATAATTTTATATGTGGGTGTATGTGATTACAGCTTTCTACTGTGAAGATGTTTACAAGTACAGACGGTGTGAAGTCTAACATTTCAGTGAAAGCGTTAATGAGTACCGGATAGTGCTGTGCCAACAGTACATTTCACAGCTCAGACAGGCAAAATGTTCCTACTTTCAGCACAGTTTGTGTTTGCAACAAGCATCATCTTATTAGTTTAATTAGAAAATCATCAACTCTGGAACCATACACCCTGCAGTCGGGAACCGATGAGATGTATATATCACAGCTCATAATGATACTGAGATTGCTATAAGAAAATATAGACTAAACAATAAACACCGTGACACTAATAAATGAAGTCTTTACAATATTTGTGAAAGAACGTGTTCTAAAGAACATACTGAGAGTGGTATTATAATAGGATACTACCATTGCAACTAGTCCGTTTGGGACATTTCTTCCTTCCTGGTTATTCAGCTTTAAGTGCTGTTATTGCAAAGTGGAAGCATTTAGGAACCCCAGCAACTCAGTGGCAGACCTCATAGTTACAGAGCAGGGTCACTGTGCTGAGCTGTCACCAACACTCTGCTGACTCAATGATTGCAGAGCTCCAAACCTCCTGTGGTATTAACATCAGCACAAAAGCGGTGTCCTGAGACACCTTGGCATGAGTTTTCATGGACGAGCAGCTCCTGTAGGTGTAATGTGTAAATGCACAATAGCGTGAAATTTAAGCTAAATTCTAAAGAACAGTAAGGAAGCATTAGCCTGAAATTGTAATTATAACATTAGAGATCTGAAGCCTTGGCGGCTCTGAGGATTCATTTTCTGTCCACCATTTAACAAGGAAACATGCTGCACTGTTACTGTATCTAATTATGCACACGACCAGCCTCCTCATAGAGTAATGTATTGCCAGCTATCAGCCTTTGGAGCCTGATATAAACAGCAAGCCAAAAACTCCAACTCTACTTGGCAATCAAGTACTTTTTGGCCACTACAGTCCTACATATCAAGGCAAATTGTACACATGCCATTCTACATCTACAGTTTGTTGTGAAAAACCCACATAGCATTGTAATAATATAATTGCCATTTAAAATCATATGTACCAAAAATAAGATGCCAAAGCAGTTGTCACACCTCAGGCTGGAATTAACTGAGAGCTCAGGGAGAGCGAGCTTCTCTGCAATACCTTTATGTAGTCTCATCCTCGCATGATGGGGAACCTTCATCAAACACTCTTAATAAAATTCGTTCAAAGATTTATACAGTCATTTGAAATGAAATGTGGATTTAGATTGTTGTCTGTTTTCATTTCCTCTCTATAGAGAATGCTGAACAACCTTCTTGTGCTGCCTGGGCAAAGCACGAGGCCACCCCACTGACACTAACAATGAGAAGATGAGGAGTGAAAGTGTTACACTGTCAAATAGCAGCAAGACCTTGATGCCAGCTCTTGCTCTTGACGAAGGCGGTCGCACTTTTCTCCTCCTCCTCTAACTTAGCTTTCCTGCTTAGCCTCTTATGTCCTTGTCTAGTCTCGTGTTTTTTGTATTACTTTTCCCTGGAACACTCTCTCACAGTCTGTTCTCTAAAACCTAAAAGAGGAATTATGGATTTGATCAACTGGTCCCTAAATGCAATTGACACTTTTCTCAACGAGAAGTTTGGGCTTGGGTGAGCCTGACTGCTGAAGATATCTACCTATTTGGAACCATGGTAACAGGGTTCTTGCTGATCGGAGCTGGCTTGGCCCTGACTTATCAAAGAATTAAGAAAGCGGAACCGGCTGTTCAAACCTCCACAAGGCTGCCCACTGGGATTGAAACGATGGACGAGGCGTGAGTTTCTCAAAACGGGCTCATTGAGTGCAGCACGGATAAGATCTTGGAGAAGCTTACAGCTGCCGTGAATACTCAGAATAAGATCTCTGAGTGCAGACTGGATTACATCTTGGGGAGGCTCACTGTGGTCGTGAGTTCTCAGAATCGGCTCTTTGAGCACAAGAATGACAACATCACTGAGCGCAAGTTTGATAACATCACGGAGAAGCTCACGGCTCTCCAACGGCAGATTGAGAGACCAGTGTTGGACTGTTAGAACTGCTTTGAAATTCATATGAGCTGTTTGCACTAAAGTAAAAAGCACCATCACTTCATGCGGAGATCCTTCGGCTCCCGCCTTGCGACCGCAGCTGGCGCCGAACAAAAACACCCTGATAACGACTGTGTTTAGACTGTTCTTCCCATTCCATGCAAGGCCACCTGGGTTGGCTGGAAGACTGTTTACTTAGCCTAGCAGGGCGAAGGACACTGTCTCAGCTGAACTCTGGACACACACACACACACATATACACTGATATGCACACACTCATCCCCCCCTCCCTTTCCTTCGATGCTTGTTCCCTCCTGGGAACACGGCGGGTCTGAGCCCACGCTGGAATGGTAGCGCTGGGCAGGATGGCTGCTGTGTTTGCTTCGGATTACTCCTCACCCCCCACCCGACCCTGTGACTTGTCACGCGTTCCATAATGTTGTGCTGTGGACATTTATGTGCTTTTTGTGCAGAGGAGTTTTTTTGTTTCCTGTTCTCATGCTGTCCTCCCAGGAGCCCAGCATGAGTAGAGGTCTCTTTTTTTCCTCTTGTACTTTCCCATTGTAGTGTATATTTCAGTGTTTTTTTCTGTAACGCTACCGATCTCCGACCTGTATCCCCATGTGATGTCTGTGTTGTGGGGGGGGGGGGGGGGGGGGGGGTTGCCCTATTTCACTGCAGGGCAACCTGCACATGGCGAATAAAGCCTTGATTGATTGATTGATTGCAATTTAAAGAGTTTGTATGTTTAAAATATGTTTAACATTGGCAACTGTTGTCAGCATAATATGCAACCACAAAATCACCACTGGCACCGTCTACGCCTACTCTCATTCACTTTGGTTTTGGGCACACCATAATCCGATTACAGCCTCTAGTTGGAGTCCTTCTGTTAATATTCCCTTTTTTTTTTTTTTTTTTTTTTGCTGTTTTGCATACTTGCATATTTGATGACGGAGTAAAAATTTATCTGCTTGTTTTCCCCGAGGCAATCAGTATTCATCAAAATTCATGTCTTATCGGTGTATCAATTAATTTAATATGGCCTTAATGAAGTAGTAATTATTTTAAGCTACTTATGTGACCATTCTTATAACGGAAATCAAATCAGCAGCCAGAGGCAAATGACAATCAGTTCCATCAAAACTCAGTGTATACATGAATTGTAATATTCTGCAAGACATGTAATGAGATAATCCAATTATTCTTATGATCAAAGTGAGAAACAACAAGTCTCTGCAAGTGGTTTATGCTCATTTAGCAGCTAGTGAGTTGCAGTGAAGTGACATCACAACATGCTTGTCTTTACATCTGAAAGATAACTGGTAATATTCTCTAACAGGAGATCAGTGCAGATTGGAATGAATTAAAAACCAGTGCTGTCCCGACCTTTAAAAAGAGAGTGGTGCAATCAACATGAAGTACAGACTTAAAACAACTGGAAAAGTCAAACTATAGGGATAAAACCACATGTATTATTCATGTGTGTACAACCCTCATGTTAAATTTAAATAAATTAGCATTCACTCACATTTCGCTGAATGGAAGTTTGTCCCCACCCCCGATATCCACACATAGAGGCAATTTTATCTTTCAGTGGCTTTAAAAATAGACTCAAAACAATCAGAAGCACATATACAATCATCCTACAATCAAGAAGGAAATGTATGCACACAGCCGCAGCCGTTTCCATTATATACAGCCACTTTATCCATGCCACTCATCCTGATTACAAAAACACATAGATACACAATATGCATACATTAACTTGTTTACTAGTTTCCCGGTTGTTGCGATTGCTTCGGGGGGGACTTTAAAAGTAGTGCAATAACTTTTAAGTAGACCGATCTCAGATGCCAGAATGGGTCATTTAGTGGAAGAAGGACACACTGCTGCTCCACTTCACCGATACTGAAGAGGGGGTTTAACCAATTCAGGCCCCGGCTCCTTCAAGTTCAGCTTTAACTGGATGTGGAGGATGTGCTTGGCAAACAGACACGCTGCTGCAATGTTGTTTTTGGAAAAGCAGAATCATTTTAATGCAGCGCTATTACTGCACTACACAGTATCACAAAGCAGCTGATAAACTGCAGCATCTGTTTATCGTTTGTTTCATGTTTAATCATTTATAAGTATCTGGATCGTTTTTGAGTGTGGGAAAATTTGGTCGATTTATAATGTTATGTGACCTCAGAGCAGCTTGGTATTTAGGGGCAACAACACTATGGGGAAACTGCCAAATGACACTTTATCATGCTGACATAATGAATAACAACTGGCCTAATAATAATTCATTTATTTTTTTAAAATATGGATGATTCGAAAAAAAAGAACAAGTTGAGAAGTGGGCTGGGTAATAAATTATTTGTAAATGTAGCAAAACTACAATATTAAAATAACAAGTCAGGCTAAAGACCCCAATGATCAGCTGATCCCCTATGAGCATATGATACACACATGTAGTTTTGTAGTCTTGTGTAATTCTGTTCCTGTGAATCAAAATTACTTCAGAGATGTTACATTTAATCAAATCTGAGTTCTAAAGAAAAGGGCAGAGTGTAGTTATAGGGGCTGAAAACTGCAGCATGTTTGAAATAAACTCAAACAAGACTTGGCAAACGCATCACACCATTACACTTACAGTATGTTATGCCTATGTTTAATTTGGATGTGTGAAAATATACATGTTGTTGCTCGGTTTCAACACTTTTAATTGGAATCATCAGCCAGAAAATGTGCAATGACACAACCAATGATGAGCCAATCAGCAGTTCCCAATAACAAAATGTGCCAAATATTGTGTTTTCTGTGTTAGTGATCCATCTTGTGAACTACAAAAACACTAGCCAAATAGCACCAGCATGTCCTGTATGAAATGTATCAGACACTGCAATACCATTAGCCTAGATTAAAATATTGCTTTGTTTCTATTTAGCAGGTAAAGTGGGTGCAGTTTTACCATAAGACCTCACAACTTTAGTGGCAAGCTGCTTGTCTCAGGACTCTCCCTGTCTCCAGCCATGTATTGTTATCAATATAATGCAGTCATATTATAAAATCATCCCACAAAGAGCGTGTAAAAATAAAATAAGAAAAGAAATAGTCAGCTTTAGTAAGACATTTGCTCACGTTCAGAAAAAGGCCCATTTTCTGTCTTCCCATGTGTGAAGCTCGTTAGCTCATCATGAATCAGCAGGATGACGTTCTGTATCTTCTTGGCATTTGGTAAGACTGAGTCACAGTCGGGCTGAACACTTTAGTGTCAGTACAAATGGAGAATGCTGCACAAATGTGAGTGTAATACAAAAGAAATGCATTTCTCTTATATCGTCCAAGTCTAACATAAAATGCATTGAATTGAATTACAAAGCTTTCTGGCTGCTGCTAGCGTAGTCAGTCGGGTTTGTAGGTTTGCATTGTTCTGGAGGAAGTGAGGGCTATCTAGCTTGTCAGTATGTTACCTGAACCATACTCTGATCTCCAGCACTAAGTATGCAATTGGTGGTTGCCATTTGTAGTCAGAATATGCAAACTCAGCTCCTTCCTCCATCCTAACACCAGTGGAAATGTTTGTTTGTTTGTTTGTTTTTTTACAATAATGTATTTAAATTTCAAATATCTTCAAGTTTTGCTTCTATTTTCTTACCATAACACAAAGTTATTTTTGTAGGTTGACTGTTTTAAGGGAAATCGGGTACTTTAGCAACCTAACTAAAATAACTAGCCACTTCCAGAAAGCTAGCCAGCTACAACTCAAGGACCAAGGAGAAGGTTTTTAGGGCACAGCCTGCAATTTACAAAACAAAAACAAAAAAGTGTTTTTTTGACAGTCACATTCTCACTCACAGAACTCTCAGTCAACATGCTGTCATCCAGCTGTCAACAATAAAATGTCCTGTAACATCCTCAAAGATTCAGAGGAAAAGTTTCCAGTGAAAATAACATGAACTCTGGCATGTTTGGGCCTTAATACAATTCAAGCTCAGTGCTCACACCACTTTCCAGATATGACTCCCCATAACTTTTTTCTCCAAAATAAAATGCAAAAAAAGTTATTTTGATATCGTAATTAATAACAAATTTACACCTACAATTGTTCACAAAAGGACAACCAGGTACAGTGTTTGCTTTCTGAAATCGTGCCCTCACAAACTGTGGTTCACAGTTTCAGCAGTGATCAGGTTCATACTCTACAAGAACTATGGGGAAGCCCTATTTTGAGAGCATTTAATTATACAGAAAAGTACATGATGGAGTTGAGACAAAAAAATTGAACCTTATTAACTAAAGCTGTCAACAAATTGTGAAGAAGTGATTGACCTTATGTCAGAATGGTGGCCTGGAAAAGGCAAAGCCTCTCAAGGAAATGATAAACTAAGAAGAAACAGCAAAACATAACACAACAGCAAGCACACATCTCAATAAATTTGGACCCACCACTAATAAAATAATCTTGCTACTTCGCTGACCCACTTCCACTACGCTGCTGTATGCAGCCACATATGCTGATGCCATAACACTGCCTCCACCATGTTTTACAGGTTATATTATTTCCTCTGTCCAATAAAGTGTTTCATAACTCGCTTTCCGATGGCTAAGAGTGAAAACAGCTGCACCTTACACCTTGTCGTAACCGTTTGTATATCCATTCATGAATGCACCCTTTTGATGTAGACTTTGACAATAATATGCCAGTTTCCTTCAAAGTATTCTTGAGTGCAGGATTTTTCTTCAGCCTCTGAGCTCAACATTCACTTTGTGACTGTTTGATTTTGCAAAGAGTGTCATTGTCCAAAATTCTATAGATCTGTGCTCTTGCTTCGTAGTCATTGCACACAAAACGCTCACTCAGTTAGCACTCTATTGTCTACACTTTTTTTTTCAGTGTATCTGACATGAGAGAGTACAGTTCAGAGTAAACTTCAGAGGACCTGGCATCCTGCTTCATAGCGTGATAGTGCTGGTTTGGCGAGGAACCGCTCTGTGTATTGATCTGCTCATGCACTATTCCCTCTACTTCGTGTGAGAATTTGCCTCTGATCTGAACCAACTTTCAAGTGGGTAAAAACAATCTGACTCAAAGGCACTTTTTTTTGTAATGTACATCAATAGAGTAGCAGAGTGTGCAGAAAAAAAGCAAGCCTCCAATAGTGGTTCAAAGGGTAATGATTTACCCTCTGAATGGCCTATCCATCAGAGCTACCCTTAATTCTGCTTTATACCGATCTAACACAAGTTGATGCAAACTCAAAATAGTTCAGGAGGATTTCAAAGTGAAATGTCATTCCATTGGGGCGATCGTGGCTCAAGAGTTGGCAGTTCATCTTGTAACCGGAAGGTCGCCGGTTCGAGCCCCGGCTTGGACAGTCTGTGTTGTTGTGTCCTTGGGCAAGACACTTCACCTACCGCCTACTGGTGATGGCCAGAGGGGTCAATGGCGCGATATGGCAGCCTCGCTTATGTCAGTCTGCCCCAGGGCAGCTGTAGCTACATCTGTAGCTACCTCCACCAGCGTGTGAATGAATAGTGGAATTGTAAAGTGCTTTGGGGGCCCCGATAAGCGCTATATAAATCCAATCCATTATTATTATTAAATTTCCAGACAAATCTTAATTCCAGTGAAGATTTTTCAACAAGACTCATTTGTTCGACAACAGAAGGTGAAGCACAAATGGCGAGGTAAATTATTGAACATCGCTACAAATCTTAGTGTGATGATAGTAGTGTATGTATGTATACATGCACCCTATCTCCTACTTAAAAGGTTGAATCCTAGTTTGCAAGAACATCGTCACACATACAGCGATGATTAACATCTATATGTTATTACAAAAATCTTTATATTGATTCATATTCATCATCCCTCAATGTTACACTGTCCACTTGTATCACTTGGCACATTCAGTGTGGAAATTTGTTCAAGTCACCAGTACAGCGATTATTCACACCTCTGTGTTTTTAAAAAGAACTATTATTACAATTATTCAAATATTTATTATAAATATTTTAATAATTATGAATATTTTAATAATTATAAATTTAATATAAATTCTTTGGATTTTCCTGTATATTATGTTCATATTAGTGCTGTCACCGTTAATCTGGTTAAAATGACATTAATGCCATAACCGCCCGTGCGTGGAGCTGCACGGCGTCAAAGCGTTAGCGGGGTTAGCTTGTTTTAACACGATAACTCGCTAACGGAGATTTGCCGCGTTAATGCAGTTATGGCATTAACGTCATTTTAATGAGATTAACGTTGACAGCACTAGTTCATATGTTTTTACCGTATTACCTAATCAATCTGTGTTTCTTTCATGTGTCATGCTCAGTGTTTGTCGCCCGTAAAATAACTTATTTCTAAACGTGCTGCTGGTTACAATAAAGATAATAATGTACTGTAACTTTTTACAACAAGTTTTCCTCAAGTAATCAGCACACTAATAATTTGCTCCATCATTTGATAAATTGTTGGTGATACTTGAAACCATTAAAGCCAACTTAATCTTTAATGTCGCAAAACTGAAAGTTTCAAACCTGCAAATGAGCAAAACTGAAACACTGACTTGAATAAAACATCTTAATTAGCTCTGATGATATCTTTTTTTTTTTCAGTTTGATTTACATTTTTAGTGCAGTTTTCTTTATTTATCTTTATTGCTTTTACTGTGCTGTTTATGCCAGTGGTTAAGACACAGTTGATGGCAATATAGTTTTATAATAGTACATCTAAAATGCTGCAAGGCTTTGTGAAACGGTAAAAGATGCTTAAGCGTTATACTGCATATTCATCAGTGCCAGTATTTTGAGAAAGACAAGTTGGCAGCTAAGACTCCTTGAATATCTTCCAAAGTCTAATTAACAGACGTAGATATCAGCAGTACTGTGCAGTCAAAGATGACAGACTGTATCACAAGACACGAATCACTCGGTGTCACTCTTTATTTCAGAATCAAAACAGATTTAATGATCCGTAAAAGTATAAAACATTGACCCCATTAACTCCTAACTGACGCACCTGTGATCCTCAAAAGTTCTCTGTATTTGAGCTATTCAGAGCACCGGAGGATTTGTCAAGATGATCTCTATTACACTTTAGTCTATAGTTCGATAAGCACTGACACGGCGTGGAAAAACCTATAAACATGCAGAAAACGTGTCTTATCTGTTGATCCTACATATTTGAAAAGATGGATGACTCAAAGGAGAAAAGATAAAAAGGGTTCAAACCTTAATTGCAGACCGGAGCTGCTCAGCATCCACTTCTCTGCGTGTTGCCTTCTCCTGCACTGCTTCTGCTTCCAAGCTCAAACGATCTCGCCAAAGCAGATTTCAGACACTCTTTGCTGCAGTCACTGCCGTTCATACACAAACGCTGCAACCCTGAATGAATGAATAGAGCTTACAGGTGTACATGTCGGGAGAGCGCTGCCAGAGCTCATGGCGTGCTCCAGCGCTCACAGACTGAGACGTGGAAGAAGAGAGGGCAGCTTATTTGGCATTATCATCCCACCCTCCCTCTGGTCTACTCTCCTCCCGTTCCTCTCTCTGTCACTGTCTCCTCTCTTATTCACCTTTTTATCCCCTGCCTTTCCCCTCAAAGCAACTGCTCGGCTTCCTCTTGTCTTGCTGTAATTATGAGTGTAAGTAATTGTCTTATTCCAGCAAGAGGGTGTACGTGAGAGAGAGGCAGACACGACTTGAAGCAAGCCATCTGTGAGAGAGTATTTATATGAAACTGAAGGAGAATCTCTGCTTTAGAGGGAAGGACCATCCTCTCTGAGACAAACAGCTACTGGCATGTATCAGAGAGGGATGAACAGCCGACTTCGTACAAGAAGAGGAGAATGAAAGAGCCTCCCGTGTCTTCGAGATCTAAGGTGCACACAATGAGGAGCTGGTGATTTAAAGAAGCATAAAATTACCTTGGACACAATTACATTTTTTGACAGTGAAGAATCACCTCTCTGGAACCATTAAGTGCTACTTTTCCTCTTTTTGAAAGGTGTGACATTTAGAAGAAATGCTTAGCCACTAAACTTGAATCTAACCTTTACTAAATAATGGATTGTGGCTGTGAATCATGTGACACCTCAGTAATTGAAAAACAATATGAAAATTCCAGAGGTTCGCTTCGACAGTTGTAAGTCCACAGCTGTGTGCACTTTAGTTCACTCAGTCATGTATATTTATTAAACGCAAGAAAACAATGTTGCTTTAAAGAAGACATGCGCTCCAGTCTGGAAGCGATGAGGTGAAATAACTCTCCTAAAGCCATCAGTCACGTTGTGAAATATTTCCACTCTGACGCCATTTTTGCTTCGCTTCACATACACACACTTCTGACTAGAAGCATTTAAACATCTATGAGAGTCTAAATGATTGTCTTTTCCATCTATTATGGCAACACATGTCCAACAAGGCTGTTGCTTAGTTTCCAAAATAAAATGTCACGAGTAGTTGTTATTTGTGCTCTGTCTGGTTGTGTATTTTCTTTTTAAAGCAGCACAGGCATCATCCATCTAGTTTCATCAAAATGAGCCTGGACAGTGCAACAGCTGTGGCATTTCAAACTTTGAATGTTGAACTTTAAAGTTTGTCCCCAGTCACAGAGATTCGTAAGTAAGACTAAATGTGATCAACTTCACTTGTCTTCAGAGATGGGCAGTAACACGTTACTTGTAACTCACAGAGTAACGCGTTACTTATAACGCGTTACTGTAATCCGATTACACGTTACTGTAATCCCTTACTTTACTCAAGTAACGAGTAAAGTAAGGGATTACTATTGCAAAAACGGTAATTAGATTACCGTTACTTTCCCGTAGGAACGCTGCGTTACTGCGTCACTAAAACCGTGATTTTTTTGCGAGAATGTCTCACGACAGTGACGTAAGCGAGTGCGACGTTGGTGACAACAGCTGTGTGCAGATCAACAGTGGATAATATATCGAGTGTGGGAGAGAGTATGAGCGTGCAGCGTTTAAAGCGGGGAAGTACTGACCTTACTTTGAGTTTGATTCCATAAAAAGTGACAAAAACATTAGTGTCCGTTGTGCGTGGGAAGAAAACTTCTTTTTACAGTGAAAAAACCCCTAAACTTCCAAGCAAGCACCGAGTAGCTACGACGTAATGGGAAACTCACAGAGAAACTCGCGGATTCTTCCACTGACCGCGGCACACCTGCACCAGGGTAAACCTCCGCCTACCCTGCTCCTGCTTTACAGGTGAAAATAGAGCAACAGGACCGCTGAGTCTTTGACTTTATTTATTTTCTGCTGTGTTTTACTTGCATCTATTTGAAAGACTGAGTGTAAACACAAAAAAAATTTATGAGCTGGAATGTGCAGAAAATAAGTTTAAATGTTAAACTAATTTCTTCCAGTCAGAGAATGTTGCATATAATTAAATTTTTGCTTGATGCATAAAGTTAAAAGATTAAAACTAATAAAACAAGTTTTAAAAAGAGACTTTTCCATTTGATTACATTTTGTATGATGGATTATGTAGAAAAAGTAGAATTGGGCTGAAAGATCTATCGCTTTATCACCTACTCAGGTTGTAAATCGTGTTTTTAAAAAGTAACTAAGTAACTAAGTAATTAATTACTTTTGAAAAATAAGTAATCAGTAAAGTAACGGGATTACTTTTTGGGGGAAGTAATCAGTAATTAGTTACTGATTACTTTTTTCAAGTAACTTGACCAACACTGCTTGTCTTGCAAGGCAAAGAAGAAAAGCTGCAGTCGTTTACTGACATTGGTTGTGTGGAGCTAAAAACTTAATTGCTATTTTTTTTTTCAGCTGTGAGGCCTCTAGTTGTTAAACCATTGTTTATAATGAAAGAAAAGTATTATATAAACGTCAGCCTGTGGCCACTGGCTAAAACAAGTGACTGCTCTGGATTTTTCAATATTAAACCTTTTAAATATTTGATTACAGTTTGTAGCGGGCCAAACACAGTCAGAATGTCATTTTAAAGTTATTTTAAATAATAACTCACCTCACTTACTCACCAATAAATATCTGTCTAACAGTTTTTTAATCTCACTCTTAAAGGGGAAAAAAAGCAAATTACTAGTTGTGTTCAGAGAGGAAGGTTTGAGTGCGTACAGCGTGTTGTGTTCACGCTAGCTCAGAATAATATCATATTGCTCTTTTTAGAGTGCTGGTGGTGGTGAAGGATGGCTTTACAATTGTGGAATATTTTCAGTGTGTCTGTGTCTCTACAGTTTGCCTTGCAAGAAGAACAAGTAGGTCAAAGCGCCTCGGGACTCTGTAAGCATTTTGACAGACTTCCAGATCTTCTGGAAGTTGGTCTCCAGAGGGGTGTAGGCAATATTTAGGGCAAACCCCTGCACAGTAATCTCCTTCCTTCAGCTAATGCATTAAAAAACTGGGAACATGAAAGTATTTCAAATAAAGGGAAATAAATGCTAAATGTGATAAAGCTAGGCTAGCTTCATTAAGGTAAGACATACATATGAATCGCTGAAGCACTCATCTGCTTGTTGAGAGATGATACGCATCATTATTATTGTGTTACTGTAAGTACGGTACAATCATTGCATTGCTAATTCTAGTCCCTCACTAAAAGCAAAACCCACCTTGCCACTGTTACCGGACAACAGCTTGCACAAACTGGAGCAATGGTGGTAAGAGGGGCTGCATTGGAGAGAGAACAAGGAAAAGGAAGTTGCAGGGGAAAAAAAGGCTCAGCCTTGCTGAAAGGCCGGGTATTTTGTCTCTGCATGTCTCAATGGGCAGCCCACAATGTGTGTTAATTCATCCCTCACAAAGAGCCTTGAAGCAAGGCTTTCCCAAACCAGCAAACAAATCACTTCTCTCCCTCTCCATTGGTATTCTGAGGATGATTCGCAGGTCTTTGTGTAGGGAAATGAGCAGCGGAATAAGAAACAGATTTAAGTTGAAGGTGCGGTTTACTCAGGGATCGCTTTGATTGAAATACCTCACACACGAACAGAATGTCCTCGTTTTGAGTCTATATCATTTTTTTCCTGTCTATATTGAGACAAATACCACCTCTGTGTTGAGATGAAGTAAACTATTCTGCCGTTAGCAGTCCATTTAAGTAAAATTTAATTAGCTGTTAGCAGCCTGTGATTCCACTCTTTCATTTCATTCATAAATCCTCATTTAATATCTGTTTTGGGAGCACTGCTGCTTAATTTATTATGATATAGCTCTAAAAATGTCTTTATTATAACTGTGTGAGAGAGTGGATATTTTTATAGGCTCTTATTTAGTGCTAATTAAGTTATCCAAATCAAATCAAATCAAATCAAATCAAATCACTTTTTATTGTCACATCACATGTGCAGGCACACTGGCACATCACATGAGAGTGAAATTCTTGTGTGCGAGCCCCACAAGCAACAGAGATGTGCAAACACAACAACACAAACGAGCAAAATACAAGAATGGCCAACCTGAAACTAATAAATATATGTACAATATATAATAGTATATGCATTTCTGGATGTGTATACTAAATATTTTCCTACGTGTGTGTGTGTGTGTGTGTGTGTGTATACACATTTTTACAAATTAAATAGTAAAAAAATAAAATAAAATAATAATAATAATAAAATATATAAAATATACAGAGTTGAATATGTGCAAAACAAGTGGCATTTATATACAGTGTGGAGTGCATAATGTTGAAGTTCCAGTAGTGAAGCTGAGGTGTCTATGACGTGTTCAGCAGTCTGATGGCCTGATGGAAAAAGCTGTCTCTCAGTCTGCTGGTACGGGACCGGATGCTGCAGAACCTCCTTCCTGATGGAAGCAGTCTGAACAGTTTATGGCTGGGGTGACTGGAGTCCTTGATAATCCTCCCCGCTTTCCTCAGGCAGCGCTTCCTGTAGATGTCTTGGAGGGAGGGAAGCTCACCTCCAACTGCAAAGCTCTCCAGCACTACTCGCTGGAGAGCTTTGCAGTTGTAGGCGGTGCTGTTGCCATACCAGGTGGTGATGCATCCAGTGAGGATGCTCTCAATGGCACAGCGATAGAAGGTCCTGAGGATGTGGGGGCTCATGCCAAATCTTTTCAGTCTCCTGAGAAAGAAGAGGCGCTGCTGCGCCTTCTTCACTGTTTTGTTTGTGTGTACTGACCACGTAAGATCCTCAGCCAGGTGTACGCCAAGGAACCGGAAGCTGCTCACTCTCTCCACAGCAGCGCCGTTGATGGTGATGGGGGTGTGTACTTCTCTGCACCTCCGGAAGTCCACTATCAACTCCTTTGTCTTTGCGACGTTGAGGGTGAGATGGTTGTCTTGACACCAGTGGGTCAGGGCGCTGACCTCCTCCCTGTAAGCCGTCTCATCACCGTTGGTGATAAGACCCACCACTGTAGTGTCGTCCGCAAACTTCACAATGATGTTGGAGCTGTTAGTGGCTGTGCAGTCGTAGGTGTAGAGTGAGTACAGGAGAGGGCTCAGTACACACCCCTGTGGAGCACCAGTGTTCAGTGTGATGGGGGATGAGGTGATGCTGCCCAGTCTGACCACCTGGCGTCCGTCAGACAGGAAGCTAAGGATCCAGCTGCAGAGGGAGCTGCTCAGTCCTAGATCCTGCAGTTTCCTGTCCAGCTTCGAGGGAACATAAAACATAAAACAATGCTAAAGGTTAACGTTTTGCTAAACCACATTCTAGTCAGAGTCTGGTCTAATCTGGTTTCCTGCAGCAATAAAATTATTTAAAGTTAATAGTAGCTCAGAAAACCACTGTCATCACCTCATTCATTTTCAGTTGTTTTAACATCAGTTTATTGTTTTGATGTTTTACTTTCCTTCACTATTATTGATTTAGTTCACACTACTCTAATGAGCATCATGAGTTGTTACTGAGATGCAGGTAAGTGACAAGTCAAAGGTGCTTGCAAAGAAAAGCGTCTGGACTTCTTTAAGTTGCTTGAAGACGTTTCAAGCGCCTTTGGCTACGATGACCTGGATGACTGGGAACCTTCACAGACAGGTAAGTGACAAAGCGTTTTGACAAAGGATTCATTCAAGTTTTGGATCCAGTTGCACTTTGGTTTGGGCTGCACAGCTAATTAGTCAAAAATGACTTGGTTTGAGTTAGGAAATGATCATTATAGGTAATTATGATTAGCAAACCTTTTTATGTTACTGGGGAGTGACGTTTTTCACATGGGCCATTACCTATGACTGTAAGTTTGTTTTCTAAAAGCTGCTGCAACACACTGTGCACCTGCTGCACAATTTTATCAAAAGATCTGGAAAAAATAAGAATATCATCCAGATACAAGTACACAAAATTATTCAAAAAGTCCTGTAACACATCATTAGTCAAAGCCTGAAACACAGACGGTACATTAGTCAGACCGAAAGGCATTACCAGGTATTCGTAATCAGTGATGGGAATAATGGCGTTACAAGTAATGGCGTTACTTTTTTCAGTAACGAGTAATCTAAGTAATTACTATTCCTATCGTTACAATGCTGTTACAGTTACTAACAAGAAAATGCGCTCTGTTGCTATTTTTCAACAAACAGACGATTGAAGCTGTGTTCAGCTTGCTGCATCTTATATCAGCTGCACAGAAGTAGCTGTAAGTAATGTGGACGCTACAGCTTTGAGCAGCTTAGCGCTCCCGCGGACGGTAATCGCGATCACTGTCTAGCACAACACCTGGAGCTCAGGGGGCAAAACAATCGCATGAGTGCTGCTGTTTGACTGAGGAAGAATAAAGTAGTCGTGGTAAGACAATCACATGACCACTTCAAGACAAAGCAACAAGGTGACATATACCAGTTTATAAACTGTGTTGATAGGCCACGGACAACCAGAGTCATGATAAACAAGATATGCGCCTGTTTTTCCTCAATAGTTTCGTCACGTTTACTGTCTAAGGACAGCGCAGCGAGACCTCTCTGCTTATGAGCAAAAATTAAAAACGGGAAGTTTTAGGAGTGACGGCGAGAGAGAGAGCAGAAAAAGAGAGAGAGAGAGTTTTGAGATGTGAGAGATTTGTGACGGAGTGTGTCGTTAATGTGTTGTCTTGTGTAATTAGTGTGTAGTGTTGTGGACAGTTTTGTGTTGTGTGTCAGAACAATGAGGCGACTGCTGTCTCCAGGTAGAAACAGACACCTGCTGCTGTCAGACCTGCAGGAATCAGGCTGTGATGTTTCCTTTATAGTGGACAGAAATTATGTTTTTGGAGTGGCACAAATAATTTGTGCGGCATCTTACTGAATGCAGAACAGCTGATTGTTCTGTAAATAGTTTGAAATGGTTATTTAAAAAATCAAGGTAAAAGGTAAATGGATGTAAATAACTTTGTCTGTGAAGGTTCTCAGTCATCCAGGTCATCGTAGTCAAAGGAGCTTGCAAAGAAAAGAAGTAAGTAAAGAAGTCAAGACGCTTTTTTTTGCAAGCTCCTTTGAATGCAAATAACTTTGTTTGCAAAACTTGTGCATAGGATTTTAATATTGACAATTTATTTTTGCGTTGAAAGTTACGAAATATAATTCATTAAACATGTTTGTGGTTGTTACAGTAAAAATATAAATTTTCTACTCTGATTTTATGTTTTTTGTCTGATTTTAGATCAATTGTGTTAACACAGTAGTCAAAATGAAAACATAACTGTAAATTCAGACATGTGAGGTTGTGCTGAAAAGAATGACACCAAACAAGACAAAGTAAATGGTTTTTAAAGCTAAAATGTGGAGGGAAAATCAAAAGTAGTTAAAAATGGCCAATTATACCCTGGACCCCAGAGGGTTAAACGTTTTTTTTAAAGTAACGCAATAGTTACTTTTCAAGTAATTAATTACTTTTAGCATATTGTAACTCAGTTACTAACTCAGTTACTTTTTTGAAGAAGTAACTAGTAACTATAATTAATCACTTTTTCAAAGTAACTTGCCCAACACTGTTCGTAATGTCCTCGAGGAGTGTTGAAGGCCATTTTCTACTCATCTGCCTGGCGTATGCACACCAGGCGATATGCGTTCCGAAGGTCCTTTTTTGTGAAAATGATGGCTTCCTGTAGAGGTTCAATAGCAGAAGAGATCAGTGGGAGGGGATATTTATTCTTCACAGTTATTACACTGAGACCCCGATAGTCAATACAGAGCCTGAGAGATTAATCTTTCTTTCCTACAAAGAAAAAAACCACCAAAGGCAAAGGGGACAGGCGAATTAAGCCCGCCTCCAGCGACTCCGTGATATACCTGTCCGTGGCTGCCTTCTTAGGGTCGGAGAGGCCGACTGGTAGGCAGCTGGTCTCCAAGTAACAGTTCAACGGAACAGTCATATCAACGGTGAGGGGGAAGTGAGAGAAAACAGGCCCCAGATCACCTCTGGTACGGACAAAAGATCCAAAGTCTCAGGTTCCAGCTTAGAACTGAAGACAGGTGGAGGTAGTAAGGCAGACTGTAAACAGTGTGACAAGCAGGGGCTACTCCAACTCTCAATATGGCGGGTGGACCAGTTAATGTGGGGATTATGGCACTCGAACCATGGGTAACCTAAAACGACGGGAAACTCAAGGGAGGAAAAACAAAACAAAACAGAGAAGCTTGCGATGATTACTGGAACGTGTTAATGAAACAGGTTCAGTCTCGTGAGTGACTGTGGGCAGCGACTTGAGCCAGCGACTTAATGCGGAAATTGATGGAAAACTCGGCTACCGATTGACTGCCCTGCCGGAGCCCGAGCACCTGCCACGTGGCTTCGCCAGTGCGCAGCGATGAGGAAACACGGCCTTAAAACCCTGAACAAATTGTACATAGGTGACAGTCTCGAGAAGATAGAGGGCGAGATACAATTCGGCCCTACTCAGAGCACGATCATGGAGGGCACCGATAATATGCAAGATCTTCGATACTGAGAACCCACACACAAGATCTTGGAGGTGTTATCAGAAAACGCATGAGGGAAATGCTGAAAGAGCAGGGAAACCTGAATCAAAGAGTGGTTGGAGTATTCTGTTAGGTGACTCTAACGGGTGGACTCAAGTTGCAGAAACACACAGAGGCTCAGGAAGTTGCAGTGAATGTTGTTTATTTGCAGTGATAGGGGTATTTACAAGGGTTGGGGCTATTTACAGTGGTACATGTGGGACGGGGAGAAAGCAAAACACAGAGCCAGGGTGTGTCGGAGGATTGGTGGCGTACTGGAGCGATCTAAGGAAGAAGGACAAAACAGAGTTAAGGGGGTGACTCCGAAAGCCGAGCACAAAACGTGTGCCAACAGGGAGAGTTGGAGAGCTTACTTGACACACTGAAAATACAGACATGGACCGTGACCTTCTGCAGCCACAGGCAGAGGCGAGGTAGATTTCTGTTTTAGTTCAGGGAAAACAATCTCCAAAGCAACAGGCAGGCGAGCGGGTAGCGGGACAGGCTAGTGCAAGGAAACACAGGCAAGGAGACGAATCCTGAATACTTAGCAGATGTAGCGTCAGTCTTGAGAGTCTTTATGCAAAACACGTTTCTACTTGTGAAAGCAACAATACACCGACACCAGACGTCCGTCACAGAGCTCTTTAAAAACTCTCCCTCTGATGACGTCTGATGCGTGCCGGGGATCCCGCAAAGTACAGCCCTGCCTACCTGCGCCGAAAAAGAAAAACAAGCCCAAGAACGCCACACATAAACACACCAGCTCCTAATACCTTTCACAATAAAACAGGAAACTGGGGAACATGACACAGGAGTGAAGAAGAGGCAGATGAGAGCGAGACATGGTGGACTGGGGAAACATGGATAAACCACAAGGAGGGGGAACAAGACGCAAATACAAAGACATGAGGGGAGCCTAAATGTACAACGGTAAACATAGTGGTAATCCCGAGATTATTCTAGATAAGAATAGATTAATAAAGAATAATAAATCATAACACAACAAGTCATAAAAACAAAAGAAACACAAAATGCTGGGTCAAAAGGACCCAGAACCATCACAATCCATCCATATTCAATAGGACTATCACCTAATTATCTAATCATCTAACATCTGTCTTGTCACAAAAATATAACACTTTTCCATTCACCTATGTTGGGTGCTTCATACAAAGCTGCTAAAGTCCCAGCTAAGATATAAAGTGGTGCTCCAGTAAAAGTGCTGCACATTCTGAAACACTGGGCTAACTGGCTCTTTAGCTACAATGCTAAAGCTGCATACAGTAAACAGACAAAGTGGTGATTTTGTAATAAACTTGGTAGTTTAATTGCTTACCTGATGTTGACAGGAATTTATTGGCTGATCCCTACAGTGCCAACATTTTTTCTTTTCTTTGCATAATAACGAGTATGTGATTAAAGGAGCAGTTTTTCCCTGGTACAGTAGACACTTGGAAGCAAAACAGAGCAAAACAGAGTCACTGTGGGTCTCGTTGGTATAAAACTGTTTTATTTTTTGTGTGCATGCTGTTTATTTTCTACTACAGCTATTAATGACATGCACAGTAATATAGTTGCTATACAGCCTCTGCTCCCAGCAGTATGTGCAATGTGTCTATTTTTTCTTTGCTCAAGCATCTCAGAATTGAACATGTTGGTCTAAAATAAGCTAAATGATAAAAACTGAAGTCTAGTTTAACACTACGTAGCATCTACAGCTTACAAATTCAAGCACTGCTGGAAAAAGTTTAGGTTTTTGCAACGTCTCTGTCAGGCTGTCGCTTTACACTTAAAACAACATTAGGCTGCGTTAGGATGTGCAAAACCCCTACAGCCAAGCTTTCAGAAACACTGATCTTTATTTCTCATTTGAAGAGCTTTAAATTACACAACCGGTTTCACAGTTATCTGGAAGGTGTCTATGTCTTGTTAGAAATGACACCTCTGTGAATGTTCTTTTATTTTTCAGGATGCTGTGTAGCTGTTTCATCTGAGTCTGTTTCCTGGCACTCATAATTTTTTTTTCTGGTTGAAAAATGGTGCTTAACTTTAAAGCAGAGCTCCACAAAAGTGATGAAATTTAATTGGAGTGGTAATTACACATATTCAAAAGGTATTGGTGTTAAAAAGAAGCCAAATGCAGAAGTTTTCAGTTGGCTCTGCCTCTTGTGTTTGCTGCAGTAAAACCACAATCCAGCTGACATTCTTATTTCATCTTTTTAGCCAAGGCTAAGCCCAAGGTTATTTTCTATTGTAGGATAAATTATTAATGAACCAAATGGCCTAGCTTCATTATTCAATAAGAAACAGTGTCTGTCTTGTCCATGTAGATGTGTTGTCGTTTTGGGATCGTGTAAGAATCAAGCCCTAGGTAACAAATCAATATTTTAAAAAAACAAAACTTTTCATGACTGAATTTTTTGATAAGTAAACTACATTTTGAGCCATTCTGAGTTTGAATTTAAGTGGAGGTTTTTGCACCTGTTTCTTTTCTTCTTCATTTTTGCATCATATTTTTTATGATTTTTGTCCGAAATTGCCATTTATTGTGAGCTTATGAGCAATTTTTTTTATATCTACACAAGTTTAAGTCTTCTATAGGAGCAAACGTGGTTACCAAGGAATTTAAATAGACATGTTTAAGTGTAAGATGTGACTCCTTGCATTGCTGTCTATGTTCTTAAAAGATTTATTTCTTAAATCACACTACAGCTCAAAGAGTCATTCACACCATTTTTTGACATTGGAGACATGGTACTCCATGTAACATGATTTTTTATTATTACCAATCAAGTGCTGCCCACTTAAATGGTTGGATGGGCACTTGATATAAATCAGACAGGTAGGCTGTCCCCAAAACAGCTTTTGGAGTAATATCAGGATTTAGTGTCCAAAAACAGTAATTTGATGTTATAGTCCCTCAGTGTGTGTTTACTTCTAAGAAAGAACATTTGTAAATTTGTAGTTTTGATGTGAAACAAAGTCTGATCTGTTATGTTTTGTTAGTGTGATGTAAAATAAGTGGGATCAGTTGTTCTATAACCTATTAGCCTGTTACCATGACAAACCTGCATTATATCTCAGTCATACTAGAATAAAAATACCATGGCAACCGTGCGTCAAGGTAAAATTGATGGTTGTCTGATGATTGCACTGAATTTTTGTAACTTTCACACCACTTTCAATCACAAGGAAATTGCACAGGTGATTGCAATGCATCACCAAACAGCTGAGGTGCATTTCGGGCTGGCTGCAATCACTCTCAGACAGATGGTTGACAATTGCAAGTACATGCTATGTAGTTAATAATACAGATATATTACCAATACACTGTAATTGATCATTACCTAATTCTACAGTATTCTACAGCAATCTCTTTGAGACAACACAGCAATAAATTGTGATAAATCTGCAAAAATCGCAAATGTGGGACTGTCTGTTGCAAATCTCGTTCCATCGACACAAATAGAAATTCACATTAAATAGAAAAAATTACATTAACTAATTACATTCTAGCCTGAAGGACAGCAAATTTTATTTTGTTCTGTAATATTTTGGCATTTGGAATATAACCAGTCAAGTGCCCTACTGCAAAAACAT
Organism: Aulonocara sp. 'chitande type north' Nkhata Bay; assembly: GCF_057382095.1. NCBI lineage: Eukaryota > Metazoa > Chordata > Actinopteri > Cichliformes > Cichlidae > Aulonocara > Aulonocara sp. 'chitande type north' Nkhata Bay. The sequence continues at coordinate 2,776,876 of NC_141353.1, forward strand.
GCATTACAACATGTATGCGATTATACCCATCAGTGTAGATGGACTCAGACTGACTGCAACATGTTGGGAAAAATGCTATTTTTGATTCTGAGTCACAATTCTGAGAAAAAAGAATTCTGGGAAAAAAGTCAGAATTCTATCTTTCCTAATCTTTTAGGTATTGATAGAGAGTAAGTGTAAAAAAATTAGCAGGATATTTTTCATCGATTGTATCACCAGACCTGCGGCCATATGTTTTGGACACTCAGGTAAAGAGATGGGCTGAGCTGTTTGATCAGATGGCGGGGGAGGATGCTGGACAGACCCGATGCGCCTAAACGTATAGTGAGGGTGCGCTGGGAACACCTAGCAGAGGCCCCAGTTCGAAATCTTCAACGCACACCTCCGGCAGAGCTTCAACAGTATTCCGAGAGAGACTGGGGACATTGAGTCCAAATGTACCATGTTCAGCATCTCCATTGCCGAAGCTGCTGCAATGAGCTACGGTCGCAAGGTGGTTGGTGCCTGTAACCCCCGAACCAAATGGTGGACACCAGAGGTGAAGGGAGCCACCAGGCTGAAGAAGGAGTCCTATTGGGCTTGATTAGCCTTTGGGATTTCTGATAGGCAGCTGATAGGTACCGACAGGCCAAGCGGAATGTGGCTCGGGCAGTGACTGGAGCAAAAACTTGGGTGTGGGAGGAGTTCGGAGAGGCCATGGAAAAAGACTTTCAGACTGCCTCGAAGAGATTCTGGCAAACCGTCAGGCAACTCAGAAGGGGAAAGTGGTGCTCTCCCTGTACTGTGTACAGTGCTGGTGGAGCACTGCTGACTTCGACTGAGAAAATTGTTGGGCGGTGGAAGGAATACTTTGAGGACCTCCTTAATCCCACTGACATGTCTTCCGAGGAGGAAGCAGAGTCTGGGGATGACTCGCCAATTTCCAGGGTTGAGGTCACTGAGGCAGTTAAACAACTCCTTGGTGGCAGAGACCCTGATGTGGATTAAATCCGCCGCGAGTTCTTGAAGGCTCTGGATGTCTTAGGGCTGTCCTGGCTGACACGCCTCTACAAGGTTGCGTGGAGATCAGGGGCGGTACCTCTGGACTGGTAGACTGGGGTGGTGGTCCCCATTTTTAAGAAGGGGGACTGGAGAGTGTGCTCCAACTACAGGGGGAATCACACTGCTCAGCCTCCCTGGGAAAGTCTATGCCAGGGTGCTGGAAAGGAGAGTCCATCCGTTAGTCGAACCTCGGATACAGGTGGAACTATGTGGTTTTTGTCCTGGTTAGAGCTGGGCGATATGGACCAATATTCATATCTCGGTATTTTTTAGCTGGATGGCGATATAAGATATATATCTCGATATTTTTTTAGTCCCATAAAGTAAGAGCAAAAATGAGAGTTCTTGGTCAAAGGTACTTGTCCCAGATGTCACACATGTTACTTTTATTAAGATACAACTGTAGATGTACTTGAAAAAATTGTCAAAATAAATTGTCAGCATTTATTAAATAATAATGCTCCATTTTTTTTCTTTTCATACATAACAAAAAGCTAAAAATTGTAAACTAAATGTAAAATGTAAACTAAAAAGATGCAGATCTAAAATAACAAAGTCATTTTGCTCTTTTAAAAGTGCTTACACTGAAGTGAGGTTTCCTAAAGTGCTTCTTTGTTTGTATTCCTGAACAATCATCTGGTACTTTGTGCAAAAAACAAAACATGTAAACAGATTGAATGAAATTAACAAAAAAAATTGTTTGAAAGTTTTGTCACAACTAAGAGCAGAAGTCTAATCCTTTCTCATTAAGCCAAAGATTTTTTATGGACTTTTTGTCCAGTTACTCACAAAACATGTTGGGTACTGCAGCTTTAAATATGTTCTTTTTTTTTTTTTTGGCCTGTCCCGTTTGGCTCTTTTGCCATCAGAATTGTTGTCTAAAGGCAAACAAAGATGCCCAACGGATTTACTTTACCAAACTGACCATCCCAGCCTTGCCATAATGGTCCATTTGATTCACCTTTTATTGTTTATTTTATTTTCACTTACTGAATACGGGACAGACTTGACTGGGGGAAAGAAGGGGAGAAAGAAAGAGGGAAAGAGAAACAGCTGAGAAGAGGGATGGGGGAGAAGGGCAAAAGACAAAAACCAACAGAACGGGCAGAGAAAAAAAAATGCATATATCAATCACCTGGATCACCTGCTGAGAAAGAAAAAAGAAAGCAAGCAGAAGAGAAGAAGAGTAATAGAATAAACAGCATCACAATGATATATGGGAATATGACAGTAAATACTAAATATTAAACATTATTGTGCAGCACATAAGATCAACAGAACACAGTGTGCTTTGAGGTAGGAGCCAAAAAGGGTGTAGTTTGTGGGTGTGATCACCTGTGTGTACACCTGTGAACATGGACGCGCTTGTTTTTTGTTTTTTAAAAGGTTCCTTCATGTAATAATCTGCTAGAGGGTGTGGGGGGGGCCACAGCCCCGTCCTCCAGGGCATGAAGCAGGTATGGAGGAGATCAAAACTCCAGACATCCAGAGGCCCCCAGAACACAAGAGACCAAGGAAGACCAACAGAGGGGCAGCTGCGCCACTGTCCCGGAAAGAGCTGAGGAGAGTCCCAGATGAGGGCTCACTCAGCAGCCGCGGAGCAGAAGCCAGGGGGAGTTGCAGTGACGCGCCCGTGAGCTCCGCCGGCAGCCAGCTGCGCCTGAGTGACCGAGCCCCAGGCCGAGAGGCCGGGGGCACCCCACCTCCGAAGTGGCCCGAGCGAGCCCCAGGCTCCAGGCCCCGATAAGCGGCCGCCAAGGAGTGAGCCGGTGTGTACCTGGACGCCCATCCCCGGACACAAAGAACCACCAACGCACCGATGTCTGAGGGGGTCCGCCACTGGCAGGGGAAGTGGTGGTAGGGGGAGATAGGCCTCCAAACCTTGGAGGGCCTGAGATGTCCCCAGAGAGGTGGCGCCTGACACCCAACCTGACATATAGACACAGACATACAGGCACACACAGACACAAACATCCATTCCCACCCTCATGCTCTCATATGCACTTACTCCACACTCAACCAACGTGGAGACAGACATAAAGAGACGCTGTACACACGATCACACTCCCCAAGGGGGCAAGTGACCCCTCCCTGGGGCCAGCTCCCCCGCTGACCCCAGTAGGCACCCCCATACTCCGCGACCCGCCAGGGAAAGGGGGCCCAGGCCCATCCAGACCGGGCCCAGTGCAGCAGCGCTGCCCGGCCCCACAGAGCCCAGGACAGTCCACCCAACCCCACCACAGAGAAAACTGCACCCACCCCACCATCCACTCATCTTCCAGACTACATAAGACAATAAACACCCAGGCTGAGATCTTCCTCCACCTCTCCTGTATCTCCCCCTCCTGCAGAGGGAGCTCCTGAGGAGAGGAAAGCTCCTGCAAGATGTGACAATCTCCCCCACCAGTCGAAGAGCCCCCCAGGTGGCTCCAGGGCTGGGCCCCCATGCACCCACCCGCCCACAACCCCGGCAACACACCAACCAGGACCCAAGCCCCCGAGGCCCGGTCCGGGTCCCAGCCCAGAGACGGAGCGCCCCCAGAACCTCACGCCCATCCCGGACCCACCCAGGGGCAGCCAGGCTACCAGGTCAGTAACCCACGTCCGTCAGCACAGACCCTCCCCTAGCCCTGCTGCACGCAGCCGCGAGGAAACAGTCACCTGAGAGCCAACAGAGCCCCTAACCGGACATGACCGCTACCCCGGGTTGAGCCCCCCAAGGAGGTGCCTCCGGGGAACCCCCCGACGCCCTAAGCCTGTCCCTACCCCCACACCAAGCACAACAGTGAAGGCGGGACCAAACTATGACCCCCCACCCCCACTAGGTGATGGAGCTGATCAAAGGAGCCCAGAGCAATTGATCTGATGTGGTGGCAGAGGCTGTATCAAGACTAATGTAATCTAATAGATAATTTCTATATTGGTTAGAATTAAGATTATTTTTATTTTTCCAGTTCATGAGGACTGTTTTCTTGGCTATGCATAGGGCAGTGAAAATCATATGGGCTATATTCTTTTCTGTAGTGACATTATCTAAGCTGCCCAACAAACACACTAAGGGGGAAGTTGGGATGTTACATTTCAGACACTTCGATAAGTCTTCACATATCTCGCGCCAAAACTTCTGAACTGGTGGACAGAACCAAAGAGCGTGGATATAATTGTCCGGTGAATTGGTTTGGCAGTGTGAGCAGTTGTTGGTAGATGTAAAGCCCATCTTGAACATCCGATGACCTGTATAGTGCACTCTATGTAGTATTTTGTATTGAATTAATTGAAGACTGGGATTTCTAATTAGATGAAAGGTTTTTAAGCAAATCTGAGACCAGAAGTTTAGGTCTAAGTTAACTGATAAATCCGCTTCCCATTTTGCAATAGGAAGTGATATTGATTCATCTGTTTTAGAAAACATTCTGTATATTTTGGATAGTAATTTGGGGGTTTTAAGAGTAAGAAATTGAACCACACTTGGTGGTGTTTGTAGTTCAACTTGACCCGGTTTAAATTTCTTTTTTACTATGGATTTAATTTGTTGATATTCTAAAAATCTTTTCTTGTTGATCCCATATTGTGTAACTAGTCCGTCAAATGAAATAAATTCTGTTCCTTCTAGTATATGTTCTAAATATTTGATTCCTTTATCACTCCAATCTGAAAAGTTTATCATATTATTGTTTTGTAATATGTCAGGGTTGTTCCAGATAGGTGTACGTTTGCATGGGATTAATGAAGACGCCGTCAATTTTAGAAACTCCCACCATGCTGTCAGAGAAGAGCTGATGTTGATGCTTTTAAAGCATTCATGTCGTTGGATGTTTGAGCTGATAAATGGTAGGTCTGAGATCTCTAGATTATTGCAGAGTGCTTGTTCTACATCTAGCCAAGGTTCATCTAAGAGGGTATGTTTTAGCCATCCTGAGATAAACTGAAGCCTGTTGGCTAAGAAGTAGTGCTGAAAGTTAGGCAGTTCTAGTCCTCCTTTATCCTTGGTCTTTTGTAGTGTTTTTAAGCTTATACGTGGGGGTTTATTTTTCCAAAGGAATTTGGACATACATGAATCTAGAGATCTGAACCAATCTTGTGGCGGTTTAGTTGGGATCTTTGAGAATAAATAATTTATTTTTGGTAAGACCATCATTTTTATAGCAGCAACCCTTCCCATGAGTGATATGGGTAGACATTTCCACCTAGCCAGATCACCTTCTACCTTCTTTAAAAGTGGGATATGGTTTAATTTAGTTAGATCTGCAAGCTTGGGAGAAACATTAATACCTAAATATTTTATATTTCCCGATTGCAGTGGTGTAGAAGAGGAATTATGGAGGGAGCAATTAATCGGTAGAACTGTAGATTTTGACCAGTTAATTGAGTAATCTGATATTCTTGCAAAAGAGTTTATCAATTCAATCACCCCAGAGATATTGGTTTGTGAATTTTGGAGAAAGAGTAACACATCATCCGCATAAAGGCTGATTTTATGTTCCACGTTCTTGCATTTTATGCCCTTAATTACTGACTTCTGTCTAATTGCTGCTGCTAGTGGTTCAATAAAAATTGCAAATAGTGAAGGGGAGAGTGGGCATCCCTGCCTGGTGCCCCTCAAGAGACAGAAGCTGGAGGATGTCTGGTCATTTGTTCTAACACAAGCTGTAGGGGAGTTATATAATATTTTTAACCAGTTTATGAAAGAGGATCCAAAACCAAATTTGTGTAAAGTTGCAAATAGAAATTTCCAGTTAACTCTGTCAAATGCTTTTTCTGCGTCTAAAGAGAATATTGTAGTTTCTAGGTTTTTACTGTATGAGTAGTCTATCAAATTAAGTAATCTACGTGTATTTGTTGATGAGTGCCTACCTTTTATGAAACCAGTTTGGTCAGGATGAATTAAGAGGGGGGTTATTTTCTCCAGTCTCTTTGAGAGAGCTTTGCAGATTATTTTAAGGTCTACATTTATAAGGGATATTGGACGATAGCTTGAGGGATATACAGGGTCTTTGCCTGGTTTTAGCAGGAGATTAATGTTTGCAGAATTCATATTTGATGGAAGTCTGCCCTTTTCTTTAATTTCCAACAACGTTCTGTAGAAAACTGGTGCTAGAATCGACCAGAATTCTTTGTAGAATTCTGCAGGAAAGCCATCTGGACCTGGAGCCTTATTATTGTGCATACTTATCAGGGCTTCCTGGAGTTCACCTGGTGTCAGTGGTGAATCCAGTGCCATTGCTTGAGTGTCCAATAATTTTGGAAGAGTTATGTTGTCCAAAAACTGATCAATTTCTTTTTTAGATGGTTTATTTGTGGTGAATACAACGTTTTATAGAAATCCCTGAAAATGTTGTTTATTTGTATCGGTTCATATATTGTGTTCCCAGATGAATTTTGAACAGCACATATAGTTGTTTTTTCTTTATTTATTTTTAGCTGGTTTGCTAGAAATTGACCGGATTTATTACCATGTTCATAATTTTGTAGGCGTAGTCTTTGTACTAAGAATTTTGTTTTTTTATCAATTATCTCATTTAATTCTAGTTTTGTTTTGCGTATTTTGTTCAATGTTTCCTGATCTTGGTGGGACGCGTAGGCTTCTTCTAGTGATTTGATGTTTTTTTCTAATTCCTGAATATTTTTGTTTTCTTTTTTCTTTTTATGTGATGAGAAAGAAAAGCTTTAAATATGTTCAGTAGTAGATGCTGAGTGGATAGTTATAATGCAAAGACTGTTTAACAGAATTGTCACTGTTCTGTGCAAAGATTATAAATATTTTATGTTTTATTGCCTTCTTCACTCTCACGTCGCTTTTTATATGCCTGCAGTCCATCCCATATGGAAAAGATATATATAAATCTTATAAAGTTTGTATCTGTCTTGTGTGAAACTTGTATGAAAAGCATATAAGAGTGAAAACAGATATAAGATCCCTTGAAAAATTATATAATGAAACTTGTATGTTTTGGATACTTACTAAAACAATGTATGAAAGTAATGAGAAAGTGGCCACTTTCATGAGTAAATCATATAAGTTTTTACTATTTCTTTTCCATATGGGATCACATGTTTACTTTAATAAAGCTCTGATATCAACCTGACTGTGATTGTCCGCCGTTTCAGCAAATGGCAGAGTTGTTATAAAATCAATAGACCCAGCATTCCTGCGCTACTGTCCTGGAAAATGATGATGGATGATGGATTTCTGGTTAATAAAGCTGCTGCTGTTATTGCAGTGTAACTCTAAATTGGATTTCACTGTACTAAAAGACAAATGACCCAGCAAGCTCCCGCTACTACATCTGCTTTTTAATATTTAATTTGAATAAAACATAACACTGTAGTTGCCCCACAATGAGTCAACTCTGTCTGTTTGTTCACTAATGCCATGGAAATTCACAGCAAGCACAAATTTCCTGTCTTTTCCTGTGGACACAGGGGCATGGATTTAACTTTAGAGGCTCATTAATAAAACATATCCTAGCGGCTCCTGTTTGATGTTGGATTCAGGAAGTATAATCTCATACCTGAGCAAACAAAGCCTCTAAGCAACAAACAAAACTTAGCAATGCTCACTTCATACCTGGAATATATATCACGCCCTCATGGCTTAAAAGTGACCTCTTTTCTTATACAGGTACATTTGGATAATTGAAATGATCATGTAACTGGGGAGGGAAACTTTAACAGCTGGATGAGAAGGTTCTTCTGTTAGATGAATAATAAACACAGATGATCTAATAATGCATCCTCCCCTCTTTCTGGAAAACAGATGATTTGAACAAAGTTGGCAAAATTTTCTTTTCTTTTCTTTTTATTCAATTAAATTAAATTAATTTCAGTTTTATTTATACAGCAACAAATCACAACAACAGTCGCCTAAAGGCACTTTATATTGTAAGGTAGACCCTACAATAATACATACAGAGAAAAACCCAACAATCATATGACCCCCTATGAGCAAGCACTTTGGCGACAGTGGGAAGGAAAAACTCTCTTTTAACAGGAAGAAACCTCCAGCAGAACTAGGCTCAGGGAGGGGCGTGGCCATCTGCTGCGTGGGGTCAGAGATGAAAGACAAGATATTTTTATGAGCATAGGGAGATGTTAGGTTAGCAAAGTAAAAACCTAAAGCTTTTAAATCTAAAAAAAATCTCCTAATAGCCCAAAAGAGCACTTTGCTTTCAGATGGCAGGCTTACTTGTGCTTTCTAGACTCTCCAAAGGTATAAGTGAAGAAAGAGTATTCAGCTCAGAGGTGGGACCAAGTCATTGTTTTGCAAGTCTCAAGTAAGTCTCAAGTCTTTATCCTCAAGTCTCAAGTCAAGTCTCAAGTAATGTCAGGCAAGTCAGAGTCGAGTCTCAAGTCACTGGTGTAAAAGTCCGAGTCAAGTCACAAGTCTGAAACTTTGAATTTCAAGTCCTTTCGAGTCTTTAAAAAAAACAAACGAAAAAATAATGTTGCAGTTATGCTAAATGTAAATATTAGACCATGTAATTTTAAAATCTGTGTTTTTCTCAACACATACAAAATAGTGAACTTAGAAAATATACACAAATTGTGAAATTGCACCTCTTTAAAATGCAGCTCAATTAAACCTAGCTCCAAGAATAATTTTCACTGACAGTTCTGAGATAAGCTGCATGTTATTCTTGGATGCGGTTGTAGGACCGGCTTTAAAATCGCATGATAAAAATATCATACACATTAAAAAAAACTTCATCACCAACGTAGCCTGGACAACATTTGCTAGTTAGATGAAGTCAGCTATCTCATTGTAGCATATTTATATGCATATTTATAATTATACGGTTCTTGGAGTGAGTGCATACACTCATGAAGTTTAGTAACTTCCGGTCACTGCAACAAGCCCAGGTACAGTTTACCGACGGATGGGTGCAGGACCTTGAAATGCACCGTGTAGAACGAAAGACCATCATACGTATCATAAGTTTACCAGTCTCACAAATCGTCGTCATAAATACACATTCCTTAACCGTTTATTAATAGGACCTTTGAGCTCAACGGTAATTAATCAGTAGTGGAAATAATTTCTGGTACCCATCACAGAAATGTAGCAGTGACAACAATACTGTATGCTGTAATCGTACTGGGCAATTAGTGATACAAAAAACCTGTTTTATCCTGTGAATAAAAGTATGTGTTTTTGTCAGTGTACCATAATAACAGAAGCGAAACGCAATATTGTGTCAGGACAATTCACTATTTATGCACAATAAATAAAGGAGCATAGCGCGACAATTTCTGTTCAGCGCCAGACTTGCTTGTAACCTATATCACCAATTATGTTAAGAAAAATGACGCATTAACTACAACAGCAGACTGACCTTTGTGTAAATGCTTGGAGCAGACTAACCTGTGAGCTGGAGTGTTCTGGGACGTTATATTTGATCTTTGAATGGCTGCAATCCAGTCGCCTCTTTGTTACTTTGGAAACTTGGCTCGAACAATTTCTCTTCAACGACGTAATCCGATAACAACCGATCTCTTTACCCGTCGGCTTCCCGTGGCTGTCATGCGACCGGCTATTGCAGTTAATAATACAACAGCTTCTTGACATTTTTGTGTTTCTTTTTATCGCTGTGTGACTGATTTTAATTGAAAGCCTGCGTGCGCTAGTACCGCTTGCCACGAGTTCCCAGAATCCTTTGCGGTTCTACCCGTGAATGACGTCACATTTTCAATCTCCATATAATATGCATGTTAAATTTTATATTTGGGGTAAAATATCAAGTCTTTTCAAGTAAACCGGTTCAAGTCCAATTCAAGTCCCAAGTCATTGGTGTAAAAGTCCAAGTCAAGTCACAAGTCTTAGAACATTTTTTCAAGTCAAGTCTAAAGTCATAAAATTAATGACTCGAGTCTGACTCGAGTCCAAGTCATGTGACTCGAGTCCACACCTCTGATTCAGCTGTCTTTTTCTCTAACCTTGAACAGTCAATTGCATTATTCAAAGGATTAAGTAGGCCTACTAATCAGAGTGTTACTCAAAAATACTAGTTAGCAAAACAAACTGACCTTACATAACGAGAGAGAACTCAGCCATATATCCTGGTGGAGCCAACTATTCACAAAGGGTAAAAACCACAGGGACAATAACGAAATTCAATAAAAAATAAACTCAGTTTCACCCATGCTGTCACAGCAGAAGGTTCAGTGCTCCCCTGTAACTGTGTGGGTTGTCTCTGGGCTCTCTGGCTTCATACGTATGTTAGGTTAATTGGTGGTTTTGGACACATTTCTTTTTGTGTAAGAACCTGAGTTTCCATGAAATTAAATGTTCTGTTTGAATATAATTTCTATTCTCTCTTCTGTTCATATTCAAGGCACAGATTTAGTGGTAGACAATTTTTTAGGTGTACAGACTGTAAACCAGGTTAAGGCGAATTTAGATTGCATCACCCCCTTCACTTCTTCTACCATTTCCAGATCATGAGTGAAAGCTGCCATCAGACCTAATCTCTCCTTCTCCACTGGCACTTGGATTTGACATAAAGCATTCGATATAAATGCTGATAAGAGGTCAGTATGATGAGATTTGGCCAATCAAACAGGCAAGAGTCCTAACCCAAGACCTTTACACCACTCCCACTTTTCTAACTGAACCACCATGGGCACCATGGACAGGGCTGGCATCTTTTCACATCCTTGATTCACAACCCTGGCAGTCTTTCCAGCCACCTCCTCCTCTACCTAAATTGACATTGCTGTCTAGTTCGACATGCTTGCTCACAATGGTGACTGTTTTCAAAGAACGGGAAAGCAAAGTCGATAATAGAAAACCAGACTGCTTTTAATGAAGTACTGGATCTGTGCTTGCATTTACTCTTCGTATTTTCTTTTATTAGATTTGAATTTGCTATAGCGTCTGTTGTAAAATCCACCTTAAATGAAAAACAGAATTTACACAGCAACGGTAACTTAAACTGCGTCTCAGACATGAACGAGGAGAAATAAGTCATCTTTGTAAAATCATCAACTTGGAGTTAAATGTTCATTTAATGCTATAGCTGTGTCACATTACTGCGGCACACCTCGTGTCACTGGAGCAGCCTGCAATAAATCACCATGTCTGGATAATTTATGAATACCAACAAAAAGGGAGGCGTGATCATTATCTTTTGACAGCTCACACAGCATATATTAGATCAGCCAGGTTAACGCCTTTATCTAGGCCACTTTACCATGACAAATAGAGGCGCACAGCTGCATGGCTGCTTAATGTGGAGGATGGCTTTATAGTTTGTTGTAGCTTACGTGCAATAACTACCTTTGGCCACATATGATTCTAATAAAACTGCAGTCCAGAAAAACAGGCAACACACAGCTTTCCACATTTCCTTAGAAACAGCATGTGGTCATGAGAGGAGAATGTAATATTGATTTCAGTACAGTCCTCAGCTCTCGAATAAAAACATGTTGAAAGAGTCTGTTGCTTGAAGAGCTCGAGACATCAGAAGCTCATTGCAAATTAGCTTGAAAGTTTGGCTGTAATCAGCTATTGAGAAGTGGGTTATTTTTGACAAGGCGAGTATCCCCTGCTGTTTTGTAAATGGCTCTGCTATCAATGGTGAAAACAGGTCCAGAAATCAACCTGACATTTTCCTCCTACTGCATGTGGTTCGCTGCAGGAACACATGTTTATCATCTACTATTTTGCATTATCATCACCCTGGCAATCTATTATCGAGCTTCCAGGAAATTGTTGATGTTATTGAGCCTCACAGCTTGAACTGTTATTGTCATTTCAATAACATCCCTTAACTCAACAATCTAACTCATTCATCCTACAGCATTTTTGTCACGCTCTCCTCTTTGCGACAATCATCTAATGCAGTTCTCATACTGTCAGCAGGGATTTTAACCTCCTAAGACCCGAACTCTTCCACAGCATGCATTTTTAATTTCTCTTTGATATTTGGGCATATTGGGGCCCGATGAATGTAAAAACAAAGAATTACCAGATTATTTTTTTTTACCTTATTTTTGTTTTTAAGAAAAATGAGAGCCACATATGAGGATATTCGTTTAAAATTTTGATAGAACAGTAGCATATAATGTCCTCGTAAGTGGATATCAGGCCCTTGTAGAGCAAAATTGAGTATTTTAGTCTAAATAACCCAAAATGTGATGTCCACACATGTGGACGCCAGGTCCTAGGAGGCTAATGTAAGATAAATATGTCTCCATATCACTAGTATGACTATTTCAAACTGACAGCCTCCCACAAACACGGACTGAAATTGAAATGTAATCTGTCAAATGTGAAAGAAGCTCTTGTGACAGCTGTCATGTCATGACAAGTGTGTTTTTATCCCCCCCCCCCCCCACACACACACACACACACACTAGTTTTTTAAACTCACACATAAGTTAACAGAGGTTTGAAGTGACTACTAATATGTCTCGTGAGAAAAACTACAAAATCCTCAAGAGATCCTCAAAGAGATTTGAAACAATAATAAAATGATACAGAGCAGGCAAATTATGCAAAAAAGATTCAAAACAAGCAACAAAAAAAAAGAATCCATACAAAATACTCACAATTTGATGCATAAAAACAGGGAGATGAGAAACGGCAAGAAATAGATACAAAAGAGATACAACAAAATTCAAAATAGTCAATAAGATGCAAAACTACAAAAAGAACCAAAACAACCAAAGAGATTCATAACAACTACAGAGAGGTGCAAAACAGCCTCAAAAAGATCCAACAACAACAAAGAGACACAAAACAGCCACCAGAAGATGAATAACAACAACAAAGAGAGCAAATGAACAAAAGAGAACTTCAAAACAGCTGCAACGAGATACAAAATAAACACAATGATATGCAAAACAACAACAAAAAGATGCATAACAGTAACAATGAGGCGCAAAAAAGCCAGATATAGAGTTTTTGAAGCCATGCAGAAATGCAAAATAAATACACCGATGAGAAAGAAGAAGAAATTCAATTTAACAACCAAAGGGAAATACAGAGATGCAGAACCCTGTGAAACCATGTCAGAGACACAATAAGCACAAAGAGGTGGAAACATTTCCTGTTTCTACACAACTAATCTCACATTGAGCACACACATTTTTCTCAACCGTACATTTTCTCTAGCACTGTCCAATTTTGAGACAAATTTAAATGTCCTGCTTTATATTGTTTATGTTTATTATTATTATCATCAGCATCATCACTGGATACTTGTAAAATTCAGCCACATATCTAAACACAAGTAGATTAAGAAGTTGAAACATGACATCAAAGTGCAAATCTAGACACAGTATGTTCAACATTTTCAGAACTGGAAATGTATTTCTCTTATATTGTAAATATAATGCTGCTTTCCTTTTTATTTTTTATGAAGGATTTGTATATATTTACATAAGCACTGTCACAGAGTGCTAATTTTAGTTAAGTAAACAAAGCAAACTTCCACCCACAGTTGGAATCTAGAATAATTTAAAGGCCACACAAAGGCAGCCTCTATTTCCAAAGCTGCTGTTGTTTCGATAAAACAAAGCGAATATCTCTATCAGGGGGAAACGCATTATTTGCCAGCCCCACACATGTGATCCATTCTTCTCCATCTGAGTTTCTGACACACGTAGGTAACAAATAACATTGTCAAACTGAGAGGGCTCAGATTCGAAGAAACATGAGAATACATCTTGCAGCACAAAACAGGCAATGGGTGTTTAGGACACCTTTGGACATGACAGCGCTACTGCATCACTGTCAAAATGATTCATCCCTCTTCTGACTGCATTATATATCGCTCCGAGGGTTTCAGATTTTGCACAGTAAGCTATTATTTTATCCATTAAGAAGAGGCTCCATGATGTGGAAGCTCTCAGTAGGTGCAGTATTACCACATTAGCATGTTGTGGCAGTAATAATGTGACGAGTGGACTTTATAAGGGCACTTTATGTGTCCACACAAGCCACTGAACACTTGTAGAGCACAGCTAACGCTCCTGTAGTACCAAGCAGCCTCCCTTTCCATCCGTAACTGCCATAAATAATTTTTTGACCAAATCAAGAGTATAGTATATTCCTTCTGCTCATTAAATGACGCCATAAGCTTTGTTTGTTATCTACTAAGGTACAATTTAAGATGAGGTCCATTAAACATTTTATTAGTTATTATGAGATCATTTACTTTGTAGTAAAATGTAATACATCTGCTCTCTTTTATTACCTGGATTAAAAATGACTTGACAGGTTCATGAACCTTAATTCAGCTTGAAACACAGAACACAAAATAGGCAAAAACAATCCTGTGTAGGCCAGGCGACCGTCAACGAGCCAGCTGGATGGCGGGGAGTCGGATGGACGGCACAATGGGCTGTTGTAGACGGGCTTGACCTGGGAATGTGCGGCGGATGCGCATAGATGCTTGCAGCTTGAATCTAACTGCCAAAGGGCCTCGATCTCATACGGTCTGAATAAACCGTGAGTGCGCTTACGAGAAGGGTTTTAGAGGAATGTCCTTCACTGCTTACCACACCTTCTGTCCAGGTTCATATCTGGAAGTGGGTGTTCAGAGGGGATCCGCAGAGTGGTGCCGCCAATCGACGGTGTGGAGTGGGGCCTCCTGAATACGTGCCCAAATACGTGAATTGTATGTGTACTCTCCCCGTGGGAACTGTGAGGACCAGGTGGCTAGGTTTTGAGTTGTAATGCAGCCGATGCCCGATTCTAGCTCTTGATTGAGCCTCTCAGTTTGGCCGTTGGTCTGCGGACAGAATCCAGAACTCAGGTTGGCCCAGTGCAGAAATATTTCCAGACTTGGGAGGTGAATTGAGGGTGCCTGTCTGAAACAATCTCCAGAGGTATGCCATCAGAATCAGAATACTTTATTGATCCCTGGGGGAAATTATGGATGGATTATGAAATATATGGAGCCTGAAAACACCGAAAACATGATCAATTTCTCCAAGGCTACAAAATGTGCGGATTTTCAGAATCTGTCTATTATGGAGAGGATTACGGTCGTCCCGGAGAAAGATGGTAGACCAGTAATGAAGTCGAAAGCTGTGTGGGACCAGGGCCTTTGAGGCGAAGCTTGTGGTTGGAGCAAACCCAAAGATCGTTGGGAGTTACTGCATACACAAATGAAGCATGCTGCTACGTAGTCTTTACCATCCCAGTTCATCCAAAAGTTGGTGGGAGGTGGGATCGTGCTGAAAATCATTTATACAGGCTACATTCATACTGCTTTCAGCTATGTGTCAGAAAAAAACAGCCTCTTCATTTAGTTTAATAAGGTCCCTGTTTTTCATTTAGCAGAAGTGTCAGTGTTGTTTAGGACATACTACATTCACTGACCTTTTTGGCCTCTATCTGAAAGAAAACTGCTTTCTACTTCCATCTCTGTTCCAGATTTCCCACACCTGATTTCCACAGCTGGACACCGTTCAGATCATTCGTGAGAGGTTCACATATAGCTCCAGTAGCCATTTGGCTACTGGGCTCTGAGAAGTGTGTGGCTGCTGGATTAGTGTTTGTATGTAGATATATAGTGATAGATAGAATTGAAAGTATATATTTTTGTCCTGTTTTGTGGCCTGCCAGGGAGACTAGGCAGTATATGTTTGGTTTTAATCGGGAGACGTTTCTTTTCTTTCTAGTAAGAGTCGGGGTTTGTTATTTTGGCCTTGGAAACCGTGATGCTCATTTGCTTCTTTTCCCCCTCCTATTAATTTTATGGTGTTGGGTAATTGTACATAGTTCAATAATTGTAAATAGTTCATTGTAAAATTGTTACATGAATTCCTTTGACGCATGGATAATTTGTTTGGAGGCTCAGTCTATGGTCTGCACTGCTGACACTTTGTGTTACACTCTTTGTGTCTCCTAGACGTTGCAGGCGAGGGGGGTGTAACAGGACAACCTTAGAAAAGGAAGTATGCCATTATGCATTTCATGCTACAAGGCCTTGTTAGTGGTGTGCTAGTATCTAAGGTATTGTCATCTTGACAGGGGGTACTTTTTTGTACTGTTATAGGAACCTCTGAAAATTTTGGCAAGTAGAACATTTAAAAGTGCAGGAGTAGTTTATAATTGTTATTGTACACTTTTAATCTTTTGTACACTTGGAAATGGCATTTGTATATCACTTTTCTAGTCTTAGTGACAGATCATCTCACAGATGTACCTATAGTATGGCCAACTGAAAATTACAGACAAACCTAACATGCATGCTTTTGGATTACAGAAAGAAACAACGGCACAAAGTCCACTAGGCACACAAAGGTTCAGGAGTGTCAAGATCTGAAGCAGGCAGATGGTGCGAGTCCAAGAGAGAACCCAAATGCAGATGCGTGAAGACAGGAGTTAACAGAAGGCGAGAAGACCATGACAGATGAGACATGACAACAAGACTGACATCCACAGGAGACACTGAGGACAAAACACAGGGAAAGAGAAACCCTAATGGAACTAAATCAGAACCATAAGCGATAAACACAATAAGCAGAAAACTCATAAGCACAAGAAAACTAAACTAGGAAGCATAAGTCACTCTAAGAATACAACAATAATGTCAAAAACCTTAACGCTGGGTCAAAGATCCAGAACCATGACAGGAAGGGTGAAATGCAGAACATCTTGCTATGATGCAGCAGTGCATCATCACAAGTATGTAAGCCTGAAACAGAAGGAACTTGCTAGAACATATTAGGTGAAATATTAATTCGTTTCAACTAAATAAATAAATGAACACCAAAATCTTCAACATGATGCTGGGGCAAAGTTCAGACCAAGGTGTGTTTAGTGCCTGTGAACCATGCATTGCTTTTGTGTGCAACAACATATTCAGTTTTCAGTTTTATTTGTCATATGCAAGTTAGCACAGGGACAACATCGCAATGAAATGTATTTGACGAGCAGAAGACAGTCACTCAGCAGAATGGTACAGTAGAAAAAAATAATAAAAATAAATAGAAAAATAGTAAGAGCAAAATATTAATAAGATGTAGTAAAAGAAAAAAGAGATTTTCAGTTAACTGACTAAATATATATTTATATATATATATATGTGTGTATATATAAATATATGTACACACTAGTGATTAAATAAAGAAAATCTTAAATAGGAAAGTTGGGGGGGGGGGGGGGGGGCAGATGGGATATTGCACAGGAATGAGCAGCAGTACAACTAAACAGTGCAAAAGTTTTTGTTTTTTGTGGCAGTTGTTACAGTATTGCACTTTTTAAAAAAGTATAAATATCAGTAAAGTGGAGTGACCAGTGCGGATTAAACAGAGTACTTGTGAAGCTGCAGGGTAGCTTCTGAGTGCGTCCTGTGGAGTGTGTGTGTTTAAGTGTTGTGGTTGAGGTGTCGTATGGCTTGATGGTAGAAACTGTTTTTAAGTCTTGTAGTCCGAGTAGACAGGCTCCTGTAATGTCTGCCAGATGGTAACAAGGAGAAGAGCTCTTCTCAGCTGGATGTGAGAAGGAGATGCCATCAATCAATAACATTGTTGCACCACAGCACGGGGAGATTTTGCTCTGTGTTCAGAGTTCAATAGACTAAATGTTTGGGTGGGACTGCATTTGAAACACAACTTTTTTGATAATTTTGCAGAATTTATGTATGTTTTATACTTGCATAAATACTATAAATACAAAAAAATGATCACATTATACACTTACATGTAGTTTGCACATTCAAATACGTGACATAAAATATTTGTTGTACTGTCTCTCTTCTCGAGTGAGCTGAATATAACCAAACATATTTACACCACGTATTGAAACGATGTGGTTGTCACAGCAACCAAACCCTCTAATGAATTTATTGGCCTGTTTGATATAAGCTTGGAGAAAAGATGTAGAGAAACACCACCTCCCTTTATTATCACAGGCACTTTTGATTAATTTAAAAAAAATAAATAAATAAATATTAATGAACATGTCACAGCATTATTCAGAGATAGGATGTTGCTTTCCACTCACGGACATTAATGAAGCTGTCATATAAATAGCTTCAACAGGTGAGCGCTGTATATGACCAGGAAATAATGTTGCTGAGCTGAGGCTTGTGAAAAGGCTCACACATCACCGCAGGTCATTTCACAGGATTTTACTTTGAAAATGCTCTTGAAAACAAAATCGGTCCCTCTGTGAAAGCGTTGACCTAAATGCTTTTCACCAGGTGACCAGAAAATAACCCAAGATTGCTGATTGCCTGATATTTTACGTTCCTCTCTCACAGTGACACCGTGATCCTTCCCTCAGTGAAACACTTTATTGGAAAAATATTTTCCTTCAGTCTGCTAGAACTTTATGACACTTTATATGAATCACTGGGGAAGGAACCCAGATGTATTACAGAAACCCCATATAGTCAATATAAACCTGTGGGCTACCTGCTACGGGTTTTCGTGTAAGTGAAATGCTCTTAAAGACACACTTATGTGTCCAAATATGAGTTTTTACACCAGAAGTAATTTCCCCATTCTCCCGCTCAATTAAAATAGTTTTTCAAGGGCCGTGTACAAACCTCATCAATCTGAAACAAGGACGAGAGACTTTCCATCACATGGATGAAAAATGTGGACGTACTCTGGTGCTCCAGCTCTGACTGCAGTGACTTTAATGGCAAATGAAAAGATAAAAACCGTTTTCTTCTTTCATCATTGCAGCTTTTCTGTGAGGCTCCATTAAGATAAGATAAGTAGAGGCAGAAGGTTTTTAAGGTTTTCATTAAAGGACTCTCTCTACAAAGAATGTGGAGCCTGCTGCTCATGTGGATACATGCACCTGGAAAATCACAAAACAATGACTATTGATCAAAACTATATTGACTGATGTCGCTGCTTTTGCACCACTCGGGGGCTCATTCAGAGGTACAAATAGAGACTCATAGGGGCAAATTTAAGTGTAAATGGTTTATCTCTATGTCCAGGTTTTCACTCAGTGACAGCTGGATAAGTAAAGGATGAATGTAATGCAAATGAACACACATGTAGGCAATAAATAACTGATAAATCATTTAAAGTCTTGCTATGTTGCTCCCTGATTAACTTAGGAGAAACATTGTACCTGGTTTGAATATGTGTGCTATGTAAGCCAAAGTACAGTTCACTTACAGTGCTGTGAGATAGTATTTGCCCCCATCGTGGTCTCTTATTTTTGGCATACATTTTTGTCGCACTTAATTATTTCAGATATTCAAACAAACCAGATATTAATATTAGAAAAACATAACCCAAGTAAATGCAACATGCATTTTTAAATGATTTCATTTATTAAGCACAGATCTACCTGACCCTATGTGAAAAGGTAATTGCCCCAAACCAAAACCTTTGTATTGTTTTTGGTTTTTTGAGCCATTCAGGTGGACTTGCTGGTGTGTCACAGATCGCTGATCTGCAGCACGGCGCGAGTGCTCTTAAGCTTCAGAGCATCTTTTCCTTGAGTTAATTTTTTTAAGGTCTTATCTGTCTTTTTCCCCAGTCCACGTATAATACTGCATCTCCTGTATGGACTGACTGCCATGACCTTAGTGGGCTGCAGATAACATCTTTAAAAAGTCAGAAGCAAAATTCATAAACTTTGAACTTGGAAGAACTGTGAGATGAATTCTTATTTGTTTACTAGAATAATCAGACTAAAATATGAAGTCTAGTTCAGCAGTTTTCCTGTGATACTGGGCTTACTTTTACTGCAGATAGAACTGGCAGTTTTGCATGATAATGAATGAAAACCAATACATACAAATCAATATCCTAAAGTGGAAAAAAATAACATAATCCTACCTCAGTGATTCCTGTTCAGTATTTATGCACCAGCTGCACCACCCACGTACACACAAACACAGAATGTGCTGCAAATCTGTCCCAGTGTCACGGACCCGGATCCGAGGACTCGGGGTCCGTGAGCAGTGGGGCCTATTATCATTATTATTATTAGGGATGCACCGATACCGGTATCGGGTATCGGCCTCGATACCACATTTTCTAAAGTACTCGTACTCGTTAAAAGTCCCCCGATTCCGAGGACTGATACCACGGTCTGAGACCTGTCTATGTTTGAGCGGCATGTAAGGGGTTAATCACAGGCTCCGAGTGCCCGCCCCCAGGCCCCGGCTGCAGCTCAGAGCGGGGAGAAAGCGAGGCGAGACATATTAATAATAATAATAGATTGCATTTATATAGCGCTTTTCAGGACCCCTCAAAGCACTTTACAGTTCCATTGTTCATTCACTCTCACATTCACACACTGGTGGAGGTAGCTACAGTTGTAGCCACAGCTGCCCTGGGGCAGACTGACAGAAGCCAGGCTGCCATATCGCGCCATCTGGCCATCACCAGTAGGCGGTAGGTGAAGTGTCTTGCCCAAGGACACAACGAGCAAGCCTGTCCGAGCCGGGGCTCGAACCAGCAACCTTCCGATTACAAGACGAACACCCAACTCTTGAGCCACGATCGCCCAACAGCTGTGTGGAACTATTTCCAAGTGAACGAAGACACGAAAACAAAGGCGGACTGCAAATTGTGCTCAGCGAAATTGTCCAGAGGAGGCTCTAAAGGTAGCGCATTTAACACAAGTAATTTAATCAAGCACCTAAAATCCCAACACGACAACGAGTACAAAGAGTTTACCCACACTTATTTACCCACGCTTATTAGCACAGAGGAGCATAGCTGATGCTATAGCAGTGGGACGGAAAATAGTTGGGCATTTTAAACATTCCGCCTTACCTACTCCCGCCTCGAGGACATTCAGGGACAGCTCAACCAGCCAATAAAGAGACTGCAGCAGGATGTACAGACGCGCTGGAACAGCACGTATTACATGCTCCAGTCCCTCATTGAGCAAAAGCGAGTGCACGAACTCCCTGACTATCTCACCGCTCACCAATGGGCTCTTATGGAGACGACTGTTGCCATCCTCGCCCCCTTTGAGGAAATAACTAAAAAAGGGAGCAGCTCCGATGCACTAGCCTCTGATGTCATCCCAGCTGTGACTGTGCTAGTGTGACTTCTAAACAGAGAAACAGACGAACAAATTTAAAATTAAATTTTGGTTTTTTTTTAAATTATTTATTCTGTAATATGTTGCAGACAACATGCTTTTCATTTTTTTTTTTTTTTTTTTTTTGCCTGTCCCGTTTGGCTCTTTTGCCATCAGAATTGTTGTCTAAAGGCAAAGAAAGATGCCCAATGGATTTACTTTACCAAATTGACCATCCCAGCCTTGCCGTAATGGTCCATTTGATTCACCTTTTATTGTTTATTTTATTTTCACTTACTGAATACGGGACAGACTTGACTGGGGGAAAGAAGGGGAGAAAGAAAGAGGGAAAGAGAAACAGCTGAGAAGAGGGACGGGGGAGAAGGGCAAAAGACATAAACCAACAGAACGGGCAGAAAAAAAAAAAAGAAAAAAAAGGAGAGTCCCAGATGAGGGCTCACTCAGCAGCCGCGGAGCAGAAGCCAGGGGGAGTTGCAGTGACGCGCCTGTTACAGAGTATAGCATGGTGGAAAAGGATGGAGAGAATCCCCCACTAAGCTTTTGGGTTGGCATTTCTTTAGATTTTGTTTTGTATTAATTGCATGCTTTGGTGTTTTTTTTGTGTTTGATGTGAGGTGTGGGCCACACCCATGTGGGAGTGGAGATTCTACTCTAGTCCAGCTGCCAGCTATTTGGAGTTGAATACAGGGAGCAGCTGATTGGGGAGGATTGGAGCCCTTCTCTATAAAGGGGAGAGGAAACAGGAAGTAGGGGTTGTCGTTGTTTTTTTAGTAGGACACTGGTGAAGCAGGGAAGCCTCGAAGATCCAGGATGAAGTGTGCACATTTTAATGGAAAAGATTTTTAACCTGGCCTGGTTTTGCTTTTAAAATAAACTGAGGATGTTGGAGGGAGGACTCATTCTTATTGGGATGTGAGTGGATGTGCTGGAAGGCAGGAAAACAAACACTGGACTGGAGACTCTCTGTGCCCCTGACAAGGAAACTGGACCAGTTTTGGGGAAGTTCCAGCTCCCAGGATGTGATGTGGAGACCCAGCCTCGAACGAAGTCAGGCCTGAAAAGGTGGGTGGCAAGCCTTTTTGAGGAAGCTGCAGGATTGATACGTTTTGGCTGCTTGTTCTTCCAAGTGACCACCTTTCCCCTGTTTGTAACCAGGCTAACAACCCTGACCGCGGTGGCTTTGGGCCTTGGATTCCTGGCCAGAGTTGTGTCTTCAGCCAGTAGTTTTACCCGGAGAAAGAACAAATAAATCTTGTGTAACCCATTACAGTATGCGTGTGGTGGTTCGTTACTGGTCAATATTAGAACTACTACTTTCTTGTACGGAGGTCATTTTGGGCCTTACGTAACACGCCCGTGAGCTCCGCCGGCAGCCAGCCGTGCCTGAGTGACCGAGCCCCAGGCTCCAGGCCCCGATAAGCGGCCGCCAAGGAGTGAGCCGGTGTGTATCTGGACGCCCATCCCTGGACACAAAGAACCACCAACACACCGATGTCTGAGGGAGTCCGCCACTGGCAGGGGAAGTGGTGGTGGGGGGAGATAGACCTCCAAACCTTGGAGGGCCTGAGATGTCCCCAGAGAGGTGGCGCCTGACACCCAACCTGACATATAGACACAGACATACAGGCACACACAGATACAAACATCCATTCCCACCCTCATGCTCTCATATGCACTTACTCCACACTCAACCAACGTGGAGACAGACATAAAGAGACGCTGTACACACGATCACACTCCCCAAGCGTACTCTACGAACCGGGTCTAGGTACCCTTGGAGGGGGGAACTGCACCCAGACCCAGGTGGTGTTACCCTTTTCCCTGCGGTGGGGAGAGGCAGACCGCCCCGACTCCGCAGCAGCAGGGAGGCCCCACACTCCAGACCGCAGTCGGACGGCCAACTCCTCCTCCTAGCCCCCCCGCTCCAGCAGGCCGCAGAGAATGGGGGTGAGAGAAGACTCCAAACCTCCCTCCACCCGCTCATTGTAGTGTTGATGCATATGTGTTCTAAGGTGCATTTAAAACCCAGGAGGGCTTGGAGCTACCTGCCAGAGAGCAGCAGGTAAGCGCATAGTCCCTCCTGCTAGCCTACGTGTATTTAAAATTGAGAGGTGGGCAACGACGCCAGGGGTGAGGTGTACACCCTGATGGTAATTTGGACTCCGTGTATCGTGCCCACCCCCAAGATCCTATATGTATGTGTTATGAGAGTGTGAGTAATGTGAATGTCTAAGTTGTGGGATAAAATTGAGGCAGAGGCAGCCAGAAGGGGACGGGGGGGGGGGGGGGGTAGCCTCCTCTGCACCCTGGTGACATACCCCTACTCCAAGGTCCTGCATGTGTAGCGGGAAGAGGGAGGTAGCTGGAGATGGGGAGGGAAGGAAGGGAGGGAGGGGCAAGTGACCCCTCCCTGGGGCCAGCTCCCCCGCTGACCTCAGTAGGCACCCCCATACTCCGTGACCCGCCAGGGAAAGGGGGCCCAGGCCCATCCAGACCGGGGCCAAGTGCAGCAGCACCTCCCGGCCCCACAGAGCCCAGGACAGTCCACCCAACCCCACCACAGAGAAAACTGCACCCACCCCACCATCCACTCATCTTCCAGACTACATAAGACAATAAACGCCCAGGCTGAGATCTTCCTCCACCTCTCCTGTATCTCCCCCTCCTGCAGAGGGAGCTCCTGAAGAGAGGAAAGTTCCTGCAAGATGTGACAATCCAGAGGTGTGGACTCGAGTCACATGACTTGGACTCGAGTCAGACTGGAGTCATTAATTTTATGACTTTAGACTTGACTTGAAAAAATGTTCTAAGACTTGTGACTTGACTTGGACTTTTACACCAATGACTTGGGACTTGAATTGGACTTGAACCGGTTTACTTGAAAAGACTTGATATTTTACCCCAAATATAAAATTTAACATGCATATTATATAGAGATTGAAAATGTGACGTCATTCACGGGTAGAACCGCAAAGGATTCTGGGAACTCGTGGCAAGCGGTACTAGCGCACGCAGGCTTTCAATTAAAATCAGTCACACAGCGATAAAAAGAAACACAAAAATGTCAAGAAGCTGTTGTATTATTAACTGCAATAGCCGGTCGCATGACAGCCACGGGAAGCCGACGGGTAAAGAGATCGGTTGTTATCGGATTACGTCGTTGAAGAGAAATTGTTCGAGCCATGTTTCCAAAGTAACAAAGACGCGACGGATGGCCTGGATTGCAGCCATTCAAAGATCAAATATAACGTCCCAGAACACTCCAGCTCACAGGTTAGTCTGCTCCAAGCATTTACACGAAGGTCAGTGTTTTTTAGTACTTAATACGTCATTTTTCTTAACATAATTGGTGATATAGGTTACAAGCAAGTCTGGCGCTGAACAGAAATTGTCGCGCTATGCTCCTTTGTTTATTGTGCATAAATAGTGAATTGTCCTGACACAATATTGCGTTTCGCTTCTGTTATTATGGTACATTGACAAAAACATATACTTTTATTCACAGGGTAAAACAGTTGTTTTGTATCACTAATTTTCCAGTACGATTACAGCATACTACAGTATTATTGTCACTGCTACATTTCTGTGATGCTACCAGAAATTATTTCCACTACTAATTAATTACCGTTGAGCTCAAAGGTCCTATTAATAAACGGTTAATGAATGTGTATTTATGACGACAGTTTGTGAGACTGGTAAACTTATGATACGTACGATGGTCTTTACTTTCTACACGGTGCATTTCAAGGTCCTGCACCCATCCGTCGGTAAACTGTACCTGGGCTTGTTGCAGTGACCTGAAGTTACTAAACTTCACGAGTGTATGCACTCACTCCAAGAACCGTATGATTATAAATATGCATATAAATATGCTACGATGAGATAGCTGACTTCATCTAACTAGCAAATGTTGTCCAGGCTACGTTGGTGATACAGTTTTTTTAATGTGTATGATATTTTTGTCATGCGATTTTAAAGCCGGTCCTACAACCGCATCCAAGAATAACATGCAGCGTATCTCAGAACTGTCGGTGAAAATTATTCTTGGAGCTAGGTTTAATTGAGCTGCATTTTAAAGAGGTGCAATTTCACAATTTGTGTATATTTTCTAAGTTCACTATTTTGTCATGTGTTGAGAAAAACACAGATTTTAAAATTACATGGTCTAATATTTACATTTAGCATAACTGCAACATGCTTTTTTTCGTTTTTTTTTTTTTAAAGACTCGAAAGGACTTGAAATTCAAAGTTTCAGACTTGTGACTTGACTCGGACTTTTACACCAGTGACTTGAGACTCGACTCTGACTTGCCTGACATTACTTGAGACTTGACTTGAGACTTGAGGATAAAGACTTGAGACTTACTTGAGACTTGCAAAACAATGACTTGGTCCCACCTCTGTGACAATCTCCCCCACCAGTTGAAGAGCCCCCCAGGTGGCTCGATGCACCGGCGGCACCCTGCTCCAGGGCTGGGCCCCCATGCACTGCATAGGGCAGTGAAAACCATATGGGCGATATTCTTTTCTGAAGTGACATTATCTAAGCTGCCCAACAAACACACTAAGGGGGAAGTTGGAATGTTACATTTCAGACACTTCGATAAGTCTTCACATATCTCGCGCCAAAACTTCTGAACTGGTGGACAGAACCAAAGAGCGTGGATATAATTGTCCGGTGAATTGGTTTGGCAGTGTGAGCAGTTGTTGGTAGACGTAAAGCCCATCTTGAACATCCGATGACCTGTATAGTGCACTCTATGTAATATTTTGTATTGAATTAATTGAAGACTGGGATTTCTAATTAGATGAAAGGTTTTTAAGCAAGTCTGAGACCAGAAGTTTAGGTCTAAGTTAACTGATAAATCCGCTTCCCATTTTGCAATAGGAAGTGATGTTGATTCATCTGTTTTAGAAAGCATTCTGTATATTTTGGATAGTAATTTGGGGGTTTTAAGAGTAAGAAATTGAACCACACTTGGTGGTGTTTGTAGTTCAACTTGACCCGGTTTAAATTTCTTTTTTACTATGGATTTAATTTGCTGATATTCTAAAAATCTTTTCTTGTTGATCCCATATTGTGTAACTAGTCCGTCAAATGAAATAAATTCTGTTCCTTCTAGTATATGTTCTAAATATTTGATTCCTTTATCACTCCAATCTGAAAAGTTTATCATATTATTGTTTTGTAATATGTCAGGGTTGTTCCAGATAGGTGTACGTTTGCATGGGATTAATGAAGACGCCGTCAATTTTAGAAACTCCCACCATGCTGTCAGAGAAGAGCTGATGTTGATGCTTTTAAAGCATTCATGTCGTTGGATGTTTGAGCTGATAAATGGTAGGTCTGAGATCTCTAGATTATGGCAAAGTGCTTGTTCTACATCTAGCCAAGGTTCATCTAAGAGGGTGTGTTTTAGCCATCCTGAGATAAACTGAAGCCTGTTGGCTAAGAAGTAGTGCTGAAAGTTAGGCAGTTCTAGTCCTCCTTTATCCTTGGTCTTTTGTAGTGTTTTTAAGCTTATACGTGGGGGTTTATTTTTCCAAAGGAATTTGGACATACATGAATCTAGAGATCTGAACCAATCTTGTGGCGGTTTAGTTGGGATCATTGAGAATAAATAATTTATTTTTGGTAAGACCATCATTTTTATAGCAGCAACCCTTCCCATGAGTGATATGGGTAGACATTTCCATCTAGCCAGATCATCTTCTACCTTCTTTAAAAGTGGGATATGGTTTAATTTAGTTAGATCTGCAAGCTTGGGAGAAACATTAATACCTAAATATTTTATATTTCCCGATTGCAGTGGTGTAGAAGAGGAATTATGGAGGGAGCAATTAATCGGTAGAACTGTAGATTTTGACCAGTTAATTGAGTAATCTGATATTCTTGCAAAAGAGTTTATCAATTCAATCACCCCAGAGATATTGGTTTGTGAATTTTGGAGAAAGAGTAACACATCATCCACATAAAGGCTGATTTTATGTTCCACGTTCTTGCATTTTATGCCCTTAATTACTGACTTCTGTCTAATTGCTGCTGCTAGTGGTTCAATAAAAATTGCAAACAGTGAAGGGGAGAGTGGGCATCCCTGCCTGGTGCCCCTCAAGAGACAGAAGCTGGAGGATGTCTGGTCATTTGTTCTAACACAAGCTGTTGGGGAATTATATAATATTTTTAACCAGTTTATGAAAGAGGATCCAAAACCAAATTTGTGTAAAGTTGCAAATAGAAATTTCCAGTTAACTCTGTCAAATGCTTTTTCTGCGTCTAAAGAGAATATTGTAGTTTCTAGGTTTTTACTAGAGATGGACCGATCCGATATTACGTATCGGTATCGGTCCGATACTGACCTAAATTACTGGATCGGATATCGGAGAAAAATAAAAAATGTAATCCGATCCATTAAATATCACGAAAGCACCTCACAAAACTTGCAACACGCCGTAACTCACCTCAGAACGTTAGCAGTCGGAGCAGTATGCATCACGTGATAGAGCGGCTGTGGCATGCGGGACCTGTCGGTGGTCTGGATAGCATGTGGAGCTTCGCTAGCTACCCGGCATTTCATCTCCGACAAAGTTATCCCGAGAGAAGTAAAGCAAGTGTGTAAGTCCATCTCTGAATGTTTGTAAAGCATTCCTGCGTTAAGCTTAACAAACGACTGCCTCTTCTTGCTGCTACTTCAATCATGAAACTGCTTAACGATCAGCTGATCGGCTTTTCTGTCGCGAGTCCGTGACTCTAGTTTGCTTTTGGCCCACTTTGCACCAGAAAGAGCAAACCAGCGGCTGAACAACAGCAGCACGTTTAAGCTTGATCAGCTGTTGTTAGAATATATTTAATATTACTTTCTACTCCAGGATCTTTTTCTACGTAGCTGACGGCTGTAACTGTGCAGGGGCGGATCTAGCAAAGTTTAGCCAGGGGGGCCGATAGGGCATGAACAGGGAAAAGGGGGCACAAAGACATACTTTTCTTTCTTATTCTCATTTAAAATGTCGAGCTTTTAATAAATAATTATCTGACACCCAAAGTTTTAATTTGATGTAAAATGAATAGAAGTCAATTACTGTATATAGTAACTATTAAGTCTAATATATATACCCTAGTAAGCTATAGTACTTTTTCCTTTGGGAAGGTACCATCTGTGCAGTCTGCAATTTTGTTGAAGAAAGATGTTGAATCTATTTAATATTTCTTGAAAAATAATTGATTTCTGTGCATTTTTTTTTCACACTGCATCAAATTAAGGTTGATTACGTCGATTAAGCATCATGAGGTGGAGCGTGAGGGGTGGTTCCCTATTTTTTATTTATTTATTTTTGTTGTTGCTGGGAGTTGGAACCCTATTAGTTAGGTTGCTTAATATTTATGCTAAGTACTCTTTAAAATACCAGAATAGGGAGGATGGTGTAGGTTTAAGTTTATTAGATTGATCAGTATTGCTGAACTATGAAATATTTTTTTTGCATACAGGTATAACAGAATAGCTTTAGTGTAGTTGTTGTTTTAAACTTGAGTATGAACTTATACAAAATGCAGCAAGATATTTAAAAAACAGTTTTGTTGATTAAAAAACACTATATCGGATTCATATCGGTATCGGCAGATATCCAAATTTATGATATCGGTATCGGACATAAAAAAGTGGTATCGTGCCATCTCTAGTTTTTACTGTATGAGTAGTCTATCAAATTAAGTAATCTACGTGTATTTGTTGATGAGTGCCTACCTTTTATGAAACCAGTTGCTTTTCATTTTAAATAAATGTTCTTAATTCCAAACTAGTCCCTTGTTTGTTTGTTGTTAAATTATAGGACTAAAGCTGTTACCTGCAAATTTAAATCATGTTTTTATTAAGTACTCGGTATCGGCGAGTACTGAAATGCAAGTACTCGTACTCGTTTCCAAAAAAGTGGTATCGGTGCATCCCTGATTATTATTATTACTATTATTGTTATTGTGATTATTTGATGTGTGTGTCTTCTGCACTGCTGCTGTTCCTGTGTTCCATGCTTGTGTACTGGTAGGTATGTGTGGGTGTGTGCGTGTGTGTGTGGATGCAGGTGTATCTGGGAGCACCTGTTTAACACAAAGGAACTAAAGTCTGGGACTAGAAACTTAGACATGAAACCTGAGACAGAGAAACATGGAACATGAAGACCAATGCTGAAAAAAAGGAATCCGGGAACATGAAGAAAGCAGGTGATACACAAGAGAAATGCAGGAGAAAACACAGACGAACCAGCAACAAACAGAGGAAGACACAGGACTTAAATACACAATGAAGGAATGGGAAATGGGAGGGACACACAGCTGGAGCTATTCAGACATCACGAGACAGGGAACAAAGTAGAAAACGCTGACATAGGACAAGGACTATCAAAATAAAACAGGAAGCACGAGACAAAGATGCATACTCAGAGACACGGGCTTCATACTGAGACATTACTGACTCAGGAGAGGAGGGAACATAGACATGAGACGTGGGACCAGGACAAGCACAGAGAAGACGTGAGGACAGAGACTAAACACAGGCTAAGAAAAATACAAAGGAGAGAGAACTAAGATCACCAGGAATAACAATAGTCAAAGAATATTAAATCAAGATCTGAAACACACGTACGTATCGTGACAATAGAATATTTTAGTTTTATTCTGCAAAGTAAATAAACAGTATGTGAAATGTGTGTTACATTTAAAATTCTACATGAAGTTTAGACGTTCCTTCAAGGAGCACTGACACTGAAATAATCAGACATTATGAGGCAAATACTGTAGATGAATGCAGACAGTTATTAAAAGTGTGGCAAGAGAGGCCTCCACTTAAAAATTTTAAAAAAGCAAAATAATAAAAAGAATTGTGCTTTTATTTACCAACGTGTATTAGGGCCACATAAAAAGAATAATTCTTTATTTTGAGAAAAAAGTCAAAATACAAAGATTAAAGTTGTTTCAAGGCAAACTGTCACGGCTGCTATACCCTCCACAAAATGCCTTTAGCTGAGTTAAATGTGAATCATACTTCAGAATTGGTTTTAGTTACAAGGAAATTATTTCTCTTTTATTACAAACACAGTGTGGTGATGAGTATCAGGACGCTGAAAAGATGGAGCAGAAAACTGAATCTGGTCAGAAGAAAAAAACACAAAAATTTGTAGAAATGAAATGGCTGGCAGTGGACAGATGCGAGGATACTGGTGGTTACACCCTCGTGCAAAAAAAAGAGGATGTATGTTGTATCACAAGACACAATGAAGATGGCTGATCTACACAGAGCACTGTGTGGCAGTTGTTTGGCTTGAAGCAGCAACTTTAATCTGCACATGTCAGCTTTACTCACAAAATCTGATTTCCATGCTTTCATTAATATTTCCAGTTTAATCAAGAAAATTTAGACTTCAATCTCAAAATGGACACAATGTTTTTTTCTTAACGTGACCCTAATACTCTTTAGTATTTATCAGCTTCAAATGCAGAAAGAAAAACGCCCTGCACAGACAGCCTCAAAGGCTTGTTCATGCTTGAAAACACTTTTGAGCAGATGGTTGAACTGTGAACGCACCTTCTAAAGATACTTCATCTTCTTATAACACAGTAAGAAGTGCTACTCAGAGACCGGGTACTGTGAATCGTGAGCAGTGATCGGTGTATAAATGAGCAGCCAGCGTTATTAAAGTCTTTTTTTTCTCTAATGAAGATCCAGAAAATGCACAAATAAATCTCTGTGTAGTCTTAAATAAACTACACACATTTCATCAACCTTTAACTTACCCACAGAATGTCTTATTCATGCATATTCAAGCAGTCATGAGTGTGGGTGTCAGATTCTTATTAGTTCCCAACTTCTCACATCCGTGACAAGGAAGAGCTGCTGGAATTGAAATGACGGCTCATTTATACAGTGTAAGAACTCACTTTCTTATTTCCCATGAGGAAAGCATCATCAGTGGTATTCACTTTTAATAAGAATGTAAGTGATAATGAGTCTTTCTGGCATTTAACATTCAGTGCATATCATGCAAATAGATATGTTGGGACTCGATGATTAATCGGGGCCTGTGAAAGTAGACTCATGGTTAGTGATCGTCATCCTGCTTATTCCAGAAAGCAAGCAAACATCTGCTGCAGCACTCCCTCAGCAGAGGACTATTATCAATAAAGACGAGAAGAAAATGACGAACTGACAAAGAACCTTCTTTGCTTTGTGGTAAAACGGCTGAAGTGCTTCCTCCCGTGTTAGTCTTTTAAATGATTAAGAAGGCAGTGATAAGTAATGTGCAGATTTGGGTAAAAGAAGTTAATAAAAAAATCAGGAGCAAATTAAAGTGAATTAAATAGACGCCTTTTCTCACTCACTTAATGGACTTCTACCATGAACGTTATATTTCTGCCACCATATTTTCTGTTGCAGATTTATTCCATCAATTTAAATTCAGGATTCTTTCAGTGCTGTTACTCTTCCATTATTATGGTCTCCAGGTTCCAGTGTTTTCATCTTTTCATTCTGTTTTCATTCCCTACCTACCACTAAACCTTTTGGAGATCCCTTTGTGTAGCCACCTTGCCTTTGGAAAACCCTTCTTGGAATAATCTTTGGTTCTTTGGTAATAGAGGCTCTTGATTTAGAGATCTTCCTGCTTCCTTAACACTTACAGGGCAGTTTAACTAGTTGGTCAAAGAAAGCAAAGTGACATGAAGGGAACTCAAAAGCGCACAAAATAGAGAGGAGAATATTTAAATCAAGCACGCAAACTGATTTACTGACGTTGCTGAATTTATTGTTGATGTGCTCGTGTTTAACACAGAAAAACACGTCTTATTTTTTAAGCTTGATATCAAAAAGAAATGAACTGACTGTGCTTGTGTTTAGAAAATAGCACAACTTTTGTGAATCTCCTGAAAAACCTATTAGCGGATTGCACAAGTTATTTTCATAAATCTATCCCATAATTCTTTCTCTCTTTGTTAAATATCTAACATTACTGGGAAGAAGAATAAATGTACTCAGTATAAAGTACTAAGTACTTTTACTTGGTCTGACCAGAAGTGGTACTGACTCAAAACAAAAACAGAAAAAAACCCTTGAAAATCGGCCCAAATAACGGTGCGTTCACCTCGAACGGGGTAAACGCGACCAAAAAGCGCCACACTCCCCTAGCTGGTCGCGTGCACATTTGCACCTCGAAGCGCATCCAAAGCGATCTGGTCGCGCTTTAAAATATGCAATTTTCACGTGCGTGAAGCGGAAATGTGGGAGGAAGTAGTGCCACACGGTATGTTTGCAAGACGGCAGCTGTCGGTATAGGGCTTGAAGAGAGAGTCTCCCTTCTCTGTTCACTGTGGAGAGCAGAGCAGCGGCGTAGAGGACCCTTTACACAGTAGTCATTACAAAAATGTATTTGAAATAATATTAAGATGTTCAAACAGAAAAACATTAAACATAAATATATAAAATATAACTATTTACAGAGAGACAGGAATAAAAAGGACCCAGCTTACTTCATTGCTAGAATGAAGGGCTTTGGCCGGACCCTTTGAACTAGGTCAGAGCATCACGTCACCAGGCTCCTGATTGGTTGTTGTGGCGCGACTTGACGCTGGAGTTCAGATTTTTCCAACTCGAGTGGTAGATGTGATAAGCACGAATGCACAAAATACAACACAAAAACTGCAGCGCGTATTTTTACTTCGCGCTTCAAACATGCCAGTCGCGCTACTTGGTTGCTAAATCAGGCAGAAAAGCGTTTTTGCGACGCAAATCCGCTTCATCGCGTTCCTTTACATGTAAACCTGAAGCTCTGGTCGCGTCTATCGCATTGTCCTGGTTGGAACAAGCAATCTGAAGAAGTCCAGACGCTTTTTCTTTCCAAGCTCCTTAGACTACAATGACCTGGATGACTGAGAACCTTTACAGACAACTTAGGTGAACCTCGTATTGTCATATGTAGCTGTGTGCGACAGACAGGATTGGACCCTAAACGAATACATGGAAACACACAGCTAGGAATGAGGGAGATCGCGCCACAGAACAGAGGGAGAGCCTGACATAAATACACACAAGGGCAAACGAGGAAACGAACCTCAGGAGAAAACACAGCTGTACGTAATCTAGCTAACGAGACGGGGGAAACAAAACTGAGCATGACGGACACCAGACAGGAGACTATCAAAGTAAAACACGAAGCACTGAGACGCAAACTAATTCACACAACATGACAACATGACACGGAGCTGGGAGACAACGGGAGGAGACAACGAGGGGGACGCAGAAACAGTAAAGGGAGACGAGACAGAGAGAGCAAGAGGGGATGAGAGAGGGTGAAAAAACATGAGAGAGTGCAAGGGAGAGAGACATGACAGGGCCGGGGAAACCAGGAATGAAACACACGGAGGGGAACGTGGGAACAGGAAAGGGAAACGAAAGACAAGGACACACGCGCACATAAACACACAGAGCGGGACACATAGGACAGAGACACAAGGGGAACCTAATGCACAAGGAACCAAACAGGGAATATAAGAAACTCAAAACAGACTAAACTTAAGACAACTAATGAACCTAAAACCACAACAACCTACAAAATGACACCAAAACACAAGAAACTCAAAACGCTGGGTCAAAATGACCCAGAACCATGAGACATACCGCTGTGACTGACTGTGTTACTCATTCTTAAAACATTCCTTTAAATAGTTTCAGAAATGTATACGTGAGTTATTTCAATAGCAAGACCAAATAACTGATTGGTTGGAGCACTTGTTGCCATGGAGCCCATGGATCTGAATGAATACACTAATTTTGGTCAAAATATTTAGTTTGTATCCATCAGGTGACCCTAGATCCTCCCTTAGTATCGCTGCAATAGGCCAAGGTTGCTGGGGTTTAATGAACTGAGTGTTTCTTCATCGTTCACCTTTTTTCACTGACTTTGTGTTTAAATACCAATTTGCATTCAGTCATTAGTTACTATTCATCTCTGGCTGTGTCCCCTCTTCCTCCCTTCACCCCTAACCTGTTGTGGCAGATGGCCCCGCCCCTCCCTGAGCCTGGTTCTGTCAGAGGTTTCTTCCTGTTAAAAGGCATTTTTTCCTTCCCACTGTCACCGAGTGCTTGCTCAAAGGAGGCTGTCTGATTGTTGGGGTTTTCTCTGTATTATTGTAGGGTCTCAACCTTACAATACAAAGCTCTTTAAGGCAAATGCTGTTATGATTTGATGCTATATAAATTAAACTGAATTGTACTTGTTTTCCAAAAACTGAACAAAGCTCTACTTTGTAGTTAGTGGTAAACAGAGCTGCCGGACATGGTAAACAATATATATTGGCATTTTGAACATGCTAACATTAGCGTTTAGGAAATACTGTGTGTTTTTAGAGTCCCACAGAGCTGCAAGCATGGCTGTAGAAGACTTGAAAAGGACACTGTGTTGAAATGCAAATTTCAAATGTAACCCACTTTTCAAACACATTTTACAAAGAGTGACACCATAAAAGGAAAAATCTTTTCCTCTTGTATAAGAGCCTACATAAATGTCAGCTCGCCGCCCCTGGACAAAAATCAGCAGGCGTAATTTGTCAGTTTAACAGCCATGGAGTTCATGTGGCACTCAGCCTCTCATGTTCGAGTTAGCACGGCTAACATAGTGTACAACACTATAAGGCACTCCATGGCAGGTCAATCCGCTCTCTCTACTGACATTTAAACTAACCTTGTTGTTTGATTAGTGTGATGGAGACTTCATCTGACTTAATCAGTAATTATATGACAATATCCTTTCTCTCTGCACACAGTGATTCACTTCTTTATGATTATTAAACTTGGAACGAGCTCTCATATAAATTTCACTGAGATTGATTGCCTAATTGGTGCACTACAAAGTACATTTTGGCAGCCTAAAATTATTTGAGCGCTCATTATGAATTATGCTTTGTAAGTTTGTGGAAAAGTGGGCTTGTACATGTCAAGAGACAGCAGCTTTCTTTCTCCCTCTTCCTTTATTATTGCTTGCTTTCCTTCCCTCCCACTCTAGTCCACTTTGATGATATTTGCATTTATTCAGTTAAAATTTACATAAATCTTGTGTCAACCTATTGCTGAATAACTTAACAAAGGTTACCTAATTTATAATGGTGCAGACAGCCAGTGATTGCAGTATTGTTCAGTTTTGTGGAATACAGTTATTACAAAGAGGAATTTAGACAGTAGGTATAAAAAACCAGATCACACTGAGTGGGTGGCCACACTTACCTTCAATACATGTCAGTGTTTCACTGATGTGGCCACTTGTCCATGTCACTGGTAATTCTCTTGGGATGATTGCATGTTGCATCTTACACAGTAGGGTTTACCAGCCCGTGGATCTAATACCAAGACCGGCTTTCTGCTGCCTCCATTCAATAAACAATCACTGAAACCCATCTGCACACTTGTACCAATTATACAAAAGTTGCTCTGAGATTCTCAAACTCCTTCTTTGCTGTTGAAAGAAATTTACATTTTTATTAAATTTCCATCTTTATGTGAGGATGTCTTTTTTCTTTGCTCCTCTGCTTCCTCGCTTCCCTTTGCTCTCTGCCCTACAGCTTTAGGTACTTACTTGGAGGAGCTAGTATCAATGTCAGTGAGTACCTTTTGATATAAAACTATGTTTGAGTTTTTAAATAATTTATAAATGCAGATATATTTTTTGCTTTCTTTCCAATAATGAATATATAATGTAGAAGCCAGCAGATATGCATCCAGCCAAAACAGGAGTTTATACTAATGGCAAAGGAACCTGGGGCTTGTTGGTGGGCTTCTTCCACTCTGGGTAGAAATTGCTACTTTCTCCTCTCCCATTACATTGCTGCACACTTTTTTCCCCTGGGTGTCAAATACTGCAGTTGTGGCAAAGCCTCTGGCATCATCCAGCAATACACCAGGTTATGGTAATAGCAAGCCGAGTCTCACACTCTTTAAATAAACATGGATGCCTGTAAGGCCTCAATTATACTCTGGTGCAGACATGGACACCTGGAGACCATAACTGAACTGCATTTATTTCTGCTATATTTCTTTGAAGTCTGCCTGAACCACATGCATAGTTGGTACGTTGTAATTTAAAGTCTCCAAAGAGTCCACATGGTCACAAAAATTGGGAGGCAGATGGACATCTGTGTTGACCCTCGCACACACCAGGTGAGGGCAAAATAGTGCTACTGAGATCCAACCAGACCCTAGACACAGACACTCTAACACCTGTGTGTGGGATAGCATCACATTAAAGCACAGAGGATTTTTCCATTATTCATGATCTGTGGCAGTAGATTGTGTGGCGCTGAGGGGAGGACCTAAATATGGACACATGGACACAGGAGTTAACATTAGACAAGGACTATCAAAATAAAACAGGAAGTAGTACAAACACCAGGACACAGACACCAACTCGTGAGCTTGATAATAAGACATAGTGAAACAACATGTAAACCCACGACAGATTGGGGGGGACAAGGATGAAACACAGAGAAAAGAGCATGGGAACAGGTAAAGGAGACAGAACAATGAGACATGACTGGGATGAGAGAGAGTGATAGAGAGACACAGGGAAAGAGCGCGAGACAGACTGAGAGGGAGCGAGATACAGACACAGGGAGGAACATAAGCATGGAGACAAGACACTGAGGACCAGACAGAAAGGGAACCTAAAATCAGCCTGAATCAACAGAGATAAACAACATAATCAGAAACACACAAGCACGAGAAAACTAAATTATGAAACATAACCCACTGTTCAAGATCAAACAGTAAAAAACACAAGATTCATAAGTCCAAAACAGAAAACACTGGGTCAAAGACCCACAACCGTGACAGAATTGATTGTTACGGTGGGGAAGATTCTCACATAAACACCTCTGCTTCAAAAACCGGTCCA
The DNA here is from genome assembly GCF_057382095.1 of Aulonocara sp. 'chitande type north' Nkhata Bay. NCBI lineage: Eukaryota > Metazoa > Chordata > Actinopteri > Cichliformes > Cichlidae > Aulonocara > Aulonocara sp. 'chitande type north' Nkhata Bay. The sequence continues at coordinate 2,813,822 of NC_141353.1, forward strand.
AGTACTAAAGAGAGAAGAAAGCACGAACAAGTAAAACTGAAGGTAAATAAAATCCCAGATGGGACACAAACTCTGGTCTCCTGCTTCGCAAACTTGAGTCATTTCGTTTCCCCTGCTCCAAACTCCAAATATGGACGTTTTTTCTATTTAAACTAGAACCCGTTATCTATCTGTGTCCACTAATACCACATATGATGGGTCAATGTAGTGGCATTTAACATAAAATAGCAGTGATGAGAATGTGGTTAACAAGAAGTTGGGAACAGTTGGATGTTCGTAGAGTGCTCAGGTTGGTTACAACATCTGAACTTGGCCCAGCTGTAAACCCTGTTTCAGTATGAAAAACAACAGCCAGTCACTGAATGTTTAAAGCACCATCATGAGATTTGGGACTGTGATTGTGGGAAGATGCAGGCTACAGATCCCAGCAGGAGCTGACCCACCTATCCATCAGAGACTCACATTTATTAGGTTGTTCAAGTTCTTTTGGAGAGTCTGTTAGACTCACTAGAGTTGCAGCCCTTTGATTTCTGCCATCCTGTCTGTGATGTTGGCACACTGACACTATGGCTGCACTAAATGTCCAGGATATTCAGCATGTTTGGGGAGCACATATGTAACTGAATGTGTCCTTTAAGTATTTACACCTGCAGCAGATGTTCTGCACAGGGCTTTGTGGGTAGTTGGCAAAGCTAGAGAGTGAACTATGCTTGGAGATTGTGTAGTGTCTTCAGCTTAAATGCTAACAACCAAAGCGTTGTTGTAATGGCAGTTAACTGACAGGTGTTCTTCCTCTCCTAGAATATCATACAAGTGCATGAAAACACTGTGCCTCACTTGAGTGGACGGACACTTCGTGGTGTCTGACTGCTCCTGCGTATCAAACTGAAACCATCACGGCAGCACACTTGCCTGGATCTAGTCAAGTTTCATGTGTTTCTGAAGAGCTGAGAAGAAAGGCTTCCAGCTGTTGAATCTGTTTTTATTTTAGACTGATAACAACTAATTTCAGAGATTTTGAGTTTCCAGAGGCACTGTGTCCGCAGACAACTTGATGCCCTGTCTCTTCCCTGTCTTTGCATCATTTTCTCTGGGATTAATAAAGTATTCTGATTCTGAGTCTGTCGAAATGCAGCACTACTAAAATGCATTGCACAGCTGGTTACACAGACAATGAATGAAGTTTTCTGTTGACCATTGCACTTTAAATATCAGACACTTTCAAAGATGGCTTGTAATTTCAAGTAGTCAAAGGCTTCTTAGCCCTTGTGCCCAAGGCCAAGTATTTGATCTGGCAGGAGCAAGATGATCAGTCTGTTAGATATCCACCCATGGACAGTTACAACTTACGTCAGCCTATCTGAACATGATGATGAATGCATAACTGTTCTAAGCCTTCATCAGCTCCCCCTTCACCAGAAATATGGTTATAACGATTGTAAGAGAAAAGCTGTGAGTACTGCAGACAGGTGAAGCCCAGTGAGTACAGTACATGTAACCACAGGGGGCAGCTCCATGCCCAAACACAGTGAGAGAAGAAATGGAAAAATGGAGATTTGTAAAGGCCCTGTCTCAAGCCTCTGAGGCTGGTTTTGATGCATTAATTGCGACGCAAAGCTAAATCCTGCTCTGTGGCCCGTCTCTCCCGCTGAGAAACTATGATTGCTGTTGGTAAGAAGTGATTGAAGAAGCTGTAGCTCATCTGGTTGGGCGTAACGGTCCCAGACTCATTATTTTTCTCTTTCAAGCTGCTTTGACATTTGAGCTGCCGATGACTTTAAATGGATATCAAGCATACAAAGGAGGACAATCACATTTTCTTTAATGACAAAGCCGATCATTATTAATATGGTAAATGGTAAATGGCCTGTATTTGTATAGCGCTTTTCTAGTCCATAGGACCCCAAAGCGCTTTACACTACATTCAGTCATTCACCCATTCACACACACATCAATAGTGTCACAACAATGAGTGTCATTAAAAATATCAGAGGGTCTCCAGAGGAACCAAACTGGCTTGTATTCTGCAGTCACAGTTATTAGGTCTGAGATGGACCTGAAAGCACAATGCAAAGTTTGTTAAAGCAAAACCACAAAAAGAAAAGAGTTAACATAAAAATAGTAAAGAATCAAAATGACATTTAATTTCATTATACAAAATAAAACTTTAAAAGCATTAAAAAAACCAACCTTTTACTGAACAGTTATGGAAATGAGCATTCTTGTTCATTCTTGATTCAGAGAGGAGACACAAATCCCTTTGGGCTTGTGTCAGGAAAGGCGTCTAGTGTGGGAAAAAAAATCATGTGGACCTACTTGCTGTGACGACAAACAAAGCACACTGCACTTCACAAGACTAAACAGGGAAGAAATAATAACTCTTGTTTGGACCTGGATCAGAATTGGTCATTACCACAGAGGCGTTGTAGGGTCATGAAAATGATCCTGTTATGGATTTCAATTACCTTTTTCTTGACACCTGTAACTGGTCTATGCCACATGCTGTTTCCCAGTTCTTACTGTGTACTTATTTGCAATGTTGGTGCAACCCACTTCAGGATATTTCAGTGCTTGCACGCTGATGAAGAAGACTGATTTGTTGTTGTCAGTCTGCCCCAGGGCAGCTGTAGCTACAACTGTAGCTGCCTTCACCAGTGTATGAATGTGAGAGTGAATGAATAGTGGAATTGTAAAGCGCTTTGAGGGGTCCCGAAAAGCGCTATATAAATGCAATCCATTATTATTATTATTTTTATTATTGTTGTTGTTGCTTTTTTAACCACCCTGGCTAATGCGCCGTTGTCCAGAAACAACTGATCATGGACTCAAAGAAACATGAATTAGGAAGGAAAGAAGTGCCCAGTCAAAATATCATTTTATAAAAGGATGCCCTCTGCCATCACTCGGACAGTCAGAGCCAAATGATAACCAGCTTTGAGAGACTCTTATTCCACTCTTATACTTTGCATATATATTATATCAGAATATCATAACAGCCAAATCAATTATTTGAAGTCACACATCTACTGATGCCTTTTGGTTTTATTGACGATCTCAGACCATTTCGTATGGCTGACAGTGGTGACAGGTGTCAGCAGTAGTAAATCCAGAGTCAAGGGCTAAATGATGTCTCTGGGGGCAATGCAAAAGGCAAGCAAAAACAAACAAACAAACAAATTCATTCAACCAGACCAGTTGGACCACATTAAAACAAACTGACACTCTCTTGCTGTCCTGTTCCTGAGTGTTGTTGTGGACACTAACAGGCTTTTGAGAAGCTTCGCAGAACACTGAGATGAAAGGAGAAAGATCCATTTCACTTTGGTATGTTGTAACTGATGTTTATTTTTAGATTTCATTAGATAAGCACTGTTTGCCTTGCTTGCAATGATGGGACTCCACTGCTTTGACAACACAAATAAACAGTAAAGCTACTACAGAGCTACAGCAGCAGAAGACAACACTGTGTGGCATTTTTTTGCATTAAATCCATTTTTTCTGCAAGAAAAAAAGAATGAAAAAGGATCATGTATGTATCATGTATTGCATGTTGCTGTTCTCTGCAAACATAAAAGCTGGCTTATGAACATCAGCTGAGTGGTAACGAGACGCTCTAAAATGTCTTCAGTGTCCTAACACAGCGAGCCCTCACTTTTGCCAGTATAACTGCTTAAGAGGTACCACACAGAAATGCATTTCAAGGAAAGAGAACAGAGACATGTTTAATACAACAGCATCTGTCTCTAGAAGACACAAAACAGCTTTTACCTCTCTCTGAGGCAGACTGTATAATGACTGCAGTCTAGTACATCGGCAACAATGAACACGTTACTTTAGCTCCATCTTTTGGCAGGAAGTGTGCTGAAGCACTGATGGTGCTTCTTTTGTCTTTAGTCTTCTTTTCCAATTGCTCATTTGTCTGGTTTGAAATCTCAAAACAGGAACACAATGTTAAACTACGAATTCGTGCAATTTGTCAAAAAATAAATGAATCAAACTCATAATAATAGGTCAACTTATTTTGTACCACTGACAAAAGGAATCACTGGACATCAACAGACTTGTCGGCTCATAAATGTTCATACAATATTGTGTGTAATGTGCTTTATAATACACTCAGATGGGCCATGTCTTTGTCACTATGGTTTATTTTTGTTGCTGTTTTTCCTTCTTTATTATTTTTGATTACCTCAGTTGGTGTCTTCTTCTTAAGTGAGTTCTGTCATTTTTGATGTGTGTATTTTTTTACACCTGAGTTTCCCAGAATTTTCGAATTGCATTTGATTTGTATGAAAAAAAAACTGTATAACTAGAGCTTGACTGATTGACTAGACTAGAGATAAAAAGAGCTCAAAGTAAAGATCAGAATCCACTATTCTACAATATATTAGAAATATATTTAAGAGTACCAAATTAGAAAGAAGCAGTCTTTTCATACCGAAACACACTGAGGTTGTGATTTAGAGGAAATTGTTACTTCAGGCTGATAAACTGAGGTAATCCAGGGAAATAGGTTTCCTTTTCCCTGTTTTTGCCATTACATAGATTATTTCTTTTCTCACTCTGCTCAAGGATTAATCACTCACAGAGGCCTGAGGTGAGAGCAAATGAGCACCCAATCAAAGATGCTTGTGTAGGGTAGTTCACGTTGTTAAACATTAATTGTTCATAATGTTCAGGCCTGTGTTTGACGTTGCTAATGAAATGCATGATTCACCCTCTGCCTCCAGAACATTTTGTGTGTCGCCCCATATACAGCGTCTCCAACATTGATAACTGAATGGCTTACACAATGATAGTGATCTTATTTTAGTATTAATCTCTGTATTAGAAACATCATCGTCCCCATCATTATCATCAAAAACAAGGGATAAGAATGAAATTGTCATTATAATAGACCATAAGTGTCATTTTGAAGATAAATGAAGGGAAATTGGGCTAGATTTTGTTCATTTTGACACTAATTTCTGGAATATTTTTCAGGACTATAATTCCAGGATTTCAGTATTGTGCATGCATTACTCTACTGTATATCGTGTGTCTGTGACAGTTGAAATGCACTACTGTGGGACTTAACCTGAACCACAGCAACTACCCCACATCCATAAGGTAAAACTGTAAAGGACGCTCTTGGCAGAACTTTGACACAGGTTAAGTGTCGTCCACCTCATCAAAAATCTTTCATCAGCGTTAATAACAATCCAATATCACTGACTCAGTAACAGTGCTTTAGTTGAAACTCATTCTCATCTCCAGCTTTGCTATGAAATGAAATGAATCACAACAATGCTGCGTGTCTTTTTACTGCAGTGCAGTATAGGACACATTAATCACCAAATAGACAACCACCTTCACCTGCTTACAGCTCACTTGGAGCAGTTTATAATAATTTATCCACAATTTTGCTGTACATAGACAATGACAGTAAAAGCCTATTCTATTCTGTTCTATTCTATAACTACCTGCATATGTACAAGCACAACACAAACATTTATATATAAAATTAATAAAATGTAAATCACAAAAAAGTGTTTTGTCAGCACACCATCTATTGTTCCACATGTTATCGGTGTTTTGTAGTAAAAACTTTGCATAAGGGAAATCTTTACGCTCCACTTCATAAGCTAAAAAAATACTGGCACAGAACATCTGTAGCTGTCACTGCCATATAATCCTCAGCGCTTTTTTATACTTTCTTTGATAATAGTGAAACAGCTCCAGGACTATCTATAATTACACTCATTTCCCCCCACTGTTAGAGGCTCCTTCGTTCTCTACGTGAATTGCATCGTGAGAGAGTACTGCCTGACGAGGGCACATTCAGAAATCTTTGAAACAATATCCTGTTGATATTTCCTTCCTGTGTCAACCCAGCAGTGTGTACAGGAAAAGATTCCCCCCAATTGAGAAAAAATAATGTTAATGGCATGTTGTTGATAACGAAGCTTCAGCTGTGATTATACAAACGACCAGTGAGTGTCTGTAACCTCACACAGAACAGTGAGTGAAGAACAGAGTGGCGAGCAGAGGGAAAGCTCCAGGTTTTCTGTTAAGTAAGAGAGTTCACTTCAACTCCGAGTCAGTTACAGACTGTGAACTAAGCCTCACTGTCAGGTTTTCTTCAACAAACTCTGACTTTCTCTCTGACTCCGCCCCTCCTGCTGCACCTGAACAAACTAGCTGACATTCTGATTCATGAGCATGTTGGCCATCCATTCATAAAGCTGCAATCAAAGCACATAGAGGAGCAAATTATTTTGTAGAAGTTCATGTTTTTAAAAACACTGAAATCCCACTTAGATATCATTTTGCTATTTTGACTACTTGACATGAGCGATTTTGCAAACCTTCAGTCGTCATATGAGGACGAATGAAGGACTGAAAACTAGATTCGGAGCAGTGATTCGGAGATGCTCTTCACCTCACCTTGGTTGTAATGTTACAACCAAGGTGAGGTGAACCAACCATACCTTTGTTCAAAGGTATGGTTGTATTGGTTGTACTCTCAGCTTGAAGCTGTCTGGCCATTCTCCTCTGACTTCAAATATCGACAAGGATATATATAGCCATTCACTGTAATCCTATTAGATCAGCAGTTTATGAAATACTCACCCTAGCATGCTTGGTGAAAATAACAATGGCACGTTCAAAGTCTTTTATCTCATCTTTCCTTCTTATTCTGATGTGCCTTTTGAACTTTAGCAGGTCATCTTTACATGTCTAAATGCCAGCAGCACTGGGTATTTTGGCCTTGTCATGTTTCTGTCAGTACTCTTTGTTTTCTCCATATAAAGTTAGTTTTACTGTCAAAAACAAATATTTTAATGCAGAATGTGTACTTTAACTAGTGAATGTGAGACTTTTATATGTAATAAAGATTCTGTGGGGATCTGAGGAATTTCTCTAGACCCCCTCTTTCAGTTGCTCTTCACACCAGTTTGCAGAGGAGGGCGGTAGTGAGCAATGCGAGCTAAATATTGATGTCTTCGTGTAATAATAGAAGGCTGGCTGTGCCGTATTATTCTGCAGGCCCGAGTGATTCCTAAGATATGCCAGCTCAACAGTAATATGGGGCTAGTTGTTTTGCGAGGCATCACAAGCTTAAATTCAGATATTTTTCACTGGAGTTTGGCGGCATGAAAACCGACCTCTACCTAAGTGCGAATACTTGGTATTGTCTGTTTTAGTGACTGGCAGTGCAGCATAGTAACTGATAACCTGCCACGCTGTGTTGTCTTTGTGTGTCGTGGATGTGCCCACTCCATGTATGTCGCGCAGCCGCGCTCCCGGGACTGCAGATTCACGAACGCGCACCGTGTTTCAGCACGGACGAGGGACACGAATGAAAGGTAACGGGCTCTGCCGGCATTTCTCCATTCAGCGCTTCAGCGAGCCGCTAGGTTGCTGTGCCCCGCGGCACTGACGGGGGTTATAGCTCGCTTTACGTCGGGGTTTGGTTAAAGGAGCCCGGGGAGCGTTGACAGACACGGAAAGTCCCACAAATCAGTTCGCCGATGTTTGTTAGCAAGACCGCTGCCATTTGAGTAATTCAACTGCTATTAGCGACTTGTTCGGTTGTTTAAGACGCTTTAGGCGTCAGCAGCCAGGGTTTAGTGAGTTTAAATGGACACGTACAGAATGCCATTAAAGTGTAAAACCACAGAGCTTATGGTGGAATTCTAAGTATTTGACAATTAAGCTTTTCGTATCGTACCGTGTGCTACAAGCTGACTAGTCTTGCAGGTTTTCTGACATCTGATAGTTTGAGGGTTGCTAACTGGAGCCTTCAACTCTGACATTTATAGGGCAGCATGCTAGAGCAGTGAAACTGAGCAAGCTGGGCTGTAGCTCCTGCACCTGACCTGGTCAGCACCGTGGCAATTTTTTGACCTGAAGAAAAGAAACTGCAGATAGTCAGTCTGTGCCATTCCAGCTTGATGTAATAAATTGGATGACCTGATGAAGCTGCTTCTGTCTAAAATAATGTGTGTTTTCTTGCTCTCATTTTTCAGGCTGCCTTAAAGTTCCTGTCCTCCGTCCCGGTGTCCCCAAGCAGCAGCCTCACAGATAGGCAAAGCTACCAGCCAGCACGGAGCCTGCTGTAGAGCGTCACCTCATGGAGAATATTTTATCCCATGCTACATCTTATTTTAGACCTCCTGCTGCAAACAACCCTTTACCAGTAGTGTCAGCATCTAGCTGATTCCAGAGGGCCCAGAAACAAGACTCCACTGAAGAACAAATATTATTATTATAATTATTTGCATTGACTGTAATCATGGGGGCTACAGGCTACGGCTACTATCGTTTAGTCATCTTCATTTGCATGTTCATCGGCTACTCGCTCTATTTCTTTAACAGAAAGACCTTCTCATTTGTCATGCCCTCTGTGATGGAGGAGATAGAACTGGACAAAGATGATCTGGGTAAGATGGAAACAATAACAGGATGCTTTTATTTTTTAGGCTGTTGAGTGTAAGGAAAAGCTTCTTTAGCAAGCATTTAAGCCTTTAATCAAGCAGTTGCACAAGCGTTGCTATGTGAAGTGTTTGTTTGATTGCTGCTACACCCACCAGAGTGCTTGTTATGTCACTTGCACTGATTTGACCTCAAAATTTCCACTGGGGAGAGTTTTGGTTTAAAAATGGTCCCAAAAAGATAACATTTATAAACATGTCCATCAATTTGTGCTTATTTTGTGGTGTTCACAAAGGGCTGGTCCAACCCACGGCATGAAGAATTTAGAAACAGCTTTACACACGTTCATGTTTCCTGTTGAAAAAGCACATTGGACATGCTTTTTGTTTATTTGTTTATACAAATGATGAATTAGTTCACCTGATAAGAACAGGTCATGTTACACTTCTGAGACTCCACACACAGTTACCTGGATAAGACAAAATCCTGCTCCTCACTCGAGGCCTCTGGGCTGTGGATATTGCATGAGTAATTTCAAAGTGGGAAGGATGTTTTTCCTTCTGTAAATCCACTCAAAAGCTCATCAATTTGTGACTATAGATTATGGTTGGGGAAAAAATTGATAAAACGTAGCATAGTGATATTTTGCATTTCAATACAGGAGCACCAAATGTCAGGGAATGCTATGAACAAGGGGCCTCATCTCATCACCATCCCGAGATAACGTTACACAAGAAAACTGAAATTAAGTCGGCTCAACCAAAACGTCAGCTTTACAAAGCTAGCTCCTAATTCAGAGCAAGCTAATCGCTCAGTCACACAGGTAAAGAAAAAAGTAAAATGTTGTGATACTGAGTTATTAATGTGTATACTTTGTAGCAACCCAAATCTTCTTCAGTAGACAGTTTGCATCATACTGAAATAGCAATCTGCACTGTGTCTCTGCAGGTCTGATCACCAGCAGCCAGACTATGGCCTATGCCATCAGTAAGTTCATCAGCGGCGTGCTGTCAGATAAGATCAGCGCCCGCTGGCTTTTCTCCATTGGCCTTTTCCTGGTAGGGGGCATCAATGTGGTCTTCTCCTGGTCCTCTACTGTATCCATGTTCTCTCTGCTGTGGTTCATCAACGGCCTGGGACAAGGCTGTGGCTGGCCCCCATGTGGGAAAGTGCTCCGCAAGGTAATATCATCCTGTCTGCCACCTCGTGCACCAGTATAAGTGTAATGCTGTCAGCACGCAGGGTGCCCATGATGCTTGTAATGCTTTCGCAACTAGTGAAAAGACATCACTTACAGGGGAGGACTACCTGTATGTTGTGTGTTTGGATTCTTTACTCCGGTGCATTAAACATGTATATTTCCTATTTTATTTGCAGTAATTGGATTCCTTGACATATATAGGACTCACCTTTGGTAGGACTACGGTCCTACAGTCATATGTTCGAGCAAATGCTAATCCATTAGACTCTGAGATACGTTGGAAGGTATCTTAAAGTAAGAAGCTCTCTTAAACGTAGCGGTTAGGAACAGCTGGGCAATAAATAGGCTTTGGCATATGTTCAGCATGTGGCAGGGGATCAGATTACAGGTCAATGTATTTATGGAAGATCCTCAGGAGATGTTTTTGAAGAATAGTAACATTGTTCAGAAGAGTTTCCCATCCCCAGTCAGAGCAAACACGTTTCATCCCTCCAAGTGTGTTCCATACTTGAGTTTACATTCACACGCGATGGAGAAGAAAAAGATTTAAATCAACTTTAAATATTTGCCCAGTAGATTCTGAAGTTACAGGACAATCTTTCAGGGGTACGGTATGAGGACTATTTATGGTCGCGTTTAGGTCGATTATGTCTTGAGGGCGTGTGGCTCTGATGTCAAAAACAGATTACGCTTTTTGTCTGTGCTGTCATTGTGCTACAATTCTGTTGATTATTAGATTTGCAATAATCTCTCTGCACAGCTCACATATAATCTTTTAAGATAAACTGCACTCAGTGACAAATTTAGTTCCATAACTTGTGGGTTGCCTCAGCAAATGGAAAGTAGCTAATATGAGCAATATGTGGTTTCAAGTTGTGCTTAAATAGGCTTTAATATTTGATTCTTTGTGTCTGTTCTCCGTCAGTGGTATGAGCCTTCCCAGTTTGGAACATGGTGGTCTGTGCTGTCCTGCAGCATGAACCTGGCTGGGAGTCTGGGTCCAATCTTGGTCTCAGTGCTGCTGCATTACTACGACTGGAGGACCATCCTGACCATGTCGGGCATTTTCTGTGCTGCCTTCTCATTTGTTTGTCTAGTGTTTGTAAAGAATGAGCCAAAGGATGTGGGCCTACCCAGCATGGAGGCAGCGGCCAAGAAGGGAGCGAAAGGAGGTGAGAGAACCAAGAACGGAAAGGTCACTTCCTGTGTAGCTTTAAACGATCATCATGTCAGTCACACGGGGACGTGTTCAGGGATGCAAACAACTCACTTGTAAGCTAATTTTCCTCTTTTTTAAGTAGTGACATTATTATCCTGAACCAGTGGATGATGGATGAATCCCTGTCAGAATTCCTACAGTGAATTTCTTTGATGCTCATGAAGGTGAACTGTATTGGACAATTAGAGCAAAAACCTGCTTGCATTGGTATGTGGAGCCAAAGATGGACAGGACTCCCAAAATATGGGAAAACACGTCTCAATAGAGTTACAAATGCATACAGTATGATCTACAAGCATAAACTAAGCTTGTGTGTAATGATTTGTGTGTAACTTATAGGACTCATAGTACATGCTTCAATCCACACACAAATACAAAGCAGCCTGACCACACGTGAAACTATTATACAAAACGCATACATCCAAACCAGAATAAATACTGATCATTTATTAAGTTCAGCTCTGAATCTGATAATTTACACTTTCAAAAACCTTTCTGTGTGTACAAATGTGTAGAACTACATGAAACCTCGCTCTCGCTTGCTCACCAAACCTTAAATACATGTGGACAAACTGATCACGTCGCGTGCCCACGTGGGGTTTCGAGGCACGTTTAATGCTGCCGGCATTGCAAAGATTCACAAAGGTAAGCTGGGTTCAAGTCCCAGTGTGAAACAGACGTGGACAAATCATTACTTGTGGATATCGTACACATTTGCAACCCATATGGAAAGCATATTTTTTTCATGTGCACATAAGTGTCATAATGGCAGATTTTTTTGCCAGATCTGCAGCTCTGTAGTACAGAGACCTCTGGCGGATGCTTAGTGTTCTGAGCTTGGCTCATAGCTGCTCACTAGCTTTCAGGTTTGGGTCAACTTATATCCAAGTGAGGCATCAGAAGTTTACACCAGCAGAACTTTGATCCTCTGCAGGCGATGAACACAGTGTACAGCTGAATGCTAACATTTCACTCACAACTGTGCCCATTAGCTCTTTTTGCTGCAGTAGCTATTACTGTAAAAATATTTTTCTCTTTCTCACTGTCTGTAAACTTCGTACTGTAGATGTTACTCTCACTTGCTGGTACGCTTATACTCACCAGCCACTTTGTTAGGTACACCTGTTCAATTGCTAGTTAAAATAAATATCTAATCAGCCGGTCACATGACAGCAGCTCACTGCATTTAGGTATGTATTTTTGAGGGATCAAGCAGTAAAGGCATAGAGGACACAGGAAAAATGTCTTCATGGTGTGTTTTTATTCCACACCAAAGTTCAAAATATAATTAATGGGCCCATAAAAGAGGTCAACTAAATACAACTCTGCTCAAAAAGTAACATAAAAGTAACTAAGCAAACAAAATATACAGAATTAACTCACAGACTGACTTAAACGCAAAGACACAGGCGGGTAACTTTTTATAGTGGTTTGGCCAAATCATTTAGACACAATAGAGGAAACCGAATTAAACATGAAGACTATCTAAGCACAAATTAACTTAACCAAACCTAAAACACCCACCTTGTTTGTAGGGGGTGTGGTTGGCTTTCATAGTCCTCGGCCCTTGGCCACGCCTTTTGCCCAAAGAGAAAACTCAAAAGAAAGAGAAACATAATTAATATAACAGAATCACACAGTGCTAATATGTGCACGCTTCATAACGTCACTGTTAGGTTTAAGTAAATAAATGAATGAATGACATTCCTGAAATAAATGTTTAAACACAAAACAAACTAATGAGGTGAGTGTCTGGACTGATTGTTACCAACATGTGGTTGAGGCCATCACAGTAGTCAAATCAAATCAAATCACTTTTATTGTCACATCACATGTGCAGGTACATTGGTACAGCACATGTGAGTGAAATTCTTGTGTGCGAGCTTCACAAGCAACAGAGTTGTGCAAAATACAATAATGTAAACAAGCAAAATACAAGAATGGCTACATCTGAAACTAATAAATATATGTACAATATATAATAGTATATGCATTTCTGGATGTGTATACTAAATATTTTTCTACGTGTGTGTGTGTGTGTGTGTGTGTGTGTGTGTGTGTGTGTGTGTACACATATTTTACAAATTAAATAGAGTAAACAATGAATAGAATATATAAAATAAAATATACAGAGTGAGACATGTGCAAAACAGTGGCATTACTGTACAGTATGGAGTGCATAATGTTAAAGTTCCAGTAGTGAAGCTGAGGTGTCTATGAAGTGTTCAGCAGTCTGATGGCCTGGTGGAAGAAGCTGTCTCTCAGTCTGCTGGTACGGGACCGGATGCTGCAGAACCTCCTTCCTGATGGAAGTAGTCTGAACAGTTTATGGCTGGGGTGACTGGAGTCCTTGATGATCCTCCCCGCTTTCCTCAGGCACCGCTTCCTGTAGATGTCTTGGAGGGAGGGAAGCTCACCTCCAATTATCCGTTCAGAGCACCGCACTACTCGCTGGAGAGCTTTGCAGTTGTAGGCGGTGCTGTTGCCATACCAGGTGGTGATGCATCCAGTGAGGATGCTCTCAATGGCACAGTGATAGAAGGTCCTGAGGATGTGGGGGCTCATGCCGAATCTTTTCAGTCTCCTGAGAAAGAAGAGGCGCTGCTGCGCCTTCTTCACTGTTTTGTTTGTGTGTACTGACCACGTAAGATCCTCAGCCAGATGTACGCCAAGGAACCGGAAGCTGCTCACTCTCTCCACAGCAGCGCCGCTGATGGTGATGGGGGTGTGTACTTCTCTGCACCTCCGGAAGTCCACTATCAACTCCTTTGTCTTTGCGACGTTGAGGGTGAGATGGTTGTCTTGACACCAGTGGGTCAGGGCGCTGACCTCCTCCCTGTAAGCCGTCTTATCACCGTTGGTGATAAGACCCACCACTGTAGTGTCGTCCGCAAACTTCACAATGATGTTGGAGCTGTTAGTGGCTGTGCAGTCGTAGGTGTAGAGTGAGTACAGGAGAGGGCTCAGTGCACACCCCTGTGGAGCACCAGTGTTCAGTGTGGCGGGGGATGAGGTGATGCTGCCCAGTCTGACCACTTGGCGTCTGTCAGACAGGAAGCTAAGGATCCAGCTGCAGAGGGAGCTGCTCAGTCCTAGATCCTGCAGTTTCCTATCCAGCTTCGAGGGAACGATGGTATTGAATGCTGAGCTGTAATCTACAAACAGCATCCTCACATACGTGTCTCTCTTCTCCAGGTGTGACAGGGCAGTGTGTAGTGTCAGGGCTATGGCATCATCAGTGGACCTGTTGTGGCGGTATGCGAACTGTAGAGGGTCCAATGAGTCGGGTAGTGAGGGGCACCTGCTAAAGGTTGAAATTGAGCATCAGAATGGGAAAGAAGTGGTTTAATTGACTTTAAACATGGCACAGTTGTTGGTCCGAGACGAGTTGGTCTGAGTATTTTCAGAAATCGCTGAACTGCTGGGATCTTTCTGCACAATCCTCACAGAATGGTGTGAAGAAGAGAAAATATCCAGTGAGCGGCAGTTCTCTGGATAGATGTGGGAATTCAAAGGCGAATGCTCAGACTGATCCAATAGGAACGCTTCAGTAACTCAACCACTCGTTACAACCAAGTTATGTCGAACATGTGACTTGTCATCAGAAACTGAAAAACTCTCCGTTTCTGTTGTGACATTCAGATGTAAGGTCAGAATTTGGTGTAAACATCATGAAAGCATGGCTTCATCCTGCTTTGGATGAGCAGTCTGGAGGTCCCTTTCTTGACACACTTTGTATGTTAGCACCAATTGATCATTGTTTAAATGCCACAGTTGCTGAATATGTCCATCCCTTTATGACCATACCATGTGACAGGCATGCTTTGTAGAATAATTGAAAAAACTTCATTCTTTACATTATTTGGACTGTTAAGTATTCATGAGCTCTTTTTGTGTCCGTGCTCACCAGGAAGCAGTGAAAGCACCCTGAGTGAATTCCTCCTGTCTCCTTTCCTGTGGGTGCTGTCTCTGGGTTACTTGGTGGTGTTTGGAGTGAAGACGGCTGCCACCGACTGGGGACAGCTGTTCCTCATGCAGGAGAAAGGCCAGACTGCTCTCATGGGTGCGTGTGTTCATTGTTGCTTCCCACATAGTTTTCACGTCATCTGACTGGTTGTGGGTGATGACGGAAGCTCTGTTGCTAACAGGCAGTACCTACATGAGTGCCTTGGAGGTTGGAGGCTTTGTGGGCAGCCTTACGTCAGGCTTCATTTCAGACAGAGCTGTGGCTCGGGTGAGTAACCGATAGGAGTTGAATTAAAACAACTTGGGTCAGTTAAAGGGATTCTTGAACAAGCATACGAGTAGCGATTGGTTAAGTGGATTAGTTAGCTCAACTATTTCAAATAATTAAAGGCTTGAATGAGCCTTTAAAAAGTTTAAGCAAAAAGCTCTACTAAAAGTAACGGAAATAACCATAAGTTATGTAATATTAACAAAGAAATAGTTGGAATTCTCTGCTTAAGGTATCACTGGTATTTGAAATTCATTAAAAAACAAATTCTTCGAAAGCTAACAGAAATGGATAGACACTTGAAATCTTATTATTGCCAAACTGTGAATAAAAGTAGTAAATATTTTGCTAAACATTTGGCTAGCAATTAAATTGTTAGCCAAGTATGAATTAACAGTTAGCAAATATAGCAAATACAGAAAAAATGTAGTTTATTTCGCAGTTTCTGATGCCTAAACTATAAATACACTGCACACTATTTCCCCCAAAATCCTTCTCCAGCAAGCCTCTCGGCTGTGAGTGGGAGTTCCCACTCAGCACAGCCACACAGTCGGACTGTAGCTACATTGTAACAGCAAACCCCTCTGAAACCTTAGAATGTAACTTACCTATGGTTACATTTCATCTAAGGCCCTCTTTAACCTACTGCTATGAATCTTTGTAGAGTTCAGGATGCACAGGCCAATCCAATAGTTAAATGGACTGGTTCTTTACTTGAGCACTGAAAGCACTGTGTCGACACAGACACAGCTGGTGGAAGGTGCACATCAGGTTACCGGGGATGTAGCAGGATATTTACACAATAAGTGCAAAGCCCAACACCGTAACCTGACGTGCACCTCCATAGAAATGTAACTGCACTGCGTGTCAATGCAGCTCGCAACTATTGCGACTGGCCTGTTCAGTGATGTTGAGTCCTCCTGTGCATTTGTGGCTACATTTTCACCACAGTTTGATTTTATGAGTGAGAGAATAAGCAGGGTTAGGGTTGATTTCAAATTAACATACTGCTCGAATTTTCCAAGGTTGAAGTCTGACTTTTTTTAAAAAAATTATTATTATTTATTTAGGTTTTAGACTTAAACCTGGTTTTGATACATCACATGTTTCAGTATGAAGGGTGTTGATTTTAGTGTTTTGCTCCTTTCTTTGCCTTTTTCTAGAAAGGCTTGGGCACCCATGGCAACCCTCGCCATGGCCTGCTTATTGTCATGATGGCTGGCATGTATGTGTCAATGTACCTCTTCAGAGTGACCATCACACCTGAAATCCCAAAGGTAATTCATCATTTTGTAATCCACGTGAAATGTATACCTTTCAGTCCTCAAAAAACTCTAAGAGTAAATGTCTTTGTTCAGGAGCCTCCACTTTGGGTCCAAGTCATTCATCCTGTATCCGTCCTCATTGGTGTGTCAGAGAAAGAGGTATGCTCCGGAAAGAATCATTCCATGTGAATAAAAACAATGTAGCTACTTATCAAAAGGCTAGCTGGTGAGTTGTTCTGAACAGCGAGCATAGCGGCTCTATGTTGTTCTCTACAGCAGACTCAGACACACTACCCAGTGTTACAGTGCCATCCACTGACTATTTCTGGGAAGAGATGTGGGTTACACTCCGGCCCAGCAGGGGGCCAGTTAGGGCCCAGTTACCCGTTCAGCTTGCAGTGATGGAAACCCTGAAGCTGATGAAGAAAAAGGCATTTATTAGTCTGTGGAACTGGGACAATAGATGTTTAATGGCAAATGTTGTTGGTGTTTAACACCTGTACCTTTAAAAGAAACTGCTTCTGAAGCAAACTGTGTTGCATAAAATAAATTTTCAAGCTTGCAACATTTGGGATTTCATTTGGGAAAATCAGCATTTGGACAAACTCAACCAAAATATGTCTTTTTACCTTTTTACCCGTTCACTTTAAAAGAGTTCATTCTCTTTTGAGCTTCAAATGAACTTTAAGATTCACCTAAAGGTTTAAAAATGTCCCAGTTTCAGTATCGGTACCTGTGGACACCCTAGAAAATTATTTTTCCACCAGAAGGCTTTTATTTTATGTATGTTTTCTCTCATTCACAGATTTGGATCCTCTTGCTTGGTGCCATGTTTGGATTTTCTTCTTATGGACCAGTCGCCCTGTTCGGGGTGATAGCCAGTGAAAGTGCTCCTTCAAACTTCTGTGGAACATCTCATGCTGTTGTAGCTCTAATGGCTAACGGTGAGCTGCAGTAAAATCATTGTCATGTTTCAGGTTTTGACCCTTTGATATGAACACACAAGCTTTCTTTTTGTTGCAGTGGGAGCTTTCATGGCAGGGCTGCCCTTCAGCACTATTGCCAAGCAGCACAGCTGGGACGTGGCGTTCTGGGTAGCTGAGGTGATAATGGGCGTCACCACCATCGGATTCTTCCTTGTACGTAACATGCGCACCAAAATGGGACGGATCACAGAGAAAGTGGACTAAAGTCCCTGTTGGTACTGCTGGTGACTCTATATGCAAAATACCGCACATTAATACAGATCCAGCTTGACCAGCCAAAACAAGACTAATCATGAAATCTTTGACGGCATCCTCAGGGCTGATGCCGATCATGGAATCACTTATTTAGTCCCAGGTAATCCCACATGCATGGATTAATATTAAAGTGCACAAAGGTCCTGTAGATCCATGCTCATCAAAAGCTTCTGTTTTAACACTTCAACTTAATCAGCCAATCAATAGAAAAAGTTTCTCATATCGATGTGCTTACAAATGGTCTAAAGATGTATGTTTCAGAAAACATACCGACACCAAAGTATCAAAAGCTGTGAGTCGGTTTTCTTGAGTTGAACCGTATGTAGAGCCCATTTTCACATCCTGCCTACAGTGCAGGTCGTTTCTGTTTAACACAGTGAATGTTGACTGAAGGGTCTGTACATTAAAGGTAACATTGTTCACTTATACCTCAAGTATTTGTAAAACTTCTTTTCATTAACGTGTTCACTGACATGAAGCATTTGGAGACTGTATTTTTCTACACAGTTGTTTGCTAAATGATAGTTTGTTCTCTGGTTATGTCAGCTTTTCTGATCTGGGGCCTGTTCTTCGTACCGCGCTAAGTAAGTTAGCTGGATTAGATTGTTGACGATTTCGCGTGATCCTGGATCGTTCGGTTCCCCGAAGCCCATCCGGGACTTGCTGTCATAGCAACAGAGCCGTAAGCGTAAACCTGCTGGGGAGCAGGTTTACTTTATGTAAACAGGATTAGATCGCGGCCACGCAGGTATGCCCGCGTCATTCATACGAAAGCAACAGCGATATTCCACCACTGTTTCACCATAAATAAATAACATCAATGTAACTAAAGACAATGCAGCACCTGATCCTTTTATTGATTTCACACAGGTCATTTCCTAAAAAAGGGAAATGTACTATTAACATTCTATTACATGTATGTGATTATTACAGATTTAATTCATATTTCAGAGTAGTAATTGTAAATTACTTTGTGTAATCAAGATGAGAGACCACGGCTATAAAAGCGAAGGTGGATTTGGGAAGCCTGTTGCAGCCATGTCCTGTCCGTATACGCGAGCCACCCATTGCGGAAGGTGCAAGATTGATAAGGAGAGTCCTCAGAATCCAGCGTATATTGCGGGACAGACAGGATCCTTTAGCTCAGCGCGACAGTGTGCTCATAGAGAGATATCGATTTTCCCGTGAGGGTATTATTCACTTAACCAACTTGTTGACGAGGGGGTGCAGGACCACCACCTGTCTTTTGTTGCTCTGCCCTTTTCTTGGTTGCTGTTATAAACAAACAGATTATTCCAGGGTCTCTTTCCAAGAGACGACAAGCAATATAAGTGATAAATATTACCATTCTGTAGAATATTCTTATATTTCACTTTTACTTGTTCCCATGTTCTAGTGGGTCCTGTCGTGGCTCTAATGTGACAGAGGATAAAATATAACATATTATAATATAATGTAATATAATATTGGATAATATAGTGTAATATAATAAATCTACCCTACCGCCTACTGGTGTTGGCCAGAGGGGCCGATGGCGCAATATGGCAGCCTGGCTTCTGTCAGTCTGCCCCAGGGCAGCTGTGGCTACAACCGTAGCTGCCTCCACCAGTGTGTGAATGTGAGAGTGACTGAATAGTGGCATTGTAAAGCGCTTTGGGTGCCTTGAAAAGCGCTATATAGATCCACTCCATTATTATTGTTATTATTGAATTACTTACGAGTTTGATTTGTCAGCAACTTCCTGCCAGCCCTCTCTCCTTGCTTTTGCAGCCTTTGCAGTGTTCCCTTGCGTTTTAATTAAACTCTGAAACTCCTAAAATCCCTCACTCAAGAGTTCTTGCTCTGCTGCCGAAAAATACCGAGCGCGCTCCTTCGACATTTTCGCCGACCAATCAAAGGGTTGCCGATCAATGTTTCTACTATCGATGCGTAGCCCCTGTTGGGCCACCCAGTGATCTCACATTACTTCATCCAGCTATACTAATCGTCAACAACAGGTGTGTTCGGGGAACCGGAATAGCGAGCTCAGAGTTAGCGCGATGATTTGGTCTTGGATGTTTCATTTGATCTTGGATGTAGTAAGCGACGTACGAAGCACAGGGCCCTGGCATGTTTATTTATTTGTTTTTAGAACAGATAAATACAGATGATAATGTCACTGCCATTGTAGTTTTGTGGAGCAGATTTCTTAATTTTTGGGATAAACAAAGTACATATCATCTGGACTATAAACTGTTAATAAAATCTCTCGACCACCTGATCTTTGTCAACTGAAAGGTTATAGCACGTGTTGCTTTGCCATGTCTTACTGGAGTTGTGCTGGTTTTCAAAGAGGTAAAGATCTAATAAAAGCTTCATTTTCTTTATCTACAAAGTGTTGTTGACCTTTGCACCTTCAGTGTCTGACAGGTAAAAGTCCAAAAAACGGGCAGGAACAAATGCGGAGTAAAAACAGACGCCTTTGCTTGAATGAATACATAAAGGGATGGACGTGGTCTGCAAAAAGCCCCCAATCCAAGTGTTACCAGTTTGAATCCCACCTGATCCCTCGAAGAACAATAAGTACACACAGCCATTACATTTAATGATAACCCAAGGTTTAATTTAAATAGAGTGAGTTAGAGCAAAGACACGTTTGTAAGTATTTCTAAATGGTGGGATGTGGGAATGCTTTCATACTTACTGATTTATTTATTTATTTTAATGAGTGAACCAGATAGCAGCTGCTTGAGTTTGGAGAATAATTTGTGGATAATTGGAAGAAAAAAATAATACTAAAAATGGGATGATATTAAAAATAAGAAGTCTTGGTAAACGTTTAACTATGACTCTGAACCAGGGCTACCTGTGGTACATTTCAGTTCTTTACTTGTTCCACATGTTGTCACATTACAACCTTATTTTATTTACAGCCATATTTTGAGTGACGGTAGACACCAGTAACAGTTTGAGCTGATATAATTTTGGTGAGAATTGGGTAAAGGTCGGTCCTAACCCAAATTCGAGAATCAGGTAAAAACTTTTTTTTTTAATGAGTCGTCTTCAAACTTGACAATGATACATGAGGCCTTGGGGGACATGCGTACTTAGGATGGCTAAGCATTTGACTTTGACCTTCACTGTTGGTGCCCAAGGTCAAAGTTGATCTTGGAAAAACAAAATGCCAAGAAACCATATCGAACGTAATTTACATGTCAGATGTTTCTACAATTTGATTGGACTCCACCTGTGGTATATTCAGTTGTCTGCACATGATTTTATGAGATACACACCAGTCTATTTAAAGTCCAACAACACATGTCAGAGCAAAAACAAAGACATGAAGTCCAAGGAATTGTCTGCAGACTTCAGAAACAGGATTGTTTCGAGGCACAGATCTGGAAAGAGGTACAAAAGATTTCTGCAGCATTGAAGGTCCCAGTGAGCACAGTGTCCTCCATCATCCATAAACGGGAGAAATTTGGATTCAACAGGACTCTTCCTAGAGCTGGATACTGGCCAATCTGAGTACTTAAGGTAGAAGGGCATTAGTGAGGTGGCCAAGAACCCAAGGAAAACCTTAAAGGTTCATCTTCCAACAGGACAACAACCCTAAGCACACAGCCAAGATAACAAAGGAGTGGCTTCAGGTCCTTGACTGCCCCAGCGAGAGCCCAGACTCTGTGCACTGACACTCCCCATCCAACCTGAGCCTGAGAGGTTCTGCAAAGAACAATGTGAGAACCTGCCCAAAAATAGGTGTGGCCAAGCGTGTAGCTTCATACTCAAAAAGACTTAATGCTATAATAGTTAAGTATTGAGCAACTACTGTGAATATTTATATATGGTATATTTTGTTGTTTTTATGCATTTGCAAAAATTTCAAACTAACCTTTTCCACTTTTTCATAATGGGGTGTTGTGGTTAATTTTGAGGTTAAAAATGAATTGAATCCATTTTGGAATAAGGCTGTAACATGACCAAATGTGGAACAAGCTGCAATATTATTTGCAGTATTCTTTTAACCACAAGGTTCAGAGGTGAAGGTTTAGGGTAGTATGCAGTGAGAATGTATGAAAAAATAAAGCCATCAAATTATGTTTCACTGATTATATGTTGTTTTTAACTTTCAAAAGTGTGAATGAACATGAGGAACAAAGGTGAATTACTCGCAACAGGAAAAATAAGAAAATATGCTAATAATTAACTTTCAAACGTAGTTGTTAACCGAGGATAGGAAAGGATTAGTAGTGTAACTGCTGTCCCATATGGAGGTAAAAAAATTAAATGAAGGTGTGGTCCTTAACAAATGTGTGCCAAGGTAACACACAGTAACACAACAATGAGAAAAAAAGAGGAAGGCACAGAGATAACTAAGGTAAAGGAAGTAACTTGTGGAAACAGGAATAGAAATATTTACCGTGAACAGAACTTTTTGTAGATTTAAAAAAATTATGTAATTGTAAATTTTCATGCCAGCAGCACATCTCAAAAAAAGCTGGGACGGGGGCCATGTTTACCACTGTGTATTGTCCCCTCTTCTTTGAACAACAAACTTCTGGGATCAAACTTCTGGGAGTGGGGAACTCCCAGAAGACTAGCTTGACTTTTGGGAGATGTTGTGCTAGTCTTGTCTGATATAGGATTTTAGCTTGGTCCTGTATCTTTGATTTCATTATGTACCAAACGTTTTAAGTTGGTGAACGTCTGGACTGCGCTCTTATGGACAAAGATCTTGGATGTTGTTCCTGGGATCTGCTGGAGCCACTCACCCAGCTTGGGAGTCACTGGACCGAGTGCTCCGATTACTGCCACTGTTAACTTCACCCTCCAAATCTTCTCGAGCTCTTTTCTCAGGCCTCGGTATTTCTCAAGCTTCTCATGTTCCTTTTTCCTGATGTTGCTATCAATCGATGAAGCTACATGTATCACTACAACTGCTTTCCTCTGCTTGTCCATCACTACTATGTGCGGTTGCTTAGTCATCACCAGTTTGTCTGTCTGTATCTGGAAGTCCCACAGGATCTGGTAGTATTTCTGGATGTCAGCCACTTCTTCTAACTGACAGGCTGCTGTACATACCGTACAGCAGCCTGTCCTTCCACGATGGTTCCTCTCCTTGCTCCATTTCTTTCTCCGGTTTCTGCCGCCTGAGATAAATAAATAAGCATGCGGTCAGTTGTGGCCATCTTGCTGATGTACTCATAGATGTTTGTCTCAGTGGTTCTGACACCCACTAGTCCTCGTCCTCCTTCCTTTTGCTTAGCATACAGTCTCAGGGAGCTGGATTTGTGGTAGAAACCATCAGCTACTGGTATGCCAGTACCAGTGTACTAGCAGCTGGCTAATTTACAGGGAGTGCAGAATTATTAGGCAAGTTGTATTTGTGAGGAATAATTTTATTATTGAACAACCCAAAAAACTCAATATCAAAGCTGAATGTTTTTGGAAGTAGTTTTTAGTTTGTTTTTAGTTGTAGCTATTTTAGGGGGATATCTGTGTGTGCAGGTGACTATTACTGTGCATAATTATTAGGCAACTTAACAAAAAACAAATATATACCCATTTCAATTATTTATTTTTACCAGTGAAACCAATATAACATCTCCACATTCACAAATATACATTTCTGACATTCAAAAACAAAACAAAAACAAATCAGCGACCTGGTGTCTTCCAGAAACTGGCAGTAGGACTGGGAGTTGAGCTTGACTCCATCCTCAACCCGAAAAGGCCCCACAAGCTCATCTTTGATGATACCAGCCCAAACCAGTACTCCACCTCCACCTTGCTGGCGTCTGAGTCGGACTGGAGCTCTCTGCCCTTTACCAATCCAGCCACGGGCCCATCCATCTGGCCCATCAAGACTCACTCTCATTTCATCAGTCCATAAAACCTTAGAAAAACCAGTCTTGAGATATTTCTTGGCCCAGTCTTGACGTTTCAGCTTGTGTGTCTTGTTCAGTGGTGGTCGTCTTTCAGCCTTTCTTACCTTGGCCATGTCTCTGAGTATTGCACACCTTGTGCTTTTGGGCACTCCAGTGATGTTGCAGCTCTGAAATATGGCCAAACTGGTGGCAAGTGGCATCTTGGCAGCTGCACGCTTGACTTTTCTCAGTTCATGGGCAGTTATTTTGCGCCTTGGTTTTTCCACACGCTTCTTGCGACCCTGTTGACTATTCTGAATGAAACGCTTGATTGTTCGATGATCACGCTTCAGAAGCTTTCCAATTTTGAGACTGCTGCATCCCTCTGCAAGATATCTCACTAGTTTTGACTTTTCTGAGCCTTTCAAGTCCTTCTTTTGACCCATTTTGCCAAAGGAAAGGACGTTGCCTAATAATTATGCACACCTGATATAGGGTGTTGATGTCATTAGACCACACCCCTTCTCATTACAGAGATGCACATCACCTAATATGCTTAATTGGTAGTAGGCTTTCGAGCCTATACAGCTTGGAGTAAGACAACATGCATGAAGAGGATGATGTGGACAAAATACTCATTTGCCTAATAATTCTGCACTCCCTGTATGTTTCATGGAGTGCGGTCCGGCTCTTCAGCCAGTAGGCGTGAATCATGTCTTGATGTCAATCATCATGTGATGCTATCCAGCTCATCATACTGGAGACCCTTTCTTAGATGCCTGCCACTGTGATGCTTACTGGATCCGGTTCAGGGAGGTTGCTGTGATCTGCTCTTAGATCCACTAGCCACTGTGGATTGCTGTTATGGGTTTTGTCCTTCTTCAGTATGCTCTTCCCCTATTTCTCCATCTCCTGTCTTGGTGGAGCTGTTCTAATATTGTTCCCCTGCCACTGAGAATACGCCTTGTATCCCATCCTGTCTGAGGGTTTATTAACAACAAACCACTACAGGAAAATTGTTCTGAAATTGTTTCACAATTTCTAGATTTTATTTTGATTTTTTTGATTTTTTTTTTTTTTTTTTTTTGCAGATTTGTGAACCTCTATCCATCTTTACTTAATATTTTACAACTTCTGGACTTCAGGGTATAACTGGCTGTCTTTTTACTATTTTTGATTTTAACTTTAAAGACAACCTACTTTCATTTTATTTTACATGTCTGAATTTAATTTGTGTTTTGACATGCTGTATGAGCACAATTGATCTAAAATCACACACACACACACACACACACACACACACACACACACACACACACACACACACACACACACACACACACAAACTAAAATCAGAGTAGGAAAAAACAATATTTATTAGTGTAAAAACAACAAACATGTAGGAATTCAAATATAAATTGTAAATTTATACAATAAGGTGTCACAATAAGATGGCACACAAATCATTTGTGCCACTACAAAAAATAGTTTCTGTCCACCACAAGACAGAGGAGCACATCATGAGCCTGACAGCAGGTGTATCAGTATATTAGTCGACATGGTACAATGTTTTCCTGCATAGGAAAGGGGTTTTGTGTTTTTCTTTTCTTGCGTTTTCCCTCGCTGCTCTTAGAAAATGCCGTTCTTATCGTTTCTTCCCACACTAAAAGTGACGATAGTATTGAGGAAAAAGGATTGAGTATATTTATTTTTATCATAACTCTGGTTTTACGTGGTCCATCCACACTATTTATTTATTTATTTATTTTTACCTGTCCCGTTTGGATCTTTAGCCATCAGAATTGTTGTCTGAAGGCCAAGAAAGATGCCAAGCGGATTTACTTTACCAAGTGGATCATCATGGCCTTGCCATATTGGTCGTTTGGTTGACCTTTATTATAATTATGTATTTATTTGATTTGATTTTCAGTTGCTACAAACGGGACAGACATGACTGGGGGATAGGACAGGGAGAAAGAATGAAAGAAAGAGAGGGAGAGAAAGAAAACCAGAGGAGAGAAGAGACGGTGAGAAAGGGGGGAAGAAGAAAGAAAAGCAAACAAAACACCTGGATCACCTGTATGGAGATGAGAAAAAAACAGAAGAGAAAACAAACAAGAAAGAGCAACATAATAAATACAACACCATCACAATATACTAGCTAACAGTAGATAACAGTAGATACTAATATCAACTAACTAATATTACATGTTATTGTGCAGCACGCAAGATCGACAGCGCACAATGTGCTTTGAGGTAGCAGCCAAGAAAGGTGTAGTTTGTGTCTGTGAACACCTGTGTGGATCAGCATGCTTGTATTCAAAAGGTTTCTCCATGTATCGATCTAGTAGGGAGTGTGGGGACTCATAGCCCCGTCCCCCAGGGCATGAAGCAGGTATGAAGAAGATCCAGGCCCCAGACATCCAGCGGCCCCAGAGTACGAGGACCCAAGGAGGACCACCACAGGGGCAACTGTGCCACCCTCCTGGGAAGAGCTGAGGAGAGCCCCAAATGAGAGGTCACTCAGCAGCCACGGAGCAGAGGCCAGAGGGGGTTGCAGTGACATGCCCGTGGGCTCTGCCGGTAGCCAGCTGTGACAGAGAGGACCAGGCCTCGGGCCCAGAGGCCACAGGCCTGAGGGCACCCCACCCCCTGGAAGAGGCCCAGCCGGGCCACAGGCGCCAGGCCCCGCCAGTCGGCCACCAGGAGTGAGTCGGTACATAAATGAGCGCCCAGACACCAAGAACCACCAACACACCAACGTCTGAGGGCATCAGCCACTGGCAGGGAGTGTAGTGAGGGGAGACAGTCCTCCATAACTCGGAGAGCCTGAGATGTCCCCAGAGAGGTGGGAACACAATTTCCACAACATCCACACAATTTAAAACGTGTATAGTTTGAAGTCTGCACTTTCAACCCAAATTGAACTAGAGACTCAATGTGGCTGTATCTTGTTGCTATGTCATCTTAAATCGCTCATGTAATGTGTATTAATACATTGAAAAAATGTTTTTTTTATTTATTATTTTTTGTGAGCTTTAGTTACCTGCTCCCCATTTTTTTTAGACATGTTGCTGGCATAAATTACAAAATGAGCTAATTGCTCTTTATGAACTAGTAAAATGTATCTATTTAAACATTTGATATGTTTTCTATTTTTTTACTTTGAATAAAATATGAAACTTATGAAACTTTCAAATCGTAGTATTCTGATTTTACTTACATTTTAGCCAGTGTCCCAACATTTTTGGGAGTTGGGTTGTATTTTTAAACTCATGTTCAGTATCATATTTGTATCAGTGTGTTTCAGTAGCGTCTTAAAGAGGAAAAACAAAAAGTGAATCTACTCAGTCTCTGGCCACACTGGCCTGATATGCCCAGTATGATGCATCAGTAATGCCAAACTTCTCCCAGAAGCAATTCCCGACCCTATAGCCATCTTAAAACACCTCTATGCATTTACGTGGGCTTTTTACAAAATGTTTTGAATGCACATTTATTTCAGTGATCAGAAAGACCTAAAAGCAAATGCAGGAATCACTAGTCAAATCAAGCTTTAAATTTAAATAGAAATGTCACTTTTCCGATCAGTAATGAATAAGGCTTAATTAAAAACCCATAATTAAAAGCTCGCGAATCCATTATTGAATTGTCACGTGTTGTCTCCATATTCACTTGCTGTAGGTGGAATCTTAAATGTAAGTAACTACTAAACATTTACAACACTGGGGGGCGGGGGGTGATTGGGTGTGTAACACCACACGTTATAAAGGCCCGCACTTTTACGGTTTGTGCAAACCTATCAGAACGCGAGGCCGCGAGTGCGTCATTCACACGTCAGGACAAACATTATCAGTTTGTTTGCTAACACCGAGTTAATATTATTTTCGTAAAATGGATGAAATGGGCAGCGCAGGATAAAGAACAGCCCACCGTGGTGCGGAGCTGTCCGTGGTGCTGAAAACTGCCTTTACCTTCTCTCTCTTTTGTTTTTTGACAACTTATGGAATGAAAAACCTGAGCTGGCAAATACTTTAGTTGGATTCCTTCTGAAACCACCCTTTTATTATTTTTTTTTCTATTATCTAGAAGAATAAGTTAGCTTTTCTAAATATACAAATTATTTATAATATTATTTAAAAGAAAAATGTTGATTTGTGTCAATATTAAAGCAACAATCCTTAAAATCGATAATACAACATCACTTATGGTGGTATTAATACTTGTCTTACAGATTTTAGTTAAGCGTCAAAAGCTGTAATTCATTTTGCACAATCCAATTACTAAAATCTGTTAAACAGGTTTTGTTTTAATCAATTTTTTTTAATCAGCTTTAAAGTTTAATTATCAGATATTTTATTGCTGTTATAGATTGAATTGAATGTTAGTTCTTGTTTTTTTCTGCATTATATTACGCTCTTAGAATAAAACAGTGTAACAACTACCAACTGAGTTTTATTGGTTTGTTGATAACAATCATACACAGTTACATCTATAAACAAATCATGAGAAACCGCACACTTGTACTTGACACAAATACCTAAAACCCACATGAATATTGCTACTGCTGGTATGAATTTGACATTTCAAATAAATGTACAGTTTGTTGGCCTTTAAGCCAATCTATTTTTTTAACGGTTACATACCACATTAATGTGGCCCAAAAAGAAAAGAAAAAAAAAAGAGGAACAAATTCCATTTTTACCATCCTTACAAAGTACCATTACACACTGCATACAGAAAGATTGAAATCCTTTTTCACAGCAACTATACAAATTCATTGCAATGCTATCACAGAACAGACACAACCAACACGCGCAATGCACAGTTCTGAAAGAGAGAGCCGCAGTACTAGGGGTTTTAGGTTTATTGGTCAGATTTGTTAAGAAAACTGCATCAGTACAAGAGTTAACAAATAGGAACAAAGCTTTTACACACACCCTAAAACACTGTTCTTCAATAAAAACAATAAGAGAATGAGGTGCCCTGTGACTTTGTCAAGCCCCACCCCGGCACAGATTACACACACTGTCCCTTATAAAGCATATGGAATGTAATCCACGCAGGCAAGCTCTTCCAGTTGTTTCCCCAGCTCCTGTGAACGTCATGCTTGTGTGCCGACACGGTAACCTGTCCCGCACCCTCCACTCCTTCACATTTACACAAACTGAAAAAAAAAAAAAA
This sequence comes from Aulonocara sp. 'chitande type north' Nkhata Bay, assembly GCF_057382095.1. Classification (NCBI taxonomy): domain Eukaryota; kingdom Metazoa; phylum Chordata; class Actinopteri; order Cichliformes; family Cichlidae; genus Aulonocara; species Aulonocara sp. 'chitande type north' Nkhata Bay. The sequence goes on from NC_141353.1 coordinate 2,842,430, forward strand.
TAATCCACTGACAGTAACAACAATGACCGCAATTTTCATGGCGATGCACAATTGTGAGATGTGATGAAATTCCCCGTCTCCAATTGACTTGTTTTTTCCCCTCTTTCATTTAAAAAAGTGTTCTCTACAATCAAACTACTAAAAAAACCTGTATTTAGAAAATAGTTGATAAAAATATTCCCCTGAATTGTACAAGAAAAGAGGTACAGGGAGCACTGGTAAAAGACGTGGCTTGAGAGATGTTATTCTGCTGCCTTATCTTTTTGTTCAGCTCCATCTGTAGTGGGTGCCTGTAAGATGACATTCAGAGTTTAACAGCACCGCCAAGAAGACTATTATCTTTCGATGTGTTTAAACGTGTCGCAGCACTTACCTCTTCCTCAGCTTTGGCTTCGCCATTCTCAGCAGGAGCCTCCGGCGCCTTCTCTTCTGGCTTGGCCTTTTCCACCTCCTTAGCTTTCTTAGGCTTAGCAGGTCCCTTCTGCAAAAACAAATATTAACCACATATTAGCCACCATATGCTAACAGTTCAGGTCTTATGAGAAGTAATTAAAATGAGACCCTACCTTTGGCTTAGGTTTGGGCTCTGGCTTTGCATTTTCAGGTCTCTGTGAGTAAAGAAGATCATTTTCTTTTAAACCAAAAAAAAATAACACAGTAAAAAGACAGCATTTTATCTATGCTTCTCCATACTTACATCTTTCAACCTGAGAGATCTCCTCTTGGGCTGCAGAGAATAAACAAACATAGTGATTACTTTTAACAGTCAGTCTCAGGCAATGGCTTTGAAAGATGAGATATTACTGACCCCTGGTGAGTGTGGAGGCTAACTGTTAAAATATCTAAAACCAAAAAACAAGAAATTCAGAAATGACTGCTTACCTCTGAGTCACCTGCACCTGCCTGTAAGGAGAACAAGAGAAAAAGTAAATAAATCAGATTATGATAACTGTCTGCATTCTGCTGTGCCTCTGATTGATTTATCTGGTACTGGGTGAGGACAGTTTTTTTTAATAAGTTATTATCCTATTTGAGTTGAGTAAGGTAATACATGCAAGGCCATTTAAAAACTAAAAGCAGTTTAATCAGCATGTTAACACTAAATGCTACTCCTTCAGGAACTACATTTTCCAGCGCAACGATAACTGAGCAGGAATAAAGTGCCCTGTAACATGCTGGCCTACAAAAGTCAGGGCAATATAATAGCATAATGTAGTTTAAACTGAGTCACGTGGTGCTGCTCTCCCAGCTCCTGCTAGTGATTTGCCTACAGTAATACTTCAGTGGAGGAGGGGGCCGACTCCGCCTCCTCACGACACATTCATTCATTGGTAATAAATGGGATTGCCAGTGGCCGGAGAAACCCGAGCAGCGTAGCCAGTGTTCCCGCCACGAATTTGAAAAAGAATATCTCCGAGATGCTCTGCGACTCTGTCGGTCTGCATGCAGAATCTACTAGAACCCCCAGCAACAGGAGCAGCGCTGTGCTGACGGAGGCTCGCCATTGCATAACCTACAACTGGCCTGAGCCGACAATACACAGAAAGCCTCTCGGCTAACGAGCCGTACGCCTTCCAAGAACTGCGTTTTCGCTTGCCGTGCATTAATAAACAACGCCTGCACACTAACTTTATAAAACAATATCGCTAATCAAAGCGTATTATGTGTTTGTTTGTTTTGTCCAACAAAAGAACTACAGAGGCCACTTTGTGCCCGCATTAAAAATAACGTTACAGCCAACCGCCACAGAATAATAAACCAATTAGGAATTTTGTACGTTTTTTTTCGCTACTGGGTCTTCTTTAGGAAAACTTTCGCATCCAGGGTGACGACCCCAACAGAAAACAATCGATATGCCGCCAACTTTCTGCGCAGAAAAGCCATCTATCGGCACGGTAAATGAATTCGATGCAGCTGCACAAACTGTTTTTCTGCTATAAAACGGGCAACCACTTGCCGCCGACAGTCACTGCACGAAAGAGAAGCTTCAATAATTAGCCGCTTGACAAAATCAAAACAGACACTACATGCTAACTAAACTCCGCGATACACAACACTGCTGTTGACGTTCACTTGGTACATAAAACGGACATATTGCAGCAACGTTTGAACAACTCTCGCCACAAGCCCCTTAACAAATTTTAGCTGTGGGTTATAAATACTGTGTTATTAAAGGCATGAAAGATAATGGTCTACTCACTTTGCTCCTTTTAGGCATGGTTGGTTTGTGGGTTTAAAAATAGCTAAATGTAACTGAATACAGGAGAAAGTACAGTGGTATATTCTGGATAAAGCTTTGCCAGTACAGTCTAATACAGCGCAGGGAGACGTTAATGTTCCATTGGAAGAAAAACTAGCTCAAACCGGATTGGATTCTCCCCCTACCTCCCTATTCAAACAGTTATAGTTCCTGCATGATTGACGGCGCTTCTGCCCGCCCACGCTGCACGCTGATTGGAGAACACAGCAGTCGGCAACACCATTTCAAATCTGTGCCCTTATCCGTGTGGATACGTGACACGTCAGTCAACAATTATGGTGAGGTATTTGTCTTTCTGTGCAGCCGTCTGCTAAACAAGGCAAAATTGTCATTAAAGCCGTCTTTCAGCTGGCCAGAAACGTCTTAATTTTCTCTCTAAACGTTCCACGGCTTTGAATTATGTCTATGTGCGCGAAAACAAAACACATTTTGCGTTTACAGTGCTAGTGTGGAAAGACTATCCATTGGCATATGACTGTGAGAGGGGTGTGTACTCCTCGAGCCAAGTCTTTGTAGTTTAGCTTGGGAAAATGGCGACAGGATACGTGTGGGTACAGCTTCTTGCCTCTGTGTGTGCTCTTGTGCAGCCCTTCTCATGCAGTCATCGTCCACTTGCTCAATGGTGTGCATACAGTCCAAACATGACTTCACTGGAAACAAGTGCGTTGGCTTTGTGCTGAAGTCATTTCTCACGGTTCGGCAGGGGACATTTATTCATTTCCCCTGAGTGAATGACACTACCCTGACACGGTTACATCTTACTTCTTTACCGCCCTGAGAAAAATACAGCTGCAAAAATACAACTGCTCATGATCAACTACATACATGGGAAATGTTTAAATATTTTCTGGAACAGATGAATACTATGATAAACTAAACTGTTTCTGTGTGTAAGTGACAAATGATTTATTTATTTACTTTTTTTTTTTTTTTTAGCTCATAACCGTTTCTGTAATTTCTTAAATTAATAATTGTTAATTTATCCCATTTCTAGACTCTCTTCCTATTAGAATTTTCTTCAATTTTGCAAAGAATAATGTCTCTAGACAGGCTACTGTAATAGAGAATTGAAATAAATTTAGCATACAAACACTGCATTTGGGTGTATTACCGGGATAATTACAATAATTCCCTAGATACAGTGATCAGGAAGCATAACCATAATATGGTATATATTATATTGCACAATATTGTGTAGGTGCACCCTGTGCTGCCAAAATAGACGTGTCAGGGCATGGACACGGGACTGTTGGCACCAGTGTTGGTAAAGTTACTTTGAAAAAAGTAATCAGTAACTAATTACTGATTACTTCCCCCAAAAAGTAATCCCGTTACTTTACTGATTACTTATTTTCAAAAGTAATTAATTACTTAGTTACTTTTTAAAAACACGATTTACAACCTGAAGAGGTGATAAAGCGATAGATCTTTCAGCCCAATTCTACTTTTTCTGCATAATCCATCATACAAAATGTAATCAGATGGAAAATTATCTTTTTAAAACTTGTTTTTTTAGTTTTAATCTTTTAACTTTATGCATCAAGCAAAAATTTAATTATATGCAACATTCTCTGACTTGAATAAATTCGTTTAACATTTAAACCTATTTTCTGCACATTCCAGCACATAAAATAAAATATTTTTTTGTGTTTACACTCAGTCTTTCAAATAGATGCAAGTAAAACACAGCAGAAAATAAATAAAGTCAAAGACTCAGCGGTCCTGTTGCTCTATTTTCACCTGTAAAGCAGGAGCAGGGTAGGCGGAGGTTTACCCTGGTGCAGGTGTGCCGCGGTCAGTTGAAGAATCCGCGAGTTTCTCTGTGAGTTTCCCATTACGTCGTAGCTACTCGGTGCTTGCTTGGAAATTTAGGGGTTTTTTTCGCTGTAAAAAGAAGTTTTCTTCCCACGCACGATGGACGCTAATGTTTTTGTCACTTTTTATGGAATCAAACTCAAAGTAAGGTCAGTACTTCCACGCTTTAAACGCTGCACGCTCATACTCTCTCCCACAATCGATATATGATCCATTGTTGATCTGCACACAGCTGTTGTCACTAAGGCTACGTTCACACTGCAGGTCTTAATGCTCAATTCCGATTTTTTGATCAAATCCGATTTTTTTGTCTGCTCGTTCACACTACAAATAAAATGCGACAGCAAACGCGCTCTAGTGTGAACGCTCAAAGCGGCCGCATGTGCAAAAGAAGACGCCACACACAACGCGCTCTGTTTAGACCCAGAACAAACTATATTGTTTGACTGATGGCCTTAATATAAAGACTTCGGACTTCATGTTTCCCGATTTTTGCTTTAAGTTATTTTGTTATTTACATAATAATGTAGATAACCTAATAATGATCCTTATTGCTGTTTTAGAGGAGCGGTGCTTCAAAGGATAGTTGCAGATTTCTGTCAGAACCTGCAGGTTATGCAGTACAAATAAAATGTTAACGTTTCTCCAACGTTGTCTTCCCAGCAGTTTCACTGGATGGCCAGGAAGCGTTCACGGTGTCTTCTCTGGCGCTGATAATTGGCCTCTGTCTTGTGTCAGTGACGTAAAAGACGGATTTAATGCAACTTGACCGTTCACACAGCAGTCGCTTTCTGAGACATCGGATTCAGTACCACATACGAAAGTGACCCAGATCGGATTTGAAAATATCGGATTTGTGCCGTTTACACTGTCAGCCCAGGATCGGAAATGGGTCGCATAGGGTCAAAAAAATCTGATTTGATGCACTTTCGCCTGCAGTGTGAACGTAGCCTAACTGCGCACTCGCTTACGTCACTGTCGTGAGACATTCTCGCAAAAATCACAGTTTTAGTAACGCAGAGGTACTACAGGAAAGTAACGGTAATCTAATTACCGTTTTTGCAATAGTAATCCCTTACTTTACTCGTTACTTGAAAAAAGTAATCAGATTACAGTAATGCGTTACTGCGCATCTCTGGTTGGCACTATGTACTATTTTGACTATGCCTGCCCCAAAGCCAAAAACACTTTGCTGTTAATCATGTTGTTCTGGGCACAAAGTTGTCCAGCAGGGTTACCATTCTCCTAGAATAGTTTCATATTTGTAATCTGCAGTAAATGCAAAAACACCACAATTTCTTCCAATTTTGCATCATTATTTGTAAAAGAAGCAACAACCAGTGTAATACCTCTGTGTGCTGCAATAATGTATTTTGCACTGTAGAGCACACTGTGTATGAAATTATACTGGAATAAGTATTTTGTTTTTTCCTTAAGTAAAAGCTAAAATATCAATATGTAAAAATACTCTGAACAACAAAAAACCTTGCATTTAAAATTCTAACTAAGCAAAACAGATCAAAAGTAAAAGTGCTCGGTTTGCAGCCATATGTATTGCTGTGCAGTCTTGTTGTTGGAAATTGAATTTCCTTTGGAGTATTTCATTACATTCTATTTATATCTATTATTCAGTGTAAACAGACATCTGTAAAATGTGTTTGTAAATTCAATTCAGTTTTCAGAATGTACAACGAAACCATTATTTCATTCAATTTCATTTCAAATTGTACATTAACAATGACAATAAAGGGCTAATCATAACATCAGTTGTGTCAAGGCACTTTATATTGTAAGATAAAGCAGCAGCGTAGGTCTATTATAGCATAACAAAGGATACAGGGTCCCCTGATCCAACCTTAACTAGATGCTTTGTCAGAAAGGAAGGCTTTATGCCTAAAGTAGAGAGGGTGTCTGTCTCCCAAATCCAAACTGGAAGCTGGTTCCACAGAAGAGGAGTCTGGAAGCTGAGGGCGCTGCCTCAAATTCTACTTTTAAATACCCGAGGAACCACAAGTAAACCAGCAGTCCACGTGTGTTTTCATTTGTAAACGCATCATTTTCTCTCCGTTTTGGCCTCCCGTCCACACTGAGACGGCGCTTTTGCTCATGGAAAACGCAGCGTTTTGGAAACGCTCTTGTAAACGCATACATTTGAAAACGGTGCTTTTGCGTCGCAGTGTGTACAGTGAAAACACAGACTTTCTAAAACGATGAGGCATGTTAGTCATGTGATGCAGTCATGTGACCAATTAAACTAAGATAACGGAGGGCATTACACAGCAGTTGTTTTGTTTGCTCTCAGTTTGACAGCCCTATTAAAGATTAAATTCAGTATGTACACGCTCCAGATAGCTTTACTTAAAATTCTTTAACTCTCACTTGCGTTTGCAACGTTGTGTTTTTGTGTTACCCGCAGCAACAGCACCTCATTGTTAGTCCATTTAAAAAACTCGGTGCTTTTCCTCGACATTTTGCCGCGACTTTTCAAAGAGCCGGAAGGAAAGTAAATAAGCAGCAGACAGAAATGAGGCAAGTTGAATCTTCTTGCGCTTCACGCATGTGCAGGACTGGAAGGTAAGCGTTTTTGACCGTTTCAATGTGGACGCACAACTGCAACGCTAGTGTGGGCACGGAGCGTTTTCAAACGAAAACGCCATTTTCAAATCTATCTGGGCGAGTGTGGACGTTGCCTGAGACTGAAGTGCTCTATTGGGGCGATTCGTTACTATGAGGTCTTTAAGATAAGATGGGGCCTGCAGACCTGCAGTCACCTTTCAGAAAGGTCCCAGGGGCCCGATACACAGCAGGTGCAGTACAGATTAAAAGGTTACAGGTTACTATTGTTTACATTCAGTGCCGCCATCTTTGATTGCTAACTTTTGCTGCTTCGATTTGCAGATTGGAAAGTCTGAGGTGAGTGAGTCTTCCACAAAAAAAATTCAGACTGGGAACTCGGAATTTCAGATTTTTTCTGTAACGCACCATTAGAACAACCTGATCATTACAATAGTTGATCCTAGAAGTTATAAATGCATGAACTAGTTTTTTAGCATCACTCTGAGACAAGATGTTTCTACTTTTAGAGATATTGTTTAAATTACATATTTGTTTAATGTGCACATTGACAGACATATCCTGGTCAAAACGATTCCTCACAGTGTTCCTGGAGGCCAAGGTCGTACCATCCAGGGTAAGAATATGGCTAGACACCATGTTTCTAACTAAAAATGTATGCTATGTTTTCGAATGATAAAAGGAAGCATGTATAGCATGTATATTGTAAATAGAATTGCTCAGAGCACTGCAAAAAAGTAAAAGAGCCCAGAGTAGCAGCCTGGACTCCAATTTATTAGATCCCAAACAGATCGAGATGTGCATGGTGGCTTAAAGCCCAAACCCTGCGGAACCCAAAGGATCCTCCGCCAACATCTCAGTCCCAGCAGAGACCACACACTCCCAACGCCTTGTAGCTGTTTGATTCAGGAGGAGGACCTGCACATGTCTATTTGTTTATTGGTGCTACTACCATTAAACAAACAGTCCTGATTCACAGTGAAGTGCTATTTCCTGGAGGTGTCCATTCAACAGCAGTTTGAGAACTCACCAACTCCTTTCTTTTTGTTTATGTAAAACCCACATCACACCTCAGCCCTAACAAAAGCTACCATATGTTAGATTTGAGCTTTTCCGTATAAGAGCCAAGTATTAGTGAGAAAGTGAAATCAGCTAATGAGTCAAAGAGGTGTTATTACCCGAGGTCTACTTTTCATTCCACGAGACATGCTTGAACAGCCAAACAGGCGGGAACTGATGTTTCTGTAGCTTGTGTGGCAACAGCAGGACAGAAGGGAATCAAAACGTCTGTTCTCTATGGATAAAAGAGAAGGTGATGTCAATAGACATTGATTCATTTATTTTATTTTTATACATATATATTTCTATTGTTTTTGTATGTATTCCTCTTCATTATATATATTTCTCCTGTTTGCTATTTATATTGTATTCTGGCACCCACTGCCCCACTCAGTGATGTGTAATCTGTTGCAATCTCTTTTTTTGCTTCCTAAACAACCATCTTAATCGAAGCATCAGGAGTTTGTGTTCTCTGTTAAAGGTATAAAACTGAATGACAGCAACCAGTTCCACAGGTTTTTAATCTTTCTATTTACTGCTTCACTTTGCAAACTATGTTCACTGTGAAGGACCTCTCAGAGCCGATTTAGGACGAAGAACCATTATATTGCACTTATAGCTCATTAATTAAAAACTGATGCAGAAATGGACAAAACCAAAAATCCAACATGGATCTGTGGACCCTCAAGTGACACTGCATTGAAGCCAGGAATGATTCCATCATGGAAATCATTGCATATGTGCACATGAGATCCCTGGAAATCTTTGCTGGACTCATTTAAAACAGACTGAGGCAAAATGGAAAAGAAGCTATAATGGTAGTAATTGTCAATGCTTAAAAAAATATAACAATATGCAACATTCTTTTATGATAGAAACTCTATATTCGTGTCCTCAGTGTGTATTTGTTGTTGTACACTCACTGGATGCTTTATTAGGTACACCTAGCTAGCTTCTTCTTGGATCACCTTTTGGTGAGTGCCTGAAACATTCCTCACAGATTGTAGCAGTTGCTACAAATGCATTAGCTGCATGTTGCAATATTTCATCTTAAGCTTAAAAAACAAATCTAGTCTATTTGTGTATTTTTTAGTTCCCAACAAGATTCTACTCTGAAAAAAATGTAATGTGTGCATTAGTAAAAGAAATCTGGATCCCAACACAGCAGAATTGGAACTTGTTGAACAACATGATTAACTGTAAAGTCTATTTGGCTTCAAGAAAAATAAACCTCAAAGTGAAGGAGTGTGGAGCACAATCAAGTATTAAAGGCTTCCCTATTGCATGATTATGAACTGAAAAGCATGTTGCACAGCAGTAGTTGCAGCTCTGTCTTGTCTTGAACTTCTGGCTTTGCAGGACTTGATAATCTGGATGTCCTTAAGAACATTCTGCAGCTCTCTGCAAAAGTCTTTCTTTAAGGTAATATATGTACATAACAGAGGGAGGTGAAAAAATGAAGGAAGGGCACAGGGAGGGGTAAGGGCATTAGGTAAGTCTCAAATAACAATGGTGTTGTTGTGTTGAGTGTGGAGGAGCCCTTCCATCACAGCCGCTGCATGTTGCTGTCTTTCCCCTCCTTTTGGCCCACTCATTTTCCCTCCTGAGTTGTAAGAACAGTGGGAGGAGGGAGCAACACCTCAGACGACTGTGGAAAGGAGTCTTACTGCAAATGTATGAAAAATGACTGTTTTACCTCACAGAAGGCAGCGTTGCAAACTGACCCCTCTGATCTTTGTTTTTTAGGCACAAACAGTTAATATGTTGTATTTAAGGAAGTTCTCAGAGGTAACTGGACCACAAGTGCTGTCATAATCCTAGTTGAAGGGTGACAGGATGAAGGGAAAGGTGACCTCATCCAAAGCCTCTTTGACAGAGGGCAACTTGTTTATCTTCCTAACCGTCAGTCAGTCAGTAGCAGCTGGTTAAGTCTAGTAAACAGGATTGGAGCAGGTGAGACTCCACAGCTGCTTTTGTGCATACTTCTCTTTACTTCTGCTCAGCTGTAAAACTACCATGTGGTCCTTGATGCAGCCAGGCAGAGACGTGACAGACTGGTCAGCTGGACGTAAGGAAAAGCTGAGTCGCTCCCTCTCCCTCTCACTAAGTGGATTTAACCCATCAGCGAATGGTAGGCTTCCCATATGGAGCACCGGGTAAAGCCAGATTATTGCAGTTTGTGTGAGGGGGGCTCCAGCACAGTGTGAACCCAAGAACGTGACATTATGGGGCACAATAACAGCATCTGCACAGGTCGTTTGTGTAGCCAGACAGTACGCTCTTTGCTGACAGGCTAATGTTCTAGGCTTTGTAACAAGCCAATTTTTTGTGGGACACTTAATATAAAGTTGGATATTTTTTGATGAAAAAAAATCTTTTTTAAAAAATCCTTTTGACTGATACATATTTGTTTGTATTTAATATACATGTCTATATTGATTCATTGATTCAAAACTATTCAGAAAGTAATAATAGTACAGTTGAGAATGGAAAAATATATTTTCTAAAAAAAGAACACTGAATTGTATTTGTCCAGGAAACTGTTGCAGTCTAAACAAGGGAGTGTCCATGTTTTGCCTTTAACAGTATTTTACAGGTGAAAGAGGGCGGCGGCATGTCCCAGTGACAACATAGCTTAATAAGCTCAGGAACAAAAAACCTTAGTCGGCTTTAACCATTGATTAGCCGACAGCTGACACAACAAAAACAAATCTTACAATGGTAATTAATGTTGCTCTGAATTTCTTTGTAAGGAATGTGTTCCATCATGGGGTCATATCATATTTTCTTCTCACAGATAAAGGAAGTGAGAAGTAGAAATAATCTGTGGTTGCAAACAATGTATGGAAACAAAAGGCTAGTTAAGTGAAGCAGCAGATGAGTGATACACTGGGACTGGTGATCCCTGACAGAGCAAACCTGGTGGCAGAGAAGGCCATCTGAATTACAGCAGAGTCGGTCATATGCAGGGATCAGTTGACCCTCCCCCCACCGATCTACTTCCTGTGTTTCATGGTTGTCTGCTCACTTATGCCTATACAATACCAACTGTGTCTGGAGATGTTCCAGCTCCTACTACACTGCTGCATTCAGAAATTGTGGCCCACATCAGCCTTTTATTTAAGCGGAAAGGCCGGTCATGTTGGCATCTTCAGCTGTCCATCAGTCAGGCGGCTGTTCCAACCAAAGGCCTCCTTTCAATCACATGTTCATCTTCAGAAAGATCGTTTTGGTATATTTTATCAGGTTCTGCATAAGAACAAATGTACTAGTATAGCTACAGTGTAATGTTTATTTTGCCATCGCTACGTTTCAGTAGGAAATATTAGACATTTCACTCCATTACAATTTAAAGTTTACATTTTAAACGTATAGCAAACAACTTACAAATAATTCACTATAGTAACAGAAGCCAGGTTTAAATTTATGTATAATTTTGAGACCTGGGAGACATCTTTTTCTTTCTGTTCTTCCACTTTGAACACATTTGGATAAACGCCCTGTAATAAACTCTTTTTCTTTTTCTATTGTGGCAACAGGTAATTTGAGTAAATTACCTGTTGCCACCTCTTTGTTCAAATATTTAATTCATCTTCATGCATAGAAAACAAGTCCCAAATCCACAGAAACACAAAAACATATTTTACTTTTTACATAAATTTTTTTATTCATAATTGCAAAATTCACTTCCCTGCTTTAATGCATGAAAATTGAATTTTTCCAACATATGCAACTGTGGTTCACAAGTTAACAAGCAAGCAACAAGCAGTAAGTGCGTGTAAAATGCTGCCATATGCGCAATTTCTACCCCAGCCTTTTATATAAGAAGAACGTGATCCCACAGTGACCTCTAGTGGTCAACCAGGAAACCCTGACTGACCCAGTGTCAAACCCCTAGCTTGCAAATCAAACACTAAGCAATCTGCATGTCTTTGATGTTGATGAAGACACTCATTGAAATGTATCACAGGTCCACAGGCTGCACGGCTTTAAGAATCTACACACACAAACCTCCCACCATCATTCATAAGCATGCTGCAGGCTTACAGGGTAATCTGGGGAACTGCTTTTACAGTCTAAGCAGCAATAAGGAAGACAAGTGTGTGATTAGTGTTTAGAGCAGTTAGGTAGCGCTTAATGAGCGGCTATGTAATCTCTAAAGTTTGTTGATCTTACTGTGCAAACGAGACTGAATCCAGACAAGATTACGTTTTTGGAAAAGACTTACACTAGACTATTCTAACTGCACAATATTCTTATATTTATTATAAGTTATCATCATCTGATTTCTGAAGCAATCATAAATCAAGGTCATATACAGATCTGAATCACCTTTCCATGAACAATTAAGACATAAGCACTGTGGACATCAGAGATAAACAGAGTTAATGTCCCTTTACTAATGTTGAGGAGTAGTCTGATAAACAAACATAAATATTAATATAACCAATTAGTGAAAAATAAAGTTGTTTTTTACATGCACTGCCATATTCAGTCGCTGTTCTGCCTTCTAACCATCTTTGGTTTTAATAGCCACTGTTGCTTGTGAGACATATTTGTTTTCTTATTATGCAGGGTGAGGAGACGAGGGATAAAAATGCCGTGGAAACCTGGCTGAGCTAATTCCAGCCCACCTTGGGGTTGGAGCTGACAGTGACACTGCATGAACTTATTGCAGTGACTGAAAGGTGAAAGAAGTATCCTGTGCTTTCAGTCGAGTACAAGTAGCAACACTGTAACATGATCAATTACCAATCAAAGTCTTGTCTTCAGCATGTTAATTATATTAAACTGTGCCAGTATTAGCTAGTATCAACTCACTGTTGTATTAACGAATTAACAAACTACCTTTCCAGGAAGGATGATAGATGTAAGGTTAGGAAATAATTTTAGATAGTGGATATCTCCTCTGTGGAGTTCCTGAGGTGTGATGAGGCTCTTGAAATCCCTGAAAACTTGGCACCACATCTCAAAGGTGCCCTGTGGAGGTTTTATGTAAGTAAACAGAAGTTATATTAACATTCAGCATTAGCTGCCAAATGGCACTGTTTGTATCTACGAGGTGTATATTAAGTGTGTTTAATACATGCCTCCTTCATAATGTACTCATAAAGCTGAATTTGGGGAATATTACAAAGCCTGCATTGTTAACTTGCCAGCAGTCCAGTTCTAAACTGCCTATAGCTGTTTCGCTCGTTGACTTTCAGCTGTCAGCTCTGGTTTCCCACTGTTTTGCATTTACATTGTTATCTTCTCCAAGGAGGTAGTATTTGCATGCATGCATATCATTCTGTCTGTAACGATAACTCAAATAAACTTACATTAATTCTGATAAAAGCTTTTTATGGCTGTAAAGTTAACAAGTCTTTACAAACTTGCCTTTTATCGACCAAGTCTTTAAGGTCAACTTAAGGATTTATTGGTCAAACTGGGACAAAAAGCCATAAAACTGTTATAGTTAGGTGGCATGAATTGTCAACATATAAAAGTACTGTGTAAAGATTTAAAATTTCATGTTACATTTGACCTCTGACCTCTCCTTCAAGGTCAATAGATTGAGCTAAAACTGCTAAAACTCTCTTTCTTACTGCCGTTGTTTGTATTGACCACATGTAAGCATATAGACAATGATTTCTGAGCTTTCTAAATATCACGTTACGTTGGACCTCTGACCTCTTCTTCAATGTCAAACAAGGTCAAACTTTCATAAAATGTCTGTTATCTTTAAAACTACTGATTTTGTTTGTATTTTTTTTTTGTATGATAAAGAAGTGTAGAAAGAACAGTCAGGAGAAAGTGAACGAGCTGCCTGGTTAGTTATTAGTTAAAGAGTCTCTAAAACCTGTATATGTTGTTCAGCACTAGCAGGACTTTCTCAAATACATTAATTATGTGCATTAAGCCCTCCATACGTAACAGATGCTGGTTTTGAATTCAAGAATTTCAGACTTGGACTGGTCAGACCACAGGACAGTTTTAAACTTTGTTCAAGTCCCAGAGTCTGGGCTCAGAGAAGGCAGCAGCAGTTTGCTGGCAGAGCTGCTTCCCACCTTTACACTTATTTGGGATTTGGTCATAACTTTTTTGAATTGTATTCCTGGCATCAAATTCAAAATGAGCGGGATGTTTGCTAACTTAACTAATCCTTTTGCCAGTTTCTGAAACTAAGAAGGGTAACACCAGTTTGCACAACTATAATCGTATCCTCAGGTTATTAGAGGATAATCTGAGCATTAATTAGCAACAAGAAAAACTTTTCGTCTTTTTAAAAAAATTAGTTAATATGAGCAAACTATATTTCATTTCGAATTAACCCAATTCATAATGACTAATTATTAATTCTGAAAACCTTGCAGTAGAACAAGAACTGTGATTGTTGCACTGAGGTACATGACATTAGTTGCTTCTAACGGAGTTTCCACTGTCTACTAAAGATTATTTATGTCTTTGAGATTCATATTCATAGACTGAAAGGTCACTTTGGATCTGTGTTTGCTCTGTTTTATGATAAGCAGGTCTGACTGGAGTGTGACTGTGATAATAAAGGACTCAGGCACACAGCGTTATAGTTGCAATCTGTTTCTACAGCAGCTTTCCAGCTGCTCTCCTCCAGCTCCACACCACACTCTCTGCTCTGATCCCAGCGACGTACTCAAAAGGGGAAACATGATCAGATGATGGAGGTCAGGTGTATTGAGTCAGCCTCCTCTGACACCACAGCCTGAACCAACTGCTCCACCCCTTCCCTGCAGCTGAGCCACAAACCACACTGTGCCACAGTGACGGTTAACTTTAGTAATAACAAAACAATTGATGGTGTTAAATAAACCTTTTGCTTGCAGCGATATAAAGTGAGCATACACAATTATATTATAGTATATTACAGTATATTGATATATGTGACATTAGGACATTTATTTAATGCTTGTTAAATAAACACTGACTAACATGGCTGTTTATGACTCTGTTTGTGAATCAGTTAACTCTTATCTACTTTTTATCCCTTTTTGTCCCCATAAACCCCCCACCAGAGCGGCCAAAGGTTCGCCATCGAGCCCCACCCTCAACAGAGCAATCGAAGTCACATTGCCCAGCCTCGCCCCCCTTAGTTCCTCTTCATGCTCTGTCTCCACAGTCTGATGCGTGATGTGTGGAGGGTCCGGGCTGTGAGGATTATGGCAGTGGTGACTTTTCCCAGGAGAAGCGGGGACCCTGTTTACTAGAAGGTTTTAAAATCTCTGTACTTTTAGGTGACAGGAGACATGTGGCCTGGTCAAAACACAGAGAGCTGCACTCTAAAAGATCTTTAAACATAGTAAACATACCTTGTGTGCCACAGACTGCTCCCAAACACGAGGGGACAAGTAATACCTCTAAAACACTTAAGTTGGCTTTATTAAACATTAGATCTCTAGCTGGGAAAACATTTTTAATTAATGATTTAATCACTGAGCACAGCCTTGATTTTATGTTTTTAACTGAAACTTGGTTGGACCAAAGTAACAGTGGAGCTGTTCTCATCGAGACGACCCCTCCTAACTACAGTTTTATCAGTGAGGTCAGGGCGAGCAGGAGAGGAGGAGGGGTTGCTGTCTTATTTAATGAATCATTTCAATGTAAGCAGCTATCTCCTGGAAGTTTTCAGTCTTTTGAATATGTGGCTTTACAGCTGAAGGCCCCATCCAAAGTTGTGTTTCTTAATGTTTACAGGCCTCCCAAATACTGCACAGACTTTTTTAATGACCTCAGTGAACTGCTGTCTGTGATCTGTGTTGATTTTGACTGTGTAATTATTGCTGGGGATTTTAACATTCATGTGGACAACCCTCAGGACAAAGGGACTAAAGACCTGAGTAACACTCTGGGCAACTTTGGGCTGACTCAGCATGTAACAGAGGCCACACATAATAGAGGACACACTCTTGACCTACTGATCTCCAAAGGCCTGAGCATTTCAAAGGTTACTGTGTCTGATGTGGGCCTGTCTGATCATTACTGTGTTTTCTTTGAAAGTAAAATCTCAGCCCACACAAATATATCAACAACAGTGATCACAAAACGGTGTATAACTGAAGACAGTAGTGCAATTTTTAACCAGGTCTTCCCATTAACACCTGACCTGTCCAAAGGTTCAGTCAATGAGCTCGTCAATAGCTTCAATGCTAACATGTTAAATGTAATGGACACTATTGCTCCCATTAAGGTGAAGGTTATCTCTGGAAGGAAAAAGTCTCCATGGAGAAACTCCACACTGGTGAAAAATGAAAAAAGAGAGTGTAGGAAAGCTGAGCGCAGATGGAGAAAAACAAACCTCCAGGTTCATTATGACATTTATAAAGAGAAACTTCACAATTATAATTTACAACTGAGGAATGCAAGGAGGTCCTACTTCTCTGACATCATCACTAAAAACAGCCATAATGCTCGGGTCTTATTTTCTACAGTTGACAGGCTAACAAACCCTCCTGTGTCAGTGGCAGCTGAACTTCATTCGACCATGGCCTGCAATGACTTTGCCAAATTCTTCACTGAAAAAATCCAAAAAATTAGACAAGCAATTGGTACATCAACAGCAGATCCAGGATATGTACTGTGTCCACCAAAAAACTGTTTAAACACCATGAAACAGTTTCAACCTATTAACAGCAAAGACCTGGAGGACATCTTAGGTCAACTGAACTCCTCCTCCTGCTGTTTAGATGTCCTGCCAACAAGTTTTTTCAAAAAGGTCTCAAAGACTTTAGAGTCAGACCTGTTACAGATCGTCAACTTTTCTTTATTATCAGGTGTGTTTCCAGAATCACTAAAAACTGCTGTAATCAAACCTATACTGAAAAAGGACAATCTTGACAAGACACAAATGAACGACTACAGGCCGATCTCAAATCTCCCGTTTTTAAGTAAGATCATTGAAAAAGCAGTTTCTCAACAGCTCAGTTACTTCTTAAAACAGAATAATTGCTACGATGCCTTCCAGTCAGGTTTTAGACAGAACCACAGCACTGAAACCGCTCTGACCAAAGTGTTTAATGACATATGTCTGAATACAGACAGTGGAAAAATGTCAGTCCTAGTTTTACTGGATCTCAGTGCAGCATTTGATACAGTTGACCACAACATATTACTCAAACGACTGGAGAACTGGACAGGTCTTTCAGGAACTGTACTAAACTGGTTCAAAACATACGTAGAAAACAGGAAATACTTTGTATCAATAGGTAACTTCACATCTGAGCAGACAAGTATCACATGTGGAGTTCCCCAAGGTTCCATCTTGGGACCCCTTCTGTTTAACATCTACATGCTCCCACTGGCACAGATTATAAAGAACAACAAAATAAACTATCACAGCTATGCAGATGACACACAAATATATATCACAATGTCACCAGGAGACCGAGGCCCTGTACAGGCTCTTGGTAAATGCATTGAGGAAATCAATGACTGGTTGTGCCACAATTTTCTCCAGCTAAACAAAAACAAAACTGAGGTAATAGTCTTTGGCGCCAAAGAAAAACGATTACAGGTCACCAGAGAACTTCAATCTATACATCTAAAAACCACAAACCAGGCGAGAAATTTGGGTGTAGTGATGGATGCAGACCTAAACTTAGAAAAACACATTAAGACAATAACAAAGTCAGCTTACTATCACCTCAAGAATATATCAAGGATAAAAGATCTGATGTCTCAACAGGACCTGGAAAAACTAGTCCATGCATTCATCTTTAGTAGGCTTGATTACTGTAACAGCATCTTTACAGGTCTACCTAAAAAATCAGTCAGACAACTACAGCTCATTCAGAACTCTGCTGCTCGAGTCCTCACTAAGACCAAAAAAGTGGACCACATCAGTCCAGCTCTGAGGTCCTTACACTGGCTGCCTGTCCGTCAGAGGATAGACTTTAAAGTTCTGATGCTGGTCTATAAAGCTCTGAATGGTTTAGGACCAAAATACATCAATGACCTCCTGACCCAGTATGAACCATCCAGATCCCTCAGGTCATCTGGATCCGGTCTTTTATCAGTTCCCAGAGTCAGAACCAGACACGGAGAAGCTGCATTCAGCTTTTATGCTCCTTATATCTGGAACAAACTCCCAGAAAGCCTCAGATCAGCTGAAACACTCAGTTTATTTAAATCCAGGCTGAAGACTCACCTGTTCTCAGCTGCATTTGAATAAAGCACCAAATCCACACTTTAAGCTTAAATTTCAAAACTTACATTTAACTACTGATCTTATCTATTTCTGATTTTATCTGTTTTGATTTTATATACTGTTGTTTGTTTGTTTGTTAATTAGTTAGTTAGTTTATTTGCTTGTTTTATTCAATTTTAAATCATGCTTTTTATTTGTTCTTGTTTCTAATGTCTCTGTAAAGCACTTTGAATCACCTTGTTGTTGAATTGTGCTATACAAATAAACTTGCCTTGCCTTACTTCACATCCACCCCGAGTGGATGTTTGGGACATTATTACTCACTGACAGGTAAGCTGATAAGGGCATGTTTCAGTGACCAGGTTTGAACTTTGCTCCCTGTGAGAGTCGCAGGTGGAGTCAGCCACAGCGCTGCTCACCTGCCGTTTCAGGAAATGAAGCGTTGATCCACGGCACCCGCCACGACCCACGACTGGAAGTATCACACAGTAAGTTGATCTAATTGAAGATGTTTCTATTTCTGGGGATTTTTTTTTTAAATATTAATGAAAAGATTCAAAACTGAGATGATTTTTACATTTATATATCAAAACAGCAAAGAGTGGAAAACTTCACAGCAAGTGTAAAACGTATTACAGAACAGCCTGGCTCTGCCGTGAGCAAATAAGTGATAATTAGTAATAATAATTAGCGATATAGCGCTAATAGAACTATTATATTATATTATATTATATTATATTATATTATATTATATTATATTATATTATATTATATTATATTCAGTGTTGGGAACTAACGGAATGCATGAAACCCAAACAAAACACGCAATAAGAGGCTCTAATATAAGCGCTTGATGTTGGCGACCCGAAGCCAGCGCAACGCAGCCAGCAGCGCACGGGCAGGAATCCATTTCTTACTTGGAAATTCCGTCACCACTTCACATACAAAAAAGAAAGGGATGGGCGAAATCTGACCGTGCAATGCAAATTCAGTTTGCATTGCAAGCTGCTCTCAGCATCGAAGGACTCCACCAGGTTTTAGTTGTGGTTGCTGCCTGGGTCATGTTGAAAGCAGACAGAAAGAAAACACAATACTGATACAGAAATTGTTTTCTATACGAGATCTCTGCAAAACCTACAGCCTTACCTAATGTCCACCCTACTGTTGCTCATTTATATTAAGATTTAAACATCTAGTTGGTACTGCTTTCAGAGGAGCACATGATTGTTTGCAGCTAGCAGGTTGTTAATGTTATCCATCAAGTCTAACAGCACCTCAGCTAACACCAGCTAACAATGTTAGCTTGGTAATATTAATAAATCACACAGTAATAGTACATTACATAGTTGTAAAAATCATGACAATATATCAAGTAATCCAACGTATTCAGAATACGTTACTCACACTGAGTAACTTAACGGAATATGTTACAAACTACATTTAGTGCCATTCTGTATACTGTAATCTGTAGTGGAATACATTTTAAACGTAACCTTCCCCACTCTGATATTATATTATATTATATTATATTATATTATATTATATTATATTATATTATATTATATTATATTATATTATATTAGAACTATTTAGTCTGACTGCTTTGCTTTTTAAAAATATTTTGTTGAGAATAAAGAGTTACAAAACTTCAATGGATCAACAAACGTTTAAATCAACTAAATGTTTCAAATTTCAGTTTTCTACTTTTCATTGCTTTAAAATTCTCTGTTTCAGATAGTTTTTTGTGTCAGTTTACTTATGTTTTAACAAGATTTAAGTTCTTTTGCTCATTATATCATGGGACTATTTTTAGGATCACAAGTTTCTAATTACAAATTGTGTGGATTGGGAATTGTTGAATGTTGTCAGTTTGTATGCCCCACAGGTCAGATTGAATTGTCAGTTAGAGAGAGAGGAATTGTACAATAAGCTGGATGAAGTGATAAAAACAAAAAATCTTTTGTCTATTGAAGTTTGATTTAAGCAAACCTTAATAGACATGTAGTGGAGGGGAACAGAGGTGTTAGGTAGGTACTGTGTTAAGGAGATAAATGCAGATGGACAGATGGTGGATTTTGGAAAAAGAATGGAAATGACTGTGGGGAACACTTTGAGAAGAGGGATGGGTGATGTATGAGAGGGAAACAAGGTGTACACAGGACGACTACATCACATGCAGTGAGTGCAAACTTAAAGAGATAGGAGGAGGCGAGGTGTGGTGGCAGGCCAGAATGTAGCTGGGCAATATCACATGGTGTTCTACATCTATGATACGTTTGGACATCAAGACAAAGAAGCAAGTGAAGGCAGTATTAAAGGATCTATTAAAGGGTGGAAGTTAAGAAGAGAAGACTGTTGCTCAGAGTTCAGGGAGGAGTTGAGACAAGCTCTGGGTGGCAGTGAAGGGTTACAGGGAAATTAAAGCTTTACTGCTGAGGGAAACTAGCAAGAAGGCATTCAGTGTTTCCTCTGGATAGAGGAAAGCGAACAAAGATAGAGGTGGAAATGTACTAATAGGTCAAAGAATTGTGCTGGAACTGAGCTAATGAATGATAAAATGAAAGAGAGAGGAGGCTGGATGAAGGACAGTTAGAGAATGAGGAAGCAGAGTAAGGAGGAAGTGAGGCCAGCTGTGAAGGGGATGAAGAGTGTGAAAGCACCTGTGGAGGTATGTCCAGGAGAGAGGGCAGTGGACCTTATAACAAGACTGTTTAACATAATCCCAGACAGTGACGACGATGCCTGAGTGCTGTCCTTTGTTATATTTGTAGTTTTGAGTTATTTACTTGAAGTTTAACTTTGTGCTTAAGCATGTCCAACAGTCATTTTAGAAACATTCAGGAACATTTTTCATTTTTGAGTTGCTGAGTTCTTGTTGCTGCTCATTACAGCCGCCTGTCCCCATCTTTGAGATAAGCACTACCATGACTGTCTCCTGGGCCTCTCTCTTCTTCATGTGTTTATTACCCTGCACGATGGGAGGTGAGTATTCATTTCATTTTGTCAATGACTTCCAAGTTTTATTTTTGTTGCATGTCAGTAGCAGACCTGCCCAATAACAACAAGAGGGGGAAACCTCAAAATATGGAGCAGCTTTCTTTGATGTGAAGAACAAAATAATTACGGACAGTGTAATCTCAAGAGAAAATACACAGGAGAACAACATGATCAGAGCTTCCACCTCAGATATCACAGTTAGAGCTGATAGATTTTGAGGCATGTCCACATTTCTCATATAGAAACCGCACCAGGCACATGGTTTCACTCCACACACTGAGAAAGACACTGAACGCTGCGCTGAATTAGGAACTTTGGTTAAAAGCACACTGTAGAGAGAGTAAACCTCATATAATTTTATATCCTTTTACATGCTAAGCTCATAGTGGACCTCAGAGCCACAAATTGTTAGACTCACATTGCGGTTTCAGGATTCTTTTCCAAGACAGCCAATAAATGAACAATAACAATCAGCTTTATTGATCAGTGTAGTCATAAGATCATGGAGTCAGTCTGGGGCTGTGAGATCTGCAGGGAAATACGTGATCCAGCTTTGCCGCTCTTCACAAGAATGAATCGAGTGACCTGACAAGTACAAACATATCCCTGGATGTGCTTTATTTGTTGTCAGATAAAACAAACCTCTGATGTCTGATTCCAGCTTGTGGTACTGTGTAACTATGGTGACTATGTAGCAAATGTTTCTGAAACTTATATTTCCACAGCATGTTTGAACCTCTCGCTATTACAAAGGATCAGTCTTTACCTATGATGCAGTCTTGGGGGAAAAACTGATCAAATCTATAATTTCAGTAACATGTCAACAGCCGTGCTCAGACATTTGTTTAATAATGTGACTAACAAGGAAAATCTTCCTTCTAGGTTTGAACAACAGCGAGAAAATATTTTACAATGTCAGCTTTGATGCTTATCAATTGAAGGATCAGTCCTGTTTTGTGCTGTGTTTAACTTTCAGCCTTGTCAAAAGCCAACACAACAAAACCAATGGCCTTTGTGATATTTACTTACCTTGAGCAAACAGCTCTCAAGCACCATATTGAAAAAAAAGCAGTATGTACCTGTATAGCCTGCAGCATGCATTGCCATTGTCCTGTGACAAGGAAAAGTTCTTCACTGATTGATGTCACTTCCATATTTCACTTGTATTTTTTTTAGCATTTGTGTTTAAAATGTTGTGATTTGCCAACACCACACCTTTATACACCTTTCATAATAGTCTACTGTAGTTAAAACGTCAGTTAATACCAGAGTTACTTTGTATACTTATGCATATTTATGCATTTATCCAAACAGCTATTATGTGCCAGCGTAGAGTTTAAAACCCTGCATATGCAGGAGCTTCAGGCAGTTTCACATCAAACGTTAGAATAAGTTAAAATCCACTGAATCAAAATTCAGTGGAACATTTTTAGGATTTGATATGATTGGAGATATAACTGGTTGCAATCTTTGGAGATGTTGTAATGCAATCATGTCAACACACAGCAGAATCTCAAAAGAATATCTCCAATATTTTATTATTATATTACATGAAGAAGAATGTGTATTTAAAGCAAATTCAAACCTTACCTAAGAATGAATGTGGCCCTTTTAAGTAAATGTTACATACACTTTGAGATCATGATATTAAATAAAATTTTTTCATATAGTAAGGCCAAAAGTATTTTCTAAATCACAGAATTAAGGTATTATCACAGTAAAGAAATATGTTTTATATGATCATCAGTGACAGGAGCTCATTTAGTCAAACAAAATGTGCAGAAACACCTCTATGTTCCACACAAGGTTGCAAATCCTCACATCTATTCTCTTTTAAACCTACCAGTGTCAGACCAGTTTCAGCTGGAGCCGATGACTGCAGCAGTGTTTAAAGGCTCCGATGCCCAGTTCATCGCCAGAGTGACCGGATCGTGGGAATTCATGGCCTGGACAGTTGGACAGTTTCTGGTCCTCACGGTCCGTAGAAACACTACAATACTCCCAGTAGAGCAGTATTCAGCTAGATTCTGCTCCAGTGATAACAGCAGTTGTGTGGAGTTTACCATCCATAATGTCAGCCGCTCACTGATCGGGCCCGTCACCTGTGCGGTTCAAGGGTCATATGGAAAAAAAACAGCACAGCTTTCTGTACAAGGTGGGTTCGTAAACATGTATCAGACGTTTTGAAATCTAAAAGCCTAATTCATGTATCGGTTGACCTCTAACCTCAATGTGCAGTCAGTCAAACCTAGAGGAGGATGTTACCTTCAAGGTCTTTACCTTCTTTTCCTTGTATTTTCACACCATTGTTGTAATGACTGGAGTGTACTCTGGAGGACAGCAGTGAGCACTGATTTTCAGGCTTCTCAACGGCCTCTGGCAGCAGCGTCTAACCATAAAGTAGATCTGATGAGAAAGAGAAACAAAAAGCTTTAAAGCTAAAATGAAAGTTGAAATGACCACTTCTGTGACGCTGACAGAATGTTAGATGGTAACAGGCCAGCCTGTTTTATTTTATTTTAATTTGATAAATCTAGTTGGATAAAATTAGCATCACGCATGCACAGAGTTGCAGTGATCTCATAAATGAACCAGTTAAACAGTTTATTTAGACCCTGGCTGACAATTATGAATAAATTATCTGGGTTATTGTTGTGGAACTTCAGGATTTATAAAAAACGAGCGAGTCTTTTATATTTTCCAGTTTAACAAAGTGTAAACCTAATGAAACCGTGGCAACAGTGACTGAAATAATTCCTTAGGTGTTCCCCCAAAACAAAAAACAAAACCCTGTACAATAAATTTGTTGCAGGCTTAGAAAGATTTAGAAAGGTTGTAAAAGTGTCAGCAGTTCAGTTGTATGTGAGCTCAGCCCTGACATGTGTTCAGCTCAGATGTTGAATCTAGCAGTTTTCCAGATAATCAGCCTGAAGCCAAGCTTTTACACAGACAGCAGTACGGAGTAAAATATGTTGTTAATCTGAGTCCTGGTCTGCCTATTAATGGACATTGATTGTGAAGCACTGATGGAGAGCTGTCTCGTGAAGTTGATTAGAATCTTATTGCTTTTCTGCAAGGGGACATTAACGAGGGACACTCGCAGTGAACATTCTGGTTAAAGAGAGTTTCACAGTGAAACAATACAAGTTCCTGAATGGGAGCACCCCTGTAATGATCGAGCCCTTGTCAAAGACGTGCTGATCTTTACACCTGCCTATTTCTCCCACGTGGTGATCTGGCCATGTGTTACCTGGTAATTTCCAGTGTCCATATTAAAAAGAGTCCCTGGAAATTTTGTTCTGCCCAACTTTGTATTGGTAGTTTAACTCTGGGGATAAAATCAGTGCATAACCTTATGCTGAAGAAAACGATGACCGTACCCCCGGTCGTGCTTCTGAGCTGATTCTAAAAACTATTACTTGGGGTGTAGTCAAAGACTGTAGATGAGAGCTGGGTCACTTTGACACAGAAGCTAATATTTCAGGTTTCGTGGTAAAATTGTAAAAGTGCAAATGGTCCGAACACGTTTTACAGGGAGCAAAGGCTCATTTAGGGGAGAACTAGAGTAGTGCATGGATCGACTACTGCTGATCGCTAACATTGCAACAGTTTCCTCCACCCAGTCCCTTTATGTAACATATTTAAAAAATAAAGAAGTCAACAGGCAAATACTGCATTTCAGCATTTAATAAAGCACACAGAGAATCAAAGCCCCGACATAACACAAAGGAGTGCCAGGAGAGGGTATTTTATGAGATAGCGACCAGACATCTGGTTAAATGAAGCCTGCTGTTAGAAAACAATAATTTCTTATTAAGATATAAGAAGTTATTATAAAGTATTATCCACACATGCGTACAAGGTGTATTTGTCAGCAGTTGTTTATAGCCACAGGTTTGTTTCTGTGGTGTATATTTATTAGAGCAGGATGAAGTATTTATTTCACTCAGCTTAATGATAATTTGAGGAAATAACATAGCTCACTCTCAGAGATATAGTGAGTGAAAATTTAATTAAGCTCGATCAACATTTGGCAGTGGTTTATTGGTTGTTTGACTAATTTACTACATTGGCTTCTATACTAAACATGAATCTCTAAATCTCAGCTGGAGGAAGTTATGAGGAAGTCGATCTCTGCTTACATGACTTTACTGCAGATTTTTGGTCTTTTCGTGTTTTTTAAGGGCAATGTTAAATATAGGGAACAACTTTCATCTATATTTTTCAGTTTATTCTTCAGATCCAATCATGAAGCTAAGAATTTATTGTGGACAGCACATTGTCGCCACTCTTTGATTATCAGAATCAGAATCAGAATCAGAATACTTTATTGATCCCTGGGGGAAATTATTTTTTGTTACAGTGCTCCATTTTAAACCAACATTAAGACAAGACAGACAATACGCTAACTAAGAATAGTACAATATATACATATATATACATACATACATACATAAGTCACTTATAAATAAATATTTGGAAAAGAAACATGTGTAGTTGTAGCAGCAAACAGTGTGTTAAGTGGATGCGTTGTACAGGGAGATGGCCACAGGCAGGAATGATTTCCTGTGTCGTTCAGTGGTGCTTTTCGGTAATCTCAGTCTCTCACTGAACGAGCTCCTGTGACTGACCAACATGTCATGGAGTGGGTGGGAGGTGTTATCCAACATTGTCTTTATCTTGGACAGCATCCGCCTCTCCGACACCACCTTGAGGGAGTCCAGCTCCATCCCCACAACATTGCTGGCCTTACGGATCAGTTTATTAAGTCTGTTGGCATCTGCGACCCTCAGCCTGCTCCCCCAGCATGCAACAGCATAGAGGATCGCACTGGCCACCACAGACTCATAGAAAATCCTCAGCATTTTCTGGCAGATGTTGAAGGACCTCAGTCGCCTCAAAAAATAGAGACGACTCTGGCCCTTCCTGTAAAGTGCTGTGGTGTTTTTAGCCCAGTCCAGTTTATTGTCAATGTGTACTCCAAGGTATTTATAGTCCTCCACAATGTCAACACTGACCCCCTGGATTGAAACAGGGGTCAAGTGTTAAGGTCAGAAATGGGTTTTCTTCTGGACCTAAACTCTCCTCTGTCTTTCTCAGAGAACGGTACGATCAGCATCGCAGGACCGAGCATGAAGGTGATGTATGACCAGCAGGTAACGTTCCAGTGTGTAGCAGCTGGTTGGTACCCCAAACCTACAGTCACATGGACTCTAAATGGTAACGCTATGAACAGCACCCTGGACAACTTCACAGATAATGGGGATTTCTTTAACTCCACCAGTGTACTAACCTTCCAGGCAGTCAGAGACACGACAGTCAAATGTTTGGTGAGCATCCCAGCACTGACATCTCCGCAATCAACGTCTCTCTTCTTAGTAGTTGGTAAGAAACTCTTACTTACTTTTTGTGTATAAAGTTGAAAATGTTTAACAAAGAAGTTACAAGCCGTGACTTCTGCTACCTTCAGAAACAAGAGGATCTGTTTTTGAGTCATTTCCTCTATTTGTGTTACTGCCACTACTTTACACTTTAATTCCAACTACCTTTGCAATGCTGCCAGTCTGACCACAGAGTGCAGACAAGCAGAAAACTGTCATTTTATGTGCAAAGCGATCCCTGTGTAAAACAAAGATGTTAGTATTTTTCATTAAACCTTTGGTATGCTGCACTATTTTTTGCTAAACCTAAAACAAAATGTTGCCCTTTTTAAATCTAAAAGCTGTTTTAAATCACACTTTTAGAAAAGAGTTAGATGTACGTGCCCTCGTGGTGAACTTCAGACGATTTTGGTTCAGGAGATTAAAAGCAAGAGAGCAATAAACTGTCACCTTCCAAAACACACTGTACAACATACTTGCATGACTGAAACTTTTCTAATTAAAACCAAATCTAAAATAAAGGTCTAACCAGGTAATGTAAATATGATGTAATAGAATTTTATCATAGGTCAAGTCTGGACAGTCATGGACACAATGTGAGGCAGTGGTGTAGCTGGAAACTGTCCATGTATTAGGGTACTCACAAAAAGTAATGTATTACATTACTTACTGTTTTCTTCAAAAGTAATGCAGTATGTTACTTTATTACTCGCTGGAGAAAGTAATTTGTTACACTACTTGTTACATTACTTTGTCATTACTTAATAAAATTACTTGAATTATACTGTCTTGTTGTCTGCACACCAATACACATGTGTAACCTAATGAAAACAATCTTTCTTTCAGTTCTTACGTATGAACACAAAACAATAAAACAAAGATGAAAACCAGCCTAAGAGACTTCAAAGTGATCGCCACAGTCATCCTGCTTTAGAAATACGAACAGGCAGCTAGCTTAGTGTTAGCGAGCTTTATGTGCAGATGAGACAAAAGTTCAAAGCGCCAAAGTTCTGTTAGCAGGATAATACATGTGTTTCTCTCCCGGATGCAGTTTGGTTTACCACGATGCTCGTGTCCTGTTAAGCAAGCAAAAAGCTTGCGTCAAAGCTCTAACCATTTTCCTTCTCCTGAAATCCACTGACTGCTGCAAGAGTGCGCAGGAAGAAAAATGTTATTGTTGGATTCTTTTTCCTTTCTATCCACCCGGCATGCAGATAACTAATGAATGTTAGTAACATGTCACATTACTATGTTACTGAAAAATATAAAGTGATTACAGGCATGTATTACTTTGTAACATATTACACCCTACACCGATATATTATAATCATATAAGGAGATAATTATATTTTCACGTTTTTTTCCGTGTGAAGGCAAATCTCACATGGGATTATAAGACATATACTCTCTCCAATTAATGCGAGAGATTTTTTTTCCACTTTGCTTATTTATGCCTGATAGATTCTCTAAAAGTGCATAAACTTCTTCGGACATGAAGGTCCTAACAATGATTTCAGTGTTAGAAGTAATCGGCAGGGTCTTCCTTTAATGAATGACCCTGACAAAGCACGACAGCATGAATGATGATATATTACTGTTTGCCTTAGCCAGTATAACAGAATCCTTCTACTGTATGCTCAGATCTTATGAATAAGTGAAAATCCACAGATAGACATAAATATATAATTTATCAGATCTGATAAAAAATAAAATAAAATAAATAGACAAAAACCAAATAAAAGAAATATTCAACTTATAACGTAGAGTAATTACCCTAACACCAATAGCCCTGAATGTTTGGAGCCAGCCAGGAGGACACAGATATCACATGGATTCTATGCTGTAATATGCAAAGAGGGAGAAGTGACATTTCTACCAGGAAGTAAAGCGTCCTGCTTCAAATAAATAGAGTAGAATAACAGCTACGGACTGTTCTGAATGCCCAATCTTAGGTTTTTTTGAATCTTGTCTCTGTATGATGTCAGTAAGAAGAGATATACCTTGGGGTGGCTGTAGCTTAGGTGGCAGAGCAGGTCAGCCACTAATCAGAAGGTCGGTGGTTTGATCCCAGGCTGCCTCCTGGCTGCATGCCAAATATCCTTGGGCAAGATACTAACCCCGTGTTTGCCTACTGGTGGTGGTCAGAGGGCCCGGTGGCGCCAGTGTCCGGCAGCCTCGCCTCTGTCAGTGCGCCCCAGGGTGGCTGTGGCTACAATGTAGCTTGCCATCGCCAGTGTGTGAATGTGTGTGTGAATGGGTGAATGACTGAATGTAGTGTGAAGCGCTTTGGGGTCCTTAGGGACTAGAAAAGCGCTATACAAATGCAGGCCATTTACCTAATATGGTCATGTCCACTGTCATTATGCAGTGCCACAGGACTAATTCTTGAGTTGGTATTATACTCATCTAGTTCCCACACCTTTTAGGTTTTTTGTTAGATGCCTCAGAAAAAGTATCCAGTTAACGCAAGCTTTAGACATTCACATTCTGTTCTGCAGAATTAAATATGTAATTTAACACGCCACGCTTTTGCCTCTCCCAGAGAAGAGGAAAAGACCACAAAGGTTGTCATCAGTTCTCATTTGTCAAGAGAACCACAGTCGTGCTGTGGCCAGGATGTCAGTCTCTGTTCAAATATTTTTGTTTTGTGAGCGATAACCAATCAGATGAAGCAGTTTAATGTGTAAAGCATAAAAGAAGTGTGTGTGTATGTGTGTGTGTGTGTCTGTGTATAGGTGTGTGCTTGCTCATGGGGGGTCATATGATTGTTGGGGTTTTCTCTGTATGTGTTATTGTAGGGTCTACCTTACATACAAAGCACCTTGAGGCGACTGTTGTTGTGATTTGGTGCTGTATAAATACAACTGAATTGAATTGAATTGAACCTAGGCACAGTATGAGATACATAGGGATTAGTTTGGACACTGAGTTTTAAATAAGCAGAAATTTATTCCTTTCCCTCCGTTTTAGGTGCTTTTATTGAACAGTTTAGTGTGATAACAACAGCTTTAAATCTTTGAATCACTTTCTCTTACTTCTGATCTTTCTTCTGCAAAAGCTCCCAAGCCGCCTAATTGGACTGTGTTGATAGCTGTGGTTGTGTCCTTTGGAAGTCTTGCTCTGCTGGTTTTGCTCATCATTGGAATTTGGTTCTGCTACAAACGCAGGAAAGAAAAACGTAAGGGTCTCATTATGTCATTAACTACGTAGATTCTGTGTCCCCACAATCACAAATGTTATACTAACAGATGATGAGCACAAATACAGAAGTCACTGTTTCATTTGTTAACTACAAGTATTTGTGAATCTGTTTTTAGAAACAAACTATCAGGATGAAATGAGGTAAAAGCCGATTTTAAATTATTCTGCCATTTAATTTATTTATTAGCTAATAAACCTTTTTCAGCATACAGTAAAACTGACTGATGTTCATATTTGTGTGCTGTAGGAGAGTGAGGACACAGAGCCAGTTAAGTGGTGTGCATGGACCCAGAAACAAAGAGGGACAAGTGAACACAGCATATGTGCCGGAGGGTCAGACAAGTAAGACTGAACACAAACACACAAGCCTTTAAGAAGTTACTCGTGTACTGTACCAGTATCTAACAGATAAAAGGGTACTTGTTCTTGTACTTTGCTCTTTGGTGGAAATCTCTGAACAATCTTAGAGGTAATCCAATTATCCAAAACCATCTGATACACTTTGAATCTTTACATTTTTTTGCATAGTTGCTGATCCATCCTTCTTTTCCTGTTTTGCTTCTCTCTTCGCAGGTGTTCCTACCAGTGAAATCACTGACAATGGCTTATTCCAGGTAAATAGCTCCAGTAATTTAGATCCTGGTCTGGGTTTTATGCAGCAGTAAACATGCTAGCATATCAGCCTGTCCAAGCTGACATTGGGATGGGTTAATAGGCCGTCAGGCAGACAGCTCACCAATCAATCACAGGACTGTTATTGGACAATAGAAAGCAGTTTTGTTGGGTTTGTGACTTTCTTACAACTCCTTTTCTTACAGCTGCACTGTACTGGTGACTTTGGTGGAAGCGAAGAGCAAAGATGTGTTACAGTTCTCGTCTATGTCTTCCGTGCTAGCAGCCCAGTAAAGCTGTAGCATATTAGCAAACTACTATTTGGCTACGTTCACACTGCAGGTCTTGATGCTCAATTCCGATTTTTTGATCAAATCCGATTTTTTTGTCTGCTCGTTCACACTACAAATAAAATGTGACAGCAAACGCGCTCTAGTGTGAACGCTCAAAGCGGCCGCATGCGCAAAAGAAGACGTCACACACGACACGCTCTGTTTAGACCCAGAGCAACAGTATTGTTTGACCGATGGCCCTTAATATAAAGACTTCGGACTTTACGTTTCCCGATTTTTGCTTGAAGTTATTTTGTTATTTACATAATAATGTAAATAACCTAATAATGATCCTTATTGCTGTTTTAGAGGAGCGGTGCTTCAAAGGATAGCTGCAGATTTCTGTCAGAATCTGCAGATTATACAGTACAAAGAAAATGTTCACGTTTCTCCAACGTTGTCTTCCCAACAGTTTCACTGACATCTACACTGGATGGCCAGGAAGAGCTCGTTCGCGATGTCTTCTCGGGCGCTTCCCCGGAGCTGATAATTGGCGTCTGTCGTGTCAGTGACGTAAAAGACGGATTTAATGCGACCTGACCGTTCAAACAGCAGTCGCTTTCTAAAACATCGGATATGTATCGGATTCAGTACCACATATGAAAGTGACCCAGATCGGATTTGAAAATATCGGATTTGTGCCGTTCACACTGTCACACCATGATCGGATAGATGGGTCGCATAGGGTCAAAAAAATCGGATTTGATGCGCTTTCGCCTGCAGTGTGAACATAGCCTTTGTTTAAGGGTAAATATAAAGTAGGACACGGGCTAATTTGCAGGTTTTTTTGTGGGGGAAAAATACTTGAATTACCTTGAAAATGTTCATTTTGATCACATGATGACTCAAGGTCATGTGTCACTGCTATGCTAATCCATTCAGTAGATGTTGAGATATTTCACTGATATTATAGAGAACAGCAGTTTATCTGTAAATGCTTCAGGACATTTTAATGAGAAACAAAAAATGTTGATCTCTTTGTTAACTGACTCAGAGTTACTGCAGTTACCTTAGGTAGAGCCACAATACTAGCTAAACAGCAATCATTGCTTCACAGTTCACTGTCAGCACCACATAGTGAAGTCTATTTTCTGTCTGGATCTTCAGCCTAAAATATGAACTCTCATCACGTCATGATTTTAGATGCTTGTTTGAATAAACCTGATTGCCTTTTAAGTTTGTCATCGTGAATTCTCGAGTTATGGTTGTGCTTCGACCGAACCGTTTTATCCTTGAGTCCAACTAAATATTTGACCTACTTTTTTAGATGTTCCCTCTGGACTTTCAAAAGATATCATGCGATAAAATGTATAATGCCTCCCTTAAATAGAGCTTTTCCAGTCAAGCAGCAGCAGTTTGTATGCTTAAGTGGTTCAAGTCTGTCTTCATAATGTCATCATACTCCAGTGAACGCTTGGGGTTCAGTGTCTTGCTCGAGGATACTTTGACATTTTGCTATTCAGACTGAAGCAGCCAGGAATCAAACCATCAGCTGACCTGCTCTACTTCCTGTGGCAAAGCCAACCTGTAGAGAAGCATCGTTTTTTTCACAGTTCAATCTTTGTTTCATGCTGTAATGTCATCTCATGGATCACACAATAGAACACCAGTTTTTCTAGTATTGAATCCATCTGATCTTTGGAACCATATTCTTTACATAAACCACAGTGAGTAACACTGGGCAGAACACTTGACACAGGTGGCGTACATTACAGTCCAAATTTTGCTTAGTCATGCTGTGTGCCTTTGGAAATGCTGAGACAGTTTTGATTAATTCAGATCATTTTGCTCTGGTAAATGAGCAAACATGATAATGTATTCATGTGGCTTCACTTCTGCATTCAACCACGTGAAAATATATTCTCCATAATTATGAACATGTTAATTTTTCCATGTACTTTAGCAGGCAGGGCACAAATGGATGAGTCACTGTTTTACCATGCAACTAATTTAAGTTTTGAATGACGCACCCAATAAACAAAGATGTTATTCAAGACCACAGTTACATTGCAGTATTTCCAAGCTGATTACGTGTTCAGAGGAGGAATATGATTAATGTGTTGTATAGATTTTAAAGTAACACACAGGAATATAGGTTGATGAAAATGTTGAAAGAAAATTTTGGATTTATTATTATTTATAATGTTAAATTTTGCTGTTTTTGATTTTTAGGTATCTACTGTGGCAAACAGTGCACAAGCAGGTGGTGCCTTCTACAATTTTGAGGATCCAGGCTTCATAAAACACAGACACGCCACGATTGTGTGAGGACAAACAGAGGACACGTCTCTGAATGCTTGCGAGCCTGGGAACAAACCTGCACAGCATCTAAACGGTGCTCGGCTTTGTCTGGATAAAAGGTGATGTGAATGACTGGATCTGCTCAAACCAAAGACTGATGTAGTGTGAAGGCTGTAGCCTCAGGTGGCCATGCAGATTTTAAATCCTCCATAATTTATTGTAGAGAAGAAATCATATAACCCTGCGATATATATACGAATTGTGTACATTTTTATTGTAACATTATGTGAATTTAAATATTCAAAAGTGATGAAAGTGATTAAACTTCTAAATCCCCTAATTTGCATCTCCTTACTTGTAAAGCAATTGTTCTCTGAAGAGTTGTCTATTTTAAAAAACATTATTAAAACCTGTTTTAAATGGTTACTTTGAGAATGACATGGCAGTTTCACATGTATAAGTTATTAGCCAGCTGCTGTGCACGGGCAGTTTGCGGTGGTTGTAGCTCATGAGGTGGAGCAAGTCATCTACTAACTGGAGGTTTGGCAGTTCAATTCCTTGTTGTTCCAGTCTCCATACCAAAGTATCCTTTGCTCAGATATTGCATGAGTACACGATTTCTTTGAGTTATAGCAATTTTATTTGTCATGGTGCAAAATAGAAATTCGTCATTTTGCCAGGGTCACACCCTCTGACAAAAACTCAGTTTTCAATGTAGCCCAAGACCAACTTCTTAAGGCTTTTCCTGGACAAATTTAGTTAAGGTTGCTCGGGTCACCCACCTCTACTCTGTATCCCAAAGTGTTAAACATGACATTTCCTGTTTCCACTAGGTGGCGCTGTCACCAATGTCAAATATGGCAGTTGAAATGTTTTCAGGGGCGGAGCCTTATCACATGTGGGAAGTTTGGGCCAGATTGGACCATGTTTGAATGAGAGCAAATACAAATTTATTTATTTATTTATTTATTTATTTCTGCCTGTCCCGTTTGGCTCTTTTGCCATCAGAATTATTGTCTAAAGGCAAAGAAAGATGCCCAACGGATTTACTTTACCAAATTGACCATCCCAGCCTTGCCGTAATGGTCCATTTGATTCACCTTTTATTGTTTATTTTATTTTCACTTACTGAATACGGGACAGACTTGACTGGGGGAAAGAAGGGGAGAAAGAAAGAAGGAAAGAGAAACAGCTGAGAAGAGGGACGGGGGAGAAGGGCAAAAAACATAAACCAACAGAATGAGCAGAAAAAGAAAAAAAAAAAGAAATAAAAAATGCATATATCGATCACCTGGATCACCTGCTGAGAAAGAAAAAAGAAAACAAGCAGAAGAGAACAAGAGTAATAGAATAAACAACATCACAATGATATATGTGAATATGACAGTAAATACTAAATATTAAACATTATTGTGCAGCACATAAGATCAACAGAACACAGTGTGCTTTGAGGTAGGAGCCAAAAAGGGGTGTAGTTTGTGGGTGTGATCACCCGTGTGTACACCTGTGAGCATGGACGCGCTTGTTTTTTTAAAAGGTTCCTTCATGTAATGATCTGCTAGAGGGTGTGGGGGGACCACAGCCCCGTCCTCCAGGGCATGAAGCAGGTATGGAGGAGATCAAAACTCCAGACATCCAGAGGCCCCCAGAACACACGAGACCAAGGAAGACCAACAGAGGGGCAGCTGCGCCACTGTCCCAGAAAGAGCTGAGGAGAGTCCCAGATGAGGGCTCACTCAGCAGCCGCGGAGCAGAAACCAGGGGGGATTGCAGTGACGCGCCCGTGAGCTCCGCCGGCAGCCAGCCGTGCCTGAGTGACCGAGCCCCAGGCCGAGAGGCCGGGGGCACCCCACCTCCGAAGTGGCCCAAGCGAGCCCCAGGATCCAGGCCCCGATAAGCGGCCGCCAAGGAGTGAGCCGGTGTGTACCTGGACGCCCATCCCCGGACACAAAGAACCACCAACGCACCGATGTCTGAGGGAGTCCGCCACTGGCAGGGGAAGTGGTAGTGGGGGGGAGATAGGCCTCCAAACCTTGGAGGGCCTGAGATGTCCCCAGAGAGGTGGCGCCTGACACCCAGCCTGACATATAGACACAGACATACAGGCACACACAGACACAAACATCCATTCCCACCCTCATGCTCTCATATGCACTTACTCCACACTCAACCAACGTGGAGACAGACATAAAGAGACGCTGTACACACGATCACACTCCCCAAGCGTACTCTACAAACCGGGTCTAGGTACCCTTGCCCCTGGAGGGGGGAACTGCACCCAGACCCAGGTGGTGTTACCCTTTTCCCTGCGGTGGGGAGAGGCAGACCACCCCGACTCCGCAGCAGCAGGGAGGCCCCACACTCCAGACCGCAGTCGGACGGCCAACTCCTCCTCCTAGCCCCCCCGCTCCAGCAGGCCGCAGAGAACGGGGGTGAGAGAAGACTCCAAACCTCCCTCCACCCGCTCATTGTAGTGTTGATGCATGTGTGTTCTAAGGTGCATTTAAAACCCAGGAGGGCTTGGAGCTACCTGCCAGAGAGCAGCAGGTAAGCGCATGGTCCCTCCTGCTAGCCCTCAATGTCTACGTGTATTTAAAATTGAGAGGTGGGCAACGACGCCAGGGGTGAGGTGTACACCCTGATGGTACTTTGGACTCCGTGTATCGTGCCCACCCCCAAGATCCTATATGTATGTGTAATGAGAGTGTGAGTAATGTGAATGTCTAAGTTGTGGGATAAAATTGAGGCAGAGGCAGCCAGAAGGGGACGGGGGGGGGGGGGGGGGGGGGGGGGGGGAGCCTCCTCTGCACCCTGGTGACATACCCCTACTCCAAGGCCCTGCATGTGTGGGTGGTTGTGGTGGAGCGGGAAGACGGAGGCAGCTGGAGATGGGGAGGGAAGGAAGGGAGGGGCAAGTGACCCCTACTGGGGCCAGCTGGGTCAGCAGGGGAGCTGACCCCTTAATTTAAAATGATCGCCGTGGCGCCACAGACTCACCCTATGACAAAAACTCAAAAGCTCCACAATTTAATGTGGCCCAAGTCTGTAGTTGAGACTGACCAAATATGATGTTGATTTGTCCCTATGAGGAGTTCGCAAAAGTACAACACCTGGAAATCAGCTGGAAAATATCACCTTCAATTGAACAACGGAAGCTAAATGTCCCTCCATCCATTCCCTTCCACTTATCCTTGTTAGGGTCACAGGGGGGCTGGAGACTATACACCCTGGACAGGTCGCCAGTCTGCCGCAGGGCTAACACACAGAGACAGACAACCATTCACACCTATGGGCAATTTGAAAGAGGTACCATAGGATGTTCATTGCCTGGGCCCTTCTGGCCTTAAGAATTAAAGGCATAGTACAATTAAACAAACCAAATGAGGGGTCCAATCATTGTAGTTTCATTCATAGTAGTTTCATTGGTTTCAATCATTGTAGAAACCAAACTGCCTGGCGACGGTATGATGTGTACGGCTGCATTTTTCCAGCAAGGCACCCAGGCTCTAAGTGGTGTCCAGATTGGAGCTTTGTATACTGGAGTGTGGGGCCACATGGGTATACCTACAAAAAAGTGCCTCACACTTATATCTAGACTCTAATTTTTGAGATTTATATTTCCATAGCCAAGTGAAACCCTACTGAGCCACACCAAAACTTTTAAATTAAATAATAAATATTTCAAATATTTTGGACCATTTAAACCATTAAAATCAGATTTAAATGAGCAGATTTCAATTACAAGTTCAGACATTTTTGCTGTTTAAGTGGTCAAAAGCCAAAACGAACCGTAATTCCTGCTATGGCACAGAAATGCTGTTCTCACACTTTAATGTACGCCAGTAATTCCAGATTCAGCACGTTTTTATCGACTGCTGGATCAGCTGGACTCAGATGACCTTTACTTGGCCAAGAAACAATTTTTGGAATTTGTTGGTGAAACCGACCAGAATGCAGCAAACTCGTCCAGCTGAGCTTTACGATCAAATACAAGCCACTGATTGGCAACGCTCCCCACTGGATCAATTAGGTGATAACGTGACATCGCTCTCATTATCACTCCTATGTAATTAGAGATTAAACTTAATTTGTGAGTAGATTTAATGCGATCTTCATTCAAATAGCCACTGAAGGTTCTGAGATGAACTTTGGGACTACTTAGTGAGAAAGTTTGACTTTGTGTTTTTATGAGACAAAGTGGAGTTAGCTGAGACATCACAGCTAAATGTTTCATCTGATCTGCTTAAACCAGCAGTAACTGATTTTAGAGATAAAGGCTGAAAACACCATATCAGCTGAGAGACAACAGCTGAATCATTTCTACAGTCACAGAGAAGCAGTTTAGCCTCTGTGTAGCCTGAGAGGAATAACCAGCAGCTTTATGGCTCTGCATCTCTGTGTGTGGACAACTGATGGGAGTGACTCACATTAGACAGCCGATGTGCTGAGGAGGCTTGTCAGAG
This sequence comes from Aulonocara sp. 'chitande type north' Nkhata Bay, assembly GCF_057382095.1. Classification (NCBI taxonomy): domain Eukaryota; kingdom Metazoa; phylum Chordata; class Actinopteri; order Cichliformes; family Cichlidae; genus Aulonocara; species Aulonocara sp. 'chitande type north' Nkhata Bay. The sequence goes on from NC_141353.1 coordinate 2,879,524, forward strand.
TGTCTTGATGAAGAGTGAGGTTCCACAGCGCTGCTGTAAGAGCCCTTCAAGTCTGAGAAAACTGACACTAAATCCGATTACCTGCACTGTTTACGTCTCCATATTTGAAATCACATTAGTGTCTGTAATGTTCTCTTCCATTTAGTGTCTTTGAAATTGCGATTAATGGCTTAAATATGAAAGAAGATCCTCTTCATACTCCTTGATTTTACTCTTGTTAGTTGTTCACATTTTCTGTGAGTAGAAGACTAGTAGCTTATTTCAGCCTTCATATATGATTATTACGATTTACAGCATTGTAATTGGATGTGAAGAGCAGAAACAGTGGCTTCTTGGTTCCTCCTAAAAATAGATAATTACTTAAACAGCAGGCTGGCAGTGGATGTAAGTGGTAATGAACAGAACCAATAAAATTAATGAATAAAGCTATGGTAATGACTATTGATAAGCCATATATAGTGCTGCTTGTTGAGTCATCCTGGCTTTCAGGGCACTTCTGGGCAGTTTCACGCTTGCATTAGGAATGTCCAACAAATTAATCTCACAAAGCAGACTTCAATCATCAAATTTCCTGTGCAGAGTTGGAAGCGCACACATGCATCCTGCTTGCAAAAACCACTGGCTGGCAGAACATGTCGATAGTGTCATAGTGTCGATTAAACTATGGAATATTTGGATCCTACTAATCATTTTCTACTAGGAAAAGCAGCAATCAAAAAATTACCTGGCCCGATGAGTAACCCCTTTATTTCTCCTTTTGTTTATATTTTAACAAAGTCCAAGAAAATGCCCTTCGCATTACAGGCATACTGTACAGTACACAAATGTTGGAGGACTAGACCTTTTCTTTGTCGTTATTCATGAAAGTGTTGGGACAGTGATTCAGAGAACTGTGTAAGTCAGTCAGTTTGTATTATTGCTGCCACAACCATCCATGTTGCTAACGGCTGTTTTTGTAATAACACTGTTGAACTATTGTTCCTTTAAAGGTCCATCCTTCCTCTGCCGCTTATCCTTTTCAGGGTCGTGGGGGGCTGGAGCCTATCCCAGGTCACCAGTCTGTCACAGGTCTAACACATAGACACAGACAACAATTCACTTCTATGGGCAATTTAGAGTTTCCAGTTAACCTATCCTCACTAACTGCATGTCTTTGGACTGTGGGAAGAAGTCTGAGTACCCAGAGACGACCTACGCCAGGGGTGGGCAACTCCAGGCCTCAAGGGCCGGTGTCCTGCAGGTTTTAGATGTATGCTTGATCCAACACATCTGATTTAAATGGCTAAATGACCTCCTCAACATGTCTTGAAGTTCTCCAGAGGCCTGGTGATGAACTAATCATTTGATTCAGGTGTGTTGACACGGGATGAGATCTAAAACCTGCAGGACAGCGGCCCTCGAGGCCTGGAGTTACCCACCCCTGACCTACACAAACACGGGGAGAACATGCAAACTCCACACAGAAAGACCCCGGCCTGATAGTGGAATTGAGCTCAGGATGTTCTTGCTGTGAGGCAACAGTGCTAACTATCATGCCACAATAATTCCACAAACTAAGAAATGTAAAAAAGTAAGAATGACAGATGAATAAAGTGAAGTCTTTAGTTTATTAAATGCTTTGTTTTGTCCAGAATAACCAAACTTTAATGTGTTGTTTCTCTTAATTTACAGCCCCAATTTAAAAAAAAAGCTGTTTAAAATTTGAATAAGATTTTCAAATCCCATGTTTTGTTCCCAGTAAAACAAAAAACATATGACATGTTCGACATGAGACCTTTTACTATTTCATGAAAAAATAAAAGCTTGATGGCAGCAAAACATCTCAAAAATGTAGGAAGGCAACGAAGGAAAAATAAATGGTACTAAAAACAAACAGCTGGAGGAACATTTTGCAACTAATAGTAACATAACTGGGTTTGAAAAGAACATCTAAGAGAGGGAGAACTTCTCACAGGTAAAGAAGGACAGATGTTGAGTAATCTGCAGCAAACTACTTCTTCAAACTGTGGAAAAACTAAAATTGTGAAGACTTTGAATATTTCATCGTCTGATTGTCTGCATACTATCATTAAAACATTCTGAAATCTCATTTTCATTGCATGGGGTCAGAAACGCTTACAGAAACCACTGTCTGTGCGTTTACCTCCTAATATCACCGCATAGTGTATTCAGCTGCTGTATGACTGAAAACAACTATCTGATTTAGTGATGGGATTTATTGCCTTAAGCTGTAAGGGAGGCAAGGAATTTTCCTCACACAGTATGATGGAGCGATCAAAAACAACACAAAGTTCCAGTTTTTTGAAAGCTCTTTCTTCAGAAGACCAGTCTTAAAAATAGCTGATCTCGAGGTAGCAGCTTCTTTGCTAAAAATGCCTCAGCAGCATTACAAGAGCCAGAATGAAGCTGGTGACTGTCAGACTGGGGGAGAGGGCTTACTTGTGCTGCATCTGGTAATAGATAACCCTGCAACTTAGCGTGCAAAGGGAGAATGCGTGAGTGCCCACTTTGTCAGATTGTCAATATGTCTTCAGGATACGGAGACAGAGTGGGTCTAGAGTTCAGAAAGAGTTTGCTGACGCGATCAGCAAGCCAATATGTTCACCACATTCTAGAAACACATCCATATACTGTAAATGCTGATGTATTTAAGGATGTAACTAATAATATCATTTGTGACATTTTTTATTCAGAGATTTCATTTATTGTAGGATCTACCTAACAACATAAAGCGCCTTGAGTCGACTATTGTTGTAATTTGGTCCTGTATAAATAAAATTTAATTGAATTTCCAGAGCAGGGATCTAAAAACAGTAAGAGACTTGAAAGCTGTGGGGCTGCAGGTCCTTTATAACACACTGCTTCTTTTATAGCATCTTTCTACTCATTTGAACACTTTCTCCCACAAGTCTCACTCTTCCAATCACACACTGCACAGGGGGAAGCTTGGGGAGTAACATTTTACACAAGGATACTCTGGCATGTACACTGGAGAAGTCAGGGATTGATGCACCAGCCTGATGATTGGTAGATGACTAAATCTACCACCTGAGCTGCAGACAAACCTAAAACTGCTTTTCAAAACAAAATGAGAAATAACAAAAAGACAAAAAACAACAGAACGAAGAAAAACTAATTACTGGAAATCACATGGAACTTACTTGTTTATCCATCTAACACAAAAGACTAATTCAGACTCTTATTATTGGATTTAAAATAATATTGGGTTTGCTTGTTGGCACAAAATTGCGTGTCAACATATCCCAAGCTGCGTTATTTGGAGCTCTGCTTCAGGTCATGTGGAAATCTAAATCTGAAGCTAATTTATTTATTTGTTGCCATTATAGTGGTGATGGTCAATTTTAAACACTTTACATATGTTTTATTTTCAAATGTGTTGACAACTGACAGATAGATAAAGAAATAAACAAACAGTCTTGCATATATTCTGTAACTTTTGGGTAACCTGGTAAAGGCCACTGAAGCTTTCCAAAGTGAGCCTTTGTTACTTGTAAAGCAGGGGTCTCCAGGCCTCGAGGGCCACTGCCTGCAGGTTTTAGATCTCACCCTGGGCCAACACACCTGAATCAAATGATTAGTTCATTAGCAGGCCTCTGGAGAACTGCAAGACATGTTGAGGAGGCAATTTAGCCATTTAAATCAGATGTGTTGGATCAAGCACACATCTAAAACCTGCAGGACACCGGCCCTCGAGCCCTGGAGTTGGGGACCCCTGATGTAAAGTATTACTCAAAAAGATCCTGAGCAGCTTAAAACAGAATAATGCAAAAGACGTTTCATTAGCACTGAGTTCAAATGCATTAAAAAACCCACCAGATGTATTTTGTTTATTTATCCATTCTTTTCTTTTTTCTTTTATCAACGATAGCTGCAGAGATGCTTTGAATGTATTTCTTGTTTTTCTGCCATGCTGCAGCCACACAGTCTCCACATGTTCAGCATGCTCCTGATAAATAGGACTGGGACCGATTAAGAAAACAAGCTGAGGATCCTTCTTTAACATCTCTGTGAAAAGAGAGAAATGAAACAACACCATGAAAATCTTTAAAAATAAGCTCTGCACACTGGTGAAGACTTCATTTCAAGGAGTCGATGAGATTTGACGTGTGTGGGCAGTCCCAGTGAATCAGGGCTTTGAGTGACCGATGATCAGTTATTACCTCAGGTGGATCCTGAGGGACACTGAGTGTGGTGGATCTGTGAGCAGCTTGAGGCTCTGATTAAAACATGACTGATTTGCGGTTTACTCAAACTCTGCCTGATTCACGAGTGTGCAGACACACACATGCATGCACATGAAAAGTTATGAAAAAGGTTTTCTGAAAACTGTAAGAACAGGCAAAAATAAATCTGAAAAAGAAAAAAACCCTGCAAAAATGTAAGTTCATAATTTATTCCAGTGCTCTTCTCTGTTGCACAGCAACAGTTTGGTAGTTTGTGAATACAAATGACTAAATCATATATTTCTCCTCAATTAACAGTTTCAGCCATAAAATCAACACGAATATGTTAAAAATCTTTGTGGTATTTTTTCACACTCAATAACTTTGTTTTATTGGTATGTGAGTGTTTAATGGGAGCAATTATTAGTTTCCCTGATGTAGTCAAAACCAGTAATAATAACATAGTTTGGCCTGATATTACTGATTCTTTCCACACAGATTTTTTTGTCCTCTAAAGGCAGCAGGACTGATTCACACACACACGGGGTAACACATTCATTCAGTCTGATAAATATGGCCATGGTGTGCTACGGTGGCTACAATGTTCCCCCTTTCAACTGGATTTGCTGATAATAATTAATTATATAATACGAGTAATAATAAAACCTATTAAAACATATCCCAGCTATCAGTCAGTGTGTTATATATTGAATCAGGCACACATTCATAATGTGAAAACACTCTATGCATTATTGTAAAATCAGTAGTCACTGACATAAATGAGACATCTTATAAAGTGATCTATAGCAACATTGCACATCAGTTTGCCTGCTACATTTTACAGCGGTAAGTGTGCCTGAACTCTTTCACTGAAGTATTTAACCGGGATAAAATGTTACTTTCAGGTCTTCAAGATAAAATAGGAAATAAATAATGTCCAACTTTGCAGTTTTCTGCAGCAGGGTTCCTCTTTTATATGTACTATTAATATTCCCTCTACCCCAATACGCCTTCAGGCACCTGCTGCTGCAAAGGAGCCCCACAGCATCAGTGCTCTGCCAACCAGACTTCACCATCATCGTGAGAAATACTGCTGGGAAGTACAAAAGTGCAAATTTGATCTCCGCTTACTAACAGTGCTACTTATTAATACTACATATCTGCCCACTCTATTTGTAGTTAAAGGCTCTGCAAACCCACGCAGCTATGAGTAAAAACACCTGTGTGGGTGGATAAAAAAAATACATTCTGGATAATACATTTTTATTGATCAAAATGCCAAACAATACTCCAAATGTGCTCTGTCTCAAGCAGCAGCAGGAGCCACCATGAAAAAGTATCATTTTTTTCATGAATCCTTACTTTTATTGTTTGAAAATGTTGGAAAAATAATATTGGAGACATCTTTGTATTATCTTTATTTTATGAGGGGTGCGCCCGCCTCGCCCCCCGGTTGGTGGCATCTCTGCCCAACACATCTTAAAAATGCTACAAGTACAACATAAAACAAACAAAAATCCACAGCATAACACAGTGGTTTAAAAAACATTACAAAAGTGGCTTTTTTCAAAAGAAATATCCACAAGTCTCCTTCACTGCATTTCTCATGGTGTTTTTTAGATTCACCAATAGTCAGAGGCGTGGTTAAATTCCAATTCCCTGCTTAATTTTCAACCATTGCTTTGTCCTCATGATGCAGAGTCACTACAATTGATATAAACTAATCAACTAAAATTGATATACATTTATAGACTGGAGATTAATACTAAAATTCAAATTGTTGAAATAGTTGAAAAGTTTAATCTTTTAGGTTTTAACAATTAATCAACATTAGCCAGAAAACATCGGAAATGTAAGACCACAGCGACTGGAACATGCAGTACTGGTTCGGGATTAACAGGAGCTTCACATCAAACTATCCAGTTTAGTAAACATATAATACATGAAAAAAAATGTGTTTGATGGCTTATTTTATTTTCAGCGGACCCGCAGAATCAGCAGATGGTGAAGACGTGAAGGCTGCTCCTTAGTGTTGAGCTACAGACGAGGAGCCCATTGGCTTCATGGAAATGTGGTGAGGGGGGAGCGGGGCTTCCTGCGCTATAAAAGCGGAATGTGCGCGCGTGGAGAGGACGGTACCTTCAGTCAGTCGACCGGTGAGCATCACAGAAATCCACACGCAGACACGCACAGCGAAGCCATGAGTGAGGTAGGTTCTTCTTAGTAAATCGCTTTTTCCGCTTTGTGTTTGTACTTTGGCGTCAGAGACAACTGATATTCCGGACTTGGTATAAAGTTATAAGAGCAGAGCTGCAGATTCAAATAATAATAACATTTAACCCTCGCTTTGTCCAACACTCTTGCTGCTGAGATAATCGATATTCAACTTTGGTGTAGAGCCATAAAAATAACATGCACACATGTTTAACATGAAGAATGAGCTCAGTGTGCGCTTTTCTCGATTTTTCCACACATTCCTACATTTTACGCAAAAAAGCGATAAGCGATAGTGTTACAGTGAGTCACAGCCTAGATGAATATTGCTTCTGTTGTCATGACTGGAACTGATGTGCAGCTACCAGGCAGACTCTCAGCATACGTGATGGGATTTTTGCAGCTCTGATGATCTTAATCACTTCACAAACTTAAAATGACAGCCAGCACAGTCAGGTTGTTTGAGCCACTCCTCAAACCGCTGAACTCTGTGTGTGTGTGTGTGTGTGTGTGTGTGTGTGTGTGTGTGTGTGTGTGTGTGTGTGTGTGTGTGTGTGTGTGTGTTGAAGTTTTACTGGTGAATATGGCTACCAGTGACATTTCAGGCAGCATTGACCTACACAGTTAGTCTAATCACACAACTATTCAGATGTGATAGAAGAAGCCAGTCTGATAATGTCAGAGTGGATTAGAAGTAAGAGTGTTCACTGGCAGGGTAAGTCCTGTTGTTTCTGAATTATTCAAGGATAGCTGGGAACCCAGGGAAATAAAACATTCCTTGAGCATTCACAAGGAGCCAAGGCTCCAACAAGACCGCTCGTTCAACCCAAGAACCTGGACTGACTAAAACCATATAATACAAGGCTACTTTTAACCTGTCTCTAGCTCTGAGTCCACTGTTGGGCTTTATTATGCAGTAATTTTGTCACTCGATTAGTGCTTCCAGTGTATGTAAATTGTGATGAACACCAGCTGTCTCTACCTTATGAATCTTTTATTGGAGACTTGTTATGTCTTTTTGTTCACTCACATACACACATACACAAACTCACTGACTTCTCTCTTCCCCTCCTGTGTGCTGCTTACAGAGTGAAGTTAAAGTCCAATAAATAAGTTATTATTACACAAAGGAAAAGTCATGAAATAAAATTGCATAGCGCATGTCTGTGATGGATTCTTGTGTCTTTAAAAACAGCAAGACCAGGGCAGGAATCTGTTGCTCTGAATGAATAATTAAATGCAAATCAGTGGTGGGCTCCATTTACCTTTAAACACTGCTCTTCTAGCTCTTTTTTATTGCGCTCAGAATCCCACACACTTTTAATGCTCGTCAAGATAACCGGCATTCCCACCAGAAGCAGAGAAGACTCACATCACTATAGAATCATTAAAAACAACAACAAACTTTATTTATATAGCACTTTAAAAAACAGTGGTATGCCAAAGTTAACATACAAGAGGGTCAGATATAAGTAATAGAGACAGATGAAGGCCATGGCAAGTACCATGTATGCTCGCAGGTTGATGGCATTAAAAACACAGAAACAAAAGAAATACAAATAAAAGCATAATAGAACAATATGTGCAAAGGATAAAAGAGTCAAGAAAAATTTAAAAATAATTTAAAGTTAAGAATAGAACTAAAGTAGCAGCAAGCATTAACTGGTAGAAAAGGCTAAGTTAAATAAACAGGTTTTAACCGCGATTTGAAGGATTGAATGGAATCGGACTCACGGATAGTAATGGGGAGGTTATTTCACAAATTGGGTGCAGCCAAGGCAAATGCGCGGTCACCTGTAGTCTTCAACCGGGATCTCAGCTGTACTAAAAGTGACTGGGAAGATGATCTGAGTACCCCAGCACGGGTGTATGATCTAAGTAGTTCAATTAAGTTGTCTAGACAATGGGGGAGACCTTTATCAAAAACACGGAGACTTATTTCTCTAGGGACACTTGATCTTACCACCTAAAGCAAGTATAGGCAGTGCATATAAGCAATAAATATGCCTATAAACACTGTGTAACTGCATTACAGCAATCTACCGAGGCTAAATCCTGTTTCAAAGCCAGACAGCACTCTACACCAGCCAACCTACTGCCTGGATTGGTAGTGTTTTAAAAATCAATGCATGTATCACTGTCGTATTAAGCCTTACACTGTGCTATGATTCATGAAAAAAAAAGGCCATAAGTGATCCCCTGCTGTATTGTTCAGGCTCGGACTGATTCATCTTTGGCAGTGTCCACAAACATCAGGCAGTCTGAGGCTCCTGTCGAGAAAGTGGCTTAAATGTGCTGCCTGTCACCATAGTGATGAACAATTCTGCATTTCCAGCCAGTAAGAGGCTTTGAAATTACATTAGCAGCATTTTAGGCTGGTGAGGACTGCATTGCTGATGTTTATGTTGCATATTATCCATAAATCTCTCAACATTTTGTTTCTCAAACTCAACCAATGTGTCTGAACTCGGCATCATCTTCTTATTTAAAGCTACATAAAATAGAAACTTTCATTTAGTTGCTAGTTGCTGTGTACGTGTCTAATGGGAATTTTCCAGTGTAAGTAACCTAGTGTCGCTTGTAGTTGCTGTTGTGCTGTTTCGAGTTTTAGTCTTTTTTTTGTTTGCTTAAGCCTCCGGTTGTTGAACAAAAATTTAATTAGATGGCTCTCAGTGGAGAGGTTTCAGCCAGCTGTTTGTGGTTGCCAAGATATGTCCGTTCCACTTTTCAGATTTCCAGCTAAAGATAATGACTCCTTGTGTAGCCCAGTTTCTCACCTGGAGATTTGCCTACAATACCCAGCCCCGTGGTGGTTCAGGGGGAAAAGTGCCAGCCATGCAAAAGCGACTGCTGTTGGTCATGTTACATCTCCTCCCTTTTGTGGGATTAGTAGAAGTACATTGAAAGTACAGTGTGTACAGTAGGCTGCTGCACAGGGCAGATCCATGTAAGAGAGAGAAAAACACATCTGGATTGGTCACATAGCTACTGGATAACTGTAAAAAAAAATCTCCTCTAACAACAATTTGTGATTTCTGTATTCACTTGGTTACATCTTTAATGATTTTTCCTGTTTCAGTCACTGAGGGCAGTGAGGATGCCGCTGCCCGGTGCTTCTTTGGTTACATGCAGACTGTAGCGGCTTTACACCTGGGTCATGTTTTCATTTATAAAGGTATACGACCTCTATTTTGGTGACATACTGCCAGTGACCCCTTCTCAAGAAGCAAGTGAGCAGTCAGATGGTGTATATACAGTTTAACCAGATAAACCACTGTTGAGGTAAAACTCAAATTTACCATGAAAATCCTAAGTTCTTTATTATTATAGTAAATATCAATTTTCTTTTACTTTTCCGAGGATCTGTTGTGAGCTGAGTGGCGGCCTAGAGCTCTTCCATCTTCCCATCACTCTATCTCTAACTCCAGACACCTTTTGAAGGAAACTCATTTCCACCACATGTATCCCCAAGCTCATTCTTTAAGTTACTGCCCACAATACGTAGTAATGTAGATCAATGAGTAAATTGCTTCACCTTCAAGCTTAGCTCTCTATTTATGGCAACAGACTGGTACTATCTGTTACTGTACTCCAGATCTCTCCCTCTACTTTGCTCTCTTCCTACTCATGAACTCCTCCCTAAACGTGAGCAGGTAAGCCATTGTTTTATGGCTGAGAGGCATGGCCATTGGACTTAATGGTGCTAATTCTCCCAGCCACTTAGCACTGGGCCACAGATGTAGCCTTAGTCTATGTCCAAACTTGGTATATCCGCAGTTATTGAGTAGTTGTCCTGTTATTAATGCTTGTAGAACAATAAAACTGTAGTGAAATTGTTTAATATCAGAAAAAATAAAGGAATATGATGATTTCATATGTGTTGTTCTCTTATCTGGAACATAACCTGCTGTGGAGCAGGTTTCCAGCTACCATGGCAACATATTCTAGTAAGAAGTGAACCACCTTTGTTGTACAGAAAACCCAGAGTTTACCCTGAAGATTTCTGGATAAGATGAAATACTGCTTTGTAGTACAGGCCTCTGATGGCAAGGTCCAACACCCACCAGGAACATGTCTCTTTTTGCAACATGAGCTAAGTTATCACTGTGATAGTACAACTACTGAATGGATTGCATTAAATTATCCATCCATTTTCTGCTGCTTATCTAATTCAGGGTCACGGGGGAGTTGGAGCCTGTCTCAGCTGACATAGACCATGGACAGATCGCTGTGGCTAACACAGAAGGACAGACAAGCATTCAAACTCACACCGATGGCCAAGTTAGAATCACCGATTAACCAACCCTTATGGTGGTACCCAGAGAGCCCCCACAAAAAGAACATGCAAACTGCACACAGAAAGGCCCCGGCCAGATGATCAGTTCAAACCCAGGACCCAGTGCTAATCACACCCCTAACCGGTGGCCTGCACTGAGTTAATCTGGAATAAATAATGCCATTTGCAATTGAGTGTTCAGACTTTGTTGTGGTAAATAAAGTAACTTTTAGGACAGTGATGTGGTCTTCCTCACCCTGGCGCTAACTACAGAGACTGACGTTACTGCATTCAGGCAGTAGTCTCAGACGTTCACTTTTATCACCTTTTTGACTTCTCGGTGCACAGTGTTGGTAGCACAATGGTGAAGTCATTAGCAAAGTTGTCACACAGAATGGAGATGCAGGGGATTTTTTTATTAATCCTTTATTTATCCAGGTAAAAAAATCTCATTGAGATTAAAAATCTCATTTCCAAGAGAGACCTGGCAACAGGAATAAAGTTTTCCTCTCCAGGGACTCCAGTTTCCTCTGGAATTACACTTGTTTCTGGAAAACAGACAGGTGGTGATTTCATATGTGTTGATCTCTTATCTGGAATATGTTAGGTTCTGGTGAGAGAGACTGAGTGGCTGTCTGTCTGTGATGGACTGGTGACAGCTGTGACTGTGAATCGGACATGAACAGATAGATTTTTTTAAATTATTGGTGGACAATGTCATGATGCACTGCACAATAATAACCACGAGGAAGATGGACAAAGCCACACAACTGAGACTCACAATGCAATAAAACAGATTCAGCCCTGGTGTCAAATTGTGCAGCAGCTTTTAGTGGACACCTCCACCTGCTAAAAGCTAGTGTCAACAAGACTGTACTCAGATGTGGAAATCTGATTTTCTTGTAATGTCTCTGTGATTCTGCTGCAGGTTAATCGAGCTGTGCTTAAGTGCTGCTTGACATTACAGTTTTTTTAGGATTTGACTAGCCTTTTAAATCAAAGTCATTTTCATTGTGATGATTCACTTTAAGCATGTTGTTGCGTGTGGGCTGTGGCGTGTACAGTGTGTGGATGATTAAATGGCAATTTCTTAGTCATCTGTTAAAAATCTGCTTGAAAATGTAATTATTGAAAGATGGCCACAAGGCCATATTAATGGGGATATCCTGTTTTGTCCTTCAATCAGTGCATCGACATTTAAGTGGTCTCCTGTTGTGTTCACCTACCTCATACTTTAATTATATTGAGAGTGGTGGCTATCATGGCTGCTTGGCAAAGCATTTAGTTTCATCATCCAAAGTGGACTAGAGCCTTTTTTATTAAATTAATGAGATAAGAGTGTTAGAAGTTGCTGATCAGTGTAAAAAGGACAGCAAGCTGAGTGGGGGAAAGCGTTCAGGGATAGATTTTCCTTAAAACTCCTTTTTGCTGACTGAAGATGAGGTGATAGAGATGTGGACTAAAGTGATGATTAGAGGAAAAAATCTCTGCAACTGGGAGAAAATGTTCAAATAAATTTTGACTGAAATATTGTTGATTCCATGTGATGTTTTTTTCTTGCTCATTGACCATAAATGTCAATTTCTGGTCATTTCAATCTCCAATTCTCTAAATGAGATGCACACACTAACCCTAATCCTGCTTTAAACAGTGAACAGAGATTACACTAAAGTAATTTGGTGGCATTCCTGGTTTCTGCACATGGAAAATGACAAACAGCAGCGGGGGAAGAGTGGGATGAGTAAGGCCAACGTGGGAAAAAATAAAACTGACTGCGGTTAAATGACCAAGATGGGATTTGTAGGGAACCTTGCAGATGTACAGGTTTACTCCAAGGTTCCCAAAATGCCATTCATCACTTCTCTGGGGAACTACAAATAATCTTTTATAGGAAGAACTCATACTGTGCTATAATTCGCTTGTGGCCATTGCCTGACATAAAATGCAAAGCCACCCTGAATTGAAAGCGAAATCCTAATTTATTTATCAAGTTATAAAACCATCACATCAACCACATTATGCCCCTTGGAGATTCTTGACTTTCCAGTCTCCAGTAGTGGTATTACCTTTCCCTGAATGAGAACAGTAAACGACTCTCTTAACCTTTATGTGTAAATCAGAATCAGCAAATGACCTTTAACTGTTAAACCGATATGAGCTTCATTCATCTGTTTGTTAGTTTGTTTATTTTTTACTAAAATGGTTTGCCACACCACTTAGCAGTTCATATCATAACAGCATCATCCATTTGGGAGAAAGTACCGACAGAAGCGGAGTGTTTTTAAATTCCACTGGGATATTTCTGGCATACAGGATGGAAGAACATGAGCTGGCTCTAATCTCTGTAGGTTTCTGGAGATACATTATAGTCATTCTGTGCAACAGTGCAGCACATTGTTGCTTATTATTGTTTTAAATTATGTATTCAGTGTTTACAACTGCTTTTTTTTAAGACTATGAGTATAGTTTTTAATGCACACTCTGCCTAATGCATACTAATGCTCTTTGGGAAAACCATGCTGATCTTTTATTACTTTTACTTGAATGACTCCGGCTGGAAAATACTGCACACTGCTCCTTCCATATATTGAAAATATGCTGTTTTAGATGTTTATGTGAGATAGACACTTTCAGTTGAGTTTGAGGGGTTTAATGAATCAGTACTTTTCAGTGCAGAGAGGTCTATTAACACATAGTGAGTGAAAGTAAAGTGACTGAAGAAGACATGAAATGCATCATGGGAATCCCCCGGCAGCCTACACCTATTGCAGCATAACTAAAGGAGGATTCAGGGTCACCTGCTCCAGCCATAACTATATGCTTTAGCAAAAAGGAAAGTTTGAAGCCTAATCTTGAAAGTAGAGATAGTGTCTGTCTCCCAAATCCAAATTGGAAGATGGTTCCACAGAAGAGGGGCCTGAAAACTTACAGATTATCATGCTACAGAAACAGAAACAGAGGGAGGCTGACAAATGGCAGTGAGGATGATGGGTGGCATATTTATTTATCTACAGAAGAATTAAAGTGAATGAAAAATGTAGCTGATATATTAGCAAAACAACTGGTTAAACTTTGTTTATTTGGTCAACCGAGTGATTCAGATGTTAATCTGAAAGTGCTGCTGAAGTATGCATTCAGTTCAGTTCAATTCAATCCAATTCAATAAATCACAACCTTGTTTGTATGTGAGGAGAATGATTTTAAATTCAATTCTGGGTTTAACAGGAAGCCAATAAAAAGAAGCCAGTATAAGAGAAATATGCTCTCTCTTTCTGGTCCCTGACAGGACTGTTGCTGAAGCATTTCAGATCAAATGAAAGCTTTACAGGGAGTTTTTAGGAAAACCTGGTAATAATCACTTACAATAGTCCAACCTAAAAGAGAAAAATGTATGCTCCATCCATCCATCCATTTCCACTTACCAAATTCAGGGTTACTTGAATTCAGTTACTACAGGGGTAGAGGCAGAGTACACCCTAGATAGCCTGTTGCAGGTGTCCCAAGGGAAGCGTGAATAATGTAGATAGAACTGGTCTCAGCACAGAACCCTGTGGAACACAAATTAATTCGTCTTTTCAACTTGACTGTTTTACTAAATCGAACATGGCAAGAGTTCCCCTATTTATCATTAAAGCTTTCACTACTAATGTGCACAGTCTATATTAAAAGTTACTTACATCACACATGGTGACCAAGCTTGTTTACAAGAGAAGCTAATCTGCTATGATGAAAGTGCTCGTTTATCTGCTAATGCTAGCTCGTTCCCCACAATTTGTGCAGCTGTTAACTGATCTCACAGCAGTGAAAGCACAGTCAGTGGCTTGTCTACAAAGCTAATCTCCCATCAGTCTCAGCTTGACAAGCTCCATGCACTCTTTATGGGACACAGGCAAGTCCATGAGAATGCCTGTCAGATAGCTACAGTCAAGTCAAAGATGTTGTGGAATAAAATTGAATAAAATTACGTTCCAGCCCTGCACTACTATGCTCAAAATAGTAAACATGGTAACAAGGCCAAAAACCTGGTTTGTTGTTTGCTGATGTGTAACCTTTTTATTGTGCTTATATAAGCTCGTGGTACAGCCTCAGAGCTACAAGCATGGCTTTAGCCTCATTCACTGGTGTTTTACTGCCGCGAGTGCTGATGTTTTACATAACCCACAGACAGTTGTACCTAAGCTGTAGTTCTCAGTGTCACATCCTGTACAGTAAAAAGAAAAGAAAATAATAAGCTATTTTTATATCGTTTTTTTCTTTTTTTGTAAATCTGGGATGAATGTGTAAAAAAAAAAAAAGCCTAGTCCATCAAATGTGTCATCACACTGCTCAGGTAGTCAGTCATCGCTCAGCAGTGTCACTCTTCCATGCTGTCATCTCTGCTTCCAGTCTGGTGGTGGGGAAGCTGCTACACAGTTGTAATGGTGCTGGGATGAGCTGTCTGTGACCTAGTTTTGCTGTCTTCTCGTTAAATTGTTAATAGATCCTGAGTGCAGCATGGAGTCTCTCTAGGGAGCTGCAAAAAGAACCAAAAATAGCCCCCCACACACTACCGAGGTAATTTATTTATTTTACCAATTGCCAGGTCTTATGAAATCAGTCACTGAGAGAAAACATACATGAGCATCACATGAGGAAGGAGTGACGGAAACAACAAATCTTTAGAAGCTGCAGAAAAACATGTAAGTTTCTGCTGACACTGAAACCAACCCGCTAAAGAGCAAATTCTGGATAGACTCCATCTGAATTCTTGCAATGTGGACCGAACAAACAAAGAGAACTTGATGATAAAAGAGTTTTATTAAACTTAATTCACTTCATTATTTTTAGACAAATAATGTTTTAGGTCGTTAGCCACAAACACACAAAACAAAATAAGGAAAACAAACAAACAAAAACAAGAATTGTATGACCATTGAAAGGCTTTGATTATTTAAAAACTGCCAAACTTTTTAATAAAACTTGTCACTTTAAGTTCACGTGTTTCCTTGCACTCCATGTAGGATGACATGTGGGTCATTTCTCACATATTTCCTGCTCGGCCATCTCGAATTTGCATGAAAATTTTATGGTCCCAAGTTTTAACACATGCAGTGAGTGCTCTGAAATTTTAGCTTCATATATCAAATACTTTGAAAGATACTGAAAGTGGTCAAAGTTTCCTTGTGGTGCTCTTATTATAACTCAGAGCAGAAAATATTCTAAAAATCTGATGATGGTGCGACCCGGGTTTTAAAATGGAAGAAGCACATATTTAACAAAATGATTTTCTGAATTATAATTAGAGTACCATCTGGTTTTATTTGGACAATCTAAAGATATTTTTGTTTTTGTGATACAACTTGTTATATTTGCTCCGTCCAGCATGACAGCTGATAATGGCATTTTCTTCAAATATGTGATTAATTATGTCACATCAAAAATAGTCTACATACTTTATTTTATAGTATTCTCTAATTCAACTATGTATATTCAGAAATGGTCAGTAATTTTTTTTTTTTTGCAATTTGGAGGGGTGCTGGATTTTATTAATTTTATTTGAACTAGTCAATATTTTGACATGTTTTGATGTATCTGTCCCAGATCACATCATGATTGTGATTAATTCTGATGGTAAGAAAGACCAGTGATACAGGAGCACAAAGGACGAGAAAACTAATAATTTCTGGTGTTTATCGAGCTCTGTTTGTTGCCAGTCAACCATGATAGGCATAGTGGCACACACTGTACAGGAGGAGATCATCATTAGCAATATAATTATCATCACTGCAATCCATTTGTCAAGCTCCCTCTGTTTCTGGCATATGGGACTGGAAGCCTGCAACAGTCGTGGATCCTCCTCTGAGACAATGCAAGCTAAAAAAGAAATAGAAGCTGCATATAATCTGCTCAAACACCAACCAGTAACACAAACTTAGGTTCAGTTTAGCTATTGGCACCAGAACGTGTACGAGACTCGTGGTCTGCTCTCATCCAGCTTCCTGCCCTGACTCCCCAGATTTGTCTTTATGTTTGTGCTGCAGGGCCAAGACTTCAGAGTAAATCCAGATAACAAAGTGCAGAATCGATCAGTTCAATTATGTTTTAACAGCTAATGCTACTGATTGACCTGGTAGTTCAGCTTTCCATACTACATTGTGCCAAAACTTTAAACTAGCAAAAATCTCTTTGCTCAGTGTCCACAAGTTTGGGTCAGTACTCTTACCAAGATAGTTCCAAAGGCCAGATCTGAATGAGGGTGGGGGAGGTTCAATTTGCCATGTTGCAAGGAGAGCTTAACTTCTGTCTTGCTAGCTTGCGCTGCGCTCAGTGGATCTGCGCTCGACAGTGCAGCCTAGGCAGAGTAGTCGAACACAGATCCACCGAGCTCTCAACACAGACAGCATCGTCAGAAGAAAAGTTGTTAAAATAAATTAAAAATTTTGTATTGTTCGATACATATGTGTACCGAACCGAAAGCACTGTATCGAACGGTTCAATATCGATACGAGTATCGTTGCACCCCTAATATATGTATATATATATTTGTGTGTGTGTGTGTGTGTGTGCATATCAAATAATCTTCTTTAAAGTACATTGCAAAGTGTTTCCTATTGTAGAATATAAATTGCTAAGAAGTTTTCTTTTCTTTTTCTAATTATATACAACAAACATGTCTGTGGTACCTGCTCCTTTGGCAGTTTTAATAATCATGATAGCAGGCATCTCAGCTTGGTGTCACATCTGTTCCTTAGAATGTCAAGGTCACAGCTGTCAAGTGTGAACATTAATGGAAAGTGGACAGCTACAGGAGGTTAGATGTGCTTTAATGATAAAAAATATGCGAGGAGGGATATTTGATCATGTCTTGTAGAGCTAATCACAAAATATGGAAATACTACAGAGCTAGAATGCAGTAAAAACAGTAGAAGTGCTGTGTAGAATAACAACAGAACTTAAGATCAAGCTAGTCTTTCTTTCTGTTTGGCTTCAAAGGAGCCTGAAGTTTTTAATCGGTCTTGAGCAATACTTCTCCAGGCTTTATGAATGTTTGTTAATTATGAATTAATTATGAATTATGAATGTTCAAGCTTTTTCTTTGGAAATTGGCTGCTTGTATGCCAGAGGCGGAGCCAGACATTTGAAACACCCGGGGCTTAGCCATAAAGGGTAGTATGCATTGGCGGCGGGGGGGTTTGCGGGGGGGGGGGGGGGGGGGGGGGTAGAAATGAAGGAAAAAGATTAATAGGCTCTGTTTTGAGTTTTGTTCAAAAAAGAATGACTTCATATAGGAAAAAAATATATCACATGTGCAGGACACCTTAAACTAGTTTTTTAATTAAGCAGCAAGGCAGAGCAAAATCAGGGCTGTATCAAGACACCGGGACTGAACCCCAATTCAACCAGACCCAGAACTGATCCGGAATTAAAACAGGACTACAACAGTAACCAAGACAGAACCAGAATCAGAACTAGATGATAGCAGCACTAAAAATCATCATAGACCTGCACTACACTTATTTTTTAATTCTACCAAAGTCCACTATTTAGATTGAGAAAAGTTTATATAATTATTTAGCCTTGTTGTGCAAACAAGCCTGCAAAACTTAATAAATATAGAATTTGAAAAATAACAAACCTAAAAAGAAACACTAGGTACGAGATACATGAGTCCCTATGATACGGTGATACTTTTGGTAAACGACCATTTGACTAACATGTGTGTCTCACCTGCTCTTGTTCATCTCTGTTCTGTCCTCATTCTCCATCTCCCTCTCTGTTCCTCTCTCTCCCTCTCTGTTCCTCTCTCTCTCTCTCTGCTCCTCTCTCTCCCTCTCTGTTCCTCTCTCTCCCTCTCTGTTCCTCTCTCTCCCTCTTTGTGCTGACAATCATCAAATATACAGTTGAAACCAGATATTTACTCTTCAGACAAAAACACTTTTTTTAATTGTAACATCAAATCAGATTAAATGTTTAATTTTTTAGATTGATAAATATAAAAACATATTTGTTAACTTTCAGAGTAAAGAGAGAAACTATCTGTATTTCTTAATTGCAAATGGCACCAAATTGTATTCATAATTGAGCCACACTTATGGAGCTCCACAATTCTTTTCTTGGTGTTTTGGTTGACATCTCTGGATTTTCCCATGTCAAAGAAACAGGCTCTGTGTTTTGCCTTATATGCATCCACAGCTGTGCCACCAATTTACTCACATGGACTCTACTAACCTATCAGAAGAGTCTTCAGCTCGCCTGGCTGCGTTTCTCTAACAGCGCACTCGCAGGCAGCAGCTGCCCCGCTTAGTGTCTGAGCTTGGATCATACCAATATTAGGGGGGATTTACGCACAGTTGTAAATTCCCGAAGTACGGAGCCCCGCAGGGGACATGGGAGAAAAAAAAATTAAGACGGACTTTTGCGAGATCTCGCAAAACAAACTCGGGATCTCGCAAAAGTTTTGCGAGTTCTCGCAAAACAAACTCGGGATCTCGCAAAACTTTTAGCCACATTCTTCGGATGCCGGCTCGAAGCCGACCGGGAGGTCGAGGCACATCGTGCCTCGACCTCCCGGTCAACTTTACTGTGGGATCATCTTGTCAGGGAACCAAAGGTGAACATGCAAGCAGTGGAGATAGCAAAAGTAGATGCATTTAAATACCTGGGTATGGACTAGGGCTGGGCCATATCATACCTTTCACAGTGTAATGTTGGGCAACGATAAGAAAATGAAATATGGCGATAGAATATGGGTAAAACGCGCATGCGCAGTGCCTTTGTTTTCATACACACATGGCGGCGACGCAGAATAAGAAGAGCGAAAGCGGATCGTTGAATGAAACTGATGAACCAGAACTGGTTTGTAAAAATGCTGCAGCTTCACTGGTGGAACTGGTTTAGCTTTCGTCCATCAAATACACAACAAAGCACTATTTTTTGGTAGCGCATGCTAGCGGGCCGTCGTTATTACCGTGTTTTTTGGAAAATACGGCGCACTTAAAATCAATCCTTTGATTTTTCTGAAAAATCGACAGAGCCCCTTATAATCCCGTGTGCCTTATGTATGAATTCTGGTTGTGTTACTGACCTCGAAATGATTTTATGTGCACGGCGCTCGAAAATCTGTCAAATGTTTCAGTACGACTTTGCTAAGATACGAAGCCGCACCGCTCGATGGATTGTCGCAGAGGTGTGGACTCGAGTCACATGACTTGGACTCAAGTCAGACTCGAGTCATTAATTTTATGACTTTAGACTTGACTTGAAAAAATGTTCTAAGACTTGTGACTTGACTTGGACTTTTACACCAATGACTTGGGACTTGAATTGGACTTGAACCGGTTTACTTGAAAAGACTTGATATTTTACCCCAAATATAAAATTTAACATGCATATTATGGAGATTGAAAATGTGACGTCATTCACGGGTAGAACCGCAAAGGATTCTGGGAACTCGTGGCAAGCGGTACTAGCGCACGCAGGCTTTCAATTAAAATCAGTTACACAGCGATAAAAAGAAACACAAAAATGTCAAGAAGCTGTTGTATTATTAACTGCAATAGCCGGTCACATGACAGCCACGGGAAGCCGACGGGTAAAGAGATCGGTTGTTATCGGATTACGTCGTTGAAGAGAAATTGTTCGAGCCATGTTTCCGAAGTAACAAAGAGGCGACTGGATTGCAGCCATTCAAAGACCAAATATAACGTCCCAGAACACTCCAGCTCACAGGTTAGTCTGCTCCAAGCATTTACACAAAGGTCAGTCTGCTGTTGTAGTTAATGCGTCATTTTTCTTAACATAATTGGTGATATAGGTTACAAGCAAGTCTGGCGCTGAGCAGAAATTGTCGCGCTATGCTCCTTTATTTATTGTGTTTATTGTGCATAAATAGTGAATTGTCCTGACACAATATTGCGTTTCGCTTCTGTTATTATGGTACACTGACAAAAACATATACTTTTATTCACAGGATAAAACAGGTTTTTTGTATCACTAATTGTCCAGTACGATTACAGCATACAATATTATTGTCACTGCTACATTTCTGTGATGCGTACCAGAAATTATTTCCACTACTAATTAATTACCGTTGAGCTCAAAGGTCCTATTAATAAACGGTTAAGGAATGTGTATTTATGACGACGATTTGTGAGACTGGTAAACTTATGATACGTACGATGGTCTTTCGTTCGACACGGTGCATTTCAAGGTCCTGCACCCATCCGTCGGTAAACTGTACCTGGGCTTGTTGCAGTGACCGGAAGTTACTAAACTTCATGAGTGTATGCACTCACTCCAAGAACCGTATGATTATAAATATGCATATAAATATGCTAAGATGAGATAGCTGACTTCATCTAACTAGCAAATGTTTTCCAGGCTACGTTGGTGATACAGTTTTTTTTAATGTGTATGATATTTTTGTCATGCGATTTTAAAGCTGGTCCTACAACCGCATCCAAGAATAACATGCAGCTTATCTCAGAACTGTCGGTGAAAATTATTCTAGGAGCTAAGTTTAATTGAGCTGCATTTTAAAGAGGTGCAATTTCACAATTTGTGTATATTTTCTAAGTTCACTATTTTGTATGTGTTGAGAAAAACACAGATTTAAAAATTACATGGTCTAATATTTACATTTAGCATAACTGCAACATTATTTTTTCGTTTGTTTTTTTTAAAGACTCGAAAGGACTTGAAATTCAAAGTTTCAGACTTGTGACTTGACTCGGACTTTTACACCAGTGACTTGAGACTCGACTCTGACTTGCCTGACATTACTTGAGACTTGACTTGAGACTTGAGGATAAAGACTTGAGACTTACTTGAGACTTGCAAAACAATGACTTGGTCCCACCTCTGGATTGTCGGAGCATTACGGCTATCGTTGGCAGGAGCCTCGCGGAGTGATATGTACTGCGCTTCAACATAATATTACCGTATTGTGTGTGTATAACCTCTTTTTAAGTTGTGTGGATATTCTACATGGTTATGCTGAGGATATGTCGGCCAGTTTCCACTGGAAATGCCTTTTGGTTAAACTGTCAGCAAAGAATTTGCATTTGCATTTGCAAATTTTTTATATAACTTTAATGCACATAAAAAAGCTGCTTGTGTAAGTGAAAATACATTGATGTCAGTCTTGGCATACAGTTTGATCTCATCTATGTAGAGTAGATAGCTGATGGTTACTCCACTCCTGAATCTATATTCTGTGGTGTAAATAAGGCACAGTGGGACCACAGATCATCACTTAGAGCCATTTCATTGAAATCACATCACACCACAACCCCTGAGTCCCCGTGTTTTTAACTGAGCGGCCGTGATTAAGGATGCCGTGCAGGTGCGTCCACCCTCCCTGCACGGCACCGCAGACCGCGCCCCACCACATACCTCCATCACCCGATTGAGGCCAGGGAGCCATCTGGCTGAACCTACTCCCCCGCCGCGAGTGGGAGAGGGAATCAGCCTGGACCGTCGGCACCCAACAGGGAGGTGCGAGTTCAGGTGGCCGCCCGCGAATCCAGTGGCGCCGGCGATGCTGGTTTGGAGGTCGGCCGCGTGGCAGATGGACACGGCACGGCTGGAACAGTCGTGAGCCCCAGCTCACAGGCGGCCAGCCGCCTGGACATGCAACACAAACACATTTCTGCACAGTGACAATGCTGCTTCCTCAACTGAACTAAGGACACAAGTGATGAGAGTCAAACCTAAGTAGGGATGCAAACGATTCTCTTATCGATTCCAGTCGCCCCGAATGATGTCAACACGTTGCGGAGCGTCATTTACCTGGCAGGAAACATGGCACCTAAGCGGCTCAAACGCTCAAAAATTTGGTTATACTTTACGAGAACTGATGACAACAGGACAACTTGCAATACTTGAAAAGTAGATATTTCATTTAAGGCAGGAAACACTACGAATATGCAAAAGCATTTGCTCACAAAACACGCGATGACCTTAAATGAATGTCGTGTTTTTAATTCCGCTCCGGACTCGTGAATCTCAACCAGCAGCAGCGGTAACGTTTGCACGTCCTCTCCCATTAATGCGGCAGGTAAACAATCAACTAACAGTGCATATTATGTTAGCGCGATCTGCCTTATTACAAAACCTGCCATTACTGTGCATTTAGTGACCATGATGAGAGAGACAGAGCCTGGCTGGCTCAGATGCTGGCAGTTCTCACTGCAGTCTACTGGTAGCGTCTCCTTTCAGGCCAGGATAGACGAATGTCACCGAGCAGTGACTAAGTTTGTGGTCAAAGGCACCCGTTTGCCACAGCAGATGATTTTCAGTAAGTGAATGTGTTTAATTGTAGGCAGGGACATTACTGGATATTCTTGTGTAATTGCTACAGAATAATTTATGTTAAACTTTGTTATTGCTACAGAAGAATATTTATTTTATTATTTTACATTTACAATTTTTTTTCCTGGGGACCCTGTGACACCCGATTGAAGAGCCGTAGGCTGGATCTCTTAAGATCTCACTGTTGGGTTTGTAAGGCCATGTTACTCCTAAATTTCTATCTTGTTCAAAGAGAAGATATAAAACACAGTTCTAAGCTAATCGACCTTATTGTTCTCCTTTTTTATAAAGAATCGAATCGTTAAACAGAATCGAAAATGGAATCGGAATCATGGAAATCTTATCAATACCCATCCCTAAACCTAAGTAAAAACTGGGATGGGCCGTGACAAACAACTCATATGAAAGTCACTCGTTGCTCCCTAAAGTCATCTTATGATATAGACTGCAGGCGCGCTCTTGTTCTGAAATTGAAGAGATGAAACCTCTGCTGAAGAAGTGAAATGGAACAGAGAATCAAATAGTGCAGAAAAAATGTGCTAATGTGTAAAGAGTGTGCACATTAGAAGTTCAGCCGTCATGTAAGCTGTGAAAAATGGAAGACTGTTAAGGGAAGAATGGAGTGGGCATGTTGGAGAAAAGAACGCTGTCCTCCAGACTTTAAAGGAAAACATTTTATTTATATTTCATGAACCAATAAGGCTAAACATACTTTGTTGCCATAGCTTGCAGCTAAAATACACCTGGTGATGATGCAGGAGTTGCTATGATAATGATATATACAGCTCTTGTTCAGTCTCCGTCTTTAAACTCAAAATGAGTTTTTGAGACAAAGACAAAAATAATCTCACTCAAAGTAACCACACACACACACACACACACACACACACACACACACACACACACACACACACACACACACACACACACACACACACGTGTGTGGATCCAGTTCTGACCTGCCGTTTTTTACTGTTCATCAATATTGTGCTCCATCTTCACATTGTACTGAAACAATTGCTCAACTCTTATTGTCATTCTCCTCCTGGATCTCAGCTCTGGCTGAATGCTCGCTTGTGGTGGGTGGAGGTGTGATGTATGGCACCATCACTTCATGGCACTGCCTCCTGCCCTCTTGAATAACAGACCACAATCAACCAACTGACAGTAAGCACGATGCCAGGAATCCCAGGAGATTTCTGCATGTAAACAGAAAAACAGATGGCCAAGTTGCCAAACAAGTTTTTCTTCTACTTGCTCTCCTGATGGTATAAGGGGACTCTGGGGGGAGATATTTGGCTTTATCTAGGCGTCCAGGCAGCAGAGCTATATAAACCCTCTATACACATTGAATATTCTATTATATTCTCATAAAAGTGTTCTATTAGGTTGAAGTCAGGACTCTGTGCAAGCCAGTCAAGTTCTTCCACACCAACCTCTTCATCCATGTCTTTATGGACCTGGCTTTGTGCACTGGTGTGCAGTCATGTTGGAACGGGGAGGGGCCATCTCCAAACTGTTCCCCCAAAGCTGGGAGCATGGAATTGTCCAAAATGTCTTGTTTTCTTGAAGCATTAACAGTTCCTTTCATTCGAACTAAGGGGATGAACCTAGCTCCTGAAAAACAACCCCACACCACAATCACCCCTACACCAAACTTTACATTTAGTACAAAGCATCAGACAAGTACCGTTCTCCTGGCAACCACCAAAACCAGACTTGGTAATCTGAGTGACAGAAGGAGAAGCATGATTTGTTACTTCATGGACTATAGAGCTAGAGAGAACACGTCTCTACTCCTCAGTGGCGGTGTGGTTTGCACCACTGCATCTGATGCTTTGCATTGCTCTGGGTGATGTAAGGCTTGGATGCAGCTGCTTGACCATGGAAACCAATTCCATGAAGCTCTCTACACACTGTTATTGAGCTAATCTGAAGGCCACATGAAATTTGGAGGTTTGTAGCGATTGACTCTGCGGAAACTTGGCGACCTTTGTGCGTCTCAGCGTTTTCTGAGCCCGATCTGTGATTTTGCATGGCTGTGGCTGAATTGCTGTCATTCCCAGTTACTTTCACTATGCTATAATAACACTAACAGCTGACTGTGAAATATTTAGTAGTGAAGACATTTCATGACTGGACAAGTAACATCCTATCACTGTCACGGTTGACACTGGCCAACCGTGGGGATGTGAGGAAGGCGTGGAGCTCTGAATGCAAACTGCATTTATTTACAGTGAAAATGGAAAATAACAATAAATCCTCAGTGCGCTCCCGACTCCCGTGACGTCCTCTTCCCAGTGTCAGTGTTCCTTGTCCCCGCTCCTCAGTGTCTGAGCACCCCATGCTCGCTGAGCTCTCGTTTCCACACTTCTCCTGGGGAGATAACAAACAGGCAGCTGTAAGACACACACAATGCAGCAGACTAACCGTACTGACCGGACGAGAGACTAACGTGAAGTCACGCAATGATCCAGCGTCGGAGAGAGCTCCACCACAATCTTAAGTAGCTCCTCCTACGGGGCTTCGTCAGCTGTGTGATGGTTTTCAGGTGTGGCCAACCACCTGGCAGGGCCACACCTACCAGGCCTGAAGGCGCCTGTAAACAGGTGCTCCCAGACACACCCAGACTCACACACATACCTGCAAGCAGGGAGAACGAGGGACAGCAACACCAAAAATACATATAATGTAATACAAGTCCATAACTGCTCAGGGACCCCAGGTCGCTCAGATCCAGGTCCCTGACAATCACGGTACCAGGCTGCAATTCACTGAGCTCCTGAATTCAGTGATTTACATGGGTGGGTGAATACTTTTGGCCATATTGTGTGTTTATCAAGAATGAGGAACACTGATGGCACAGATGCCAAACTAAAATGATACTTAATACTTTATATAATTATACTCTACACAGTCGCAGTCCGTGCATGTCAATATCAAGCATAAAAAATAAGACGTGCCTTTTTTGTAGCATTAAGTATTGGCATGATTAGCAGTAAACTGCATGTTGCAGTACTTTTTATACTTTGTAATAAATATTTATTAACAATCCAACCACTTTTTGTATGCACATCAGCTCAGAACCCAGTATATGTTGGTATGCAGCCAATGATTGACCCGCTAACCTTTGACCTGTTCTAGTGCTTGAGCCACAGCCACCCCAAATAAACGGCACGAAACCAAAGGTCCATGTGAAGGAAACTCTTAGAAAAGCAGAAGTTGTGAATGAAGCGAGCCTCGGCTCACACTGTAAGCCTGGATGCAGTCTTACTGCAGGCGAACGGCATCATCCCATCAGAGAACTCTCAGGAGCTGCAGGAGCAGGTAGAGCAAACTTGTCTCTGCTGCAGAAACATGGATTATAGATCAGCTTATCACATCCTGGCTCGCCTCACAAAGAACCACACCTCTCCTTTCAATTGTCTTATGTGTTGCTCACATCTGTGTGACTATAGCAGATGCTTGTTTTGGTCCAGGAAACGATCAGATTGGTACTTGGGGGAATGAACAACATATTTTGGGTTGAAGGCAGGTTTACATGTAGCATCTCAGGCTGATGTTAATTGTAACTTTTAATTGCTCATTGTTTCTCTTCTCATTTTTGCAGAGACAAGCATCTGGCCCAATGACCGGAAACAGCAAAGCATCTGTCCAAGGTATTTTTAAACCGAATTTAAATAATGTGAAGTTTTCACCAAAGATTAGATTGTTTAAAAGACAATCGTGCATAAATCTTTACACACTAAAGTGACTTCAACACCACAATAACAAGCTAAATTTCTCATATATTCTCTACTTCTGAGTGGTTTAATTTAAAGCACTGCATAAGTGTTTTTAAAGCACATTATAGGTTTTATATTATCCACAGCTGTGAACATGGTGGAAAAGATTTACAGTAAAATAAGCGTATTTTTTGCATTTAGTAAGCACAGTTCTTGAGTAAATGTACCCACACTAGAGTTCAAGTGTTTGGGCATTTTTGCATATTTAATTTTAAGATATATTCTGCTTTAAACCATCAAGTTAAAACAACAAACTGAGAGACAAAAACAAACAAACAAACACAACCTCATAAATCCACCAAGACAGTTTTTCACACCAGCTTGTGCACATGTTAGTGTCACAATCTGGCTGAAGCAGACTGTATGGAGTGAGGAGGAGGACCCAAGTCCTGACATTCGAAAGAACAAAACTTGAGCTTGACAAAAAACGAGCCATTTATTCAAGGCCGGTGGAACAATACAAAACAGAAGGGCAAGTGTGAAACTAAACTATAACCTAAACTGGGTGATCCAACGATAACACAAAAAAACTGGAACATGAACGTGGAAACCCGGCATGAAAAACCTGGAACGTGAAGACTTGACATAAATACACGAAATCCCTGGAAACATGGATGTAGTAACAAGCACACATAGCAGGAAAGCAGACAACCGGACAAGGAATGAGTGAAAACTCGGAGACTAAATACACACAGGAGGTGATCAGGGGAAGTGAAACTAAATACACTGAACATAGAACGCCAGACCTCTTCAAAATAAAACAGGAAACATAACAGGACGCAGACATGACACACGGACTGTTGAGGGACACGCACATTATGAATACAGAGGGGGAAAGGGGACTGGGGATGAGACACGGACATAACTAAGCACAAACAGAACATGATGGCTGGGGGGAAACACGTGACAGAAGGAATGCATCACAAGTGGAAAACATGTAAACAAGAGGAGCAGATGGGAGAGAAAGGCATCAATGAACCACATGAAGGGCGACTTAAACACAAGGGGTGAAGACATAAGGGGAATCTAATAAAAAATGAACTATAACTGGGCAACGTAGGGGCATAAGGTAACTAAATTGTCATGCGCCGCGGCGCGCGTGCACAAAAGGATCCAAACGCAGACTCAAGCGCTAGCAGAAAAGGACACTTTATTATAATAACAAAAGGCGAAAACCAAAGGAGCAAAACGAGGAACTACAAAACCCGGGAAACAATGATGCGAGGAAGCCGGAATCGGGACCGTGGGAGGCTGCAACAGAAAGGGGAGAAGATTACTAGGGAGCCGGGAAGCGGAGGAAACACATCAAAACTGAGTTAGACCAGTCGGCTTACGATTAGAGCGGGACCGTGGGAGCTGGGGAGGGAAGTCCGTGGAGGTAGTGGATGGGCCAGATGATGCACCGGGTGATCCAATTGAGCAGGAGGACAGGCAGGTGGCAGACGCTGAACGCCGGATCGAAACCTAGACACAAGTAGGCAGATTTAACGCAGCTCCAACAAGATAGTAATGCAACGCTTTCGCGGGAGTCTAGTTACCACAGAGAGGTGATTAACGGACTGGCGTGGAGCATCCGTCAGCGCCAGGTTATTAAGTAGCTCTTCAGGTAATCACCCCGATGGAGAGCAGGTGTGCCGGTGATGGCCCAGCCTGGGGGTGTGGCTACCCGCACATCACACACAGGACCACGGACAATGACATAAATGAACTTAAACATAGACCATCAAAATAAAACTCAAAGCACTGGGTCAAACGACCCAGGACCGTTACAGTTAGTTACAGAGCTGAAGCTGGGCATTTTAATATGGGAGCGTATCAGGACCCATGGCCTCTAAACCAGCCTCAAAACAGTCGTTTTTGGCAATGCTGCTATGGCTTCATTTTTCATCCTCAGAGGTTTTCACTTGGTAATGATACAACTTGGCAAAAACATAATTTTTTATATCTGACATCTTTAAACAATAAGAAAGTGTTACAACCAGTTTTATTAAAATAAATAAATGAATAAATACAAGTATATATTTTTTAAATCCTCATATTTGAATCTTTTCTCTGCAATTAAGGATTATTATTGTGAAATTTCATGCTGATAAAATGAAATCTAACATTGTGCTCCAGTATACCTGTCGTGCTTTTCTTATTTAATTTGAATAGTTAATTTCAGTTTGTTTCTTCACTGTTTATCTGAAACAACACACCAGTTCTTTCTAGCATGGCAGTGACTTACTTTGTAAACTGGGCCATGGTATTGTTGGCACGATGAAGTAATTCTAATCCCTTGAGTTATAAACAGCAAAATTGGACTGTGAATACTTGGCAGAATCCTTTGAAATTCATAAATGGTGCTAAGTGCAGAACTATCATCCTGGCAAAATGATAGTGTGGAAGAACAAAAGACTGCTTCTAATGAACCTCACACCAGTGAATGGCATTTTTCAAGACCTGAGCTCAGGTGAGAAAATCAGTCTGGCTTGCAGGATTATCAGTCGCTAACTAAGCTTAAAAAATATATATCCTGTCAGGAATATGCATTCAGCAGCTGTTCGACCATGGAGAAGGTGTCATAAATCTTGTAAGTAAATCTAAGTAAGTCATTGTAGTCTGCACATTTTCTGAATTCAATTTCACGGCACTCACTGAATGTAATCTCCTCCACTGCTCGAAGGTAACATTCTTCTCACACAATCAGTGTAGCAGGTTAATAGCAGCCCATTCACTGCCAAACAGTTCCATAGTTCATTCAGCACAGAAGGACCGGATGTTATTTCGCCTCCGTCTCTGGGGCTGCTGATAACCCTGTAAAGACCCCGTGTTGAAATGGATTTTTGTCTCAACCTTTGGGATGATGAAGTGTGTTGCAGCTCTGGCTCGGTCCGAAGGGGGACATGACAGCAGTGATCAGGAGGAATTTGAGGACACTAAATTGAATTTGACACGTGTGAATTGCATTCTTGTGACATTTGTCCGTTTTGGTCTTTCCTTTTAAGAAGAGGTGGTAAGCTGTGTGCCCTTGAATTCTATCTAGGAAAGAAAAGGCACTCACAAAATGAATAATGCTCAACACATGACAATATCAGGAATCACAAATCCAAAGATGACATGTGTTGCATAGATTGTATAGAAACCTCCTTCACATAGATGGAGCCATACAACTGCTGTCATTTGCCTGTTTGCTTTGGCATAGCCACTCCAATGTCTCTATTCTCACCTCTAACATTTTTTTAATCCATTCATATAAATTACATGCCATGTTCCAGCTTCAGAAAAAGGGAAATCTCAAAAAGCAATTTCTCACTGTAGCAGTTTATATTTGTCAGCAAGACCTTCCTGCTCTTCCATGTGCGTATGCGGACAGTGGCGTGAAAGAGGCCCAGAGAACAGCAGCAAAACCTGAAGTCAAACATGGCGGCCCATTGTGTGGGGCTTGTGGGACGAAGCTATATCTCTTAAAAATACAGAACATAATAACTAATTTACTTTACAACATTCATGGACTGTACCATTTAATATACTCAGAATTCTAAGCAACACTTAAACATATGGGAATTGTTATCTTTTATTTCTTAATTTAAACTTTTTTTTCTTTTCTGACTCCAGCAGATAAAGATAGAAACAAAGTTACTGCCAAAGTCCACAGTGCCTTGCAGTCTGGGATAATTTACATTTCCCTGTTTCAAGATTATAGATGTTTCCAATGTTTGTTTGCCTAGGCCTTCACTAATCATTGTCCATATACTCTAAGGTTGCTGTAATATATATGTAAATGATCTGCAGCAATGATTTACAGATGGGATTCATTCATTGGTTCAGCAGTATGACATACATATGACCTAAAGCCTGATGTGCTTTTAAAAGTTTCTTTGTGGTGTAAAGGGCATGAGCCATGTGGAGCAGGTGTGACTATAAAGAGTGATGGTGTGTGTGTGTAATAGAGAGAGATGTGTGTGTGGCTTCTGCAGTTATGAAATATAAAGTTGTTTTTCACTGTCATCCAAGGGCTTCAAGGTCAACAAAAGGTACCATCTAAGCGTAAGTAGGCCATTTGGAAAAAAATCACCTTTCATGCAAGAGTGCACAACCACGCACGGAGCACTGTACTGCATGAAAACTGTAATGCTCAAATAAACAACTGACCTTTTAAAAAAGCGAATGAATGAGCATGATGTTTTCTGGCGGTTTTTTTTTATTGCCGTGAGAACTGAAGAGATATCCTGTAAAACTTTTCACATGTTCATGTTCTGTGATCAAGCAGCCAGATGCACTTCTGTCTTCTCTGTTTATCCCTGTTTGGGCACTTCATCTTTGTTGCTTTGAATCTATTAATCAGAAGCTTGTTTCTTAATTAAGTACAGTGCATCTCATTCCCTTCACACACAGCACCCGGAGGCTTGAAGGAGTTTTGGGTTCTGGCTTAAAGAACTAGAATCTTCTCTGCTGCGCTGTGAAGAGCACGTTCCCCGTTTGCTTCTTTTGTCAGTTTGGGAGCTTCTGCTCTGTCCTTTTACTGAATGTCAGCCATCTGTAATGACATTTACATCTAACAAGAAAGAGGTCACTTCTGCAGCACTGCAACAGAGCAGTAAACTGCAAAATCTTTACTAAATGTTTTCTTTCTGTGTTTATAAACCGCCGTTTATACTGTTGTGTTCGTGTCCAATAATGGCTCGTTTAATGGCTTCCCCATGCCCAGAGTTTACCGGTCTCTTTGAATCTGTAAAACATTAGGCTTCCCTCAGCTGTCGAGGATCTTCCAGCCTGACGAGGATAAAAGTTAGGCTCATGAAGCTGGCGGATCAGTGTAAAATAATGGTTTGAAATTAAATACAAAGAGAAAATATAACGTAAGTAGAAGCGACTTTACCTTGCTCTCTGTGTCAGGAGTAGAGGTTAGCCAAGTTTGTCAAACTAACCAGCTAGTCTTCATCTCAAAAAACTTTTATGCAAATTTACATATTTTTGTAAAACCAAAAGTTTACAATACCTGTAATAACTAGGAATAAAAAAACAGCCCTGGTTGCTGAATGTTCTCTTTCACAGGATAAAACAGAAACTTAGCGTTTTGGACACCAAGGGTAAGAAATATTGAGACTCCCAGTTCATGACATGTGGACACTTGTAAAGGTTTTCTTTGCCAAAACACATAAAAAGTCATTTGGCATCAAATATTTTTTCAGCGCACAGGTTTACCAGGTAATTTTGAAGCTTGAATCCATCCTGTGAAAGTGAGACAAATTAGTGAGTGAAAACAAAGCCCCAAACTTCCTTAACTTGGATGAGTTTACATCCTAATTATTGACAGGAATTACAAACTTGCAGCTTACAGAACAACAGTATTTGACCCTCTGGGATGAAGTGTGTTGGTGATTATATGTTACAAGCCTCAGGGGGGCAGTAGTGAGTCCTTTATCATTTGATGCACTGTATTCAGATGACGTCACATTACTAGAGGTTCATTTTGCTCAGAAGATAGAACAGGTCATCCATCAGTTGGAAAGTTGGTGGTTCAGTTCTTGGTTGTGGCCTGTTGAGGAAAAGCTGGATCGTCAGACACCAGCTTGTCGGTCTGGTGACTCAAACAAGCTCTCCTCCGCATAAATCACTTCGCCAACCCCAATGTTACGGTTAACAGGTGGATTTTCCCATTTGAGTGCAGCTAGCCGAACAGCGAACACCCACTTATTGCTAAAGAGACAGAGAATGAAAGTGGACAGCATAGATTGTGCCTTGAGAGAAATCTTTCAGGAACTTTTGATATGTTTATGAACTCCCCTCTTGAAAGTCCTGCTGTCCTCTCACATTTCCACGTCTCCTCTCTCCCCAGAAGAAAAGAAGAACAACCTCCCCCCGGATTTCGACATCGACATGGACGCCCCGGAGACGGCGAAGGCTGCTGTGACCATCCAGTCACAGTTCAGGAAATTCCAGAAAAAGAAGCAGGATGTGAAGTCGTAGAGTGGCATCTCTTAGCCTCGTCTTCAGCTGACGTGGGCCCGGTCATGCATGTCAATTAAACTGCATCATTATGAACTGGAAAGGGAGGGTGAGGGCGAGATTCCTGAAGGTGGAGGTAGAAGGGTGCGGTTAAATTGTACCTTTGTGAAAGTCTGTGCATAATGAATAACTTTACTATATACAAAATGTTGCATTATTACTTTCTTGGTGTATGTATTTAGATAATAATATAATTTTGCTATTTCTTTTTTACTTCAGTGACACTTTACAGTGTGGTTTCACACTCACTGCACACCCACATAAACAGGAAGCTGGCAGGTCTTCTCATGTAATGTTAAACAGCGATCTTTGATTGATGCTATAATCTGGGTCACAGTACCAGCAGAAGAGTTGGGCTCCACTGGAGGCCTGTTACTGGCTTCTTCCTGTGGCTGAGCAGAATGATTCCATACTGTTACCAGTGTCTTTAAAATCCAATCAGTTTAGTGTCTCTAAATGTGTTCACATGTCAGAGATCTCCTCTCCAACACACTTTTCCCCCGATGACTCTCTCAGTTGTATCTTTGTTGAGACTGCAGATGTTGTGATAGTGGTTCTTTGTTGTGGTTCCAGTGTGATTGTTTATTTTTAGATTGGCTCACGTGTATTGTACAAGCACACACATGCATGCATGAAAGCTCACACATACGTGCACACATGCATACCCACTTCTACAGAGAAATAAATAAAGACAACGGAAAGGAGTGATTTTTTTTTTGAGTATTTCTTTCCTTGCTACAGAATTCGTGCACCGCATGCAGCAGGTCACATGCTTCAACATCTGTGATTTAAGAAGAAAGTTGAAAAAGCTGACAGTGAAGCATTCATGTGCAAAGCTGCAAGATTATACGAAAACTTTAGTGACGATTGTGAAAGTGGTTAAATGCACACACAATGTACTTTGTGTGCTGCAGTTAAAAGTCTATTTTCATTGATCACAGTGCTATACAAATATTGCACTAGTTAATTTTTTTTGCTAGTATATACAAGCTGGGATCAAAAGGTTCTAATGATTGACCTTGAAAAGAGGTTTTAAGTGATTCATGAACGTCGTTGATTTCTCATTCAACATCCTTTTGTCCTTATGGACCTGTGCCCTTAACTTGATTTACATTTTTGGTAATGTGGACAAAAGAGTTGCACTAACCAAACTGTTGAATATTTTGAATTTAAATATTTTTTAAAGCAGCTTAAAAGTACAACTTTCTCAAACACAGATTTCTCCATCATTCTAGTAGCAGATGTTTGGCTTCTAGAAAACAAAATCATGAATTAATTAAAACTGGAAAAACAAAACAGGAGATCCAATTAAATTTTTATTTTCGATTGTCACAAACAGTGTCCAGGAGCATAAAATCTAAGCAATGTAGAAATGAGCTACATTCTACGCATCAGAAATGAGCTCCTGGGGCTTGTTGACATGACAGGATTCAGTATGTGACTGGACTGTCTCCACTTGGCTCTAAAAACACCTTCGCAGCATGGCAGACCACAAATGCTGAGCCACGTGTTCCTATTTTTGCCCTGCAGTGCTACTCATTACTAATTTGTTACCATGGAAACACTGAGTTATAATGCAGGCAGACTTTTTAAGTGTAAGTTACGTGGGGTTTTTGTGTCGTTTCAGAGCAACAATATCATACGGCGTTAAACACAGTGCTGCAGGTGAATCTCTGCTCTTCTGCCATCTCATCAAAAAGCACAGCTGCTGACCACAGTGTTCAGTAACAGAACCTCAGTGGAGTGGAAGACGTGAAATTCTCATTTAAACCTGTTTCCTAGTAGATATATTGGGTATTATTTCACATTAAAATCATTCGTAATGGAAGCTGAGAATATTAAACCAACGATTTTATCAGGAAGTAATGACATGTTTGTTATGCTGTGTATTATGTTCTTTTCAGAAACTGTCCAGGCATCCTACTGCACTGTATGATCTGTAAAATTCATTTGAAACATTTGCCATATTCCCACAAGTAAACTCAAGCTATAATGACAAACTAAAGTGAAGTTTTCTTTCTTCTTTTGTGTCTTTATGATTTGCAAACCTGGATGTGGGCAGATTATCCCTTTCTTCTTAGCATATTGTGTAAAGTAACTTCAGACTGGAAGGGAAGCATCTATGATGACGTGTCTTCTCTGTGCGGGTTTGTGCCTTTGGCCCTGGGTTTTTCATCACCTCCCTGATCGATAACCTGGCAGCCGGCTTCAGAAAGAGTCCTGATAGTTCCAAACTTCTTCTATTTTACATTTCTTGAGTGCTCATAGCAGCCCTTGCACAAATTAAGGTTTAAGTTTCAGCAAAGTTTTATTATGTAGGCATTTTTCCCAACATGCTGTGTTTAAATTGGGATTTTATATACATGTATGAATGTGTGTCCCAGCTAAGTACGAGTTGGGCACACTCACATTCTTGAATACATCTGTAAGGAACAATTTCAATTTAGATTTTCAGTGAAATCTGTAGAAATTTCTGATTAGTTGATCTGATCTGATCTCTTCGCTTTTTCATTTGGATATATCGATGTTGATTTTGCCAGCTGAGTGCGAACAGATCACACTGTAAGGATTTCTCTGTGATCATCACATAAACTCCTTTGCTGTAACTCACTAAATGAGTTTGTGAGGAGTAAAAATATCTGGAATCCAATAAATGACAACATAAACAATGCCAGCTGCCTGAGCCATGCTCAGAGCTCATTGCTTCAGGTCTGCACTGGGACATGCATCCGTGCTTATTACTTTACGTTTTCAGAACCACTTCCTCAGCTCTGCAAACGATGGATTCATATTTCTCAGGCTGATCAGAGGCAAAGAATTCAGTGCAGCCTGAACCTTATTTATGACAGCTGTTATTAACCACTGAGTGTGGTGGTGAGTAAATCTCTGTCACCGTGCTTAATTTGTTGTGGACTTTGGAGGTGGATGGCAGATACAGTTGTCATGCTGAGTAATACACCTTCCTGCTAATCTGTGTCTTGTGATATAAGACCATGGAAGCAATTTAGCAGGCAGGACGTGTGAGGCTCAGGTGGACTCTTCAGGATGGCAGGCTGGTGAGTTCAGAATCAATAAACCAGTTTAGGAAGATTCTTCATAATTCTGTCACTACTGTTCACACTTATCCTCTGCAGCAACACCAGACGGAGTCTTGACAGGCTGAAATTTAACAACACTTTAAATTGACACTGACTTCATTAGAGCAGAAAATTAAACTGATATGTTTCACTCCAGTCTTTTCAGCGCATTTCGTCCCTTGCGTGATATTTAACTTCAGCCTACATGTCCCACAGTGCCTTCTGCCTGTTAAGTGGCACTTTATTGCTTGGCAGTTCTCTTTATCCTTTCTTAATAATACCACAGAAATGTGTGAAATGATCTGAAAACCTCAATGAACATGTCTGTTATGGTGAAGAAGCTGTTATCGGTCCAACTGCATTCCTGCTCCGGCCAAATGTCACCCTCACAAGCTCTAGAAGTGCTTTGATTTTCAAATGACAATAATTATACTAAACTTTATCGATTAATGCCAAAAAAAGCTTAAAATGAAGTTAGTACCTTTTATTAAAATGTGTTCTGGAGCAGTGAACCTGATGCCTCCAAATACCGTGGACAGTCATGTGGTACAGAGGGGCACTGGTAGTGAAAGAACTGGTCCCACTCCCCAATTTCAGATGAATGATCTGAATTACACTTGTAGTCTTTAGAAATGAAGTTTCATGTTTCAGGCAATCAGAGCTAAATCCATCCTAGAGTTTCTCAGTGTAC
Organism: Aulonocara sp. 'chitande type north' Nkhata Bay; assembly: GCF_057382095.1. Taxonomy (NCBI): domain Eukaryota; kingdom Metazoa; phylum Chordata; class Actinopteri; order Cichliformes; family Cichlidae; genus Aulonocara; species Aulonocara sp. 'chitande type north' Nkhata Bay. Next base: position 2,916,033 of record NC_141353.1, read on the forward strand.
GGCACCACAGCAGTTAGTCACGACCAACTGTGGCTGCAACATAATCATCTGGCACTAAGTTAGAAAAACGAAAAATGTTTCTATGAGAATTTCTATTTAAAATTAAGTTCAAAACTGAAGAAATACATCAGTTTTAAGATTGTGGGAATAATTTTAGAGCCACAACTGAATTTGATAAGTATGTTTGGAAGATTTCAGATATGTTTAAGGTCAACCTGAACTGTTTTAAGTAAATTTGACTCCACCCGCTCCGGCAGCACAGTCATTTGGGCATTCATTCATATTCTATGGCAATATGGCATCAAGCACCACCATCTATAATTAAATATCTGACATGTTTATATAATTAAACTCTGACAACATTGGATAAAAAGTCTGTTCTGGGGCATCGCTGTCACATTTAAAAGAAATATAACTGATTTAGTTTTGAGTGTTTCATTCATTTGGTTTTCTTAAATGAGTTTTGTATAAACAGTCCTGCCCTGTTTATACAAATGCGTCTTTCTAGATAAACCCAAAGACGAGACAGTAGCAGAGTTACCTGGAGCACGGTTAGTTGCTTTAACCTGTCACATCACTGATCTAAATTTGGATAATCAGCGTTGATGTTCCACGTCATCGATGGACGACACAACTGAAATCAAACTGATCACAGATTTTCAATCTTTCACAGTAAAGGTCAAAGGCTGCTTTCAAAATAAATCTGAACTGCTTTTATTTTAAATGAATTATATAATTGTATATAATTTACAGTGTAATTTCTCAGTTATTGCAGTCAACAGCTGCAAAGCCTCATGGAGAGAGTGGAGCCACTGACATTAGGAGTCTGCAAACCACTGGATGTCATGGCGTTTAAAAGTGAGGCTGCTGGTGTGTTAGGCATTCTTAAAATAATGTTTTGTGCTTTCAGTCAGCTTCGATTTATACAGTCATCCCTGAGCACAGACGTGGGATTCATTCTGAAGCTACGGAAACTTTTGAAATTTTGCTTAAAACACATCTGAGCTGAGGATGAAAAATTATAATAGCTTATCATGAACAGTTCAGACGTCTGACTCTCTCTCAAAACTGGGAACCCTAAAGAGTAAGTCAATAGATGTCAGTGGGAATAACATGACACCGGGGAAAATGACTCAACTGTACTGCCTGTTTTCTTTTCCTTTAGGGCAGGAGTGTCAAACATAACGCCCGGGGTTGAGAATCAGCTTTGGAAAGGTGAAGAAGGACCCTGGAATTTCAACTGTATTTTCAGAAGTTTCCTAGTGTTTCCTACTGATAGCTTTTCCTATTCATACTAAAGTAATTGAATTCCAGATTTCTGTATTTTACACATTTAAGATTCATGCTCACAGATTTCTTTCATTTACGACAGCAGCATGTAGAAAAAACAAGACTTAGTGTTGAAATTGCGCTTGTTTTTCTTATATCTCACTGTTTACACTGACAGAAAGGGGACTTTCACTACATACGATCAAAGGGAATAAAATGGCTTGGACACCCCTGCTTTAAGGAAAAGAAACATTTACACTGTTGCTGTGCATTCTGGGATTTTGAGGCTTTGTTGGTGTTTTCGTCATTTGTCTTCTGACAAAATCTCTCCATGCTGCACATTTGCTGCTGAATATCTCTGGAAAACATCCCGTCCACGATTCAGGGCAGACTCAGCTGCTCATCTTAGTTTAAAGCAGGTTTGATAGAGAGGGTCTCAGCACACTGCAGGCTCATTGTGTTGACCAGACTGTACTGAGCAGCACATCACTGCCACCTGCAGGTAGGGAGTACAACGCTCAACATTAGGAAACTCATGTTTCATTGCTGTCACAGTGACAAAAACGAGGTGAAGACCGGGCATCTCTCTCGCCGAAATTCACGGCCCAAGCAGGCAGGGAGCGCGGCCTCCACCCGCTCTGGGCCCGTCTGCTCCGTCACCTCCGCCCCACCATCAAAGCTGCGAGGGACACTTTGGGGAACAGCCATTTTATTAATCAAATTTGAACCTTTGTGTTAGTTTCTCTTTATTCCAGTGCCACCATGGTGAACACTCATGTTAAAAATAAAAAGTGACATTTTTTTTGTTAAAATGTATAATCATAATGAAGACAGTTAATCATAGAAACTAATCATAGAAACTGACATTATGACCTCACAGCATTTTGGATCCCTCAGGCTAACTGAAAGAAAGAGAACAGAAACGGGCCAGGGCAGACAGGAACAGAAAAACAGTTTCTTACGTATATATCCACATGAACTTTTTTTTTCAGATACTTCCCATAGACATTATAGGTTTGGTTCGAAGGGGGGAATTCTGCTGGATTGTCTCACGTTTTTTTTTCCCTGTAGAGGAGCATTGCTGCAATGCAGCAACAGTAAATCTACTGAGGACAGTGAGAGCCCTGAAGACTCTACCTAGTGCACTGAGAGAAGGGATCTGGACACACTTGAGTCGGGCTGTTGTGAAGTGCAAACCATCAGTACTCAAAAACCTCCCTGTTCTAGCTAACATCATTTACCAACCTGGCAGACAAGCAGTGGTAAACTACACCTGAATACAAAAGCTGGAGTGTGTCCGGCCCTGTAAGTATACTCACAACATAGTTATTTATCATCATTACAGTACAGTATAGAGCAATAGTTTCCATAGACTTTTCATATCTTTTTTCATATTGCACCATCAGAGAATGGGACACAGAGAAAGATCAACAGAGACTCCATTTCCTAATTAAAATGAGATATGTGCAAACATGACTAAGGACTTTATTAACCAAATCAATTCTTCCCTGTAATATCCACAAATAAAAGTGATTTCTCTTTTTATATATATATTTATAGTAATAAGAATAATAAATCTTCACATTGGATCATTTCATAGTGTGACAAAATGCTCGACTGGGCTGCCCACCCAGCCGCGATCATAATCCTCATTGTCTTTTAATTGGTCAGTCCCCATGCATCCATAGGAAATAGATTTTTTTTTCTTCAAAAAAAGTAACAATTTGAGAGCAGCTGAAAAGTTTGGACTCTAGTTTCAATTGCTTTTGTTCCGAGATTTCTCCGAGTTTCACTGAATGCTTCAGAAGAAAATTCCATAGGAAAAAACATGACTCCAAATCGTCATCTTCCAGAAACCAGGAAAAGAAACCAAAGAGGAAGAAAAAAAGATGTCCAGGTTCTTATGAAAACACTGGAGAAGTGATGGTGATAATAGATCACTTGGTAATCAGTAATTAATGATCAATAATAGCTGACAACTAACAATTAATAATCACCAATTTCTTATAAAGAATGAACAAGAATAAATAAATGCTCCCTCATTACTCAATTAGTTTGGCAAAGCTCCGACTGGACTCCTCTCCAAATGAGTGAAATTTTTTTTTCTCAAGTGATACAAACAAATAAACAAAACAAAACAAAAAATACAAACAAGAGGTGAAAGAAAAGTCTAAAATAAATAAAAGGACATTAGTAAAAGTGACCCCGTCCTCGGAGGGAGGGGACATATATACAGAACTGTGTGGTGAAAGTCAGTTTACTGCACTTGAGTGTTAAGTCCAGCGTTAGAGTGAGTTCTAGTCCCGCCCCAGGTGCCCCTGCTGTTATACTAGCGTATAAGACTTTGCGTAGGGGTTGCTGCTCTGTTTCAGATGTCCTCTGGAGTCCAGCAGGGACTCCTGGGAGGTGCTGAGCTTGGCTGCCTGGGCCAGCTCTGAGCCCTCTCTGTGGGGGAGTGTGGCCGCTGATCCGGGTTGCCACTGGGCCACTGGGTCCCTGCTGGCCTGAGGGGCCTCTGTAGGTGTCGGGGGCGCCATCCGAGAGGGCCGCTTCAGCGAGCGGCTCTTCTGGGGCTCAAGGCAGGCTTGACCCATGGCCGCTCTCTCCCCACTAGCTGTCCCCCTAGATGACCCCGAGCAAGACATGCCTCGGTTTAACAGGAAGTCCATGCGCAGATAGGGAGGAAGGTGAACCAGCTCGCCCCCTGAGGGACAACAAACACAGAGCAGGGTCAGTAAGACGACAGACACTCCTGAACAACCTCACCCTGTTCTTATCAGGCTAAAATAATCCTGCTTATTCTTTTCAGCCAAATTACTCTTCCACTCCTGTGACATTGAAGGCGTGTGGAATAACTGGGCACTCTTATTTTGAAATGCACAAAACACCAAATCAGCAGTAATGCACTAATGCATGCGCTAATCAGGTAATGGACAGTTTCATTCATGTGGATTTACATTATAATGGCTGGGATTTGCTCACACTATCAAAACGTTCCTGTGCCTTTTAAAGCAGATATCGCTGCCTTTCTTTTTTGCCACATTTATAATGAATTTTTAGACAATGCTTCTGCATCTGTGTCCAAGTTGTTTTCATTCAGATTCGACTTGTGGTTTCACTTTAAATAAGACGACTATCAGCTTGAATGAATTCACTGCTGGTGTTAATATTAGGGGTAAACATTAGAGATGTTGAGCAGTTATAGTTTCAGGCAGGCTGACGTGTGGCCTCTGGACAGCTTGGCCTCACCCGGTCTGTGAGCCTTGGGCACGGCCATGTTCATAACCCGACTGACGTCCTGAGGCTTGGGTGGGGAAGCGGTGAAGCGGCAGATGCCTGATTCGGATGGTGTGCTGGAGGTCAGGCTGTCGGTGTAGTCGTTGGTGCCTGCCGTCATCTGCTCTGACGAAGTGTCAGAAATGAAGCATTCGGTGATGGTGAATTTGGCGTGTCGCAGCTGCTCCTCCATCTTGGCGTGCTCGTAGGCTCTGGCGAGCTCCTCGTAAGTGGAGGAGGCGCTCTCTGTTGACACCATGCTGCTCCGTGCACGGTCTGGATCAGGCCCAGAGTTAGTGGAGTGGATCATTGTTAGAATTAGTGCAATGGCATTTTGTGAAGGTTAATACAGGTGCTATGCTGTTAGACACGTAGGGTCACACAGAGCAGCTCTGTGTCATTTACCTGTGTCCTGAGATGGGCTGACGCTGTAGCTGTCACTCTCCTTGTCAACAGAGCCTGCCACTCTGGGTGTGGGCAGCCTCCAATCAGTGCTCAGAGTGTGAGAGGAGACTGGCGGGTGGGGGCGGTTTAGGGTCCACTGGCTGGCGTACCTGTTGCGAGCAGCTGGGCCAGCTTTGGCTGTGCGGCGGGCTGTCGGGTCTGAGAGCGAGGCAGAGAAACGCAAGGTATTTAAACAGGTCGAGCAACAACTTGGCTCAATGAAATGGTCATGATTACAACAGAAAAGAGTGGCAACAGTATATAGTCTCTGGGATTACAGTGGATTTTCTTCTGCGTCACTATGCAGACTTTGATTACTAAAGTAATAAAAACTAACGGTGAGCTCACTGCATGAGAGCTATTGAGCCAAATTTATTAACATGTTGCACGAGTGTAAAAAAAGTGTTGTCAGTATTTATAAAGAGAGCACAGTGAGAAGATTGCATGTAAGAGGCGGGAGGAATTTTAAAATCAAGAACTTTATCTGATTCACTAATGTTGGCGGTGCACAATTTACCACTAACTGTGCCGATATCACAGCAGCTACTGCTGCACTGAGACGGCATCGCAGAGATTTAAGAGTGTGTGGATTACCAAGATTACCAAGTCACCCAGTTCTAAATGTGACCCGGAGCCTCGAACCTGAAGGAGGTCATCCAATGGCAACAAAACTTCGTCCAACTTTTCGTGCTTGTGGCATTGAGTTCAACATACTGTGGCTTCTGTGGCAGTAATTCCACAGTGGGGTTCAAATACAAAGGCTAAAGAACAACCGAGGGATGATGGCGCTGACTTTAAAAGCTGTCCTGCAAATAATAGTTTGTGCAGCCATCCTGCAGCTATTTATACCTGATAATAAACCAGCTGAAGTCTATTTGTGGAGTGGATTTCATGTAAATATAGAATCTGTAGTGAAACCGCTCCACAAGGAAACACCTTATTGACTCCAGAACAGCAGGCATGGCAACAGCACTGTAACTATGAAGCAGCATAATGTGGCGTATGAGTGTGGCAGCAGTCTGCTGAGCTTTTCAATGAATCCTCATAACTTCCAAAACAAAAGGCAAAGTGACAGAGGGAAGGTTCATGAAAGGAGAGAGTTCTGGGAAAATAAAAGGACACATAAACATTTTAATGTATTATGAAGTTAAAAAAAGAGTCCGTACTGGACTTACTAGTTCCTGGTCTGGCATCAGACACGTCTACCAGTGGACCAGTGGCCTGGGAGATTGATTGGTAGTGGACAGTGTGGGTGACTGTGGACGACTTCTGCTTCTGTGTCTCCCCGAAGTCGTTGTCGGTCAGTAGCACAGTGGACCTGTCATCTTTGAGACAGCAGCAGAAACAAACTTAGCCTGCGCGCCATCGTACATTATGTCCTGTGTCATCAGTGCTCGCTGCGTGCTTACCAACAGTCTCCATGGTGTCTCTCTCCTCGATGAGAAGCTGGGCTCTGGGGATATCGATGTGCATGCGGAGCGTCTGCTGCTGTTTGTTAATTGGCTCTGCTGGACGCGTGTTTTTACTGAGAAGCACAGAGCAGATGAAAAATGAGTGGAAGTAAAAAGATCTGTAATTGCGTCTGTGTGCATGCTGAGGTAAATGATGACGGCTTAATGAAGATGTTACCTCATGAGCATCTCAGCCAAGCTTTTTGCATCTAGGAAACATAAAGAGAAAATGTTAGAGGCAAGCACGTAGCAGATTTGGGAAACCCGCCCATCACGTGCGGGGACCCCCATCATCTCACCTCTGAGCCTCTTGAGCCTCTGCTCCCTCCTCCTCCTCCTCAGCACCAGAAGGCCGATGAAGATCACGACGATACCCACCAACACGCAGGAAATGGTTACCATCATCTTCAAACCCTCACCGCTCCCAGAGTTATCCTCGCTCACATTGGGCGCCTTCACTAAAGGTGCGATGGTACCTGTGCAGAGGTCATGTGACAGTGTCAGGAGACACAACCTGCATGACAACCCCCTGATCTGTCTCTTTAAATGAAAGCTACTGAATGAATCCTAATGAGTAAAAAAAAGTCAAGAGCATTACAAATTTTGTGTTTCACCATAAGCTGCTGCCCTTTCCTAATCGTTGTGCTTGACCTTTGTCAAATTGACACTAATGCTTTGTTCTCATTTCGCCCAACTGTACCTCAGTACCAATGAACTCATCCTTCACAGCTTAATGCTCACCCCCACCCTCTCTTCAGCAGTCGCAGAATGTGAGTGAGGGAGGAAATGAAGTATTTGTTCCTCAGAAGTGATTGTGGTAGAATACTGCTGAGCCCCTGGTGTGCAATATGAGCTGGTAATGCTGGTATCCTTTATCTCAAAGGAGATCAGGAGATTATTTGATTCTTGTGTTAGAATTCAGAGGGCTTGTGAAGGCGGCGTCATCATGAAAGCCAAGCTGCAGCCACTAGATTTGGTATGAAATGTGCTTTTTATTGCCCGATTTGTCAAAGGCGGCTCAGTCTCCTTGAGCCTGGAGCTCTGCCATTAACAGAAAAGGTAATTTATTCCTCTTTGCCTCAAACTCTCACACTTAGTCAGACTCTTAATGCTATAGTTACTGAGAACTTATGGCTTTTATCACCAATTCCCTCCTAAAGTGTGAGTGTTCACATGATACTACCTCTGGAGCAGCCAGTGAATCACGCAGCTACAGTACCCTGCTGGTTTCAGTAGCCCACGACAGACAATCACTCTGCTCCCTGTGAAGAAAAGAGTGGGAAACAGATGGTCTCCTGCCACCATGTGAACTCACTGCCATCATAGCTGAGTGTTCCAAACTTGACTCTCTTCTCGGCATAGCCGGCGCTGTTGTAGACTTTCATCTGCAGCTCGTACCAGGTGGCCTCCTGCAGGTCGTAGAGGACGTAGCTCTTGGTGAGGGAGGTGCGCTGTGCCGTGGTCCAAGTGGGCGAGTCTACCGGCCGATACTCCAGGGTGAACGAGGTGATCGGGCATCCGCCGTTATTCCAGCCGTTCAGGTTGAGCTTGACTCGAGTGGCATTGATGCTAGTGAAGAGCTCCTGTTCTTTAGAGTACTGAGGTTCTGTGGGAAGAAGGAAAAATAATCAGCATTCAGACACAAAATTAAGAGCTTAAGACGAAGTACACCTTGATTAGACCTGCTTTTGCATTCACACAGTCTTTATTCTTTGTTGCATACGTTCAACAAAGTGCTGGAAACAGGAAACCTCAGAGATTTGGACCCATGCTGGCATTGGCAGCTATCGTGATAAGGAAGCCATTTGAGTAAACTCACTGTCAAGTTCATGAACTTTGTGACAGAGTGCATTATTTGCAGGAAGGATTTACCAGTGACTGTGTGTACACTTAATCAGATGCAACACATTCTGTGCTATCACTTTATTTTCTAAATCAGGATGTTTTCAGAAACTGAAACCAAATTCAAATTTGGTGGATCTGTCGAGCGCGCTCTGAGATTTCACCAGGGATCTGAAACCTGCACAGGCGGCGGTCTGAAACCTGAGCGGGTGGTAGGATCTGGGTGTCCTGGTAAGAAAGTCTACAGCTGAGGAGTCCACAATGAGAATTTATTCTCCAGGGTGAGACTGTCAGCTCAAGCCCCGATGAGGGAGTGCAACCTCCTGAATTGCCACTGAGCCATTGTGTGTTTGCACAAAGTACACTAAAAAGTTGTTTCCATTGCTCCAAAAAATGAAAATTAAGTTAACACACCAGAGAAGATCCAGGATAATTAAAAGGCAATGATCTAAAAATAACTGCAGTCTGCTCACGCATGAGAATTTTGAAGGATCGGTCTGGTTTAAATCCAATAAGGTTTTGGCTCTTCACAGGTTTGATCACACCGTATATATTATTATTTCTCAGGGAAAAAAGTTAAAACCTCTTTGACCTTTTAAAATGTGTTTATCACTCCAATCATTTGCTGTATTGTTAAGTATTTTAAGTTTACTTTTAAATAAGTGGAGGCTGCACAACGACTAACCTGTAACATGCCCCTTAAAGAAGAACAGTTCATACCTTTCCCATGGGTCTTTGCTTCAATGATCTCACTGATGCGTCCGGGGCCCACGGCATTCTGGGCGGTTAGGGTGAACTTGTACCAGGTGCCGCATTTGAGATTCTCTAGCCTGTAAGAGCGCTCACTTGGACTGATGGCAAAATTACCCCACTGTTCACTGTTATCCTCTGAGTACTGCAAGATGTAGCCTGAAGGTGGCACAGATGGAGACATGAATGTAAATCAAATGGTAAAAAAAGCAGTGACAGAGAAGGACAGGCAGAATCTCTCTGACCTCTAATGGAGCTGCCACCGTTATCTCCTGGGATCCAGGAGAGGGTGATGGAGGTGGTGGTTGTCTTGGTCACTGTGAGGCGAGGCTGGTCAGGAGGAACTGAAGGAAACAGCAGGATTTAAAGAAAGAAATCTAGCACTGAAAAAGATGATAACGTGTCATTCTTTTGTCTTTCTGCCCATGTTGTAATTCTCACCTTGAACCTGGAGGTTTAGGACAATCTTGTCCAGCCCAAAGCTGTTACTGGCCACACATGTGTAGTTCCCAGAATCCTCTGCTTTCACTGTGCGGATAACGAGGCTGCCGTTCGTATGGACGCTGCGCCGGCTGTCAATCACAACGGGTGCTGGGGTCCCGTTGCTGAGGCAGAGATGCATTTACGATTAACTTTCAGCTTCTAGTGTGCCACACAGACACTGGATATTTTAAGGAGACAATATCCACAAATATTCAGCTGTGAAAAGATCCTCAGTGATCCTCAGTGATTAGTATTTTACTCACATCTCCTTCAGCCACTTGATGGTTGGTGAAGGATCGCCAACTGCCTTACAAGGCAGCAAGATGTCCCTCATCCAGGGGGTCGTTACGGTCCTGTTGAAGGTCAGGATCCGAGCCGGAGCTGCAAAAACACACAACTGATCAGCCTGCAGTGAAATTCAAAGACATGTGTTCCTGTTTAAATATTTCAGATGGAGAATTTAACTTAAGGTGTGCTCACACATGTCTAACCTGACAGACTTCTTAAAGAAACTAGTGAAGAATACATTTCTGTGACAATTATTGCAACTTTCTACAGGGGAGCAATAGAAAGAATCGTAACTGCAAAGATCACAAACTGGTATTAGATATGCACAGTGCAAGACCAGAAAGCTCTGCAGCGGGCGCTTAATATAGGAGCTGACTCCAGACAATAAAGACCTGTTGGTATATGCATCAGCTTATCTGCGTTTACAGAACATGCAACATGTTCCCAGGGCCAAATGCAGCATTATTCACATTTAGTAATGCTCCTTGTCTTAAGAGTCATTTTTACCCAAACTGCACATTTTACGCATCCACTTTGCACTTTGAGCTCACAAACGTGATACCAGGCAACAGAGAGCTGTTCAGCATTGAAAAGCACATTTTATAAGAGAGTAGCTCCACCGACCCTCAGCCATGGGTTTGACAGTGATGATCTCGCTGGCATTTCCACGGCCCGCAGCAGTCACTGCAACAACCCAGACACTGTACTGACGGTTTTTGCTCAGGTTGGGGATGCGGTAGAAGAATACATCTGGGGCTGCCTCAAACTCACTGCTCACCTGGAGGAGGGAGGACGTTCATAAATGACTCCAGTGCATAAAAAAACACTCAGGGGTAAAACTACACATGCTGATGTTTTCTATTGAGCCCAAACCAGTAATGAACAAATATCGTGTTTGCACCCAGCTGGACTGATGCTGTCCACGACCAGTTCTCAAACAGCTCAAACTATACTGGCCAGAGTTCACATTTATTCACTATCTGTGATTTTTTTGTACACCTCTGCAAATGTTATAGTTGTTTAGGTGCTACAAATATTTGTGTTTCACATGTTCATGCCTTGTGTGTACACACATCTTTAGGACACATCACATATTTACAGTTTCTTGTGTGATATATGCTTCAAATAGTAATAAATAAATGGTTCTAAATGTCCTGATATGCAGGGCTATGAAAACTTAGGGTGCTGTAGCATTATGCTGAGCAGGTGTAAAGCTCTTTAAAGCTAAAGAAACCCACACAATTACTAATTATTTCTGTTTTTTTGTAAACTTTTGTTTTTACTTTACTTTTACTGTAATTATTAAACAAACATAAGTCATCTTTGCTTCGAGCCGAAGCTCCAGGTTCCTGGTTATCTTCCTGGTTAGCTAGCTCTAAAACCGGAACTTGAATTAAAAAACGAACAAACAATGTTGCAACAATGTGTAACAGTGTAACATTGTCTTTTTGAATGATACTTTGTTGATGTGCTTTACCGTGGGGTGTGGGTTGGAGCAGAAAACGGTGTATTTCCTGATGATGCCGTTCACTTTGAGAGGAGGAAGCCAGGACACGAACACCATTGAGTTGGATGCAGCTGCTGCCTTTACCCCCGCCGGAGGACCGGGAACTGAAAGCATGAGATAATTTAGTTGATATACTCCGTACATTAAGCTAATATTAATACTTGAAAGATTTTTATGGCTCTTTTTACACTGATTATACAGCTAGATAACAGATGGCCACATAACATATTCTCTCTGCTGCATGCGAGACTTACTGCTCTCTACTTAATAAGTATATTTAGGATCCTGCCTCATTTTTATCCCAGTAAAATACTGTTGGTCTAGAAAAACTGACATTTAGTGTAAAGAGGGGAGATATTGTAATTCCTTGAGGCAGTGAGTCAAATTCACTTTAGCACAGATCTTAGCATAACCTGACCATGAAACAACCTCTATGACAGAAGCTCGCTACAACCTGACAGCTGCCTTTTTATTTGGAGAGGTGACTTAATCGGCCTACCGTCCTCCTTGGTGCGGGTGTAAATCTGTTCACTGCGGACACCATCACCAGCTCTGGTGAAGGCCAGCACCTGGATGCTGTAGTTGGTATATTTCTCCAATCCATCCAGCTCCAGTGAGGGCTTAGAGGTTGTCACGTTCCTGATCTCTCCGAGCTCTGGCCAACAGAAAACAGAAGAAGATGAGTTTGGAGAATAGTGAATAAATCAGCGTGGTGTCTACACATCTCTGTTCACTTCTGACATGTTAAACTGTTTATGTTTGACTGGATCAACTGGAAAAAATGAGACTGAGAATACGGTAACTGCACATATAATGTCTGTGTAGGCTCTCACTCATCCAGGTCATGGTAATCTAAGGACCTTGGAGACATCTTCAGGAAACTTAAAAGTCTTTCTTTGTTAACCTAAACAGTTATATGTTTAGGTTCTGAACTTGTTTAAATTCAGATTTATCCTCTAAACACACTGACAGCAGTATTAAATCGGGCTTCAGTATATGTAAGAATATTCTGGTTCCTGAATAATTTTTGTGGAAAACAAAAATCCCCATAATGTCTCCTGTTGTAAATAATCCCGTTATGTGACAGGTTGCCACTGGTCCAAACATGTGACTACTAAAATATAGAGGCTCAAATACATAAAAGTAATATCAGGCCTAAGCGAGCACAGCCTGAGATGATTTCATATTCAGTCACAAAATTTAAACAAGTCTGGATCCAAGCGTACATGGTTCCCTCAGCTCTTAACTTCTGGATTATCAACACCTCAATGTGTCTGTATTCCTTCACCACAATGTGTTCTCGTCCACAGTTCTAGTTTTTCATTTCACTCCAGAGATCTATAACGGACCCCCAGCTACTGCTCTTCTCCTCATTAAGGAGGCGAGCGTTTAAAACACTTGAAAAACACAATAGGATGTACAGGTTAACCAAGACTGTGGTTGTCTGTGTCTGGCCCACAGTCTTCATATCCAGGAACAAAAATTAAAAAAAAAAATTTAAAATCAAAAATTATGTTTGCATCAAACTGGAACCACATCCCGATAAAGAAAAGTGACAATAATCAGAGGCCCGTATTTTTCTGGTGCCTGCAACTGCGAGATAACTGCAGCTCTTCCGTGACTTTAATTGATTCGAACGGTGGATTAATTGTTTTTCCGAGCCAAAAGGATATTTGCAGATGGTGTGATGACTTGCTGCTGTTCATTGTTTGACATAATTGCTGAAGATAATAGTTTTTGGCTGTTTAGGCTGTTGGTCAGACAAAAGAAGCAATTTGAATATGTTACATTCTAATTAGTGTGAATGCTTGAAAAGCATTCACAGTATTGTTATTCTAATCTTTATTATTATTATATTTTATTTTTCCGTACGTTTTTTGAAAGCCTACTCCTTCAAAACCGTTCAACTTAGAAAAACCATTCAAACACCGTTAGATTCCTATTCTTTTGGACAACATTGCTTCTATTTTTCTCATTTTTAACATTTATATTTTTAATTTTATTCAACTTTTTTCAACAAAAATTTATAATGTATTTCAATGGGGAGACCCTTCAAATTCTCATTCAACTTACTCATTTTTAAACTCTTACTACTTCCACATACGTTGACATAGAGCCACCATTCAAACTTTAAAACGAAGACAAGACATTCAACTATTCAACTTGTATTTATCTTTTCAATATCTATTATACTTTTTCTTCAGTTCCAGTTTAAGTTTCATGATGTTTTTTCACCCGTTTCAGAGTTTATAATGGGTGTGTATGGGACGGAATGTTGGGGCTAGAGTGAGGCAGCTCAACTGCTAGAGTGAGAGGAGCAAAAAAATTAATCTTAAAATCTTTTTTAAAACTGCTGCTGTGTCCGCAGCGTTTGCTCTACAGGTATGATTTTACCCTCAAAACGTAGCCATCGCTGTCCTCTTTCATCCAATGTGTTTACTATTGTCCTAGGTGTTATGGTTCTTTCATAAATGTCACCAATGCACAGCCTCCTCCCTCCAACTCTTCCATAGACTCTAATGTTAAAATGGCTCAGAAGGTTCGTTTGAAAATCAGAAGAGCATGGTGTCTTTCCACTGTCACCACGTCCATATAATAAGCTCCACAGGCATGAAAACTGAGAATTAGGTAGACTAGACATTGCTGTCACTCACGGTGAAAGAATTTTGTCAATACGACTTTTACTTTTCATTTGGGAGCGATTTGTTTCGGCCTGACTTTTCTGTTCATTTTAAGCAGCAAAAGTGAGGCGCATGTCTGTGTACGTGTGTATGGAGCCCTTGGGTGCGGTCACTATAGCAACCAGGCTCACACCTGCCTGCTTAACGAGCTCTCTCTCTCTCTCTGCCAAGATTCATCTTAAACACTTCTCTTTCAACTGCTGCTGTGTCCACAGTGTTAAAGCCATCATTTTACCCTCAAAACGTCGCCATCGTTGTTCTCTTTCCAACACTGTTTTTCAAAGCTCAGACTTTTACATTTTTTAAACTGTGTGGATCCAAGCAGAGGGATCACATTTTAGTCATTCAGTGATTCAAAGAATATGACCTTTTAATATTCATTCAGATGTTTTCTGACTCTAAATGTTCTTTTCTCATTTCTTAGGGTTTTCTCATTTACAATTAAAACATTTTCAGCTTTTTTCCAACTTCTTCTTCTGTGTAACCTTCAGCTTTTAGCAGTTCAGCACCTTTGTTTTCAGGTTAAATTTGGTTTTTTTTGTTTGTTTTTTAAAAATTTCATTTAATATTTTTAACTCAAAATTCAGCAATTAATTCATTTCAGTGCATACATTCAGATTCAAGCATTCACACTGCAGTTTCTTCAGAAAATGCACTTTCTAGTTATATTTTATTATTTTTCCGTACGTTTTTTGAAAGCCTACTCCTTCAAAACCGTTCAACTTAGAAAAACCATTCAAACACCGTTAGATTCCTATTCTTTTGGACAACACTGCTTCTATTTTTCTCATTTTTAACATTTATATTTTTAATTTTATTCAACTTTATTCAACAAAAATTTCCCATGTATTTCAATGGGGAGACCCTTCAAATTCTCATTCAACTTCCTCCTCTTTAAACTGTATCTACTTCAACATACATTGACATAGAGCCACCATTCAAACTTTAAAACGAAGACAAGACATTCAACTATTCAACTTGTATTTATCTTTTCAATATCTATTATACTTTTTCTTCAGTTCCAGTTTAAGTTTCATGATGTTTTTTCACCCGTTTCAGAGTTTATAATGGGTGTGTATGGGACGGAATGTTGGGGCTAGAGTGAGGCAGCTCAACTGCTAGAGTGAGAGGAGCGAAAAAATTAATCTTAAAATCTTTTTTAAAACTGCTGCTGTATCCACAGCGTTTGCTCTACAGGTATGATTTTACCCTCAAAACGTAGCCATCGCTGTCCTCTTTCATCCAATGTGTTTACTATTATCCTAGGTGTTATGGTTCTTTCATAAATGTCACCAATGCACAGCCTCCTCCCTCCAACTCTTCCATAGACTCTAATGTTAAAATGGCTCAGAAGGTTCGTTTGAAAATCAGAAGAGCATGGTGTCTTTCCACTGTCACCACGTCCATATAATAAGCTCCACAGGCATGAAAACTGAGAATTAGGTAGACTAGACATTGCTGTCGCTCACGGTGAAAGAATTTTGTCAATACGACTTTTACTTTTCATTTGGGAACGATTTGTTTCGGCCTGACTTTTCTGTTCATTTTAAGCAGCAAAAGTGAGGCGCATGTCTGTGTACGTGTGTATGGAGCCATTGGGTGCGGTCACTATAGCAACCAGGCTCACACCTGCCTGCTTAACGAGCTCTGCCTGCCACTGTACCAAGATTCATCTTAAGCACTTCTCTTTCAACTGCTGCTGTGTCCACAGTGTTACAGCCATCATTTTACCCTCAAATTGTCGCCATTATTGTTCTCTTTCCAACATCTTGTCTTTCAAAGCTCAGGCATTTAAACTTTTTAAACTGTGTGGATCAAAGTGGAGGGATCACATTTGAGTCATTCAGTGATTCAAAGAATATGACCTTTTAATATTCATTCAGATGTTTTCTGACTCTAAATGTTCTTTTCTCATTTCTTAGGGTTTTCTAATTTACATTTAAAACATTTTCAGTTTTTTTCCAACTCCTTCTTCTGTGTAACCTTCAGCTTTTAGCAGTTCACCACCTTTGTTTTCAGGTTAAATTCGTTTTGTTTTTTTGGTTTTTTTTAATCTCATTCAATATGTTTAACTCAAAATTCAGCAATTAATTCATTTCAGTGCATACATTCAGATTCAAGCATTCACACTGCAGTTTCTTCAGAAAATGCACTTTCTAGTTATATTTTATTATTTTTCCGTACGTTTTTTGAAAGCCTACTCCTTCAAAACCGTTCAACTTAGAAAAACCATTCAAACACCGTTAGATTCCTATTCTTTTGGACAACACTGCTTCTATTTTTCATATTTTTAACATTTATATTTTTAATTTTATTCAACTTTATTCAACAAAAATTTATAATGTATTTCAATGGGGAGACCCTTCAAATCCTCATTCAACTTACTCATTTTTAAACTCTTACTACTTCCACATACATTGACATAGAGCCACCATTCAAACTTTAAAACGAAGACAAGACATTCAACTATTCAACTTGTATTTATCTTTTCAATATCTATTATACTTTTTCTTCAGTTCCAGTTTAAGTTTCATGATGTTTTTTCACCCGTTTCAGAGTTTATAATGGGTGTGTATGGGACGGAATGTTGGGGCTAGAGTGAGAGAGCTCAACTGCTAGAGTGAGAGGAGCAAAAAAATTAATCTTAAAATATTTTTTAAAACTGCTGCTGTGTCCACAGCGTTTGCTCTATAGCCACCATTTTACCCTCAAAACGTAGCCATCGCTGTCCTCTTTCATCCAATGTGTTTACTATTGTCCTAGGTGTTATGGTTCTTTCATAAATGTCACCAATGCACAGCCTCCTCCCTCCAACTCTTCCATAGACTCTAATGTTAAAATGGCTCAGAAGGTTCGTTTGAAAATCAGAAGAGCATGGTGTCTTTCCACTGTCACCACGTCCATATAATAAACTCCACAGGCATGAAAACTGAGAATTCAGTAGACTAGAAGCTGCTGTCGCTCACGGTGAAAGAATTTCGTCAATACGACTTGTACTTTTCATATGGGAACGATTTGTTTCGGCCTGACTTTTCTGTTCATTTTAAGCAGCAAAAGTGAGGTGCATGTCTGTGTACGTGTGTATGGAGCCATTGGGTGCGGTCACTATAGCAACCAGGCTCACACCTGCCTGCTTAACGAGCTCTCTCTCACTCTGTGCCAAGATTCATCTTAAACACTTCTCTTTCAACTGCTGCTGTGTCCACAGTGTTACAGCCATCATTTTACCCTCAAATTGTCGCCATTATTGTTCTCTTTCCAACACCGTATCTTTCAAAGCTCAGACATTTAAACTTTTTAAACTGTGTGGATCCAAGTGGAGGGATCACATTTTAGTCATTCAGTGATTCAAAGAATATGACCTTTTAATATTCATTCAGATGTTTTCTGACTCTAAATGTTCTTTTCTCATTTCTTAGGGTTTTCTAATTTACATTTAAAACATTTTCAGCTTTTTTCCAACTTCTGCTTCTGTGTAACCTTCAGCTTTTAGCAGTTCAGCACCTTTGTTTTCAGGTTAAATTTGGGTTTTTTTGTTTGTTTTTTTAAAATTTCATTTAATATTTTTAACTCAAAATTCAGCAATTAATTCATTTCAGTGCATACATTCAGATTCAAGCATTCACACTGCAGTTTCTTCAGAAAATGCACTTTCTAGTTAGTGTGAATGCTTGAAAAGCATTCACAGTATTGTTATTCGAATCTTTATTATTAGTGTGAATGCTTGAAAAGCATTCACAGTATTGTTATTCGAATCTTTATTCTATTTTATTATTATCTATTCCGTACGTTTTTTGTAATCTATCTCCTTCAAAACCGTTCAACTTAGAAAAACCATTCAAACACCATTAGATTCCTATTCTTTTGGACATGACTGCTTCTACTTTTCTCATTTTTAACATTTATATTTTTAATTTTATTCAACTTTATTCAACAAAAATTTCCCATGTATTTCAATGGGGAGACCCTTCAAATTCTCATTCAACTTACTCATTTTTAAACTCTTACTACTTCAACATACGTTCACATAGAGCCACCATTCAAACTTTAAAACGAAGACAAGACATTCAACTATTCAACTTGTATTTATCTTTTCAATATCTATTATACTTTTTCTTCAGTTCCAGTTTAAGTTTCATGATGTTTTTTCACCCGTTTCAGAGTTTATAATGGGTGTGTATGGGACGGAATGTTGGGGCTAGAGTGAGGCAGCTCAACTGCTAGAGTGAGAGGAGCAAAAAAATTAATCTTAAAATCTTTTTTAAAACTGCTGCTGTGTCCGCAGCGTTTGCTCTACAGGTATGATTTTACCCTCAAAACGTAGCCATCGCTGTCCTCTTTCATCCAATGTGTTTACTATTGTCCTAGGTGTTATGGTTCTTTCGTAAATGTCACCAATGCACAGCCTCCTCCCTCCAACTCTTCCATAGACTCTAATGTTAAAATGGCTCAGAAGGTTCGTTTGAAAATCAGAAGAGCATGGTGTCTTTACACTATCACCACGTCCATATAATAAACTCCACAGGCATGAAAACTGAGAATTAGGTAGACTGGACATTGCTGCCGCTCACGGTGAAAGAATTTCGTCAATACGACCTATACTTTTCATTTGGGAGCGATTTGTTTCGGCCTGACTTTTCTGTTCATTTTAAGCAGCAAAAGTGAGGCGCATGTCTGTGTACGTGTGTATGGAGCCGTTGGGTGCAGTCACTATAGCAACCAGGCTCACACCTGCCTGCTTAACGAGCTCTGCCTGCCACTGTACCAAGATTCATCTTAAGCACTTCTCTTTCAACTGCTGCTGTGTCCACAGTGTTACAGCCATCATTTTACCCTCAAAACGTTGCCATCGTTGTTCTTTTTCCAACATCTTGTCTTTCAAAGCTCAGAGATGTAAACTTTTTAAACTGTGTGGGTCCAAGTGGAGGGATCACATTTTAGTCATTCAGTGATTCAAAGAATATGACCTTTTAATATTCTTTCAGATGTTTTCTGACTCTAAATGTTCTTTTCTCATTTCTTAGGTTTTTCTAATTTACAATTAAAACATTTTCAGCTTTTTTTTCCAACTTCTTCTTCTGTGTAACCTTCAGCTTTTAGCAGTTCAGCACTTTTGTTTTCAGGTTAAATTCGGGTTTTTTTTTTTTATCTCATTCAAGATTTTTAACTTAAATTCAGTAATTAATTCATTTCAGTGCATACATTCAGATTCAAGCATTCACACTGCAGTTTCTTCAGAAAATGCACTTTCTAGTTTTTTAACTGTTTTGCTGACATTATGGAGAAAAAATAGACTGAATAAGCAGGAAAATCACTGGCAGAGTATTCAAAAATTCAGTTCTGTTGTCTTTTAGAGTTTAGATACTTTGATTTCTCTTACTCAACAGAAGTATTTACAAAAAAACAAAAACAAAAACAAATGAACAAAGTCATAACATCCAGTTTGTTCTTGTCCTACAAACTGCAACACCGGCACAGCCTGCACCGCTGCAGGTTCTATAACTCCCTCTGCTGGTCAATGAGATTATTCCATCATCCTGATGTACTACACTTGTCTGGCACTGAGTGCAATAAACAGCTCAATATATTAATTGTTAGGCTGCAGTATATATAAAAAATTAAAAACACAAATATTTACAAATAATAGCATTTTAATGTAGCTTTGAGAATACATTCACTGTTACCATGCAAACTAGCCATGGCTGTCAAGTCTTGAGCGTTCATGTTCTGTAGGCAGGCCAATGTGATGTGACAGTGCAAGGGGCAAAGGTAATCATGCTGTCACAAGCAATCTGGCTGACACTGCCATGCTATGCTGTCCGCCTTCCATCAGCATACAGCCTGTTGGCCAGCAGTGAAGGTTATGCCATGCCTTAAAAATCCATCTGAGTATCTACACTAAAAGCTACTTGTTTCTAATGACCAAGAAAAAGTCACACGCAGTAACGCTTTGAGCCGGCATGTCAGGATGGTAACTTAGAGCACTGCTTAACCTTAGCAATTCTATAAATCTTTTTACACGTGCACATATTTACAGTAATAGCCTCAGAAGTGATGGCCTGCCATTGGCATCAACAATATCTTGCCCAAGGACATCTCAGAATACTAGGACCACTAAGTCTGCTGTAATTGGGCAACACGCTCCAAAACCACAGTGAAGCTGTCAGAGTGTCCTTGGATGTGGACTGGTCAAGTAAAACTATTTGGTCTAGGCTCAGTGTGGGGATCTAAATGTAAGAAAACAGCGGGCCTCATTCACCGACACAAACAAATCAAATGTTTTATGCACAAATCTTAGCTTCATCCCTATTTTTTTTATCTGTTTGTAGCTACTAACAAATTAGAACATCAGTCCACAAGAATGCAGGAATTACAGCAGATGGTTGTCCTTCCTGCTAAGAGGGAGTTTTTCCTTCCCCACTACTACCGAGTGCTTGCTCATAGAGGTTGTTAGAGGTGCTTAGAGGTGACTGAACAAAGCTGAATTGAATTGAAATAAACAATAAAGACCGTGGTTGGATAAAATAATAGAAATACAAATCTTTAGCATATTAAAATGTTAAATGGAAACATATTAAATGAACAGATGTATTAAATAATTATAAAACGGATGCCCCTTCATCCTTGTTGGATGTTATGACTTTGACCTACATTTCTTGACATTTCTTTATCCACTGACTGCACTTGTGCTAACAGATCAGGTGATCCTTGTCCAGGGAACGCAGCTCTCTCTGACTTGTGGCTTGATCTGGCTCTTAGCTCACACACTGATCCTTCAGACATGCTAGCAGGCTAGGTGTGCCCCCTGCACAGGTGCATCGGACAGGGTTATCCACCTCTGCTCTGATTGGAAGCAGACTCATAGTAGTGCAGATCACACCAACCTGTGTGTGTATATGTTTTCATGAAAGAAATGCTATCAGGAATAGTTTATAATTATACTCTATTTGAGGAGGAAGTGCAGATTTCTGGAGACTGAGATGCATTTTTGTAAAATGCATGTTAATCTAAACTCAGGTTTGCATGCTCTCGTGTGTGTGTGTGTGTGTGTGTGTGTGTGTGTGTGTGTGTGTGTGTGTGCGCGCGCGTGTACCTCCATCAGGCAGGTTGGCCCAGTAGATAACCCTGAATCCCAGCAAGTTGCCATTCAGAGCTTCTTTAGGAGGCGTCAGCCAGGATAGTGAAATGACCTCTGGGGAAGTCGCAACGGCCTGGACGTTCTCTGGGGGACGACTGGGCACTGAGTAGAAAAAACCCAGAGTATAAAAACAAACACTGACAACACACGTAATACCCAGTGATCTCCACTAGGTTGTGTTACATCCTCACAAATAGCTGCAACATTAAACCACGCTACCTGGCTCCTTCACAGCTGTGTTTGTAATGTGATACTCCAAATGTATTCGTGCTGTATTTAGATCAAGGGTTTTGTCTCATTTTCTGCGTACAACATTTCTCATTCATTAAAATGTTGATGTGAAACTGCAAATAATAAGAATAGTTTTATTTCCTCCCCTCTTACCGTCCTCCAGTGTGGTAGCAGCCACCTCGGTGGAAGACGGCCCTGTCCCAGCGCTGTTACTGGCTTGCACCACGACTCCATACTGGGTGAACTTCTTCAGATTATCCAACACCAGGCTTTCTGCATTGTCCCCTGTGGTCTCCACGCTGATCACACTGAACTGGTAGTTTCCTCCTGAGCTGTACTCCCTGTAGCCTACCTGGTAGCCTTTGATGGCCCCATTTTGGAGGTGCTTTTTGGGCGGCTGGCAGAAAAATGACAACACTCATTAGAGATTTTCTGGCTGAATTAAATATACACTGTGCTAACGAGGGAGTGCTAGCACACACACAGATAATTTGTCAGTTAATCAGATTTTTTCCACTCATGCTCCTATCATGTGTTGTTCACATCTGGTAATGAAATCCATCTTGTTTGTAACACCCAACCTACAAAAACACAATCAAAAATGCATTAAGGGCGTATTTAGGTCTGAATGGTCAGTACGGGCAGGAAACAAGAAGGTGTAACGATACATGACACCAAGTAGGTGATGCATCCAAATGCATTCCTCATTCTGCTGAAGGAAAAGAAAATGTTGTAATGCTGCAAATGATTTATATTCAAATCATTCTGTTTGTCTTTCTTAATCATTTACTGGGAGAACTGAAGCACCAGCACAAACCTTTTCTTTTTGCTGGTTGAGAGAAAATGTGCACTTTTTTACCATTTAAAGCAGCGGTCCCCAACCATTTTTGCGCTACGGACCGGTTTATGCCCGACAATATTTTCACGGACCGGCCTTTAAGGTGTCGCGGATAAATACAACAAAATAAAACTAGTACCGGTACCGAAAAAAAGAAGATTTATTCATAACACACGTGAAAAGACCCAGGAAAACCGAGTTAACGATAAAAACGATAACAAAATAACGCTGAGAACCGATTAAAAACCCTGAAAACTATACATTTCACACCTGAGCCTCAACTCTCGCGGCCCGGTACCAAACGACTCACGCACCGGTACCGGTCCGAGGCCCGGGGGTTGGGGACCGCTGATTTAAAGCGTAGCAGTGTGCCATTTGAGAAAGCATGACGTGGATGCATGAATTGAATTGCTTTGAAATACAACAATGCAAGCTTTAAACAAGACCACATGTTATTGCACATTGCAAATTAATGGATTCCCCGACTTTCAACTAAGCAGATGAGAGATGCAAATATTGTAACTTCTTCTGAAAAAGCAGAGTAATAAAATATCCTACAGCAAACTGGTTCAAATC
The DNA here is from genome assembly GCF_057382095.1 of Aulonocara sp. 'chitande type north' Nkhata Bay. NCBI lineage: Eukaryota > Metazoa > Chordata > Actinopteri > Cichliformes > Cichlidae > Aulonocara > Aulonocara sp. 'chitande type north' Nkhata Bay. The sequence continues at coordinate 2,938,807 of NC_141353.1, forward strand.
CTCAAAGTAAAATAAAGAAACACCTGAGCTGAGCTACTCTGCTCGCTGCTGAGCTAATCCACAGGAGCAGCAGGTTAAATGCTTATGGACACAGTGGAGAGAACAGCACTGGATTTGGAGATAAATCTGTATCTATATGTATACAGCTAAAGACTGCACACATTCAGTCTATGGTAACACACAGGATCAGCTGAACTCACCCTCCATGTGACTCGGATGCTCTGGGAGGAGAGGGCTTCCAGCTGCACATCCTGAGGTGGACCATCAGGAGCTGAGATCATGTCAACGACATAAACGTCTGATTAAAGTGTGCACATCGAACCAACTGAATGAGTGAGGCTGTGGATAAATATATGGAGCTTGTATATGTAGGTGGCTGCTGAGGGTGAGGGGAGGCTGCCAGAGTGGGGAGCACTGGGGGGGGTAATTTCCCTCCTGCTTTTCTCTATTGACCAGAGTGTGACATTTACTACCGAGGCTGCTAATTGAAAAGTTTTGCTTTTAGTGCAGGGTCAGCGTGTGTTCAATAATGCATCAGAGCCGATGGGCTGATGTCACCGGGCTGTTAATGAAGTGACACAGTTGGCTCTTCACCTCCTTTTGCCTCCTGTCTCTAATTCGTTGGTCACACTCTGATTGTTGTCTTTCATCGTGCGTTTTTGCTACACCGAGTTTTGTCTTACTGTACATTATTCACAGTCCTGAAAATCAGATAATTGCGTGCTTGCATTATTTAGTTCTGCAGAGAAAAACAGCACAGAATGCATTTGGCTTTGTGAGGGATTCAATCTCTTAATTCTCACCTGCTTCATCAGTGGTGATGGTGAGCTCATTGCTGGCCTCACTCTTCCCAATCAGGTTCTTGGCAAACATGCGGATGTTGTAGGTGGACGAAGGATGAAGGTCGATGATGGTGGCCTGGTTGAGCTGAGGGGAGACGTCTTTGGTCTTCTGTGCAGTATCCCAGGAGGCTGAGGGGGAAAGGCCAAGTTTTATTGGTGGGCCTGAACTCAAGAGGTCAAATCAGGCTAAGTGCATTAAATTATAGCTTTGAGATTAAATGAATGCACTGATAATTCACGTCTCTCTACTGGCTTAGCTGTTTTCCAGATTGGTATTACACCAGTATGTTGTAATTATGGACTCAAATGAGCTTCACTGTACCTGATTTATTCTTGCTCTCAATATCAAAGCCTGTTATTGGACTGTTGCCATCGAACCCCATCGTCCAACGCAGTGCGATGGTTCTGTCTTTCACTTCTCTGATCTCCACTTCTGGGGGGTCCGGGGGCTCTACAAGGCCCAAAGTTAACTCAGTGTTACTGGAGGATGCATTATTGTGAGGCTTAAAAGGATCTATGGCTTTATTTGAGCATTTCAGTCTGGTGAAGTTATACCTTGTACCGTGAGCTGTATGATTCCTCTGTCTTCACCAAAAGAGTTAATGGCATGGCAGGAGAAGAAGCCGGAGTCCTCCCTCACTGTGGGCATGATCTAGTGGATGCAGAGGAACGACAGGACGTGAATAATGAATGGGTGTAGAATAATACATCTAATGGATGCCTTTTGGTCCATTAGTATTGCCGAAGCAACAAAGTGAGAATAATTGTTGTATCTTTTTATTTTGGGATGTTGCTTCAGCGTAAGGATCTTGGCAGGATGTGAAACATCATTTAGAAAATTGTTTCCCATCGTTTTTGGCTTTTGAATGTTTGTGGCCTTGAATGTAAATGTAAAAATACAATATTCCCTTTGTTCTTATGTCTGTAATGATGTGACGATGCTACAGATTCATCCCAGCACATCCCCATAGATGGCAAACATACAGTATCCATCTTTAAATACAGTCTAACAATTAGATTAGGTTTAAATCTAATTTAACTCACATGGAAACTGCGCCAAATATTAAACCATCATCATACACCAACAAAATATAATCTCAGACTGACCACTTCAGCCTCCTACCTGCAGGGTGGAGATGACTTCATCGCCCACCTCCTTGACAGAAACCACGTAACGGCTGGTCTCAGGGTTGATGATGCGTTCCTCCTTTTCCCAGCGCACCATGATGGGTTTCTCACCGTGGGCCGTGCAGCTCATCTTCTTTTCTTCGCCCTGCGTGGCCAATGTGGTGTTGGGGTAGGACGTGATCATAGCGGGGACTGGTGTGAAGACAAAGTGGAGAGAAAAAGATTTTGTTCGTTTCATTTCACAGGTGACATCGGTACTCTGTAAACACCAGCTGTTGTTCAAAGGAACAACAACTTTTAATTAAGATATTGATATTTTGTATTGACAAGATATTGTTGTGGTATCAGTATTGATATAAATATGTAGGCATATAAGATCTACTGATGCCCGTCTGTTGTATCAATTTTCGAATAAATGTTCAAATGTAGTGTGAGAAAGAGCTTTAAACCAGTATGTGCTTATATATATATATATATATATATATATATATATATATATATATATATATAAAAAAACACCCAGCACGCCCCTGCGGGCGGTTTATCCTTCAAGCTCGGGTCCTCTACCAGAGGCCTGGGAGCTTGAGGGATATATATATATATATATGCAGTTTAAAAAATGATCAGACCACATGCCATAAAAAACAAGAAAAAAATAAAGGAAATAACTGTATTTTTGCATGTTTATAAAGAAAAAATAACAATGTGCTTTAGTAGTTCTTTACATTTTTTATATTTGAGTATTTCAATATTCCATATTTCAGTTGAAGACCTTGGGCATTCTAGTGGAAACATAAATCATAAAAAAACTGTGTTGGTAATTACAATTTATACAACAATAATGATAAAAAGGTTTCAAAATCTGGACTTAAATTCCACTGTGATGCGTCGGCGTGATCTTAAACAGGCTGTTCATGCTTGAAAGCTCAAGAGAAGAGAAAGAACGCAAGAAGAGTGAAACATGTATTTAGTATGTTCAATAGTGTCACGTGTCTGCAGGCTGCATGTTTTCTTAGGTAAGTATGTTGGTGCCACCCATGTCATTTTTGAGCTTGTTTTGAGTTGTGGACTTTTTTCCTTCCTTGTTTTTCTGGGGTAAGAGCTCAGCTACGTTTTGGTTTTGTCTTTTTGTGGGGGGGGGGGTTTTGGCACAACCTAACTGTCCCTTTCTCCCCAACATTTGTTTTATGAATTTGGGTCATTGCTTTTGTGAGAAAGCTGCCATTAAACTTGTCTCAGCGTATAACACTTGTACTGGGTTTCTGGAGTTGTTGTGTTGTTGTTACGCCCTCGAGGAGGCGCAACAATAGTGATATCTGTACTTTCTGCTAGTCCTCATCCCTTCACCTCTGCCTCTTTAAGCAAGCGATTACTTGGGAACTAATTGCTCTTATAGCTCCTTTTAACACTGTAAGCCTAAAATACCTAAAACCCATTCAGAGTAAACTGACACTATGATTTCATTATATTCAATGTAATATTATATCTATCAGAAAGATGTTCCTCAGTTAAAGATGCACTATGTAGTAAAAAAAGCATAAACAATCAAATAACACAGTTAACAGGCAGGCCTATGATTGGCTGGAAGGTGAGGAGCAGCTGATGACTCTGCTGTCCTAAACATAAACATCATGAAATAAAAATGAACGAATTCCTTTTCTGGAACTTCTTACAGAGCAAACGTTGTTTTTTTAGTTTTGCAAAAATGTTTAGTATTCATTTTGTAAATTTTATATTAAAATACGATAAAAGCTGAAAGCAAAAATAAATAAATAGAAAAAAACACGAAGCTTCACGTGTGTTTTGTTGAAACAGCAGATATAAAACCTGTAATGTTGTGTTGATGGCAGCGCACAGCTCTGGCGTGCATCGTAGGGTACTAAGTGGTACAGTTATGCTCTAACAACACTCTGAAGACACCACACTAAATGTACACTAACGACATACTGTACATGGCTCATTACACCCACAGCAGAGTGTATAACAACCTTCCACTCCCAGATGCTCTCACACATAAACACACCTCTGCCTGCGCATGCACGCCAACACGTGTGCTCGCTCTCATTTTGCGTCCCCCCCCCCACATACACACACACAAAGCGTTACTCTGCTGATCTGATGGGACGTGTCAGGCAAGAGGTTGCGAACATTTAAGCCTCATCTCTTATTCACTCTGCCGCCATTTGAGGCTCGGCTCTGGAAAAGAACGCTGATTTATTTTGCATGACAAGTATGAATTTTTTGTGAGACACATTTGGAAAAGTGAGTGGAAATAAATAACCTCTCCGGCTTTATGTAAACGTTATCGTTTGAGAGCAAAGCTACTTTCATTTCACCATGTAAGTGGCTCCGAGGTGGCACGGGGCCGTGTTGTTGACACTCCTGGCACAGTGGGATACTACGCTAGGCGACAAAAAGGAAGGGCAACGAAGAGACTGAGAAGGCTCGGCTCATCAGGTGTGGAGAATACCTGTGTACTGTAAACTTTAAGATATTTTAGTATCTGGCATTTTGTAAAGAAACATTGAAACTACGCTCATCACAAGAGCATCATTATACAGTTGTGTAGACGTTTACGTTCACTCATCATGGGCAGGACTGTAACAGTAATTTGGGGCTTTTAACAATGTCTTCTGGGTGCTCAACTTTAAAATTTTTTGGGATTTCCACTAATCAAAAATGAGACATTCAGGCTCAAATATATACATACACCACTAATATATGATTAAGTGTCCCTTAGCAAGTTCGACCAGATGGTTTTGGTAGCCATCAACAAGCCGCTGGTATGATTCTGGTCGTATATTTGACCGGCAGCAGAATTGGTAGAGTTTACTTATAATGTTTTCCTGACATGGATCCAGCTTTTAAACACTAGAAAGTTCACTACAGAAGGCTGCATTCTGTTCCATTAACTGTCAAGACTATGTACTTCAATAATGTTGCGGTTCAAGCTCTGGGGGGCCAATCCATGACTATCAGTCTTTCATCGTGTGATGTTCTATCCAGGTTTGCTTTTATTGCATTGACAGTGTGTTTGGATCCATGCTGAAAAATGAAATTGTTACTTCCCAGATCGTATTGCATGGTGGATAAAAATCTGATGGTACTTTTCTGCATTTATAATTTCATCAGTTTTGATAAGATCTCCAACATGAATCGAAAGACCTTCAGTCAGAAAGCCGGGGGAACTATCGCTCGAGAGCACTTTACAAAAATGCCAAAAAGTTTTGGATCATTGGAAGCAAGGTAAAAAAAAAAAAAACCACGAGAAGCAGCTCAGGTTTTTGTACACAAACTATCGCTGTGCCCTTTACAGGTTTTTTTTCTTTTGTAGTTCCAATTTACAAATGTTTCCTAAATGCCTCAGTAGCAGTTCCTGTTTTCCAAGCAACAACAGTAACTGATGTGACAGGAAACCAATGAGGAAAAAATTAATGAATGTATATGTAAACCAGTCTTTGTAGAAGCTAAACCTACAGTTTTTTGATCGAACAAAAAATAATCAGAGCAGCTGCTCCACCTCGGAGAGGCTCACCAGTAGAAACCAGTGCTTTAGTTGGGTACAGCAGACAAAGAAAATTTACATTTATTTGCTGTTTGAAATGCACAGAAAACATTGGATGAAATTTTTGGCAGCCTTTTCAAATTTTAAAATACTGTGGAACAACCCCCCCAAAGGTTCCATTTTTGGGATAATATATTTTTTTATTATTTTTTCCCACATTAATGAAATAGGAAATCCTGATTTGAGATTAAAGACAAAAGCAAACATTTCTTTAAAAGCAGGAGTGCCTCTGCACCATGAAGAGGCCTCTGAGATGAGGCGTATGCAGCTTGTGTCTATGTAAATGTATGTGTGTACAACCCTGTGTGTGAGCAGCCCAGCTGCGCCAGCCCCGAGGCTGATTTTATGGCCTCGTAATTGTTGTGTTGATATATTTCTTTAATATCCAGCAGAATTATGGAAACAGAACCAGGGGAAGGAGTGTGGACAGAGGGAGGAAAGAAAAAGAGAATGAGAGGACAGATGGTGGGAAAAGGGTATCTCCTTATGTCAGAAAGCACCGGCTCCCCGATGCCTAATTCAGCTCTAAACATAACTGGAGGTGTGCGTGCAGATGTCTGGAAAAGACGGATTGTACATATCATTAAACAAAAACAAACACACAATGACATGATGAACTCAAGCACACATAAAGAGCTTAGAGTCATGCACAAACACACACACACACACAGGAAAACCGCTTACATACTGGTCTCCAGTAGGAACCAGTAAGATGTGACATGTTGCCAAGGAAGGCTGAAGGAAGGCATGAGCATTCAAGAGAGGAAACAGTGGACTGCGTTGTGTATGTTTACTGCACTGCACATTGTGTCTTTTATGTGGAGGTGAGGAGAGCCCTGTTCCTCCACAGCAACCCAGAGGGCAGTGATGATACGCTTAAGCCTGCAGGGGATTGTGGGGGATAGGCTGGCTGCTGATAGGCTACTCCCCTGAGACAAAAGCACCCCACCCCCTCCCTCTCCCCCTTCTCCCAGGCTCCCTTTCACCTGGCCAGGTTACCATGCCAACCAGCATCGGACAGTCTCTCCTCTCCTCTCCTCTCCTTGCCTGCCTCCTCTCTCTCTCGCGCTCTCTCCTTCGTCTGTACTCTTAGAAATAGGGCCATTTGTAGTAGCCAGGAATAGAACGCAGACCTGCCATTGATTTCCACGGGAGCATGATGATGATTACACAATCACACCCCGAATGTCGCAATGCAGAAATAAAAGACAACACAAAAAAAGAAAATGTTTCTAATGCCTGTAACTGCTGGTGTTAGCGATGTGGAAAACAGAATTAGCCAAATGGTGGAGTCAGGAGAATAATACTAACATATAATTATGGGTGAATGGCTACGTCGGCGTGGGGCTATTCATATGAGATCAAAGAAAGAAAGCAGTCACACCGTCTCAGAGGATCAATGAGATGTGAGAGGTGGTGAAGCAGGATTACTTTTATTTATTTATTTGTTAATAACAATAAAATGGACACGGACACCAAGCTTCACTTTGTACATCCTGCAAAAAGAAAACTATGCCATCGTTAATGGCTTTTAAGAAAAGTTTGACTGCTGTGTTGGCGCTGCACTTATCAGGGATCACCTCTCATTCACACCGTAATAATTAAAGTGGCACCTCTCCTGTATGGATCCTGGTGTGAATTTCTCTTGGGAGGGTACTGTTTACATCAGTCGTGGTGACGATCCGTTTTTTCCTTGGTATACAGCATCTCTTGTGTGATTGATGTAATAGCTGCTTTTAAAAAGTGAAACCTTTGAATTAACAAGAAGACTTACGGTGAGCCGGCTTCTCCACAAATACAAGCTGTGGATCCCTCCGTGGTGTGAACACTGGGATGCTAGTCTACATTCTACACAGGCAGCCTGGCCAATGTGAGCCAAAGGGCACCCCGGCTCAATGGGGCCACAAGGGCTGACAAGAAAAGACAAGCTGAGATGCATCTAGCTTTATGCCTTGAGGGCACACTGTAAGTGGGCGCTGGGGAAGAGGCAGCCTTGACGTGGGGTATTGCGCTGCGGTGATGACTGGTTCACTGGCTGCCTGCAATGTACTGAAATAATTCCTTTAGCTGCACAATTGGCTTGGACGTGAAGCATGATAGCAAATATAGGCCTGCACACTGGAACAGTGGCTTAGTGCAAGTAGGCTCAATAAACACAATGAGAGTCAAGGGAACTTCTTTGTTTCACAGTCACACTTTTAACTGGTCCAAGGGTTAAACTGGGCTTAATATTTCTCTAAAATTCATTTAGAAAAAAAAAGTGCTGACTACTTTAAATCCAGCAAAGTAGACAACTTACCAGCACTGACTAGTGGAGTGTGCAAAACAAGGCTCATACTTTCTTATACACTGAAAATATACTGCAGTTCTTGCAGTCGACCACTTCTGTTTACCCAGTGAATCCAGCCTGAACCTCCAAGGTCTGTTACAGGTTTGCACTGTGTTGAGAGTAAAAGCAACAGGAAGTGATGCGGTGAGTCCCAAAAGGTATCAAGAGAACTTTCAGAATTACTTGCAGACTTTTTATCCTGTACAAAGCTTCTTTTTTTAAAAAGAAGAATTTATTTCTTCACTGAAAAACAAGTCTTTGTTTAAGATTCATTTCCTGATCAAAGACAGCAGAAAACTAAACTGTTTTGGATTTAGATGAAAGTCTCTTTAAAACCCGGCCCCAAGAGGATTCTGTGCTTGAGACTGCTCCGCGACCATAAGACCATTTAGCACTGCACTCGAGTGACGCTTCATCACTGCGTCTGCAGGCATTATGATGTCTAACAGGCTTGATTGGTTTTAATTGGCCCTGATAAACACTGAGTGGCTGTTGACCGCCTCTGATAGCATCTGTTGTGGATTGGTAATGAATTGACTGAATAGCATCTGTTTTGTAGGTAGAGATGCTTGACTGTAAATGACATAAAAATCATTCATTCAAGCCGCCACACAGGACAAAAAGTGATTACTACTCAAATAAGGAAGCCTATGAGAGAAAAACAAACAGAGTGCATGTGCACACACTTGCTCTCCCCCGGCAGAGAGCGCGAGCAGTTTCTGCTGGCTGTTAGTGTAGTGTTGGTGCTCATCCTGCATGATGCATGGTGTATTATGACGAGACATGAGCCTATGCACAGACACTCATAACAATGAAAGTGCCAAGCAAAGACATCACAATAGATGCAATTCATTTCCCAGGCAGTCCACTACAATAGCCTGGTGGAGTGGGATCTATCCCAAGCACTGCATTAGCTGCCTGGCCCATTATTCTTTAGTAATGGCTGCACTGCTCTGCACTGTATCAGTGCCTTTACAGTAAAGTGTGCACACCTTTGTGTGAAATCTCTGTCTTTGTGTGGGCTTATGAGCTTGTTTGCTCACCTGTGTCCCACACGCACACAAAACTGACAGCATCTTCACCATAAATATTTCTATGCTTACATATGTTAAAGCTTCTCATTCAATCTATTGTTTGCCAATGCATCAAGCCACATGTGGACGGCCAATAATAGTGAGTGAAGATCAAGCCGTCTGTCCATCACGTGACTGGTCCAGCATGCGTCAGATTGTGTGCCTCTCAAATTGGCTCCTAAGCCTCTTAAGTGCTTGCCACTGTTCAATTAGTGTAGGCTGGTCTGAATAAACAACATAAAGGCAGCACACGGTGTACAGGACATCACAGATTCAGGCATTACTGTGGTGCACCGTCTCTGTCAAGCACAGAGAGAAACTGTACGGGTTAATGAGCTCATTGTCCACACACAGACACACACGGGATAGAGGATGAGGTGTGGCTCCCTTGGCACGCGGGGAGATTTGGGTTACTGCACAGAAGAGGCACAAATCAGGACAACTACCACAACAACGGGCAGATGCTTCAGGAGCACAGCATGCACCTGAGGGGCTGCAAACATAAAGAAGACAAAGACAAATAATCTGTTAAATAAAAATCCAAATCTTGCAGTGTGTTTGACACGTGTTATAAATAATGTGGTTTATATAAAGAGTTCAAACCAGTGAGATTAGGTTGTGTACTGTGTTAGAAACTCAAAGTTGTAATCCAAATGCAGAGACTAACTAAACGTTTGTTAGTTTCTAACATGTATACCATCTAATCCAACATCCAACGGTTTTTCCATAAAGGTTTTGCCTTTTCACACAGTTTGACAACCTGGAGATATTGGGTTTACGATGCTACAAACCGGTTAGGCTTAGCTTGACAAAGCTTAAGTGAAGTGTAAGCGTAAATGAGAAAGCTACAGTCAACAAATGATTTTTTCTCCTTGTACTTCTCTGGTGTTTCTGGTGGTTATCAATGTCAAATCCACAATATACTAATCATAATGATAATCAGTCTGTAATATTGCTTATACAACTCGATGCTCTTGTAAGATACACACTGGACTAGAGCACGCACTTTGCAAATGATGATCTTATGACGTCCCGAGCTTTGAGAGTTTCAGAAAACCTAAAGGGGAAAGATTATTTAGAAAGTAGCTTGTCAGCTGATGATTTAAGGACATTTGAGAGATAAAGTAAATGGACTGGTTCTTATATAGCGCTTTTCTACTCATCTGAGTACTCAAAGCACTTTACACAACTTGTGCATTCACCCATTCGCACAAGCACATCTTTCTAAGTGCTTCATAGCTAACATTCACACACATTCATACTCCGATGGATGCATCGGAGAGCAATTTGGGGTTAGTATCTTGCCCAAGGATATTTGGCATGTAGACTAGGGGAAGCCAGGAATCAAACCACCAACCTTCTGATCAGTGGATGACCTGCTCTACCGCCTGAGCTACAGCCACCCAATAAAGGAGTTGTGTTCCAGTTAAAGGTTCAGATTTTTACCAAGTTCAAGAACTCTGAGGTCTGAGGAACGTGTGTTAAAAAATAAATTAAAGACACAACACTTCACAGAGGTGTGAGGATTCAAGTATCAATAAGAAAATTCAACCGTGACTCACACTCAAATGGCCTAAGACACCAAACCGCAGCTACACTGAGAGCTGGTGCTTCTGAGCACACTTGTCTATGAGGTGACATGGTGGGCCTCAATCAGACAGAGGGGGTCATAAAGGAGTTGGAGCCTATTTGGCTGTGGCTGGCAGACAGTTAGACACTCAGCAGGGAATACCCTGCTCGGGCTTGATAAGAGCCGTGGTGGCAAAAGCTTTATCTAACAGCAACCAATCAAAATGAGCGCCGAGCCGCAGTAAAGCAGTTGGAGCTCACACATCCACGGACACATCCACAATCACCAGCTAAAGTTAAGTAACTGTACTTTTTGGTAAAACTCACATATACATTATTTCTGAGGTTGTTGTTTTCACCTTGAAGGAAGCTCTTAAAACCATTCCTACCATTTCTGCAGGCTGCTTTCAACATCTCTCTTTCTGAGAAGATGCGCTGGAATAATTTATGCGCTCTCATGGTTTATTAAACAGACTTTCAACCTCAAGAGGGCAGCATTCCTATTAAAAAGTGTATTATCTATACAAGAACACAAACAACTCAGCAAATAGTTAACATTTTCTTCTACTTACTAAACTAAAGACAAGATAGAAGACATATAGGACACAGAGATGAGGAGAAAAGACGTGGATAACCTATTCCTTCTTCCAAACTCCCTTGCTGTATTCCACAGCCCTCTTTTCCACATGGCAGCTCTTGCTCGCATGCAGAATTCAGGGATTAATGGAGGGGAGCTAAATCCTTGGCCACACAGCAGATAAATGCTGTACTTTCTCCAAGAGATGTGGTGTAGAGGCTGTGTGCGTTGCTTTCGTGGGATTCGTTCAGGCAGAAAGCACAGCGCAAGCAACCGTGGTGACATCTTTCTGGTGGCCTGACTGACTGTCGAAGTTCAGCTCACTTAACCTTTGTGCTTTAGCTTTAACTTTTTGTTTTAATGCACCAGCAGCCGGTGCATGAAAGAGGAGAGTCAACAGGACAAAAACCAAACATGCCAAATTTACATTCTTTGGCTCTAATAGGTGCTGTCGTCCTGTCAGACTTACTTTTGACGTTGAGGTACATCGACTTGCTCACGTCGGCCCCGACGTCATTGCTGACTCTACACAGGTAGAAACCACTGTCTTCTTCCAGCACGTGCTTGATGAGCAGAGAGCCGTTGACCAACACTTCAATCCGAAAGCCTGAGTTGAGGGGGATGGGTTTAAACTGTGGGACTCCAGCGCCTGTCAGAGAAAATACACGGTTTGTCAATAGTAAACTGCATGAGGCAGTCCAGTTTGCTGTTCGATGCTCCTGCTAAAGTCTCAATGAAAACCTTTACAGATAAAAACATTACATTTTGTGCATTTTATTTATACTACAGAAATAGTAAGGCTTTGTTTTATGGGTTCAAATGAGCTAGTGTTAGTCTAGTACGGTTTGAGTACCACATATCCCACAATTCCTTTTTATAATTAAGCCTATACTGTAAATCTGAAGTTTTCAAAAGAGAAATGGTGGTAAGGGACAATAGTAATGCATTTGTTACACAGTAAAACTGACATTAAAAGAGGAAAGAGTCTTACAAATACTGAGATTGTGCAAACTCAGAATTTTTCATTTATACGTAAGTCCACTAACCCCCACTAGTGGGGTTAATTGGTGAATCTAAATTGCTCGTAGCTGTGAATTTGAGAGACCCATCAAGGGTGTCCCCCTGCCTTCACCCATAGCAGCTGGAACAGCCTCCAGCGCCCCCCAAACGATGGACGGAAAATTAAGCTGGCCATACACTGTGCGATATTTGGAGACGATTTTTCAGTCGTGCGACAGTTTTAGGGATCGGCCCGAGTTTCCAACTTGGACCAACTTTGGCAAGCTCAGCCGAGTCTTTTCGATGTGGCCTCACAACATTATCACAACCACAACAGCCGTGGAAAGAGTTGGATGGACATTGCTGCTCAATCACAGCTGCCTGGTCAGCGTTTCTTCATTAGCAATTTAGCAAAGTTGACGGTGTGTGTGTGTGTGTGTGTGTGTGTGTGTGTGTCTGAATGAGTGAAAGACAGAGAGCGAGAGCGAGAGACAGATTTTGTGTTATAAGCTTCATGTTATGGATGCACAGTGTGAGCACTCAGGTCGCATCAGAGCATCGGGCCGTATCGTGTGAGAGCCTGCATCGTGACCTATGAACTTCTAACCTCTGCGATTCAATTGTACTGTTTGAGCAGGAGCTGAAAAACGCGACTGAAAAAGTCGCACAGTGTTTGCCCAGCTTTAGTCCAATGGAAGAGGAATAAAAAACAAGTCATTGTTATTTTATGTGTTTATGTTATGAAAACCTTCAGAGATCTCAAACCATTAAACACACGTCTTCTTGCTCTGCAGCTGCCAGTTTAACTGAAAGAATTAAAAACTCTAATTATGCATTTTTTTTATCTTATATCTCATATCTCAAACTTTGCTGTTGTGTCCAGCTGGGCTGAGAAATGTTACACGTGAAGTACCACAGTTACATAATTTCACACCCACTTCCTCGTTACAGAGAAACAGAAAACTATTCCTTGAAACGCAGGTTTGGCTTGAGGGTTTTTATGCATTCATCCTCATGGCTGTGGACATCGTATTAGGTGTGCTGGCAACAGAGGATAAGCTTGCTGTAGGTAAAATAAATAAATAATGAATAAATAACAGTATTTTTCAATGCAGCAACTCTTCTCAACTCAAGAGAATGATTTTAAAAGTGTTTGAAAACATGTAAAACATCCAACACTTGCAACAAACCTCAGGGAGACGGCTGTGTAATCAACGTGTGTGTAAACTTTGCAGGTTTACCTTTAGAGTATTCCCACTGGATCGTAGGAACAGGATAGCCTTCAGCTGAGCAGTTTAGTATCACTGCTTTCCCGTAGATGCCATCCTGGTCTTTAGGTTGCACCACAAATTTGGGAGGAACTGCAAGTGAAGAAACCTTACTGTGAGATCTTTACATCTAAAAAGTCACAGGAACATTTCAGTTCAGAATGGGGAAAAAGACCAAGTGAAAGTACAGTGTGGTCCGCAAACATCCGCTTTCTTAAACTCCTGAGAAGTGCAGCCACCCCTCATTTCTTTACATTTTCCAGGAAAATGGGAAATAGGAACAGTGATTTATTGAAACGTGTAAACATACATAAATGCAAAAAAGTTTATACAATTCTCACAAGGTTTAGAATTACTAAAGGGCTAAAGCAGGAATGTCAAACTCATTTTATATTGTGGGCCACATACAGCCACACAAACCTGCCCAGAGGGCCTCTTCTGGCTGAAGACATTCTGAACTCTTGTGGGTTTCTTTAAGCAGTCTTCTGGGAAAGTTCTCCCGGCTTCTTGAAGGACATTCATCGATTGTCTTTGGATGCTGGCTGCTGTTTGTTCAATTCTCTATCAGGATGATCCCACAATGTGCACCGTTTGAGATCATTGATGCAGTTAGGTCCATATATATTTGGACAGAGACAAGTTTTTCCTGATTTTTCCAAGTTTTTTACCACAACAAATTTGAATAATAATAATAATAATAATGGATTGGATTTATATAGCGCTTTTCAAGGCACCCAAAGCGCTTTACAATGCCACTATTCATTCACTCTCACATTCACACACTGGTGGAGGCAGCTACAGTTGTAGCCACAGCTGCCCTGGGGCAGACTGACAGAAGCGAGGCTGCCATATCGCACCATCGGCTCCTCTGGCCATCACCAGTAGGCAGCAGGTGAAGTGTCTTGCCCAAGGACACAACAACCAGGACAGAGAGCCCGGGGACCGAACCCGCGACCTTCCGGTTACAGATACGCTTCCCAACCCCCTGAGCCATGGTCGCCCATTGAAATGAAGTAACTCCGATGCGATTGAACTGCAGAAGGTTGAACAAAAAGACTGCATAAAAATGTGAGGAACTAAAGCATTTTAACACAGTCCCTTCATTTAAGGGGTTCAGTTCTAATACTCAAAGTCTTGAACTCATGGACATCACCAGATGCCGGGCTTCCTACTTTTTAATGTTCTGCCAGGCCTTTACTGCAGTTGCTGTTTATTTGTGGCCCTTTCTGTCTGAAGTTTAGTCTTTACCAGCTGAAATCTTGTTAAAGAGTAAACTTGGCTTTTTCCACAGCGTTGGTGATTCCACCTCTGGGCGGAGTCACCGCTTCATCACTGACAGGCTGCACCTGGAAGTAATTTGGCTGCCAGCGCTCACAATCCCTCTTCGGCAGATTGTCTGATAACCTCAGTTAGTGAAGGCTGTCACAGCTCATGTTTGATACTCATAGTGTTGCTCATACTTACCTGTGCTTCTCTTTCACTCGCAGTAATCCTCTGGGATGTCATTACCTAACCTGCCATAAACTAACCTCTTCTCAGTCGCTGGCCTGCCCGGCTGCCTCACCGCTTCACTGCTGCCTGCCTACATGCCAAACTCACTGGAACATCTCGGACCCTCTCTGGACTCTCTCTCGGCTCACCCAGACCATTTACCCCTTCGCACTTTGCGCCCGCCTGCAGAAAGTAAGACTGCACGCAATCTATTGTGTCTAGAACTCCCTTTGACGTCTGCTTCCTTCAGTTACAGTGACTCCGAACTCCCCGGCTCCGTGACCCCAGTCTAGCCTCTTCCTTACCTCCACGCCACAGGGTTCCTGTGCGGGCAGTTACCCCGTATCGGGTTTGCTGGCCCTTGAACACGTCAGCTCTTGGGCAACACTCATGGACTCTTTTCATAGCTTGGAATTTTTACTGTTTTGTGATTTTCATGTGTTGTTGTTTAGTATCTATCATAGCCATGCTCTCGTTAATCCTAGTGTTGTTATAGTTCATGGTAATCAGTTTATCACTGTGAAACTCAAGTGCTTAGTTCACAGTGATCTTTATTGTTGTTAAGTTCCTTCGGTTGAATCTCCAAGGACCTCGTGTGTAGGTTTAGTTACACTGTTGCTTCCTTCACTCTCTGTAAAGAAAGTGTTGCCTTCACTCTTTCTCCGTGCTTCCGTGTGCTGTCTACACTCGAGTCCATACTTCTGGTGGCCACTGGGCCGCGACAGCAAGATCAGGTGACTGACTGGTCCATTCAAGTATATTTGCCTTCTTTGCTTCAATAAACCCCTGGGTTGCTTTAGCTGTATGTTTTGGGTAATTGTCCAACTTTATTAAGAAACGCCACCCAAGAACTTTGACTGCATTTAGCTGGATGTGAGCAGAGAGTATGTCTCCGAACACCTCAAAATTCATTCAGCTGCTTACTGTATCACATCGTCAATAAACAGTGTCCCACTGTCGCTGGCAGCAGTGCACACCGAGGCTAACACACTGCCTCCGCCCTGTTTTACCAATGATGTGGTATGCTTTGGATCATGAGGTGTTTCACACCTTCTCCGTATTTTTCTCTAGCCATCATTCTGGTAGAGGTTGATCTTGGTTTCATCTGTCCAAAGAAGGTTTTTCCAGAACTGTGCTGCCTTTTTTAGATGTCCAATCCAGCCTTTCTATTGTTGAGGTCTTGTACCTTGCAGTGAACCGTCTGTATTTACTTTCACGCACTGTTCTCTTTATGGTAGACACGGATATCGATACACCTTCCTCCTGGAGAGTGTTGTTCACTTTGTTGGCTGTTGTGGACGGGTTTCTCTTCACCATGGAAATGATTCTGCGATCTTGCGGAGTTCACCAGTGCTTTCTTTCTTTCAGGATGTGCCAAACTAGATTTTGCCGCTCCTAATATTGTAGCAGTATCTCAGATGGGGTTTTTGTTGTGTTTGCAGCTTAAGGATGGCTTATTTCACCAGCATGGAGAGCTCTTTTGACTGCATGTTGTCTGTTCACAGCAAAATCTTCCAAATAAAAGCACCACACCTCAAATCAGGCCTCTATGCTGTACATAACTTTTTATATAGCTGTCTGTCACTTCTTGTTTTGTCCACCACTTGAAAAAGTACCCAAACTGTTTAATCTTTGGCAGTTTTCATTGATTAAACTTTCAGAAAGCCTGGAGAATTACTGCTCAAAGCCAGTTAAAAAATCTTTTTACAAGAAAGTCTGGCTGCTTGCACGTGAAACATAAAGAAATGAGGGGTGGATCCAAACTTTTCCACAGCACTGAACTTCTGTAAATCACATCCAGATTGACTCTCTTACCCATCTCTCCCCTCCTCACCTCGGACAATGAGCTCACTCCGGTGTTCCACAGCAGCAGCCTGATTCCGTGCGATGCAGGTGTAGTTGCCGTTATGCATCAGTGTGAGGTTAGAGATACGCAAGGAGCTGGTGAAGTCTATGTTGTCTATGGTAACGCCCAGGCTGGCCGGGATTGGCCGACCATCCTTCTGCCAGGTGATGAAGACGGGCTGGTCACCAGACATAACCACACAGGGGACGAAGACTCGCTGGCCGATGGAAAACCGGGGAAACTCAAATGGTTGGATGGTGGGCGGGACTGTAACAGAGACGGTAATAATGCTTCAGGCCTGCGGGTTACAGGTTGTTTAATTTCAGCCAGAGCTACTCAAAATCACTAACCACTCATGCACATTAATAATCAACACATTAACATACTATACACCGCGGCTGAGCTACTTTACAAAACACTCGCATAGCAACTCATTAGGCCCAGTTCTCTCTTTATCACCTTATTTTCCACATTAAGCTGTGATTTTTCAGGAAAGCAAGAAATATTTTATTAGCTCGCCTCATGTGGAGCAGCTGAAGCCTCTCAAAACATAAGCATATAGCATTCACTCTCACTCGGCTCTCTGGGGACACTGTAGCCATCGTGAGAACCAGATGCTTTGAAAAATTAATGATTTAAAATAACATTGGAATAAGCAGCACTTCAGCGCTTATTTAATTCACAACAAAATAAGCATAATAGGTTCCTGGGGATTCCCTCTCGGCAGCGGTGGAATGCTAAGCAGCTGAGAGGCAAATTAGCCAAGGTGGAATAGAAGTGTCGCTTTGTCTATGCTGTGTGATTTCCCCCTCAAACGCTCGTTAGCACGTCAAGATCAGTGAGAGTGGGTGGTGTGGGGGGGTGGGGATCGGCCCATAGGACAGTTGAAATTATGCTGCGTCACTGAAGAAAGAGAGCCATCGGAGGTTATCATCATCTGGCTCTTCTCAGTCCTGCTGCATATTCAGATGAGCTCCAGATAAGCTGGCTGGGATGATGGAGATGGTGCCTTGCTATCAGTGATGTGAGTGCTTTTTTCATAGGTAGTGATATACAAATATCACTCTGCATATCTGTGTTTTCTGCAACGAGGAAAGGGGGCATACACCTCAGATGGAAAGGCACTACGGGGTCAGTGTGTACACCGATAAAGCCGTTCCCTTTGAATTGCAAAGAGATTAATGACAGCGTAACCACAAATGTATTCTGCAAACACAGAGTACAATACAGTACCGTACAAATGCGAACGTACATCTGAAACAGCTGCTTATTGGCCTCGCAGATGGGTAAACGTGATGATGTCGCACAGCTAAATGAACTAAATCTTGTTTTATTGGACCAAATATAGAACGAGTCCCGTGCTGTCTGTCTGAAAATCAATTAGACTGTTTCATACCTTTCACTGTAACGTAAACGCTCTGGTGTGTGGACAGCTGTGGCTGCACCAGCACATTACACGTGTATTCTCCTTCATCCACCTCCTTCTGCACGTCAAACAGTTTCAGGGTGCCGTTGTTCTCGAAGGCCCGCTGTCGGTGGTTGTACGGCAGCAAATTGGAGTCCTTGTACCATTTGATGGAGTAGTAGGGGTAGCCAATGACACGGCAGTGGATGTACATGTCCCGCCCAGCGATGGCAGTGAGGTTTTTCATTGGTCTGATGCTGGCAGGCCCTTGAAGGACACATTGGAGAGACAACTCTCTTAAAATGATTTTGAGGTGGTTTGTGGTGTGAAAGTTAGCTTTTCTGTGTTTTGTGTGTTTTTAAGACACCACAAAGTTGTACATGCCTCGATTCACTCTGATACTGTGACATAAAAAATGACCCAGATGTGCGTAGGGGTTACAGACTGCTCGATTAAGCGAGAAGGACCGTAAAACACAAATGAGACTACGAATCATCACAGGGTGGACCGTTCTGCTGTTCTGTTCGCGTCACATCCTGCTTTGCCAGATTCAGGGATTGGTGCATCTTTCTGTTTGAGACTGTAGTGAATATTACCTTTTGCTCCCACCTCTTTGGTGCAGGCTGTGATTGCTTCTGACAAGCATTAGAGTCGAATGTTCGCTTTCTCCACTCATGAAGCTATTATCAAAGCCATTACTCACGTTGCCGCCTTTTGTGCACACTTGTGAAAAACCAACAGAATAACCAATAGGCTTCCATAGCTCAGTGTCTATCAGGGAAATGGACTATTAGGTGTCTCTTTAAAGCACTGGAGAAGACAGTTTAACTAGGCTCTGCAGTGTACTTGGAATACAAGCGTATCCTGGGTTGCTACTCTCTTTAGCACGATTAAGGAGCCAATGACGTGAGAAGCAGTCATTACACGTTCTCCGCGTTGGCACCTGTGGAGATTTATCTTCATTGCTTGGCTGCATTTGGCATCCATGAACCCTCGCTTAAGGGCTGGAGGATCGCCCTATTTAGCCCCACAACATGCAAGACTGAGCAGCAATCAAATCCGACCAATCTGTACAAAGAAAGCAACATTCCCTCTCTGCAATAGAGAAATAATAATGTTCTGGAAAGCACGGCAAGCTTGAGCGCCCCAGTGTCACTACATGACAGCAGCAATTCAGCAAGCCATGTCCCTGTAGAATGCATATAGCAGTACAGTCAACAGTAATAACTGTCCTGATATAGAGATGGTGAAATCCAAACGCAAAAATACCCCCAAAAAACTGGAAAAGTGGAAAGATAACAGGAAAAGCATCTTCTGGGCGTCTTGCTATATTCTGAGGAGAAACAGAGCCAAGCTACGCTATCAGATTTAAAAGTATGTGAAAAGCTAGAAACACGACAGCATAATAAAACCTCTTTCATCACGTGCACTTTTAAAGTAGCCAATCAGAAATGCGTCAAAACAGAGTGACTCAAGGCATGTCGATGTGTATATGTGATGGTGTGTTGGAAGAGTTGATCTGACAAGCACCTCTTACGTTTATTCGCGCCTGGTAGGAAACGGTCCCAGCTGAGTTGTTGCAGATGCAGCGGTACACTCCTCCATCGGGGACTTGAGTCTGGCTGATGTTCAGATGACTCACCACGTGGCCCTCGGCATTGGTGTAGTAGGAGATGCGATGGCGGCTGTCCCGTACCACGGGCTCATCGTCCAGAGTCCACGTTACCCGCGGCTCTGGCGTGCCCTTCACTGTGCACGACAATGACACAAACTCGTTGACGTTGTAGACCTTCTCGCTGAACGAAGCCAGAATTTTGGGGGTGCCATCTGCACAGAGGGAGAAAATTCACACGGTGATGTATATTTTGTTGTTCCCCTCATAAGGGATGCATGTCAATTCATATCTGATGCTTTTGAATGAGAATCTTGTCCAAATCTGCACTTTTAGTGGAAAACATGCACATCTCCAGTATAAAAAGCAGTGTCAGAATGAGGAGCAGATTAATCCAGCTCCTCTCTGGCTCCACAGCATTATTGATTATCAATATTCCCCTTATAGTACCCTGGTTATGGGAGACACTGCAGCAGCAACCAGCTCATGTACAGCTCAAGGCTTTTCAGAAAATCTTATAAAAAAGGGCTGGGCCCTGCAGGATTGAGCTTCACACAGCACAGTCTGGACTTGCATATGCATAGATACACACAATTGCTGTGCACACAAAACCAAAATGGTGCACACGCACTGCTCCCACCCACACGTCTCACTGTGAATTCTGACCTTCCAGTATGACTTGAACAAAGTCCTGGGCAGACATCTTGCCATGTCTGGCAAAGCACTGATAGGCTCCTCCGTCACTCTTGGCCATGCCAGCCATGACCAGGTTCTCTCTGTTTTGGCCTGTCATGCGGACACTGTTACTGGGGTAGATGAGTTCTCCGTTGCGATACCAGGACAGCTGATACTCCTCGGAGCCCGTTACACCGCAGGACAGTGAAACCTGGCTTCCCACGCTGCCTTTCACCTTCCGCGGACTCACCATGACCTTGAGGGGCTCTGTAGTTTAGTGGAGGTACCAAGTTATCATCATTAGATAGATGATAAAATGTAAACAAAAGTGCTTCACACTTAAAAAGCAAAAGAATCTGCCTCTTTTGATTCGTTGCTCCATAATAAAAAAAACTCCACAGCCTTACTTAGCACCATCACAAGGACACTGACCTTTTACCTGCAGCCTGCCAACCACCTCGGCATTGCCGTAGCCATTCCACACCTCACACACATACGTCCCTGTGTCACTGGGCTGGGTTCTCTCTATGAGCAGGCCTGTCACACTCTGTTTGAAGCGCGAGTCTGTCTCCAGCGGGCGGTTGTCCTTCAGCCAGCGGTATTTGGGTACAGGGTGACCAGAGGCCTTGCAAGGGAGCTCCACTCGATGAGATGCCATCACCTCACGGCGCTCAAAGCTATCCAGGATGTGGGGTGCAGAATTGGTCGGATCTGCGTGGGTTCAAAAAGGGTTAAATGCAGCACAAGGAGTTAAAAGTGGAAAAGTGTTTAATCGTGAACTCATGAGTAGCCAAAGGAAGAGAATGGGATTTTTTAAATTTTAGTGTAATGGCTCTAGTCCCCCCCCCCCCCCATCAGTAAACATGGTACAACCCTGCCTATCTTGTGAATGAATGTCTTACAAACTAAAAATACTGCATCAATACTCTGAAATCTGCAGAGTGACTCTTTAAATGGTTTTGGAAAGGAGGGTATTTTTCTATCCTGAAGTCCTCCCCCAAACTGGAGAGTTCTCATGGCCTTTACTGCCTGTCACCCACTCTTTAGTTCAAGGGTTTTTATCCTGTCGCCCTCCGTTTAATTCAACTGACCAACATGTTTTTTTTTACAAGCTCACATTTATTTCCATATGGTCCTCTCACATGCAGTCAGTGTTTCTGAAGGCACACTAAATCAACAGCAAACCCTATCTGACTGTGTCATGGTGCTTCCTGTCCTTGTGTCTGATTACTTGTCTTGTGTCATTTTATCCAACAGTGTGTGGTATCACCAGCTGGTATTTGCAACACATTAACCATATTATTCTAAACTGAAATCAAGGCAACAGACTGGGACATTTTTAGAGGGTTTACCTGCTGTTACTGACATATGCTGGGGCCGATGTGAATGCCATTATGAAACTTTTATCAGATCAAACACACCGCAGTATTGAAACTCACACACTGATTACCTTAAGCTTTAAATATGAAACTTGGAAAAAAAATCCCATCGCATATCAGCTGTTGGTTGTTGTTATGCAAACATCTGTGTAGTGTAAATTTGACTCTTTGGCCATCTGTTTAACGCAGAAAAACACACTGTTGGTTGTTTTGGCATGATTTCAATTAGCCTGTGCCGGGTAAAGGGCTTAAACCTGCATTCTTTCTTTCTAACGGTCTGACAGATACCATCAACAGTATAAGCTGTCATTGGTATCTTGGTATCTCCCATCACTGTAACAGTAAAAACAGTGAAATCAGCAAAAACTTCATATTACCCACAGTTTGTTATGAATCGTCTTCAAACTTCACAACAATATACTAGGCCTTAGGGGACATGATTACCCGGGTTGGCTAAGCATTTGACTTTGACCTTCAGAGTCAAAGTTAACTTTGAAAAAAAAAAACCCCAAAACAATCATATGAAAGGGAGAGAAAGCTGTTAAACCCCATTTTTATTTCTTCAGTACGATGCTTTACGTCTCAAGTTTTTACAGCTTAAATAAGCCAAAGATTTCAGCCGATTCTGCTCCAGTCATATGGGTAAAGATAATAAAATACACTATTTTAGTATGTAGTGCTTCAAGGTCATAGGTAGGCCATGAAAATCTTCAAACATTAAAGCAATATATTAGACCTTGGGGGACATTAGCACTTTCTTTGTTTGACCTCTCTAAAACATTATTTTTTCCAATACAACCTTATATGACACAATGATACAGAAAGATGAATATACTACACAAGATGCCCATATTAACAATGCTGACATCGGTATAAAACACTGCAGGAAGTTGTGCTTTCCGAGTGTTTGTTTTATAAAAATACATTTGGTTGTATCAAATCCAGGAAAACTTTCATGACCTATGACCTCAGTAAACATGCTGGTGAAGAGTTTAATTTTGCGGTTGCTAGTACTGAGTCACTACTTTCAAGCCTTATTGAAAACATACTGATGTTCATTTTGTATATTACAGGTAGAGTCAAAAAACAACGAGCAACCTAGTCACTGGACAGAGAGCGTGCAGTATCGTTTCGTGTCTCAGTGCGATTACTCCAAATCAATCTGATCTACAAACACAAAGATGGAGATGGTAAAAACGCTCATCTTAACGTTTCACAATGAAACCAACCAATATATATGCACATAATACAACTCTGTAGTTTTTTGCACCGTGAAACAAGTGACCATTCAACCCAGAAGTGCAGCTTAATATACAAGCTAATATATATCAAGCTGCAGAACTTCCTATTCATTCTAATTGTGGTATCCCCCTCTCACCTGACACAATGAGGCGGGCACTATTGCTCTGTCGGGTTTCTCCGGTGTACTGATGCCGTGTCATACACCTGTAGTTGTACAGCCCGTCTTCCATTTGCACATCCAGAATATACAGGGCTCCCGTGGATGTGATGAGAAACCGTTGCACTGGAAATGAAAAGATAAATAAAACATATTAGGTGACGTTACCTACATATAAAGAAAGCAAAGCAACATCTTCAGTGAACACCAGTAAACTACATGTGGGCCAGTTAGTACCAAACACGTCACTTTCATGTGACCTGTGAGTATAGCCTGTGGTCAGTCCGCGTGATGTTAAACATTCTGGAAAATCTATCTGTGGTTTGCTTGTTCACTAGACGGCAGAGTGCAGACTCTCCTCAGAACGCATTATCTCAACTGAGCTTCACTGTTTGCAGCAACAAGACTTTAATCAAAATACTTATCAAGAAAAATCACTAGATAGAATTAAACCACAGTTTTTTTTATGTTTAGTCA
The DNA here is from genome assembly GCF_057382095.1 of Aulonocara sp. 'chitande type north' Nkhata Bay. Lineage (NCBI taxonomy): Eukaryota > Metazoa > Chordata > Actinopteri > Cichliformes > Cichlidae > Aulonocara > Aulonocara sp. 'chitande type north' Nkhata Bay. The sequence goes on from NC_141353.1 coordinate 2,962,441, forward strand.
ATAAGTTTTTTTAACTGTCTCAAAAACTGTTCATGAAAGTACAGGATCAGTTGCCTCGGGGTTTTCATCACAAGCGACGGTTAACATTTTGTACCAAACACAGCGCAGCAGTAATAGGTGTCAGTAGAGAAAGCATGATGCGTGTATTCATTTTTATGCGCTGGAATAACCACCTTACACATTCAAAAAGAATGAAATAAAGAAAAGCCAATATTGAAGTCTCTAAGCAAATATTTGCAAGTCAAGTGAGGAACGCAGCTCTGTGTGATTGTAGTCACCAAACATCTGCTGCAGCCCATTTAGCTCAGCTAAATCAGCTCTGAGGCGCAGTGACAAGGCTGTGTGTTGTATAGCGGTGTAACACAGCTCGTTATCATGTAGCTCATCGCTCTCTTCCCTCTCTCTCGGGGGAAACGCTCTGTCTTTCTCTCTTTCTCACTCAGGTTTTCGCTCTTTTTTTCTGATCCAGACTAAAGCACGGGGAGCCGGGGATCACAGAGTGCTTTGATAAGGCATGGATGTGCAGGTCGGATGTGCTAATATCATGCTAATGTAATGCTAATTTGTGTGAACACATGGAAGTAGAGAGAGGTAGTCAGTGTTTCTGAGGAGCGATGTGTTCTGTAGCCGGTGGCTATCGGGGTATTTCATGTCACAGATGATGGAAGAGCCTATCTGGTTTGGGCATCAAATAGGGCCGCCGTACGGTGGGGGATTCTGGCAGTATTGCTAGAGATATAATAATGCATGCTTTATGGGATGTTGAATCTTCTCATTTAGTCTTGTCATGACACATTAAGACAGGTTTATCCTGCTGGCAGAGGCCTTTGCATTGAGCGTGCCTAAAATGATGGAAAAAGGTGTGAAGGTCTTAAGACAATCTCTGAAACGGCTCAGAAATAAAAATAAAAAAAACCCTCAAATTATGGCAAATATTAGGAAAATGACACATTGTCCCTACTACTGCCTACATTTATGTAGAAGCAAAAAACACCCAAAACATTTATCATAATTTAGAAATAAATGATTGGTACCAAAGACAGAGGTGTTGCAATAAGAAAGGTGTGAATGTGAGTACAGAGGGGAGAAAACAGAGAAAGAAAATGGGGAATACACAGGGGAGGGTGGCCAAGATGCTATTGTGAGCAAATGTTGACCTAGATAGAAAAAAGAGACCAGGGCATCGATATCCTGAAGAAGTTTTTTCCTTGCTTGTGGTTGAGCTACTCAACCAGTGATACAACTGAGAGACACTGGATCCATGTGTGTGTTTGCATGTGTAGTCCTTAGTTACTTAAGCATGGAAACAAGCCACGACACATCATCAAATTAAAACTGCAATGCAGTTGCTTTTTAGGAATGAAATCATTCAGAGAAAGCAAAGGAAAAATTAGGTGTAGGCTAAGTCTTCTGCAGTCCCTCTCTCCTGCTTTCCTTCTTTCCCGCTGCAACTTTTCTGGCATCAAAAGCTGACAGCCTTATGAATGAGAGGAGCTTTCATTAGAACAGACTGCCTGTCACTATGACAAAAGGCTAGGAAAGGGGAGCACATGCTTTAAATGCACGTGGAAAGAGACACATACACACATGTACGTGGGTTTGTGTGAGCATTTATGGTCTTTAAACTATCTTTGGGTTATTTGTGAATTTCTCAGAATACAATCTGTCTTATTTAACAGATCACATACCTCTATACTGTGTGTGCCTCATATTGGAAACACTGCAAATGTCACTATTACAGTGAAGGAATATAAATTAAAGATCAGTTAAGATGAGAGGATACACGCATCTGTCTGCTACCCAGACATTATCATTGGACTTGTGAAACCTTATAGTATGTCACAGTATTCAATTAGAAATACAATACATGTATTATTCTGACAGATAGCTACTGCAGTGCCAACCAGCCCTGTCTTAAATATTTGGAGTCAGTTTCTCCTGCACACCACTCCCTAGGTGCTGTCTTCAGTACATCTGCAAAATTATCTTGCAGCCTGATACATCTCCAGGACTCTCCTGCAGATATATCCCTGATATCCAGCATCACCCAGGCGAGGCATCGGGTCATACAGCTCACAGTTCTATAAGGGAAATTATTCCTCTGTAGGACAGATGAATAAAGATGGATGAGGAAAACAGATAATAGTACTAAGTTAATGTGGCATTTTCATTTTTAATGGGCAACATCAGCCCTGTTGTGTTTTCAGCTTCTCATCTGAGAATTGAGTTTGACACCTAATTCTGACTGAATGCACTCCACACAGCTTTCACTTCACTGTACATCATTATCAAGCTTTTGAACATAAATCTTTTTACACTGCTACATTTGAAACTTAAACTCTTTCTATCTTTTAGAAACAGAGGTAGAGCATTCATGCACATCATGAAGTCCTGTGCAGCTGATCTCAGTACTGGCCCACATCAGCCGATTGTTCAGCTGATATCCAAATGTCCAACAGGGGCCACTATTTAAGTTGCTCTAGCTTGCCCAACGTTGCTGCAAATCTGGAACTCACCTCCAACAATATCTAACTTAATCTTAACTTGATCTATCTCGTATTTGTTCTCAGTAACACCTGTTCTGCTTTGTACTCTGATCCTGTTGTTGCTCTCGTCAACTCTGGCTTTCTATTCATCCACACGGAGGAACAGGAAGGGGTGCTTTCCTCACCTTATGTTTTCAACATTTGGGACTCAGTATGGAAACTGGAGAGAAAACTTTTGTTATTAAGCTTTACATGCTCATCTCCATTTTGGAGGAAACAGAGGTGGCAGTCTGCTCTGTCCCTGTAACATCTGTCCACATCAAAGATGTCAAATGACACAGCAGCTGATGGATCAGACCAGGATGTTCAATGCAGCTTCTCTCTGTCTGTCCTGAAACATCATTTCTCTCTGGCTGACTCTGACTCAACAGCCTGTACACTCAAGAGGCTGATAACTGTTCTACAAGGAAAGTCCTTCGTTTATGACATTCAAACACCGAAACAGGATGCCTGTTTTAGCCTGTTGTACAGTCATCACACAACCTCACAAACGTCACAAGATATGTCTCCGATTAAATCACAGGGCAGCAGTCCCACATTCTACACAGAGTCCTGCACTGTGGAGCAAGCACAGAGTTAGAAACACCAGGTGATGTTTCTCTCTGAAGTGGCCATAAAAAACACACTTTACAGCTGTTTGTATGGAAGAGGTGTGCTGCATATAAAGTATTGCAGATGGAAACTATCTGACTGTAGTATTTCTGTATTCTGAATCTTCCAACACTTCTTAGTATTTTTTCAGCAGTAGGTAAATTAATGCGTATTAGGTATATATTTAGACTACTGGAAAGAAACAGAAGGTGGTGGCGGCTGGATTTTATTTAAATTACAAGAACTCTTCAGAGTCAGTGCGATAACTGATAGTGCTCTCGATTCTTTGTTAGCTCGTTCTCACTCTCAACAACAGAATATAGTGCTCAACACAGAGCTGGAGGCCTCTATTAGCATATGTGCATGTCCTTATAACCTGAGACCATTTCAGTGTTCGCTTATACTGCAGTTATCTCATATCCCACTGGCTTGTGCATATATTAAACTCTTTATGAGCATGTGCTTGTGAGTATACATGTTTCTATGCATGTGTACATGCAAGGGAGTCCTAATGTGTTTAAGCTGTGTACAGCTGCAAAGAGGAATGGTCAATAATAATGATCGGAGGTGCACCGCTATTCCTTTCTCCTCTGAGTTCAGTCTAATGCATACTAACACCATCTAGCAGACAGCCTTTCCTGTTCTGTCCACATCTGCGTTTATTAGTTTATATTCCAAAACTATGGCTTCACTTCACCCCAGGTGGCTTCCACAAATATCAGCCATTTCCTCTTCCCTTCGTCACCCCGTTCAGCTGCTTTGGCATCATCAGTGGCACAAACACAAGCCCTTTTCTGTGGCTGCAGACTCATTAGCTTGAATCAATCCTCTTATAAGCCACAGTGAGCCTGTAAGGAGACTATTTGTTCACTCAGACTGGTAGCTTTTGCAGTATCAATGAAACTTAAATTGCTTGTGGGACATAAAAACAGAAACGGCCAGAATTATATTCCTATTACAATGCAAGTGTCACACTTTTCACCAAGGAGAGTTTGCCCTGGGCCAGAGATGTCACCGCTGAACACAGGTTAGTGTGTGCCAGGGACTAAGAATAAAGGATTTGTGATGAGGTGGAATACAATGACACATGGTGACATAGCTAAGCATTCACATCTACTGAGTGACATACCCCAAAACATACACTTAAAACTGTGAGTTGGCCTGGCTCTTTCAGTCATTTCCTCCATCCGTCCATCAGTTTTCTGCCACTGATCTGCAGTCACGACGCAGTGGTAGTCTAAGCAGAGAAGCCCAGACCTCCCTATCCCCAGTCAGCTCCTCCAGCTCATCCGAGAAACACTGAGGAGTTCACAGGGCAGCTGGGAGATGCAATTTCTCCAGCATGCCATGCTTTCCACTAGAACATGCCTCGCTCTCACCCAGGAAGCGCCCTTGTCCGATTTGCCTCAGCTGACTTGTTTTGAAGGAATAGCAACTGAACTCCTCACCTTATCACTAAGGCATATCCATATTTCATTTCTGCTGCTCACATGGGTAGTCTCATTCTTTCACCACAACCCAGAACTCATGACCATGATGGGAATTCTTTGCAGCTAATAATCATGGCTTCAAACTTTTAGTACTAATTCTAATTCCTGCTGGTTCACAGTCAGCTGCACACTGCTCAAGTGTGAGCTCAAGGTCACCACCTGAGTAAGGCAATAGAGCCACATCATCTGCAAAGAGCAGAGATGAGATTCTTACAGCACTGAGCTACACCTGAAATTCTGTGCATACAATTCTAAACACATTTGGTGACAAAGGGAGCCTTGGTGTAGTCCAACACCAACCCGGAACAAGCCCGACTTATTGCAAATCTGTAAAAATAAATGGAATAAAAAGATATTAAATGAAGCTGCACTACAACTTTTTTTAACAGAAAAATATAGGTTCATTTTCTTTCTCCATGACCTTGAAAATCTCAACCTGTGCTCCTTTGACTCCTCTGAAGAACTCTGAGTCATCTGTCCTGATCAACACCCACAGCCTGAACACCACTGATGGGAAAGCAACCAAGTCAGCTAAACAATGCAGATAAAAATTGCTTCCTCATCACTCTGCTGGCAGTGTCCCCAGTGGGCAACTGTCTTGGAGTGTATTAGTGAGTGGAATGTGGTCTCCGGAGACAGCCGAGCCCTACAGTGTCACCGTAACCTTGGCCACTCAAAGTCACACAGCCTGATTTAAAATAAATAAATAAAAAGATAAGCCAGGCTTGTTACACAGCCGAAGACTAACCCAAGGTGAACAAACTCTTCCAGTTAGGATGCAACATTTGGAAGTGTGGAGGATTGAAATGAAACAAAAGCAGACACAAGACTGACTCTGCGTTTGAGAGAATATCACCACTGCAATGGTGACTGCAGATTTGCATTTTCCATAGAAAAACTATGGCATGGCGTGCATGCACCCTCTGTTTAACAAAACTACAATTTTCACAAAAACAATGTTGTGTTGATGTATGTGAATGTACAGGAATCATCACAAAGGCCCCTTTAAACTATAATTACTTTTAAATAAAAAACACTTGTCTTTTAATAACATGTAACTGTGGTGATAATCCCACCATATGTTGTGCCTTATTGTTTCCCACCATGAGAATGTCACACAGTGACTGCTGCCAGGACTGCCAGTGTAGTCTGTAATAATGAGTGTATGATGAGCCCAGGAGGGCCTGTGTTGTAATTAGGCCTGGTCACTGTTATTGGCAGAATGACTCCAAAATGATCAGGCTGGGATGTGCATCTCTATGGAGTGGGGGGACCCCACCAATTTACAGCCCCTCTAATAAAAGTCATCTGTCATTCTTGCAGGAGGCACACACTGACAGCTGCTGTGGTTACCATGGCAACATGCTGACCACCATTCGCTTAGCAAGCACTATTCCCAATACTGTAAATGGTGGAGATGTACAATCATGCACATATACTGTCCCGACCAATCTTTCAGTACTGGATCAAAAGGCATACACAGTTCTTCTGTTTACTAATACTACCTCCCTCTTTTGAAGGTCTGGCTGTCCTGTGTACTCTTTTCTCTGATATCTTCTTTTTATTTCTTTATTTTTCTGAACATGGAGCTGGGATTTGTGATTTCAGGCTAGATAAATAAGACAGACTTGTGTCTTCCTACTTGTGTCAGTGCATGCAGTGATAAATAACATAACTTGGTTCAGATCCTGAATATTTTTAGCTCTTCTCTGAGGAAATACTGTACACTTAGAAGTACCACCTCTAACACTGACTTGGCCTTGCATCAACAGCAAAAAATGCATGTAGAACATTGTAACATTGTAACATTTAGAACACTAGTAGCTAGTATTTTGACTTCATGGCTGCACACACAGGCTTTAACAATTCTTAAATAATTTAAAGTCGCTATTTAATTAAGATAAATAGAAAATCATTATTAGGAAGGAAGGTTTCTCAGGTCAACATCTTTCTGTAGTTACAGTTTATTAAATTTGAGAAATGTATATTTTTCTTTGTGTTATTGGGCAACTGAAAAATTTAAGACATCTATATGTATATGTATATATATATGTGTGTATATATATTAGGGCTGAACGATATATCGCATTTGCGATAATATCGCGACATGATCAAGTGCAATTTTCTAACCGCAAAGGCTGCGATTATACTGCGATTATATTATACAATTCATGGGCTGCATCCTCCTGAGGCCGCATTTGTAGACAGATTACGTCACAGCGACGCGCCGAAGGCTGTCCAAATTACTACCATATCCCAGAATTCATAGCGCGGCCCAGCCAAACTCCAGTTTCCAGCAATGGCGGCCGCTACTAAGTTTTAAAATTACTCATACTAATCTTTCTGGGTCACAAAATAAACTTTTAACATATTTTCAGACGAGAAAGTAGTTGTGTAAACATCAAATATCTGCTCGGTTTATCAAGATATCCCATATTTGCAAAAGTGCTTCGACGTTTTCAGAGGCGTCTGCTACCCACCAGCTCGACAGCTAGCCGGGAGCTCGAGGGTTACTGATGCGGCCGAGAACGGCACAACTCCCGGCACATCATTTTCAGATCACCGCGGAGTTTCGCTGCTCGGGTTAAACGTGATATATAAGTCACTTAGACAACCTAAAAATGTTATTGTTGGGCTTTTTTCAGTGTTTTGTTTGTTCGTGAGTAAATCGGTTTGGCTGAGATTAAAGTTATTAGATTAGATAAAATAAAACTTTATTAATCCCCCGGGTGGGTTCCTCCTTGGTTTTCACACAGCTGACTAAACGTCAAACAGAAAACTTATTAAACAGAAGTATGAGACAGTCGAGAATTTACACCAGTGTCTGGTTATATTTTAGATAGCAAGAAGCAGACGGCCGAGTTTATTAAACTCCACCGAGACAGCGGTGACGCTAATCAGAACTAGCCTTCTGATTCAGAAGGCTAGACCGTCCAATTTCACGCCTTTAAACTTTAAAGGCGTGTTTGTGTGTGTGTTTATACAATTGCTATTATGTTTGCACTTTATGTGTAATGTTACTGACTGCAGAGATCAGTAAGATGTGTGTATTTTTTATTTATTAGTTTTATTTATTTAATATTATTTTTTAATTGAATGACTGTCTAGTAGTTCACAGATGTCGAAAAACTGAGTGTGGTAAAGCCACTGATTTTTTTTATGTATATTTCTGCAATCTGCACATTGTACTGACTTTCATTTTAATGTTTACACCAGGGTTCCTTGTCAGCACTTTATGCTCAGATGTTTGTAAGCTAAAAATAAACTATTGTGTATGTTCAAATATACTGTTGTGATTGAAGAAGTTAAATAAAAATGTCAGTCATCAATTCATGCATCACCTCATGTCATCATAACAGAGGTCTGTCTTCCAGGAAAGAACAGTTTAAAATTAATGTAATATAGTATTGGCCATACTATATGATGTATTGCTTGTCTTTGTTTAATAATACAGAAGACAAATACCTTAAAAAATAATCGCATATCGCATCGCAATCGCAATATTGGGGCAAAAAATCGCAATTAGATTATTTTCCATAATCGTTCAGCCCTAATATATATATATATATATATATATATATATATATATATATATAACTTCAGTACTGAGAATGACTTTTTAGACTAACAGTTCGAGTAAATGCAACCACTCTGTATTTCGGTACACCGTGTATCTAAAAATGACATGCTCACAAAACATGCTATAGACTGCGCTTTCTTAGACTTGTATAACTGTAGCTGTATAACTTTGAGAACGCAGATGGATTCTTTGGCCTTGGCTAAATACACGTGTATAAAAATGAAGATCAGCAGTCTTCACTCGGAAAATTCAACCTGAAAATTTAAATTAGAAATACGTATGTTTTCATTTTCTGGAGTAGCTGCTTTAACCTACACACACATATAAAAGGGAAAAAAATGTTTTTTCTTCTTCTTTTCTTGCTAGTATAAGAAATAAATCTATAATTACATATATATAATTACAATTTGGGCGTTGTAATTATATATACACAAAATAAACACATTTTCTCATTTCTCATCCCACCTTGATCAAAAACTTAAAGCAGCCTATCCTGTTCTAGGCCAGATCTTCCCACTACAAAGTAGAGTCAGAGTGGGGGGCTGAGCTTATTTATTGCCGGTCCTAATCATCAGCAGGATCCCTCTGCTCATTAACTAGACACACAGTAGCCTCAGGCTAACAGCCTCATATGTCAGCCAAAGAAAAAGATGTCATCTTCTGCTTGACTGAATAAACTGCTATTAAAACTGGATGCAAATAGGCACTGAACGACACTCAGATCAGGAGGTAGCAGGCGAGCTTAAACCCTGAGGTGCTCAGCCTCATTGTTGCCCCACATTTCTCAGTTAAAATGCAGAGATTCTGGATGCTGTCTGTCTCCAGACTTACAAGGCATCCAAACTCCCTGCGGAACAAAATGCCACAAAAGTGTTTGTTCACTTGTATGACAGTAAGTAGTTTACACTACTGACTGTTTGCTGGGAAACTATTTCACATCTAAGTTAAGGTGAATATATTAAATGTTTCTGAAATATAACACAGCAGACGCACGTGGGAAACCATCATGTCAACCTAATACGAGAGCAACAGTGGAAGCTATTGTGTTGCCCATTATGCTCCACTGTGCCTATATTCGGCTCAACTGGCTGTACGGTTGTATAGACAGTCCAATGAAATTCTATCTCCCCAGATCTAAACAGAACCAAACAAAGCGCAGTGGAAGAATGGAGTGTGTTTGTACAGGACTTATTTGGCAGACACTGACGTACTATGACTGGATGTCTCTTTTCTCCATCAGACTGTTTTGAGGCAGCTGCGTGAGTATGTTTTTTTTCTTCTTTTTTTTTCTCCCCATCAAACAAATGTTTGTCTGTTGAATCAAAACTGAAGAGGGAAATCTCATCACAATAGCTTTCAAATCTGTGCCTGCCTCTGTGTGTGTGGCTGTGTGTGCAGTGCAATTAGCCAGTACTGGAGTTGAGCTATTAAACCTCTGATGGTTGTGTGTTTACAATGCTATCATTGGCCTCTCTCTGGCCAGCGCTAAATGAGCCAGTGTTGAGCCTCAGCTGTATAATCATGAATATTCATCTGTGTGTGTGTGTGTGTGTGTGTGTGTGTGTGTGTGTGTGTGTGTGTGTGTGTGTGTGTGTGTGTGTGGGTGGCACTGGCAGGCATTAAAGAAGCTATTACTATCTACTCATCACAATCCGTCACTTTGTCTGGATAATAAGTCAAGCTGACAACAATTCTACTTAGCGCCAAACACCACCAAGACAGGCTTTGTTCTGAGAGCAAAGTTAAAAAAAGAAGGGTTTTCTTGGTGGGTCCCACACAATGTCATGCCTTTATTTTTCTTTTACTCATGTTTGATGAAAGCCTTGGATAAAAGGGGGGAAAGAGGAAGAGCTTGAAATATCTTTGCAACACCTGGGGAACAGAAATGTTCTCTCCCACTTACACACGCTTATTTGTTTACAGCATGACGTAAATAATGTGGTTTCCATGCAAATGTGCATTCTTAGCGTGGTTATTAATTACATTTCCTAAGTGTGAACAAGACAATCCTTGAAGCCCTTGCTAAACTGTGATAACCTCAGTTGCTAAAAGAGTTACTCCCACGGTGCCATTCCCCTGAGACCATGTGGCACAATATTCCCGTTCATGGAAAAAGAACTTAAATACAGCCCGGCGTGGTGTTTCATGGTAATTTGCGGTGGCAAGTGGAGCAGGCGATGCTGCTCTGTGAGTAAAGCAGAAGGGGCAAGAGGAGGATTAGATAATCAAACAGTGTGCCACTTTAAATAATCTCTGGATCCTCTGGGGGAGGTGAGATTTAAAGCCGGTGCCCTTCTGCTTTAATTGTCTGATTTTCCCGTCATTACAGTTGAGAGCCTCAGTAATTCAGGCTTATTAAATATTCAGGAACCACACCGAGGAGGAGGGAAGAGCGAGTGATGGGACAGAGATAAAGGTGGAAGAGAGGAGTGGGAGAGTGCGAGGATGTTATGGCAAGACAAAATGTATGGTTTGGGAGAAACACAGATGTTTCCCTTCTTTTCCAACTCTGAAGGAGAAAAGCACTTTTGGAATGATCAAAGTATGTGCAGGAAAAAAACGTCTTGATGCATTCTCAAAGTAAATCTCCAATAAGTTGATTCTGTTCATCACTTGGATGAGTGACGAAACGTTCCTCCCACAAAACACACACAATACGTCCACATGAACAGAATCAACTTTTTGGAGATGCAGGAAAAAAAGTTTTAGCAGTTTACCCTTTGTCCAGTTCACTGTAAAAAATACTCACCAGTATCAAACAGTAGTAACGTAACTTAATAAAAGATAAATTCAATGGAGGAAATAATGATAAAACAAATCCTTCAGGCTACAAAATTGAATTTGGGAAAAAAAAAAAAATATATATATATATATATATATATATATATATATATATATATATATATATATATATATATATATATATATATATATATATATATATATAACACCCAGCATGCCCCTGCGGGCGGTTTATCCTTCAAGCTCGGGTCCTCTACCAGAGGCCTGGGAGCTTGAGGGTCCTGCAGTATCTTAGCTGTTCCCAGGACTGCGCTCTTCTGGACAGAGATCTCCGATGTTGTTCCCGGGATCTGCTGGAGCCACTCGCCTAGCTTGGGAGTCACCGCACCTAGTGCTCCGATTACCACGGGGACCACCGTTACCTTCACCCTCCACATCCTCTCGAGCTCTTCTCTGAGCCCTTGGTATTTCTCCAGCTTCTCGTGTTCCTTCTTCCTGATATTGCTGTCATTCGGAACCGCTACATCGATCACTACGGCCGTCTTCTTCTGTTTGTCTACCACCACTATGTCCGGTTGGTTAGCCACCACCATTTTGTCCGTCTGTATCTGGAAGTCCCACAGGATCTTAGCTCGGTCATTCTCCACCACCCTTGGGGGCGTCTCCCATTTTGACCTCGGGACTTCCAGGTTATACTCGGCACAGATGTTCCTGTACACTATGCCGGCCACTTGGTTATGGCGTTCCATGTATGCCTTGCCTGCTAGCATCTTGCACCCTGCTGTTATGTGCTGGATTGTCTCTGGGGCATCTTTACACAGCCTGCACCTGGGGTCTTGTCTGGTGTGATAGACCCCAGCCTCTATGGATCTTGTGCTCAGAGCTTGTTCTTGTGCTGCCATGATTAGTGCCTCTGTGCTGTCTTTCAGTCCAGCTTTGTCCAGCCACTGGTAGGATTTCTGGATATCAGCCACCTCCTCTATCTGCCGGTGGTACATACCGTGCAGGGGCCTGTCCTTCCATGATGGTTCCTCGTCTCCCTCCTCTTTCTTGGGTTTCTGCTGCCTGAGGTATTCACTGAGCACTCGGTCAGTTGGGGCCATCTTCCCAATGTATCTTGGATGTTCCTTGTCTCATCCTGGACTGTGGTGCTGACACTCACCAGTCCCCGGCCCCCTTCCTTCCGCTTAGCGTACAGCCTCAGGGTGCTGGATTTGGGGTGAAACCCTCCATGCATGGTAAGGAGCTTTCTTGTCTTTATGTCAGTGGCTTCTATCTCCTCCTTTGGCCAGCCTATTACCCCAGCAGGGTACCTGATCATGGGCAGGGCGTACGTGTTGATGGCCCGGATCTTGTTCTTACCATTCAGCTGACTCCTCAGGACTTGCCTGACCCTCTGCAGGTACTTGGTGGTTGGAGCTTTTCTAGCGGCCTCTTCATGGTTCCCATTCGCCTGCGGGATCCCCAAGTACTAGTAACTGTCCTCTATGTCTGCAATGTTGCCTTCTGGTAGTTCAATCCCCTCAGTTCTGACTACCTTCCCTCTCTTTGTTACCATCCGACTACACTTCTCCAGTCCGAACGACATTCCAATGTCATTGCTGTATAGCCTGGTAGTGTGGATCAGTGAATCGATGTCTCGTTCACTCTTGGCATACAGCTTGATGTCATCCATGTACAGGAGGTGGCTGACAACTGCTCCGTTCCGTAGTCGGTATCCGTAGCCAGTCTTGTTAATGATCTCACTGAGGGGGTTCAGGCCTATGCAGAACAGCAGTGGTCATTGGTAGATCCCGCACTTGATGGTGACTTGTGCTATGGGCTTGGAGTTGGCCTCTAGTGTTGTACGCCACATCCCCATTGAGTTCCTTGGGGATCAGGACCGTCCGGCCTTCAGTTAGCCATTCCGGGTGTCTCTCGTTAACTAGCAGCTGGTTCATTTGTGCTGCCAGGTGCTCGTGGAGTGCAGTCAGCTTCTTCAGCCAGTAGGCGTGAACCATGTCGGGCCCTGGTGCTGTCCAACTCTTCATACTGGAGACCCTTTCTTGGATATCTGCCACTGTGATGGTTACTGGACCCTGTTCAGGGAGGTCGCTGTGGTCTGCCCTCAGATCCTCTAGCCACTGAGCATTGCCGTTATGGGTTGCATCCTTCTCCCATATGCTCTTCCAGTATTGCTCCGTCTCCAGCCTTGGTGGTGCTGTTCTCTTATTGTTCCCTTGCCACTGAGAGTACACCTTTGCTGGTTCTGTGGAGAACAGCTGGTTTATTCTCCTGCCTTCTATCTCTCTGGTGTACCTCCTCAAGCGGCTGGCCAAGGCTGTGAGTCTTTGCTTGGCAGTTTCCAAGGCCTCAGGTATGGAGAGCTTGCTGTATTTCTTAGGCACCTTATTTGTCGCAGCTTTCTGCAACTCCGTTAGTTGGCTAACCTCCCTCCGTGCTACTTTGATCTTGCCCTCTAGCCTCCTTCTCCATGGAGGGTACTGCCCCTTGTCGCTGTTCAACTTGTAGCCAAGCATCTCACTGATCACTGTTGCCGTATTGTAGATCACCTTGTTAGTGTCGGTAATCGTGGTTGTAGGTATTGCCCGTAGTGCTGCATTAACATCATCTAGCAGACCTTCTGAGGGTACTTCACGTAATCTTGGTAACCGGCTACGGGGGATCCAGGTTTCAAGCTTGGCCATGATCCTATTTTTCAGGTCAGTTCCTCTCGCACTATATATATATATATATATATATATATATATATATATATATATATATATATATATATATATATATATTTAATAATATGTTAAGAATGTAATCTTTAATTGTAAAGTAATCCTATATGCAGGGGGCCTTGGCCCCACTGTTTGTAGACAGGGATGATGAATGCTGCTGACTGACCTACATATTATTGCAGCATATTTTACGTTTAGAATCTCATAAAGTCTGTTGTTTGTCTTTTTATTTTATTTTTTTCAAGTAACAAAAAGTAACCACATTTGGATCACTGAGCTCAAAAGACCAATTAAAAACTTTAAATAAAAAACATTTGGATTAAAAGCTAAATGGAAAAATAAAAGAATAAAAATATGGCTACCAGTTGTTAAGTAAATATCTGTGTTATAGTGCTCACGATTTTGGATAAACCAGATTCCAATAAACATTCAGATAAGCATGTCGAGTGGAGCTCTCCATGGTGCTGAACAGAGATGGCGATCCATGAATGAAAATTATGGCTGTGCACAAGCTCAGCGAAGGGGGATATTAGGAAGAAATGCAGTCTCTTAAAATGAAACACCTGAAGTAGTTTAATCACTGACACATAAAACGTCTTCCTCTGCTCCGTGTAAGATGACAGAATTACTCCAATAATGGCTCAAAGTATTTTAATTACTAATAGAACTAGTCTAAAATCTCAAAAAATGAAATCCTGACAAGTTGAGATCATTCTGGCGAGCTGAGGTTATAAAAGTCTATAAATGAAAAAGCTGAAATCTACATTACAGTGATTATACAGAAAGAAATGAAAAGACTTCTACTCCCTAATGAGTCACCCTGTCTGATCACAGCCTGGAGCTACAGCTTCCATCCATAACTTTGCACAAACTACGTCCTGACATGACGTTTACTGGGGGTTTTAGCCTGAAAATGATTAGTATTAAAATTAGGGCCTGAGTCAGCCACTGGAGCAAGATAATTTTACAAATCTCTTAGGCAAATCGGCTTGTTGTCCTGAATCAAATCTCATTATTCCGATCAGTGAATTTTTACCTTATTTATTTAACTAAATAAATGTAAAAAACGAATGAAAATATATTGGAAATGATCCTCAGTGTAAACTAAAACAGCGAGTCTTCAGCATGGAGTTATAGTGAGGAATAGTGAGACATTGCTTCACTTAAGAAAATACGGCAAACCCACAATTGTACTTTGCTCAAATATTATCGAACCTTCTGTATTTGTGCAAAAACTTAAAAGTTTAAAAAGTAAACTATTCATTTAACAGAACAGTCCAGTTCAGAGCTTAGATTTATCATATTAATCAATAAGAGTTAAAATTAGCTAAAATATAATTATAATTATAATTATACGTGTGTGCAGGCAGTATTATAATGTTATATTCTACATACTTGGGGAACGGAAGCCCTGAGGGCCATAATCTCAGTCTGGTTCAATCGATTCATCTCTGCAATATGCAAATCTGTACTGTTACATCACTTTATTCCAAGGTCATCAGTGAGCTATGTAGAGGTCAAAATCTTTAAATGTTGATAAAGAACTTGGTTCTTTTCTTTTTTTTGTTCGACTTTTTTTGTGTGATCCTGTTCTTATAGTTGGTTTTGTAAACATCTCTTTCCTTTCACTGTTGTTGCAGTGAGAAAACTTTGCTTCACATGTTCAGTCCTGTTAATACATTTTAACATAAAGTGAAACTAAATTTTGGTCTGAATTCCCTTTACAGTATTTAAATATATAAATTTTGACCAGTTTCACATAAAAAAATGTTTTTTTCTGACACAAACACAGTTTAAATAAATGCATCATGAGATTTTTTTTTTAAACATGACTGTTTGATCACTGCAAGGCAGAGTTTATGTTCAGCCGGTCACTACGTCTATGAGAATGTGACTAGTATTGTGTATTTTCAGATGGCGCTGCTATGTGTGTTACTGTGCGATGCTGAGCACAAGTAAAGGGTATTTTCCACAGTGCAGTAAATGGGTGAAACTGGAGCGCCACAATGTGTGAGCTGTGATGTGCATGCAGTATTCTAGTTTTACTTTTTGCATAATCCTGCTGACAAATCTTTTCACAGCTTTAATCCAACACCCATTGCTATCTGAATTATGCTTCAAAAACAGCTCCATGTAGTGCGTCGCATCTTTGTGAGCAAATACACACGTGTGTGTGGTTGCACAGTTTCCTCTAAATGTGCAGCACAACCTGGCTGCAAATATCCAGCTGGACTAATAAATGAAAGTAGGTCTCATTGAAACAAACTTGTAATTGAACTGTTGCTTCGGCACCTTCTGAAACCTTTGCAGAGACGTTGGTGAGAAGCCAGTCGTGCTGGCAGACGACGATCTGCCTGCAGGTCTGGATCTTCTACTCGTTTCTAGATTTGTTTGGGTCTAGTGTTCTAGCAGACCCTTGTGTGATGTTGAAGGGTTTTCATGCACAATATTGAAAAACATGGTGAAAGCAAAAAAGCAGGCCGCTGCTTGATTGCTAACAGTAATAAGCTCACCACAGAAATGTCTCTTTAGCCTTGTTTATTTTTTTTGCTGCATCTTTTTCCACTGTAGTCACAGATGACTGTAAACATCTGCGCCGTCATTCCTGCTGTGGACGAATCATTTTTGTGCAACAATTAAATGGATAATTATCTCTATTTATTTTAAAGAGTTTGAGTGGCAGCTGAAAAGAAATGTAAACAGTCGAGGGCCCGATCATAAAAACGGTGACAAAAAGCAAAAAGCACGTGGGAAACTTTTCCACACAAATATTCATAAACATGTGATAACAAGGTGCAGGCCTCAGAGACACTTAAGCTCTGTGCAAAGCAAGTTTTCTATGTCAGTGAGAAATAATTTTACATAAAACAAAACAGCTCATCACACTGAGCCACCATCCTATTTCTCCAACTGACAAACTCATCAATCTGCAGTAATATTTAAAATCTGCCATTCACAGACTTCACTCCTATATTTATAGGCCCTCTCAGTCCTGGTTCCTTCTCTTGAGTTCCTTCTTTGTAACTCTATATTGGTGCGTCTAACAATTTAAGGTGCAAAGTGTTCTTTTTAATATGTCAAAGGTGAAATACGGGAGGTTCTGCAGCCACTCGTGGCTAAAAGGGACAGTATGCATGTATACAAAGACATAGCACCATATGTATGCACAGCTTTATAAATCGGACAATGTATGAAATGAAAATGTAGATTTGAATTTGTTAAATGTATTACTGAGACATTTGATGGTCTTTATAACAGCAAATGAAAATGTAAAAATATAAGAAATATAACACTGCATTTAAATAAAACAGAATTAAATAAAAAGAAATAATGTTTCATTTTATTTGATTTTAATAAATAGCTTTACTGCAGAATTACAGCAATGCTCAGGAATTGGCAAGTTCATAAAGACACTTCGAAAATTACTTTTGGAAGGATATGATATTGAAAAAAACAATCACCCATTGTATGTATAAATATGTCAACTCGTATTGAAATTATAAATATCGTGCCAGCCTTGTTGATATAAGTTTTTTGTGTATTGTGTGGAATATGTGATGAGGAGAATTAGGTAAATATGTGGGATTAATAAGATGTTGAGCAGGGGTAGGAGTTAATAAGTATGTGTATACTTCTTCCTACTCCTTTTCAGACCAAACAATTGTTATTTCATGTTAGACGAATGTGTTTTATTTTATTATATTTCTTTTTTGCTTGTCTGTACAAATACGTGTGTGTGTGTGTGTGTATCTACACATATATTCGTATCCGTAAACGAAAGTACATGTAGACGAGTATATATTGTTTTTTTTGGTTTTTTTGGTTGTTTGTTTTATTATGTCTGAAATAAATAAAGATACAATACAATACAATACAATACAATACAATACAATAATGGTTATTTTTCTTTTTAATACAATTTTTTATTATTATTTTTTTCAATTTCTTATTCTATCCATTTTATTTCCTTTTGTTAGATTTATCTTATTTTCATTTTCTTACATTCTGAAATTAGTTTTGTTAGTAGTAGCAGTATTATTGTTGTTACCATGGAAGCATGGGAAAATAGGGAGATCATTCATTCAAACTACTCTCTTTAAAATTCTGGGATGGACAACAGAAAATAAAATACAGGAAAGTGACTGAAAAAAATGGGGCTTCATGGAACTACACTGAGATTGTATTGCATTAACCACAATCAAGATTATATGTACAAACAGAGATTGATGATCAAATACAAAATTGAAAAAACCCCGATGATTAATGTAAGATATGTCAGATCAGTCTTTACCAAACTGACTCCACATGTTTTTTTCTCTCGCTCCAGATGTCCAGGACACAGAATGAAGACACGCCCCCATTTACAAGACCACTTGTCTACTCGACTGTTATAAAATTCCCACAGCAGCCTCTGCCATTCTCACAATGGCTCAAATCAAAGCAAAAAGCAAAAATTAAAAAAAAAACACTCCTTCTCTTTATACAGCAATTTCAATTTAGCCTCCTCCTCCTGCCCATCTTGTTCTTTGTCACTGTCTCCTCTGTGTCCTCGCTTTTCAATTCTTCCCTTTTCCTTGGTGTTTCCCTTTCCTCTTTCTCCTCCCTCCCCCCTCAGAGTATTAGCTTGCAGTGGCCAGGCCGCTTGACAGCTGCTCCACCTGAAGAATATCAATCAATGTTGCTGTGGAGACCAAATCAGGCTCCCCTCGTTTATTTTCTGCCCCTCTTTTCCTTTCCATCGTCTTGGCCTTGCATGTTGCTGTTCATGGTCTAATCATGAACCAGAGCTTGTTTGCTGCTCTAAAGTGTAAATGACTCATTAGGCTCATAAAAGGTGTGAATATTTACATAGTATTGACTTCTTGAACTGATATATTACAGGAACACACCTCGCCACCTTCTGCTGCTAATTTCTTTGAGGTGTGAATAATTGAGTTGCAGATGCAAACCCCGAGAAGTCTCAGACTATCACTCCAGATGAGCCAGGCAGACAGGCGTGGGATGCAAGTGTCTATCACTGCTAACGCATGACAGGAGAGCGAGCACTGTACAAATCACAATGCTCAATATAGGACCACACTCAAAGTGTTACTAATCACCATTAAAGGCCTCCAGAAGTGGTCTGCCTGTTCTGATCAGGTTACCATAACAATATACAGTCACATTTATTAGTTTGAGGTAAACTAAAATTTAAAGGGAAAATGTCTGAAGTCTGAAATAGTTATTTTTTTAAACTTGAGCCCCCGTGATTGTGCATCCATCCATCCACCCAGCCCTCCCTCCGCCACCCATTCAGGCTGGTGTCTGGTGTTTACGGGCTTCCTCAGCAGGCGGGGTTGTTTAACGAGAGCAGGGGGACAGCGTGGCACTAATTGCTGTGTGTGATTTATACCAGGCTGGGACCAGGCAGGAACACAGGCAGACGATGGTACTCTGAGAGCAGCTGCTTTGCCCAATATTTACTTAACCCTCCGCTGGCGGGCCTGGCACTAGCGCCACTGACGATGGGTCTGTAGGGAGTCATTTCATTGCTTAGCACAATGTAGTGCAGCAGGATTGTGGCCATGTTTGGAGATTGGCTCAAAGTGGGACTGTGTGAGAGTGTATGTTAGCTAGATTGGAGCAATTACAGGGAAGAATCTGATTGGTCTCCTGACAGCTTGATAGTCCAGGAAAAACTGCTGCCAGGTGTAAAAAAAAAAAAAAAAAAAAAAAAAAAGAATTTTCAGGAATTTTTAAAAGTAGCTTTTGGGGTTTTTTATTTAAAAAAGGGACTTAAGTTGTTTCTTTATTTATACATTTTTTGAGGGGGTTAATGACCTTTCTACAAGTTTTATGTCATTTTACGACATAATTTAAAAAAATGCTCTGCAGGGATGAACAGAAGAGCCCTTAAGTTGCAGAATGCCAGTCCTGTAATATTTGGAAACAAAGGACCTAAACTAGGCATCTCTTAAGTTAGCTAACAGTTAACAGCCTATTGGTCATTTTATACATGAAGGTCGTCAACTCTAACAAAGTTTAAAAAAGGGATAAAGAATTATACAAATGTTAGAACATGTCTCTGTCTGTGTACTGCAGGAAAGCTCATTCTTTGCCACATGCTAGCAAAGTTAACCATAATTAGGTGCTCTTTGACTGATACAGGCAGTGCAGGTCTCTCTTTCTCTCTGTCTTGTCATCCTCTCACCCACTGTGTGTGAAACGATGCTCTTATGCCAACACAGCTTTAAATGTACCCCACGTTAACTATTTTTTACCAGGACGACAGCATCTGCAACAGGGTGAAAAGTCTGTGTTCCACTCTTAGTTTCAGAACCACACAGTGAGTAGTTGGAGAGTGTTTGTAGACAAGTGTGTACCTTCAATACAAACTATGGGTGACTGCAGCATTCTGCAGTCTTTTAACATATTGGTATTTGGTGCAAGTCTATTCGTGACCAGTACAATATACACTATGCTAAACTACAGATATTTTGTCCCCATTCCTGTGACAAAAGCACTAGTGCTAGTCTGTTGATCAGCTATAATTGATCAGGGACAAACCTGCAGTCTGTCATGTCTTTCAGTTAAGTCACTATGTTAAAGAAAAAAGTCTGTCCGACAAATGAAAAGTCATTTAACTCCTCATTTTGGCAAACGTGCAGGATAAGTGAATCGTTCTTCAGTTTAATTTTTCATGGTTATTGTACTTATTTTATTTTTTTATTTTTTGGGCCCATAAAGGTGTGGAGCCGTCATCGTCGAGGAGAGTAGATCAACTGTTTATTTGTTTATTTATAAGGAACCCCATTAGCTTCCACAACAGGGGTTGCTAGTCTTCCTGGGGCCCAAATCATCAAATACCACCAAATAAAATGTTACACAATAAGTTGGATGCAAATTGTCCACATAATTTGGCTCTTACATCCGCAATAAGGTTTTACAATTCTGAAAATATAAGCATGTAAATATTAAAAAATATAAAAAACACTCAAACAAAATACACAATTTCCATTACAAGTGACATTACCCTCTACAATTTTTACAAATAAATTAAAAACTGCCTAAATAGGCTTTTAGGTGATTTTTAAAATTATGAATAGAAGCCAATTCTCTAATTGCATAAGGCAACTTATTCCACTGAAAAGATGCTTTAAATATAACAGAGTTTTTCAGAAAGTTACTTTTAACTCGAGGAGTCACTAAATTGTGGTTAGTTGAGAATCGTGTGGCATGATTATGTATTTCATCTGGATGCTGCAACTGAGCATAAAAAAGTGTGGTGTGTTTACCAGTATTGCTTTCTTTAAAAATACAAGTAAGCCATAGTATAATTTAACTTGTACAGAAAGCCAAGAAAGTTTACCGCGCATTTTATCAATATCTGTATAATATGAACACCTTAACACTAATCTGGCCGCCCTATTTTGGACTAACTGAAGTTCAGATCTGTCTTATTAGCTGCTGACCAAATGACTGAGCAGTACTCTAGATGAGATAACACTAGTGCATTAATGACATCTTTCATAACTGAAGAAGTAATATAAAAGGAGCATTTCCTAGCTATAGCTATGCCCTGTCCCATTTTCTTAATAACAGAGTTGATGTGCTGAGACAATGAAAGGTGGTGGTTTATGGTAACACAAAGTAATTTAGTCTGGGTGACCTGTTCTAATACCGATCCAGCTATGGAAAGATTTAGTTGTGGGCTGTTGACTAAGCGTCCTCTACTTCCTATTAACATGTCTTTGGATTTAAACACGTTTAAAATCACGTTGTTTTTACTTATCCAGTCAAACACGTTCAGCAAATCTAGTTGTAACACGCTGGTCAATTCAGAGTAGCTACTGGCTGAATAAAACACGGTGGAGTCATCAGCATACATTACAAGATGAGATTTATCCAGGACGTACGGCAGATCGTTTGTAAAGACTGAACACAGAAGTGGACCGAGGCAGCTGCCTTGGGGTAGACCACAGTTCATTTCACAGCCCTCCGAGAAATAACCGTTATAATAAACCTTTTGCCTTCTTCCAGACAAATAACTTTCCATCCAGCACAAAGCAGCTGGTGAAAATCCATAACATTTTAGTTTATCTATCAAAAGATCATGATTTATCAAATCAAATGCAGCACTAAAATCCAAAAATACCACCCCGGCCAAATTCCCATTATCTAGATATTTGTACCAGTTATCTGTCATGTGACTGAGAGCTGAGCTGGTGGAATAACCAGGTTTGTAGGCATGTTGAAACTGAGCGAGTAACTGGTTTTCTGTTAGGTAATGTTGAATTTGTTCATAGACAATCCTCTCCATAATTTTACTTAGAACGGGGAGCAGACTAATAGATCTGCTATTGACACCATTAAAAACGTCATTCTTGTTTTTAGGGATGGGAATTATTTTCGATTCTTTCCACTGCAATGGAAATAAGCTGCATGCCAAAGATCTATTACATATGGGACATATAGGAAGGGACACAAACTTGCAGTTTGCTGTCTGTGTTATCAGAGCCGGAGGATGTATCGTCAGGAAGTGATATCAATAAGCGCTCTACCATCTCCACACTCACTGCCTCAAACTTAAATTGGCATTGCTTATTATTCACGATAACATCCTGTATAAGACGACGTGATAAGGTGGGATCGCCTCTGCTCATATTAGATTTTAAATTTGTTATTTTATTGCTGTAGTTATTCACAAAATAATTGTCCTTAGCTTTACTTATAAACGTTCCACCCGTGTAGATGTGAGACACCACCGGAGCAAGATCTCTACCCATTATATTATTTAAAACTTTCCACACCTTCTTGCTGTCCTTACTGGCCTCCTTGAGCTTAAGTTGATAATATTCTTTCTTCTTGTGCCTATTCAGTTTAGTTACTTGATTTCTTAACTCGCGATATCTTGCCCACTCTTGTGGACTGACAGACTTATGTGCTTTTGCTTTTGCTATATCCCTTTCTGACATTGCAACCTTAAGTTCATTATCTAACCAAGGTGCGTAGTTCTTTTTAACAGTAAATCTTTTTAAGGGGGCATGTTTGTCAGCCAGGTAGCAAAAGTTTTCAATAAACATAGATAATGCCATATCAGGGTCACTCTCGAGGCAGATGTCAGTCCAGTGAATTTCTTTTACGTCATTAATATACTTATCTGCATTGAAATTTTTGTATGATCTATGAAAAATAATCTCTTGTGCAGTTTTCAGTGGTTTCATTTTCTTGGTCAAACCTACAAGATTATGGTCACTATAACCAACTGGAATAGAAACAATATTAGAGCAATGCTCAGGAACATTTGTATATATATGATCAATACATGATGATGACCTATGACCTCCTGCGTTGACCGTGACCCGGGTGGGAATGGTGATCATCTGAGACAGGCAACAAGCCGACGCTGATGAACTTATCTTTTTCCTTAAAGGACAAGAAGGAGCTGACCAATTGATATTAAAGTCTCCTAATAAGAACATGTTACTCTTTCCAGCATTTCACAGATTCGTTTTACATACAACATATTACTACTGTGCAATTAAAGCACTGATGTGCGGTCAGAGTGGCTGTAATATGTTTGGTAAAAACCTTTCAATAAGCTTATTGATGGAAAAAAAAAGCTTGAACATATCAGTAAGATCAGAAAGACAGCAGAAAGTCAGATAAGGTGAGGTGGCCAAAGTTACAGACTTGATTTAAAATTAGGAAAACACACAGGAGTAAGGCCAACAGATAATGGCTATTTCTTTGCATGAACAATTGTTAAAACGTTTGGCAATTACAGAGAACAATTTATGCTACTTGTAATCTATAATGTTGCTAGAAGCCTGCATGTGTGAAATGAGCCAAACAAGCTTTAAACTAGAAACTAATAAATAAGAAGAAGTGTTTTGAAACTTTCACCATTATATATTTAGTCATGCAGATATGAAGCCCAAGAGTTAGAAAATAAATGAAAACATTTCATATTTAAACACATTTGGCATGTCTGCATCCACATACTGTGTTGCAGTCTATTTATCAATATAGATCCAGACTATAAATCCAGACTTTAACATAGAATTGGCTCAGTAAAATAAAACATTTTGACTGTGATTAGTATATTTATACTAAATTAGATAATAAAGGCAATCACAAGTGTGTACTGTAATCACAGCCCTGTTTCATATCTGCGCCACTGCAAACCAAATTCAGAATAAAAGAGACAATTCATTCAAAGACTGTGCCACCAACAGCAAGTCTGCTCCGCTATACTTATTTAGCTTATACAAATAAAACAGCATGAGCCAATGATGGGCTAATTTATGATGCATGCTCTGAAAAGTGATAATCAATGATCACTGAGCTGATTTATATCATCCATCAACTGTGATGCCCGTGATCTAAAATACCCAATTAAACCCTCGATGTAATTTGGCCAACAACAGCTCATGAAAGGACAAAAACAGCGGCTGGTGAGAGGAGAAATAGCCATCAGCAACCCTATTACCATATTGCTCTAAATTACCACAATCACCAGGGGAGCATTTAACATGCCACCACCCAGTGGAGGAAAAAAAAGTCTTACAAATAATGTCAGAATGGCTGTAACTGATTTACATTCGGCTCTCTTTGTGACTGTGCTACCAGTTGCTGTTGCATCCAGACTAATTAGGAGGTAATGAGAGTGCAATTGGGCAGTGGGCACATTTAGAAAGAGCGAGACGGTGACAGACAGGCAGGCAGACAGGGACGGCGAGCTCAGGTGCTCAATGACTCGTCTAAGGTACAATAGTGCATAGGCAGATACTCCAGCAGCACCACCACCACCTGACTGCCACTCACAGACGACAAGGCAGAAGGCAGAGGAAAGCAGGGGGGTGAAGGAGGTGGGAGGACTGATATGAAGGAGGGGGATGGGGCAATATGGCTGGAGCAGGTGGAGAGAGCTGGTTAGCAGCGGTGATACCGGTGCTGTGAATGTATTTACAACAAAACAAAACAAAACACACAAAAAACAAAAATTAGACTGACATTCTAGGTCTGCTCGCTTTGCACTTGTTTTTTTCCAGGTCTTCATTTGCTACTGTTTTTTCTTCAGCCCTCTTCTCTTGCCTTGTCTGCAGTGTGCTGCGTATGTGGATAAAACTGTAGAGGAGAAGACAAATGTGCAACAGCGTTCTTTCGGAAATATGCCTCCCCCAAATTTCCCTTGTCTCTGTCAGACTGAGACACGTTCTCCTGTTTAGGTGCATTGTGAGAGTAGAAGATAGAGAGAAAGAGGGAGATTGTGTGTGTGTGTGTGTGTGTGTGTGTGTGTGTGTGTGTGTGTGTGTGTGTGTGTGTGTGTTGGGGGGGGGGGGGGGCTGTAATGGTTACTGTGGCAACCAGGAGAGTGACTCTTAGACATTGGCATATGCATGGGGAGGGGGAGAGGTGGAAGAGAAACGAGTGTGCTGGTGAAGAGATGTAGTACAGGGAGGAAAGGGTGGTGGTGCTGAGGGAAGGGTGGGGTGGAGGAGGTAGAGTGCAGGAGGCAGATCAGAGGGAGGTGTCAGAGGGTTACTGCGCACAGAGATTCACCCTTTTTTCTAGCGTGGCAGAAGAAAGGGAGGCAGAAACAAAAGGAGCTGTCTTTTGAATGGTGGCTGCGCTGGATTGGACTGTCAGCGCTTCCTCTCTAACAGCCTTACTTAGCTTGCTGCTCCCACTCCCAGACACTTCCTTACTCTGTGTCTCTTTCAGAATACAATGCATGCTTGAGTCTATTGCATGTGATTCTCAGATGAAAATTTAACACTGATGTTGCTTATTGCATCTAAAGGTTTAAGCACTGTAATACAATATATTCTGCACCTTTTTTCTTTAATAGATTTTTTGCTTTTCTACATCACTTGTTTCATAAAATATCAGGGTGTTTTCTTTTGTCTGTGTGTGTGTGATCAGCCAAAACCCAAAGACAGTAAGTTTTACTATATGATGTAAATAAGAAGAAAATGGGAAAAGAAAAAGTTCCTGCATATAAAAACCAATCACGTTAGCAACTGGACTTGATGAATGACTTGAAATGAAACTATTCATACTTCAAATGTTGGACTGTGATTGTTGTGCTAGCTACTGTGTTTTGTGAACATTTGCAGCCTCTCTTGTATGTAACCACCAGAGCTTAATAGTTCCAGAAGCAACGATCCTGCTCATATTCTCCGCAAGGTTTTTGATTATGAGCCACAATGTTGTAACTTTCCAAAGTAGACTTGGTGGGAGCAACAACAATGGTATGACCTCCTGTAGAAAGTCTGTATCATATCGACCTTGTTTTAACAAACATGCATTAATTACGATGTTGTGGAAAACAACTACTCCTCTGACAATCTGCACTAAATATTAAGTCACTTTTCACTTAGGAATCAAATACTTATTTCACTCAGAGACATGCAAACCAATTTATAACTTTCATGTAATGTGTTTTATGCAGATCTTTGGTTGATATTATGTTAAAACCATGACAATTAGAAACTTTATTTCTTTGCAAATGACCAAACTTACAAATTCAGCAGGGGATCAAACAATAACTTTCCCCACTTTTTTCTATTGGCGCTCAGAAGTCTTTTCACTTCTC
Organism: Aulonocara sp. 'chitande type north' Nkhata Bay; assembly: GCF_057382095.1. Taxonomy (NCBI): domain Eukaryota; kingdom Metazoa; phylum Chordata; class Actinopteri; order Cichliformes; family Cichlidae; genus Aulonocara; species Aulonocara sp. 'chitande type north' Nkhata Bay. The sequence goes on from NC_141353.1 coordinate 2,988,696, forward strand.
ATGTTGAACTTCATGACAATTGCGACTATCCAGACACTTCAGGTAGCTGTACATGACAGTGTAAATGGATAGGGAGTGTAAATATGGAAACACAGGAATCACCTGGTGTGATTCACATCTTATGCTGGCTAACTTTCAGGTGAACAGTATAACGGACAATTTGCATGGAGAAAGTACGTTCTGAGCAGAAGCTGTGTCAGTGGGTAAAATAATCCTCCTTGGGTGATCTGGTGAAAGCATAGACAGAGTTTAGAGCACCTTTTAGACCTGACCTGTTTGTTCTGGACTTTTCCGGTTGATCCAAACTCAGATTTCAGGTGTGAAAATGGACTTTGGTCCGACCCAAACAGGTTCCACGAGCTGAAGGTCAGAAAAGGCCAGTCTGAAGTGCTAAACTGTTTTGGCAGAACATGTTAGTCGGGTCGTTTACTGGTGTACATCTGCATGGCAGAAATTTTGGTTATTGCAGATTTTGCTCGACTTTCAATGTAAACTTGGCATTTTTGTTTTGATAAGGCCAATTAACCTTTTTACTCTTCAAGATGCACCGTGACTTCTCTGCCCTGTTGCGAAGACAAGAGCAGGATAATAGTAAGTACCCTCTGACCTTATGACAGGAGCCCACAGAGAAACAGACTGCCAGAGACCAACAGAGCTATGGGCTGAGTGTAATAAATATGCTGCCCCCTATAGTGGTGATGACCTTATAAACAACAACAAACTGTCACTATGGCCAGGCCTGCTGGGAGCTGCCCTCCATGCAAGGGCAAATGGCCCAGAATTCACTGGACAGGACAGCCAAAGCTTGCAGAAGAAACAGTTATGTGATGTTATACCGCAGGACAAGCGTTTGGCCTGCCGGGACTCATTTTAAATGTTTGTTTTAACAATCACTCACTCTCATTGAGCAGCCAGCCGATGTTTCTGTTAGACGTTACACACTTGAGTCAGATCTCTTTTTTTCCAACACAGCATTTTACAAACAACATAGCACGGCATTTATTTTTGTCACAAGTTATTTGTTGTATTTACCCAGATAGACCATCAAAAGTCTCATGGATGCAGCCGCGGTGAACGCGCTCCTACTGTGTCATGTAATGCTAAGTGACTGCTTTTATTATACAAGACAAGCTACGCCTGCAATCGCTGTGATCTCAGCCAGCCGTTCTGAATCAAACAGCAGAGGAGAGACATCCTTATTTTCAAGGGGGACTTTCATGTCACCATGAAGGAGACGGGGAAGAGCAGCAGCGGAGGGTTAGAAGTCAGAGTGAGGCATATGGCATCTTGAATTTTGGGCAAAGAGAGCTGACAGGTTAACTGAACATTTGGTGGGGGCAGACTCATGGTGGGGGTGCAGGGGGAGAATAAAGGGAAAAGGAGAGGTGGGGCATAAGACACGGAGGACGTGTGTGGATTCTAATGTGTGTGTGTGTGTGTTTTGGGTTGCAGGAGTAGGTGGGTAAGGCTGCTAAACACTCCCATCTGTTCGTATCCTGAGGCGCTTCTAGGGCATTTAGCTACTGTCTTATCCAGATGAGATGTTGCTGTGTCAGCTCCTTCCACTTACAGCACATAAATAATGATATAAATATATAAATATATTTGAATAATAGGAATGGCAGGATGAGGAAACAAGGAGCAGCAGGGTCAAGCTGTTTCCTAGGGAGCATTTTCTTTATACCAAGCGATGATCACAGCTCCTCCAGGATGTGTGAGCGCTGTAACTACGTGCTCATTAGAGTTTTACTTCCTCTGGGCCCTGACACAGTCCCAGGAGAGAGATCTGCTCTTAACAAGGGTCCTCTACGCATACTGGCATACATTAGACGAGCAATAAAAATATAATAGAATGCAAAGTTATACTCAAGCTGATGTTAAAGCTATCACCATACGTTTACGTTTAAGGCTGTTTGATTATGAGAAAACAATTTCGGTCAATAACAGTATTTGTTTTCACTCAAATCTTAGGCTACGTTCACACTGCAGGCGAAAGCGCATCAAATCTGATTTTTTTTTGACCCTATGCGACCCATATCCGATCATGGCATGACAGTGTGAACGGCACAAATCCGATATTTTCAAATCCGATCTGGGTCACTTAGGCTACGTTCACACTGCAGGTCTTGATGCTCAGTTCTGATTTTTTGATCAAATCAGATTTTTTTGTCTGCTCGTTCACACTACAAATAAAATGCGACAGCAAACGCGCTCTAGTGTGAACGCTCAAAGCGGCCGCATGCGCAAAAGAAGACGTCACACACAACGCGCTCTGTTTAGACCCAGAGCAAACAGTATTGTTTGACTGATGGCCTTAATATAAAGACTTCGGACTTCATGTTTCCCAATTTTTGCTTGAAGTTATTTTGTTATTTACATAATAATGTAAATAACCTAATAATGATCCTTATTGCTGTTTAAGAGAGGAGCGGTGCTTCAAAGGATAGTTACAGATTTCTGTCAGAATCTGCAGATTATACAGTACAAATAAAATGTTCACATTCTCCAACGTTGTCTTCCCAACAGTTTCACTGACATCTACACTGGATGGCCAGGAAGCGTTCGCGATGTCTTCTCCGGCGCTGATAATTGGCGTCTGTCTTGTGTTGGTGACGTAAAAGACGGATTTAATGCGACTTGACCATCAAACAGCAGTCGCTTTCTAAAACATCGGATATGTATCGGATTCAGCACCACATACGAAAGTGACCCAGATCAGATGTGAAACTATCGGATTTGTGCCGTTCACACTGTCAGACCATGATCGGATAGATGGGTCGCAAAGGGTAAAAAAAATCGGATTTGATGCGCTTTCGCCTGCAGTGTGAACGTAGCCATAGTTGAAGGAAATCCTGTACCGAAGAACGGTTTTTCTATAAATAAATGATGCTTTTTAATGCATTGTTTCTCAAACTAGGTGAAAATATTAAATAAAGCTAAGTTGAATTAACATGATTTGGTTTATAGTTGATAAAAAATTGCAGGAGAGAGGCCACACCAGAGAAAGACATGTTATAGGATACATATTATATTTATTAATACCTAAATATAACATTTAAAAAGTCTCACTGAATTCTGAATGAAAGATTGAATTTCATTATTTGCTTTTTCAGCTAGCAGAAATGAGGCTACCAAGCCTCAAATGTTTATGTATCTCCACGAACATTCAATGTGGCAGCTGGGAATTTGTTTACTTTACCGGATCCCCATTAGCATGTGCTAACCTTCCTGGATCCACAGTGTCTCAACACGTCCACATTCACGCAGACACTGCTTCAAGCCTACGCTGTGGATTTGCCAGAATAAAAGGGGCTTTAAGGGGTTCACATCACCCACATCCCTGTTCTTAGACACAGTGGAAGTCATGTCATGCGTGTGTTACCACTAAATGATAACATATTCAAATGAGGATAAAGAGCTTTTGATGGAATGAGGGGGAATAACAGGAGAGAGAGAAAAAAATGAGTGAAGAAGTGGAGGAAGGAAAGCAAAGCCCAGACTGATCTGAATCTGGTAAACTGTCAGAGAGAGGGATTACCCTACCAAATCCCTGGCGAAAATAGAGGCCCGAGTTATTTACTAGCCTTACAACCAGCTGCAAACCATCTGTACTTAATTGTAAGACACAAACTTTATGAAGATCAACTGGGGATTTGGCCGCAAAGCTTCTTACGCCACTGAATTGGTGTCTCTGCTTCGAGGGAGAGTACGGAAGGGTGCTCGAGACATGTCATGTGTGCTTCGGAGGGCTCGGACTTGACTGCACTGTCTCGTTTATCTCCGTGTCCTGTTCTACTGAACACGATCAGTTCTTATCTATAATTGTGAGGGTGGAGTGTAGGCGAGTCAGGTCATTTCTTTACTAAGAAATGATGTGCTTGTTTTAGACAAGAACCTAAAAAAGCCAGTTCAATGTACACACACGCACTGAGACTGTTTGAAAATATTTAATTGGCTTGAGCCTCGATGCCTTTCAGGATGAAGCCGGTCATCAGGTCCTGATTAGGCAGGTAAGTGGCCTGGTAACCTACTAAATCAGCATTGGGGAGACAATACCTACGCTGGCCATGAGATCCAGAGCTAGACCAAAACCTGCATGTGGCATTGTTTAATGTAGGTCGTTGTGCATTATGTTGTTGTTGGCAGCAATCTGAAGACAGATGATAAGAGGTCCTGTCCGAGCCGCTGAATGGCAGGTAGCCAGCTTAATCCTATTTAACAAGATCTGAGTTGAACCTGGGGTGGGGCATGTTGGGGGGGGGGGGGGGGGGGTCACGGAAGTAGCCTGTTGGGGTCAGTGTGTGGCTTTGTGGAAGGTGTGGTCCTAAACATTGAGCATTTTTTACACAAGGCACGCTCCTTTTATGTGCTCAAGCCCACCCTCAGAAATGAAAGCAATGCCTATCAGGTGCACGTGAATGAGTTAATCACATGCAAAATGACCACGGCAGCACCGAAGAGAAAGGATGCACACGAAGAGAAAACCTCCAGAAACTCACTCAAGGAAGAGCACTGTGGGATCTAAGCTGATGGCTGCTTTGACTCGTCTATTTTCTTCCAGTGCGCTAATTCCTTCCATCTCCATATGTTAAGTGGTGGGGAGGGAAGCGGTAGTGCGCGTGGTACACAAGCACTGGTGCGGTGGAGGGTGGTCAGGGATTAGGCCATCCTGTCTCGACGCAGGCCTTGTATAATTACACTAGAAGGGTCCTTTTATATCTCTGTCCAGTAAGGGTGTGCGGTCCCAAGGGCATCGAACCACACTGACTGTGACTCCAGCTGCTCGAAGCACGAGCAGGTTAACCAAAGACGATCTCTAGAAAATGAATAACTGAAAAAGTCTGAAAAATAAATACAAATAATTGCAAAAAAATTCATATGATTTTCAGATTTCATAAACTGCCCCCAGTGTCAGCACGCAAACATATCTATTGGAAGGAGAGACCTGTCAGCGATCTGCTTGTTATAAATAACCTACAACCCTCTACCCTATCCCTAGCCCCCCACCCTCTTCAACCTCTCTTCGTTAGCATGAATAATCCCCGATGGCCCATCTGCCAGACGCCAAAGCTACAAAACGCAGAGCAAACAAGGCTGGAAGGAGCAGGCCATTACGGGGCCTCTTTGAATAGGTCGACCGATCACTCACATAGGTGTGTTTGCTCAGGCTCCGCACAAGCAAACAATATCGCTACTACAGCGCTGCTATTTTCACACACACATAAGATGCTATTTGAGCTCCAGGAGAATGATTGTAGCTGATGAGCAGTGCACCTGTTTCTGGTGGAGAGGACAGGTGTGTGTGTTTGAGTGGGAGGGAGGATTTACATTCATATGGACCCTCTCGTGTTAAGCATGAAAAAGAAAAGAACTGCTGCTTAAACTTTAAAAGTTAAACACATCTGTTTTTAACTGAGCACGTTTTCTTGTTGCTAACACAAAATGGCTGCCTTGGACTGAAAGAGGCACTAAGACAGAGCAGCAGCAGCAGCGGCGGTGGCAGCAGCTACCTAGACAGAGCAAATCTTTTTATCAACGATTTTTCCTAACTTTTACTGACAGTAGTTTAAAAAAAATCAGCACGGCAACACCACTTGATTGCTGTCCTCCGCTTCCAAGAGTCCCGCAATATCAGCGTCATTAGATGGTCGCAGTCCTCCACCCCAGGCAGCCAAACCAGGATTAGATTGTAGAAATGTAATCCTGGATGTGGGAGGTGGTGGTGGGGGTGTAATCAGGAAGAATGTCTGCACCCAAAGAATCGGACCACAATCTGGGGATGCATATGTGGCGCGACACAGAAGAATAGGAATCAGAGTTAAATGCACATTTATACACATCATGTAGGACGTGTCAGGACTTCAGCTCACATGTGATGTTGGTGCTCTGTGCTTGAATATATCTGCTCACAAGTTGGAGTCAGCAAAGCTGAGGAGCTAAGAAAGACGTGTGAGTCTGTGTGTGTTCCTGTTTTTCTCTGTGTGTCTAAATGGAGGCTGCCCAAGGTCACGTGACGTGGTTTCCATTTTGGTTGAGTCGTGCATGTGTGCAGGTAGAGCAGTGCGCACACACAAATAAATACCAGCAAACTGCACCTGTAAATTCAAACCTGAGCACTGAGGTGACAGCTTAAAAAAATCTAACTGGGAAGTAAACAAAAAGCAGGAAAAAAGAGCAAACTGCTACAGCAAGCCTAATAGCTGCTCAGAGAGGGGAGCTTATCTTACCACCACAGTTAATATGAGCTTCTCAATTAGATGAAAGGCTCTCTCTCTTTCTCTAATTTTTTGTTCAATTTCTCCAGGCAATTTATTTAGGGTGGGGAAAAAAAGGCCAGAGCCAACCGTCATTGGCTAAGCGCGCGGCGAGTCACAGCAAACTCCAGCCAATCAGGCTGAGCTCACAGCGTCAACTCAGGCCCTCAGCAACAACACGACTATTTACTGTATGCAAGAGAAAAATCTATTTGGGGTTCGTCCCTGCTCATCCAGCAAAGCAGAAAACGCTCAATTCTACAGTCCTTACACCCGAAAAGAAGAAAAGAGTCAATTTTAGTGCTTTTCTTCTTTTTCTGCACACTTGTGCTGGTTACCTGTGAGGTAATGCAAACCTCCACAAACCTGAAACTGTAACGTTATTATCGGTGGCTGCAGAACTGAAATGTTTCCTTCATTTCTGAAGGCAGTCAGAGATATTTTTAGACAGCTCACTCTGTATTCTGCATTATGGATTAACTCAGATTATGCAAAGGAGCCTTCATGCGTTAACTTATCAGTTTTATTTCTTTGTCCTTTGAATTAGTTTAACGCAGACCCTCTTGGTATTGTATCGTTCGCTATAGCAGCAGAGTGGAACTAAAGGATTATGCAAGCGTTTCCAAACAATTCGTTTTTTTCACCTTTGACAAACTAATGTAAAACATCGGCACGGCAGGTCGACAATTCTCTCTCTGCAGGGCATTTTCTTGAAGACATAAAGTTCTAATGTATAGATACAAATGAAACAAAATATGGGATAATTGTTTCAATTTACTTCTTTATTTTCCTTTAAAAAAGAAAAAGAAAAAGTCAGCTGTGATTACAATTAGATCACAATAAAATGGCTCAACATTATTTTAGGCCTCATTTTGTTAAAGCCATTATTTAAAAAAAAATACATATCTATCTATCTATCTATCTATCTATCTATCTATCTATCTATCTATCTATCTATCTATCTATCTATCTATCTATCTATCTATCTATCTATCTATCTATCTACACACACACATATATTTTAATTTAAATGGAAATGAATAACTAAAAAGGTAGAATATTTTTTTTTTGCTTTAAAGGTATTTTTTTCACTGACACAATTTAAAATATTTTATTGTCAGTTTTCTGTCGTGATGGTGCATAGTAGTAATGAAATCAGAAAATAGGAAATATATATATATCGTTTTTTTTCTTTGAGTTAGTTTTTTAAAGTAAAGGATACATTTAAGCTGTAATGAAGGAACACATTTTCTCTTTGCAAAATGTATTTCCAAATAACCTACATGGTTGTTTTCTGCTTCAAACTGTGAAAAGTGCTGCTGCAGCAGGGTATCCACACCTCACAGGGCACTTAAGCAAACATGGGTGTGATGTGGGGAGTGTGCAGGGAAAGCTACAAATCCCAGGATACAGTCTGTAACTTGTGTTGTCTGGGGATCTCTCTTCCCGAGCTGTCCGAAATGTTCATCTATCAAGGTGATATCCCGTGGCGGCTCGTCGTGGAAATACCTTTCTACGGGTCACCTTTGTATTGGCGCCGATTCTCAACCAAATTAATTCACTTCATTATTCATAGCTCTGTTTAGCACTGTGAGGCAGGTTTCTTCATTGGCATTTTAGCCAATTGGCTTATTTAACAGCTACGGCTGGTACCGTGTTTGTTTCTTACTTCTTTCCACGAAATCTGTGAATAGTAATGATAACAGTGCAAACGGCACTGTTTAAGACAGGTCTGTGAACAAAGGAAGACTGCTGCGCGTTTGTGCACACCATCACACGTCAGTCGGGGCGATGCGGTGATGTCCGATGACATTTAATTTCTTGCCTGTCCCTTGGTGTAAGAATCATCACGAGGATGTGAAACGGGGGGCCTGCGCATCATGAATCTGCGTGAAAGCCCAAGTCATGATTTTTTTTCTTCTCCCTTCTTTCTTTCGTTTACTTCCTTGCCATAAAATGCATCACAGACAGGGACAGAAAGCAGGAGAGGGATGTAGAGAGGGAGGGAGGCTGTGAATAGGCAGAGTGAGTGGCATGCATGGACAGCCCCTCTGTCTCTCAAAGACACTGCAGCAGCTGTATGCATGCGATAAGAGCATCCATTCACAGCCAACTCCCCCTTTTCCTCCTCCTACACACTAAAACACACACAAATGCACTTTTTTCCTCTCTCTCTGTCTCTCCATCTCTCTCTCTCACACACACACACACACTAAACAGCCTCTCTGCAGGTTCCTCCACAGAAGCTGCAGTTTGAAGCGGCCTCTGTCACCAGTCAAAGGTCTTCCCTGAAAATCATTTTTGTTTTTCTCTGAATTTTCTCTGACGTAAAAGCACAGCTGAGTTAAACATGGTTCACAGGCTGGGGGCGGGGATCACCTTTCTTTTTCCTTTCTTTTTGTCCGAACTGACAGAGCACTCAGCACATTTTCCTGGGATCTTGCTGTTTGCTTTGTTGTCGTGCATTGCCTCAGTCTGATCTTTTCTGTTGTTAAAGGCCGCCAATTACTGTCCCTAAATAACACCTCTGCACTATGTAAGGTTCTGACAATCTTATGTTGTGCAGAATTGGGGAGGATGTCCATTGCATCTGCATCATTCTGTCACATTCTAGTTCTTCCCATCATCACGGGAAGAGTGGAGGCAAGTACACAAAAGATTTCAGGTCTGGGCCTTAAGTATATCTTGAGATTTAAATAGTTTGACATCTATGTACCCACATAATATATCTTTTTTCCCCATTATGTGACATGGGAATTTATCAGTCTGCCATACCAAACTCTATGATCTATTGATAAGACTCAACTCCAAGTCCACACAATCCAAAGAATGTCTGAGTGCCAATTAATTGGCGACTCCTTCCACCATTAGCTCATGTTGCACTTATAGCTAATCTGTATCCTGGCAGGGAGCCATGCATGACCTGGCTCCCATCCAGGTCCAGGAGCTGTGGAGGCGACAGCCTTGAGCTAGCCCTGCACAGCGCTGAGGAGCCTGGAGAAGATGTGGCAAACTGCAGCAGCACAAAGCAGTCCTCACTGTTTATCAAAGATTAAGCAGTGTTTAGTACCTCGACCCTCCTCTTCCAGCCAGCCTGTGCTCAAATCTACACATGCGTGCACGCACAGACGCACACACACACACAGATATGCCACCACCTCCAGCTCACACCCTAATTGTTCCCTGCCCCGAGAGTTTAATAAAGAACAAATTGCGGTTATTGGTGAGCAAACAGCACAGTACGGAGGTGGGAGTGTGATCATTGCGGTGCCAGAGCAGCGAAGAGAGAGAAAGGGCATCAGCCAATTTAATTAATATCTCTGTCAGTCTCAGGCTGAGACCGGAGCAGCAGGCTGTGTGCGGAAAGACTTGGAGTAAGCACACAGAGTGTTAGCATGCAGATACACTCATGTTTCCTACCTACATTGTAACTGTGAGTTCAGCTGCCAAACAAGCCTTATTAGGCAGTACAGTATAAGGGTTGTCCTAAAAAGTCATAATAATAATTCTAAATAAATAAATGTGACTACTTTTTATATTCTGGTCCAGTAGCACCTTTTTTGCAAAGCTCATATAGATATTAATATTTTCTACCACATATCCACATATTTACTGTGAGCAGTCATTCTGTCACACTCAAATTCATGAACTCTAATCATTATTCTTTGCATTTATTTTTCCATTCATGATACCGTAACGGGATTTCAGACAATCCATCTTTGTCGCTATCTATGTACATCTTGTTTTGATGCCCAAAAGGTTTGCGTGCTTTTTTTTCCCCTTAAAGCTTATCATGCTGCCTGCACACTGCCCAGCCTAAGTGTATCTACCCGTCATGTTCCCATAATGCTTTGTGGCAGCTGCAGCCAGCTTCATGCACACAGGTATTGATTTTCTTCCCAGCTTTCTTTTTTTCCTTCGGTGCATCCCTTTATTTATCTCGCTAAGCCCCTGCCACTGGGTGTGAGGAGAGAACCAGCTCGCAGCTTGTGTGAGAGGACACAGTGAATTCGGCACGAGAGACGCTCGCCACATAACCTGGATTTATTTTCATTTATCTGTTATTTATCTGGCAGCGCTGCGCCACGGCTGAGTATAATCCTGCTCTGTGTGGGTTGCATGCGTAGGTATGCATGTGTGTATTTGTGCTGTCTGTCCATCCGTCCATGCAAACACTCCATTTTCCACAGGCCACCTGACCCATTTTTCTGTGTGAATAACAATACTCCAGCCAATCATGGGCAGACAGAAAGACGAATGCTGGAAAAAGACTACATCCAGCCCGTCACACGTCGGCCTCCCAACCCTGCCTGTCGACAGAGTGAGGCAGGGAAAGGGAGAGACAGCGTGAGAGAGAGAGAGTGTTATCCTCACTTCCTTCCCTCCTCCCCTCCCTCTACATCTTTACTGCACAGAGGCTGGTGAAACCATAACCCGACCTACCTGGTCCCTAGCTCAGGTTTGTGCTTTGCCAGTGGCTGCACTTCCTACATGCCCTGAGAAAAGGGCGAAGCTGCAAGGCAGCTCCAAAGAAAAGCTGTTCATGTTAGCACACTACCTGCAGGCTACAACCCACAGTATATGGTGAAGGATTAACTCCAATCCGACCCGCTACTCAAATGTTTACACTGGGGCTACACTGAAGCTGTGAAGCAGGAACGGGGGATTATCTTAATATTATATGTTCAAACATAACCTTCAATTAAACTATCATGCATGTGCACTTTAATGAAACATTTACATGATCTGTTAACCTTTTAACCTGTGCGGCACAACACATCTGCCTCCAAGGACATCTCAGGGTGACTCAGTGTCTCACTAGTTACACAACTACCTTGGAAACGCACAGTTCAGCTCAGATCAACAATGCAACCCTAAACTTCTCACTTTGTAGCTTTGTAAATGCAGGACTGGTGGAGAGGAAACAGTAGGGACTGTGGCAATGCATGATGACGTCCAGCAGCCTTTTGATTGCAACTCTTGATATTTACTTCAAAGGCCCATTATACACAGCCAATTAAACTGAAATAGTGTGGCTGGCTCCTCTCCCTCCCGGCAATGGCTGCAGGGATCGAGGCTGGCTGCAGAAATAACTCAAACACACATCCCAAATGTCAACAAACATGAAAGAAGCTGTGAAATGCACAAGAAGGCTCAGCATATAGACAGACTGCATGCATGTGTTAGAGCAATCTGTAATCTCCTAAAAAAACAACTGTCTCTACACGCTACCAAAACCAGCAGTACTACGCTGCAAAGTGTGAGATATCACTGGTGTAATCTAGCACTATTAGTTCATTTGTAAAATAAATGACTACGGTGAAGGGTACAGGTCCTCTATATGTGTAGGAGAAAGTGACAGAAATAGTGTAAAGAGGGAGCAAGAGAACAAAAAAAGGAACTGCAGGAGAAATAAGAAAAGGCTACGCAGAGCAAAGAGAATCTGTGTGAAAGCCGACGGGCCTCGTGTTTAGCTCGTGCACTGAATGAAAACAAGCCCCTGTTTGAGTGCGTGTGTGTTTGTATGTGTATGTGAGTGTCTGCAGTGTAGCGCTGGGGGGTCGGCCCCCTCGCAGCCTTACTGGTGCTGAATGCAGAGCAGGCAGCGCCAGGCCAAGGCGAATGACTACAAGGCCTCCTCAGTGACTGCAGCACAAGCTGCACCTGGGGAACAGCCCTGCACAGCAACACAGCTGCAGCCAGAAATGCTACAGACGCCCTAAAGTAACCCTGCAGGAAGCACATTTGTGTATAGCAGGTATGAACCACAACTTCCAGATATACCGAGCTGTGCTGAAGTTTGCAGCTGTGGTGATATATGAATGAATGCTCTTGCTTTTGTTATGCCAGCTTGTCCATGACTGTTATATCTTTGGAATCCATTTTTAAAAAAACCCCATATATTTCTTTTATTTCTTTGTATATGTGTGTGTGAATGTATGCAGTATGTAAGCATACAATTATAGTCAGTGGGTCCATTTCACCCTGCCCTTATCCTTGCGTGTATCGTTAAGGAGGCCAGCTCCTACAATGACCTCCCACAGGCAGCGTGAATCTCTCAGTCACCCAGTCTTGTTACTTTCAACTAAAAAAAACACATAAATCAAGCCCATCTGCCACTTAACTACAACTTTTAGTACACACTCTAATCTTTTGCCCTTTAGATTACTACAACTCACTTTTTCACGTGCACTACTTAGTTCTTGCTGGCTTCCCTTCAATTGGTCCTGAATGCAGCAGCCAGGCTGCCGAGATGTTATTCCAGCAGTTGGTCTCAGCAATAATCTGATCAGGGCCTTTCAGCTCTTCTACACTTTTATTTTAAATCCTCAGGCAGCCATGCTTTTGACATTTGAGTACCTAAACTTTGAAACAACCTCCCATCAGAACAGCTGAATCTCTGGATTATTTTAAACATCTGATGAAAACACATTTTTAGAGGTTTTCATAACCTTTTGGCAACAGTTCACATTAATGCTTGCATATATATTTTATGTATGTATAAACATACATAAAGTATATGCAATGTACATGTACAAATGTACAAATATGTGCTCGTATGTGTCTATGCGTGTTGGGATAGATACACTTAACTTTAATGAGTGGATATATTATTAATCTTTTGGCTCCTCCTTGTAGAGGTCACCACAGCATCTGCCTCCATTTCACTGTATCATCCTCACACAACTCTCTGTAACTCCTCCATCCCCACATCCATAAACCTCCGAGGTCTCCCTCTTTTCCTCCTGCCTGGCAGCTCCATATTCAAATGGTCTGTATTTGTATAGCGCTTTACTTGGTCCTAGGACCCCAAAGCGCTTTACACTATACACAATCATCCACCCATTCACACACACATTCACACACTGGTGATGGCAGCTACATTGTAGCCACAGCCAGAGGCGACAGAGGCGAGGCTGCCGGACACTGGCGCCACCGGGCCCTCTGACCACCACCAGTAGCCAACGGGTGAAGTGTCTCGCCCAAGGACACAACGGCTGAGACTGTCGGAGCCAGGGCTCGAACCGGCAACCTTCCGATTACAAGACGAACGCCCAACTCTTGAGCCACGATCGCCCCAACATTCAACATCCTCTGTCCCTCCTCTACACGTGTTCAAACCTTCTCAACCTTTCCTCTGACTTTGTCTCCAAACTGCTCAAACTGAGTCCCTTCTGTCTTACTTCTAGTGAGTTTCATTGTTCTTCTCTCCAGTTCATACCTCCACCTTTCCAGGCTTCCTTCCACTTGCTCCCTACTGTCACTCGCAAACATGATAACTCCATGGAGACTCCTGCCTGACCTCATCTGTCAGCCTGTCCATCACCACTGCAAATAAGAAGGGGGTCAGAGCTCCCTGATGTAGTCCCACCCCCATCTTGAACTGATATCTCATTCCTACTGCACAACTCACCACTCCCTTATGTTCTCATACATGTCCTACACTAGCCTTCCTATTATGTGATTTCTTAAAGACACAAGGAGCCTCTTCTGATCTATACTTCTCCATCATGGCAAACATCACATCTGTAGCGCTCTTTCTCGGCATGAAGCCATACTGCTACTCAGTGACTGTCACCTCTCTGTTTAACCAAGGTTCAACAAGTCTTTCCCATGGCTTCATGGTATGACTCATCAATGTTAACCCTTTGCAGTTACTACAGATCTGGACATAGTTCTGAAATATTGGTACTGAATCACTTCTCCATTCCTCAGGCATCCTCTCATTCTCCATGATTGTGTGAAGCAATCCTGTCAACAAGTCTACCTTTCTCTGTCTTAGGATTATCCATACTTCCACAGGAATGTCATCCGGACCTTTCCACTCTTAATATCTCTTACAAGTTCATAGTCCACACCACAGCTATTTCTGTCCTTTTAGCAAAATCCACTACCATCTGGCCGTCCACATTCCTCTCTTTAACATCTTACCTAGCCAACACCTCCTTGCTTCCTCTGTCCCCTTCACCTACCTGCCCACTGAAGTTTGCCCCAGTCACCTTCTTCGCCTCCACAACACTCTTCAAATGTTCTTCAAAATTGCCACTAGTTCATTTTACTTCCTATCTACAATATAATAGAAAATTTCACCTCCAATGCCCTTGGTCTTGTTTCGTCTCCTGAACACAAAATATACTTTATCTACCTTCCTTCTCTGCATCATATCAGCTAGGACTCGTGACTTTACTAGTCTACACTTTTGCCCACTTCTCTCTCACTGCCTCCTAGCACACCTTCCCCTTCCTTTATCTTTGGCGAAGAGTAGCACAGTGCAACCAGCACCCTGTTGGTAGTAGCATTGGAGGCGGCCATTGTTAACTAGGACCTCAACTGATCCAGTATGGAAACCCCACTTTTGAGCCACGTGTTTGATTTGGCAATCCCCCATTTATAGTTTAGTGGTAGTAGTAGTACTAGTAGTAGTATTTATAGTTATAATCTTCATAGCAGAAATTCAGCTGCTGCCATCGCCACAGGAGGTGACCGTGACGGGAAATCAGTCTGAGCTTAAACTCTATTACTACAATGTAAAAAAGTCCAGAAATATAAATAAACACAATATGTCATTTAATAATAATGAAGTTGGTTATCTCTCTAGTTCAATCATTGTTTCAGCTTACAGGCTGCTGTAAAATATGCACAACACATATTTTACAGCAGCCGGTTTTTCCTTCCTGTTTGTAACGGACCTTTTAAATCCTCTGCTTTGGGCAGTGACTTTTGAGGACTGTTTGAATCCTGACAGTGATTAGCTCTGTTGGTCAAGCAGTCGGCAGCAGTTTACATAATGTGATGACCTGAATGTGCGCTTGTTTTATGGGCTTTGGTTGGATACACCTGGTTAACATGTGATGATATTTCATGTCCATGAAGCAAAATATGTTACAATGGGAGCAAACATACTAGGTATATCTACACTATGTTAAAATAAGTGAAGATTTTTTTCCCATCAGTTAGGCAGGTTTATGACTTAGTGACCAAACACAGTGTTTTTCAAGAGCCTTAATATTCAATATTCGATACTCTATCATGTAATAGAAAAACAGTAAAACCAGTTCTCCCTCCTCTCTCCTCTTTAAACAGTAAATACTCTTAAAACGACAACAGCAATGTAATAATAATAATAATAATAATAATAATAATAATAATAAAAAGACAGAGAAGAAGAATCTTTACGTAGATACTTTTGAAAATAAAATTAAAAGGTGCTTCATACGATGAGAAGGAAAACCAGCAGCAATAAAACATTCAAGAAAAGGTAAAGGTAAAACAACGCTAGCAAGGAAGACAAAATTGAAAATCTAAACACAGGTAAATTACAAACAAATTTAAAGTAAATAAAAATAATCATTAGGAAGAAATGATAAAACTTTATAAAAGCCAACATAAAAATAACTTAAAGTGGAAGAACTGAAAAAGCCTGTTTATAAAGTTCTGTCTTTATGAGAGATTTAAAAAAGGAGCCTGCCAAGGAGGAGCTCGTCTCCTTACAGAGAATGGGTTCTGATCAGAACCTCAGCCGAGGACCTGCTAGGTTACCAATGGGCATGTACTATGTCAGAAGACCCGAGATATCCTCCTGAGAACTGAGGAAAAAGCATCTTTCAGTTTAACTTTTCTTGTGATTTCCTGGAAATAGGCCACCCACACACATGGGATATCATTGGAAAGGCCAGCATGTCCTCTATTGAGCACATCAGGACTTAGAAGGTAACTCAAATAAGTCAAAAGATATAGACCAAAACAAATGTCCATTACAGAGGACAAAAATGAATAGGCTGGGCCTCAGGCGGATATACCACGGTGCAAGCTCAGTGTGGGCTTTAAAGTCATCAGTAAAATCTCTTTAGATTTCTTTTAGACAAAACTGAGCTGCTCAATGGTCATGTTATCCACATGTGTGGAACACCTAAGCTGTGTTTTCCTGCTGTAATCACTCGTCCTTTCAATTTTGGCCACGAATCAACTCTTAACTATCTGTTGTTCCACCTCACTGCAAAGCATTATCTTTGTTCTTTCAGTAAAACAAAGCTGTAAGAGACCAAAAATACTGGAGCATAAAAAGCATGTTTTCTGAAGCAGCAGCCCACTATATAAGCACTATATCAGACAACGACAGCGCATTGTTGCTTTTACTGGATGTCCTGGCTGAATGCATTATAATTTTCCATTCTTTTCTAATGGACACCAGGGTTTTTAAAGTGGTGCTTTGTTAGTGTACACTGCAACAACTCGACAAGGCTCGGTCCAGTGAGACTCGCAGAAGGCCTGTCTGCACACCACGCTACACCTTCCACACTGAGAGAGCCGCAGTCAATTATTCATACCAGAGACAGAAAAGCTACATTTCACAAAGTTTTTTGTTTCAAGTGTCAATATTATTTTTAGTCATGAAATATTTAAACACTGAAGGTTGGTCATCGGGATGTAGGGGGTCAAGCCATCTTGAGTTGAGTTGTCAGTTAGTGTGAATATAGACTTAGGCACGCACACGCACAAAGCACAGTTAAAATGTGTGCAGCAGAGGATAAGGGGAATGGACGGTGCGTCAGTAGGATGTGTGCACTGAGATGTGAATAAAGACCATTTGCTCATGGATTCATAGGCTTCCGTCATCCATTATTTAGCATTGAGAAGAGCAGTGGATTGGTGGCTGGATGATTTTTTCTGACAGCGTTTACATGGCTGACGGCTACAGATGGGCCGATTTTTACGGCTCAAGATAAACACTTTGTGTTTTCAGCGCAAAGACTTTTCTCTGTAAAGATAACCAGTGGAAAAGGTCCTCGAGGATCGGGGGTGTGTGAAAAAACGTGGTTCCCTTCACACAATGCGACAGTGTGGCGATAAGTTTAAAAGGTCCAGATGCGATGCATTTCAATGACAAAGACTGCAGTACAGGAATATATGCCTGTGTCTGAAAAACATGCCTGCGGCAAATCCATTTATGGACAATTAAGAGATTGCTATAGATTTCAACATGAACGATTTTGCCTCAAATGTGAAACATCAACAAAAAAGCAGCTACTAGCCGGCGTTTGCCCTGCATCCAAACGCAAAATAGCATTAGCTCCTGCCTATTGAGTTTGCTAAATGCCCCACATAAAGTGAATTTGCCCCCCAGGGCTGGGAAACAATCACGGAGGCGAGTGTTCCATTTAAGTGATTTGAATGATCGGGGCACTGCAGTGCTTCCTATCAGCCAGAGAAATGGGTCAATACACTGAGACTAAGTGACATGGCTGGCAGTCTGCGCTCTTGTGGAAGACCGGGCAGAGGAAGAAGAGCGGGACCTAACTGTCATTGGGTCAGACAGATGTGGAAATACAGACGTGCACATACACTGAATGACTCCGGCTAGCTAGGATAAGCTAGGCCTGAGATGGCGCACAAGCCTCTCTTCTTCTTTTGACAAACAACACTTGTAATCAGCATTTGGCCAGGACAAATAGTCCTTTCTACTACAGTGTATTCATTATCAATGAAACTGTGAAGCTTTATCTCACTGCATGTACCTGCACCTGTAGAAATGCTCCCAAATAAAATCTCTTTTCTGCAAACTAAACAGAGTTCTACCACTGTGTGTTTCCTAGTATATCAAGAAAGCATATTACATCATTCTGTCAGTACCAAAAATAGCCACCACACCACTTTTTCACTCCAGTTTACTAATATGCAAATCTCTCCTAATTTCTCAAAACAAGATGAGAAGGCAACTGTACAAGAACAATGCAGCAAAAAGGCAAACAAGGTCCACATCAGTCACCAAACACTGCCGCCAACTTTTGATGCAGGAGTCACTGTAGTGAAGAAAAATGCCATGACTTACCTTCAGGGGTGATTGACACAGTGTCTTTCTCCCAGGACACAACAGTGATGTAGGCCTCCACTGAGGCAGGTATAATACACTTGAAGACCGCCACATTGCCTCTCATGGCTTTCTGGTCCTCCACCCGGACAGTGTAGGGCTCTCGTAGGACTAGGAGGGGAGGACAGACAGGTTTTAATATAAAATGGGACCAAATTAACACGGGCCTCCTGCTCGAGTTTTTTTTTACAATGATTGCTATAAAATTTTAGCTTCATATATCAAATATTTTTGATATACACACAAATATATGTGTGTAGATATATATATATATATATATATATATATATATATATATCTATATATATATATATATAGATGTTTAAAAAGCCAACTAGCTTTCAGGCCTTTTATGGCACATTGAAATCTGAAGCAATGTTTGAGCAAAAAGCTATTAAATATAAAATCCTGATATTTTAACTGGTCTTTCTTACCATTAAACTGAATCAGGATCTGTATTTGGTGACAGATACTTCAACCTCAAATATACTTCATCCTGTAAAGTCTAATATTTGAAAACACACTAATAAAAAAATGGACATTTTTTGAAAGTTATATAGCTGTATTTCACAATAATGCAAAATAAAGCATGTAGAATGCCTTTCAACAAGAAATTCTTATTCACAGTACTGAGGAAAATGCTTTTTTCATTCACATGGGTAGTCTTGCAAGATCAAATTGGCACGTCCACATGGCCTGATCAGTGAAACTACCTCGCAACATTCAAAAGAATTGATTTCTACTTATAACTGAGTATCATCTGGAAACTGGAATCTGAATTTTGTTCTTTTGGGATTTTACTTTATATAAAAGTTGAATGAAAATATAATTTTCTTTATTTTTTGTGACTAAGAATTTTAAGATTCTGTTTTATTTTTGCATAATTGTGAGATATAATTATATACTATTCAGACATTGTCACTAGTCTTTTTCTATGTTTATGAAACGTTGGTGAATGTATATGTTTGAAATAAAAAAGAACTGAACTGAACTATGTGAAGTTTTTTGATTTCTCAAATATGGGAATATGAAGCAGTGATGGACAGTTTTTCATATTTTAAATATCTAGTTATTAGACTTTTGTTAACATAAGCACCAAATTATAGTTAGAAAAATAGAAATTCAGGCTTTTATCTTTATTAGTTTTTGATATACTCATGTTTAAATATTAGATTCCATTGTATGAAAAATGACCTGAAAGTGGGTTGACAGACCATTTTTCAAAAAAAAATTATCTTGAAAAGTATTTGATATGTCAACTTAAAATGTCACAGCACTTATTGTATATGTTTAAACTTTTGACCAATCTGTATCCAAATCGGAGCATAAATTGTTCTAAAAGTTTGCTGATTTGCGATGTGACGACCCAATGGAAAACAAAACAGAGTGACGAGCAGAGAAACTGACCAGCCTTAATGTGAACATCTTGGCTCCTGATTCTCCCTGAGGGGTTCTCCGCTGTGCAATAGTAGGTATTGTCATGGATGAGTTTGCTGAAGCTGGAAGGGGGGATCTGGAAGATCTGAAGGGTGCCATTGGGGTGCACATGACGGATCCCTGGCACATCATAGATCTCCTCGCCGGTGGCCAGGTACCAGCGCAGTGAGACAGGAGGCACACCTGCGGCGGGACAGGGCACCGATGTCCCTGTGGTGCTGGCAAACACTACCTCTTGCACAGATGCATTGACAAAATATAAGCTGGAACGTAGATCTTCACCGAAAACTGCAGAGAGAAATGAGATCAGAAAACCACGTCAGACACGGCACGGCGAATCCTTTAATAACTACCAAGAAAGGACCCGTTCAAAGATCTGTGAGAGAACAACCATATTTACATATTAGTGCTCTACTGCATTTGATTTTTTTCTTTAATTTAGGCCAAGTGTGTTTTTCACAGGCTGGCTGCTGTGTTTGTCCTCGCTGCAGTGATAAGAGGTGGCAGGAGTGTGTTTCTTGTTGTCTATGAAGAGACACTGCAGCAAGGCCCCAGAGAGTAGTAGTAGATGTGAAACTACAGAGCTGCAGAGAAAGCCAGACCTGCCTACAGACAAAGTGCGTCTATCCATACCAGAGTCAGTTCAGTAACTTTCATTATTGTTAAGAAAATACTTTTTTTAAATCGCTCACCGAGAAATAGAAACAAAATTCTTCTAAAAGGTGCGGTCAGAAGAAAGGCCTGCGGCCCACAACGTATTCACCAAAGGGTCTGATCGTGTTTTCACCAGGATGGATTGGCGTCACAAAAATGGAACACATCAAGACAATGACTATGCTCAATTTAACACCTTCTGATATTATGCATTGTCTGCAATACCACACCAAAGTGAGGTGATTAAGCGAAGGACCTGCATCCATCTATCCTCTGCCGCTTATCCTTTTCAGGGTCGCGGGGGGGCTGGAACCTATCCCAGCTGTCTTGGGGCAAGAGGCAGGGTACACCCTGGACAGGTCGCCACACACAGACACATTCACACCTGTGGGCACTTAGTTTTAGAGTTTCCAATTAATCTATCCCCACTAACTGCATGTCTTTGGACTGGGGGAGGTACCCTGAGAGAACCCACGAAACATGAGGAGAACAAACTCCAAGCTAAGGACCTATGCTACTGAATTTCTTTGAGCTCTGACGAATTTGTTTCTTTGTAATCACAGTGAATGTATGTTTTTAAAAAGCCATTACAGGCTATTTTTTTAAATAAAAAAACTCAGCACTTTCAGCTTAACTAATTATTAATTGGAAACTCTAAATGGGAACTTGTATTTTAACCCTCATAGGGAAATATCCATACGTTTTCTCTTGACAAACACATTTGTGCCTACATTTTACAATAGATCTAAAAGCCATTACAGCAATATTTAATTTTGCATTTTAAAAATAAATTATTCATCATTACAACAACGATATAGCATATTACTGCTGTGGCATCAAGCACTCACTGAGAATACGTTTCGGTGACTACCATTTGGATATTGCCAAAATACATGCACCAGCTGGTAAGCTGTGAATTTGTCATGTGTGCAACAGAAGATGTTTTCTAGTCATCTTAACTAATGAAGCAAGTCAATGTAATGTGATGCACTTCCCCAGCAGTAAGTTACCGCTGTGGATAAAAACTGACAATGCAGCTCTGTGCTGTAATGGACAACCCACACTGTCGGCATGCAGCCAGGATATGTTTATTGGCTGGAACCCAAGTAAGACAGCAGAACTCGTTTAGTACATCCAGTGCAAAATAAAGTCATGATGTGTGTTTGTAACATGTTTCTATAAATCTACAAACACTCCATATGTATCACAGTTGTCACTTACTGTAGTTCCTTTTATACGATTTTCTCTCCCCGAGGAAATTGCATAACCTTCAGCGGTAATATTTATTTAAGAGATTCATCACCAATAGATGAGATTCAACAACAGTGTTGTGTCTTACAGGAAATGATGCCAAGGCAAAAGAGAAGATGCGTCATAATTATATAGATCGCCATTAGAAACATAGGTAAAAGACATTAAAATGAGTGCTGCTCATCATAATCACATAATTGTTTTTATATGTGTTTTATTTCTACTGGTTTTGATCAGTCCTAATTGAGCTGAGTTAGCAGCAGAGGTGGGACCAAGTCATTGTTTTGCAAGTCTCAAGTAAGTCTCAAGTCTTTATCCTCAAGTCTCAAGTCAAGTCTCAAGTCAAGTCTCAAGTAATGTCAGGCAAGTCAGAGTCGAGTCTCAAGTCACTGGTGTAAAAGTCCGAGTCAAGTCACAAGTCTGAAATTTTGAATTTCAAGTCCTTTCGAGTCTTTAAAAAAAAAAAACAACGAAAAAATAATGTTGCAGTTATATGCTAAATGTAAATATTAGACCATGTAATTTTAAAATCTGTGTTTTTCTCAACACATGACAAAATAGTGAACTTAGAAAATATACACAAATTGTGAAATTGCACCTCTTTAAAATGCAGCTCAATTAAACCTAGCTCCAAGAATAATTTTCACCGACAGTTCTGAGATACGCTGCATGTTATTCTTGGATGCGGTTGTAGGACCGGCTTTAAAACCGCATGACAAAAATATCATACACATTAAAAAAAACTGCATCACCAACGTAGCCTGGACAACATTTGCTAGTTAGATGAAGTCAGCTATCTCATCGTAGCATATTTATATGCATATTTATAATCATACGGTTCTTGGAGTGAGTGCATACACTCATGAAGTTTAGTAACTTCAGGTCACTGCAACAAGCCCAGGTACAGTTTACCGACGGATGGGTGCAGGACCTTGAAATGCACCGTGTAGAAAGTAAAGACCATCGTACGTATCATAAGTTTACCAGTCTCACAAATCGTCATCATAAATACACATTCATTAACCGTTTATTAATAGGACCTTTGAGCTCAACGGTAATTAATTAGTAGTGGAAATAATTTCTGGTAGCATCACAGAAATGTAGCAGTGACAATAATACTGTATGCTGTAATCGTACTGGGCAATTAGTGATACAAAACAACTGTTTTATCCTGTGAATAAAAGTATATGTTTTTGTCAATGTACCATAATAACAGAAGCGAAACGCAATATTGTGTCAGGACAATTCACTATTTATGCACAATAAACAAAGGAGCATAGCGCGACAATTTCTGTTCAGCGCCAGACTTGCTTGTAACCTATATCACCAATTATGTTATGAAAATGACGTATTAAGTACTAAAAAACACTGACCTTCGTGTAAATGCTTGGAGCAGACTAACCTGTGAGCTGGAGTGTTCTGGGACGTTATATTTGATCTTTGAATGGCTGCAATCCAGGCCATCCATCGCGTCTTTGTTACTTCGGAAACATGGCTCGAACAATTTCTCTTCAACGACGTAATCCGATAACAACCGATCTCTTTACCCGTCGGCTGCCCGTGGCTGTCATGTGACCGGCTATTGCAGTTAATAATACAACGGCTTCTTGACATTTTTGTGTTTCTTTTTATCGCTGTGATTTCAATTGAAAGCCTGCGTGCGCTAGTACCTCTTGCCACGAGTTCCCAGAATCCTTTGCGGTTCTACCCGTGAATGACGTCACATTTTCAATCTCTATATAATATGCGTGTTAAATTTTATATTTGGGGTAAA
This sequence comes from Aulonocara sp. 'chitande type north' Nkhata Bay, assembly GCF_057382095.1. Taxonomy (NCBI): domain Eukaryota; kingdom Metazoa; phylum Chordata; class Actinopteri; order Cichliformes; family Cichlidae; genus Aulonocara; species Aulonocara sp. 'chitande type north' Nkhata Bay. Next base: position 3,011,935 of record NC_141353.1, read on the forward strand.
ATATCAAGTCTTTTCAAGTAAACCGGTTCAAGTCCAATTCAAGTCCCAAGTCATTGGTGTAAAAGTCCAAGTCAAGTCACAAGTCTTAGAACATTTTTTCAAGTCAAGTCTAAAGTCATAAAATTAATGACTCGAGTCTGACTCGAGTCCAAGTCATGTGACTCGAGTCCACACCTCTGGTTAGCAGCATTCATTCACAAACACAAAGGTAAACATCAGTTTGCTTTATGTTTCAATTCAAATTTAGAGATGCTCATGAAACTTGTTTGTCTATCAGACAGGTGAATATCCCACCAAGCACCAAGCGTCCATTGACACTGTTTTTCAGGTTAAAGCTCTTGGTTTAAAAATATGTTACATTACGTCTAAATTCAGATGGAAGACACATCCGGGCTTAGTTTGCTTCAAAAATAATACTTTACTCATTTACTCTTTCACTTTTTCAACTAAAACTTAAAGAAAGTTTTAAGCAAACGTGAACACTGCTGTCTTTAATGTCTTTTAAACATAGCTGAAACACATATTTATTGGATGCTGCCTCTGTAATGTGCAATGCATTGAAAAGGACTCTACTAGATCTATTGTGACAGTGTCACCAGGGTCCATGGAGGGTACCACCTATGAAGTTAATGACAAAAGTTTCTTCATTAATATGATATAAGGGTCATGGCCCATGCACATTTAAAATGACTGGTTGTCATGCAGTGCTTTTAAGCTGACTGTTCAGCTCACCTTAATTTTCACAAAAGTGTGACTGAGGATCTTTTATTGAAATATGCAATATTGTAAGTGGTTCTTTCACTCAACGTCACTGAAGGTCACTGATATTCTGTGGTCTCTGGTTGCTATGCTGCTTGCAGCCACTTCCTGTATGCATGCGCCGTTACATGTAATGGAATTCATATTTTTACCAGAATGTACAAGGATGATAACGGCAAAGACTGTAGATGTGATGAAGCTTGCTGAAATGCTGCCCACATGCTTCTTTGTGCTGTAGAAACGAGTATTGCCTACAATGTGTTACTGTAATCAGCTCTGCTATCTGCATCTCCAAACTAAATAAAAAAATTGCACATATACAAACTTGGAAGTGATAATTCCTCACTGCACACAGAGCGAGTGAACAGAGAGTGATCAGCAGTCCTGCAGAGCTGTCGCATGAGCAGCCTCTGTCAGTCACCCTTTGTAAATATTGCATCTCTACTGTATGTCTGCTCTCTGCTAATGCGGTCTACCTCCTCCTGTCCCCAGCATGCTTGTGCGACGGCTGCCAATCCCCCCTCCCCAGAGACCAAACATTTTAGCGCTTCATAAATTCCTAATGAGCGTTCTCAAGTCACCGGCTACTTCCACCCACTGGTCGTTCAACCTGTAACAACAAACAAACAGTGTGGCGTACACATGTTTCTGCACATTTCTAGCTGCACTCACTTCACACATACAGTACTCAGAGGGCCGGGCCTGGAGGTGTCGAAAAGAGAATGGCTGCAGTTGTCGACAGCTACAAGACTGTAGTTTCTTTTTCCATGAGGTGGCAAGAGAGGGTAGAGTCACCATGATACACAGTTCAGCTGTGGGAGACTTTATTGATTGCCAGCTTGGCTATGTTTAGACTTAAATGTTACCTACCTTAACTGGCAAAAATGCCCATGCAGGTCCACAGTGACTAGTTATAGGTGAACTTTGGGGCTGTGTGGGTGGAGCAAACACAAACTTATCCCACGTGGGCCCCAACTGGGCGTGTGAACACAGAGCTTACAGTAGTTTTGAATGTTGGTGTCCCGATATGGGTTTTATACGGTCAGACCCACTATGGACCTACCCACATGTGTGGCCCCACGTGGGACCAAATCAACCATGTGGTGATTCCTTGTGAATAGCCATTGAGTATTTCTTCTTCAGACACCTTTCTCACTCACTATGTGTTAACAGACCTCTCTACATTGTATCATACTTGTTATTAATCTCTGTCTCTCTTCCACAGCATGTCTTTATCCTGTCTTTCTTCTCTCACCCCAACCAATCGCAGCACATGGCCCCGCCCCTCCCTGATCCTGGTTCTGCTGGAGGTTTCTTGCTGTTAAAAGGGAGTTTTTCCTTCCCACTGTCACCAAAGTGCTTGCTCATAGGAGTTCATACGATTGTTGGGTTTTTCTCTTTATGTATTATTGTAGGGTCTACATTACAATATAAAGCCTCTTGAGGGGACTGTTGTTGTGATTTGGTGCTGTATAAATAAAATTGAATTGAATAAGGAGTTTATTTATTTTGAGCAACATTCTGGTCCACACTTTATACCAATTGGTGGCTGTATTGTATAATTGGGCAGATATGAGCTCCTCTCTCCACTTAGTGTAGGCAGCCCACTCTATAGGCTACTCCACTAAAGCCCATCTGGGGCCCACATGTGCCCTTATTTTCATGTTGGTCCTGGGGCCCACAATGGGCTGCCCACTGTGTGGGTCTGTCCACAGTGCCCCCTCATGTTTGCTGTGCAGATACCAAAGGTTTGGACAGATAGCATTCAGCTTTAATACATGATATCAGCACAAGAGCCTCCTCAAACCTCTCACTAAGCAATTATACAAATAATCTAACTACAGTACAATTATTGTGAGGGTGTTCATTTGATTTTTTTTTAAACTGCCTTAACACTACTGCCCTTATATTCCAGGGCAACTCTCAAGTGTTTCGTTTGCCGTGCTATCTTGTTGACTTCATTTTGATTTCTGTTTTATTTTGAAGGTTAGTCCCTTGTGTTTTTTCTCCTTTGCTTTTTCCCCTACCCTTGTCAGTGTCATAGAGTGACATATTATTAACCCTTTAAACTTGTCAGTCAACAATTAAATGGCTCATTTATGAAGCATAAACCTTTTACCATTATTATGATTTTTATTTCCTCAAAACAGTTGTTCTCGGAGCTCGACTATGCTGTCATAAACACAGTACATAAGCTGCAAGCAGGCCAAAATCATTAGACAGAGGCATAATAAATAATTTAGAATGGCCCTCTCCAACTATAATGATACACAGACAACTTCTCAGGGGTTAATTTACAGCCATGTAATCACACAGAGTAACAGCTTGTCAGTGGTTTTCTCAAGCAGGAAAGTCTGCCATCAAGATGGTCATAAAATCTCAGCATCTGTTATGAATAGCAGGGAGCGAGACTCTTTTATATGGATGACTTTTTCACCGCCGTGCAGTTCATTTTCTTCCAAAACAGATGTATGAGCTCAGTCTGAACCTGATCTTCAACAAGCTGTACAATGTAAAGGCTGAGGAAATCCAAGAGTTAGATCTGTCACACTGCATGATTTTTCTTTCCAATATAGTGTCTATATTTACAATTATGGGGAAGCCCAGTATATGAAGCTATCAACAAAAGCAGGCAACAAAAGTACTTCGATTTTATCTACTGTCAGGTCAAGCTGGGTGCCAGACTTTTAATATAGATCACAAGTTCTGAAAAACACCTCATAATGACAGGTCAGTAAGAAAAAATCAGACAGAATCTAAATTCTCTTCATATCAGAATAATATTCGTTTTCATTCACCTTGGCCGGTGTAGTGGTAACAACCAGCTTTTACCATAACTGTTAGAAGTGACAGAGTGAGAAAGAGTTCACCCCACAACTGCTTTTGTTTCACATACACGTGAAAAAAATTAAGACCCCCAAACTACCTCTACACGTTACTGCTTGGATGTTTATTTTAAGATGAGAAAGCCTGATGGATATAAAACCCCACCATATCCCAACAGTTTCAGATAGATACACTGGGAGTGCATTTACGTTTTAGAGGAAAATAGTCAGGGTGGGGGTTGGATGGGGAGATGGGAGAGCTGGAAAGCTCTCAGACAGTGGCACAGAGGCCGCTATGTACACAGAGATGGGACGAGAATGCAAAGAAAAGGGTGGAAGAGATGCTCTGACAGAGGTCGAAAGCACGCTTCAGCTTAGTCGTCATCCACAACCTCCTTGAAATGAAGGTTTTTACCTTTTTTATTCCTCTTCAGTCTCTTTTTCTGTATCTATTTCTTTTCCAGCTGTCTGATTGCATTCTCTTCTAACCTTCATCTCTCCTTCACACTACTTTAACCCTGCCTTCAACATTCTGATTTTTTCCACCTTTACACAAGGATACAGGTACAAAAACAACAAACCAGAGCAAAAACAAAACAAAACGCATGAAGCCACCTCCTGATCTGCATTTATTATCCACTATTATCCACTGGACCTTTCTTGCAGCTAAAAATTTGGAAAATTAAACAACACATATGCTCTGCTGTGCTGTGGCTCACGGTTCATGAAAATTGAAAAAGAAAATCAACTACTTTATAAATAATTAAGGTACTTGGGCCCTACATCCAGCAATGCATCTGAATCTGGTTAAAAGTAGACACTCCTCACAGTCTATTCCCTCTTACTCTGACACTGAGTAATATCTAATAAAGAAGAACCCACACATAAACACAATTTGTATTTTGGGGAACATAATATTGAATATTCAGTTATAAATTAACAGCCCAAGACTATTTATCATAATTGTTTCTTTCAAGCAAAGAGACAGCACGTGGGAGGCTGCTGGCTGTCATCAAGCGTGTGTACCACCGTTAAATAATAATCTTATTAACGGCTGTGATAAAATAGAAAGACGTAACACATACACATGCGCATCTCAGAGATACCTTACGCATTGTTTTTGCAGCCGGATAAAGCACATTTTTGAGGATCTGTTGATAACGCTGGGACCGCACGAGCAAGATCAAAACAAGAGCTAGCAGAATGTTGAAACAGGAGATAAAAGATTTATGTGGACCCTATCAATACTCAGTCAGCCGTCAGCCTGGTTGGCAGATAATGGCTGCAGTCTGCAACACTTTGGTCCACATCTTGTTGGATTTTCTGTTCATAGGTCTCTCACATTAATGGGCTTTTTATCAATATTACTAAAAATTAATATAAAACAGCAATTGAAAGACAGCAAACATCATGGAACAGGATCATTTTGACACATAAACACTAATAATTGCACATTAACTAAATGAATACTAGCTAAAAAGAAAAGAAAATCACAATTGGAAGGGGTGCTACTGCTTTATTTAAGTACTGTAAAGACAGATTGACGGTAAAGAATAAAATAGAGGAGAAATGCATCAAAATAAGTCATTACCGGGAGAGGAGCCGTGTCTGCTGTGGGGAGATTTTTCAGTTTTAAAAAATGAGTCTTGTTTTGTTTTGTTTCTGGTCATTCTGTGGCTGGAATTTCACTGTGGAAGTGGTTCAGGCAGCTCCACCCACACACAGCCACTGGGGTCCAGGTGGGATTTTCTTTTTCTGGTGACAGAGTCATTTGTGTCACAAAGTCTAAAAGAATAAGTCCAAATGAAGCTACTGTAAATATCTACAAAGGCTCACTCTTGCGAAAATGACACGAATCATTATACCATGAAACTGTCAGAAAACACTTTTTAGGTTTATACAAACTATTTAAATCCTTCAGTGCATCCGTTCTCTGTTCCCTTAACATGGCTCTGGCGTTACCCACATGCCATCACATTATCATGCTGAAGGAACACCAACCCTCTCCCACGCCCATCATGCCCACACACAGAGGCATACTCTCTAACAGCTTCTACATGGCAGCTTGTGCCAGAGTTGTCTTAATTGACATTACTTTTCCCAGAGCCAAAATCACAAAGAGGAAAAAGTGATATTGTTCAATTATGAATCCCACGCATGTATAATAGATGGACTCTCACTTTTTTTGCGCGTGTTCTTCCTTAGCAATTCTCAGAAGAGGGGCAGGAACCGGTGGGGGTGGGATGGGGGTCCATTTGAGTTAGCCTCTTCCTGTGTGGAATAATGCTTGGCACGCTCCCAGATGTCAGCACCTATTGGTGGCAGGCCCTGCTGAAGACTCTAATCATGGATTGCAGGTGACTCCTCATGCAATCTTCTCTTTGCAGAGCCTCTGCTACTATGTTCGGAGCTCAAGGGCAACAGACAAGCTTCGGTCACGGAGAGTGCACACAGGCGTGTCAGATGGATCTGTGCGCTTGTGTGTGTGTGTGTGTGTCTGTGTGTGGGAGGTGGGGTTAATGTCTGGTAGCCCATGAACATAGAGACTGACATGGGCTTGGTTCACTGGTGAGCCAGCAGGGAGTCAATGCAGGCAGGAATGTTGCTGATTTAGCCTTCCAGCATGACAGAGAATAGCAGACAGGAAACAGTTGTAGTTATCTTTTAAAAATCAAGATAGGGGTTAAAAAAATTCTCAGTTATATAACATCTCAAAAATATTAACCAAATAATGTTTATATTTTTCCTTCAGTATTTGCTTGCAGACCAATGCCAGTCAGTGGTTGCTTCACTGAGGCAATTCATTTAAGTAAATGTGAGATCAATACAGGTCCCACTAACACACAGCATAAATAGGCCTATGCATTAGCCTGTGCATTAGACCACTGATGTGTCAGGGGGTTTTTGCGCAGCTTGTATTTACCTCAACCAAACATCATTAATCAACTTTTACTGAATGAGTATGGAGGCTCCTTTTTTTCCCGATGAAATGCCAACAAAAGAGAAAAAAAAATCTACAATTTATGACATATTATCCGGGTTGACTGCTTGGTTCCCACAACAAAAGCGTGATTTTCACCCTTTCTTCTGTGATTTTATCACATTCAATGAGCTATTAGCCCAAAAACATGTGCTCAGCCAAGGCTGTTAATGTATTTAAACACTGGAGCCCGATTGGGTATTAACCACAATGTGGCCTATGTGGTCTGCACCAGGTCAGCGGGCACCAGGGCATCAAGACATTAGGGCATCTCCACTGGGGCAAACAAGGACTGAGCCACACTGACAGCTCATAGCAGGCGATGCAGGTAATTAAGGCAAAGCTCTGCAGTGGCTGCCTAGGGAGGAGAGTGTGGTGGTTGGGGGAGTAGAAAATGGGGGTTGGATAGGGAGGGGTGGAGATAGGGTGGAGAACAGGATGGCCTCATGATGGCAGTGAGTAAGCAAGCACCCACCCCACCCCCTACCCTCTCCACTGTTGCCCTAGGGGCTTACACAATGAGCGGTAAAGAGAAGCGCTGCACTGAGCTGAGATGCACTGATCGAAGAACAGAGTCCCCTCACTCTCCCAAATCACCGGCGCCCAATTTGCCCTCATGAATAATGTTGAGCGATGTGCTCAGTGCCACGCAGCCGCTATGTAAAACCAATGATACCCTTCTCTGATGTCAACTCTCTGGAGGGTGAGCAAAGAATCACTGTGGAGTGGGTTAGTTGATGCATATGAATGCTCATTTACATAAGCGCTAACATAAGAGGAGGGAGTTCCTACATACTGTGCACTTTGAAGACATTAATCAGTTACATCACTAAGGCGGGAAAGGACAAACACGGCAAATAGACTGAGACGGAGAGGTAGGGAGTAAATAAAGTTCTAGTAACTGCCACTGATACTAACATACAAAAGCACATCAGGAGAAAGAAACAACCATCTCAGATAATGCTCCATTACGCTTCCCAAGTGATGCTATGTTGATATGACTGCATTTACCTAATATTAGGTCATATGGAAATTCAAGCGCGGATCAGAGCTTAATGTAGACTCTAGTCATTTCCCAGCCTTCTGGAGCCACAGAAGTCAGTTCTCATTATGAGTTACGGAGCTAACTACAATAAAAGTAGCCATCCATATCTATTCTGTGACACATTAGCTTTCTTATCTACCTACAAGCCACAAGTCTGGTCCAGACTGAGTTACTTTAGTCTGAAACACAGATATTCATGATATTCAGTGGATGACTCCTACTGAGTTCAGTAATACACACTTTTCTCAAAACATTTTTGGCTTTAATGAACGCTTTATCAAGTTCTGGATTGGTTGCCATGAGATCTGAGTCACACGTTCTTGTTCCACTTCAGGATAACCTGTGGTGATTCTTTAAACTTTCCTCCAACTCTTCTCTCTCAAAATTTCTCAAGTTCTGTGGTTTAACCCTCCCACACAGGGACAATGAAGAGCTGCAAACTTCCAAGCTAGGGAAGCAGTGGGGAGCATCTCTGCCATTAACCAACGGCCTTGTTGAGGGTAACAGCACCAGGGACAACCAATTCAAATGTTCAGTTACTGTTAGGATATAATTCTTTCAAGCATGTGTTAACTTTTAGGACATCATAGGTTTGCTGTGGCTCCAGAGAGCTGACAAGGATCAATACCCTTGGCTCATCCCACCAAAGCACTGAATTCAAGAGGGCCAAGACAACAAAGTAGGGTACATTTGCTTACATCTCTATTATTGTAACCAGATAATATTGCTGCCGCTCCGATGCTTTAATTGTTCCAAACCTTAACAGTGGACATGTATGGATGACATATTTCCCTGTTCAGCTGTCGATCGGTTCTTTGGAGGGGCCGAATAGGGCTTTGGAGCGTGATGTCACGGGGGGTGGGCGTGGAAAGGATTTTGACCCGATTTTGGGGGTCTAGCGCAAGTGAAAAGGGAGCGAAGTCACACACAACAACCATGGTTCGTATTTGCTGTGTGGTCGGCTGCAATGTTCGGTCACACGACCGGCAAGAGAATAAGGTTGAAAAGGGTTTATCTTTTAATTCTTTCCCAACCTGGAAGCAACATGAGGCAGCTCGTGTATTGATGTTACCAAACGAAGGCGTCCAGCCTGGATAGCAGCTGTGAGATGAGCTGATATCCAGTTCTCTTCCATCTCCAAATATCTGTTGGTGCTCCAGACATTTTCATTCCGGTAAGTTCTAAATATGTTCATATCTCTCTTTATAGCCTATTAGTTTTATTTTCTATGCGCTCTGAGGTCATAGCAATTTAGAACAAACATCCTACTGAGTGATTTTGCAGAACTACCCTCTATTTATAGAGTTGCTAATTATTTGGCATTATTGCAGCAAACAAGCTAATGAAATGGATGAAACATCATGACTGGGTTCCAGTGCTACACAAGGGACCTGCTGCAAACATACCACCATGCCAATCAGATGACTTCTTCCATGTGAGGGTGAAGAGGTGACCCTCCTGGATAAGATGGTGAAGGTTTGCTGCGTTTTGGTGAACAGTGTGATAATAAAACCAGAGAAGAATGAAACCTGCTCCTGTTAAATATTCTTAAGTCTTGTGCTGTTATTTTTTCAAAAGATACAGTAAATAAAGTAATGTTAGTAGTGGGTGATATCATGTAAACACTCATGATTTTGTGTAAACATTTTGTCATTTGTAAACTATAAATGATATCATCATTGTAACTGATGTGATGTTCTATAAAGTGGTTTTAATAAAAAAAAAAAAGGCAAAAATTAGTTTGTTTCTTTATTCAACTTTTGAACAGTGGGACTCAGTCGGTATATATTCAGTAAATGCAAATTATTTACACGGCAGTGCACTACAGGCATAAATCTAGACCCCTAGATAAAACATTATGGGTCATTCCCACAACCCACAGCTTTACTGTGCTCCAGCAAAGTATCCAATAGCAGTGACAACTCCTCCACAGTAGCAGGTGGGATTTTTCTGTTTTGAGGACGGCTCCTTTTCCCTGTCACTACAGATGGTCTGTTTATGTTTTGATTGAGAGCCTTTTTTTTGGGCAGCTGAAGAGGAGAAGTCTATCTTATGGCCAACCTCTGGCGGTATCTTGGTCACATTGCCCAGCAAAACCCAGTATGCAGGTTCATCTGTAACAGTCCTTGTGCCACAGATCAACACTGTTGCTTCTACATTAAACAGAAGAGCAGCGACATGGCTGCAGGTCTCTGCGACTCCGGCCATACAGCTGCAGTGGGCGGTTTCAACCTTCCCTGTGATGCTCACAGTGACCCATGGCTGCAATGCTGGTTCATTCAGTCTTTGAGAGTGCAGGACCTGAAACACACACAGACAAAGTTCATTTAAAGACAAGAACTAATGAGCCAAGGCCGACGTAAATGTGTTTTATCTACTTTATCATAAATGTAACAAAGTGTTTAGAAAGTTAGCACATACATGTAATTTTTCATTTCTTTATGTGTCCATCTATAGAATGCTGCATGTTATATTCTAAATCTGCCTGCAGAAAATGAACCTAAAGTATGTAATGCAAGGATGTCATCACTTTAGAGATGGAGAAAGCATATAGTGACAATTATGAATCACTTAATATGATAAGGAGATTCTGCAGGTCATTAATCGATGTATAAAACTAAAATAAAATGTATTTTTAGTGACACAGGATACAAACATGGAAGCAAGATGTATAATTAGGATTATTTATAATAAATATGAATAAATTAGTGCAATTTCTTTAATCATAAAGAATAACAATCCTTCAGGACAATGTCACATCAATGCACTGAACTCATTATGTTATCCACCTAACAGCCTCCACATGTTCTCACTGTAATTTCCCCTCATGAATGAATTTATGCTGCACTAATCTGAATGTTTGCAGGGAAATCAAACGCATTTCACTTGCAGTACTCGAGCTGACTTACCTTTGTTTGAATGACGACTTGTACGCGCTGACTCCACAGACAAGGTACGAACATATGTCAGGCTACGTCAGTAGCGGTTGGTCTTCAGGGTTTCTACTCCACGGCCGTATTTCATACGGGTCCACATTTCCAATGCACACTATTTTCTGCAAGTACCGCCGCTTCGCCTCTGGACGCAATCGGTCTCTATACAGTTCATTCTCTTTTGAGCTGCTTTTAAGCATCTTTCTTGTAGTCGTCGTTCCAACACAGTGTGTTTGGTTTGATTCGTAGACCCCGAAAATGGCGCTGCGCTCCCATAATGCATTGCGGCGTGACGTCAACTCCAAAGCCCTATAACTAGAACTACCTTTAGATTTCCCTTTCAGCGCCACGCCTTTCTCTTATTTTTGGCTCTGAATCAGTCTGCCAGCAGAAGATGTAATGGAAGGATCAACGACTGGTGGTCTTCTGTTAGATGGAGGTGACAGTGGAGAGGTACACTCAGGGTTCAAGGTGAGCAGGAACAACTAGCAACACCATTCTAGCACCTTTTAATAATAAGTCAACATACCTCATAGACAGGCTTCATTCATTTCATTGCCTTGTGTTACATCCACATTTAGGGTTACTTTGTTAACCACCAGGTAAACTAAAGTAGAAGCTGAGATATGGCCAGCCTACTGACAGTTACTAACAGCCATGGGCTGAGAGAAAAAGAAAATGTTATGTCTATAACATCTTAGTCTAAGGAGCTTGGAAAGAAAAGCATCTGGACTTCTTTAAGTTACTTGAAGACGTTTCACCTCTCATCTGAGAAGCTTCTTCAGTTCTAAGGCCAAATGGTGGAGAGTCCCAGATTTAACCCCAGTGGGAGTTTCCCCCCAAAGAGGGACAAAAGGACCCCCTGATGGTCCTCTACCTCAGCAGTCCCCAACCCCCGGGCCTCGGACCGGTACCGGTCCAATGTAGAGGTCTGAGCATTCCTCGCTGCACTGTACAGCATACACCACATTGTTAAGTCTGTGTTTTGGAGTTTTGTCTTTCGGGTGAACCAGTTTTTGTCTGAGTGTGTTGCTGGGTCTGAACCTTCACAGACGTCTATAACATCTGTTCCATGATGGAGAGAAACACGGTACAGCACATGTAGCATGAGATGCCATGCTCTTGCTCTACAGCCAGGACACGTGTGGGTGGGATATCCCGTACTAGAATCAACTGACAATGACCATTTCAAATAATGCTTTTTAAAAACACAGTTTGACATTCTGGGAAATTTGAAATTTGGACTTAAATGTCTAAATGTCTTTATCTCAGTTCTGGATGAAAGATAAATGTTATGCTTGCAGCTTATAGCTTCATGCAACCTGCAGTTATGAGATCACTGTGAGGCTTTCAAAGAATCAGTTGAACTCCACAAATCCCAGAACATCCATAAAGCGATTCTTTCTTTACCCTTCACTTAAACAATTTGTCATAATAATTACTTGGCTTTAGAGGCATTAGTTTAAGCATAATGCTTAGAAAAACCAAATTCATACATTTTCCCTAAGATCTTGAAGTATTTTTTAACTTAATTTTCTTTGTACAAGAACTAATGTACTTATTAAAAGAGAATATTGTCAGTCACTCCGAGTACACCCCAAGAACGTTAACATGACTGCGTATTTTGCACTGAAAATGGTATTTTTTTTTCTATTTCAGCAATAGGAGTACGTTTTTTGAGAGAGGATGTTTTAGTTAGAGATGCTCTCGTGAGTTCTTGACTTGTATCTCTGAACAGTGCTACAGCACTTGACTTAAATTTGTATAAAATCTAGTGAGGCACAATATACGCTGTGCATGCTGTTAGAGGGTGGGAGAGTGGCATTATTTCTGTTTGAGTAAAATTCCTCCTACCTCTGCTCGCTATACCATCAAGTACCATTCAACTGACTGAGCCGACAGAGAGAGAGAGAGAGAGAGAGAAAGAGGATCTCAGGTGAGCTGAGGAGGAGGACATTAAACCCAGCAGGAAGGGATGAATGAGGAGATTTGCTGGAGGAGGAAGGCTGACAGCCTGAAGATCATCCACAGTACTGGTACTGTGACACAGCACAGGAGCTTAGAGCCTAAAGAAAAGACGTTTGGTATGCATCTGAGCAGAGTAATTACAGTACAGCTGGATTTTGTTTCTCTGTGAGAAAGAAAGAGAAGAAAGTGAGAGAAAGCACGGTAGTGTACTTCACCACTAACCTGTTTGTCCTTTTGACTTGATCTGACATATGCTGGATTTCAGCTTTTGGTCATTCATGCCAACATGTTTAGTCACCACTGGGTGAGAAGTTTACTGAAGCTCAGACAGCTCTGGTGTATTTCACTTTCCACCTTTTGATCACTTTGACATGTTTTTAGATGAGACACGTGCTCCATTCGTAACCGACAGAATACTTGGGATCATGTTCATCGTTTCAAAGGAAAGAAACAACAATGCTCACTCATTCGGTCTGCTAAACACGAGTGCAAATGTGTGGGACATGTGTGAACTTTGACTGGTGAGATGTTGTATTGGTGAAAAAGTAAATTTCCACTTCTGATTAAAATGCTCGATCAGTACAAAGGAAACTTTTAAAAGAAGATGCTTGGCTGCTTAATCCTTCGAGTAAAAATCATACAGTGTATTTGGTGTGTTACAAGTACTGGCAGATGTATTTTTCCTGAGCCCTAAATGGATAGATGTATTTATTTCACTCATTTACTGGACTTATAGAGATGAACATATAAACAGTTGTGTAAATATGGTCTTTCATAGGCACTGGTTATTGTATCAAAATAAACACAACAGAATTTCCTTAACTGTGTATCACACGAACAGATTAGAGAATTTTCCGCCTCTGTAGAGAGCTATAACAGGAAGACATTTTGCTTCATTGCCATGTTGTTTTCCTATTATCCCGGGGCACAGTGAATGCCATTTGCAGGAGAGAAAGAAGGAGGCGAAATGTGGCAGTTAACAGTGGAGGGCAAATCAAAGTCCTGGGGTTAAATGGGATTGTGGGTCAGATGACTAGACATTGTTGCCTTTCTGCTCACGGCCATACTCTTCTGCCTCAGAAAAATATCACCGCTCCCCTCCCATCACTGTCTCCCTCATCCCTCCCCCCCCTCCTCCTCCTCCACTCATCAGCCCACCATTTCCCTTTGAGGCAACAGCATTTTGTCTTTAGTAACCCCACTAGAAAAGACAATCCTTATTGCTTCTATGCAAAAAAATTGTGAGCCAATTTGTTAAGCGTGGATTTTTGTGGTTCTTAACGATTGTTTAGAATATGTGATGTTTTCATGTGTCTAGCTGTACTTTAGCTTTTTCATTTATATCCAGTCAGGAGGTTTAAGAAGTCACAGTCACACTAGCAATGCTAGCTTTACAGAACTTCAAAAAACCATGCAGTCCTGTACGAGGCTATCTGCACCCTCACTAATATAAATCACTCTGACGGATACACAGTCAATTGAGAGGAACAGGGACAGGCGACGGCTGAGAAAATGGCAGATATCTGCATTAGAGCTGCACTCAATCAGCACACAGATGGGAGTGAGCTTTTATTAACCATCATGTTTTCTGTGATTACTGCGCAGCTGTACATCAACACCGCTGTTTCATTCGTGTCCGTAACTACCTTCCGACGCAGCCTCGCGTACTCCCTGTCCTATACCTGAGCTGTGTGAATTATACTGGCAGCACCGGTGACAGGGGCCCTGCAAACACTGCCAGGCAGCAAAACACACATCAACATATTCAGAGCGTTTAGTGCCTGGGATTAATCAAATTATAATTTAATCATCTGATCAAACAGCAATTAGCATAATCACTTCTGGGGAAGGCCTGATAGAGCTGAGACTGGAGCGGAATGGAGCTGGGGGCGAGCAACACTTTAATGAAACATTTGCCAGAATGTTTGAAAATGTTACACATTTTGGGCTACAGGAAAAGAGCTGGACTGTGAATGTTAATCAGCACGGTCTGGTATGCTTAATGAATATGTCAGCCACAGAGGAAGAAATTACAAGTGAGTATTTTCTATTTTGTCAGTGATTGTCTTTTATGGTTTAACATTGGGTAATCTTTATTGTAAACACCTCCCCCCATAAAGAAGGTTTATTCTAAAATGGTTCATTTTTAGCTTTCCCCCCTCTACACAAACTGACCACAGAATTCGAGTTCAGCTGATAAAATCTGATAAAATCATTTCCCAGCAGTATAATTTAGTTTAGCAGAACATTGCTCCCACTTGTTCAGGGCAAGACTCAATTAATATTTTTATGAAATCACATTCTAAAGTCTACAATTAACGCAAGGACAGCGAATTTGGACGAACATGCAAAAATGCTTCCATCACTGTGTCTGCCATCATTGGTCTTGTTAATCTGCTGCAAGCTTGAGGTATTTTATATTACTGACATGAATGAGATGCTGTTTGAACCTCTTGCCTCTGTGTTTCATCCCAGGCAGCAATCATTGCAACGCAAGCAACGCAGTCGTTCACTTTGTTCACGTGAAAATGTGTAAACAGCATGAAATCGATATGGAGTGAAGCTCAAGAGGAATACTTTGTAATATTACTGTGTTTCAGATGCTTCTGTTGTAAACGTCTCATTTTGGTTTCATTCTTTTTTGTTTAGACAGTGTTAGTTTAGTATAATTTGCTGACATCCCTTCACGTCTTCTCAGGGATAACAAATGAGAACTTCCCTCTGTGGTCTATGAGGTAAAACCAGCAATCTGATCTGTGCACAGATCTGTGTTGTTTTGCAGTAGTTGCATCATTTTTGTCTGTTCTACATACTTTTTTTTAAATAATATGAAAATTTCAAATCAGGCAAAACGGTAAGTGTAAACATATATAAATTCAGTGCATTATGTAGATGCTCCATTATCAAATATTGTTGATGGGAAACAGTGTTTGTCAACAATTTTAACCTCATATCTGCTCATTGCAACCGAATCATGGCACAAGTTTAGTGTTCTTCTCCCTTTTGGATTGATTTTTTCCCTTTAATATATTTGTTAATATTTTTTTACTGGCTTTACTAGACAGATACAGTGAAGACTGACAGTAAAGCCATGCGGCAAAGGGCTGCGGGTCAGACTCGAACCCGGGTCGGCCGCCCTCAGCAGCATATGGTTGCCCGCTCAGTCCAGCTGAGCTAAACTGGTGCCCTTGGATTGAGTTTTGATTCCATTTGTAGAAGGGGCCACTCCATAATGTGTCTAGAACTTGGCTCTGGTGTTTATTTATTTTTATACCTGATGGATAACCACAGCCAAGCTCTAAACTTCTGTGGATACAGCTGACAGGAGCGGTCCCCATAGTGGTCTTCTGCTGCTTCAACATTCAGCATGTTGCTCTCCGTGGTTGTAACCAGTGGTTATTTGGTTTTTATCAGTGCAAAGTAGTCTGGCCATTCTCCTCTGACCTCTGACATCAACAGTGCTCACTTGATATTTTTGTCTTTTGTGTACAATTCTCTGCAAACCCCAGAGGTGGTTGTTCGGTACAGCTCCAATAGATCTGCAGTTTTTAACATACCTGTATGACACCAATAACCATGCCACGTTTCTTTACCATTCTGATGCCCAGTTTGAGCTTGATTATGCCCGTATGGATAAATGCAGTGAATTGTTGCAATGTGATTGGCCGATTAGACATTTGTGTTAAAGGGCAGTTTAACAGATGAACCAAATAAAGTCCAAGAGTGTATTTCATATGCTAAACTCACTACTTTCACAGTGATACACTGCATGCTTTAGATAATAAAAGTCAAAATGTAACATTTTATCTGGAATATTAGAAATGAAGTCCATTTCAATAAAATCCTCCAAGTTCAAGGACAAACAGCCAAGGTCTTTATTTTGAGAGCTTATGTTACCTGTTGTTGTACCTGACTGGTCACAGCATTAACCTACTGCCCTATTTTCTAATGAAAGCCTACATATGCAAATAACTTAGGTAACTGTGATCTTGTTAAATCACTAGTCCCGATAAGATGTACCGGAAACTCTAGTCCATTGTTTTTAACCACTTTACTTGCTCTGTAACACTGTCTCATTGTACACTCACGCAAGGCCATTTCTGAAGAATGCAGCTTATATGTCACGCAAAATGTCAAAGATGTTCTGGTAATCAGGTTAGACAACAAGCTAAACTGCAGTGATCCATCAGTTAAACTGTGCAAAACTGATCTGAGCCAATATTCTGTCAAAATGTCATTCAATACTTTTGAGTATTACCTTTAATCTGTGAGTCCATGTTAAGTGCTAGATGTGCAGATGTGCTGTATATGAATACCATAGCCATAAGCACCGACAACAACCTTTATAGTTACCACTTAGCTGTGAAACACCCATAAGCCTGAATGCATGTTGTAGTGCTTGGCTGATCTAATGATTGCATAGCATTTTGTACTTTAACCTTATTAAGTTTATCTTCATATATCTTTAATGAACTATCACACTTGTCAGCTGCAATATGGACTAGAACCAGAAAAAAAAGCAGCAGGATGCTCTGAATTATCATTACAATGTCAAGAACAAAGGGCTCGAGCAATTTCTGTCACTTATACCAGTTAATTTGGGCTGTGGCACTCGCAGCCATGAACTTTAACTGGACAAAGGATAAAAAAGGCAGTTCAGTCTTCATAAGTGTAAAAAAAAAGCTGAGAATAATCTTGTTTCTGCATGGAAAAGCAGGGCGATTTGATATGACTCTTTGAGTTTTAGATACCACATAACACAAGCTGACTGTGTGCGTCCCTCTTCCCCCCTCTCTTCCTCCTCTTTTTCTGCCTCACTACACACTATCATCTCCTTAAGCATTCTGGTCTGGGTTAAATGAAACCTTTAACAGTTCAATGTGCATCCATTAACATATGCTTGAGTCTACTCACAGCCAAGCTAAGGCGTAAGCATGCAGTGGCAAAAACAAACAAAAAAAACCTCGATCCGATGGCACGGACAAATCCCGGAGTGATTAGCGAGTCCACAAAAACACTAAGTCTCTAATGCCTTCTAACATTACCGAATGAACCAGATTTCATAACACCTTGAAGAAAAACAACAAATGTGAACGAAATCTATCCTACTGCGACACTCTCAGCTAATATAAGAGCACAAACACTGTTTATTTCATAATAAACGCATTTAGGTTTTAGAATATATTGACTTTACAGTTTCTACTAACGGTAAACATGAATGTATGAATACAGCTGTCAGAAATGACTATCTCGAGCATGAGTGCCGATCCTAACTGAACAAAATCAAGACATGACAACTATGCACTTACAGAGTAAACACGCTGAGTTTAAACTCATGTTCCCAGTGGCCTACATTGCATTGACTGGTGTGCTGATATTAACGTGCTACTGAGGAACTGAGCTCAGTTATTGTTTGCTGATGTGTGTTGCTGTGACTCCGTCAACCCGTTCTGTCTCTATGTGAAGTGACAGATGTATACCAAAAGACCAGAGTCTGCACAGACCTAGTTTCCTACTGGCCCTGATGCGACCTCTAAGCAACACTGTTTTGTGTGGTGACGATTGGCTAAAACTGTAAAATAGGAGGAAAATTTGGTGTGCAGTCGTCTCCAAATTTAAAAATAGCAAACCCAAGACACATTTTTCCACTTGTAAATTACAGATAAGGAAATTCATTTTAGCTGTGTACAATACATTTAGTCTGGTCGTAAAATGTTTCAGGGAAGCGCGCCTCCTAGATTATCTTCAGAAAACTCTTTTCGATTGAAGGTAGTGATGTGTGATTTGCGCTGAGGTACACTTGTGAAAAATTAAGACTAAGATGCTGTAACTTCAATGAGATGTTGGCAAAATAAGCTTTGTCTTGCTGTGTGCTTTCAGGGAGTTCTTCCTTCCCTGTGTCGCAAAGTATTTTCTCATATGGGATCATGTGATCATTGGAGTTCTCTCTCCAGTCCTACAGAGTCTTTACCTTACAGTATATAGCACCTTAAAACAACTGCTGCTACCAAAGTATGAAAGTAAAATCTGAACTGAATTGAATCGAATGAATCATTTTTTGAGTGTTTTTTTAACTACGTATATATTTGATGAGGAACACAATCTTTTACATAACATGGATCAAATTCCTGAACAACCAACACGAGTTCCTTTTTCACTCTTCTGTGACAGGAAATATTGTGGAAAGCAAATGAAAGTTGTTACTTAGTGTGAGAAATTTACAACTATACGCTCTACTGATTAGAACAATGATATGAATATAAAAATATATAGGTATGACCGAGCCACTGTGTACAGATACACATCGCTGATTTATGTCAGTTTAGTGATGTTTCATTACATAATTTGCTCATATCTGAATAAATATTCCTGGGTCTTGGTGTTTTATATTTTTAAAACTGGAAACAGTTGTTGGTTATTGTGAAAAGTTTGCAGTACGATGTTGTAAAACAGAAACAAATGCTGAGGAAAACTAAAGTCTGCTCCGACATTAATCATGTTTGATAACACGATAAAGACCTTTTCTCCAGCATCCCCCTTTCCATCCCAAGCTAAAAGCTAAAAATAAACATGCACAGAGTGATACTAAGAGCCAATTGAGGCGCTTCACTGTATATTTACACAGTTTATTAGTGTCCAATTGAGCATGTGTCAGATTTCCCCCCCGGCATAGCTAAGCAAAAACAACATTATGCCATTTCCCCAATTTTCTCTCTTCATAACTGGAATGTTTTTCCTATTCCATTTAGGATAGACACTTTTGTAAGAGCACTTTAAAAGCTCAAGCACCACTGGAGTGAACTCTACAGCAGATTTTACTCTCTACAGTGCTGAATTGTTTATATCTCTTGTAGATGAGCTTGCAAATGTGTCCTCAAATTGGAA
Source organism: Aulonocara sp. 'chitande type north' Nkhata Bay (assembly GCF_057382095.1). NCBI lineage: Eukaryota > Metazoa > Chordata > Actinopteri > Cichliformes > Cichlidae > Aulonocara > Aulonocara sp. 'chitande type north' Nkhata Bay. Next base: position 3,031,330 of record NC_141353.1, read on the forward strand.
AACAGCAATTCAGAGCAAAATGGAGTTTGTACAGTAGATACTATTCATAAATGATCACTGAAAAGCTGTGCAAATAGCCAGGAGCTGCAATCTTTAAATACATTTTCTATTAAGAGCCAATGCAAATATAGTGCATGCAAACGACACCTGCACAGACGTGTATCAGTTTTTGAAAATTAATGAAAGGCCGTGATGTGTATCGAGAAGCACTGATCAGGTCACCTGAACAGAGTGCAGTGTTTGTCAAGCCCAAAGCCCACACTGCAGCAACACTCATTACCCAGGTCTCCATAGAGACAACCTCAGCAGCCTGTACCAGACCAGAGCTCTAAAAGCCTTTATTTCGTAAAGCTTCATCTCTCCATCCACAAGAGGTGTAAAAATGTACGATTCGGATGGAAATGGCTCGTTAAGTGCAGTCTTTGCAGGTCTGTCCACTGAAAACAAATGCACGGCAGAAACAATAGCATCTAACATCACCACTCACAGCCTTTTAATTCTGTGTACTGTCAATTTTAGCATGGCACAGGAAAAATACAGGGATCATCATAATGAACACTGGTCAATTCTACTTTCCGACACAAAAACGACGCTCAGATCTCTGAATGAGAAGAAAAGGTCAGCGTCAGACGATTCAAGTCTGCTGATACAAATGGTACCGCATCAGCAGCAGCCTCGAACGTAGCATTCATCACAATTACAAGTGCTGTTGCTGCCATTCAAAGTTTCCATGTAGATGTCTCTAGTAGCAGCCATTTTGCAACACTGTTGCCTGGACCAAAGAGACTGAAAAAAGCCATTCACAAGCAAGCTAAGCCATGGATCTCGCTCTGCAAACGGGGATTTCAGTACAGCGTTTAGTTAGATTTCAAATGAACACCAGTGTCCTCTCGTGTTCTTGGAAATTCTCTCGTCTCGGCTGCAGCAAAAAGAGAATTTGCTTTGAATCCATTCTCTCCTATAAATAAACCCTGCCTTCACAGAACCCTTCACATTGGCAACAAAATGGTTTTCCTGTCATCTTTGCTTGATGCATCATCATCTACTCTCAGTTCACATTGTGTCCAGTCTTGTTTTTTTAACCCCTTTGCTTCCACGTATCTTTCAAAAGATCTTCAAAATAGCTCAATTTTCTTTCGAGACGATTTCTGCCCCCCAACATGCGCACATCCCGTCCTATACCCCACAGCCCCGTGTCCCTCACCACCCCCCTTTTCCAATTCCTGTGTTCGCTGTAAAAAAAAATCAGTTACCCCCACTCCAAAGAAAGATACAACTACCACTTATCAAGCCAATCTTTTGAGGAATTCACTGTATACAAAACGGGATGTGGATGCATTTTGCGAGATGTGCATTTGGGCAAGGGTGATAAGGGCTTGTCTCTTTTTTTTCCCCCCAATTCAAAATGACTCCATGTCTGTGCTTCTAATATGGCGGGTGCAATGCCGGAAAAAAAAGAAACACACACACACAAAACAACTGGCCAACCTTTTCATTCTTTTTCAAGGAGACAATTAATAGATCTGAGAGAAAGCACACAAACATGCAGTTACATGTGCAAAGCATTTTGTTAATTTTTTTTTTTACTTTAAATAAATTACAGAATGAAAGTAAATATCTGACATATTCACCAGCTCATTTCTTGGTTCATGAGTAGATTTTTGAATAGAAAATCATTGTGAATGTCAATAAAGAAATTATTTCATGCAAATAACGGTTTTTGTTTGAATGCCTCTCAAAAGCAGAATAGAGATTAAAACAACCAAAGGCTGATTGCACCAAGTAACACACAACTGTGTTCCCACAAAATGATTTACTAAAATATTACTTTCATAATTTATACAAATAGAAATCTGATTTATAAACAGTGCAGATCCGGCACCTAAAAATGATGTATGAAAATGCAGCCAAACTGAGGCCCAGCTTAGCTTCAAGAGAGGGAATAAATAATCCTTTCTGTACAAATTTAGAATGAAAACTGATAATTGTTCCAATTATTTTGACCCTAAATTTTACTAAAAAAAATCATTGTAGAAAAAAGAAAATAGAAATATTCCTGTAAAGAGCCTCGTTCTTCATGCAGTACAGGCTGCACCTATCCACAACCTACATTTCTCCCCTCTCTCTGCTTCTCTATCTGCACAAGGTTATTGTTAAATATCGAAGGTGTATGAGGGGATAAAACATTTTCACTTTATTAAAGGTTACTGTGCAAGTAAATATCAACCTCCCACCAAAAGCCCCACTGTCAGTGACAGGACATAGCAACAGCCTGTTCTACCCATCGTTTTCCCGGGACAAAATATAAATAAATATTATCCTCAAAGTAGAAATGGTTCCAGACCACCCCGCATATTAATTGCAGCTTGGTTCTGTTCGATAATCAGCATAAACTTTAAGTTCGATGTGCGCAAAAGCATCACTTACCATTCAAGATGCACTGGAAAAAGAAAAGAGCCAATATCCACATGCCCCGCTCCGTTCAATATCCAAGCTTATGCTTTTTTCTTCTTCTCTCCACGCACTCTTTCTTCTTCTTATTTCCCCCCTTTTTTATTTTTTCCCAAGTCAATTGCAATATAAGAAAAGGGAGCCTGCAAATCTCTCTCTCCCTCTGGCGCGCTCTCTCTCCCTCTCTCTCTCTCAATCCTTCACGTTGGGAAGAAGATGAAGAGGAGGAGGTTTGAGCTTTTTCCTGCTGCTGATTGTCTCCTGGTACAACGGGAGATGGTATATGATCCACAACTGTGCGTCTCACCCCTCCTTTCTTTTTCTTTTTTTTAGGACTGACCGCACCGTGCCGGGCCTCAGTGCAGCCGTCCCCCCGTACCGGAGTGCTGCTCTGTGTGGAACATGAGGGAGCTCGGCTCGGTGCGCTCCGGACCAGGTGAGCTGTGCTGCTGCTGAGTCAGAGGCTCAAAAGCACAGGACGCACTGCCTATGCGCACACCGAAATCCACGGATAGAAAATTAAAACATCAAAGAAAAAATATATTAAAAACATAAAAAATAAGAACCAAAAAAGCCTCCAATAATGAAAAGAATCAATAAAGAATGAATGAATTAGAAGTCTATGCCCTGAAAAGAGGCAAACGTGTCATCTCAGGTATGTGCGGGGAAAAAAATGCGTAAAAAGTTGGAATTTCTGTCGAGGATTAAAAAGCGCATGGAGTTGACTGTTAGCTGCGCTGGAAACTCATTCTCTCTTCGCCACCTCTCTCCATCCGGCGAGCAACAAGCACACGCATCTTCCCCCCGCAGCCGCACACACAAACTGCGCACACTGGTCCCTGCGCTTATAACCTGCCCTGCCTCAGAGCACCGTGGAATAAAACCTCGCTTCCTTCTCCGCAGCCGCTTTCCTCCCTCTCCATTGCCTTAAAGGTGCAGGGGTGGGGTGGTGGGGGGCACAGCTGAGCCTCTGGCGTAAAAAAAGAAAAATCAGAAAGAAAGAAAAAAAAAAAAGGGGGGGGGGGGATACAAAAAAAAGAAACCCTTTCTTTTGTTTTATGACGGATCAAGGTGCCACGCAGGGTGAACTGTGCATTAACGCAAGCAAAAAAATATAAATAAATAAATATTAGCTCAGGCAGGACATCCTTCTATGGTTTGTTGCCACTGTTGTGGTGTAGCAGGCTGCAGGATGGAGGCTGAAGGAGGGAGGGAGGCAGGGAGAAACAGTGATGTAGGCTACACCTGACTGGGTGCTATGTAGGCATTTGGTTAAGGGGAAAAAATCTAAATTATCTTAATTGGAGGAGATCAAATCGTGTCCTTTAATGTGTCTTCTGGGTAATTTATGAGCCCCGGGGGCATTTTGGGGACCCTGCCAGCTTTACCCCGGCATTCATTAATTGACCTTGACAAATATAAGTAGCGACCCCCCTAATGCACCAGGGGGTATCAAACAGCGGCCATGTTAGACATCCACAGCCCCCTGCATGAGTTCACCTCCATTCAAACCACAGCGGAGGAGGAGGAGACTGAGAATTAAGTTGTGAAACTGCTACTGGATGAAGACAAGCATATAGAGAAGTGTAAAGCCACATTTTTTAAATGATTAGCGTTGATATTTCTCTCAACATTTTATAATTTGTAATTAGCGTGTAGTTGTAAAAAGGAAGAACACACCTGAAAAACAACCTTATTTGTTTTTTTATACCAGCCTGAGACACAAAGATTCAGACGCTTCCTTTTAAACCTTTAGTGAGCAAACAGCAGTGCTGTATTGAAATAATTTTGGAAGCTATGACACTGCTGTCATGTGACTGTTTGGATTTAGTGAATTTATGTTCAACGGCGACTCGAGCTTTAGCCCACAGCCTAGATGCAGTATCTGTCTTTAGGACTTAGCATCCACATCAGACCTGCATGTGAACATGCGCTGCGCCAGGAATACAGGACCTGTCAACGCACGTCTGGCCCCTCCATGCGCTTCCAGCCAGGCATCCCCAAAATAAAACTGATCATTATCACTGACTGAAGCTACCCAAAATAAGATAGCAGGAAGGAAACATGCAGACACTGTGCACAAAGTATTTTGTTTGTATGTATGTGTGGATTTTGCCTAATCCCCTTCTCTGTCAATCTCCTTGACTCCCAGCAGTGAGGGGGGGGTTGTTGATCATTCAGTTATGGCATTTTGTTCCCTGGTATACGCATGTCTCATCTTCTTCTGTCTGCCTTTGTATAGCACTGGTCTGCAGTCGGGGACTCTATATATCTTGCCCCAGTTGCAGGCAGCTACCTATTCAGACTGCTAGCAAATTTGAGGCTAAACTGGCTCACACATCAGTACCTGTAGTATCTATGCTATCTATACTAACTATTAAATGCAGACTTAGGGGTTTGTATCTAGTATGGCTAAGCTACATTGTGCTGAATTGCTAAAATTTTCCTGTATCGCACCTTATGACAAACTTCTAAGCAAATTCAATTCAAACAGACATTTTTAATAACTGCTGTCCGAGAAGCAAGAAATCAAAACCACCAAACAGTTGTATTGTGCTAATAACATGTTTACAACTGGAATAAATAGGTTGGTTATTGAGAAAACATGTTAACTCAAGAGCATCAATTAATTTGGCATCAGCCCATTTCCCCACTGGTTTTGTTGATTCATTACCTTTTATGCCTTGTTATGGATAATCATTCAGCCATATGTTAAATGATTGTCTTCAGTGTTCATCCCAGTGGACGGGGTTCAGAGATTGGATTAAAATCACTGGCTGTATGGTCATACAGAGCTCAATCCTTATTTCTCTAATCCCTGCATTAACTCCATGATATGTTGTGAGGTTTGGATCAAATCAAAGGTTTTATCCTCTTTAAACCATGTTGTTATTTAACTGCACTGATTCTTTAATCAAATGCAAATATTTTAAAATATTTTTAATGTCTAAAACATTAAGAATTTAGTGATGGAAACAGATACTGGAAACAATTAATACATTTATTAAGCATTATGATCTGCAACACGATGTGTTATGATGCTGTAGATAATGAAAATGACTAAACATTTGACAAGCAACTACTGGTTTTGCTTTCCCAGTGTTTGGACATTAGATTTGAAATTAACAATATTAATACCATTCATACCAGTACAATCCTACTTCAAACCTGTAATATATGAACAACTGGTCAAGACCCCTTGAAATACTAGTCAGTTAAATGCTTTATTCTTATTTTATTAACGCACTGCAGCATTACCGTTACCGCTTCAAAGTTATCTGGGCCCTGACGGTAAGCCGTGCCCCTCTCGCTTTCATTCTTTCTGTGGAAGTAGTAAATGAGTGACGGGGAAAGTAAACAAATGACAGCCATATAATGCTGTACTGCTGTACTTTGTTTAAAAAATAACAGAGAGAGCAGCTATACGTCAGGGGAAACAGTGAATGTGTGCATTGTACTGAAAACAGGATTTTTTTGCCACGTGAAAGGTTTGGCTCGTTGTGACATTATCTTTTCCCCCAAAATTAAAATCAAGATGAAAGATCATCATTTTGACACATTAGAAGAAATCTTGTATGCATTGCAGAGCTAAAGCACAAGGAGACAGAGCAGGTCGTTCATCAAGTGTTCTAAAAATAGTAGCAGTGTTGGAAGCCGACTGGATATACACAAGAAAATGATCTTGAACCATGATAATTAGTCAGTTTACTATTTCAGTTTACATACAGCACCCATTTATTAATTTATTTTTATTTTATGTTTTTTTTTTACTATTTTAATTTTAGCTTTTCACTTCTGGTTTCTGTTTCTAGCCAAATTAAAAATACTAATAAAAGGTAAGGGTCAACAGTGGTCTACCCTGCCTTTCGCCCTGTGACCGCTGGAATAGGCTTATGCCTCCTGTAACACTGAACTGAATTAGTGGAAGAAAATGGCTGGCTGGCTGGCTGAATGGATGGATGGATGGATGGATGGAAGGATAGATAGGGAGTTGAAAGTGTTGGTTCTGATGGGTTCAGACAGATAGACATATATTTGTGGAAACGTGTCTGCCATATCAAGTGTCATTATCAAGTACAGTGGGGCAAAAAAGTATTTAGTCAGCCACCGATTGTGCAAGTTCCCCCACTTAAAATGATGACAGAGGTCAGTAATTTGCACCAGAGGTACACTTCAACTGTGAGAGACAGAATGTGAAAAAAAAAAATCCATGAATCCACATGGTAGGATTTGTAAAGAATTTATTCGTAAATCAGGGTGGAAAATAAGTATTTGGTCAATAACAAAAATACAACTCAATACTTTGTAACATAACCTTTGTTGGCAATAACAGAGGTCAAACGTTTACTATAGGTCTTTACCAGGTTTGCACACACAGTAGCTGGTATTTTGGCCCATTCCTCCATGCAGATCTTCACGAGAGCAGTGATGTTTTGGGGCTGTCGCCGAGCAACACGGACTTTCAACTCCCGCCACAGATTTTCTATGGGGTTGAGGTCTGGAGACTGGCTAGGCCACTCCAGGACTTTCAAATGCTTCTTACGGAGCCACTCCTTTGTTGCCCGGGCGGTGTGTTTTGGATCATTGTCATGTTGGAAGACCCAGCCTCGTTTCATCTTCAAAGTTCTCACTGATGGAAGGAGGTTTTGGCTCAAAATCTCACGATACATGGCCCCATTCATTCTGTCCTTAACACGGATCAGTCGTCCTGTCCCCTTGGCAGAAAAACAGCCCCGTAGCATGATGTTTCCACCCCCATGCTTCACAGTAGGTATGGTGTTCTTGGGATGCAACTCAGTATTCTTCTTCCTCCAAACACGACGAGTTGAGTTTATACCAAAAAGTTCTACTTTGGTTTCATCTGACCACATGACATTCTCCCAATCCTCTGCTGTATCATCCATGTGCTCTCTGGCAAACTTCAGACGGGCCTGGACATGCACTGGCTTCAGCAGCGGAACACGTCTGGCACTGCGGGATTTGATTCCCTGCCGTTGTAGTGTGTTACTGATGGTGACCTTTGTTACTTTGGTCCCAGCTCTCTGCAGGTCATTCACCAGGTCCCCCCGTGTGGTTCTGGGATCTTTGCTCACCGTTCTCATGATCATTTTGACCCCACGGGATGAGATCTTGCGTGGAGCCCCAGATCGAGGGGGATTATCAGTGGTCTTGTATGTCTTCCATTTTCAGATGATTGCTCCCACAGTTGATTTTTTCACACCAAGCTGCTTGCCTATTGTAGATTCACTCTTCCCAGTCTGGTGCAGGTCTACAATACTTTTTCTGGTGTCCTTCGAAAGCTCTTTGGTCTTGGCCATGGCGAAGTTTGGAGTCTGACTGTTTGAGGCTGTGGACAGGTGTCTTTTATACAGATGATGAGTTCAAACAGGTGCCATTCATACAGGTAACGAGTGGGGGACAGAAAAGCTTCTTACAGAAGACGTTACAGGTCTGTGAGAGCCAGAGATTTTCCTTGTTTGAGGTGACCAAATACTTATTTTCCACCCTAATTTACGAATAAATTCTTTACAAATCCTACCATGTGAATTCATGGATTTTTTTTTCACATTCTGTCTCTCACAGTTGAAGTGTACCTCTGGTGCAAATTACTGACCTCTGTCATCATTTTAAGTGGGGGAACTTGCACAATCGGTGGCTGACTAAATACTTTTTTGCCCCACTGTATGCTAACATACTGCATCTCTGTATGGTCCTCTAGCAGTACCACGGCACACAAAAGGCACTTAAGGGGTCATTAATATTACCCCAAAAAATCATGGGACATCCTCTTTCCTCCCTAAAGGACCTGTACAGCATTCGCCGTCTCAAGAGGGCACGCAGCATGCTACAGGATTGCACACACCCAGGACACGAGTGTGTGTAAACTCCTGCTGTCTGGCAAAAGATTCAGGTTGCTTAGGTCATGGACAAACAGTAATGTGAAACAAACATTCATACCTTAGTTAATTAAGTCATACTTTTTTGCACATTATATCAACTTTACTGTTTACTGTGTTGTGTTTTGTTGTGTTTGTTGTGTTTAGTGCTGACATGGAACAGTTTTACAATTTTGACAATAAAGAGTTATCTCATCTTATCTTATGATCTCTAGTGAAAAATTACATGTGGTGTAAACAGCTACTGAAGCACCCTTAAACACAGATGAATGGGGAGGGTTGTGTTTGGAAGGGCATGAAATCGTGGTCAAATCAAGCATCCAAATCATAACAAATGAGATTTCCATACTGGATGGTCAGCAGGGTGCAAGTGGAAAGTTGGGGACATGAGGCTATTGAACTGTGAGTATGTAAAAATTTAGCTAAGACCCGATGCAGGACTTCACAGCCTACACTATCTGGGCACCATCACGCACCCAATCAACGGTTTGTTCAAAACTGACACTGTGTTGACATGGAGAGAAGTGCAGAAACAAGTATTCACAAAAGTGAAAGCCATGTTGACTACAACACCGGCATTAGCATATTACGACGCTGGCAAGCCAACAATAGTAAGCACTGATGCGAGCAGCTATGGATTGGGTACCACTCTGTTGTAAAAGCAAGGAGATGAACAACAACCAGTTGCCCTTTGCGCAAGGACATTAGAAGGGGCAGTCGAAGCATATGTACAGGATGTCATTGTGTCACAATCTGTGACGGGAAGTTAGATGCATTTAGGATGGCTACAGAATGTGATTTGGGGCAAACTTCACAAATTCCACGTAGCTAGACAAATCTCTAGCTGCGCGACACATCCAGGAGGTTCCACTGTCTCTTAATGGGACTGCAGAGTTCCAGACCCTGTCTATGACTCGGGCCTCTCTAATGGTTCACCACGACGCCCCCATCCATGAGGGTGCGCTTGTATTGGAGGCGCTCAATCAGCTGTAAGAGAACGTAGGATAGAGAAATCAGACCACCCAGTAGGTTCAAAGACTTTGTTCCAAAGTGTGTAATTCATTGTTTGGACATCAAGTTTCCTTTTGGTTTGTTTTGTTGAGGAGCTTCACCTCTTAGAAGTGTTGGGAAATTGTTAACTCTGGTTTGATTGCTATTCATGTGTCTTCAACTGGAAATATACATGTGTATATTGTTGACCACATTTATTTTGTAGATTGGTTGGATGTTCTACAGAGGGATAACATTGGAGAGTCATACCGTGAAGCTATGGGAAGCAGTTGTTGAAGCTAGGTTAAGAAGCAAAGTGACAATCAGCAAGCAGCAATATGACTTAATGCAGAAAAAGAGTACTACAGATGCGATGGTTGTTGGAGTGTTTATGGAGTATAGAGAAGGTCAAAAGGAGCTTCACTGTGCCCTTCTAATCTAGAGAAAGCACATGATAGGATGCCAAGACAGGAACTGTGGCTCTGCATGATGAAGTCAGAAGTGGTTAAGGAACTGGCGCAAGACTTGTATGAGGACAGTGAGACAGTGGTGAGGTGTGTAGCAGAAGTGACAGACGGGTTCAAGGTGGGTATGGGACTATATCACGGATCTGCTCTGAGACAAACTGACGGATCAGGTCAGTTGGGAGACTGTGGATTGTGGTGTTTTCAGATAGCACTGTGATCTGTACTGAGAATAGGGAGCGGGTGGAGGAGAGTATGGCGAGGCGGAGGTATTCACTGGAGAGTAGGGAATGAAAATGAATAGACACAAGACAAAGTACGTATGTGGGAATGAGCGGAAGACAGTTGGAAATATGAACATGCGGAGTTGAGATAGTGCGGGCAAATGCTTTTACATACCAGGGTTCAACCATCTAAAACAACAAATGGTGCACAAGAGAGGTAAAGAAGAGAGTGCGTGCAATGTGGAGTGGGTGGAGATTAGTGTCAGGGTGATAATAAAGGTGCCAGGCAGGAGGAAAAGAGGAAGACATCAGAGGATGTAGTGAAGGAGGACATGCAGGGGGTTGGTGTGACAGAAAAGGATAGGGTGAAATAGAAGGAGATCTAAAAGAGGCAGCCAGAGCAATAAGAATAAGAAGTAAACATGTACTGCAGAATGACAGTCGTTAATGACAACCATTGTTATCCACAAAGAAACATCTAACAACTTAACAATGGCTAAATTACCTGTTTCTAGCTCAATTAACTCTGTTGCAAATGTTTCTTGAAAATTAAGTACTATTAAAAAAATAGTAGAAATACTGTCCTACACTGCTCACAGACAGTTTATAAACAGCTATATCTAAATAGCAGTCAGGCTTGTCCCTTTTCACCAAATCTCTTTATGATTTTTATAGACAAGATTTTTATGGAATGAGAATCAGCACCTCCAATTCTGAGGCCATGGTCCTCAACCGGAAAAGGGTGAAGTGCCCACTCCACATCAGGGATGAGTTACTGCCCCAAGTGGAAGATTTTAAGTATCTCGAGGTCTGCCTCTACAAACAAATGTGAAACAATGGGTCTTTCTAAAGAGTTCACTGAATTCAAGCATGGTAATGTAATACGATGTCACTGCTCCAACCAGTCAGTTCATGAAAGGTATTCCTTCCTAGATATTTTAGCATCAGCTGTGTGTGTGATGTTATTGCAAAGTGGAAGCGTTTAGGAACCACAGCAACTCAGCTACAATGTGGCAGACCATACAAAGTTACAGAGCGAGGTATCCAAGAACTGAGATACAAGGTGTGTCATCAACACTGGGGCTGTACACTGGGAGTTTCATGGCATGGATTTCTATGGTTGTGCAGCTCTGGTAGGTATAATAGGCAGGTACCCAAGTACATCTGTCTAGTACAGTACATCTAATGTATGTTTGGAGAGAAATGAAAGAAGCGTTTGATAAAAATAAAAACTGTGGATACCAGAAGAAGGAAACACTGCAGGGAAACTGTGAACAGTTGCATCTCACGACCCTTAAAATCCACTAAGAATTATTCCAAAAATACACAAGAAAAGATTTACAAATGGCCCTCACAAACCTCTGATACCTCTGTAAACTAAAATCTTTGATTGTTAATGTATTGCATATTTTTTCTTGATGAAACAGGTTTAGCACCTTATTTACAAAATATATGTATATGAGTTAAACAAGAAGCAAGTCCAGCGTGGCTAACTATAATAGCTATGTAATCTATTTGATAATTATACTTAGAAATAGACCCAAAGGAAACATTAATTGTTGTATTAATAAAATAGTCTCATGTTTGACTACATTTAAACAAACCTATTAAACATATTTCTGATATTGTTTTAAAGATGACCAAGGCAGCTTCATCTGAATAAGTAACTCATATGGAATGAAGGAGCTCCACTGCTTGGGTCAGACTGCTGAATAATTTAAACCGCCTTATGAGACATAAACGCAGGAGCAGTAGTCTAGCATACATCCTGAGACCCTCATTTCATTAGATAATCTATGAATCCTAGCCTCAGCCCAGACATTTTGAAAAGAATGAGAGACAAAGTCACAATTCACGCTCTGATTGAAAATTAGCTAAATGCCAGACTTTCCACACCACAGCTTTACAATACAAAATATATTCTCAAAGGTAAAGCAGCAGACATCGAATCCAGGCCTTATTTTATATATAGTAAACTGCTTATATAAATAATCTGTTGTAACTGAAATAAGTTTTTCTAATAATACTGCTAATTCAAAAATATGAAACTGGAAAAGAAATATAACTAAATATATAAATAAATCTTTATATAAATATAAAGAAAAATATAAATAAGAACACTAAAAGGAATTACTAATAAGTAAGTGATGTAAAAATGTTATATATTTAATTACAGATGCTCCGATACCTGAACATCACATCTGTATCAGTTAAAATTGGTCTTAATGACCTATATCAACATATTACAAAATGAGATGACAGTTACAGATGTTAGTGGCTGATATTTATTATTACTTTTTTAATGTGTTACATCAATTTTGCACTAGTGAGACGTTCAAAGACAATATGGTGAAGGGCTATAAGACTTTAAAACATCAAAAGTTGTTTTTGTAAGGAAGATTTCCTCATTTTCTTGGCTCAAAAGGAAATACATACCAACAAAAAACAAAAGAATTAGTTGTGGTATTGATATGTTATTGATACTGGCTAGTAACTAAATTCGTATTAGACTTTCACAACTGAAAGCTTCAAATGTATTTTAATTGCATTCAGTTGTGAAAGTCGGGATCTCAGGTTCCCAGTTATCTATGGCAGATAATATTTTTTTTACTGTCATAGATAACTGGGCTGCTAATCTACCAGAAATGAGTTAACAGGCTCCTCTATTTAACTATGGATTGAAATGCAACCTATATCCTTCGTACATTAACCCTCTCAGGCTCAAATTAAACTTTTTGTTGCTAATACACAACCAAGTCCTGCAGTGGTACTTCTGAGTAAAAAAAACTCATAAAATATGTATGTGGGGTAATCAGGTTGTTAGATTTTAACTGTTGCAAATCTGCCACGCCTGCCTGGAGAGGGTTAATTAAAAGAATGAGGAACTACAAACGCCAAGTCCTGATTAACAAGGTTAAAAAACACAGAATTTGCCTGGCTGATTTCACTATCTTGCTTTGTAAGCAACTGGCTGTGCAGAGCAAACCTCCTTGACAGCCTACTATCGCAGATCTATTCATTGATTTAACTGTTTGACTACTTTGCATCTCACAGCTCAATGCTCTGATCAGATATAAGTGGTCAGTAGGGTCATCCAGAGGTAATTCAAGGGTTTTAGGTCTTTGAAATTAAAGCAGGAGAGTTAATGAATATAGTGAGGTGTTGATTCACAAGATTTTATTTTATTTCAATCTAGAAATCTCATTTTTGTTTCATTTGGAATTTTAGTTGCAGTGTGTATAACGAAGTGAGGTTTCTGACATACTAAATGTGTACTCATGAGAAATGTAGATTTTGATGGTTTAAACTGTTCTGTGACTTTTTGAAATAGTGAAATTTTCTGGCTCCCAAATCTTTACTGTCATTGGTATTTAAAATTGGACTTTTACAATAGAAAGATCATTTCATTGACAGGTTACTTTCATCCGCTCACGGCAAACACACATAACAACAAACTACTGAATGTAATGGGAATTTGCATTTTTAAATTCTGACCGTGCTTTCAAATAAGATCAGAAAAAAACCTTTCTAAACGTTTCAAATGTTAAAGAGATATTTGTAATTTGTCATTTTGATATTCGTAATTTTCCTAAAATGTAAACATGAACAGCCTTTGACAGAAGAGATTCTTTCACTCACCCCCAGTTTCCTGCTTCACTTCTGCTATTGGAACATGGACGTCGTCAGAATAAACGCTATGGGCAGAAATCTGTGCCATCAGAAACTGAATTTGAATAAGTTCAATTTGAATTTGAATTGCTCAGATTGAATCTGAATTGTAACTTGAATAAATGCTTTTGAAAACTGAATTTGAATTAGTCTAATTTGAAATTGAATTTATGGTTTGAAAAAGATCATCACTAAATTGAAATTGAATTTTATATCTTGAAAATGAATTCATTTGCTTTGAAACGGCATTTTATCCTTTGAAAATTCAGCTCTCGAATAATTTCAGTTTCACTTCTCACCATTCAGTTTCAGTTCTACAATTCAATTTCAGTTCCAAAATTCAGTTTTTTGGAACTTACATCCGGTTCCGGTTCAAGCGCAGATTAATAGAACTACGTTTTACTAGCGGACCGAAAGTGTTACTGACGGGAATCTACAGCGTCTTGAGCTGAATTAAGACTTCAGAAGTCATTCGTCATGTCGAATGACCAGCGGATAAACTCTCAGGTTGGTAAATGTATTACATGTATAAGAACAAGCGTCATGTTAACAAATGATAGCCGTACGGTAACTTTTATGCTTATTGTAGCTGCTAGCTAAAAACGCTAATTTAGCGTAGTTTGCCCTGAATTCAGCTTTGACAACAAATATGATCGACTGTTTCTAGTAGAATTCCAAAGTTGTCATCTTGTACCCTCTCAGAATGCTTGCAGAGACCCCTACAGTAGGGAAACATGCAAAACGGTGTCCAAACCTTTGTATTTTAGCTTTATTTATGTCTTACACAGCATCCCAACTCTTTAGCTAACATAATAACTTTAGCTAAAGTGAATAGTTATTAGTGCAGCATTACTGGGTCACCTCTGTTTGAAATGATATAATGTGATATACAACTATCACTGAAACAGCAAACTTTGTAAATAAGCAAACAACACTTCTCATTCTCTAAACGTTTGGCCACAGCTGTAGATTACACTATCAGTGCTTGTTCACTCTTGACAATAATAACATTTCTAAATTTACTTTGTGCATTTACAGGTAAACAATATCTAATATTTTATCTAAATGACTGCTTTGTCTTTGAAAAGGGTGAAGAGCCTGAGGCCGGTGACAGTCCAGTTCTACTCTAAGTACATCCTTACAGTGGCTCACAGGACAAGGCCACATTCCTGTCCTGCCAGAAGAGAAGAGAAACTTCAGAGTCTTCATGCAGTTCAACCACACCTGTCATATTCCATATGACAGGGGTCTCAAACTCCAGTCCTCAAGGGCCAGTGTCATGCAACTTCTCCATGCCCTCGAGGACTGGAGTTTGAGACACCTGCCGTATGGTGTTCATGCTGTTTTCTACCCCACAGTTACAGCATGTCTGACTGGCCTGTTCAGCATATGCAAAAATATATGATGAGTTTAAGCATGTGATGACAAAGGCCTTCCATTATGGTGTTTGTCATCACATGTCACAGACATCTGGATGATCATTTGGAATAAACAAAAAACTAAAAACTTGTTACTTCATCTTTTATCTTTATTATTATTATTATTATTATTGTTCTTATTTTACACTTTTCATTGTTAGGCATTAGGTTTATTTGTAGTAGTCCTTTCCAACGTCTTTCCCTCTTCCATGTTACTGTGGCAGCTTGTCAGCATCTATTTGGGGTTGGGAGTGGAACAGAAAGTAAGGAAATCCAAAGTGCCATTAAAACCAGGAGAGGTTCTTATATTTCAGAAGAAGGGATTAATTCAAAAGACCTCAATGCCATATTTTATTTAGGAACCCTAGAGAGCACTTTGCAAAATAACACATTCTTATAATTTCACCCTCAGATGAGCCAAGCTACGACTGTCAGGGAAGGTGATGTAGGTACAGAGCATATGAGAGTGGTTAAGTTTGTCTCTTGTCTAGATGAAGGCACAAGAGGGATGGATGGCAAGGCGTAGAGATTCAGTATCTTCAGTCTTCAGTGGACACTCCATTTCTGGCACAAAACACCTGTAAAAGATGGTCGATTTAGGAGGTGACCCGACAACTTCAGCCTGTCAAACATAGTAATGGAGCAGTATGTTTAAAAAAAAAAAAAATCTAATTAAGTAGAATTATTATGGTAGTTAAACACAGTGATAGTTGTATATCATATTATATCACTTCAAACAGAGGTGATCCAGTAATGCTGCACTAATGAATTAGACTAACTATTCACTTTAGCTAAAGTTATTAAGTTAGCTAAAGAGTTGGGATGCTGTGTAAGACATAAATAAAGCTAAAATACAAAGGTTTGGACACCGTTTTGCATGTTTCCCTACTGTAGGGGTCTCTGCAAGCATACAGAGGGGGTACTCTGAGAGGGTCCAAGATGACAACTTTGGAATTCTACTAGAAACAGTCGATCATATTTGTTGTCAAAGCTGAATTCAGGGCAAACTACGCTAAATTAGCGTTTTTAGCTAGCAGCTACAATAAGCATAAAAGTTACCGTACGGCTATCATTTGTTAACATGACGCTTGTTCTTATACATGTAATACATTTATTACCAACCTGAGAGTTTATCCGCTGGTCATTCGACATGACGAATGACTTCTGAAGTCTTAATTCAGCTCAAGACGCTGTAGATTCCCGTCAGTAACACTTTCGGTCCGCTAGTAAAACGTAGTTCTATTAATCTGCGCTTGAACCGGAACCGGATGTAAGTTCCAAAAAACTGACTTTTGGAACTGAAATTGAATGGTGAGAAGTGAAACTGAAAGTATTCGAGAGCTGAATTTTTAAAGGATAAAATGCAGTTTCAAAGCAAATCAATTCATTTTCAAAATATAAAATTCAATTTCAATTTAGTGATGATCATTTTCAAACCATAAATTCAATTTCAAATTAGACTAATTCAAATTCAGTTTTCAAAAGCATTTATTCAAGTTACAATTCAGATTCAATCTGAGCAATTCAAATTCAAATTGAACTTATTCAAATTCAGTTTCTGATGGCACAGATTTCTGCCCATAAAACGCAGTCATGAATTTAATACTGCAAAACAGAAAAAGGGGTTTTCTGTTTTGAATTCCTTAAATATAATCATAGTCAATGTTGACGTAATAAACTAATAATTAGGGCTGCTCAATTAATCGAATTTTAATCTCGATTACGATCTGGGCTTTCAACGATCATTAAAAATGACTGAGCCGATTATTAGCCCCTCCCTCGTGCTTTACTCTCGCGCTGCTCCGTGTGGCAAATCGAGCGCACCTCTCTGCATTTCGAACACGTGTCACAACAATTAAGAGCAGCGGTCTCCAACCTTTTTTGCGCCACGGACCGGTTTATGCTCGACAATATTTTCACAGACCGGCCTTTAAGGTGTCGCGGATAAATACAACAAAATAAAACTAGTACCGGTACTGAAAAAAAGAAAATTTATTCATAACACACGTGGAAAGACCCAGGAAAACCGAGTTAACGATAAAAACGCTAACAAAATAACGCTGAAAACCGATAAAAACCCTGAAAACTATACATTTCACACCTGAGCCTCAACTCTCGCGGCCCGGTACCAAACGACTTATGGACCGATACTGGGTTGGGGACCGCTGATTAAGAGGACCTGAGGGAAGCTCGGAAAGCTAAGCAGAAGTTATTTGGAGAGGAGAGTGACTGCCATTGGTTGAAAAGAGAGGTAAAAAAACTTCAGTGGTGTGGAAACATTATGGGTTCGCGGAGTCAGACGTGGATCAAGTAGACACAGTGTGTAAACTTTGCTACAGTGTCGTAGCTGCACCACAGAGCAACACTGCAAAGTTCACTAAACATAGATGTTTACATTTTTCATTAATTTTTTTATATTGCAAACATTTGCACTGTTATCAGTATTTGCACACTATTTTATATTATTTTTTGACAATCTTTAAAGTCATTATTCAATACATTGTTATTGTTAAATAAATATCGTCAAATAATCGAGATCTCAATTTCAGTGAAAATAATCGTGATTATCATTTTTTGCCATAATCGAGCAGCCCTACTAATAATCATTGTTTTTAATTAAAATTATTTATTTCCCCACAGATTTGGCAGACAATATTTTAAAAAAATATATTGTTATGCCTTACAGCTTGATGAACAAAAAAATGTCTTTCTCTGGGATAATTCAATTCAATTTCAATTTTATTTATACATCGCCAAATCACAACAACAGTCACATCAAGGCACTTTATATTGCTTTATATTGTAAGTATACTGATTATACTACAATAATCCATACAGTGAAAAACCCAACAATCACATGACCCCCCTATGAGCAAGCACTTTGGCAACAGTGGGAAGGAAAAACTCCCTTTTAACAGGAAGAGACATGCTGTGGAAGAGAGCCAATGTGCATAATGTGCCATAATGTGATGCAATGCAAGATTGAGATGTGTGAGATGTGTTATAGTAACTGCACCATGAGGCTGAGCTAAGACGCCTGAGAGATACTGGGCGACTGTCAGTTAGTGTAATAGTAAACATCTCTGAGTTTGACTCTTTTTTTTGTAACTGTCCAACACGGGGTGGCAGCGTTGCTTAGTAACCACAGCACATGACTGACCTTATCGGTACAGTCATAAAAATGTATGAAGTCCCCTTACTCATTTACCCTTCTCTGCTGAGCCCTGTCTCTCTTTTACACTCTCAGAGACGCACACAGTGGAGAAGAACACAACAGAAATATGTCTTCCATATTTCCAACCATATCCATAATCACATACTGTGTATGCTACCATTGTATATAGTGTGTTATCTTACTTTTTTTAATTGATTGTACTTATTTGTATTTTTGTATTTCCTTCTGATATCTGTACCTGAGCTGAGGTGACACAAAAATTTCCCCGTTGTGGGATCAATAAAGTCTTATCTTATCTTATAAATGTATTCTTTGTCTGTTTGTTGAATGGAGAGAGCACGAGAGAGTAAGAGCACAAGTACACTAGGGTAATGAACAGCTATACCTGACACATGCCACAGAGGACATAAAGCAGAATGGAGAGAGGGAGGGAGGGATATGTGGGGGAGAGCGAGTGTGGGAAAGAGTCCTGCTAATATATTTTTATTAAGCCACTTGTGAGAACAACATGTAAATCATACAGATTTAAGAAGCATACACACTGTGATGATATTTGGATTATGCTTGGAGTGCTTTGAGTATCAAATCTCTGTGATCTACTTAGTTGATGTAAATCTGTCTTGTTTACAGTGTCTTAATCTGGGTTTAATCCCTAGAACATATTTATTGAACTGACAAAGTATTATGCTGCGGAGGTGGTCTGTAAGGCTGTGTGAGGTTTTCCGAGGCCTTTGTGAAACAGGAGCAATGCTAATGATTCCACACAGAACGTTAAGCACCACGTCTGTCAGCTCATTGACACGGTATCACAGCGACTGGTTTTCCTGCAAAGTGCTGCTCTGCTGTTCCCACAGGAACCGCAGATGTTAGCCTTGCTGTTGGCGCCATCACCATCTTTTCACCCTGACAACATCTGCACAGCTGTGTTGTCGACTGAAACGATGCAACCCGCTCTTGAACTGTTGACAGCTAGGGGCAGGTCAGCACAGATGGCAGGAGGGGGTGTCAGGGGACTGGCAAAGGGACGGGGGGTGGTGGGGTGGCAGGTAGAGTGTGGGGCTCCCATCTGGCCTTGATGCTGGCGATCTGCCCTGGGGCATCTCCAATGTTTCCTTGACAGAAAAACTGTCAGGAGTTGGAAGTCACCTTGCGTAAAATGTTGTACTCTCTGGGAGGTTTCAGTGGAGTTGGTGTGCAGGAGGGGCTTCAAATGCTGCAGTCTGTACTAATTTTAGTAGGCAGTAAAAGAAAAGACAGGGGAACTATGTAATAGACTTGAAAATGTTTGGCGTGATAGCAAGGTCTGTTGATATTAAAGACTGCCTCTGATGAAAACTTAAAAGAGCCATGGGGTGATAGTTGCTATAATGTGCAGAAGTCTTGAACCATCCCTTATCAGTTAAATTCTGCTAAAAGGTTAGGCTTTGTTGTAATTTTTAAAGTCAGCTCGGCCAATAGCTCTCCAGGCTTTCTGAAGGACTTTTTCTTTGCTTTTTCACTCGTTTCAGTTTGTTTGTTAAGCCACTGAACACCAATCTATGAATCATTCAAGCATAAAAAACCCAGACATCTAACTTAAGGCATGAACTAGTGTTGCCTACACAACACAGACAACTTAGCAAGAATTCAGTTTCAAATCGTTGAAGCTACAAAAATGATAACACTGTGTGACAAGCATAAAATAGCATTTTGCATCAAGAAGTGAATTCCCAAAAAGGTATTAGCTGAAAACTTGGCATATCTCAGTGTGGTGTGCAGTGTGTCCTTAAAAAATTCAGGACAGTTGACAAGTGGAAGACAAAAGATCACATGTATTTCAACTGAGTATCTTCATACTGGACAGGCAAAGTGAAGATAACTTCACCTCAGTTAACAACAACTTGTTACATTACTGTTACTGCAATAAAGTCTTTCCAGGATGTGTTGTGCAAATGCTTTGATATGACAGCTTGGTTTAGTTTTAGTAGCTAAAACTTAACTGATGTACAGTGTCCCCTCGGTGCAGTCTGTGTCCATTCTTCTAACGTGTAAGATTAGCATGATACAGTATCTGTATTCTGACCTTCTCATTGATAAATAAAGGCCTGGGTTTATCTGTCCAGCTTAGCAACACACACTCTTCCCTTCAATCTAGAAAGGAAATGTGTGAGTCAATCCCACAGATACCTAGAGAACGAGTTTACTGTTTTTGTTAAAAGTTAAGTTCACTGAGACACAAAGTCCTAATAAAAATGTACTTGGATGTACATCAACCAAACAAAACAAAACAAAAAACCAACCAAACAACCCCCACCTCCTCACCCCCAAAAAACTAAAGAAAAAAGAAACAGTTCTGGAGCACTCATGCTGTATATTGACAGAAATGATAAATCTGCTGAAATAAAAATGGTCTTTAGAATTATACACTAGTCATATTTCTACATTCCAACTGACAAGTTAATATGTTCTAGCTAATTTTATCAACAAACTGACAAATTGCCAGAATAATAAGGTTTTAGTTCTAATGAACTCCTGCTCATCCCAGAAAAATGGTCTCACTGGCTGCACTGCAAAAAGAAACAATTTTCTATGACTGACGGATAATAAATGACTTTTTGTTTTTCCCATTTCACAACAATCTTCATGTAGTTTCTGATAAAAACAAACAAAAAACTACAGTGGGGCAAAAAAGTATTTAGTCAGCCACCGATTGTGCAAGTTCCCCCACTTAAAATGATGACAGAGGTCAGTAATTTGCACCAGAGGTACACTTCAACTGTGAGAGACAGAATGTGAAAAAAAAATCCATGAATTCACATGGTAGGATTTGTAAAGAATTTATTCGTAAATTAGGGTGGAAAATAAGTATTTGGTCACCTCAAACATGGAAAATCTCTGGCTCTCACAGACCTGTAACGTCTTCTGTAAGAAGCTTTTCTGTCCCCCACTCGTTACCTGTATGAATGGCACCTGTTTGAACTCATCATCTGTATAAAAGACACCTGTCCACAGCCTCAAACAGTCAGACTCCAAACTCCGCCATGGCCAAGACCAAAGAGCTTTCGAAGGACACCAGGAAAAGTATTGTAGACCTGCACCAGACTGGGAAGAGTGAATCTACAATAGGCAAGCAGCTTGGTGTGAAAAAAATCAACTGTGGGAGCAATCATCAGAAAATGGAAGACATACAAGACCACTGATAATCTCCCTCGATCTGGGGCTCCACGCAAGATCTCATCCCGTGGGGTCAAAATGATCATGAGAACGGTGAGCAAAGATCCCAGAACCACACGGGGGGGACCTGGTGAATGACCTGCAGAGAGCTGGGACCAAAGTAACAAAGGTCACCATCAGTAACACACTACAACGGCAGGGAATCAAATCCCGCAGTGCCAGACGTGTTCCGCTGCTGAAGCCAGTGCATGTCCAGGCCCGTCTGAAGTTTGCCAGAGAGCACATGGATGATACAGCAGAGGATTGGGAGAATGTCATGTGGTCAGATGAAACCAAAGTAGAACTTTTTGGTATAAACTCAACTCGTCGTGTTTGGAGGAAGAAGAATACTGAGTTGCATCCCAAGAACACCATACCTACTGTGAAGCATGGGGGTGGAAACATCATGCTATGGGGCTGTTTTTCTGCCAAGGGGACAGGACGACTGATCCGTGTTAAGGACAGAATGAATGGGGCCATGTATCGTGAGATTTTGAGCCAAAACCTCCTTCCATCAGTGAGAACTTTGAAGATGAAACGAGGCTGGGTCTTCCAACATGACAATGATCCAAAACACACCGCCCGGGCAACAAAGGAGTGGCTCCGTAAGAAGCATTTGAAAGTCCTGGAGTGGCCTAGCCAGTCTCCAGACCTCAACCCCATAGAAAATCTGTGGCGGGAGTTGAAAGTCCGTGTTGCTCGGCGACAGCCCCAAAACATCACTGCTCTCGAGAAGATCTGCATGGAGGAATGGGCCAAAATAACAGCTACTGTGTGTGCAAACCTGGTAAAGACCTATAGTAAACGTTTGACCTCTGTTATTGCCAACAAAGGTTATGTTACAAAGTATTGAGTTGTATTTTTGTTATTGACCAAATACTTATTTTCCACCCTGATTTACGAATAAATTCTTTACAAATCCTACCATGTGGATTCATGGATTTTTTTTTCACATTCTGTCTCTCACAGTTGAAGTGTACCTCTGGTGCAAATTACTGACCTCTGTCATCATTTTAGGTGGGGGAACTTGCACAATCGGTGGCTGACTAAATACTTTTTTGCCCCACTGTAGATGTAGCGATTAACTATGTTTATTAGACTGACATATAAAAAGCTACCATGGATCCCGGCAAAGCGTGTAATAAACACACCGGTCCACCGTTTCCACTTGCCTCTCCAAAGACTGAAATGCACACGCCTACAGAACTTGCAGTAACAGCAGGAAGAGATAATATACTTAAAGCCAAGAAGTTGCTAGTGAGCAAAGAAGGCATGCAGTACATTCCAGGGTCCTTAAAACATGACTTATGGCTTATGAAGTCCCATTTAGAAGCCTTGAGATGAGAGTTTTTGCTGTTGCTATGTTGGTATTTTTTTTTTTTTTTTTTTTTTTTTTCTAAATGTTGGTATTTTTAAACTGGATGTGATGACCAACGGATCGAGCTGACTGTGAAACTTCACACTCATTAACGCTAATGACTTGTCAATTCCTAGTCTTTACCTAATAAGCATACACTGCATAATCCTTCTATCTGAAAATTTGACCAAAGTTTTTTAAATGGGCTCAATCTTTTATTCAATATGACCCAAAAAGAGTGAATGAGCACATAAACTCATCAGGAAAGTTTTACTGAAGTCAAGTCCAAGAGCCATTTTTCCACAGACCAAAGGTCTTTTTGCAATTGCAGCTATAACCCCCTGGCAGTGGCAGCCCTGGGCGCCCTTACTCCCATCAAATGGGCGATAGAAAACCAATCGGTGCCTATGACATTCCCAATATGCGCTGGCTGACGTCAATGCAGGTTTAAGGTTAACTGACTGGTAGCTACAACCATCATTTATACAGTCTGCGGTTCTTTTATATGAGTATTTGATGTTTTGGCTTTCCATCAATAGTATCTGTAGATTTTTTAGGATGCCAACTAAATTAAGTAACCCATCTGTTATGGAAATGATTGACAAATTAATCACTATTGTTGGACAGAGGTAGGTGTAAAAATCTAATTTTCAAATAATCTTGTTTCCTCTGACCTGAAGTACTGAATGGTAACGCTTTTCTTTGACACAAATGTGCTTTCCAGGATGACATGACTTCCATATTCCCACCATGTCAAACTCAATGCTGAGGTCATTGCTCGAGGCCTTGTTAATCTTCCTGTTTGCCTTATCTAAGCCAATCAGCCTCCATTCTGCTTAATTTAAATATCAATGCTCTTTTGTCATTCTGCCTTTCAGATTGTCTTTCAGTGCTGCATTAGTTGCCTTCTCAATCATTTTGATTCAGGCAACGTCATCTTTGGGTCCATAATGATGCTCTTGTCCTGTGTAGGTTGAGCTCTTGTGTAGTAATAGGACAAGCAGATCCTGCACTGCATTACTTTAGGGTAATTCTTCCTCACTGTAGTTTTCTGTTTTTAGCTATTTCAATCTAGCACCCATTTCTATTGTTGTGCAAATTGCAACTTTGCTTCAGTTTCTTTGCATCTGCAAGCTTTTACCATTTGCCTACAAGTTCTGGAGAGCAAAAACAGCTTGCTCCCCGTACACATCTCTCATTCTTTCCTAGGCCATCCTAGTTCCCCAGGCTTCACAGAACTCACCTAAGAATCTAACAGCTGATCCTAGTCTCTGCAGGTAGTGGACCACAAGAGTTTCTGCATGCATCATGTGGAGAAGGGAAATTATTTTACTGCTATTGTTAAATAATTGTCATCATTACCATTGCATTAATAATATAATCTGGAGTTTATATTGCATTCAGGGGTTAAACAGTGTCTCTTTCAGAAAGACTGAGTTGCAGGCTGACAGGAAGTTGTATGCAGAAGTGAAAGCAGATAGTTATTTTGAGCCGCAGGCTAAGACGAGGCTTTAACAATGTAACAGATAGCTTTAAGAAGGCCTTAAGCAGTTATGACTATTTCATACACAATGCATATCTGTGCTTATTAAAGAGTTGGAGCTCGGTCAATTAATTGGGGGTCGGAAGCTTTGTTCGGCGCGATGTTCGGACAATCTATTGTGCAAGTGACTTGGAGCCATAGAAGGAATCGCAATACATGCTTACAAAACACTTATATCAGGTCATTTTATATTAAGGTTTAAGTAGAGGTTCTTGATTAAAACATTTATTTAGTAGAAGACATACACATAGTCTCAGTGAGCCTCTGGTCTGGTAAAAGGTCAGAAGTGCAACAGGTGAATTGAGAAAGAGCATTTGAGGACGAGACACAGACAGTAGGTGAAGAGGTGACACAAAGAGCATGTGAGGTCAACACATACACACACATTAGTTAAATTTATTTAGAGGAACCGTCCTTGTTGTCTAGACAAGAAAGAGGAACAATTCACTTTAAGATAAGAACGGAAAGTACCACGCCATGAAAATAGAAGATGATTTTCTAGGTGAAAAGTCATGATGATGTTGATCTGATCTATGTATAAAATGTACCGGTGACGCATGAAGGGGCGTCAGTAAACAAACCCTGATGCTATAAAATATCTGTTCATGCTTTGATTAAGTCGAGGACTACTGGCTGTCTGCGTACAGAGTGTCTTCCCACACGTGTGTTCATTAAAATCATTGTTTGACCAAAGACCTTCTGGACCATGGGTGGTGTGTACTCTCCTTCCTCAATGACAAATATAGTGCCAAGATTACATTCGGCTATGATCGGTCAGAGAGACTGAAGGCATCCAATCTCGTTTGTAGGTTATCTTTTTTATCCTGGCCTTTATCAACTCTCGTGCCTTAATGTAGTCTCTCTGCTCTCTCTCGACCGCAATGGTCTTCCAGCATTATTGCAGTCTCTATCCTACACCTCTCTCCAGGCCTCCAATAGCCTTTGAGCCTTATTGCAGGCTCGCTAGTGTTAGATTTGTATTGTTGATTGTCATTTATGCTTAGAAATATTTACTTATATATGCTTAGAGTTTTGTAATTAGTTGTAGATTGGTAGAGGTTTTGATCCTTGATAGTCTGCAAACTTTGTGTGTATTAGACAGCACTTTGGGAGCATGAGAGGTCATACCGTGTCTTATTGTTTTATGGTAGGATTAACGTAGCTACTCTGTTCTAGTCTAAGTGCTCTTTGTTTAGATGAACTGCAGGACTTCCTCACCGTGTTATCTAGGATGAACCATCTAGGGTGAGGGGGAGGCTACCCTCTTCCTGACCAAGGATGTTTAACCCTTTGATCACACACACACACACACACACACACACACACACACACACACACACACACACACACACACACACACACAGGCAAGGTACTCTTTGTTTGTATGTAGACGTCGTATGTTAATGAACCTATGCATATTCATGTAACCTCAATAAAAGGGCAGTGTTACAGGAGGACGGACGAGACCAACTGGAGTCAAGCGGTTGTCCGGTTCTCTCCCGTGCACGAGTAACATGAAGAACTTTGCCTATTTGTGTCTTGCTTAGCAGTGTAATTATATTGTCTTAACGTTCCAGCGAATAGGTTTATGCTACAAACCTAACATTAATTGGTCCTTCGAGAGCCGGAGCCCTGGAATCGCATTCACCGAGGGGGGGAGAGGCACGCTGAAAGACTGACGTCAGCCAGGAAGTTCCTGTGGATTCGCGGTCTGTCTTTTCTCCTCGATGAATGACGGTCGGCGGGATTCGGGCTGATATTACACTCTAAGCAACGCCAAGTAAGTTTAAAGAGGCCGACTCTATAACCGTGTCGTTGTGCAGTCTCCGCCACTGTGTGAGGCGTTGAGAAGAGGCCGACTCTATAACCGTGTCGTTGTGCAGTCTCCGCCACTGTGTGAGGCGTTGAGAAGTTCGCTACTTTGTGTAGCGATACCCGGGTTCCTTGCTACTTTGTGGAGCAAGAGGTTCCTCGCTACTTTGTGTGGCTAGAGGTGAGTTCTCCGCCGCTTTGTGGGGCGTTGAGAAGTTCCGCGGGGTCCAGACTGTGCTGGACGATAGGCCTATTTTGTGTTGTTTTTGTTGTCGTTGTCATTGTTGTCATCGTTGTTGTTGTTGTGTGTGAGTGTGTGCGGAGCAGAACATGTGGTCTGTGACACCGACTGTTGTTGTTATCATGGGTTTCTAAGCAACCAAGAGTGAGTCGGAGGGAGACAGACGTTTGTGCTGGACTTTGCTCCCGGCAGCACAAAGTATTTATGTAAAAAAGAGAGAGAGCGACGGCTCCACAGCTGCGCGGGTTCACGCGAGCGCGGTCACGCGGGTTTCACGCGGACCTGAGCTGTGCGGTTAATCGCAGGCTTAAAAATGGAAGAGATTAAAATGTTAGAAGTTTTCAGAAAACACACCAGCCTTGAAGAGCGTGTGGAGAAGGCCAGCCCACATCAGCAGCTATGCTCTGGTGGGTGGCTGTCCCCCCACCCCTTGCTGACACAAAACGTTAACTCTTCAGCCTGTGTGCCAGACCATAGACGTAATTGAGGTGGATAGTTGTTAAAAGTCATCTACATTACGCTTGTGATTGCTTAAATTCAGTACGATGACATGTGAGGTGAAGTGATATAGGTAAATATTTAAACTAATGAAGTGCATAGAGGCACTTGACCTGTGTGGAAGACTTTCGTCTTATTATGAGCCATTGTTGAGATATAGAGCACATCTGTGAAAACAACTAATATGCTCAACCCTGTATGAAACATCTAAAAGTACATGATGGAGAAGCTGAGTTGAATATGAAAGTGTAAGACTTTGCCGCTGTGGGCAGAGCAACTACTGTGTGATGTTGCGTTGCAGTTTTTTTTTTTTCTTCTGAGCTGATGAGCAGGCTACACATTATCAGATCGAGAGCTGTCTGAGAACTACTCTAAGAGAGGGAAACAGCGCTATGATAACTGTGATAACTGGAGTGTGCAACGTTTCCATGAGCAGTTTTCCTGCATCTTGACTTGTGTGTAGAGTGTTCATAACATCAGCATCATGTTTTTGATTATTTGTTTGTTGGGTTGAAAAATAGTTAAATAAACTGGTGATCATATTTACGGATCACCATGGCACATATCATCAGCCATGTGATTTATTTTTGCAGATGACAAAGTGAGTGTGAATGTGTCTGACATCACAGTGTTTTTGTGCACTGTGCAAGAGTAATTGCCTTTGATTGTGAGTGACAGCGGTGATTTTGCAGGTCACCAGCTATTGTAAATAAAAAAAATAGAAAAAAAGAGTGAATAAGAGGGAGAATTTATATTGTAGAAAAAAATAATCATAGGAAAAAGGTTTTGTGTTGATCAACCAAAAAAAAAAAACAACTATAATTTCATTTTCTGCTTTTAAGAAAGGACTGTTCACAAAAACACAGAGCGAGAGAGAGAGAGAGATATGTGTTGATTAAGCAGTGATGATAATAATGAAATGTCTTAGTTGTCACTTTCAGGTGAAAAGCAGACCTGAATCAATTTTCCACATGCAGCGGTCGGAAGAAAGTTATAGTTTAACATCATTGGAAACATGCAGGCCAAGTTTCTGGCTGACTTATTTACAGTGCCATGTGTTTCTCAACCTCACAAGCGAGCTCACTCCTCCCTGAAGATAAGGAATGCAGCTCCATGATAAAGAGACAGCAGCAAGTCCTGAGCACAAAAAGTCCCAGCAAAGCAGCAGCAATGTGGATAAACAGCAGCAGAAGAAAGCAAACCCATCTTCCTGTCTGATTGGATGAATTCCACGGAGGGGCGAGCAAGATGGCGGTGGCAGCATGTTGAAATGCTCAAAAAGGACTGAGTGACTCGGGCAAGCCACATGCAGCTAGCATGCTGGCTAGCGACATGAAAGAAATGGACCCTTCATGATGCGTTCAACGTGCCAGCGCTGTGGTGGGAAAGGCTCCATCATAAACACGCCCTGCGCCCTGCGCCGAGGTTCAGGCCAAGAAGAAGAAGACGATGACTTCCAAGCCCAAGAAGGTCAGCCTCAGCGTGGGCGAGCTGATTGTGAAAGCCGTGGCCGCTTCCAAGGAGCGCAACGGCCTGTCCGTGGCCGCCCTCAAGAAGGCTCTGGCTGCCGGAGGCTACGATGTGGACAAGAACAAGGCCCGTGTCAAGACCGCCATCAAGAGTCTGGTGGCGAAGGGCACTCTGGTGCAGACCAAGGGCACCGGGGCCTCCGGATCCTTCAAGATGAACAGGGTTACTGAGACCAAAGCTAAGACGCCCGCCGCGGCCAAAGCCAAGAAACCGGCAGCAGCTGCTAAGAAGTCGCCCAGGAAGGCAGCAGCAGCAGCACTTCAGCCACTAGCACGAAGTCAACCGCATCAGAGGACAATAGTGAGAGTGGCTGTGACTTCACTGTGCATGTGAAGAAAACGTTTGAGGAGAACTGAACAGTTGGAGTTTGACATTTGCCACCTGTGGAGTAAAATGGCAAGAAGAGACAGTGGGACACAGGACAAAGCTGAAGGAGAACTGCCGGCTGTTGGACTGTTGAAGTGGGAGAGGACAACAGAGTGAGAAGACTAGGTGAGAACACATAGGAATTATTTAATGTGGGAAATCAAAATTTGGGTTAGCAAACCTGGGGAAAAGAAAACTGACTGCTTAAGTTGGAAAATTGAGACGGAGTCTGAAACATTGCGAAAATAGAAACATATACAAAATCACACACACACAAGCAGAACATGCATTAACCCTACTAACAATTCCAAACACAAAATGACTCATGAAGACTCATAGCACATTAGTTAAGAAATGATTAAATAATAGCAGAGAAGTGTGTAGGAAAGGCAGCTTTAAGAACATGCTCTGCTGGAGATGTAGCTCCACAGACATGCATTAGACCTGCCTAATAACACAAACACATGTAATGAAAATTAGCTTGTTATCTTTCATCAGTGTTACAATAGTGTCAATTTAGCAGACACTTGTTATCAAATGCTGAATTTATCCTAAAGAAAAAAAAAATTGACTCTCCAAGTTGCAGGACAACAATTTAACTTTTGTGAGAAAAAAGATCCTGGTTTGACCAACCAGTGATCAGACAATAAATTTAGTTGTTAAAATGGTAAATTGGGAGAAGCTTCCTGCTTGATTGAGGCAGCACATGTAATTTACTGTATGAGGGAAATTGTCTTTTGTGATACTATTTTGAACATGCTTTTCTGTCGTCCTGTCAACTTAGTGGGTTAATAGCTGATATGCAAATTAGTTGATTGGTTTTAGATTAATGAAAGGTGACTGAATTCTAGTATGAGTGAATGAGATGTGTTGGAGTTGTTGTGTGTTGAGTAGAGACTCTAAAACACTGAGTTTCCTGCTTTGATGTGCGAGTGAATCCTGTATTTAGATACACAACTCTGAATACGTCAGAACAGACTGTTTTGTGAAGTGCATGACAGCATGTCACATGTTTTATGATGAAGGGAAAAGGAAAATTGAATAAAATAGATCTGTGGCCTAAATGAGTGAAGAGCACAGACCTGGTAATTAAACTCATAGCTAATAAGACATTAGGATTATGTTGTGTGTTGTGCAGCTGATGGTTGATTTGGAGTGAATCTAGCTGATGATTTTTCTTTTGTTGTGAAGTTGAGCCTGCCGATTAGTATGATGGTATGATAAACCATGCTAATGGTATGATTTACCCTCCTGAGATGAGGAGCTTGTGTCATGACTTAACAAGGCCTTTTTATTTTGATACTTTCACAGTGCACTGAAAGTTTTGTTTGATAATCTCTGTTCTTTAAGCAGATCTGCACGTCGGGAAAAAAAAGCGCTACACGTCGTCGAGAAAATTGTGCCAAGTGAGTTCTCCACATTTAAATGGACTCTGGAGAAAGCCACTTATTTGGGACAATTATTAAATGACAGTCCCAGTCCAAAAGGATTCAGCGATGTAATCCAAACTAAAGTTCTTCTTTTTTTTTTTTGAAATGACGTCATTTTGCTGAGAGTGGAAACTAAATGCGACGATAGGTTCCACTATCAGCAAAGAAAGAAAGAATGAATGCATGAATGAGTGAGTGAAAGGAAAACAAACTGACTGACTGGTAAAAGCTGACAAAAGCTGACAAGACTTTACTGATGTAACACGACTGTGTGAAGTTGACCCCCGCCTGGCAGGGGTGCAGATGAGTCTGTGTGTGCTTCCCTTTACAGGAGCAGAAAGATGACAGCAACACTCGAGGTTGCGTGATGATTTAACATTTTAAATGCCATTTTCTGTGTCTGTGAATTTACTATGTGTGCGTCATTCACTAGCTTGTGTGCTCACAGAGATATCTGTGACAAAGTATGCATACGCCTGCGCAAGCGCTAACATTTGCATTTTCGTTTTTACAGCATTATGGTTCTTCATGTGTTTGATCATGTGATTTATAGGAATACTGGCTAATGTTTCTCTACTACGAGATTTCTGGGTTTATGTGTGAAGAAAACTGTAGTTACAGGCATATGTTGATGGAGAAATTAATATAGTTTGAGACATACTGTGATGAGACCAGTGTTACTGTTTCCACAGCGAGTGTTAACTTAATGGTGTTTTATGGCACCTCTAGAATCCGTTGACCTGTGTCTGACCTCCGTCTGACCACAGTCAATGTGTATTGCTAATGTTTGTTTCTTTGAGAATGCTGTGGTAGATTCAGCTGAAGCGGACAAGTGACATGGGTAAAACAAATAAGAGATTACGGTATTTATGGAATAGTTTATTATGGGCTCATTTGCTGGCCACTTTTGAACCCATAATAATAATATATGAGTGGAGTGACTTTGCTTAAGAGAAGTCACTGATTACATTAATGTTAACAGAGTACATGGGATAATCCATGTCTGAGGTGAATTAGGGTAATAGTTGTAGTTACTGATTTGAGAAAACCTGCACATGACACTTGTCTTGCTGATGTTGAATGCTTATTACTCTTATGATACAATTGTTTACAGGTATGAAGTTTGATTTCACTTCCAGATTTTGCTTTCCAGGCCGTGATGGTGTGTATGCAGGCTCCTGGGAGAGCCAGGTGTTAAGCAAACTTAATATGCAACACACGCTAACATCTTTTATTGCAGGGTTACGGAGCTACTCCAGAGGAGATGCCCTGATGTTGCCTGGGACATGATCTAGCTAATCTTTTTCTTTAAGACAGGGATCCAGGTTTGGTGAGTTGACGCATGGGAATGTCCATGCGTCAAGAGGTGGAGTGCAAGGATTAACATTAAACAATGTTTACTATTATTGTTGCAGTGATTTGTGTGATTAGCCGTTTTATTTACAAATATTAAACCTATGCAAGTGGTGCATCCATGTTCAGATGAGGCTTTGATGGCCTATAAGTGAAGTTCACTGAACTAAAGAATGTGGTTTGATGATTGTTGACATGCTCTCCAAATAGAAGTTTTTCTTCTTAGCAAGGAAATACAGGTGCAGCAGTAATCTCCTGAGAAATCTTCAGAGGCCCAGTGAGAAGCGTGAACCATTCCAGGCATAGCCGACAGCCAGGCAGTGGTTGAGGTCAAAGGTCAAGCTGGTTGGGGCCCATCATGAGATCAGACCTTGGAGCCACAGCAAGGACCATGAAACTGCCTGCAAAATAGAGGAGAGGATCGTCCACAAGATGGGAGCTGAGGCCAGGAGAGAGGCTTCAGGAGGATCAGAGATCATCTTCAGCACAGCAGACATCACACAGAGAGCTGTGCTACTGAGCTTCCAGGAGATTTTAAATAAAATGAAAGATTCAATATTGACGCTGAGGAAGACAACTAAGGTGTACGACGTGCTCTGCCTTAAACCTTCAGCAGCGTTGGAACATGAAAACTCGTGGGATGAGGGGAGCGTGCCAAGCTCCATCGACAGCGCAGAAGGAGTTCGGGGATGACATCATGATTCTATGAAAGCACAGGAACCAGAAGCTATGGTGGTGATGACAGCAGTTTCCTATGAACATCACCTAATGCTGTGCCACTATACTGTGCATACGATGACACTCTGAAGGCTGTCTTACTGCATAACAGCAGTAAGACAACTGAACCCTGCACCCTTTCCACAGAGGTGTTTCTCTGCAGAGCGTGGACAATTAAGGAGTCATAAATATCCCCCTCACAAGACGAAGGTCTGAAGTCAGGTGATGGGGGCTGGTAAGAGGCCATAAAACTAGAGTGCTGAGAGGTCTGCAGCTTGGAAATAGCTGAGACCCATGTTGACGAACAACAAAACCAACTGGTATGTTTGAATGTCTATTCTACATACATTTGGACTCTGGTCCTATGGACAGTGATGGAAACAACTGGAAGAGACATTCATGACGCCCTGCAGAGCTTAAACCACTCTGCAGAGAGACATGTGATGTGCACACCCGGAGGAAGCACCACCAAGCTGAGATGTTTTTGAAAATGTTACTTTTTTAGTTTCACTATTAAATTAACAATTTCTTTGGTTGCTCGTAAGATGTAGTTTGCCATGAGATGAGCTCAATGAATGGGGTAACTGCTAATACATTTATTAAACTGTGTACCTTTTCAGTAATTTAGGGTGATTTGACATATGCTGAGTATAAAAAGGTTTGCATTGAAACTGTCAGACATGAGGTATTCATACCTGGGAACTTTTTAAGCATAAAGGTCAAAAAGGGGGGAAATGTTAGATTTGTATTGTTGATTGTCATTTATGCTTAGAAATATTTACTTATATATGCTTAGAGTTTTGTAATTAGTTGTAGATTGGTAGAGGTTTTGATCCTTGATAGTCTGCAAACTTTGTGTGTATTAGACAGCACTTTGGGAGCATGAGAGGTCATACCGTGTCTTATTGTTTTATGGTAGGATTAACGTAGCTACTCTGTTCTAGTCTAAGTGCTCTTTGTTTAGATGAACTGCAGGACTTCCTCACCGTGTTATCTAGGATGAACCATCTAGGGTGAGGGGGAGGCTACCCTCTTCCTGACCAAGGATGTTTAACCCTTTGATCACACACACACACACACACACACACACACACACACACACACACACACACACACACACACACACACACACACACAGGCAAGGTACTCTTTGTTTGTATGTAGACGTCGTATGTTAATGAACCTATGCATATTCATGTAACCTCAATAAAAGGGCAGTGTTACAGGAGGACGGACGAGACCAACTGGAGTCAAGCGGTTGTCCGGTTCTCTCCCGTGCACGAGTAACATGAAGAACTTTGCCTATTTGTGTCTTGCTTAGCAGTGTAATTATATTGTCTTAACGTTCCAGCGAATAGGTTTATGCTACAAACCTAACAGCTAGACAACCAGTGAGCCTTAACTTTAGACCAGGGGTCCCCAATCCCAGTTCGCGAGGGCCAGTGTCCCTGCAGGTTTTAGATCTCACCCTGGGTCAACACACCTGAATCACAAGATTAGTTCATTACCAGGCCTCTGGAGAACTTCAAGACATGTTGAGAAGGTCATTTATCCATTTAAATCAGCTGTGATGGATCAAGGACACATCTAAAACCTACAGGGACACCGGCCCTCGTGGACTGGGATTGGGGACCCCTGCTTTAGACCACTGAGCCTTAGAGGCTCATTCTATTGCTTTTGTCACTCTTTCCCCTTTGGTGCCTGGACCCTGGACCTCTTCATTTCCGTTATTTTTAATAGATATATTCTGTGTCTTTGTTAATGCTGCTTCTAACATTTATATTTTTATAGAGCTGAATTTCCCTGCTACATTACGATTGCTCTTATCAGGGTGAGGGTTGCTGTCATAATTCCTATCACTGCTGAGATTACATTCTACTATTATGGGTCACAACAGTAGAACAACTTAACTGAAATCTCAGTAACTCATACTCAGTTCTTCCAAATTGTCTCTCCTTAAAATAAAGCTTATGCATAAGTTGAATGAGGAACACCTACAATTACTCATCTGTTTGCTTTCCTGGGTGTTCAGCTGTTAGCCTATTCTTTACATCACGTCCACTTTCCCACCACGTAAAACTCAATGCTGACACAACTGTTCTAGTCCAATCATCTTCTTGCCCGCCTTCTCCGCACCAATCTCCATTCTCTGTACTTTAAGTCTCAGTAATCTGTCATTCTGCCTTTCAGGCTCTCATTCATGCAACGCACCGCCTCCCAATCTCCGCCTCACCGTATTCATGCAGGCTCCACCCAAGCCTTCATTTTCACCTTCACCACCACCAGTGTCTAGACTCCAGGTTCCTAATTCTGCTGAGATTCCCCTCTGCAATGATGGGTCATCGGAGTCTAATCACCAGATAGCTTAACTGAATTCTATATCCCAAGTAATCATGTTCACGTCTTCTAATCCATCCTACCACATATTTACTTTTTTTGTTTGTTTGTTTTGAGCTCCTGCCTTGTAGTTCTCAAAGTGAAGAACTGTGCCCACTAGGGCTGGGCGATATATCGAGTTTTTTAAAAATATCGATATATTTTCATACGAGATATAAGATGTGACAATATCGTTTATATCGATATAGTCTATGTTACGTTATAATTATACTTGTGGAGCCGCAGGTTTGCCTCTCTTTCGTCCACTTTTGTCTCTACGCAACGTTACTCTGCCTCGCCTCTCCTTCACTGAACACAACTCCGCCTCCCCCATAGCTTCACCTGACAATGACAAGGCAATGACAAGATGAAAGCGGAAAATCTCCGTTAGCGAATTACCGCGGATGGCCCCGTGCGTGGGGCTGGACGGTGTCAACGTGTTAGCGAGCTAACCGCGCTAACG
Source organism: Aulonocara sp. 'chitande type north' Nkhata Bay (assembly GCF_057382095.1). Taxonomy (NCBI): domain Eukaryota; kingdom Metazoa; phylum Chordata; class Actinopteri; order Cichliformes; family Cichlidae; genus Aulonocara; species Aulonocara sp. 'chitande type north' Nkhata Bay. The sequence continues at coordinate 3,066,496 of NC_141353.1, forward strand.
AGCTAACCGCGGAGGGGCTGCACGGCCTAAAATCCTTTCATTTTCTCAAAACTCGACAGTGCGCCTTATGTATGAATTCTGGTTGTGCTTACTGACCACGAACCGATTTTATGTGGTACACAGCGCTCAGCAATCTGTCAAAAAAATTTTAATATGACTTTGCTAAGCTACGGAGCTGCACGGCTTGATGTCGGAGGATTATGGCTACCGGGGAGGAGCCTCGCGGAGTGATACGTACTGTGTGTGTATAAGGACCACAAATGGCACCTGTTCAGAGACGTGGTGCAGCTGTGAAATCTGTCTCTTTGTTATTATGCTCAGCGTCTATTAGTTTACATTTTGACTGCACAATTGTGAGCTTTTTGTTATGCACAAAAACAACATTTTCTTTTATTTATGGACCATGATTATTTAATAAATGCTGATAATTTATTTTTGAGTAATTTCTTCATGTACATCTACGCTGTATGTAAATAAAAGTGCCCGTGTGACATCTGGGACACAGTGTGACTAAGAACTCTCTTTTTGTTCTTAACTTATGGCTTTAAAAAAAAAAAATCGAGATATATATCTTATATCGCCATCCAGCTAAAAAATATCGAGATATGAATTTTGGGTCATATCGCCCAGCCCTAGTGCCCACAATGAAAAATCACACAGGAGAGGCTGACTGAGCAGATATGCAGATCACAATGGCTGTTGACGGCAGCACAGTGCATCACTCAGTGGGGGCTCTGGGTTTGACCTGGAACGGTTGCCCAGGGCAGCGGGCCAGTGCAGAAGAAAAGCGCTTTACGGACGGAGCATGTGGTCAGGTCACCCCACCCCACACACACAGACACACAACATCTCCCCACCCCCTCTTCACCCTCCTTAATCCCAGCCTTAAAGCTTCCTCCCTCCCATCCTCTTTCCTTTACCTCACCCCCCACGCCCCACCCCCTCCTGTATCTAACATACTGCGAGGAAATGCCACCAGATGCCCAGTGTCTAAGACGGGCATTATGTTCTTAGAGGATGTCCTGGTAATTCAGGTTTTTGCCAGGCTGCTGATTATTATCATGTTGTCTAGAAGTGGTAAGGATGAGGGGCAAGAGAGGACAACAGGTAGCCATCTCTGATGCCTGGTCACGTGATGCAACAGTCTATGCAAAACAAGATCTTACACACCCAGAGGGGACACACGTCTGTTTGTTTTGTATTATGGAGAGATGGGAACAAGATCCGAGGAATAAACAAACAGACGTCAAAATAATTATATTCTTGTACTCTTCATTATTAACAGTATTATTAGAAGTATTCAGGGAATAACTAAACGGTATTGAGGGATATCTAAATGGGAGTCCACCAACAGCAGCGTTTAGTGTTGTATTTTATAACATGTTACTCATCAAGAATTTAAAACTGGAGGAGCACGATTTCATTTGCCATAAGAAAATGTGTCAATCATAGGGACTCGGGGAGAAAGTGGTTTGTCAGAGCCTGAGGGGGCCACACTGACCTAAATACAAAATAGTCAACAGCAATAATACACTCACCAACCAAGCAAGAACACTGGGGAAACAAACGTTTAACTGTGCAAAAACAGCACCGGTAAAGATACCACAACTGGGAATCTATAGAATTGAAGGCAGACTTAATGTTTCATAAGAAAATGTCACCAGTAGACACAAAAGAAGATTTTCTGCAACACCCACATTTCCATCCTAAGGAAATAAGACATGTTTTTAATCTGCGAGCAGATCTTTTCATCTGTAACTAGCCGTCTTACAAGGAAATCCATTTGTTATTCCTCTCGTTTACATATCTGAGAGGTTTGGACAGATGTTTCTGGCTTATAGTTATTGGCATATGGTTTTCACAGAAAGGGTTAAAAAACACTGTTAAGATTAAAGTTGAACCTTCCCAGTAAAGAGGATTTATCAACACTCAGCTCATCAGTAATGCTGCATTCATGAGGTGAGTCAGTGAGGACTGATGCCACCATGTGGTCAAGGCTGATGTTGTGGATGAACTCAACCAGCCTGTAGGCATGTTCTGGTTATTTTATCCTAATACAACATGTAGCCATTAGATGGCTTGTCTGCCTCTGTATGTGTGTTAATGATAAACAGACCTTTTAAAAAGTTGGATGATTTACACAAAGTTTTGGTGATTTAGAAAAACATACAATTACTGCTAGCCAAAAGTAAGAAGTGTGCTTTAATAATAATAATAATAATAATAATAATGCTGAATAAGAGGTTGAAAAGTGATGTAAATGTTAATGTTAAATATTAACCTGGTCTGAAGGACTGGACAAAGCTTTGAATGCCTCTTAAAATGCACTGTTTATCTTATATGGAACAGAAACACTGAATCACAACAGAACAAGTGTACGGCGTAAAACATCCTCATTTTAGCTAGCTTAGCATTTAATGCTCATAAAAATTTCACGTGTAGCTTAAAATGAATTTGGATTAATTTACTGCAGAATGGAGGCTCTAGGTTTGTTTGGTCTGTTAATGGTGCATACTTTTATACAGTGCATTCTGGAAGGTAGTACTAGAGTACCTTCTTTACATTTCAGATGGAAATATTACACCTGCTAGTACTACTCATAATAACTACTAAGATGCGGGACAATGCTACGATCAAACCTGTGTTTTTTACATATTGCCTTGCACACAAGAAGTGTATAATTTTCTTTTTAGTATAATGAGTTTCATGCCACAGGATATTTTTGTAAGAAAATGTCTAAGCCCTTTATGACTCCACCCTCAGTTCTGTTGGGTACACATTACGTTTCTTTCAGAAGAAGCCCATTTATTTGGATGGCCGATTGCAGTGTCTCAGAATACACACTGAAAGTGAGGAGAATCCACATGTGATAACAAATATAATTGATAGCTAAGTCATGTGAAATCTATACATTTGCTAAAAAATGTCTTTTCCAATAAGTCAGCGTTTCTTTCAGACCCTAACCCTTTCAGACTGTCCATGAAAGCACTTTTATTAAACAATCAAGTACAATTTGAAAATCTAACTAGAATAGGAAACTTTAAGAAACTAAAATAATGAAGGACGTCAGTCACGCCAGTGGACTAAGAGCGCCGAAAGCTAAAATAAGCTAATAATCGCTGATCTAACCTACGTTAGCTAACGCTTTTGACACCACTTAGCAAAGAAACATATAAAACCAGATGAGCCACAGCAGTGACATCAGCACTTTTGCTTGCTAATATTTCATGTAGTATGTTTTAAATCTGCACCACTGGTTTGTGTAATGAAATTACAGTGCAAACATCATTCTATGCTTTTTGAGCATAAACATTGTGTAGACATAGAAATATTCATGAAAACTTGTTTTTAAGTTTTTCTTGTCTCTTGTTATTTTAGTTATATTTACATTTTTTTTAACATTCAGTCAGGATTAAAATTCCTAAATCAGAGTATTACACAAAAATTAAAAAACAACTGAAAATGTCTTCTTTGCTTAATAAACGTGATATTATCACATCAGTTAAAATAGGAAAGTTAAATCTGTTTGTAACTGTAAAAATTTGAATATGACACTTGCTCATCCAGCTCTAGCCAATCATTTAGTTTTTTTTAATCTATCTATTATCTATGTTTCTCTCTACATATATATAAATTCCTGTGTGACCTTTGCTCTACCTGCTGCACACAAGCACATGTGCTGTAAGTTGAGCTGCACCCGTAGCTAAATACTGGTTGACCTACAAAACCAGTAAGAGTGCTGATGTTCATCACAACCGCAGGACCCCGGTGTGTCGTAAAGACTCATGCTGATCTGAGAGTCTATGAGGCTTGACGCGTGACATCGACCTCACGAAAGAACAGGAGAGGGAGAATAAACACATAACTGCCCAGTAACAAGGGCTTGCTCCTCATTGGCTGCAGAAGGATGTTGCATTGATCATACTCTTTGTGCAAAAATGACACATGGGGTTTTCAGTCGTGCACACGCAGGCAGGATTACGGTAACATGCAGTTCGTGTGTGCACATCAGCACTTGGAAGCTTGGATGTGCATGAACATACGTACTCTGCGTCACACAATTACACTTATCAGCAAAGTGTTGGTGAGAACTAGGGCAGAATCACACCAGCAAGAATCTTTTTTTAGTTACATTTCCTCTGAGATTTGAGCCCCCGCCACCCCCAACCCAAGATTAGCACTTCGCCCCTAGTAACAGTGTTGCTGTTTTGTTGTTACACATCACCCACCATCATTCATACTTGATGTCAACACTGTTTCCTCTTCCATCACTGGCTTCTTTTTGTAGTAGCACATAGTTTACCCCTTCAATTAGAAACATCACTTTGATCTGAAAATGGGCAGTTGGTCTTTCTAACTAGAAACAGGACATGAAAAAGGGCTAATTGCAGTTGAAAAATCATCTTTTTGATTTGTATAAAACCTACACAAAGAGTTCATAGATTAACTGAAGGTAGATTTTAAGACTTTTTAAGATTTTTTTTAACATATGTTGTAAATACTATATTTAGTATATATTTATGTGTAACACCAGAGGTGACATTGTTAAACTACTGTAAATTATTTGCACAGTCATGGACCATATATGCAGCTAGTTGCAGCTTATTTAACTTCTTGAGGGAGAAAAATCAAAGCAATGTACTTTAAATGTCTGAAACACATTTTTGAACAATTTAAAGTTTTCTATACACAAAAACCCACACAAAATAGGTGTGATAGGAGTGGGACAAAATCCCCCCAGAGATGTGTGCAAAACTTGTGGCTAGCTACAAGACATGTCTGACCTCTGTGATTGCCAACAAAGGGATTGAATACTCATTTCCTCCATGAAAATGTAAATTCATTTATAACTTTTTAAAAATGCATTTCTCTGGATTTTTTGGCTATTGTTCTGTCTCTCTCTGTTCAAATGAACCTGCCATCAAAAATATAGACTCATCTCTTTGTTAGTGGGCAAACTTACAAATTTAGCAAAGGTTCAAATAGTTCAAATAATCCTCCTATGGGCCTTCCACCCACAGGAGGGGCCATAAGGCAATGTTTCCCAACCTTTTGGAGCCACAGCACATATTTCATATTGGCAAAATCACACGGCACACCACCAAACAAAAATGTCACAAAAAGCATATTGATCATTTTTCCCTGCACACCATGGATAGTGGAATTGGCTCCTTTTTTGCTTTCTTCTGACCACTACTCATGTTAGGACCTTCATCTGAGTCGGAATTTTCTCCAGGACCAGGTCAGACTGACTACTTTTTCTTTTCAGATATTTATCTATTGCACTGCATCTCACAGCAAGACTATTATCTAATTTCTTCTTCATGTTCTTCTGTTTTACTGCCAGTGGGCAACCAATTTAATTAGAGCAGGTAGTTGTACTGCCCTCTAGTGGAAGAGAATGTAATTTTTCTGCCTGTTACTCACACTGATTGCTTAGAGCACTAATCAGGTGAAACCAGATAATCTTCCACGGCACACAGTGGATGGGAAACACAGCCATAAGGGTTCAGTGCTTTATGGGTCGAGCAATGGTCACAGGTGGAGGTCCCTGGTCCAGTCCCTGGCTCCCAAAGTTGGCTTGTGGAACTAAAAAAACCTTTAAAATACATGGCTACTGTTGCCAGACGAAACCACCAACATATTTTTAATTACTAACATATTTTTTTTCTTTTAAAAGTTGAAAAAAAAAGGTATTTTCTGCACCTGGAAACAAGTCAGTACGTATGAGAGCAGACAGATGAAACGTCATGTCCACTAGGGCTGCCACAAACGATTATTTTGATAGTTTTTGCGATTAGTCGACTAATCAGATCATGCATCCATTGTACGTAAAACGGACAGCTTATTGCACCAGCATGCATCTGCTCTTATATAACTATCACTAGCTTACAGCTTGAAGTGTTTAACCTCCTAGGACTTGCCGTCCACATATGTCAGACCTTCCCAAGTGGGGCCCGCCCCCTACAGGCGGCGCAGAGCCATTGCAGGGGGGGGCGCGGGATGAAAGGGGGGGAAAACAAAACAAAACGCTTGGACACTGCTAGCACGGGGCGCCCACACAAACGCAAAGCAGGAGATGAAGCATCGCTGAATATGTTTCCAAACCAACTTCATTCTAAGCCAAAGACTAGAAAATATGGTGAAGCATATCTTCCCTTTGGCTTCACCTGCACAAGTGCCGAGTTAGGTCTCCCCCTGCAGAATTGGTTTTCCCTGCATCGGGAGCAGCGCTGGGCTGTTTAGATCACGGACAAACAGTATCCCACATTCTGGATTTTTAGTTCACAAACACTTGTTGTAATGACTAACTGCTCCTGACATTTTGGAGATGTTACTTCTTTATACAGTAAAGTTACAGTGGGATACAAATAACATCAGGCTGATCCTGCCACGATTTGTTCCCTCAGTTCAAATCCCGGACAAACAGTGTTCCACAGTTGTTTATGTTTTTAAACCCATTTTGCACAGAGAGGCATTTTTTGAAAAATGTATTGATAGCAATGTTGAATATTATTACACATGAAAAAAACAACTACACGTAAAATAATTACATGTGACGCCTCTGCCTTTGTAATGGAGGGACAGTAACTGCTAGGGGTGGGGGGAAAAATCGATACTGTGTAGTATCGTGATATTTTGTTTGCTAATAATGTATCGATACAGGGATAGCAGGAATCGATATTTTGTTACAAAAAAAGTTTTTGTGCTCTGACTTCAGAGCATGTTGATCAGCTCCTTTTTCTGAGCAAGAATCCTGACACTCCTTCACTGTCCAAATGTGTTTAACTTTTTTTTGGCAGCAATAAACATGACAGTTTACTTATTTTAATTTAAGACATGTTTTATTTTAATTAAGTTTAAAACTTTTTTATTTAATGTAAAATTATATTTAGTTTTATTTTACTTTCAAATTCTTCAGTTGCTGAATGGGCTGCATAGTTTTCATAAATTGCATAGTTCAGAATAGCTATAATTGTACCAGATGGTTGCATTCAGTTAAGTTGGACTAGACTGTAATACAAACCGTTCAGTTTGTCAACAATAAAACTGACTGAAATGAGAGAAAGACTGAGTGTGAGACTTTGATATTAGATAAAATGAATATTGATAAAGTTTACCTTTATGTACAGAATCTGAATATCGCAAAATATTTTAAAAAATCGCAATAATAGCGTATCGTGCGTTAAGTATTGTGATAATATCGTATCGTGGGATGTATGGTGATTCCCACCTCTAGTAACTGCGTGTGTATGTAAGCGTGTAAACACTGCAGATAGTCAGATTAACAGTATTTTGTCTCTATCTGCCATTCTGCAATTCATCTCATGTAAACAATAACGTGGCGCATGGCGTGACGTGAAAAAGGCACATACCTTTGACGTTGCGTGACGAACTCTGTATTCCTCGTCCACACGTAAACGCAAAACAGGAGTTTTAAAAAAACTTTCAGTTTTCGGTGATTCGAAACGTCGTTTACGTGTGGACGAAACAGCTGCGTTTTCAAAATCACCCGTGTAGGTTTGGACGTAGCGTAACAGAGTTAGTAGTTTATTTTATTACTACCTGTAATTGTTTACTAAATGTTTGAGGTGTGAAATAAACTGCAATGGAGCAAAATATGGGTGTGTGTGGTTGGAGGATGTGTTTGTGCGCGTGTGCACGCGCGGGGGGGGGGGGGCGAACATTTTTCTCGTAAAACAAAGGGGGGCCCAGCAAAAAAAGTTTGGGAACCACTGACATATGTGGACATCACATTTTGGGTTATTTAGACCAAAATACTCAATTTTGCTCTACAAGGGCTTGATATCCACTTACGAGGACATTATACTGCTACTGTTCTATCGAAATTTTAAACGAATATCCTCATATGTGGCTCTCATTTTTTTTAGAAACAAAAATCAGGTAAAACAAAAAATCTGGTAATTCTTTGTTTTTACATTCATCGGGTCCCAATATGCCCAAATATCAAAGAGAATTTAAAATGCATGCCGTGGAAGAGTTTGGGTCTTAGGAGGTTATGGTATGTGCTAACTAAAAATAAAGACAAGATGGTAGTTTATTAAATTTTAATTAAATGTGCAGATTGTTTCGGTGGAGTTTAATAAACTCAGCCGATTTACTCAGGAACAAATAAAATAAAATAAAAATATTGGAATGTTTCCGTTTCGTTTCTTTTTTGTTGTTGTTGCTCACAGTTCATGTGGTTTCTTTCTTTCTCTTGTCTTTCACTGCTGTGATCACCTACTTCCCCACTCACCTACAAACAACACCCTCTATTTCTCCATATTTTCACACCACGATCACGCAAACACATCAGCTCAACGGCAGCACTATGGGCTCAAAATGTGGTCATAAATATTTTGTACTTGTAAAAAAGATTTGTATGTGTAAAAAAGATTTGTGTGTGTAAAAAGAATTTGTGTGTGCGTAAAAAAGATTTGTATGTGTAAAAAGAATTTGTGTGTGCGTAAAAAAGATTTGTATGTGTAAAAAGAATTTGTGTGTGCGTAAAAAAGATTTGTATGTGTAAAAAGAATTTGTGTGTGCGTAAAAAAGATTTGTATGTGTAAAAAGAATTTGTGTGTGCGTAAAAAAGATTTGTATGTGTAAAAAAGATTTGTGTGTGCGTAAAAAAGATTTGTATGTGTAAAAAAGATTTGTGTGTGCGTAAAAAAGATTTGTGTGTGGACTTAGAAAAAAACCCCCTGCAAGTTACAAGTACGGATTTTTGACCCTATTTTTCTTCCCTTCATCTGATTGGTCAATGTCATGTCAATCACAAATGTAACAATCCAATCAGAGAACAGATGGGTTTGGCTGTCGGAGGGGCGCTGTTTTGAACTGCAGGTCCTTGAAGGGTGATACCGTTTGAAGCTGGAGGATCGCTATATAAATATCTGATAGCAGCTAGGTCCCCTAACTTTCAGTAGCTGTTGAAAGGATAAAGTTGTGGTATATCAGTGGTTAGAAATACCATTATTACTTTAGGATTAGTTTAACACAAAGTCAGGGCTGACCCAGGACCATTGCTGTGAGTCACAGTGCGCAGCATAAAAGTCCTTTCACATCGGATGCAGGATACGCTGCTAATGCTAACTAAAAGCAAAGGATCCAGAATTTGTTACGCTGGCTGCTGGGCTCTGTGGGTTTTTGCAGCAGCTGCTCTACCTGTACTAGATGCACCTGCTCCTTGTCTTTTCTATCTCTGACTTTATGTCCTCTACAAGAGTTTTTTTTTTTGCTAGTTCTTCAAATGTTCAATAAAAACATGTATGCTAATTCATAATGAAGAAAGCTTTGTAATGAAGACTGTCATTTCCAAAACACTGCCCGCCCCCACCCCGCGGTCCGCAGCGCTGTTGAAAAGGCTGTGGAAGTCCCTGTATTAAACACGTAGACCTGTGACACAAAAATCACCAAACTCGGACGACCACAGACTGTTTTCCTTCGTGGTGATGAAGGAAAAGGCTGGGTTGGCATGTAAAAGGGCATTTATTCCGTTCAAAGACCTGCAGTTCAAAAAAAGCGCCCCTCGACAGCCAAACCCATCTGTTCTCTGATTGGATTGTTACATTTGTGATTGATGTGACATTGACCAATCAGATGAAGGGAAGAAAAATAGGGTCAAAAATCCGTACTTGTAACTTGCAGGGGTTTTTTTTCTAAGTCCACACACAAATCTTTTTTACGCACACACAAATCTTTTTTACACATACAAATCTTTTTTACGCACACACAAATTCTTTTTACACATACAAATCTTTTTTACGCACACACAAATTCTTTTTACACACACAAATCTTTTTTACACATACAAATCTTTTTTACGCACACACAAATCTTTTTTACACATACAAATCTTTTTTACAAGTACAAAATATTTATGACCACATTTTGAGCCCATACAGCACATTCACAACAGCCTCACAGCACGCACAGACTTGCAGGACACATAAGCAAGCCACGCTTGTTCATATTAGTGAATATTCACACACATAGTCAGACTTATGGAGCCTCTCACCACACTTCTTTTTCTCTTTCTATTTATAAACAAGGGATGTTTCCACATTCTCTCCACCTGTCTAAACGAAACACCCAGCATACTTCATTAGACATACACACACAATTATGGGAATGCTGAGGTTTGTCACATGGAATGTAAATGGAGCTGGCTCCAGAGGAAAGAGGTTAAAGATATTTAACCAGCTTAAAAAACTACAGGCAGATGTTGTTTTATTACAAGAAACTCACAGACCTGTCACAGGCTTAAACGAACTTAAAACACCTGAGTTTCCTAACGTGTTTGCAGCCTGTTATAATGCTAGACATCGGGGAGTAGCAATTTTAATACATAAAAATGTTAATTTTACAGTACTCGATACAGTTATAGATCCAGAGGGTAGATTTCTAATTATTAAACTATCAATATTGAACAAAAAACTATGTATTGTAAGTATATACGGTCCAAATGTTGATGAACCCTCATTCTTCCACGGATTTTTTAGTGCACTCTCTGAACACCTTGATTGCACACTCATTCTTGGCGGTGACCTCAACCTTGGACTAAATGAAGACATGGATAGGCTCAACACAACAGGAACTCAGCGCAATTGGCAGTCCACAAATATAATCAAACAGTATATGAGCGACTTTGGTCTTTGCGATGCATGGCGCTCTCTTCACCCCACCAGTAAGGAATATACTTTTTTCTCGCATGTTCATCACTCCTACTCTCGTCTGGATTATTTTTTGGTCAGCAGCTCACTGCTGTGTGACATTTTAGACACTGAGATTCATCCTATAGCTGTCAGCGATCATGCTCCTGTATCTTTAACACTAATGCACAAGAATAACACTACGCCAAGAAAAAACTAGAAATTTAATATATCACTACTTAAAGATGAAGACTTTATTAAATATTTTAAAAAGGAATGGACTTCATATTTAGACTTTAATGACACTCCCGGAATATCTGCTTCTGTTCTATGGGAAGCAGGGAAAGCTGTGATGAGAGGTAAAATAATTTCTTTCTCATCACACAAAAAGAAAGAAGAAAACAAAAATATTCAGGAATTAGAAAAAAACATCAAATCACTAGAAGAAGCCTACGCGTGCGACCAAGATCAGGAAACATTGAACAAAATATGCAAAACAAAACTAGAATTAAATGAAATTATTAATAAAAAAACACAATTCCTTATACAAAGACTTCGCTTGCAGAATTTTGAACACAGTAACAAATCAGGTCGATTTCTAGCTAACCAGCTAAAAATAAATAAAGAAAAAACAACTATATGTGCTGCTAAAGATTTATCGGGGAACATAGTATATGATCCTGGAAGAATAAACAACATTTTTAGGGATTTCTATGAAACTTTATACTCACCACAAATAAACCCATCTAAAAATGAAATTGATCTGTTTCTTGACAACGTAACTCTTCCAAAATTACTAGATAGTCAAGCAATGGAACTGGATTCGCCACTGACGCCAAGTGAACTCCAGGAAGCCCTGATAAGTATGCCCAATAATAAGGCTCCAGGTCCAGACGGCTTCCCTGCAGAATTCTACAAAGAATTCTGGATAATTTTGGCACCAGTATTCCACGACATGTTGCAGGAAATCGAGGAAAATGGCAGACTACCACCAAATATGAATTCTGCCAACATTAGTCTCCTGCTAAAACCAGGCAAAGACCCTTTATTTCCCTCAAGCTATCGTCCAATTTCTCTTTTAAATGTAGACCTTAAAATAATCTGCAAAGCTCTCTCAAAGAGATTAGAGAAAATGACCCCCCTCTTAATTCATCCTGACCAAACTGGTTTCATAAAAGGTCGGCACTCCTCAACAAACACTCGTAGATTACTTAATTTAATAGACTACTCATACGATAAAAACATCGAAACCATAATATTATCTCTAGATGCAGAAAAAGCATTTGACAGAGTTAACTGGAAATTTTTATTCGCAACTTTACACAAATTTGGTTTTGGAAACTCTTTCATAAACTGGATAAGAATATTATACAATTCCCCAACAGCTCGTATCAGAACAAATGACCAGACATCCTCCAGCTTCTATCTCCTGAGGGGCACCAGACAGGGATGCCCACTCTCCCCTTCACTTTTTGCAATTTTTATCGAACCTCTAGCAGCAGCATTTAGACAGGCTACAACAATTAAGGGCATAAAATGTAAGAACATAGAACATAAAATCAGTCTCTATGCGGATGATGTGTTGCTTTTTCTGCAAAACACACAAACCAACCTCTCTGAGGTAATTACTTTAATAAACTGGTTTTCAAGAGTTTCAGATTATTCAATTAACTGGCCAAAATCTACAGTTCTCCCCATTAACTGCTCCTTCCATAATTCTTCCTCTGCCCCACTGCAATCCGGAAATATTAAATATTTAGGTATTAATGTCTCTCCTAAGCTTTCAGACTTAACTAAATTAAACCACATCCCACTTCTAAAGAAAGTAGAAGGCGATCTGACTAGATGGAAATCTTTACCCATATCACTCATGGGAAGGGTCGCCACTATAAAAATGATGATCTTGCCAAAAATAAATTACTTATTTTTGATGATCCCTAACAAACCATCACAAGATTGGTTCAGATCTCTGGATTCATATATTTCCAAATTCCTTTGGAAAGATAAACCCCCGCGTATCAGCTTAAAAACGCTACAAAGAACCAAGGATAGAGGAGGATTAGATCTGCCTAATTTTCACCAATACTTCTTAGCCAACAGGCTTCAGTTCATCTCAGAATGGTTAAAACATACCTTCTTAGTTGAGCCCTGGCTAGATGTTGAACAGGCACTATGCAAGGATCTAGAGATTTCAGACTACCATTTATTAGCTCAAACATCAAAAGACATGAATACTTTAAAAGTATCAACATCAGCTTTTCTCTGACAGCATGGTGGGAGTTTCTAAAAATAACGGAGTCTTCATTAATCCCATGCAAACGTACACCTATCTGGAATAACCCTGACATATTACAAAACAATAATATGATTAATTTCCCAGAATGGAGTTGTAAAGGAATTAAATACTTAGAACATATATTAGAGGGAACAGAATTTATTCCATTTGACAGACTAGTTGCACAATATGGGATCAACAAGACAAGATTTTTAGAATATCAACAAATTAAATCCATAGTAAAAAAGAAATTTAACCTCAGTCAAGTTGAATTACAAACACCACTAAGTGCGGCACATTTTCTTACTCTTAAATCCCCCAAATTATTATCTAAAATATACAGAACACTTTCAAAATTAGATGAATCAATATCCCTTCCTACTGCAAAGTGGGAAGCAGATTTATCAGTCAGCTTAGACCAAAACTTCTGGTCTCAGATTTGCTTAAAAACCTTTAAATTAATTAAAAATCACAGTCTGCAATTAATACAATACAAAATACTACATAGAGTGCACTATACAGGTCATCGGATGTTCAAGATGGGCTTTACATCTTCCAACAACTGCTCACACTGTCAAGGCAATACACCAGACAATTACATCCACGCTCTTTGGTTCTGTCCACCAGTGCAAAAGTTTTGGCGCGAGATATGTGAAGACTTATCAAAGTGTCTGAAATGTAACATTCCAACCTCCCCCTTAGTGTGTTTACTGGGCAGCTTAGATAATGTCACTTCAGAAAAGAATATAGCCCATATGATTTTCACTGCCCTATGCATAGCCAAGAAAACAGTCCTCATGAACTGGAAAAATAAAAATAATCTTAATTCTAACCAATATAGAAATTATCTATTAGATTACATTAGTCTTGATACAGCCTCTGCCACCACATCAGATCAATTGCTCTGGGCTCCTTTGATCAGCTCCATCACCTAGTGGGGTGGGGGGTCATAGTTTGGTCCCGCCTTCACTGTTGTGATTGGTGTGGGGGTAGGGACAGGCTTAGGGCGTCGGGGGGTTCCCCGGAGGCATCTTCCTTGGGGGGCTCAACCCGGGGTAGCGGTCATGTCCGGTTGGGGGCTCTGTTGGCTCTCAGGTGACTGTTTCCTCGCGGCTGCGTGCAGCGGGGCTAGGGGAGGGTCTGTGCTGACGGACGTGGGTTACTGACCTGGTAGCCTGGCTGGCCCTGGGTGGGTCCGGGATGGGCGTGAGGTTCTGGGGGCGCTCCGTCTCTGGGCTGGGGCCCGGGCCGGGCCTCGGGGGCTTGGATCCTGGTTGGTGTGTTGCCGGGGTTGTGGGCGGGTGGGTGCATGGGGGCCCGGCCCTGGAGCAGGGTGCCGCCGGTGCGTCGAACCGCCTGGGGGGCTCTTCAACTGGTGGGGGAGATGGTCACATCTTGCAGGAGCTTTCCTCTCTTCAGGAACTCTCTCTGCAGGAGGGGGAGATACAGGAGAGGTGGAGGAAGATCTCAGCCTGGGCGTTTACCGTCTTATGTAGTCTGGAAGATGAGTGGATGGCAGGGTGGGTGCAGTTTTCTCTGTGGTGGGGTTGGGTGGACTGTCCCGGGCTCTGTGGGGCCGGGAGGCGCTGCTGCACTGGGCCCCGGTCTGGATGGGCCTAGGCCCCCTTTCCCTGGCGGGTCGCGGAGTGTGGGAGTGCCTACTGGGGTCAGCGGGGGAGCTGGCCCCAGGGAGGGGTTACCTGCCCCTCCCTTCCTTCCCTCCCCATCTCTAGCTGCCTCCCTCTTCCCGCTCCACCACAACCACCCACACATGCAGGGCCTTGGAGTAGGGGTATGTCACCAGGGTGCAGAGGAGGCTACCCCCCCCTCTGTCCCCTTCTGGCTGCCTCTGCCTCAATTTTATCCCACAACTTAGACATTCACATTATTCATACTCTCATTACACATACATATAGGATCTTGGGGGTGGGCACAATCACGGAGTCCAAATTACCATCAGGGTGTACACCTCACCCCTGGCGTCGTTGCCCACCTCTCAATTTTAAATACACTTAGACATTGAGGGCTATCAGGAGGGACTATGTGCTTACCTGCTGCTCTCTGGCAGGTAGCTCCATGCCCTCCTGGGTTTTAATTGCACCTTAGAACACACATGCATCAACACTACAATGAGCGGGTGGAGGGAGGTTTGGAGTCTTCTCCCACCCCCATTCTCTGCGGCCTGCTGGAGCGGGAGGGCTAGGTGGAGTTGGCCGTCCGACTGCGGTCTGGAGTGTGGGGCTTCCCTGCTGCTACGGAGTCGGGGTGGTCTGCCTCTCCCCACCGCAGGGAAAAGGGTAACACCACCTGGGTCTGGGTGCAGTTCCCCCCTCCAGGGGCAAGGGTACCTAGACCCGGTTTGTAGAGTACGCTTGGGGAGTGTGATCGTGTGTACAGCGTCTCTTTATGTCTGTCTCCACGTTGGTTGAGTGTGGAGTGAGTGCATATGAGAGCATGAGGGGGGGAATGGATGTTTGTGTCTGTGTGTGCTTGTATGTCTGTGTCTATATGTCAGGTTGGGTATCAGACGCCACCTCTCTGGGGACACCTCAGGCCCTCCAAGGTTTGGAGGCCTATCTCCACCTACCACCACTTCCCCTGCCGGTGGCGGACTCCCTCAGGTGTCGGTGCGTTGGTGGTTCTTTGTGTCTGGGGGTGGGCGTCCAGGTACACACCGGCTCACTCCTTGGCGGCCGCTTATCGGGGCCTGGAGCCTGGGGCTCGCTCGGGCCCCTTCGGGGGTGGGGTGCCCCCGGCCTCTCGGCCTGGGGCTCGGTCACTCAGGCACAGCTGGCGGCCGGCGGAGCTCACGGGTGCGTCACTGCAACTCCCCCTGGCTTCTGCTCCGCGGCTGCTGAGTGAACCCTCATCTGGGACTCTCCTCAGCTCTTACTGGAACAGTGGCGCGACTGCCCCTCTGTTGGTCTTCCATGGTTTCTTGTGTTCTGGGGGCCTCTGGATGTCTGGAGTTTTGATCTCCTCCATACCTGCTTCACACCCTGGAGGACGGGGCTGTGGCCCCCCCACACTCCCTAGCAGATCGTTACATGGAGAAACCTTTGGAATACAAGCGCGCTGATCCACACAGGTATGCACACGGGTGTTCACTGCTCGTAGACCCAAATTACACCTTTCTTGGCTGCTACTTCGAAGCACATCTGTCCTGCGTGCTGCACAACAACATTGAATATTTAGTATTTACTGCTGTTTACACTTAGCTAGATTAATGCGATGGTGTTGTGTTTAATATGTTGCTTTGTTTTTTGTTTTTTTTGTCTTTTTTTGCTTGTTTTCTATTCTTCTCTCAACAGGTGATCCAGGAGATTTTTATTTTTTTTCTCCCCCCCTTTCTCACTGTCCCTCTCCCCTTCTGTTTTTCCTTTCCTTCCTCTTTCTTTCTCCCTTTCCTATCTCTCACTCATGTCTGTCCCGTCTGTAACATCTGAAAATAAAATATAATAAATAATAAAAACAAAGATCGACCAAATGGACCAATACGGCAATGCCACGATGATCCATTTGGCAAAGTAAATCCATTGGGTATCCTTGTTGGTCTTCAGACAACAATTCTGATGGCTAAAGAACCAAATGGGACAGGCGAAAAAAGAAAAAAGAAAAAAAAAAAAAAAAAAAAGGATAACATTTTTAAGTTATCTAAGTGACTTATATATCATGTTTAACCTGAGTAGCGAAAGACGGCGGTGGGTTTGAAAACGATTTGCCAGGAGTCCGGTGTTCTCACGGCTCTAGTGAGCCTTGAACCCCGGCTAGCTATCGAGCTGGTGGGTAACAGACGTCTCCGAAAACGTTGGAGCGCTTTTGAAAATATGTGGTGTCTTGATAAACTGAGCAGATATTTGAGGTTTACACAGCTACATTCTCGCCTGAAAATATGTTAAACGTTTATTTTGTGACCCAGAAAGAATAATAAGAGTAATATTAAAACTAACTAGCTGCCGCCATTGTTGGAAACTAAGCAGAGCCGTGCTATGAATTCTGGGACACAGCTTCTTCTCCTTCTGGGTTTAACAGCAGCTGGCATCCTTGTACATGCACTTGCTGCCATCTTCTGTTTCAGTCCGTTATTACACTCTTAAATCCTACTACTTATTCCTGCGTCTTTTGGGATCTTACAAAGCTTCAAACGAGGCGTCGACTATTAAATTAGTTGTCGACGATTTTGATAGTCGACGTAATCGTGACTAGTCGACTAATCATGGCAGCCCTAATGTCCACCAACACAAAATAATGTTGGGCAATTTGTTCTGCCTTGAATTTAGTGGAATGAAATCCAAACAAAAAGGAGCAGTTTCTTGCTTTCATGCAGCATGTATTGGACAACAACCACGCAGAGCTAGCACCTCCACTGATACAGGGGACAGAGTGCTGGTATTTACCAACATTTGAAGTTTATCATCCAAGAAAGCCAGACCAGATCAGAGTAGTTTTTGATTCTAGTGCACAATACAAGGGCATCTCTCTGAACAATGTTCTACTCACTGGACCAAACCTGAATAATAGTCTCTTAGGTGTCCTTATGCGTTTCAGGAAGGAGCAGGTGGCAGTGACAGCAGACATCGAACAGATGTTTTACAGTTTTGTGGTAAGAGAGGATCATCGAGACTTTTTGCGCTTTCTGTGGTACCGTGATAATAACCCAAGCAAAGACGTGGTGGAGTACAGGATGCGAGTCCATGTATTTGGCAACAGCCCTTCACCGGCAGTGGCTACTTACCTCCTCAGGAGAGCAGCTGAGAAGGGAGAAAAGCAACATGGGCCAGACACCAAACGCTTTGTGGAACGTGAGTTTTATGTGGATGATGGTCTAGTTTCTTTGCCAACTGAAGAGGAAGCCATTTCCCTGATTAAGAGAACGGAAGCCTCTCTTTCAGAGTCTAATATAAGGCAGGATAGTATCAAACAACATGAATGTGCTGAGAGCATTTCCAGCAGAAGACCACGCGAAAGAAATCAAGGATCTGGACCTAGGAGCAGAACCTTTTCCTACACAGCGCAGTCTTGGTTTGAGCTGGGAAGTGGCTACAGATACATTCACTTTTCAAGCATCGACCAACCAGCAACCTTTCACACAGCGTGGGGCTTTATCCACAGTAAATAGCCTCTTTGATCCTCTTGGGTTTGTAGCTCCTATCACCATTCAAGGAAAGTTCCTACTAAGAGAACTATCCACTTCAGTAAGCGACTGGGATGAGTCACTCCCATTGGAGAAATACAGTGAATGGGAAGCATGGAGGGACTCACTACAAGACCTCCAACAGCTGCATATTCCTCGAGCTTACACACTCAACTCTCCTTCAAATGCCAAGAAAAAATAAATCTGCGTTTTCTCAGATGCTTCAACCAAAGCCATCGGTGCTGTAGCATACCTCAAAACAACTGACGACGAAGGACAGATAAACATTGGCTTTGTTCTAGGGAAGGCCAAACTGGCACCATTAAGTGAGCCCACCATCCCCAGATTAGAACTCTGTGCGGCAGTGCTAGCGGTGGAAATGGCTGAACTTATTGTCCAGGAGTTGGACTTGGAGCTTGATGCAGTCACCTTCTTTTGTGATAGCAAAGTGGTGCTTGGATATATCTATAAGTAGTCAAAACACTTTTATGTGTATGTTCACAACAGAGTTCAACGAATTCAACAATCGACGCAGCCAGAACAGTGGCGATATGTGCCCACAGAACATAATCCAGCAGATCATGCTTCAAGATCAATCCAAGCCTCTCAGCTCTAATACGAACTGGCTGACTGGACCAGCGTTCTTATATGAACAACACAAAAATTCTGCTGAGCAGCAAGAGATCTTCAGTCTTGTTGACCCAGACTCGGATAAAGAGATCCGGCCACAAGTCACATGCTGTGCCAGTAAGAAAGAGGAGAAGAAACTTACCCCAGAAAGGGTTGAGAAATTTTCTTCAATGCCACATACTGTCAGTGAATTGTCCAAGGCAAGGCGTGTTATTATTCGCTCTGTGCAGACAGCTAGTTTCTCTGAGGAGTTAGACACTCTCTCCAAGAAAGACAATATCAGCCAGAAAAGCCCTTTTGCAAAGCTGAATCCATTCATGGTCTGCTTCGAGTTGGCGGCAGGCTAAAACTAGCTGATCTTATCAGTAAGGAGAAGCACCCAGTCATTATGCCTGGCAAACATCATGTCTCTACATTGCTCATACGACACTACCATGAACAAGTGGAACACCAAGGCCGTGTCTTCACAGAGGGTGTGATTCGAGCAGCTGGAATATGGCTGATAGGTGGCAAAAGATGCATAGGCAGTGTTCTTCTTGGATGTGTCATTTGTCGGAAGCTGCGAGGCAGAACTGAAAGGCAGAAGATGTCGCATTTGCCAGAGCAACGACTTAGTACTTCTCCCCCCTTTACTTACACGGGTCTGGATGTCTTTGGGCCTTGGAATGTAGTTGCAAGGCACACAAGAGGAGGACTGGCCTACATTAAGCGCTGGGCGGTGTTATTAACTTGTCTAAGTACTCGTGCCATTGACATTGAAGTGATTGAGTCCATGGATGCTTCATCCTTCATTAACTGTCTCCGAAGATTCTGTGCTATCCGGGGCCCATGTAAACAATTGCATTCTGACTGTGGGACTAATTTTGTTGGCGCCTGCAACAAACTCGAGTACCACAAAACAGTAAAAGACTCAAAAGTACAGAGATATGTGAACAATTATGGTTGTACATGGGAGTTCAACCTTCCACACTCCTCACATGTAGGGGGCACATGGGAGCGCATGATTGGAGTTACAAGGAGGATCTTAGACTCTATGCTAATGCGCACAGATTGTTCCCATCTCACTCACAAAGTACTGTGCACTTTAATGGCAGAAGTAATGGCTATTATTAACTCCAGGCCTATAGTTCCTGTCTCTTCAGATGCCAACTCACCTGAAATACTTTGCCCGGCTATGCTCCTTACTCAAAAGGCAAGCGCACCACCTCCACCTGGGAAGTTTACAGAGAAGGATCAAGCAGCAATGGCAGCAAGTCCAGCACCTAGCAGACCATTTCTTGAGGCGCTGGAAAACAGAGTATCTACACACACTCCAAGCTCGTCAGAAATGGTTGAAGTCATGTCCTAACATTGAGAAGGGCGATGTTGTCCTACTGAAGGATAATGAGGCAGCCCGCAATGACTGGCCTATGGCACTTGTTACAGACACTTTTCCCAGCAGTGATGGAAAAGTTCGCAAAGTGGAGCTCAAGGTCACCAAACAAGGATCAGAAAAAAGGTTCCTCAGGCCTGTCTCTGAGGTCATTCTTCTCATGAAAAAGTAATGTTATAAGAAAATATATCTCTTTATAGTTACAGACTAATTTGTGGCATCTTAAAGATACCAGGCGGGGAGTGTTCTGCCTTGAATTTAGTGCCCCCTACTGGGCCTTGTAAATTGTTGTTAATGTGACAGTCAGCTATGTTAGTTGGGGTAAACAGGTTCACATGTGCTGAAGTGTTCCTGTAGTTATCCGCTGCAATCCTCTTTCTTGTTTATGCCTTCGAAAGCATCATCTGTAAGTACTTGTTGACTTAAGAGTATAGAGTAGTGATGTGACGTTCTGTATCGAGGCTTCGAAGCTTGTGTCGAGTAATTGAGGGAGCGTTTCCGCGATGCACGTATCGAGGCTTGCTTCATTTATGGGAGGAGCTGAAAATGATGACGTCCGAAGCCTCGCTGCCCGGCTGTACCACGTCACTGGTTCATGAAGTGGTTCAAACTTTGCCGCAAGCTATGATAGAGATATAAACCCCTCAGACTTCATTCAAAATGTGGGTGTTTGAGAGTTGCGGTTAGTGAGAGTTTGGAGACAGTTTGGAGGTTTATGAGAGTGAGGAGAGAAAGTCAGGAGAGAATGGAGCCGGCTAAGAAGAGGAGGATGTCCTCCCCTGTGTGGGAACATTTTGATCTTATTCCTCCCAACAAGGTATGTAAATTTCTACAGAAGATGGTTTTTCATAATACTGATGGTGCAATACAATTTATGTTAAGCTGTCTTTACTTTTGTACAAGGTGAAGTGTTTGCTATGTGCCAGGGAGCTGGGATATAACAACAAGACCTCATCCATGCTTAGGCACTACAGAGCTTTGCATGAGAATAAGGGGAACACCGATTGTGGAGCAAGACCAGGTGAGCCATCAAATGCCATGATAATATAGCATGCAGTAATGTTACTAAATGATATAACAATATCATACAACTGTAATAAGTTACGTGTGTGATATTTATATTTGTGCTTTGTCTTTATTGTCTTTCCTCAGGAGAACAATCTCAAATAGATGAAGACCTGGTTAGCATGGTGATTGAGGACTCCCAGCCATTTAGCATTGTGGAGGGCAAAGGATTTAAAAGATTTGTTAAATCATTAAATCCTAGCTATGTTCTCCCCACTAAAAAGGTCATAAAAGCAGTGGAAATTTAGTTTTTACAGAATAAAATGTGAACAGGCAGGACTGAGGCTCAAAGCCTCAGTGTGTAGCTGTCCATACCTCAACGTTACAAAAGCACAACTACTGTCCACACCCCAACCACACCTCACCTCACAGTAAATGATCATTTCCATTTTAAGCATTTCCAAATAATCATTTTCCATACTGCCAGTATAAATATACACAGTATACTGCATCACTACAATATACATGTTTTACACACTCCTTTTGTTGTTGACATTTACAGGCTGTGTGCAAAAGGCCACACTCTTCAAATTCATGCCAACTAATATTTTTACATCCAGTAGGTGTCCTACTACAGCAAATGAAGCTTCAAGAAGCTTTGCGCTGGGGTGAACCAATTGGATGAAAAGCTTCAGTGCTTCATGAAGCTTCATCTGCCCATCACTAGTATAGCGACATATTTTAGTAACATTTTGGTAGTTTTGTGTTCTAAAGCCTAACTTTGTGTATAATTATATTGCTAAGCTAATCTCATGTCATGTATACATAGGAGGACCGATTACATGGATATTTCTTTGTCTTTTGTTGCTAGCCTTGACTTGCTGTAGAGTCGATAAAGGAATTTGTAATATCAGTGTGTTAATCACCTTACTGTTGTATTCTTGTTTTTGTTTTAGTTTCACTCTGATTCAATGGTGTATGGCGGTGCAACGTAAAATAAAGCCCCTGGAGCTTGGACGCTATATCCTGACTCCCGTATTCTTTTGAATGGAGTTTGGCTGGCTGCTGAATTGTGTACCTACGCACGCACGCATGCACACACACAAGGAGAGCAGTACACAATTTGTCATTAGAAACACTCAAATTAAATTTACATGTTAAAATAAAATAAAATAAAAAGACTGTGACTATTTCAGAACAATACAGAGCTGCACTGTTTTGTAATCAGCAACTGTCAGAACAGCATGCCAGCATTGACAAAGGGAACTAATGAGCTACCTGGGAAGTTCTAAACTTCACCTCATTCCTCACCCCTAATGCTCGGGAGAATAGGTCATGATCAGCTGTACTCTGAAGTTTCCTGGAACAATAAATAACATTTTCTGAGCTGGGCACTTGTTTGTCACAAGTACCACAAATATGAGCATTTGAAAATCCGCCCATCCATCTATAATATACTGTATGCAGTGAATTTTGCCATCCAGCAGTGTGTCACCATCACCTGGAGCAGTGAGACTGGAGAGCTAATTTAGGGATATAATAAAAAGACTGCTCAACACACTGGGGTTCCCTGGCCTTCCCATGCCTCATTTGAGAGGCAACAAGAAAAAAAGGCAAATAGATGAAAGGCGGTCCCCACAGTTGGAGATGATGCAACAAGGGTCCTCACGCTAAGCAGGCAGCTATTCAAATGATTAGCTAATTGTGGCATCTGTTAACCCGTTGAAGAGGTGTCAGTGCAGTATCATGGGCCTGTTAATTGGTACAAACAGGTAGCAGATGCAGGCTCTGGGATTGAGCATATGCCAACCAGCGAGCCAACCTCCATGAGCAGTGATTATACAGCCAAGCTGATGGAAGGAGATCAAAGCCCAGGATAAACCAGTGAATATGTTCGTTGTTGACAGTGCATCTAGTTCCATGTTTTTATTTAATGTTATGTATTTATTTAGCTACTACTTATAACCAGAGAAAGTTGAACATTTCCCTTCATTCACTAGTAAACCCACAGTGTCCAGTGTATGATTGATTCTAATAACAAATTGTTGAAGAGTCAAATATAAACCAATTT
The DNA here is from genome assembly GCF_057382095.1 of Aulonocara sp. 'chitande type north' Nkhata Bay. Classification (NCBI taxonomy): domain Eukaryota; kingdom Metazoa; phylum Chordata; class Actinopteri; order Cichliformes; family Cichlidae; genus Aulonocara; species Aulonocara sp. 'chitande type north' Nkhata Bay. The sequence continues at coordinate 3,089,641 of NC_141353.1, forward strand.
CAGAGTTCCCACCATGAATGGACCTGTTATGTTGCCTTGTACCAGCAGATGGTGGTAGATAAGTGGACAACAGTCGCTCTAACCTTGAATGAAACACTCTGTTTACAGTTTCATGTTTTGCTTGAATTTTACACCAGTTTTCACTGTACTTTGATCAACAAATGTCTGGCATTTATACAAGTTTTAGAACATTAAATCATACCTGCAGTTCTGTAACAGGAGAAAATTTCATAGAGAATGTATGTAGTTATTTGACTGATATAACGAGATATAGTATCATGTTCTGGTTCTTATTGTGTATGTATTTGTGTTTATGTGAACGTCAAAAGTGGGATATTTAAAAAGCAATTCTGTTATAAATAGATTAAAGAGGAAAAATGAATCATCTGCTTTTTTCCTGACTTTGAACGATATATCCTCATTGCGCACATTGAGGATAGTTAGGAAAGCCTCAACCACCAAATACCTGCAGAGAGTAAGGAAAGTCCTGAGGAGTCCGCTGAGAAGAACAAGATGTAGGCAATCATCACCTACACCCTGACAGTCATCATATACCCTGCTGGGATAATAAACTGCCATAGAAGCCACTAACATCAAGGCAAGAAAGCTCCAATAATGGAGAGTTTCACCCCAAGTCCAGCCCCCTGAGACTGTTCGCTAACCACAAGGAAGAAGGCCGAGGACTAGTGAGTGTCAGAACCACTGTCCAGGATGAAACAACAAAGGTCCATGAGTACATCGGGAAGACAGCCACAACTGACCACATGCTTAGTGAATACCTCAGGCAGCAGAAACTCGAGAAAGAAGAGAAGCAAGGAGAGGAACCATCATGGAAGGACAACCCTCAGCACAGTATTTACCACTGGGGAAAAAGGAGTGATATTAAAAACCCCTACCATCTGCTGAAGTTAAAAAAAAAAGACTGCACATATGATAGCAGCAGAAATAAATGTATGTTTGTGTTCCTATAATGACCTGTTCTGGCTTTACTTTATTAATAATGAGCTTTTGCTCCTTTACTGTGAATCTGTATTATTGCTAGCATGCTACATTTTTATTATAAAACGTTTTAAACATCACTTATACAGGCAAACAAAGATAAAAGGCAGGAAAAACTGAGGCAACCAATACTTTAGCAGAGGAGAGAAAACTAAAACCGCAAAGTCAGCCCTTACCTGAAAATCTTGTAGTTTGAGAACAGTTTTTCTCCCCCTTTCACAGCCTCTCCTCGATCCACACTGACACCTGCTGGAGTTACTGGTAACGTAACACGTGACCATAGGCACACGCAGTGTAAAAGGCACAACTCCGTTTTTATAGATTTAATAATTGGTTACGCATTTCCCATTTATGAAATGTCACATTTATACACCTGGAAAAACCACCTGATTTTCGTTTAAAGTGTGTGATCATCTCATTCAACATACGTCGTTGATTAAAGTTGGTAACAGTAGCTACAACATGAAAAACATAAAAATGCTACCAACATAAATAAATGGATCTGTAGTATGTATCCATCAATACAAAAAAACCCCAAAACAAAACAAAACGATCCTTCAGTTCTGATGCACGCAAACAAACCCAGTTTTCTGCAGATTAAAAAAGCATTTCATTGCTACTGGTATCTTTTGTATTGACCACTGTTGATGAAAATAGTGCTCACATTTTATGAGTACGAGCCTACAATAAATCAACATAAATGATGGGAAAACACCACTAGAAGTTCAGTTGATATATCATTAGCTCATAATAAACTGTGATAAACTGACAGTTCATCTAAATCGTCAGCTAATGACACGACTGCATGTTCTGTAAGAGTTTGTACTTGAAAATATTATAATTAATGAACCTGAAAGGGGCTAAAAGACATTTGACTTCCCATGTCAACCTTTTCCACAGTATACAAATAAATAACTGATGATGAAGGTGACTCTGGGAACCTGAGGAAGAACCTGTGTGGAAATCTGCGTATGAAAACTGGCCATGCTGCGATGTGGACAAACAGAAAACTGTTTCTCCTCACATCGTGCCAGCTGTTAGCTCAGGTGTGTAAATGTGCGCCGCAGCTCTTTCACCTTGAAACAGTATTATGGAGTCTTTCCAAAGTAATCTTTAAAAAAAAAATTGATAAACTTAATAAACCACATATATTCCATATATATAAAAATGTATTTAAATGTATTGTTGACATTTATATTAGATTTGAAACTTTAGTGTATGCACACTATTAAATGTAGTGACAGATTGCTACTGCTAATCCACACAAGTCACAAGAATATTAATTCCTTCTAAATCTAAATGTCTGCCAGGCAGATATATGAACTTAAACCCATCTGTGATTGACTTCTCCTCTGTGATCACTAGAACTGGAACATTTTCTGAATCATTATTGTTATATCAGAGCATTAATGACAAAATGTTTACACCGTGTACAGTTAGGTCATTAATTGTTGTACATGGACACTTTGCTTATTATATGTTTTTTTTAAATAATAATAAAAATAATAATAATACTAATAATTTATTTTGCCTCTGTGCACCAGTAAAGAGAAATTTGTGAAATGCAGACTTCAAACATTTTGCATTAATTAGAATTACAGTAATTTATGTCTAACAGTCCCTTATTTTTCATATACTCTAAATTAACTGGATAATTGACTGGAAAACAGTTCCTGTTCCCTTCATTATTTCATAACAAATTAAGCAAATCTGTCTTTTAGAGCATTATAATATATATTTAATATATATTTAAATATATTTAAAATATGAGGTACAAAGAAAAAAACGATCTAGCTGGTGAAGATCAAGCAATAATTTAATGTGACACGCAGGAGGGAATGTGGTGAGTATTTCTTTTGGAATTTATTTAGCCACACAGCATTTTATGCATTTTATCTTTCTTGCTGTATCTGATAAGAACGTTTCTCGGAGTCAAATTCCATTAAAACGACTCACAGAACAGAAATAAAAAGAATCGTATTAAAAGAGCGCAAAAAGATGTAGAGTGACATATGTGAGTGTGGCTGTGGCTGCCAGGAGAGGGCGCTATAGCCCACATTAACTGTGTTTGTTTGAGGATCTTTAGTTGTGCTGTCTTTACCGACACTGAATTCTGCTTGTAATTTCAACATGAAAGATGTAATGATATATAACAAATAAGCTATTATGTAACAATCGCTCAATATAATTATAATCACATGTCATACTTAGTAGAATATAATACTGAAAATAGATTTGCAATAGTTTTAACATAAAATCACTCATCAGAAGAAATGATGAGTGATTTTATGTTAAAACATGTCCATTTTTAAACAAACCCTTATAAATATCCAAACTACTGAAAAACTATTTCAGAATTGTCACACAGAGTTTCGCAAAACATCAGGTGAAGGAAACAAACAGGTTCCAGGAAGGATCAGGAAACAGGAAACAGGAAATTTGCCTTGTATGTAGTGACACACCTTTTTCAAAAGTCTGCTTGTCAGTAAATGACTCATCATTGACTGTTTACTGGTAATACCATCAACAAACATGATCAACGTTGCAATAATGCACAGTTTCACAGTAATTATAACTTTCTTATGGGCAGTAAGTCTTTAAAACAAGATGACATCGGTAACACAAAAATGGAAAACACATTTACAATCACAATTCCAAAAAACTTGGGTTGTAACATAAATAAAAAAAGAATGCAATATTTTGCAAATCTCATTCTTATCTTATTTCAATTTAAAAGTTGAGACAGGGCCATGTTCACCGCTGTGCAGCATTATCTCAGCATCAACAATGGAGAAACATCTGGGAACTCAAGAGACCAGTTACATTTAGGACAGGATTTTGTTTGTTTTTTGTTTTTGCTTTTTTGTGTGATGTAGAATTCTAGCTGCTCAACAGTCTTGGGTCTCCTTTGTTTTATGTCTTGTTTTATGATGTGCCAAATGTTCTCAGTAGGTGAGAGGTTCTGGACTGTAGGCCGGGCAGTTAAGCAGCCTGACTCTTCTATGAAGCCATGATGTTGTAAGAGGTGTGAGATATGGTTCAGCATTGTCTTACTGAAATATGCAAACAATTCCCTTAAAAAAAGACATCATGTTATGTTTTTGCAGTTTCAAGTAGATTGGTTTGGGGGAGGGGTAAGGATTGAGGGAGAGGTAAGGGTGGAGGGAGAGGTAAGTGACGGAAGTGACGGACAAGGTAAGCGACTCATGTTGTAACTGACGTCAGACGCCGGAGATTTTGGCGGAAAATTAAAGCAAATGGTAGTTTAGATTTGAACAAATTCATTTAAGCTTCAGCATTACCAAATACACTTATCAATTGTCTTATAACTAACACTATTTGTCTAAATAATCTCCAACACCCTGGAGAACAACGAGGAGAGTTTAGAGACTCTCCAAGATTATATTGATCAGTGCTTTCAGGATCTCGTGATGAAGAAGACCCAGTGTGCAGCTTCCCCGGCCAAACCTGAGACGCCGTCGTCGAAAAGACAACGCCCGGCAGATTCCCCCGGCTCAACATCGCCAGCCGGCAAAGATATTGCTGACATACTGGAGTCAATCGACAAGCGATTGTCCAGTTTCGACGCAAGGCTGTCCTTGGTGGAGATTCTTCACCGAGAATTTAAATGCTTGCGAGAATCCCTGGAGTACAGCCAGCAGCAGGTGGAAACGCTTGCTGCTGAAAATGCCACGCTAAGGGAGTCGGTGAAATGTCTCACAGATAATGTTACCCAGCTCAATAGAGAAAATAAAAAAATAAAAGAAACCGTTATCGATCTACAAGCTCGTAGCATGCGTGATAATCTGGTATTTTCTGGTATTCCAGAAGCCACTGGAGAGGACGCGGAGACCACGGTAAAAAGCTTCATCAAAACCCACCTGAAGCTGCCGGAGGACACTGTGAAGAACATCGTCTTCGATCGGGTACATCGCCTCGGCCCCATTCGGGCAACGGCCGGGAGACCACGTCCTATCGTGGCCAAATTCGGCCACTTCAAACAAAAGCAACATGTGAAAAGCCGCGGCAGGGAATTAAAAGGAACGGACTTCAGCGTGAACGACCAGTTCCCCAAAGAGATCTTGGAACGACGCAGGGTCCTCTTCCCAATCCGACGCGGCTTCATCCAGAAGGGCTCCCGCGCTGTCATCGCTGTGGACCGGCTGTACGTGGACGGACAGCTCCACCGCGACCCCAACATCACTCCTTGGCTGTATTAACCTCACACCAGATAAGAATCAGCTGCACCATTTCCCCATCCACTCACACTAACTTGCATTAACATCTGTTTAACAAATCGCATCTTAAAGTGTGATTTCATAGCAGAATTAACACCGTCACTCTCCGTCAGTGATTTAATTGGAATGTTTACGTTTTGTTTCTGGGTTTTTTTTTTTCCTCTCTTTTCCCCCTCTTGGTTTTATGCTGCTCACCCCTGTCCTTGGTTTCTTTCTTTATTCCTTTCACTGCCTCGATCACCTGCTTTGACACTCATCCACAAACATCCTTTATTTCGACACATATGCACCATGCGCTCAACGGCAGCACATTTACTTCAGTCAGACAGCGCACACAGTCGTTTAGGATACACACACTTAAGCCAAGCCTACTCATATTAGTAACTATGCATACACAAAGTCCGACTCAGGGAGCATCTCGCCACACATTTTTTCTCTCTCTCCTTCTCTTTATTTATGAACAAGTGACGTATTCTCTCCACCTGTCTAAGCGACGCACACAGCATACATCCCTAGTTAAACACAAACATCTATGGGTACACTGAGGTTCATTACATGGAATATAAATGGAGCTGGCTCCAGAGAAAAGAGGTTAAAAATATTTAACCAACTCAAAAAACTACAGGCAGATGTTGTCCTTTTACAAGAGACCCACAGACCTCTTAGAGGTTCGAATGAACTTAAAACACCTGAGTTTCCTAATGTGTTCTCAGCTTGTTATAATTCTAGACAAAGGGGAGTAGCAATTTTAATACATAAAAATATTAATTTCACAGTACTCGATACAGTTATAGATCCAGAGGGCAGATTCTTAATCATTAAACTATCTATACGTGATAAAAAGCTATGTATTGCAAGTGTATATGGTCCAAATGTTGATGATCCCTCATTCTTTCACGGTTTTTTCAGTGCACTCTCTGAACACTTAGATGGCACACTTGTTCTTGGAGGCGACCTCAACCTTGGACTAAATGAAGACATGGATAGGCTCAATACAGCGGGAACTCAGCGTAATTGGCAGTCCACAAATATAATCAAACAGTATATGAGCGACTTTGGTCTTTGCGATGCATGGCGCTCCCTTCACCCCACCAGTAAGGAATATACTTTTTTCTCACATGTCCATCACTCCTACTCTCGTCTGGATTATTTTTTGGTCAGCAGCTCACTGCTGAGCGACATTTCAGACACTGAGATTCACCCTATAGCTGTCAGCGATCATGGTCCTGTATCTTTAACACTAATGCACAAGAATAATACTACGCCAAGAAAAAACTGGAGATTTAATACATCACTACTTAAAGATGAAGACTTTATTAAATATTTAAAAAAAGAGTGGACTTCATATTTGGACTATAATGACACTCCCGAAACATCAGCTTCTGTTCTATGGGAAGCAGGGAAAGCTGTGATGAGAGGTAAAATAATTTCTTTCTCATCACATAAAAAGAAAAAAGAAAACAAAAATATTCAGGAATTAGAAAAAAACATCAAATCACTAGAAGAAGCCTACGCGTCCCACCAAGATCAGGAAACATTGAAGAAAATACGCAAAACAAAACTAGAATTAAATGAGATAATTGATAAAAAAACAAAATTCTTAGTACAAAGACTACGCCTACAAAATTATGAACATGGTAATAAATCCGGTCAATTTCTAGCAAACCAGCTAAAAATAAATAAAGAAAAAACAACTATATGTGCTGTTCAAGATTCATCTGGGAACACAATATATGATCCGATACAAATAAACAACATTTTCAGGGATTTCTATAAAACGTTGTATTCACCACAAATAAACCCATCTAAAAAAGAAATTGATCAGTTTTTGGATAACATAACTCTTCCAAAATTATTGGACACTCAAGCAATGGCACTGGATTCACCACTGACACCAGGTGAACTCCAGGAAGCCCTGATAAGTATGCCCAATAATAAGGCTCCAGGTCCAGACGGCTTTCCTGCAGAATTCTACAAAGAATTCTGGTCGATTCTAGCACCAGTTTTCTACAGAACGTTGTTGGAAATTAAAGAAAAGGGCAGACTTCCATCAAATATGAATTCTGCAAACATTAATCTCCTGCTAAAACCAGGCAAAGACCCTGTATATCCCTCAAGCTATCGTCCAATATCCCTTATAAATGTAGACCTTAAAATAATCTGCAAAGCTCTCTCAAAGAGACTGGAGAAAATAACCCCCCTCTTAATTCATCCTGACCAAACTGGTTTCATAAAAGGTAGGCACTCATCAACAAATACACGTAGATTACTTAATTTGATAGACTACTCATACGATAAAAACCTAGAAACTACAATATTCTCTTTAGATGCAGAAAAAGCATTTGACAGAGTTAACTGGAAATTTCTATTTGCAACTTTACACAAATTTGGTTTTGGATCCTCTTTCATAAACTGGTTAAAAATATTATATAATTCCCCAACAGCTTGTGTTAGAACAAATGACCAGACATCCTCCAGCTTCTGTCTCTTGAGGGGCACCAGGCAGGGATGCCCACTCTCCCCTTCACTGTTTGCAATTTTTATTGAACCACTAGCAGCAGCAATTAGACAGAATTCAGTAATTAAGGGCATAAAATGCAAGAACGTGGAACATAAAATCAGCCTTTATGCGGATGATGTGTTGCTTTTTCCCCAAAATTCACAAACCAATATCTCTGGGGTGATTGAATTGATAAACTCTTTTGCAAGAATATCAGATTACTCAATTAACTGGTCAAAATCTACAGTTCTACCGATTAATTGCTCCCTCCATAATTCCTCTTCTACACCACTGCAATCGGGAAATATAAAATATTTAGGTATTAATGTTTCTCCCAAGCTTGCAGATCTAACTAAATTAAACCATATCCCACTTTTAAAGAAGGTAGAAGATGATCTGGCTAGATGGAAATGTCTACCCATATCACTCATGGGAAGGGTTGCTGCTATAAAAATGATGGTCTTACCAAAAATAAATTATTTATTCTCAATGATCCCAACTAAACCGCCACAAGATTGGTTCAGATCTCTAGATTCATGTATGTCCAAATTCCTTTGGAAAAATAAACCCCCACGTATAAGCTTAAAAACACTACAAAAGACCAAGGATAAAGGAGGACTAGAACTGCCTAACTTTCAGCACTACTTCTTAGCCAACAGGCTTCAGTTTATCTCAGGATGGCTAAAACATACCCTCTTAGATGAACCTTGGCTAGATGTAGAACAAGCACTTTGCAATAATCTAGAGATCTCAGACCTACCATTTATCAGCTCAAACATCCAACGACATGAATGCTTTAAAAGCATCAACATCAGCTCTTCTCTGACAGCATGGTGGGAGTTTCTAAAATTGACGGCGTCTTCATTAATCCCATGCAAACGTACACCTATCTGGAACAACCCTGACATATTACAAAACAATAATATGATAAACTTTTCAGATTGGAGTGGTAAAGGAATCAAATATTTAGAACATATACTAGAAGGAACAGAATTTATTTCATTTGACGGACTAGTTACACAATATGGGATCAACAAGAAAAGATTTTTAGAATATCAACAAATTAAATCCATAGTAAAAAAGAAATTTAAACCGGGTCAAGTTGAACTACAAACACCACCAAGTGTGGTTCAATTTCTTACTCTTAAAACCCCCAAATTACTATCCAAAATATACAGAATGCTTTCTAAAACAGATGAATCAATATCACTTCCTATTGCAAAATGGGAAGCGGATTTATCAGTTAACTTAGACCTAAACTTCTGGTCTCAGATTTGCTTAAAAACCTTTCATCTAATTAGAAATCCCAGTCTTCAATTAATTCAATACAAAATATTACATAGAGTGCACTATACAGGTCATCGGATGTTCAAGATGGGCTTTACGTCTACCAACAACTGCTCACACTGCCAAACCAATTCACCGGACAATTATATCCACGCTCTTTGGTTCTGTCCACCAGTTCAGAAGTTTTGGCGCGAGATATGTGAAGACTTATCGAAGTGTCTGAAATGTAACATTCCAACTTCCCCCTTAGTGTGTTTGTTGGGCAGCTTAGATAATGTCACTTCAGAAAAGAATATCGCCCATATGGTTTTCACTGCCCTATGCATAGCCAAGAAAACAGTCCTCATGAACTGGAAAAATAAAAATAATCTTAATTCTAACCAATATAGAAATTATCTATTAGATTACATTAGTCTTGATACAGCCTCTGCCACCACATCAGATCAATTGCTCTGGGCTCCTTTGATCAGCTCCATCACCTAGTGGGGGTGGGGGGTCATAGTTTGGTCCCGCCTTCACTGTTGTGATTGGTGTGGGGGTAGGGACAGGCTTAGGGCGTCGGGGGGTTCCCCGGAGGCATCTTCCTTGGGGGCTCAACCCGGGGTAGCGGTCATGTCCGGTTAGGGGCTCTGTTGGCTCTCCGGTGACTGTTTCCTCGCGGCTGCGTGCAGCGGGGCTAGGGGAGGGTCTGTGCTGACGGACGTGGGTTACTGACCTGGTAGCCTGGCTGGCCCTGGGTGGGTCCGGGATGGGCGTGAGGTTCTGGGGGCGCTCCGTCTCTGGGCTGGGACCCGGACCGGGCCTCGGGGGCTTGGGTCCTGGTTGGTGTGTTGCCGGGGTTGTGGGCGGGTGGGTGCATGGGGGCCCAGCCCTGGAGCAGGGTGCCGCCGGTGCATCGAACCACGTGGGGGGCTCTTCAACTGGTGGGGGAGATTGTCACATCTTGCAGGAGCTTTCCTCTCCTCAGGAGCTCCCTCTGCAGGAGGGGGAGATACAGGAGAGGTGGAGGAAGATCTCAGCCTGGGTGTTTATTGTCTTATGTAGTCTGGAAGATGAGTGGATGGTGGGGTGGGTGCAGTTTTCTCTGTGGTGGGGTTGGGTGGACTGTCCCGGGCTCTGTGGGGCCGGGAGGCGCTGCTGCACTGGGCCCCGGTCTGGATGGGCCTGGGCCCCCTTTCCCTGGCGGGTCGCGGAGTATGGGGGTGCCTACTGGGGTCAGCGGGGGAGCTGGCCCCAGGGAGGGGTCACTTGCCCCTCCCTTCCTTCCCTCCCCATCTCCAGCTGCCTCCCTCTTCCCGCTCCACCACAACCACCCACACATGCAGGGCCTTGGAGTAGGGGTATGTCACCAGGGTGCAGAGGAGGCTACCCCCCCTCCCCTCCCTCTGTCCCCTTCTGGCTGCCTCTGCCTCAATTTTATCCCACAACTTAGACATTCACATTACTCACACTCTCATTACACATACATATAGGATCTTGGGGGTGGGCACGATACACGGAGTCCAAATTACCATCAGGGTGTACACCTCACCCCTGGCATCGTTGCCCACCTCTCAATTTTAAATACACGTAGACATTGAGGGCTAGCAGGAGGGACCATGCGCTTACCTGCTGCTCTCTGGCAGGTAGCTCCAAGCCCTCCTGGGTTTTAAATGCACCTTAGAACACACATGCATCAACACTACAATGAGCGGGTGGAGGGAGGTTTGGAGTCTTCTCTCACCCCCATTCTCTGCGACCTGCTGGAGCGGGGGGGCTAGGAGGAGGAGTTGGCCGTCCGACTGCGGTCTGGGGTGTGGGGCCTTCCTGCTGCTGCGGAGTCGGGGCGGTCTGCCTCCCCCCACCACAGGGAAAAGGGTAACACCACCTGGGTCTGGGTGCAGTTTCCCCCTCCAGGGGCAAGGGTACCTAGACCCGGTTTGTAGAGTACGCTTGGGGAGTGTGATCGTGTGTACAGCGTCTCTTTATGTCTGTCTCCACGTTGGTTGAGTGTGGAGTAAGTGCATATGAGAGCATGAGGGTGGGAATGGATGTTTGTATCTGTGTGTGCCTGTATGTCTGTGTCTATATGTCAGGTTGGGTGTCAGGCGCCACCTCTCTGGGGACATCTCAGGCCCTCCAAGGTTTGGAGGCCTATCTCCCCCTACCACCACTTCCCCTGCCAGTGGCGGACTCCCTCAGACATCGGTGCGTTGGTGGTTCTTTGTGTCCGGGGATGGGCGTCCAGGTACACACCGGCTCACTCCTTGGCGGCCGCTTATCGGGGCCTGGAGCCTGGGGCTCGCTCGGGCCACTTCGGAGGTGGGGTGCCTCGGTCACTCAGGCGCAGCTGGCTGCCGGCGGAGCTCACGGGCGCGTCACTGCAACTCCCCCTGACTTCTGCTCCGCGGCTGCTGAGTGAGCCCTCATCTGGGACTCTCCTCAGCTCTTTCTGGGACAGTGGCGCGGCTGCCCCTCTGTTGGTCTTCCTTGGTCTCTTGTGTTCTGGGGGCCTCTGGATGTCTGGAGTTTTGATCTCCTCCATACCTGCTTCATGCCCTGGAGGACGGGGCTGTGGCCCCCCCACACCCTCTAGCAGATTATTACATGAAGGAACCTTTTAAAAAAAAAAAAAAAAAACAAGCGCGTCCATGCTCACAGGTGTACACACGGGTGATCACACCCACAAACTACACCCTTTTTGGCTCCTACCTCAAAGCACACTGTGTTCTGTTGATCTTATGTGCTGCACAATAATGCTTAATATTTAGTATTTACTGTCATATTCCCATATATCATTGTGATGTTGTTTATTCTAGTACTCTTGTTCTCTTCTGCTTGTTTTCTTTTTTCTTTCTCAGCAGGTGATCCAGGTGATCGATATATGCATTTTTTATTTCTTTTTTTTTTTCTGCCCGTTCTGTTGGTTTTTGTCTTTTGCCCTTCTTCCCCGTCCCTCTTCTCAGCTGTTTCTCTTTCCCTCTTTCTTTCTCCCCTTCTTTTCCCCAGTCAAGTCTGTCCCGTATTCAGTAAGTGAAAATAAAATAAACAATAACAGGTGAATCAAATGGACCATTACGGCAAGGCTGGGATGGTCAATTTGGTAAAGTAAATCCGTTGGGCATCTTTGTTTGCCTTTAGACAACAATTCTGATGGCAAAAGAGCCAAACGGGACAGGCCAAAAAAAAAAAAAAAAAAAAGACATCATCTGGATGTGTTGCTCTAAAACCTGTATATATGTTTCAGCACTGATGGTGACTTTCCAGATGTGCAAGCTGCTAGTTCAATAGGTAATTCTGCCCCCCATACCATCAGTAAGCATTTTGAGTCCTGATAACAAGATGCAGATGACAAGTATCTCTTCAGTTCCACTTTGCTTCAGCCCAGGTGAGGACCTGGTGTCTCTGGATCACATGACTCCTTTGCATGCTAGAGACCTGCATTAGTGGATGGCATGGTGAATTGATTCAGGCTTCAGGAATCACGTCTTTAATGCACTGCCACCTGAGGGCCCAAAGATCATGGAAACTTTGTCCCAAATCCCTAAAATCTTTTGCCAGGTTATGGGCTATGGTTATGTACAGTAGATAAAAAGATATTCAAAGTCTTTATTCTGAAATTTATTCACATTTTATAGACAGTTTTTTGCAGATTGGGGAACCTCTGCCTATCTTTATAAGTGTGAGAAACCCTGCCTCTCTGAGATGCTCTTTTTAAACCCGATCATGTTACTGAATTCAAATTCAAATTCAAATTTTATTTGTCACGTACACAGTCATACACAGTACGATATGTAGTGAAATGCTTTGACAACTGCTCGTGACCAAACAAAAAAGGAAAAGGCTATGAATAAGATAGGAAATAAATATGAAAAATTAAAAAGGGTAAATTTAACTAGGAAGGAATAAAATATAAATTAAGGTTAAAAATGAAATAACTGTACAACACAAATTAGAATGAAGGGTAAATTTAACTGGGAAAGAATAAGATAAAATATATAAATTAAAGTTGAAAATAAAATAACTGTACAACAAAATACACAATTTAGAACTATATAAGAATGTATGAAGAAATATAAATAAATATGTACACAATAACAGCAGCTGTACAAGTATTAACTGGAAATGAAGAATATAATGTCCAGTGTCCAGTAAAACGTGGCCAGTACCGCTCATTCTCTTCTTGCACCTGTCCCAACTTTTTCGAGACAAGTCTAAATACATCTGATACATTTTCTATGCTCTGTTGTGAATAAAATATGCATTTATGAACCATTGCATTCTGTATCATCGTTGCTATTTATTTATTGACATTTTAAATTGGCTCTGATTGAACTGGGGTCTGCGTAAACCAGTGATATACCAGTTGCATTTGGTAAAGTAATTCAAAAAACTAGTAGATCAGGCTAGTAAAAGTACTAGTCTTCCTAAAAGGTCGACAGCAAGTAATGTGTGCATTTAAGCAGCTCCTGCACATTTGCTAAGAGAAAAGAAGCAATTAAAGAATAAGTAAGAATTTGATCTGAAGGTTGGAAGTACATCAGAATGGAGCGAGAGCCTCATTCACTCTTTTATTCAAGTAGAAAGACACTAGTATTTATTTAAACTTTGCTAGTCTTAATGAAAACTGCTTTAAGCTATTATCCACAATAACATTCTAATACAGCATTTTTTTATTCTATGTATTTTAAGCACTTGTCTCACAGTAATGCACACATTATTATTGTGAAACCACTCTTTAGTATAGGACTTGGAAAAAAAACATTATGTAAATATCAAAGCTAAGACAGTGAAATGGAAAATAACAGCTAGTAGCTGAAAAAAATCCTGTCTTTAGACAAGTGCCTTAGAACATGTGACAGTAATATACCATAAAACATTAACTACCATTAGTTAACTGATTTGTCACTTATTACTGGGCAGAACTGAATTCCTGGCTGATTGTTCTGATAATATGTGGAAACAGACTCCAGTGTGAGCAAAGCTGTCATCCACAGCGCACACAGAACACTTAAAGTACAACTTATTTCAGAACATTTGACATTGGTCATATTTTATTTTGAAACAGTTATGAGATACAACACAACAGTGTGTGAATGTGTGTGTGAATGGGTGGATGACTGGATATGTAAAGCGCTTTGGGGTCCTTAGGGACTAGTAAAGCGCTATATAAATACAGGCCATTTACCATTTTTTACCATAACATTATGTGACACAGTCAAAATTTGATTTCCTGGCTTTGACCTTGCTGTTCCACTTCAAGGACATCATACTTAATTGAGGTGGGAGCTAAAAGGCACATGTATGAATTCATTTCATTGTATCAGGCATGGCATAGCAAGCTTCGTTAGCCAGGCAGAAGTAAGAAAAGCAAAGCTACATTTTTCTGTAGCACATCTATCGCACAATGTGAATTTACAAAAAAACAACTCTTTGCTGAAAATTAGTTTTATTGGACCAAATAATAGCTTTATTTTGTCCAAATGCAAGAAATTCAGTGCATGCTATAAACAAGAATATAAAAATGCTGATCCATTATTTTGTTGGTTGATTTTTGTTTTGCAAGTAACTCAAGTAGTTCCGACGTCTCAGTTATTCTATGGAGGTAAAGAAAAAAAAGTATGATTAGATTTAGGGGGAAGAGCAGATTCTCTTTTGTTCTCTTAGATGATTATTAATCACCAAATTATGTATCAGAGAACATTATTTCACACAACATGAAAAACAGTCAAACATTCAATGTCATGTACAAAGTGAACAGAAGAGCACGCACAAATAAAGCACTGCTATGACTTTCTAGCTAAACTTACAAATATAAATGTATATTTGATGTGGCAGAGAAAATACAGGATAAACATTTGACACCACTGATTAATCAACAGATAATTTCACAGGACTTTATTCTCTATTCTCCTCCCATTGCATACGTACCTGTATGTTTTCGTATATCCAGTCAATAAAGAATGGTACATTGGCATAGACTCCTGGCTTGTTCTTCAAAGCACATCCATAACCATAGCTCGTAGCTCCTGCCAGCCACCATCGATTTCCTTCTTTCACGACCAGGGGACCTCCACTGTCACCCTGCAGCACACAGAACCACAGACATATCTCAGGTTGTACACGTATTGCTACATCTCAGAGTGTGTGACAGGAGGATCAGACTGACCTGACAGGAGTCAACTCCTCCCTCCAGGCTACCTGCACAGAACATGGCCTTGGTGACTTCACCATTTAATACTTCAGGTGCATTACAAGTGGCCCTGCTGTAAATGGTCACCTTGGCTTGATTCATTATTTTGGGGGTTGACCCTGGAAAAAGGATTATTCACACTGTTAACTCAGACAAACATGAAAGGCAGTGCTTGCTAAGTCCCATCTGAAATAATCGACAATGAAAAATGAAAAGGAGCGTTACAGGTTTCTCACTCAACGTAGTTTATATTAGACAGTGCTGTGAAAAAAGTATTCAACCCCTAAATTTGTCTTGTGTTCTTGTGTTTGTGTCAACGTGGACACAAACTACATTGACAGCTGCTGGAATAGACCCACTCAGGTCTGAATACTTTTTTTTCATTCTGAGAAGCCTGAAGCTGGCTCAAAGGTCCTGTCACTAGCGAGGTGTGTTTAGTTTTGCTTCCCCTGTGACGTCACTTTGTATCAGCTGTGTTCCCCATGTGTTTCCACTTTCCTCATTGCCGTTCCGTGTATTTAAGTCCTCTGCTTGGTCTGGTCATAGCAGATGACCCCGCCCCTCCCTGAGCATGAGTCTGCTGGAGGTTTCTTCCTGTTAAAAGGGAGTCTTTCCCTCCCACTGTCACCAAAGTGCTTGCTTATGTGATTGTTCCATTGTTGCATTATTGTAGAGTATTTTCCTTACAATTTTAAACATTTGGTGCTATATAAATGGTGTAAATAAATAAATATAAATAAATAAATGGTATAAATAAATACCATTGAATTACATTTTGGGTGTTATGGTAAAGGCTGTTGCCAAAGGCTGAAGGTTTGACATATTCAGTTATGGTTTTGCCTCACCTGTTGACTGCAGTGCTCCCCATCCTGTGATCCATGCTTGACGATTAGCAGAAAGGTTCAGGTCAACATTGGGGAGACACACCGGCCGAACTTTATCTGAGGCATAAGCATGTATCACCTTAGAGTGCTGGATTTGCAATCACGTAATCACAGTATCATTGAAATTAACATGTGAAATTAACTTCCAAGTACTTACTGTTAAAAGTCAGAGGTGTATCAAGCTTTAGGAGAGCAATGTCATAATTATTCGTTCTTGTGTCAAAATCTTTATGTTTGATGATTTTCTGAACTCTGCTGTTAAACATGTTTTCCAAGTTCACGTCCCCATAGTATACCCTCCACAATGAAGGAGAAGAGGAACTGCCAAGGAAAAGACAAGGTGAAATGGGCATGGTGGATTTATTAAATATTAGCCAAAACACTGTAGATAAAAGATGAACACGAGGTCACTATTGATCCATTATGAATCCTCCACTTGAGTGGAGGACTCGACAACTGATAGTTGGAGACTCGACATAAAAAGTAAAGGTGGCTCTCACTGAGAAATTGAGGACACTGTATGATAACGATTTGGCAGTTCCAGTCTTACACAGTTTTATCATCTAATTGAATGTATGGTGGTCAAAGCTGCATGGCCAAACCTTAGGCCTGCTTCAACTAAGATAGTTAATGTTAATGTCTTCTGTGGGATAAACACAGTAAGTGAACCTGTTGTCGAAAAAGAGACAAACCTACTGAACTTGCAAACACGTCGCGTGCTTCACTGCTATCAGTGACACAGTTACCTTTCTACCAACATGTGAATAAATATATTGCAATAAAGTAATATTCCCATATATCCTGTGTACTTTGTCTTTGAAGGCACACCTAAGTCATTAAGCTGTAAATATGACACACACACAGGTAGTTCTTTGAATCAGGATTACTTCCGTCAGAGGGATTATGTTTTTGCTATTGTTCAACAGCACAATGACATGTTCGGGTGAAAGAAAGCAGAGAATAGAAGCTCTCACTATTTAAAGCAGTGTGCAGCAGACAGGATCCAGTATCGGCTGATAACGGAGCCTCCGCAGCTGTGTCGACCTGAAACCTGGAGGCTGACCTGCCATGGCCAGGCTCCATTTACAGCCTCTGTGCCACCAACAATACGACTGCTCGGAGCTGCTGAACTCTTGCCACATTCTGAGGACCGAGGAGCTCAATGTTACTTTCGCTGACTTTCAAGCTTTTAAACCAATTCAGACACTGTAGCACCAGACAAATGGACAGACTAAATGATTACATTGATGTATGATCAATCATCCAA
Source organism: Aulonocara sp. 'chitande type north' Nkhata Bay (assembly GCF_057382095.1). NCBI lineage: Eukaryota > Metazoa > Chordata > Actinopteri > Cichliformes > Cichlidae > Aulonocara > Aulonocara sp. 'chitande type north' Nkhata Bay. The sequence goes on from NC_141353.1 coordinate 3,106,988, forward strand.
GTAAGGAAATCCCCAAAACTTGATTCTGTCCATCACTCATCCAAGTGAGGAAACGCTTCTTCACTGAAACACGACGTCCAGATAAATAGAATCAAGTTTTGGGGATTTACATTATTATTTCACGTATGTCACAGAGAACACAGTAGCTTACCAATACACTGAAGTGTGACAGCTTTGGAGAAGCACAGTAAGCTGAAAGTGAAAAAAACGGCACATTTTATAAATGCTGTGGTGTGTATGAAGTGAGCACTCAGTGATATGTGGTTGTGTATACCTGTGAGTGAGCTGTGACTGTATTAGTGAGCCACTATTACTTCCAGACTCCAGCCTCATATATCCATTGGAGGCCAAAGAACCTGCACTGGTTTGGCTGTAGGCAAAATAATCATCTCTGTGGGACAAAGAGGCACGTGTGACAGGGAGATGAGACCAGCAGACTGTACTCACACATACATGCATGTCACGCAAGGACATTCCCTCTGAGTTAGAACTTTGAAAAATATGTACTAATCAATACTGCACATTTGTCATTTCAGAAGAATATTAGTTGTTGTCTCAGTGGGTGGAAAAACTAAGTACATCCATTGTTTCCACAGGTAAGCAGTAGGTCTGTGCAGCTAAAAAAACAAACACTTTATCACCCACGTATCATACAGGCCACCAGGTGTAAAATTACAAGATGATTCTTATCATTTTTGTCAAAGGGCTGAGGAGTTACAGTAATGTGACGCACACATTATTATATCAAACGAATATCTATTATATCTAATCCAAGAAAATATTTTTGTATGTAATTTTAAAAAAATGCTTTAGTTTGGAAATTATTCAAGGTCCAGTAGCAATGCAAATCATGAGTCGTGTAATATGAGTGAGCTTTTTACACCACACATTGCAAAAGTGTGTCAGTGGGAAAGGACAATGAGCACCTGCTGTAACCAATCTGTCTGCACACAGTTCGTCCATAGTTATCATCCCAGTTGTCAGCACACACGGGCATCCAGGTCTGGCTGCTTGATGAATAACTCTCCAGCATGGAGTTGGCCCCTTGGAGGCGAACTGTGAAACATCAAGTCTATTAAAAAATAGATTCGTACACTAAATAACTGTGTGGAAGACTGAGACACTGATTTGAATGCCTTACAGCACTGAGATTCATCCTCTCCATCTGGACAGTCAATGGTTCCATCACACCACCAGGTATGGCTCAGACACATCCCACCTTTTCCACACGACTTCCCCAGTAGACACTGGTAGTATACTGTGAGCACATGCATTTACTACTGTGAATCTCATATATATACAAGAGCATGCAGAATCATGCCATATTACAATACTTAAATTATAAAAATAATTTTATGCAGCTGCACAGTCTCCAGATCAACTCACGGAAGTACCACAGCAAGAGTCCGAGCACTGCCAGGATAACAGTCACACACAGAAATGCACTCAGGATGTACTTCCAGTGACATTTCTTTCTTCCTGAAGGCCAAGATTTAAAAAAAAAAAAAAGACAATCCTGTATCAATTTGTAAAAATTCATGGAAAAACTGTTGATTTGGGAGACAGACACTATTTCTACTTTTAAGATTAGGCTTCAAACTTTCCTTTTTGCTAAAGCATATAGTTAGTGCTGGACCAGGTGACCCTGAATCCTCCCTTAGTTATGCTGCAATAGGCGTAGGTGCTATGAAGAGTTTCTGCATTGCACTATATAAATAAACTTTATGCAAAAGTATAACTCCACTCTGTGTTTTATTGTTTTGTTTTGTATATCTTTCATAGTTTGCAACTCTCTATGAATGCAGTCATATTCAGAAAGGTGTGTCTGGATAGTTCAGTGTCTACGTTCTGAATTTGTGAGTATCTAGTGGTTAAGAGGAAGTTACAGTTACCTATTTTATGCTGCATATTAAAATTTGCATAGTATTTAACTTGTGGAAACACCGTAAAACTCTTCAAGTTTATCGACTTTAAAAATCAGTTAATCAATAAATTCATCAGTTGGTGTAACAGTCACCACGGCTTTCTGCCTGCCAACTTTTAGACAACAACAGTTTAAAACTATTTTAGCCACGTTGTCTTGTGTCTCTAGAAAAGACTCGATTGAAACTGTATTCATTTAATCAAGGAAACAATTTTAATTATTTAGGTTAAATTAGTATGTGTGGATTTAAAATGTGGAACAAAAATAAGTTAATGATTCTGTGAATGTGCAATACATATTTCCAGATGGATATTTGCCAAGTGACAACCTTGGTCAAATCAAATATTCCAGTACCTTTTGTTTGCCTTGGATTAGCTGGTATTCCGGGTGTTGAAGTATAATACTGGTTGATGGAGGAATGGCTGGGGATCTGCTGTGTTACAGAATATGGAGGACTATATTCTTCATGTTTAAACACTTGGTTGTCATACATGGGACCGCTCACCTGGAGATATACAGACAAAAAAAAGATGAATTTATTTGCTCTACCTGTCACTGAGGTAATCATTTCATCAGCATCGGTTTGTTAGATTCAGTTATAAAGTTGAGATATCAGATCGAGCCTGTTTGTATATGTATGTTTAGTCAAATAACAACCTGAGAATAACACTTGAGGTGACCATACCTGATTATTATTCATAGTGAAACTGATTTTACTGCCCGAAGAAGAAGAACTCTGTGAAACCTGAAAAGTGATGTGTAAAATTTAAACACATTTAAATACTAGTTGTTAGGTGCAACACAGGTATAAAAACATTCACACATCTTTGCAGATTTGTATTTTTTCATTAAACTGAACAGCTTGGCCCCACAATAAGAAGCTAAAAAATAACACACACATATTAAAATGAAACAGAAATACTCGTTTACACTTTTCTGTTATTCACAAATAAGATTTAAACTGAAGAGAGAACATTTTTGAATAAATATTTGCTCATCTTACTTTGGTATGAAGGTATCATGTGATCCAGGACAGCTAAATTACTTAGAATTATTTACTAGTTCTCACCTCGAAAGTTTCCTTCGGTTCTCTGACTCTGTTACCGCACTCGTTTGTTTCTCTCTCTCCCCGTCTCATTTTCTTTCTCGCCTCGAATGTAATCAACAGCCAGAGTCACGCCCTTTCCCACTGTGTGCGCACCCAGCATGTGGTGCTCAAGTGGATTTACACACAACTGGATAAAAAAATGACAGGTGCAAAGAATATGGGCATATCTCAGTATCTTAATTCACATGTACATATTCCAGTTCGTGTACGTGTAATCAGATTTGTGTGTGCGTAGAGAAATCAGTATGTCTGTGTGTTCATGTCTGTTCTGTGAGTATGAATGGTTCAAAAGTATTAAAGCGCAAATCTCTATAAAAAACAACAACAACACACAACATCACAAGTTACAATCATGCAGTTTTACTTTTTCTCTCTTTTTTTTTAACATGTAACTTTTGCTACGCACACACAAATCTCCACACAGACTGAAATACACACGTTCGGATTGAGACAAATACAAACAATGCTTTTGATACAATACCAGCCCCATTACAAAGCACCATACTTCAGTACAGATGAAAGACAGTGTTCTATATATATTTCCGAGAGGTTTGCAGATTGGTGTAACAATCCTGTGCATCTCATACAAGCTTAGGTTCTTTTGCATAAGGCACGTGTTTTGGTAATCAAAGCTCCATCTCTTACCAGTCTTCACAGCTCTACTCTGGGGCCTAATAAGATTCTACTATATTCTGCTAACCATAACATGAAGATTAAAAATAGGGTGAAAAGGTGTAATATATGCACTTACATTAAGTGTAAATCTCGGTCCTGTCAAAGCAAAGAGTTCCCTGAGTTTAATTTGTGACGTCTAAATAAGTGGACTTTAAAAAAGAATGGACAAAGGACTTTCAGACCCTGTTAAAATTTAACTCTGTATGAATGTGCCAACTGTCAGGAAATGCAAAATAGAGAAAGAAAGATGACGGTCATGAAGGACAGGGTGGAGGTACATAATGTCTAAATGACACACTCACAACCTTAAACTGACTTTGAAAGGGTGTGAGGATAATGAGGGATCATCGAGTTCAAGCTAATTAGAGGAAACAAACGATCCTGCATAAAGCTAACCACTCATTGCACCCTCCTTCCCCCGGTTTTGATGAAACTTACCTTTACTGAGCAGCATATCCTGACTAGGTGTTCACCCACAGGGGAAAAACATGATACATTTCCAGCAACACTACACTTAAACCGCACCCCACAAACATGAGTCCACTAAACTCTATGGGCGAATTCTGTCTATTTAAAGACATGGATTACCTTGTGAATATTTACAAATGCTTTAGCCATCAAAAATGGTATCTGTCTAGCATCTTTTTTGTTTTACATTCTTGTCTTAATATAAATAATATAGTTTAATTCATGTTTTATCATTACAGACAAATGTTTGTTTCCCTTCAGGCAGAGAATATTTAAGAGAGGGGAAAAGTGCAGTTCTTATAATCAGAGGCAAACTGATCCTTTAAACCACTTAGACCCCCGGAGAGCAGTCATTTTGGTTTTCTACCTTAGACCCCCGCGGAGTCATCATTTTGCGTTTCTACCTTTAAAAGCCGGAGAGCAGTCAGTCAAATGCTGGAGTCATTCATATGTATATTAGGTCGTTACCTAGGAATTCTGGAGGGAGGGGAGTGGGGGTGAGTGATTGAGGGGGTGGGGGAGTGGAGTGTTTCAGTTTGCCATCTTAGGGAGAAATCAACACATGTCCTTTGTATGTCCTTTGTTGCTGACATTTATTGATGAAAACAGTACAAAAAACCAACCATTTGTACACATATTTACAAATAATGATAAAAAGTGAGTGAGTACATTTCAACATTTTCAGCAATCACTCACAATCCTGGCACTGCCACGGTATCTGTCGTCTGCATTTACCACATGTGTACCTGTAGCAGTGAACACATCGCACAGTGGCCTGATTTTTTTTGCATCTGTGTTTGACCTGACACGTGGCCCTTTTTCCAGGGCTCGGTGTGGAGGGTTGTGTCCGAAGCAACTGATCTTTTCTTGCCTTCTTCGCAGCTACATGAGAGCGAGCCAACTCTGTTGCAAGCTCCACCAGGAAGTCCACCCGTCTTTCCTTCGTCCCGGTGCATGCTTGATACAGCACATGTGCATTCAGTGCTGCCATGTCAATCATGTTATAAAACACGGCGACTGGCCAGCGCCGTGTTCCTTTGCGGACAGTGTACTCCCGAACCATCTGGTCCATCACATCCACGCCACACTTTGTTTTGTTGTAAAGGGTGACAGTGTTTGGCTTCCTTTTGGTAGTGTTATCAGTCTGAACCACGCTGTGCATGCTGCTAAGAATATAGACTGTCTTCTTCCGTTTGGCCGCATACGCCGTCAGCGTGGCAGCAGAGGTTGAAAACACCTAAGAAATAAGATAAATTGTTATTTCCATAGCCCTTTTACACACAATGAAACACATAAACATAGAACCACAAAAGACCTGCAACATACCTGAGTGGTGAATTCATTGCGATCTGTCTGTCTAGTGGATTGAGGAATTTCCCTGCGAATCTTGTTGACTGTGCCGAGGATGGTGGTTTTCCGTCCAAGAAGTTTTTGCGCAAGTGAAAGCGATGTGAAGAAATTGTCCGTGGTAACATTTCTGCCCTTGTCTAGGAATGGTTCCATCAGCCTCATTACTACATTTTCAGAAAGTCTCTCCCCAGTGGGACGATTGGGGTCCTTGCCAAGATATGGGAAGACATTGCAAATGTACTTGGATTTTAGGTCGCAAGCCACCCAAAACTTGATCCCAAACTTGTCCGGTTTACTTGCAATATACTGCAGGAAACAGCACCGAGTCTTTGATGGGAAAAGCTGTTCATCAACGGTGATATGTAGACCAGGGTTGTAGCACGTGATGCAGTTGGTGACAAATGATCCCCACACACTGGAAATTGCAGCGAACTTATCAGTCTTTGCTCGATCATTGCGGGTGGACTTGTCATCAAAGCGTAGGTGTTGTATGATGTCTTGGAAGCGGTTTCGTGCCATAGTTCCAATTATCTGTGGGTTTCCCAGGTTTGCTGACCAGCAGTCATTTACCGATGGAACCCTGTAAACCCCCCGCAAGATGACAATTGCAATAAATGCCATTAGTTCAGGGAGGTCCATGAACCAATGAACATGCTCCGTTTGCTGTGCATGTTGAATAGTCCATTCTTGAATGCTATGAAGCATGTCAAGAGTGATGAAACACAGGAAGCTCTGAAGGCGACTCGAGATATTTCTCCTGGCCTTAGCCGTTGGCTCTCCATCTGCAGCGTACGGTTCTATTGGGGTGAAAGGGAGACGGGTCCCCACATGTTCTTCACGCCACACTGTGCCATCTTTCGCTGTCTCAGTTAGTAAGTTTGTTTGACCTTCCCATTGCTCACAATTTGAATTTGTTCACACTGCAGATGAGGAGACTGCTTCTCCACCGAAAAAGAGAGCTTGTTTGGGGACTGAGACAGCGAAAGATGGCACAGTGTGGCGTGAAGAACATGTGGGGACCCGTCTCCCTTTCACCCCAATAGAACCGTACGCTGCAGATGGAGAGCCAACGGCTAAGGCCAGGAGAAGTATCTCGAGTCGCCTTCAGAGCTTCCTGTGTTTCATCACTCTTGACATGCTTCATAGCATTCAAGAATGGACTATTCAACATGCACAGCAAACGGAGCATGTTCATTGGTTCATGGACCTCCCTGAACTAATGGCATTTATTGCAATTGTCATCTTGCGGGGGGTTTACAGGGTTCCATCGGTAAATGACTGCTGGTCAGCAAACCTGGGAAACCCACAGATAATTGGAACTATGGCACGAAACCGCTTCCAAGACATCATGCAACACCTACGCTTTGATGACAAGTCCACCCGCAGTGATCGAGCAAAGACTGATAAGTTCGCTGCAATTTCCAGTGTGTGGGGATCATTTGTCACCAACTGCATCACGTGCTACAACCCTGGTCTACATATCACCGTTGATGAACAGCTTTTCCCATCAAAGACTCGGTGCTGTTTCCTGCAGTATATTGCAAGTAAACCTGACAAGTTTGGGATCAAGTTTTGGGTGGCCTGCGACCTAAAATCCAAGTACATTTGCAATGTCTTCCCATATCTTGGCAAGGACCCCAATCGTCCCACTGGGGAGAGACTTTCTGAAAATGTAGTAATGAGGCTGATGGAACCATTCCTAGACAAGGGCAGAAATGTTACCACGGACAATTTCTTCACATCGCTTTCACTTGCGCAAAAACTTCTTGGACGGAAAACCACCATCCTCGGCACAGTCAACAAGATTCGCAGGGAAATTCCTCAATCCACTAGACAGACAGATCGCAATGAATTCACCACTCAGGTATGTTGCAGGTCTTTTGTGGTTCTATGTTTATGTGTTTCATTGTGTGTAAAAGGGCTATGGAAATAACAATTTATCTTATTTCTTAGGTGTTTTCAACCTCTGCTGCCACGCTGACGGCGTATGCGGCCAAACGGAAGAAGACAGTCTATATTCTTAGCAGCATGCACAGCGTGGTTCAGACTGATAACACTACCAAAAGGAAGCCAAACACTGTCACCCTTTACAACAAAACAAAGTGTGGCGTGGATGTGATGGACCAGATGGTTCGGGAGTACACTGTCCGCAAAGGAACACGGCGCTGGCCAGTCGCCGTGTTTTATAACATGATTGACATGGCAGCACTGAATGCACATGTGCTGTATCAAGCATGCACCGGGACGAAGGAAAGACGGGTGGACTTCCTGGTGGAGCTTGCAAGGGAGTTGGCTCGCTCTCATGTAGCTGCGAAGAAGGCAAGAAAAGATCAGTTGCTTCGGACACAACCCTCCACACCGAGCCCTGGAAAAAGGGCCACGTGTCAGGTCAAACACAGATGCAAAAAAAATCAGGCCACTGTGCGATGTGTTCACTGCTACAGGTACACATGTGGTAAATGCAGACGACAGATACCGTGGCAGTGCCAGGATTGTGAGTGATTGCTGAAAATGTTGAAATGTACTCACTCACTTTTTATCATTATTTGTAAATATGTGTACAAATGGTTGGTTTTTTGTACTGTTTTCATCAATAAATGTCAGCAACAAAGGACATACAAAGGACATGTGTTGATTTCTCCCTAAGATGGCAAACTGAAACACTCCACTCCCCCACCCCCTCAATCACTCACCCCCACTCCCCTCCCTCCAGAATTCCTAGGTAACGACCTAATATACATATGAATGACTAGCCAATTTAGCTTCCACTTCCAGCATTTGACTGCTCTCCGGCTTTTAAAGGTAGAACGGTAGAAGCCTGGAAATCCCAGTGTTAATCCCCAATTTCAAAAGGTTAAAAAGACATTGCTGTTGCAGATAATGCAGCCAAACAGAGCACAGTCAATGTTATCGCTTATCTCTGGCACGTTATGTATCCAGTGTAAGAACAGCTTAACTTAAGAAAGGTAGTTGCGGCATCTAGTGGCCAGTTTGAAAAACAACACAAACTGGTAATTGTAGTAATACCCAGTAAATACACACGCTCACAACAGACCAATAACAAGACAGTGCTTTCAAAAAACTATTTATTTAACCAGAGTTAAACATTATTCTATTTTTTGCACAAGACGTGTTTTCAAACAAGAGGAGTGTTTTGTACACTGGAGTCACGACATCACAGGAGTCCCGTGTTGCTGTTTGCTAAGGCCGCTGACATTAACGTAACAGATTCTTTCTTCACAATTAACAGGAGCTTATAGATGTGAGAGTCCTTTGGAACCAGCAGACAGTCACTGCACAGTTCAACACTCTTAAAGGAACAGAAGCTTCTTGCCAGGTCTTCTTACAGCTTCTGGATCAGAATGGAAGAAGCTCCGCCGCCTCCATTGCAGATGCCCGCCAGCCCGTACTGACCAGACTTCAGGTTGTGCACCATGTGACCCACAATTCTTGCACCAGACATCCTGACAGAGGAAAGAGAAATAGAGGGTAATAGTTTCTTTTCTACTCTAGGTTTAAAAAGCCATGGCGTACTACAGAAGTGCACAGAAATCAAACATGGGACTGTATTTAAGGTAGGCACACGTAATTAGTGTCAGATGTTGTTTGGTCGGAAAAAGCAAACAGTTTGTGACCGCTATGCTGTTGTGATTTATGATAAATGAGGTTGGATAAAGAGAACTGTTGAACAATAAATACAACTGATGGAATGCAATAAAGATGTTAAACGGACAAGATAAGTACGGCTGGAGTTATTGGACTGTGGCAAATTTCATTCATAACAGTGACATCACGTCAGCCCCGCCATCGAACACCTCGGCGGCTTCAAACGTAGGCTGAGCCTGCCATGAATAGTCATTTTGGGAATGATTAATTTGGACTGTTCTTTTTCCAGAGTGGAATGATTTTTCTGAGATTTTTCTTCAATGACTTTCAATAAATTGGGTAAACAGGTTTGAATTTATTTTGGATTTTCTCTCATCTATACATATTTAATACTATATATACACACACAGGCTCAAATATATACATACGCACCTATTTATATTGCTTAAATGTCTCTTAGCAAGTTAATCTCGGCCATGGCACCTTTGTTAGCCATTGACAAGCTTCTAGAATAAGTCAGGCTGGACATTTGAGCACACTGTTTCGCAGAATTTGTAGAGTTAATTTAAATTATGTGGTTTGTTGGCACAGAGCTGGCTTTTTAAGCATAGTCAACAAAGTCTCAATTGCTAAGGTCAGTGCTTAGAGAAGATCCACATACCTGTGGTTAAGCATTGCTCCAGTTAAATAATTAACTCTGACAAAGCCAAAAAGGTTAGCAGGGCTGTCACGTGTCAGGTTTCTTGTTTGCGAAGAGAAACAGTTATGATGTATTGTTTGCAATATTATGGGCCACATCTGAATATTTCAGACAAATGTAAACACATTTACTAGAAAAAAATACTTTTGAGAAGAACCAGGTGAGTTAAAGCCAAGTTGTAACATTTTGTTGTGTCACCTACCCAATGGGGTGTCCCAGTGACACAGCTCCCCCATTAACGTTGACTTTTGCTGGGTCGATGTTCAGCATCTTGATGTTAGCCAGCACAACCACGCTAAAGGCCTCATTGATCTCCCACATGGCAATATCATCCTTCTTCAGCCCTGCTGCATCCAGCACCTGGCAGACACACACACACACGGGTCTAGTCATACACATATATGGGTCTAAATAATTATTATATTATGCTTTTGTATATACTTTTAATTTAACCTAAAAATATAAATATGAACAATCTTTAGTAATCACAAAACAAATATAACCCAGGCAAATACGACATGCAGTTTCTAAATGATGATGTCATTGTGTTGTTGTGTCACCCTTTGCAGCAAGAAGCAGGATCGCGCATTTGTGATAACTGACGATGAGCCTTTCAGGTTGGACTTGGTTGAATTCTTTGTTCACCTTTTGTCTCCCATGTCCACAGAATATTTCCCAAAGGTTTTGGGTTATTTACCAAAATCATCAAGATATTTTTTGAAAAATGGAGTTTGTGTTTATTTTGGTCAGCAGTGGTTTTGTCGTTGGAACTCTCCTATTTGTGGTCAGGCTTATTCTTATATTATGTAATCTTGACTGGAAGAAGTGAGGCCTTCAGTTCTTTAGATGCTATTCTGGGTTCTTTAGTGACCTCCTACACGAGTTGTTGATGTGCTCTGGCAGTGCTCATCTTATTCCTCCTTGCACACAGGGGCAGACACCAGTCCTGATGATGGGTTAAGGACCTTCTATGGCCCAGTCCAGCTATCCTAAAGTAACTGCCTGTCTGTTCGAATCTCTCCCATGCTCTTGAAATTGTGCTGGGAGACACAGAAAGCCTTCTGTCAATGGCAGATGTTGATGTGTCACCCTGTCAGAGTTGGTCTACCTGTGTAACCTCTGTAGGGTCCCAAGTATTGCCTCAGACTACTAAAAGCATAAGGTGATACAGAGACTGGCCTAATAGAGGACTAGTCTCATCAAACTAGTGAAAAAACTGAAAAGATGAGGAGGGAAAAACTGTTGGTGGCCTCCATCTGTAAAACCATGTTTTTGGGGGTTGTGTCATTGTTGCAAAATAATTAGAAAATGTAAGTGCCAGACTACATGCTCATAACCCACCTTTGGTACAGCAAATGCAGGAGCAATGGGGAAATCAATGGGTGCAACTGCAGCATCGGCAAAAGCTGTGTAAAACAAATCAGAGAATGTACAGATATATATGAACTGTTTGGCAACCAAAAGTCATCCAAAGATACTCTCAGGAGGAAACAAGAAACACTTTCATTTCAAAAGGAGTTCATTTTACCACCGTGACTTGATATAAACAAATGCTGAAGAACTGGTGTCAGACTCAAATGGATGCATTGAAAAACAACAACTAAACAAAGCCAGCTAACGGTTTAACAACAGAAGATTTTTTATGACAGATTTTTGTTACTTTAATGAAGATAGTTGAACAGATACCACTGGAACAAATGATGGTCAAATGTATCAAGTCAGCTTCTACCCAGTTCATTATACAGGTCCAACTATTTGGAGCCAGTCGGCCTTTGGGTTTGCAATAACCCTCTTTTAAAGATGCCTCTAACGAATATCAATGCTTAAACTTATTTGCTGTTTTCTTGTGATTTTAAATGCTCTGAAAAAAGCATAAAAAATGTGGTCAATGTGGTTCTGCCAGAGGTTTCTTCCTGTTAAATGTTTTTCTTTCCCACTGTCACCAAGTACTTGATCATATGGTGTCAGGTAATTATTGGGGTTAGGTTTTACACTGTCTTTTTGTTTTTTCCAGCAATATCGACCAGCACTGCCTCCTTCCTCTCCTTGTGAGTGCGAACCAAGAGCAAACCAACAGTAAAGCTCTCCATGAAGCAAGCGTCCACGAAAAACTTACAAACAACCCTGGCCAGTGGAGTCACATTGAGTCTTTTTGCTGCATCTGCTGTCATTAAAACAAGAGCTGCAGCTCCGTCGTTCAGTGTGCTGGCATTGGCTGCTGTCACCGTGCCTGAAAACAGCAAAATAAAAAAATAACAAGAGACCCATCAAAATAAATTACACCTTTAATAACGCACAGATGAGCAACCACATTACTGTTATTAACATTTCCTGTAGCAGCAGAACTACTTGTACAATTTTTTTTAAGTTATTTTAATAAAAACAGTACACACTGTATTTGTCTGATGTTACACGTCTTAGTTAAAAATATTAAAGAAAATCTCATTTTTAATCTTTTTGTTTTATTTTAATTAGTGTTAAAGTGCAAGAAGAATGTGGATGCTTCACACAGCTTCATGTTGCTCTATAACTCATCGTTACCGTTCTCTTTCTGGAACACAGCTCTCAGTTTGGGGACTTTGCTGAAGTCGACCCGTCTCCACTCCTCATCCTCAGACACCACCACATCAGGTTTGCCTGCAAAACCCCATCAACAACATTAGCTGTGCAATAACACTAATTAAAGTCACTGGGCCGAGACAAACATGGTATATCTTCCTGTACCTTTCTGGGTAATAGTAACAGGTATTATCTCCTTTGCCAGCACACCAGCCTCGTGCGCTGCTCTGCTGCAGCTATAAGAGTTGATGGCGTACACATCCTGCTCCTCTCTGCTGATTTTGCAGTTCTTGGCTGTGTTTTCTGCACAGTTACCCTGTAAGAGAGCAACAATATTATAATGCTCTAAATGCACATAGGCCTTATAATTTTCCAATAATAAGTAGAACATGAGGATCACCATGTGGAATTTGTTGTAGACATCAGTGAGTCCGTCCTTCACAATGAGGTCTTCCATCCTCACTCCTCCGTAGGATGGGGTCTCTCTTGCCATCACATAAGGTACATTGGACATGCTCTCCATGCCTCCTGCCACCATCACATCCTAAGTCACACATATAGAACTATAGTCAGAGTAATTTGCATTACAAAGCCAGAATAACCCATTATAAACAAAAGTTTCTTTCAGTCCTGATAAACACGTGCATTTATGCATTTATCAGGATCACATCTGTGATCGAGTACTAGCATGACAGCAAAAGATGCAGTATTTCAGAAGAATCTGCACTCGTGTTTTGTTACACCTTGCATATTTAATGCTGATAATACCTGGTGTCCACACATTAGACTCTGAGCTGCCATCATGATGGACTTCATTCCAGATGCACAGACTTTGTTGATGGTTGTTGCTGGTGTGCTGAGGGTCAGTCCTGTAGAGGCAATCAGAGACATCATTCTTACTATAACAGAAATTAGATGAAGACAACTTCTCACCAGCTCTGGATTCTGCTTGGATGCACATTTGAACTCCAATGTCAAGAGATAATATTCAAAAAACAGTGTTTAGCTCAAGAAATTGGGAATAATTCATATTGCAGACTCAAAAATATCCCTCAAGGCACCACAGATGTATCAATATTGTGGGTTAAATATAGCCGAGAGGTCATACCTGCTCCGAGCAAGGCCTGTCGTGTGGGGGCCTGTCCTTCGCCAGCCTGAAGCACATTGCCCATGTAGACTTCCTTCACTTCTTCCGGAGCAATTCCTAAACACAAAGGCAACATACTGAACATGCACAGCTGCCTCAGTTTTAATGCAGCCCTGTTTCCACTCATGAGAGACAGATACTCAACCTATTGTTTGGACACAGCACCAGCCGATGTTTATCAAGCAACAGAGGAAAGTGGATCCGTCCGAGCAGTGAAAGTGAAGTGGCCAAACATACCTGCTTTGTCAATGGCCCCCTTGATGGCAATAGAGCCCAGTTTGGTGGCTGGAACTGAAGCTAGGCTGCCTTTGAAGGATCCCATCGGAGTGCGGACTGCGCTGACAATGACGACTTCCTATGACCATACAATTTAGTGTATATATGTTATTGTGCTCTACAGATGATTAACTATCAGTGCAGGCTCTCAGTGATAGTACTTACATTGAGGGAAGGATGAGATGTGTAGGTTCTTGACAGATACTTGTGAGCCTACAGTGACAAGATCATAAATGTTATAAATAATAAGTGAACATAAGTATTCAGCTGATATAATGCTTATGACAGGTGTCTGACCTTTGTTTTGTGGATCTGATGGACCCAACACATTTAGGGTTTTTATTAACCAATACAACAATAACAACGTATCTAAAAGTACTTAACAGATGTTTATTTTACCCCAAGTCCAAGAAATATAGATAGACCATATATATGGTTAATATTTGGTCATTTACTTCTATTGAAGCCCATTTATGAAATATGCTGTTTGATTTTTGGTCATAAAATGTAATAGAAATAGAAAATTGAATCAAATATAAAGGCAGCAAACTGTCATCACTACTGACATTTATATCTTTCAACAGATTGATATATCATCTACAAGCAGCCTTTTTGTGCTACCCTATACAACAGTGTGTGTTACATATGTACTACTTGCCGTCCACCTCTAAAACACACATTGCAGCTTGTCTTTCTGTTGCTACGGATCAAATCAGGGAACATCTACTGACACTGGTATATTTGTAGATGGGATCTAGGATGAAGAGTAAAAATCAGCTTTGATGCCCTCCACAAGATGGACCACCATTTGTCTTGGCCCTGGTTGCACGATGCTACCAGTCAAGCTCAATGGCTCATTCTTTGGGCGAGGAGACTATTCAGTGTCACCATTTTTGATATCCAAGGGTTTGCTTTGGGGCAGGTGTTCAGTGTCAAATCCTGTCTTCGTGCTCACTTTCAGACTCTGAACTGATGGTGCTGCTTTGGCTCACCTGGCTGAGGAAGTGACCAACGTATGGAATTTAGAGCCCCAGATCATTTATTGTGTGTTATACCCCTTCACTCTCGCCCTGCGCTGATGTCTACTTTCTGCACTGTTCTATCCAATAAAGGCAAAATGACTCACGTTCTGAAAACTCTTCCCATCTGTTATCTTCCAAATGTTCTCTCTTATCTAAAAGTCCTAAAACTCCTCAGAGAATCCTTTCAACGATATGGAGAATTACAAGAATGCGAGAACAGGCAGATGAATGTGACTGAAATGTTTGAACCTCGTTTGGAAAAAGCACGAGCAGAAACACAAAACACACATTGGCGATCGTGGCTCAAGAGTTGGGTGTTCGCCTTGTAATCGGAAGGTTGCCGGTTCGAGCCCCGGCTCGGACAGTCTCGGTCGTTGTGTCCTTGGGCAAGACACTTCACCTACCGCCTACTGGTGTTGGTGATGGTGCGATATGGCAGCCTCGCTTCTGTCAGTCTGCCCCAGGACAGTTGTGGCTACAACTGTAGCTGCCTCCACCAGTGTGTGAATGTGTGTGTAAAGCGCTTTGGAGTCCTTAGGGGGGACTAGTAAAAGCGCTATACAAATACAGGCCATTTACCATATGTACACCACATAGTAGAAACAGGTTTTGTGAAACGTTTAAACGTCCTGAGGCTTTGAAACTTTCTGACACCCGTCTCCACCAGAACATCTGCTGGCCACTTTTAACTATTGACACAGTCTCATAACCCTATTCTGTGAAACAATAACACAGGCAGCTGCTTCACAAGTCTAAATAAGGGTACTTGTTATATCAGGCTATTGATAATTATGAAAACAGCATGTGTTATCGCGGCTAAATCCCACACAAACAGGGAAAGAAAAACATTGAGACTGTTAAAGACAACAAGCTGTGACTGTAAAGAGCAGAGTACTTACTTAAAACAATTTATAGAATTAAACATACTGACAAATGAGGGCTATATTGAATGTGACAGCCACACAGGTTTTCAGCTTTCAGACTGAGTTGGCCTGGTTTTTTCCCTCCAAGTCACCTCCTCAGCTTTGTAAAAAAAAAAAAAAAAAAAAAAAAAAGAGTTTGGATGCGTTTAGTTGATGTTTTAGTCGTCTGACACTTTCCATCATCAGGTTGTTCCACACTGCCAAACAAAGCTAGAAGCAGCTCTGATGTTTTAGATACCTTTTTGAATCTAAGCAAACACAACACAGTTAAGAGGTTGCTCCTGAACTTTTGCAACGTGTCAGTCTGCGTCTGCGTTTTTAATCACACTGAAATTGCATCTGCATGCAGCTCTCCTGTTTTTTATGACACAATTACACCGAGAGTATTAGTGGGAATAAAAAAAGAAAGAGAAGTTTCTCTTTTTGTTTTTTGAGGTCAAGGACTCATTTGTAATGACAATTATTTTAAAAAAAATAGTAACAAATTATATTTTATAGTAATAGCACAACAATTCTTTAATTTTCATTGGTTTCATTACTACAGTCAAAATAATACGTTTCTGAATGTGCAGGATGTTAGACTGTGTGTGAAGCCACTTGATGCAGCAAATATCATTTTCTGTTAAAAGTAAAAAACTTGCATGAGCAAGTAATAATTCCAATAAAATCATATTTATTCAATTACACTTTCTGGTGTTTTAGTGAATGAATACTCTATATTAGTCTTCACAATCCACAGCATAAATAACAATGAGAGATCTAGTATTAATTTTCTTACATGTGCACGTGGCCGTTTGTCTTAATTAAAAAACATTCACTTAATAATTACAAACACCAGCGCACATGACTCCGTCCCGGGGAAAAACAAACAAACAAACAAACAAACACAACAACAACAAACCCAAATCCTGCCGCTTCACCTGTCCAGAAGCAGCAGCTAAGCCATCTGTCATAACTGGGGCGAAACGTGTCAAACACGATTACAGTGCGAGATCATTAAAATGGGTTATTTTATGTTCTTCACTGAAAATTAGCCGTTGTTGAAATAATGATAAATCTGAAAAACTTGACGTTTACTAAACAATGAAAAGGTGTCCCACAGACCCGAACATCACACGTTAGAATCAAGCTCCAGAATAAAACTGTCACCGTGAAAAATATGACAATAAAGGCAGGTATTCAGGCAATATCAGCTGCCTAATGAAGTGACAGGAGCTAGAGTTTCAATGGTACTCTTTGTGGGCGCTAAGCTAGCTGCAGCTGATGCTATAGCTAGCCTGTTTTGGTGTCAACTAGTCCTTTCTGATACACTGTCGACTGTATTGAAGCCAGTAAAGCATACTACTACTGCTTCTTTAAAGTACTCTGACCAACCAGCTACAAGTACAGTATGTTTTCAGGTGTTTGCATTACTTTAACCTGCCAAGGACGCTACTCACACACACACACACACACACACACACACACACACACACACACACACACACACACACACACACACACACACACACACACACACACACAGAGCAAGGTTAGCACAGCTACTTGAAGTTAACCAGGGCCCTGTGCTGCCAGCCTAGCCTTCCTGTTTCTTACAACAACATGACCACAAACCTAAGATGACAGTTTCACAGCCCATCACTTACCAGACGTTTACAGATTTGAGCGTGCATGGTTAAAAGTCCACTGGATGACATTTCGGACTGAGACACAGAACTGACTAACGCTTCACCTTCAGCAGCGCACGAATAAACACATCAGCCAATCACAGGAGGAGGTGTGCTTCCTACGTCATCTTTGGCTAAGCATTGTAGTTATTGTAGTTTCATCCACAACATCCAATGTGTATTGCTTAAATAAAATATATTGGGTTATATATATATATATTTTAAGATCAACACACAGTAATCACATTTACCTTGAAATAAAAAATATAAATAAATATTTTATTTTACAGTATTTCACAGGTTCCAGTTCCACTGTTTATTGTTTATTCATTTAAGTGCCAGTAGGAAACGTTTCTGCTTAATGAATAAATGGCTGTAGAATATAAATTGATTCTCTCATGGTCCAGGGACTTTGAGTCAGTATTTTGGGTTTCGTGTGAGGTTTGGGCTCTTGTATTTAAGTCTGGGGTGTGTGTATTACAAGTGCATTGCTATTTTCTCTCGTCATATATTTTGTCCTCTGTAGTCTATTTATCTTCTGTTCCCCAGTCATTACCCCATGTCTGACTGGTCCCTCTGTATCCTGTCTCTGTCTTCCTTTTTGTCTGTGTCAAGCTGGTATGTCTCAGTGTTGGTTTTCTGTTTTATTTTGATAGTCCCTCATCGTTCAGTTTCACTTCCCATATACGTCCCCTATGATTAGTGTCAGCTGTTTTCCCACCTGTTCCTTCTTCCATCCTTATCTGCTATCTGTATATATTGCCTGCATCTTTCTCCCTCTGTTCTTTGTTGTGTTTTCACTCATCCCCTCACTCCTTATGTTTTGTTTCCTTGCTTCCAGTATGCATTTTTTGTCTGGCAGGAAAGTACGAAGAAGAAATCAAAGAAGCAGGAGGCCCAATTTATGCCATTGTATCTTTGGTTAGGTTAATGTTTCCCTTAAAATAATAACAATTTAAAATGTATAGTTTAATTGCTGGTATTAACTATTTCAGACTAGGTTAGAGAGTGCAATGAGTCAGTTAATACGTTGTCAGCATATTTGGAAATATGCAAAAGTATTTTCGTGCAAAATGACACATAATTCCCTGCACGGCAAGCTGATCATTATCTGATCAGCTAAAGAATTATAATCCAAGTATTCGCTATAATATGGAGCACAAGCTTACCTTCAGCAAAGGTCAGATTATTAACATGATTAGCAGCTATGTTTCAATGCTGTGGAAAAGACTTTAAAGCTTATAATGAGCTAGTTGCATATTTTTTATGGAAATATTCAGTGCCAGTGTTGTGAATAAGACCAGCATTACAATGTTAATGTGTGTGTGTGTCTATAGGGGGAGATCTGCATGTAAAGGAATTTACGTCATGTTCATGCATGTTCACTTCATCAACAAGAACATGTTGATTTCAGTCTGAAAAGCCTTGAAGCAGGACATCAGGGTATTTCATCAGCACCGTGTGTGTGTGTGTGTGTGTGTGTGTGTGTGTGTGTGTGGGGGGGGGGGGGGGGGGGGGGGGGGGGTGTCTATGTACAGATTTCTGTGTCAGGCTGTGTGGTAAGCAGAGGTTGTTTTTTCCCCTTTTTCCAAAAAAAACTAAACTAATAAATATGAGTCACTCTAGAAACATCATAATGATTAGTCAAGAAGTCCATGAACACAAAGCACTGAATCAATGACCCATGACCATGACATTCTGCTCCGTACAGATGTGTTGTTATGCCAAGAAGCCATGTTATGTATTTATTATATTGTGTGAGAATGTATTATTTATATTGGATATAATAACCAAAAAGTATCAGATGTTTTTAAACAGTTCAGCTTTTATATAAATAAGACATGTAGCCATCAGTTATTTAAAATTCATACAGTCATTTTTCATATCATAGTTAAGAAACACAGTCTAAAGACAATGAAGTCATTTCGTGTATTTATTAGTGAATGCTCCTTTTAAAATGAAGTCATCTGAGCAATTACAACAAAACACATTTAGAAAATAAATTTGAAGCTGCATTTAGAAGGTCATTAAAATATTCTCAAAATTAATTACTTAATGCAGTGCTCATCAATCTCATACCTTCTGCAGCTATAGCACAATGCAGTATTAAATCCCCCTTTAACATAATACTACTTGGTCAGTGGTTCAATTTCTCTTTAATATTCTCAAAATCTTTAGAGGGTGTTCAGTCATATCAGGATACCAATATCAGTTTTTAATTTAGTTGTTTCCAGTATAAACTTGTTTTGTTTTGTTTCAGCAAAACTTGCAGCACTAAACAATCTTATTTGAGCTGTAACTGTTGTTAAAGTACAATGAATTACTCAGGCAAGGGCAAAGATTTTGTGTCCACCTGGGATCAAAATAATTTAGCAGAGGCAAGGATGTGTAGATCATATATTTATAGATCATAGTACTGACTCCTTAAGCCCCACTTTTATTATATGTTTAAAAAGAAATTGAGAAAAGTGCAGTTTAAACGTTTTCAGTGAAGTACTTGAATAATACTGTAGGCTTTGTTTACAGATTTTTGTCTTAGTTTGCACAATTACTACATACTGTAAAAACAAAGACCCATTCGTCTAGGGGTTCGTGCAGCGCAGGAAGTAACTGTTCCTCAACACACGGTGCCGTGTCCCAGTCCCCAGGTCGTACTCATACATGTAGGGTCCACTGTAAATGTAAGTGTAACCTGCAGAACAATGGCTTAGTGTTAGTCTAAATACTAGTTAAAGAAATGGTTCACAAAAATAATACATTGTCTTAATTCAATGATATACATGAGGCCACTGCTTTCATGTGTTGGTTACACTAAACTAAAAGACGGTTAGCTTAGCTTAAAGCATAAATACAGCCAGCAGACTTTGCCAAAAAAATCCACCTACTACTGTCTCTAAGCTCAGTACTTAATACTTAACTGTTGTTCGGGGAGGTTATGTTTTTAGACTCATTATAAAGTAGGTGCTACTTTTCGGTTTTACACTGGAGCATATAGTTTAAGAGTTAAAGAGTTTTCAAGAGGTTTTAGAGCTGCTTCTGGTTCTGCTGTTATGTTAAAAGTGTGGAAATTACAATGACAGTAGCATGACTTTTAGTCTGGCAAGACATTTTTTAAAATCTCTAATTTCAGGTTAGCAGTGAGGACCACTCACCTTTGTGCTGGAAAGCTGCCGTAACTCTTCTGGTCAGGCCTGCAAAGGCCTGATTCACCAGTCTGGGATATCCCTGCTCCATAGTCTTTCTGGACTCATCATAACTGGAGAAAAACAGAAAATAGATTGATCCAGTTGACGTTAATAGTATAGAGTAGCTCACAGTGAAAATTGGAACTGGTAAACTTTCAACTCACCTGAAGTAATTATTGCCTACAAAGAAGAGAGTTTTGCCAGAGTTTACATCATGAAGGGCAGCGTCGATTTTCCTCACTCCTTTTGGCAGACCAAAAGCAGTTAGTGTTTTAGGGTAGCCCCGCACGGGCTGGTTGCCAGTGAAGGCCCACACTTTGCGACCTGTAGAAAACGATTGAAAACGCTTAAGTTAGATTCCAAAATATGGAATGTGTTTCTTACATAGATAAGGAGAAACCAGTACCTTTGAACAGAAACACTGTGTCTAACTGTCGGCTCTCATACGCAGCATCGATGTCCACAGGGGCACTGGGCCACAAGCTTCTGATGAGGCTTTGCTGTGGAGTCTGGCTCTGGGGGAAGCTACGCCACAAGAAGCTGATAATAAATAGAGGCAAACATGAGCCATCAAACAATCATTACTAAACTGTGGATTTAGATGTTTTAGCACTCTGCTGCGGCGCATATCTGAAACCTGTCTTTGAAGAAGATAATCTCTCCTCTGTGGGTTGTGACAGCATCCAATACCATGGTAGAATCACAGGCATCAGGAGTAGTGGGAGGCTTGGGATCATCCACAGAGGGATCCTTCCTAGAGTTTGAACCTAGAATTCAAAAGATACGTTTTGGGAAGCCCTGCTTCACAATCCACCAAAGGTCAAAACGAGCAGCAATACCAAAGCAATATTCAGACCCTCAGTACTCACCATAGAGGTACTGAATGCCCCTAACATCATCCTGAGGCAGAACAAAGGTGTCAGGGTTTCTGTAGGAGTACGTTGGGTACATTAGGGCACCAGGGACATTGGAATGACCTAAGCCCAGAGAGTGACCAAACTCATGGGCGGTGACAATGAAGAGGACGTAGCCTGAAGTAGAAAACACAGAATGACAATTGGTTACAGCTAAGGATAACTCAGGTCGCACACTACAGAGTAATAATTTGGACACCACAGTTCATAAAAGTAAACAAACTTACCCGTGTTTGAGCGGAACGTGAACGTTTCATCTTCATCAAAATGGGCATCCCCTCCAATGCCATCACCGGGAGCAAATGCGTGGGCGAGAGTGCCATCAGGGCCATCAAAGGGGTAATAATCACCATGTGCTGTTAGAAGATAGTAGTTTCAGGGTTGGCCAAACAAAACACAGACACTAAAAAAGCTTAGTGTTCCTGACTGATAGGTGGGATGATCCTGTCTTGTGCAATAATACAATAAAAACGTTCAGTGATTATATTACTTAGTGTGTTTTTAGACTCACCCCGGCGACCAAAGGAGATCATAATATCAGCAATGCCGCTGTAGATCCTTGTGAACCTCAGTGGAGTGACTTTGGCCCACACCTGCAGAGCTTTGTCTATGGAGTCATCCACCTCTGCCACAGACATGTCAGGTGTGTAGTTCTCTATCCTGCAGAGCACAACAATATCCAAGAAAATCATTAGTGTGGTCACATTTTCTCACGTTGTGTGTTATGTTGTGTCTTTAGATCATTCACCTGTATGTGAGGCTGTTTTTCTTCCATTTGAGGTTGTTTTCAAAAGTGGAGAAACGAGCGACCTGTTCATCGGGAACCCCACAGCGGGGCTTCTTCATCATGGCCAAAGTGTCAGCATCCAGAGACCCGGTGATCTGGAGACCAAAGAATCTCTGCATCTCAGCCAGCTTCTTGTTCAGCGGGCTGATGCCCCTTCTGACAGCTGGACCCTCCTCCTCTGTGAGGTTGAAGAATTTCTTCAGGTAGTTCTGTCAAAAAACATGAGATCTGAACAATATTCTTAATACCCCATAATCCTAGGACTTGTGTTACAATTATAGGACAAGCAAAGGAAACATATACATACCTTTGCAAAACTTTCATCTTCCACAGAAACTTCAGAAAGCGGCACAGAGAGAACTGCAGTCGCCAGACTGAACAGAATACACCCGGTGAGAGACCTCATACTTCTTCACTGTTTTGACTTGTGTGCATACATTGAAGTCTGGTGTTATATAGGCTGTGGAGGGGAAGTATCGTAGAGCTGATGACTCAGTAATAGTTATATTTAGGATGACATGACTGAGGAGAAGATCAGCACAGATAGAAAATTCCCAAATCAACTCTGTGATTATGAGATGACACATTACAAAACATTACATACCAAAACTACAGATTTTTAAACCAAATATTATGTTAATAGTGAAACAGTAAGGGATAATAAAACCAGTGAGTTTTGACTGCTGTACATATCATTGTAGGATCATGCTAGTGTATTTCTTCATCAGTGTTTTGCTGATACTCATTCAGACAATATTGTCTCTATGTATTTAAACAGGAGGGAGATGAAACATTTATTGTATATTTGTCATTTTACTTTGAATATGTTTCCTAATTTTGCATGTTGTTCGAAGTTATATTACAACAGACACTGTAAATTTTGCTTAAGGCGGTTTAGCACAAGTCAGAAGATATTTATCGAATCCATCACAAAAGGGAGTACCTAGATTATTTTTTCTACTGATAAGTGAGCAATGTGTCCTGAGGCTAAACCCAAACAAGATATATCGTGCTGTCAACAAACCCTCTGTTTACTCTCAATTTTGCATGTGGTGCACAACAGTGCTGCCATTCTTTTCAGTATTGGACACTGATGGTAGTATCGTTTGGATTGTGTCTTAGATATACTGAACAATGCTAAAAAAAACCCAGCTAGTACATGTGTAAACTATGACCAGTTAGTACCTGTTATGAAAAAGTATCTATTAAGTGTCTATTAGGTCCTTCTTCTTTTCTTCTTTTATTTTTTAAGAAAACATAAAATGAAACACTTTGAAAAAAGTTTTTTCTATGGTTTAAATATGCACCACATGATGATCATTTCTTTTGTGTCTCCATGATTGCATATATGAGTACCTATTTTGGGGGCAATTATATGGGTCAATATTACAACACTCCATTACACAATGGGCTGATGTTAACAGATTTTAACACAGACTGCATCAGTCATCCGCAATCGTCTCGTATAAGGATTACAAGAAGTCTTGTATAAGGTCCACCGGTAGTGGGGCACGATGACTGTCTTGGAAAACAAGAGAGCTTGTAATGCATCAACAGAACCAAAAAAAAGAAAGTATGCATTTTCATCATTTTGTATATATATGAGTGCTGTTGTGACATGAATCAGAGACTCGTCAGGATTTTGACTGCATGACAGCAAGAAAAAAGAGGTTTTTTTAACCTTATTTGGGGCAAATTCATTGAACGTCATAGATATTTTGTGAATCATACTTCAGTGGTATAGTGTTCATGCTTTTACAATTAGAAACTGAAATTGTCACTTTTTAAAATTTCTCATATTTAGAAACAGGCTTCAAAATACACTACTCTACTGTAGTAACAGTACCTATTTCCAGCATTCTTACAATGTTTATGCTTCTGTTCCAGAAGTCAGAAAACCTCATTAAAAAGCCAGTTTGTCCACTGTGATTGCAGCGGAACCTGATGGGAACTGATAACTCAACCTATGACTTGTTACTGCAGCTTGATGATCTGATGCATGAATCACAGAGATTGAATCACAGAGGTTGTTGTAGGCAGAAGATCTTTTACTACTGAATGTTGAGTTGTCATGACTGAAATTACCCAAACACTTCAGGGACTCTTCCTCCTTCTCAAGAATAGTACCCTCTATCTGCTGCCTTTTAAGGTAATGAGGTAATGAAGTATTAAAAAAAAAAAGAAAAAATTCCAGACCATGCTGAGACGACTGAATGGATATCAAAGGCTGATGCTCATTGTTATACATCCTTTTGGCTTTTGTTTTGGTAACTTTGCAGTACAGTGTGTAAAAACCATGCTGATAACCCCATCGTTATATGAGTAGTCATCATAGTTTCCCTCCAAACAGAGATTATGATTCAAACATCAGGTCTATCTCCACAGTCAGGTGTATGTGGGCAGTCTATGATGAAACAGAGATCCACACCCATAAACATAACAGTGTGCGTGTGAGACAGTGAGACAAGAAATCCAGACATTTCCATTTTGGCAGCTTATCAACAATTTTCTCAGATGTTAGTTCCTGGAATGATAGATGTCAAAATGGCTAAAAAATAGCTCAGACATAACAAAGATGTGGCATGGATTTGGCAATAAATAAAAACCAAAGTGTGAAAATTATCTTTCAAATGTCACCATCACCATTCAACATTTCACCATTCATCATATCAGAAAAACATACTCCTCCAGGAGTGAGAGTTCTAGTCACCGTCTGGGTTCTCCTTGGAATCCAAACCATTTCAATTCCAAATGTTTACTTACAGACACCAAGCAAATCTGAGCACAGGAAAAGCAGGTAAGATACTCTTTTGCAGGCAAGGCAAAGAAACTTTCAAAATTGTGAGGAGCCAATGGACTGATCCAGACTGCGAGACATGAAAAATATGGTGACTTTTCCTGTTCTGTGGTCATTTCAACCGGACAGAGACAGGAGTAATGATAGAGTCAACTCAAAGGGACAAGTATAATTCGATCCCAGTTTCTCAGTTCGTAAACGAATGTTTTTGTACACAACCAACCCTTCTGAGCCAATGTGTGAAAAAAGGCGTGGGTCAATATCACCACAGGTTTCAGGTGAAACCATTGTGAGACCTTGCATTACCCTATTAGGCGACCTATTGAGGTTACTTCACACTGTCAAGTAACCTCAATGGGAGTTGAGGTGCCTGGAAAGGAATCTCAAAACTGCACTGTAGAAAGTTGGTGTTTTACAGGGTCAGATTTGAGTTGTCCTTTAACCACAATGAAAACAAGGAATGAAACAGAGTATGTGTGAAACTCACATTTCTCACCGCTAACACAGAGCCAGTTCTTAAGATGGTGCTAGAGGACCAAACAGCCATGGCTTTAATGATGATGGAGGGTCTTAGAGGAAATGGGAATATCATCAAACTAAACAAAGACAAAGTGATAAATGAAGTATTGAAACACATTATTTCCAAGGGAATGGGAAACTGCCAGAGCACTGGTCAAACAAAATGCTATAACAAGGTATTCAAAGTGCGCAAGATGTGTTTGAATGCTGTTTTAAATTTGTCTCCCTCTTTAATCCTTACCAAGTAATAGGCATTACAAAGGTCCAGTTTAGTGAAAATGGTGTTGCCTTGTAGGAGTTCCAATTCAGTTTACAGGAGGGGTGAGGGGTACTTGTTTGTCACCTTGATTTTTTCTTTGTCATGAAAAAGAACCCAGCACCAAGCTTTGTCGAACACTTCTGCAAGATCGTGCTACACTTGAGGCATGGAGGGACGGGGTTCAGGTGTTTTGGCTCTAATGGAGGAATTGACCAAAGGGGTGGTGGATCTGAGGAAAAGTAGATGGCAATTTATACTCCACCTAGGGCAGCCCGCTCTCACTCCCGATGCGTAATATACAGATGATTTGTCACGTCCCGAGGCATTCCAGGGAATGCGAAAGGTTACCTTTCTGCGTTCCTATGTAATGTGCCGGATTGTGGATGAAATCTAATTGAATGACGCTCCCGCAGTAACACACATTCCAGCTGTGTATTCCGGGCCTAACCCTAACCTTATCCCTAATTTTAACCACCACCTTAATCGTGTTAGACAGTGTTTTCCAAAGCGATTTAAGTCAAATAAATGTACATGTGTAGATTTATTCCAAACAGTTCTTATGTTTCCTCATTTTAATATAGGGATGTGTTAGGTGGCCAAAGGCGTAATATACTGACGATTTGTCACCTAGCATAAAATGTTACGCTTTGGGAGTGAAAACGTGTTGCCTGGAGATGCAATCTTTAGAACAATAGATATTGGGATTATGAGTACTAAGTCTGTGAGGACCGAAAACCAGGAGTGTTTAAGGTGCTTCGAATAGGAAAAGGCTAATTTGCTCTACATGGTTGCCTGAGAAAGTTAATGAAAAAAGTTGTAAATAATCTATGAACCATTGCGTCAAGAACCATTATTAAACATACTCAGAAACTTATTAACAAACTCTTCAGAAGACAGACTTGGGTACAATTTAAAAACTGTTTGTCCCTATCTAATCTAATCTAATCTATCTATCTATCTATCTATCTATCTATCTATCTATCTATCTATCTATCTATCTATCTATCTATCTATCTATCTATCTATCTATCTATCTATCTATCTATCTATCTATCTATCTATCTATCTATCTATCTATCTATCTATCTATCTATCTATCTATCTACCTTGATGCTCTTCCCACTTCAGGCATTGGTAGAGGCCACTCTGGAGGCTTGAGAGGCAGCAACAGCCTTGAAACGATAGCCTGTGCAGGCCCCTGAGAGACAGGTGGGCTAAGCAGTTTCTGCTGAAACACTGGAAAACACTGGGTGAACCACCCAGGAACCTTGACAGTTTCATGGCCAGGTGAGCCATGTTTCCTCAATTTTTCAAGTTCATTCCCAGTGTTTTTGTTTGATATATTTGTGGGATGTTATGAGATGTGGATGTAAATGAAGGGCAAAACAGAACATTTAAGAGCTGCCAAATCAGACACATGCGGAGGTGGTAGTGTAAAGAGGCAAAACTACAAATAAACAAAAAACCTACAGACCTAACTGCATCATGGTCATGTGTCCTGGTAATATATTTTTGTGTTACCCCCCTTTTAAACTTTTATTGATATTCTTTCCACTCTTCAAAATTTCCCAGGCTTCCCTACGATTCCTTGTCTTTGCTAGTTGCCTTTTCTTTCTTGTTCTGTAATGCTTAACCTGCCATTAACCTGATGATTGTATACTGCTTGTTCTTTGTTCATTTTTGTTTTTGGCTGTTCTCTCTCCAACATTCATTCATTTATTCATAATCCATCAGTATGAATGGACGGTAATTGAAAATATGGCGCATGCATTCATCAATAGGATGACCTGTAACAAGGTTTTGAAATTAAAGTGGGCTGTGATGTGAATGAACTGGGAGGTTGTTGTATGGTGTTAGTTCAGCAGGCATTACACACACATGCAGGTAGGAACAGATGATCACCGGAGATAACTCCTTTCTTTATTTTTATTTTTCTTCTTTCAAATACCACAACCAGAACAACATACTCACTAGCGCCCTCTAGCGCTTCTGGTAAATGCATCTACAGAACAAATGCAATAGTATGTGGACACAACAGAGGTTACTTCAAATGCAACTTTTCAGCAGCTCAACAAATATGACCAAATAGGGCTGGGTATCGTCACTGATTTCTAGAATCGATTCAATTCCAAATCACAACGTCCCAATTTGATTTGATCAACGATTCGATTGAATTCGATTCAATTTTGAGTCAGACAGTCAGAAATATTACAATTCTGATCATTTATCAGTACCGACACTTCATCAGAGGTGTAAGCATCACAGCACATGGCTTTGTATCACAGTAACTGAGGATAAAACCAAAAAAATATCATGAAGGAGATTTTCCCAGGGATCCCAGGGGCTATGTTGTCTGGGGGCTTTTGCCCCCTGGTAGGGTCTCCCATGGCAAATTGGCCCTGGGTGAGGGACCAGACAAAGAGTGATTCATAAGACCCTTATGAAAAGGACACCGAGGGAACAGTTTACCCTGCCCGGGATAGGGTTACCGGGGCCCCGCCCTGGAGCCAGGCCCGGGGAGGGTGCCCGAGGGCGAGCGTCTGGTGGCCGGGCCTTAGTCCATGGGGCCCGGCCGGGCACAGCCCGAAGAGGAGACATGGGCCTATCCACCCGCAGGCCCACCACCCGCAGGAGGCGCCATAGGGGTCGGGTGCATTGTGTGCCGGGTGGCGGCCAGGAGCGGAGGCCCTGGCGGACTGACCCCCGGCTGCCAAGACTGGCAATAGGGACATTGTCACCTCTCTGGTGGGGAAGGAGCCTGAGTTAGTGCGTGAGGTTGAGAGGTACCGGCTAGATATAGTCGGGCTCACCTCTACACATGGCTTGGGCTCTGGAACCAGTCTCCTGGAGAGGGGCTGGACTCTGTCTCAGTCTGGAATTGCCCCTGGTGAGAGGCGGCGGGCTGGGGTGGGTATTCTAATATCCCCTCGGCTTGCTGCCGGTACGTTGGGGTTTTTCCCGGTGGACGAGAGGGTTTGTTCCCTGCGCCTTAGGGTCGGGGAACGGGTCCTGACAGTCATCTGCGCTTATGCGCCGAGTGGCAGTTCAGAGTACCCAGCCTTCTTAGAGTCCCTGGGGGGGGGGTGCTGGAGGGTGCTCCACCTGGAGACTCTGTTGTCCTGCTGGGAGACTTCAATGCTCACGTGGGTAACGACAGCGAGACCTGGAGGGGCGTGATTGGGAGGAACGGCCTCCCTGATCTGAACCCGAGCGGTGCTTTGTTATTGGACTTCTGTGCTAATCACAGTTTGGCCATAACAAACACCCTGTTCGAACATAAGAGTGTCCATAAGTGCACGTGGCACCAGGACGCTCTAGGCCGTAGGTCGATGATCGATTTTGTAATCGTATCAGCAGACCTGCGACCATATGTTCTGGACACTCGGGTAAAGAGAGGGGCTGAGCTGTCAACTGATCACCACCTGGTGGTGAGTTGGATCAGGTGGCGGGGGAGGACACTGGACAGACCTGGTGCACCTAAACGCGTAGTGAGGGTGTGCTGGGAACGTCTAGCAGAGGCCCCAGTCCGCGAGATCTTCAACGCACACCTCCGGCAGAGCTTCAACAGCATTCCGAGGGAGACTGGGGACATTGAGTCTGAATGGACCATGTTCAGCGTCTCCATTGCCGAAGCTGCTGCATTGAGCTGCGGCCGCAAGGTGGTTGGTGCCTGCCGTGGTGGTAATCCCCGAACCAAATGGTGGACACCAGAGGTGAAGGGAGCCACCAGGCTGAAGAAGGAGTCCTATCAGGCTTGGTTAGCCTGTGGGACTCCGGAGGCAGCCGACAGGTATCGACAGGCCAAGCGGAATGCGGCTCGGGCAGTGGCTGAAGCAAAAACTCGGGTGTGGGAGGAGTTCGGAGAGGCCATGGAAAAAGACTTTCGGACTGCCTCGAAGAGATTCTGGCAAACCGTCAGACGTCTCAGGAGGGGAAAGCGGTGCTCTACCTGCACTGTGTATAGTGCTGGCGGAGCGCTGCTGACGTCGACTGAGAAAATTGTCGGGCGGTGGAAGGAATACTTTGAGGACCTCCTTAATCCCACTGACACGTCTCCCGAGGAGGAAGCAGAGTCTGGGGATGAGGGGAATGACCCGCCAATTTCCGGGGGCGAGGTCACTGAGGCAGTTAAACAACTCCTTGGTGGCAGAGCCCCTGGGGTTGATGAGGTCCGCCCCGAGTTCCTGAAGGCTCTGGACGTTGTAGGGCTGTCCTGGTTGACACGCCTCTGCAATGTTGCGTGGAGATCAGGGGCAGTACCTGTGGACTGGCAGACCGGGGTGGTGGTCCCCATCTTTAAGAAGGGGGACCGGAGGGTGTGTTCCAACTACAGGGGGATCACACTCCTCAGCCTCCCTGGGAAAGTCTCTGCCAGGGTGCTGGAAAGGAGAGTTCGTCCGTTAGTCGAACCTCGGATACAGGAGGAACAATGCGGTTTTCGTCCTGGTCGCGGAACACTGGACCAGCTCTTTATCCTCTCCAGGATACTTGAGGGTGCATGGGAGTTTGCCCAACTAGTCTACATGTGTTTTGTGGACTTGGAGAAGGCATTCGACCGTGTCCCTCGGGGTGTCCTGTGGGAGGTGTTGCGGGAATATGGGGTGTCTGGCCCATTGCTACGGGCTATTCGATCCCTATACAACCGTTGCAAGAGCTTGGTTCGCATTGCCGGCAATAAGTCGGACTCGTTCCCGGTGGGTGATGGGCTCCGCCAGGGCTGCCCTTTGTCTCCAGTTCTGTTCATAATTTTTATGGACAGAATTTCTAGGTGCAGCCAAGTGGCGGAGGGCTTTCGCTTTGGTGGCCTCAGAATCTCATCTCTGATTTTTGCAGATGATGTGGTTCTGTTGGCTTCATCGGGTGAGGGCCTCCAGCTCGCACTGGAACGGTTCGCAGCCGAGTGTGAAGCAGCGGGAATGAGGATCAGCACCTCCAAATCTGAGGCCATGGTTCTCAGCCGGAAAAGGGTGGAGTGCCCACTCCGGGTCGGGGATGAGTTCCTGCCCCAAGTGGAGGAGTTCAAGTATCTCGGGGTCTTGTTCTCGAGTGATGGGAGAAGGGAGCCGGAGATCGACAGACGGATTGGGGCTGCAGCTGCAGTAATGCGGACGCTGCACCGGTCCGTCGTGGTGAAGAGGGAGCTGAGTGTAAAAGCGAAGCTCTCAATTTACCGGTCGATCTACGTCCCTACCCTCACCTATGGCCACGAGCTGTGGGTAGTGACCGAAAGAACGAGATCGCGGATACAAGCGGCAGAAATGAGCTTCCTCCGAAGAGTGGCTGGCCTCTCCCTTAGAGATAGGGTGAGAAGTTCGGCCATCCGGGAGGGGCTCAGAGTAGAGCAGCTGCTGCTCCACATCGAAAGGAGCCAGCTGAGGTGGTTCGGGCATCTGACAAGGATGCCCCCTGGGCGCCTCCTGGGTGAGGTGTTCCAGGCATGTCCCACCGGGAGGAGGCCCCGGGGCAGACCCAGGACACGCTGGAGAGATTATATCTCTCGGCTGGCCTGGGAACGCCTTGGTATTCCCCCGGATAAGCTGGAGGAGGTGGCTGGGGAGAGGGAGGTCTGGGCCTCTTTGCTTAGGCTGCTGCCCCCGCGACCCGGCCCCGGATAAAGCGGATGAAGATGGATGGATGGATGGATGGATGGATGGAGATTTTCCTGACCTGACTTTTTATAGCAGATAACCTTAAAAATATTCTGCAGTAGAGCAAAATTTGGCATAATTTTAAAAAAGTTTAAATTTCTTCGGTATTGAACAGCAGAAATGAGCCTTTCTAGTCGGCAGTCATTGGAAAAAAAAAAAAAAAACAGCGGTCAATGTGACAGATTGAAGAACTACTGCATATAAAACTGTTCAGTTAATACTAATTCATATCTGTTGATATAAGGATGCAAATAATGTAAATATGGTAAGAAAGTGGTTAAGAGTTTATTATTTTTCATGTTATATTAATGGCTTTCATGTTATTTAAGAGAACTGCAATCTATACATCAGTGATCGGCTAGTAAGCCTTTTCTGGGATCGATTAGTAATGTCTCTATTCTCCACTAGGGGGCTTTCGCGCGTTCTCCTCACTGCAATAAACTACTGCATGAGAGACGCAAGTCATAATCACTCTCGTGATTCTTTTCCCCCTGTTTTCAGGTAAAAGTGTTTAAAAGTTGATATATTTTCAATGTGTACACTGTTAAGATATTTAAGAGGTAATCCTTCATTGTTTTGTAAGCGTTAGAAGCATTATATTACAGTTTTGTGCACATGTGCGTGGTGGTTTTGAGCTGTGTTTTGTACTGTGTAATGGCCATTACGATAACTGCAGGAGCTAAAAATGCCGCGATTGTCAGCCATTTTGTCAGGAAACCTGCTCAAGTATATGTATAGTAAGCACTTTAGTATTTCGGTTTATTAATTAGTGTTTTTCTTCCACCATGTGACATTTAGCAGTACAGAATGTGAAACGTTTCTGCTCATTTTCACTGCAATAAACTACTGCATGAGAGACGCAAGTCATAATCACTCTCGTGATTCTTTTCCCCCTGTTTTCAGGGGTGTAACAGTGCTGTAAACAACAGTAGACTGGTGGGTAATAAGCAAGCGACAGCAGAGACACTCAGAGGCTGTGGCAAGAAATACAAACCATCACAGACTACAAGCCCACTCCACAGACTGCTGTCAGTTCCACCCCTTTATCAGATGAGCTAAACAAATTCTTTATTTGCTTTGAGGCACAGAACTTCTCCCCTGCAGAGAAGATTCAACCCCCCGCTCCCCGAACAATCAGGTGGTGACACTATCCCCAGACAGTTTGTGGAGATCCCTTGCCAGGATCAACACACGCAAGGCCCCAGGTCCTGACAACATCCCTGGACGAGCACTGAGGGACTGTGCTGCAAAACTCACAGATGTCTTCACAGACATCTTTAATACATCACTGACCCAGGCTTGCACATGCCTCAAAGCCTCCACCATCATTCCTGTACCAAAGAAGTCATCTCCCTCCTGCTTTAACGACTGCCATCCGGTCGCACTCCCCCCATCATTATGAAGTGCTTTGAACAGTTAGTCATGCATCAAATCAAGACATCTCTTCCCCCCCAACCTGGATCCATTTCAGTTCGCATACTGGTCAAACCGCTCGACCATTAGAATGCTGTTCATAGGCTTCAGTTCAGCATTCCCCAGCAACTAATTCACAAACTGGATCTGCTGGGGATCAGCACCTCGCTTTGGCTGCTGGATTTCCTGACAGTAAGACAGCACGGGGTCAGCAGCAACACCTCCAGCACAAGAACACTGAATACAGGGGTTCCCCAAGGATTTGTGTTGAGCCCCCTACTCTTCACTCTGCTGACCCACAACTGCACACCATCTCACAGTTTCAAGCTTCTGTAATAAAACTGTTAGGGGCGCACCACCATTTGGAGATCCACGGCAATGTGTCATGCAGGATGCATCACCCTTCTAGAAGTATTGTGTAAGAGAATAAAGTGTGAAATGGTCTACTGAACAGTGTTTTGTCTTCCATCAGATGCCTCTGAGGGATCAGAAGAACTCGATGAAGTGTTGATATTTAACACTACTCAGTTATTAGTTCTCACATCCTGATATATGTTATAGGGGTGCAACGATACTCGTATCGATATTGAACCGTTCGATACAGTGCTTTCGGTTCGGTACTCATATGTATTGAACAATACAAATTTTTAATTTATTTGATCAACTTTCCTTCTGACGATGCTGTCTGTGTTGAGCGCTCAGTGGATCTGCGCTCGACAGTGCAGCCTAGGCGGAGTAGTCGAACGCAGATTCACTGAGCGCAGGGCAAGCTAGCGAGACAGAAGTTTAGCTCTCCTTGCAACATGGCAAATTGAACCTCCCCCACCCTCATTCAGATCTGGCGTTTGGAACTATTTTGGTTTTCATGTGAAATATGACCCTGAAGGTAAGCGCGTCATGGACTAAAGTAAAACAGTATGTCGGATGTGCAATGCTCAATTACATTGGTGGGAACTACTGCGTTAGCGCAGTTAGCTCGTTAACGTGTTGGCTGTCCAGCCCCAGGCACGGGGCGATCCGCGGTAGCTCGTAAACTTGCCGTGTTGTGGCGTTAACGTCATTTCAACGAGATTAACGCTGACAGCACTAGTGGGAACACAACGAATATGACTGCACATTTACTCCGACATCATCCTCGTGCAAAGACAAGTGGAAGCAGACAAAAACAACAAGCACGCATGCTACAAACTTTACCCGAGTCATTTAGACAGCCGTTAGCACATGATTCTCCTCATGGGGAACTGATATGTTTAATATGCTGCTGAGAATATAGTCCAGAAGAAGCGTATAGCTTTTATTTTGGTAAGAGCCATTTCTCTGTAATAAACTCTCTTTTCCAAAGATGAGTGATTCCTCAATCAGATATATATATATATATATATTTTATTACTTTGTTGTTTCAGCAACATTAAATTTAAAAACTGTACTTTTGAGTTAAAATATATAGTTATAATTTTAATAAATGACAAATTAAAAAGGCATGAACATTTTTTTTGTATCGAAAAAATATCGAACCGTGACACCAAAGTATCGAACCGAACCGAACCGTGAATTTTGTGTATCGTTGCACCCCTAATATTTTAGTAGTCATTTATCTCTATATCACTTTTATTCTACCGACTCTACATTCGTAAGAACTTTCTATTGTATATTTTTATTATAATATGACTGAGTTTAAGTTAGCTAAAAATAACTCCAAAGAGATACTTTTTCTTTTATACTTGGATTATATATGAGAGGTAAGGAAGCACTTCTTCAACTTTTGCATCAGTATTTTGTAAATAAAAGATCTGTACTTATTCTTACATTACCAGTGTGTGTACTTTATCCACCTTTGGTTGTAACATTGTAACACAACAGTAACATACTTAAAATGTGCTTATTGATGATGTCAATTTAATTTTACTGCACTCCATTTGATCTTTTGTATACATAAAGTCACAGTAATTAAAGTTGAAAACACAACAAAAACAATTAGCGAGTGAAAGAATTACATAATGACTGTGCCATAAATAAAACAAAATAAAAAGGTGAACCTCAATGAAGCAATGATTAACATAACAAAAACAAAATTAAGTACATAAGCTGCTGGTAATTGTTCAACAATAATATTAGATATCCAAAATTATATTGATACAGTTTCTCTTTATTTTTTTTACTGTGCCTTATTTAACATTCAAAATCTTCTGTAAACAAGTTAGAAAACTGGCTTATAGTAGCAGGGCAAGAAGTAGCTGTTCGGCAGCACACGGTACAGCCTCCCGCTCCACATGGCATACTCAAACATTTGTGGTCCACTGTAGAGGTAGGTGTACCCTGCAGAACAGAGATGCTACATGTTAGTGCTGCATAACAGACCAGAGGGATTTTTAAACATGTTAAAATAGCAATCATTCATTACATGTAAACTCAAAAGATAAAAACAGAAATATCAAAAACAGATATCATTGTCTCGTTTCAGTGGTCTTCAAGCCTGAATTGCTGCTCACCTCCTTGCTGCAGAGCTGCAGTCACTTTGGAGGTCATTCCCAAGAAGGTCTCATCCACCTGTTTGGGGAATCCCTTATCCATCTTCTTTGTGGCCTCATTATAACTGGGAAAAGAAAAATGTATTTAGATTCATCTAACATTTGTAATACAACTTGTAAGCTGCTGTATGAAAATCAGTTGCCTAATTTTCTCAGGTCTTAGTGGAACACACCTGTAGTATTCACTGCCTACAAAGAACAGAGTCTTCCCACTTTGTTCGTCATAGAGGGCCGCATCAACTTTCTTCACTTTTTTAGGCAGACCAAAGCTGGATATTGATTTAGGATAGCCACTTACAAGATCATAGCCGCTGAAAGCCCACACCTGCTGACCTGTGAACAAATAAGAAGTAGACTTTATAGTAAAGCTATGTAAAGGCACAAAAATGCTGACTTCAAAGGAGTGCTGCATTAGGTGGACACTGAGAAAGCATACCTTTAAAAAGTAAGACACGGTCTAATTTTTGGCTCTCATAAGCAGCATCAATATTAACAGGGGCATCGGGCCAGTTAGCTGAGATGAGAGTTTGCTGAGGTGTGCTGATCTGAGGGAGTTTGCGCCAGACTAATCTGTGAACACATGCACAAAATGTAAATTAATGTAAATGACCAATCAGCCAATGTCAGAAGCCAGCTCTGCTATGAGAGATTTCTCACTCAGGTATTCAAGCATTTATTTTGTGATACCTGTCCTTGAAGAAGAGCATCTCTCCTCGCATTGTGGCAACAGCATCCAAAACCATCGTTGAATCACAGGCATCAGGAGTAGTGGGCGCTGTAGGTCCAGGCTTAACGGGATCTGGATTTGGACCTGGAAGTAATTTAATAAATATCACACTGTTGTAAGTTGTAAAATTATTTATGCACAGGCTCTTCTAAGATTTTGGTCAACTCAAATATTTTTAATTGAATAAAACCAAAAAAAGAATTTAGCACTCACCATAGAGGGACTGGATGCCATTAACGTCATCCCGGGGAAGAACATAGGTGTCAGGGTTACTGTATGAGTACACTGAGTACATGAGAGCACCGGGGTCATTGGAGTGAGACAAGCCCAGAGAGTGACCAAATTCATGGGCAGCAACCATAAAGAGGACGTAGCCTGAAGTAGAAAACACAGAATGACAATTGGTTACAGCTAAGGATAACTCAGGTCGCACACTACAGAGTAATAATTTGGACACCACAGTTCATAAAAGTAAACAAACTTACCCGTGTTTGAGCGGAACGTGAACGTTTCATCTTCATCAAAATGGGCATCCCCTCCAATGCCATCACCGGGAGCAAATGCGTGGGCGAGAGTGCCATCAGGGCCATCAAAGGGGTAATAATCACCATGTGCTGTTAGAAGATAGTAGTTTCAGGGTTGGCCAAACAAAACACAGACACTAAAAAAGCTTAGTGTTCCTGACTGATAGGTGGGATGGTCATGTCTTGTGCAATAATACAATAAAAACGTTCAGTGATTATATTACTTAGTGTGTTTTTAGACTCACCCCAGCGACCAAAGGAGATCATAATATCAGCAATGCCGCTGTAGATCCTTGTGAACCTCAGTGGAGTGACTTTGGCCCACACCTGCAGAGCTTTGTCTATGGAGTCATCCACCTCTGCCACAGACATGTCAGGTGTGTAGTTCTCTATCCTGCAGAGCACAACAATATCCAAGAAAATCATTAGTGTGGTCACATTTTCTCACGTTGTGTGTTATGTTGTGTCTTTAGATCATTCACCTGTATGTGAGGCTGTTTTTCTTCCATTTGAGGTTGTTTTCAAAAGTGGAGAAACGAGCGACCTGTTCATCGGGAACCCCACAGCGGGGCTTCTTCATCATGGCCAAAGTGTCAGCATCCAGAGACCCGGTGATCTGGAGACCAAAGAATCTCTGCATCTCAGCCAGCTTCTTGTTCAGCGGGCTGATGCCCCTTCTGACAGCTGGACCCTCCTCCTCTGTGAGGTTGAAGAATTTCTTCAGGTAGTTCTGGAAGAGAGAAATATTCAGAGCTTTACACTCAAATATCTGTCAGCATGTTTAAGCTCAAGAAACAAGACAAATAACAACATGGGATGGACAATTAAAATAATCACAACGTTTGTCCACTCTAGCCTATGCCAAAAAATAAAAAACAGCCAAGTACACATACCTTTGCAAAACTTTCATCTTGCCCAGTAATCTGAGATACTGGCATGCAGTAAACTGCCACTGCCAGGCCAAGCAGAATGCTCAGAGTCAAAGTCTTCATGCTTCCTCGTTGTGTGCAACTTGTGTCTCAGTGCTGTGAGAAGCTGTTATATAGGCTGGAGTTTGGATGTGTTGAGTAACTACCTGCCGTCAGTGACTAACGAAATGCTCCTTTTATGGTGAAGATGGGAACTCATGACGGTGTTACATGTACAAAAAACCCCAAAACACTGATGTTGAATCATTGTTGCAGTTTGCAGAGGAAATTGTTCATGAGATAATTAGAACAGCCCCAACATCTGTAATTATCAGATTTTAATAATAATAATAATAATAATAATAATAATAATAATAATAATAATGGATTGGATTTATATAGCTCAGTGAACTCAGGTTAAAGTTGTTTTCCCTCTTTATGAAAGTTCTAGAAATAAAATGTAAAACTATTCCTATTTTCAAGCTCTCAAACAAAGAAAACAAGCGTCCATTTTTCCTTTTCCAGAATTGACCTCATAGCTGATTTAAAGCAGATTTAATCACATATTTGAAGATTTTCTTTGTGTGTTTTTTCCACAATTATTATTATTGTTGTTGTTGTTGATTCACTTCATTTTAATATAGGGTTCAAAGCTGGTTTCCTTCTTTTAGCTTAGCTGTTATTATTTAAAACTTAGTTTCTAGTTTTCTTTCATATTTTCTCAGTGGTATTTGGTATCTGGACTTAATAATCTCAGAACAGTTCTTGTCTCATTAAACACTTTCACCTGTGTTTTCTTGTAATGGATGTGTTAACATAAATTTAATATTCTGTCAAACACTGCATTGAGGAATTGGAAGGTTTTTTTTCACTATGAACACTTTGGTTTTTGCACGATCCAACATGATTCCAAATGAAAAGAAGTATTTTGCCAGGAATTGGTCATGGAGGGTTTCAAGTGCTGCACATCACATACAGGAAAGGATGATTAATGTTGACATTGCCACCATTTCTGTTACAATTGTGCAACCACATCTTCTACAATGAGCCACCTTTTGAGGTGCGTGGAACAAACCCGTGGACCAAGCTGAAGTCTATTAGCTGAAGTTCTTGAAAACCCTGTCCTTAATGCACAACATGTACTTTAAACGTGTGCCTCACACAGAGCCAAGACAAGATCAGATTCACTTTACTACCTGAAGTCTTGAAATTGCTACAGTGAAGTGTTAATGTTATCAGTGGGGTGGCTCAGATGGCAGAGCAGATCAGTTACTGATCAGAAGGTTGGTGGTTTGATTCTTGGCTTCCCCAGTCTGCGTGCCAAGCATCCTTGAGATACTAACCCCAAATTGTCCTCTGATGCATTCATCGGAGTGTGAATGTGTGTGAATGCAGATTAGTTTGCACTTGTGTTTAGAAGTGCTTGTATGAGTGGGTGTGAATGAGGCATGTTGTATAGAGCACTTTGAGTACTCCAGGAGAGTAGAAAAGCGCTATATAAGAATCAGTCCATTTACCAGAAACATTAAAGTCAGTTTATTCTACACATTCAATCGTGCCCAACCGCATAACGTGTTGGAAACTGGAAAGTTTTTTTTTTTCTGTGAGTCAACTGCAGGTGGGTGTTTTCCACCTTACCTGTAATTATCCCAAAACACTTTGTGTCAGTGTTACACAATACTGGACACAGGGATGAAGAGTTTTGACTTCATAAAGTAACATTCAGCCTCAGGTAAATTAGGCAACAGCAGTAAAAAGACACACACACACACACCCACACACACTGAATATGTTTTAATAGAAAAGCAAAGATATTTTTTTTTATCAGGAAAATATCAAATTTTCTTTGCTAAGTAAAAAATAAATCCCTCTGATGGAACGACACGAGCTTAAAATAAATGTTACATTTGGCTGAATAGCTCTATATCACATGTTGATGTTTGTATAGAGAGATTTAAAATTAAAATTAGCAGCAAAAATAGATTAAAACACACATTTCAAATCATGAAAACTGTACAAATTCCAATGTTACATCACTGTATTACACACTGAGGTAAGACTAACCACACACTAACCACTTCTCTATTTTCTGTACATTGTGGTTATTACTGGACGTAAAAGTTTGTGTATGCATGCACAGCACCGTCAAGCTCCAAGGAAAGCATTACTTCACTTATCTCCTCTCTGTCACTGTTTCATTGCCTTCCTTCACTTCACATTCCAGCAGCTCATTAACACGACTGATGGAGTGCACACGTTTGAAGTTGGAGTCGTATTTGTAGTCCAAGTTTCCTTTGAAGAAGTGCACAGATCCTGTGGGGAAATCAATATTCATTTAGAATTTGAAACTTAAAATGTATTGTGGCAAACTGTGTTTGCTGTATGGGG
Source organism: Aulonocara sp. 'chitande type north' Nkhata Bay (assembly GCF_057382095.1). NCBI lineage: Eukaryota > Metazoa > Chordata > Actinopteri > Cichliformes > Cichlidae > Aulonocara > Aulonocara sp. 'chitande type north' Nkhata Bay. The sequence goes on from NC_141353.1 coordinate 3,147,010, forward strand.
CAAGGACTGTCTGTGTACAGTGCATTCAAAAGTATTCATAATGAAAAGGTTTAAGTACCTTGGATAGTACTGCCTTGGTTATAAACCTTTATACCTTACATTTTACTCTATGTCTATATGCAAGTATTTTCCAATCACAGTTAGTGAAGATATTCTATTAATCTGAGAGTCAAACAGCAAAGGAGCAGAAAACTATGAAGTGTTAGTGTAAATGTACTGTAAATTTTGTTGGATTGAATTTCTTTTTATGAGAAATTGACATTTTAAAGGGCTCTAAAAGAAAAGTGATGTAAGTACCATCATAGAAGACAGCAGCATCTATAGGCGTTGGGATCTCTGGCCACTGCTCCTCAACAGACATTGGTGATCCCTCCATCAACCTTTGTTCCTCGTTGTATCTACATTATCACATATAATAATAAAATATAATAGTTATTTTAGAAAAGCAGAGATTAATGTCAGTATTTTCTTGTTTATGGATGACAACATTTCCATGGGAAGTGTGATAAACTACATGACTACTTTACTTAAAGCACCGTTTTGATGACAAATAGTCAAGTTGGTGACAACAGTTGATTCTGCAACCACTTGTACTAGAGATGTGTAATTTTGTATTACATCAAAGCGTAAGCAGGAAGCCTGTCTGGTTTAGACTGGTTCTCACGCAATGATGTTCTGTTTCTATGTGTGAAATAATAACAGCACTCACACATAGCCATACAAAATTCTTTAAAGTAAATTTTAAAACTGCGGAATGATGGCTGCTGTCAGTGCACCGCTACATAGATGAAATGTATTTGAATTAATCCATACCTGCTAGTGTTTTTTCATTTCCATCACAATGTTCTTAATCTGAAGGTTTAAAATAGATAAATGGGTCACAATCCTGTTTAGAGAGCTCTCTGTTTGACCCATTTACTAATGCAACCACGTCTTCACTGACCACCTTACCAACTTATCACCAACCTTGTTGTATTCTACAACGTGAAAATAATGACCAAAGTCCAAACGGGGAACTAAACTTCTAATTCAAGTTCCTATTTAGAACTGACGAACTGTGCTTCAAACCCAAGTAGGCCGCTTTACATAAACCTTGTGTAAAACATCTTTGGACACAATCTTTAAAAAGTAAATATATTCTCCCAAACCCATATGAAGGTGTAAGCAGTCTTTTCCACTTTATGTTGGCTGCAGCTTGTTGTTGTTTTATTATTACTCTTTAACATATTTTTGCTGGTTTTAACAGAAGAGGACAGTCTGGATCTCTTATATCTGATTGCTCTTTCATCTACCTACTATCAGGAACACCCATCTATGTAAGATCTCAGCAGTGTGCAACTGCTTATACTAGATTGGGGAGCAGTGGCCAGGGATCCCAACGCCTATAGATGCATCTGTCTTCTGTGATGGTAGTTACATCACTTTTCCTGTCATCTCATTGCATAAAGGTGATGCCAGTACATAAACATGTCTCACACCTCTCCAGGTACATCAGTAAAATTTAAATGAAAAGGTTCAAGACGTGACAAATTAAAAATTAAAGGGTGGTTAATCAGCTTTCAACTCTACAAAAACAGAGCATGCACTTACAAAAATACATACATGGAATAGGCCTGCAAACAGTCAGACTAACCATCCATTACAAAACTACAGTACACTGGCACAGTGATGTACTGAAACATGTTTACTGTGGTAAAGTATGTAGTACAGTCATTGTACATATGTAATTGTTGTCAACATTTACATACTATGATGTCGAAAAAGGTAACTACCTGTGCTCTTCGGATCATGGTAGACACAGTGAATCTACTGTTTGGTTGTACCCTTAGTCTGGCCTCCTTCATTGTCATACTATGGACAAGAACATGGACAATCACAGTAGCTCTGATTTCATCTGATATTACTGTTCTTTGTCCTCGCTGACCACCTTGACCTCCTCTCATACGAACTCCTCTTCTTGGATTTCTAACCATTGTAGTGCCTCACAAACCAGTGATCTGGCTTATATGTATCCTTACATCATTAGCCACAAGTGTGATAAATTTTGAGTTGTGTTCAACCGGTGACACCTGAGCGTTAATTGTGTTTGACTTTTGCCACCAGTGCTCACCATTATGCAACACAGGTGCATCACAATGATAATATGTTGACAAGATGTGTCTAAACAGGTGAAAAGTGCTTATGGTTTTGCCAAAAGAGTGACTGATTCAATAAGTGGGTTCAGGCAACTGAGACTTTGGTTCAAACAATAGAGTTTTCGAGAAAAACTGTAACAAAGTGGAAACACTAGGAGTCAAAATGTATCACACACCAATCAGAAACTTTGATGGATAGACAAAAGTCAGCTCATTCAGGTTTGAAACAATGGATCCAAAGACATGCAAAGCAAGAGTTTGAGGAGGACGAGGAGGTCTAGGACACCAGGGAATGAGGAGGAGGTGGAGGTAAAGGAACATAATTGCCCATTGGCTTATTGTAAATGTCCCTGGTCAGCAAGGAGGGAATGTCACTCTGTGCGCAGCCATCAGCCAACGAGGGTTACTCCACTGCCATGCCATTCTAGGACCCTATAACGCTATGCTTCTCATTGCTTTTCTTGATAGTCTGAGATAACATATGTTCCAGCGGGACTGCAGGGAACCAGCACAAACCAGAGCAGTCCCACTGCGTTGTTGTTTGGGATTACATTAGCTTCCATCGCATTGCTATGGTTGATGACTGGTGTTCTAACATCTTTCTGCCTTCATACTCTCCGTTTCTAAACCTGATAGAGGAGTATTTTGGGCATGGCGGTGGAAAGTGTACGACAAAGAACCATATGTCCATGTGCACCTCCTCCAGGCCATGGAAGATGCCTACCTTGACATATCAGTATATGCATGCCAGTGTGGATCAGGCATGCATGAGGATTTTAACCCTGCTGCCTGGCTAGGGCCAATATAGCCTGTGATGTGGATGAGATTCTCTGGCCTGACCCAGACCACAGACAGGATGCTGAGGTGGACTAATGTTTTTGGTGTGTGTTATACTGTATGGTACATGAATAAAAATGTGCCACTGTATCTACATTGGTTTCATCTTTTTTGTTCATGATTTGAAAAGGTTTTTGAGGGGAAGAACCACAAGGAACATAACTTGGCAGTTTGGGGAATATTGTTTTACATTTATTGCACCAATGTGTAAGATTATGTTGTCATGTGTGTGTTTGGGGCCTTGTGAATGCTGTCTGTGGCAAAGTTTGGTTTTTCAGCAAGAGTGATTGGTTTTGAGTATAGAGCTTCATTTTGACCTAACAATACGGTGTTTGGGAAATTGGGTGAGACGTTATGGATTTGTGTTTACTGTTTTGGGAATACGAGGCATAGTTTCAAGAAATGTGTTTAAGCAATCAAGAAAAACTGTAATCAGCTACCATCTCTCCTATGGATTCTTTAATGTCTACAGTCTCAGATCAACACAGCCCTGCCCTTCAGCACTATCAGCAGCAGGAGCAGCAGCAACCCCTCAACAGCAACATTGTACCTAGGGCTGCCACAAACGATTATTTTGATAGTCGACTAGTCACTGATTATTTTTGATTAGTTGACTAATCAGATCATGCATCAAATGGACGTAAAACGTACAGCTTATTGCACCAGCAGCATCTGCTCTTATATAACTATCATTAGCTTACATCTTTAAGTGTTTAAGGTCTGTGCTAACTAAAAATAAAGACAAGATGATATTTCACTAAATTTTAATGAAATCTGCAGATAGTTTCGGTGAAGTTTATGAAAATATGTTAAACGTTTATTTTGTGACCCAGAAAGAATAATAAGAGTAATATTAAAACTAACTAGCTGCCGCCATTGTTGGAAACTGAGATGGGCTGCGCTATGAATTGTGGGACACAGCTTCTTCTTCTTCGGGGTTTAACGGCAGCTGGCATCCTTGTACATGCAGTGCTGCCATCTTCTGTTTCAGTCCGTTATTGCACTCTTAAATCCTGCTACTTATTCCTGCGTCTCTTGGGATCTTACAAAGCTTCAAACGACGCGTCGACTATTAAATTAGTCGTCGACGATTTTGATAGTCGACTAATCGTGGCAGCCCTGATGACAGTGATATAGTGTGATGAGATTCCATATTAGATTCTTGATGAATGTGTGTTGTTGTTCTTCACCCTGGTTCTATGTGCCCCTTTTTAACTTTGAGCACCCACCCCTTTCAACATCTCTGCACGGCCCTGGTGTTCAAAATTTTGCAAGCGAAGTCTCTGTACTAAGAATTGAGGGTTTTGTTATTCATAATTTCATTTAATTCTAGTTTTGTTTTGTGTATTTTGTTCAGCATTTCCTGTTCCCGATGGGACACGTAGGCTTCTTCTAAAGATTTTGGGTTTTTTTTCTAATTCCTGAATATTCTTTTTTTTTTTTCTTTTTATGTGATGAGAAAGAAATTATTTTACATCTCATCACAGCTTTCCCTGCTTCCCAGAGAACAGATGTTGATGTTCCAACGTCATTATAGTCTAAATATAAAGTCCACTCCTTTTATAAAATGTTGAATAAATTCTTCATCTTTGAGCAATGATGTATTAATCTCCAGTTTTTACTTGGTGGAATGTTCTTCTGATGTATTAGTGTTAACGACAGAGGAGCATGATCGCTGACAGCTATAGGGTGTATCTCAGTGTCTGAAATGTCACTCAACAGTGAGCTGCTCACTACAAAATAATCGTGATGAGAGTAGGAGTGATGGACATATGAGAAGAAAGTATATTCCTTATAGTTGGGGTGAAGGGAGCGCCATGCGTCGCCAAGACCAAAGTCGCTCATCTACTGTCTGATTATTATATTTGTGGACCGCAAATTGTGCTGAGTTCCTGCTGTATTGAGCCTATCCATTTCTTCATGTAGTCCAAAGTTGAGGTTGCCCCAAGAAGTGCGCAATCTGGGTGTTCAGAGAGTGCACTAAAAAAAAGTGGAAGAAGCTATGTACTTACATAGCTTTTTGTTAAGTATAGATAATTTAATGATTAGGAATCTACCCTCTGGATCTATAAATGTGAGTACTGAGAAATTAATATCTTTATGTATTAAAATTGCTTCTCCCCTTTGTCTAAAGCTGTAGGAGGCGAAGAACACAGTGGGAAACTCAGGTACTTTAAGTTCATTTATAGCTGTGACAGGTCTGTTTGTCTCTTGTAATAAAACAACGTCTGCCTGTAGTTTTTATATTTATATTCATTTTTCCTGCAGTGTATAAAAATTGGTGTATTTCAAAAATAAACCTATTAAGACACTCAAAATAAATTTCCTGTGGTGGGAAACTATTTTGTGCAACTTTTTTATATTTACAGTTTTGAGAGATAAGCCTCTTAAATTTCTCTAACTAGAAATATATGTTAAAAAAACAAAAACGATTTTCAATCTTTTTGTAGTTTATTGCACTTTTTTGTAATTTATGTAATTACTATGCACTTAATGCAGACATATTATTAAAATTTGGGCTATAATGGTTGTATTGATGTACAGCAACTTGAAATGCTCCCAAAAATGGCTCCACAGCATGTAAAAATATAATATAAGCTCTGGCGGACTTGGTTCTATGGTAGGTCTTAAAGGGTTAATCTAGCATTCCTGGCTAGTTAGAGTTTTTATTAGGTAGTATTCATTGTACTTTGCAATTGCACCTATATGCAATCTTAACTTATATTATTATATTACCGGAATAATCTTCCAGTTGATATTCCCGTGTCTGAATTATTTGATCTTTTAAATTACGATCAATAACTTATTTATTTAACTTAGCATTGCCGATTAATTAGTGCTTTGTTTCATCTGGTAGTGTTTTTTGCACTTTACTATTGCATCTGTTAGATTATAATATTATTTTATGCCATGTTATACCCCTAACTAAAGATTGTGAATTATTATGTAGTTTTAGTTTGCATTATTCTCCTGAATTAGAAGAAGCTGATAACTATTGCATTTGTTAAACTGATTTGCATTACATTAGACTGCTGATTTATCCTTTAATTTTATGTAATTTTATTTTTATTTCCTACTATTGTATTTAGAAGCACTTTGGTGTACCTCTGGTCTTTAAATAATAATAATAATAATAATAATAATAATAATAATAATAATGACAATAAACTTTATTTATAAAGCACACTTAAAAACCAAGGGTATGCCAAGGTGCTTAACAAGTAAGAGAGTATAGGAGGAGGATAATAGAAATAGGACCAAAGCAAGTACTACGTATGCAAGAAGATAACTGTCACTGATACATAGGAAAGCAACAGGTACAGAGCAAACAAGAATTTAAATGAGCATAAAAGTGCATGATATAAAGTCATAAAAGAAATATTAACTAGAGGGAAAGGCAAGATTTCTAATGTGTTATAGAAATGAAGTTGTATTGTATTGTTCACTTCACCATCCTTCTTCGTTCGTCGCGAGCCGCCGCTGCAGGCCTGGGATTCAAACAGCAGAGAAGGTGGTGAGCTGGAGATTGGAGGAGTAGTGAATGTTGACAGAGAGCCTCCCATTCTGATCACCGGAGACTTGGACGAGGACCATGCAGTTGATTCATTTGGCCAGAGTCACATGATCAGTGACGTCATTAAAAAGCTTCATTAAATGCTTTGGTTCTTGATTCGGTGGTTTATAAGGAAGTGAATCATTTGCGGGATTTGTGGAGTTTTTTGATGGTGAGAGACAGCAAACCAGTGATTATTCTGTTGAGAGATATGCAGCCAGCCAGGGTGGAAGGAGGTTCTGTCATGTGGGAGTATTTTGAGTTGATTTTGGTCACAACAGAAGCATACTCCATAATGAGTTGTGCATTTTTATATGTATATTATATGCAATTTTAATCTATTGTATTTACCAACATCAAGAAGTCACAAGCAAAGGAAGACCACACCGTGGCACAAGGAAAGTTTATTGATGAAAATTATTTATTAAACAAATAAACATAACAATTTCTTCACCCCCAAAAATACATGTTCAAAGCAACACAACGGTGGCCCAACATCAGATAGATCTGCTGTCAGAGTTATATTGTTGGATTGTTATTTTTGCTTAGAAACATATAATCATATATGCTTAGAGGTATTTAATCGATTGTATAATGACAGGATGTCTGATCCTTAGTAGTCTACAAAGACTCTGTGTGCGTTCCAGAGCACTCTGGCATACACACACATCCTAAGGTCATGAGAGAGGTCGTACCTTCTTTTTCTGATTTATAGTATAGGAGGACACCTACTCTGTGTCTGTTTAGGTGAACTGTTGGACTCACGGGCGCCAGCAGATCATTCACAGGGTCACATCTTGACACACACACACACATACCTACACTACACACAGACGAGGTACTCTTTGTTCACAATGTGTAAGATGTCATATGTTAAGGAACCTATGCATATTCATGTAACCACAATAAAAGGCAGTGCTACAGGGGAGCTGACTGAGAGTGACTGGGGTTCGAGCGGCAGGAACAGCGCTCGTCTCAGTCAGCAACAGGTTTGTGCCAACATAAACCTAACAACTGTGAACTCCACTCTGTAGCATGGGCAGTCATAATGAAGCAGTTCATTTTATTTTGTGGATTCAAGCTGCTCTTCATATTTTTGGCCACCAGATGTCACCAAAGACGACTGTGTTGAAAAGCTTTGAGTAATGAACACAAGCTTCAATGATTCAGAAAGCTTCATTTGGCCATCACTAACACTAGGAAGCTAGAAAACTAGAAACCTGAAAACTAGAGACTAAGGACGAGGATCACAGGGAGCTCAGAGGAAAAAACACAGCACAGTAAGGGTACAATGGAACAACTAACAGAGAAACAAAGGACTTAAATACACAAGCAGGACAATGAGACGATTGGGAACAGGTGGCAACACAGCTGGGACAAATAAGACCTAATGAGACAAGGGAAGCAAAATCAGACACACTGCACACAGGACAGGGACTATCAAAATAAAAGAGGAAACACACGACAGGCGCAGAGGCACGCTCTTGACACTGAATAGGACAAACACGGCGCACAGGGACAGGAGTAACAAACTGCGACATGAGACACAACTAGGGAGCAAGAAAATAAACATGACAGAATTAAACCTACACTTAACATCAGGGGCACAGGAACAAAACCTAAGAACTAGAAATCTTTGATAAATCTTTGTTTTTACTTGTGAACTATGTAAGCTGAGACCAATGAACTAATGATCACGGTATTCAAAATCAAAGCTGATATTTTCTGAATTTTTCTCTCAATAGTTAATATGATATTTTTTATATGATTTTACTGTAGTTCAGCCACTTCCATTATGAAATAATTAGAACTTAATTCGAATAAAAGTACTCAGAATGACTTGTAATATTTTTGGTGATCCTGTGACCTTCCCTCATCACATCAAAATGCTGACATATCATTTGTGTTTTGTGCAAATTAGCAAGCGTTAGCATGCTTGTGTACTAGCTAAAGCTATAGGGTTAAATGTGATAATTATTTTATTTTTTATATACGCTAAATATTAAGCATAAGAATATGCTAGTCACCATTATCCATTAGCACAAAGCTGTAATAGTTTCAGGTGTAAAACTCGCAGATAGTTTTACTATTACCATTTTTCTTTATTTTCTGACTATCACTTCCTACATTTTTACAGAAATATCTCTATTTGTATAACTGCATTATCAAAACAGCTCATTACTTTAGGTTTAAGATATTTGAGGTGAGTTGTTTCCTGTCACTGTGCATCTATAAACACCAACTCTTTCAGTGTAGTTTGCTACATATATCTGTAAGTCGAAGGTGCAGCTGCTGTATTTTGTCTACTTATCTAGTCCAGTGTCAGGCTTCACCAGAGTCATTCATACCTATTTAGCATCACCAATTAACCCAACTACATGCATGTCTTTGGGCTGTTGGGAGAAATCTGAAGTACCTACAAAGGGAAAAGATCCCAGGATGGATTTAAAAATATAACCTTCTTGCTGTGAGGCAATAGCTCTAACCACTATATCACTGTGCTGTCACTGCTGAAGTTCTGTTTTTGCATATTGTGAAGCAACATTTAAAACAAAACAAAGTATGCTAACGTTGTGTTATTCAAAGGCTGCTTGAACAAAAGAGGCACTCTAGTGCAGGCTTTTTTTAGAATCATTTATCTCTTGTATTTTACTTTTATTCTACTTGTTCTGCTACCCTACATTCCTAAGAATTTAATTCCAAGTTAAAATACAAATTGTATTCTTTTCTGTTGTGGAATTTTATTATAATATGACCAACTGTGTTTCAGTTAGCTAAAAATCACGGGTCATTTACTCACCAGAGGGTTGGTGGTTTGATCCCAGGCTCCTCCAGTCTACATGCCAAATATCTTTGGGCAAGATACTAACCCCATGTTGCCCCCTGATGCATCCATTGGAGTGTGAATTCGAGTGAATGTCAGATAGAAGCACTAAAAACCTTAGATAATGTGCTTGTGTGAATGGGTATGATCGGGTGAATGCACCAGATGTAGAAAGCACTTTGAGTACTCAGTGAGAGTAGAAAAGCGCTATATAAGAACCAGTCCATTTACCATTTAAAGTCCTTTAATTTTTTATTTTTTATTTTTTTAAATCGACAGTGCACCATATAATCCTACGGAGCCCCGCAGGGGACATGGGAGAAAAAAAAGATTAAGACGGACTTTTGCGAGATCTCGCAAAACAAACTCGGGATCTCGCAAAACTTTTGCGAGATCTCGCAAAACAAACTCGGGATCTCGCAAAACTTTTGCGAGATCTCACAAAAGTTGAATTCCAACAATGGCGGCAGCTACTTAGTTGTAATATTACTCTTTCTGGGTCACAAAATACACTTTTAAGATATTTTGAGGCGTGAATGTAGTTGGTTGGCTTTGAGCTGGCGGCCTCCGAAGAATGCGGCTAAAACTTTGGCGAGATCTCGCAAAACTTTTGCGAGATCCTGAGTTTGTTTTGCGAGATCTCGCAAAAGTCCGTCTTAATTTTTTTTTTTCTCCCATGTCCCCTGCGGGGCTCCGTATAATCCGGTGCGCCTTATGTATGAATTCTGGTTGTGCTTACTGACCTCAAACCGATTTTATGTGGTACAAAGCGCTCAAAAATCTGTCAAAAAACATTTTAGTACGACTTTGCTAAACTACGAAGCCACAGGCTTAATGGATTGTCGGAGCATTATGACTACTGTAGTCAGGAGCCTCGCAGAGTAATCTGGGTCCTAAACTCCGTCCATTTCAGGTCCCAAAGTCAAACAAACACTGCGGCATCAGTGAGAGTTAAAAACTGTCTAAATTCTTTCATCTTTAATAAAATGATCAGTGTTGCTGCTTTACCAGGTGTAACAATTAAGTTTAACATCCAGGCATCCATGAAAACAGAATTTAGTAAATTTAATGGAGTTAGAAGTTAGTAGGAAGTTAGCTCGCTAGCTTCCACCTAAACATGATATAGCATGTTCTGAATGAGAGATTTCTGAAAAAATTCAAACGTACAGCTCTGCTATCACTTCAAACATAAATGAAGACAGAAAACTAAACAGCAGTGGCGTTTGTAGGGTTACTGAAGTTGGGCTAGCTGGTATATAATGATGTGCAACATGATCGCTAGCGACACAGCTATGTTAGCATAACATAAACACAGTGAAGCTGGAGGATGAACGCTAACTTTTTTCCACTCGATAAAAGTTAACGTGAGGGTTCCTGATGGTTAGGGACAAATGCAATGGCATGGCAGAATGCTGTAAACGGACCAAACTTCAGTCAGGAGAACAACTGAGATAATCCATCCACAATACGAGGTTAGTCATTAATATACTGCAACAACACGGGAATAGAGCAGCTGCGACAGAATTCAGTATTAATGATTCAATGGTACGGAAGTGGAGGAAGCAAGAAGAATGAGTTGAGTAAAGTTTGACTTATATGACTGCTTTGTTTGCTTAATGCACCTTATAATCCGGTGCGCTTTATGGTCCGAAAAATACGATACTATTACTTGAGTAAAGAAGCAGTTCTTCAACTTTTGCAGGAAGATCTGTACTTATACTTGAGTTACCAGTGTGTGTACTTTATCCACCTATGGTTGTAACATTGTAACACAACAGTAACACATTTAAAATGTGCTTATTGATGATGTCAATTTATTTTTACTGTACTCCATTTGACCTTTTGTGTACATAAATAGGTCAAAACACAACAACAACAATTAGCGAACGGAAAAATTAAATAATGAGTGTGACATAAATAAAACAAAATAAAAAGTTATGGTAAAGCTTAATAAAGTTAACATAACAATAACAGTATTAAGTACATACGCTGCTGTTAACTTTTTAACAATAAAATTAAATATCCAAAAATATATTGACACAGTTACTCTTCTTTCTTTTCTTTTTTTTTACTGTGCCTTAGCATTCAAAATCTTTTCTAGTATTTGGTGCAGGGCAAGAAGTAGCTGTTCGGCAGCACACGGTACAGCCTCCCGCTCCACATGGCGTACTCAAACATTTGTGGTCCACTGTAGAGGTAGGTGTACCCTGCAGAACAGAGATGCTACATGTTAGTGCTGCATAACAGACCAGAGGGATTTTTAAACATGTTAAAATAGCAATCATTCATTACATGTAAACTCAAAAGATAAAAACAGAAATATCAAAAACAGAAATCATTGTCTCGTTTCAGTGGTCTTCAAGCCTGAATTGCTGCTCACCTCCTTGCTGCAGAGCTGCAGTCACTTTGGAGGTCATTCCCAAGAAGGTCTCATCCACCTGTTTGGGGAATCCCTTATCCATCTTCTTTGTGGCCTCATTATAACTGGGAAAAGAAAAATGTATTTAGATTCATCTAACATTTGTAATACAACTTGTAAGCTGCTGTATGAAAATCAGTTGCCTAATTTTCTCAGGTCTTAGTGGAACACACCTGTAGTATTCACTGCCTACAAAGAACAGAGTCTTCCCACTTTGTTCGTCATAGAGGGCCGCATCAACTTTCTTCACTTTTTTAGGCAGACCAAAGCTGGATATTGATTTAGGATAGCCACTTACAAGATCATAGCCGCTGAAAGCCCACACCTGCTGACCTGTGAACAAATAAGAAGTAGACTTTATAGTAAAGCTATGTAAAGGCACAAAAATGCTGACTTCAAAGGAGTGCTGCATTAGGTGGACACTGAGAAAGCATACCTTTAAAAAGTAAGACACGGTCTGATTGTTGGCTCTCATAAGCAGCATCAATGTCAACAGGGGCATCGGGCCAGAAATTTGTGATGAGAGTTTGCTGAGGTGTGTTGCTCTGAGGGTGGTTGCGCCAGAAGAATCTGTGAAGACACACAGAAAATGTACATTAATGTAAATGATCAGTCAGCAAATCTCAGTAGCTCAGGTATTCATGCATTTATTTTGTGATACCTGTCCTTGAAGAAGAGCATCTCTCCTCGCAGTGTGGCAACAGCATCCAAAACCATCGTTGAATCACAGGCATCAGGAGTAGTGGGGGCTGTAGGTCCAGGTACAATGATATCCTCATTTGGACCTGGAGGTAATTTAATAAATATCACACTGTTGTAAGTTGTAAAATTATTTATGCACAGGCTCTTCTAAGATTTTGGTCAACTCAAATATTTTTAATTGAATAAAACCAAAAAAAGAATTTAGCACTCACCATAGAGGGACTGGATGCCATTAACGTCATCCCGGGGAAGAATATAGGTGTCAGGGTTACTGTATGAGTACACTGGGTACATGAGAGCACCGGGGTCATTGGAGTGAGACAAGCCCAGAGAGTGACCAAATTCATGGGCAGCAACCATAAAGAGGACGTAGCCTGAAGTAGAAAACACAGAATGACAATTGGTTACAGCTAAGGATAACTCAGGTCGCACACTACAGAGTAATAATTTGGACACCACAGTTCATAAAAGTAAACAAACTTACCCGTGTTTGAGCGGAACGTGAACGTTTCATCTTCATCAAAATGGGCATCCCCTCCAATGCCATCACCGGGAGCAAATGCGTGGGCGAGAGTGCCATCAGGGCCATCAAAGGGGTAATAATCACCATGTGCTGTTAGAAGATAGTAGTTTCAGGGTTGGCCAAACAAAACACAGACACTAAAAAAGCTTAGTGTTCCTGACTGATAGGTGGGATGGTCATGTCTTGTGCAATAATACAATAAAAACGTTCAGTGATTATATTACTTAGTGTGTTTTTAGACTCACCCCGGCGACCAAAGGAGATCATAATATCAGCAATGCCGCTGTAGATCCTTGTGAACCTCAGTGGAGTGACTTTGGCCCACACCTGCAGAGCTTTGTCTATGGAGTCATCCACCTCTGCCACAGACATGTCAGGTGTGTAGTTCTCTATCCTGCAGAGCACAACAATATCCAAGAAAATCATTAGTGTGGTCACATTTTCTCACGTTGTGTGTTATGTTGTGTCTTTAGATCATTCACCTGTATGTGAGGCTGTTTTTCTGCCATTTAGCGTTGTTATCAAAAGTGGAGAAACGAGCGACCTGTTCATCGGGAACCCCACAGCGGGGCTTCTTCATCATGGCCAAAGTGTCAGCATCCAGAGACCCGGTGATCTGGAGACCAAAGAATCTCTGCATCTCAGCCAGCTTCTTGTTCAGCGGGCTGATGCCCCTTCTGACAGCTGGACCCTCCTCCTCTGTGAGGTTGAAGAATTTCTTCAGGTAGTTCTGGAAGAGAGAAATATTCAGAGCTTTACACTCAAATATCTGTCAGCATGTTTAAGCTCAAGAAACAAGACAAATAACAACATGGGATGGACAATTAAAATAATCACAACGTTTGTCCACTCTAGCCTATGCCAAAAAATAAAAAACAGCCAAGTACACATACCTTTGCAAAACTTTCATCTTGCCCAGTAATCTGAGATACTGGCATGCAGTAAACTGCCACTGCCAGGCCAAGCAGAATGCTCAGAGTCAAAGTCTTCATGCTTCCTCGTTGTGTGCAACTTGTGTCTCAGTGCTGTGAGAAGCTGTTATATAGGCTGGAGTTTGGATGTGTTGAGTAACTACCTGCCGTCAGTGACTAACGAAATGCTCCTTTTATGGTGAAGAGGGGAACTCTGGCTTTGATTGCTCATGACGGTGTTACATGTACAAAAAACACTGATGTTGAATCATTGTTGCAGTTTGCAGAGGAAATTGGTCATGAGATAATTAGAACAGCCCCAAATATGTAATTATCAGATTTTAGTTCATTTGATTTTTATTCAGATCTGACTTCCATATCCCACAGTGTGAAGAAAATCAAATTGATTTAATGATTTTATGAAGCTCACAGAAGCTCAGCTTTCAACTTTATGAAAGTTCTAGAAATAAAATTAAAATCAGAATCAGAATCAGAATACTTTATTGATCCCTGGGGGAAATTATTTTTTGTTACAGTGCTCCATTTTAAACCAACATTAAGACAAGACAGACAATACGCTAACTAAGAATAGTACAATATATACATATATATACATACATACATACATAAGTCACTCATAAATAAATAGTTGGAAAAGAAACATGTGTAGTTGTAGCAGCAAACAGTGTGTTAAGTGGATGCGTTGTACAGGGAGATGGCCACAGGCAGGAATGATTTCCTGTGTCGTTCAGTGGTGCTTTTCGGTAATCTCAGTCTCTCACTGAACGAGCTCCTGTGACTGACCAACATGTCATGGAGTGGGTGGGAGGTGTTATCCAACATTGTCTTTATCTTGGACAGCATCCGCCTCTCCGACACCACCTTGAGGGAGTCCAGCTCCATCCCCACAACATTGCTGGCCTTACGGATTAGTTTATTAAGTCTGTTGGCATCTGCGACCCTCAGCCTGCTCCCCCAGCATGCAACAGCATAGAGGATCGCACTGGCCACAACAGACTCATAGAAAATCCTCAGCATTTTCTGGCAGATGTTGAAGGACCTCAGTCGCCTCAAAAAATAGAGACGACTCTGGCCCTTCCTGTAAAGTGCTGTGGTGTTTTTAGCCCAGTCCAGTTTATTGTCAGTGTGTACTCCAAGGTATTTATAGTCCTCCACAATGTCAACACTGACCCCCTGGATTGAAACAGGGGTCAAGTGTTTCCTGGTCTTCCTGAAGTCCACGATCAGTTCCTTGGTCTTTGCCACGTTGAGCTGCAGATGATTCTGCTCACACCACGTGACAAAGGAGTCGACCACAGCCCGGTACTCTGTCTCATCATCCCTGCTGATGCATCCAACCACCGCAGAGTCATCAGAAAACTTCTGAAGATGGCAGGTCTCTGTGCAGTGGCTGAAGTCTGTGGTGTAGAGGGTAAAAACTATTCCTATTTTCAAGCTCTTGTGCAGAATTGACTTTATAGCTGATTTAAAGCAGATTTAAACATATTTGAGGATTTTCTTTGTGTGTATTTGTTCCAGAATTATTACTATTTTTATCACTTTATTGTAATTTAGTTTCCAGAGCTAGTTTAATTCTTAGCTGTAATTATTTAAAAATTATTTTCTCAGTGGTAAATGGCCTGTATTTGTATAGCGCTTTACTTAGTCCCTAAGGACCCCAAAGCCCTTTACACTACATTCAGTCATTCACCCATTCACACACATATTCACACACATATTCACACACACATTCACACATGGTATTTGGTATCTGGACTTAATAAGCTCAGAACAGTTATCACAGTTAGATGTTCTTGTCACATTAAACACTTTCACCTGTGTTTTCTTGTAATGGATGTGTTAACATAAATTTAATATTCTGTCAAAGACTCAATAGAGGAATTGAAAGTGTTTTTTTTATTATGAACACTTTGGTTTTTGCACGATCCAACATGATTCCAAATGAAAAGAAGTATTTTGCCAGGAATTGGTCATGACATTGTCAACATTTCTATTATAAAAAAAATTCAAGTCAGTTTATTCTACACATTCAATAGTGCCCAACCGCACAAAGTTTTGGAAACTGAAACTTTTTTTTTCTGTGAGTCGACTGCAGGTGGGTGTTTTCCACCTTACCTGTAATTATCCCCAAACACTTTGTGTCACTGTTATAGGAAAACTACATTTCTGTCAGTGTTACACAATACTGGACACAGGGATGAAGAGTTTTGACTTTATAAAGTAATGTTCAGCCTCAGGTAAATTAGGCAACAGCAGTAAAAAGACACACACACACACACACGCACGCACGCACGCACGCACGCACGCACGCACGCACGCACGCACGCACGCACGCACACACACACAGTGAATATGTTTCAACATAAAAGCAAAGATGTTTTTTAATCAGGAAAATATCAAATTTTCTTTGCTAAGTAAAAAATAAATCCCTCTGATGGAACGACACGAGCTTAAAATAAATGTTACGTTTGGCTGAATAGCTCTATATCACATGTTGATGTTTGTATAGAGAGATTTAAAATTAAAATTAGCAGCAAAATTAGATTAAAACACACATTTCAAATCATGAAAACTGTACAAATTCCAATGTTACATCACTGTATTACACACTGAGGTAAGACTAACCACACACTAACCACTTCTCTATTTTCTGTTCGATACATTGTGGTTATTACTGGACGTAAAAGTTTGTGTACGCATGCACAGCACCGTCAAGCTCCAGGGAAAGCATTACTTCACTTATCTCCTCTCTGTCACTGTTTCATTGCCTTCCTTCACTTCACATTCCAGCAGCTCATTAACACGACTGATGGAGTGCACACGTTTGAAGTTGGAGTCGTATTTGTAGTCCAAGTTTCCTTTGAAGAAGTGCACAGATCCTGTGGGGAAATCAATATTCATTTAGAATTTGAAACTTAAAATGTATTGTGGCAAACTGTGTTTGCTGTATGGGGCAAGGACTGTCTGTGTACAGTGCATTCAAAAGTATTCATAATGAAAAGGTTTAAGTACCTTGGATAGTACTGCCTTGGTTATAAACCTTTATACCTTACATTTTACTCTATGTCTATATGCAAGTATTTTCCAATCACAGTTAGTGAAGATATTCTATTAATCTGAGAGTCAAACAGCAAAGGAGCAGAAAACTATGAAGTGTTAGTGTAAATGTACTGTAAATTTTGTTGGATTGAATTTCTTTTTATGAGAAATTGACATTTTAAAGGGCTCTAAAAGAAAAGTGATGTAAGTACCATCATAGAAGACAGCAGCATCTATAGGCGTTGGGATCTCTGGCCACTGCTCCTCAACAGACATTGGTGATCCCTCCATCAACCTTTGTTCCTCGTTGTATCTACATTATCACATATAATAATAAAATATAATAGTTATTTTAGAAAAGCAGAGATTAATGTCAGTATTTTCTTGTTTATGGATGACAACATTTCCATGGGAAGTGTGATAAACTACATGACTACTTTACTTAAAGCACCGTTTTGATGACAAATAGTCAAGTTGGTGACAACAGTTGATTCTGCAACCACTTGTACTAGAGATGTGTAATTTTGTATTACATCAAAGCGTAAGCAGGAAGCCTGTCTGGTTTAGACTGGTTCTCACGCAATGATGTTCTGTTTCTATGTGTGAAATAATAACAGCACTCACACATAGCCATACAAAATTCTTTAAAGTAAATTTTAAAACTGCGGAATGATGGCTGCTGTCAGTGCACCGCTACATAGATGAAATGTATTTGAATTAATCCATACCTGCTAGTGTTTTTTCATTTCCATCACAATGTTCTTAATCTGAAGGTTTAAAATAGATAAATGGGTCACAATCCTGTTTAGAGAGCTCTCTGTTTGACCCATTTACTAATGCAACCACGTCTTCACTGACCACCTTACCAACTTATCACCAACCTTGTTGTATTCTACAATGTGAAAATAATGACCAAAGTCCAAACGGGGAACTAAACTTCTAATTCAAGTTCCTATTTAGAACTGACGAACTGTGCTTCAAACCCAAGTAGGCCGCTTTACATAAACCTTGTGTAAAACATCTTTGGACACAATCTTTAAAAAGTAAATATATTCTCCCAAACCCATATGAAGGTGTAAGCAGTCTTTTCCACTTTATGTTGGCTGCAGCTTGTTGTTGTTTTATTATTACTCTTTAACATATTTTTGCTGGTTTTAACAGAAGAGGACAGTCTGGATCTCTTATATCTGATTGCTCTTTCATCTACCTACTATCAGGAACACCCATCTATGTAAGATCTCAGCAGTGTGCAACTGCTTATACTAGATTGGGGAGCAGTGGCCAGGGATCCCAACGCCTATAGATGCATCTGTCTTCTGTGATGGTAGTTACATCACTTTTCCTGTCATCTCATTGCATAAAGGTGATGCCAGTACATAAACATGTCTCACACCTCTCCAGGTACATCAGTAAAATTTAAATGAAAAGGTTCAAGACGTGACAAATTAAAAATTAAAGGGTGGTTAATCAGCTTTCAACTCTACAAAAACAGAGCATGCACTTACAAAAATACATACATGGAATAGGCCTGCAAACAGTCAGACTAACCATCCATTACAAAACTACAGTACACTGGCACAGTGATGTACTGAAACATGTTTACTGTGGTAAAGTATGTAGTACAGTCATTGTACATATGTAATTGTTGTCAACATTTACATACTATGATGTCGAAAAAGGTAACTACCTGTGCTCTTCGGATCATGGTAGACACAGTGAATCTACTGTTTGGTTGTACCCTTAGTCTGGCCTCCTTCATTGTCATACTATGGACAAGAACATGGACAATCACAGTAGCTCTGATTTCATCTGATATTACTGTTCTTTGTCCTCGCTGACCACCTTGACCTCCTCTCATACGAACTCCTCTTCTTGGATTTCTAACCATTGTAGTGCCTCACAAACCAGTGATCTGGCTTATATGTATCCTTACATCATTAGCCACAAGTGTGATAAATTTTGAGTTGTGTTCAACCGGTGACACCTGAGCGTTAATTGTGTTTGACTTTTGCCACCAGTGCTCACCATTATGCAACACAGGTGCATCACAATGATAATATGTTGACAAGATGTGTCTAAACAGGTGAAAAGTGCTTATGGTTTTGCCAAAAGAGTGACTGATTCAATAAGTGGGTTCAGGCAACTGAGACTTTGGTTCAAACAATAGAGTTTTCGAGAAAAACTGTAACAAAGTGGAAACACTAGGAGTCAAAATGTATCACACACCAATCAGAAACTTTGATGGATAGACAAAAGTCAGCTCATTCAGGTTTGAAACAATGGATCCAAAGACATGCAAAGCAAGAGTTTGAGGAGGACGAGGAGGTCTAGGACACCAGGGAATGAGGAGGAGGTGGAGGTAAAGGAACATAATTGCCCATTGGCTTATTGTAAATGTCCCTGGTCAGCAAGGAGGGAATGTCACTCTGTGCGCAGCCATCAGCCAACGAGGGTTACTCCACTGCCATGCCATTCTAGGACCCTATAACGCTATGCTTCTCATTGCTTTTCTTGATAGTCTGAGATAACATATGTTCCAGCGGGACTGCAGGGAACCAGCACAAACCAGAGCAGTCCCACTGCGTTGTTGTTTGGGATTACATTAGCTTCCATCGCATTGCTATGGTTGATGACTGGTGTTCTAACATCTTTCTGCCTTCATACTCTCCGTTTCTAAACCTGATAGAGGAGTATTTTGGGCATGGCGGTGGAAAGTGTACGACAAAGAACCATATGTCCATGTGCACCTCCTCCAGGCCATGGAAGATGCCTACCTTGACATATCAGTATATGCATGCCAGTGTGGATCAGGCATGCATGAGGATTTTAACCCCGCTGCCTGGCTAGGGCCAATATAGCCTGTGATGTGGATGAGATTCTCTGGCCTGACCCAGACCACAGACAGGATGCTGAGGTGGACTAATGTTTTTGGTGTGTGTTATACTGTATGGTACATGAATAAAAATGTGCCACTGTATCTACATTGGTTTCATCTTTTTTGTTCATGATTTGAAAAGGTTTTTGAGGGGAAGAACCACAAGGAACATAACTTGGCAGTTTGGGGAATATTGTTTTACATTTATTGCACCAATGTGTAAGATTATGTTGTCATGTGTGTGTTTGGGGCCTTGTGAATGCTGTCTGTGGCAAAGTTTGGTTTTTCAGCAAGAGTGATTGGTTTTGAGTATAGAGCTTCATTTTGACCTAACAATACGGTGTTTGGGAAATTGGGTGAGACGTTATGGATTTGTGTTTACTGTTTTGGGAATACGAGGCATAGTTTCAAGAAATGTGTTTAAGCAATCAAGAAAAACTGTAATCAGCTACCATCTCTCCTATGGATTCTTTAATGTCTACAGTCTCAGATCAACACAGCCCTGCCCTTCAGCACTATCAGCAGCAGGAGCAGCAGCAACCCCTCAACAGCAACATTGTACCTAGGGCTGCCACAAACGATTATTTTGATAGTCGACTAGTCACTGATTATTTTTGATTAGTTGACTAATCAGATCATGCATCAAATGGACGTAAAACGTACAGCTTATTGCACCAGCAGCATCTGCTCTTATATAACTATCATTAGCTTACATCTTTAAGTGTTTAAGGTCTGTGCTAACTAAAAATAAAGACAAGATGATATTTCACTAAATTTTAATGAAATCTGCAGATAGTTTCGGTGAAGTTTATGAAAATATGTTAAACGTTTATTTTGTGACCCAGAAAGAATAATAAGAGTAATATTAAAACTAACTAGCTGCCGCCATTGTTGGAAACTGAGCTGGGCTGCGCTATGAATTGTGGGACACAGCTTCTTCTTCTTCGGGGTTTAACGGCAGCTGGCATCCTTGTACATGCAGTGCTGCCATCTTCTGTTTCAGTCCGTTATTACACTCTTAAATCCTGCTACTTATTCCTGCGTCTCTTGGGATCTTACAAAGCTTCAAACGACGCGTCGACTATTAAATTAGTCGTCAACGATTTTGATAGTCGACTAATCGTGGCAGCCCTGATGACAGTGATATAGTGTGATGAGATTCCATATTAGATTCTTGATGAATGTGTGTTGTTGTTCTTCACCCTGGTTCTATGTGCCCCTTTTTAACTTTGAGCACCCACCCCTTTCAACATCTCTGCACGGCCCTGGTGTTCAAAATTTTGCAAGCGAAGTCTCTGTACTAAGAATTGAGGGTTTTGTTATTCATAATTTCATTTAATTCTAGTTTTGTTTTGTGTATTTTGTTCAGCATTTCCTGTTCCCGATGGGACACGTAGGCTTCTTCTAAAGATTTTGGGGTTTTTTTCTAATTCCTGAATATTCTTTTTTTTTTTTTTTTTTTATGTGATGAGAAAGAAATTATTTTACATCTCATCACAGCTTTCCCTGCTTCCCAGAGAACAGATGTTGATGTTCCAACGTCATTATAGTCTAAATATAAAGTCCACTCCTTTTATAAAATGTTGAATAAATTCTTCATCTTTGAGCAATGATGTATTAATCTCCAGTTTTTACTTGGTGGAATGTTCTTCTGATGTATTAGTGTTAACGACAGAGGAGCATGATCGCTGACAGCTATAGGGTGTATCTCAGTGTCTGAAATGTCACTCAACAGTGAGCTGCTGACTACAAAATAATCGTGATGAGAGTAGGAGTGATGGACATATGAGAAGAAAGTATATTCCTTATAGTTGGGGTGAAGGGAGCGCCATGCGTCGCCAAGACCAAAGTCGCTCATCTACTGTCTGATTATTATATTTGTGGACCGCAAATTGTGCTGAGTTCCTGCTGTATTGAGCCTATCCATTTCTTCATGTAGTCCAAAGTTGAGGTTGCCCCAAGAAGTGCGCAATCTGGGTGTTCAGAGAGTGCACTAAAAAAAAGTGGAAGAAGCTATGTACTTACATAGCTTTTTACATAGTATAGATAATTTAATGATTAGGAATCTACCCTCTGGATCTATAAATGTGAGTACTGAGAAATTAATATCTTTATGTATTAAAATTGCTTCTCCCCTTTGTCTAAAGCTGTAGGAGGCGAAGAACACAGTGGGAAACTCAGGTACTTTAAGTTCATTTATAGCTGTGACAGGTCTGTTTGTCTCTTGTAATAAAACAACGTCTGCCTGTAGTTTTTATATTTATATTCATTTTTCCTGCAGTGTATAAAAATTGGTGTATTTCAAAAATAAACCTATTAAGACACTCAAAATAAATTTCCTGTGGTGGGAAACTATTTTGTGCAACTTTTTTGTATTTACAGTTTTGAGAGATAAGCCTCTTAAATTTCTCTAACTAGAAATATATGTTAAAAAAACAAAAACGATTTTCAATCTTTTTGTAGTTTATTGCACTTTTTTGTAATTTATGTAATTACTATGCACTTAATGCAGACATATTATTAAAATTTGGGCTATAATGGTTGTATTGATGTACAGCAACTTGAAATGCTCCCAAAAATGGCTCCACAGCATGTAAAAATATAATATAAGCTCTGGCGGACTTGGTTCTATGGTAGGTCTTAAAGGGTTAATCTAGCATTCCTGGCTAGTTAGAGTTTTTATTAGGTAGTATTCATTGTACTTTGCAATTGCACCTATATGCAATCTTAACTTATATTATTATATTACCGGAATAATCTTCCAGTTGATATTCCCGTGTCTGAATTATTTGATCTTTTAAATTACGATCAATAACTTATTTATTTAACTTAGCATTGCCGATTAATTAGTGCTTTGTTTCATCTGGTAGTGTTTTTTGCACTTTACTATTGCATCTGTTATACCCCTAACTAAAGATTGTGAATTATTATGTAGTTTTAGTTTGCATTATTCTCCTGAATTAGAAGAAGCTGATAACTATTGCATTTGTTAAACTGATTTGCATTACATTAGACTGCTGATTTATCCTTTAATTTTATGTAATTTTATTTTTATTTCCTACTATTGTATTTAGAAGCACTTTGGTGTACCTCTGGTCTTTAAATAATAATAATAATAATAATAATAATAATAATAATAATAATAATAATAATAATAATAATAATAACAATAAACTTTATTTATAAAGCACACTTAAAAACCAAGGGTATGCCAAGGTGCTTAACAAGTAAGAGAGTATAGGAGGAGGATAATAGAAATAGGACCAAAGCAAGTACTACGTATGCAAGAAGATAACTGTCACTGATACATAGGAAAGCAACAGGTACAGAGCAAACAAGAATTTAAATGAGCATAAAAGTGCATGATATAAAGTCATAAAAGAAATATTAACTAGAGGGAAAGGCAAGATTTCTAATGTGTTATAGAAATGAAGTTGTATTGTATTGTTCACTTCACCATCCTTCTTCGTTCGTCGCGAGCCGCCGCTGCAGGCCTGGGATTCAAACAGCAGAGAAGGTGGTGAGCTGGAGATTGGAGGAGTAGTGAATGTTGACAGGGAGCCTCCCATTCTGATCACCGGAGACTTGGACGAGGACCATGCAGTTGATTCATTTGGCCAGAGTCACGTGATCAGTGACGTCATTAAAAAGCTTCATTAAATGCTTTGGTTCTTGATTCGGTGGTTTATAAGGAAGTGAATCATTTGCGGGATTTGTGGAGTTTTTTGATGGTGAGAGACAGCAAACCAGTGATTATTCTGTTGAGAGATATGCAGCCAGCCAGGGTGGAAGGAGGTTCTGTCATGTGGGAGTATTTTGAGTTGATTTTGGTCACAACAGAAGCATACTCCATAATGAGTTGTGCATTTTTATATGTATATTATATGCAATTTTAATCTATTGTATTTACCAACATCAAGAAGTCACAAGCAAAGGAAGACCACACCGTGGCACAAGGAAAGTTTATTGATGAAAATTATTTATTAAACAAATAAACATAACAATTTCTTCACCCCCAAAAATACATGTTCAAAGCAACACAACGGTGGCCCAACATCAGATAGATCTGCTGTCAGAGTTATATTGTTGGATTGTTATTTTTGCTTAGAAACATATAATCATATATGCTTAGAGGTATTTAATCGATTGTATAATGACAGGATGTCTGATCCTTAGTAGTCTACAAAGACTCTGTGTGCGTTCCAGAGCACTCTGGCATACACACACATCCTAAGGTCATGAGAGAGGTCGTACCTTCTTTTTCTGATTTATAGTATAGGAGGACACCTACTCTGTGTCTGTTTAGGTGAACTGTTGGACTCACGGGCGCCAGCAGATCATTCACAGGGTCACATCTTGACACACACACACACATACCTACACTACACACAGACGAGGTACTCTTTGTTCACAATGTGTAAGATGTCATATGTTAAGGAACCTATGCATATTCATGTAACCACAATAAAAGGCAGTGCTACAGGGGAGCTGACTGAGAGTGACTGGGGTTCGAGCGGCAGGAACAGCGCTCGTCTCAGTCAGCAACAGGTTTGTGCCAACATAAACCTAACAACTGTGAACTCCACTCTGTAGCATGGGCAGTCATAATGAAGCAGTTCATTTTATTTTGTGGATTCAAGCTGCTCTTCATATTTTTGGCCACCAGATGTCACCAAAGACGACTGTGTTGAAAAGCTTTGAGTAATGAACACAAGCTTCAATGATTCAGAAAGCTTCATTTGGCCATCACTAACACTAGGAAGCTAGAAAACTAGAAACCTGAAAACTAGAGACTAAGGACGAGGATCACAGGGAGCTCAGAGGAAAAAACACAGCACAGTAAGGGTACAATGGAACAACTAACAGAGAAACAAAGGACTTAAATACACAAGCAGGACAATGAGACGATTGGGAACAGGTGGCAACACAGCTGGGACAAATAAGACCTAATGAGACAAGGGAAGCAAAATCAGACACACTGCACACAGGACAGGGACTATCAAAATAAAAGAGGAAACACACGACAGGCGCAGAGGCACGCTCTTGACACTGAATAGGACAAACACGGCGCACAGGGACAGGAGTAACAAACTGCGACATGAGACACAACTAGGGAGCAAGAAAATAAACATGACAGAATTAAACCTACACTTAACATCAGGGGCACAGGAACAAAACCTAAGAACTAGAAATCTTTGATAAATCTTTGTTTTTACTTGTGAACTATGTAAGCTGAGACCAATGAACTAATGATCACGGTATTCAAAATCAAAGCTGATATTTTCTGAATTTTTCTCTCAATAGTTAATATGATATTTTTTATATGATTTTACTGTAGTTCAGCCACTTCCATTATGAAATAATTAGAACTTAATTCGAATAAAAGTACTCAGAATGACTTGTAATATTTTTGGTGATCCTGTGACCTTCCCTCATCACATCAAAATGCTGACATATCATTTGTGTTTTGTGCAAATTAGCAAGCGTTAGCATGCTTGTGTACTAGCTAAAGCTATAGGGTTAAATGTGATAATTATTTTATTTTTTATATACGCTAAATATTAAGCATAAGAATATGCTAGTCACCATTATCCATTAGCACAAAGCTGTAATAGTTTCAGGTGTAAAACTCGCAGATAGTTTTACTATTACCATTTTTCTTTATTTTCTGACTATCACTTCCTACATTTTTACAGAAATATCTCTATTTGTATAACTGCATTATCAAAACAGCTCATTACTTTAGGTTTAAGATATTTGAGGTGAGTTGTTTCCTGTCACTGTGCATCTATAAACACCAACTCTTTCAGTGTAGTTTGCTACATATATCTGTAAGTCGAAGGTGCAGCTGCTGTATTTTGTCTACTTATCTAGTCCAGTGTCAGGCTTCACCAGAGTCATTCATACCTATTTAGCATCACCAATTAACCCAACTACATGCATGTCTTTGGGCTGTTGGGAGAAATCTGAAGTACCTACAAAGGGAAAAGATCCCAGGATGGATTTAAAAATATAACCTTCTTGCTGTGAGGCAATAGCTCTAACCACTATATCACTGTGCTGTCACTGCTGAAGTTCTGTTTTTGCATATTGTGAAGCAACATTTAAAACAAAACAAAGTATGCTAACGTTGTGTTATTCAAAGGCTGCTTGAACAAAAGAGGCACTCTAGTGCAGGCTTTTTTTAGAATCATTTATCTCTTGTATTTTACTTTTATTCTACTTGTTCTGCTACCCTACATTCCTAAGAATTTAATTCCAAGTTAAAATACAAATTGTATTCTTTTCTGTTGTGGAATTTTATTATAATATGACCAACTGTGTTTCAGTTAGCTAAAAATCACGGGTCATTTACTCACCAGAGGGTTGGTGGTTTGATCCCAGGCTCCTCCAGTCTACATGCCAAATATCTTTGGGCAAGATACTAACCCCATGTTGCCCCCTGATGCATCCATTGGAGTGTGAATTCGAGTGAATGTCAGATAGAAGCACTAAAAACCTTAGATAATGTGCTTGTGTGAATGGGTATGATCGGGTGAATGCACCAGATGTAGAAAGCACTTTGAGTACTCAGTGAGAGTAGAAAAGCGCTATATAAGAACCAGTCCATTTACCATTTAAAGTCCTTTAATTTTTTATTTTTTATTTTTTTAAATCGACAGTGCACCATATAATCCTACGGAGCCCCGCAGGGGACATGGGAGAAAAAAAAGATTAAGACGGACTTTTGCGAGATCTCGCAAAACAAACTCGGGATCTCGCAAAACTTTTGCGAGATCTCGCAAAACAAACTCGGGATCTCGCAAAACTTTTGCGAGATCTCACAAAAGTTGAATTCCAACAATGGCGGCAGCTACTTAGTTGTAATATTACTCTTTCTGGGTCACAAAATACACTTTTAAGATATTTTGAGGCGTGAATGTAGTTGGTTGGCTTCGAGCTGGCGGCCTCCGAAGAATGCGGCTAAAACTTTGGCGAGATCTCGCAAAACTTTTGCGAGATCCTGAGTTTGTTTTGCGAGATCTCGCAAAAGTCCGTCTTAATTTTTTTTTTTCTCCCATGTCCCCTGCGGGGCTCCGTATAATCCGGTGCGCCTTATGTATGAATTCTGGTTGTGCTTACTGACCTCAAACCGATTTTATGTGGTACAAAGCGCTCAAAAATCTGTCAAAAAACATTTTAGTACGACTTTGCTAAACTACGAAGCCACAGGCTTAATGGATTGTCGGAGCATTATGACTACTGTAGTCAGGAGCCTCGCAGAGTAATCTGGGTCCTAAACTCCGTCCATTTCAGGTCCCAAAGTCAAACAAACACTGCGGCATCAGTGAGAGTTAAAAACTGTCTAAATTCTTTCATCTTTAATAAAATGATCAGTGTTGCTGCTTTACCAGGTGTAACAATTAAGTTTAACATCCAGGCATCCATGAAAACAGAATTTAGTAAATTTAATGGAGTTAGAAGTTAGCAGGAAGTTAGCTCGCTAGCTTCCACCTAAACATGATATAGCATGTTCTGAATGAGAGATTTCTGAAAAAATTCAAACGTACAGCTCTGCTATCACTTCAAACATAAATGAAGACAGAAAACTAAACAGCAGTGGCGTTTGTAGGGTTACTGAAGTTGGGCTAGCTGGTATATAATGATGTGCAACATGATCGCTAGCGACACAGCTATGTTAGCATAACATAAACACAGTGAAGCTGGGGGATGAACGCTAACTTTTTTCCACTCGATAAAAGTTAACGTGAGGGTTCCTGATGGTTAGGGACAAATGCAATGGCATGGCAGAATGCTGTAAACGGACCAAACTTCAGTCAGGAGAACAACTGAGATAATCCATCCACAATACGAGGTTAGTCATTAATATACTGCAACAACACGGGAATAGAGCAGCTGCGACAGAATTCAGTATTAATGATTCAATGGTACGGAAGTGGAGGAAGCAAGAAGAATGAGTTGAGTAAAGTTTGACTTATATGACTGCTTTGTTTGCTTAATGCACCTTATAATCCGGTGCGCTTTATGGTCCGAAAAATACGATACTATTACTTGAGTAAAGAAGCAGTTCTTCAACTTTTGCAGGAAGATCTGTACTTATACTTGAGTTACCAGTGTGTGTACTTTATCCACCTATGGTTGTAACATTGTAACACAACAGTAACACATTTAAAATGTGCTTATTGATGATGTCAATTTATTTTTACTGTACTCCATTTGACCTTTTGTGTACATAAATAGGTCAAAACACAACAACAACAATTAGCGAACGGAAAAATTAAATAATGAGTGTGACATAAATAAAACAAAATAAAAAGTTATGGTAAAGCTTAATAAAGTTAACATAACAATAACAGTATTAAGTACATACGCTGCTGTTAACTTTTTAACAATAAAATTAAATATCCAAAAATATATTGACACAGTTACTCTTCTTTCTTTTCTTTTTTTTTACTGTGCCTTAGCATTCAAAATCTTTTCTAGTATTTGGTGCAGGGCAAGAAGTAGCTGTTCGGCAGCACACGGTACAGCCTCCCGCTCCACATGGCGTACTCAAACATTTGTGGTCCACTGTAGAGGTAGGTGTACCCTGCAGAACAGAGATGCTACATGTTAGTGCTGCATAACAGACCAGAGGGATTTTTAAACATGTTAAAATAGCAATCATTCATTACATGTAAACTCAAAAGATAAAAACAGAAATATCAAAAACAGAAATCATTGTCTCGTTTCAGTGGTCTTCAAGCCTGAATTGCTGCTCACCTCCTTGCTGCAGAGCTGCAGTCACTTTGGAGGTCATTCCCAAGAAGGTCTCATCCACCTGTTTGGGGAATCCCTTATCCATCTTCTTTGTGGCCTCATTATAACTGGGAAAAGAAAAATGTATTTAGATTCATCTAACATTTGTAATACAACTTGTAAGCTGCTGTATGAAAATCAGTTGCCTAATTTTCTCAGGTCTTAGTGGAACACACCTGTAGTATTCACTGCCTACAAAGAACAGAGTCTTCCCACTTTGTTCGTCATAGAGGGCCGCATCAACTTTCTTCACTTTTTTAGGCAGACCAAAGCTGGATATTGATTTAGGATAGCCACTTACAAGATCATAGCCGCTGAAAGCCCACACCTGCTGACCTGTGAACAAATAAGAAGTAGACTTTATAGTAAAGCTATGTAAAGGCACAAAAATGCTGACTTCAAAGGAGTGCTGCATTAGGTGGACACTGAGAAAGCATACCTTTAAAAAGTAAGACACGGTCTGATTGTTGGCTCTCATAAGCAGCATCAATGTCAACAGGGGCATCGGGCCAGAAATTTGTGATGAGAGTTTGCTGAGGTGTGTTGCTCTGAGGGTGGTTGCGCCAGAAGAATCTGTGAAGACACACAGAAAATGTACATTAATGTAAATGATCAGTCAGCAAATCTCAGTAGCTCAGGTATTCATGCATTTATTTTGTGATACCTGTCCTTGAAGAAGAGCATCTCTCCTCGCAGTGTGGCAACAGCATCCAAAACCATCGTTGAATCACAGGCATCAGGAGTAGTGGGGGCTGTAGGTCCAGGTACAATGATATCCTCATTTGGACCTGGAGGTAATTTAATAAATATCACACTGTTGTAAGTTGTAAAATTATTTATGCACAGGCTCTTCTAAGATTTTGGTCAACTCAAATATTTTTAATTGAATAAAACCAAAAAAAGAATTTAGCACTCACCATAGAGGGACTGGATGCCATTAACGTCATCCCGGGGAAGAATATAGGTGTCAGGGTTACTGTATGAGTACACTGGGTACATGAGAGCACCGGGGTCATTGGAGTGAGACAAGCCCAGAGAGTGACCAAATTCATGGGCAGCAACCATAAAGAGGACGTAGCCTGAAGTAGAAAACACAGAATGACAATTGGTTACAGCTAAGGATAACTCAGGTCGCACACTACAGAGTAATAATTTGGACACCACAGTTCATAAAAGTAAACAAACTTACCCGTGTTTGAGCGGAACGTGAACGTTTCATCTTCATCAAAATGGGCATCCCCTCCAATGCCATCACCGGGAGCAAATGCGTGGGCGAGAGTGCCATCAGGGCCATCAAAGGGGTAATAATCACCATGTGCTGTTAGAAGATAGTAGTTTCAGGGTTGGCCAAACAAAACACAGACACTAAAAAAGCTTAGTGTTCCTGACTGATAGGTGGGATGGTCATGTCTTGTGCAATAATACAATAAAAACGTTCAGTGATTATATTACTTAGTGTGTTTTTAGACTCACCCCGGCGACCAAAGGAGATCATAATATCAGCAATGCCGCTGTAGATCCTTGTGAACCTCAGTGGAGTGACTTTGGCCCACACCTGCAGAGCTTTGTCTATGGAGTCATCCACCTCTGCCACAGACATGTCAGGTGTGTAGTTCTCTATCCTGCAGAGCACAACAATATCCAAGAAAATCATTAGTGTGGTCACATTTTCTCACGTTGTGTGTTATGTTGTGTCTTTAGATCATTCACCTGTATGTGAGGCTGTTTTTCTGCCATTTAGCGTTGTTATCAAAAGTGGAGAAACGAGCGACCTGTTCATCGGGAACCCCACAGCGGGGCTTCTTCATCATGGCCAAAGTGTCAGCATCCAGAGACCCGGTGATCTGGAGACCAAAGAATCTCTGCATCTCAGCCAGCTTCTTGTTCAGCGGGCTGATGCCCCTTCTGACAGCTGGACCCTCCTCCTCTGTGAGGTTGAAGAATTTCTTCAGGTAGTTCTGGAAGAGAGAAATATTCAGAGCTTTACACTCAAATATCTGTCAGCATGTTTAAGCTCAAGAAACAAGACAAATAACAACATGGGATGGACAATTAAAATAATCACAACGTTTGTCCACTCTAGCCTATGCCAAAAAATAAAAAACAGCCAAGTACACATACCTTTGCAAAACTTTCATCTTGCCCAGTAATCTGAGATACTGGCATGCAGTAAACTGCCACTGCCAGGCCAAGCAGAATGCTCAGAGTCAAAGTCTTCATGCTTCCTCGTTGTGTGCAACTTGTGTCTCAGTGCTGTGAGAAGCTGTTATATAGGCTGGAGTTTGGATGTGTTGAGTAACTACCTGCCGTCAGTGACTAACGAAATGCTCCTTTTATGGTGAAGAGGGGAACTCTGGCTTTGATTGCTCATGACGGTGTTACATGTACAAAAAACACTGATGTTGAATCATTGTTGCAGTTTGCAGAGGAAATTGGTCATGAGATAATTAGAACAGCCCCAAATATGTAATTATCAGATTTTAGTTCATTTGATTTTTATTCAGATCTGACTTCCATATCCCACAGTGTGAAGAAAATCAAATTGATTTAATGATTTTATGAAGCTCACAGAAGCTCAGCTTTCAACTTTATGAAAGTTCTAGAAATAAAATTAAAATCAGAATCAGAATCAGAATACTTTATTGATCCCTGGGGGAAATTATTTTTTGTTACAGTGCTCCATTTTAAACCAACATTAAGACAAGACAGACAATACGCTAACTAAGAATAGTACAATATATACATATATATACATACATACATACATAAGTCACTCATAAATAAATAGTTGGAAAAGAAACATGTGTAGTTGTAGCAGCAAACAGTGTGTTAAGTGGATGCGTTGTACAGGGAGATGGCCACAGGCAGGAATGATTTCCTGTGTCGTTCAGTGGTGCTTTTCGGTAATCTCAGTCTCTCACTGAACGAGCTCCTGTGACTGACCAACATGTCATGGAGTGGGTGGGAGGTGTTATCCAACATTGTCTTTATCTTGGACAGCATCCGCCTCTCCGACACCACCTTGAGGGAGTCCAGCTCCATCCCCACAACATTGCTGGCCTTACGGATTAGTTTATTAAGTCTGTTGGCATCTGCGACCCTCAGCCTGCTCCCCCAGCATGCAACAGCATAGAGGATCGCACTGGCCACAACAGACTCATAGAAAATCCTCAGCATTTTCTGGCAGATGTTGAAGGACCTCAGTCGCCTCAAAAAATAGAGACGACTCTGGCCCTTCCTGTAAAGTGCTGTGGTGTTTTTAGCCCAGTCCAGTTTATTGTCAATGTGTACTCCAAGGTATTTATAGTCCTCCACAATGTCAACACTGACCCCCTGGATTGAAACAGGGGTCAAGTGTTTCCTGGTCTTCCTGAAGTCCACGATCAGTTCCTTGGTCTTTGCCACGTTGAGCTGCAGATGATTCTGCTCACACCACGTGACAAAGGAGTCGACCACAGCCCGGTACTCTGTCTCATCATCCCTGCTGATGCATCCAACCACCGCAGAGTCATCAGAAAACTTCTGAAGATGGCAGGTCTCTGTGCAGTGGCTGAAGTCTGTGGTGTAGAGGGTAAAAACTATTCCTATTTTCAAGCTCTTGTGCAGAATTGACTTTATAGCTGATTTAAAGCAGATTTAAACATATTTGAGGATTTTCTATGAGGTGCCGTAAGGGACATTATTACTGAAACGCTCTCACACACACTACTGAAACGCTCTCACACACACTACTGAAACACTCTCACACACACTACTGAAACGCTCTCACACACACTACTGAAATTTTACCTCTCACACACACTACTGAAACGCTCTCACACACACTACTGAAACGCTCTCACACACACTACTGAAACGCTCTCACACACACTACTGAAACGCTCTCACACACACTACTGAAATTTTACCTCTCACACACACTACTGAAACGCTCTCACACACACTACTGAATCGCTCTCACACACACTACTGAAACGCTCTCACACACACTACTGAAACGCTCTCACACACACTACTGAAACGCTCTCACACACACTACTGAAATGCTCTCACACACACTACTGAAACGCTCTCACACACACTACTGAAATTTTACCTCTCACACACACTACTGAAATGCTCTCACACACACTACTGAAACGCTCTCACACACACTACTGAAATTTTACCTCTCACACACACTACTGAAACGCTCTCACACACACTACTGAAATTTTACCTCTCACACACACTACTGAAACGCTCTCACACACACTACTGAAACGCTCTCACACACACTACTGAAATTTTACCTCTCACACACACTACTGAAACGCTCTCACACACACTACTGAAACGCTCTCACACACACTACTGAAACGCTCTCACACACACTACTGAAACGCTCTCACACACACTACTGAAATTTTACCTCTCACACACACTACTGAAACGCTCTCACACACACTACTGAATCGCTCTCACACACACTACTGAAACGCTCTCACACACACTACTGAAACGCTCTCACACACACTACTGAAACGCTCTCACACACACTACTGAAATGCTCTCACACACACTACTGAAACGCTCTCACACACACTACTGAAATTTTACCTCTCACACACACTACTGAAACGCTCTCACACACACTACTGAAATGCTCTCACACACACTACTGAAACGCTCTCACACACACTACTGAAACGCTCTCACACGCACTACTGAAAATCCAAGGCATTTCAGTTGAACAGGAAGGCATTTCAGTTAAACAGGAAGGCGTTTCAGTTGAACAGGAAGGCATTTCAGTTAAACAGGAAGGCGTTTCAGTTGAACAGGAAGGCATTTCAGTTAAACAGGAAGGCGTTTCAGTTGAACAGGAAGGCGTTTCAGTTGAACAGGAAGGCATTTCAGTTAAACAGGAAGGCGTTTCAGTTGAACAGGAAGGCATTTCAGTTAAACAGGAAGGCGTTTCAGTTGAACAGGAAGGCATTTCAGTTAAACAGGAAGGCGTTTCAGTTGAACAGGAAGGCGTTTCAGTTGAACAGGAAGGCGTTTCAGTTAAACAGGAAGGCGTTTCAGTTGAACAGGAAGGAGTTTTAGATGAACAGGAAGTTGTGTCCAGACCAGGAAAGTGAAGGAAAAAGTGGTACACTTCAAACCACTACACAGATGTCTACTCAGCAACCTGCTAGTAGCCTAAGTGAAGCAGCCGCATTACTCAACAGTATATTATC
Organism: Aulonocara sp. 'chitande type north' Nkhata Bay; assembly: GCF_057382095.1. Lineage (NCBI taxonomy): Eukaryota > Metazoa > Chordata > Actinopteri > Cichliformes > Cichlidae > Aulonocara > Aulonocara sp. 'chitande type north' Nkhata Bay. The sequence continues at coordinate 3,180,867 of NC_141353.1, forward strand.
CTCAGCAGAGACCATCAGAACTTTGTCAAATGCCACAGTCGTGGGGCAGCAACCTGTTGCAAGTACCAGTGTGGACGGACTGGATAGTCACTTAACATCCCTCTTTCCCTCATGTCAACGTAGCAGCTTGCCCATGCCAGCGACATCTACAGTCAGGAGAGAATGTGCACCTGCACCACGTTATCAAACTCGGCAATGCTTCGGCAGCTGGACATCAGGCACCAGAAGAAAAAGGTAGTTACAAAGTTTAATGAGTTTGTATTCACTTGCCTGAAATGGGGCCATATGTAATAGTCTGATATTTAATAATATACTGCAGGGCTCGCAAAATCGCTAGCCCGACGTCCCGGGGCTAGCGATTTTTCCAGGCTACCAAAATCTATCTCTGCCCTGCCCGTCGGGCTATCGTAGGAAGGAATATGTCAATGCTTTTGCATTCTTTCGGAAATGTAGCTGGGTAATTAGTCATTGGCATCGGTGAGCCACTGTCAATATGTGACATATTGAAATCGCGTTTGAATTTGCGCTTGTTTTTTGCTTTCACTTTGCAATTATGTGTTATGCAACTGTGTATAGAGAGCGACAGCACTGATTGGTGAGTGATGATAATTTGCGCACCAATTCCTCTGACATCGTCTTATTAATCGTTAGCTTACTATGCAAACATGACAAGTGAAATCTCCCGCAGCTTAAACATGTGAGAGGCTGATTGCGCAGAGAATCGCTGAGCGTTATGTGTGTGTGTGTGTGTGTGTGTGTGTGTGTGTAAAAGCAGCAGGATTTATATTTTAGTTCTGCTGAGCCAAATAAGACAGGTCAGGGTGAAGAAGTGACAGCCAAAGAAAAACTTACCACAAAACGGAGAAGTTATGACAAATCAGACTATAAGGCAAAAAGAAAGTGCAGCTTTATGGTTTCATGGACAAAAGAATTTCTGTGGCTGCAATGACGAGCTAAATAACCAGGGCTGCACATAAGTGGTCTGCAGGTGCGCATTCGCTGTCAAAACAAAAGACACGCACAAGATAAGAAGTTGCAACGCGTGTTTGCGTACATAGGATTTTCTGGAGGAGGACAGACATTTGTTTAGAACTCTTAAAGATGTCGAAGAAGCTCCTTTAAGCAATTACTTTGGTTTTCCTCCACCTCCAAAGAAATGTCAGAAGGAGTCCGAACCACAAAAGAAGCACGTATTCTCGGAAAAGTATAAAAAAAAAGTATATAAAATTAACCCTTATGTTTGCCTAACTACAACAATTTTGTCTATGAAAGCATTCTGTGTAGGGGTTTGGATAGTGTTCTGCTGTCTGCATCTCAGTATTATTAGTTATCACTTGCTGTTGTTTATGGTATCTAATATTTATATTTCAGAGCTATGGCCCAGCAGCATGACCATTTCAACAAAGATGTTATACTACTTCCAACTCCATCATGGGGAGTAGTGTGCAAACAAGGTTCAAAATTATGGTTACACAAACATGGGCACATCCTCAGTGCTTTTGAATTCCAGAAGACCTGGGACAACCAAACTGTCGTGAAACACCTCAAGGAAAGCTTTGGTGAACGCCTTCCAGAGGATGTCAGGTAAAATACTATTGTTTATTGTTACTGTGTGTATTCATGTAATGACTTGTACTTAAAGATAATATACCAAAGTAAAGAAGTTTAAAATATCATTCATCATTATAAAAACATATGACTATACCAGTAGAATTTAAGTCATAAAAGCATACACACAAACAGAACAATATATAATAAAATATTTAACTAATACTTAAAATATTTAACTAATTAGCAATTGCTGTTGTCCCTATTTATTTTTTGTAGCCTCGAGTTTCTAATGGCTTGTGGCAATAAGCTGGTGTCTCCAAAGCTCCAAGTTGGTCAGGAGCTGAATGGGATGCTGATCCTAAAGGTTTTTAAAACCAAAGCCCTCTATGTAAGGCCATCAAGGACACTTTTAGTAAGTTACTAAAAGAATGAAAAGTAATCATGATTTGGGAAAAAACATGTCAACAATTGGGCTTCTAACAAAATAGAATATATTTATTTAAAACAAGTGTTTGGGAGCAATCAATATGGATATTTCTTATTTTAATCTTTTTAAGATAAGCTATAATTACTTGCTTTTGATATATGTTTTTGGTCTTTTTCTGTTGAAGAGTGAATCAGATGAAGACAAAGATCCTTCCCACATCAGCTCCAAATCAGCATTAAGCAGTTGTGCAACTGATAAGGACAGTGACAATGATTGTTTTGAAGTTGATAGTTCAAAAATCCAACAAGACATGAGCAGCCAAGTCACTACAAGGTTAAGAAGTCATGTTAAAGGTGATAACCCTGGCACTAGCAGTGATGAAGAAGATGATACTGGGACCAACTGTATTCGAAGGAGTGTTGGTAAAAGGCAACGAGCAAAGCAAGGAAGTGATGGGAACAGCATTTGTGATGAAGGCTACATGGCAAGAAGTGATGACAAACCTAGCACAAGCAGTCACAGCAGAGATTTCAATGCAAGAAGTGAAGACATCCCTGCCATGAGCGTTAATGATGAAGATTATTCTTCATATTTAACTCTCGTGGCATCGCTTTCTGGCGATTCTTCAGATGATGAGGATTTAAATCAAGCTATAATTGCGAGCTTGGAGAATCAGATGTGAGTAACAAACATACAGAATTTGAGTTTGAGACATAATTTGGGCTTTCCAGAATTGTCAAATCAATATAAACCTTTAAAGCTTTAACTCTCTATGATCAGTGTGACACATATTCTCAAATTCTGTAACATGACTACATGGCTGATATATTTTATTTTCTGTTTTATTTTCTTTTTTTAGTGCAGAAAAAGTCCCTGTTCAAGAGATACTGCTGGAACTATCAAGCAAAATTAGCACAAAACAGCAGTGCAAATTTAATATAAATCGCTCTGCTGTGTGGGAGGGAGCCTTGCGTGGTTTTCAAAGGCTATCTTATGATCCCAACTTGATGATCTGTGTGAAATTCTCAGATGATATGGGGAAAAATGAGGAAGGGGTTGATTTAGGTGGGCCAAGGAGGGAATTCTTGAGACTATTGATGGACACCATTGCCAGGTCAGCCATGTTTGAGGGGAAAGAAAACTGCAAGAACTTGGCTCTTGACAGTACTGGTAATTACCTATTTTTCTAAGATTAATAGTGGGAACTGTTTAACTGATATTTATTTTTACAGGCAACATTACTGACAATTTTGCTTTTCCTTTTATTCTGTTGCTTTGCAGCTCTCAGAGGGGACTGGTACTACATCTCTGGGAGAGCCATTGCAGTGAGCTTGGTACATGGTGGTCCACCACCTAACTTTCTGTCACCAACAGTATTTTCCCTTCTGGTTGGAAATTCAGCAAATCCAGCCCTGGAAGACATAGCTGACCTGGAACTCTTTGAAAAAGTCCGAAAGGTCTCTATATGTTTATTTTATAAATCTTATAGTGAATTGAAAATAGTTTGTGTTCCAGTTTTCTTTTGCAGGGAATGTTTATCCGGATCAGTCTGGCCATTGCTGAATGCCAAGTTTTTATATTTTGCTGCTATATTAAACTAAGATTCAGTAGATAAGGGTAGACGAAAGAGTATATTTTATCATTTTTTTTAAGCACATTGTAAACATATTAAAAAAATATGTGTAGTCATTTGACTTCCAATGTACGCGCGGGCATATTGTGATTGTGTAGACCACTGGTGGCTGGGTTCCTTCTAATGGGTTATAAGACTACTGAGTAACTTCCATAACAAGCCCTTCCTCTGCTCTTTGTGATGCTAGATATCTCAAAGTACAACCCTTGAGGACCTTGAAAAGTCAAAAGAACCTCTGCTTGATTACTTGGCCAATGCAGGATGCCTGAGGCCTATGCGTTCACTAAGAGACAGGGATCTGCTGGTACATGATATTGTCATGTTTCAGGTCATCCACAGGGTTCAAGGTCCATTTCAAAGGTATTTTGGTATTCTGTGTTTTTCAGATTAATTAAAATGTGATAAAAATCTTACCTATTAATCAAAATGGCCAGTTAATAACCTAGTATAACTGATTGTGCCAAATTGATAATATACAATTAACTTAGAAGCATGAAATTGCAGAATTATTGAATAAAATTTCTTTGTGCTGTTTATCCAGATTTTGTGAAGGTCTGAAAACTCTTGGGGTTCTCGAGAAAATGAGGAGGCATCCAGACAGTTTTCGCCCGCTGTTCTGCTATGAGCCACATATGCTGACTGCTGACCAGGTGGATGATCTTTTCAACATTCATCTATCTCCAGAAGGAAGCAACAGAAGAGCTGCTGAGGAGACAGTTGTTACCTTCTGGAGAGACTATCTCCAAGATGCAGAAGGTAATTGTCACTTTAGTGCACAATAAATAGATGTAACGATTTATAGGTTAGCATTTCTGAAATCTTTATTTTAAATAACATACTCATATAACAATAACACCACATTACCCTCTTGGTTGTAGTAACATTTTTACATAGTTCTTTGAGACTATTGAAAGATGAAAAGCATGCTCTATAGTCATTGCAATGACAGTCATTAAGATTCTTGCTTTAGATTTGTACTCACTGACAATTTATGTTGGCCAAATGAAATAACCTTTTAACACTTTTTTCCTTCTCTGTTTTATGCAGAAGAAGAAGGACCTTCCAAATTACAGAAGATATTGGCCTTTGCAACTGGAGCAACTGCGGTGCCACCTATTGGCTTTTCCCCAGCACCCTCGATTGAGTTCATTCATAGAGGAGACGATGACTTCTCTTCTACACCAATTTTCCCTCTTGCCAACACGTGTGTTAACTGCATTAGGCTGCCACTGCATGTTTCATACCAGCTGTTCAAGGAGAAGTTTGATTTTGCATTAGGTAACACTTACGGCTTTGGCAGGGTATGAACACATTATGCTGGAGGAGTTTGCGTGTTTCTCTTTTGTATTGGTCTCTCTTTTGATTCAAAGTGAGTATTGAGTATTAACTTGTTAAGGTTTTAATATTTCCAAATTTACCTGCTTCAGTCAAATTGATGTTTTAAGACATCAATTTGACAAGAAGTGATTGTTCTTCAGGATTCATACAGGTAGATACCAATTGTTTAACAGCACGTCAGAAGTTAATTTAGATTGTTGAGTTTGAATATACAAAATTTGTGTCACTTTACTCATTTCATGTGTATGTCCATCGGTTTTTGATTTGGTTGTCTTTGTGTCTGTTTATTCTTCTGCCTGTGTCAGTTTCTGTTTGACAACAGAGCTGTCATTTTATCATTTTAAAGAAAATGGTTTCAATATGTTAGTTTCGATCACATATGTTTTCTGAAATGTTTTTTTTATATATCTTTTTTTTATTTTTTGCAAAATATTTTATTTAATGTAGAAGGTGTAAAAGTGAAGAAAACACATCTATTCCATGATTTCCATCATTTTCTAATGGATTCACTTGTTGAATTATGTTCATTGCAGTCTCATTTATGTTGATGTCAATAGCTGGAATATTGACATTATTGTTTGTTTGAAGTTCTGGTAATGGCCCTTCTTCATCAACGCCATAATAGTTATCAACATGAAAAATGTCATTTATAAACGACAGGATTCCCACATTGTTTGTGACACCTGTATGCCACAGCTGAAGAGGGGTCTGTCCTCCTTGTGTAGAGAGACCATGGTTGTTCCACTGATTGACAAATTCTGTTAATGCTCTTTCAATCCTTGGCAAATAAACATAATGCAGACAAAAAAGATGTAGCTCATTCAGTGAATCCAACATACCCTGTTCTTCCATAAAGTTAAAGATATTTATAAAGTGTCTTGATACAACTCTGTTGAGTTCTGCCCACAGTCTTTCAATTCTTTGGTTATGTACTGAAACACCTGTAATAACACTGCCTACTCCTCTTCTCTGTAACATAAAACGAGCAACCTGTATATTTTCCATACCATGATCACACCTGACCCTTAAGGGCAAACCAAAGTTTTGTATTCCTTCCAAAAATAATGACAAGACACTTGAGGCTCTGTTATTGGATAAGCAACGTAAGTATATGATAGTTCGGCTGAAGCCATCAACACAGCCATGCAGGACCAAGCGCCATCTAATCAATTTGTGGTTGCCGTCAAAATGCCTGTTGAGAGATCAGAAAGCATTACTACAGTTCCACATGTTTGTTCATATTATTTAGTAGTGAATTCCTGACCCTGTACTTAAACAAAAACTAGAGGTTTCATTTTGTACATTTACTTCAACAACAGCACACCTCTGTCTCTCACACACACACACACACACACACACACGTGCACACACATACACACAGTGGCATAAAATGTCTTTTTCCACACTACGTTTACCTGGCACAATTGATGTTAGAGATTAAAATTGTGATGTAAAATAAAGGATTAAACAACTCAACAGTATATACATTAGACAACATCTAAATTGATATACTATGAATCCCCCAAATATTTAACATACTTATATCAATTTCAGTTTTTTTGGTTATTGTTATTTTTTTATTATTATTATCTTATGCTGATCATATAGATTAACTTCAGTAATGTTTTGAATGAAGGACCATTAATTTTGATGTATTGTGTTAATACTTTTAAACACAAGGCCTGATCATTTGTTTCAAACCAGTGAACTTACCATAAGTGGTTGGGGGCCTGAACACTATAGATCCTTCGCCTTATCGCATGACGACGTCTAAATGCACGTCCAATAGGATCCACTTCCTGTAGACTTTGTCTGACCCTCCAACGTTGAACTCTTAAGCCACGAGATCTCAGACTTCCAAGAATGTATACTTCCCCTGCATTTGGAGTGTTCTGTAGGATATCCGTCACAAGGCCATTCAGTTCTTGATTTGAAATATCCACATAGCTTAATGGCTCAACTCCCAAAGTTTGTCTGTGTCTGTACAGGGTTCTTCGACTTATTCCAAAGCATGATGCAATTCTCTGCCATGTCATACCAATGGAAACAAAGTGAGAAATCTGTTCAGCAGATATAGTGTATCGTGGCCGACCTGGATGACCACTCAAGGTGGTTGGGGGTAACAATCTGTGGGTCACATAAGCAGATCTCTGTCTAGCATCATATTCATGTAGCAAGCTGCAAAAGCATCTATACAAGGATTGTAGTAGGTTGGTGGCAACCCTATTATTGGGATCATATCGAGATACAGCAGCAAGAAATTCTGATAGAGTTCGTGTATGATCATCTAGCTCTCTATAAAGCCGCTCTTGTCTGATATTGTCCGAATTTTCATTTTGGAGCGCCCCAATACATTGCAGAGCACAAGTAAAAAATCTTTCAACATCTTCTTCATTGGTTCTCACCTCAAAAAACAAAGAAAGTATGTAAAAAATGACAAGGATCTGATGTAATTTCATTGTAGATGAGGTACTGTCAGACACAGTCTTTCCAGATTATACGGGCAGCTAGCATAGCCAGGATGCCCCGACTTGTTGCAATAGGCTGCTACCCTACAACAATGTTTGGATAGTCACTGATGAAGGCAAAATATTTTTCAATTATACCTCTAACAGACTGTTGTCGACGTCACCGCGGTGTTAGCTGTGCATTAATGTGTTATTTGTTTTTCCTCACCTTCCTGTGCAGCTAAAATGCCTTCCTGTTCAATTGAAATCCTCTTGGTTTTCATTAGTGTGTGTGAGAGCGTTTCAGTAGTGTGTGTGAGAGCGTTTCAGTAGTGTGTGAGAGCGTTTCAGTAGTGTGTGTGAGAGCATTTCAGTAGTGTGTGTGAGAGCATTTCAGTAGTGTGTGTGAGAGGTAAAATTTCAGTAGTGTGTGTGAGAGCGTTTCAGTAGTGTGTGTGAGAGCGTTTCAGTAGTGTGTGTGAGAGCGTTTCAGTAGTGTGTGTGAGAGCGTTTCAGTAGTGTGTGTGAGAGGTAAAATTTCAGTAGTGTGTGTGAGAGCGTTTCAGTAGTGTGTGTGAGAGCATTTCAGTAGTGTGTGTGAGAGCATTTCAGTAGTGTGTGTGAGAGGTAAAATTTCAGTAGTGTGTGTGAGAGCGTTTCAGTAGTGTGTGTGAGAGCGTTTCAGTAGTGTGTGTGAGAGCGTTTCAGTAGTGTGTGTGAGAGCATTTCAGTAGTGTGTGTGAGAGGTAAAATTTCAGTAGTGTGTGTGAGAGCGTTTCAGTAGTGTGTGTGAGAGCGTTTCAGTAGTGTGTGTGAGAGCGTTTCAGTAGTGTGTGTGAGAGCATTTCAGTAGTGTGTGTGAGAGGTAAAATTTCAGTAGTGTGTGTGAGAGCGTTTCAGTAGTGTGTGTGAGAGCGTTTCAGTAGTGTGTGTGAGAGCGTTTCAGTAGTGTGTGTGAGAGCGTTTCAGTAGTGTGTGTGAGAGGTAAAATTTCAGTAGTGTGTGTGAGAGCGTTTCAGTAGTGTGTGTGAGAGCGTTTCAGTAGTGTGTGTGAGAGGTAAAATTTCAGTAGTGTGTGTGAGAGCGTTTCAGTAGTGTGTGTGAGAGCGTTTCAGTAATAATGTCCCTTACGGCACCTCATAATTTTCTTTGTGTGTATTTGTTCCAGAATTATTACTATTTTTATCACTTTATTGTAATTTAGTTTCCAGAGCTAGTTTAATTCTTAGCTGTAATTATTTAAAAATTATTTTCTCAGTGGTAAATGGCCTGTATTTGTATAGCGCTTTACTTAGTCCCTAAGGACCCCAAAGCCCTTTACACTACATTCAGTCATTCACCCATTCACACACATATTCACACACACATTCACACATGGTATTTGGTATCTGGACTTAATAAGCTCAGAACAGTTATCACAGTTAGATGTTCTTGTCACATTAAACACTTTCACCTGTGTTTTCTTGTAATGGATGTGTTAACATAAATTTAATATTCTGTCAAAGACTCAATAGAGGAATTGAAAGTGTTTTTTTTACTATGAACACTTTGGTTTTTGCACGATCCAACATGATTCCAAATGAAAAGAAGTATTTTGCCAGGAATTGGTCATGACATTGTCAACATTTCTATTATAAAAAAATTCAAGTCAGTTTATTCTACACATTCAATAGTGCCCAACCGCACAAAGTTTTGGAAACTGAAACTTTTTTTTTCTGTGAGTCAACTGCAGGTGGGTGTTTTCCACCTTACCTGTAATTATCCCAAAACACTTTGTGTCAGTGTTACACAATACTGGACACAGGGATGAAGAGTTTTGACTTTATAAAGTAACGTTCAGCCTCAGGTAAATTAGGCAACAGCAGTAAAAAGACACACACACACACACACGCACGCACGCACGCACGCACGCACGCACGCACGCACGCACGCACACACAGTGAATATGTTTCAACATAAAAGCAAAGATGTTTTTTAATCAGGAAAATATCAAATTTTCTTTGCTAAGTAAAAAATAAATCCCTCTGATGGAACGACACGAGCTTAAAATAAATGTTACGTTTGGCTGAATAGCTCTATATCACATGTTGATGTTTGTATAGAGAGATTTAAAAATTAAAATTAGCAGCAAAAATAGATTAAAACACACATTTCAAATCATGAAAACTGTACAAATTCCAATGTTACATCACTGTATTACACACTGAGGTAAGACTAACCACACACTAACCACTTCTCTATTTTCTGTTCGATACATTGTGGTTATTACTGGACGTAAAAGTTTGTGTATGCATGCACAGCACCGTCAAGCTCCAGGGAAAGCATTACTTCACTTATCTCCTCTCTGTCACTGTTTCATTGCCTTCCTTCACTTCACATTCCAGCAGCTCATTAACACGACTGATGGAGTGCACACGTTTGAAGTTGGAGTCGTATTTGTAGTCCAAGTTTCCTTTGAAGAAGTGCACAGATCCTGTGGGGAAATCAATATTCATTTAGAATTTGAAACTTAAAATGTATTGTGGCAAACTGTGTTTGCTGTATGGGGCAAGGACTGTCTGTGTACAGTGCATTCAAAAGTATTCATAATGAAAAGGTTTAAGTACCTTGGATAGTACTGCCTTGGTTATAAACCTTTATACCTTACATTTTACTCTATGTCTATATGCAAGTATTTTCCAATCACAGTTAGTGAAGATATTCTATTAATCTGAGAGTCAAACAGCAAAGGAGCAGAAAACTATGAAGTGTTAGTGTAAATGTACTGTAAATTTTGTTGGATTGAATTTCTTTTTATGAGAAATTGACATTTTAAAGGGCTCTAAAAGAAAAGTGATGTAAGTACCATCATAGAAGACAGCAGCATCTATAGGCGTTGGGATCTCTGGCCACTGCTCCTCAACAGACATTGGTGATCCCTCCATCAACCTTTGTTCCTCGTTGTATCTACATTATCACATATAATAATAAAATATAATAGTTATTTTAGAAAAGCAGAGATTAATGTCAGTATTTTCTTGTTTATGGATGACAACATTTCCATGGGAAGTGTGATAAACTACATGACTACTTTACTTAAAGCACCGTTTTGATGACAAATAGTCAAGTTGGTGACAACAGTTGATTCTGCAACCACTTGTACTAGAGATGTGTAATTTTGTATTACATCAAAGCGTAAGCAGGAAGCCTGTCTGGTTTAGACTGGTTCTCACGCAATGATGTTCTGTTTCTATGTGTGAAATAATAACAGCACTCACACATAGCCATACAAAATTCTTTAAAGTAAATTTTAAAACTGCGGAATGATGGCTGCTGTCAGTGCACCGCTACATAGATGAAATGTATTTGAATTAATCCATACCTGCTAGTGTTTTTTCATTTCCATCACAATGTTCTTAATCTGAAGGTTTAAAATAGATAAATGGGTCACAATCCTGTTTAGAGAGCTCTCTGTTTGACCCATTTACTAATGCAACCACGTCTTCACTGACCACCTTACCAACTTATCACCAACCTTGTTGTATTCTACAATGTGAAAATAATGACCAAAGTCCAAACGGGGAACTAAACTTCTAATTCAAGTTCCTATTTAGAACTGACGAACTGTGCTTCAAACCCAAGTAGGCCGCTTTACATAAACCTTGTGTAAAACATCTTTGGACACAATCTTTAAAAAGTAAATATATTCTCCCAAACCCATATGAAGGTGTAAGCAGTCTTTTCCACTTTATGTTGGCTGCAGCTTGTTGTTGTTTTATTATTACTCTTTAACATATTTTTGCTGGTTTTAACAGAAGAGGACAGTCTGGATCTCTTATATCTGATTGCTCTTTCATCTACCTACTATCAGGAACACCCATCTATGTAAGATCTCAGCAGTGTGCAACTGCTTATACTAGATTGGGGAGCAGTGGCCAGGGATCCCAACGCCTATAGATGCATCTGTCTTCTGTGATGGTAGTTACATCACTTTTCCTGTCATCTCATTGCATAAAGGTGATGCCAGTACATAAACATGTCTCACACCTCTCCAGGTACATCAGTAAAATTTAAATGAAAAGGTTCAAGACGTGACAAATTAAAAATTAAAGGGTGGTTAATCAGCTTTCAACTCTACAAAAACAGAGCATGCACTTACAAAAATACATACATGGAATAGGCCTGCAAACAGTCAGACTAACCATCCATTACAAAACTACAGTACACTGGCACAGTGATGTACTGAAACATGTTTACTGTGGTAAAGTATGTAGTACAGTCATTGTACATATGTAATTGTTGTCAACATTTACATACTATGATGTCGAAAAAGGTAACTACCTGTGCTCTTCGGATCATGGTAGACACAGTGAATCTACTGTTTGGTTGTACCCTTAGTCTGGCCTCCTTCATTGTCATACTATGGACAAGAACATGGACAATCACAGTAGCTCTGATTTCATCTGATATTACTGTTCTTTGTCCTCGCTGACCACCTTGACCTCCTCTCATACGAACTCCTCTTCTTGGATTTCTAACCATTGTAGTGCCTCACAAACCAGTGATCTGGCTTATATGTATCCTTACATCATTAGCCACAAGTGTGATAAATTTTGAGTTGTGTTCAACCGGTGACACCTGAGCGTTAATTGTGTTTGACTTTTGCCACCAGTGCTCACCATTATGCAACACAGGTGCATCACAATGATAATATGTTGACAAGATGTGTCTAAACAGGTGAAAAGTGCTTATGGTTTTGCCAAAAGAGTGACTGATTCAATAAGTGGGTTCAGGCAACTGAGACTTTGGTTCAAACAATAGAGTTTTCGAGAAAAACTGTAACAAAGTGGAAACACTAGGAGTCAAAATGTATCACACACCAATCAGAAACTTTGATGGATAGACAAAAGTCAGCTCATTCAGGTTTGAAACAATGGATCCAAAGACATGCAAAGCAAGAGTTTGAGGAGGACGAGGAGGTCTAGGACACCAGGGAATGAGGAGGAGGTGGAGGTAAAGGAACATAATTGCCCATTGGCTTATTGTAAATGTCCCTGGTCAGCAAGGAGGGAATGTCACTCTGTGCGCAGCCATCAGCCAACGAGGGTTACTCCACTGCCATGCCATTCTAGGACCCTATAACGCTATGCTTCTCATTGCTTTTCTTGATAGTCTGAGATAACATATGTTCCAGCGGGACTGCAGGGAACCAGCACAAACCAGAGCAGTCCCACTGCGTTGTTGTTTGGGATTACATTAGCTTCCATCGCATTGCTATGGTTGATGACTGGTGTTCTAACATCTTTCTGCCTTCATACTCTCCGTTTCTAAACCTGATAGAGGAGTATTTTGGGCATGGCGGTGGAAAGTGTACGACAAAGAACCATATGTCCATGTGCACCTCCTCCAGGCCATGGAAGATGCCTACCTTGACATATCAGTATATGCATGCCAGTGTGGATCAGGCATGCATGAGGATTTTAACCCCGCTGCCTGGCTAGGGCCAATATAGCCTGTGATGTGGATGAGATTCTCTGGCCTGACCCAGACCACAGACAGGATGCTGAGGTGGACTAATGTTTTTGGTGTGTGTTATACTGTATGGTACATGAATAAAAATGTGCCACTGTATCTACATTGGTTTCATCTTTTTTGTTCATGATTTGAAAAGGTTTTTGAGGGGAAGAACCACAAGGAACATAACTTGGCAGTTTGGGGAATATTGTTTTACATTTATTGCACCAATGTGTAAGATTATGTTGTCATGTGTGTGTTTGGGGCCTTGTGAATGCTGTCTGTGGCAAAGTTTGGTTTTTCAGCAAGAGTGATTGGTTTTGAGTATAGAGCTTCATTTTGACCTAACAATACGGTGTTTGGGAAATTGGGTGAGACGTTATGGATTTGTGTTTACTGTTTTGGGAATACGAGGCATAGTTTCAAGAAATGTGTTTAAGCAATCAAGAAAAACTGTAATCAGCTACCATCTCTCCTATGGATTCTTTAATGTCTACAGTCTCAGATCAACACAGCCCTGCCCTTCAGCACTATCAGCAGCAGGAGCAGCAGCAACCCCTCAACAGCAACATTGTACCTAGGGCTGCCACAAACGATTATTTTGATAGTCGACTAGTCACTGATTATTTTTGATTAGTTGACTAATCAGATCATGCATCAAATGGACGTAAAACGTACAGCTTATTGCACCAGCAGCATCTGCTCTTATATAACTATCATTAGCTTACATCTTTAAGTGTTTAAGGTCTGTGCTAACTAAAAATAAAGACAAGATGATATTTCACTAAATTTTAATGAAATCTGCAGATAGTTTCGGTGAAGTTTATGAAAATATGTTAAACGTTTATTTTGTGACCCAGAAAGAATAATAAGAGTAATATTAAAACTAACTAGCTGCCGCCATTGTTGGAAACTGAGCTGGGCTGCGCTATGAATTGTGGGACACAGCTTCTTCTTCTTCGGGGTTTAACGGCAGCTGGCATCCTTGTACATGCAGTGCTGCCATCTTCTGTTTCAGTCCGTTATTACACTCTTAAATCCTGCTACTTATTCCTGCGTCTCTTGGGATCTTACAAAGCTTCAAACGACGCGTCGACTATTAAATTAGTCGTCAACGATTTTGATAGTCGACTAATCGTGGCAGCCCTGATGACAGTGATATAGTGTGATGAGATTCCATATTAGATTCTTGATGAATGTGTGTTGTTGTTCTTCACCCTGGTTCTATGTGCCCCTTTTTAACTTTGAGCACCCACCCCTTTCAACATCTCTGCACGGCCCTGGTGTTCAAAATTTTGCAAGCGAAGTCTCTGTACTAAGAATTGAGGGTTTTGTTATTCATAATTTCATTTAATTCTAGTTTTGTTTTGTGTATTTTGTTCAGCATTTCCTGTTCCCGATGGGACACGTAGGCTTCTTCTAAAGATTTTGGGGTTTTTTTCTAATTCCTGAATATTCTTTTTTTTTTTTTTTTTTTATGTGATGAGAAAGAAATTATTTTACATCTCATCACAGCTTTCCCTGCTTCCCAGAGAACAGATGTTGATGTTCCAACGTCATTATAGTCTAAATATAAAGTCCACTCCTTTTATAAAATGTTGAATAAATTCTTCATCTTTGAGCAATGATGTATTAATCTCCAGTTTTTACTTGGTGGAATGTTCTTCTGATGTATTAGTGTTAACGACAGAGGAGCATGATCGCTGACAGCTATAGGGTGTATCTCAGTGTCTGAAATGTCACTCAACAGTGAGCTGCTGACTACAAAATAATCGTGATGAGAGTAGGAGTGATGGACATATGAGAAGAAAGTATATTCCTTATAGTTGGGGTGAAGGGAGCGCCATGCGTCGCCAAGACCAAAGTCGCTCATCTACTGTCTGATTATTATATTTGTGGACCGCAAATTGTGCTGAGTTCCTGCTGTATTGAGCCTATCCATTTCTTCATGTAGTCCAAAGTTGAGGTTGCCCCAAGAAGTGCGCAATCTGGGTGTTCAGAGAGTGCACTAAAAAAAAGTGGAAGAAGCTATGTACTTACATAGCTTTTTACATAGTATAGATAATTTAATGATTAGGAATCTACCCTCTGGATCTATAAATGTGAGTACTGAGAAATTAATATCTTTATGTATTAAAATTGCTTCTCCCCTTTGTCTAAAGCTGTAGGAGGCGAAGAACACAGTGGGAAACTCAGGTACTTTAAGTTCATTTATAGCTGTGACAGGTCTGTTTGTCTCTTGTAATAAAACAACGTCTGCCTGTAGTTTTTATATTTATATTCATTTTTCCTGCAGTGTATAAAAATTGGTGTATTTCAAAAATAAACCTATTAAGACACTCAAAATAAATTTCCTGTGGTGGGAAACTATTTTGTGCAACTTTTTTGTATTTACAGTTTTGAGAGATAAGCCTCTTAAATTTCTCTAACTAGAAATATATGTTAAAAAAACAAAAACGATTTTCAATCTTTTTGTAGTTTATTGCACTTTTTTGTAATTTATGTAATTACTATGCACTTAATGCAGACATATTATTAAAATTTGGGCTATAATGGTTGTATTGATGTACAGCAACTTGAAATGCTCCCAAAAATGGCTCCACAGCATGTAAAAATATAATATAAGCTCTGGCGGACTTGGTTCTATGGTAGGTCTTAAAGGGTTAATCTAGCATTCCTGGCTAGTTAGAGTTTTTATTAGGTAGTATTCATTGTACTTTGCAATTGCACCTATATGCAATCTTAACTTATATTATTATATTACCGGAATAATCTTCCAGTTGATATTCCCGTGTCTGAATTATTTGATCTTTTAAATTACGATCAATAACTTATTTATTTAACTTAGCATTGCCGATTAATTAGTGCTTTGTTTCATCTGGTAGTGTTTTTTGCACTTTACTATTGCATCTGTTATACCCCTAACTAAAGATTGTGAATTATTATGTAGTTTTAGTTTGCATTATTCTCCTGAATTAGAAGAAGCTGATAACTATTGCATTTGTTAAACTGATTTGCATTACATTAGACTGCTGATTTATCCTTTAATTTTATGTAATTTTATTTTTATTTCCTACTATTGTATTTAGAAGCACTTTGGTGTACCTCTGGTCTTTAAATAATAATAATAATAATAATAATAATAATAATAATAATAATAATAATAATAATAACAATAAACTTTATTTATAAAGCACACTTAAAAACCAAGGGTATGCCAAGGTGCTTAACAAGTAAGAGAGTATAGGAGGAGGATAATAGAAATAGGACCAAAGCAAGTACTACGTATGCAAGAAGATAACTGTCACTGATACATAGGAAAGCAACAGGTACAGAGCAAACAAGAATTTAAATGAGCATAAAAGTGCATGATATAAAGTCATAAAAGAAATATTAACTAGAGGGAAAGGCAAGATTTCTAATGTGTTATAGAAATGAAGTTGTATTGTATTGTTCACTTCACCATCCTTCTTCGTTCGTCGCGAGCCGCCGCTGCAGGCCTGGGATTCAAACAGCAGAGAAGGTGGTGAGCTGGAGATTGGAGGAGTAGTGAATGTTGACAGGGAGCCTCCCATTCTGATCACCGGAGACTTGGACGAGGACCATGCAGTTGATTCATTTGGCCAGAGTCACGTGATCAGTGACGTCATTAAAAAGCTTCATTAAATGCTTTGGTTCTTGATTCGGTGGTTTATAAGGAAGTGAATCATTTGCGGGATTTGTGGAGTTTTTTGATGGTGAGAGACAGCAAACCAGTGATTATTCTGTTGAGAGATATGCAGCCAGCCAGGGTGGAAGGAGGTTCTGTCATGTGGGAGTATTTTGAGTTGATTTTGGTCACAACAGAAGCATACTCCATAATGAGTTGTGCATTTTTATATGTATATTATATGCAATTTTAATCTATTGTATTTACCAACATCAAGAAGTCACAAGCAAAGGAAGACCACACCGTGGCACAAGGAAAGTTTATTGATGAAAATTATTTATTAAACAAATAAACATAACAATTTCTTCACCCCCAAAAATACATGTTCAAAGCAACACAACGGTGGCCCAACATCAGATAGATCTGCTGTCAGAGTTATATTGTTGGATTGTTATTTTTGCTTAGAAACATATAATCATATATGCTTAGAGGTATTTAATCGATTGTATAATGACAGGATGTCTGATCCTTAGTAGTCTACAAAGACTCTGTGTGCGTTCCAGAGCACTCTGGCATACACACACATCCTAAGGTCATGAGAGAGGTCGTACCTTCTTTTTCTGATTTATAGTATAGGAGGACACCTACTCTGTGTCTGTTTAGGTGAACTGTTGGACTCACGGGCGCCAGCAGATCATTCACAGGGTCACATCTTGACACACACACACACATACCTACACTACACACAGACGAGGTACTCTTTGTTCACAATGTGTAAGATGTCATATGTTAAGGAACCTATGCATATTCATGTAACCACAATAAAAGGCAGTGCTACAGGGGAGCTGACTGAGAGTGACTGGGGTTCGAGCGGCAGGAACAGCGCTCGTCTCAGTCAGCAACAGGTTTGTGCCAACATAAACCTAACAACTGTGAACTCCACTCTGTAGCATGGGCAGTCATAATGAAGCAGTTCATTTTATTTTGTGGATTCAAGCTGCTCTTCATATTTTTGGCCACCAGATGTCACCAAAGACGACTGTGTTGAAAAGCTTTGAGTAATGAACACAAGCTTCAATGATTCAGAAAGCTTCATTTGGCCATCACTAACACTAGGAAGCTAGAAAACTAGAAACCTGAAAACTAGAGACTAAGGACGAGGATCACAGGGAGCTCAGAGGAAAAAACACAGCACAGTAAGGGTACAATGGAACAACTAACAGAGAAACAAAGGACTTAAATACACAAGCAGGACAATGAGACGATTGGGAACAGGTGGCAACACAGCTGGGACAAATAAGACCTAATGAGACAAGGGAAGCAAAATCAGACACACTGCACACAGGACAGGGACTATCAAAATAAAAGAGGAAACACACGACAGGCGCAGAGGCACGCTCTTGACACTGAATAGGACAAACACGGCGCACAGGGACAGGAGTAACAAACTGCGACATGAGACACAACTAGGGAGCAAGAAAATAAACATGACAGAATTAAACCTACACTTAACATCAGGGGCACAGGAACAAAACCTAAGAACTAGAAATCTTTGATAAATCTTTGTTTTTACTTGTGAACTATGTAAGCTGAGACCAATGAACTAATGATCACGGTATTCAAAATCAAAGCTGATATTTTCTGAATTTTTCTCTCAATAGTTAATATGATATTTTTTATATGATTTTACTGTAGTTCAGCCACTTCCATTATGAAATAATTAGAACTTAATTCGAATAAAAGTACTCAGAATGACTTGTAATATTTTTGGTGATCCTGTGACCTTCCCTCATCACATCAAAATGCTGACATATCATTTGTGTTTTGTGCAAATTAGCAAGCGTTAGCATGCTTGTGTACTAGCTAAAGCTATAGGGTTAAATGTGATAATTATTTTATTTTTTATATACGCTAAATATTAAGCATAAGAATATGCTAGTCACCATTATCCATTAGCACAAAGCTGTAATAGTTTCAGGTGTAAAACTCGCAGATAGTTTTACTATTACCATTTTTCTTTATTTTCTGACTATCACTTCCTACATTTTTACAGAAATATCTCTATTTGTATAACTGCATTATCAAAACAGCTCATTACTTTAGGTTTAAGATATTTGAGGTGAGTTGTTTCCTGTCACTGTGCATCTATAAACACCAACTCTTTCAGTGTAGTTTGCTACATATATCTGTAAGTCGAAGGTGCAGCTGCTGTATTTTGTCTACTTATCTAGTCCAGTGTCAGGCTTCACCAGAGTCATTCATACCTATTTAGCATCACCAATTAACCCAACTACATGCATGTCTTTGGGCTGTTGGGAGAAATCTGAAGTACCTACAAAGGGAAAAGATCCCAGGATGGATTTAAAAATATAACCTTCTTGCTGTGAGGCAATAGCTCTAACCACTATATCACTGTGCTGTCACTGCTGAAGTTCTGTTTTTGCATATTGTGAAGCAACATTTAAAACAAAACAAAGTATGCTAACGTTGTGTTATTCAAAGGCTGCTTGAACAAAAGAGGCACTCTAGTGCAGGCTTTTTTTAGAATCATTTATCTCTTGTATTTTACTTTTATTCTACTTGTTCTGCTACCCTACATTCCTAAGAATTTAATTCCAAGTTAAAATACAAATTGTATTCTTTTCTGTTGTGGAATTTTATTATAATATGACCAACTGTGTTTCAGTTAGCTAAAAATCACGGGTCATTTACTCACCAGAGGGTTGGTGGTTTGATCCCAGGCTCCTCCAGTCTACATGCCAAATATCTTTGGGCAAGATACTAACCCCATGTTGCCCCCTGATGCATCCATTGGAGTGTGAATTCGAGTGAATGTCAGATAGAAGCACTAAAAACCTTAGATAATGTGCTTGTGTGAATGGGTATGATCGGGTGAATGCACCAGATGTAGAAAGCACTTTGAGTACTCAGTGAGAGTAGAAAAGCGCTATATAAGAACCAGTCCATTTACCATTTAAAGTCCTTTAATTTTTTATTTTTTATTTTTTTAAATCGACAGTGCACCATATAATCCTACGGAGCCCCGCAGGGGACATGGGAGAAAAAAAAGATTAAGACGGACTTTTGCGAGATCTCGCAAAACAAACTCGGGATCTCGCAAAACTTTTGCGAGATCTCGCAAAACAAACTCGGGATCTCGCAAAACTTTTGCGAGATCTCACAAAAGTTGAATTCCAACAATGGCGGCAGCTACTTAGTTGTAATATTACTCTTTCTGGGTCACAAAATACACTTTTAAGATATTTTGAGGCGTGAATGTAGTTGGTTGGCTTTGAGCTGGCGGCCTCCGAAGAATGCGGCTAAAACTTTGGCGAGATCTCGCAAAACTTTTGCGAGATCCTGAGTTTGTTTTGCGAGATCTCGCAAAAGTCCGTCTTAATTTATTTTTTTCTCCCATGTCCCCTGCGGGGCTCCGTATAATCCGGTGCGCCTTATGTATGAATTCTGGTTGTGCTTACTGACCTCAAACCGATTTTATGTGGTACAAAGCGCTCAAAAATCTGTCAAAAAACATTTTAGTACGACTTTGCTAAACTACGAAGCCACAGGCTTAATGGATTGTCGGAGCATTATGACTACTGTAGTCAGGAGCCTCGCAGAGTAATCTGGGTCCTAAACTCCGTCCATTTCAGGTCCCAAAGTCAAACAAACACTGCGGCATCAGTGAGAGTTAAAAACTGTCTAAATTCTTTCATCTTTAATAAAATGATCAGTGTTGCTGCTTTACCAGGTGTAACAATTAAGTTTAACATCCAGGCATCCATGAAAACAGAATTTAGTAAATTTAATGGAGTTAGAAGTTAGTAGGAAGTTAGCTCGCTAGCTTCCACCTAAACATGATATAGCATGTTCTGAATGAGAGATTTCTGAAAAAATTCAAACGTACAGCTCTGCTATCACTTCAAACATAAATGAAGACAGAAAACTAAACAGCAGTGGCGTTTGTAGGGTTACTGAAGTTGGGCTAGCTGGTATATAATGATGTGCAACATGATCGCTAGCGACACAGCTATGTTAGCATAACATAAACACAGTGAAGCTGGAGGATGAACGCTAACTTTTTTCCACTCGATAAAAGTTAACGTGAGGGTTCCTGATGGTTAGGGACAAATGCAATGGCATGGCAGAATGCTGTAAACGGACCAAACTTCAGTCAGGAGAACAACTGAGATAATCCATCCACAATACGAGGTTAGTCATTAATATACTGCAACAACACGGGAATAGAGCAGCTGCGACAGAATTCAGTATTAATGATTCAATGGTACGGAAGTGGAGGAAGCAAGAAGAATGAGTTGAGTAAAGTTTGACTTATATGACTGCTTTGTTTGCTTAATGCACCTTATAATCCGGTGCGCTTTATGGTCCGAAAAATACGATACTATTACTTGAGTAAAGAAGCAGTTCTTCAACTTTTGCAGGAAGATCTGTACTTATACTTGAGTTACCAGTGTGTGTACTTTATCCACCTATGGTTGTAACATTGTAACACAACAGTAACACATTTAAAATGTGCTTATTGATGATGTCAATTTATTTTTACTGTACTCCATTTGACCTTTTGTGTACATAAATAGGTCAAAACACAACAACAACAATTAGCGAACGGAAAAATTAAATAATGAGTGTGACATAAATAAAACAAAATAAAAAGTTATGGTAAAGCTTAATAAAGTTAACATAACAATAACAGTATTAAGTACATACGCTGCTGTTAACTTTTTAACAATAAAATTAAATATCCAAAAATATATTGACACAGTTACTCTTCTTTCTTTTCTTTTTTTTTACTGTGCCTTAGCATTCAAAATCTTTTCTAGTATTTGGTGCAGGGCAAGAAGTAGCTGTTCGGCAGCACACGGTACAGCCTCCCGCTCCACATGGCGTACTCAAACATTTGTGGTCCACTGTAGAGGTAGGTGTACCCTGCAGAACAGAGATGCTACATGTTAGTGCTGCATAACAGACCAGAGGGATTTTTAAACATGTTAAAATAGCAATCATTCATTACATGTAAACTCAAAAGATAAAAACAGAAATATCAAAAACAGAAATCATTGTCTCGTTTCAGTGGTCTTCAAGCCTGAATTGCTGCTCACCTCCTTGCTGCAGAGCTGCAGTCACTTTGGAGGTCATTCCCAAGAAGGTCTCATCCACCTGTTTGGGGAATCCCTTATCCATCTTCTTTGTGGCCTCATTATAACTGGGAAAAGAAAAATGTATTTAGATTCATCTAACATTTGTAATACAACTTGTAAGCTGCTGTATGAAAATCAGTTGCCTAATTTTCTCAGGTCTTAGTGGAACACACCTGTAGTATTCACTGCCTACAAAGAACAGAGTCTTCCCACTTTGTTCGTCATAGAGGGCCGCATCAACTTTCTTCACTTTTTTAGGCAGACCAAAGCTGGATATTGATTTAGGATAGCCACTTACAAGATCATAGCCGCTGAAAGCCCACACCTGCTGACCTGTGAACAAATAAGAAGTAGACTTTATAGTAAAGCTATGTAAAGGCACAAAAATGCTGACTTCAAAGGAGTGCTGCATTAGGTGGACACTGAGAAAGCATACCTTTAAAAAGTAAGACACGGTCTGATTGTTGGCTCTCATAAGCAGCATCAATGTCAACAGGGGCATCGGGCCAGAAATTTGTGATGAGAGTTTGCTGAGGTGTGTTGCTCTGAGGGTGGTTGCGCCAGAAGAATCTGTGAAGACACACAGAAAATGTACATTAATGTAAATGATCAGTCAGCAAATCTCAGTAGCTCAGGTATTCATGCATTTATTTTGTGATACCTGTCCTTGAAGAAGAGCATCTCTCCTCGCAGTGTGGCAACAGCATCCAAAACCATCGTTGAATCACAGGCATCAGGAGTAGTGGGGGCTGTAGGTCCAGGTACAATGATATCCTCATTTGGACCTGGAGGTAATTTAATAAATATCACACTGTTGTAAGTTGTAAAATTATTTATGCACAGGCTCTTCTAAGATTTTGGTCAACTCAAATATTTTTAATTGAATAAAACCAAAAAAAGAATTTAGCACTCACCATAGAGGGACTGGATGCCATTAACGTCATCCCGGGGAAGAATATAGGTGTCAGGGTTACTGTATGAGTACACTGGGTACATGAGAGCACCGGGGTCATTGGAGTGAGACAAGCCCAGAGAGTGACCAAATTCATGGGCAGCAACCATAAAGAGGACGTAGCCTGAAGTAGAAAACACAGAATGACAATTGGTTACAGCTAAGGATAACTCAGGTCGCACACTACAGAGTAATAATTTGGACACCACAGTTCATAAAAGTAAACAAACTTACCCGTGTTTGAGCGGAACGTGAACGTTTCATCTTCATCAAAATGGGCATCCCCTCCAATGCCATCACCGGGAGCAAATGCGTGGGCGAGAGTGCCATCAGGGCCATCAAAGGGGTAATAATCACCATGTGCTGTTAGAAGATAGTAGTTTCAGGGTTGGCCAAACAAAACACAGACACTAAAAAAGCTTAGTATTCCTGACTGATAGGTGGGATGATCCTGTCTTGTGCAATAATACAATAAAAACGTTCAGTGATTATATTACTTAGTGTGTTTTTAGACTCACCCCGGCGACCAAAGGAGATCATAATATCAGCAATGCCGCTGTAGATCCTTGTGAACCTCAGTGGAGTGACTTTGGCCCACACCTGCAGAGCTTTGTCTATGGAGTCATCCACCTCTGCCACAGACATGTCAGGTGTGTAGTTCTCTATCCTGCAGAGCACAACAATATCCAAGAAAATCATTAGTGTGGTCACATTTTCTCACGTTGTGTGTTATGTTGTGTCTTTAGATCATTCACCTGTATGTGAGGCTGTTTTTCTGCCATTTAGCGTTGTTATCAAAAGTGGAGAAACGAGCGACCTGTTCATCGGGAACCCCACAGCGGGGCTTCTTCATCATGGCCAAAGTGTCAGCATCCAGAGACCCGGTGATCTGGAGACCAAAGAATCTCTGCATCTCAGCCAGCTTCTTGTTCAGCGGGCTGATGCCCCTTCTGACAGCTGGACCCTCCTCCTCTGTGAGGTTGAAGAATTTCTTCAGGTAGTTCTGGAAGAGAGAAATATTCAGAGCTTTACACTCAAATATCTGTCAGCATGTTTAAGCTCAAGAAACAAGACAAATAACAACATGGGATGGACAATTAAAATAATCACAACGTTTGTCCACTCTAGCCTATGCCAAAAAATAAAAAACAGCCAAGTACACATACCTTTGCAAAACTTTCATCTTGCCCAGTAATCTGAGATACTGGCATGCAGTAAACTGCCACTGCCAGGCCAAGCAGAATGCTCAGAGTCAAAGTCTTCATGCTTCCTCGTTGTGTGCAACTTGTGTCTCAGTGCTGTGAGAAGCTGTTATATAGGCTGGAGTTTGGATGTGTTGAGTAACTACCTGCCGTCAGTGACTAACGAAATGCTCCTTTTATGGTGAAGAGGGGAACTCTGGCTTTGATTGCTCATGACGGTGTTACATGTACAAAAACCCCCAAAACACTGATGTTGAATCATTGTTGCAGTTTGCAGAGGAAATTGGTCATGAGATAATTAGAACAGCCCCAAATATGTAATTATCAGATTTTAGTTCATTTGATTTTTATTCAGATCTGACTTCCATATCCCACAGTGTGAAGAAAATCAAATTGATTTAATGATTTTATGAAGCTCACAGAAGCTCAGCTTTCAACTTTATGAAAGTTCTAGAAATAAAATTAAAATCAGAATCAGAATCAGAATCAGAATACTTTATTGATCCCTGGGGGAAATTATTTTTTGTTACAGTGCTCCATTTTAAACCAACATTAAGACAAGACAGACAATACGCTAACTAAGAATAGTACAACATATACATATATATACATACATACATACATAAGTCACTCATAAATAAATAGTTGGAAAAGAAACATGTGTAGTTGTAGCAGCAAACAGTGTGTTAAGTGGATGCGTTGTACAGGGAGATGGCCACAGGCAGGAATGATTTCCTGTGTCGTTCAGTGGTGCTTTTCGGTAATCTCAGTCTCTCACTGAACGAGCTCCTGTGACTGACCAGCATGTCATGGAGTGGGTGGGAGGTGTTATCCAACATTGTCTTTATCTTGGACAGCATCCGCCTCTCCGACACCACCTTGAGGGAGTCCAGCTCCATCCCCACAACATTGCTGGCCTTACGGATCAGTTTATTAAGTCTGTTGGCATCTGCGACCCTCAGCCTGCTCCCCCAGCATGCAACAGCATAGAGGATCGCACTGGCCACCACAGACTCATAGAAAATCCTCAGCATTTTCTGGCAGATGTTGAAGGACCTCAGTCGCCTCAAAAAATAGAGACGACTCTGGCCCTTCCTGTAAAGTGCTGTGGTGTTTTTAGCCCAGTCCAGTTTATTGTCAATGTGTACTCCAAGGTATTTATAGTCCTCCACAATGTCAACACTGACCCCCTGGATTGAAACAGGGGTCAAGTGTTTCCTGGTCTTCCTGAAGTCCACGATCAGTTCCTTGGTCTTTGCCACGTTGAGCTGCAGATGATTCTGCTCACACCACGTGACAAAGGAGTCGACCACAGCCCGGTACTCTGTCTCATCATCCCTGCTGATGCATCCAACCACCGCAGAGTCATCAGAAAACTTCTGAAGATGGCAGGTCTCTGTGCAGTGGCTGAAGTCTGTGGTGTAGAGGGTAAAAACTATTCCTATTTTCAAGCTCTTGTGCAGAATTGACTTTATAGCTGATTTAAAGCAGATTTAAACATATTTGAGGATTTTCTTTGTGTGTATTTGTTCCAGAATTATTACTATTTTTATCACTTTATTGTAATTTAGTTTCCAGAGCTAGTTTAATTCTTAGCTGTAATTATTTAAAAATTATTTTCTCAGTGGTAAATGGCCTGTATTTGTATAGCGCTTTACTTAGTCCCTAAGGACCCCAAAGCCCTTTACACTACATTCAGTCATTCACCCATTCACACACATATTCACACACACATTCACACACACATTCACACATGGTATTTGGTATCTGGACTTAATAAGCTCAGAACAGTTATCACAGTTAGATGTTCTTGTCACATTAAACACTTTCACCTGTGTTTTCTTGTAATGGATGTGTTAACATAAATTTAATATTCTGTCAAAGACTCAATAGAGGAATTGAAAGTGTTTTTTTTATTATGAACACTTTGGTTTTTGCACGATCCAACATGATTCCAAATGAAAAGAAGTATTTTGCCAGGAATTGGTCATGACATTGTCAACATTTCTATTATAAAAAAATTCAAGTCAGTTTATTCTACACATTCAATAGTGCCCAACCGCACAAAGTTTTGGAAACTGAAACTTTTTTTTTCTGTGAGTCGACTGCAGGTGGGTGTTTTCCACCTTACCTGTAATTATCCCCAAACACTTTGTGTCACTGTTATAGGAAAACTACATTTCTGTCAGTGTTACACAATACTGGACACAGGGATGAAGAGTTTTGACTTTATAAAGTAATGTTCAGCCTCAGGTAAATTAGGCAACAGCAGTAAAAAGACACACACACACACACACACACACACAAACACACACACACACACGCACGCACGCACACACGCACGCACGCACGCACGCACGCACGCACAGTGAATATGTTTCAACATAAAAGCAAAGATGTTTTTTAATCAGGAAAATATCAAATTTTCTTTGCTAAGTAAAAAATAAATCCCTCTGATGGAACGACACGAGCTTAAAATAAATGTTACATTTGGCTGAATAGCTCTATATCACATGTTGATGTTTGTATAGAGAGATTTAAAATTAAAATTAGCAGCAAAATTAGATTAAAACACACATTTCAAATCATGAAAACTGTACAAATTCCAATGTTACATCACTGTATTACACACTGAGGTAAGACTAACCACACACTAACCACTTCTCTATTTTCTGTTCGATACATTGTGGTTATTACTGGACGTAAAAGTTTGTGTACGCATGCACAGCACCGTCAAGCTCCAGGGAAAGCATTACTTCACTTATCTCCTCTCTGTCACTGTTTCATTGCCTTCCTTCACTTCACATTCCAGCAGCTCATTAACACGACTGATGGAGTGCACACGTTTGAAGTTGGAGTCGTATTTGTAGTCCACGTTTCCTTTGAAGAAGTGCACAGATCCTGTGGGGAAATCAATATTCATTTAGAATTTGAAACTTAAAATGTATTGTGGCAAACTGTGTTTGCTGTATGGGGCAAGGACTGTCTGTGTACAGTGCATTCAAAAGTATTCATAATGAAAAGGTTTAAGTACCTTGGATAGTACTGCCTTGGTTATAAACCTTTATACCTTACATCTTTTTTTTTTACTCTATGTCTATATGCAAGTATTTTCCAATCACAGTTAGTGAAGATATTCTATTAATCTGAGAGTCAAACAGCAAAGGAGCAGAAAACTATGAAGTGTTAGTGTAAATGTACTGTAAATTTTGTTGGATTGAATTTCTTTTTATGAGAAATTGACATTTTAAAGGGCTCTAAAAGAAAAGTGATGTAAGTACCATCATAGAAGACAGCAGCATCTATAGGCGTTGGGATCTCTGGCCACTGCTCCTCAACAGACATTGGTGATCCCTCCATCAACCTTTGTTCCTCGTTGTATCTACATTATCACATATAATAATAAAATATAATAGTTATTTTAGAAAAGCAGAGATTAATGTCAGTATTTTCTTGTTTATGGATGACAACATTTCCATGGGAAGTGTGATAAACTACATGACTACTTTACTTAAAGCACCGTTTTGATGACAAATAGTCAAGTTGGTGACAACAGTTGATTCTGCAACCACTTGTACTAGAGATGTGTAATTTTGTATTACATCAAAGCGTAAGCAGGAAGCCTGTCTGGTTTAGACTGGTTCTCACGCAATGATGTTCTGTTTCTATGTGTGAAATAATAACAGCACTCACACATAGCCATACAAAATTCTTTAAAGTAAATTTTACTTATTTTTTTTAAAGTTTTCAACAGAAGAGGACAGTCTGGATCTCATATATCTGATTGCTCTTTCATCTACTATCAGGAACACCCATCTATGTAAGATGCCAACAGTGGAAATAGTTTCCTGTCATCTCATTGCATAAAGGTGATTCCAGTACATAAACATGTCTCACACCTCTCCATCTACATCAGTCAGTAAAGATTAAATGAAATGGTTAAAGATCAGACAAGTCTTGCTACAGCCACGATCAAAAGTTTAAGACCACTTGTGAAATGACAAAAAAAAATCATACTTTGCATATTTCAGTTTAAGCGTTGTTTTCAATAAATTACACGCTCAAAAAATGTTTTGTCTCACTCCCATTTCTTCTTGCTGCATGCTGAAGCTCCACTAGGAGCCTTATTAAGATCCAACTGTGCAAAATATGATTTTTTGCCATTTTACAAGTGGTCTTAAACTTTTGATCGTGGCTGTATATTGTTTTTAACTATTTTATGTATGGTGATCTTTCACGTTTTGAAGTAGGTAGGTGGTCAGCATAAAGACTGAAAACCGGACTAAAGAGCTTTATGATCTTACATACCTCCAACACTCATCACCAGTGAAGAACACAGTATAGCCCTCATCTCTGAAGTGAAGAGCAGCATCTACAGATTTTATTCTGGAAGGGAAGCCCAAGGTTGAGATGCTTCTAGGGAATCCTTCCTCAAGCTTTAACTGCCTCAGCATCCAGTACTGATTACCTGAAACAAAAACACTATAATAACACATGTACACATGTATTTTAATCTACTGCCAGACACTAAACCGATGGGTTTGTAGATTTTTTTTTACCCCTTTTTGTGTCTTTACCTTTAAAAAACACAACAACATTTTCCCACGTATTCTCGTAAACGGCATCCAAGTTGGCCGGTACAGTGTCTGGCCAAAGACTGCTAATCAAGGAGACACGCGTTTCCTCAAATTCAGGATGTTTGCGCCACATAAACCTGAAAAGCAGGAAGGCTATCTCAAATGAATATTCAGTTTTTCAGTTCAGTTTTCCTGTAATCCTCGGACCAAAGAGACACACTGAGAGAATTATGTCCAAGACTGCACAGATTTACATACCTGTCTTTGAAAAACAAAACTTCCTGTTGTAGTTCTGTTACTGCATCAAAGGACAAATACGGATCACATTTTGTAGGTGTTTTTGGAGGAGGCCTTTTTGAGGTCAGTGAAGTAAAATTGGGATTGACTCCTGTACACAGCAGAGAGGAATAGAAAAGGACACTTGATTACCCCTGAAAATAAAATATTGTAAATATCTTTTTTTAAAGGAAGAAAGAAAACAAAGAAAAAGGAAACAAGAATAAAAAGAAAATTACTTGAAATGTTTGTTTTACTGTTTCTGTCATATGTTTTACACCATGACGTCATTTTGCCATAATGATTTCAATCCGTTGTTCTTTAACCAAATTGTATTTAATCTTATAAGAAAACAAAATAAAACAATTGTTGTAATTGTCTAATAATGTCTAAAACTAATAACAATAATAATAATAATGAGGATTAAAAAATACTTAAACTATTGAAAAGAAACAGAATAATCTGAAATATAAGATATGAACGGATATTAAATAACTGATGGTGGCCAGTTTATAATGGTTTTGAGCAAATCAATATCACTGCAAGTTTTTGTTACACATAACAAAATTAAGCTTATGTGTGATTTCACTAAGGAAGATCTGTAATCACTGATCTGGCTGCTTTACTGGGTGATGAGCTTCTTTTCTGTTGTTTACATGTCTACAGCTTTCCCACACTGTCAATCTCAATATTCATGTTCTTAATCTAATCCAATCATCTTCTTGCCTGCCTCCTTCGAGCCAATCAACCTCTGCTTTTAGACCCTCTTTCTTACAACCCACCTCCTCCCCATCTCCATCACAGACACATTACTCAGACCTCCATTCAAGCCGGGGGGGTCCTGTCCTAACATCTAGTCTAATTGCCAAATATATTCATTTCTCTATTTCAATAAATTATGTTCAATTCTTCTAAATGACCTCTTGTTATTGAATTATTGCTGGATTGGATGTTTAATGCAAAACCAGCCAAAATTCTTGTGGCTGTTCTTTTGTCAGTATTATTATTATTTTATGTACAAACTTTCCATTTTAAAACTTCAAAGTTATTCTGAGGCTAGCGGGCTTTGCTTAATATCTTGTAATGAAACTGCGGCTAATGGTAAGCAACATTTCTGAGCTCAAGCATCGAAAGTATCCAGCAGCAACTCACCATACAGTTTTTGGATGTTTTTGACATCATCAAAGGAGAGCTGGGGCTCATAGTTGGGGTCAAAGTTATATGCTGGGTACATGATAGCTCCAGGATCAGATGAGTGGGACAAGCCAAGCGCATGGCCAAATTCATGGATTGCCACAGCAAACAGGTTGATACCTGGAGCAGGAGCGCACATCATGTTAGTACTCGTGTGATGCAGGAAGGCTGTAACACAAAAGTCCCACCCATGTTTCACTAAATCACTCCAGGTTAGGTCAAATTAATGTTCTCATTCAGTCCACCAAATATGTAACTTCTGTAAAGTGCACTGTATTTCAGTCATACAGCATCTTGACAATAAGCAAACAATTATGACACACAAAACACACCTGCTGCTGCTTTCTTACAAAAAGTTCATAAGAATGCAGGTACCACGTTGATTCTGTCTAGCTTCATGTTCAGAGAAAAATTTGTGACACATGTTTTTAAATTGTTGCTTTTTGGGGGGTTTTGCCCTGGTAATACCGGTAGAATTAAAACTCCAGTCTTCATCAGAATCAAAGTGGACATCTCCACCAATGTGAAGCCCAGGCATAAAGGCGTGAGCCAGGACTCCTCCTCTGCCATCAAAAGGTGAACTATCATTATGATCTGCAACAACACAGGGTGCTATTATTTTATTATTTAGTAAATCCTTTACGCCTCGCTTTACCATCTGCTTCATTATTATACATGGATGAGGAGAACAGTCTTTAAAGCTTACCTCCACTATAGAAAAAGATGTCAATGTCAGCCATGGTCATGATCCGGTTGCGAAATTTCAGAGGTGTGACGTTGGACCAAAGCTTCCATGCTCTTCTAAAGACTTTCTGAGCCTTCAGTGCTGGGATGGGGAGTTTCTTGCTAACTGTTCTAATGATAAAAATCACCATTAAATGGATTCACCTTTACTGATGTGACACATTGAATTTGAATGCTTTTTATGTTATTTTGAGAGACTGACACCCTTAAAATTCTGAACAGTCATTCATGGTATTCATTCAGCCCTACTTCAATCTGCTGTCTCCTGCCATAACATAGCTGAAACCTGGTAGATCATTTATTACCCTGCTCTATTTTTTAACCAGTACTGAGATTTATAACCAAAACAGCATCAGACTCATGTTTGAGGCTAACATTCTGATCAGCCTCAGCTGTACTTTGTTAACAGCTAAGCTAGTTAACGCTGTGAACGCTAATCTTGTGAAGTAGCATTTACCATATTGACTACAGAAATCAGTTTTATTGTTTCTAACCTGTAGCTGATCCTCTTCTTCGTCCAGCGAACTGTTTCTCCAACTTGCTCCACATCTGACAGTCCACAGCGTGGCTTCTTCATCACTGCTAGAGTCTCTTCTGTGAGCTCTCCACTTGGAAGCAAACCAAAATACCGTTGCATCTCCTGCACCTTTGTCTTCTTATCACAGGATCCGGTTGTCAAATCATCATCTTTACTTATGTCGGTGGTCCTCTTCTGTCTTTCTGCCTTGGGCTGGTAGCCATAGAAATGCCGCAGATATTCCTGAAGAAAAATAACCGGTATTGCTAAAGTAAATCAGTTGAAATAAACATCTTTACTTTGCTGTGAAAAAGTGTTTCCCCCCTTCATCATTACCTTTTTTGCATTTTTGACACACTTAAAGTTATAACACACCTGCCCATCACGCCTTAGCTGCTGCTAGCCAGTGTTAGCAAAACTTTCTATGAAGTGGATCTGACACTGCGGTGCTCTGAAACTTTGCAAATATACTCTCATATGATGTGAGAATGTGGCGTCACTTGGTGAAGCAGACCCTTCTCAGTTGATAAACCATACACTTCATATGTTGAAGTTCTGTTCTCCTCCACCTTTGGGGTATTACTGTATGTGGAGTATGTGGCTAGTCTCTAACCAGATATATAGGATGTGATTAGGAAGAATGACGATGTCAATCATTGCCACTGTATTCAAGATGGTGGGGCAACATGGTGGCTTCCACAAACTGGTGCCCACTCCTGGAGGAGTTAATTCAGAATGTATTGCTGGTAGTTACACACTAGTCAATGAATATTTATGAGTATAACAACCTGTATTGTATTTTTAACAACTGAGTTTATCATTAAAAAACTACATTTTGTATTCAGTTATTTTTTTTGTCTAACATCAAAATTCATTTGATGATCTGAAACATGTAAATATGACAAATACACAAAAAATAAGGAATGATGGCTGGGAAAATGCTTTTTTTCCATAGCACTGTATAAAGTACAAATGTTCACACATTGCCATTGTTGCTGTGGAGGAACACAAATGCGCAACCAGGCCTGAAGTAACTTTACAGTAAGAATTCCAGAAATGTCCTCAGACCTTTAATGATAGCACCGTGCAGAAACACTTTAGCACTCATGTAACTGCAGGTGTCAACATCAGACACACTCAGACTTACCTGTGTACAAGTAGCTGTGTTTCATACTCTCCCTCAGTAGAATCATTGTTATTAATATTATTAAAACTCCATAGAAGGACACCAGGAGCACACATCAAATTTATCTTTAAAATTGGTAGTAAGTAAATGGTTCATAAAGGATTTGATAAAGATGTCTTTTAAAGCTTGTTTGAAATAAAGCGTAAAACTTTCAAATGCACTTCATCAAATAGTAAAAATTCTGTTATTGAAATCAGCTTCAGCATGAACATGACAAGAGTTCTAACAGTGTTATTTATTCACTGCTGCTGTCTCCTGACTGCTGTGTTATCTTGCAGTCAATGTTTTCTTCAGAAGTGGTTCACAGGCATTCACAGGGCACCCTCATAAAGAATCATTATCAGTGCACCACATTTTTCCTCAGGCGAGGCATCAAAGGTGAAGAAGACAAACCAAAAATGAATTAGTTATCCAATCAAGTCACTATATCAAAGAGATTTCTAACAACTTATTATTTATTAAAAGAGAGAGAGAAGAGTTGGTTGGTTTAAGTCATTAAAATAATTAACTGTGTGCAATAATCTAAAAGTATAATCTAATTATATTTATGAAGCCGACTCTATGCAGTTTATAAAAAAAAAAACTTAAATTCAAGTCCAGGCAGGACCATTTATCAATATTAACTCTTATTTTCCAGTGTCTGTAATTCCAACCTAAAACGACAGTTTCTTAACGAAAAAAAAATATATAGTAGAGCACAGATGTACAGTATAGTATTACTTGAAAAAAGTGTTGATAGTGTAATCTGCACAAATTGTCAGTCAGGTATAACTGCATGTCCTACCCATACACACTGAAATTAGGTTATTGACTTTCTTCACAAAATGTCAGTTTGATAATGTTTTACTCCTTGAAATACACAGTGGCCAGGCCCCACATACAGCAAATTCCTACAAGCAGCAGTCAATATTGCACTTGAAGTAGACAATAAAGTGGGGTTCCAGATTAAACCCCTCTATGAATAAAACAACAATATCGCAGTGCAAAGACCTACAAATATAGCAGCATGCCTTCTTTTCTCTTTTGTTTTTTCTTTTTTGTTACAGGGATCATATCCTTCCAAAAATGCACAATACCTCTGCAAACTCTTGGTCAGCTGCAGATGGTCCAGGAGGAGGTTTCTTTGGCAGATCTGCTATCCAGAGAGGCAAAGCCATCATTAGAGTTTGGCTGGACATCACAAGAGGCAGGAAATAAAACCAGAGCATCTTCTTTAACTGTCAAGTATCCCAGCAAGTCAGTATGTGTTTGAGATGCACAGCTGCTGATATACAGTGCTGTATGCAAAGCTGTGGCATGGGTCACATGTTAATTATGTGCTCTTGTCCCAACAAGAACAGGAAGGTGTTTCAGTACACAGCATGGTATTCCAGAAAGTTTCTTCAAAGAAACACCAGAGCCCTTATTTATAAAGCTTCTCAGGAAAGTGTAGGAAAACAGTCCTAACTGGCCCAAAATTCTTATGTATTCATTCTGCTTTTTTATCAACATTCCTGCCATAGTAGCTACTCCTATCACATCCTGCAAAATTAAAATCACAACGGATGCTACAAAGATTAAATTCAAAGTTCTTTAGAATGACTCCATTAAGCATGGGACATTAAGCATAATCTTGCTATGGTATCTGAATAACACTGTCCATGCTACGAAGAAGAACTCCTTTCAGTTCCTGAGTTGGATAAAGTTCCAGTTAAAGCTGTTCAAATTTGAGACGCTACTACTCTCATATCATATCTCATATCTGTGTAATTTGCGTATATACTGTATATTCTGTGTATTTATTATCTCACTCTTATTGCCTGTTTATGCCCTGTCCTTATCTTCAACGTCATGCTGCTCTGTTGTATGTTAACTGCCCCTTGGGGATAAATAAAGTCTTTCTGATTCTGATATCACCACACTGAATAGGTTTTACTTGACTTGCCAGAGAACCAAAGCATCATGATTGGACAATGCAAATTATTATCCAGTTTTTCTTGTCCATAAAACCTTACACATATTATAATATCATTTGTGTGTTTTCTATTTGTTTACTTAACCCATTATCCATGAATTTGCATATTTGAAGCGCTATGGAACATCCATTTAATCATCGCGGTTAACCGAGAGTCAACAACTACGACAGCTAGCCCAGAGGCATGCATTAATGATAGTACTTACCTTTACTGAAATGTCTGCCAGTTAAAAAAACAGCTATGCTGTTATCCTGCATTGCTTTTATTTTTGTGCGCATGTCTCCTTTAAATAAAGAAAATGATAATGATGTCACAAATAAGACAATAAATCAGCTGAAGTGGAAAAAAAATGATGTGAATGTAAGGACATGTATAGATTATGTGTCATATTCAAATTTTTGGCTAATGTTGTTGGAACATCAAGCTGACATGTTAAAAGGATTAACAATTCCAAAATAAAGTCAAATTTAAATGCACATGTCACTGTCAACGGGCGCCGACTGTGCGAGAGCGTGAAACAGAGGTGTGGACACAGAAGGAGGCGGAGCAGACTTGGACCAAAAGCAAACTGTTTTATTTAGGCCGGTAAACATGAAAAAAGGTGAACACAGGAGCGACAGCTAACCTGTAACCAGTACTGGGAAACATAAATAAGATAACTGTGACTAAACATCATAACTGTGATAACAATGACTCGACGTGGTAACACAGACGTTGTGACAAAGACAGAATAGAACACAGACTAAATACACACAAGGGGTGATCAGGGCAAGTGGAAACACAAGAGGAAACAGCTGACACAAATGAACATAATGACACCACAGGGGAAGTGTAAAAGTAAGCACATTCAAGAAGGGAACGCTAGACTTTCAAAATAAAACAAAAAACACAGAGACGTAGGCATGGGAGCACAAACGAGACAACATTAAACACACAGGCACGAAATACATGACAGACCACCCAGAGAAGACCAGAACAGACTTACAGTAGAGGACATAGATGGACCTAAACTAGAATAGACTCATCTAAAACCTAACTAATAATGCAACACCAGAACTACACATATATTTATAAGAAAACACAATTTACAAAACACACTCAAAATGCTGGGTCAGACCCAGCCCCTGACAGCACAAATGTTTCAACAGTGACTCAGTATTTGGTTGATTTTGATTGCTGTTATCTGCTGATGTTATTGTGTTGCCACAAGATAACGCTGGCTATGTGGATACGTTTAGAGTAATTGCTTTCTTGAGAAATTAGTGTAGTGTAGTCTGAAATGGGCGCCAAGTGTAACTTGACCTGGAGAGCGTTGCACAAGAATTCCAATGTGCATGGACTGTTGGTCCTAGGCGCCAATGGCAAATAAAAATCTTGAATCTTGAACTGGCAGAGATTCACAGGAGAGAAGGGATGAAAAATGTTTTGCTTCAGGTAAGCATTCAAAGGGCAAGACAGAGCAGAAATAAATTAGTCGTCTAATTCAGTTATTATACTTACTTGTTCATTTCTCAAATTTTTACTTAATTGAGTTTCATCAACAAAAATACGTAACTGTTCCCCTGTAATATTCGAAAATTTCCTGGCAGCTCCATTTGCTCACATTAAAGTGTTATTTCACAGTGTCTGTGACTGCAATCCAATAGTTCCTTATTGTAACTTTATGTTACAATGCTTTTAGCGATTTGCTTTTCATTTGACTTTATTTCAGTGTTCAAAGTGGAGTCTCCAGCAAGAGTTTATTATAACTGCATGTCTTATCCCCAATTTCAGGTTTCTTGCTTTCTTGAGTGTGCGAGTTTGGCATGAGTCAGTCACTGCTTGCATCACACACGACTCATTTTTAAAACTGCCACTGTTGACAGCAGCTAAATATTGTTCTTGGCCCCATAAACACTGGAAACCACGCAACACAGTATAAACACAAAGCAACAATCATCAAAGTACTTCAAAGAGTCCATACGATACTAACAACAAAATCAATAATTGTAGGGCTATGATTATTACTTTTGATCATTTAAATACATTTTGCAAGCAATTAATGTGCAGTGATATAGTGCTGTTATTACAATGAAAGACTGCAGCAGCACTTACAATACATTACTGACAATGTTGTTATTTTACAGTGTATCTAGTGTAAAGTGTCACAGTATGATACTGTCAGCTGATTGTTGTCACTGTAGTGTTCTTGCTTTGTTTTTTTAAACTGTAACAACATACCAGCTTTGTCATAACTGCTTCACTATGTGCATCCCATAATTATACTACTGCCGCTGTATTCATTTTAACAGCTACGCTGAATGTGAACACAGCCCGGATGTGATTCATCACTACAGTAATCTTGGCTATGTTTGCACAATACCAGTTAAACCCTAACACAGGGACACTGGAAACCACAACTAAAAAAATAACAATAATAGTACTATCGGTGTTTCTTCTTTTCTCATTATTTTTTATTTAAGCCCAGTAGGAAAAGTTAAAATATTATTCATGAACAGACAAAGAACAACTGCACATGTATTCAGTAATAAAAAGTGTGTCAGGTTCCTGGATGACGTCAAAGCCAGCAGACATGCTGGAGGTGCTCTCAGCTCTTTTTAGCTGTTGGGCATTTACAGCAACTCAGGCATTCCCAACATGAGTCATCTTGGCTTGACAATGCCTCACCCAGAAGTAATCTGTGGGACGCCCACCTGAACCGGCACCACAGCCACCATGCCAGCCAGCTTTTGAGGAGCAATTACTGAGTCAGAGGGAATGGGAAACTTGGGAAAAGTTGTAAATCACGCTCATTAGGGCTCGATTACACATCATGATACTGGCTCAGATATCTTCTTGCTGTCCCCATGCACAGGCTTAAACCTCTTCTTGTTGTTCTTTGGAAATATCTGGTGATTGATCCTGATTTAAAGTTAGCCCTTTGTCTAACTGATAGTATATAACGTGTGTTACGAATGCATGGTGCACATTATGTTGCGCATGACTTTGAGAAAGATGAACATATGGAAATAATTTATAGTTCTTTCTTTCTGACAGTATAACAGAGACTATTTAGAACTATCCATCCATCCATCCATCTTCATCCGCTTTATCCGAGGCTGGGTCGCGGGGGCAGCAGCCTAAGCAAAGAGGCCCAGACCTCCCTCTCCCCAGCCACCTCCTCCAGCTATTTAGAACTATCTGTATTTATTTAACGTCAGCTATTAATATCAAAAAGAGTCTTTGAAACTTGAAAGAAACAGAGAAATTATACATCCCAGCCAACAGGATAAGAGTGGGAATTTTTACAGACTGCTCACTTCAGTTGAGTGGTGTTTTCGCCTCTCTGTCACCACACTAGTGGTGCCAGATGTATCCATAAAACTTAGTGGAATTCCCCTATGGGTCTTTTTACAGCTTATGATGAGGATAATATGACAGTTTCTTCAGTAACATCCCACATACCACAACCCTACTGAAAATGAGCTGACTCTAGAAGGATACCTCAATACCACAGTGTTTGTGGATGATACCCAAACACTTATTGTCACAACGGGACTGCACGGACTCACGCGCAGGCTCTAAGTTTTGAAAACACAAGAGTCTTTATTACAGCAACACCAGGTGATCTATTTACAAAGGTGAGGGGAAAGCTAGGCTCCGGGGGTCCACACACAAATGGGGAAAGATGCTGAAAGTCCACACACACTCCATCCACGCTTCACGCTCCTCTTCACACTCCACGCACACTCGATCGCTCGGGAAACACAAGGGTTGGTCCAGGGAATCTGGACACAGAGACATGAAGGGATTACAAAGGAAGATCGCTGAGAAACACTCTAGAGTGAACTGAGCTGGGGTTACACTGACGAGGGTCGGCAACGGTCCAGCGACGAGAAACACAGAGCTGCCATCTTAAAAAGGAGCTGGAACACTCTCAGGTGATGAGCCACAGGTGCGTGATTGCGACCAGGTGCGTGGGCCAAGGGCAGGAGCCCACAGGTGAGCTCCGCCCAGGCAGAGGGAGGAGGGAGAGAGAGGAAGGGAGAGAGCAGGAACAAAAATGAAAATAAAAACATATGTAGCCATACTGAGCCAACCGGGTAGGCACAGGGACCCTGACACTTATTCAGTGAAGCTGAGGTTGTAATTATGAAGCTGAGGTTATAGTTATGTTGTAATATAGAATATAACAGTCCATTCCAAGTACAATGCAGTCAAATAAATGTGGGCACACTGACCTACTTACGTGCTGTTAAATATCAGGATTTAACTCATCTTCCTTGCAAAAGTAATTTAAAGAAAATGGAATTAGATGTACCCAGTTTAACAGTAAGAGGTCTTAGACAGTTAAAATATTGGGCAAAAGACAACATCAAAGAAGACACTCTTCTGGCTCGGTATTTGGACAAGGACATTTTTGGAGTTTCCTCATTAGTGTGTTTATAAATCAAAGAAAAAGGGAGACTTTGTGCCAGGCCTTAACTACATCCTCACTCAGTTTGTGCTTATATCTGGATGGGTTGTAAAAGTGTCCCGATATCAAAGATCAAGGGGAATGTGCGGAGCTTTATTAACTACAGATATAAAGTTAATGAGTCATATCCTGAAGCTATGTGAAAGACTTGTTGAATCTAGGTTAAGGAGAGAGGTGACAATCAGCAAGCAGCAGCATGGCCTAATGCCAAGAAAGAGCACTACAGATGTGATGTTTGCCTTATGAGCATTGATGGACTATAGAGAAAGTCAGGAGTAGTTGCACTGTCTTTTTGGATCTACACAAAGCATAAGATAAGATTTTCACTGGGAGTGAGCAGACAAGGCTGAGATGACTTGGACATGTGCAAAGGAGGGATAGTGGATACACTGAACAAAGGATGGTGATTATGGAGCTGCCAGGCAGCTGAAAAATAGACCTCAAAGGAGGTTCATGGATGTAGTGAAGGAGGATATGCAGAAGATGCTAGGGATTGGTTGAAATAAAGGCAGATGACTGACTGAGGCAACCTGTAAACACAAAAACTAGAAGGTTGCTTTTGAGGTATGTTTCTAGGTTATTGTCCATCTGTAGTGTAAAGTGTTTTCTGAACCTGAATTTGAGCAAAACATAAACTTCCAAACTGAGTGTGTTACTTCCTATGGCAGACACAGCATAAATAAACTCCTGTGAGCCAGTTCCATTGGAAAGGATATCACATCATCACACTGCCCATACAAGTTTGATGGTGTGATATACTTTAGATCGTCTTAGTATTCGGTAGTATAGAATTTAATCTTGATTCCTTGTTGTTGCATGACTAATCTGAAAGCTTATGTAATCTTGCCTTTCTGTTCTTGAGTATTGTTTGTGTTTTGAGGTAAAGTGACTGTAGTTATATTTATAAGGAAATCTCTCAATTTCTGACTTTAGTTGCCTTCAATGGGCTTCCTGGCCTAGTGTTCCTGATTAGGCCTTGAGTTAAGTTTATGCTGCAGACAGCTGTGTTTGTTTGTTTGTTTGTTTGTTTGTTTGTTTGTTTGTTTGTTTGTTTGTTTGTTTGTTTGTTTGTTTGTTTGTTTGTTTGTTTGTTTGTTTGTTTGTTTGTTTGTTTGTTTTGCCCGATATTGATCTTTAATTCTTGCCTTAACACATTTTGGAAACTCGTGTTTCACACTTTGCATCAACTCAGGTCCTTTCATCACCTTAATGTATCATGAATTAAGAAGAAAACTTGTCACAGTTGACTATCATTGTCATACACTGGGTTATGTTAGTGTTTACATTGAGCCGTGGTGTATTGCGGCTTTACGCCATCTGATATGCTTTTGCGGCAGGGTGGCCTAGTGGCAGTTTTTTTGATGCCGAGCACATGTTCAATAAAGCAGCGTTATAAGGAGAGCTACCGAGTGGCCATTCTACAATCATACTTCGTAACTGTCAGTTTTCCAATTACTCATCTGCAACACAGCTGCCAATAGAGCAGTAGTCCATGTATTGTGGTGTGCTACACAGTCAAAATTATAATAATTGTGTCACTGTCACCTTGGACATGATTATATATGGCAACACCACATCACACATCCTGTACTATCCTAAATAGTCCTTCATTAATTGCTGACCTTTTTAGAGACTAATGGAATCAGTGAGAAATTCTGGGTTTAAACCGCGCCACAGTACCGATACAGCGCTATTAAGAGTTTTTAATGAACTGCTTTTAACTGCTGATTCAGGGCGCTCAGTGGTCCTAGTTTTATTAGACTTAACGTCGGCTTTCGAAACGGTTGATCACAATATTCTCCTGGCAAGGCTAGAACATGTAGCTGGACTTAAAGGTAATGTCCTTTCATGGTTTAAATCATACTTATCTGAGAGGTCTTTCTCCGTCACAATGAGGAAATACTCTTCCTCTTCTGCCCCTTTCCGTTGCGGTGTCCCCCAGGGCTCGGTGCTAAGTCCTACATTATGTTCTTTGTACATGCTGCCCTTGAGACTCATTTTCAGAAAGCATAATATCTCGTTTCACTGCTACATCCAAATTGACTCCCCCCAGAATCAGGATGTCCAGTCCTCATTAGTGCCTTTGTTCAACTATCTGCGGGAAGTTAAAGCTTGGCTATTACAAAACTCTCTAACTCTAAATGATAATTATTGTTTTTGACAGTCCCATTCCCCTGGACCAGCTAACTAATACACTGGGGTCCTATGCCAGCCATCTCTCTTATACTGTTAGAAATCTTGGCGTGGTCCTGGGCAGCTCACTCAAGTTAGACAAACAAGTTGCCTCAGTTGTGAAAACGAGTTTTTACCAGCTACGTCAAATCTCCAAAGCAAAGCCCTGTATTCCACATAAAGACCTTGAAAAGCTTATCCATGCCTTCATTACTTTGAGACTAGACTATTGCAATTCTCTGTACACGGGCCTCCAATTCTCTCCCCTCCAACGTTTGCAATTAGTTCAAAATGCCGCAGCACGCCTCTTAACTGGCACCAGAAGGCATGATCCCATCCCCCCACTTCTAGCCAATCTACACTGGCTCCCTGTTAAATACCATATTAAAATCCTTTTGTATACTTTAAAATTTTAAATAACCTGGCACCCAGTTACCTAACAGGCCTTCTCAACGTGTAGAGCCCCAAGAGAGCGCTCAGATCCTCTAACCAACTGCTCTTAGTGCAACAAAGGCCCCGACGAAAGACTAGAGGGGACCGAGCTTTTGCAATTGCTGCACCCAAACTCTGGAATAATCTTCCTATCGATGTCCGCATGTCAGATTCCATTCAATTGGAATCTAGACTTTGAAGCAAATTAGTTTGGACATCCACCTGGTCTGCAGATGTGCTATGTAACTGTAACTATAACTGTTTTTAAATGTTTTTAACTGTTCTTGTTGCCTTTGTTGTAATCTGCTTTGCTACCTTGTGTGAAGCACTTTGATGGACACTGTCCTTTTTAAATGTGCTATAGCAATCAAAGATTGATTGATTGATACTGAGAGTCAAATTCCTCCGTGTAAACTACGCTGAGAAGAAAGACAAGTATCTGTTTTGTTTTGTTGTTGCTGTTTGTTTTTTATGGACACATTTGGGCTGTGTGTTACTGATCAAGCACTTAGCGCGTACAGAGCAGTAAAGAAAAGGTGAAACCAGCTTTACACTAAGTTCAGACACTTTATTCAGAGATGCAGTTTTACATTTATATTACTATAACTATGCCAAATTTTTATGACATGTGGCTGAACTGCTTTTTTTTGGCGCATGCTCTGCCACATACAAACACAGACACACACCTTTATTAGATTTCTGGAACCTGTTGGCACTTCACTGAAACAGGCTCAAGTGACTAACAAAGGACTCGTTGACTAATGGAGCAAATCAGTGACCTCAATCAGCGCAGAAAAGTGGTGACGCGTTTTGAGATTTGTCACCTTCTTTAACCCAGACCAAGCCTTCTTTTACTATTATGCCTTACACAGAGGTACAATAGCAAACATTCTTCCTCAATGTACTGAAAGGTTTCTCAGCTTCTGCATAGTTTGGACTGTCAACATTTGGTTATGCTGTGTCAGCTATTACATGTCTTTTATTTTACGAGGTTCCATTTTTTATATGCCATGTTTTACGTATCAAAAAATGATTTGAAAAAAATAATCAGGTCCTTTCCAAGTATTAACATTAGCTCAGTGCAACTCCAGATGTACAACAACACATGACCTATTACACTATGCAGTTATTATTTAACAAAAATAAGCCAAAATGCAGAAGAAGTGTGTAAAAAACTAACTTCACTTGCAGCCAGATACTGTCAAAGGAGGTAACACCTCAAATCTGATGAAACAC
Organism: Aulonocara sp. 'chitande type north' Nkhata Bay; assembly: GCF_057382095.1. Classification (NCBI taxonomy): domain Eukaryota; kingdom Metazoa; phylum Chordata; class Actinopteri; order Cichliformes; family Cichlidae; genus Aulonocara; species Aulonocara sp. 'chitande type north' Nkhata Bay. The sequence continues at coordinate 3,223,463 of NC_141353.1, forward strand.
CTGGCGACACATAGCGTTTTTTTAAAAGCCGAGAAATGCGCCGTATTTGATAGTTTGCTGCAAGACCTCACACCGTGCACATCTACTGCGGGTGGGTTGCCTGTTATCGGACCCGGAGTTAGCAACATCCCCCAAAAACACGTCCTGGCCCCTAGCCCTGCCAGTGTAGCAGAAATGATGACGGATGATGATGGCAGCAGCAGCAGCCGTTCTTCTCTGCGTGAGTAGCTTTTCTCTCTAAAATTATTACCACTAATGGTGATAATCCACGAATTCTATTTAAAATTTTTAACTCTGTGGTGAACCCCCGTCCCTCTATGCCACTGCTGTCTTCCCCGGGTCTTTGTGGAAAATTCTCAAACTATTTTTTAGATAAAGTTTTATCCCTTAGATCTACTCTTCCTCTGGTGACTGATTGTATGTCTACTCCTGATTGTTCGGCCACTTTTTATCAATTTGAACCCGTTTCTCTCTCCACTCTGAAGCGTCTAATTGATAAATTGAACAATACTAACTGTGTACATGATGCTCTCCCATCCCGTATTGTTAAGGATTGTTTCAGTGTAATTGGACCTTGTTTATTGTCCATATTGAACTTCTCCTTGCTTTCTGGCTATGTACCTTCAGCTCTCAAGCATGCCATAATCCAACCTGTTCTAAAAAAAAAGGAACCTTGAGCTTAGTGATTTTGCCAATTTTAGGCCAATTTCTAAGCTTCCCTTTCTGGCTAAAATACTTGAGAAGGTGGTTCTGCTCCAACTGCAGACCTACCTTGATGAGAATAATATAAATGATAAATTTCAATCGGCCTTCAAACAACATCACAGCACAGAATCAGCATTGCTTCGTGTTTTCAATGATCTCCTACTAATGGCTGACAACGGACGCCCCTCAGTCTTAGTGCTTTTGGATCTATCATCGGCATTTGACATGGTTGACCATAATATCTTATTAGCGAGACTTGAGCACACTGTAGGCATCAAGGGCGCTGCCCTGGATTGGTTTAAATCCTATCTCTCCAATCGGCTCTCTACGGTACATCTGGCTACATCCTCTTCCTCGGCTGTACCTGTTTGCTGTGGTGTCCCCCAGGGATCTGTGCTGGGCCCTACCCTTTTCTCATTATATTTGCTTCCTTTAAGTGCCATCTTTGAGAAATACCATATTGCTTATCACTATTATGCAGATGATATCCAGCTCTATTTTGAGCTAAACGACGATCTTGCTCTGTCTCTGAATAGCCTCCGAGAATGCATGTCTGAGGCCAAGAAGTGGTTGTTGTCGAATTCTCTTATCCTTAATGAGAAGAAAACCGAGATTATGATTTTTGGTAGTAACGCCCTTCGTGCCAAACTCCGGGATGCCTTTGGTTTTCTTAGTTGTTCTCTCTCTGATACTGTCAGGAATCTGGGTGTCTTATTTGACAGCTCCTTTTCACTTGACAAACAAGTGTCTGCTGTTGTCAGATCTAGTTTTTACCAGCTTCGTCTTATCTCTAAGGCTAGGCGCTATATCCCGCATAAAGACCTCGAAAAGCTCATCCACGCCTTTGTAACGTCGAGGCTAGACTATTGTAATTCACTTCATTGTGGTCTCCACTCTTCCCTTTTACAGAGATTACAGACAGTTCAGAATGCTGCAGCTCGCATTCTAACTAAAACCAGCAAGTTTGCCCACATTACTCCTGTCCTTGCCGATCTGCACTGGTTGCCTGTCAAATATCGTATTCAATTTAAAATTTTGTTGTTTACTTTTAAAATTACTAACAACACTGCACCCAGCTACCTTAAGGACCTTAAACCCTTATGCTCCTGCTAGGGCTTTAAGGTCATCGTCACAGTTACTGCTGGCTCAGCCCAGATCTCGACTTAAGACTAGAGGTGATCGATCGTTTGCTCTTGTCGCACCTGTGCTGTGGAACAATCTCCCGATTGGCATCCGGGCATCTGATTCTATTCATTCTTTTAGATCACAGCTTAAAACATATCTTTTTAAACTTGCCTTCTCCACCTTTTAATTGCTGGTTTGTTTGTTTGTTTGGTTGCTGTGACCTATTGACCTCTTGTATTAATTCCCTCCTATCTTTCTATTGGTGTCTTTTATTATGGAATGTGCTGTAGTCATTCTTATTGGTAGCTTTTATCTATGAACATAACTCGTTATTTTTATTTATCCGTTATCAATGTTTGAACCTTTTATTGTTTTATGTAAAGCACTTTGGTATGCCCAAGGCTTTTAAATGTGCTCTATAAATAAAGATTGTTGTTGTTGTTGTTAGCTTAATGTTGTTTGTGTGTAATTTACGTTGAGTAGGCTAACCACGTTATTACATTAATGCATGTAAGGTGAACTAGCAAACATCATCATAGCTAAATGCGGCTGTCTTCTTGTTTGATGGCAGATACTCCCTTCACCCTGGCCAAAAAGGCTAAAATGACCAAAGAAAAAGTGGAAAACAGCTAAACATGAGAGGTTTTTGGACAAAGTTTGTGTTTTTTCCATTGTTTAAGCACTGCTTCCAGCCAGGTGGTTCTCATCACAAGCACTACAAAAGCAAACGTTTTGGCAGTTTGCTGGTCTGAAGCATTCAGCTGTGTGTTACCACAATGCCAAGCAGGAAAGACACCAGTGATGATCTTAGAGAACAAATCCCTCAGTGCTCATTAATCTGGAACGGGTCATTTCCAAACATTTTTTTGGAAATTGTTTTCATTTTAAGTCTTTCATTTTACAGAAAAAAAATTATCCCAAAGTCAGACAAAGTGAAACTGAATGTCAAAAAATACATGAGCGACATGTTAAAGTTTAGAATGTCACACTAAGACTGATCAAAAATAACTTGTTTGAAAAGGCTGCCAGCAGAAAGCCTCTTTTTGGCACAGCCTAGGTTTGCAAAGTTACATCAGATGTCTGACCACATAGCACAGAAAAACATGGGGTGGGCATGATTTGGGCACCTTGCAGTCTTTTAGTCCACCATGATCTCTGCTATATAACAAAGTATTCTAGAGTCAAAAAAGGTTGTCAAACAGTGACAAGCGAAGCTTAGCCAAAACACAAAAAAACCTAAATGTAGCAATGACAAAGTCCAAAACTCAGCCTCACTGAAATATGTTAATAAATTGCTGCAAAAGGTGGTTGTGCAAGCTACTGAATAATGGGGTGTACTTCCATATTGTGTTTTGTCCTAATGACAGTGTTTAATATGCTGTGCATTCTTCACCTGAGGATGTATTTACCACATTTTCCAGTGTATATGCGTCACAGTAAATTACTGCTTTACTCTAGGTTTGAATGACTCCAACCGACTGACTAACAACATGCCAATAACACACAATACTCACGATCCACATGGTATATGGTGATGGAAGTTTGACATTTCTTTTATTTGACAATACATGACACCGTAAAAGACTGGCACATGATCAAAGTACAACAAAAACCATGGCAGAATTTGCTCTTCTTCACTGCAAATAATCAGGGGAAGGGCACACTGCAGAACACAAACTGAATGGTTTATCACAAACATCAAGGCAACTCGGATTACACTGCTAGGAAAACGATAAGGCACCTTCTTTGACACCTGATCACCCATACTGATGAGCAACGTTTTCAAGCTATATCATACAGTGATGTTTCCAAACACGCATGTGGACAACGGTAATACTTTTCTTTTGTACATTGTGCTTGCGAATGTTTTTCCGAGACTGGGTCTGTGTACTTATTAGACCCAAGCATGAGTTGGTGACACAGCGTTTAATTATGACAACAACACCAAAAAAATGAAAATACTACATGTTGTCTCAAGATCCAGTGCACAGCAGTTGAGGCCACAGCAAATGCCAAAGAATCTCTCACTACTGTAGTGTTGTGCATCTTCCAGTTTTACATACATCTCCATGGTTTCACAGTAACCGAACAAAAACATTGGAAAGAAAAAAGCCCTTCATTTCACCACACAAATGTAAGCATGGATCCTAACAGCCAGATCTAGAGCAGATAGGTAGTTCTTCATACACTTAATGACAAGCTTGGCAATGTCTGAAATATGCTGGAAATTTACAGCCACCTAGTGGTTGCATGAGAAACTGTATCACAAGGCGTCTGTAGATGTGCATTTGCACACTTTGCCTCGTCATTATAAAGTCATGTTGTTGTTTTTTAAATAAAATGTATTGTTTGGCTATAATTTAAAAGATGGGACTTTGAAAGTTTTCTCAGAATTACTATGGACACTTAGCCATATTACTGTTCTTTAACATAATGATCAATGAACATTGAGGGGATTATCCGGTCTTTAAGTGATGGCCTGATGAATCCTGCTTCTGGGCCCAAACTACTCTGCGTTTAATAAGGCTTTTGTGCTTTTTACATGTTTTAATGCTTTGTATCTTGTTCTATTTAATCTCAACAAGCTTATCTCAGTTGTTCTCCTGACTGAAGTTCAGTCCGTTTACAGCATCCTGCCAAAAGATTGCATTTGTCCCTAACCTTCGGGAACCCTCACGTTAACTTTTATTGAGTGGAAAAAAGTTGATTTATCCTCTAGCTTTACTGTTTATGTTATGCTAACATAGCTGTGTCGCTAGCGATCAAGTAGCACATCATTATATACCAGCTAGCCAAACTTCAGTAACCCTACAAACGTCACTGCTGTTTAGTTTTGTCTTCATTTATGTTGAAAGTGATAGCAGAGCTGTACGTCTTAATTTGTTTCTGAAATCCCTCACTCAGAACATGCTATATTATATTTAGATGGAAGCTAGCGAGCTAACTTCCTGCTAACTTCTAACTGTTAAATTTCATAAATTCTGTTTTCATGGATGCCTGGATGTTAAACGTATTTGTTACACCTGGTAAAGCAGCAACACTGATTATTTTATTAAAGATGAAAGAATTTAGACAGTTTTAACTCTCACTGATGCCGCAGTGATCTTGTGACTTTGAGACCTGCAGTGGAGTTTGGGCCCAGGCACGGCTAATGACTCAGACTCAAGCTTAAAGACCGGATAGCTAATGCAGAAGGAGATATTTAGCAAGCCAGAAGTGGACAAGTCCAGTTCTTCATTCACCGCAGCTCATAAAGATGTAACAACTCAGACATGTTCCAGTCATTCACTTGGTCCTTTGATTCACTTTCAACAACTAAAGTTCTACTGACAGACTTTTAACTAGTTTCACTATCAACGTTTCAAGTATGACTGTCCTGTACTGTATAACAACCCTGAGGTAGTCTCATTATGGTTCCACTACACCTACCCCCGTGGTGGCTGTAGTTCTTCATAAAGCACAAATTAGTTCAGAGTATCGCTTTAGCAGGAAGAGGAAGCTTTCTGTCTGTTCAGAGAAACTGGAGATGTAGAAAGTGATTTGTCTTGCGCCTTGCACCAGGAAAAATCTTAACTTCGTCAATAATTTTTTTGTTTTGTACGAGCACTGAACTATTAAAATACCTCACACATCACACGTGTGTTTTGATTCCCAGTGTAACTTAAAACGTTAGAATATTAAAAAACAAACAAGCAAATGAGTGAACAACTATGATGAGTTGAGACATCTGAGCTACACCGCATCAGATTTCTAGCTGGCATTTACTCCATTTGTAGTAAGCATATCCCGAAACTACATTAGGGACAGGATGTGCTGTAAGTAGTGTTCTCTCAGCTACCGATAAGCAAAGTACTCTGATCTATACTTGCTACTAACAGGGATGCATTTGAAGGGGATTTAAACATTCACAGGACTGAACATACAAAGGCAATGTCATGTGACTTTTGCATTAATGACACTCATTACCCCATTCCCAAACCCTACCCAAGCTAAAGTCCAAAACCCTTTAAGCATTAGTCACTTCAACAGATCACTTCATTGCATCCAAAATTAATAACCAAATAAAATACTACACTCCAATAAAATTACAGAAAAACTAGTCTAATAAATTATGGTGATTAAAAAATAATAATTTCTTAGAACTGATCTCAGTGCTATACTGTACTTAATCCCCACTGTGCAGAGCTGAAGGGTCCCTGGGGTGGTGTCTTGGGGCCCACCCTCCCCCTGGCTGGGTCCCCCCAGCAGCTGCAGGGTGACATTGGCAGGTCCCGGTGCCGAGGATGTCTGCCTTTGGCAGTCACAATCCTTCGGTTGGTCCCCTTTCCTTCATTCAGCTTGTCCTCTGTGGTTCAATGTGCAATGTGGGCCACACTCCACATAGAAACTGTACAATGTTAAGATACAGCCACAGGTCACCAGTGAGATAACAAATATTCAAACAAACACGTGACACTACATAACATACACAATATCCTGCAGACAAAGAGTTGGCTGTACCTTTACTTTTGGCCTGTACTTGAGGTAGGTTGATCTGATCTGCAAACTAAAAAACAAGAACAATTGATTTGAATCCATGTGGACAATAAACCGCACTGCAGCTGTAATCTCCTGTGACTGAAGCTTACCTGAAAAGTATGTGTAGGTAAGACCCCAGACCTGTAAATATGTGCCACCACGCATGGAACTGTGTTACCACTCCAACACCAGGGGGCAGTGTTTGTCTACTGGCTCTGGGATTCAAAAGTAAGTGTTTACCCAACAACTCGAGACATTAACAAAGTGAAACATTTTTATCAACTACAACAAAAAATGATAAGAAATTGACCCAAAGATCGTGATTTAACAGCTGCATGGACATTTAAACCTAAACATGCATTTTTTTTTTTTAGAGAAACAGTGTCGGTTGGTTTGATTGCAGTAACATCGGAGTTACAGTTTATGACTTTGAAGTGAACACTTTTACCATTGCAACTGTTAGGTGGAGAATAATTAACTTGGTTCTCAGAATTTCACAATTAACCTTAACTTCCACTACTCACCTTAAAGAGTCACAGAAGATATTGTCGATGTTCCAAAGAAGGAAACCCAACAAAAAGATAGCTAAAGAGGTGTAGAACAGTGGCTTGTGCCATGGGTACACCCTGAAAGAAAATCAAACAACAACAACAAAAAACACCCTTCAGCATGTTGTTGCCTTACTGAATATTAATGAATAACACGTCTTTTGATATGTTAATGTTTCTTATTTAATGGACCTTGTGGCAAACTTACCATGTAACAATGAAGATAGAACGCAATACTAGGCAAGCTACTAGAGCACCATACATGACCTGGAAACAAGGGCAGGTGTTTGGATTTGAAACAGAGTTGGATCATGCATGATATGGATACAGATACAATCTTTCAGTAATTATACATTTCCACTGAGTCAGCAGAGTTCAACTGACAGGAAATTCCTCCGATGGAAACAGCCCGAGCTTGTGCACAACAAATAATAACACAGCTTATTAGCATATGATGTTGGTCATGTAAAATCTCCTTTCATCTAACATTTTTGTTTTCTGGTGTTTCATGCACATTGTAGCCAACTGCTAACCTTTTGTGATATAAATCATTTGAGCTTTCTAATCAGAATTGTCAGCAGTTTTATTTCTGCTCAGGAAGTGGCATATCTGAGAAGTTCCTTATAATCGAAAAAGAACATGCAGCCAGAAAGATTTCTAATACTAAATCTAGCCAAGCCCAATAATCATATTCAAGTTCTGTTTCATGTTGGCTTTAGCTGAGCTGTGAAAAGCATGGACACATTTATTAAAAGGTCTAACACTGCACTAGCTTTGTGCAGGGATCGACCCTCCGCTCTAACTCTGAGCAACAGCTGCTCACCAGAAGGCAGAAAAAGCCTGTTGGAAACAGAAGTCTGTAAATGTGTCACACACCCAATCATAAAAAGGTAATTTTAGCATTTTTCATTAATTTAACTGAAAAACAAATGGGAACATCTTCTGTGTTTTTCCAACAGTCTGCTAGTAACACAGTGCCTAAAGATACAATTTAAAACAGGTTCTTTAGGTGTCAGGTGTCTTTTTATACTTGAATGATCATAGGTCATTTTTTGTTAAGCTGATAAAGAAACATTTCCCTGAAAATGGTCAGGGACAACAAGTCGGTGACAAAGTTAAACATTTGAAAGACCTTCACAAAGCCTGGAGAACAATTACTGAAGAACAGTTCAAAAAGTTATACGTCTGGTTCCTTGAAAGCAAAATATAAAGAAATTAAGGGTGGCTCAAGACTTTTAGACAGAACTGTAACTAACAGGTAATTGAGGCCCATAATTCAGGACTCACTAATCCCTGTTAGACTGTGTTGTGTTTGACCTGTAGCATTATTGACTTGGCTCTTTTTTAACAACAGATAAAAAGGAACAATATGGTAGCAAATTAGAATATAACTAAAGAAAGGAACCAGTATATACAGCTAGGTCCATAAGTATTTGGACAATTCTAATTCTATTTTTTTCTAGTTGGAGGTTATACAGAGCTCTGTTTACCCTCCACAGTGGAATTTAAAAACAAAACAGCCTAATGTGATTCAGATGCAAAAATTTAACTTTAACTCTAAGGCTCAAAAATATATTGACAACTGGCTAGCAAGCTGTATCAGGTAAAGATATAGGAATTAAGTTGATTTAAAGTGTTCAAGTGTTTTCACTGGAATGGTTAATATGAGGTCAAAAGAAATGCTGATGCAAGTGAAAGAGGCCAGCATCAGGCTGGAAATACTAAATAAACCAGACAGATAGGAAAAGCTCATAGTCCACAGCATACTACATCATCTGTTACATTTGGTGGAGGCTGTGTATGGCTGCCAGTGGAACTGGGCCAGTAGCAGGCCTGGGTTAATTACCATTTATTATTATTACTATTACTAGCAATAGCGGTAGTTGTAGCAATAGTATATCACTGTCAGATTTTTGAGTAAGATTTAAAAATAAAGCAAACATTCTTCAGCTAAGCAGCACACAACTGTTAACTAAACTGACATCATGTTTCTGTGCATGTTTATGGATGTGTTGGCTCACCATGCTAGAACAGAGGGAGTGTTATCACAACCACTACAGACCAGTGTGATTAGTAAACAAATACAGCTCCAAGGACTAAACAAAGGCCACTTTGTCACATTGTCTTTATTGCTGTAACACAGCACATTACCTGAGACTATAACAGGTACAGACAAACACTAACAGCAGCCCTACATACTTGGCTATGCTTATCTTTAATGGTTTTTAGGGTTAGGCGTATTAGATTTATCTCTTTCCTGGCAACAAGTGTTTGACGTGTTTAATGCCACAGTTAAAGGTTTGTTTCTTTTTCAGGGCTCTGGATCATTTTTCTTAATGGTACACTTGAAATTCCTCTGCTTTGGTGTGAAATGCTGCCATACATTTAACACCCACAATGCACCAAGCTGAGTTTGCATGCCGCATTGGCAAGCTCAGTGTTTACACAAGCCAAAGTAGACCTAAGGCACCCTAATTGCAAACAATGAGCAACATGAGTCAGGTGAACATAATGCAAAACACTCCCTTACCTGGTGAAACACTGGCTCCTTCCACTGCAAATATACCTACACAAGTAACAGTCAACAGGGACAGGACGATCGTTAATGCTTTCTTCCTGAGTTCAGTTTCAGAGTAAACTGGTAATGAAAACATGTATACTCACCACAGTGACTGAGACACTGAAGATAAATAATATTGCAATAGGAAATAAACTGACACCTTTCTCCTGCTTGAAACACTCATATCTGAAAAACAAATTAATATTTATCTTTTATATTGATCTTGATAAGAAGAGAACCAAAGGGCAAAGGGCAAATATAAGCTGAGCTAAAATGAAAGTGAAATCTAGAAACAAATCTTCAAAAACAGGCTGGTTTTTTTTAAGGCATCAAGTTATCAGTAAAGGATTCACTGGTTCATTTTACAGTGATACTGGATTTGTTCTCAGGTGAGTGCTGCAACAATTGATCCAAAAAGATGAAGGCACTTACATACAGTAGACAAAAACGCAGGTACTGTAAATCATAGGCAACTCATCCAGTAACTGCAAATGACGAGACAGAAAAGAAAAGAAACACGCATTACTACATCACTGTACAAGCAAGCATTTGGTCAAGTAGCAAATGCTCATGAGTTCAGTTTATGCCCGCTTTTGCTGACATGTTCAGATTTGCAGCCCACCTGCATCTCATACAGCAGCGTCATGTGGAAGCACCAGGAACCAACACCAACAGCTTGGGTGTGGGGGAAGAGTACACACAAGACACAAAAATTCAAAGTTAGGACATTCGGCCGGAGGCGTTTGCTGTAAATACTGAGCCACTACTCTCAATAACTGTCACAAGCACGTTCTCGCAACAATCACAGCATTAATGCAGAGCCAGTGCACCAACCTGCCAGTCCGAGAAAAGAGCAGATGTAGCGGGACTCGAGGCCGTCACGGAATGTCTGGATGGCCCCGTAAATGGGAGGGAGAATCATGATCAGGTTGCTGACAGTGTTCCCTGTCAGCAAAGACAGCATAGATAAATGAAAGTCGGGTGACATGACCTTTAAGATAACTGCACATCTCTGAAAAGAAAACGTGACATGGCCGCAACGAGTGTTATGCATGGTATCGCATTACCACGGTTGCAGCATAAAATTCAAAGGGTGCACAGCTATAAAATCTCTATTATACGATATAGAAGCAATAGCACTAGGTTTCGTTTATTTAAACTGTTCAAATATGCAAATAGTTTGAATTTAGACTGATCTGGGTTTTTGCTTCTTAGCTAGTCAAAACTAAAACTACCCGACCCCTTTACTGACAAATTAATATGACACCTATACACTCAAACCTGAAATCACATTTTTCACACAGCATGTTACAATCTTGTGTTTTAGATCCTAATTTTATAGGCTGTGTTTTCCCCACTATGTTTTACAGTGTGGCACAGACAGATGAGGGCGACCTGTAGTAGGGTTGTAGTGGTCATTTCTGATTCAAATGATTCAACCAATTACGCCGAGCAAAACTACGCTTGATATACAAATGTGTCCTCTGACTGAACCGGTGTCACTGTTCAGGCAGAGAACCTCCCTCCCCCCATAGGTCATTAACGTGTGCATGGAGCACTGCTTGCACATCATCTAGTCCACAGGGAACCTGACAAAACAGAGCTCAACTCTGAACACAACCTTGCACTTTGTGGGTGTGGCTATGTATGCACTGAGGCGTGGAAAACAATCAGACTTACCAGGACATTGCATTGTTTGAAAACTAACTTACTAGAATCTCCAGAAACCAGCATGCCTTTATCTGCAGATTCCTGATTAAAGCCACCAAAATATGCAGATTTTGGTTACTGATAAAAATTACCCATACCAGAAGTGCAGTCTACTATAAAGGACACACGAAACTATAGCAGAAAACCTGCAGCTAGGCAGATGTGTGTCAGACAGAGGAAGACAGATGACAAAGGAGTCCAAACTGCAACGCTTAAGATCACTTTGAGCCAACTTTGGATCAACTGTTGCACCATACAGTAACTCTGAACACCGCTGACAACAGCAAGTGAACCTTTTCCCTTCAAAGGAGAAGTACTGTAACAGTTACAATGTATTACAATGAACTTGCTGGACACATGGATTTTGCACTGTGTCACACATGACGACAGTCATTTGTATCACTTTATGTTACGAACTGTCGCCATGAACAGGCTGGGTAAACATTTTTGTTTGCTGCACAGGAATGGGTCATTCTTCTGTTCGCTTGTTTGGCTAGAGTAAATTATTTCGAAGAGTTTTACTGTCTCCTTAATGTTCAAGCCTTTGTCCTGTCATTTCTGCTGATACAACAGCTTTTTGATAAGACTGATGGAAACAGCGGTTTAATCTAAGATTACGGTTCCAGAGGAACAGGTTTTTTTTTATCGGTGGACAAGGCAGAGAGGCGCCCTGATAATGTGAAGGGAATGTTTTATCAAGTTTCCAGTGGTGCCCGTGACTGACTAACGTACTGTCTTACAGGAAGAACACGTTCAACAGCGGACTTGTAACACAAATGGCTGGCAACGTGAAATAATATGAAGTGAGCCGTTTGTGCTGAGCTGCTTTGCATACAGGTTTAAAGGTTGTTCGATACGTGTAGCGAGTGCTGGCTAGCGTTACGATGCACAGAACAGGTTGACAATATATCCGCTGTAAACAGCGTATATTTTTCCTCATTTACTTACAGCTCCGGTAGCCGTACAGATTAACGTTTACACTACACGGAGAAAATCATGTTATTAGCCGAGATAACACAATAATAGATATGCACTACATTACAGTTACACCAGTTCTTCCTATGTTTACCTTAGAGGGGCGAAGTACTACGACTCTCCCAGTCTAAAGCCTCATTAAACGAACCCCCAAATTCACCGTTTTTAGAGTAAATGATGGTGCGGGCAGATTTTTACTTACAGAATTCCGCGATGTAAAAGGACACGACATAATTTTCCTCACACCAGTCCAGTGTTGAGGTCGGCCGCCCCCAGTATCCTTGCCTGTCTATCGAGGGAGCCATGATGAAAGAGGAGGAGGCTGTAGGCGCTAACGGATTTGTAGTCCCATCACAGTGCACGAGCGCTCCGCGAGCCCTCCTCCACGCGCGATGGAGAGGGCGATAGCGAGAGCCAGTTGAGCTGCTGCTAAAAAAAAAAACACACGAAAATACACACTACAAATACACAAAAGTGAAAGCACACCCTGAAGGTATTAAAAACGAAGGTTTCATGTAACGTATAAGTGCACATTTCGTGTATATTTTATATATTTTCTTTGTAAATATGTAAACATCATAGTACTTTTTAGACTTGTAACCTAAAAAAGATTGCAATGGCAAAATGCTATTGCTGGTTCACTCCATAAATATACACAATCCCACCATTCTACTACCAAAACAAGGTTAGGGTTGGCATGGTGGGCTGTTCTCTTCCCGTACACATTAAAGTGTGGACTATGTTAAGTCATAGCAACAATAAACAGTATCAAGACGTTATTACTACGTCAGCAACAATTAGACAGAAATGTGTCACACAGCTCAAGCAAAGAGGAACCACTGAACGACACAGTCTGAACAAATCAGTAACACAATGTAAACAGTGTGTACAGTGACGATAAAACAATAGGCGGGGCGGGGACTGATACTTCCACTGTTATATAAATCTCTACATAGCTGTGTGTTTCTATATGAAAGGCAGAGCAATTAACCACCCGTTCACCACTGACTTTAAGTAAGCTACAGTCCAATCCATGTTAAAGAACTGTGTTCAATATATTAAAAATGGCATGCACACACTGCAACAGAAAGGAAACACATGTCTTTTGTCTAATTGTTATTTTTCTTTGTGCATGTGTCATAAATACAGATGGCCTTTAGGTGGTGTGTTGAGCTGTGCTGTGCTGTTGACAATGACAGTGTTTATCTTTAGTATTGATTCTTGCATGCTTTCTTAGGCCCTACTTACTTACCTAACCGGTTTTCTAGCCAATCAAATGATGGATCATCCATTAATTTTATGTTTTGGAGCAGTTGTTATTAGGAAATTGCTGATGTGACGATAACCATGTCCTGGAGCAGCAGCCACGTGTTTATACCAGAATATTTTGTCAAATATTTAGTTGAGGTCTAAATATCCTAAGTTTGTGCATTCAGAAGCCAGGTCTCGTCCCCTTTGAAGGTAGAGCTGTCCAAAACGCTATATGATCACCTCCAATGGATTTTTCCAGTTGTTATATCCTACTAAAACTCTGCTCGCCTAAGGCCAAATTCCTACTCTTGACAAGCAAACCAGATGTTATTTAGGTCACAAAGTAAAGGGCAGCATCCTAAAATAAGGATAAAACCTGCTAGTTCTTTTTTTTATACTTTTATTGCAAAAACCGGACATTTACAATAGCTCAATCATATTTTGCTTTGCTAAACCATGTGCGCACAAATCGAACTGCATTCAGGGTGACTCCAAACAAAGACAAGTGGACACAAAAAGGTAAGGAAGCTTGTAGGATGTGCACATTTTACATAATTTTTTAAGACTTAATGACACCAGAAACCTTTTTCGTGCACAAATTCTGATGTTACTGCTACTTTATTAAAACAAAGTGTGCTTTAACAAAAACTTTAATATGTCATACTTAATGTAAGTATTCAGTCCATAATGTGACATGCCAACATACAAACAAACACACACACACTGAAATATTAACAACTGTCCCAAATTCAAAGATGTGCACATCGCCTCATACAGTAATTACAAGACAAATGTTTAAGTTGTGTATTATGGAATGTTGTTGCCATGTGACATAAAAGAGTGCTCTTACATAGTATCAGATGTACTCTTCATTTCTCAACATGCTGCAGTATAAAATCTACACTCATGATAACAGCCAAACATCTAACTTACACACATGGTTACAGTTCATCTCTCATCTTTTCACCCTTTGGTCGGACCATCCTGCCAATGAACAAGATGGAGCTTGTTTTCTGGTCCTTTACTAGGAAAATAAAGGGGTGGTCAGCGTAGAACAGTTTAGGGTTTTTCAGCTTGTCTGTGCCAAAGATACTGGTATCAATTTCATTTCCATCAGTGTCCCATTCCAAAGCAGAGGCGTGGAACACACTTGACAAGTAGAGGTCCTTCTTCCCAGAGATGTTGGAAAAGTCAGCTTTAGATTTGTCCACAGCCTCGGTCAGGCCCAGCTCCTGGAGGTGTTTCTGAGGAGTAACATGAAATGTTTATAGTGACAATGTAAAAGAGTGTTCTGTGGTAAGGCACAAACTCTTAAATTGTTTACCTGCAGATCATGACTGACTTCCATGCTGACTTTGGGCAGAGACACAGCTATAGCTGTCTCCTGTAGCAAACCAATCCATTTATCCACCTGCTTCTTGGTCAGCATCTTTTCCAGTCTATCCAAAGGTTCCACATGGTAGGGCATGATGAATACCACAGTGGACTTCTTATGAGATAGAGGCATGCTCAGGATAGATAACTTATTGTCTTTGTCATCATAGAAGCCAAAGAGACCTGATGAAACAAATTAATTACAAATATCATCAATCTGTCCATGAGAGTCTCTTAAAATTTCTGCTGGTTACAGTTTTCAAAAAAAGAAAGTGTTACATTTATTACTCATATTTAGTTTTGCATAATGTTGGATATTGAACCGGTAAATGCACAGCTGTTAACCACAGTTTTTACAAACTCCCTAGATAGTATATACTGGAAATTGTTTCTGTATAAATGGGAAGAAATAATCTTACTGTGCCCGGCATTTGTAACTACTCAAACCATTTACTAGTGAGTTGAAAATTCAGCGAGTTATGATCTTTTTTTTTTTTTTGTGAATCAAGTTCCTACCTACAGATACAGTATGATAATAATATTTCCCCAGACATTATTGCAGTTATTTGGACTCATCTCCCCAGTAAACAGTAGTGAGAAATATCAGATTTACTCATCAATATCTATGTTTAATTAACATGTGTTGTGATCTTAAAGTTGTAGTAGTATCAGTAATGGTAGTACCTATAAATACTTTCACATTTTTCGAAAAAGACTGATTTTATAGGTCACTGCACTTATGTTTTAGCTGAATTTGGCATAAAGACTAAACAGAAAGCTAGCTTAGCTATGCTAGCTAAAAATCCTTCTACCAGAAGTTTTGTGGCAGAGACTTGATGTCTCTATTCAAGGCAATGAGTCCCTAGTCACTCCCTCATTCACTAGTGAAACATGCACATGTAAAGAGTGGAGTTATATTGTTTGTGGGTTTGCGGGTGCTACTTTTTCAAGCCCTGTGATCCTCTGGAGCAGTAACTTTTCGATTTTCCCAAAATGTTCTACCATTTCTAGTCTCAAACTGTGTTTCTGAACAAGCTGATAGGAATGTCTCCAGCTACCTGTGCGATGCATCATCTGTACTGAAACAGTGTAGCTACGTGACACCATGAATCCACGGTTATCCACCATCTTATGATGGAACTGCTCATCCCAGTGACCTGAGAGAAAAAACATTCAGTTAATTTTAGGTGTCTTTTAGGGAACAGTATAGAATACTACATGTATACACAGCCTTATCCACTCACATTTGAAAAACATGGCACTGATGATCATCGCCCCATCAGTCTTTTCTACATTCTTGGTCACCTCAGGCAGTTTGCCATCAGTAGACTTGGCTGCCCATTCGTTGATGGAGTTCACAGCATTCTTCTTGTCTCGGAAATTGATCTTTGAGTGCTCACAATTATAGTGCTTTTTGCTGCTTTTGACAAAGTCTTCCACAAAAGTGACAGAGCTGGGTCCATACAGGCGGTTGCTAATCTTCCAGGTGATGTTGCGAGTCTTTGGGTCGCTCAACTCTATGAGCAGCTCAGCCAAACTGGGGTGGAGATGCTCATCTTTAACTTTAGCTACATTCAGGATGGTTTTTACCTGAGAGGCAGTGGAGGCCTTTCCCCCAAGAGCCACAAGACCCAGAGAGGAGGCCACGACGACAGGGGAAATGATAATGTTCTCTACATTTTTGTCTTTTACCATGCTCTGGTAGACACTGAAAGCCAAATTGGCAGTGCTGTCAGCCAGGATGGTGGCATGGTTACTCAACACTTTGTCTTTTGATGTGGAGGTTGCTGCCGAGGCTGCAGTTGTCAGAAGGACGAGAGATACGAGGTTTGTTGCCCACATGGTGTAATGTTACTAAAAGACAAAACCTAAGAGAAGACATGAAGACAAACAGTACATACTTAGGGTTTACTCTTGAGATTTAGAAGATGCAAGCTGTGGTAGGCTAGTAAGTGTGGTTTAGCCCATGCCATTTAAAGCAGCTCTCTGTGCAAACCTCAAGCAATGACTTGTATAACAGCCACGTAGGCAGCTTCAGGGTGCACTGTGTCTAAGCCAAAACATTGGTCAGCAAGATTTGAGTTGTTCATGACTTGGGAGTGGGAAAAACACTTAACATACATAACATTCTCTAATGGAGGACTAAGTCTGGTTGATGCTCATTGGTTACTTGTGGTGAGGGAAAAGTGGCCACTCACTGACGCATGACACACCCCTACAGCAAAAGACGCGTTTTTTAGAGCAGTTCATGTACATAGAGCGAACGTGTACTTTAGGGAGGACAGGCTTTATGCATATCACCACTTAGAGATGTAGTTCAGAGATGTTTACATCAGTCTAATTGAGCAGGTCACAAGCAGTTCATTTTTCTGGACATGTGACTTAGTATGAATGACACTGGCATTTAAAACATGTAGATAAAAGAAGGAGAGGCGTCCCTTGTTACAGATTAAATCAGGTCAAAAGGTGTAGCCAACTCCCTGAAAGTCTGGACTGTCATGCAGTTCTAGTTATGTGCAGCAGTTGCTTTGCTTTCGCACTACTTGGAGGAACTACATGGCTGTAAAGGAATCTTTAACCATGTTAAAGATAGACAGACTTTTTGGCCTCTTTTTACATGCCTGGACATTTCCCACCAGTTGATGGACGCCCTCTACTCTCTCCCTCCCTCTCCATGCTTCCCGTGCTCCGAGCACATTCATCTTACCTTATTGGGTCCTTTGAATAACTCGGCAGGTTTATCGTCAAGCTGCTTACAAAAAGATCCCCCCAGCACTGACCTGACCGGTATTAAGTGAAAGTATCTGATGGCAAAGACAGAAGTGTATGAGACGATTTCCCAGGCCCCAGAGCATGAAAATCTCTGCCCTGGAATCAGATTTCCAGGCCAGTCCCGCCCATGTGGATGAGTGGGTGAAGAATCCTCACCCTCCCAGGTCCTAAAGCCTAAAACTTTATTTCACGGAGAGTAATCAAACAGTTAACACTTAAATACTCAACTTACCATCTCATGACCTCTACTAAAGTTACTCCCCGTGACTAACTGTATAAGACCTCCCAATCATTAACAAAATCTGCATAATGTATGTTGTACTTTCAGTAACAGAGAGGCGTCTGGCTGAAGAAACCAGTATGCATAAATATAGTCCTGTTTATGTGGTAGCTTCATTACTGTTCTTCTTCACGATAAAACGACATGCCTGCCAGCGCAGGTGTTTTTGCCATAGTGGCAATTAACTGTCTTTATAATTATCTCAGTATTTGCCCCCCCTCAACTTTTTTTCTCTCTCTTCCTCATCCTGTTCTTTCCTCCTCTGTTGCATGATTTGAAAGCCGCACAGACCACTGGGCAGCGGAATGTGGAGAACACCACTGAATACAACAGGAAGTTCTGTGAAGCAGTACAACTGCAACTAAAATCAACATTAACTAGATATAACTGCCGGGTACATATTACACAATAAGAAGACTGACTGTCCAGAAAGTAGTTTGGCAGGCGTTTGCACTTTAGTATTGCTGTAAGTGGTGAACTCTGTACACAATACCGTCAGATTAAATCTGCAGAGATGGTCTGATTTTCAGAACAAGCTTCACTAAATACCATATCTGATTCTTTCTGATAGCTGTGTCAGTAGTCAAAACAGTATTTAGGCCCCATACTGTCTGAGTAGCTTTTTCCCCCATGAATCCTTCCTTCTTCCTCGTGTCATGTGCACTCTCACACTCCCACTTCTGTGTTTAGAAGTGGATCAGACAGCAGGAAGTTACAGAAGCAGTGGAAGCACGTCCGGTATAACACTCTCCTTGTGCTTTTACAGCACGCTGTTCTTTCTTGGCAGCGTTTTTCGATATGAATGGTTTGCAGAGAGACGCGGTCATATCAATAGGTAGATCACTCTCATTAAAACATTGCTATTTTAAATACATAAGCTGAGAAAGTCCTTGCAACTATCATTTTTATTACCATTCAAATAAGACAGGATAACAGTAACTGTATCTTTCTCGTGTTTGAGAGACTCTCTTGTTACAGCTGTTGAAATAATAATGTAATAATAATAATAATAACGACAAAACTCTGAGTTGGCAGAGTTGTACACCAGATGCTGTTACTGATGCAAACCTAAAGGGGATTTGTGTCTCTGGCTTGAATCAAACCAGTGACCTTCCGCTTGTGGATTGAATGTGTTACGACTAATGGCGGCAGAAAGATTTCAAATTGACAGTCCTTGTACTTTCCATGGCCACTAGAGGCCAACAAAGAGCTAGTTATAGATAGGAGATGAAAATAAATCCTCTTATTAAGCGTTCCTGCTGTCACTGCCACTACAACCACTTACTCAGCACAGTTTTGTTAATTCATTTCTATACACAAAAACGTGTAGTAGGTTTTCTTTTGTGTGTGTTCATGTGTGTGTTTTAAGCATCACAAATATCAGGCTTTACAAAATCCCTCTCATGGCATTTGTTCACATTCCAATAAAGTTCTTGTCGTCCTCAACATTTGGTTAAAAACGCTGCACCTGAGCGTGCATTTCATGTGCAAAGAAGTTCTAGCTGAGGTACCTTCATTGCCACTGCTAAATTGCCAAGGATTAAAGGGATCTTATGTAATTATCCAAAGCCAAGGGTTAATCTCTGACTGCTGGGCCTGGAATAGCCAGATCTCTTACAAGACTTTACTCATCTCCTCTCCCGCTTTGCCAGGTGTTTAGGTAAGGCACTGCTGCCATAGTCCTCTGTGGCCGTGTACATAATTATGTTCATATTACAACAATCGTTTCAATTGCTTGAACAGTCTGAAAGGAGAATGGAGAGAGGAGTACTGGTGTGTTTCATTCCATGCGTCTCTTTATGCTGAGAGCTTTTTCTGAACACTTAAACTTACAAAAGGCTTTAAAAGGAACTGAATGATGTGAGAAATGTAATGCAGATGCAAATGTCGTGTTACTTTCTAGTTTTTGCTGATAACTCATTTTATCAGTGTGTTTTACAGTCAGTCTTAGCAGGAATTTTACAAATGGTAAAATAGCAGGGATGGGGAAAAATGGTACAATTACAAGAATGATTATGACTCCCTACTTCTGCACCTGCATGTCATCCTTTGAGCCTGAGATCTGGCGGCCGCCCGACCCTGACCCTGTTGTCTGGTAAATTCCAGGAAACGTGGACATTTCCATGAGCCTGATGTCACGCTTCCCTCCTTGGCAACCTCAGAACCCTCCCCTGCAGAGGTTTAATTAAGTCATTTCTCTCACTATGAGCTCTTATCTTGAGCCTCCTTTCCTGAGATCTCCACCCACACTTTAAATGTGCAAATGTCCCTCAACTCCCTGAGAAATGTGAGATAATTCCTGTCACATTTTTCCTCTTTGTCCGATGATCTCTCCCAGTAACCAAATGTGTGCATCTTGGTTGATTCAAGATACCTTGTCGTCCCCTTCTGCATCTCCCTCTGCCCTCAGCAAATTCTAATGTGTTACATTTTGCTTTGTTTTTGTGTGCAGAGAAGAAGTAAAGATGCACATTTGTAGCCACACATTGTGAACAATAATCCTAAAGCTTGTAGTCTTAAAGTCCTCTGAAATTATTGAAGAGAATATTTTTACATAGTTTGATTTTTGCATCATTACAAAGTATTTCTTGTCATATTTATGGAAAGTCTGCACTAAAAGAAAACTCAATCTGAAGCCTTCTCAGCTTGGAACGAAGGACTATTTGGATAGTTTTCAGTTTAAATTTTGAGAGAAATAAAAAATTAAATTCATTACTGTGGATTTAAAAATCTCAGATTTATTTCATTTGTAAAATGTAAATTCCAAAGGTGTTTTTTTTATATATAAGACATACACTATATATTTATATTACATATAAGGTATTATTTCAGTAAACCCCCTTGAATTAAAACCGAAAACCTGAACTTTATTCGCATCTTGATTGTTTCATTTAAAATCCACAGAGGGAAAACTACAGACACTGTAAAACTTTGTCCAACAGATTATGGACCTAATTGTTGTTCAGATAAGAGGATTTTTATATCCAGCACATTTGGCTTTTAGCATTAGCATTTTTGGGCTATCAGTTGCCCAAAAATGTGCAGCAAATTTCTCACTGGGATCCACTGACCGGGATCTCCAGACCCACTCAGAGTGAAAGTGCTGCTCAGGTCCACTTACCCGACAGAGAGAGAGAAGTTACCCCACTGCAAGAAATACCCCACATTTCAACAGGTGCTGCCGTGCATTGGTCAGGTGTAAAAACTGCGGAGACAGGATGTTTCTTGCAGTGTGGGCCACAGTTCCGCCCACGAGTGTCACAGGGATTACAGTTAGTATTCACTCTGCTATGAACGCTAATGTAGGTGCATCTGTATCCAAGCAGAGGCAAGCCTTCCATTTATTACAAGGGTTGTTTTTTCCCCTCTCCTTTCTCCATTAGCTCTCTTGTCCGGATATAAAACACACTGATGCCGCTGCGTCTCTCACACTGCCACTCAAAGTAACCTGAAAGTCTTGTGTGGATCCATAAACTGCGAAGAGACGGCGTTATGTCAGCATCCATGGAAATACTGACTAACTAACAGAGGGACTGAGACTTTTCCAGCAGTGCCAGTGAAAAACAGCCTGTAGTGAAGACGAGGTGAGTGTTTGTGCGCTTTATGGGATTATTGTCGTGTAAGCCAAGTGACTGCTCCTCAGAACTGTCACTTGCATCGCTTTGTTTCTGTTGTGTGATCAGTTGTTGACACTAAATTGAGTGATCTGTCCCGTTTGCCCCCCACAAATAATCTATTTTTCCAATACATGCTTATGTTAATTTCGTGTAATTTCGACATAGGCACAGATAAATGGCAGATGAGGCAGCTAAAGATGAACATACAGTCTGTGCGTGATATTAATCGAGTAAACTGTAATGAATTGACAGGCTAGAGCCAGAAGTCCACAGGTGAATACTTTCAAACTATTTGGATAACTGAATAATTACTTTCTTTCTTTGAATGCTGAGCCCAGCGTCCCAGTTATGGCGCATTACTTTAATAGAACTGGAAGTATTATAGCCTTTTAAAGACTTTCATGGACAAAATGATTAAATGATCTGAATGTCAGATTAATAAACAGTGAAAATAATAGATTCATGTCTAACTGACATTGAATTAGGTATGAAACATTGAATTGTGTTGTTGTGCTGTCTTTACCTTCGAATATAAGGCGACTTTAGAATGTGAGGCGACTGTTGTTGTGATTTGGGGCTACATACTGAATTGAATTGAATTCTTGAAAGCCATTGGACCAGGTTTAGTAAATGTTGTGAGACTGTAAATTACAAAACTGTTAAGCTAATTTTTCCCAAGTGAAGCTTTAAAGTTACAACATCATCATCTATCGAACTTCATAAACTTTAATTGCACCTGTTTCTTTCTCTTTGTGCTTCCAAATGTGAGTGGAAGACATATCTGACCATCAGTTTTTATCTGTCGGTGTATCCTGGCCATCCTGCAGCATTACCTCCGTTATTTGTCACATTTAAATCACATTTAACAAATTAAAGACTGCCTCGTGAGACTAGCAGGTGCTGCTTGGATAGGAGAACTAGATCTCACTCTAAAAGATGTTTTTTCTGATCACCTGATGATCAGAGCTCACTGGTTACCAGAGAGGCTTTGTTTCTAGCCCTTGCCCCACTCCTCCTCCTTTTGAGTGCATAACATGTATGTGACACTAATGGAAATTCTATTTTGGGCAAAACCCACTGAAAGATTAGAGTATTATTAATGAATGCATATATAAATTTCATGAAGGAGTGAAGAATGGAAGCTTAAAAAAAGGAAACAGTGACCGAGATAAAGGGCTAATAATAGGCAGATATGGTAGTGGCTCTGTGGCAGTTGGTGGATTGAGATTTAGTGGATTATTGTATTGTTATTCAATGAGCGCATGTGTCCAACTCAACAGACAACCTGTGGCCTCACAGGCTTCCAGAAAGTAACCAAGCTACTTCTAGAAGCTGGCAACAAAGCAAAGAGAGGAGTAAAGTCCTCTCAGGTGAAGGGAATGTGCATGGGAGAAAATTCGCCCAAAGCCATCTGAAAGGCTGGCGAGAAGGAGAGCTGATGATAGAAGGACCCGGGTGCATTACAGATTTAAAATGAGACGTTTCCAGGCTTGTGCTGTCCTGAAACAATGGACACACTGTGACACACAGTAATATGTAACAGAAGTTAAAAGAAACAAGAGAAGTTTCATTAATATTTAATAACATATTAGACCAGCGAGTCCAGCAGCACAGCACCTGCTGCTGTAAGTATCAGCAGGATGCAGCTGCTGTAATGAGCTAATACTGATGACTCATTACAGCCCATTTTCTATAGACAATGTCATAAACCACACTGCACTCCTAATTATCATTTAACTAGTGAAAATAACTAGTAGTGAGTCAATGCAGTTTCATCAGAATTTACATTTACTAGTCAGGACTGTTGTTGTGTGCTTGTTCACACTGTTTTTACTCAAACTTTAGTCAAACTTTCACTGCAAACATTTAACTGAAGGAGTATTCAAAGCTGTCTTTTGTTTCCCCTTGAACGATGGTTAAAGTCATTATTGCGGGACTACGTTACCTGTTGCCTGGCTCCAGACCTTTGAACGTTTCATATCTATTGAGATTACTGCTTTTATCTTGTGTCGTGTCACAAAACAGCAATTTTTAGGTTTAAAAAAAA
This sequence comes from Aulonocara sp. 'chitande type north' Nkhata Bay, assembly GCF_057382095.1. Classification (NCBI taxonomy): domain Eukaryota; kingdom Metazoa; phylum Chordata; class Actinopteri; order Cichliformes; family Cichlidae; genus Aulonocara; species Aulonocara sp. 'chitande type north' Nkhata Bay. The sequence goes on from NC_141353.1 coordinate 3,246,945, forward strand.
TAGATGAATAGATAAATACATAAAATATAAAATAAAAAGTCTGTCCAATAAGTGTCAAAGCAAACGGTGAAACACCCCTGAAAACAGAGTAATAGCAGAATTCAGGTGAGGCTGCTCATCAGTGTTGGTCTCTGTTTTAAATCGAGTGAAAATGTGTTTCCACGTATGCAGTGTCAGAGTGAACTGCATGTGATATGCTCACAATTCTGTCTGTCATCAGGCTACTTTACTTTGGTTGCACCGACTCTACCTTTTGTTGGAGCTCTGTTAGGATATCTTTTGTTCTGCTGAGCATGGCATTTGTTCTTTGCAATGATTAGCTTGGTCAGAAATATCAGACCACAGTGCTTTAAGCCAGACATCAGCCCATAGACTCTTTATAAACGTTGGACTGTGACATGGGACGTTTTTTTATTACAGGTTTTGAAGCCTCGGTGTTATCAGCTTTTCTTTTTCTTTTTATTTGATAATTTTAAAAAAAAAGATGTTGGAGGGCTGAGTTATCACAAACGGCTCGTGACCTGAATTCATAAGATGAAGGTACCTGCTAATTAGTGCTAAGTAACAGACTAATCACTACTTTTGGTTACTTAACTTTTCCAAAGTGAACCCCTTTGATATATTATTTGTTATATAATTACATTAAAAATGTTCCAAATGGCACCAACACCACAAACTAAGTAGAGAGGCCCAGCGCGGTGACTTGAATTAGTGAAGACAGCTGTAAAAAAAAAAAAAAAAAAAAGCAGAATTGAATAACTGAGCTGTAAGTGGACATTAGAAGATGTGCAGTTTTTGTTGCTTTCACCGTGGCTTAGTTTTCTGTTCCCACATCACTGCTGCTTGTGTCAGAAACAGTTTTCCCTTTTAGCGCACGTACTGAGGCACCACTTCTTGCCAGCAAAGTTTTATTTCCTTATGCCCCGTTTATGCCTATGTCACATACAGTATGTGGGTGAATATGAGAAGAGAAAGTATAGTAATTCTGTCCTTCAACCCTCAGAGGTCCAAGCCATCATGGGTGGAAACCCTAAACCATAAATAAAATGCAAGGAGTTATGGAAAATTTTTGAACGTCAGTTACAAATTATTATATAATTTTCCCCCATATTCCTGATAACTGTGAGAGGTGTCTGAATGGTGTCCAAAACTATGAGGAAATATTTTCTCTCTAAAGGAGGGTGAACTCACTGAGAAACTGCACCCAGAATCTGACCGATGTAGGCCGTCCTTAGTTTACTTCATAATGACCACAGCTCTGTGATGATAGCACCATGGTGACGCAGACAGACAATAGGCTAACCTGGCTGGAATAAGCCCACTGTGATTTCAGCTCCAGTTGGCCCTTGTCTGAGGACAGGGTGAGATTATGAATGCTGGAAATCTGCCAGCGCAAGCCTTCTTCAGGCCTGGGAGTTTCCATGTAATAGCCAGGCAGCAATAAAAGGACAGAGATATGTGAACAATTTCCTCTTTAAATACTGTTTATAGTTTTAAATTAGCAGTAAATGGTAGACAAATATTCACACTTAAACACTGAGAAGCCCTGAATACACAGCTCACAGTCCTTAGCGTAAGACACTTTCATTACTCAACAAGTATAGTTTAATGGGGGGGGTATTATGCTGGCTCCAGCTCCACATACAGTTGCTGAGAAGTTTACACAGACTCATCATGGACATGAATGTCATGGTAATTTGCGGCTTTGTTGAACAGCTCTTTCCTGGAATGACTGTAAAGCATGAATCTATAATATAATCTCTAATCTAATCTCTTAATTTCTCCACAATGCCTATTAACCTACTGGTTAATAGTAGTTAATGCTCTTTGTCATCATAAAAAAAATTGGTTTTGGTCTTTTGAACTTATTGAACTGACCAATACTCAGAGCAAAGGGAAAGTCCAAGAAACTCAGTGAAGATCTACACAAGTTTAGAAGGTCTGACGGAGCCATTTCTAAATAATGGCTCCATCAGACAGACAATTATACATAAGTGCAAGACATTCAGATGTGCCATAGCTTTGCTAAGGCCTGGAAAAAGACCCAAACCATCTCCTCAGATGAGAAGCAATTAGTTTATGCATGCAATGGACCGGAAACTGTCTGAACACCAGTGTAACTGTCCACTGTGAACTCTGAGTTTTACGTTGCTATGTGTGCCAACCACGAAAGAAGCATCAGTATAATCTGGGACTGTTTTCTTGCTAGTGGTACTGGTGCTTTCTACAGAGGAGACAGACAAAATGCACACACTTAGACACAACTGCGTTTGGGACAATGATCCCAAACACACTTCAAAACTAGTTTTGAAATAGATAAAGAAGGCTAACATTAAGATTCTGGATTCTTCCTAAAGCCACTTAAACTCTGTTAAAAAGAGGACTGTGTTTAAAACTTAGTTCCATCCCAGGAACCCCAGTTAAATGAACTCTACCAATTCTGCCAAGAAGACTGGTTAATTAACCTGGCAGAATTATGCCCAAAGCTTTTTGGTGGCTGTCAAAAGTACAATAAAAAAGTATGACTTGTTTGAAAGTAGTCTTCTAAAAAAATCTATGTTGAAATCAACTGATTACTAAAACTGTCATGGTCCTGCGGCCATGACTGAGTGACTTTGTGTTTGTGTCCCTTATTGTTATTATTCTCTTTATTATTCATGGGCTGTTTTGGGATGGTTTGTGTTTTGGGATTTTAGATACTGGGTTTTGGGTTTGTGCTCCCTCTATTGGTCCCTGGTGTTAGTGTTCCCCTGTCTCGTCAGGTTAATCAGGTCCAGCTGTGTCTCCCACCTGTGTGTGATTTCCCAGTGTCTCTCTGTGTACTTATAGTGTGTGTTTGCCTCTGTTCCTCGTCGCGTCGTCTGTGTTCATACCTGGTGTAATCCCCTGCGTGCTCTCCCTGCTGTTCTCCCTTCATGCTCAGGTTTGCTATTTCTTTGTGTAGTTTCTCCCAGTTAGTTCATCCTTAGTTCTGTTTTACCATCCCCACTTTATATTTGATATTATCAATAAATCACCCTCACACCTGAATAAGTGCTGCGTTTTGAGTCCTCCTTCCACTCTCCACACGGCCGCTGCCCCGGACCGTGACAGTACGACGCGACCACAACATGGACCCAGCAGCGCTTAACCTGTCCAGGGAGCTACGGGAAAATCTCATCGATGCCACACAGGAGCTCATCGACCGGTGGCTGGAAAACCCGGGTGGCACGTCCCAGCGCGCTATAGAGAGGCGGCTACAGCGTCTGGTGACCGGTCTCCCATGGCTTCTGGGCTCGCTTTGTTCGTGGGAGCGGGAGTTCCTCCTTTTGGACCTCGGACTTCACCCCCCGTCTGCTTTTACTTTCGAGCAGCCTGAGGCGGTGAGCAAGCGACATGTTCTGGCTTCCCCAGATTCCGGGACTCTGTTTTCTGGGGCTATTCAGAGCGGGATGAGAGACAGTGTAGATAGCTTACCTACCTTCGTGGTAACGGATCCTTCGCAAGTGGCCGTCTACAAACCCTCTGTAAAACCGAGAGACTTTTTCTCTGCCGCTCCTTCTGAGCCAGGACTCACCATTCTCCGGCTCAGTTCTGTGTCCGGCCACAAGCTCTCAGGTCTGTGGCTCAACCGTTAGCCTCCCTAAGGGCTCAATTACCCGTTCTGCCGCCGCTCCGGTTAGCCACTCAGCCACCACCACCGCTAGCATCGCTACAGCCCACAGTTCCGGTAATGGCTGAGCCACAATTTTCGCACTGTTTTTCCACCGCTGTTTCTGGGCAGGGAGACAAACTGTTTCGCTACGGACCTGTTCCTCAACAGCTGGCAACATTAGTGACTGTTACTCACTCCGGGGCTTCCCCAGAGGCTGGGTTACTGCCCTCAGCTTACTCTGGACCCCTGGAGGCCAAGATGCCGGCTGTGAACTGCACCGGGCTGTCACTGCCTGAGCAGGGTCAGTGCTCTGCGCAGCTGCAGCCCTCCGTACGTGCGCCAGAGGCCCACGTGCCTACTGGTTTTGTTTCATGTGTGCCAGAGGCCCATGTGCCTACTGGTTTTGTTTCGTGTGTGCCGGAGGCCCACGTGCCTACTGGTTTTGTTTCGTGTGTGCCGGAGGCCCACGTGCCCGCTGGTTCTGCGGTTGTTTTCGCTGGGGGGCCCAAGGACCCGGTCCGGCCTCCTGCTTCGCCTGCTGGGGGGCCCGAGGAGCCCGTCCAGCCTCCTGCTTTGCCTGCTGGGGGGCCCGAGGAGCCTGTCCAGCCTCCTGCTTTGCCTGCTGGGGGGCCCGAGGAGCCTGTCCAGCCTCCTGTTTCGCCTGCTGGGGGGCCCGAGGAGCCCGTCCAGCCTCCTGCTTTGCCTGCTGGGGGGCCCGAGGAGCCTGTCCAGCCTCCTGTTTCGCCTGCTGGGGGGCCCGAGGAGCCCGTCCAGCCTCCTGCTTCTCCACCTGTGGCTGCTTCTCCACCTGTGACTGCAGCGCCGCCTCCTGCAGTACCACCACCGGCAGTGCTACCGCCTGCTACGGCCACACCTCAGCCTGAGGACGCATCCTCACCTGGCCCGGCTTCATCCTCGCCTGGTCCAGCTTCAGTTTCATCCTCGCCTGGCCCGGCTTCATCCTCGCCTGGTCCAGCTGCAGCTTCATCCTCGCCTGGCCCGGCTTCATCCTCGCCTGGCCCGGCCTCATCCACGCCTGGCCCGGCCTCATCCACGCCTGGCCCGGTTTCATCCTCAGCTTCATCCTCGCCTGATTCTGGCCCAGCTTCAGCTACAGCTTCGCCCGGCCCAGCTTCAGCTACAGCTTCATCCTCGCCCGGTCCGGCTTCAGCCTCGTCTGGTCCAGCCTTCGTGTCTGCATCCTCGTCTGGTCCAGCTTCAGTCTCGCCCGGTCCTGGTCCGGCTTCGTCCCTGCCTGGTCCGGCTTCATCCTCGTCTGGTCCAGCCTTCGTGCCCGCATCCTCGGCCACAGCATCCTCATCTTCACCCGCAGCGCCTGGTCCAGCCTCCGCTTCAGCGTCCGCTTCAGCGTCCTCTTCAGCTTCGCCTGGTCAAGCTTCAGCTTCATCCTCGCCTGGCCCAGCTTCAGCTTCTGCTTCAGCCTCGCCCAGTCCGGCTTCAGCCTCGCCTGGTCCAACTTCATCCTCGCCTGGTCCAGCTTCAGCTTCATCCTCGCCTGGCCCAGCTTCAGCTTCTGCTTCAGCCTCGCCCGGCCCGGCTTCACCCTCGTCTGGTCCAGCCTTCGTGTCTGCATCCTCGTCTGGTCCAGCCTTCGTGTCTGCATCATCGCCTGACTGGCCGCCGTTGCCTTCCGCACGGCCGGCCCCCGGACCGCCATCGCCTGAGCGGCCGCCGTTGCCTTCCGCACGGCCGGCCCCCGGACCGCCATCGCCTGAGCGGCCGCCGTTGCCTTCCGCACGGCCGGCCCCCGGACCGCCTTCGCCTGAGCGGCCGCCGTTGCCTTCCCATGACTGAGTGACTTTGTGTTTGTGTCCCTTATTGTTATTATTCTCTTTATTATTCATGGGCTGTTTTGGGATGGTTTGTGTTTTGGGATTTTAGATACTGGGTTTTGGGTTTGTGCTCCCTCTATTGGTCCCTGGTGTTAGTGTTCCCCTGTCTCGTCAGGTTAATCAGGTCCAGCTGTGTCTCCCACCTGTGTGTGATTTCCCAGTGTCTCTCTGTGTACTTATAGTGTGTGTTTGCCTCTGTTCCTCGTCGCGTCGTCTGTGTTCATACCTGGTGTAATCCCCTGCGTGCTCTCCCTGCTGTTCTCCCTTCATGCTCAGGTTTGCTATTTCTTTGTGTAGTTTCTCCCAGTTAGTTCATCCTTAGTTCTGTTTTACCATCCCCACTTTATATTTGATATTATCAATAAATCACCCTCACACCTGAATAAGTGCTGCGTTTTGAGTCCTCCTTCCACTCTCCACACGGCCGCTGCCCCGGACCGTGACAAAAACAGCATAAAACTGCATTCATAACACTGAGCAACACTTAGGAGGACTACAAAAAGGTCTGTGAAGCTCCATATTCAGATACATCGAAGTATTAAGGAGTTAAATTATATATTTTGACCTGACCAGCGCACATGTCACCATTAGCTGTTCCACTATTAGCAATTACCAGTTAGCCACATTAGCCCCTTGTTATCGTTAAGCAGTTATCAGTGGGACATCTGGCTTGAGATTTATAGGCAGTGTGAGAATCTTGTAAGTCTTTTGCGAGGCCACTGATAAAGCTGATGAATGCAGAGGGCTCTGCTCTACAGTCGCACTTTCTAGGAATCTTTTCTAACACTGAAATGACTGAATTCGTTGTTTTATAAAGCAGGAGAATGACCCTATCCATTGGGCTGTACACCTTTTGAAGAATGGGGTCATTTAGGACCCAAATCCTGTATTATTTGGATATTTATTGAGTATTTGGTTTGAAGGTTTGGGCGTCAGATATTCACTTTATAGTTGCTCACTTGGAGACTTTGTTATTAGATTTAAGCACTTACCTCTTTATCGTTACAAAAAAGACTTACCGGTACTACTTCACAACCACTTATTGCTCTCCTGGGAAAATTTATATTTTTCTTTCTCTCTGCTGTGACAAACCATCTGAAGACATTTCATTCTCTAGAGCACCAATGTTAGGTGTTTTATAAACCTAAAGGGCCTAAGATCACATGCTTAGAACATAAACCTATTCCCAGGATCCAGGTTTAATTATAGATAGAATTGACACACCTTAGGTTACCTGATTCATTATAGTAAATGGAGGTTATTCCATGGAGAAACCATCTGAAAATTCTAATTAAAAAATCCCGGAAAAATGCGACAAAGAGACCAACTCCTCGAGAGCCTTAAAAAACAGTGCTTTCTATGGCAGCATTTTTAGCTAGCACCAAAGCAGAAAGATGTTCTCTGAACCAGACGTGAGTTGAGTGCAACACGCTGTCTCCTTCTGACTCTTTTTTTTACAGATGTTCAAGGGCTCAGACTATACCACACAGACATGTGGTACCAGCCTTCTCAGTTCTATTTGCCACTCTTAAACAACCATAAATCCTCACATGTGTAAAGACTGACTCAGCAACTGTAATTCATGCACCATATTATTATGGCTGTTTGAGACAAGGCTTACTATTGACTGGTGTATTGACGGTCTCTCACAGGTGTTGTGACTCCAAACAGGGTGCAGGGCTGTCAACATCTTCTTGTTGTTTTGTGAAAATATACCTCAGCGACATGACATGACACGGCATGTTGCTGAAAAGGGTAATTACATATGTGAAGTCTGAGCTAATGTTCGAAGGCTTGTTTTGTTTAGTAACAGTTCTTATTCTTCTTCAGGTTCCCAGTCCTGTGTGGGATGTTAACAGACTGGTGTCACGTTAAGGCTGAAGGAGCATGGTGAAGCACCAACCCTTACAGGTCTATGAGAAGCAAGTCTTTGTCTCCTTTGTCACTGGGATCTATGGTTGCCGCTGGAAGCGATACCAGCGTTCCCAGGATGAAAGCTCCAGGGTAAGAATATAGCTCTAACCATAAAGTATGGATGCTATAATAATAGTTAGAACATTGCAAATGCTGTCTTCGAAGTGTGCTATCAACAACATGACCTTTGTGCAAACAGTGTTGCCAACTTAGCGACTTTGTCGCAATATTTAGCGAGTTTTCAGACCCCCTTAGCGACTCTTTTTTCTAAAAAGCGACTAGCGACAAATCTGGCGACTTTTTCTGGTATTATTGGAGACTTATTTATGACGACTTTTTGACGTGAAAACGCGTATCGCTCTTACTCTCAACAAGCAGCGGTGGTGCCTTGGGCACCTCACCCGTGCCAAAGCGCTCACAGGCGGAGGACAGTCCTCCCCCAGCTGCTATCAGAGCAGGAGACGTTCACACCTGTGCATCCAAACGGCAAATGAATCGTGCATGAGCGAAGCCGCTGCTCCCGCACTGACTATAACGCAGTCAGTTCTTCCTTTACTGTTATGCTGTTTTGTGGATCACAAGGTTTAAAACTACTTATAAACACACACACACAAAGTAACTCCACCAGAGTGCCAATTTCGGGTCACTTTTGCCGGTCCAGGCCTGGATAAAGGAGCAGGGTTGGAATTGTGACATTAAAAAACAATAATTGCTAAAAGAAATTTAATTTGTAGTTCTAAATAAATTCAAACTGCATTTAGGACGTTTTTTACTCACTTTATGTCTCTTCCACGATGTTATTTCTCTCTCCAACAGCGTAGGTTACAATTCCATTAGCATGACCAATTATGCAAATTAGGCGATGACGTCATTTGGCGACTTCTAGCGACTTTTAGGACAGCCGATAGCGATTTTCCTTACTGAGGAGTTGGCAACACTGTATGCAAACCTTTATGTAACCTTATTCTAATATGCCAATTATCACATAACAGACTGGTAATCACATAACACAGTCCTGCCTAGGCTGCACTGACACTGAGCACACCTCAGGCATAAATGAACTATTTTCAATGTTGTGGTTTCTAAGGCCAGATAAGTAGATCAGGCTGTCAAAAAGGTGACTACACAACGGGAGCCTAATATGTAATGTTCATCTAGGGTCCTGTTGTATTTATACCCTTATCACCCTTTATCTTTAGGCATTAGTCATTGTTAAAAAACAATATAATTTTTGACAACTTTACAGGCAATGTAATTCTTTTTTGAAATTCCAGGAAGTTCTTTGAATATGAAGTTCAAATCATGGTTTGTACATACAAACCACATGCGTACAAATACATAATGTGTATTTTCTATAAATGTGCAAAAGCACACTGATGGAAGCAGTATAGAGTTTTTATGCAGACTGAATAGCATCTGCTGAAGATCTTTCAGGCTCAGTGACTCTTATATCTTGTATGGATGAATTATCAAGTGCATTATACTGTACAATCCATACACTCTCATCCAAAGTATGGTGTATGTCGAATTAGTTGCCACTTAAAATGATAATAATTATTCATTGTTATATATTACTAAAAACTAACACAATCTTAAACTAGCATGTATTCTTATTTGTCTCACTGGCATCTTCCTGCTCAGTGTGTCAAACGGGAGTTTGTTTGTACCTTTGGACACCAGGCTCAGTGAATTAGAGACCCAGGTCTACACCGCTGCAAATAATCCTGTAACTAGCCTGACCCCAGTAGCCATTGTAGCCAAAACCAGTAGCTTTGTACCCGTTAGCTGTCCCTCAGCGTGTCGTCCAGAGTGAGGAGGCGTATTTCATGGAATCGTTTACATTTCCACTCAGTTTTGTCAGGTTTGGCTGTGTGGCAGGCAAGAGTAGGACCCAAATGCAGAACTCATAAAGGGAAGAAATGAACCCAAAGCAGCAGCTTTATTTGTTGTGTAAACCAGCGGTCCCCAACCTTTTTTGTGCCACGGACCGGTTTATGCCCGACAATATTTTCACGGACCGGCCTTTAAGGTGTCGCGGATAAATACAACAAAATAAAACTAGTACCGGTACCGAAAAAAATAAGATTTATTCATAACACACGTGAAAAGACCCAGGAAAACCGAGTTAACGATAAAAACGATAACAAAATAACGCTGAAAACCGATAAAACCCCTGAAAACCAGACATTTAACACCTGAGCCTCAACTCTCGCGGCCCGGTACCAAACGACTCACGGACCGGTACTGGTCCGAGGCCCGGGGGTTGGGGACCGCTGGTGTAAACGAACTACAAAGTACAAAGAAACACTAAAAGAAGCAAACAAAAGATAAAATAGAAACAAAGACTCTTCCAACTAAGGAGCTTATGACTTGATGTAAACGAGAGACCATGAACCACTCCCTTTAACACACAGCTAATGTCGAGGACTTGAGAACAAGCAAGACAAGACAGTGGACTAAATACACATAACGAGGGGATGGGAAACAGGAGGGAAACACAGCTGAAACGAATCCGATGTAACGAGACGGTGAGGAAGCAACACTGGATACGCTGAACACAGGACAAGAAACTATCAAAATTAAACAGGAAACATGAGACACACATTCATGAGACATTGACTGAATCCAGGGAACAGAAACAAGAACCTAAGAGAACCTAAAATGTCCAAAAACTAGAAAACATGGGGTCACAGATAAATGGTAAATGGCCTGTATTTATATAGCGCTTTACTAGTCCCTAAGGACCCCAAAGCACTTTACACATCAAGTCATCCACCCATTCACACACACATTCACACACTGGTGATGGCAGCTACGTTGTAGCCACAGCCACCCTGGGGCGCACTGACAGAGGCGAGGCTGCCGGACACTGGCACCATCGGCCCCTGACCTCCACCAGTAGGCAACGGGTGAAGTGTCTTGCCCAAGGACACAACGACTGAGACTGTCCAAGCCGGGGCTCAAACCGGCAACCTTCCGATTACAAAGCGAACTCCCAACTCTTGAGCCACGATCGCCCCTAAACTAAGATCCAGCGCCATGACAGGCTTACTTGTTAAACTGCAACAGGCTTTGGTGGGGTTTTCCATGATCCACTGAGTATTTCTCATTCACTCATCTCTTTTAACTTTCTATGTTTATTCAACAGGACTGTGTTGAATCATTAGCAATGATTAAACTGTGGCTGTCTCTCCCATAGTTTGCCTTTCATTTGCTCTCATCTTGGTCCCCTCACCTCGAAAAGGTCATTTCAGATGGGTGCACCTCTCTGAGCCTGATTTTGCCAGAGGTTTCTTTCTGTTAGAAAGCAGTTTTTTCTCCCAGCTGTGACCAAGTGCTTGCTCACAGGGAGTTGTGTGATTGTTGGAATTTCCATCTAATATTGTAACAGCTTTACAATTCAATTACAATTACAGTTTTTTATTCCTAAAGGTTGAAGATAAATCTATTAGTCATTCCATTCTTTTCAGTTGAATTCCTAAGAGACTTCTAGACCAAGCCCTAGTAACTGGGGAAAACAATCTTCACTGCAAAGCAAGTGATAGAATCAGTGCAGTGTTGGAATGTGAAGAGCAGAGTCAGACACCCAGCTGTATTGGATACCCACTGGGCAGCCACAGCTCCTGCTGCTGGATGTCGTCTTTATCACAAAGAGCCAGTGGCTCACCCATAAATTAGTCTATTTACTGAATGTGTGAGCCGGGCACTGATGATGTGCTGAGCAAGAGGATAAAAAACAAGCCCACAGCTGCCTCTCTCCCCGCTCTGTCTCATTTACAAAGCTTCATGTAGTGACACACACTGTGCTTGAATATAACTAGAGAAGTTTGAATTTATTAAGTTTAAGGCTGTCTGCTTAGTCTGCTACACACGCTTTGATTGTATTTTGTTGGTAGACAGTCTTTCGATTCATGAACTTCTGTTTTGTTTAGTTTTTTTACTATGGGCTCTCTGAGTTTTACAATTTGACATGGTTAAAGGTGTGTGAAGCAAAAATGTAATAGTAGGTATTAAATCATATTGGTGGAGTCTTTCTGTTCTCATTAGCCTCAGAAGGCCTGTGTTTCAGTGTAAAAGCTCTCATACCTGCCCATTAACATACAGCAAGGTTTGTTAAAAAGTAGAACAGTTAACATATTAATAATAGTGGATTGCATTTATATAGCGCTTTTTGGGACCCCTCAAAGCGCTTTACAATACCACTATTAATTCACACACTGGTGGAGGCAGCTACAGTTGTAGCCACAGCTGCCCTGGGGCAGACTGACAGAGGCGAGGCTGCCATATCGCGCCATCGGCCCCTCTGGCCATCATCAGTAGGCGGTAGGTGAAGTGTGTTGCCCAAGGACACAACGACCGAGACTGTCTGAGCCGGGGCTCGAACCGGCAACCTTCTGATTACAAGACGAACACCCAACTCTTGAGCCACGATCGCCTGAACATTTAGCTAATGAACCTGAGACCAAACCACATCTAATATGAGAATAAATATTAGGTCTACCCTGCCCAGACAGTCACATACAAATAAACATAGCTATGTATCTGGTAGCTGAAAATGATGGTGCTGGATGATAAAAATCAAAAACCTTATCTGAGTTAATCTGGCTGACATCCCATTAAGGATCATTTTTCAGCCTGTTAGCTATTTTAAGCTCCATCTGTGGTAGTCTCATTATGTCCTCTTGCACTTCTGCCTCTATAGCGGACGCTGAAACTCCTCCACGGTTTATCCTTCAGTTTGATTTAATGTTGCCTTTGATGTCGGAAACGGGACGTTTAGGCTAAAGACTGTTTGGTAGCTGAATGGATGTCCACGTGAAATTTGTGTCAGTTTGTAAGAGAAGAATTGTACAAATTTAAGGTTCATGGTGAAATTACAGAGCACGCAGAGTAAGTGATCAGAGCTGGAACAATCTACCAAAATCATGCACACCGGATGGTGTCTGGACTTGGCTGAAAAGCTGATATTGAATGGTAGCTTTTAATTGAGCAAGGTCAGTGGTATGTTTACAGTTTGCTATACTGTCTTTGGCCAAAAGAGTTCTTGACTTTTGATCAGAATAATAAATTATAATAGTTTATATAATTTGCTTACTGCTTCTTTTTGTTTGCTCACTTTTTCACATTTTACCAAAAATCGTTGACTCCTCAGAATGAAACAACTGCTTTAAATTGAGGGGAAAAAAATAAAACCTGTTCTTTATTTGTATACAAATTGTTCAGTTTTCCTTTTTTTTTAATTTTTTTTGAGGGTATATGTGTCCTTGCATTGTCAGTGACTATGTTCAGCTCATACTGGTCTGATATAGACCAGTCTGTAGTGTATATAAATACCTTCTCCAACTTCCAACTGTAAGAGGTTCAGAGATTATTACATGGGCGTGCAGGTAAAGACCAAATGGCCGCACTAATGAATGTGTTGAGCCATCAGTGAAAAGCCTGTGAAAGGTTTTAGCCAGGAGAAGAGAGGCCATCCATCAGTGAAAATCTTCTTGGCCACAAAAACATGACAGCAAGGCGGAAATATCACAACAGCCAGAGGATCTTTTTAGTTTGTGTAGCAGCTACCGGGATCTTAAAGTTCCCTACTAGACCCCCGCCATTTGTCTTACTGTATGAGTGCGAGACATGTTAAAATCCAGTGGCACCAAGGCATCATACAATAAAATAATGTGATTAATACATAAGTAAAAGAAATTCCTATACATGCCCCTTCCTGATTTCTTATGTTTTAACATGTTTGTTACACTTACATGTTTCCAATTTCAAATGTTAACACAGATGTTCAGAGTAAATACAGATTGTAGTTTTTTAAATGATGATTTCATTTAGTTTGGGGAAACAGCTCTCCAACTTTACCTCATGTAGAAAAAGTCATTTCCTTCTAAACCTAATAAGTGGTTTTGTCATCTAGCAAGAACTGCAATCAAGCATTTGCAATAACTAATAAAAAAAAGCACTTGGGACAATTGTGTTGGTGACAGCTTTTGTTATAATATCAATAATATTCATATGAATATGGGATACTGTTACATGTTTGCACAGACTTTTGTGAAATATGGAGACACTCCTGGCATTATATGAGCAAAGTGAGACTCATTTTTTAGGGTTGGTGGAGATGAGTGTGAAGATCCAAACAATCCCTGTCAGTGATGGAGAAGCTTTGATGGAAATATTTGGTAAAAAGTTCACCAGCATGAAGGAAATGAAGTTTCAAACTTTCCTTAGGAGGAGCCCAGCACGCCTGCTTAAAGAAAAGTGAGTGTGGCGATGTGGATGCTTGCAGCGACTGCTGTATAGAGGCCATCCTGCTACACATGAAACACATCAGAGTCATAATTGTTATTTTAGTCACGTGTTTGTTTATTATCCTTATTGTTTTATCTGGGACTGTTTGCAGACATCTCAGAGAGAGGAGACACCAGCATCTGAACAGAGACTCAAACCAGCAACCTGCAGCTCCCTGCTTGGCTGCTCCAGTTTTCTCCTCACTCATGTTGCCCACCAGTGATTTCTAGCTGCCCACCCACACAGCAGGCTAGAATATGCGCTGAGCCTCAGCACCCAATACTTGGACATGTTTTCTTTATTAAATAATGAACCAGACCCCAAAAGTAAACAGCTGTTATTGCTAGGCAACGGGAGCAGCATTTGGTGATGCAGCACCTGACATTCCTGACCATGTGGGCGGAGCATGCATGAAATGGAATGTTTAGTAGAACTGTGCAACACAAGCACTTAGTTCCAGCATGTTTCATTGTATCCAGACACAGCTAGAGACACATCTACAGCAGCATCTCTGTGCAGGACAAACGACAGTTGACGAAGAAACATCGAAAACTTCACTTCACTCCTCTACAAAACGTTGGCTCCTTTGTTTAAAAGGCCAAAATGAATCGAGGGAGAACAAGAAGAGGATCGGCGAGTGCTTCACCTCACAATTCAGTACAGCTGATTAACCTGCAAGAAGAACTTCAAATGATACAGGCTGAAAATATCAAATTAAAAGAAGAGGCAGAAAAATCAAGAGGAGAAGCTAAAGATTCAAAGTTTGAAACTGATGTAGTATTGCAGGAATTACTGCATGTGGGTCTCAAACTTAAAGGAGAGAAAATGGGAAAACAACAGGCAGAAAATGAGAATGAAAAGATGAAGAAAGAACTGTTGGAAGCTCAAAAAGCATTGGAGGAAGAGAAAAGCACAGCACAAGAAGCTAACAATAAATATCAAACTGCAAAGAAGGAGGCAGGAAATGTGATTCAGGAATTACAGGAGGTGCAGGAAGCTTTTGGAGAGGGAAAAAAGAAAATGCAGTTGGCAACACAAGAAGCTGCAAATGTAACAGCTGAAGCTGAAACACTAAGAAAGGAATTACTGCATGTGAAGCAACAACTTGAAGAGGAGAAAAAACGTAAACACGAGGCAGAAAATGAGATTGAAAATTTGAAGAAGGAATTGTTGGAAGCTCAAAAAGTGTTGGAGGAAGAGAAAATTAAAATACAGGAAGCAAAGAAAGAAATGGAAGATACAAAGAGTCACAATGAAAACATGAAGAAGGAACTGATGAAAGTGCAAGAAGAACTTGCAGAAGAGAAAATTGAGGTGAAGGTATTCAAGAAAGAAATGACGGTGACCAAGAAAGACTGCAAAGACGCACTGAAAGAAATGCGAAAGCACAAAAAGGAAGCTAAAGAGCTCCTCAAACACAAAGTGAAACTGGCCAAACAGCAGCTGAAAGAAAAATTTAAAGATGCCGAGGAGCAGCTCAACAAAACCTTAAATGAACTGAAGGCAAAAGAAAAAGAAAAGAAAGCCGAGGACAGGAGGGGATTCTGGAGCAGACTGCTGAGAAAGAACTGACCCAGCAGCATCAAGTTTGAGGAGATCAATAGTTTCTTCCTCCTCTCTCCACTTTTCTTTCTCCCCATCCTTCTTCTTGTGACATTTGTTTGTTTTTTAAAAACTCTAATCTACATGTACTGAAATACAAAAATAAAATTGCCATAACTTGACCTCATGTTGCCTGCTTCTTTTCTTGTGTGTCTGTGGATGTAAAACAGTAACACACTTTCTGCTCTGTGTCTTTAATTGTAAATAAATGCAATATGTTTTCATTTTAAAATTCAGTGCAAAAAAACTTCTGCTCTAAATCTTTTTTTTTAGCAAAAAGCTTTTTTTTGCCTGTTGTGGAAGTTTTCCATTTAAATAAAGCCTGCAGACGAGCGGTGAGCGGTAGCTAACATTCTTTAACTGGCTGCGTTGCAACGTTTAGGTAACACTCCCATGACCGCACTGCCACTTCCACAAGAACTGCTTCTCGATTTCCTTCCTTAACCCTTTCGTTTGGAGCTGATCTGACCCACTCAGATCAATACTTTGATTCCATTCAATCGATAAGCGATAGCTCTCACTCCACCTAGTTTGTATGTTGTTGTACATTTAGGTTTCCCAATATGAATTACCTTAAAAACAGAGGTTTGTGGTGTTGTGAAGTCAAGTGGAGTAAGAAGATCAGGACCTATAAGCACTGTCAGTGGATGGGTACCAGCAGTGCTAAATGGAGACTTGGAGGGATCTTTGAAAGCCATATATCACTCAGGAGAAAGCACCATGTGCTGGACAGCTAGACTTCAAAGTAAATTGAAACTGCACAATGAGAATGACTTGTTAAAGGTTACAAAGTGAAAACAACAACCAGGCTTTGGAAGAGTGGATGAAAAGAAATATGTTTAATAGAAGCTATATAACAAAGAAGGTCTCTCTATTTTATTTATTCAGTTCAGTTCAGTTTTGTTTACATATAAATAAAACAAATTCCATCATCTTCATTACTTTGTCCATTAACTTTACATAAAATACTGTTATATGTTGTCTGTTGTACACTGATGGTACACTTGGCTTAGGCCCTTACCTAGGGCAATTTTGCCACGCTTGTCTCTATTACCATTTTCATTACCAAGGACTTTTC
This sequence comes from Aulonocara sp. 'chitande type north' Nkhata Bay, assembly GCF_057382095.1. Lineage (NCBI taxonomy): Eukaryota > Metazoa > Chordata > Actinopteri > Cichliformes > Cichlidae > Aulonocara > Aulonocara sp. 'chitande type north' Nkhata Bay. The sequence goes on from NC_141353.1 coordinate 3,263,314, forward strand.
TCAGCCGGAGATTACTTCAGCTGCTGGTCACAACCCTTTTCTGACCCCATGAGTGACCCCTTAATCCTACCAACAGCGGGTGGTAGATTAAGGAACTAGAACCCTTGTCCAGCAAATATATGGTTGTTTTTTATAGAGGTGAGGACTGGATATTGCTTTGGATGCTGTATTTTTGTAAAGAGATCATTTTGACTCCATAACAATGACTCATAGCTTGGACTGCATTTCCACGGGAGCACGAGGTAAATGTGACGTTGGCTCAGTGTCACATAGTTCTTTATTATATGCTCACTACTTTAAGATCCCGGTAGCTGCTACACAAACTAAAAAGATCCTCTGGCTGTTGTGATATTTCCGCCTTGCTGTCATGTTTTTGTGGCCAAGAAGATTTTCACTGATGGATGGCCTCTCTTCCCCTGGCTAAAACCTTTCACAGGCTTTTCACTGATGGCTCAACACATTCATTAGTGCGGCCATTTGGTCTCTACCTGCACGCCCATGTAATAATCTCTGAACCTCTTACATAAGCCACTGGAAATGGTGAGTCCAGGCACGGTGTGATGCAAAGCTGATCAGTGCTCAATAGGATCTGTTGACTGGCCTATCATACTCTACACCTCCCCTTATATGGAATTAGCTCCTTAGCCTGTTAACTAGTGAAGGGAAGAGTCCTTGACTGGCTGCTCAGGCTCTCCTCTCTGTTTTTGCCCCACATGCCCCAGCAAGCATGTAGATTAAGATTAGGCTTAAAACGTTCCTTTCTGATAAAGCTTACAGTTAGTGCTGGATCAGGTGACCCTGAACCCTCACTTAGTTACACTGCAATATGCCTTGTCTGCTGGGGGCTTCCCATGATGAGTGTGTCTTCTTCATTCACCTCTTTTTACTCTTTATGTGCTCATAAACCATTTGCATTTAATCTCTGGCTCTCGTCCACGGTGTGTCTTTGTCCTGTCTCCCTCCCCTCACCCTCAATCGGTCACAGCAGATGGCTGCCCCATGCTGAGCTTGGTTCTGCCAGATGTTCTTCCTGTTAAAGGGGGGTTTTTCCTACTACTGTGGAAACCCTGAAATATTTGGGTCTACTTATGTGTTTAACCACTGCAGTTTCCAAATGGGCCATTAGTTAGTTTAAGATCTATTCAGGTTCACAAAAAGGTGTGCAAAAAATGCAAAAGATTGAAAATTAATAATAATAAAAAAGAAGTATCTTTTGGAGTTGCATATATGGCGACTGGATGAACATGATTTCGTCTAAGCAAGACTTTGATAGTTAGAAAGAAAAACATCTGTCAATTTTAACTCTTCAGATTTATTTGTGTAGCACTTTTCAAAACCAATGTTACAAATGTTTCCCAGAAACAATGAATAAAAGAACAAATTGAAGAGAAATTATGTCCACATAGTCCACAATCAGCTGTTTGTGTCCTCTTCCAGTGGGAGTGTACGTGGTTCGTCATCCTGTGCAGCTCCTTTCTTCTGCTTCTCTTTTGGGGTTACTTCTGGTTGATGGCTCGAAATGATTTTAATGACTTCAATTGGTGAGTCGTATTTTTCATTATATTACTTTCGCTGAAAAGCTGTTTAAGACTTGCATGTTTGGTAATGGTTGATCAAGGACAGCAGAGTGGTGACCTTACCACAGTGGGGTGGCAGCAAGCCCCTTCAGCATGTGTATTTTAAATAAATACCACGGACAAATAGGTTGATGCATGCAGGTAAGTAAATCCCACAGTCTTTCAGTGATGAGGAGTGTCCACGTGGACACTTTCAAGGATGAGGATGTACACATCCTGGACAGGGAGCATCATGAGTGTCACGATGTCATGTGCAATTAAGGCAAATTACTCTATTTGACAAAACTGAATTAGTCATACCACCAACATTCGTTCTGTTCATTCCAGGCTGGTGTACAACCGTTCTGGAGAATGGAGAGATGAGACAATGCCCATCCTCGCTTCCACCACCGTGGGATTCAGCTACGTCACATTCTTATTGGTAAAACTCGCAAATGTTAGCAGACTTGTTCATTGATCAGTTAAGACATACAACTTAACGAATCTTACTCTTTTTGCAGATCTTAGCACTTTTCCACATATCTTTGGGCCAGCAGCTGAATCTCTATTGGGTTCACAAGGTACGGTGTGAAAAAACAATCCTGCCATTGATTTGCTCCTCTGATGCTTTCAAAGCAAAGTCAGGTTCATCGAGGTGTCTGTTCTCCACAGATGGGGGTGCTGGCTACACTGCTCACCACTATCTCTGGTGTCATTTTTGTCGATGACTTATGGGGAGACGAGTGGGACATTCTGCTTGCGTCACTGCAGGTTCGTCTACAGTTAACAACACTGTACTAAAAGTTGATTATATTCTCTACTTTTCCGATCCAATTGGCTAAAATTATATATTTAATGCTCCATGAAAATAATTCAATTGTAAATAAAGAATAAACTGAGTTGAACTGCTTCAGCATATATTATTTGGAATTTATACTGGGATGGTGAGGTCTGCATTTTCAAAAACATTATTGCAAAAAAAGAATTTCCAAATAAAAAATCTCTGCACTGGATTCATGTTTCAAGCTCTGCCAGGTCTACAGGCAAGTGGTGTTAGGGTGAGGTGGGTCAAATATGGCCAAATATGCAAATATGCTCAATTAATTCTATGCAGTTTTCTGGATCAGATAACTTTCATTACAAAAATATAAACATGTAGGTTTCATAAACATCTTCTCAATTGTTCTCTGATCGGTGACTTTGAGGCATTGATATGATGTCAAGTGTGTTACAGATGTCCTGTCCAAGTGTTTAGAATCCATATCAACTCCTCCCCTACTATTTGTTATTTAGTTAGTCCCCCTGAGCCTGGTTCTGTCGGAGGTTTCTTTCCTGTTAAAAGGGAGTTTTTCCTTCCCACTGTTGCCAAGTGTTTGCTCGTAAGTGTTCATTTGATTGTTGGTGTTTTCTCTCTGTTATTGTAGGGCCTTCACCTTACAATGCAAAGTTATTTGTTCTATGGAACGTAACATTTGATATATTCTCCTGTTCAATCATTATACTGTGTGTGTATTTATCATAACAATGTGGCAAAGCTTTGCTCTGATGCTGTGTAATGACTAACCATCTTTTAAGGCCAGCATTTCACATTTACGCTTTGTTATCAGTACACAGCACCTTTCCTGCATCTTGGCGCCCTGGTAACAGTGACAGCTATCAGCTGGCTGGTAGCTGGATATGTTGTCCGCAGAGAGAAATCCAGTAAGTGCTGCCTTGTGTTTCAAGTAAATATCATGTTGGGGATTGCTTTTGATGTTCCTATTTGAAACGTAAAGTTGCATTCAGTATTATTTGTCTGTACACGTATGTCATTGTCTAATTTACCCTGCTTTAGTGGATTGTTTTTCCTTATTCAAGCAGCTGCCTGCACTCTTACCACCCATCAAAGCACACAAAGCTAACTACTGTTTGTTATTAGGAGTAGATGGAATGAGCTAAAGTTGCATTATGACACTAACAACCCTTTTTGCACTCTCTTAGATATCCAGGTGATGGTGTTGTTTATCTACATTGTAGTCCTCCTTGCTCTCTGTTTGGCACCGCTCACATTCACCTGCCCCTGCATCATGGACCGTCATAGCCTCAAACCGCGACCAAGCGTCATTGGCCGAAGAGGAGCTCCTATGGTAAGTTGGGGCTTTGCCAGACTTTACTACCTGATCCACTTAATTGTTCAAATCGGCTCTTTGTGGAGAGGCGTGGCTGCCAGGAGTACCAAGTGTTCGGTTTTTGCTGGGTTCCACAAAGCTGTTTGGGTAATAACAAAGAAAGGAAAAAACAGAAAGAAGAAGATGCAAGAATTTTTCTGTACACTCTGTACAACAAATGCGGTGTATAGCTACAGAACACAAGTGATAGTGTCAGGCTCAGTGTGAGAGTGCGTCAGCAACATACTGTCATTTCACAGCTGGGCAGGTAGATAAGAGATGCACAGAGACGTTCAGAGCTGTGTTTGCACACGCGCTCTACAAACAGTGATATTCACAGATATGCCTTGCTTTCACCTCAGTGCAGTGTACCAAAACTGCACGTAGGTTTTAGATAAATCAACACAGACTAATATAAAATGCATCTCTCTCTCTGTAAGTGGACGCTCACATTGATCGTGCTGCTGCACATAACCCTCGTATGTAACGAACAGCATGCGTTGATATGATAATGAAGAACTCTTATATTTCTTCTGCCTGTCCCTTACTCCAATTGTAATGTAATTTATGGAACTAAACTATGATGTGTTGTGTAGGTGTCATAGTAAAACCAAGGCAATGTTGCTGACATACCATTTGCACACATCTGTTTGAAACAGCCTTAACAATTCATAATTCACAGGACTGTTTACAGACTAAATAATGTATCAGTTTTGCAAGGTGTATGTCTGAGCCTGTCATCATTTATATAGAAACAAAATACAGTAAAAACATTAGTGTGTGATTCAGGTTTAGCTCAACTACACCACATACTGTACTGTACATCTCAGTGTTATTATCTCCATCACGTTTGTGTGTGTGCGTGTCATTCTGTCTGTAAACATGATAGCTTGAAAAGCTTTGAATGAATACTGGTAAAACTTTGAGTTGGGTCATGGTAACAATCCATTCAAACTTGGCTTAGATCCTCCAAGGTCTTCAATGTCTACTTGATGATTTATTGGTCAAAAATTTACAAAAAGCCTTTGAACTATTATTAAACTATGATTCGGTTTGTGCTCATGGAGCGCTATAATTTGTTATGTTATTTGTATTTCATACTTAAATCTTTTAGTGTTTTTGCAAATGAGTTTATGTCGCACTCTAAGGACCTGAGGGGGGTCCCACAGGGTTCATGTTGGAGTCAATTTGTTGAATGTTGTCATTGTGTTTCTTAAATTTGTAAAGTCTTAGTGCGAGCAGCAGGATCAAAGACATTCCTTTGTCTCTGACCACCTCTCCAGCTACTCTGGAGCTGGGGGAGGCTGAAGAGGCTTCGTTTTAGGCACATCCTATATGAAAGATCTGTGTGTTGTAAGCTTCCTGTTGTTATGATCCTTTTGGTGAGCAGGAGGTCACACCTATGACACACACATTCTCACATACACACACACGTTCTTGCACATGCATACAGGTGCTTACACATACACACACATACTGCCTTATCTTTTAGAACCATAGGGGGGTTTTATGAGGGGAGGTGCTTGTGTTGTGCAAACTGTAACTGTCATGGGAATAAAAGGCTACGAGGAGGGCTGCTCTTTGAAGAAGCTGGTTTAAAGACAGGTGAGGAGCGTTGAGCCCCAAGAGCCTGGTTCCGACCAGTCTTCCATCGCTAGCAAGTAAAAGACCGGTTGAAGATGTTCTGTCTTGTTTTTGTCCTTCACGAGAATAAGTCTCTAAACTAGCGGAGCCTGTGGAAGCGCAGACCCAGCAGTTCAGTTCTGGGACCTTTTTCTCCTGTACATGTTACCCCTAGGACTTACCATTAGGCAATTCCCTAATGCAGGGGTGGGCAACTCCAGGCCCCGAGGGCCGGTGTCCTGCAGGTTTTAGATCTCACCTTGGGTCAACACACCTGAATCACATGATTAGTTCGTTACCAGGCCTCTGGAGAACTGCAGGAGCTAATTTAGCCATTTAAATCAGCTGTGTTGGTTCAAGGACACATCTAAAACCTGCAGGGACACCAGCCCTCGAGGCCTGGAGTTGCCCACCCCTGCCCTAATGTGTCTTATCACTTCTATGCTGTTGATATTCAGCTTTACTGCTCTTTTAAGCCGATGGAAGTCCATAAACTGTCTTCTTGAATAAAATGTTTAGCTTCCATTAAACAGTGGCTTGGAGACAACTACTTGCAGTTGAACTCTGAGAAGTCAGAAACATTAATTATTGCCCCTGACAGCCAGATATCTATAATCAAACAGCATCTTGGTTCTCTTGGATCATCTGTTCACATGAGCCTCAGGTATCTCGGTGTTGTTTTTGATTCTGCCATGTCTCTAGAGCAATACTCTCAACAGTTAATTAGGAACTGCCTTTTTCAGCTTAGAAATATCTCCAAACTGGAAACTTTTTTGTCTAAATCTGAGTTAGAAATGATTATTCATGCTTTTATTTCTTCTCGTTTAGATTATTGTAACAGTCTTTTTCTTTGCCAGTCAGTCCAGAATGCTCCTGCAAGGCTTTTAATAAAGACACGAAAAAGAGAGCACATTACACCAGTGTTACGCTCATTACACTGGCTTCCAGTACATTTTAGAATTCATTTTCACTTAACACAGACCTTTAAAGCTTTGAATCGTGACGCTCCTGTCTATATTTCTGATGTTTTAGAACCTCACGCTCCCTCTCGCAGCCTAAGATCATCTAATCAAAGGCTGTTGGTCGTCCCCCAAACATGTTTTAAAACCAGAGGTAACAGATCTTTTAGAGCAGTGGCCCCCAGGTTGTGGAATTCTCTCCCTCCATCTTTACGTTGCCTGGATTGTATTTATTCTTTTAAGCATCATCTTAAGACTTATTTATTTAGACTAGCTTTTAATTAGATTTGTGCTGTTTTATGTTTATGTTTTATATTATTGTGAAGCACTTTGTGGTTTTTATCCTGTGAAGAAAAAGTATTATCTCTACATATGAGAAGAATGTGAGAAAGTTGTGATATTAACATTTAAACATAGGATTGTGAAAATAATGAGCTGCTTGGCTCATAAAGAATGTTTGATGACTAGATTTAAGATAAGATAAGATAACCTTTATTAGTCCCACACGTGGGAAATTTGTTTTGTTTTTTTTTGTTTTTTTTTAATTTGAAGGGAAGGAAGCCTTTTGCACAAGTCGAACATAATGTTCTTATAATTCTATTATTTCCTCTTGGTGTGTGTTTTGTGACTGACAGTGACTGACATCAAGTGACTGACAGTAGTCTTTCTGTGATCTCTTTGCTCTAGCTGGCTCCAGAGAACACCGTGGTGTCCTTTAACAGAGCCCTGCAGCATGGTGCCAGCTCCTTGGAGGCTGATGTCACCATAAGGTTATAAATCACACATTAACTTTTGTTTGCATTTAATGCATGTAGCTGAAGCGCAGGTTGTGTGGTAGAAATAATTACAGTTAATGGGAAATTACGAGAGAAATGTGTGATTCAGATCTGTTGCCCTTCAGTGTTTGGTGATTATTAACACATTTCGCTGCTGCTTTTTCATTTAAACTATGTTATGTTTAGTTTTCCTATAAATTTTAAAGTGCTTTACTTCTTCCAGTGTTGATGGGGTTCCCTTCCTCATGCGAGACCACACTCTGAGGCGGACCACAGATGTCACTAAGGTGTTTCCAGCCAGACAGTATGAAGATGCCTCCTTTTTCAACTGGACAGAGATACGCTCTCTCAATGCAGGCCAGTGGTTTTTGGAGGTACTAAAATCCACTTCATCTAAAGCCACCTCAAGTCCATCAGCTCTAAAATAAATTTTGCCCTCAAATAGCAAAACTGTGTGTCTCATTTTCCTTTTAGAATTTAAAGGATTAAGATCTAAAATCTGCAGACGCTTTAAAAATTTTCTAGAACATTTTATCAAACATAATTTAATGCCGATTTCAAACTGCTACAATAAGCTGCATATAATGTGGAAAGATAAACAAATATGCTCCACCTCAGTGTCTACCTCGCTCTTGTTTCTTTCCTCTGCTTGTAGAGTGACCCCTACTGGACAGCAGCATCACTGACAGCGAAGGAGCGGAGCAGAATAGGCAACCAGACGGTTTGCAGTCTGGTGGAAATGCTTCGTCTGGCAGCCAAGGCCAACAGCTCCGCGCTGCTCAACATTCACAAACCTCCACCAGAGCACCCACGCTACCGCAGCTGGTTCATGGACACGCTGCGGGCTGTGCAGAAAGCGGGGATTCCCCTGAAGAGGGTGAGGACTGTAGGTCCCTCCACAATAATCCTTAAATGAATTTAGCTGTTGCCTGTAGTAGTGTTCCCCCTTTAAACACACTAAATATTAAATATTATAAATATTCCAATGAGGAATTGATTCTGTGAATTGTTGTGACAAATCTTTCGTCCTTAGCAAGTGTGACAAATATTTTAATTGTTTTCCTTAAATACTGTATACCAGTGTATGACAGCTTACGATATTATAATAAGCACCTTCTCGCAAAGCATTTAAAACTACATTTTATCTGATCTGAGTCTTTCCATGTGATATGTGTTTGTCCCAGGTGACGTGGACCCCCGACACAGACAGGGGGAGGGTGCGAGGGCTTCACCAGACCACAAGTGAGAAGCTGTCAGTGGAAGCGATAAGGCAGAGAGGAATTACAAGTCTGACCCTCCACTACAGCAAGGCTAGCCACAAAGAGCTACAGTAAGAGCAAGCAGCTGCTACTAAGCAAAGGAAAAAAGGCTCAGAAGAACTCTAAAGAAATGTCAAAGGAGGCGTTTTGTGTTATTTTAAGCAAAATAAAAAACACAACAACAATTTACAAACCTAATTGTTTGCTTAACTTGTTCTGTAGCTTGATAAAGTGTATTTAAAAGGGGAACTAATCCCTGAAACAGTTAAATATAGTTAACACTAAAGGGAATATCTTCTGACTGGTTTTGGATTTAAAAAGCTCACTATTTCTGCTCCAGGTTAGCTGCTTCAAGTGACATTTATCAGTACCAAGCTCAGGGCTCCAGGGCTGAAGAATTACACCAAGAATGACCTAAAAGTGCTAAAATCTGAACTTCCTCTAGTGGTTAACGTTAAGCTGGCTCCAAAGGTGAGTCAGTCCTCAGAGACTCTCATGTCATCATTAAAAAGTGGTAGAGTTAGTGCCCCGTTCATTGACAGCTGTAGCAGTGTTGCAGTCTACTGGGTGCTGTGTCTTCTACACATTAAACAGGAGAGTTAAACTGCCAACTACCAAGACACTGGTTACTTCGCATTACATTTGCTCTACAATGTTAAACTTGGAGGATGGATTCTACACAGCACCTAAGGAAAAAAAGACAGTTTTCTTTGAATTAGCAAAAACTTGTTTTATAAAAACAGGACAGTCTGGTCAATGAGCTACAATACCCAAGTAAGCCCAGCACACTTCTAATTGCAGAATTACACTGTTATGGTCCTTGAACACAAGCTCTACCCTCCTCTGGGACCTCTGTTGCAGCTTTAGATGAAACAAAGTCAGCTTCACGATGCACACAATATTTTCCAGTGGCTGCAGAATGATAAGAGGTGAATGTTGACAAGGGAGTAAAGAGGTGAAATGAAGTGGACCTCTCTTTCTCTCTTTTCAGTGCTGACTTGTATTTTTCTTTCCCCCAGGGAGTACCTGGCCAATAATGTGAGTGTGACTGTCTACCCGGTGAATGAGCCCTGGCTCTACTCTATTCTGTGGTGTAGTGGGGTGCCTTCTGTGTCTTCTGATGCCCCCCATGTCCTCCGAAAGGTGCCTTATCCCATCTGGCTCATGGTAAACAGCTCTCCGTTCTTTCAATAGATGCAACACACACACGCACAGTGCACAAGCAAACAAGGTCACACATCGAGATGAAAGGACAGCAGGAGAGCGGACAGAGACTGACGATGGCCCAGCAAGACTTGAGGGCTAAGGCGCAGAGAAATATGAGCCCAGCAGCGGGCTTTAGGTGCACTGTGACATTATAGAACAAAAGGACCCTGGCAAAAAAGTCTGAGAAAATCTAAGACAAGGGCACAGATCTGAAGAAAACTGCAGCCTTACTCACTGCTCTAGAAGACATCAGTGTTTATGGGGACCTCTGATGGCAATGAGCAGAAACTACTCTTCTTCTCCTGTCTTGCAGAGCCAGAGCGCTTACAACTTCATCTGGATGACTTCAGATCTAGTGTCCGTCGCCATAGTCATAGGGGTTTTCTTTTTTCAGAAGTAAGTACAACACATACATGTAATGAACAGGGACTTTAAACACAGTATAACGCAATAATAATTTAATGAATACCATCCAAGTGACTCATGCATGCTCCATAATACATGAGATACCAGCCTAAGAATGGTTCTTTACAAAGACATAGATGTCTGGGTGATGACAGCAGATGATTTACGGGACAAGAAATATTACTGCTATTCTGTCAGTCCTATAAATGAATGATTGAAACAATTGGGTGGGAAAGGAGTACAGAATTCCCAATACAGCGGTCCCTCGCTATAACGCGGTTCACCTTTCGTGGCCTTGCTGTTTCACGGATATTTTTTTTGTGCAATTTTCCATGTTTTTTTTTTTTTCTTACAGCGCATTGTGTTCTTCGTCCTGATTGGCTGTAGACCATTGTCAATCAATCTCGTGCCGTGTCTCCTGTACAGTACAGAATGTCAGCTTGTCAAATTTACATACATCTGCAATCGCTAGCAGTGTGACTCTGTGCTGTACTGTATGTTGTACGTTTTCTCCCATCAAACACAACGACGCCGATGAAACGTTTTGCACCGTCAGAGGCTCCTGCCTTTGGTTTCATTCTATAATACTGGACTTATGTTTCTACAAGGTTTGAACTTTGAGAGTTTAAACAAAAGAGAAAAGTGTATAAAGTGTGTAGTGAGAGGTTTTCCAGCCTTAAAGCATCTATAATAATTGTAAAAAATAAAGTTGACTACTTCGCGGATTTCACCTATAGCAGGTTATTTTTAGGATGTAACTCCCGCGATAAATGAGGGACCGCTGTACTGAATTATTTTAATAATAGTATTATTTTATTTTAAGGTCACTATCTAAAATGACTCATGGTTGTTAAAAATTATACAGCTTTTTTTGGTTTTTCTGCCCCCAAAATGGAGATTAATACAATTTTATTTGCAGTGCAGAGTTTGAAATGAAACTAAAGAGGCATTAGTAGAGGGCCCTGAGAAAACATACATTTGGGTAAACTGGATATGTGACATCATTAGATCAGTGTTGTGTGTGGGAGTATAGTTGTTCATAATAATCACTTCATTTACTTTGCAGTTTTGAAATGTAAAATTCAAACCTCTGAACAATTCGGTGTGTCTAAATGTTTGTCGGTGTTGTGAATGCATTCACCGTGTTAACATCAGCCGGGTTGAGTTTGAGTTGAGCTGTGGCTTTGTCTGGTCTGCTGCTTCGACACTGACTGTTCATTCTACTCTTTCTTTTCTTTCTTTTTTCTCCTTGTCCTCTGGGTATTTCCATGTTTCTTCTCCTTTCTACAACCTCTCCCTGTCTTACTGTCCTCTCTTTCTCCTCTGACATTCTTTCTTTGTCCTGTGCTCTACCTGATCTGCATGCAACCTTCCTCTGCTGCCTTCTGGCATCTGTCAGCTATCATATGATCAGGTAACTGCTATGTCTGCCTTGGCCTTTGTTTCTGCCTCCTTGTCTGTCCTCCTTGTGCTTTTTGCGCCCAACACCCCAAAGCTGGTCCCCTTCCTATCTTTCACTGCACTGCCTTGCCTTTTACACTGGGGGAAGTAATTATTTGATCCCCTGCTAGATTTGTACATTTGCTCACTTGCAAAGAAATACAGTCTTTAATTTTGTAGTAGTTTCATTTTAACGGAGAGAGAGAGAATAGCAATCAAAAACAGAAAGTTATAAATGGATTTACATATCACTGAGTGAAACATCCTACAACGCATCTGGAGCTTTGGCTCGCACTGACTGGCTGTGTGCACATGTGTGCACACGTCCTTCCCTCAGCCACAACACTAAGATGGGTCATGATGATGAGTCTTTCCAGCATCAAAAACAAGTCCAAGGCAAGTGACTAAAGAAGAAGCGCATTACGGTCATGGGGTGGCTTCAGTCTCCAACTACAACAAACTTACTGCTTTTGCTTGCCAACAAGGGTTTCTCAGCCAAATACTAAGTGTTGTTTTGCTTGGGGATAAAATACTTAAGTGACATGCAGGTCAATTTATGACTTTTATGTGTTTTTTTTTTCTTGATTGTTGTTTGATATTCTGTCTCTCTCAATTAAAAAAAAACTGCCATAAAAATTAGAAACTGTTCATTTCTTTAAAAGTTGATTCTGTTCATCTGGATGTGGAGCTTTCAGTGAGAGAAACGCTTATCACTCGTGCGAGTGACTGACTGAAGAAGACATTCGGATGAGAGTGGGATTTCTTTACCTGGATGATCGAGCACAGACCAACACAAGTGCATTTCTTTGTAACTGAGCGAACTTACAAATTCAGCAGGGCTTCAGTAATTTTTCTAAGTGTATATATTATGTGTAAAAATATTACTGAATTAAAGGATGTCTTGATCAGTGTTGGTCAAGTTACTTGAAAAAAGTAATCAGTAACTAATTACTGATTACTTCCCCAAAAAAGTAATCCCGTTACTTTACTGATTACTTATTTTCAAAAGTAATTAATTACTTAGTTACTAACACGATTTACAACCTGAATAGGTAATAAAGCGATAGATCTTTCAGCCCAATTCTACTTTTTCTGCATAATCCATCATAGAAAATGTAATCAAATGGAAAAGTCTCTTTTTAAAACTTGTTTTATTAGTTTTAACCTTTTAACTTATTTTCTGCACATTCCAGCACATAAAATAAAATATCTTTTTTGTGTTTACACTCACTCTTTCGGTAATCTAATTACCGTTTCTACAATAGTAATCCCGTACTTTACTCGTTACTTGAAAAAAGTAATCGGATTACAGTAACGCGTTACTGCCCATCTCTGGTCTTGATAACAGCTGCAGTTGCTGCCTTTCATGCGATGTAAGAATCTATCTGTGTGTGTGCTGTAACAGGTGGAGGATGAGCGGGATGCAAAACTATAACCCAGAACACATCATGCTGAGCGCTGTAGCACGAAGGTCCAGTCGTGACGTCAACATCATGAAGGAGAAGCTCATATTCTCAGGTGAAGCTTAGATAGCAGTCGCACATCATCACAACTTATCGAGTCAGCTCCTGTGGGAGGCACACACTGTTTTTATTATAGCCTGTAGAGATTTGTTTATAATGCGAAAACACACCTTCAATAGCAAGGCAAGAGCAGCAGCAAAAGAATGAGCTGTAACTCTGTTTGTCTGGGTTTAAGTGGGCTATGTTTTTGTAAGCTGTTCGTTTAATTTTCATAGAAGCCCAAGAATGAACTTCAGAGTTTTTGTATCGTAGCCTTTGAACCTGGTGGATTAAAAAAAAAAACACTTTTTGTTTGTGGATACTGTTGTTGGTATTAATTTGGCCCATATTGACCAAAAGTCTTTGGATATGTGATGACCTAAACTTAATTCTAGACCAGGGGTGAGGAACTCCAGGCCTCAAGAGCCGGTGTCCTGCAGGTTTTAGATGTGTCTTTGATCCAACACAGCTGATTTAAATGGCTAAATGACCTCCTCAACAAGTCTTGAAGTTCTCCAGAGGCCTGGTAATGAACTACTCATTTGATTCAGGTGTGTTGACCCAGGGTGAGATCTAAAACCTGCAGGACAGCGGCCTTTGAGGCCTGGAGTTTGCCACCCCTAGTACACCTATTAAGTACAAATCCAGCTAACGCGCTTTGCCAATGCGTGTTCATGCTGTGGCCTGACTGAAGGTGACTTTGCAGTGTGTATGAATCCTGTTTGTTGTTGTTATTTCCAGAGCTTAACAATGGGCTCAGCAGTACAGAGGAACTTTCTCTGTATCCCGAGAATGGCTACGTCAGATATTCTCATGGAGGCCTCAGTCGCTGACCAGAACAGCCACAGCTGCAAACTTGAGTTTGACGTCAGAGATCTGACACGTCTTCTTTCATCAGGGTACTGATCTGCTGAGCACATATCACGTTTAAGTCCTGACAATTAAAAGTTTTCCATTTATGGCCTGTTGCTTACTTTTCTTAATCTTCCATCATAATTGTCCACTGGGTAGTGATTTCTCCATGATGACAAACTTGGGAGTGTTTTAATATCATGTATTTGGGGGTTTTCTCAGTTGTTCTATGTACTATTACCAGTTTCAGCCAAATTCTTCTGATATGGTTAGCCATTAACATTTATGTTCTAAGAAGATATTTGTTTGGCTTAAATTACCGTATTTTTCGGACCATACGGTGCACCGGATTATAAGGCGCATTAAGCGAAACAAAACAGTCAGATAAGTCAAACTTTACTCATTCTTCTTGCTTCCTCCACTTCCGTACCATTGATTCGTTAAACAAGCTAGCCCAACGTCAGTAACCCTACAAACGTCACTGCTGTTTAGTTTTCTGTCTTCATTTATTTTGGAAGTGATAGCAGAGCTGTACGTTTAATTTTCAGAAATCTCTCAGTCAGATCATGCTATATCATGTTTAGGTGGAAACTAGCAAGCTAACTGCCTGGATGTTAAACTTAATTGTTACACCTGGTAAAGCAGCAACGCTGATCATTTTATTAAAGATGAAAGAATTTAGACAGTTTTTAACTCTCAGTGATCATTTGACTTTGAGACCTGAAATGGACGGAGTTTAGGACCCAGATTACTCCGCGAGGCTCCTGACTACGGTAGCCGTAATGTTCCAACAATCCATCAAGCGGTGCGGCTTCGTAGCTTAGCAAAGTCGTACTAAAACATTTTTTGACAGATTTTTGAGCGCTGTGCAGCACATAAAATCAGTTCGAGGGTTAGTAAGCACAACCAGAATTCATACATAAGGTGCACCAGATCACTGTGGATTTTTGTGAAAATTAAAGGATTTTAAGTGCGCCTTATTGTGCAGAAAATACGGTATTTAAAATCTGTTTACAAAAGTTAAAATAGAACACGAGTTTATCATTGGCTGATATGTGCCTGTGGGGTTAATTAATGGGCAAAAGCTCTCAAAACATTATGGTACCAGAGTTAGAAAGGAATTCTTATTTTATTTATTTGTTTAATTTTAGCCAGTTATGTCAAAATTGGTTTTTAAAAAAAAGAAAAGATTTGAAAAAAAAATCCCTGATTAGTCTCACTCATACTTATAAAGCTGTACAGCTGGATTGTTCCACGACACTTACCTTACTCTGGTTTTATAAGAGGACACAGACTGGAGAGTGGTCTTTACATGTTTCTATTGTAATTCCCCCTCTGAGAGGACTCGGACTTATTTGAAATTGTATATTTTATCCTTGTGTGACAGACAGAATAAGGCACATGTGGAAACCTGTTTCCTTGCTAATCCAATCTGCCTCTGCCTCTTCTGTTACGCCATGATTGGTTTTTTTTCTAGACATATCAAGTATTATAACTTTCACATGGCTGCCTTTTTGTTAGAATATTTTCATCTTAGTTTTATAATAGGGCAAAATGTTGAAGTGACAACTACAGATTTAGCTACAGGTGAGTTGACTGTTCAATAAAAGTGAGAAATTCTTGAAAAATGATCTGTTTTGTGGATTCTTCTTGAGTGAGACAACAAACTTCCATTCGTGTGTTTTGGGTGCTTGACTGCAACTTTTATTTTTATATGATAGTCATTACGTTAATATCGTGTGATAATTCTGGATTTGTTTTCTGCTGCCTACTGGTTAGAGTTACCAGTATAGGAGGAAGGCATATTTTACATGCATATATACACTTACCAGGCTAAATTTCACATAGTTGTTTACCTTGATTCACAGACCAATAGCCGCTCAGTTTGTTCGTTTTTGCCATTTGCACATTTCATGGAGTGTTTCTCTCTGATTCTGAGTCATTTCCATAAAAATGGTAACTATGGTGAAAAAAATTAAATGGTTTATAAAATGTCTTACTTTAGAAATCAAGCCAACACATAGCGGAGGTATTGGGTCAGAGTGTGCCTTTTATTGTATGTTTCCATGTTTCACAGCTGTGGGAAAAACAAGTCAACAGCAACAGAAGAAATAAAACAAGCATGTCAAGGAATAGTTTTCTCTTATTAAGCCGTCACGTTGGCTGGTAAAGCATGGTCAGAGAGAAAATGAAGGTCTGCTTCCTCTGTGATGCTGTCAGGGCTGTCAGATGGCATGGGGCAGCCAGAGTCTCTGGGGCAGTTACTCACATCTGCCTTCATGTTCTCAGTGGAGCTCTCGGCCTTTTGATCAGCTTCATTCTCCAACTGACAATCAGCTGCAAAGTAGAGAAGACTGCTTGGTCGCACGTACTGCTGCAGAGCTCAATTGACGAGCAGTCGGTAATCATTCAGTCACTTTTATTTCTGTGAATTAGGATCGAACAGGTTATCTGTCTCCTTTATTCTTAGAGCTACTACTCAAAGACCTGTTGTCTTTAATCTCTTTAACTTTGGTACCTTTCCAGTCTCGTCTAGGAAAGGATTAATGTGTCTTGTTCTTTTTCCTTTCTGGATCCAAACATCCCAGCATATTTCTTTGTGGTTCTATTATAGCACATCTGTCCTTCAATGACCTTGTCTGGGGTTCATTACTCACAGTGCAGTTGCTGCAGGGAGTTGACAGCAGCGAGCAGACGCTGCCTGTGCTCTGGATCAGTCACATTCAGCTCCATCAGATGATTCTCCCTCAGCCTCATCAAGTCGTCTACAGTTTGGTAACCACCCAGCTGCAAACATGTGTAATATTCCTGAAAAAGAAAAAATGGTACCGTTCAGAAGAAAGCTGAAGGAACAGCTTCCTGTTGGAAGGATGGTTGGGTTACCACTGAAATCAGTTCAAATAAGAGCAAAATACCTCAAGACTGAGATGCTTCAGCACTTCCTGGACAGTTGATTTGTGTCTCACTCTGTGGATTTGTGTTTCCAAGTTCTCCTTCCTCAGTATGTCCACGTAGATGAACTTGAAATTTCCTATTCTCCCATTCAGCATGCCTGTCCATATTCCCATGGAAGGCTTGGTTATGATGTCAATGACATCTCCCACCTGAGTAAAATCATTCCATTTTATTACATTTCTTAATAGATAATAGTACGTATAGAACATTGATAAAGATTCAAACTTTAATCTCAAAGATAAGGGAGCAAGTACACGTTTTGGGCCAATCATTGTTGAGATATTTCAGAAAGGACCAAGGTGATAAAACTGTAGCCAGCATGGCTCAAAATCCAGCAGAGATTGCCCTAAAATTAGCATCTGAATATCAGTCATAACTTAAATCCACAAATATCAAAGATAATATAGTAATATAATAATTTTCCATTTGCTTGCCGTACTTGTTTACCTTGAGTTTGAGGGACTCGGTGTCGTATGGACTTGGCACATACTCTGTATGGACTCTGGCTCTGCCACAAAACTGTCTTGTGCATAGCAGATCGTCCTCTAGCTTCAGACTGTTTCTGTTACTGGAATAGTCTGACCCACTGGTGACTCCACCTGGGAAACAGAACACAAGAGGCTTCAGCAAAGGGCAGCAGAATTAAAATGCTCATCCACATTTCAGTAACACAGCAGCACAAGTGTGAGATGGGGATTCTGTTTTTGATATGTCAGCGGTCAGTGTAGCTGGACAAATTAGTGCATCAGAAGAGGGGTAATAGGATACTCAGAACACAAGGATTGCATAATTCATTGGGTTGTGGTGTGAAGGATGTGCTTGGGTCTGTGCCCAGAGGTGCTTACTTGAGGAGCTTTGTCTGCTGTTGAGGCTGTAGAGGCTTTCCAGAGAGACACTGGACCTATGGTGCGCTTTAGTAATTGGTCTCCCATGGTCAGCATCCGTCTTCTCTGCTTCACCTTTCTGCATGTCTCTGCTCTGCACAGTAAAAACATTCATTCGTGTTGTTATCTCCAATGCAGTATATGCTTTTGGTTCTCTGTCATGTTCTCTGTCGATTTTGTGCCACAGGAATTTTAGGATAAATAAAAGACAAAGCTAACCAAGCAGAAAGCTGAGTCAGGGCCCTAGGCTGCTGTGTTTGATTCCTCATGTGACTGAACAGCTCAGTATCCCAGACACGTCAGCTCCTCTGGCAAGCAAAATACCTAATCCTGCAAACACTGCTTTGCTTTTTATAGCAGAAGTCCAGGAGCTGTGCGGTGAGCTTAATCCCCAACTTCCTGTGCTCAGCTTTTAACATCCTGCTTCTCTTAGTCTGAAATCTAAATGAGTTTGGCTAAACTGTATACTGCACATCATCTTTAAGTGATTTCTTTAAACTGCACTTTTTACAGGGTGCAATGGTTGTACTGCATACATGTCAAAATGATTAAAAAAAACAACAAGAATTGGGTACACAAGTGTACATTTTGGGGGATTTTATCTTAATACACATGGTCAAAAATACATATCCATACAACCCCACTAATAGTCAGTTAGTAACCTTTAGCAAGTTCCACCAGATGCTTTTGGTAGCCATCAACAAGCGTCTGAAATAATTTGGCTGGATATTTGAGGTTGTGGTCGGGGCTTGGGGAAAGTCATTGCAGAAGCTTAACTTTAGCCTTTAACCAGTTCTGATGTGAGTTTGGGATCACTGTCTGCTAGAAAACCCAGTTGTGTCAAGTTTCAACCATGTAGCTGCAATTTGTGGTGAAGTTGAAAAATTTTGAGGTACTCCTTGTCCTTTATTATTTCATTTACTTTGTGCATTATACCTGTACTACTGGCAGCCAAACACAGCATAATGCTTGACAGTGGGGACAAAGCCTCATCTTTACACCTCCAAATATACGTCTTATAAGTATCTGGCTCCCAACATGTGCAAATCTACAATTCTCTTTCACACTGTTCTGAGTTTTGGTCAGTTAAATAAGTGCTGTGAAGGTAATCCTAAAGAAACTACCTATAAGTACTGATCACTATGCATTCATCGTGTGTCTATGATCAATGCAAAGAAAAATTCTGGGGCGCTAACAAGAATTTAAGTTCCCTCAGAAGGCTAACCTGGCCCAGCATTGTCCAATCATACTGAGCTGAAAATGTTAGTAATGCTAGCTGATGATAGGATGTCATTTAATGCATTTAAACAGAAAAATTATTTTCATATTGGAGTGTGAAGATGTGTTTCACAGCTGAGCCTGGATAACTAGATCATTTTGGTCCCTCTCCTACTATTGTTTGTTATTTCATTACATGAAGCCATGAACAAATTTCTGCATTAACACAACATTTGCAGATGCATGACTTACAGAGATGATAGTTTGTGTTCCCTCTGGTGAGTCCTCGATGTGTTTCCTGTCACTCTGAGATAGATGTTCCAGCTCTGTCCTCCGCACTCTCGATGTGGTCAGCTCACCGTTCTGCTCCCGCGTTCGCTTGAATAACAAAGCACACTGTAAACAGAAGGATCCAACACAGCTCCTGAAAATAAACATTTAAGAAAGAAAGTTTGAATCCGTAGACGAACGAGCTGGCAGGACGAGGAGGCTGGGCTCTCTTACCAGACAACTTTCATTATCCTGTGGTTTCATTAAAGGCGAGTGCTGTCTTAAGGCTTCAAATCTCTCAAATCTGGTCAACTGTTTGAATAAAAGACAGATTAAAATGTGTGTTTTCTGGTGGGCAACATGAACACCAACAATATAAAACCTGTGTTCTGAATTAGGCTAAACCCTGGAAGCTACACAGCTTGCAGAAATGCTATTTTTGTTGTGGTTGGAGTTTCTTAAATATACATTTTACAAGTTATTAATTACATGTGCTTATTTTTGATCAGCTGCATATATTTTCTAAAGTGTCACTGAAGCTGGTGAAGCATGAAGCAAAGCATCCTTTCTTATACAGGTTGCCCATTAGCATCAGCTTAGCAGTAATTCGGTGCTGCTCTCAGAAATCTGTTACAGTGTGTGTTGGCTAATTTCCCAACAAGGACGTAAACTGAGCCCTCGCTGTCATGCACTGAGTGGTTGGATAAGCACCTCTTAATACCACATACAGGAAACAAGTATAATAAGGCAGATGTTTCTGAAAAGTAAATATCTGCCTCTCCTGACCGTCCTGCTGCTTCATCAGTACTGCTCTCTGAACTATGTGCTCTGATGTATGATGTTGAGTCTGATTTCAGTCAGTAATTTGGCCACATTGGCAAAATTATATTGCTGTAGTCTCGAGAGTCACTCTAACTCAATTCTAAAGAACCACTTGATAATTTAAATGTAGGCTGAAGCCACTGAACAAGATTTGTGGTTACTGTCACAGCCTGAGGTGCTGTGTGGTAGACTTTAAAAATAATTCATTACTAGTTACTTGATTGCATCACGATCTCGAGTCTTCAATGAATGTGTCATTTACCATTATAGATTTTTGGTGTTGGCACAGAGGGAACTGAAAGATATCTGAGAGTGTTTGTAAGTCTGGATGCAAGTTGAAGCTGTTCAAAAAACTCCACTAAGTTGCCAAATTATACGGACAAATTAAGTCTACACAGTCGATGTCTAAAACGAGCACAGGCTAATATGTTGCAGTATTAGAATAGATTAGGTTTACTTAAATGACAACAGACTGTATAAACTGCAGAGTGATAATATTACTTTGATATTGTGAAATTAAGCGTTTCAGTGTACACTACTGATAAAATTGTATGTAATGCTACTATCACATCAATCACAACATGCACATTAACAACAACAAAAATGAATTGTGGAAATCAAAATAGCAGCAAGATTTGCAGGTTTAGGCTTCAGTGGGAGTCAAATGGCAAATCTACCCTACCCACAATGCAGTGCAGCTTTTTCCTGATTACAAACTTAGGCTATGTCCACACGTACACGGGTATTTTTGAAAACAGAGATTTTCTGTTTTCGTTTTAAAAAATAATCCCGTCCACACATAAAGGCAGAAATGAAGGAAAACACTGCAAGGAACATGCCAAAGCAACAGGTGGCGATATATTCCTAACCGTGTAGAAATGTTGGCCAATCAGAAGTTTAGAAGCCTCGGTGGGAAAAAGTAAACAAAGCTGGGGCATAGAAGCAGAACCGAGTCGTATGTGTGGAGGGACAGTAACTGTGTGTGTATATGTAAGCATTTAAACACTGCAGAGAGTAGAATTAACAGTAACAGTATTGTAGAAATTCATTTCACCGAAACAATAACGTGGCGCACTGTGTGACGTCAAAAAATGCGCACACCTTTGACGCTGCGTTTTCTGCGTTTTTCTCATCCACACGTAAATGCAAAAACGGAGTTTTCAAAAATATCCACCCTGGCCGGCGTTTTTAGAAATCTCAGTTTTCAGTGACCAAAAACACCGTTTACGTGTGGACGAAAGGTGCAAACGCATAGAAAAATCTGCGTTTTCAAAAATACCCGGGTACGTGTGGACGTAGCCTAAATGTGTAAACATTACATTCTGAACCAGCCACAGGAAGAGACATAAAGTGAGTAAAAAACGTCCTAAATGCATTTAGAGTTTATTTAGAACTACAAATTAAATTTCTTTTAGCAATTATTGTTTTTTTTAATGTCACAATTCCAACCCTGCTCCTTTACCCGGGCTTGGACCGGCAAGTGACCCGAAATAGACACTCTGGTGGAGTTACTGTGTGTGTGTGTTTATAAGTAGTTTTAAACCTTGTGATCCACAAAACAGCATAAGAGTAAAAGAAGTACTGACTGCGTTACAGCACCCGCTGCTTGTTGAGAGTAAAAGCGATACGAGCTTTCATGTCTTTTTTTAGCGACTTTCTTTAGAAAAAAAGTCGCTAAGGGGTCTGAAAACTCGCTAAATATAGCGACAAAGTCGCTAAGTTGGCAACACTGATGGCGAGCCCTGCAAAGCACAGAATAATGATACTTAGGAGAGCTGGGAGGAGGAAGTAGGTATCTTGGATTGGTTTGCTCATTCAAACAGAAAGCTTCATTGGCTGACAGGAAGACATAACTCCATCAGTGTATCTTGATGCATGCTCAATCATCCAGGTAAGGACATCACAATTATGGGGATTTGGGGGGTTTCCAAAAATATAAAAAAGAAAAAGAGATTTAAATTCATAATCATTTGGGGAAAATTACATTTGATAAAAAAAATTCTGCCAGTCTGGTAAATACTTGTACCACTGTAAGCTACTAGTTAGTTTAGCATAAAGTAATGGAACAGGGAAACTGCTTTATTATACCATATGCTCCCAAATAATCTGGTATAAGGACTTTAAAACACAACTTGTTGTTATTTTTATGGATTTAATTTAAAAAAAAAACATTATGCTTTAAGTTAACAATTATTACAAATTATTAATAAAGTTAATGATGCACCAATGTTCTCAGCTAACGAGTTGCCAGGAGGTAAATAAGCCGACCTTCTAAAGTGTTGCATTGAATTGGATAAATTACTCTAGACTTTCCTAAAGAGCTTTTGGTCAAGTTTCAAGTCTTATTAAATGCAAGTTGATGTTCATTGTGTAAATTATGGTCTGGATATGATAGTATATAATTTAGGACATGGCATTTGACTACGAGCCGTAATATCCTGGCCCATATCACAGATACTCCCAATCAAATGTTGTTAGTTCCTGATTTACAGCTTTGTTTTCTCTCATTTGCTTAGAAGCTTCACTGATGGATGGTAATAATGACAAGGTTATAACTTACAGTGTTTTGGTAGAGATGCAAATCTGTGATGGAGCGGATCATTTGGGGAGGAGACAGACCCGACTGTTTTCTATCCAGCTCTGTCCAGTGTACGAGGGTCTCAAAACGATCCCATTCTGTGGTCTGTGGCAGCTCACAAAGTCCATGTCGAGGTTGGTAGCAAGTCTGAGAGAAGAAAGTCTGTGGATAGTCAAAAGGGCTCCACAGGTAATTTCCAACCCTTGTGCTCCAAGCTTCATCCTCCTCTGGATCTTTATGGAGATTCCTGGCGTGTTGCTGTAACAGCTGCTGTGGCAGCGGAGCAGTTTTGGAGAGCCTCCTCTCAGTCTTCCTCCTCCGGCCGATGCAGGTTAGGACTGAGTTGTTGTTGCTCACAATTTCTGCATCTGCTACATGAGATCACCAGATATTGCATGTATTATAAACAGATTCATTGAAAAACTGGAAAGCATCCTCACGAGTAGCTCACCGTTACTCTTAGATGTGCTCTTTCCCTTTCCACTTCTTGCTTGCACAAAATTTTGTAATTTCCTTAGTCTTGCTGTAGTTTTTATTGATTCCGATGCATCAGCTGATGTCTTACTCTCCTAGATTAAAGCAAATAAAAACAAATGCATACATTCAGTGCAGTGTACAAATATTCAACACCAACCATGTCTCCAGAACAGATAGAACAACACTAAATACTAGAGTAATAGGGTTTTTAGTTTTATGAGGTCTTCCACCTTACTGCCAGTAAAGTATAATACTTTCTATGTTTAACATAAAGTCTATGCCAGGGTGCTGGAAAGGAGAGTTCGTCCGTTAGTCGAACCTCGGATACAGGAGGAACAATGCGGTTTTCGTCCTGGTCGCGGAACACTGGACCAGCTCTTTATCCTCTCCAGGATACTTGAGGGTGCATGGGAGTTTGCCCAACCAGTCTACATGTGTTTTGTGGACTTGGAGAAGGCATTCGACCGTGTCCCTCGGGGTGTCCTGTGGGAGGTGTTGCGGGAGTATGGGGTGTCTGGCCCATTGCTACGGGCCATTCGATCCCTATATAACCGTTGCAAGAGCTTGGTTCGCATTGCCGGCAATAAGTCGGACTCGTTCCCGGTGGGTGATGGGCTCCGCCAGGGCTGCCCTTTGTCTCCGGTTCTGTTCATAATTTTTATGGACAGGATTTCTAGGTGCAGCCAAGTGGCGGAGGGCTTTCGCTTTGGTGGCCTCAGAATCTCATCTCTGATTTTTGCAGACGATGTGGTTCTGTTGGCTTCATCGGGTGAGGGCCTCCAGCTCGCACTGGAGCGGTTCGCAGCCGAGTGTGAAGCAGCGGGAATGAGGATCAGCACCTCCAAATCTGAGGCCATGGTTCTCAGCCGGAAAAGGGTGGAGTGCCCACTCCGGGTCGGGGATGAGTTCCTGCCCCAAGTGGAGGAGTTCAAGTATCTCGGGGTCTTGTTCTCGAGTGATGGGAGAAGGGAGCCGGAGATCGACAGACGGATTGGGGCTGCAGCTGCAGTAATGCGGACGCTGCACCGGTCCGTCGTGGTGAAGAGGGAGCTGAGTGTAAAAGCGAAGCTCTCAATTTACCGGTCGATCTACGTCCCTACCCTCACCTATGGCCACGAGCTGTGGGTAGTGACCGAAAGAACGAGATCGCGGATACAAGC
Organism: Aulonocara sp. 'chitande type north' Nkhata Bay; assembly: GCF_057382095.1. NCBI lineage: Eukaryota > Metazoa > Chordata > Actinopteri > Cichliformes > Cichlidae > Aulonocara > Aulonocara sp. 'chitande type north' Nkhata Bay. The sequence goes on from NC_141353.1 coordinate 3,287,403, forward strand.
GGCAGAAATGAGCTTCCTCCGAAGGGTGACTGGCCTCTCCCTTAGAGATAGGGTGAGAAGTTCGGCCATCCGGGAGGGGCTCAGAGTAGAGCAGCTGCTGCTCCACATCGAAAGGAGCCAGCTGAGGTGGTTCGGGCATCTGACAAGGATGCCCCCTGGGCGCCTCCTGGGTGAGGTGTTCCAGGCATGTCCCACCGGGAGGAGGCCCCGGGGCAGACCCAGGACACGCTGGAGAGATTATATCTCTCGGCTGGCCTGGGAACGCCTTGGTATCCCCCCGGATAAGCTGGAGGAGGTGGCTGGGGAGAGGGAGGTCTGGGCCTCTTTGCTTAGGCTGCTGCCCCCGCGACCCGGCCCCGGATAAAGCGGATGAAAATGGATGGATGGATGGATGGATGGATGTTTAACAATGACTTCATGCTAAACGACTGCTGCCGAACCTATTCATGTTAATTTTCGAATCATACTAAGAAGATTAAAATCTGTGGCCCACATTGTAATTTGTTTCAGTACAGCTTTGATTTGAATCCACTATATACAGTTTAGTCAACTATATTTATAGCACATATAGGTAATATATATCATATCTCTACACTGGATCAATGGGTCCCACCTGCCTGGCTTTCCTGACAGCCTCAGGATTTTCTCAGCTGTTCCCCAGCACTATGATTATAAGACATGACAGCGTGGCTGGTAGTGTTTCTAGTTTGTAGAAACACTACCAGCTGCATCGTGGAATATGTCTAGAAACCTACTGTACCATAAACCACTACTGTTCCTCCAAATGAAAGCGACATCTGTGTTAAAGCACCTTTTTTGCATTGAATTGCTGGTACACCTGACATTCAGTTTGAGGCTACATCTCATTCCCACAAACAACTACAGGGCTTGAGATCATTCCAGTGATCTTGGTATGCTCATTTTATACCGCAGCCAAACTGCTGCTTCCTCACATCTGCCCAAAACCAGGAAAAAACAGTCAGAGCTGGTCAGACTAGTGTGCAGGTGTGACTGCACCAACTGCATGTCCCGTTTCCAGGTTTTCAATTTTTGCAAAATGTGATATTTTGACTCGCTACTGCTTATGTGAAAGTGAGATCTAACTGAGGCTCATTCATTAAATGGTAAATGGCCTGTATTTATATAGCGCTTTACTAGTCCCTAAGGACCCCAAAGCGCTTTACATATCCAGTCATCCACCCATTCACACACACATTCACACACTGGTGATGGCAGCTACATTGTAGCCACAGCCACCCTGGGGCGCACTGACAGAGGCGAGGCTGCCGGACACTGGCGCCACCGGGCCCTCTGACCACCACCAGTAGGCAACGGGTGAAGTGTCTTGCCCAAGGACACAACGACCGAGACTGTCCAAGCCGGGGCTCGAACCGGCAACCTTCCGATTACGAGGCGAACTCCCAACTCTTGAGCCACGATCGATTAGACTTTGTCCCATTAAACCTCGGGGTGACACTCTTTAATAACCGTTATAAATATGTGTATATTTTTTACTGGTACTAATTACACAAAATGTAAGGTATTATTTGGATGATATTGTATATTTACAACTGGTTTATAAAGATGACTGGTTGGGGGTCATCTGCCTGAGCCTGGTTCTGCCGGAGGTTTCTTCCTGTTCAAAGGGAGTGTTTCCTTCCTTCTGTCACCAGGTACGTGCTCATAGGTGGGGATCTTTATTATAAGGTGTTACAATCTTCTGGATTAATTAAATCTAAAGACTACTTTGTCATGTTGCAGTTACAGTCACTTAAAGCACTGAAGGGACAAAAACTCCATAGGTTGGTAACCACTGGAACAACTGCTAAAGTAAAAGATCCGAGCATTTCCTGCCTACGTTCCAGTTATATCATTCAAAAAGTGTAGCCGTGGTGTACACAGGTCTCTTTTGATGCATATGCTGCCTCATTGTGTATTTGTTTTTTCTGTGATGTTAGCAATGTTCCATGCTCCACTACTTTATCAGCAGCTGGCATGAAATGCGGTAAACGGTATCAAATTCAGGTGTTCTAAAGACCTCGGGGAAGATATAAAAGGTCCTTATAAAGGAGATTAAAGATTACAGAGCAGATTACAGTGGACTCTGTATCTGATTTGGTTGACATACATTTGACCTCTCAGAGATTTTTTTGAGATGTTGAGTTCTTACCTCCATCCGAACCTACGAAGCGTATCTTTTGTTATAATTTAATTATTATCTGACAGATGTATTATATTCTTATATCTTTATTGGTACTTGACACTGTTTTTATCGAATCCCCCTTTTTCCTTGGTTACATAAGCAGAGCGTGGATCGTGAGCAAGGATAAACATGCACAGTCGTTTTGCTCACATGCACACATGGCAAGTGCACAAACATCCAGGAATGCCAGGTATTTGTAAGCCTGTCTGGCACTCGCATCCATGTGGGTACAGGATTACGAGACCTTTAACTCTGCCATCTGCACGGCTTTGCAAATAACTATCATTTGTGGTGCTAAAGTGATTGCCTCCTTATCAGAAGACAAGTGTGAGAGTCCCTATTATACAACGTACTGCCCTGTGTGCTCTGGCTCCATTTCAAAATGTAATCATTATAGAGAGACTACAGAGTTGTGTTTTCATGGCTTTTGTCTTATACTCATCATAAATGTGCTGTAAAGTGATGTGGTTGTACCTGAGTAGTCTGTGTCCTGTCAGACCTCACATCCTTCACTTTGTCTTCTGTTGTCAGTTTGCTGCTGTCACACATCTCTGCAGGATCAATCCACATATTGCATAATAATTTATTCACCTTAATTTGTATGAAGTCCAACAATCAAGTGAGTAATGCAGTTTAACAAATTGCTTTTCATCATACATATCGAAGAGGAGCTGATTCTCCTTACTTTGCTATTTTACCCCAGCCATTGCTGCCAGTGGTAAATTCTCCTGTAATGCATCAGCTGTTTGGTAAACCTCACTGGACTTCTGGTTTCTGCTAAGTGCTATGTTTTAGGCGATGTGCACACACACACACACACACACACACACACACACACACACACACACACACACACACACATATATATATACATTTTTTTTTTCTTTTTTTGTACCTTTTTCTTGGACTTTCATTTGATGAAACAAGTCCTTCTTGTCACCACATGACAACCAGCAGGTATGATGAATGTCTGTTTCTGCAACACACGGGGTGGAGAGGGAAGAAGCTGTCACATTGTAGCCGTATAGAAAGGTACAGCTACGATTAGAAATAGAAATGTGAACATCTGAGACGTGATCCTTTTGCACCAACCTAACATTTCATTGTCCAAGGCTGATTTTGGCACGCATGATCTAAAATCACAAGTAAATAATTATTGCCTGAATGAAATTGAAAATTGAGTTAAACTCAAGATGATAATAAAAATATATGTAAAACTCACCTTTTGCTCTCTCTTTTAAACTTCATCTTTCCCAGGGGTCGGTTCTTGGTAAAACAAAGAACACAACTTTTAGTAAGCAAATGTGCACAAAAATTGTGAACACACTTATTCCATGTGTTTTGCATTGTGTGTTTATAAGTTAAATGTAACAGTGAACGTTTGAGTATTTGATTACGTCTATAAAAGCTCAGAGGCAGCAGACTTACGGAAGTAATTGAAGGATCTGAGCCGCCCCAGTCAGCATTGCGCCTCAGAAGAACAGGACTGCAGTGGTACTTGGGCAGGACTTCCTTGAGCTTTTGGTTGTTTGCTGGTTCATACATGCTTTCTGTGGAGCCCTCCTAAACAGAAAGCCAGCACGCATGTTGTTAAGTACTGTAGTATTTGACCCACCTAAGAACTTTAATAATAATCAGGACAAGTTCATAATCAGTCACAAGGCTAACAAATAGAGACAGACAACCATTCCCACTCACAGTCAGTTTAGAATCACCAGTTAACCTGTCTCAGTCATTGTCTTTGGATTGTAGGAGGAAACTGGAAACCCAGAGAGAGAGAATACAGGCCCCAGGCGGGATATGAACCTTTTTTGTGTACGCAGGTTAGCACGGGGCTTCCTCTTTTTGCTACAGGCTATGCAAAAACCACTCGTATTAATTCAAACAAAATTCAGTCGTGGATACAAATGTTGGTGGCCGTTAAGTTATGTACGGGCTCACTTAAAAAATAAAAATAAATAAATGGGGAACACGACATTACATTCCCAGAGAGATGATGAAATGAAAATATTATATTGGAAAATCAAACAGCTGCTCCCTGTGTGCTGATGTCTGTTTAGTTCAGACTGACCCACCTGTTAAGGCAACAATAGGATATATGCAGACATATACGCACTAATCATTCATTATAATAAGATAATACAACATTTGAAAAAAGTCATCTACAGATAGAGTTACTGCCCCCTCGGTGTGTGAGATCAGCTACACCATATAATGTTCCCACTCATGAAGGTCTCACTTCCAACAACAAATAAAATTTGACACATGATGATTTCCCTGCTCCTTAATATTAATATTTATTTTATATGAAACATCAAGACCAACTATAAGCTCATCTGTTGATATGATAATCAATTCTCTAACGCTGTTGTAATAATGGAATCATTTATCCAACAAAATGCACAAAATGCAGGAAATAGAAGGATAGTAAAGAAGAAAAAGACTGCATCAAAGAAATCGGAACGAATCTTGGAGGAAAGTTGTTTGCTGTATTGTCTCATCCCGCAGAGAGACCTGTCAACAATAATAACATCAGCAGTGTCTCCCATAAGAGTACCATGACTTTCCTCTGTTCACCAGTTCCTTTAAGTGTCTCCTCACAGGCTAACCTCAAGTTTAGAGCAGTTCAAAAGATGAATCTTACCAGTGTGAAGCAGAACAGGTTCATGGCTGATGGTCTGGGTCGAAGACAACGAAACCAAGTGGAGACAGGCTTAGCCTCCGGGTCACGTAAGCGCACTTTCACGCGCCATCCTCCATCTCAAACCCACACAAGCACCCTACCACACCCCCGTGATGCAAAGGCTCACGCAGCCCCTGTGCTGTCTCCAGCCTGTGGCCTATTCCTAGAGTCAAATCCCTCACCTAATCCAATAGATGCAGTGAGCCGTTGCTGTCCAACGCTGGCCTCAGAAAGCATCAGGACACCTATAGCAAGAAGACAATAAACCACACAGGCTGCCTTTGTTTTGCTCGTGTCTAAAATGATTATGATAATGACTTCATGGAGATTATGTAATCGCTGAGTGAGGTTAAACTTCCAGTGACCTTTTTTACTCAGTTAAAAAGTGTTTTGGATGTAATTCAGGGAGAATATCAGGATTTATCGCATTATCAAATGTGTCTTTATGTCTGCACACATGCTGAAGTCAAGCATGCTTTACACAGATGATAATCACTTAGGTAATACTTTAACCTTGTGTTACTCAAGTACGCAGCTACAATTTTATTTTGATTTTATTGTACTCTGTTTATTAGACAATGAGAAACTACTTACTCTCATAGACATCAGAAATATGGCATTTTTTATGGAAGCGCACATGTGCAATACTGGGAGCTGTGTGTGTCTGTGAAATTTCAGTCCAGTTTGTTGTCATTTGCCCATCAGAGATTTTTAATATGCTACTTATGTAACAATACATAAATAAGCAAATAAATACAGCAGATTTTGGTAAAACCAAACAACAGCTTTGCTTTTTGTCACAATCAGCAGGAGCTGATTCTTTGTGGAGAGAATACTAGACTCAAATGCAGACCAAAAACAGGGCGTGAAACGTGACTAGAACAAAAAGTGAGCCGTTTGTTGTGGCTGATAACAAGAGTACATAAACAAAGCAAAGGCGAGCGGGGCGACAACTAAACTAGAACCTAAACTGGAAAAACTCAACTATGATAACTGTGACAAAAACATGAACATGATTCATAACAGGTGCATGCGGGAAACTATGAGAATAAACATGAACATGACCTGAACAGAATCATGAATTACCTGAAACTTGACATGATATGAAGGGAAGAACACAGACAGCCTGACAATGGCTACGTTCACACTGCAGGCGAAAGCGCATCAAATCCGATTTTTTTGACCCTTTGCGACCCATCTATCCGATCATGGTGTGACAGTGTGAACGGCACAAATCCAATATTTTCAAATCCGATCTGGGTCACTTTCGTATGTGGTCCTGAATCCGATACATATCCGATGTTTTAGAAAGCGACTGCTGTTTGATGGTCAAGTCGCATTAAATCCGTCTTTTACGTCACTGACACAAGACAGACGCCAATTATCAGCTCCGGGGAAGCGCCCGAGAAGACATCGTGAACGCTTCCTGGCCATCCAGTGTAGATGTCAGTGAAACTGTTGGGAAGACAACGTTGGAGAATGTGAACATTTTATTTGTACTGTATAATCTGCAGATTCTGGCAGAAATCTGCAGCTATCCTTTGAAGCACCGCTCCTCTAAAACAGCAATAAGGATCATTATTAGGTTATTTACATTATTATGTAAATAACAAAATAACTTAAAGCAAAAATTGGGAAACGTAAAGTCCGAAGTCTTTATATTAAGGGCCATCGGTCAAACAATACTGTTTGCTCTGGGTCTAAACAGAGCGTGTCGTGTGTGACGTCTTCTTTTGCGCATGCGGCCGCTTTGAGCGTTCACACTAGAGCGCGTTTGCTGTCGCATTTTATTTGTAGTGTGAACGAGCAGACAAAAAAATCTGATTTGATCAAAAAATCGGAATTGAGCATCAAGACCTGCAGTGTGAACGTAGCCTAAGACTGAATGAAACACACAGACTCAATACACACAGGGGAAGTGGAAACACGTTGGGAAACAGCTGAAACAAATGAAACAAATGATGGGAGTAAAACTTGAACAAAGAAGCACAAGACTTTCAAAATAAAACAGGAAACATGGAGAGACGTAGACATGACAACACAGGCTTGACAACATAAAACGAGCGGATGAGAAATACATAACAACTAGCACAGAAGGCCTGGGTGAAACAGACTAAATTTAAATTCAATGAATAATAATCCCAAACTCCACATTATCTTCAAAATATAACATAAGAGATCAAAACCAACTGAAATCACGGGGTCACAGACTTTGACACTTTTCTTTCCTCTTGCATTTGCTTCCTGTCACTAAAGTGATTTTTAAATTTTGATTGTTTTTTAAAATTATTTTATTTCTTTTCCCGGGTTACTTTTGTACTTTGTTGTTTCATTGTATGTCCTTAACTAACAGTATTAGTATAACTTTTGCAGTTTGTCTTTCTGTCTGTGCCATCACCTGGTGACGTGGTGAAAAGAAATATTAGTGAAAGTGGTGTTTCTTACCAGGCTGGTGGAAAATGCACTACTTCCCCTCTGAATATCAAAAAACACTCAGTCTTCTTTTGCTAATCTATCATCTGGTGGGCACTCGCTCACTGCTCTCAGCTAACAGTTCTTTTTTTTCAAAGACCCCCAAAACTGACAAATATCACTGCAGCTCTTCTTCTTTCTCACAGTGTCACTGAATGAAATCGGTCTATAATAAAACAGCTTGGACTTCAATAAAACCCAAACAGGCCTAATGCTGTTCACTGCAAATTAAATAGCTGCAAAGCATATTACACAAGTATGTGATAAATCAAAGGTACTGCTGTCTTCACAAATTAGACACTAGACTAAGTCATTTTCCAGATAATTGAGCTATGATACGGAATATAAGTGAGGGTTCATTAAAGATTTTTTTTTTCACTTTCTTAATACATTTGGAAGAAATGGAATAGACAGACACATCAGGCCTGGATTACACCTACACACACAAACAGGTGAACCCAGGTGCATGAAAATACCGTCACAGAGGAGAAAGACCTAACTGATTTATTATTGATTTCTACTGAAAGGGCTGTGGATTGCCAGCAGACAAGAGGAAACCACACGTGATGACTTGGCTGATGACTGAGAACTGGGAAAGGCAAGTGTGTGCAGAGATAGAATGTGAAGGCAGAAGTTTGAGAGAGATGCTGATGCTGAAGAAGTGCAGCATAACAGAGTGGAGCAGGGCAAGCTGGCAGCAATCAGAAATGGAGACTGATGGAGAGACTACAGTCTGGCAGCATGTTTGAATACAGAGTTGTTCCAGTATAGAGTGTGTTTACTGCCTGGACCTTGGAGATATAAATCTGTAGGAATGGCCTCACGCAAAACAGTGCCACCTTAAACAACAGTGCTGATGCATATTTACAGTCATATACAGGCAAGTGAAAAAGACACTTTTCACAGGACTCTATACAGGCCTATGTAAAACTAATTACATATCTAAGGTGTGCAAAGTTTGATTTGTCTTCTGAACAGTGTTCTTTGGACAGACCAAAGTGGAGATGTTTGGCCATAAAGTACAGAGGGATATTTGGCAAAAAAAAATCAACAACAACAACAACAACTAAAAACACCTCATATACAGTATTAAACATAACGGTAAAGGAATAATAATGTGTTCTTGTAGCCACAGAGTTAGGAAACCTGGGTCGTCGCCCCAGAGTTTCGAGTTGTCATTATTGTTGAACTTTGATTTGGCCATTATTTATCATTTCTAGTCTTTTGGTTTCTTTTCTGCCTTCTGGTTTCTGTCTGTGTTCCTTAGTTGCTCTGTCTCCCCTGTCTGCTGTATCCCCTTGTCAAGTCCGCGTCTCTGTGTTCTGTTTCCTGTTTTACTTTGAAAGTCTGTGTCCTATGTTAAAGTATCTGGTTTTGCCTCCCTTGTCTTGTTAGGCCTGATTTGTCCCATTTGTTTCCCTCCTGTCTCTCATTCCCTGACTGCTCCCTCTGTGTATTGAAGCCCTGTGTTTTCCTCTGTCCGTGTTGCGATCTACCCTCATCCTATGCTGTATGTTCTGTCTGCCTGTGTAAGTTTATTTGTATTCTCAGTTTGGTTATATTTGAGTTCAGCATTAAAGTTGTTTTCAGTTCATGTTTTTGCCTCCAAGTGTCTGCACTAGGGATGGGTACTGGTGTCCGGTGCCATGATGGCACCGGTTCTGACATAAACGGTAGTAACCAGACCGAAAAGCAGCGCACATTTCGGTGCTTTTTTTTCCTGAGCTGTGATACACTTTAGATTCTAGCCAATCATTTTACGTTTCCGAGGATAGTAGGCGGGGCCAGGTACGTACGTTCTGTTAGAGCAGAGCTACAGATTAAAAATGTCCAAGGCGAAGCGGTCAAAAGTCTGGCTGTACTTCACAGCAAAAGATGCAAACTCAGCAGCAACAAGTGCTTTAAGCTGATACTGTGATACTGTCAAAGGAGGTAACACCAAGAATCCGATGAAACACCTGGCGACGCATAGCGTTTTTTTTAAAAGCCCAGAAATGCGCCGTATTTGACAGCTTGCTGTGAGACCTCACACCGAGCACATCTACTGCGGGTGGGTTGGCTGTTATGCAACATCCCCCAAAAACACGAAGAGGAGAGTCCTGGCCCCTAGCCCTGCCAGTGTAGCAGAAATGATGAGGATGATGATGGCAGCAGCCGTTCTTCTCTGCGTGAGTAGCTAATTTACGTTGAGTAGGCTAACCACGTTATTACATTAATGCATGTAAGGTGAACTAGCAAACATCATCATAGCTACATGCGGCTGTCTTCTTGTTTGATGGCAGATACTCCCTTCACCCTGGCCAAAAAGGCTAAAATGACCAAAGAAAAAGTGGAAAACAGTTAAACATGAGAGGTTTTGGACAAAGTTTGTGTTTTTTCCATTGTTTAAGCACTGCTTCCAGCCAAGAGTGATGCCATATATGCCCCATAGCTGCAGAAAAGGCTAACATTGTTATATTTTTACAAAAAACAGCTGAACATGAGAGGTTTTTGGACCAATTTTGTGTTCTCCATTCTTTAAGCACCGGTTTAAGCACCGTTTGAGCACCGGCACCGTTTCAAAAGTACCGATTTGGCAGCAGTATCGGATAAAACCTAAACGATACCCATCCCTAGTCTGCACATTGGGTCCTCCTATTCTACCACTCCTGCCTGCACACAGCCCTCACATGACACACAGGACCTGGGCATCTTGCAGTCACCATGAATTCCTCTTCATACCAAAATATTTTAGAGTCAAATGTAAGGCCATCTGTCTGACAGCTAAAGCCAAACTGGCTCATGTTTGGGACAATTATCCCAAGCAGAGGACCGAATCTATAAAAAAAGAAAAGAAAGAAGGTGTCGCACTGGCCCAGTGCAGACCTCAATCCAATTAAAATGCTGTGGCAGGATCTTAAGAGAGCTGTAAATAAACGAATGCCTGAAAATAACATAGAAAAAAATTAATATGAATAGATAAAGTCATACAGAAAGGGATTACTCCAAGTTGCTGGTAAAGGTGGTTTTACGTGTTACTGAATCATTGGGTATACACTTTGTTTTTCACAGGACTGTATCAACCAGCCAGGAATATGTATTTTTTTTCTACAACACTACTACTTTTACTTTTCTAAAAATATTTCTGTGATTTTGAATGGAACAGGGCTCCATTTAACAGAACAGAAATACAAAAAAGGTGAAAACGAATGAATTAGAAATGTCGAAGAGAAAGAAAATCAGGAGGAAAAAAGCATAATTTCAGTAGTTTATCATACTGTATGAGACGGGGGAGCTTCACTGGCATGAACCTATTTTCATAACTGTGCCACTTGCAAAATAACTATGCTTCACTCTGACAAATCCCATAAATCCTTAAATATAAACCTCTTATTCCTGTCACTCCTTCTCATCTATTCTGAGGATAAACATCGTTTCAGATCTTGAGGTTGGTCTCATTCTCTGCAGGTGGCTGTCCCATGGAATCAGCTTCTAACAATGACGTTGTTACAATTACTACTGATGTCTGGATTTAAAGCCCCGTCCCCCGTTGCTCCACGGTACAGTTGTCTGCGACTTCTCCTACCCTGCTGTCTTTTTGTCTCTCATCCAGAGATAAAGAAGAGCTTTCATGTTGCTGTGATCGGGGCTGGGCTGAAAATTAGGTCAGAAAATGAGGACAATATTTCTCTGCTAATAAGAAACAACGATGCTACTCACAGTTTGTTCTCTTTTCAGAAAGAATACTGAAGAATCTTGTAGAACATTTACATTTTAAAACCATTTATTTTATACAGATAGTAACGCAAATCAGATCAGTGTCATTCTTTTAGTTACAGTTCACAGACTGCAATAATGGCTTTTCCTGATGCCCAGCATCATCTTCTTTCACACCAAGCCTCTGCATGTCCTCCTTCACTACATCCATGAATCTTCTCTGTAGTCTTCCTGTCTTCCTCCTGTCTCGTGTCTCCATACTCAGCATCTTTTTTCCAATATATTGACTTTCTCTTCTCTGCACATGTCCAAACCACCTCAGCCTCGCCTCTCTAACTCTTTCTCCAAACTGCTCAACCTGAGCTGTCCCTCTGAAGTACTAGTTTCTAATCTTGCCCATCTCTGTCACTCTCAATGAAGAGCAGAACATGTTCAGGTCAGCGTCCTGTCTTTTTTGTCAGCACCACCGTCTCCAAACCTTCTCCTTCACCAGGGTTAAAATCGTCTGCCCTCACTACATCTTTATTGTTACTGCTGTTTAACTGTATAACTGTTTCCCTCTTATTTACACACCTGTATTGTGTCCTGCTTTTAATGAAGCTTATGTGTAAGCTGGGTGTTCCTGGATTTTTTTCTGTTAGTGTATTCTTCACATTACTTCAACTTTCCCACACTCATTGCTCTAGTGCAATAATTGCCTTGCCCACCTTCTCCAAGCCAATCAGCATCCATTCTGCATGGTTTAAATCTCAGTGCTCTTTCCTCATTCTGCCACTCAGGCTCTCGCAAACTGTTTATAATATCACGGTCCCGTGTCTCTCTGGCTGGCCCACGCTGGCAGCAGGGTTTGTTTGTGTTTTTCTCTCTCCCCCTGTCGCCTGGGCGGAACTCGTTACGGGTTCCTGCCTTTGGCCTACACACCTGAGAAGGATGATGTTCACCTGTACCTCATTTGCCTGCCACTATTTAAAGGGAAGAAGCACGGTACTCCTCGCTGGATCACGTTAATGAAAGCCTGGCTAGAAACCATCAAAAATGAATGCCTAATCCTAACCATATTATCTACCATAACCTAACCATAACCTAGTTATACCCCTAAAACTAAAATCACATTTTGAGCCTCAAAAAAGCCTTCAAACTTATGGGGACGGCATTTTGTCCCCATAAGTATAATACCATGCCAATTTTCTGTCCTCACAAAGATGTCTAAACATGTACACACACACACACACACACACACACACACACACACACACACACACACACACACACACACAGATATATTCCTCACTTTTTCCTTGCTGTTGTAAGGGTCAGCTCAGTGAGCATGAAAGCTGTTTTCCATCCTACTTCACACTCACCCAGTTGAACACACTCACACCTGGGAGCACCCATTCAGCAACAATCTGGTTTCTGTAGCATGCGCAGATTACAACATGTGCCTTGCACCTGGATTTGGATGCTTGCTACAGAACACCTGCCACAGGCAGGTGTTCTGTATCGTGGTTTAGAGTCTTGAATTTAAACTGTGTCACTGATCTATTTTGCTGCATTCAGCTTTTATGCTCCTTATATCTGGAACAAACTCCCAGAAAGCCTCAGATCAGCTGAAACACTCAGTTTATTTAAATCCAGGTTGAAGACTCACCTGTTCTCAGCTGCATTTAAATAAAGCACCAAATCCACACTTTAAGCTTAAATTTCAAAACTTACATTTAACTACTGATTTTATCTACTGTTCTGATTTTATCTGTTTTGATTTTTGATTTTATAAACTGTTTTGTATGTTTGTTTGTTTGTTTGTTTGTTTGTTTGTTTGCTTGTTTTAATCAATTTTAAATCATGCCTTTTATTTGTTTTTGTTTCTAATGTCTCTGTAAAGCACTTTGAATCACCTTGTTGTTGAATTGTGCTATACAAATAAACTTGCCTTGCCTTGCTTTTTTATTCTCTTCTCTTTCTCCTGACTTACCAGCCAGCTGAGGCAGATGACTGCCCCTCTCAGATTCTGCTAGAGCTCCTGTTAAAAAGAAGTCTGGAATTTCTTCCTCTCCATTGTCACCAAGTGTTTGTTCAAAGGGGCTCATCTAATGTTGAAGTTCTCTTGGTGATGTTGCAGAGTCTCAGCACTCTGAGATCAGATCAGATAAGCCGTGTTGAACTTTGTACTTTACCTCTCTGACCTGTGACCAGGTGAAACATTTGCTGTGTCATGAAATAAAATAGATGACATAAAAGTCGCAGGACTGCAAGAATCCTCTATCAGAGAAGACTGTCCCCAAACTCCAGCAACTAACCAGTTCCCAGATGTTTATGGCCACAGTGGTAAACACAGTTTTCTGAGGTGAGCTGCTGCCATCAAATTCAAAGTTTTAAAACTTGCTAGTTTTGACATCGGATGTGTTTTCTGTGTTCTATTACAAAAAAAAAAAAAGTTATAAGATTTGCAAATCATTACATTCTGTTTTTTTTCTTTTTGTTTGTTTGTTTTTTCAGTGTCAGTAAACAAAATAGAATCACAAAGTTTACTGAGTACAGCGACGTAAATGAGCACCTCTCCAAATGTCTGATGAATTGTTGGTGTAACTGAAATTAAATTGTATCGTATCAAAACCAAATATTACTGCATAATAGAGATTTTCTATCTGATTGCTAAAAATCTGTATTTACAAACAAACATTTTTTTAATCTTCATGACTTTTTCATTTGACCTTTATATTAGATTTATTACCTCCAGAAAGGAGGTTATGTTTGTACACATGTTATTCTTTCTGTCTGTAAAAATGATAACGTAAAAAGTTTAGAATAAATTCCGAGAAAACCTCGTAAGGGTGTAGAGTGGGATCATGTTAACAATCAATTAAAATCTGGCGTATAGTAGCTTATAAAGATTTAAAATATCATGTAACATTTGACCTCTGACCTCTCCTTCAGGGCCAATAGATTGATCTGATTTAATAATCCTATATACAGCTATGTTAAAACTATGTCTCTTATAGCCATTGTTTGTATTGACAACATATAAGGGATGATATATGGGGATTCTAAATATCGCCTTACTTTGGACCTCTGACCTCTTCTTTGAGGTTGAAAAAGGTCAAACTTTCATAAAATGTCTTTAAAACTATGTTTAAAATTCTACTGCTTTTGTTTGTATTGGCAACATTTAGAAAATGATGCTGGTATATGTGGGAATTTTAAATATCACATTTGACCTCTGATCTCATCTGCCTTTCTTTTCAAGCTGACACAAAATGTGTTCTGTCTTTAAAAAAGTATTGTCAAGAAAAAGAGAATGAGCTGCCTGGTTAGTTAGAAAGATACTGTAGTATAATATTATATAATGAGCTTGAAGTTATTCATGTTCAGGTATTTACAAAGCTATTATCCATTACCTACTCCTGCATAAAGTTTGTGTATTCAAAGCAAACATCTGTCATGCTACACTTATCTGATTTGTACGGCACTATAAACTTATTAAAGTACATTTATAAAGAACAAAGAAAACAAAATCAAGTTTACTGAATACAATATTCTTCCCATAAACAGAAATACTGCCCAGAGAGTGAGAAACAACAACTTTTTTTAAGCTGTTCTTGTATAGTGTTACTATTTTTGCACAATGGTGTGAGCTATGATTTGTAATGCTTTGATGTTGTTTTATATGGACTCTTATATGAATATTAAAGCCTAAACACATCAAAATGCAGCTTTTAGCCATTTTCATCTCATGTTGAATATTTGTGTATTGCCCTCTAGTGGAACAAGTTGGGAATGCAACTTCAAAAATTCCCAACCTCAGTAGCTTTAATCCTTGAATCTTCCAACCTAATAATCAGCAATGACAAAAATAGCCTTTGTTGTTTTTTTCTGTCCGGATGAGGCTCGAGCACAGATTTGAGATCAGCCTCTGGGTTTTAGAGCACAATCTATCAGCAGTTATAAGTGTTAAATGTAACATTTTAGCCATTATTGACTGTAGCTGAGTGAATAAGGAGCAGTTTGGTGTCTGGGTTTTCTTATAGCGAGAACAGAGAGATCTACATCTGAAAGCAGGGTCTAATTAACACGTTAAATCACCGCGATTCACATTTTCAGTCACTCTGCTGCAGCCTTCTTGTTTTGTGTCACCACATTAAACTCTCCTAGAAAAGTAATGTTCTGTAGAGCTCACTGGTACAGTGTGTAACAAAGCTGGCACCACCCTGGCTGTTTCATGTTGCTCCTGCAGGTGGCAGTATCACACCTACTCATTCCACTGCAGCTTTGAGCCCGTCTCAGCGAGATGGATCTCACAGCCTTCTGCTGTTATAAGTGATGTTCAGAGAACATCTGAGGAGTGTATCTATCTACTTTATTGTCCACTATCTTAAACCTTTTACATGTTTTCTGAATTATTGAATAGCCTTGGTCTTGCAATAAGTTATGCAACCCACTAGAATCTTGTAAGAATGGCTGTCGAGGGATCTTATATTAACTGCATAAATTTTATCCAATGCAGCAACAGTTAATCCTGAAAGGTTTAATTAAACACTGTAATTCTTCTTTTGACAGATTAAATATAATGTGATCCATCAATTCCCATAATATACCTTCCACTGTGTGTAATTATTAAAGATTAAATCCCAGTTACACCTTCAGCCTAAACCTGCTGCTGCTGTAGGTAAAGTTTGATCTCCACTTGCAAGAATAACACCGAGTTCAGTTCTCACTCACTCAGACATGTTCATCCAAACGGGGAATGGAGACCACAGCTCTGACCCGGCTCACAGCTTCTGGTTTTCCCGGCATTCCTGCACCGACCTCTGACCCCAGGACGCATAGAATCGCAGCCCAGAGGCTACGACCTTGTGCTCTTTATTGTGACCTTTTGAACTTTCAACACCCCACAGCCAAAAAGCGAAACACTCTGTTCCCCTTGGAATAAATGACCTCTCATCCCTTTGCCTGGCAAAGGTATGCGGGTTTGCTGACCTCGCTCAACCGTTCATTAGCGCTTCCTTTTATTACGCCGCTTCCTCCCTGCTGCCTCATCAGCAGAGCGGGGGATGGCAGAAGGAGGGAGAGGTGGAGGGGGAGCAAAATGAGAAAGAGGAGGAAAGCAGAAGAACAGTGGCAAAAAAAAGAAAAAGTAATGCAGAGACAGCGAGAGGCAGAGAGGACGAGATAGGGATGCAAAATGAGAGCAGGAGATAGAGCCCAGCTATGACAGATTGGCAGCATCTGCTGGGTTGACTGAAATGTCACCTTTAAATGGCTTCCCTGTCCTTGATGCCGGACCTCCCTATCTGATCTCTATTCTCCTTGGGAGTTGTAGTTCTGATGACTTATATAGGACACAAAACAGATCTCTTACAAAATGTAACCCCTGTTCAAGATAAGCTTTCGGCACAAGGCAAAACAATTTCTCCAGCCTCCCGTGGCGCTGCGAGTTCTGCAGAAATGGACCATTTGAATGTTAGGTCAAAGGTCGTTGTGTCACGTATGAATAAGATAATTGGATTTTGTGGTTTGCTGATACTCCAAGCTTACCCGGTGATGCAGCTATTCACCCCGACAACTGTAACTCATTTCCTGCCGTTTTGATCTCACATGATATAAAATCTGTTTTCCTGAGCACGGCTGTTACAGTAACACCTCTGCTCATACTCAGCCTATTTAGCTTAAGTTTAGCTGAATACAGCGGTCGCGTATGTGCTGTTAAACACAACAGTCTGAGCTTTACTTTAATGCTCCAAATATTTAAAAAATAACAAATATATTAGCTGCATGATATATAACAAATATATCATGCAGCTAAATCCGCCTCAAGGGGAGAGCGGCACATACACATCTGGAAGGTGGCACATCTTGTTAAGTGTCACTTGACATGAGAAGCAGCTGACATGTGTAAGAGAAATGTGCATGTGTGTGTGTGTGTGTGTGGGTGTGTTCACGGCATCACAGGGGGTGGGAGTCCATAGCATTTTGGGGCTAAGTCAGATCACGCTGACATTGTCTCCATGTGGTGGCTTGCCGCAGGGCACAGCAGTACCGTACTTGATGTCATTTCTATTTTAAATGTCACTCTCAGTAAGCCCATCACCATCTATTGGCTCGCGTCCCTGGGGCCACGTTCACCCATCAACCTTACAGTATTCGAGCAGAGGAGAGGGCAGCCAGAACTCCTCTCCGGCTCTCTTAAGATCGCTGTTTACTGCTCTTTTACATAATTCATCGTGTCACTGTAGGACAGTAAACTGAGAGATACACTGAGAAAAATATAATGAGGTACAGCAGACCTAAGACATCCATACAGTGTGAAATTAGGTGGACACTTGATGTTTGCTCACCACTCATACTGTTAGCCCTAAAGTGACCCTTGATCCAGAGTGACCCAGGGGTCATGCAGGGCCTTTATATGGTGACAGCAGGGCTAATTACCTACACTGTGCGTCTGTGAGAGCCATAAAAGCAGTTATGGCTGTAAGATGACAAAGGTGTTTGCGTGGGAGGGAACCCACGCAAACACGGGGAGAACATGCAAACTCCACACAGAAAGACCCCGGCCTGATGGTGGAATTGAACTCAGGACCTTCTTGCTGTGAGGCAACAGTGCTAACCACCGTGCCACCGTGCTGCCTAGCTAAAGAACCAGTAGAAGACAAACAGGAACCTTTTACATGTTTATGCTTTTATGAAGAAACCAAGTTGTAGTTTAAATCTACACACATCTCATTAAATGTGCTGTATCTCATGAGGACTTTGAGGCGTCTAAATTCATTGAGAAATAAAATTCTTCATATATGCTCACATTCCTGGCATGTAGAGTTGACTGTTATATAACACAAACTTGTAGCCATAACAATAGACAGCTTCTAATATGGGTGATACTGCAAAGAACAGCTGATTACATGTTTCTAAGGTCCATGATTACATGTTTCTGGTTATATGTGTGGAATCTCGTGTGACAATTTTTCACTTTAATGTAATGGCGTACTTGGTAACAGATGGTCACTTTCTGCCCAAAATCCTTACATGCACCTCTTAGAACTGGAACACGCAGAGAAAACCCACCAGAGAGAACAAAGGACCTTGAACCCGGAACCTTCCTGCTTGCAGACAAAAGTGCAGAACTTTGCAGCACCCGTCAGCACACGGGGCAGAAATACAGTGAAACTTGTCAGGATGTCACCACAGCAGATGGATTTGCATTTATGATTTCACACAGATTACTCCGGATGACGCAATGCGATGTATCCAGGCTTGGGATGTGGTGCTGTTCAATGTTTTACACACTCTAACTCGATGGATTTAGACATGTAGACGTGGTCAAGAATGAGGAGGTAACGTGATTTAAACTAAACCTACACTTTACACAAGCTCGCCAAAATAAGACTCCAATGTGAAGATAATAAACATGAAAGCACGCTAAGTGTGAGCATATAGTATAAGTACCTTTTATACTTTTAGATAGACACTTGAAAAGTTACCTCTAGGTCCAATAATGTGCCCTTTGAGGTGCATTCATATAGATTGAAGCTGTGTGCATGGAAAGTGAATTTTACTGTCCCCTTATTTTTGAGAATGTAGTTTTATATGAGCATCACATTGATCTGTATCAAACTTAACACAGCTGTTTGCTAGCTCACGATAATACATCAAATTATAATTATTTTACAGCTTGTTATGGCAATCTAAAAAAGAAGATGTAAAACATTATGTAAATCCCTAAACATTCAGAACTATGAGCTTTCACGTTAGTTAAGCAGTCCGTTCCACATTCACACTTTTATTTGTCCTCTACAAAGGGCTGCTCCTGCATTCACATTGCATCAATTCCTGAATAACACCAGTGATCAATTTATCAATATTCCCTCCTGTTGTAAGTTGGCTGTGATTGGATGGATATTTCCTAGCTATTTGTGTGTGTTATTCATAACAGATATGGTTTTCAATATGCAGAAGCACGAGGCTCTCTGTACAACTGTCTTTGTAAATGTGGTTCAGGTCGACTGTCGTGAAAACAGAATTTGGTGACTTGTATCATTGTTTAACCCTGCAGGCTGGCTGTTGGGCTCTGATGGACCTATTTTCATTGTCTGCAGAAATGATGCTTGATGATGATCTTGATATGCACTGTCCTTGGCTTTTTTTCTTTCTTTTTTTTTTAGTAAAGAAAGGACGTTTGACTGAATTTATAGTGTGCAACTCCTGAACACATTGATGTGCTATATGTAGGACCTATAAGAATGATCACAGTGTGAGGAACTGTAATATTACAAATGAGCAGACTGCACATGAAGGTGTAGCCTCATGAATGTGGCATGTCCACCCTATGAGACCAAAAACAAAAAATCCCCATGACATGAGAAATTTTATGTTGAGAACGTGTTAAAGGTTTGGATTAGGGTTGGGGTTAGGTAAAGATATGGTTAAGATATGGGGTATGGTTAAGAAGGAGAAGTATGGTAAAGGTTTGCACACAGGAAATGTGTTTTCTTTAGATTTTGAACACAAGAGCCATCATCAGGCTCCACACTCTTTCCACTGTGTAGTGTGTGACAGTACAGCCTGAATCAAAGCTGGAAAAATTGTTATGTTTAAAACAGTAAGAGCTGTCTGCTCACAAACACACTCTACGCAAAACTACAAACTAGATAGATAGATAGTATAGATAGACATAAACTGTATTAAGGCTTTAAGTCATATAAATATAAATATTAAAAATGTGGTTCACTCATCCTAAAAGACTCTTGTAACCCTAATGAAGTCAGCAGTTAAATTTGTGTAATAAGTAACCAGGGCAGACTGACACAATAAATCTGGGTGGGACATCACACACTTCTCGTAGTCAAATTAATTTTCAAATAGAAAATGAAAATGCATTTTAAGACTGAAAATACAAAGATTAAGAAGATGAGGATCAGTACAAAATATTTCAAAAGCTATACAAAACAACAACGATTAGCACAACATAACAAGGTGGTCTTCATTTTCTCCCAGGGAGAGTGCGAGAGAGTGATGGCTGTCAGAGCTGGTAAGAACACTTTGTATTGCTAGCAGGCAGCTAGCTAGCAATGCTCTGATCAGAACAAAGGAGCACGAAGGCATAAAGTTAGCAATTAGCAGGTAACCATTATATGCAACTATTTGGCTACAACCTCAAGCGGTTGTTTAGACCCCTCAACCAAAAAATAGTGTAAGAGTACAATTCTAAAGAGTGATTTTTCTTGATCATGTGACCACAAATACGATTGGAGAATGCTAATTTTGCTTCATAACAAAGTTACCTGCTGCAAGTTTAAGTAAGCAGATATCTGTACCAAATGTATAAATATGATTTAAAGCCCAAAATACAGACAGTTTAACCTAACAAAGCCAACGGCTCATGTATCATGTATGATGAATAATGCATGCATGCAATTTTCAGAACTAATGCATAATTGAAGGCATCGGCTGGAGCAGATAACTTTTCGTAGCACAAAATAATCAATCAATACTTTTCCCCAAGCAGAGCGATGTGACTTAAGGGTGTTTACGTTTTACTGTAAAATTCATGTCATAAGAGTGTCTGTGTTTTTATTTCACCACTTAAAGCAACTGGGCCGCTCAGCTCAGCTAGCGCTTTATCAAAGGCGCAATAATGAAATGCATCCTTACATCTAAATATAGAACGCAATGAAAGTGGTGTCAAAAAACAAACAAACACAAAATAGATAATCCATTTGTGACCTATTTCTGTCCCTGTGTGAGCGCCATTGTTTGGAATCATAAAAATTAAAAATTAAAAAATTTCCTTCCCCAGGCACCTAAATATGTACAAAGCCCTCAGAGCAGACAAAGAGTTTGCCACTGTGGGACTGTGTGGAAATGAGGACTCCTGCGCGAGAGGCTTGTTCAGCAACCAACACCCCTCATAAAAAAAGATAAAAGAGAAGAACTGTCACTTATTATACCACCAGTGTGATCCCACTTCTAATTTTGAGATTCCCACCCCTACGTGTGCATCCAAGAGTGTGAAGCCGAGAGCATTAGTGCTGCTTCTCTGATTGTGCACTGGCACAGGAAGGACATTGTCACCATGTGTGTTTTTAATAGGATAGCAAAATAAACCTGTTTTCTGGTCAGCAATTAGCCATTCTTCTAGCTCAGTGTAAATTAGGAAAAGCTCCAGAAAAGAGGCTTTGAAGGCTAGAAGAAGGAGGGGAAGACATAGACAGGATCTCAAATTAAATCCTGGTTCATTTTATTATTACTGTGGCTTACACTCGAGCTCCATCGAGTCCCCCTAACTCCTGTGTGAGCTGTGCTGCAGCGTCCTGTGCTCCCTAAACACCGCCAGGTTTCGGGTCTCGAGTCATCGCCTAGTTCCATGTGATTGCTTGTTATCAAATGTGTTTGCTGGCTTTGTGTTTTTTCTTTTTCTTTTTTTTAGGCGGTTATGCTGCTGGCAAGGGGGAAATCAAACACCTTTCTCTCCTGGCAAACCACAGAAAACTGGAACCCCACCTCCCCCGCTGCTAACTGCTGAAGAGCAATGCACAGATTTCTGATCGCGTCACGATTTGGCTTTCTGTACAGGAGTTACAAACTGATTTCTTTAAAGTGATGATGCTGCAGTCAGGGTTTAGAAAAGGTGTTCGATCACACTCCAAATAAGGCCATCGCTCAAAGCCTGGTGGAGACAGTATGGACACAATGCATGTGATGTATGTCACTTGGGAAGTCTTTGGATAGAGGTTGTTCATAAAAAAGCAACTACATAGAGAGGCCTCAGGGGCAGGTGATGTGCCACTGTGATGCCACCTGACATCTTCCTCAGAGGTGTTTCAGGCAACAAATAGCAGGTCTGTCTGCTGTCAGCCTGTAGGCCACCTAGGAGGTCAGTCCTGACACTCTGCACCATGACAGCACAAGCGTCATCCCTCCCCCACCCGTCTTCTCGCAGTCCAGGGCAAGGCCGCAGCCCCCAGAATGCACCGTGAGCCGTCATGACCGATGAGGAGTGATGTCCGTGAGGAGGGAGAAAAATCCCTCTTTCCTTAAGGTGCAACAAAAGGTCAGAAGCCCGGTATCACTGGGAGAATTACTCACCACGCTGCCTACCTTGACATCGACAGAGAGCTGACCTGCAGGGAGCGAGTGAGAATGAGAGGAGGAGAGAACAGGTGGAGGGCCGGAGCGCGGCAGCAGATAGGTGGTGAGGGAGTAATGAGTCGGGGTGGGGGGGGGGATGACAGGGTCAGGAGGAGGTAGGGAGGCAGGCTGAGGTAATGGGCTATAAGAAGTGTGTATGTGTGTCCTGATGTTTTGAAATTCCACTGTGCGCGTGAGCTCTACTCGGAGGTTAGGCGCGGATGGGTGGTGACGGTGGTGGAGGGGGTCGTAGAAGACGTCTTGCCCTTGCAGCACTTCATCACATTCAGTTTTTTAGCCACGCTTTCTGAACTTCCACTGCCTTTTTCCGCTCCAGTTGGCTCTCAGCGGACAATGCGATCAGAGTGTCCCTGCGTGTGCATTGTGTAAGCATGTTCCGCTCTTTAGTTAAGATGTCAGTGGTGCGTGCACCTCCCCAAGGTCACCACCCTAATGAGAAATCTCTAAGGACGCCTGTAATTATCAAATAACGAAGTGCTAAGCCAGTCAAATTGTGATAATTATTCCCGAGTTTACCCTTGAAAAAGATCTATTGTATCCCCACTTTCCCCCCCAAATTCTTTCTCAACCAAGTCTGCGTGGATGTCACACACTCGCAGCTTGTTATGGCTCGCCACATTGGAATTCTGAGACCATCTGCTAATTCATACATCCCCACTAATAGCTTTCCCTTTTCCATCAGGGCTGTCTCACTATCTGACACAGTGTAGTTTTACAGAAGACGCCCACTCAATATTCAACAAAACACTGTGTGGCATTCTCTCAACCTGCCCGCCCCAGAACATAATAAGAATTTAAGCATATGAGCGCTTGGTATTTGACTGCTCTGGAGTCTGAATAGGCTGGAGGAGAGCTGAATGGAGGACTGAGATTGATCAGCATTGAGACAGTGGTTGTGCCGCTCGCTGAGTGTCTCAGATTTTTTAAGGTCACCCTCACTAAAGCCAAAAGGGCACATCAATTTTAGAGCCCTCACGAGGAGGCACCGCGTCTCCTCCTCGATCACTCAGCCCCCCGTGGAGAAACGACATCTGAAGGTGCACTTGATTTGTGTGGATCCCAGAAGCGTGCATGATCAGAATGAAGAATAAACAGGCACAACCGAGGTAAACAGATGGATACACCCCAACATCCGGTGCTACACGGCTTGCAACAACTGGATGGTGGCTGATTAGCAACTTGGCAGTTGTCAAAAGCAATATGGACCTTTCGTACTTGCAAAATATAATACGTGTGGAGACAGCTGCATATACGTGTGTTTAAAAGTCAGCAAGGGATGTAGCTGACCAGTTGAACTTTTCTCTGCCAGATACTCCCACTGAGCGATAGTTCAGTTATCAGAACAAAAGCGTGTTTAAGTCTTTATGTCATCGAGACAAAAAGACGGCAAAACAGCAAAAAGGTTTGTTGAGCACTGCCAGGGTGTTATATATAATGACTGAGTCAAAACTAATTAAATTACTTTTAATATTTGCAGTGGGTTTTGGTGTAGTACGAGCTTGTATCAGCATCAGCTGTGTCAAGTCAAGTACACTTGTTTGTAAGGGTTTGCAGTACAAGCAGGCAGCTCGTACAGCTACAGGAAGCCCTGAGGGGGAAACACAGATAAGCCAGTCCCCAGCTGCACTGCGTAAAGCTAAACTTTAAGTAAAAAAAGTGAGTTTTTGACACCATTTAAAATTCTGTATAATTACATTTGGACAGCTGGTTAAAAAAAGAAGGAAAAACAACTGGGAACATGGGACAACCAGTCTCCAGTAATAAGCCTCATGACTGTAAGTGAATTTATCCATGTTTACAGGCAAATATATAATTGCATAAAGTGTAATTGGCCTAGACACGACCTCCCCTCCCTTGAAAACAAAAAGGTCAAACAGAGTGCAAAGCTGCTCAAAGTTCACATCCAGGAACGCACTTTTGGAAAGCGGTGCAAGGACAAAAACAATGAGGCGTTCATCCCCGAGACAGCTTCAGGGAACAGCAGTGAGAGGGAGGAGAGTGACAAGATAACATCACAAAAAAAAAAAAAAAAAATACAGACAAGAAGAGGGAGAACGCAGGCAAGAGCAGGAGGAGGAGGAGGAGAGTCATCAGAGATCAGGGTGACCCTGCGCCACTCAGGAACATGTTCTGCCTATAAGCTAAGGGAGAGGCCCGAAGTTTGCCACCGAGTAATCTCTCCACTGTCAGTGTCCCGGAGATTCGGCCTTGACAGTGTCCCAGCAGCACAGGGCCACACTCCTCTCAAAACTCTTCCTGCCATGAGTGAAGCATGTTTTGGCAGAAATGTTTAGTCACGTCTCTGTGACCTGACAGGAGAGACTAGACACACATACATAAGGGTGTTATTAAAGTCACCACAGGCTGACGATATCTCAAAACTAATATTTCTATGGTGGTGTCAGAGCACAGGGAGATTAAGAAGCCTACACAACATCACTGCAAACAATGTTTGCTTGTATATAGGTGTGTCAGGTTTAATAAAGTCTATCTGCCAGGTTGAATATACCTCACCAAGATCTACAGGGAGGGAGCTGTATATGGTCACAATAGCAGTGTTAACAAATTATGAAGAAATTCAGCCTAAAGTAACATTCAGAGTTCACTTTGAGTGATGTTTACATGTTTCAGATGATGGGTTCATCCTTTCCCATTTTGCAAACGCTGTGGTTTGTTTGATTTTGTATCATTTTTATAGGTGCTACCTTTAGTTTCACGATTAACCACATAAGGAGAGACTGTATGGCTATATTAAAATAAAATTTAAAAAGTCTGGAATTGTGTTTGGACCACGACGGATCTCTATAACACAGAGAAAAAAGACATACTTTGGCTGTTATGGGATGGATTCATGGCCTAAAGACGAAGGTGAAAATTTGACATGACAAGACTGGAATCATTTGCTTAATGTAAGAAAACAGGTTAAATATGATGATTTGTCTGTAAAGCAAAATCTAAAATTCTTCAGGGGTGCAGACCTTCATGCTGCTCTGGAGGAAGCTGAACTACGACATTATGCAAGATGGACAGAATTACAAGAAGATTACAAAGAAAAGTGTTTGAAACATGTTTTAATAAAACCAATATTATGAACACATAATCAAATCGAGTCTTTAATCTTGAACCTTGTTAGAGCCAAATTGTATCGAGGAGTTGAATAAATGTGAAACCCTTCCTGATGCCCTGGAAACAGGCAGACTTGCAAACATCAAGGACATCAGGTTGTGTGAATTATGTGAACAAAAAAAGGAGAAAAATAGTCAGATTTTCTTTTATTTTCCTTATTGTGATGAAATAAGAATATTTTCT
Organism: Aulonocara sp. 'chitande type north' Nkhata Bay; assembly: GCF_057382095.1. Taxonomy (NCBI): domain Eukaryota; kingdom Metazoa; phylum Chordata; class Actinopteri; order Cichliformes; family Cichlidae; genus Aulonocara; species Aulonocara sp. 'chitande type north' Nkhata Bay. The sequence continues at coordinate 3,312,905 of NC_141353.1, forward strand.
AAAATGTCTTTTAAAAATTCCAAACCGTTTTAGTGATTTTGATGAGCTGCCTTTGTTTTTCAAAGCTTAAAGGACTTCAGGTTGGATTCTTCAGTATTATAATTTAAAACTTGTTTCTTTTTAATGATGTTTTGTAAGGTGATGTTTTATGCATGGCACAGTAATCAAATCAGTCGATCATTCAGTCACCTATAGTTACTGACAACATTTTTTAAATATGTACTTTCATCCTGATACATTTGGATTTCCTCCACTGTGTTTTTAAAGAGCTGAAATGATTGAAGATTATACTAAAAAAAGACTTCTATAAATCACACATTTTAAAAAATCATTCCAATAAGTGATTTTCATGAGTTAATACCACTGGGTGTTATTAAATACAGTCTTTTCAGCTCTAACCTGATTGTAAATGATGATTATAGTTACTTGTATTTTTCTAATTTGATGACGTAATCCTAATTAGGTTCCATGCCCTCCGTCACTACACAAGTCTGTTATATATACAGTCGATGTTGGATTGGACATTTTGTTTTCTATAAATAGAAGCATATCTAAGATTGAAACTGGAATCTTGGCATGCTGTTTTAAGCTATAAAGCATCCAGCTGTCTATCCTTTCCACTGCATTGTGAACATCCCATAGTCCTTACCTCTCCCTGTCAGATCTCTTTTAATTTAAATTCAGTATTTGAAGTTGCATCTGATTATTTGAAATGCTCTTTTAGCCCACTTCTTCGAACTGTTGCATATTTATGCTGCTCTTTAAAGTTTTTTTTACACAATGTCTGATAAATGGATTAAAAGCTGACTGTCTTCCAAAACATAATCTCATATACTTCATAGTTCACCTCTGCAGTACCCTCCCTCTGCTCCTATGCAAACTAATAAAGCTGCTAAAGCCAAACAAGGGCGGCTTAAAACGGATAACCCCAGCAGAAATGACTGGCCCATACTGACCTGATACATAAACAACATGGGTGCTGAGACCTGGGGACATGCTGAAATCTGTCTAGTTAGGATTTAATGCGGCGGCCATCCCTCCTTTGCCTGACCTCTCTGAAACACTGCTGACCTCTCCCTTAGGTCCTTTGTTAGTACAGCAGCTCTTGAGTGTATACAGTCATTTGCATTTTAGAGTTGTTAAACAAATACCCACCCATGGCTCCTTCTCCCTGTCACCCACTGTGACCCTCCACCCACACTCTTCTCAAGCCGGCCAAAGGTAATGCAGTCATATGGTGCTGTGAGATGAGGGAGGGCTGCTCCAAATGTTAGTCAGAGGGAGTGCAGTCAGTGGCTGAATAATTTGTATGAGTAAAAGAAAGAAATACTCAACATAAGGGAAGAGTTGAAGAAGCTATCCAGCATCACCAACTTGCCAGAGTCCTCAACTTGACAGCAAATGACTCAAATGACATGGAGTCATGTTGTTTCATTTATTAAAGAGCTCACTGCAGCACTGCAGACATGGACCTGTTAAACTATTGCAGTATCGAGCAGGGGCCGTGTGGGTTTGACATGACACATTGGGCGATGATGTCACGGACAGGGAAACGTGTTTTTGCCACTTGGCATTTTGGAAACGCCGTACGGCTAATGCTGTCACGGCCCGAGTGCGTGGGACTGCGGATCAATAGCACAGCTATTGGGTAGACAGTGGCAGTGCACTGTGGTGCAATCTGGGAGTTTCCTCTGGGGAGGAATAGGTCACATGGGGTACAGAGCTTCAGGCTGCTCATGTTGTTTAAGATGGGAGTACAGGCTAGTACTGTGTGTTTGTGTTGCAGCTGCTGATGCGTGAAATGGAACTCAGGTAGCTGGGCGGGCCTCGGGCCTTCGCTGTATCTTCCGCCAAGTGATTACTTTACTCCATTGATTTTTCTTCCTCCTCCACTGATCTGAGAAGATCACTGGAAAGAGAGTTAGGCAGAGAGACGGGATGGGGGGGGGGCACTGAGTGACCTAGTAGCAAAATTCAACGACTGAGAGCAAAACCTGAGATCCCTGCTGCACTCACAAGTCGTGTTTGGAAATCCTTACAGATGGAGGCCAAACCTTTCATATCCAAACATGTTGAGGTGCAGAAAAATGAAGCTGTATTTGATAAACGCATCTCCATCACATGGTCTTGGGAGAAGGTTGCATTTACTGCACATTATAGTTTCTTTCTTTCACAGTCTTATCTGTGTTGACCTGACAGCACTGAGGAAATATATTCATGAGTTTTTGAAATGTTTATTTTATTTTCATCTTGCAGTGCATCTCTGAGACAGCACGTCATCTCCAGGTATCTAAACCATTCTTCATTTTCACATAAGACAGATAGCATGAACATATATGCAAAATGAGCATGTCAGGCCATGTGATGGCCAGTGATGGGTATAAACATTACATAACTGTGTCACTGTAATCACATATGCGTTAATAAAACATATTTTACTAAATTCAATTAAACACTTGCACTGAAATATATTACTTATTAATATAAAGGTGTCACTTCAGGATTTGATCAACTTTTTAGTTTCTTTAGTTTGTGGAATTTTGCAATAATGAATATAATGTATACTATGGTGGATCAAGGCTTAATCACAAACAGTCTGCCTTCACTCTTACCTCTAATATGTTCCTTATTTTCCCATATGCAATGTAAAGATTAATAAAATAAAAGTTACAATTAAAATAGATTAAAAATAGCTTGATAAATACATGTGCAAAGCTTTTATCGTTAAAATATGCCTGAAATATCTAAAGTTTGGTTTATATGGAACTGCCTTTTTAACTGTAGTACATGTCACTTTATTTGCATATTGTTAGCAGTACATTAACACTTATTACAATTATTTTGGAGTTTATTGTAGTGACTTTATTAAGCAGTGGACAATGTAGTCTATTGGTGACAAATGATCATTTATAACAGCAGATCATGTGTGTAAACGCTCCGTGTTCTCAGGTGTTTTGGATCTGGGTGTACACAGCAGAAGTAGAGAGGGCACAAATATGAAAAGTATAACAAAGACTGGAATCGCTGAACAGAAAATTTAATTTTGTTGCAAGAACGGCACCTTTTCCACGCCAGCTCACAGGGAAGGTCAAACGTAGCAATGTTATTGGAGCATCATTAGACAAGGAACCATGTAAAGGCCACTATCGTAATTAAGACCTGAGACCTGCGCTTAACACTGCCACACTCTGGGTCTGGAGAGTGATAAGTGCTTGATCCTGATCAATAAGATGCACAGCCCCGTTGCCACTTGCAAAATCAATATTGTTTTATTTGCTGTTACAATGGGCTTGTCTGGTTGCAAATGAGCTCTGAGCTGCAGAGTTACTTTGGAAATGGAGACCTTACCCTAGACTTCTGGCCCAGTGCTCCTTAATGAATAGGCCAATAAAAGGCTGCACTGGTGACCTCTTCGGTCATATGCATGGGTGAAGTCCTAAAGGAGAAATCCACCAAGGAGGATGTCATCATCTGTACACACACAAACCTCAGCTCAAGAACGGTAAAAATAAATAAATAAAAAACTAAATGCAATGATTTGCTCATAAACGCATATTTTATTACAAACAAAACACAGAAAGCATTTCCTGGGAGTCCCATAGGCCTCATCCCACTGTAAATGCAGGCTTTTTAAGCAGGTGCTGATAACAAGCTCAATGGTCCTCACAGTTTTTTGCAGATTCGTAAAACCCTCCTCGTCTTTACTCCTAACTCTGCCTCTCTAAGATGCTCTTTTCATACCCAATCATGTTACTGACCTGTTGTCTAGAACCTTGTTTCTCCACTTGTTCCTTTTTGGTACCTCTTATTTTTCCAGCCTTTAGTTGGCCACAAGCCATCTTTTTCCATCATTGCTGCCATCAAATTCAAAATAATTTTTGAATTAATAAACATCTGGTGTCAGTGTGACAAGAGGGGAACCTCTATCAGCTTTATTTCATATTTCAGTTTTGTATAATATAATGGTATATTTATATATTAGTGCCATTTGTTTTATTAGAGCTAGTTGCTATGTTTTGTACTATATTGTATAATAACTACTATGGGTTTATGAGACTTGCAAAGCATTGTATCCTTGCACATAGTCACTTTTTGCATTTTATGGCATCTGTGCAACACATATAGAGGAGCAGGAAGTCCCATTTGTGTAATGTCAGGGATGAAAAAGCACCACAACACAGTCTCAAGTAATGGATGGTATTGTAACCATTAATCCTCCTCATATGTGCTATATGTGAGTTAATCTGGATTAAGCAAACACGGATCCTAGCACTGAACCTAATTGTCACGATAGTGCAAAGATGAAAGAGAGGAACAATGATTTATAAGATAGGAATCAGCCAGGTTATGGATGGCTCTGGACAGTTCAGATAATAGGGAAAGAGGTCTAGAATAGAAGGTCATTAACAGACTCAACAAATCTGTTCATTCAGAGAAAAAGTGCCGTGTCCTTCCACCAGTCCAATCATAGATCATGCTAATGCCCTGGCAGATTTCACCTCCTTTCATGATTTGCTCTCTGCTGTTTAATTTTGGATGATATCAGCTTCATCAGCTCCCCCTGACGCACTCTTACATGTGCTGATTTCAAAGCAACATTGTTTCTGTGGGTTTTTTCTCATTCAGCTACAATTAAATGGTGGCGGAAGCTTCTTTCATGGGCAGTGCCTGAGCAATATCACAAAAACTGTGTCAGTGCGTATGTTATTATCATTGTGTGCTAACCTAAGAATCTGATTTAAAAGTGTTTTTTTCCTGGTTTGTTTGTTTGGACTTGGTGGAAATGCAGAATTATTTTTTTTAAACTGCAATATTTAATCCACTAGGGGTCTCTGAATCGAAACAATAGTAAAACTTACTTTAATAAAATAATGTGAGATAATGGTCTTCTTCGCCATCAAGGCTGAGCGCACGTTGCTGTAATCTTAGAACTATAGCTTAATCCGAACCCTAGCTTAATGGCTAAGTAGGTTGATGGTTGTATGACACATAACCTGTGTACAAAGCACAGATGCAGCCATGATTATGTCAACACGTCGTTTGGCTCTAAATTTCGAAGTGTTTGTGCTTTGACTGCTGCCCTTATATTGTTTTGGAGCCACAATAAGACCAAAGCGGGAAGTGCCAAGTTATCAGCCAACGTTAGCTTGACTAACAAGAGCCATCAGTAAACTTTGTGGGTGCAATGCATAGACAAACATAGCTGCTATTTAGTGCTACATAACAGGCTAATAATACTAGAATTTCACTAACAAAAGTAAAAACGTGTTTGGACCACACCACACACCAGCCCATGTCTAAGGTAATTCCATTAGAAATACTCTTCTTAAAGGCACCAGTAGTATTCACGGTGGAGAACTCCTGTTTAGCACCTCCTAGTGGAGGGGAGGCCTAGCAGAAAAAATATTAGTTACAGCTGTCTGCATTAGAGCGCCTGCCAACCACCAAAAGTTTTGTTATGGGGAATTTTTCCATCACGGCCAATGTACCAGTCTGCTTGTATTAAAGCTAAGTTTAACCATGGAACCCTACTCTAAAACTGGATTTAAGAAATAAGTGTTTAAAGTTAACCTGATTAACTTTAAAGCATTCGTATTCTACTTTTATCTTATTGTATATTTTTATTCTATTTTATTCTACTGTATATAGTATATTATTTTATGCTATTCTGTACAGCTGTGTACTGTATTTATTCTTATTGTATTCTAATTTTTGCGTCATAACTTTTGCACTGTCCACTTCCTGCTGTGACAAAACAAATTTCCCACGTGTGGGACTAATAAAGGTTATCTTATCTTATCTTATCTTATCTTATTAGAGCATGCGTAGCACCAACCCTGTACGTTTCAGTGCAGAATGTGATGTCACTGTGTTTACTGGTTGGTTAGCTAGTGATAGAGCCAATAACCCAGTGGAAAACAAGGAAACTGAAAGGGAAGATACACTTGTTCGCCATAATGCTTGAGTTTGCAGAGTACTTTATAAATGAGGACTGTGTGGAGGAGAGGCTGCGCCACATGCTGAAGTCTAACACTGTCCCATCTAAGTTTGATTGTTAATTGATGATTGAAAACACTGTACAAACGTAAAAATGCACATTCAAACATTTTTGTCATTTTGGGGCCTAAATGGTAAAATGCAGCATATTAGAAGTTTTTCAGGTGTTTGATATTTTTAACAGATTCTGAAGATGACAGCTGGTAATATAACTGGTCACACAGCATGTGGATAACTCACATTTTAGTTTAAAATGAACACATGTGACATTGATATCTATTTCTTAGTTTTCTAGTAGTTATTTCTTTAATAAAGGCTAGTGTGTTATCTATTGAACACTTGGTGTTTGTTTGTTAATAATGCCATTTTTGCATTATTTTGTAGAAGGATGATATATTTTGCAACCACTGAATATCTACATGGATATCGGACCTGTAATACATGACTGATAACCCTGTCATTAGCTGTCTCCAGCGTCTGACAAGCGTAGGCCCTGTGTGGTTTTCAGACTCACCTTGTAGTGACCCTCCTCATGCAAACTATTCCAGGAAAAGGATAAGCGTGAAACAGACTGCAGCTCACCCTTGACTACGGCACCTTTTCTGCCACCCTCATCTGCCTGTCATTGCTTTGCCTCCTGGATTCTCCATTATCACCAGCACACATACAATCCAATCAATAATTCTGCACTTAAGGCTTCTTCAGCCCTTGAAGATTTAAATTCTGTGCTTTTTATTCACACAGACTCTGGCAGCTTCATTACAGCACCATGCCAGAATATATCTGCGACCACTGCTGTAATGCTTTCTGTCCTCCTGCCGTAATTCACCTGGGTTTCACCTATGGGGCGCCATTTTGTCTCAGCCAAACGGCAGCGCTAATAAGGCTCCATAGCTCTCTGTGATTATTATCAGTGACAGGCACGGCCAGGCTACAGCAGCTCTCTACTGCCCCCGATCTACATCAGACGCTGTAGGCCACTTGCCCCTTTGGCTCTGGCCTACTCACCCTCTTGCCTCTTGCCTGACACACCAGTGCACCACATAGGCTTGTGTAGGGGCAGAAGAGGTGCAGAGGTTGGCTGCTACTGGTGCCCAATGCACTGCCTGCTACAGCCAGGCCCTCCAAGGCCCTGAGGCTGTTCTGTCTGTTCAGCATCTCCCTTTAACCTTCATCTAGGAAACAATAAAACAAGAACAGAGTGGAGGAGGAAGAGGAGGAGGGAAAGAGAGGGTGTGAATTTGTGTGTGTGTGTGTTCGTGCTCAGAGAATGTGTGGGAGGAGATAGGGAGAGATGCTGTGGACATTTGACACATCTCCTTAAGCCAATGTCTACTTTATTATCTTTGGCAGTCCTTATTGGTTGCACTAATCAAGTGGAAGGCAGTAGTGCTGTGTCGGGGGCTAACCCACTGCGTGTGACAAATATATTATTAACTGGAGGGAGACGAGTGACCTTGGCCGTGTCACCTGAGGACCCCGCCGGCACTTGCTCTGCCAGCAGGAAACGACCTTCATATTAAATCCCCACAGAGGTCAATAAACTAAATAATTCACAAAGGTTATATGCTTTGCACTGAAATCTGCTAAAAGAGAGAGACAGAGAGAAAGAGGGGAAGAGGGAGGGGAGATGGCAAATCTTTTAACTTGTGAGCAGCTAAACGAGGACCGCTGTCCTTGTCAGAGTCTAGTCTCTTTATCATGGGGGGCGTTTATATGAGCGTGTCAGAGGACAATGTAAATCCCGAATCTCTCTCTATTTCCTCACTGCTGTCACTCTTCAATCGATCCGTCATTCTGTGGCAGTGGGAGAGCTGGTGGGGGTTGGCCAGGAGTTAGTGGGGGGTCAGTGATGTCTAATAATATGATGGGCTTTTTTAACATAACACACAGCGCTCTATTTATAACCACACTGAAAATCTGTAGCTAATTGATCTTTGCTTTAACCATGTCTGCAGAAATCTATAGGGAAAAGCTGTTTGGCTATTCAATGCTATTTCCTGCTCAACATACACCTCATGCAGCTTTTCACAGTGGTGCATGAGGTAAAACCTGGAAATGAGTTAGTATTTTTGCACTTCTGGCTCCTGTATCTACAATAATACATACAGACAAAAACCAACAATTATATGACCCCCTATGAGCAAGCACTTTGGCGACAGTGGGAAGGAAAAACTCCCTTTTGACAGGAAGAAACTTCCAGCAGAACCAGGCTCAGGGAGGGGCGGGGCCATCTGCTGCGACCGGTTGGGGTGAGAGAAGGAAGACAGGATAAAGACATGCTGTGGAAGAGAGACAGAGATTAATAACAGATATGATTCAGTGCAGAGAGGTCTGTTAACACATAGTGAGTGAGAAAGGTGACTGAAGAAGAAACACTCAATGCATCATGGGAATCCCCCAGCAGCCTACACCTATTGCTGCTTAACTAAGGGAGGATTCAGGGTCACCTGATCCAGCCTGAACTATATGCATAAGCAAAGAGGAAAGTTTGAAGCCTGATCTTAAAAGTAGCGATGATGTCTGTCAGAAAGGACTCCAAGGTTCCTCACAGTGTTATTGGAGGCCAAGGTAAGAGTAAGAATCTGCTTAGATAGCATATTTCTAAGATTTTCAGGGCCGAGTACAATAACCTCATTGTATCTGAATTTAGAAGCAGGAATTTAGGAGGTCATCCAGGTCTTTATGTCTTTGTCTGCAGTTTAACTAATAGGTGTGTGTTATCTGGCTTCATGTATACACAAAGTTGTTTGTCAAAAAACCTAAGTAAATAGCTCCCTTGGGAATCCGGACTGTTTTTTAGAGTCCAACAAAGACATTTGCTAACAAGTGGCTAAAAGATGTTATGAAGAACATGTAACGATCAACACAGGAGCTTAGAGGTGGTTCCACTGAAGCTGTATAACTATGACATCCTGACATCAGTGTTTTAGTTTTGGCAATTCAAAATATCCAAAACCTTTATTTTCCACAAATTTTATTTCAATAATTGAAAAACCTGTATGTGGCCAAGAGATGAGGCTGAATATTTCTGACTACAAAATCTGGCCATCAGTGTAGCATGATCACACTCGAGCATAATGTGACCTGAGGCCAAAACTGGGATGAACACCTCAGTCCACCTACAAAGTACCGAGACAAGCCCTGAAAAATCAATAAAAGGCAGCATTATGTTAGTGACTCTCAAGGAGAAGGACTGTAATTAGTCTGTATGGCTACATGGGTTGATTCCAAAAGACGGAGCTCCTACAAAACCTGATGGATAGAAGTGTATCCTCTGTACTGTGCTGCTTAATTTAAGATCTTAACATCAGACTTTACACTAGACTTTGAAGCTCTTGCAAACAGTCATTTATAGTCTCATTAAGACATTCAACACAGTAAATACTTAAGAACTTTATTTAATTGTGATGTAGGTCTGCACTGTAATGCACGGTGGCTCCGAGAGCTCAAATGCATTACAACTTTTTCTTAAAAACCCACTGGCAAAAAGAAATCTGCTGCAAAAGCACACAAACCAGAGTGGAAGTATCATAGTGGGCATTGGTTTGTTTTGAGTTCCTCTCTCCTCCAACTTGACCATCCTACTCTCTCTCTGCTCCTTCCTCTCCTTTCAGTCGAGCTCTTCAGCAGCATACATCTCATTGTCCTCCACTTCATCAATGTCAATATGAAAGTATCAGCTTTATCAGCCAGTCTCTGCCAGATAGTCTGCTTCCAGTGAGTGGTAAACAGCCAAAAGCTTGTTCTGGCTACCTTGTGTTTTTGCTCTTATGTGCCTCTCCCTGTTCTTAGTGTTCCTCCTCCCGGCTCAAATGCCTCCTGTCTTCAGTCTTTGCCATTGCGAGCAAGCAAGCTGCTTCACCCATCAAACCAACCTGGATCATCCTCCACAACTTCTCCACCGGCCTGCTTACCCTCTTAAAGTAACACGTTTCCCTCTCTGGAAAGCCTTCCCCTTCTCAAAGTAAAGTAATTCTGTTCCTCACTAACCAACCTCTGTGATTACTATAGATCTGGATTTAACACTTGTCTCCTTTCAGTAGATATCTTACTTGGGAAAAAAAAACCCAAGCAACCTCCCTGTACTCACCTCCACCTTTTTTGTCTCCACTGGTTCTGCTTTTGGGTCCACCTTTGCTATTCAGCCAATGGCCACAGCACAAAGTTGATTTTAAAAAAACTATTTATTGTGTGTTTTAGTGACATTTCTTATGTTTTATTCAACTTCTGTTGTATTATGTGTACCTTTCCAGGGTTTCTTCAAAAATTGCTGGTATCGCAGGACCATTATAGCAATGGAATAATGATAATAATAATAATAATAATAATAATAATAATAATGATAATAATAATAATAATAATAATAATAATAATAATAATAACAATAATAACAATAATAATAATAATAATAATAATAACAATAATAATAATAATAATAATAATAACAATAACAATAATAGTGGCCCTGACAGTTTGATTTAGCTATACAAGTAAACATAGTCTCTGAAGCAATAATAGAATATATTCATGAATGTAACATTATTATTATGTTTTACTATAAAACAGTAGACATTTTGGCTATTTGTCTATTTCAAAACATAGAGTGTGTTTTATTAGTGATTAAATCAGTCCAGCCTGTGGCCCTTTGCTTACTTTAGTTTAGTCAGAAGAGCCCTCCAGAAAATAAGAAAGAAAAAGTATCTCATCTCTGCTGAGGTGTTGCTTTGTTTTTTATGTGTCTGCACCGTCTATATCTGTGGCCACAGGCATTATATTTACAGACTGTTGATCGCAGCTCATGACTGCAAGATGTCAAGAATGCCTAGTAGGAATTTCTTTAAATTTAGCATAAATATTCATTTGACTCAAGGATGAACTGATCACGTTTTAGTGGTTGCTGCTGTCATGGAGCAACTTTAAGTTAAATGTTACAAATTTCATCTCTCTTTTGTTGTGGTTAAAATATTTATCAAGCACACATGGAAGGAATGTAATTATGTCTGGCACATATGCCCTGTTGAAGTCACGGTGGAACCACAGCGGTTAGAAAAGATGGACATAGCTACCAGTAGAATGCTCATCTGGATCCTCCAGCTGAGCATATGTTGCTTAAATTTGTTGGTCAAAGGTCGTTGATTGTTGGGATTCACAAAGTACATTTTTGTTAATTATAATGACATTTCACAATAATAAATAAAAAATGAGGACGTTTCATATTCAAAAGGTAAAGGTCATCTTGTGACACACTGTGACATCATCGTGTTCCCAAACAAAACAAATCTGGCCGTCCTACGATGATATAACTCCGAAACAGAGACTGTGGCCATATTTCATGTAAGGCTCGATACTGAATCGCTAATCTTGTGCACCCACCTTGAAAATGTGCTGATTGTGTAGATCTTCTTTGCCACTCAAGGTTTGTGTGAAGCAGTCATGTTTTACAGTGTTTCCTGTACTGCCATAACTACAACCTTGTATTCGTTAGAACCAGCTTTACTGGCTAAGTATGTGAGCACATCCAAGCAATTTAGCTTGTTTTGCTCTTCAAGTCTTAGTGATCCTAAACGCTAGTACAATGGGCACACAGCACAATTCAAGTCATACACATACACATGGCACACACATGCAACTGCAATGTGATAATTCTAGTTTGTTTTATGCATTTCAGAGTGACAGGAGTCTTCTTTTTGTGGTATATGTGCCAATATGACACATGTAAAGGTCACAGCTTGAAAAATAAATGCCTCGATTGCAAGGCTACAAAAAGAGTGTGCTGATGTTTAATCGGTGACATCATAGAATTCAAAAATACTGCAAAAATACTGTTTTTAAAAAAGCCCCGTTCTCTGTAAATATCAGGAATATCTTCTAGATTTTATATTTACATGGAAATGATCCTGTGATACCCCCCTGGCAGTAGTGGACATGTGCATATGCACTGGAAATAAATTCGATGCTTAGATCTAACAGAAGTAGTAGTACACAGACTACTGCAACCAAGTCAGCTTTAGCTAGTAAAACAGGTCTACAGCCAGTGAGTGGCTCAGTGACACCGAGTGCAAACCTGTGATGGCATATTTGAGCCAATCGAGGTCAAAAAGGTCAACTCTTTAAAATAAATGTGCAAGTGCACGCTCACACACACACACACACACACACACACACACACACACACACACACACACACACGTTTTCACATCTTTCCCTAGCCGCTTACCCTAACCATCAAAAATAAATGCCTAACCCTAACCATAACCTAAAAGTAACCCTGACACTAAAACCACATATTGAGCCTTCAAAGCCGTGGGGACGGCATAAGTGACTGTTGGTCCCCACAAGTATAGTAGCATGCCAATTTTCTGTCCTCACAAAGATGTCTAAACATGTACACACACACACCAAATAAAATTAGAACGGACCACACTGCTTTTCAGCTTGAATGAACTTTGTGACACCACGTGTCTGAAGTGATGACCTAATCAAACTTTGTTATCAGCTATATCAGTAAAGGTCTTGTGATTTTGTTTAACTTTTCATTTTTTGCCAAGAATTTAAAAGGAACCCCGCCTATTAAGACATGTTTGCGCTAAAATATGCACTGTGCTTTCAGTAATATATATGTGGTATTAAAATACGCCAAATGTTTTCCTTTTAAGCACTTTTTTGTTTTTACTTCTCAATGCACTCTGGGTAGTGACGTCATACGGTTGCACCGCATCGAGTTCACAGTTGGCTTCTGTTGAACCGTTCCAGTTTGAACCAGAGCAATCTGAGGGAAAGGATGAAAATTGTCAACCATTACTTAGTTTAGATAAAGATGAAAACAATCCGTCACACGAGGACGCGAGAGTGAGGGAAAACTACTGGTGTCTATGCGGCTACTGAGAGCATCTGTTGTAAAGAGCTCAATTTTATGGCAGCAGCTATCCATGGTATCACATAACCGCATGATAACAACATTAATAGAATTCTGATTTTTATTATACAGTGAAATTACGATATCGTCATTTTTACAGATTCTCCATGCAACACAGTGCACCAAACTTTGAAGCCGTATGTCTTAATCCAGATGTTCTTCGGGCAGCCCTTGTTAGCCTCCATGACCGGTATAGTGCTGGTCTACTAAGTCGTAACCAGGTCACTAATAGGCAAATTAATTAATATCGTTGCTACACTATAAAAAACAAAACAGGTTAGCTGAACGAAAGCACCTATACTGCTGACAACAAATACATGTCATCGTCCCAGAATGCATTGTGTGCAAAAAAACATGGCCACTCCCACGGCTCCAAAAAAATTGTAGTTATTCTCAAGTATGTTTTTATGTAGTGGAGATCATTTGTTACATATTTAGAGTAATTTGTCATAATAGTCGGGGTTCCTTTTAAAAAAAAATTGGATTCAAATTTGTTTTTCATCAACAATTTCACTTTCTGCTTTGTGCTTGTGTTGATTCAACTATTTAAAGTGAAGCGATGTGGTTCACAGAAACCAGAACGACAGTGGCATAGTAACTCATCCGGTTCACCATTAATCACACTCCGCAGGTTAGTGTAGTGTGTAAAGTACAGAAGGAAAGTGACTCAGCGGTTGGCTGTATTCCACGAACTAATGAGAACCAAATCCCAACGAGGAGTCAAGAAGGCTCACAAACAGTCACATTCAGGGCAAATTAATCAACAGCATATGAAGGTATTTAAGTTTAGGAGTAGTATGATCACATGGTCAGTAGTACCCATGAATAAAAATGGCATGAAAATATTTGAACATGTCAGGGTGTCACAGCGTATTACTGATATTAAAATAATGGTGATAGGAGGCCCTAATTACACCTTTGTAATATGGGAGGCAGACAGCACAATCTCTGCTTCCATGATCATGACCATTTAATCATTTATCACCATGTAACAGGATATAAGTGGCATGCAACATGTTTGTCAGAGCGATAGCCCAAGCTTTTAAATTTTTCCACATTTAATGAAGATTTTTCTTTTGTGTCATTTTGTGTATACAAAATGTATCACTACGAAGCATGTTAGGTTAGCCACTAAATTCATAAAAGTGACTTTGACCTTGGTCTTAAGCAGATTTTGGATGAAGGCTCATTAGGTGATCAGTGTTTTTAAGACTGGTTAAATTCTGAGTAATGATTCTGGTGAACCACAGCTGGACGAACCAACACCTCACAACAGCGTGAGCTCATTGGTCCTTTCATGAGAAGGTAAAAACAATTTTACAAAATAAGTTACATTTGTATCAGTACTCCCTCAGAGTGCTTGTGATACACTAGTAAGCTTAAAATACAATTAATTCTTATTCTTAATGTGGATCAAGACCAAGAGTCTACAGCTGTGTACTCAGACATTTTTAAAGCTAGATGTCAAGCAAAGTGCTTACAATACCGCTAGCATGCTAATGCTTAGCATCTTTATTCAGTGTGCTTTGCTTCTATGTAAATGCAAAAATACATATATTTATTTGACTAATTATATGAAACATGTCTGCTTAAAATTATAGCTCAGTTCACGCAGTGGTTGCTGAGACATTTTTAGGCTGATTGCACATTTTGACAGATAAAGAAATCAGAAGATCAAAGTAAAAATGCATCACAGGAATATTTTAATGTCTCAACAACTGCAGTTCTTTAAATCAGGAAGTGCCTTTTATGACAGGAGGCGTACTTTTTGTTTTAGTCCTAATGGCAATGCTATTAAACTTCAAATACCCCTTGCCATTGTTGTCATATACTTTCTAAATATTACTCGCCCGTTCAGTTTTAAAGAGATCTACAATGTGACATGCTCTGTGCTGTTAGGAGTAACTGTTAATACAAATACAACCGACTGTCATCTTCCTAAGGAAAACGGTAAATAGAGATTATCTACCTTTGAAAAAGTGTACAGTACTGTATCTTTTTATCTAATAGGCTTTATAACAAGATACCGATAAGCTATAAGTAAGGTATGCTAATAGGCCTTAGAGATCTGGGGATTAACCTCTCACTGCTTTATTCACCCCAGTTAACCTCAGATGCTGTGATAAATCTTGCACCGTATATCCTGTTATTTATTCAGCAGCTCAGAGAAAAATAACTGTTGCACAGCTGCTGGTTGGCTTGCAAATCTTTCCATTCAGTTTTATGGCCCTGACAAATGTTAAAAGTGTGAAAATATCAGTGCAAATTCACCATCATGAATCCCTCGTTGGGTTTTTGCAGTTCCAGAACATAATCGGTAAAATGCGCGCTTTACTTTTAGAGTGAACGAAGCTGTGGGCTGAGACAATGACTTCCAAAATTCTCGTGAATTCAATGTGTACTTGTAGCAGATTTAAAATGCAAAAGAGACCAACAGAATTCAAAAGGCACCCTGTCTATTTGAAATGCAAACTTCAGTGACCCGTCATTTAAAGGAGCACATGTGCACACGGGAGCACACGCATCATCTAGGTAACGCTTGCTGTAATTAAACATCATTGCATAACTGACATCTGGAACTTGCTGACACAGTTGCAATTTCCAGTGACTGCAGCAACGAGCGAAGCATCCTATATAAGAAACGGGAGGGGGCGCAGATAGGGATGAGAGGGGGTTGCCAGCTCTCACCTGGCAACCTGCTTTGGCTGCTCTCTTAAAGCGTCAAACATTTCACAGCTCAAAGAGTTTGCGGGGGAAGTCTTTAATATGGCTGGTAGTATCTGCTGCTGCCGCCTTTGCGTCTTGCTCGTCTGCCTTTGAGGCGTAGCGGCGGATCAGACACATCAGTGCCATCGTTGCTTGTCATGAGGAACAATCACGTCTTGAAAAAACACAAACAGCCATGTTCAAAGAGCAGACATGAAAAGATGACATGCATATCAAGAGTTCTGAATGCCTTTGTGTGTGTGTGTGTGTGTGTGTGTGTGTGTGTGTGTGTGTGTGTGTGTGTGTGTGTGTGAGCAAGAGAGAGAGAAAGAGAGCGTGCCTATATGTGTGTGTGTGTCACTTTAAGACGAGCAGATGTGCAGGCACAGACAATATAGAGAATAAGTTCTGCATAAGGTGCAGAAAATAAGGGATTTAATGTGAATACAAGTGTTGTAGAAGAAAGGGAAAGAAAGAGAGGGAGAGAGGAAGGAAAGGGTGAGGCAGGCAGGTGGGAGTGAGGGAGGGAGGGAGGGGATGAGAAGGATAGACTTTAACTGTCTGAAGGACAAAGCTACTGACCCGCGGATCATTCAGAGGATTGCCTTTCAGTTTCAGAGCAAGGTCAGGCTGCTTATTTTACCTCAGTGTTTTCACTAATCTGTTTTTTGTGTGACACAAACAAACACTGAGCCCGTGTACACGTACATAGACACACGCACACACACATGCATGCATGCAGACACTGACACTAAGCCTTCCCATACTTGCCTTGAAATAATAACAGCCTATGTAGGCTTTGCTATCAATAAACATGTGCAGGCTTTGTGCCTACATGAGTATCACACTACCTCGGACCTGTCATGAATTTCAATTGCTGGAAGGGGGCCGTCACAGACTCCACACGACCACACTGCATTCTAATGCCTTTAAGATGGTTTCCTAGCTAATGATGTGGCCTTCAGATGAATACAATACTGTGAGCTTTAATCTATTGTTAGACATCCTTGTGTAATGAGCTAAAATCAGCCTCCGTTTTGTATTGACAGGTCTTAAGAAGCTGACAGTGGCTGCTGGTTGCCAGCTCATTAGTAGCCACACTACATTTATGTCGACACATTAACTGACAATCAGCGTGGTATGGAGGGAAACAGTGGCCATCCCACGGGGCCTGCCAGCATCTGTGGAGGAGACTTACCGGTGGGTGTTGAGCTCCTGGTGGATCGCTCTGTAGAAACACAACAACAAGAAGGAACGATCACTGAAACCAGCTCAGGGTCCTGCTGCGGGCTTGACGATAGGGTTGCTGCGAAGCAGCGGGCCCAAATAACGTCGTGAGACCAGCGTGGAGTTTGAGGGTGTTTGTGTGTGCGCGTATGGGGCGGCTAAAGCGCCCCAGTGTGTTCTGTGCTGATCTGACAATGAGTGAGCAGGGTCAATAGGATGTTAACAGCCCCGTGGGAACAACTAGCTGGTGGTGGATGGGTGGAGCAAGGACGAGGGCCCAGGGACACAGAGCTGTTTTCACTGTCCTCACTCGCCACCATCTGTGTGCGCGAGTGCGGCGGGGACAGTAAGGTGCCTCTGTCCCTGATATCTGACTCTTTAGCTCTGCCCCCACTGTGCCTTCCCAGCAAAGCCTCATTCAAACAAAGCAGCTTGTCCAGCCCAAAACTAACATCATCGCAGCAGCTTTGACTAAGGATTAGTGGCAGCTCTGCTGCTACATTTGTCACACAAATGTTAGCAAACATACACATACATACATATCATAAAACAGTGGCAGGAACTTTGTCCTGGCATTAAAATTAGGCCTTTTTTTGCACTTTCACTCCTGGCTTGAGATCATTCTGAAAGTGTGTGGACTGATAGCATATCTGTGACTCATTACTGTTGCAAATGGCCCATACTGAGTGAATGAGTGTGTGAGAAGAGCCAATGAGTAATTGGATCACCCACATATAGAAAAAGACAGCATGTCAGCTGCAGCATAACTCCTGTCGCACATGGCACATGGATGGCTACGTGATTAGGACTACAACCAGGGCCTTTAATTGTTCCGAAAACACACACACACAAACACAATGAGCATATCGGTGTCGCTTTGAATCAGTGGGTCAATATGGGCAGAAAATAGGACTGCCTTTTATGTCAGACAAGTGGATGAAAGAAGGAGACCTGTGATAGCACACAAGAGAGAGCAGGAGGAGGAGGAGAAGGTGCAGGGAGCACTAAAAAAACATTCCATGTTGTGTTGGCAGGCGCTCCAGTCAAATCCCTTGGCAGTTTAGATTTTTTTTCCAGGCCCCGCCTTTGCCATCTGATATTCAAATGCAGAGGAAACTGGAGGAGAGCTCCTCCCAGACCACCCACAGTATCATCAGGGATTAGTCAAAGAGCACCAACTAGGTCAACAAGATGCAGGGCCGGTGCATGTTCAGGGGGACGCGATGCAATCCACGCACACACACAGTAGAGTCAGCCTAGTCTTGCCTGTGCTCCCGTCTCTCTCGCTCTCAAACACACACATGTACACACAAACACGCAGAGGCAGCCACGCTTACGCAGTGACCTGTTTTCCCATACTTTGACAGTTATCCAAAAACAACTCCAAAATTCCTCTTGATTTTTGTGTTTCACAGCAAGTGGGTATGGGTTAAGCATCAGATATGAGGCCAGGCGTAGGGAGATGTAAACATTCCCACTGCTGTCAGCAGCCCTACAATTGATTCCCTGGCAGAACATTTGCTTTGCTTGGTAAAAAGCAAAATGATAATATGATGAAACTGGTTTAAAGAGTGAGAATGTCCTTTATCGGAGCAGATTAGTTGCTTCAACTCTAAACTGTACATGCTCTGTGTCTTCGGGTCATGTAGACTGTTAAATAGCATCTCTGTAGTTTCACAGTCACACCTTAACAAAACAGCTCCAGGCAGATTGGCCTTGGAGATTTTTTTTTTGTTGAAACAACCATAGTTGTTTATGAAGCCTGTTCTGCTCTGTGCCACTAGTAGACTGAAGAAACTGTTGAATGGGAAAGCAGACACCATCCCCATTGTGAGGCCAACATAATGATATCCCTTCGGTAGGGCGCAGCACTCTATGCGGATCCTTTTAGTTAGATCTCTGGCCCCCTAGAGAAACTCAGCACAGAGCTGTTGCAATAAATAACACTGACATAGCTGGACAGGGAACATAGTCTCAACCGTCTGAGCCTCAGTACCCCAGGAGACATTTCTTAACATCCTATAGTGACCTTAGTCAAATGTAATGTTGCTTTATTCAAGGACCGGCAGCTCAAATTCAAATTACTCACTCATTGTGAGTCTGATGAGGAAAATAATGTGAAGCAGGAGAGATGGAGGTCATCACACTGAATCAGTAGCTTGGTGCACCTTTTCTGAATGTGGCAGCTGTGACTTTCATGTCTCTCCTCTGTTAGCGCGGTGCTACGTTGAACTGGAATTATCTGTCTTGTCTATCAGGCGCAGTTTCATCTCCCTGACACACTTCAAGGACAAAAGTGGAATATTTACTGAGATGGCTGTTTAGCATGTCTGCCATAATCCACTCATAATCACTCTTGTCTGTTTATTTTGAGCAGAGGTCATGCATTTCTTCTGCATCCGTAGTTTGTTGGGCCAATAAAGACAGTTTCACTTGTTAATGAATAATCCACGCATCTCAAGGCTCGAGTTGAGTCTGTAAAAGAGGATGGCAGTTTCACAGCGTAGTTACGACGCTGACCTTGTCATTATTACTTGTGAATGTAGATTTGGTTCATTGGTTTATAGCTGTATGAATTGGGTTCATACATATAGATACATGGAAGGAAGCAAACAAGTGGAAATGGAAGGAGCAAAATAACATATAACATTTAATTATTAAAATAGAATAGAAATAGAAACATGGGGGAGAATAATAGTTTCTTCCTCATTGCACAGCTGTGTTGGTTGGTTTTTCCAGCAGCACTGATATGTAGACGGCTAACTGTTGTAATAACAAATCTGCAAAGTTGGCTTCTTAAATAATCTGTTAGTAAAACTAGAGGGATTCAGTTCAGTGTGTCAAATTAGCTGAAGTGAAGGCAGAAACCTGTCAGTCAAAGAATCCACAACTGTAATGAGTTTCAGACTTCTAATTTTAAAAGGTGTTTCCGCTGTAATGTGTCGGAATGTAAACGCTGTTATAAAATGCACATCAGTGTTAATGTTAACAGAAAACTTGGATTTATTTACTATTTATTTTTAGTCATAATTTGGGCATCTAAATAATTTTACTTTTAATCTAATTTTAGTCGACTTAAGATGATAAAATTAAATCTAAAGTTGGTTCAGTTGACCACAAGTGTAAAAGTTTGTTGCTTTTCCTCCACGTGGTTTGCAGCGTCTTATTTTTATTGACATTTTATTGCAAAATGTCTCCACTTGTCTTTTCTTGTCTTCCTTCCAAGCGTTGGCATGTTGTTGCATTTTCATGAGAAAATGAGTTAGTTGTATCTTTTCCCAATTTTTATTCTATTTTTATTTTTTACACTGTACCGTTTCCCAGTGAACGGATGCGTGCATTTATCTACGTTTTGATACATTTTATCATCGTTTTTGTCCTTGTGTATTCGTTTTTATGTAGTCATCTTCTTAGAGAATAAACAGTACAAAAAAATATCATTAAATGAAATTAACGCAGGATTTTATGGGGAATTGGCTTTTTGCCTCTAGTGGCCATTTCAGGAACTGCAGTTTTGGTATCACACCTGAACCCTCAGGTTCCTGCTTGTTCCAAACCTACAGTGATATCAGTGATAGAGGTTTGGAGCATGACTGTATCTGATCACCGCTCTGTTATACTTTATTGTTTAATAAGTGAAAAGTGCATTTCACATATACAGTAATGAAAGGTTATGTGCTTTTTTGTCCTCCATAATTTGTGATGTTGTTGTTGTTGTTGTTGTTTAATTCTATATCTATTAGTTGAAACCAGCTAGTGTTGTATTATTCCACATTCATAACACAGCATTCCCTTGTAAATTGCAGGCTGTGGCACATAAAGCTTTAATATTTTCTTTGTTTGTTTTGTTGACCTCAATCATTCAAGCAGAACAGTTAAGCAATCCAAATACGCCTCATGTGTCTGTGTGCAGGCAGGTTTTGCTGTCTCATATGGTTTTAGTAAAACCTCCCCTGCAGCTGTATACGTGGGGAATGTCACAACCATTTCGTACGCATTCCAGTTCAAAGGTTACAGTATGGTGTGACTTCCAGCAGGCCCTCCCACCGCAGCTCGCACCTGCCTCCTCCCCGAGAGGGCTTTAGCTCACTCCAAACCTTAGGAGATACTGCAGCTGAAATTGGGGAGTAGAGGTCAAAGGTGGAGGGTTAATGTCTGCTGACTCTCCACCTCCCTCCTTCTGAGACAATCGGGCGTCTGATTCTAAACTCTCCTCTGATTGTACTGCAGGGCCGGGAGGACGCCGGTGCAGAGCTGACCCTTGGCCGCGGATTCATATGTTTTCCATCTATGTTTTTCCTTTACCTTGAAATATGCACTGGGATACAGTTTAAATGTATGGGAAACCAATTCCAAAGGGTCCTGCGGGGTCAGATTACTTCATTTCTGAAGAGATGAACAAATCAAATCTGCATATCCCATCCAAAGATTTGAATGATAATCTGCCCCAGTGACCACTCAGTGAACTCATGCAGACCGACAAAAGATGAGTCACAGATGAACCGTCTACACTACCAGATTTTACACTAAGAACATAGTGCAAACTTTGGAATATATGTTTGCCAATGAGATCTTCTTTTTCACTAATTACTGCCAAGTATTTGCTTGTTTAATTAGAGAAACAACCTTCTAGAAGAGGCCGAAGTTATCGGAAAAACTTTTATTGCTTCCTACAGTTGTTGAATATTTAATATTTAATTTAATATTTAAATAATATCGTATTTCAAAATGACAGCTCAGCACTTTTGAACACACTAAAGAAGACACCACGTTAACGAGACAATAAAGTTAGTCTTGTAAAACAGCAACTTCCATTTCCTAATGTCTTTCAAACACTTGGTGAGCTTCCTCTTTTTTTAAAGCTTTTGCCATTTTCTGCACTTCTATTTCCCTCACACAGCTGCAACCAGCCCGTGAGCATCTGTAACCAACCTTCACCACACAATGTGTTAAATCCCATACATAAATAACATCAAGACAAACTGTTTTCACATGAGGACCTCAGACTTTTTTCTTTTTTTTCTTCTTCGTCAGTCACAATCTGTCCCTGTAATTCAGGGTCAAAGGACAGAGTTTCCTGAAACCCATTTCTGTGAAAAGCTTCAGGGGCAAAGTTCGTGGAGGGGGAGGGGGAGGGAATGAAAGGGAGAATATTGTATCTCCATTTATGTGGCATTCGGGGTCAGAGTTCAAAGATGAAAGGTCACTCCAGTTCAGAGGTTACAAGGTACAAGATACCGTCCAGATTGCCGAGCGGAGCCTGCTCGTCCAACTTTTGACGTCTCGACAAAATCGCGATCCTGAGCGGCACTCGTGGTGCAATCAGACGGCAACAATAAAAACAGCAGCAACATCAACTTTTTATGAATAGCACTTTGGCGAGGACTTTGCTCAGACTTTTAACTGCTGCTACACTCAAAATGCAAATTGCAGGTAACACCTATTGTGAACAACAGCCTTGTAAAAGAAAACTATCCAATTTACCTGACTGACATGTTGAGTGCCGCCTCTGTTTATACTACTGGCAATGAACTGAATTACTGTTTAAACACCACAGTGGGGTTACCGCAGGTTAGAAGGCACAGTATCCAGCTGGCTGAATACAAGTGGCCAATAACACAGCATGATGTGATAACACAGCAGTGGGAGGAGGAGGAGGAGCAACCCCCCCCCACACACACACACACACACACACACACACACACCCTTCTGTCTCGCTCACATTCTCACCCACACAAACACACACTGCCCCCCCCCCCGATCCTGGATTTGAAAAGGGGAAATAGAGACAGGAATGGCTGGAAGTAGGTTATGTTGTTGTGTTCTCATTCACCAGAACACTGATGTTCCCCAGGTCCTTAGAGACATTTTGTTCAAGGCCATGTTGAGTTGACAGACTGCAGGCCAGTGGACCAGATAGCACAGATTAGCACAAGATGACACAAAGAAAAGGGGGGGGGGGGGGGTATTTGGAAGCATAAGGTGCGTAATCATTGGTTTAGATTTACAATGTTTACAATAATGGCGAGCGAGAAACATTTTAAAAGTTTCCATGAGCGCATCTTCTGCTCGGTGAATGGCTCCCTGCTTCACAGTCAAGTGACACACCTGGGAGACGTCTCATATATCCAAAGGTGCTTTGATGCCATTTATGTTGTTCTTTTCCCCCACTTGGTCACTGTGAGGCAGACAGTAGAGCTCCAGCACTATGGCAGTCTCATATGGAGCAACCTAATGATTTGTTTAGGAATGCTCACAACAAGGTTATTTAGGGTACTTCTTACTTAATCCTCCATCCAACTGAAGAGCTATAATTGAACCTGCTTTAGATGGCTAGATTAAGAAATGTTAGTCTTTTAGATTTACTGTAGTCTGCCTGTGACTGTTTCTGTTAACTCATCTAAAGGGGAAAGCAATTTTTATTCCAAAGCAAAATGTGAATCGTGGATTATCTTTTACTACAATGCTATTTTTAAGGAGAATTTAAAAGCACTTCCTTAAAGGGGAAATTCACCAATTTAGTATTGCAATTTGACAAAGTAAGGAGACTTGAAGTTCTTGCTTTCAGGCTCATACATTTCCTGTAATGCTAATTTCTCTCAATACATTTTAACCAGACTTCTCTGGCCACCTAAGTGCTCCAGGCATGAGCATCCAGGCTTTATGTTCTAGTCTTTCTAATTTTTCCCCTTTTTCTTTTTTAGCTCTTTTTTCCCTGCATGTCAATTCTGGCATTGCCATATTACACATGCACTTCTGTGAATAACAATAGAAAATAATAAATAAGAAAATAAAATAAAATGTGGCACTCATGGTGACAAATAAACCAGTTTTTGTACAGTAAAGTCCCTCTTTAAGAATTGCTGTTGTTTTAAAAAAATTATTATTATTATTATCATTTTAAAGGACCTTTTGGAGATTATTACATATCCAGCTGCTGTTACATTTAAAACTGCAACTGTTACCACTATGGTTGATGTTAATGTAGCATTTGTTACTACAAGCATGATTCTGTTAACCCTTTGGAACAAATTATATTGATAGTATTAAATAATTAGATTACAAATTATACATCCAAATACAGTTAAATAAAACAAAGACTTTAAGAAGGTAACACAGGCCAAATACTGAACAAGTGGCAACCCTGAGGGCTGCAAAGTGGGGTGGCTGTAGCTCAGGTGGTAGAGCAGGTCATCTACTGGTCGGAAGGTTGGTGGTTCGATTCCTGGCTTCCCCTAGTCTGCGTGCCAAATATCCTTGGGCAAGATATTAACCCCAGTTTGCTCTCCGATGCATCCATCCAATGTGCTTGTGTGAATGTACAAGTTTTGAGTGCTCAGAAGAGTAGAAAAGCGCTATATAAGAACCAGTCCATTTACCAAAGTGAAGCCAGTGCCAAAAACTGCAGTTCTTCTAGTGACCACATGGGGCTGGATCCGATGGTGAATTGGTCAACTCCCATGTTAAAATGTCCACTTCTGTATCATTAAGAAAGCATTTTTTTAACATTATAATGTGTTTAAAATGGCAGGTTTAGGCCCTGGGATGTGCCACGATAAGCAGCTGTTACCGTCACTTATGTGAAACATTCAACTCGACCTCTCAGCCATATTTGCACCATGTTGGTGCCTTATGGAACTTTTTTAATTGAACTACCAGGCAAATAATATGTCATGATGCGTGGTACTGGCCGTCCACAAAGTTATTGTTATTGAAATTCTAGTATAGTAGTCTGAAACCATCAACCACCAATTTAAAACTCAAGTTTGCGAGCTAGCTAATAACATATCACTCCACTGCTTTGTCCAAGAAGGGTCACTTCAAAATGGTCATGGCTGAAATGCTAACACTGAGGGTTCAATATGTAGAATCCAGTTAATATACTTGGACTAGAGTAAGGCTAGCAAGCAGCATTCATAATTTGTATGGGTGCAAGAACACATACAGATATGTGCTTATTAGTCCTAAGTCACAGGCTAATAAAAAGCACCAATGGACTTGAGATGTTGTGTGCCTTGCAGAAAGGCCACACCTGTTAAAGAAAGCACCCTTATGTTAAGCTACAGAAAAAAAGGTCATGAAAAAAATCACCCAGCATAATAGTTACGATGGTGAAAGCTATCCGCAGGCTGTAAAAATGGTGATTTTTGTTGTAAAGTCAGCCATTTTTATTAAGGATGTTAAACTGGGACTTGACCGTCTTCTGAGGCAGCCTCAAGTGGCCATTTGAGGAATTACACTCTCTATTTACATAGACATGCTTTTATTTAAAAGAAGAAGAAGAAGAAGCAAAAATAATAATAAAAAGAATGAATCTGAGAATGATCACTCACTCTGTGGGCAGTATTTACTTTTAAGAGAAAAGTGCTGTATTTTGTATGTAAGCATTATGTAGCAGTAGGTAATGGATAACAGGTATTGATTATTATATAACATTATAGTACAGTATGTATCTAACTCACCAGGCAGCTCATTCTCCTTCTCTTGACAGTTCTTTCTTTAAAGATAGAACACACTTTGGATGCAAGCTATAATGTGATATTGAGAATCTCCATATACCTGTATAATTTCTTAGTTGTTGACAGACAAACACGGGCAGTAGGTTTTAAAGAAAACAGATATTTTATGAAAGTCTGACCTTGTTTGACATTGAAGAAGAGGTCAGAGGTCCAACGTAACGTGATATGTAGAATCTCCTTATATCATTGCCTTTTTGCCTATGTGTGGTCAATACAAACGCTGACAGTAAGAAATGTAGTTTTTAATAGGTGTGAATACGATTATTAGTACTTTTCAGATCAATCTATTGACCCAGAGAGGTCAGAGGTCAAATGAGATATGATATGACATATAAGATATTTTAAATCTTTACATGTTAATACACACCACACTTGTAAGAATCATAGTTTCTAAGTTATAAGACTTTTTTTTTTCCAGTTTTCAACCAACAAATCGTTAACTTGACCTCGAAGACCTTTGTGGATGTTGGTGGAAATTTTGGATTATTACCATGACCCCACTCCACACACCTACAAAGTTTTATCAGCATTTATTCATAACTTTTTGAACATTCCTTTTTAAAGTGAGACAGAATGAGACGTAACCAAAAAGATCCCCTCCTTGGTAGGTTATTTTAGCCCAGCTTATTCTTAATAATTGAAATGATTAAATAATAATCTGCTAATTAAGCATTTCCATTGTATGTCCCTTGGTGTGAGACAAACCGTAGGCGGTGTATATTACTTAGTTTAAAATGGGGAAAAAAACAGCGTTAAGACCATTTGCTGTACATCTAATGTTAAAAAGTGCTTCCTTGTTGGCAGAGGGAGTATGTGGGCAGCGGTGAAGGCTTGTTCCTTTAAGGGTGGTGTCAGCGGCAGGCGGAGGAGGAGGAGTGTAGCTGTCTGCGCTCACTTCTCCACAGCGAGGGGACTCCGAGAATAAACAATTTCCACAGACTACGCACTCCACACCTCGGCTCGCTCACAGGCGCAGCATTCATTTGTAGAATTAAAAAATCAAATCAAAAGGAGGCTTTTTAGAAATTATTTCGGACTTGATTTTTTCCTCCCTCGAAGCCTGCCTCGCCATTTCTGCTTCCTGCCAAAAGTGTCGCGACCGTTTTCATTGGATTTGCCTCCTCCTGTCGAATGATAACGATGCGCCTCTGTGGGGTGGACGAACGCAGGTAAGGGGATCTGTAAGCGAGCGCACTGTTACGTCTGGACAATATTATTCTTATACTGCTGCGGGTGGAAACGTACACGGGTGCGCGTATGTCGGGCAGTGGTTAGATCGTGCGCTTTTTTTCTGTGTGTGTATGTGTGCGTTTGTGTCGGGGATCGGTAACGCTGTTTGTGTGTCGCACGGCGACCAGGGGCGCTTATGGATGTGTCGCTGAAATCGCTGCATAAAGAAGCGGGGAATAAACCTGCCCGTGTGGCTTTCCATTTAGCCGCACAGCCGCTCAGTGACGGCAGCCAGTGCCCGTATCCTTCGGATCAGTGACTCAAATTAGGCCCACGATAGAGGCATTTCTCTATAAATGTTCTCCCCATACACGCACACACCGCCTCTGAATCTCTTGAAACCCTCCAGCTAATTTTCACAGTGTATTCTGGGCTGTCAGGCTGCTTGGCAGTACGAACACCGAATGACTAATGTCACCCGTTGGCTTAATTTAATAACAGTGCGCACCGTCTTCTGCTTGGAGCGCGGCAGCTGTAATGTAACGTTAGTACAGTTAATGTAGTTCATCACGTCGGGTCAAAACACTGCACAGCCCCCCATCTTGTAGTTTTAGCACCACCAAAGGGAAACGCTTCACAGTTGCACCGGTGTGTAGATTACAGTTGGCAAGTCTTAAGGGGTTTTTAATGGCCCTCCGAGCGTAAAGGGTCTTATACGTTGACTCATATGTGATTGTTTCAAGGTGCTAAAAGCCACCTGGGCCCACTGGGTGTAAAAATGAGTTTGGGTTGAATATTCATTGAGCAAGACTTTGCATGTGTCACTGCAGTAGCACTCAGGGGAAAGCAGGGACAGTGACACTAACCCCTGAGCATGTACAGTAAACACAGTGTAGGCGAAGGTTGTTAAAAATGTTGCAAAGCAGTGTTGCTACAACAACTTTATTACACAGTCAGGATCAAGGTAATGCTTTTTTTAATGCACTCAAAAAGGTGTGCACTTGATGTGTGGCTTAGTTGGTGATTCCCATTAATACTCTTTTTTTTTTTTTTTGCTTGTTACCTACCCCACCTCTGAAAATGTCTGAATGTCTCTACCCTCCCCAGGGTCCTCTGATAGAGATTAGTCTAGTCTGCAGACTAAAACACCCATCATTTCAAGTTGGTCTGTTGCAGCCTGTCACATCACCCGACCGTCATGTCAGATGTGTTTTGATAGATCTCAAAGGCTTGGATGTTTTCTCGGCGAGAGTTTCTGAGTGGCCTTTACGTAGGTGTTCCTTTTTTTCACAAATATCTTATTGCTTCATTGGACTTTGGATCCGTGTGGAGGCAAAAGGTCAGGGGCTGAAGTTTTCTGAGACTTACCGGAAAGAGGGCAGAGTACAAGCTGCAGTTCAGCTTCTGAAATAACCTGTTTGGATGTTGGAATATGAGGCTTTTTAAAAAGGGTTCAGTTAATTTCCTGCCTTCCACATAACTACTTAGGCTACCAATCTAAAGTAACGCAGAGAAGAGTCAAACTTTTTTAAAGCCTTCTAAATACTGCCTGTGTCTGGGGGTCTGCCTCTTAGCCTCTCTTTTGTTGAACATTTAAGCTGCTTAATTATTTGACCTGAACTTACACAAGATGTTCAAGGTAGTTCGGCTTGTCCTCTGTTGCCACAGATAACGTAAAACCTCCACGTTTGTAGCCCAACTTTTTAAGTTGTGCTTTATGAGTGTTTGAGTGCTGCAATTCATAGGATCCTCTGTGTTGGACGGGGCTTGATTTGACTCTGCCATCTGCTATTGTCCCGGGAGCTGCTGTTGAGTGATGTGCAGTAGCCTGCAACAGAACCAGAGGACATTCAAATGGCCAAATGCAAATGATGCCGAGGCTGCTCAACAGTCACAAGACTGGACTCTGAACTCTCTCCTCTCTTGTCCACTGGCTGCCTTTCATTACTGCAGAATCTTATCTGCCATCAAAACACTGCTGCCGCCGCCGCCGCTGCTGTATGAACGTGGCAAGTTTTGACATGAGTGTTTATGTGTGTGTGTGTGTGTGTGTGCTCTTGCAGGTGTGTTCTGCACATCTCTTTTGCACATTGTGGAAAACACAGAGTAATTTCAGAATCCACCTGCTTGTTGCTACTTTGTGACATTGAATTATGTAAAGGAGAAATCGCTGTAAAAAATGTATTTTTTTTTCACACAATGACTCCACAGAGTACTTGCCCAGCCACTTACCTCTACTAACAGCTTCTCTAACTACTGCCACTGTGCCAGCTCAAACCCTTAGTGTTTGTAAATCTGTCATAGACCACAGCACGAGCACAGGGCGGACAGAAATTGAGAGTGGCGTCCCGCTTTTTGATTGCTGAGATACTCGGCAGCAAGAAAAAAAAAGAAAAACTAATGTGCAATCTACCAGAACAAGTGTCATGCATTTACTGCAGAGTTTTTGATTTATTATAGACCTGGGAGATGCCCAGCACTTGTGTTGTTGGCCACCGAACATTGTTCAAGGGCACTTTGACAGTAGATGTGAGGAGCAGAAGTGCATTTCTCATCTACTTACAGGCCCGCGCTCTTGTCAGCCCACTGAGGATTCGAAACCAGACACCTTTGGGCCACAAACTCATTTCTCTAATTGTTTGGGCTCCATAATGCCAGTGCGGGGCGTGCATTAAACCAAATCATTTTATTGTTCCATTTATCGTTTGTTTGTTCAGCAGACACTCTTCTAATAACAATGGTCAGAAGTGCTGCTGTAACAGGAAAAAGATTTACACCGTGACAGTTGTGCTGTAAATTTCACAGTCAGAATGAAACATTTATCTCTAATTAACAAGACAGAAGTCAGTGTTGTGTTCAATCAACAAACTGAAATGATCACTTCTCTCTGATTTACTATTAAGTACTGGTAATCTTCTGTCCTCTCTTCCATACAAATTCTTGCCCAGTGCCTGTGTCACAAATAAAGGTTTGCCTGATACTCCATATTTATACTGTTTCAGTCCTATTTTGTTATGTTTACCATTTTTTAGAGAAATGCACCAACCTTACCCACACGCCAAACCCCCTCCAACCTGTAATCTGTAATGACATTTCTCCTTCTCCCCTTTTTCTTCCTGTCTTATAATGTGATTATTTTTCATACTAAATTCAAAATCTGAGTAACTACAGCCTGAAAACCCCCCAAAATTAAATGCTCAAACTGATATCAGTAAATGCAGACTTATCTGCTGATATCTTATCGGCCGATATTCAGCTGATCTGTTAGTAGTGCCTCCCTAGTACCGATCGTCTGTCAGTGGCTTTTACATAAGCAAATTTCTTGAAAATGATGGTGAGCATTAGGCTAAAATATCAGGGCTTGAGTGACTAAAGCAAAAATGCAGACTGATGGAAGCCAACAGTGCTGAATTAAAATAGACATTCAAATTACTACTGGAACACCGCTATTCTAAACCAAGCAGAAATGGGGCACGCAGATAAGCACACATAAAGATGCATGTGTACCGTTTACTGATCGGGGTGTATTTTCAGTGCGTTTTCTCTGAATTTTCTCCCCCTAGAATGCCTACACAGTCAGAAAGTGATGTGGAAGTACAGAAGTTTGCTGTTGCTTTTGGAAATGACATCACCGTGGGGGCAGTTGTGGTGTCTTCCCACTTAAAAGATTTCTGCTCTCAGTCATAGCGAGCCGCTGTGTCTCATTCAGAGACAGCGCTTCTGCCGGTGCTTCTGTCGCGAGCAGAAGGCAGCCAAAGTCAATGAGACTTATTTTGATGACAAAGCAGTAACTGCTAAACGCTCCTGGATGCAGGCTGGAATGACGAAATGTGAGGAAGAAAGATGGACTCCTTCTCTGCAATCCCTGAAAGCTATACTAGCCAGAACTCAGCTGTTGAATGATTCGCGCCCCCCCTGCACCCACCACCGTCTCCTCCTCCCTTTTGACTTTCGCCTTCACCTCCAACTCTCCGCCCCTCTGCCTTCACACCTCACAGGCCCTTCAATTATCTCCCCCAATTGATCGCTGCTGATTGCAGTTGCCGTGAATTATTTAGACTTTGCTGAAATTACTCGCTAAACGGGGACGGAAGGCTGAAAGAGCGAGATACCACGGGTCAAATAAATTACCCACATGAAGCATCGGCCCCTTTCGAAAACAACCGCCGCCAAGGCCCAGTGTGCAGATCAATGAAGAAGAGGAGGGAAACGGCATCAAGCTAGCCTGTGTGGTAACATCAAGTCTCCACTGTACCGCTCCTCTGGTACGTTAAGTAAAGACCGAGGAGATGTAGCGTGGAGCAGCAGACCTCCTGGGTGATGTGAGAGAAGCTGACTCTTTTCCTGGCCAGGCTGGTGCGGTCACAGCGGCGGAGCGGAGTGGAACTGACTTCCCCCTCCCTCTGCTCTCTCCCTCCATCTCTGGCTCTCTTTGCCTCTCTTGCACCTATAGCAGAGCTGCCACCCCGGGGGCTGTGGAGGTGCAGTAGGGAGGTTTTCTCTACTCTTGTGGTGAGTGTGCAGCCAGGATGCTGCTGCAGTCAGACGAGGGGGGGAAAGTGCTTCGCCACAGGCAGGCCAGTGTCACAGGCGTGTCAGAGTGGGCAGGCTGCAAAAGGGAATGAGGACAGATGCTCATAGACGGCAGGCATGCCCAGCCTGTTTGCGTGCACGTGATGGAGGATGTCTGTCGTGTTGTCCTGCAGTGGCATAAACAGCATAATGCTAGTAGATGCTTGTCTGCATGTTTGTAGTTTTGTTAGAATTGTTTAGCTGCAACAGTTGGAGGAACGGTTGTAATTAAGTCTGTGATAATCCCGAGCATCACAGCAAACGTGGATTCACTCGAGTGTGCCGTGACTCAAACAAAACACTTTCTGACAGGCATCAGGATAGGCTGCTGCACCTTGTGCACTAAATGCTATTTATGCGACCTCTCCATGTGTTGTAGCGAAGCCCCCCCACCCCCCCCGCCCGGGGCGGTGGAAGAAACCTGAGGGTTGAGGAGTAGAACGATGGGTCACAGAGTCCAGTGACTGAGGTCAACTGTTCTTCAACTGTGTCTTATTTTAAGCAGGTTATGTGGCAGGACTACAGGGGAGAAGCTGGGGCTAAGTGAAAATGCCACTCATTCCTGAAGAGTCCCTGGCCTCGTCAAGGTTAGTGCCTTGTCTTTGTAAGTTGAGGGATTGATGCATGAGCCTGTCTGGCGCTGAATTCAAAGTCCAAGGCTGTCACAAGCAGCAACCCACCCTCCCGCCTACCCTCTCTTTTTTTTGCAGGCTATCACAGGGCCCTGTCCTTCCTAACTTCTTAGCAGCCTGTCCTTTTGGGAACCTTGAGCAGCCCAGGCAAGGACACAGCGTCTGGTGCAGTAAGCCTGTGCAGAGGGGGAGGCTTTACGTAACGTTCTGCTTTAAACATGGGTGCATGACTTCCCTGACACGGAGCAGTGCGGTGCAGAGCTCCACAGCTCACAGCACACGTCCCCTTGGCACCCCTGGACGGGGGGTGGGGGGGCAGGCAGAGAGATCCCTGCAACTTAATTATATCTTTCTCTTTTAAAAGCTTTCGTTTGAAATTAAATTTTCCCAGGCAATTAACTAAAGAGGAGTTTTTAGAATTTATGAATGAATGATGGATATATAGCGCAGCACAGTGGAGGGGTGGGGCGGGGGGTGAGTGGTGGAGGAGAGGGAGCAGGGCATACATATATATACTATAAGCTATGAGCTTCTGTTTCAAGACCAGTTTGAGACTTTGTTAAACTTTTGTTGTACCCGGGTGCAACGGCTGGATGCCGTCAGCCCAACGACACCTCGTCCTGCAGGGCGGCGTTGTCACCCAGCGAGCATTCACACACTTCCACGTTGCTTGGTTCCTGCAGGAGGAAAATGCATCACCTGGGGTTTCCCCGCTTCCTCATTCACTCAGACCCACACCTTGTGAAAGATGGCTATATCTCGCTTAATAATGTTACGCACTGCACACCTCTAACCCTCGTTTGGCTTGAACTGTAATTGTGTAAGTTTTTGGCTGCTAGTGATGAGCTGAATTGTTGCTGAGCAACAAGAGACCTGTGCGGGTGGCCGTGGAGAGTCGAGCTGTGCGAGTTCAGATAGATCTGCAGCACATTATCCTTTTTTTTCTTTTTTAAATAGAGGAATGTCAAAAAATTTCCCTTGAAACACTCAGTGTCTTGCATGCAATTCCAAGGTAGATATTTGTCATTCATCCAAGATAATATTCCATTAGAGCTTCGTGGAGAGCAGCCTTCTAATGGCTTGGACATTACAGATTCCCTTCGGTCCATTTAAAAATTGCCAGCAAAGAGAAATGATTCATTGCACTTTCAATAAATATCTTTTTAACAGAACGTGGCTAAATAGGAGGTACACAGCTAAATGAGAAACGAATGCATGCCCGTGCTGCAAAGGAAGGACTGGGGACATTTGGCATAACCCCAGCATCCCTCCTTCACTCACAGTTGTCTCTCGAATTTCTGAAACATGCCGTCCTTTTGTGAACCTTCAGCCCACTTGTAAATCCATTAGCGAGGTGACGTTATTCACTGTAGTCCTCACTACAGCCGGGTAAACAGACCGAAAGACTGGGATTCAGCAGTACAGCTTTCTCATAACTGTGTTAGAAGGCTTCCAGTGGTAGAGAGGCCATTTGAGAGGAGATGGAAAGCACTGGGCTGATGACTTGAGGCTGCCATATGACCTATTACTTAGGGAAAATGGACTGGTGACCAGAAGATTGCTGGCTCATACACTGCTCACCCTCTGCCCTTGAGCAAAGGTAATTAACCTGGATTCCTCCAGTAAATATCCAGCAGTAGAAATGGGAAGAGATGTGCAAGAGTGATAATCGTGTAAGTGACTTTGAATAAAAGTGTCCACTAAGCAGGAAGATTAATACAGCTAATAGAATTATAACTTGTGTTTTCGAGTTGTCAAGGACCCAGGACTGCTGAACATGTAGTCATTCCTCCTCCCCTCTCTATTTATGCACTCTTCCATAACACACACACACTCGCACACACACACACGTACGCACATTCACAGACTTCTCTCTTTTCCTTTGGCATTAGGGCTAGAACGTGACCTTGACCTGATTGCTGAGGAGGCTCTTTAAGTAACTCTCCAGAAGGAGATCCAATCATGTGACACCCTTCACCCAGCCTCACCCCCTGTCCTCTCTCCCAACCTTGTATGTCTACCAGGATGAGGGGGCGGAGACGCTCGCTACAGGCATGTGTGTCGCCGCGGGGGCCGTCGTTCAGTTTGGTAATCGCTCCCAAGGTCAAACAGGGTCGAGGTTGTGTCAGACCCAGTAGTGCGGCTGCAGCGAGCCTTTATCTGAATTTGAGAATGGCTGCTACAAGTTTCCACTCTGACTGTGCTGACGAAAGGAGCAGGTTTAGTCATCTACTCGATTCTCAATCACTGATACCAGCATATGTCAGGGAAAGGTCGTTTCATGTCCAGAGCGAGCTGGCTGCTAGGATGTGTGTTATTGCAGTTGCCTTCCCTCACTCCCCA
This sequence comes from Aulonocara sp. 'chitande type north' Nkhata Bay, assembly GCF_057382095.1. Taxonomy (NCBI): domain Eukaryota; kingdom Metazoa; phylum Chordata; class Actinopteri; order Cichliformes; family Cichlidae; genus Aulonocara; species Aulonocara sp. 'chitande type north' Nkhata Bay. The sequence goes on from NC_141353.1 coordinate 3,346,990, forward strand.
CAGCTGCCCCGCTGTTTTAAACCACGCTGGCTCACTGTCTCACTTTAGAGCAAGCTCCTGTCTCTGCTTCAGAGTATTTTTATGCTCAAATGTTAACATATCTGGCCCCTGGATACATTTACCATATGGCTGTGTAAATAGGGATCCCAGCCCACTTTGTTAAAGCTGCTTTAATAAACCTTAGGCAAATGACATGGAGTCCCCCCCCCCAGAAACTTGTCTTGATATTACGCTGGGAGAACTGGACAGTCAACGAGGGCCACTGTTTCTCAGCTCGTTTGAGGCTAATTGGGACCTGTTACGATGCTTCAGTGTTGTGTGTGTGGTGAAAGACAATGGGACTCTTTTATTTATTCCTTAAATTCCAGGATGCTTTGATATCAGGAGCAACTTGGTTCTTTCAGAGAAAATGAAATATCGTGTCGCATCAGTTAAATGAGTCCTACATTTAGCATCAAAATGCAAAAATAATGAATCTACCTTTATATGATTATTTGTTTACCTGTCTATCCACGATAGGAGCGTGAATGCAGCTTCAGTGGCACCTGGGATCTGTGGCAGCTTTACAAAGAGCCAACGACTAATTTTCCTGTCTTGTTTTCATGACAGGAACGTACTCTTCCTCCTTCTTCTCTGTGGAGCTCATTCTCATGTGTTTGTGCCTCTCATCTCACTCATTATTAGAAAGCAGACTGTGGCATACCGTATTCTAACTGATCCAGGAGGGAGTTGGGAGTTATACAAGACTGTGTTCATTAGCTCCTTTATGGCTGCATATAGTTCTGTTTTTTTACTGTCACAGTGGTGGGTGTTCATATTAAACATGGTTTCATGGCATATGTGATCCCTGTGAGCCAAAGGTTTGGGATTCACACTGCTCCAATTGTTCTGTTTCAAACCTTTTTTTCTACTCTTGGCTCTGTTTGATGTCACAATATGGTTTACGAGGGGCAGCCAATCAGAAGAAAGTTCACCTAAAGTGTGCCTGATCGTAAAAAGAGCTGAAGCGGCTTGCTGAGACAGCAGATGAAAGAGATGAACTGAGTGGCTGCACCGAGGCCAAGAAATAAGGATTCTTTTAAACTGTAAATCATGCAAATCTACTCAAGTGAAGTCCACAAATAAAACTTTGAATTTGGAAATTAGCCAAGTTAGTCCCCTTTAAGTGGACCAGATAATATCCATCGGAAAATAGTTTATGCCACTGGAAGAAAAGTGAGAATGTTTATCCAAAACAACCAAAAACTATGAATAGGTTTAATTTTCATACATGGTGTTGTAATCTCTACTACAAGTAAATATTTGTTGTCAGAACCATTTTTCTTTGTACCTGCATCAGGGTCTTCCACCTTTATAAGGGCCAAACAGTCTGCTGCAGCAACAGCCAATATGTCGACTAATATCTGCACATCAGCAAATGAGATAATGCTGATATTTATCTGTTGGCAGTTTTGGCCAGTAATTTTGAAATCAAGATTTTGAAATGAAGGAAGAGTAGATAAAATGAAAACATCAAAATTAATAGAAAAAAATGGCGTATATTTTGGTATTGATGTTGGCTATTGGCCAAATTGTGATTGTAAACGTCAGTCACCATCTGCGTGTCCTCTGTATTTTGAGATGCATCATTTCTTCTTTTAAAGTTAACTTTAGCGTATGAATAATACTTTTTAAAAATTTGGATAAAAAGTGAAAATCAGCACTTGTTTGTATTTTTTAATCACAGATAACCCCCAGCCCCCACCACCCAGTGGGCCTCCCCTGCAGTCCCAACTGCTCAGAAGCTTTCTTGATTAAGTGCAGGGAGTTCGCTTGTTAGGAGCAACTTAAATTAAGGTGATCACCTGCCAGGATGTGACATTTTAAAATCAGACATCAGCCGCCACCCGCCTGACACGCTTTTAGCTCGTGTACACACAAGATGAACCTGTAGCTTGTATAATTTGGTTGATTGTTTACAGCGTCAGCCAGTTGGAGGTGTTCTTCACCTATAACTGTGTTATGTAGAATAAAACAAGTGTCACCAACTTATGTGCCATTAAACAGGGAGCGTTTGGACTGTTAAAGCAACAGTCGAGCTTTTGTAACGTGTGTGATGTTTTTTTTCCACACTCACACACACACACACACACCTAGCGTTATCACTGAGGAGCTGTGTGCTTGTGTAACTTTGTTTACACGTCTAGGGCCAGCGCTGGCACAAGAGCCAGACGAATGTGGTTTATCCAGGGCCTCTTTCTGTCTAAGCCACCTTCCCCTTCCATTCAGCGTTGACCTCACGAAGAGGCAGGGCTTGACCTACATCCACCCACTTAGCTAGAACCTCCACCAACCCCCGTTGAATAAAGAGACCTGACACCCTATTCTGCTTTTTTTCTCCTTTTTTTTTTCCAACAGCCATTTGCTCTCTGGTCATATTTGGTGCACTTAGAGGGATACAGCACAGCTCTGCTGCTTTTGCAGCATGTCTGGCAGCATGGGAAAGTGGAGCAGCGTTCTTCATGGCTTGTCTCTGAGGCACCAACATGTCTGTGTGCACTAGGTCACCATTAGCACGCAGGGGCTTAGCACCAAGCTGGTGAGAGTTTAGTGGCAGGTCAACCCTCCTCTGGTTTTTAAAAGTGTCAAACTGTGGCTGATGCAAATGAGTACACGCAAAACACATGTCGTCACTAGCATCTGGCGGGACTAATATTCTAGCTTGGGCACACTGTGACGCCGGGGTGCCAGCATAAGGCACGCTAATGTCAGGAGAGCTATTCGACAGTCTACTTGTAAGAGATTTGTGTAACCAAATGCTCTGCAAGTCATCCTGTGGTTTTAAAAGGCCTAATGTGTATTATGCAAGGTAACAAGTGGCTTGCTGCAGCAATAAAAACGAAGTGGAACACTATCATTCAAGCTGAACTGTTCAGTAAGTCGCTTTAAAGGTTTTTAAAGGTAATTGTCAGGTTGCCTCCTACAAGTATAGGTCTCGAGGAGAAGCTAAGCTAAAAGGTTGCTAAGCTACAGCAAGTAGTGACTAATGATTGGTGATTTATTTATTTATTTTTTGACAGATACATTCATACTTAAATCAGCAGCAAAAAACCGTGTGCTTTGGCGAGATATTTCACTGTGGCTTCAAGCAGGAATCCAACACTGAAAACGCAGCGAGTCCCACAACAAACGTTTCTAAATGAATGAAACTCTCAGCTGTTCTTGACTAACCTCAGAGAGAGAGAGAGAGTGATGATCATATACTGCGGGTGCAGCTTACTGAGGATTGCATGAGAGGACCATGCATGTGATCTCAGACATGTCATGAGCTGGGCTAACCGTGGCGAAGACATTCAGAGAGCACTAGTGTCATGCTACCAGGCATTAAGGCAGCTCCTGGCTTCAGCTAGCCTTCTAGTAAAGCCACCCACCACTCCGGGAAAAAATTTTTTTAGGCTGTATGACAGGTCATCCTTTCATGGGTGTCAAATGACTGCAAAGTAGCTCGTGTGCGTCTGCGTTTAAATAAGGCAAAGGGTTCCTATTTAGTATTCTGAGTAAGAGGGGAGATAATGGCCACCTGGAAGAGGAGAGGTAGAAGTGGGAAGGGGGAATGGTAGAGGCCTGTAGATGTATTTAACCTCAGGAGCAGTTGTTGTTTCAAGGCGTGGGAGGGTTTTTTGCCAAACATGCAGCAGGCCAGCTGATAAGGGTCGGCTGTAATCCAAAGGCCGCCAGAATGTGGGGAAAGATCAGAGAGAAGTCTGAGCCTGTCTTTTTAACTTCTTTTATTCCTTTGTTTCCCTCTCTCTCTCTCTATCTCTCGCCCTCACCCTTTCACTGTCTCCCTCAATCATGCTCTGCAGAACTCCTCGCACGACGTTAGGGGAGGGGAGAGAAAGGAGAAGAAAAAAAGAAAGAAGAAAAGTGGGTCAGGGCGACCTATTTTTTTTTCCCACAGTTCACGAAGGCAGAGGGTGGTGGTGTTATCGTCAGTTAGACGAGGAGCAGGGCCTGATGGGGAGGCAGGGCCTTGTCGCGAGACGCAGCCACTCAGAACTGGGTCAGCAGCAGAGGCTATGTCTTGTAAACGGCTTGTCATACCGGGGAGAAAAGCTGCAAATGAACCATAGATTATACGCCCCAAGCTGAGCGCTGAGGTCTCTCCTCACTCCCCAGACCCACACTTCAAAAAGCACACACACGCACTCGCGCATATAGTATAAGTCTTACAGTAGTGCACGAGTCTCTAAAGTACTGCCACCTCCTATAAGTTCCTCTCTTCCCCTCTCAGTCTCCAGTAATAGCGTTTGATTTCTGCAGTCAGACCTGTCAGGCTCAAAGCCTGAGCCACACATGCTTTTAAGCAAAGGCTCTTTTCTGGTTCTGTTTCTCTGACATACGGGCTGCTGTTTGCTAAATATAGCCTGCCTTCTCCAGGATTTTCTTGACTTTATTTGGGTCAGGTTATTTACTGTACCAAGTTCAACTGTGGTTTAGAGGAGCAGCGCACATGCTTGTTCAGCCGGACTGACATGGTTGTAAACCATGGCTGCAATTTCTCCCAACTACAGGTTAATTTTTAAGACGCTTGAATTAGGGTTCGATCAATTTTGCTCGTGCTGATTCTTGGCAAAAGGACCCAGTGTGGCAGAGAAAGGGACTAGCCGCAGTAACCATGTGTTTTTGATATCGATCCTACGCGTTGCTTGTTATTTCATAGCCTTTGTGTCTTCCCGCTGTGCCTCAGAAAGACAAAGCGGGATAAACACTGGGCTTGATCTCCTCCTCGCAAATAATTGCCGCGGTTGTCATACTGAGCTAAGACCTTTAGGACTGAAAATCGGGGTTTCATTTTGGCGTCGGGGCCTGCTTATGGAGCAATGCAATTTTCAGGCAGTAGAGCTCACTCATATTTCACTACGTGGAACAAATCTGCCTGTAATGAATCTCTCAGGACACTGTGGTGCCTCCACAAACGAGTCTGTTTTTTTGGCTCTTCTGGAGTTAGGGGGGAGGGAGGGGTGCAGGGGGAATCTATAGTGGGCCTTTTAATATTTCAGCACATCCATCTCCCTGATATGAAAAAAAATCTGTTTTCTTTGCCTGTATCAGTCCTGGCTCATGTTAATCTTATTGGTTTCGCTCTCTGTAAAAACAGCCTTATTAGCAGAGGTGTCCCACTAACAAACATAACATAATATCCCGAGGTGGGGCTAAACATGGCGGGGGATTGGATTAGCAGGAAAGACTCCGTGTTAGTCCGCACATGCAGCTCCCCTCTGTGGCTCCCGAGCTCTTTCTGCCGCTGCCGGGAAGCAGACCTGCCTAATGTTATTCTTAGCCCCAGAACTTCGTGTCTCTGCGCGAAAGCCCCTAACAGTAATCGAGGAGAGCGCTCGTGGCTCATGTCGCTCAACGACAGCCTCTGAGGGCGTGTGTGCGTGGCCCTGTCTGTTTTTCTATGTGTGTGTTTGTGTGTGTGAAGGTGAGACACGCTGAGCGGTAAACCAGTCGGAACCAGTGCTCGGCCAATCTAGCCGGTGTTTCCTTTTTTTCTTTTTCTTTTTGGTGATAGGGAGCCACCGCATTGCCTTTAGCAGATGGTTTCCAGCAGGCCTGCATATGACATGTGATAATATTACAGTTTTGAAAGGTCAGGCATGAAGAGAACCAGTAGGAGGGCTAGAAGGAGGGCCTGTCCTCTGTGCACACACTGTTCTGCAGCGTATTAGTGTTACATTCAAGAGAAATGTCCTTTTATGAATTTCCAGCTCAGTATTGAACATACTGCCAGTAACGGGGCGATGCAAATATTTATAGGATCACTTGAACCTTGGTGGCCCGCGTGTCAGTCGCAGGGAGGGTGTCCCAGTGTTTACTGCTGATTTACAAAAAAATAAATAAATCTCCTTTGTGCTCTCGGGCAATAGCAAGATTTGGACAGCGCAGAGTCAGACTTTGGACTGTGGACTGTGGTGTTTACTTTAGAGAATCAGAGGTCCTCACTGGGACACAGCAGATCATCATCAACCTGTCAAAACACTGGTTCTGATTCACCGCCCCCTTTCTCGAGGCCGAGATCCTTGATTGGTCATTAAGCTGGCACTTGTTCCCGAAACAGAGGCTGGGATATTTGTTTTGAAGCTATGGGTCACCGTGTGTGCTAAAGGCTCAGAGCAGAGCCAGGAGGGAAACGGTCTGGGATTTCCATATGCGTAAACAACACCTCTGGAGTGGATGGCAGTCTCATCACACAGGTGTATTCCATAAAGCAACCCTTCACCCACACAGACACACACACACCCTTCTCCAAACCCCTTTCCTGAAATGGCCTGGGGCTTGTGCATGGAGGAGGAGGAGGAGGTTTAAAAATAAATCTGCGCAGGGCCGGTCAGACATTTTGAAATTCTGTTTCTATCTCCGTCTGATAGAGAGGTTAAAGATACAGCATCCTGATAAATCTCTTCCCACCAGGGGGAACAGATAAGGAGTGGCGTAGATTGAATAAAAGAGCTGAGGAGAAAGGGGGAGGATAGGTGCAGGGGAGGGGGTTGGGGGGCAGGAGGAGGAGGAGGGATGAGATGTCTATCAGGCCGCATGAAGGGTTTTTTTCTCCCCCCGTTTTTTTTTTTTTTTTTTTGTCTTGCAGATCCAGTTCAAGGGCGCCCGCAGGCGAGGCAGCTCCCGCTCTTGCCGTGCCAACGCTGCTGCTCAAGGTCATATGAGCCAGCCCTGTGACATTAAAGAGGAACAGGAAAGGGGGCTGGAAGGAGCGGGGGGCGGGTGCAAAAACCATCCTCCACAGACAAGCACACACAGTCGCATGTGACTTGAGTTGTAAGAGGGGTGAAAAAGTAGCCTTTATTAACTCTTTTCAGTCTTTCCTGTGACTTTCTGTGCTGGTGTCTGGGTCTACAGTGGATTTTGTGAGGGCAAGAGCTTTTTAAGGGCAGTAATGAGAGTGTCTTATTCTCTCTGCACAGAGCCAAGAGATGCTTGGCTAACTGCTTTGTAGTTGCCAGCCACACATACAGGCAGGGTTTGTGTGTGTGTGTGTGAAAGAGAGGAGGGGGAGAGAGAGGAGAAGATGGAAGAGAGAAGAGTCACTGTGATAAACCTCAGGGGAGGGAGGTAGAGAAGAGAAAAGGGGTCTCAAAGTTATTTAAAGGGACAGGGAACCAATGGCAAGTGCCCTTCAGTTCTGAGTTTGAGCTGAAAGGTAGTCCTAGCATTTGTGAATCTAACCTGCAAAGAGCGCACGCTGCCGTTTGGGCTAAGTACAGTGCACCGGCAGGTGGTTTCAGATGGGAAGTAGAGTTGCGGTGGCACATCCAGGAGTGTCATGCTTTTAACTGTTGCTCTTATTCCGTATTAAACTGTTTTCCAGCTGCAGCTAAGCATCTGCAATAATTACTCAGCAGTTTAATGTCAAAAAACGACGCCATCCTTCAGAATCCGGCAGGTTCCTAAAGTGCACCTTTCAGCATCAGTGTTTGGAGTTTTGAGTGTCACGAGTTTGAAATATAGGTGCAGTCGGGTGAAGGGAAAATGTGACAACAGGCCGTGACGGTTTGGCTCTATGGTGTCAGAGACAGAGGTGTCAGAAAAATTAATGGTGGCTGATTCGGCTTCTTTCAATGGGAATGTTATCATAACATAAATGACATGAAACTGTTAGCGTGTGTGTGTGTGTGTGTGTGACTGTATAACGTGATACAGGAAAAGTGTAGCTCTCTCTTGTTTATGTTTAATGTAGTTGAGCCTGGAAGCTATATTACTCCTTAAATATTACCAGTAAATAGTGGTCTGCTGAAGACATGTAATCATCTACGTGTCCAGTGTCCATTATGCACTTGGATATGAAATTTTATTAAATTTAGAGATGACTTCTTCACATACTGTGGTGCAACAGTTCTTAGCTAATTCATGCTAACTGATGCTTCCAGCCAACATTTGCTCTTAAAAAATACCATCAGAAGTGGCATTTTTGGGCCTCTCGTGATTTAACGTAATCTACCTTATGGCATTTATTTATTATCTGTTTGTTTTTTGCTTCACGTCCACATTACCATAGTCGAAAAATGCACAATATCGTCTCAATATCTCTTGATATTATTGCATGATATCGAAAATTAGCAATAATGCTGTCATTCCTCTATAACTCTGTGTTCTGTGTTGCCTGTGTTAATTAAAGTCAAAATCCATGTACATGCAGGTGGAGGGGATCTTCACTGTAAAAACATACAAAAAGAGCAGCTACATTATCATATCTGCATTACTGCCACAATATCAGTCTTTGATTTTAAAATGACACAGTTACAGTTATCCTGACAGCTCTGTCCTGGGCAGATCCTAGGTTTCTGTTTGCAATATTAAACTCGGTCATTAATAGTGTGTGTGTGTGTGTGTGGGGGGGGTATTGTAGTATCTACAGGCTCACCATCTCGTGTGCTGCTTGTTTACACTGTCATCATGTGTTCGCTGGTCAATCAGGTATCAGTTTGCGGCGCCAATTACGCTGCGTGAGAATATGGCCTTGTCCTACAACAGCACACAGCTGTACATTTCAGGATTGCACTTAGGGCGGCAGGCTCGTGGTTGACTTAAGCCTGAGGATCTGGGTTCAAGTCCTTGTTTTTGGCATGATGCTACGCTGATTTGTCCTGGGGCCCTATTACGTAGCTGACCTCTGACCTCCAAGTGACAGGAAAATGTGGGGAGGATTTCGCTCGTTAAAGACTCACATGATGAACAGAATCCATTTAGCGTATTATTCTATGCAATTTAGCTTCGAGAGAGTATATTTTGCTCCTGAGCTAGCCCATCTATCGCCTCCTCATGTATCATTTTACACCAATATACAACTATTGGAAAAGAAGTACAAGGTGAATGTAATGGAGAATGGTTTTTGGACGGAGATAAGGCTATGTTTTCTGGAACAGAACTAATAGCCCCACTATCATCTAAATTTCCTTGTAGATGTAAAAGTACAGGCAGACATTGTATGAGTCCACAAAGTCAGTCTCCCGGGCCGCTAATGGAGCTGCTTCAGGCTATGCATCAATATGACATCACAGATTACAATCTTTAGACTTTGGGAGCACTTTAGGTACTTTCAGTGCTGGAAGAACGCAGGAAGAACTGGCCGACAAAACACTGAGTCATTATAATAACAATCACAGAGATGGGTGGAGCTGTGCAGTGATACGGCCTGACAGAAATGACTAAAGTATACCTACGAGGACTTGTAGTGAGTCTGCTGGGCTTCATAGAGATTTTGCAGTGACATTAATAGTAGACTTTTTAGTCTCATTTGGTACCACTGTGTTGTTTTTGGAATGATTCAGGCAAACAAATCTTTTTCATTATTACAAAATGCAGAATGTAAGGAGATCTGGAGTCGGTGTGTGTTACGTTGTAAAACTATTTCTGTCACACAAATATCTTTTGGGGTTGCGTCGGGAAAGGCATCCAGCGTAAAACTCACATCAAACATGTAGATCCTTTGTCACAAGGGAGCAGCGGAAAGTAACTTTTAATACCACATAGCAGATTTGTTTTGCTTCTTTAGAATGGTTACTTAATTGCTTCTGATTATTTAGAAGCAAAAGTCATGAAAAACATACAACTCCGAATCCTAATTTACGAGTAGTCTGCAGCTAATGTAGCTTCTCCCGCAGCTACACAGTGTCCAGTTGTACTTAGCAGGGTTGGAATAGCTCTGAAACTACGATGCAAAACTCAGTGATGTTGTAGTTGTAGCAATACTGTTTTCCCGCACTGTGATATCCATGTAGGGCTATTAATGTTAAAGCATGCTAGCCTTGATGTTTGAAGCGCTTCAGGCTGAACTTATAACTCATGGACTCTAATCGTAATCAAGTGGCCTCTGGTAAAAAAAAGTCCATATCCCCCAGTTTGGTTCAAGTCAGTTTGGATAGGCCTTTTCCCTTAATAAATAAAATGTATCAATTAAAAACTAGAAAGTCGTTGGTTTTTTTCTGTTTTTACCAACTCGGCTTATCTTTGTTTAATATTAAGGTTAGCTTGATGATCTGACTCATTTAAGTGTGAGAAATATGCAAGAAAATAAGAAATCAGGAATACTTCACAGCATTGTATGACATCTAGCTTAAGTCCCCGTGACCTGTACTCTCTACTCAGACAGGATTTACTGGATAAGTGTCCCTCACACTTGTGACGCAATCCTTTCTAACCACTCAAAGCTGGATTTGAAGCTCTACTGAACCCTGCTGAACTTTGACATTTTAAGGTATTACTAAGGAAGACACAAGTACGGAAAGAGCCTCCTCTCACCAACTAAGAATCCCTCTGTGCCCTAGACCCGAGGCTCGATCACACCTGTTCATCACCCAGCTGGCATAGTACCATTTTGACTCTTTCTTTTGATTAAACGAAAAAGCATTTAGACTAAACAATCAATAGGTACAGGCTTGAGTCTGGAATCGCTCTGGCATAAATCTTCCTGCTGCCTGGCGTGGAGTCGTCTCTGTATCATTTTTGCTGATTAGTTTTCCCATTACTCAAAACAGACGCGTTTGCTGGTGATGAATGATCCAATTATGGGATATTTGTCACCCATTTGATATCTGCTGCTAGTCTGTGACTGTAAAGAATTTCAGTGTAACTCTACCTGCTCAAACCTGCAGTCCACTGTGGGGTTAGTGTCGACCGGCCTTTGGATATATTTTTTTTTACAGCCATTAGGCAATGATTATCTCTTGGGGGGTTATTTTTTTTAATTTCCCAAGGAGCATCTAACCACTTCTCCCCGATCATCTCATTAATTTTGTGGTTACACATAAAAGCAGTACTCAAGAGCGTTTTCAGCACTTTTGTCATTTTAAGACTACTTGCCCTAAAATTTTCTAGCATCTCTTCTAAAGTCTGCATCCCCCCCATCGCCACTGATATACTTCAGACAGCAGTCCGATATGTCTAAACTGAAGTTGACCTCGTCCAACTGCTACACACACACACACACACACACATGCACACCCAAACAATACACAGACACTCACAGCTGAAAGGATTCATGTACACTCCCCCACCACACCCCTGTGTCTGTGGACAGTAGGCTGATTCTGCAGCCTCCCTCCCTCCCTCTCGGGCTCTCTCTCCTGCTCTGCTGTGTTGAGCTGTGTGTGTGTGTGTGACAGCTGCTTAATTGGGCATTCTCCCCTCGTCGGAGAGCCTCCTCTCTCTCTCTCTCTCTCTCTCTCCTCCAGCTTGGGCCGGGGCTGCTGACGAATGGCAGCGGATTACAGATGAGGACACGGTGACCCACCTGACCTTGCTGCACAGCCGCGGGGGTGGGGTAGTGGTGGTGATGGGGAAGGGAGGGAAGGGAAGAGGGGGGGAGCACTGAGAGCTGGCGATGGGGCTGACAGGGTACTGCAGAGAGGCAGAGGTGGTGGCAATGGGCATGGGTGCTGTAGTGGGGGAGGGGGAGGGTGGGGCGTACCCGTGCCAGGTCAGGGAGGATGAGGTCGCACGAAGGTGGGTGATATATCGGCACAAAGGGGCGGGGGTGGGTGCATTTGCCAGGTGGCCAGGAGGGCAGGCGGGAGATCAGGTGAATGACAGGAGTGTCACATGACACCCTCCCTCCTCCACCCGTGTCAGTATGTCAAGGGCACGAGCCCCTGCTGGCAACCGCCACTGCGACATTTTCCTAACACTTCTTCTCTTCTTTTTAAGTTCTTTTTTTTATGTGTTTTTATGCGTCTATCAGGCGAGCAGCTCCTATATGACTGCTGGCTTGCCTCCACGCACCCTCGGGCCGCGATGTGGTCGGTCAAAAGGAGGCGGCGGGTCCTTGAGTGTGGTGAATTTTAATTTCGGTGCGTGCTATAGATATTTTCATCTCCCCCACCCCCACCTTCCTGCTGTGCGTGTGAGACTGCCAAGGTGAGGTTGTGTCCTCTTGTTAAGAGCGATTAATGGCACTCGTTATGTACATAATGAAATCTCCCTGCTGATGCATAGGGTGGCGTTGTCTCCTCTTTTTCTGAAACACACACCCACCCACCCACAAACCTACATATATATATATACATAATATACTTCTGTGTGTGTGTGTGTGTGTAGCACAACACTGAGGATGCTTTGTTACAGCCTCCAGGCAACTCCAGCATGTGTTTGATATGGTGTAGAGACCCCTCCCCTCCCCTCTTGTTGTAAGCCATCTCCCCAAATGAAAAACGAACTGGAATTAAGGCCCTGTCAATTCGCAGTCGAGTTTGTTCCTCTTTCGCTTTAGATGCGCACAACACTGCGGCTCCCTGCGTGACATGTGTTCTGAGAGATAGAGATGGGTGGCTCGCCACTGAGTCCCGTTTTGACTGGCGGAGCAAATTAGATCTAATCTTCTTGTGTGTGTTCTTTTATAGCCCGAGAATGTTCACCTAACATCAGCTTTTAAGTTGACCTTGTTGTTTGCTCGTCTGAGGCTCCTGTGTGCATGTGTGTTTCTAGGACAAGACACTGCTGCACTGCTGGCTTCTTTTTTTTTTTCTTTAAATTTTTGATCTTGTGCAAGTGTACGTGCACGCACTAGCACCATTCAGTGCCTGAGTCAAGCTGTGCAAGCTCTTTTAATCCCATGCCCCGGTGCACGTAGTCTTGATTAGTGGCAGCAGTTATCTGTGCAGAAGACAGCCCGCCCTCCTTTAGCATTTAGTCAGGTCTGGGGCACCAGGGGGGTTGGGGGTGTCAAGTCATGAGAAAGGTGAACGAGAAAGGAGAAAGGCAGAGGGGGCAGCAGTGGAGGAATGGCTAGAATGAGGGAAGAGGGGAGGGAAGAAACCTGATTAGTATTCTAAAGGAGCACTCCTGCCAGTGGAGCAAATTGATTACTGCACTTTACCTGTATCAGCCTCCACAGCTAAGGATGACAAGGTACGGGAGCATGATGTGTGTCTGCATTCGCCCCACAGCCACGGCACAATAGCGGTGTTAAACCCACACTAGGCAAAATGCTTTTTTGCTACCCTCTTTTTTACTTTTTACCACCACTGGATCGTCTTTTCTCAGTCACATTCAATACAGGAAGCGATATGCCCGCTGCGGTTGGGTGCGAGCCTCGCCAGTCTCTCGGTCTGATTTAACAGTCAGTGATTGACTGAGGGAAGGGCATGCTTGTTTCCTGTTTCCTGCAGGTCTTGGCCCTTTTAGGCTGATAATTAGCAGGTTTCTCTTAGTTACAGTAAAGGCAATTACAAAAAAAAGAGATTATTTTTCTTTCTACTGCACAATTTCCATCAACACAGTGTTAATGATGGGTATGGTTCTGCTTTAGAGCCCTGCTGGGTTTCATTCTGGCTACTCAATGGAGCGCTGATTACACCTGGGCTGCCAGGTGAAGGCAATTAATTGCAATTAACCTCTGCTTAGACGGAAAAGCAGCAGCAGTTTGAGGAATGACGACCAGAAAGAAAGCTTGGAGGCTTTGTTCAGGCTGCGGGGAAATCAAATTTGTTTCTCCAATCACATCTGTAGAGACAGATCGTGCAGACTGCTATTTGCAAGTGATCAGATCAGATTTGTGTGTGGTCATCACTAGCCCATTGGGATAGGTTGCTGCGGTAACAGCCGAGGGGTCAGTAACTACGAAGCAAAGGTCGGCTGTACACAAACCCCAGCAGATATACCCCTGGTGCTCTAACAGCAGCCTGAGCTCTGCGTCTGTCACTCCTGGTATGATGTGTGTTGCAAATGAGAAAAGTATTTAGTACAAATTTGTGGCTTGACCCAGCAGCGTCTAAAAGGAACAAGATTTGTTGTATATTTTTCTTTTTTTTTTTTAAATGTATAGTTGAAGTGCACAATGTCTTTTCAGTTAGTTTGCCTCCCTTTAGTCCAGTTTTCCATTTTTATTTCTAAAATGTTTCTTTTCACATCTAGTTGTGGTTAACTGTAATATTCTTGATCCACAGCTGTAGAAATGCAACTGGAGTTGCATTTCAAACCAAACTTTGAAACATATTTGTGTTGGCGGCCCGATTAAAGCTGAATAGTTTGTCTAATTAAAGCAGATATGCAAAAGGATATATAGATATTCAGTGTTAGATATGTATAATTTGCCCCCCCTTAGCCCAGTGCACGCATTCCACTATGAAATTTAAATTCCAAGCCAATGACACCAATCTGTTCAGCCTGTCAGTGGCATTCACTGTGCTGTCAATACTGAGCAGGCATTGCAAGTATGTTTATATTCTCCATGTGTAATAGGCAGGGCCCAAATCATGAACTCTCCAATCACTGTGACCAATAAAAGTTGATTAAGTCAAATTGACCTGGTGCATGTATTTAAGAGGACCCAGTATAAAAGCAGGAAAGCACTGCCTTCATTCATTTGGGCAATATCGCTAAAATTAGAAATGTCCTGTCTAAAATTGTTGTTGCATTTATTACTTCTATTTTAATTCATTATTATGAGGTTGCTCTGAAAAGCCTTCAGTTGAACCTGAATTCTGCAGCGAGAGTTCTGGGACTACAAAGAATTGCTGTATTTCTCCCTTATTAGCTTAATTTCACTGGTTCCCTGTTGAATTCAGAATTGAATTCAAAAATCTTCTCGCATACAAAATCTTGAATAATCGGGCCCTGACATATCGTGCAGACCTCATAGTACCGTATTATCCTAACAGAGCACTTTGCTTTCAAATTGCATGCTTACTTTTGGTTTCTAGCATTTTCAAAAGTAGAATGTGATGCAGACTCTTTCAGACACCTCTACTGTGGAACGAAGTCTGAGTTTGGTTTTGAGAGACAGACGCTCTCTCCACTTTTTTTTGATGAAGCTTATAGTCGCTGCTGGATCGGGTGATCCTGGGCCATTAGTTATGCTGCAATAGGTCTGGGCTGCTGGGGGCTTCCCATGATGCACTGAGGGTTTTATCTTCACTCATCTCCTTTCACTCCCTGTTAGTTTTTCAACAGTACTGTATGTAGCCATTAGCAAATATTAAAATCTGGTTCTTTCTCCCATAGTATGTTTTTTTTTTCTTCTGTCTCCCTCCCTTTACCCTCAAGCTTCATGGCAGATGGCCCCGCCCCTCCCTGAGCCTGGTTCTGCTTGAAGCTTCTTCCTGTTAAAAGGGAGTTTTTCCTTCCCGCTGTTGCAAGGTGCTTGCTCATAGGTAGTCATGTGACTGAGAGTCGTTAACTTACAATATAAAGCACTTTGGGGCACATGTTGTTGTGCATTGGCACCATATAAATAAAATTTAATTGATTTAGGCAATTCTATTAATAAAGTTGGTTATTTCACTATGGATAGTTTATTTTCCAAACACTCTAGTCAATAAACATGGCTTTTGTTAACTCTATTGTGGGATATTTATGTAAATATAAGTCTGGCAAATATTTTTTACTCCAACATTGGAAATTAGTTCCTAACTAGGACAGCTCACAAGTCCTGGACAGGCAGAGGGCAGCTCGGGCAGGGCCTCGCTGCTTCTTTATTCTAGCACTCAAGTGACCCTGCTGTAGTTAGTAAGTAGTGCAGCCCACTGCTTAGACTCACCGGTGAGGGGAAGGCTTAAATATAAGGAGAAGGTCAAGCTAAATAAAGTTTGTTTTGCCCTTGTGTCTATAGGATATGGATTTATCTACAGCTCAGCAGAGATCATGAAGATCTTGGCACACATCTAGAAAAAGGTCTTATAGCAGGCAGTTTGTTGCAGTTTAACACTAGCTTGCTGCTACATTTAATCCCTGTAAAAGACTGCATTTTATCTAATGTGTTTTTGTCATATGTATAATATTTTGTAGTAAAACCATATGGGCCTTTTCATTATTGATGAAACGCTAAGTGGGAAAGATTGTTAAAAATAAGAAATTTCCTTTGCTCCTTTTTTTGTCTGTCAACCCAAAACCCAAATAAAAAAAATCTAATTTCTTTCCAAATTGTTAGTTAAGAAAAAAATCTTTAAAATAATTTCTCACTTAGTTAACCTGATGGTGCATGTATGAAGTTGGATTGATCATTTATCTGATTTGAACCAGACAAAGTTCAAGTGACTGTGCATAGTTAAGTCTCCTGTTTAAAGGTTTTAAAAGTGAGAGTGAGTCGCAGGTGTGCTGCACACCATTCATCTCCAGTAGTGCAAACACATTTTTCCTGCTGTGTGTTAAATATGAAAAATATCCCAGTAGGGCTGGGCCATATCATACCGTTCACAGTAATACCAGTATAATGTTGGGCAACGATAAGAAAATGAAATATGGCGATAGAATATGGATAAAACGCGCATGCGCAGTGCCTTTGTTTTCATACATACATGGCGGCGACGCAGAATGAGAAGGGCGAAAGCGGATCGTTGAATGAAACAGATGAACCAGAACTGGTTTGTAAAAATGCTGCAGCTTCAGTGGTGGAACTGGTTTGGCTTTCGTCCGTCAGATACACAACAAAGCACTATTTTTGGTAGAGCATGCTAGCGGGCCGTCGTTATTACCGTGTTGTTTGGAAAATATAAACATACTTGCAAACAGTGTCCCTTATAATCCCGTGTGCCTTATGTATGAACTCTGGTCGTGTTTACTGACCTCGAAACGATTTTATGTGCACGGCGCTCGAAAATCTGTCAAATGTTTCAGTACGACTTTGCTAAGCTACGAAGCCGCACCGCTTGATGGATTGTCGGAGCGTTACGGCTGTCGTAGGCAGGAGCCTCGCGGAGTGATACGTACTGCGCTTCAACATAATGTTACCGTATTGTGTGTGTATAACCTCTTTTTAAGTTTTGTGGATATTATACATGGTTATGCTGAGGATATGTCGTCTGCCCTTTGGTTAAACTGTCAGCAAGGAATTTGCATTTGCACTGTTACATTTTTATATAACTTTAATGCACATAAAAAACAGCTGCTTGTTTAAGTGAAAATACATTGATGTTTTTTTGGAGTTGTAAAGTATTTTGTCTAGTGTCAATTATATCGTCAGTTATATCGTTATCGCAAATTTTCAAATGTGTATCGTGATAAATATTTTTGGTCATATCGCCCTGCTCTATATCCCAGCTGAGTTCATGTCTAAGCATTTTAAAGAAAAGCTTTAACCTCCTAGGACCTGGCATCCACATATGTGGACATCACATTTTGGGTTGTCTAGACCAAAATACTTAATTTTTCTCTACAGGGGCCTGATGTCCACTTACGAGGACATTATACTGCCACTGTTCTATCGAAATTTAAAACAAATGTCCTCATGTGGATCTGATTTACCCCTGAAACAAAATTGAGGTTTAAAAAAAGAAATCTGGTTGTTTTTACATTCGTCAGGTCCCAATCAGCCCAAATAGCAAAGAGAAGTTAAAAATGCATCCCCTGAGTGCAGGTCTTAGGAGGTTAATGCAACAGATGCAACAAGTTCCCAATGATATTTTGCTCATTTTATATAAATTATTTATTTCAGGGATGTAAACCTTTCAAATGAGGCAATCTGATTCTCTTTGTGTGTTAGCTGTAAAGCTGTATGTGTGTCCTAAAAGTCAGAGCAGATGGGCATGTATGGGCTGTCAGCTTGCAGCAGTCACTCCTCTCCTCTGTGATATTTAGTTTTCAAACCATCTTTGTCATCTTTTCTTCAATATTAGTTCATCTCACAACTGCAAAGTAGCGCTCCGCCACTACGTTATTGTCATCATCTTTCAGCCCTGTTGTTGCCTGTGCCTACAAACAGGTAGTGACCGTGTCATTTAGCGCTCAGTGTTTTCTTTTTCCAGCAAAAAATATGTCCTATCAAATTATGGTGATATCAACACATTTTACCAGTATATAAATTATTCAGTATGAAATGTGCTTTATTTAGGCTCAGTGGAACATTTAACGTTATCTAGGACACCTGATTTTTTTTATTATTTTTTTAAACGGCTTTTTAGAATTTCCGAATGAAACTGCAGCAGCCTTTGCCCATAGGGCAGTGTTGGCAAGTATGCCTTTATAATCTCCAGTGTAATTGATCGGGGTTATCTCGGCTTAGGAATTGGTTAAAATCCGTTCTCTCTGTGTTTTGCTTGAAAAGAAAGTCACACAAGGACTGTAACACAAGTTTAAATAGCTGAGGTTGTGTGTCCGCAGCTTATAATGAGGTTTCTCCAGGTTGTGTAACAAAAGATTGCACAGTGGCACAAGGTCCTTTGAGGTTGCAGGATGGCAAGCATACAGCAGCTTGTTTGCATCAGTGTTATCTAAAGCTCTTGCCTGGTATATTTAAAGTATAGTTAACCTTTTAAGTTATTAACTGTCTTCGACGCCTTACTGTCCCTTTGTAATTTCAGCAACAACGACATATATACAAACTGATTATCACGTTACAAAGTTGCACATAAACGTGGTTAATTTGTTTATGTTAAAGTTGGATGTTGCTCCGAGTGTGAAAAATGAAACCCTTGTCAGCGTCTGAAGCCTACACTTTTCTCTAGTGGCCAGCAGGAATGCAACTTTTTATATTTGCGAAAACAGTTTGCTTCTGTGCGGTCCGTGCCGTGGAGTGGATCTGTTTTTGTGGTTGCCTCAGCTCTGGCCGTGTGAGCACTGGTCAGGCTTTAAGGCCAGGTGTAGGACTAATCTTATTGAAATGTCTTGCGCTCAGCTCTGCCCTGCCAAGTGGATTGGTGCTGCTTGAGAGGTTTTTCTCAGAAAAAAGGTTGCACATAATTGTTTTATACTTTATTGGGTTAAATGTGTCTAATTGATTTAAAAGATACCCTAATTGTGGAACTTTGAATAGCCCTGCATTCTTGCTGATCTAGAGGAAAAACAAAAAAAGAAGTTGTGTTTTTGATGATTCTAATGGAATGTCCCCTCACAGGCCATTATGCCCTGCGATACCATTCTCCGGCTTCACTCGGAGCAAGCATTAGGATGATTTAAAAACTAAAAAGTAGGTCAATGGGAGCATTATGAAAGGCGGAATGATAGTAGAGATGTGTCCTCTTCTTTTTCTGTCACTTAGACCTCTGTCACACACTATAATACTCCAAACCATCCTATATCACTTACAGTAAAAGAAAAAAAGAAGCAGGGCTCTTTTTAACCCAATAAAACCAGACATCTTGCTGACTCATAGCACCAGCCTTCTTAGGGATGATGCCAAGGATATTATGGAAATGATCCATTAAAGGCCAAGGTTTTTTAGCTGGTTTTATCCAGCTTTCAGGGCAGTCTGACAGTGGGACATTTGATCTCAATTGCAAAGTGACTGCAGTCTGTTTCAAGGGCCTAGTCTGCCTTTTGGTGAGCTGGCCGTTGGGCAATCAGCTGTTCCTATTTCCAGCGACAGTGTTTACAAATGGAAAATGTGTGTTGTTTCGGGAGGGAAATGAGCGCCATTTCAGACAGGCGATGTAAGCAGAAGATTACCTCGGAGCCCAATAGAAACGAATCAGGTATAGATTGATGGCAGCCACGGCTCATTAACAAGGAATGTGTGTGTGTGTGTGTTTAATTGATGCGCTAATTCTCAGCCACTCAGGAAATGGCCCTTGGGTGGGTCTTCCAAATGGCACACAAATATTTACTATGGACGCAAACACTTTGGTAAGCACATCCACGCGAGCCTGGGCATGTAAGGTAAAGAGTGTCCGATGCTGTGATACAGTGCAGGGATACACAGGCTAGTTTGGCTAGCTGCTCAGCTGGGCTATGAAGTGCTTGGATGACTCATCAGCATGCATGAATTCCTCTATCCTGTCTCTCTCTCAACCCTAAGAACTCTTTGTACTGATGAAGTTAAATTCCGCCCCCTCTCCTCATCCAAGGCCAGATGCAGCCTGAGAAGTTTAGCACTCTGGTCCCATTTTCTGAAATGTCCCCAGCACACTCTGAGTAGGATGTTCCAGCAGGCAACCTGTGCTGCTTAAGTCAAGAAATCTGACTTTCCTGCACTCACGTATCGCATTTCCTCTATGCGGGGTGCATCCATGGGTTTGAGCGCGCTCACATGGGGGGTGTGTGCGGGCTATGCATGACTTGTTTGGTCAATGCATCCTAAGAAGTGGGTCAGTATGCCCTAGTTCTCACTGTGTGGGCGTGCGTGTTTCTGTGTATTGCGTTTCAGTGTTATTTTGTCCCGATTGACTTATCTGCAAAAGCATTTTCTTGCTCAGGCTCTCCCGCTGTTCAGTAGCATGTTTATCCTCTTCTTTACCTTTCTCAAGGTGAACACGAGCTTTTTAATTCAACTTTCCTCTCGTGGACTCGTTCGCTTGCGGAAGGCTCGGAGCAACTGCATTTGGTCAGGTAGCTTATGTTTTGTCTTATTTAATCATGTCAGGCCATATTGAATTTACAAATAGCGGTCACGCTGCATGTGTAAGTGAGCTACCCTGTTGAGTATGTGCAGCAGGGCTGGGCTGCAGATTACATGATATAATAGTGTTTAGGCATTGCCTCTCCTTTTAAATTCCTTTAACCTTGACTCCCCTTTAATGCAGGGAGAACACATCTGCCAGGCTGGTGTCAGACATTAGTAATACACACCGCTCAGGCAGCATTGTCACTTTTTATTAACGCCCAGAGCTTTGCATGGACACCAGCTGTTGCATCAAGTGGAAAAGCCTTGGCGGCATGGATGACCTTGACTTTAACTGCCGCTCCTTTGGCTCTTACCCCCGTTTTAATTCTTTTGTTTGGTCTCATACATTTTAAATGGCTTAAGTGGATTACCATTGCTGACGATGAAGGTCGTTTAGAAACTCGCTTTTTTTAAAGATTGGGAAAGGGGAAAAACACTGGATTACCAAGAAGTGTGTTTGTTTGTTCCTGGTGGCGGTGGTGGAGGAAGTGTAATCTGGGGGTTAGGGGAGGAGAGCGAAGCTCACGTTTTAAAACTTAATCCGAGACATCTGCATCGACACGTTCAGTCGACCTTGTGGTGCGACCGAGAGTGCAGTGACCTTTCCTGTTCAGAGTGTCTTTTAAGTACCAGAGGAGTGAAACGGAAAGAAATAGATGAAGAGTCAACCAGCCAAGGGATGATGAAGCCTCACCCCCATCCCCATCATTTGCCCTCCCCCGCGCATGTACGTGGCTGACTGTAGGGGTAAAAATCATTTTAGACCGGTGCCTGCTCTGTCATTGGCTGACATTGTCAAGGATAATGGATAATCACCACAGAAACCATACAGCAGCTCATTGGTGTTGTGGGAGGAGGGGGTGGAGGTCAGGCATTTTGGGTGCCACCACCAATGAGATGACATGTTAACAGATGTGTAAGGTCATTTTCAATGTATACACCAGGGGAGAGCATGTAAAAGTAATGCACGCATTGTGAAAGTGGAGAGGAAGAGGGTCGTGTGCTTTAGGGGCTCAGGATGGAGGACAGCTTTCCCTATATTAAGGTCATTTATTTGTTAACAGAGCTGTGCCACTGAGCAGAACACATTTTCCCGTGCCCTTGCCGTGGCAGGGCTTTTTGACACCGGCTCTGTCATTAAATGCATCTCGAGAGCCTGAAGGGCCTCGCTTTTGTTTCAAGTAATTTGCTTTATGTGATGCAGTGAATGCAGCAGCTTTGGACCTCTTGTATATATACTGATATAGTGCAGTGTCAGTGTGTCCCCATGCTACCTTGTCTGCTCTGTATAGAAGTGTCTTTGGGCAAAAACATAGACAAGGTCAACTGTAATTCCAAAGGTTCATTGCCAGTAGCAGAGATTAACAGAATTCCCTGTGTTAAAACTGTCAGTGCTCTTTTTTTTGTTTCCCTTTCTCTCACTAACTGTGGGGCTGACTCCCAGCATATTAGTAATGCTGCCAGGCTGTGTGGAAGGTAAACATGCGTACATGTTTACTGTGCCCATCAAACGTGTCTTTACAGGCCGTTCTATTATGATTGTGCTAAGCAGGCTGGCAGGAAAATAGTCTAATCCTGAGCATCTAAGATTAGCATGACAACAGACGTCAGATGGCCCAGTGTGACCAGGTTGGCTTTTGTTGTTGTCAGATTTAGGTCACCAGCTTAAAGATGGCCTTGAACTGTAACTGACGCTGATGGGCCAGTCTCAGTTAACTTATTCACTTCGAGGGAGTGCACCACAAAGAGTCTAATCAACCTATTCTAGACCTTTGGTATGAAAAGGTCTTTTTAAATTGCCAAGCTGATTGTTTTCCTACTGCTGCTCAGACTGATCATCTTAAATCCAGCGTCTAATCCCAGCTCACTTCCAAGGTGGCATTAAAAGTGCCACCTTGTTGCCCTTACTGTCATGACAACCTGTGGACCTTGGCCCCAAGGATGGATTTCAGGCTGATTAGAAGCCTGCCACCTTGTTGTTTCTGGCCCTCGCTGTTGCCCTCTATGTGAAATATTCAGCCCGGTGACTGTGTGGTGGGTTGCCATGGCCTTTCGTCATAATCACTGGCTGCTGTCCTGTCGTGTGACCCGCTATGTCGGTCCGCTCAGCGGACACCAAAGGTGAGGACGGCATCGGGAAAGGACACGGACAGCAGCTGAGGCGAGGTGGAAACTCTGTATTAATTAACCTTTACGGGATGCGGCCAGGACTGTCGGCGGTGCCCTGTATCCACGGAAACCACGCTGACAGGGTTCAGAGCAGAGGTCTCCCAGAGCAGCACTGCTGACAGTGTCATGGCAACTGGCACAATGTTCACCCCAGTGTCACTGGCTCTGCCCTCCTGACAGTGGTGTGGTGTGATAGGTGCACCTGAACCTTAAGCAACCCCTCCCAATAATATAGATGTGCTCGACAGTTAAGTGCACCTTGTCTGTTATATCCTTGATGCAGCTCTGCTCTGTTTATGTGCGGTGCACTGTAAACCTCCCAAAATGTGCAGAATATTTAGAATAGTAAGAGTTGAGCGTACTATTATAAAGCTGAATTTTATAAGTGGATAAGTGGAAATGTTTTCGGAATGTAAATGTTGTCTCATAGTTCATATGTCTTATTTGGTCTCTCTTTTTTATTCGTTTAATTGTTAAAAAGTAGTGTAGCACTGTAATTCTGTTACTTTAGGTATGCATGAGCAATGTAACTCATTACATGCTACAATCAAAGGGAATTAAATGACAATTACTTTGCAGAACAAGAATGATTCTCCGCTCTTGTTCTGCATGTAAAAGATACTGAAATTCACTACAAATATTTTTTTTTCACACTGAAAAGAGTGAACAATTGTTAGCAATGATGGGAAGTGACGCTGCAAACTGCTTCACTCGTGGCTCCACAGCTAAAACACAACCTGAGCAGTTTACAGTAGATTTAAAAGAAAAAACCATGGCTAAATGCACAAAATTAATAAAGACGTACAACTATAAAATGTGCTATAGGGAGAAAATGTCGCACAAACTCACAATACCTAAGGAAGGAGAATTTTCAGGAAAAAACAAGTTCACAGTGCTTAGTGTGTGAACCTTTGAGTTTATTTGGGTAACACTGTGGCGTGGTGGTTAGCACTGTTGCCTCCCAGCAAAACGGTTCCAAGGTTTCCTGCCTTTCTGTGTGGAGCTGTGCATGTTCTCCCCGTGTTTGCGCAGGTTCTCTTCGGGTACTCAGGCTTCCTCCCACTGTCCAAAGACATGCAGTTAGTGGGGTTAGATCAACTGGTGATTCTAAATTGCCCCTAGGTGTGAATGTGAGTGTGAATGGTTGTCTGTCTTTCTGCTAGCCCTGTGGCAGACCTGTCTGTACCCTGCCTCTTGCCCCCTGACAGCAGGGACCCTGATTTGGAGAAGTAAATAGATGGATTATTTGTAGCTCAAAGCACTCCTCCCATAAATCAAGTTACTTCTGGTTTTGCACTTCTGATTAAAGGAAAAAGAATCGGGGTCAAAAACGCGAAGCCCAGCTGGCCAGGTGTTAATAAAGATAACGCAGCAGTAAGATTATACATGCGTCTATATGTGCCTCCGTGCACACATTCGTTCCTGTGTCTAGGCATGAACGCTTAAAGGCTTACTAGTGTGCATGTGACACGGGGAGCGGGTGGGTGGCTCATGCTTTATGTAGTCCAAGGTTTGTGTCGTGTGCGATGCTGCTCAAGTGCATAAGGAGCAGGGGGCGGTGGGGGTGGTGGTGGTGGGGATAATCCACTGAAATGACAAGCTGCATAAGGAATTATTCACAGCTCTCACAAGGCCCTTTGCTTTTGAAAGACATTGCTGCGAGGGGCTTACTGCTCGAGACCTGAATGTTTTCAAGGTAGTGGGCCTGAATTTTCAATTTGGATCCAATCAGGCCTAATCTACATTTGTCGTCTGTTCGGTGGCTGTGAGGGGAGAGTGCAGAGAGGAGAAGGAGCCGTGTGCAGTCAATCTGAAATGTTGCTAAGTAACAGAGACGGCAGACAAGGTGGTGAAATGAATGTGATATAGTGCTGTGTAAATCCCTGCTTCTCACACAGTTTCTCCCCTTTTCTCTTTTTTCTCCCCCCCACTCCACCCAACCTTCTCGTCCTCCCTCTTTTCTGTCTCTCGCTCACTGCCATAGGTCCCCCCCATGTGAGATCTGCAAAGCTGAAAGGCGCCGCTGACAGAACCACAGCCAGGCCACAGGACAGACATCCCAAACATCCACAGCCACGGAATGTGTCAACATCTTTGTGGTGAAATCCCGCTGACTCCTCAGTTGCTTTTCACATAAGCCTCGAGCTGGGCCTTCTGGGATCCTGCGGCATTTAAAGGCATACAACAATGCCTGGGAGGCCTACCTGCCCCGGATTGTCTCCAGCCATGATTGCTGTTTTAACACAGTGGTGACTGTGCCCACTACAGAGAGGATCACATCCATCTAGTGCATCCACCCCTCCCCTCTACTGTACACTGACTCGGTGAAATAGCCTGCCCGCTTTTTGGTATTTAGGAAGTACATGCCACTGTCAACCAGATGACCTAGTGGACATATTTCCCAGTAAGAAGTGCTGAGCCATACGAGGGGATCCTAGTATTGAACATGACTCATGGGGAGGAGCCTGGCCCTGAGACACACAAGGATTCAGCTGTTCTAACTTATCTGGAAGGTTTACTGATGCATCCAGTGGTGGCCGGGCCTGGGGCCACGGCAAGTGGGAGGTCTGAGGCTGCCCACAGCAATCAGGAGCAGGGTGATAAGGTGGGTGGGCCCTTCCAACTGCCCAACCATGGACCCACAGCTCCCAAGGGTGGAACCAATGGGCCCACTCTGGGTTCTTCTCAGCACCTCAAGAAAGCCCGCTTACTGCGCTCGGGAGCTTGGAATGATCCAGGGAACCAGCGAATGAGCTCACCCCCAGCGGAGCTGAATGGCCAAGTGGGAGGGATGCAGAATGGAGCACTAGAGGGATCTCCTCATGCTGGAGAGAGCACCCTGCTTGCGTCACTGCTTCAGTCATTTAGCTCACGACTTCAGAGTGTGGCGATGTCTCAGCACTCTAATAAACCCCCGAGTGAGTGTTCGTCTCCATCCAAGGCGCCACCTGCAGACAAAGAGCCACTACCTGTGTACGGGACAGCCTCAAGCCGCTTAAAGGGCCTGATGAGAAAGAGCAAACTTCAGAATCATAGCAACACACCTTACAGTCGTCGTGGACACAGCCAGGACAGACCCCCAGAATCACCTCGCTCAGCACACAGTGCCACGCCTCCTGCTGCTCCTACAGCTGCAGATTCAGTTTCCTGTGCAGAGCGACTGAAGGCCGTGGCTAACATAGTGAAAATCCGCTCTAGTCCAGCGCCTTCACCTAAGCCCAGTGTCGCCTGCAGTCAGCTGGCCCTGCTGCTGTCCAGCGAAGCCCATCTCCAGCAGTATTCCAGGGAGCATGCACTCAAAGCACAGCTCTCTGGAAGATCAGCCAGCGAAAGACTAGCTGCCATGGCAAACCAGCAGCACAACCAGGACAAAAGGCCACCCAGTCTGCCCGGAGCTCCAGACACGCTAAGCTCCTTAACAACCCAAAATGGAATGACAACAACCACCACAGTAACGACAACACTCCCTCGAATGGCCCTGTCAAATCCACAGAGCCCCTCTTTGCTGCGTGGCCACAGCCAAAGCTCCCCACCCACTCCCCCACGTGCTCCAAGCCACACTCACAGCCAGCCATCTCGGGAGAAACGAGGCTTTGACTCGCGTCCAACCCGCCCACCCCAGACATGCAGTAGCTTGCTGCTGCTGCTGCTGAACAATCACAACAACCAGAAGCAGCTGACCAAGAATGGGCATTTGGAGGACAGCTGTGGCATTCTGCCACCAAGTGGCTCCTCTTCAGTCACCTCAGACAGCGAATGCTCCACCCAGGAGCGGAGCCTGACCAAGGACAGCAGCGATGCCGAGAGCTCCTACTCGAGTTGCTCTCCCATTGACCTCTCCATGAGAAGCCGTGTCAATATGCAAGATGGAGGGCTCAAAACTACAGTTCCCTCTTCCTCCGCCTCTTTCACCTCTACCCTCTCTACTTCCGCCCCAGGTGCATTCTCTCCTCAAGCTTCTGCTCAGCCCCCCACCACAACTTTATCTCCATCTTCTACTGTTGTCTCCTCTGTTTCCACCTCTATTTCTTCCTCTTCCTGTATCTCTACCTCTTCCCTGGACAAACTAACAGAATCTTTAATAAACAAGTGGAAGCCAGAGCCATCAGGATCAAAGGTGTCCAAGGGCAAGGACCCTGAAATGAGCCCAGACCGAAAGTCCCACCCTAAAGTCACACTCATGCAGCTTCTTCTTGAGCGCAGAAATAATGAGATGGTTAAGAAAAATGTTGGTAACCAAGATTCACCTCTTGATGTAACTGTAGCCACCATGTCTCGAAACCAGCCAAAAGGACTGGTATCTTGGGAAGAGGCGAGGACAAAAAGCCCCATAGATAGGTCTGTAGCTCCAGCTCAGCCCCTCTACTCACTTGGCCGTGACCCAAGCGGTGCTCTGTCCCCATATTCCTACCCTTCCCCCAACGTCCAATCCAGCCCACTGGATTTGTGTAAATCTAAAACCTTCCCTGCTGAGAAGGCCTCAGAGCCCGCCTTCAGTGCTAGTAAACTGTTACAGAATCTGGCTCAGTGTGGGACAGCTTCCTCCCCACCCACCCCCTCTGGTAAAGGGCTGGGCCAGGAGCACGATGCCAGCAGGCCCCTTGCCCTTTTGGAAAGACTCAATGCTCCAATCGGCAGGACCACCACCACCACTCCACTCTCTGATGGAGCTTCAGGTAGTGGCACACCCTTCAGTAGGAAGGAAGCTTCTCCTCCTTCATCACAGATTGAGAACCTTCTGGAAAGGCGCACCGTGCTGCAGCTCCTTCTAGGAACAAGCTCAGCTACAGCGACTGTGAGCCGCAAAGACAGGCCTAGTGGCAGTGGCAGGAGGAGTGTGGAGGCAGCGGGGGGATGCAGTGAGAAGAACCCTGGTGCTCACGTCACCTGCGACAGCTCCAATGGCCCCCCTCTGGATGTAAAGGTCAAATCGGAGCTCATGGAGGACGTGGGACCATCCTCTGCCATGTCTGAGGACGTGATTGGCAGAAAGAGGCTGAGTTGCTATGAGAAGAATAGCCTCGTCTCAGATTCCCAGCAGGACTTAAAGGCTGAACCCCGGCCTGCAGAGGTTATAGCAAAATATGGCCTCCTCAGCCAGTTGCTTAAACAACAGACTGCTACCTACTATACCAGTGCTGCTATGCAGGCTGACACACAGCTCAGACAGGTTAAAGAGGAACAGAGGGAGTATCCGAGCCCAAGCCCTAAGAAGAGGCGGCTCTGTTCAGATCGGACTGATAATTTGAGTAACATCAGCTCTCCAAGAGCAGTGGACAGTGGTGACACAAATATTTTTGCCTCCTCTGTTGTTCCGGTAGAGCCTGAGCAGCAGAGGACTCTAAAGGAAGAAGAGGTTCCTCCAAAGAGCCCACCGAGTGAAACCCTTACACGAGAGAGCCGGGGCTTCAATGTGCTCAAACAGCTGCTGCTCTCCGACAACTGCCTAAAGGAGCTGTCCCAGCAGCCCCGGGGGGCGCCCAGTCCTTCCGTCCTCCAGACCAACGGCAAGGCCAACGGTAGCATTCTCACTCAGCCTGCCCAAAATCACAGCTTCCTCCAACTGCCCAGCTGGCATCCCCACGGTTCCCTCAACTCAGGGTTTCCAAGTAATCTCAGACCACTACCCACCCCTCCTCCAGGTGACAGTTCTCTGCGCTCCCCTTGGAGTCGCCACCCGTCCCCGTGGCCCATCACTCAAAAACGGGAGACGCCTACTTTAGTCAAACAGGAGCCTGAGAGCCCTGTGCGGTGGAGTAGTCAAGAGAACGAAGAGGAGGACGAGGGTTGTGACTCAAACCCAGACTCTCCACGGCTCTCGCGGTCCAACCCCATCCTATATTACATGCTGCAGAAGGGCAGCATCCAGCTAAGGAAGGAGGGGAGAGATCAGGCAGAGGGAGCCCATTCTGTGGTCAGAGTTAAAGAAGAGCCTATCAGTGACATGCATGCCTATGAACGCAGCCTGAGCTCTACCCCTCAATCACCCGCCCACAACGACAAGCACAGCCATGAGAGCCAGGGGCTGAGCCAGTCGTCTGAGTAGAATTTGTATCAACTGCAGAAAAATAGAAATGGAAAGAAATTCACTGACTCTGTTTGTTTTTCATTTTTTGAATGACTTGCCAAATTGGTCTGATGAGACAAATGACAAAGAATGCAAATTGAATGATTTTTTTTTTTTTCAGGTGGCATAGAGCAAATTCAGATGCACTTCTGCATCGATTTTTAAATAGTGAGGTCATGGAACGGTACAAAACAGCTGTATCTTAGCAGAATGCCACAAAAGCCAAAACTGTGCATCAGTCACAGATCAAACCTTCCCATCACTGATTGTCATGCTCTACATTTTGTACTACAATGTTAATTACGGAGCCCTCCTTTATTATTGTTTTTTTTTTTTTTACACTTTCTTACTAATTGAACTGTACACATATCACTACTCCAAGTCCTCCTGTTGCCTGCCATAAAACATTTAGAAAGAACATTTCAAGCAACATCCATTATTGATGACTCTAAAAATGTTAGTGCTCAGTTCAGTGGACATTTATTTATTTTCTCCATCAGAACATTTCCAGATAGACAGAGACCCATCAATTTTAGATAAGATTCCAAATAGTCACGGCGGTCTATTACAACAGTGTCCGTGCTAAAGTCATTCAGAGGACCTTAAAAACGGCATTCGGCGAAGATCCCGCCGCGACGAATGCTTTGTTCCTCGGGATTCACGGTGTGGCACAATTACCAGTGGAGAAGGAATATATCGTTGGCGCTTTAAACGGTCACAACTCATTGTTTTCGCTTTTATTTGAAGTGCGTGTTTCGAGGCCAATATTCGACAGTGCAAATTCAGGGCACTATGTTTGCAGATTGAGCCGTTTGGAGCAGATGGGTCAACAGAGCGAGCGCGGCTCTTACAGTTGAGCAACTGCGTGTAAGCAGGTTTCTAGAGCAACAGTTAAAAAGGCAGTGTGTGAGAAACTTATCTTGCGACCCTGGTTAAACCCAAGGCACTTTTCTTCATGCACACAGAAACTTTTGAGTGTGACGCACATGGCTTTTTCCTTTTCATTTCACTTAAAAGGAGTACCCAGACTTTGCACTATCGAGTCCTTGGAGTCCTTTTCAGAATCATTTAATGGCATGTGATAATAAAAAAGAAAAAACAGTCAGTATTGTTATCTGTTGAGAATTTGACAGTTTGTGATTTTTTTTTCCCTTTATTTCTTCACTATTGTGGTTTATAGATTTTTTTATTGTTATTATTATTTGTTTGTGGCAGTCTCTTATCTCATAAAATGTCAAAAGAATTGCATGATAATAAAGAGAAGACCACAGGTACATCTTTGTTTTGAAAGCAGCTGGATGTGTGTACCTGCCCCCAGCAATCACCAAGACCTTTTGGTGTCTTGAGGGATATCTGGTTGATCTAGCTCCTTATTTTTGGATCGTACTGTACTCTTTTCAGTTGATCTCACATACTGCTTTATCGATTTTAGTCTCGTGATCTTTTTACTACATATGAAGTATGTCTCTTCAATTATTAATACATTTTCACAATGGTTAAATATATTTGTGTAAATAGTACTTTCAGTATGAAAGATGACTATTTTGTAATGTTTAAGAAAAGATATTACCCTAGTTTTTAATGCCCTGATATGTAAATATGAATTATATGCGTACAAGTGTACATACAAAGGCCGAGGATGCTATGCCCATCGTTTTCCTTTTTTCTTTTTTTCTTTTGGTTGGTTTGTTCTCTGCATGTGTCTCTATGTGGTAAATGATAATCTATCCTGCGCTGTGTTGTGTAATAATGTCTGACTTTCCTCACTGCTGCCTGTTGCATGCAGACGCATGGGAACTACCTGTGTATCCCTACTGGTGATGGGGGAAAATGTCAAGTCTTAAAATAGGTCTTTTATATCACAGAGAGAGAGAGGCTGGTTTAGAATATGAACAGTCCCTAAATAACCACAGACTGTTGAGCAAGTTGATTTAAAAAAAAAATGTGTGGAAAAATAAATGTGCATTGAATATTTTTGTGATTATTCTTTTCTGTTACTGGTTAACAAAGCTCTGTGGAAGAGTTTGGGGGGATGTAGGTGGGGGATTGACGTACAATCATAGATCTGCATTGTGCATCTAAGAAATACATTTGTAGCAGCAAATATATATATAAATATATATATTAAAAAAAGGATGTTTCATTTTTTTCATGTGAAGACCTGAAACATTATTTCATTTTTTTATGTTTTCATTTTTGGTGTTCATTTGCACTGATATCTGAAAAATAAAGGACTAAAATGCATGACCTAGTATGACTGTGTTCCTCTCTTTCCAGTTTAGCAGCCAGCAGTGTGCTGGGACAAATGTCGGGACAGTGTTTGCTCATTTGTAGCGCCCCTCTTCTTTTAACAAAGTCAAATAGTGAATGTGTAGAAGCTGAACTTTAGATGGAGGCGTGCTGTCCTATACTGTTCCAGACCATCAACAGTGCTGTGTCTTTTTTTCCATGATGCACAAAATGTTTTTAGTTTCAGGGCAGGCCAGTTCACCTGTAATCTTCTACTATGTTGCTGGTGGAATTGTGTATCTGAAAAATGCAAGGCCTTTTCATTGAGCCTCATTTACTAAGCTTACATTGCGATTTATTAATATTTTCATACCTGGATTTTTCGTACTTTAGAAACAACTTTAAAAGTCTCTCTGACCATGTATACAAACAAATGATAGCCTGGTTGCCTTTAAATTTGAATACTACTACTACAGCTACTAATAATAACACTACAATGGAAAAAAAGAATGTATGTAAATGACATTTAACATTAGCAGCTTCAAATAGCACTCTTCTAGTGGGTTCTGCTGAAAAGCATTTTGAAACTACATGCTACATTAGCATACACAGACTGATGCTACGAATGCACTGCAAACACTTTAGTCTCCCTCACAGCCACAGTCAGTTGAGAATTACCCCAACATGCATGTTTTTGCACAGGGAGAACATGTAAACTGTACAGACAGGGTCAGACCAGGCCATGTATTTAATAAGGCATTCCAGGATCATAAAAAATGACATTTTTAGCCACAATTAGACACAACCACATCTTTTTAAGGCTGCAACAGGCCGATTAGATTTAGCCCAGATGTTGCTTCATTGACATGATCAGCTTAGTTGTTGTGAGCAGTCACTTTAACACAACCAAAGCAACCAGCAGTGAAACTGAACAACTACTGCACCCCAATATCAGAGTAAGGTTTAACATTAAAGCACATTATTATTTAAAGAAAATGACATCAAAGCCAAACAGCGCTGCGTGCAATCAAAGAGTCCGGTCTATTAAAAGAGTGAGAGGATGTCCTGTATTTGCCCCTAAACCCCTGCTTCTGAGTTGGCTGCTGTTCACTGTGTTGCCGAGTCTTTAACAAAGGCAGGAAAGACACTGAAAGAAGGGAGGACACGTGAAGGTCACCAGATGCACACAGAGTGCCCAAGGATGTGCCCTACACAAATGGAACGTATATCTTTGATTTAGAGCCTACAATAGATTTCTTTGTGCGGTCGTTACAAAACCTTAATTCTCGTGTCCCATCTGAAAAATTATCCATTTAGCGATAGTTTTCTCGACTTGAGAAAAAACAGCCTGTAGCGTGAGATTTCCTAAAGGTGAGGACAAGTTCAAGCTAAACTTCCCCTGCACCGTCTGAATATGAAGTCCAGCGAGTGAACAGACAGCTTTTTGTCTGCAGTGCACTTTTGAAATTGCAGCACAGTTCCTCAGCCCTGACTTCCCTTTTATTTAATCCTCCCCATGACTGACTGCACTCTCTTTAAACTCCCAGTAACCTTTCCCCTCAGTGAACTTCTCCATTTCAAGATTCTTATCAAGGCTGAACTACCAGTAACCTCTCGATTTCCTCTGATTGCCGGAGCAGCGGCAAGCTTAAAGTAGGCGGCTGCGAGTTTAAGCTGAGGTCAAGGTGTAAAACTTGACAATCGACTGTTTGTCTGTGGCTTCGCTCTTTGATTTCCTGACCTCAGCATGAGGCCAAAAGGATGTAAACGCTGCACATAAGGCCGCCAGCAACTCAACTGCAGACCGAGCACTCGGAAGTCCCACGACAGACGTTTTCATAGTTACGAGATGTCCAGAAATGATTTCCTGGCATTGCAGATGCTTAGTCTCTGACAAACAACTTAATGACTGCACTTAACGTGCTGGGCCAAGGGTTTATCTGCATGGGAACTTGTTCGAAACAGCAAG
The DNA here is from genome assembly GCF_057382095.1 of Aulonocara sp. 'chitande type north' Nkhata Bay. Taxonomy (NCBI): domain Eukaryota; kingdom Metazoa; phylum Chordata; class Actinopteri; order Cichliformes; family Cichlidae; genus Aulonocara; species Aulonocara sp. 'chitande type north' Nkhata Bay. The sequence goes on from NC_141353.1 coordinate 3,379,732, forward strand.
CCTGACGACTTTAGTGTAAATGAGATGCTTTCCTCTTTATGTGCTTTGTTTATTCACATGGAGGCCATACAGAGCTAACACTTGTCACCAGTCGTCTTAGTGATGGGTGTGATAAATCCGCTCCCAGATGTTTCATCGCCCTTTTCTTAGCAAAGCCTTTGAACTTTGAGCATGTGATTTGACCTCAAATGTTATGTAAACATACGCGTGCGCGCACACACACACACACACTGTCACACATACGATCTAATTAGCATTTTATGGGTCTCATGTCCCATTTGGAGTGTCATTAAAGTAGAATATATAAATAAAAGGCTGATATGCCTCACAGATACCAGTCCAACTGTTTCTGTACTTTGCCTTGAGGTGATGCTTCTCCAGCGGCTGGATGAGCAGAGCCACAAGTCAGTATTCAAAAGGATTGAAGCGAAACACCTGGGGAAACTCATGCACTAAGGAAAAAAAGGTCCCAACGTTTGATTTCACAACCTTATACTAGCCCTCCCTCCCCGAGGCTTTTGAAGATGTACCTCTTTGTGAAGTCTTTCCCTTAACCCCCCTCCAGGGTCATGACCTCTTGCCTCACCTCCCTCGACCTGACCTGGCTGATCCTGTTTCCCGGGACAGGATCAACTGTTGGCCCCGCAGCTGTAGCTCCCCCTCCCCTCTCTTCCTACCCCCCCCCCCCCCCCCCCCCCCCGACACCTCCTCTGCACACATATGCACTCAAACCACAAACCACATCTCCCTGCTTCCGCTCCCCAGCAATACACTCAGGCCACTCTCGCAATCTCTCATGTAAATATGACAAGTGGCGGCATGGCTCAAGCCCTTTCTTTTCTTTTGAGCTCGATAGCCTCTTGACCCTCACTGTTTCCCATGGCCTCCCAGTCCTCATACATGATGTGGTAATTATTCACGAATGACTAATAGCCCAAATGTGCAGAGAGGCTGCAGAGAGGGTGAACACTGCAAGTGAAAATACAGCAGCTCTGATCAGCGATGGCAGTTTTATAAAGCTTCCTTACTTATGTCCATGTGCAGGCCTGTAAACAGGCCCGATGTAATATTCATGATGAGTGAGAGTCCCTGTAGTCCACAGAGCAGGCTGTCAGCTTGAGGGATCTTGGCTGACACTAAAAGAACATGGATGGTATTTGCCATGTCAGATAAGCACAAGGGTAAATGTTTTACAAACTGGCCAGGGAGAGCTAGCAGTGTCAGTCTCCTGTCTGCCGGCGTCTTGTATTGCTTCTGATCATCTCAGAAAGTTTCTCCTTTCAAAGAAGTTCTCGCTTACACATCCTGAGGTATTCGATTAGTAATGACGGGAGCGAGCATTCCTGTTTTCATAGGCGATTAAGCTCACGCTTGATCTGAATCTTAATTTTCTCCGTTTGAAATCGAGTGACAGCAAACAATGAACTGCCATCTCTTTATTTTCCACCTCTCTCATGTGAACGATGTCATCTTCGAGAAACGTTTTTACCGCTAATTTCCTGTATGAATCGTGACACTGTGGTTGATCTGCAGGGTCATGAACTTTTCAAGTAAACATCTCTCAAAATCCCCGGTACAGTGAGAAAGGGCAGTTTAGTGTCAACCAGTCTGGCTAAGACCAGCTTGGGATGTGAACTTTGTGCAGACTTAGGATGAAGCCTGCCAAACTTAACTCTGTTGAATTAGCTTTCTAATATTCAACTCAGTGTGAAGTCATAAAGGGAAAAAAACAGAATGAAGCTGTATCTGGCAGTCAGAGGGGATTTGGTTGCATTTCAGAAAGTGAAGATGTTATGTTAAGAGCACTTATTAGTTTGACAGCATGATACAATATTTAGAAGGGAAGACGATCCATAAGACACGGGGAGGAACACCAGTTTACCTTTATATGGGAATATAATAGCTCCAGATTATAAATGCTGCCCCTGTACTCGTGTGGCATGCCTCATATTTTAATCATTAGCTTGTTTGTTTAGTGTTGAGTTTTTTCAGCCTGCCAGCAGCAGGAGTTTATGGACGACAAAGTCTTGATGTTGCTATGAAATTTTGCACAGATGTCTATGTTTCACAGGAGATTAATCTTATCGACTGTGAGGAACTTTAACTATAGGGCCACTAACAGAAACTGAATTTTTTCTCTTTTGCATTTAAATATGACATTTTACGTCATGGTAACCAGGTTATATATGATCTTGACAATCCCACGACTCTTCATTCATCACTGTGGTTCTCAAACTGGGCCCCACAGCAACTGCAGATGGAGCATAGATGCCCATTTTTGTAGGACAAATGAATCTTGATTTTTCTTTATTGTCAATAACTTACTTTATTTAGGAAAATCTTGCTGTGTAGCTTCAAGCTGGGTGTTTTTGCCATGTTACTGTTTAAAGGCTGGATGAGTGAGGCGTAGAGCTAACAAAGGAACTGGGGGACACAGTCTAGAAACTTGCAGTTACAAGGTAAGGCATACATGTCCTTAATTTATCTTAATTTACAATATTAAGATCATGTTTTAAATAAAACTTGAAGCTAGTAAATGAAACTATAAACCAATTAGGAAAGCATTTACTGAAGAGGGAGCCCAAGGGTCATGTTCCAACAGACTCTCATTCACAAAGGTCATCCCTTTCTGGTCATTAGAAGTCAAGTTCAAGGCAGTGCCTCACTGGCAGCAGGTATTCATCTTTTTAACAGATCAGATGTGACTGATGAAATTTGGGGGACAGATTTACGAACACATTACGCCAGCACACACTGGGTTTTGGTGTAAAAAAAGAAAAAAGAAAAAAGAAAAAAAAACCCCAGAATATTTAAAGTGCATAAACTGATTTTCTAATGTTTTCTAATGTTTGCAAGATGCAATTTACAGCCAGCTGGACTTTTTCTTTGTATGAAATAGAAATGAAATGACTGTGCTTCAGAAAATAGCACAACTTAAGTGAATCACCTCTAAAACTAACCACACCTATCAGCACGCAGACACTATGTTGCCACGTTTGTTCAATCTGGAGTTCTGAATTTCTGAAGCTGCATTTATGTGCTTTAGGTCAGCAGTCCCCAACCTTATGCCACGGACCGGTTTATGACTGACAATATTTTCACAACCTTTAAGGTGTCGTGGATTATATATTATAAAAATAATAACGTTAAAAACCGATAAAAACCCTGAGAACCATCAATTTCACACCTGAGCTTCAACTCTCGCAGCCCGGTACCAAACAACTCACGGACCGGTAATGGTCCGGGGCCCAGGGGTTGGATACCGCTGCTTTAGATGGAAAGAAAATGGGGTCATCATAAAGAGTGTGATTAATTGTATTGTTCAGAACTGTTGTATGATTGTCTGCATTATGAACTGCCTTCATTCTGGATGTCATAGATTCAACAAGATGCAGGAAGCATCACTTACAGATATTGGTCCTTTTAACATGCTAGTATCAACGCAGCTCAAGAAACCAGTTTGTGATTATTTAAATTTTGTAACCTGCTCGAAGCATGGTCAGCAACAACACTCAGGTACGTCGTGGTCAATAAATGATGCTGATAATTTCATGTTTCTATGATTTCTATGGTGAACAAACTTGTTTTTTTGAGATGACGTGATGCAATCTAGCAACAGTGGTTAGTTGCCTGGACTCACAATATCATAAGATCACACAAAATTTATTCACTGAGGTTATAAGAGGCAGAAACGCATACACACACCATGTGTATGCTATTGCTATTTATTGTAGTTTAACCTGTCAAGGACAAAAACGTGAAGAAAATTCTGTATCAAGCCTTGTAATCATAGCTTCCCTACTTTTTTTTCAAGCTTTGAGTGACAGCTCTGTGGCGCAGTGGTTAGAAATGTTGCCTCACAGGAAGAAGATCCTGAGTTTGAATCCACCATCTGGCCGAGGCCTTTCTGTGTGGAGTGTGCATGGGTTCTCTGGCTTCCTGCGACAGTCGAAAGACATGCAGTTAGTGGGATTAGGTTAACTGGTGATTCTAAATTACCCGTGAGTGTGAATCAAAACGGTTGTCTGTGTTTGTCTTCATTAGACTGGCGACCTGTCCAGGATGTACGCCGCCTCTCGCCCTGTGAGAGCTGGGATAGGCTCCAGTGCCCCCCGGCAACCCTGATAAGGACAACTATGTGAATTTGTTATAAATTGGAGGGAAAAAAAGGTGTGCATGATAAATTTTATTATTAACACACCACAAAATACCTCCTTAAATGAACTTAAAATAATCACAGAAAAGATTTCTACATTAATAAATGACTTTCTATTAGCATTACGTATTTTTGTTGGGCTAATGTAATGTAATGGGTTGGATCAGCTCAATGAAGTTGGACTCAACTACAGTAAATAAGTCAATTCATCATTAATTAATTAAGTTGGCTTAACTCAAGTAAATTAAGTTGAAACAACAGAATCAGTCCCGTGGAAATGCTTTCCATTTTTTACGTGAATCCAAATAATTTTTTCGTGCAGGGAGTGACAGTTAATCGTGTACACAAAGAAGATGATACTAAACAATCCTCATGTAATTTCTGTCAACAAGGTCGAGATGAGCAGTAAAACACAGACTAATGCTGCTTTTGTTAAGCTTTATAAAAAAATGTACTGAATTTGAAACATAGTTTATTTGGGAAGTGGTGAAAGTCCTGCCCATTATCTGGGAAAGACACCTTGAAAATGGCTGAAATCCTCAAAAATAATGATCTTGTCAGGATACCCGACATCGAGCCACGACAGAGTTTAACTGCTTCATTCTTTACGCTGTCATAAAATCAATGCTCCTGCTGCACTCTAAGCTTCAAAAAAGCAAAGGGGAAAAACACAATCAGTGTTATTTTAAAATGAAACAAGCTTTGTATTATTGTTGGCACGACAGCTCCCGAAAAAATGCAGTGATATGTCTTCACTGCCTGTAGACACTGCTGTGCTGCGACGGTTTAAGGCACCTGATCATTTCCATATCACATAGGAACATCTATGGTAGTCCCATTGAGTCTGTATTCTAATTTACTTAATAAGAAAATCAAATCCTGAGATGTCCACGGATCTTGCTTGTTTCCAGGAAAAAAAAAAAAAATAATAATAATATATATATATATATATACATATATTCCACACTAAAGCAGAACCTTGGTCCTGCTTTAGTGTGAAGAAAAATGCTTTCAGATGACCCATCAGTTTTTACAGCTTCATGTTTTATGACATATAAATTTGCTGTTGGGGAACAATAAGTGAGTAGTGTTGAAAACAACCACTGAGGTTTGCTGCATGAAAAAACAAAGACTGGATTTGATTGATTTACTGATTGGCCGTCTGCTTTCCTTTGCAGCTTCCGTAGATGCATTGTATTTTCTTTTCCTGTTTATAAGTTACCCTCACATTAGTGAATTTAAGATTGAAATGAGGTTTAACTGAATGGCTTGTATTAACAAATAAGCCTTTAAAACAAATGATGTGTTTCAGTGCGATCGGAAAACCTGCACTCCTCCTCCTCCTTAAAATTACATATAACTATATGTAATTTTATGCTGACTCTTTTTCTTAAAGACGTCATGGACTCATAAAAAAAATTCAGATAGATAGATAGACTTTAAACCAAATCATTCTTGGACACTGGCTCGTGTCTAAAACCCCTGAGGAAAAAAAACTGAAGAAAACCTGGCAGGTACAAAAGCAGACTCAAGAGCAGCACATGGCCCATAACCATACAGGTATTTCAACATTTTGTTTCCAAAACATTGTTGCAATATAATGTGTATACAGAAAGTCTGCTTGAAGCCAACCCAACCTGGTCTGTTTGCAAAGGGTCTTATTTTAGCCACACATGAAGCACCATAGTTGGTTCGTTTGCTTAAAGAGGGAGATCCTGGGGGGAAATGGGCACATCTCAAAACATTTTTAAGCATTAATTTTCTAGTTCTGCTTATTTTTATTATCTTTCAGGTTCCACGGAGCTGGTATAGCCAGAAAATTTGCTAAAATAAAGAAGCAAAACTGACTGTGAAATCTCATCGGTGCGTTCGTGGATTAACTGAATTCTACAATACAATAACGTGTAACTGTTTTATTCAGTATGCGGGGTAAACCTTTATCCCACATATTGGTGTGGCAGGTCTAAAAGGCAGGTCTATGTCCTGGAGCACGGGCTCATCATGTTGTTGCATTTTCACATATATTAGAAATTTAAATATATTTAAATGGCTTCAATAAGTAAATCCAGTTGTATCTCTGTGACAAGATGCAAGAAAGTATCAACATTTTACTCCTTTATGAAGTCATTAATGCGATGGACGTGTCTGCAAAGTGTGGCAGTTACAGTGGAGTCATTTATAGAGCCAAATTGTCAATTAAATGCTCGGCTGTTCTTAGGCTGGTAGCACTGGCATCACTACACAGGAGTGAAAATATTGCATGTAGTTTGGATCAAACTTTAAATACGTTATTATAAAATGTTTGTTGAAGTTCAGATTAGACCATATGGGCCCCATGAACTAACATGAATGCTACATCCTTGTGTTAAAGGACAGTTGTAATGTACATGCGTTGTTGTTGGATTACTGTATCGGGCAGAGCGTGAAGGAGGATTTTCAATGTCCTGGTGCGAGTGGAGCTATTATCATACAGCCCTCGGGCTCACTTTCGGGATCTGTTTTGATCTTCAACAAACAAGCAGACATCAGCTTGTCAGCCAAGGATCTGCAGCGGCTTCTGTTTGACTTTGCCAATTGATTCATCAACTTATTTTCTGATTGGTTTCCTGACAGCTTCCCCGATTCTCTGACTGATAGCTCTACTTTTTGCCTTGAGGTCAAACTGTGTGATGTGTCTGCTCAGACAAGAAGGCTGTTTTAAGAGGCTGCCCTGGGTGTTTAAGGTAACCTTCACACACTCTGTGGTGGTCAGTGAATATTTCAGCACACTGCACATAGAAGTATAAAATATTGATTAAGGCACCGTGCTGAAAAATGAAAACAGACTCTGTGATTTATAATGCTACTTGATTTGGCAAGTGGAATCATTTTCATGTTTCATTCCTTTTTCCACATTTCTGCTGCTGCTGTGTGGGGCTGTGATTATGCAAGCTGGTGCTCCAAAGGAGGATGTTGCCATCTGCTGGGAGAAAAGCTGAATAGCATGGGGTAACAGCACAACCTTGATTTGTTGCTATGACAAAATAATGTATTAATACTGTTATATATTTATATTACTATATGTTTATGGATATGAATTAAATTCAAACTCAGTTTGAGCTAAATCGCAGTTATTGTTATAATGAAACTACAAAATGTACACTGATCAAATCCTGTTTACATCCTCAGTTCGGTTGCCAGATCCTTCTTCCAGTGCCATCATAAAGTTCTGATGTTTCCCATTAATATTTATATGTACTAGTTAGATGACACAGTTCATGTTAACAAAGCATGCTGACAGCTACAGTTATAACTATTACAACAATGCTATTCCTGAACATCTAAAGGATGACCCAGTTCTGTGTGAGAGGACTGTTCTCTTCCATCTTGCACTGAATTAATAACAGCTGACAGACCTGAAAGCCCAGTGTTTGGATGTTGGTGTTATTATCTCGGTCTGAATAATTAGGACAGAATGTGGACAGCTGAATTCAGTGCCTTACACTTGCAAGACCCCCACGCTGGCGTTCACAAACTATGAAATACCATAAAGGTAACAGATGTCATGAGCTTTGAAATGTTGCTGTGATAGGAGAAAATGATCATAACTGCCCCTAATAAATGAACAAACCAGGAATGTTGTCAGTCATCTTTAGCCTGACAAGCAGCCTTTTCTATCCTTATCATCCTTTCATGGAAGGGGATGGCATTTTTTGCTCCAGAACCCCGAGTGAAAACCCCGGGTGTGGAAATTTGACTGTTATATAATTGTAAAGTAGCACCTCCTTGAGGCCAAATGATTCCTCTCATCTTACAGGAGGTAAGGATCAGGAGTAGAAGGTGAACACTGGGCACCGAGCATGGAGGCATACTAAAGGGAAAGGCAGTTCTCAATATATGAGAATTAAAGTGAATCTGATACTAATACATCACAAAAAACAACAAAAACACGACTCAGATAGAGCAAACCACTGCTGAGGTAGCTCAGTCTAGGCAATATTTACTTTTAATGAAATAATATTATAAATTTTCTATATATTGAGTTTATTTTCTATGTTTTTAAAATGCAGTTTAAGAAGTTTTTAGTGCAGTAAAAACAAATTGCATGCCTTTGTCATTTGTCACCTACTAAAGATCCATTTTAATATACTTTAACACAACCGGCAGATGTGAAACATAAAAGTGTGATCAGAGGTCAAATGTTCAGATTCAAACTATAATGTGATATTTAAACTCACCGTATACCAGTATCATTTCCTAAATGTTGCCAATAGGCAGCAGAATTTTAAGCAAAGTTTGAGAGATAACAGACATTTTATCCAAATTTGACCCTATTTAACCACAAAGAAGAGGCCAGAGGTTCAAAGTAACGTGATATTTAGAATTTTCATATATAGTTCCCTATATGCCTATATGTTTTCAATGCAAACAATGACAGGAAGAAACATAGTTTTTAAATAGCTGTGTATAGGATTATTAGCACTCTGAGCTTCGGGTCAATCTATTGACCTTGAAGAAAATGTCAGAGGTCAGATTTTAAGTCTTTGTACTTATAGGTTGACAATACACCAAGCTTATAAGAAAAAAGGTTCCAAATTATAAGGCTTTTTGTCTGTTTGTGACTGATAAATCATTAAGTTGACCTTGAAGACCTCAGTGGATGTCAGCCAAATTTTAATAGATTGTTAACACGACCCCACTCTACACCCCTCCAAAGAGTTATCAGAATTCATTCAAAACTTTTCGAGTTTACAGACAGAATGACACGCATGCAAACAGTACCAAAAACATAAACTCCTTGGAGGAAAAAGAAAAAGGCAGCTGCCCAGAATGTGGCACACACAATGGTTAAGAGAAAAAGTCTTGTGGATCACATGAAAACTATGAAGTCAGAGCATGTCCAACACAAACACTTTAACAGTCTGGTGTGTGTATTTCACACCCAAGGATTATAACAGTGACTGTATGTTTTTCTGCTACCTGACTTTATAATGGGAAATTGGATGGGTCACTGTACAAACTGTGAATGTAAGTTGAAGGAGGTATGCCTTACTTAAAGGCATAGTTTTGGAACTTGTCTATCATTATAATGTCACATTTTCGTGTAAGGACTGATGCTTATCTAGCACTTTTCTACTCTACCTGGGCACTTTGTCTAAGATTCGTAGACATAATGATGCATCGGGGCAACTTGGGGTTCAGTATCTTGGCCAAAGAAGCAGGGATCGAACACCCGACCCTCCGATTAGAAGACCAGTTGTAACCTTACCTTACAAAGCGACAAAAGCGATTGTTTTAAAATCATTTTAATTTATATATATATATATATATATATATATATATATATATATATATATATATATATATATATATATATATATAATAATATTCCTTGAAAAATTCTGTTTTCAAGTACACTAAAACACAAACAAAATATCAAGAATTCCTTGGCGATTTGGTGCATTAAGAAATGTGCTGAAGCTAAGCAATAACAATGTGGTTCAAATGAATCGCAAAATTTCTGGCTATAATTGTAGTTTGCATTAATTTCCCCCAAAAGTCCCGTTCATGATGGTAACGCAGTTCAACAGACCTGAGTAATCGATCCCAGCTCACAGGCAGCGAAGAGCAATGTTTTCATGCCTACTGACGACTTGCGCTAGTCACTCTGCCATGGCGTCCGTAATGTCGCTGATTAAGGAGGGGACATCGTAGCATCTCCTTTTTATATCGCTTTGGTGAACGGTATATCGTGCATTTTGCTACTCCTGGTTTGAATTTAACAAAATTTCCCACTGAACCGGCCATGACCGTGGAGCAGAATGTCCTCCAGCAGCATTCTCAGAAGGTAAGCTGCCATATGATAACTTGGTGGCTAGCTAACTTTAGCTTAACTGTATTCCTACATAGTTTAGGAGCTCAAAGAACGCAGAGGGTGGGTGAATTAGTTCCTTGGTTGGTAGGGTGTACCTTGAATTGTTGTTTAAAGACGTCGTGCGTCACCCTTTTGTGAAGAACCGTTTGTAAATCCCACATAACTGCATGTAAGCTGGGCCTTACGTTACCCTGGGTCAGTGCTTTATTCAATATTTTGCTAGCCAGTGTACGTGCTAATGTAGCCGTTAGCGATAGCTAACGGTACCACGTAAAGTTACCTGAAACCCCAACATCGTCCTTTACGCTGGGTTACGTTTAACAGAAGCTAGCTATTCCTATATTATAACATGATGCTCTGCATGGTAACGTCAGCAATATGGGCTATTCGTCACTTAAAATAAACAAGGCTAAGTGACAGTGACAGATTTAACGTTAGCTTGTCGACGTCTTCATAGTAAGTAAAGCTTTGATTTCTCTGACGGTTTTAGCTGAAGTCTTCTGATAAACTACCCCCCATCACCACCAAATAAATTAATGTTTAGTTTGATCAAGTGCTTACTCTTTGTTTGTGTGAGCAAATGTTTCCTATGTTACTCATCACATATCTGATACCTTTGTTTACAAAGCATGTCCAACGGCGAAGGTGGAAACCCACCCGAGCAACGATGCTTGGCAGGGATTGAGTGTTCGGATTGCAAGCCAGGCGTGTGACAGTTCATAACCGGGAAGGCAGATTATTATGTTACATTTGATCACACCGCTCTCATTTTACCAAAGTGCATTAAGATCCGCTGCTTAGACGCCTAGTTATGCGATTTAGTCCGTGGCCACCATGCCCAGTACCGCATAGCTCTGGTTACTTATGTAACCACTTGAGTGATGTTGCTTAATCATAGGTTAGATGTTTGCTCCGCGGGTCCAGAGTAAAAGAAATCATATTTTTGCAAAAGTCTTATGTAATTGCAGCGATGCTTTACTACACTTCATACAGTCCAGGAGCTCTGCAGCGCAGGCCTGCTGTGTTCAAATAAATCAGCTCCCCAGCCTTTAAAACATGAGTAAGCACCATCAGGCATATGGTGGGCTCATTACACAAGTTACGGTCTTAGGCAAACTAAATACTTGAGCCTCTGTAATGGCTCACACTTGAATTTTTTTCTGTTATTGAGCAGCCTGACCTTATTAGTGGCTGACATCATACTACAACAACAGCTGTTGAATGTGTACTGTAATTAGGGCTGCCACAAATGATTTTTGATAGTCGACTAGTCACAGATTATTTTTGCGATTGGTCGACTAATCAGATCATGCATCCATTGGACGTAAAACGTACAGCTTATTGCACCAGCATCCATCTGCTCTTATATAACTAGCATTAGCTTACAGCTTTAAGTGTTTAAGGTATGTGCTAACTAAAAATAAAGACAAGATGATACTTTATTAAATTTTAATGAAATTTGCAGATTGTTTCGATGAAGTTTAATAAACTCATTGCTATCTAAAATATAACAGGACACCGGAGTAAATTCTCCAGCATCTCACACTTCTGATAATCAGCTGTCTGCTTGAGGTTTATTCAGCTGTGTAAAAACTATAACTTTAATCTCAGCCAAACCGATTTACTCAGGAACAAATAAAATACAAAAAAAAAGCCAAACAATAACATTTTTAAGTTATCTAAGTGACTTATTTATGTTTAACCTGAGTAGAGTATCTTACTAAAAAAAAAAGAAAAAAAGAAGAAGACGATTTGCCGTTCTCACGGGCTCTAGTGAGCCTTGCCCCCGGCTAGCTATCGAGCTGGTGGGTAACAGACGTCTCCGAAAACGTCGGAGCGCTTTTGAAAATATGTGGTGTCTTGATAAACTGAGCAGATATTTGAGGTTTACACAGTTATATTCTCGCCTAAAAATATGTTAAACGTTTATTTTGTGACCCAGAAAGAATAATAAGAGTAACATTAAAACTAACTAGCTGCTGCCATTGTTGGTGTCACTTGTCACGGAGGAGCAGGGAGGACTCGGCGCAGACTGAAGTCTCAGAAAAACAGGTTTATTTACACACTCCAGGTGCACTATATACAGGTGAGGGAGAAGGGGGCCAGGGTTCCCAGGGGTGCAGAGCGGGGTCGGGAAAAGCGTCCAGAGTCTCCAAACCAAAACACGAGAAATCTGCATACAGAGAACAAGGGTTAGCACGGAACTTTTACGGACAGAGCTCAAAACTGGCTGAGGCTAAAGTAGCACTGACGAGCGTTATTCAATAGTCCAGCGGCGAGGTGCTCTCAGTCACTGCCTTAAGTAGCGGGAGCAAACAGGGTGAGGAGCCACAGGTGATTGCCTACAGGTGGTGGAGGCCGGGAGCTCACAATGAGCTCCGCCCAGGCAGCGAGCAGAGAGAGAGGAGAGAGAGAAAAGACAAAACATAACATGTAGCCACACAGGGCCAGCCGAGCAGGCACGGGGACCGTGACAGTCACTACCCGATCCGTACCGGAAACCCGATCGGTACCCCGCATGCGCGAAAGGTGTCTACTTCCGGTCGAAGCGTTTTACGATAGTTACGGGTCAGAGTATCTGTTAAGATGTTAAGGATAATAAGTATCTCTTAAAATGTTTCCAATAATGAAACATTTCAATATAATGTAGACAAAAACAAAAAACAAAAAGATAGTTACGGATCAGGACTCCCCGATCCTTACTGCGCATGTGCAAAGTCGGACCGTACAAATCGGGTCTACCCGATCCGTACCACGCATGTGCAGGGGTTTTCTTCTTCTGTCCGTTTAATGGCAGTTTACTCCCCAGTGTAAGAGGATACCGCCACCTGCTGACTGAGTGAATGAACCCTATTGTAAACTGAATTAGCGTCATTACAAACGTGTGTTAAATTTGATTTAGTGATAGTCGAGTGTGTTTATGCTTGTCTGTGTGGAGAGGATTGATTGGAATAGTGATGATGATGTGCGCTATCACTGTCAATTGTCAGTAAACACTTCATCTGGCTGATGAATCTTCACGTGACATATTACAAAGTCTGTATTATTAACTCTGTAATTAGGCGCCATTCTTCTTATTTTACGGCGCTGTTGTTCAATCGGGGGACGCTCTCTGTTGAGGAGAAAAGTGTGAATTTGTTTGTATACGGAGGTATCCATTGTTTAAATGTCCCCGTAGTCGAAAAGGAGGCAGAGCTGTTGAGAAATGCTAGGAGCTAACTGGGCGCTAACCATGTCATTCAAATATATTGAATGTCGCAATGTTGGCAAAGAGAGGAAGTGACGTAAGATTTGCGCATGCGGGGTACCGATCGGGTTTCCGCTACGGCTCGGGTAGCGACAGTGACAGTTGGAAACTGAGCTGGGCTGCGCTATGAATTCTGGGACAGAGCTACTTCTTCGGGGTTTAACGGCAGCTGGCATCCTTGTACGTGCAGTGCTACCATCTTCTGTTTCAGTCCGTTTTTACACTCTTAAATCCTGCTACTTATTCCTGCGTCTTTTGTGATCTTACAAAGCTTCAAACGAGGCGTCGACTATTAAATTAGTCGTCGACGATTTTGATAGTCGACGTAATCGTGACTAGTCGACTAATCGTGGCAGCCCTAACTGTAATAGATTGTTTGTCTTGTGTTAATAAATATGTAGGGTTTCTGCTGATTCTGATTGGAGTATATGTATAAAGTAGTTTGGGTCTGATTTGTTTTGAAAGCAGAGTAGTGTGTTTTGGGATATCGCTGTAGTCAGTTGTGCTCCATCAACACTCAGGGTGTGGTGCTGGTTTTCATGCAGAGACCTGTAGATAGCAAGATGAGAAAATTTGAAAAGACTTCTGATCCTGTCTGTACAATTTCTTTTCTTCATTTTTGGTTGTGTCCCCCCCCCCTAAAAAAAACAAAAAAAAATCTGCTTTAAAACGTGTGTGCGTGTCTGAGCAACTGTTCTTGTGGTAGTCTTGGCCCATATCTGTCACAGGTGCAACTTCCTTCACATTTCTTGTCCTGGGCTGCTTCCACATGTACATAGGTATCTTTTTGTTTTTAAACAAGGATTTTCTGCTTTCATTTTCAAAAGAATCTACATCCATGTGAAAATGCAAAGGAACAATCCGGTTGTTCAGTGATGACGCGACGAATCCTACTTCCGGGTCTAAAGTAGTCTGTGTTTAATATGGCTTTTGTGTTGTTAACATGTTTAATGTTATGTATTTTCTTCTATTTGATCTCAAAAAGCTCCTAAAACAGTCAGTGATCCCTGTTGACCTCCCTCGGCTTTTATTACCGCTAATCATTTATTTAAGCTCAGTTTTTAAAACCTTAGGATGTAACTACAGCCCAGCCCATGCAGCAGTATATGAATGACTAACCTCGTATTGTGGATGGATTATCTCAGTTGTTCTCCTGGCTGAAGTTTGGTCCTTTTACAGCATCCTGCCATGCGATTACATTTGTTTCTGACCACCGAGAACACTCACGTTAACTTTTATCGAGTGGAAAAAAAGTTAGCTTGTTTATATTATGCTAACATAGCTGTGTCGCTAGCGGTCACGTAGCACATCATTATATACCAGCTAGCCCAACTTCAGTAACCCTACAAACGTCACTGCTGTTTAGTTTTCTGTCTTCATTTATGTTGGAAGTGACAGCAGAGCTGTACGTTTTAATTTGTTTCCAAAACCCCGCAGTCAGGACATGCTATATTATATTTAGATAGAAGCTAGCGAGCTAACTCCCTGCTAACTTCTAACTCCGTTAAATGTCATAAATTCCGTTTTCATGGATGCCTGGATGTTAAACTCAATTGTTACACCTGGTAGAGCAGAACGCTGATCATTTTATTAAAGATGAAAGACTTTAGACAGTTTTTCAACTCTCAGTAATGCCACAGTGATCGTTTGATATATGGACCTGCAGCGGAGTTTAGACCCAGACACGGCTAGTGACGTCAGACTGAACAACCGGATGTCATGGTTATGCCATAGCAACAGGTGGTGAAATGTCAGCCAGTCAAAAGCCTAACGGGAACAACAAAAACAAGGTACAGAGTTCTTACGTCAAAAAAAGACAGGTGCATAGGTTTTTAAGGAATGCAAGACAAGAGCTTCATTATCCTTATCCATATGTAAACACAGAAATGAGAGCTTCCTAAGGTTTTCACTCTGGGACAACCTTTTCAGAAGCTCTGTTTTCATTAGATTAGGATAGGTGCATGAGCCACCGCACTACGACTACCTTTGTATCAGTGCTTTCTTTACCACTCACCATGCCTTACCATTCACAACAGGCCTGCTGTAACAGAAGCCTTAGAGAAAAGCTGTCTTCACTGTGGACTTACAAATATTGTTTAAATGTTATGACAACTGAAGCGGGTGTGAGGAAGCATATGAGCAGTTTCTGACTCATGTTTTATTTTAGACATTGGTCCTCGCATGTTAGTACTTGTTAAGCTTAAGTAAGATTAGTTGTTCTCTGTAGTGACAGGCCAAAAGTCAGAGTATCACTTCCTCTAGAAGGTTGATAGGAAGCGTGTATTCCTGTCAGCTGCGTATTCTCGTTTTATAAACTTGAAAGGTTATTGCAGGCAAATTGGACTTGTTGTATATTCTGTTGCTGCAAGGTGTTAACTTTCCTTCATTCTCTACATTGACTGACTCTGCAAAAACATTTACTCTTGAGGGTTGACAGAAGCACAGGGAAAATCACATAACATCCATCAGAAACAGAAGTTAAGCCTCCAGCCTTGTAGAGAAAAACCTCCTTAGAGCTGGAGGAAGTGAGTATCTTACTTGAGGATAATAAGATATGGCTGGTGCAAATCTGAGGTTTTTTACTGAACAGCCTTAGTCTTAGAGCTGTCTTGGTCTCAAAATTCTATCATGACATTTCAGTGAAATTTGTGGTAATTATATGACGACACAGGAAAAAACAAACCTAAGTTTATTGGTGTTTGCAGCCTTCAGGCAGTAGCATTTATTACTAGAAACCAAGTGAGGGGAGTTTTCCATCCTCCTTTTCTAAGGAGCTGCAGTCATTGATGACACACTACCTAATCTGAAGTGTGAATCTGTTGCTACAAGTTACCAGCAGCATTATAGACAATAGTAGTGACAGAGCAAATGTAGGCACACAAGTAGACTTTGTAGTGTTTGGAAATGTTTACGTAGAAGTATATAATACCTGATTAACACTTTGAAACTTTTGGGTTATTTTGGATGTCATGATATGGCACAGCCCTACTTTTGATCATCATGCATTCTGATGATGATTCAATTTGTTAATTAGTCAGCAATTATTTCAAGAACTCTTATCTCTGCTTCCTGTGGGCAAAAAACCTCCTGTTCTAGACTCCAGTACCTCACCTGCTCAGGTCTGCCCACCTGTCAGTATCACCCTGTTGTCTCGTCCCACAGCAAATGAAAATAATCATTCAGGAAACATATGAATTTGAATGTATCTTTAACATTACTCAATAGAAGTGTCAGAATACAAATGAAATTAGTAAGGATAATGCAAATTAAAGTGTTAGTGGTATTTAAACAAAAAGTATTTAAAGTGCAAATAGGAAAATAAAATGGTTTCTGTCCATAAGGTCAAATAAAGCTTCAAATTAAATCAAAAAGATTTTTTCTCAGTCTAAAATAACACGTTTCCATAACTTACAGATGAGTCAGTGCATGAATTCACGATTGCAGTGGACATGCTCTGGAGTGAGGCTTGCTCTTATCTTTGAGATGATGTTCCCAGCTGCTGAAAACCTGCTAAAGATGCTTTCTGTCATGACTTCCATTTGAGAAGTGCATGAGCCTCTTTACAGGGCAAATTCATCTATACGCTTTTGCTTAATACTAGTAAAACAACCAAACAGAATCAGAAAAGACCATGACCAGTGTGTTTTTCAGATGGTGTAGTGTTTAATGCCAGTTAAACAGTGTATTTGATTATATGTATATAATTAGGTGGTGTTGTCCAACCCTCAGATTAACTACCTAACATTAGGTGGAAGAGGTTTATTATTCAGAATAAACGCTAACATTAATATGAGAAAAAACAAAAACAAAGAGACAGCGTAACTACTCCTGTTTAATGGTTTACTATCGCATTTCACTCATTAGCTAACTAAACTGAAATGGGGTTCGTTTAGCAACCATCATCCGGGGAAGTTTCCAACTGTACAATATTAACATAAACAAAGTATCAACGCGACACACTAAAATGGACCCATTCACATTCGAGGTCACAGCTCCATGGTGCTGGTGTTTGATACACTCGTGCACTGCAGTAGTGCTGTCATGTTAGGAAAGTTCCACTTTGCACAGTCTGCATTTAGCTCTTAGTTTTCTGTTAAATGCTTTCACATTTTTTAAATTCTCTCTCCTCCTGTCTTGCTGCTCAGGCTATGTCCTTCTTCGTTAGTACTGAGTGCAGTCTTGGCAGACGATAGAGGTGATACTGCCCCCATAGCTTCCTGTAGTGTATTGCAGTTACAAAAACACAACTACATGGTATTAGTATACGATGCATCAACAAGCTTTCCAGCTCTGATATCTAAGATTAAGAATTCAGTATTTTTGGTAATTGGAGTTGTTGTCCTGGTTTGTTTACTGTGCAACAGCATAGCTCAGAACACCTGCTGCTTTGTGATATGCCGTGCTCCCAGACATCACTCTTTTTCACTGCTTTTTGTGTCGTAGCTGGAGCAACACCATTGAAAGTGTTTAGAAATGTTTTTCGCATAGGTGGTGCACAACGTTGCCATGGGTGTTTGTTGTGCAATTAGCTTATAGTGTGTAAATAACATACAATAATGAGTCCTAAATCATGAAAGAGCCCTTTAAACGAATATTCTTGTCAGTCGCCTGTTCCACCTGTGAAAGCTACAGTCTGTAGACCTCTCAGTCAAGACTTATGACGTCTGTATCGGATGTTCAAGTTGTTTATCGTTACAAAATTTACATGATATTAATAATTTCATTTACCACAGGTGCACTGCCTTTCACACTGCGTTGTTACTGCAACAAACACAATCCAGAAACCTTGCCTGATGTGGTCTTAGGCACACGCCAAAGCTCCAACCACCTGCTGTTGTTGTTTTCAAGAGGCAGCCAATCAAATGAAAGCAGACTTATAGTGGGAAGTTGTTGTTTTTTTTGTTTAGGGGGCTGCAGCAAGGTCCAGCAGAAAATAACTAAAAATCGTTTTTGAACTTTGAGTTTTAAAAAGTTACTATATTTGAGTTAAAGAATTGCATCTGTCTGTCTGTAATAGACTATCCATCTATAGATAGACAGACAGCGTATTATTAATTTTGTAATTATTATTACTACTATAATACAGTCTACATAAATAGTGTCCTGACTGCAGCTGTTAGCCTAATATCATGTAAGAGAACTGTTCAAGATCATTTAATGTGAGGCAAAAGTGACTTTGGTGTGGCTGTGGTTGTTATTGATTAATCAATGCTCAGTTAAACACTTTTTTCTTTAATTGGGTTGGCCTTTTTTTTTTTTTTTTTACCTTTTATTGGACAGCGTAGTCGAGAGTACATGGGACTGTGAAACAGTGAATGGTAAGGGACAGAGTCAAAACCATGCTCCTGCAGGCTTCCTGCATATGTGTTACCTGCTCAACCAGGTGAGCGATAGGAGCGCTCA
Organism: Aulonocara sp. 'chitande type north' Nkhata Bay; assembly: GCF_057382095.1. Lineage (NCBI taxonomy): Eukaryota > Metazoa > Chordata > Actinopteri > Cichliformes > Cichlidae > Aulonocara > Aulonocara sp. 'chitande type north' Nkhata Bay. The sequence continues at coordinate 3,398,392 of NC_141353.1, forward strand.
AGGTAGTTAAACACTCCTGATAATTTGAATCAGTCTCTGAGGAACGGTGTGGACAGCTAGTGCAATGTTTGTCTGTGCCCTCCCCCGAGGAATCCAGCTAATGAATAATTTTGTTATTGTTAATCTGCCTATTTTTTTTTCTTAATCATTTTATCCATGAAGTGGCAGGGACACTGAAAGATGCCAACTACAATTTCCCGGAGACCATTATGATAAAATCATTAAATGATTAAACAACTCCCACTAAATATCGAGCCTTCCCATATACCCTTAGATGGGATTGATTAACATGCTGTGCTTTTTGTAAATCATCTAGCTGCCAATACACTTCTGTACATTCTTATGAGTTAAGAGTAAGTTATTTATTGATTTAACTGAGTTGCTGGCTTTTCATCCCAGTTAAGGGGGGAAAGCCAGTGACGGGGTTTTTGTGTTTTGAAGAAGAAGTTGGACCTGTAAAATATAGTTTCCATCATTTTCAGGCTCTGTTATCAACACCCTCTTGATGATTTTTCTTCTTCAACAGCACCAGCAGACACTACTGAACCAGTTGAGGGAGGTCACAGGCACCACAGATGTACAGTTGCTTCAGCAGGCCCTGCAGGTACATTTTGAAACACAGGCTAAAAACTGGAAAAGTCAGGGATATTGTGTGTTTACAGTAGATATTTTTTCAGTGGGAAATGTGAGAGTTTTCTGTCTTAAACTCAGTCAGTTTATTCTAATGGGACTGTTGACACAAGTTACACTGTGCAGTCATTTCTCCCAGAGCAAAGTTTTACTTTGTATTAAATGCAGGCATTTTTGAGGTTCTCTAGTCTTTCCCTGCAGCTAATAATTTTCTTTAAATTACATGGAGACATTAACCTAAACATGCTGTTGCTGCAGGTGAGTAATGGAGACCTGGGTGAAGCCGTGGCCTTTCTGACAGAGAAGAATGCCAAGGTTCCTCAACAAGATGAGACCACTTACTACCAGACATCCCAGGTGGCCAGCGACAGATACATCAGCGTGGGCAGCCAGGCAGACACGAGTGAGTAGCTTGGTTCAAGTTTTGGTGCTGTTATAGTTTCAGAACAGCACGTCAACATCCAGTGGTCCCACAAGTAGACATGCTCACTTCAACACTCACATAAATTAAGAGCTGACTAAGCTAATCAAGTATATTTAACTTAAGGGGATTTTAGCATTTTGATGCACTTGTAAACAATCCTGTTCTTTCAATTCAATTCAATTCAATTTTATTTATATAGCGCCAAATCACAACAAAAGTCGCCTCAAGGCGCTTCATAGATACAGAGAAAAACCCAACAATCATATGACCCCCTATGAGCAAGCACTTTGGCGACAGTGGGAAGGAAAAACTCCCTTTTAACAGGAAGAAACCTCCGGCAGAACCAGGCTCAGGGAGGGGCGGCCATCTGCTGCGACCGGTTGGGGTGAGAGAAGGAAGACAGGATAAAGACATGCTGTGGAAGAGAGACAGAGGTTAATAACAGATATGATTCAATGCAGAGAGGTCTATTAATACATAGTGAGTGAGAAAGGTGACTGGAAAGGAAAAACTCAATGCATCATGGGAATCCCCCGGCAGCCTACATCTATTGCAGCATAACAAAGGGAGGATTCAGGGTCACCTGGTCCAGCCCTAACTATATGCTTTAGAAAAAAGGAAAGTTTTAAGCCTAATCTTAAAAGTAGAGATAGTGTCTGTCTCCCGAATCCAAACTGGAAGCTGGTTCCACAGAAGAGGGGCCTGAAAACTGAAGGCTCTCCCTCCCATTCTACTTTTAAATACTCTAGGAACAACAAGTAGGCCTGCAGAGCGAGAGCGGAGCGCTCTAATAGGGTGATATGGTACTACAAGGTCATTAAGATAAGATGGGGCCTGATTATTTAAGACCTTGTATGTGAGGAGCAGGATTTTGAATTCAATTCTGGATTTAACAGGAAGCCAATGAAGGGAAGCCAAAACAGGAGAAATATGCTCTCTCTTTCTAGTCCCTGTCAGGACTCTTGCTGCAGCATTTTGGATTAGCTGAAGGCTTTTCAGTGAGTTTTTTGGACATCCTGATAATAATGAATTACAGTAGTCCAGCCTGGAAGTAATAAATGCATGAACTAGTTTTTCAGCGTCACTCTGAGACAGGATATTTCTAATTTTAGAGATGTTGCGCAAATGGAAGAAAGCAGTCTTACATATTTGTTTAATATGTGCGTTGAAGGACATGTCCTGGTCAAAAATGACTCCAAGGTTCCTCACCGCGTTACTGGAGGCCAAGGTAATGCCATCCAGAGTAAGAATCTGATTAGATACCATATTTCTAAGATTTTCAGGGCCGAGTACAATAACCTCAGTTTTATCTGAATTAAGAAGCAGAAAGTTAGCGGCCATCCAGGTCTTTATGTCTTTAAGACATTCCTGCAGTTTAACTAATTGGTGTGTGTTATCTGGCTTCATGGACAGATAGAGCTGGGTGTCATCTGCATAGCAGTGAAAATGTATGCTATGTCTTCTAATGATACTGCCTAAGGGAAGCATGTATAATGTAAACAGAATTGGTCCTAGCACTGAACCCTGTGGAACTCCATAATTAACCTCAGTGTGTGAAGAGGACTCTCCATTTACATGCACGAATTGGAGTCTATTAGATAGATATGATACAAACCACTGCAGCGCAGTACTTGTAATACCTACAGCATGTTCTAATCGCTCTAATAGGATATTATGATCAACAGTATCGAACGCTGCACTGAGGTCTAGCAGGACAAGCACAGAGATGAGTCCACTGTCAGAGGCCATAAGAAGATCATTTGTAACCTTCACTAAAGCTGTTTCTGTGCTGTGCTGAGCTCTGAAACCTGACTGAAACTCTTCAAATAAACCATTCCTTCTTATTTTCAAATTTCAGTCACTGCTAACAAGCATCCCTTTCTCATCTTTGGTTGCTTCATCACATGATTTGCTGAACAAGTTACTGCTGTTGCAGTCCTTCATATCATTCAACTTGGATTTTTTCCAGTCTCTCATAGCATGGCTGGACTGTCTCCAAGTCCATATTCCACGACTATACTTGCTACAGTAGTCTTGAATAGCCCTGGAGATGCTCTATACCCAGACCCTGCACCAGCTACCAGTGTGGTTGGACTATGTCTGCGGGTCAAGGGTTGTCACTGGATGGGTAGCTGGCTGATTCAGTTGGCAAAATGAGCATTTCATGAATGTTGTTAACATATAACTAATATAATAGAGCATACATTTGCCTCCTGTTACACGTGCACATGTATCCGGACCCTGTCATAATTAGAATTTAAATGTGTGAGAAACTTGAATATCTGTATTAAAATGGCATGTTTCACATCATTATTGTGTTATTCAACACACCACACTTGACCAACACAAAGTTTTAGTCCAGGACACTAAGTATCCAGAGTGTAAATGATGGTTGCATGTTAGTGTTGATCCAAACCAAATTGCTGTCGTGTGTGCTTTGTTGATGCAGACGTGATTGACCTGACTGGAGATGATAAAGATGACTTGCAGAGGGCCATTGCCCTCAGCTTGGAGGAATCCAACCGGGCATTCAGGGAGACGGGCATCACTGATGAAGAGCAGGCCATCAGCAGGTATCAGCGACTGACAACAACTTTGACAGGAAACGATATTTTAAGAAATCCACACTTTACTTCACCCACACGGTCTCTATCTTTTCCCTGAGTGTGATGAAGATAAGATAACCTTTATTAGTCCCACGCGTGGGAAACTCACTACATAGAAGACATAAGCTTCGAAGGCATTTGAAGGGGGTGGGGGGTGAGTGTAGGTCTGTGTCAGTGTACATGCATATGTGTGCGTAGGAGTGTGTGTGTGTGTGTGTGTGTGTGTTCCGTGTTCAGCCAAGAGAAAGTGTCCCTTCGCCCGGTGAGGCAAAAGTCAACAATCTTCGGTCGACGCAAGGGGCCTTGAATGAGGAGGGAGAAAGTCACACCACAGTCTTATTATCTAAAGGAGAATTTTTATTCCTGTCAGCTTTTGCCTTGAGCATCCAGCTGGTGCCAGGGGGGCCGCATGAGATGAAGATGGTAGTTGTTTTGGTTAGTGTGAACAAACTGCATCCAATTTTACAATTGGTCTAATGTCCGTCACTGGTCACAGGTCTCTCAATTCCTGTTGTTCTTCCTAAAGATGTTATCCATATAGCAGAGCCATGAGCTTCTCCAAGATCTTATCCATATTGCGTTCAAAAACACAGTCTGAGTACTCACAGCCCTGCCCATCGTCTATCATGTCGGCCAGCCTTGTGGAATTTTGAACAGCTGTAGCTGCTTCTTGTTCTTCGATAAGCCCGGTCCGAGCCAGCTCCAGTCAGCCAGAACTCTGTTATCATGGTTCCGAATTGGTAGATGTCGTTTAATGTCCTCCATCAAGAGTGTCTCCAGACACCTGACGCAACCGACCATCGAGTATCCGGCAGCAAACGTCTCCGCAGGACAATCGGGCTCTCCCAGGAGTTGTCAATTTCATTAAGGGACCAGTTGATCAAATCCATAATTCTTCTTTAGGTTTTTAGAGAACAAGTCTGGGAGACTCTCTTAGGGTTAGAGAATAAGCGAGACTATACAATAGACATGAGAAGCCAAGCAGGAAAGAAAGTGCGACCGCCTCCGTCAAGAGCCAAGAGAAGAAGTATGAAAGTACTATACTTACTCTTGTATTGTGAAACACATGATCCCTGTTGTAATAAATAGAACTAGGTCAGGTCAAATAGTTGCTGTGTCTTTGCAGCATATGTTATCTGTTTAATAGTAAATAATTTATATCAGAGAGAAAATTCATGCGTTACACAACCCGTCTATTTCTCAGGAGTAATACTGCAGTGACTATTTGACCAATAATTTTGTTTTATTATTTATATATTTTTGGCCACCATCCAGAATGGTACTTGATGGTCCGCTACTATGTAATAAGTATGTGGAGGTTATTTTGCATTTTAAACCCCAGTTCAACTGAAGCACAGTGGCCATCAGGATGAGCCTTTCTGTTGTCCGACAGTTTTTTAGCAGATGAGTAGAGCGAAAGAAATTTGACCTTTTGGGAGATGCAGAGTAAATAACCAGCAGCAGGTGATGTAGTGACCCACACACAAGTTCATTCCCTCTATCTTGTTTTTATTTCCTTCCTGCTTTTCCAGAGTTTTGGAGGCCAGTATAGCAGAAAACAAAGCGAGTCTGAAGCGCACTCACACAGAGGTATGGAGCGACTCACCCAACCCACACGACAGGAAGAGGATAGACAACTGCCCTGTGGGTCTGAAAAATGTCGGCAATACCTGCTGGTTCAGCGCGGTCATTCAGGTAGGCACACACAAGTGGACACATGTACTTCCTGAGGGCTCAAAAGCAAGTGAACAGGATTGTTTCAAATTGAAAGCCCTTTTTGTTTGTCAGCTGGACTCTTTGCTGTTTCTTTTACTGCTATTTATTAACTTTTTTTAAAATTGTTTTTGCTAAAGGAGATTTATGAAGGCTTTTGAGTTCTTGGCCTTGAGATTCCTTAATGCATCCCTGCTTATGAAGCAAATATCACTGCTGTAATCTGCAGCAGTCAGCTTAAGTAGGAGTGAATAGACTGTTAAAGAGTCTAAATCCTTAATGCTGGGTGCAAGAATATGTCAACAAGACCCAGCTTCTTGTATGCTGGGAACTGAGTGGTAAAATGTGACCTAAGGTGAAATATGGTAGATCAACATTGGATACACTATCACATGGTGCTTGGCACCAGTGTTTAATCTTACCCCTACTGTGGAGTAGAAGGTACTCCTTAAACCTGACACCACTGCAGTTAGAAGAACAGGAGTAAACAAGTTTCTCTTTTCTAAATTCAAATTATGATAATGTTTTATGTTCAAAGAGCTCCAGTGGACTTTAAAAAAAAAAGAAAAAAAAGAAACATTTATAATGGCTTTTAATTAAAAAAATGCATTTACAAAGCATCAATAAATTTGCTGCGTGCTCTGCAATATTTATAGTTTTCATATTTGTAACAAGTCGCACCAGAATCTGATGTAGTGACCGTTTCCTCTTTAGTGTCTTTTATCACAGTATTTAATGGGGTGGGCCATGATAGCTGGAAGGGAAGTCAGAATGTAACTGTAAACAACTTGAGCTTTCAATGAAAGCATTTGTTTATTTAGGAAGTTGTAGAAAATAAACCCAACGTGACCCAAGGAGTCGGCTCACTGCTAAAGCTTCTGTGTAATGACAAAGATTTGAAGCCACGTCAGGCAAATACAGATCAGTTGTCAGTTTATTTACAGGTTTTCTGAATTAATAAAACATTAAATTCTATTATGTGACCCAAATGTGGTTTCTTTTAGAGGGAATCGCCATTCTGGTGAAACGTTAAATCTTTTTCACCTAGTTAAGCACAATTTGCAGGTGAAATTTGTAAATCTCACTAGGCAAAGCAACATACTTGTGATCCATAATTTTAACCAAAGTCATTTTTTCTGTCTTGTTGCTAATATAATTCAGCTCACTAATATAATTTAATGGTGAGCTGAAAGTGATTCCAGCAGTGGAGGGAAACGGTCTCAGAGGTAGAAGAGGATGAGGATGAAAGGGGAAAATAATTATAGATGAAATATGATATCTCTGATAGACCATGTTCTTGTCTCTATAGTAATAACATATATGAAAAAAGGAATAAAGGGTATGAGTATATCCCATTCCCTTCCATGGTAAATGTTTGTTTTACATATTTAAGTACTTACAGGCTGTGTCTTATTAATATTAATCACATAATATTCTTAAATGTTTACTAGATTTAGTCAAATTCTTGTTGTAAAACTTTTTCTGTGTGACAAATGCAAAAGACATTCATGGATAAATCAGCTTATCATAGAAGTGTACACTGACTGGCCACTTTATTAGGTGTACCTTGTTAATATTGAGTTAGAAGCCCGTTTGGCTTCATAGCTTCTTTAATTCTTTGTGGTATAAATTCAACTATATGCTGGAAACAGTCCTCAGAGATTTTGGTGCATATTGATACGACAGCATCACACAGATATTGCAGATTTGTCATCAGTAATACATACCTTCCTGTATGCAAGATTTCACTCATTTTTCTTCATCCTTCTTCAACCTCAAGTCTCTGTTCAACTTGCTCGAGTTCCAGAGGCTGGTGCTCAATTACTCACCGCCAGCCAGAGTCCACGACCTGCCTCGTAATCAAAAGGTGAGAGCCCTACCTCTTCAGATCCGACAGGGTAAAGCGAAGCACCGATTATTAAGTCTGTGCATGATGTCGTCCAAGGCTTTCAAGTTCAGTTGACTGCCCTGCTTCATATCCCATTTATATAATAGCAGTGCCACTACAGCCTGTCACAGCTAGAAGCGCTTTAGCTCTGAGGGTTTGACCTTCTTAGAAACATTTGCCATCATTCAACAGCTGGCGATCGTGCCCTAAGGTCACTCCAGCTTATCATTTTGCCCCCTGACAGTTAACTTAACTGACTGCTAGCAAGCTGTAAGAAGTGCCGACTGGCGTGAAATGTTTGAAGTCTTGGTATTTATCTGCCAGGATAGAGATCAGCATGCAGAGCAGATGTGTTATGATTGATCCAGGAGCTTTTTTAAAAAAAATAATTAATTGTTTCAAATTCATCTTGTCACACACACACACCGATGTACTAGCAGTGTAGTTCCCAGGATGTCTTCACACCTTTTTCTTACAGAGCCCTCACCGTAGGTTTAGTCGGCTGTTGCTAATCTGGTCTAAGCCTCTGCTCTAGAAGCATAGTTTGGGGTGGTCATCCCTTCATCTCACTTCCCTCTGTTTTAATCACTGACCTTTTGCTTTAGTGCTACATTGCTACAGGCTGGAATCTAATCTTTACATAAATATCCCTGAACAAAAAAACAAGTGAGCTTTTTGTAGTCTGCTTTCAAACCCTGCATCTTGTTGGCATTATGTCACTGCGCTGTCATTGCTGATGTTAAAGATAAGGAACTCAAAGTCTGTATGTATAATTTCTTTACTTAAAGATTGTATGTATTTTCTCTGTGTTTTGACATGTTATGAAAAACACAGTTGAAACTATTACAAAGTCAAAAAATATATATATTTAAAATAATATGCATGAACACAAACCTATGTTGAGTAATATTAAAATGTAAATTTTAAAAGAACGGTAGAAGATGGCTCCAATGAAGCCTTCTCAATATTTGAAACCTCAGAGTTTTGTTTTGGCCACTGCTGTGTTGTTTTGATGTTGACCACATGTCAGCAGCGTGTCAGAGGGTGGAACACTAACTAGCTTAGCATAGCTTGGCATAGCAGCTAATTAGAGGTAATTGACAGATTACTAAAATATTACTAAAATATTACAGTTTTATTCAAACTGCAGCTCAGTTATGCTGCATTATGTCAAGTGCCTGACAGAAATAAACAACGCTTGAAAAGGAACAAAAGGAACATAGGGCGAGAGGCAGGGTACACCCTGGACAGGTCGCCAGTCTGTCGCAGGGCCAACACACAGGGACAGACAATCATTCGCACTCACATTCACACCTAGTGACAATTTGGATTATCCAATTAACCTATCCCCACAAGCTGCATGTCTTTGGACGGTGGGAGGAAGCCGGAGTACCCGGAGAGAACCCACGCAAACACGGGGAGAACATGCAAACTCCACACAGAAAGACCCCGGCCTGATGGTGGAATTGAACTCAGGACCTTCTTGCTGTGCGGCAACAGTGCTAACCACCGTGCCACCGTGCTGCCCCTTGTGCAATACTTTTTGTAAATAGTCAACAGTGCAATAGACTCAATACTTGAAATGTGCAATTCACTTGTATTTTTATTTTTTATTCCTATTTATTCTATTTATCCCCTTTGTATATTTTATTTATATTTGTCTCCGTATTTATATGTGTGTGTGTGTGTGTGTGTGTGTGTGTGTGTGTGTGTGTGTGTGTGTGTGTGTGTGTGTGTATATATAACAATTCTGTAACTGTAACTTCGGTCGTTGCTGTGCTTTTTTTGGAAGTCGAATTTCCCAGAGGAACCCACCCGAGGGATTAATAAAGTTCTATCTTATCTTATCTTATCTTATCTTATCTTAAAAACATGGATATCAAAGCCAGTTTAGTCTCTCCATTCATTTAAAATGACACCTAGCATTCGTTTTTGGATATTAATGGAAACATACTTTTGATACTTTAGCTTTGCCTTCATTTTTTAATAATAATTGAGAAGATGCCTTTTGTTTATGACCTAGATTGCTTGTCTTCAGTAAGTTTGATCCACTCAATTGTTGACACGGATTGTATTCTTTGTCCAGGAGCACAGGAACCTGCCCTTCATGCAGGAGCTGAGGAACCTTTTCTCTCTCATGGTGGGCTCTAAGAGGAAATATGTAGATCCATCACGAGCTGTGGAAATCCTCAAAGATGCCTTTAAGTCGAGTGAGTCACAGCAGGTAAGCCTCTTTCTGTTACAACCTGCTTTGCAGAATAGCACTCCAATGAAAAGACCTTTTTTGCAAGGAGGTCAGAGATTATGTTCTTAGTCCATCGAATCAAAGCGACTGAAAGCATTTTTCAAATTTTACGGTGCTGTGAAAAACTATTTGCATGTTTTCTTGCAAAATTGTCAAATTTACACGTTTCAGAGCATTAAAGATTAAGATAACCAGAGTAAATGCAAAAACCTTTAAATAATGATTTCATGTATTAAGGGAAAAGCTAGCTAAGTCTACCTGGCAAGTGAAAAGGTAATTGCCCCCTTTGTTAAATCATGAAAGAACTGTAATTAACCACATTTTTGGACAGCTGAGTTTAAGGCTTTGCCAGTGCCGTTATCCATAAATGGAGAAAATGTCGAACAGTGGTGAACCTTCTCAGGAATGACCCGCGTAACAAAATTAAATTCTGTCGACTGACGAGATGAATATTGCACTTTTTGGAAGGTCTGAGCTCTGTTACACCTGGCAGAAAATTGATATAGTATTTCATCTGGAAAAAACCCCAAAAACCTCTTACCAGCAGAAAACATGGTTGGAGTAGTGTGATGGTGTGGGGCTGCTTTACCTGGACCAGGATGTTCAGGACCTGGACGACTTGCTGTTATTGACGGAACCATGAATTCTGCTCTTTACCAGAAAAGTCTGAAAGGAAATGTCCAGTTATCAGTTTGTACCCTGAGTGTTCTTGGGTTGTACAGCAGGACAATGATCCATAACACACCTGCAAGTCCACCTTAAAAAAACACATGAAATTAAGTTTTTGGAGTGGCCTAGTCAAAGTCCAGACTTCAGTCTGAGATAGTGGACCAAAATTCCTCCACAGCGATGTGACCGATTCATTGTCAGTTATCACAAACATTTTCTTGCAGTTCTTGGGGTAAGGGTGGCACATTTAGGTTTATGGGCAACAACTTTGTCCATGCAGGATCAGGTAGGCTAACATAGCTTTCTTTCCCTTAATAAATGAAATCATCATTTAAAAACTACATTTTGTGCTTCATCAGGTTAACGTCTACTAATATTAAAATTAGTTTAAGCATCTCAAATGTGTAATTGTGATAAATATGCAAATACAAATTACTTAGAGTAATTCTCAGTTCCACTTTATGGAGGCAGGCTACTGTTGACTAACGTTTGGAGTCCCAAAAGTTTGGGCGGTGTTAGCAGTCACCCTAGATGTCAGGCATTAGAGTTGGGCGATTGCTTCCATAGTCCATTCATCTTATTATTGGCATCTGATCGATGCCAATACCACCAGGCAGCAGAGGATCCTGCCATTACATTAGCACCAATATCCTCCATACAGTAGTAGCAGAAATATCCCCCTCTTTTTGTCTCTTATTTGATGATGATTATGATGAATTAGTCTAGGAATGAACTGCTGAGCTTGCACAAATACATCTGAGCTCCAAGTGTCAGTTACATGTGAAGCTCTGACATAAAACTATGGCTTGGCAGATAATGTTTTTGTGAATAATGAAAGTATCCATCCATCCATCCATTTTCTTCCGCTTATCCGTGGCCGGGTCGCGGGGGCAGCAGCCCAAGCAGAGAAGCCCAGACCTCCCTCTCCAAAGCTTATCCGGGGGAACACCAAGGCGTTCCCAGGCCAGCCGAGAGATCTAATCTCTCCAGCATGTCCTGGGTCTGCCCCGGGGCCTCCTCCCGGTGGGACATGCCCGGAAAACCGCGCCCAGGAGGTATCCTTGTCAGATGCCCGAACCACCTCAACTGGCTGTGGAGGAGCAGCGGCTCTACTCTGAGCCCCTCCCGAATGGCCGAACTTCTCAACCTATCTCTAAGGGAGAGGCCAGCCACCTTTCGGAGGAAGCTCATTTCCGCCGTTTGTATTCGCAATCTCGTTCTTTCGGTCACTACCCACAGCTCGTGACTATAGGTGAGGGTAGGTGCATAGATTGACCGGTAAATTGAGAGCTTCGCTTTTACACTCAGCTCTCTCTTCACCACAGCAGACTGGTACAGTGTCCACATCACTGCAGCCGCTGCACCAATCCATCTGCCGATCTCCCATCACTGGTGAACAAGACCCCGAGATACTTAAACTCCTCCACTTGGGGCAGGGTCTTGTCCCTGACCCGGAGTGGGCACGCCACCCTTTTCCTGATGAATATTAATAAAAGTATTAATTTATTATATAGTGCTGTCAGCGATCCGCAATAACTCGCTAATGGAAATTTGCCGCGTTAATGCGGTTATGGCGTTAACGTCAGTTTAACGAGATTAACGCTGGCGGCAATAGTATTATAGTATTAACTGCATCAGTCGGGAATATTGGGAAAGAAAACCCCAAACACTTATCCGCCTTTATTTAGTGACTATTAACCTTCTTCGTCCCCTCTGAAGTCTGCCACAAAAGTTACGTTGGCCATTAATTATCTGATTTGTGTGTTCATCCACGAAATGTGATAGACATGCATAAAATGTACGAAACGGTGCATTTGTTCTTCTTACGCAGACATCCTTGCTAGGCCAGGGGTTAACTGAGGTCAGCCTCATGGCCCGTGTGCTCATCAGTCATGTCTCTCCTTCGTATTACTCAGGCTGGATAGACATTAACCTGAATTACTAGATGACATTGATATCTACCAGAGAGTGCCCTCGAGGCATACGGGTTACCTTTGAAGTTCACCAGGTTGCGAGATTCTCCAATAAGACTGCTGCTCTTACATCCAAAGTGCACGCAGATGATAGATGACATTGATTTGAATGACCTCCATATTATTGGTTTTCTGTACTTTTATTTGTTTACTCTTTATCTGTGCTTCGCTCAACAGCAGGATGTTAGTGAGTTCACCCACAAGCTGCTGGACTGGTTGGAGGATGCCTTCCAGATGAAGGCAGAAGAAGACAGGTAAGCTCAGCTGTACCTGGATCCAGAGGTTGCTGTGGAAACAGTGACCCCATAGTCAGGCAGGTTGTCTGACTTGCTGATGTTGTGCCGGTCTCAGACTACACAGTGTTTTCAAGTGATATGACAGATTAGACTATTAGAGTCAGGTTTAGAGAGCTGAACGGTAGGGAATGAGCAAAAACACTGTCACAAGGGTTCCCTTTTTTCCTCAAACAGCTGAGGTAAACAGTTGCACAAAGCAGCCATTTTTGTTCCCAAACCAAATCAGCGGCTTTCTTCATGTGGGTTGTGTCATAATCAGGCTGATTATTGTGTAATCTGATTCCGACATTAGAATGTGACATATTTTAAAGGGCACAATAAAAAAATTTCCTTGTTTACATGAAATGTGAAGAAGTGAGGCCTGTAACATTATCCTGATTTTTCTCCAGGGAGGGTGAGAAGCCAAAGAACCCAATGGTGGAACTTTTCTATGGTCGTTTCCTTGCTGTGGGGGTCCATGAAGGTGAGACGGGGTGTTTAATTGAAACCAATAAAGAGAAAAAAAGAGGCATACTTGGTCGTATCACAGAGAAATACAGTGTTAGCATAGTCTGATTGCAGCAGCCGCAAAGCAAAGCAAGTCCTTGCCCCTAGTAATGAAAGGTGACCTTGTCTTAATGAGATGTGATCCATGCAAAAGAGGAGAGTGTTTGCATTGATTGTGGAAGACCTCGACGGCTGATTGACATTGTGCTTATTACGCATGACAGTACTGGCCCAGAGCCACCAAAAGCTGGGCCCATGAACTCTGCTGTTCACAAAACGACCTTAATGCCTCATCTGCATGTCCCCTAGCAACTCCAGTCCTGCACCCTTTTTTTTTAAAGTCACTTCCTCACCCTAGTCACTGTGAGGATGTGGGTGCTGAACAAGTAAAAATCACCTCGGATGTAAAGAAGTATAAAAGGTACCATGCACCTTTGTCTTTCTTTTAAAATTTCCAACACCTTTAATGCAGAATGTTGGGAGATAATATAATATACTCATCATGGACACTTCCCTAATAAAATGACATCTGGCACCAGAAGACTATTAAAGCAAGTGACCAACCTGACTTAAGCAATAGCTAAAACATTTATGTATTATAATTTAAATGATAGCGCTCCATTAATTGAGTATGTCATTAAATTATGGCCCATGCTTTGGAATAAGATGTGGCTCTTTGGTTGAGATTACTTCTATGGTAATACAGTATCCATCTTTTATGTACACTTTGTGGTCTAGCTTTTTCACATTTTAGTATAACTTTTTTTTTCTCTGACGTTTATGTTATTTCCAGTTTGAAACTATTTTCCCAAAATTCCATAACTGAAAGATGTGGAGCTGCACTACATTCTCAAAACATGTTTTCCTAACACTGCATGCAAAACCAGCCACACTATTCAGAGCTACTAGTTAATAAACACCCCAGTGAACTCTAATACAATTTAAAGAGAAGCATATAGCGACAAAAAGACAAAAAAAAGTGAGTCAGATAGCAGATTTTAAAAAACAAAACCAGTCTGAACAATGGCCGAGTATCCCTTCAGAAATTTGTGCAGCACTGACATTCTGCTTACTGAAGAGGATTCAGTCTGTGATCCAGAACAAAGGTGGAAATACAAAGCATTAAGAAAATAAAAGATTTACATACTTCCTGCTGTTCCCAGTACGGGGCCAGTATTTAATATAAAAAACTGTTGCTTTCTGTAATTACAGAATAACACAGTTAATCCCTGAAGTGATGTAATTATTGGAATTTGATATAACTTTGAATCATGTTAGTGATATTGCAAAGTGATGTTCATACCTCTACTGTTGCGTTTTGGGGGCATAGGCCACACAATAGGCACTTAGTGTGCACTCTGGTTTTTCTCAGACGCTCTTTCAAGTGCACTCATCTGTCCATGTCTGTTGTATGTGTGCAATCCCACAGGTAAAAAATTTGAAAACACAGAGATGTTTGGACAGTACCCCTTGCAGGTCAACGGGTTCAAGGACCTACACGAGTGTCTTGAGGCAGCAATGATCGAGGGTGAGATCGAGTCCCTGCACTCAGCAGAGAATTCTGCCAGGTCTGGACAAGAAGTAAGTGCCAGAGCTCGCTAACAGTTAAGCTCCCGCAGAAGAACTTTAGATTTAGATTGGTTTTCCATCAGAAAGTGTTTTATACGTCACAAAAAAATCTCTAATATCCGTCTGATCTTTCCATCTTGGAAAGCCACATTAAATAAAAACACCTGCATATGAAACATTTGCTTTACATGTTTGCATCAATATATATATTCCACAATTCTATTTGCCATCTTCACCTCTCAGTGGCACAGAGAAAGCAATCAGGTTAAAAGTAAGAGATTATGTGCTGGCTCCTCTCCAAAGGGCTAACCTCTCATGACAATGACAATAAAGTTTCTGATTCTGATTTGCCCTTATGTGACACCTGTACTATTTTGGGTTTGACCTCAGCTTAGCTGTAGCCTTGACTGCACTGTCCCAGAGCTGCCTGGAGCAGCTAATTATCAGGCCAGCAGGTTTGCAGATGAGTATGGCACCCAGCCCTCTGGAAAAAACACCAGCCATCAGCATTGGAAATGAAAGGAGACAATGCCATTCACATCATACACAGTAGCAGGGTTTGCAGATTACTTAACTTAAGAGAGATGAGAAGTGCAAAGTCACACAATGTGTTAGTTGGTGACTGAGGCTATGTCCACGTTAGCCCAGATAGATTTGAAAACGGCTACTTCGTCTGAAAATGCTCTGCATCCACACTGTCGTTTTCAGTCGTTTTCACAGAGTTGTGCGTCCACATTGAAACGGCCAAAAACACTTACCTTCCAGTACTGCGCACGCGTGAAACGTGAGACGATTCGACCTGTGCCATTTCCTTCTGCTGTTTATTTACTTTCCGGCTCTTTGAAACGTCGCCGCAAAATGTTGAGGAAAGCGCGAAGTCGTTTTTTTTAAATAGACTAACAATGAGGTGGAGTTGTTGCTGCGAGTAACACAAAAGTACAAAGTTGCAAAAGCGAGTGAGAATTGAAGAATTTGAAGAAAAGCTCTCTGGAGCACATACAGACTGATATTAATCTTTAATAGGGCTGTCAACACTGAGAGCAAACAAAACAACTGCTGTGTAACGCCCTCCGCTATCTTAGTTTAATTGGTCACTTGACTGCATCACTCGACTAAAATGTGTCATGGTTTTCTACGGTCTCTCTGTCCACACTGTGATGTGAAAGCACCGTTTTCAAATGTATGCGTTTTTGAGAGCATTTTAAAAACGCTGCGTTTTCCATGAGCAAAAACGCCGTCTCAGTGTGGACGGGAGGCCAAACAAAAACGCATTAGTGTGGACGTAGTCTCAGCCAACTAACTTGGTCATCTCAAGCCACAACAAGCTGTTTTATTTGTAGAAATAGCCAATCAGACAAAAGCTGGCTTTAAGGCACGGGGAAGGGAAATAATAAACTTAGACAAGAGAAAACCTCAAAACCAAGGATTTGTATTAAACTCAGATATATTTAACAACCCTTAAGATTGGTTGCAATGGCTCAGCATGGGAAAAAATGTCATGGTCCTGGGCCATGTGGGCCCAGTATTCTTAGTTTCTTGTATTTTTGTATTTCGTTCCTTATTTAGGTCATGTTTCCTGAGTTGTCCTGTTGTGTTGTTCCTTATTTGACTTCCCCTTGTGACTTTTATCCCCTGTGTGCCCCTCTATGAGCCCTCATCTCCCCTCCTTGTGTTTCATTCCATGTTTCCCCAGCCCACTATGCCCGTGCTCGCTCTCTCTCTCCTCCTGTTTGCACCTCTGTGTACTTCCTGTTTTACTTTGACAGTCTCCCGTCAGTGTTGTTTACTCCTGCCATGTCTTGTTATGTTTATCTGTGTCAGCTGTGTTCCCATGTGTGGCCACTTCCCCTGATCATCCCTCTTGTGTATTTAGTCTCTGTGTTTCATGTAGTCTGTGTCGCGTCGTCTGTGTTACCACCCCCTGTGTTCCGTATCTCCAGCCATAGCTTTTCCTTAGTTTATGTCCAGTTTAGGTTTCTGTTTGAACTATTACTCTTATGCTGCCCTCACTCTGTTTTGTTCCTTTCATCAGCCAGAATAAAAGGCTCGCTTTTGTTTAACTCCACTCCTGCATCCTCGCTTGTGTTCGCTCCTGGGTCCACCACACACATTTCCGCACGGTCTGCCTCCGCAGACCGTGACAAAAAAGATTTTCCTCCAACACAGTGCTTTACTTTGCATCACAGTACGGCAAGCTAACCTGTTTATCTTGCATGACATTGTACCCCATTTCTAATGTGGGAACAAATATATTCAAGTATTTGAAACACAAAGTTAGTATAGATCAGTTTGTTTTCCAGGACATTTCACATTCTGATACAGATCCAATGTCTGATTTTAAAAATGAGAACATGACATGTGATCTTTAAATTTCCAGTTCATCAGATGCTGCTGAGTATCTGAGGGTCTGTATTCGATCGTTTTTGAATACCAAAATCCATTAACATCCAATTTTCTTACAGCACTGGTTCACAGAACTCCCTCCTGTGTTGACCTTTGAACTGTCAAGATTTGAGTTCAACCAAGCACTTGGACGTCCTGAGAAGATTCACAACAAGCTTGAGTTCCCCTCTATGCTCTACATGGATAGGTAACGTAATCAGGCTTTCTTTTTTACCACCTCCGTTAGCCTCTAGTGTATATATATGCAATCCTGAAGCTCCTGGTGTGATATGTGTGCGTTGTCAGGTACATGGACAGGAACAGGGAAATAACCAGGATCAAGAGGGAGGAGATCAGACGGCTGAAAGAGCATCTGACGCTCCTCCAACAGCGACTGGAGAGGTATGGCTTGTCCACTGATACCCCATTATTCAGCCAAGGTCAGCAGAACTTGCCAGACAGCCACAGTCATTTTTCACTCAAACTGCACCCTTTCATCTTCTGCCCTTTCCACTTTGTTGCTCCGTCTGCCTCCCTCCATCTCTGCTACGTCTCTGTTTTTCTCTCAGGTATCTGAGTTACGGCTCAGGTCCCAAGAGGTTTCCTCTGGCAGATGTCCTCCAGTATGCCATGGAGTTTGCTTCCAGCAAACCAGTGTGTACCTCCCCAGTGGAAGATATTGACACATCAGCACCCCCTGGTGGAACAACAGGACAACAACTGCCACCACCAAGGCGAGTTTTACAAAAAAAAAAGCCTGAAGTGTGTGTCAGATTTGTACAAAGAAGGTGAAGATGAACGAGTTGAAGATTAGATGGTGCAAAAAACAAATGGGACAAAACATGATAAAAGGTTAATATTATCACATTAAGTCAGTCACAGTTACCAGAACAAACTTGTCCAGTCCTTCCACAGTTTTTGAAAATATATGGAAAGTGGGACATACAAGAGAGGGCTGTGTCACGCAACACATGATGTGACGTCAAAGTCGAGCAAAATGGCAGTGTAAGAGAGTTTCTCACTGTAAGAGAGAGCCCAGACGGTTAGAGGCAGAGGGCCTGGCTCTCCTGTTGACAAATGTGGCTGTAGGGACATGGAATAAACTATCCATTTAGAATTTTTGATTTGATTCTTATGGTTTTGTTTTTTGTTGCAGTAGCTGTCATTTCAAACTATAAAATATCTGCAGTGTGAACTTTTTTTTATTTATTTAGAGATGTCATAAAGTTTACATTTCTAACCCTGCAGCTCAGCTGAGCAAGACTCCTTACCTCCTCTGGAGAGCTCGGGCCTTGCGTCAGGTCCTGCCACTGCTCCCTCTGCAGCCCAGCAGCAGAGAGTACCCATTCATAAGCCCTTCACGCAGTCCCGTCTACCCCCCGACCTCCCCATGCACCCTGCCCCACGCCACATCACCGAAGAAGAGTTAAGAGTGCTTGAGGGCTGCTTGCACCGTTGGAGGAGTGAAGTGGAAAATGACACTCGTGGTAGGGCTATGCTCCTTCTGTATCCAGTCATTTGCACTCAGTTGTGATAGCACGAGTATATTTCAGCGTGATTGATCTGTCTACCGCTATGCTGGCCATTATTTTGGCACATGCTAATAGGTCGTATATGATCCTCTACTTCCAGATCTGCAGGGGAGTATTACCAGAATTCACAGAACCATTGAGCTGATGTACTCGGACAAATCTATGATGCAGGTGAGCAACCCAGTCCTTTCACCTTGACTTGTAAAAATAAACCCAACCCTCACATTTCCTTGTTTGCGTTTCTGCAGGTTCCATATCGGCTTCACGCAGTGTTGGTCCATGAAGGCCAGGCCAATGCAGGCCACTACTGGGCTTACATCTATGACCCACATCAGCGTTGCTGGATGAAGTACAATGATATTTCAGTGACAAAGTCATCCTGGGAGGAGCTTGTCAGGGACTCTTTTGGAGGCTACCGCAATGCTAGTGCCTACTGTCTCATGTACATCAATGACAAGAAGCCATTTCTCACAGAAGGTAAGAATGAACTCTTCTCCGGTGCTTGCATCTCTCTTTTGGTTGTCATATTAGAAAAGTGACTCGTATCAGAATGTTGGCTGGATTGTCTTTGGGGGTTTTGAGCTCTATATCACATTACTTTGTGTCATCAGCCTCTCTCTGTATCGATACCTAAATGTGTTTGTCTTTGCTCATAAAACAATAAACATTCTTTTATGCCACAAAATACTGATTTGACCAAGCTACACCTGATACTTCTGAACTGAACTGATTCCCAAATAGACATTTAGGAAACCTTCATATTTCTTTTTCCTAACTCTCCATTGCAGAGGAGTTTGACAAAGAAACGGGGCAGATCCTCAGCGGCATGGACAAACTGCCGCCAGACCTGAAGCAGTATGTGAAGGAGGATAATGAACAGTTTGATAAGGAGATTGAAGAGTGGGACATCATGCAGGCTCGCAAGGCCCAACAGGAGAAGCTGGCACTGGCCACAGCAGCAGCCGCCGCTGCTTCCACGGCATCCAGCACTTCCACTTCCTCCTCTTCCCCTCAGCCCATGAGTATTGAGTCCAGCCCTCCAGACAATGCAGGTCAGAGCCATAACGCTCACAATAGAGAGTAGAATGCTTTATTAAGAAACAGCAGTACATATAAAATCTTTTGTTCCCTGAAGAGTTGTAAAACAGTCTGGAAAAGAGCTGGCAATGTGCGCTGTGAAATTATACAATATTTATAGCAAAACAGAATAGAGTTATTACAAAAAACTGTACATGTATTTCAGTTGTACTGAATTATGGGATACACCCTTAGGCAGTGACGCATAGTTATTTGTTGTTATTCAGGTAAAAGCACTTTTTAATCACATTCTGGTTACCTCACCAAAATAAAAGCATGGAGTCATATACATAAGGAAATGATGCAGAGGTGTCACTGCTTTAAAGTCCTTTCACACATGATTGGCTTGCCCTGCTCTAACCACTAGGTTGAGTGAGTGACCCAGTATTTGTGTTGAGGTGGTCTTTGTGTTCTGCTTCTGCTGTGTCACGATCTTATACATATACCTATAGATAGATACTACATATACCTCGTTCTGTGTTTCTATTGGTTGTGCAAGTGTATATCACACACAGACACACAAGCGCTCTCAGTCAACATGCTTGCATTGTTATTTGCTTGTTGCAGCGTGAAAGTATTGTTGCACTGTCAGTGTGTTTTTAATGCTGTTAATTGGAGACTGATGTGCTTTGAGGCCAGCCTGAAGTGGCCATTAAAAGAAATGCAGATTTTGTCGCTTAGACTGTGCTGAAGTGTTGCTGCTTCTGTATGATGGTGGTGTGCTCCTTCTGTAGTTCCCCAGCAGGATCCTGAATACATGGAGCAGCCATCACCCACGAATGACTCCAAGCACCTGCAGGAGGACACAGAGAGGGCCATCTCCAGGGCTGCTGCTGAACAGGAGGAGAGGAGCCCTGAAGCGTTACTAAATGCTGTATGTAAAACATGCAAAGACACACATTACAGAAGACTCACAACAAGTCATGCATGCGCTTTCTGATTCTAAACAAGTCACATTCATATGTGTATTCAACAAAAAGCTATGTCAGTCGAGAGCTGTTACTTAAACACTGCTTTAATCGGTACTTTCATATTAACGGTGGATCACATGAATGCCTCTGTGTTAGATATGTTGCTTATTTTGATGAAGTCAAAGAGCCATCGCTGGTCTGTTTAGTTCTCCTGGTTCACTCAGGCAGTTGGTTTAAAAAAAATAGACTGTAACCTCCCCCGTACCAAACATACAAGCACCAAGCTGCACAGATACGAAGAAAAACCAGCTGGTGAACATAAAGGAGCATTTAGCTTATAAATGTCGGATGGCTTTTGTACAGTGGGACTCTACTGCCCCTGCATCACATGGGTAGGTTAAGCATTTTTCACAGGCTCACTAAGTTTCTTAAAGTAAAGTGCACTAGGGCTGCCACGATTACGTCGACTATCAAAATCGTCGACGACTGATTTAATAGTCGACGTGTCGTTTGAAGCTTTGTAAGATCACAAAAGACGCAGGAATAAGTAGCAGGATTTAAGAGTGTAATAACGGACTGAAACAGAAGATGGCAGCACTGTATGTACAAGGATGCCAGTTGCCGTTAAACCCCGAAGAAGAAGAAGCTGTGTCCCAGAATTCATAGCGCGGCCCAGCTCAGTTTCCAACAATGGCGGCAGCTAGTTAGTTTTAATGTTACTCTTATTATTCTTTCTGGGTCACAAAATAAACGTTTAACATATTTTCAGGCGAGAATGTAGCTGTGTAAACCTCAAATATCGGCTCAGTTTATCAGGACACCGCATATTTTCAAAAGCGCTCCGACGTTTTCGGAGACGTCTGTTAGTCACTAGCTCGATAGCTAGCCGGGGGCTAGGTCACTAGAGCCCTAGAGCCGTGAGAACACCGGACTCCCGGCAAATCGTTTTCAAACCCACCGCCGTCTTTCGCTACTCAGGTTAAACGTGATATATGAGTCACTTAAATAACTTAAAAAATTTATTGTTTGTTCTTTTTCAGTATTTTATTTGTTCCTGAGTAAATCGGTTTGTCTGAGATTAAAGTTATAGTTTTTACACAGCTGAATAAACGTCAAGCAGACAGCTGATTATCAGAAGTGTGAGATGCTCGAGAATATACTCCGGTGTGCTGTTATATTTTAGATAGCAAGGAGTTTATTAAACTTCATCGAAACAATCTGCAAATGTCATTAAAATTTAATAAACTATCATTTTTCTTTATTTTTAGTTAGCACAGACCTTAAACACTTAAAGCTGTAAGCTAATGATAGTTATATAAGAGCAGATGCTGCTGGTGCAATAAGCTGTACGTTTTACGTCCAATGGATGATGATCTGATTAGTCGACTAATCGCAAAAATAATCGGTGACTAGTCGACTATCAGAATAATCGTTTGTGGCAGCCCTAAAGTGCACCATGGATGATACCTGCTTGACATCTTGGCCCACTGAAGTCTGTAGTGTGAATTTTTACATAAAATAAGCCATTTAGAAATTTTTCACAGCCAGTACTGAGAGGAGGAACAATTACAGCAACTCAAAAAGATTATTTCCCACCTAGGGGAAACACTGCTGTGTCATGTTTATTCAACTTTCTGCCCCACTTTTCCACAACTGTGCCCACTGAGTTTTAACAAGGATTCAGAGTTACTTGCATAGTTTAGAAAAGTCTTATGCGGAGATATAAAATGAGCTCGTTTTATTAAAACTTTTTTCCTCTTCCTGTTTCACCTTTGCCCTATATAATGTTCCTTCTGTTTCCATCAGTCCTCCATCGTTCCTGTTTCATCTGTCCCATTTTCTCTCCAGTCTCTTCCCCCTCCCATCTCCCCTGAGCCTGAGGTCCAGATGAACACTCCCGTAACCCCCCCTCCTGACCTGGTCACAGAGGATGAGTCCCCTGGCCAGCGCACAGTTGAGGTGGCCATTCCTAATGTGGGGACATTTGTCATTGAGTCAGAGGAGGGGGGGTATGATGATGAGGTAGCTCTGGCTCCATCAAGTGTTGTCTGAGCCTGTTTGATCTATAGAATGAGAGGTTCATTGCCCAATTGTATTGGCTCCATAGAGCATAAGGTTTTTCACAATGCAGTGCAGTAAGGTTGGCCCCTTTGTTGGCTGCTCTGCGTTACTCTTGTGAAAAGTCTTTCGTTGAGCCATCGACATCGCGGCACAAAGTCAGGTGGAGACAGGCGAGACTGCTGCTTCATACTGTGATGCACATGTGCTCTTATATGTATGATGCTACTTGCACAAGAGCGCAAACCTCCGCCAAGGCAGCTAAATCTTATGTACTTTTAAGGAGGCAGTGTTGTGTTTTGTTCTTTTTAAACAACAGTGTAAGAAGTTGTATGTAGCATGACAGACATGACTTTGATTACACCAACATTATGTCGGAGTAGGTGATGGATAAATAACCGGACCGATTAACTTGAGTTTATTATATAATGTGATGCTAAAGTATCTCTAACGAGAACGATATTCCTCCTTTCTTTCAACGTGGATTGTTAACTCCACCCCACCTACACCCCAAGAAAGTTTTATCAGCATTTATTCAAATCTTCTCGAGCTGCCGTGTTTACAGAATGACACGCACGCACACAAGTGCTACCAAAAACATCAACCCTCCTTGGCAGAGGTAAAAATGAACAGATAGCTTTCATGCAGCTATCATGGAATCAATGTTTCTGTAAATGTTGGTGGTAGTTTGCTGGTCAGTGTGTACTGAGTGCTGAATATCCTCTGTAGGGCTGCTGCTCCAGCCTGTCTTCCTGCACTCTGGGTTGTCTGTCACACATTTTTCATAAGGCTGTCTTGGTTTTTACACATTATCCTTGTGAGCACTGCGCGTTCCGCCTCTTAAACTGACTGGTCGCATCCCCGCCGACTTTTGCCCGTCTAACCAACCGGTGCATGGACTGCTGAGTGATGTTTGGCATGTCCTGACTATGGTACGCCTTGCTGTAGAAAGTTAGAGCAGATAACACAGTGCCTGACCTTGCTCAGTTCATCACCAGGGCCTTGTTTAACATGGTTCCTGCTTCCTGGGCAGGCGATGATGACCCCCGACATGCAGGGTGTAATTATGGCCATTGGCAAATCCAGCAGCGTGTATGAAAAGAATGGGCCCGAGGCGGCCTTTTTTAAGGTACAACCTCTCTCTCCTTTCCGCTCTCACTCACTTCCTTCACCTCTTCTTCTGTTATTGTGTTCCAGTGTAACATTGTTCCTCAGACCACTGCAGTGTTTCCCACAGATTTGGATTCTGTTTGTGATAGTGGAATAGTTTTAGGGGCTTACATGTACACATGCGGCACTCAGGTGTGCTGCTTAAATTAAGCTGTCATTTACTTAAGTAACTTCTCTCTCACACAGTGACAAGTAGCTTATTTTTCCTTTGTCTCTTTGTTCAGGCCATCAAGATGGAGTATGGACGTCTCTTGAGATTTGCCCAAGAAGACACGCCGGTTGAGAATGACTACCGACTACAGCACATCATCGTTTACTTCATCCAAAACCAGGCACCCAAGAAGATTCTGGAGAGGACTCTGCTCACACAGTTTGCTGACAGGAACCTCGCCTTCGATGAGAGGTGTAGTCCTCACTCTGCCACAAGCTTGTAATTTAAAAAATGATCATGTTGCATTTTTTTTCCCCTGGCTGTGTCAGAATCGAGTTGGTTACCTGAAATCGGTTCTTCGTAGTGACCAGCAGAGGGTAGCAGAGACTGTAAGAGCTCCCGTTTTACTCTCAGCACAGACTGGCTGTGTCTCATCAGAGCAACACTTTCATGCTGCTAATCCTCTCTGATCTGCACGCCTTCTGCCTTTTGTTCGAACACAAATCATACAAGGCACATGTCCAATACTGACTTTTTCTTTTCAAATTACCACTGCTGTATATCAAGATCCCCCCTCTTTTAACTCTGACATTTTGGTGTCATTAGGGTGTGTAATGTCCCTTACTATTTCTTAAAACTTTTCAGCTATGCTTGTTGGCCTCGATCCATATTCATGAGAGAAAAATTGATTTCTCCCTTCTCCTCTATTTTGAGCGAGATAATTAGATTTATGTGTGAATGTGGCCTCAATAGGAGCCTCTGGAGGAGTGCTTCACTAGTCCTCTCAGCACTAAAGAGTGATTCATTAAGCCACGTTAAGGCCTAGGGGCAGGGTGGAGCGTTTTATCTCCTGGAGTACCTCACGATGACTCACCAGCTCCGTTTCAGTAACCCCCCGTCCCTCTTCCTCTCACAGATGTAAGAGCATTATGAATGTGGCACGTGCCAAACTGGACCTGATTAAACCCGAGGAGGTCAACATGGATGAATATGAGGTCAGAAGTTGTGCCGTCTGTCTTTTGTTCGTCTAAAACTGTACATTTGAGCAGATTCATACTGGCTGGACAATCTGACTTTGGCTTGTCTCCATCAGATATGGCATCAGGACTACAGGAACTTTCGTGAAACCACCATCCTCATGGTGACCGGTTTGGAGCTCTTCCAGAAGACAAAGTATGTTGACGCCTCTTTAGCAAATGTATAAAAAACCTCAAACAAACAAACCCAGCGTCTCCGTAGAGATTTAACTGATTTCGCATTTTCCTTTATTTTCATGTAATTTCCCATCTTGGTGTTTACCTGCAGGGGGCAGCAGCTTACAATCGTGCAGCTCCCCAGCTTTAAAGTTGTGCAGTGGGTTCACCGAGTTCATTTTTTGTGTTACTCTGTGACCCGCCAGTGTGTCTTTGCTACAGTTTTATCTGAATGTAATATCTTTCTTTCCAGTTATGTGGAGGCTCTCATGTATCTGATTTACGCCTACCAGTACAACAAGGAGCTTTTGTTAAAAGGCCTGTACAGAGGGCACGACGAGGAGCTGCTCGGCCATTACCGTCGAGAGTGTTTGCTGGTGAGCCCTGTGTGCCGTGTTTTCCGACTTAAACAAAGCGACTTCAAAGAAGCTGCTTGGAACGGAAGCCTTTGCATCAAGCAGCTCTTCTCTGTGATCTCCGTCTCTTCTGTGTCACTCCCTTTCCTCTGTGTCAAACATCCTCTGCTAAAGTGACTCAGCAAAACTCTCACGGCTAGACGTTCCCCTCCGACACCGAGCAGAGCACCATAATCAAATTGCTTTTGCTGAGATATTGCTTTGGCTTGCTCGCAGCCCACAAAAGATTCCACTGAAGATTTTTCATCTGATACTGACAGATGAAAATCCTCTCAGCGTTGTGAAGTGAGCCCCTTTTCATTTCACTCCCACCAAGCTCCAGGCTATGCTCGGGTATTATTGGTTAGGGCTGGAGGTAGTTTGGTCCGATCAGCCTCATACTGGTCTTTAGCAGCCCTCTCGCTGCTGCACTCAGTAACCTTACACTGG
Organism: Aulonocara sp. 'chitande type north' Nkhata Bay; assembly: GCF_057382095.1. Lineage (NCBI taxonomy): Eukaryota > Metazoa > Chordata > Actinopteri > Cichliformes > Cichlidae > Aulonocara > Aulonocara sp. 'chitande type north' Nkhata Bay. Next base: position 3,424,210 of record NC_141353.1, read on the forward strand.
CATTGTGCTTGTAATGTAATCACTGGAGTGGGAATAGGAAGCAGGAGGGCCAGTGAGTGTAAACACATTACCATGAGACACGAGCGTGTCCTCAGCTAACCTCAAACCTCAGGACTGTGCAGGGCGATTGCCCATCTTAGTTCTCTGGCCAGAACGTCTAGCTGTGTGCACTCAGCTGTTTACCTTCAGCTCTTGTTTTAATTGAAAACACTGCTAACATTGACACAGTCAATGTATTTGGATGTTTTGCAATTCCACCCTGCAGTCTCTGATTCCAGACAGCTCGTTTCTTCAGAGACAAGGTCAGAGAGTTTGCGTGTGACAGCAAGGTGTTTGAGGCCTCGACCAGAGAGAAAAGCTTACCTGTTAAATGTCAGGATCCTTTAGTTCCAGCGACTTAAAGATATTCTGTGATATTAATGATACCTGGGATTACTGTTGAGTACTCGTCTAACAGAAGAAAAGGAAACGACACAATTTAGAGTAAAGAAAGTTTTGCTGAGGTTTTCAGACTACGGGGGAGTTGATTTGTGAGGGAGCAGGGTGTGAAGGGACAGGTGTGAGGCACTGATTCTGTGTAAGTCAGAGGGACGGGAGCACACCAGTGCTGCGACAGCAACAAGAGGTTTGTTCTAGCAGCCTGCTCGTCAATCCTCCTCTTAAGCCTGACGTCATTAGGCATTTCCAGGGCCAAACTCTTCTCCGTTTCCCAAAATGTTCAATGTGGCTTCTCTCTGGGGTGTTACAGTGAAGTTTGACATCATGGCATCCATGAAAAAGAGGATTTACGAGGTTTAAAGGACTTGGAAATTAGCTCGCTAGTTTCCATCTGAGGTTGATATACCATGTTCTGACTGAGGGATTTCTATAAAACTAAAATATGCAGTTTTCCTATTACTTTGGAAATGAATGAAGATAGAAATCTAAACAGCAGCGATGTTTGTGGGGTTATTGACGTTGGGCGAGCTGGCATATGTCAGTGTGAGGGTCCCTGATAGGCAGAGACAAATGCAATCATCCTGCAGAAAAAAGACGCTGAAAACAGGCCATTCATCCCATTTAGTGGACCTCACAGATTCCTCAGGCTTTTGTAAATCTATTTAAAAACATTAAATGTGCCCTTTTGTTTCAGTATTCTTAAACCCCCTCTGCTGATAGATGATATAGAAAAACTGGATGTAGCCACAGTGATGTCACCCTGTGGTTTTGCATTTTGAACGCTGGCATTTTGACTTATCAGCTAAAAACTCAAAGTGCAGTGTGCACACACACGCGCGCACACACACGCACACAGCTGCTCATTAGTCCTAAGTAACAGACTAATAAAAGAAGAGAATTTTACTCTCCAAAAGAAACTTCTTGGGTGGTCTGTACCACACAGCAAGCTATGATATTAGTCCAAAATGAATGTGTGAGTAACTAATAAAAGCTTTGATATAAAAGACTCATCAGTGTCCCTCCCCCCCGCCCCACAGAAACTAAATGAGCAAGCGGCCGCCATGTTTGAGTCGGGAGAAGAGCCTGAGGTGACCACAGGCCTGGGCATCATGAATGAGCTGGTGGTGCCCTGCATCCCTCTGCTGCTGGTCCACGACGCAGTGAGAGACCTGTTGGCGGTGGAGGACATGAGGAACCGCTGGTGCTCCTACCTGGGCCAAGAGATGGAATGTGAGTCCTTAAGGGAGAAGAAACACACTTAGCCTATTAGATATTTCTGGAGAGTTGAAGGCTTAGGTTACTAGTGCATTCCCTCGTACCCCTGCCGAAGATCGCCATAATCAGGCCGCGGCTCAGGTCACGTATCAGAAGGCACAAGTCTGACAGAAAAAGATCACCTAAAGATAACATTTTATACAATACTAATGTTTGTAAGTAGATAGAAATACTAGTGTATTGTATTATGATTTCTCCTATGATGGCATTTCAATGTCATGACAATACAACACAGAACTCTGCACTAATAAACACTTGGACCTACCTGTAGCCACTGTAGCTGTAAGATAAATGCTAAATCACAACAACAGTCACTCTAAACCAGCGGTCCCCAACCTTTTTGTGCCACGGACCGGTTTAATGTCAGACAATAGTTTCACGGGCCGGCCTTTAAGGTGTCGCGGATAAATACAACAAAACAAAATGATACAACCAAGACAAAAACTGTGGTATTTTATAAATATAATAATAAACGCGAATTCACTGTGTAATTGTGTAACTTTATTAGCAGCGTCCTCCTAAGATGCACCAACAACATCGAGAGTAACATCCTCCTCTCTTCCCCTTAATGCTTTCTGGTCGCTATGGTAACGTGTAAATATTTCTTTCAAAATAAGACACACAACTACAACACGGGAAAAAACCCAGGGAAACAGAGTTAACGATAAAAACGTTGAAAACCATAAATTTCACACACGAGCCTCAACTCTCGCGGCCTGGTACCGACTCACAGATAGGTACCGGTCCGAAGCCTGGGGGTTGGGGACCGCTGCTCTAAATCACTGTATATTGTGGGGTAAAATAGTAGAGAGAAACCTCCAACAGCAAGCACTTGGAGACAGTGGGAAGGAAAAACGTCCTTAAATATATGACTTTTAAATCGATCTACTAAAAATCTCAGTGACCGTGACATCCTTTCTAACTAATGAAATGGCCCTGAAAATCTGATTTTCACTGCATGGTGACAGTTCCTTATTTTCTGTCTGTTCACTTCTTGACTGCAGCTAACCTCCAGGAGAAGCTGACAGACTTCCTCCCAAAGTTGCTGGACTGCTCAACGGAGATCAAAAGCTTCCACGACCCTCCCAAGCTGCCCACCTACTCCACCCTGGAGCTGTGCGAACGGTTCAGCCGCATCATGGCCGCCCTCGGCAGGGTGCCCACCGAGGGAAGATGAGCTCAGAGGGTCGCCGAGGTGCCTCTCCCTCATCGCAGGCCCGACACGCCGGGCAGAAATTCATGGACCTCTCTTTAACCCATGCCTTCCTTATCAATCCAGGGGTCACTCGCTTCTAGCTGTTATTCCTCTGTTACTCTTTTGCTGCTATAGGTTTTATCATTATAAATATTATTTCACTTTTATTTTAAGCAAAACACGATAGAGGGCTCTGGAGGAGAGGGCAGACTGCTGGGAGGGGGAAACGTAACGTGAGAGAAGAAGTTGATGGATAAACGGTGGCGATCCTGAAGTGGTTGAAAGCGAAACATGTTCTGCTTCAGCTTAGCAAAAACGAAACGAAACATACACACAAAAAAAAGTTTGAGGGTTTTTCCTAGTTTATTATTGTTGTTGTTGCCGTTTGATTCAAGCTTCCCCGAACGCACTCATAGCCCTTTCTAACGCACCCTTCTCAGTGTGAAAAGGATCACCCTGCCGCTCCGCCTCCAGTTTGGTACAGTATTTCCACGTTTTGTTTTATTTTTCTAAGGAAGTCAGAGCGAGGAAGAGAGCCTCCAGATTTATCAGCGGCTCGAGAGGATCTCAAATGGGTCTCATGTCTTTGTGGACTGCGCCAGAATGAGATGTTTTAAGTGCTGTGGTAGACGGTCATGGACTTCCTGTGGCTTGTTAATAAATTGAGAGAATAAAATTTTATTTATGGCCCTTTTAGGCCACATAAACATGTTTTTGCCTGATGTTGACTTTTCATTTGTTTGCACAAAAATCCCAGTGCACTTCACTTCGTCTCGCCCCTCCGTGCTGTCCTGCTGTGCTGCTTCAGCTGCTGTTCTGCAGCTTATTAGAAGCAGGCTTTCATTAATGTGCGGATGCAAACTCCAAAGCGTGCAGCATGTGGTCGCAATAATAAGAATACGAAACGGGGACTCTGTTTTAGCAGCTTGAAAGTGGAGCTTTTTAATGATGTGACTTAGGTCTAATTTCCTGGAGTAATACTAATTTCCAGGAACACAGATTACTGCAAACAGCCCATGTGATGACGCCAGGAAGCATTCTCAGAAGTCTTTCCCAAACATCGCTCCCAGCATTGCGCATATCTCAAGATGCACGTCATCCTGAGAGATGCCGCACCATGCTTCGGATTTTATTTCGAGCTTCCCGCTCCTGACCTCATCGGTGAAGGAGCGCAGCTTTGTCCGAAACTCAATTTAAGTGACACGTTTTATTTATCAGCTCAATATCCTTTTAAAGATTTAACGCCATCCAGATCACAACGTGGACTCTGCCGTAGTAAGGCAACAAGATGATGCAGTCTATAAGGCATGGGAAAAAAACAGATTCATTTCATTACACTGGGAATGATTTGTAGAGAATTAGGTTTCTACAATATACCGGTTCCTAAGTATTGATATTAACAGCTGTGCAGGATCATAAAATAAGCCAAACTTTTGCATAAAGGCAAATAACTTTGGTGAAGGCTGAAAAGCAGCTTGGCGAGCACACTCCAGTGGTTTGCATTTGTGCTGTGTCTGTCATTGGCCCAGTGTGAAGCACAAGTTCCAATTGCTCGTGCATTCCTGCACGTCTGTCTGAACCAGTGCTCGGCTGTTAGCTGACAGTCTGCTACAGTTGTGTCTGCCTCCTCTGAACTCTTTTTCTTTCTTTCTTTTTAATCAATGAGCCACATTTTCAGCCACAGGCCTGTCACATCATTGGCCCTTTGATGGCTGAGCCAGTGCTGCTGTACATAAGCCGTTTGCACGGAGAACCTACAAGTGGAAACAGTTTGACTGTCAGCCATATTGACATGTTTGATCCTGCACAAGAGCTCAAGCTGTTTCGAGTCAAACGGATCCATATTAAAGCGGCCTATTGTGCTTTTTTCCAGCACTGTTTTTGTTGCTGTGGAGTAGTTTTGCTCGAGTTTATTACACACACACGCACGTATATAAAACACTGACCTTTATGCAGCCTCCACAGAGCTAAAACCGCTTGTTTCAGAGGGTGAACTGGAAATTTAACCTCCTCCGTCACAGAAGCCCACCTGATTCGGTTTGACTGCCCCTTTTCTAGCTTCCACAGACTGGGGGCAGTATTTTAAAGCTCCACCTTCTCGTGTTGGAAATGACCATATCAGGAAACCAGTGCCAAGCTGGTATTGGCTCAACTCGAGTAGAAAATGATGAGCATTTAGGGCAGTTTGTAGCCTGATCTTTTGGCACATGGCACATTATTGACAGGCACGCTGACTTAGTCTTTGTCAAAAGTTTAAAACATTAAATAAGAACATTCACTGCTTATGAATGACAGTCTTTGAAGTGTTTAGAACCTTTTAAGTACCCGTGCTCACTCCCAACAGTCTATCATTTTTATGGTAGTTTTATTTTAAAGGAAAGAAGCAAAACACAAAGCATAAAAGATAAACATTTACTGGATGCCATTAAGTTAAAAAAGTATTTTATCCCCAAGCAAAACATACAAACTTAATACTTGGCGGTGAAACCCTTGGTGGCAAGCACAGCAGTAAGATGTTTCTTGTAGTTCATCACCAGGTTTGCACACATCTCAGGGGGGATTTTGTCCACTCGTCTATACAGGAACTCTCTAAATCCTTTAGGTTTCATGGCTGCTGCTTGGCAATTTGAAGTTTCAGCTCCCTCTACAGATTTTCTGTAGGTTTGAGGTCTGCATACTGGCTCAACTACTCCATGACCTAAATGTGCATCTTTTTTAATAGAAATATCCTTTATTGTCCCTCACTGGGGAAATTCACATCTTCCAGTTGACCACTGTTGCCTTGGTGGTATGTTTTGGGTTACTGTCATGCTGGAAAACCCACCCATGATTCATCTTCTATGTTCAGGGGAAAAGTTTCTTATCAAAGATTTGATGGTGCACAGCAATGCCCACTGGCTTCTCAATGCGGTGAAGTCCTCCTGTACACTTAGCAGAGAAACAGCCCCAAACCATAATCTTTCAACCTCTGTGTGTGCATGTGATTCAAGCCTTCTCAATCACTTACATATTCACAGGCAAACTTAAGACAGGCCTGTACATGTGCCTTCCTGAGCAGGGGAATCACAGGCTCCTCCTTTGTAGTTTTGTCCTCCATGATCATCCTTAACCTTCAGGCAAGATCTTTGATGGAGCTCCAGACTGAAGGCGACTGATATATACAATCACAATTGCTGATGGTGTTGTGCAGGTCTAAAATCTTTCCTTTAACACCTCTTTGGTTTTGCACATGGTGGTGGAGGAGTCAGAATGGAAGAAATTCTATTGTCAGGTGTGCTTTATACACAAAACGAGATCATAAGCATCTTGAGTAACTGATGGATTGATTGCAATCTGTGTACCACATACGCACACAGCCTATCTGTGTGTGCCAGAATGTAGGGGATCAATACCTATTTCACTAATTGAGTGTCCAGTCTGGGGTTTGGGTCATTCCAGAGGACCACAACATAAATATGAGAGTCTGAACAGTTTGTTGTCTTTGCCCTCACGGTTCTATTTCCAAGTCCTGCTGATGATCAATGATGCTTTTCAACACTCAGCTTTAATGTCTGCTCACCGGTATGAGTTCAAAATTCAATTTTATTTATACAGCATCAAATCACAACAGCTGCATCAAGGCGCTTTATATTGTAAGGTAGACCCTACAATAATACATACAGAGAAAAACCCAACAATCATATGATCCCCTATGCGCAAGCTCTTTGGCGACAGTGGGAAGGAAAAACTCCCTTTTAACAGGAAGAAACCTCCTGCAGAACCAGGCTCAGGGAGGGGCGGGGCCATCTGCTGTGATTGGTTGGGGTGAGAGAAGGAAGACAGGATAAAGACATGCTGTGGAAGAGAGACAGAGATTAATAACAAGTGTGATTCAATGCAGAGAGGTCTATTAACACATAGTGAGTGAGAAAAGTGACTGGAAAGGAAGAACTCAATGCATCATGCAGCCAGAATCATTCTGGCACCGATGTGCTAGCCAGTGGCGTTTCTCTTATAGCATCGAAACTGTTAATATTAGTAGAAGAGAAAACTGTAAAGAAGATGGTTTTTGTAACCAAAAGGGAATGAGGTATGCACACTTTGAGTGTAAGGAAAGATTAAGCCACACGTGGACAGGGAAACTGCTGGGCAAGAAAAGTAATTCTCCAAAATAACTTGAGATGACTTGTTTCCACTGTATCACACACAGTGCACTACTTAGAGAAAAAGTGAAAGATTCCCAAATAAAAATGAGCCCTCTTAGGCAATAAATAGAAGCTCACACTATTTACATGAGTTTGATTGTTCTTTAGTTTAAAGTGAATAATCTGATCAGGGTTTTTTCCCCTTATGCACTTTAATATATTATAGTAAGACCAGGTTTCCGTAACGTTGCTGCTCAGACTGAGGCTCGTTTGTCACACAAACCCAAATAAGGAATCAATATTAGACAGCGTGGAAATACATTAACATGCTCAAACCAGTCTGTCAAATAAACTACCATCTTTTAATTCCTCTGCTCTGAAATTTTCAGACAAGGCTACCTTGTCTGTGCTCTTCATCACATCTGATCTTCATCTCATCCCACAGTGTTTCATTTCTATGTAAAAATCAATAATCCACCCCTGTTTTTGAATACTTTAACCTCTGTCATAGGACCTGAGAAGCAATATGAGTCTCTCTCTCTCTCTCTGCTGCGTGTGTTATCCTTATTTCACCCTTGCAGAAACAGCAGGCAGGGGCTCTCATCTGCATCACAGTGCATGTGCGGTTTGTGTGTAACCACCTTTGAGTTGGCCTTTTGATTGACCTGTCTAAGTAGACCTTGTTGGCTTGCAAATGTTTATGGGGCATTAATTATCATTATTGGCAGAGGCATCCCCTAATTTTGCTCATTATTTCTATTGACTTAAAGTGGGGCATGAAGCCAAGCTTTGATTATAGAGTAGAAACAGTGGCAGTTTATGTGGCCCATGATACTGATGGACAGGCTTAATTAGTGGTTTCAACTGGTTTTCCAACTGCATCCAAATTTAAGCCCCCACAGACCCAATTCATGACCTGCAGTTGTTAATAGGGAAAACAGCTGAAACAATATGCATACACCTCTGCCAAGTCTGTCTAATTATGCAGTCAGGACCATAAGTATTTGGACAAGGACACGATTTTTGTGATTTTGCCTCACAATGGAGTGAAAGGAGGCCATCGAGATCTTTTAGTTCTAGTGGTTTGACAAAAATAATAATGTCATTTGTTGTAAAGACTCAATAATTCAACAAACAAAATCAATTATGAATCTAAATAATATTCTTCATACTTGCAAACAAAACCTTTGTGATTGCAGTGACTGCCTGAAGCGTGGAAATAACCAAATGCCGTGTTTTACTGATGGACGGATTCTCCTGTCCAGCACCCTGGCACGGATCTTCCTGGGGAGGCTGCGGAGTGTGATCCCCTTCTAGTTACCCATTTAGAGGCACCGCCGCAGACCTCCACACAATGTTGCAGACATGTTAGCCAGGACAGCCCTACAGGGCTTTAGGAAGCATTACTCAGCCACAATGTGTGAGTCTTCCTCATCGTCCACTGACTCTGCTCCCACTACAGGTGTGTCAGTGGGATTGAGGAGATCCTCAAAGTCTTCTTTCCACTGCCTGACCATATCCTCAGTTGAGTTCAGCACCATCCCAGAAGCATCCCACGCCCGGTGCATGATGAAGACCAACAATAAAACACCATTTGGGTTTAGATCAGGCTGTTCCTCCCAATCACACCCCTCCAGTGTTGCATTGGAGTCTCCAGATGAAGCACTCTCCAGCGCCCCACCCAGTGAGTCAAAGAAGGCTGGGCACTCTGATGCATCTGAAATGAAACACACGGTTCAAAACAAAGCTGATACAAAGGAAGAGGAAAGAAAATAAAGTGATTTTGATTGTAAACGATAGTAATCTATTACACAAAGGCACTCAAGTCTAAGAATAAAAATAAAGCCAGTGGTTGTAACAAATGTAACTAACATCTATCGTTCATCTATCTATGGATCTGCCTTCTTTATCAACATGTCACGTAATTACCAGGTTAGACATTATGCTCTTCACATTTTTGTCCATGTACTGTAAACTGTCAGTGTCTTACAAACAAAATCACAACATATGAGACTGGGTGGGAACCGGGTAGATATTTAATATAGAATTCTATGTAATTCTTCTGAATTTAGTGTGTAATCTTCAGTACTTTAAAATACTTGCTGGTTCTTAATGATACTTCAAATGTACACTACATTGTCAAAAGTATTTGTTCATCTACTTTCATGTGCACATGAACTTTAGTGACTCTGATTCTTAATCCAGAGGGTTTAACAACAAAGCCGAACTCTTCCATCAGAAAGAAGCGTGATTTGCCACTTTGGAGAATTCATCTCCACTTCTCTAGAGTCCAGTTGTGGCATTTGCATTGTTCCTGGTGATGGAAGGCTTGGGTGCAACTGCTCTACACACTGTTGTTGAGCTAATCTGAAGGCCACATGAAGTTTGGATCTCTGTAGCGATCGACTCTGCAGACCTCAGCATCTGCTGACCTCACGCTGTGATTTTACCACTTCGTGGCTGAGTTGCTGTCATTCTCAATCACTTTGTTATAATACCACCAACAGCCTACTGTAGAATATTTAGTAGTGAAGAAATTTCACAGCTGAACTGCAGGTGACATCCTATCGCAGTACTTCTGAGGGCGAGCCATTCTTTCCCAAATGTTTGTAGATGCCGAGGTGTTTGATTTCATACTCCTGTGGCCGTGCAAGTGATTGAAATTCAATGATGATGGATGGGTGAGTAATTTGTCAATATGGTGTACATACAGTAGGACATGGGAGTAACAACTGGCAGTTTGTAAGAGTGTAGGAATAGGATAACTGATAACAGAACCCAAACCCCTAATAATACTTGTAGTTCTACTAAAGATATGAAAAGAATCCTTTTATCTCTCGTTCTGCTTTCTAGATGTTTGAGTATTATTAGGAAAAGGTGACTTGGGCTGCTCCCTCATTTTCCAGGGGGTTGCCAAAGTGCATATTTGACTTGGCAGAGACATGACCTTCCTGTCCTTCCTGACACAGCCCTGCTGTTTATCCAGGCTTGGGATCAGCACTAGGAGTAGACTAGCTTATGACCTCCTGAGGCTAAGTTTGTGTCTCCTTGAATCAAACCGCTATTTTTCACATATAAGGCAAATGTTTACCACTACATCACGGAGCCACAAAGTCTATCTGGTGGTAGTAAAAATGAGGGCCTCACTTTAGGAGAATTACTGAATAAATGGTTGAAAAGAAGCTGCGAGATGGTAAAATGGACTGATTCTTATTTAGTGCTTTTCTACTCTCCCAAAGTGCTCTATACAACATGCCTCACTCACCCAATCACACCCATACAAGCATTTCCTTCTTTTTCTTTAGTGCTGTTTAGCAAACATTCACACTCAGATGGCTACATCAGAGAGCAACTGGGGGTTAGTATCTTACCCAAGGATATTTGGCATGCAGAATAGGGGAGCCATGGATCGAACCACCAACCTTCCAATCAGTAGCTGTCCTGCTCTACCACCTGAGCTATGAAGTATGAAGTTCACTTCTTCAACACCACCATCACCAATTTCTCCAGTATGGGTCAGAGCATCCCTACATCTGCTCTCAACTTTTTTTGCCAACTTTTTTTTGCGTGGGAAGCAGCAGGTGCATGTCTCGAGAGCCTTTGTGTGCACGCAGAGCGTATATCTTCATTTAGTCATTTCGTACAAGCCTCATTTGCCCATTAGAGTTTCAGCGTCGGTTTATCCTCACCTTTGATGTTACCTACTTTTGTCGTTGTTCAGCGTGTTGTTAAATGTATGCAGGTTAGACTAAATGAGCTGCAATCAACAGTTTTTTGCTTCCCACGCTAAACATGCAGGAACTCACACACTCCCACCCCGTCGTGCTACTGCAGTGACAGTGAGTGAACCCCTAGAAGCTGATAGACAGTTTAGGGTTTAAACAGCTCGTATATGTTACGCAAGCTTCCCTCACCAACTGTGAGACTCGTCTTCCAGCTGAGTCGGCATTGTCAAAGAGTTTTAACTGTAGAAATGTGAAAAAATAAATAAATAAATAAATAAATGTGGAGCGCAGGGGCTCAGCCTTCTGCTGCTGTAGGGCTGATTCAGGAAAAGCTGTTCCAAGATCACACTGCAGGCAATTTGCAGCCGTCACATGAATAGAAAGCATCAGAGAGCATTCTTCACATCGCCATTCTGAGCACATATTTAACAGCTTTGTCCACGTAGGTCTTTAATCCCCCAAGCTGAATATCAATTAACAGCCGCCTTCTTTATAGTCAGGTTTGAGAATAGCTTATGGTAAAGAAAGGGAGGCTGAAAAAAAGGGAGAAGAAGAAGAAGAGGGGGGATTTTAAATTGCTCTCTGTTCACTCAGCATTTAATGGTGCTTTTCTGAGGGTTCTGCCCTTGTTGGGTTGTGCTTTATGGTCAGATAAAAGTCGTGCAGGGGAAATAATTCCATCTGGGCTCTGTGCCAAGGGGCTGGTGTTTCACAGCAGCTCCAGCCTCTCACCAGGATGTGATGAGAAACTTGGTGGGAGGGTGAGGGATGAGGTGGGGCGGGGAGCAGCCCCTCAAGGTGCCACTTCCATGGAGACGCAGCTGGGCCAAACAAGACTTCCATCAGTCGACAAATAGGAGGTGAGGCGGCTGTCTGGCTCCCTCATTACTGAGAGCCCAGCAGCCTCTGTCAGTCTGCTGAGATGTTCTTCTTTGGGCCGTCAGTGTGGGCAACGCTTATCAACATCTCGTGGTAATGAGTGATGTTGAGCGTAAATCTTTTCTTGTGGGACTGGTTATGTTGTTGCTCTCGGCTCTGTTGCCTAGGAAATAAGCATCTCACTGTAAAGGTGGCAGTCTGTGGTCTGTTTGCCCTTTTCCTCAAATTTTTTATTCGATTGGATTGAACTTTCACCTCAAAAGTGAACACGCTCTCCATCATTTTTCACCTCTGTTTTGTTTAATATTCTACCTTGACTTTCACGTGTCCACTCAGAAAGAAGGGAGCCATCTCACCTCTCCTGACTCTTCACGTGTTCTCTAACTACACATTGGCACGAAGAATTGAAGGCTACTTGTGTTCATGCTGGTTTAGCGCTGAAGAAAAGATGTATTTAAAATCAGGGTCAGGGTTCACAGGAGAGAGGACCCAAGTGTAGGATAACAGAGGCAGGTTAAATAAACAAAAAGTGAGCCTTTAATGGCTGATCCAATAACCAGTTAAACACAAAGTCCAACCTGCAGTTACAAGGAAACAGGAGTCCAAGAAGAGGCTCATGAAACACAGACAACGAGAGAGCAAACAGGTGACACATAGGTGAAAACAAACACAACAAAGCTCCACTGGAGATGCACAGCTTTTCAAAATAAGACAAGAAGTAACTGAAAATGCAAAGGAACCAGAAAACCAACAGAAGACAGAGAGGGTAATGAGACAATAGATCTCCAGAAACGACTACCTCTGGGAACTTGACCAACAGCTGTGTCACAGACATTTGTACGGGCTGCTGCAAAGCTGCAAATCTTTATGCTAATGACAACGAGCGCAAACACAACATTACAAAAACAACAATCGTGAATACTCTGAAAAACAACAACAAAACTTTACTTTTCAAACTTGTAAAAACACCCTGCAAATAAATACAAAAATTGCAATAGTTTTTTTTTTTATTCAGTTCAATTCAATTCAGTTTTATTTACACAGCGCCAAATCACAACAGCAGTCGCCTCAAGGTGCTTTATATTGCACAGTAGATTGTACAATAATACATACAAAGAAAAACCCAACAATCATATGACCCCCTATGACCAAGCACTTTGGCGACAGTGGGAAGGAAAAACTCCCTTTTAACAGGAAGAAACCTCCAGCAGAACCAGGCTCAGGGAGGGGCGGGGCCATCTGCTGTGATTGGTTGGGGTGAGAGAAGGAAGACAGGATAAAGACATGCTGTGGAAGAGAGACAGAGGTTAATAACAGATATGATTCAATGCAGAGAGGTCTGTTAACACATAGTGAGTGAGAAAGGTGACTGGAAAGGAAAAACTCAATGCATCATGGGAATCCCCCGGCAGCCTACGTCTATTGCAGCATAACTAAGGGAGGATTCAGGGTCACCTGGTCCAGCCCTAACTATATGCTTTAGCAAAAAGGAAAGTTTGAAGCCTAATCTTAAAAGTAGAGTGTGAAATGCACTACACACAGGTACACACACACACAGGTCTTTATCACCAGATTCCACATTTATTTATAGTTTTCCCAGGTTATGACTGAACACAGTCTGACAGCTGTCGGTCCCAGCTGATTTCCCTCTCCCTCCGCTCCTCTCCGTCTCACTATAAAAAGGGAAGGAAACCACCATCAGTCCAAATCGCCATCAGCTGTTCTCACCGGCATCTCCAGCACCGCCCCGTTGAGCTCACTGCACCACTCCTCCCCTGCAGCCGCACCCGGGACCACACCTCCCGCCACATAGAGATAGTGTCTATCTCCCGAATACAAACTGGAAGCTGGTTCCACAGAAGAGGGGCCTGAAAACTGAAGGCTCTGCCTCCCATTCTACTTTAAATACTCTAGGAACAACAAGTAGGCCTGCAGTGTGAGAGCGAAGTGCTCTAATAGGGTGATATGGTACTACAAGGTCATTAAGATAAGATGGGGCCTGATTATTTAAGACCTTGTATGTGAGGAGCAGGATTTTGAATTCAATTCTGGATTTAACAGGAAGCCAATGAAGGGAAGCCAATACAGGAGAAATCTGCTCTCTCTTTCTAGTCCCTGTCAGTACTCTTGCTGCAGCATTTTGGATGGGTGTCATCTGCATAGCAGTGAAAATGTATGCTATGTCTTCTAATGATGCTGCCTAAGGGAAGCATGTATAATGTAAACAGAATTGGTCCTAGCACTGAACCCTGTGGAACTCCATAATTGACCTTAGTGTGTGAAGAGGACTCTCCATTTACATGCACAAATTGGAGTCTGTTAGCTGTTTGACAACTACTCTTTCAAGGATTTTTGATATGAAAGGAAGGTTGGAGATTGGCCTATAATTAGCTAAGACAGCTGGGTCTAGAGATTTTAAGTACAGGTTTAACTACAGCCAGCTTGAAGGCCTGTGGTACATAGCCGATTATTAGAGATAGGTTGATCATATTTAAGATTGAAGAATTAATTAATGGCAGGACTTCTTTGAGCAGTTTTGTAGGAATGGGGTCTAAAAGACACGTTGATGGTTTGGAGGAAGTAATTATTGAAGTTAACTCAGAAAGATCAACTGGAGAAAAAGAGTCTAAATGAATATCAGTGGTACTGAAAGCAGCTGTAGATAATATTATTATAATAATATTATAATATTATTGGTAATTTTTTCTTTAATGATTAAAATTTTATTTGTGAAGAAGTTCATGAAGTCATTACTAGTTAACGTTAAAGGGATGGTTGGCTCAACAGCTGAAGAGAAACTATTTCTCCAGGCTAAATGATGATCCTCTAAATTTGTGACATCCATTTCCTCTCCAGCTTACGAGTCATCTGCTTTAGGCTACGTGTTTGAGAATTATACCACGGAGTCAGGTACTTCTGATTTGAGGCCTTAGTTTTCACAGGAGCTACAGTATCCAGAGTCGTATGTAGTGAGGATATAATATCTTGCTAATATATATCGTCTTTTTGGTAGCGTTGTTCTTTTGTTAAATGTTGCGTGTGTGTTTTATTTAATGTTGTATTTCCTGAGATGTTTTTGTGTTTTTCTTTTTGTCGTTGCTTAATTTTGTGTCGTTGTACTTAAAATGACACCGTAGTTTTGACACATTGCTAACCAACAGTAAGGTAAAACAGGCCTGGTATGAATAAAATGTGTTCAAGAATAATGTGTACAAACTATGACTGTAGTTACTTAAATAAATGCACATCAGCGTTCAATAGTGGCAGCTGTTACATGTTTTTTCATGACTGTAATTTGCCACTTGTTAGTCACTGCAGTAAAGCACATTAGTTTTTCCGGTTAATCTCCTGCACTAAGTTTTTAATTGGTGTCTATGAGGTAAGGCTAAAGTGGCAGTGAATCCTTTTCCTTTTTAGAAGCAGCTGCTAAGAAATGAAGTCACAAATGCACAGTGAAGAGGCCGCAGTGAGTACTCCAGATGTTTAACATTCAGCTTCCCATTTAGGCAAAGTCACAATCAGCAAAAAGAGCGTCTTGGCTTCCAGTCGATTAAAAGGGGAAAAAATGAAGATGCTATTAATACATGACGAAACATTTGCTGGATCCCGGGACCATAAATCATTACCTTAAGCCCTTTTGGTCCACGGTGTTCTTCTTTAATTTGTCCCCCTCCCCCCCACCAGCTCATGGCCCAGATCACCGAGGAGCTCACTAAGACCATTGTCTTCCTGCCAGCTCACTTAGCATATCTAGTTTTATTTTGAACCCTCTGGCTGTTTGGCAGGAGGAGAGAATAAGCAATGTTAAAGGTATTTATGAGGCTGTCCTTAAAGAACCTTTCTTTATATCAACAGTTTGACTAATGCATATGACAGGGAACTTGATATTGGCAGCAGCTATGAAAAACTTGTCTGCATGACTGATGGTGGGTACGATAGCTGCCAAGCCAACATGTATTAATTATAGTAGCTTTTAAACACACTGATTTTCACTACGTTTGGGAACTACCTAAATCACCGGGCCATTTATAATTACAAGTCTGCAAGAAGCTTATAATTAAGACAAAATCGATATTTTTTTATGATGGCTTATGTGTATAAGCAGAAAACAGATTGTTGGACCATTCTGCAAAGCGAAGGGAGTTTGAGTGTTTGAGTGCAGGCACTTTTTTATGGAAGGTTTTTAGGCTATTCTGAATATATACAAATACCTAATCCTGCTCTGAAGGAGTCTGGATATACTACCCAGGGCACTCTGTAGGTATGAAGAATAAATGAAGGGTGGAGGCAGAAATAAAAGGCTTTTAAACAGCTCAACAGTCTGTTCTTTTTTATTCCTCTTTTTCTTCACACCGGTGAATTATTGCAACATGCATCAGGCCAAGCTGAAGAAAACCTGAAGTTATGAAAAAGAATTCAGCTAGTGAGAAAAGAATAACCGGGACTCTCCAACTTCACTTCGAATTTGGTGATCCAAAAGCAGATCCAGTAACAGGCTATACCCCCATTTCAGCAGGACCCATGGCTGCACAGCTACTGTGGCCTGACACAAGTGCAGTTTCAATAACATTACTAACTGACTAACATTTGTAATCAGACTACCTTTGGCATTGTGTATCAGGACATGCAAAAACCTTATTTGGTTTTTTAGTTTTATTTATATAGTGCCAAATCATAGCAACACTTGCCTCAAGGCACTCTATATTGTAATGTAAAGACCCTACAATAATACAGCGAAACCCCAATAATCATATGACCCTTTTTGAGCAAGCACTTAGGCAACAGTGGGAAGAAAAAACTCCCTTTTAACAGCAGAACCAGTTTCAGGGAGGGGCAGCCATCTGCTGTCAACTGTTGGGGTGAGGGGGAGGATTTTTTCGACCATCTCTGTGTGGCTGCTATGGTTTCTGATCAAAACATGTCTACAGACAGATGACAATGAGCTCAAGGCGTTGACCTGGCCTCCAAGACACACTCACACCTCGCCAAACATGTCCAATCCTGGGAAGAGCCTGCAACTCTCAGCACGACAAATTATCCCCACCACTAATCTGACATTACGTGCATATGTGTTTAAATGAAAAAAAGTTTCCGTTTGCTTCACTAAGGTCTGACAAAAAGGTTATTAGTAGGCGTAGTTATGTTTTATTCACACCTCTTTCACAGGCCGCAATGTGACTGCTGGAGTGGAGCCCATGTACGTACCTGTGAGCTTTAAATGCATTCCTGTTGTAAATATTTCTAACACATCATTAATAGTATTCCACACATTATCGGAACTGCTAACAGTTACTGTCATAGCACATTTAAATGTGTACTGCGCACACTACTGTATCATAGGTTATATATGAAGATTGTAAAAATTGTATTTTTTATTGATTTGAACATTTTTATAGTGTCTAATATTATTATCCTTTTTTTAAAATCAGGTACTAGCAAGTGGTTATTTTTTGAGGTTGATGTAAAACCACAGAGGTCACTAAAGTAAAAAAAAAAATTACTGCATAGCCCGTGTAATTGTAGATAATGTAACAAAAAATAGCCTAAATTTTCAAGAACCTATAAACGCGCTGCCAAATTTATCCTCAGCACTTAAAACTCTACTTCTGCAAACGCCCCAAAGCATCCTCTACCAATCTCCCTCAGTCAGACCCCACAGAACACCTCCAGGGGTCCCACGCCTCACGGGCATAAGTCCAGCCAGAGCCACTGAATGGAATTTGACTTAGTCAAGGACTCTGAGTCCGACTTAAACCCTTTGTGTTACATCTGTAGTTTGAATTTAAAAAGACTGGCAAATATTTTCACATGGACAGTGTACATGGGATTTCTTGCACTAATGGAAAATTATAGCCAAGCACAAATGAAGTGACTCACACATGTCTGAACCACAGAAAAGAACAAGAGAGAGAGAGAAAATATAGCACATTTATTTGTGAAAAAATAACTTGGTAGACAGGAGGGATGACTCAGAATGACAAAACTGCAGAATAAGAACCTCCAGGTTTACAGGATACATATTTATTTTCATTCTTAGTAGTTATCATAGATAGTACAGTTATCCATCAAACTGTCTATCCCATTACCTGGGCTCTCTCACAGTTACATACAGCACCTTTGCACCAGGCCCTCTGCTCTGGCTTCTGTGACTGTCAGGTTGATGTATGTACCTGTTAGCTGCAGCTAACCATCTGCACTTTTCACGTCTTTTTTCAGTGTTTCCCTGCATCTCTGAAAGACTCTTAACATCTTATTATGTATCTTATTTGTTCTTTGGATGCTAATTAAAGTGTAAATTTACATCAAAATTACAATTTTATTAATTGTTGCGTTAATTAGCTTAGCTTAAAACTTAGCTAGTTTACCGGATGCATTAGCTATGGTTTGCTTAACGATAAAGTTTTATTTTATAGGTAGAATTAATTTGAAAGGTTGATATTGGTGTGTAGAGCAAAGGCCATACATTTCTACAATGAAAAGCAGCATCAAAGCTGCCAGGAAAAATGCTGCATCAGCCAAGAAAGCCTTGGATCCTTCCTCTCCCTCATTTGGAGGAAAACAACAGAGGAAACTACAGGGTGAGTTCAACCAGCTGCTGTTAGCAGTAAAATATCTTTTTAAATAAATACATTTTCATCAGATAACTTTTCTTTCCTTCTATTTGCTGCTATTTTTGACTTGAATTTGTCAAAGATACATTCTGGTCTAATCAAACAAAGGAAATTTGTCTTGACTTTCTGTTTTGTTCTAATCATCTTTGTTGAAGATGTTGAAGATTTTGGCTTCTTTAATTTACTGGGAGACAGGGTTGAGAAGTTCCGGAAAAATGCAAAATATTTTTCATTTGAGTTTTTTGATATCTTTTCTTCCAGTGTTTTTACTTATTCAGGCACACATTCCCTTAAATGTTTGGGATTTTAGTGAATGATTTAAAATATGAATTCCCTGACACCATACTTTCTTTTAGGCCGGAACACCAAACATTATTGTGTATAACTCAGGTGTCCTCGGTCATTTTCAAGAGCCACAAAAATAGAAAGAATAATATATAAATGATTGTAGCCCACGGCTTTCCGCACACTGTTTGAGTGTGTGAGATACTTTAAAAGCTGAATACTGAATAAAGTGAATTGAGGCACTGTACTAAGATACCACACATGACATCCTCTAATCTGCCCTCACTAAATGTCGTTGTTTTCACAGCATGGAGAGCACAGTGATGCATCTCTGCTGTGTCATGGTGCTGAGCTCATCGTTCATGTAAACAAGTAAGTTTTTCATTTTTATTGGCATTTGGATATTTCCCCCTTTCAACCCTGGATTGGTTCAGTAAAAGGACAGAGAAACTTTAAGATATTGCTAATGTGTGTTTGTGAGAAACAAAGGGACAGACTGTGTAGACTGCTCCACACATTCCTTTGACTGTTTATGGATCAGGACTCGCTCTGCGTGTAGTATTTAAACACTCAGTTTTCCCATACAGCAGAGGAGGGCTGTGAGAGGTTTGAACACCTCCAAGCTGCCGTGAAATCTTAACAGTGATTGCGTCACACGTTAAGGATCAAACAAACAGATGCTGTCAGATGTTTCCTGCCCATGTTAGCGCAGGAAATTCAGCATGCTCTACATAAAATGATAATGAGAGAATAAAAATGTTAAGCACACAGTTTAGCTTCACTAAGTCCCAGTAAGGTTGGATCTGAATTATAATAGCATATCTTATATTTTTGTAAATATCTATCCAGCCCACGTGCTTTATGAGCTGTATGAATTTCAATTCCTCCAGAAGCACATGCATGTGAACAGTATTGGGACTATTTATTGCTTTTTCTCATGCAGTTGAAACACTGACTGAATTGTGTGGCTGTTCGTTACCTGTGGAGGGCAGCAGCAGGCTAGAGATATATCTGAGCTACCTCCAGAGTGAAAAGAAGAATAAGAACGGAGAAGGAGAACAAAAATCCCAATGCAGCTCTATACAACTTCAAACTTGGCCCAGCGTTTTTACTATTATTCTAAAATGCTACTATATTATTATTATTTATTTAGAGCTGAAGCTAATCCAGTTTGGGCAGACTCGCCATAGGACAATAAGGTTTAACTGTAGGCTATGTATTAATGTCCTGCTCTACATGCTGTTGAAAAGGACTAGCAGAGAGAAGAGCGACCAGCACTTAGTAAGAGGCTGAAAATTCAAAAGCAGCAGAAAATTGTTTTATTTTCATTTTTAACTCCAATATGAAGAAACTGACCCCAGTGACTGCTGGAATAGGCTCTGATCCCCGTGCAACTGTGAATTGGATAAGCAGAAGAAAATGGATGGATGAAGAAACTGGACATTGGTAACATTGGTAGCATCACACAAGTGCTTTCACACGTTCAGTATCTTGCATAAGGATACTTTGGCATGCAGATTGGAGCAGCTAGGGATCAAACCATCAACCTTCCAATTAGTAGATGATCTACTCTACCTCCTGAGCCATGGTCACCTATTTAAACCAACGTCCAATCATATTATTTACTGGCAAGTATATTAAATATCCTTTTATTTGGCACATATAGGAATTTTAGTACTTATGTCAAACACGACTTACCTTAAGTTTGTGTTCAAATTATCCTAATTCTTTCTTTATTGTGGTTAGCATTTAGAGCTGTTTCCAGCTCTAAATTTCCATTAAGAAAAATTGTGGGGCAACAAATAATTTTCAAAGAAGTTTACATCTGTAGTTAACATGGCACAATCCAAAGCCGTTTACTGTGTAAAGGATGGCTAGCTTTGCTCTGTTTGATATTCATTCAGTGTTCGTGACTCACAGCTGTCAGTTTGGTTTCTAGGTGAATGATGATTCTGTCAGCACAACAATGCTACTGATGTTTGTGAATGAAATTATGCAGAGAAAGCAGTGAAAGTCAAGGCAGGATGAGGTCCAAGAGACAACCCAAAGTGGTTCCACCAAATTGGACAAAAGACCAGAATCTTCCAGACAGTCATCACTGGTCAAAAACACATGAAAAGGCGTTAAACAGAAATTATTTTATATCATTTTTCATAGAAATTCAGTAACTTGTAACAATGTATTTTACATTTTACTCAGAAGATGGTGATAAATAACAAATTTTTTTTTATTCTTCTGCCTTGTGCTCACAGTTTTAAAAATGACTGTGGTCTAGCACTGATGATAGGAGTTAATTAGCTTGGTCATCATATAGTGCCAAATCACAACAACATCACCCTCAAGGTGCTTCATATTGTAGGGTAAAGATCCAGAAATAATTATCATGAATAAAGTGGTCAATATTTATTATGATGATTAAAAATAAATTTAAAATTTACAAAGTTTCACAAGAAAATATTCTTGGTTTACTAAACCTGTATTAGGTCCTTAATAGTTAGCTCACTTGTCAGCCATATTGGAAGGCTTCCAGCCAGTGTGTATTTGGAATATTGACTAAATGTACTTTGATTTCAGTGGTAACCAAGACATTAAAACTGCATGCACATCAGGGCTGCCACAAACAATTATTTTAATAGTCGACTAATCGTGGCAGCCCTAATGCACATAGAGACAGTTTATGAAAACTTTTTTTTCTCCAAATAAGAAAAATTTAGAATTTAAAAATGTTTTTTTTAGGGGCTGCGTCTCCCTCTCACAAAGTCTCCGTTGTGAACCATTTACTAATAAGCAGCTTTCTTTGCTTTAACAGAAATCTTTTAAAATCCTTCTTCTGCTTTCATTGTCGCCCCGAGAGGACTAAAATGGACTCAAATATAGTGCGATAATATCTGTTTATTTTCACGATCTCTAAATATTTATCATCACACACGCTAACAGGATTTTTTCTGCCTCTTTGTGAAGCGACTGCACATTAGCACAACTGGCCTGCACTTAGTGAAGGCAGTGAGTGTTTTACAGGGTGACAGGGTGACATGTGTCTTCCTGTTCTACCTGGTGATTTTTCTGTTAGCAGCAAAGCTAAAATCTTTTTAGGGTTATATATGTGTATATCTATCTATCTATCTATCTATCTATCTATCTATCTATCTATCTATCTATCTATCTATCTATCTATCTATCTATCTATCTATCTATCTATCTATCTATCTATCTATCTATCTATCTATCTATCTATCTATCTATCTATCTATCTATCTATCTGTATATACATATATATATAAAGAGTCACTGCACCTTGACAAATATATATATATATTGTACCAAATCATTTGCATCTGAAAACAAAATCATGGTTATGCAAGCTTCTTCAGAAATGCAAATATATGGAACCTGGGTTTTATGTAAGCATTCAAGTGTCCAATTGAGCAAGCTGTCTCCTTTTATGTGGGGTCCTGTAACCTCATTAAACCTTACTTTGTGATATGAGCACAGATGGGTCTTATAAGTGGATGCATAAAGTAAAGTATGCCTTTCATCACCCAGTCAGTGCTATTCTGCTGATGGAGACTGATGCACAAATATGAAATGTCAACTGGTAAGTGATACGATCCTTTTTTTTAGCGTTTGTTGTTCCATCACTGATGTGTTTGAGTGTATGTGAGAGGCTTTTCACAACTTTCCTTGTTAACTATCCATTATAACAGCTGTATTGCAAACAGCTCATGGAGACTTTTAGTACTTTTTATTGATAAAAGGTGTCCATACGGAGATGGAAGTCTTCAAAACAAAAGTAAATCTATAATATTTGCATTAATGATTTAAACAAACAATGGTAAACTTTCTGTATGCAGTGTTTTTTGTTCATAAGCTATGGGAACTGTGTTCGTTTGAGGGATTGGCAAATAGACTGGGAGGGGGCAGGATGGACCCATATTAATAGGAACACTTGAATGAATTAGAAGAATAGGTTTTAAACATGCAGGACAGCGACAATACTGGGCACCGACTGGAGGACTGTACCAGCTTGTCTCATTCAAATGATGCAAACCTGCCTGATTGGCGGGATTTAAACGCTTGTTTCAGCACACTGTCCAAGCAAAACCAAGTTCACTCCAGAGTGTGTGTGTCTGTTTAACTGCCAGTAATCTGAAAGTAAAAAAACAAAAGCTAACTTCAGCTCCAGCCGTGTCTCATGTCATCTTTGAATTGCTAAAAAAAAAGAAAGAGGGATCCCATTAATGTTTTTTTTTCATTTTGCATGTGTGTGTTGTTTGTGATATTTGCTATTTGGAGTGAACTTTAAACAGCAAATGATGAAATTATGACATACACGTGTAAATAAATTCCCAAATTGACACTCCTTTGTAAACCTGTGTGATTGAATGTGCTTCACTCCAACACTGTGGGCTGTCCAGAAACAGCAGCTTCTTCAGATTAATTCAGAAGAGCACCACGAGTGGATGTTTTAATTTGAGTTATTTGGTCATTTGGAAAGGTCCAGAACAATTTAATACAATTAATCTTGCTGAGTGAAGGCAGTCATTGTTGCCATGTAGCAGCAGTAAGTGTTACCCTGATTGCGGCAGTGGTGTAAGTGTCCACCAGTATTATCTCTGTCAAGTGGCTGTCCAGGTATGGTTATATGATCTTGTGAGGTAAAGCTGCCCCACAGATTTAGGTACACACAGACACAACTAAAAGCTCCACACCCCTTAACGTGTGCACACGCATGCACACACACACACACACACACACACACACACACACACACACACACACACACACACACACACACACACACACACACACACACACACGTATGTGTATATATATATATATATATATATATATACACACGCCCTGCGTCTGACCTGCGGGTCAAGGTGCAGTGACTCTGAGGTTGTCTAACTGGGCCTCTTGAAACTCTTGCTTTGCATTCCTGCACCCAGTGGAGGGGGGTTGCCACAGACAGGGTTATTACTGGACTGAGAGACTGAAAGAAAGACTGATAGAGAGGGAGAGAAAAGCGACAGAGGGAGGGAGAGAGGGAGGGAGGGAGGGAGAAGGGGGGGTTGAAGGAAGCTGGAAGGTATTATGCACTATTTCCTTGCCTTCCTAGAAGCTCTCACTTGTTCCCTCCCACTCGGCCGGCATTCTGTGGCAAAGTAAAAGAAAACGCTGAAAACTTGAACCTGCTTATACTCGAGCTTCCTCGGCCTTCAAACGAGCTCACTTGTTTTCTTTCCCTACCCTTCCCCGCGTATGTTTCTCGCACTCTTTCTTGCTCCTCGCCTTGTTCGTCTCTCTCCCTCTCTCTCTCTCTCTCTGGGCTGTGTGTAAGAGGATCACTTTGTTTCCGTTGCCTTTTTCCGCGGTGCTGCAGACACACATGGAGCAGAGGATTGGATTTGAGGAGATACTGACGAAGTGCACAGCTGCAATGGTCCCCTCCATCTCCACACCAGGACTAAGCCCCCCCACCGACCCACCCCAGTGTGTGTGTGTGTGTGTTTGACTCTCTCCCTCTCTCTGTCGCACTCTCTGCTATCCGGCTCTCCGTGGGGTGGGAGTTGCAATATAGTAACTCAGAAAAATGGAAGTGGATTGGAGACAGACAAGATAGGAAGCTTTCGTTCTTGGGCTCGGACGTCAGGATCTGTGTGGTAAGTGCTTTCCTCTTAGCACTTTTGACAAGTTCTGTCCCTAAGAAGAATCCATCTGCCTGAAATCTCAGGAGCACTCTTCATGGCTCTATTGATTCATTTGTTGCCTGCTTTAACTTCTTTAGTTGGACTTTAAACTCCGTTCCCAAGTATTAACAAAATAAGCCTGATTTTCCTTATATTTCTTGTCAGTCTTAAATTAATTTGGTGACAGGAGAGGCTAGATCTTTGAATTTGTGTCCCAATGATTTTTAATGATTTTTAAAACATTTTTTTATTTTATTTGGTGGGAGGGGGGGCGAGGTGGAGAGATGGGGTGGGGGCAGTTGACTGGGGGAAGGGATTTTGAAGAGGTCAAAGAGAACGGCTCGGACAGAACAATGGTTGTGAAAACTTTACTAGTCATTTAGTTACGCCTCTGTGAAACATGTGTCCGTTTGTAGCCAGGGACCCGTGCTCGACTCCAAGGAGGCTTGCTGTGGAGGCCATTTATTTTAGCTAATTCAATTTATCAGCTGCTCAGTAGCTTCACTTTTTTATGAGTTTGGAATTTTTTAATTTGTTTTTTAAATGGGGTGGAGTGCAGTTGTGAGACACCGCACAGTATTTGAGACACCGTCAGCCTCACCAACCGACAAAACTGTTCATGTCTCGTGTATTTTACACCGTCACTGCTTTTACAGGAACGAAGTGATGAACAAGAGAAAAGAAATGAGACAATGAGCAAATGTTTTGATACAAAATCATAGAGAGAGAGAAAGAGAAGTTCCTAAGTTTGCAGTGGATACGGTGGGCTAAGCTTCGATCCACATTTCATCGGCCTTTGATGAAGCGCTTGAGGAATTCAGATTTTTTGTTGTAGTGCTGTTGAAGGAATAAATAATGCAGGTTACAGGGAAAGTAATACTTTACTGCCCCCCGAATAACTCCATTGTGTGAAATGTTAGGGGGACCTCACATTTCACATATGTGAGAAGCACTGGACCAACATTTATAATAATGAACATTATTTATATATTTGAGATATGTTATTGCTCAATAATTAGTTGATAATAATATATGATAGGACTTAAGATTTAGTTTGAATTAAAAAATCCTCTGAATTGTAATTTAGAAAGAATATTGTTACCTATTTATTTTAAGTAATGTTGTAGCTCATTTAAACTCACAAATGTTGGTGCAGTTAAAAAAAAGCTTCTTGTTTCCTGAATGTAAATCATCAGTTACATGAAATATATCACTAGCATCATTTAAAATTCACATTTTATTTTACTTTAATTTTTTTTGATGTGCAAATATTCTTTAAGGGTCTGACAAACTATGTAAAGTGTCAGTTTAATAAAGTAAGCCTTTTCACTCATTTGCACAGAGAAAGCTGTGGTTTGTGAGAGTCTTGAGAAATTAGCTGAGTTGAGCAAGAAACTCATTTTAGGAAGCTACTGAACTTTAGAGCCGTGATTTATGTGTCTCACCTTGATGGTTCACTGGCAGTTTGGGGTTTTTGACCTCACTCTTTGAGGAAATCAGAACCCGTTTCTCTGACCGCCTCACTCTGTGCCTCCCTCGTTCCCTTTGTTCATTAGACATCTCAGTAACATGGGAATTGAGTGTCTCGACTGGCTGTAATGGGCTTATTTCTCCTGTGAAAGGTAGTTTTTAGAGCCACGTTTTAAAAGCCTCAGATGTGCCTCTTTTAATTTATTTATGGCGTTCTCTGAACACAGTTGAATTTATAGTATGCAGGATGAAGCCTAGCTGCTACCATAGCTCCTTTATGCATGCACACGAGCTGTGCTGCAGGGTCTGGTTCTTTATTTTGATTATGTGGGTCATAGTGTTGTGAAGGAGCACAGAACTGCACATCTTCTTGGAAAAAAAGTCTGTCAGAAAGTTGGATTTCCAGCTTCAGCAGCGTAATATGAGAGTAAATAGAAACTTAAAGTGACTGCTCAGCACTGAGGATGATGCTGTCGATCGGTTTCTTCTTGGTGAATGGCTCTTTACACACTTGCAGCTTTTGCTTTTCTCTCCCAGTGTTAGCTTGAACAAATATTAAAATAATGTAAAAATTCCAGCTGTGCTCAGAAATATTTTTTGACCCTTTTTAGGAGGTAATGGCAGAATTTTTGGATTAAAATTACTTTTTTTCTTTTTTTACAAATTATAAAATGCACTTATTAAATAATAAAGTAAAAATCTGATTTGTAAAAATGACAAAAAACTTTACTTGAGTTTCTCAGCTCCCAGAATTCAGTGCTAGTGAAGAAGACTGCAGTTGTCTTCTATGACTATTAATCAGTTGGTACGGTGCAGTTCATCGTCTAATCGGAAACCCTCTCTACTCCTCTCTGGGATGCATTTGTGTATGTTTTCCAGTAGTATGTCTGCTGGCAATCTCCACTGCTGTTTTTTAAGCCAAGTAACGACATGTCGTCAGATAACCTCCCTGACCTCCCCGGGCCAATTTTAGCCTCTCCTGCAAGCCTGTTCTAGTTATAAATTAGCCTGGTTCTTGTGCGCAGGCAGTGAAAAGGAAAAGCTCAGTTAGGAGCAGTGATTTATTAGCTGTTAGGCTTCCACTGTCATGTGACTGACAGAGGTGTCATTCAGGATGAAAACAGAAACCCAGAACGCAGGCGAGATCCGACTGGTTCAGGAAATAGGAGGTGGTTTCCTTTTCTGCCACTCAACCAGGAGAGAAGTTGCATGATTTACATTTGAGTATTCCTGCCAAGTAGTGTTTGAGTCATTCTCAGAGCCTGTTAGTGCCACACTGTACTATTTACTATGATTTTCAAGGGTTTTAAGGTAATTGTCTGCGACGTTCCTAAGTTGTTTGTTTGTTAAAATCCATAAGATGAGAGACAAACAGGAAATAAAAATGAAATACTAAAATCTTTCTAAAACTTAAGTCTTTCCACTCAGCATCCACCTTGAATTGTCAGAGGGCATTTAGCTAAATGAACTTTCATTAAGAACTGCATTCGTTGAATCCTTAGATCAAACACTTACTTATAAGGGTTTAAAAGCTTTAAACAAGCCCTTCCACCCACGTCTTCCACCCTGTTTGCTGTTGTGCATTTTCCCACTGACTTCATCTCAGCTATGCCACGTCTCCCTTATGTTTCAGATAAATATGTTTGTACCTCATCATAATGCAACCTGTGCGAACCTGTGTGCTGGTAATCATCTATGTGATGTTGCCTGAAAACCGTGTTTTATTGCTCACTGCTGCTCACCTGGCTCCTTCTCTTTCCAAACACACCACCTTGCATGTGCTTCACTCTATGACTCGTGTGGCAGCTGTATACATACTGTGCTATATGCTCTATACGTGGTCAGGCTCATCTAAAAATCGATTACTTCTGTAAATCGAGTTTTGCTTACTCCGATTACGGCCTTAATGCAAGTAAGATAATTTTGTTAAGATGTTTGTATGACAGTCCCAATAATGTGAGTATTGTCTTACTCGGGTTATGATCAAATTACTAGAGTGCATGTAAAACCAGTGAGTGGAAGCCCTGTTTGTCTCTGTTTACCAAGCAGGCTGCTCCAGTTTTTACCTCTGACACATGAATTGTTGTAACAAAGCCTGGATATCACCAGGCTGAATTCAGGGAGGCTCGTGCTGTTGCAAGT
The DNA here is from genome assembly GCF_057382095.1 of Aulonocara sp. 'chitande type north' Nkhata Bay. Classification (NCBI taxonomy): domain Eukaryota; kingdom Metazoa; phylum Chordata; class Actinopteri; order Cichliformes; family Cichlidae; genus Aulonocara; species Aulonocara sp. 'chitande type north' Nkhata Bay. Next base: position 3,452,044 of record NC_141353.1, read on the forward strand.
GTGGACAGTAAGAAGTTTTTAGTCGTCATTGCTTTGTTTGTTTGTTTTTGAGAATGGCTAACTAGGAGACAGTTTCTAGTTGAATTTTGCTGACTAATGTAGGCACACAGTGTGGCGTACAGTTAATTCATGCTGTTCCAGGAAGAAATATGATCAAAATAACTCCTCCAACAATGCAGCTGTTCATAGAGCAGGAGTTCGTATCCCCGAAGGCCGAGAAGAGAGGAGCTTTACAGGTGCTTCTTAGGCCTGAGCAATGTGACGATCATGTATTGTGAACAATCTTAACTTGGCATATCTGCTTTAAAGTCATAAAGTTTGTGTCATTAAATGACATTCCCTTCTCTGTGTGATGTAGACAAAAGCATGATTGGTTATGACTCCTTGGATCATTAATTAGAGTTTATTGTAAACCAGAGACAGTATGGCAGATGAAGAATAGCAGCGAGCAACAAAGGAGTCCCAGAAACAGCACTTCTGATCAGAACTTTCAAAATAAAAGCAAGATACAAATTGAATGCAGACCTTAGTGACACTGGCCTCGATTCGACTGCAAAAATAGGCCCAATCCAGCGTTTCTGTTATGATACTGATATCTGGGCTTAGGCAATTTCCTGATGCAAGCATTTAATAGTAGTTTTCTTCATTTTGAGACTCTGAATAATTCAAAATTATTGCTTTTATAACTTTATCATCTGATATGTCACAATTTATATCCAAGAATAAAAACTTACTGGATTTGTATTTGCTAGTAAATTAGTAAGTGAAAACAGGAATAATTAAAAAGTAATTACAACATAAAAATCATTGCATTTATCACATTTCAGCTCAAAGTGAGAGTCTCTTGTAGTTATACTATTTTCCTTTTTTGTCTCTCACACTCTCTCTCTCTCTCTCTCTCACACACACACACACACACACACACACACACACACACACACACACACACACACACACACACACACACACACATCGGGCGTGGAGCTGACATCCATCCATTCATTTATTTTCTTAACCAGGGTTGGGGCCTATTCCAGCTGTCACTGGCTGAGTGGCGGGGTACACCCTTGACAGGTTGCCATCCATTCCATGGTGAAGTGAACTAATATTAACTGAGTTGACAACAACACTTTCTGTTATTTTAAGTGGAATAAAATCTTCCCTGCAAGTGTTAAAATGAACCAAAGACCTTCTAGCTTCTGTTCGTAATTGCTGTCTCTCCCTGAAAGTTAATGAGAGAGAGAGAAGCCTGTTCGGTTGTGTCAACTGTCTTGACCAAAGTTTGCAGCAGTTAAATAAAAAACTTTTTCAAACATAGAAAAAAAGGAGCATGAAATGGCTCCAAACTACTGCAGCGTTTCAAAGAGATTTTACTAGGGCTGGGCCATATCATACCGTTCACAGTAATACCGGTATAATGTTGGGCAATGATAAGAAAATGAAATATCACGATAGAATATGGGTAAAATGCACATGCGCAGTGCCTTTGTTTTCATACGCACATGGCGGAAAAAGCATGGCGGCGACGGAGAATATAAGAGCGAAAGTGGATCGTTGAATGAAACGATGAACCAGAACTGGTTTGTAAAAATGCTGCAGCTTCACTGGTGTGGAACTGGTTTAGCTTTCGTCCGTCAGATACACAACAAAGCACTATTTTTGGTAGCGCATGCTAGCGGGCCGTCGTTATTACCGTGTTTTTTGGAAAATACGTCACACTTAAAATCAATCCTTTGATTTTTCTGAAAGTCGACAGAGCCCCTTATAATCCCGTGTGCCTTATGTATGAATTCTGGTCGTGTTTACTGACCTCGAAACGATTTTATGTGCACGGCGCTCGAAAATCTGTCAAATGTTTCAGTACGACTTTGCTAAGCTACGAAGCCGCACCGCTTGATGGATTGTCGGAGCATTACGGCTGTCGTAGGCGGAGCCTCGCGGAGTGATACGTACTGCGCTTCAACATAATGTTACCGTATTGTGTGTGTATGACCTCTTTTTAAGTTGTGTGGATATTATACATGGTTATGCTGAGGATGTGTCGGCCAGTTTCCACTGAAATGCCTTTTGGTTAAACTGTCAGCAAGGAATTTGCATTTGCACTGTTAAATTTTTATATAACTTTAATGCACAGAAAAAACAGCTGCTTGTTTAAGTGAAAATACATTGATGGTTTTTTTTTTTGCACTAATAAAGTTGTGGAGTTGTAAAGTATTTTGTCTAGTGTCAATTATATCGTCAGTTATATCGGTATCGCAAATTTTCAAATGTATACCATGATAAATATTTTTGGTCATATCGCCCTGCTCTAGATTTTACCATTCTACTTTAGCTTTCCATCTAACTGTTACTCACGTAATAAGCAAAGAACAGGTTAGGATGCCTTTATTGATACATGATCCAGTTTTTTGGGTTGGGGATCCAAATATTCCATCTGTGAGTCCCAGCAGAGAGGACCATGTGGTCTACTGGCCAGACTGTAAAGATGGCAAAACACTACCAGCAAATCGTCTCAGTGTTTACTGATATGATTGGTGCAATCGTGACTTCCACAGAAAGACATCTTCAGTTTCTTAATCGAGCTGGTGGCTCGTGCCTCATCCCAATAACACTGTCCAAAAAACACGATCATCCATATGAGCACAATTGCAAACTGGGGTGGAACCACCGTTAAAGCCAAACTTTTAAAATGACTGGCAAACTCTTTCATGCACCAGCAGAAGCTTTTGAGCGTGCAACTGTTAGTACACCCATTCAATGATAAATGAACGGATTCTATTGCATTCTGTTCTATTCTATTAGCACCATAGTTTCTGTCCAAGGTGGGAATCTGCTTCTCTGATTGGCTAATGTTACAAACATCACATTATGTTTCTTAAAAAGGTCACCTGCTGGATGTAGTAAAACTCTCCCGTCCTTTAGCATGTGCCCAAACTCTGAGATGCAGGTTTACTTATTTATGCATGCCAGTTTGACAAGTCTGTTTGTTTTACAGAGTTGACACTCCCTCTCCTTTAGTACACAATGCACATGTAGCCCTCCACGAGGATGATGCACCATTAAACTGTTAGTTCACATGTTAGGACGTATTCTTAGGACAGAGATTTCATTTTTAAGTGCAATAATTTGTCATTGGATATTTTTTTAGTATTTGAGGAAAGTCATAGGGGTTGTTTACTCTTTACTTATATGGTAAAAGAAAGTCATGACTTTATGGGCGATTAGCATGACTTACTTTGACAAATAGCACGAAGTGCAAGAGGATGCTAAGTGTCATTCAACACTACAATAATGATGACAGATGATATGCGTCATAAGTCACTCATTATTGAATTATTAATGACCTGAGCGAAGTCTTGAGCATTGCCAATGGAAAATAACACAGATGTTTAGTGTTTGGGATTGTTCGCTGTGATAAATTAATCCCCATGGCTACAGTTTTCAGTTCAACCTATTATTACCACACGAAGAAGAAAAGTAGAACAACATGTCGGTCTTTGAACTTAAAGTGATGTGAAAAAAATATTATCTAAAAAGCAAAGCAAGAGTAGATACACACATACACATGAGCACACATGCAGCATTGGATTCTGGCACAAATGGCCCCCAAAGGGTTGTTTATAAAGGGGGTGATGTCATGTCTGTGATGGAGGCTGTGTCTCTTTACCAGTGATCCATTTCTTACCCAGCTGTCCTTTGTGCTACTTAGCAGAAAGGAAGAACAAAAGAAAGACGGATATAAAGATGCAAGATTATTTTACATTCCTTTCACCTCCAGCTCACTTTATACCTGCCATTAAAAGGTTTTAGTTATTGATACGATGTTTTTTTTTCTTCATTTGTTTTTGCCCATTTGATATTTTCTGTCCTTTGCTGCACAAATGTAAGGAGGGAAATAAAAGAGCACAAGTCAAACATTGTGTTTCTACTGTATACCAGAAGGCGGTTGTTGGAGTGACCGCGTCTAGGACGCTGATTAAACAGCATCCCAGTGCTTACTGTGAGGTGCTCACACCAGACTGCTTCTGCAGTTTTGCTATTTGAACACCTTATTTGAAAAAGTGCTCATCTTTGTACTTTCACTAATCCAATTTACATATTTATTATCTTATTTAGTGTTTCAGCAATTTTATTCTGGACAGTTGCCCATTTCCTGGGTCAAAGGATCATTGGCAATTTGTCTGCTTGTCTTTGAGCCAACAGGAGTTCGTTCTTCTGTGCAGACAAAGGGTCGCGGGACTTCTTTGTGGCATCGTACGTGTGTCTGCGTGTGTTTATGTGCGTGTGCGCATATGTCAGGTCTAGTGTTTCCAGCCCCTCGACTCTGCACTATTTTAAACAGCTTGGCTTCTTTAACCACCGCGCTCTCTATGGCGGGCACGCATATAAGTGCTGTGGGGGGGTTGTTGGGGGAGGGGAGTCCATATAGAGCTCAGGGGGCTCCCTGGGAAATGGTTTCCATACATTTAGCGTTTCCTCTTTGTGGTGCAGCAGGGTTGTCGCGTCAAAGCTGTGGTACAAGGAGGGGTGGAGGTGTTGGATAATGCAGACACAATGGGCTAAGGCAAACATTAGGAGTGAGACAAAGGACACTCCGCTTAGGTCACAGGGGGGGCAGCTCTTCCCATTATCTAAGGGAAGTGATCTTAACTGAGGGACTTTTTAAACCCATCAGCAAATTAGGGGCAGCGCTGAGCTGCTGGTGTGCGTTCGGGTCATGATCAAAGCCTCAAGAGTGGGTCTGTTTAAAGAGGAAGGCCGTAAAGCAAAGGACAGCAGTCACAACACAGCACAACATGAGGCTGGGTTAGCGCTGAGAGTGCTATCATGACCGTGTTATCATTGTCACAGTCGGGATATTTACTCATGGGAAGCAGAGGATAACTTCTTTCTCATCTGCACTAAAAACAGCACAAGCACCGTATGTCATATGGTCAGCTGAGTGTTTCTGCACCATACACGTGTGTTCTAAGGCGAGCCAATCTATAATCATGCTACACCTCTAATAAAAATTGGCATCAGTTATCTTTTTTTATATAGAATAACAAAATTGTGTTTCAGTTTCATTGTGTCAAATTATCATCTAGGTTTTTGTAATTGTGTTTTCTTTGGATATAGTACAACATTAGGTTTTACCTTTCTAGTATGACTTTGTATAGTTGTTGTCTAATCTGCTGTTCAGAGATTTGGGCTATACAGTATATTTAGCTTGAATTAATAATTTACTTAAATAATTTATCATTAAAATAACCACCAAAGGATTTTTTAACATCACTAATTTATTTAGACACTCCCATATTTGCTAACCACTTTAGAGCTGAGACGTAGGTCAGCTTTTAGTATTTTTTATGAGCTAAGCAGCTTGTCACGTTCCACTCTAATTTATTGCTTGAAAACAGAGTGTCAATTACGTGGTAATTACACGCTGTTAAAGCTACTGCTTAACTGCTGGACATTATGAACATTTATGTCTTTGTTTCTCACTAAACATTTAATTTATTGGGGTGTTCAACCATAAGGAAACAGTGCGATCAAAGCAATTAACCTGTCGTTAACAAATTTTAAAAGATTTCACTGAAAAATCACTGAAGAAAATTGATGGAGGGAAAAGCTAGAAAAGAAAAGCAGAAATCTTTTTGCCAAAAAGCTCAACTAAATGTCTCCATATTCACTTATTGCGCTTCTTCTCCTTTTTTTTGTTTTTTGAAACCTTATGCGTGTTTGTGTGGCTGAAGGACCATTATGGGACAGGCTTTTAAGGGAGATCTGGGAAGTGGAAACCTAATACTGCCTGACTGCTGCTCTTGTGTACATGAACCCCACAGCTGCTGGACAGAGAGGGAGAGAAACTGGGGAGAGAAAAATGGAGGAAGAAAGGAGGAGGGGATATAGGAGAGCACGGTGTGCTCGGTAATTAGTTGTCTGGTTTTGTATTGACCAGTCTGGTGCTTGGGCCTTGGGGACTGTTAAATTTGCAATTGAAACTGAAAGGATTATGCATCCAAAAGACATTAAACAGGAGCAATGAATAGATTGTGGGCCACACGGTGGACTACTTTGTTTTTCTTTTTTTTAATCTTCTTCCATCTTCTTAGACGAGCTCGTACTTTCCTTGTGAGAAGCTGATGTTTTACATGTTACAGGTAAATTACAAAAATGTACTGTAGGGTCATGACAGTTTTACATTGTGATAATGGCAGCCCGTTTTAAGAGTCAACCATTACAAAAACAAACACTACACTGGTTCGAGTCATCATTCGGGGTCAGTTTATTAAAAGCAGACAAAGTCTGAAATCATTGCCACATGCTACCTGCTGCAGAGTGCGATGCGAGTCTAATGAAATGTGTTTGAATGGAGACGTGGTGACCACGTGTGGGAATTGATGGCTCTAGCCTGAGCTGCCCAGGGGGGAAGGAAGATTTGTGTCTGTGTTTATTGGTGCTGAGGTTGCTCGTGCTTGCTGCAGTGGGCCCACAGAGTAGGTAACACCTTCCAAGTACTTGCTGAATCTTATGGCCCAGAGAGATTCCCTTTAGATGCACTGCCAGCGTTGATTTAAAACGATCAAACTGGTGTGCGTCAACAGTTTAGTGACTTTTAGCAGGGGAAAGCAGAGACGGGAACAGGAATCGCTTCAAACTAAAGTGTAACGTAGCCCCTTTCTAATGACTTCCATTGTGTGTTAGGGTCCGCTGTACCTGCCGTTCTCACCCTTGGGAATGGTGCAGCATGCCAAAAGTGACATCACCCTTGCCGTCGCAAGCCACACTTTGTTGTCGTTTCAGCCGTGAACCTCTTAACCTGCCAACACCACCAGAGTGAACACACGAGTGTACGGTTGTGTCAGTTTTTGCTGCTGGTTTAATGAAGCTCAGAGATTCACAGACCATACAGAGGCAGATGATGATGCCACAGTTTGAAACGATGAGGCTTTGACTTCTTCTCTTCCTATAATGTGGAGCTTTGTCTGAGTGGAAACGCTTATCGTTCAGGTGAACACTGCAGTGAGTACTCGTGCCCTCAGAGCTGGTATAAATGGTACGGCGCTGCAGCAGCAATGTTACTGTTACTGGCAAGTATAATGGACCCATCAAGCAGGCCAGACCTTACAGTGGGGAGGCAGAGGGTGACTTTTAAAAAGGCAGGCTATAATATGAAGGACCTCTTTGCTTCCATCTGCATCGAGCATTTGAACCTGCTGAACTGTGAGCCTTGAGTGTGTCTTGTGGATGATAGAGGGGTGATGTCATGCTCTCTCTCACTGTTTGTGTAGCTGGCAGAGCTGCTGGAGAGAGTCGCACACTATGACTTAGTCGAGAGCAGAACAGCCCTGTGGGACGCTGCCAGAAAGTTCCTGCCTGCTCCAAAAACTCTGGTTTCTGCTTTTTCCTCTGATTCTGCTTTGACACGATGATTCGAAATCTTGTACCAACAGTCCGTGTTTTTAATCTGTTCGAGTGTCCTGTGACGCTTTGCGACCCAGAGCGAGGAGGCACTCTTTGTAGATAAAACACACAATCTGGTCGAGATCCCGCTTTGTGATTATCACAACGTAAATACAGGAGAGCCTGAGCACAGGTGGCTGATGCTGGGCTGATGGTAACCAGACCGGACTGATGTGTGCATGGAAAAGAAATCACTGCTGTAATGTCACGCATAAACAAAGCCTATTTTCTAAACCTTGCCATGTTCGCTTGAAACATCATACAGCTGAGCGTTTTCACATTGCCAGAACAATGAGCCAACTCCAAAACAGCAGCATGGGCAAACCTTCTTTTCTTTCACATTTACGTAAATATTTTCCCTAAACTTACAAAAATATGATTAGACAGAAACATCTTCTTTAAAAATAGCACTTTTGCTGCATTAATGCTTGAAATAAAAAATGACAACATAAAGATAAAATCAAATCTTTTCAATTGGAATTGTAGTTAAATTAAAGAATAAAGCCAAATATACTGCACATGTTAGGTGTTTATTATTCTGTCATATAAATGGTTGTATTTTTGTTTTAGAAAAACAAAAAAGAAAAACCACGGCCTTCCTGCAAAGGAAAACCAGAGTTAAAGTACTAGTATTTTTTTGTGTGCGTATTTTTATTTACTTAACAAATATATTTTTGTTTTATATATCCAGAAATAACAGGAAATGCATTGCCTTATAAATAAGTGAGCCAACACAGCTCATTGCCCCAGTCATATATGTTTGTTAGTATATTTGTACTCGCGCCCCAAAGGCCCATTTCTGAGCCTGGACAAACCCTGTAATATCTTCTAAATTGCCCTAAATGTTGTGAGGATTACTTTAATTTTCTGCACTATTAGGCATTTTACCTCAAGAAATGTGTCTGAAAGGCTTTGTGACATTTATTCTGATGATGTTAAATTTCTGGTTTAGTCTGTTCGCTTCATCTTCATTCCCTGACTCAGCAGCCAACTCCCAGAGAAAGTTCAGATTTTCTATATTTTTGGATTTTTTCAGGCAAAAACAGCTTTTTCAGACCGACTGCTGCATGCGGCACTCCATCGTCTGCTCGTCAGAATGAGGTGGCAGGTTTTGAGCTCCTGTGCTCATCTGCAGTTAAGAACCTTGCCAACTGAGACACCCCCACTCCCACACACACACACACACACCCCACCCCACCTTCTATTTGGGGGTCTCTGACTCCCCTCCCCTCATCCCTCCTGGTAATAGATGGCCTCCTCGCTTTGAGCTTGAGCCCACCTTTAAACAGCTAGACAGGACTGGGGTTTGTCTCGGGCCAAGCGGTGGAGTGGAACAATAGGAGTGTGTGACATTGTCTGGTGTGTGTTAGGAGACCGACGTCTGTCTGAAACATACGTACAAACACGTGATGGTGTTCTCTTCCCACAGCTGCCTTTACCTGTGCCTGCCAGGTAGCAGAGAGGGAACACGGGACATCCAGGGTATGCACATCTGCACATTTTTTCCTCTTTTTCTTTTTAAGCCACTGCCGTTTGTCAAACGTGGCTTCGCGCCGAGGCATCCGTCTCCACATCACGTTCATTGCCGTTTCCATGCTTCCCGCTGTTTGTCTTTGACGACAAACCCTTTGTCTGGCTGAAGCCTTTAACACAGAGGGGCTGGGATGGAGCCTCCGTGGATCTGTTCTTATGCCTGTGTACGTGTTTGTGTCCATTCACGATAGACCATCTCTGAATATGTGTGTTTTCGATTCATAAGCTGCTAGGACAGACTGCAGCATTGACCTTGGCTTTGTTGAAATGTGTGTGAGGAGAGCATTTATGCGTGTGTGAAAGGAGTTTTTTCTTTTTTATTGTTCTGTCTAAAAGTGCTTATGATGCCACGATTCCTGTTATCTGCAGTAAAGGAGCATGTAGAGTTCTCCCTGCAAATCTGTTTTCCCTGCAGTGGCTCCATGGGACAAGGATCTTGTAGATTTCTCTTTTCTTTTCTTTTTTTTTGCTTTAGCATATTCTGCATTCATATGGAAATAAGGGGCAGATGAGGGACAGAATCTCACATCAATTTGATTGGGCCATGAATAGCTGCCAGTGTGTTTGGACTGACCCAGCGCTGCCTTAAAGGCACTGCCCAGCCTCTGCTCTAAGACCGCAGAGCCGAGCACATTTTCAGCTGCGACGCACACGTGTTCGTCCACACACGCGCGCTTCCACCAAAGATGAAAAAGCAGATGCTCATAATTGTACTCATACAATTAGTTACACTCGAGCACTTAGGAAGACAGAACGCTGTCTCATTCTCTGTCACTGTCTCTGTGTTGCACATATACAGACAGCCACGCCAGATCCCAGGGAGACGTTAGTGTCGCAATACGCTCGTCTTTTTTTTTCTTCCTTTCTCGCAAATCCTTTTTTTTTTCTTTTTTATTAAATCCTCACTCACCCTCTTTTTCCCAGCAAAACGGATGTCATGATGATGGGCCTCCTTTAGCATTATTAAGGAAGTTTGACTTTATGCTTCCATTTAGTTTTGGGCCAATGAAAGATGCTTAAAATATTTTATTACAATATTTCCCTACATCTTACAATTAAACAGGACAAATAGATGTCTGTTTACATAAATGCAGAGTTAGAGTTGCTGCAGTTAAAACACAAATATAATTTTCCATGTGAAATATAAAATATTTCACATTAAAAAAAGAAAAGAAAATTTTAGCTTTAAGGTTTTTGTGGTTTTGTGTTATGTAATACTGTAACCCTGAGAAAATGCACAGGCATCGGTTGGATTAAGGTAATATGCTTTTTCTACGCTGTCTGTGAATTAATATTGTATGTGAGGAGTCCCGTTTCTAATAAATTTTGAGTGTGTTTCCTTCCCGGGCACGTCTGGTACAATGGGCCTCCCAGACCGAACTATTGCAGTTGGATCTAGCAGCAGGAATCCATCAAACAAGATTTGTCTCGGTGGATATGCTGGTTTTGTGCTCAAGAATTAGAGCCCACCACCCATATTCAACCCTGGTCTGAGTTACTTTGTCTTTTATCAAACTAGACAGTCCCTGAAAGCGTGGCTGTAGAGTTTTAATTCATTTAGTAATGCATCGTCTCTCTCTTTTTTAAAATAATGTTTCTAAAATATGATAACTGCAATTAGGCTTATTTCAATAACATAGACATTTAAAAAAATAAAATCAAGTAGATAAAGTAGAAAGAACCGATTCATTGTTCTTACTCGGTTTTATTAGGATATTAAAAGATTTTTTCACAAGTATTCAGCACCTATTTTAAGATAAATTAATAACATTTATTTAAAAAAATTTTGTGCTTAATATTTAACCTGAAATTAAACTTTTTTTGCTATTAAATTTCCTTCATGAAAGTATTTGTTCTGCTGCTGTGCATTTCATCTGCTAGATTATCTTCGCTTTCTCCCTGGTGGCCGTTTTGTTCTGTTTTCCGAGTTTATGGTTAAATTTAGGCAGAGTTAAATATTTTGCCTGCTGAAGCATGGCATGTCCGCTTTAACACCAAGGTCCAGCCTCTGTCTGTTAAAAGAGCAATGTGTTGAAGGAGGGCCTCAGTGTGTGTGCGTGCTGTTTTGTCTCTCCATTAGCACCCATTCAGAGACAAAGAGTTAGAGGAGCAGACGATGGGCTTGTTAACACACAGGCATTAGTGAATTAGTGTGTGTCTTTGTGAGGGAGGGGACACTCCTCTAGTGTTATGGGGCTTTCACCACCGATACACTACACTCCAATACCACAAGTGTCCAGCCACTGAATAGGGAGGATTTGTTGCTGCACACCTAATTAAATAGTGCTTTGGGTAGTGGTTGTGGTGAGGGGCCCTTTGTTCCAGTCCACCTTCTAAAGCACCTTGGAAAGCTTAGTGTTTGACTTTGGTGACAGTGGAGGTTAGACCCAGCCTCTCTGTGACAAATGCAGCAGCTGCCTTTCATATACGATGATCATAGCTGGGACCTACAGACATGCCCAGCGAATTGCTGCACATTTTTAACTTAATCACCCAATTAATAAAGTGATTGATTCATTAAAAAACAAAAGAAATGTGAGTTTGTTTGTTTTTCCCTCCCACAGTGAAAATGTAGTGAAACAATGTGAGATAGATGACAGAGTGAAAATGTTGTGGATCTGCTTAGTGTTGTAGGTTTTGAGCAGGACTGACTGCTGGGGGGTGAGGAGATTATGATGCCCTCTGCTTTGTGTAACAGCCTATGGGCTTGACCTGAGGGAGGGAGACTTTGCGGCCCTGAGAAGGGACAACACATCTGAAGTCGGTTCAGAGTTTGCACTTTCTTTTGGATAGAATCTAGATTTGAGGTGGTAACTGTTCTCTAAAGTTATATTATTACAGTTTATATAGAATCCAGTGTAATCTTTGTGTTATTGTTTGTTTCTCTGTAAGTTAATTATTAAAGTTTTTGCCATCACCTGATATTTTAGTGCCTAGGAATTGGTCACGTTTCTCCCCTTGACAACCCTAAAAGAATAGCATTAGCTAGCACACAAGATAATATGATATTTCCCTCAGTCCACCTTTAATTTATGACAGTGGTAATCCTCATTGCTTCTGTTCTCCTGTGCACAGCTGACATTAAAGTGAATGGTAGTTTTTTTTTAGATATGTAAGCTGCAGTCACAATCTCTTACAGGAATATCTGACAGGGTCACTCAGCGATCGAGGGGTTTTTGGTTGTTTGGTTAGCTCTGCTGCCTCATCATGAGCTGTGAGAGCAGACGTGGTGGAGCAGCACTCTGGCATTCAGCTGCCACCGATTCCAGGCAGGACGATGGTGATGGTGGGTTGCTGGTTTACCTGTGTGTTCCAGGAAACATCTGCCAAAGCTGCTGTTTGGTTGAGTGTGTGCTGGTAAATGTGTGGTGCAGAGAAATCAAACGCATTTATTTATTGTCTCATTTACTGCCAGTTGTTCTAGTATGAACAGTGGAAAAATTATTTGCTTTTGGATCCATTAGAGAGGAGAGGATAGTTTCAGATGATAGAGAAGAAACACACACACACACACACACACACACACACACACACACACACACACACACACACACACACACACACACACACACACACACACACACACTTGATCAAAAGGAATAAAAGATGTTTTTCTGTTTTTATTTCATCATGGGGTATTTTGACACACATTCCAGAAATAATTGATTTAAAGAATTCAAAAAATATTTTAACTTGAAGGAAAAATATGTAAAAGGCTTCCCTGACGTATTTATTTTCACATTGTTTCATAATTCTGTTGTGTCTTTTTAAAGATTGGATCGTGTGAGTGCGTAACATGAGACGGGAATGTTGAGCTTGTCTTTGTGGCAGATTTGGCCGACTTGTCCCCGTCACTGTGTCGTATAAAGGTTCAGTGAAGAATCCCCTCCCCTCCACCCCATGGTCCCATCTCTGCCATTGTTCCTGCTAACATCAGTCAGCTCTGTTTTTTACATGCAGCCTTTTTTTTGGTTTCATATCCAGGATGAATAATGTCCTTTTTATTTTCAGGCCTTGTCTCATGTTATTTATCTAGTTTATCTTCCCTTTCAGATTATGTTTAATGTAAAAAACAATTAAATGAAAATGAATTTATGTTGCATATTTTACTCTTTTGTAATTTTTTAAAATGTTTCCTAAATAAGATTGAAAATAAATTATAATTTTTTTAAAGCAATTTAATAATTTTGAAATTATAACATTGTATCTGTAGTGAGATGTTTATCACGCAGTTAGCAGCTATTATTTGTTTCAATCAACATTTTAAGAGTTATTCTTGTTAGTTTAATTTTTTGTCACAACATAAACTGGAACTGAGTTTTAATCATAGAAACCCAGACTACAGAGGAGATGCACTGTTTGCAATCAGCTGGCAAACTGCTTTTTTTTTGTCTGTTTAATTATAACATTTAATTTCACATGAAAGCAGATTTTTCTTCAAGCAGGGCGAGACCTCCAGCTGCTCTGGTTCTGTGCTGTTAGGATGTGGGCTCTGGCAGCAGCGGTATTTTCGGAGGAAGGCCCGGTAGTCGCTGTGGGATCAGCCTCAATTGTTGTGCGAACACAATGCCTTTGCGTCCTTACTTCACTGCTTCTTTTGCTTTGCTTCCCCTGCCTTTGAATTTGCTCATTTTCTGCCCTGTTTTGTTCCCCCCATCGCCCCCTTTGATTGGCCCCTACATAGCAACTTGTCACATGGAGCGTGTAGTCTATAACTGCTCCTCTCTGAACCTTTTGCTTTTTAAATTCAATGCGAAGTGGTACATTTCTGCACTTAATTTTTGTAACATGTTTTATCCAATTAAATGCAGTTAGAAAAATTCTTTTAGCATTAACTGTTTTTAAGTATTGTTTTTAAACATTTAAAATATTTAAAAAAAAGATGTTAACACAATTAAATAAATTCAAACCACTTATTAATAATGTTAAATCAAAAATAAATTATTGTAAAATAAGTACATGAGATAAAAAAAAATCTAACAATTACTTTTCTACTTTCAAAATAAAAAATAATCAAATAAAACCATAAATCCATATGTGAAATAACAAAATGAGTTTTTCTTTATGAATCACAACAATCACCTTATATGACTGTACAATGCTGATATGTTGACACTGATCGTGCCACCTTTTACTGTCATCAAGCCTCTCACTGCCTTCTCTCTTTGGCCCAGTCAAGTGCACATATGCTCATCCATAACCATTTACTGCAGCAGTTCAATATGTAAACACACACACACACACACACACACACACACACACACACACACACACACACACACACACACACACACACACACACACACACACACACACACACACTTGACGTTAATAAAAGCACATCGTTTTAGCTGCCTTCACATAATGATTGTATTTAATTAATTACCAGGACTTGACAGGTCGAGTGGTTTTGACTTGAAATCATATTGTCATTGGGTCTAATAATGAGCCAAGTAATGCAGTAATGTATGTGTTACTTAATTTATTTATTTTGTACGTACAGCTAATTCCTCAGAATATAACTGAGCAGTTCATATTTTTTCAATTTTCTATTTTGTATAGTTGTTTTGTTCCTTTACATATGACTGGAGTCATTCATGTAAATAGTTTACATTTGTTTTACAAATGTTGCAATTGCATTAAACAATTAATATTTAAGTGCTTTATGTCTATTTATAAATTTTAGTTGCAGATTTTTTCGATTCAACCAATTTTCCTTTTTGTTTTTTTTATTTTTAGACAGGTTTTTTTTGCAGAAGTTTAATTAATTAATAACTAAAAATTCATTTGTAATCATAGCACGCTAATATAAATATAATACTAGAGAATACTATAGAAATCAAGCATGTTGGATCATCCAGTGATCAGTGAGGGGTGAAGAAAGCAACTCAGCTCTTTTCTGCATTCATCACTTTAGCAAAATACCAGACCACATCAGGAATAAACTTGGCAACAACTGTTAAAGATGACATTTTCTTTGCAAAAAAAAAAAAAAATATATATATATATATATATAATTATAAGGATAGATAGATAGATATTCTTACAAGTATTAAGAAAAGGAATCACAGCTCTGGGCCCACAACACAAACCTGAGAAGAGAGGGGAAAAAAATGCTGGCTAAGCTATCCGTTTCACACACGCGGGGACAGAAGGTTCGATATTCATTCGATCGATGAATGAAAAGGCACAATGGCAAAATCGGACAGGCTCCTTTTCAAATCCACGTCTCCAGTGTCCCCCCCCCACCCACCCACCTCTCCCTGCCGCCCCTCCACAGTCTGCAGTCGCTGGGCGGCTGGTGTGGCAAACAGAGAGAGAAAGAGAGAGAGGGGAGAGCAAGGGTTACATCAAGGCTGCTCTCTGGACCGTGCAAACAAGTCTAGACCAGTGACCTGTTCAATGGCTCCTTTTGAGGAGTGGGGCAAGTTCGGTCAGAGCGAGGAGAAAGGCAGGCACAGCCTCTTTTCACTGCCGAAGCAGCTCACAGCTCGCGATCGACAGGAGGTAAGGAGGGCCGGGAGGGCAGGCATCTGCTTCCATGGTTACAGGCCGGGTATGGGGACCCTACAATTGAGGAAGCTCCGTTCTCATGCTCCCACAGAGGCAATGTCACGCATTTTAAAAATGCGTCAGGCCGGGGCGAGGACCACATCCACCAGCGGCAGAGTCGCTCTTTCAGTGTGGAAATAAAATGATAGCACGTCTGTTTGAGGGGTGCAAAAAGAGTGTGTGGGGGGGCCTTTGGGATGGGGGTGGCAGCATGTGCTTGGAAAAGAAAGAAATGCGTCACATGATTGAAATCCTAATTCAAAGTAAGGTGTTTGTTTTTTTCCCGCGAGCTGCAGTGATTTTCACAAATGCGCCCGATGTGTGTTTTTAGCGGCTTTGGTGGTGAAATGATGTGGTTTTGTACAAGTTCGTGGCACAAATGATTTATCCTCAGAGGGAGCAAAGGTCAAGGTTTATATGGTCCGATATCTTAATGAGGATTCTCCCAAAGCAGCAGAAAAATGGAAACAAAATAACCTTTTTTAAATTTCTTCCGCAGGAAAGACGTTTTCATTTCTTTCTTTTTTTTTCCTTTCTTTTTTTTTTTTTTGCCAGTGATTTCAAATTCAAATCAGCTCTAGTGAAATGTGCATATTTGTTACTTTAGCACAACGTGTGTGTGATGGTTTTGGATTGCAAACCAGTCAAATGTGAGGAGTCACATCTGTCTGTTTATTTGTTGATTTGTTTGTGTTTGGGCACAAGCTGTGTGTGCGTGTCTGTGTGCTCGTGTGCACGCGTGCGTGTGTGCCGAGTTGAATGGATGCTTTGGGCTTTTCTTCACGAAGGCGGGCTGTGTTGGAACGTTGAATTTGGTCATGCAGCTGACGCTTTACCCCTTAAAACACTCCAAACAGAATGAACAGATGGCCGGCCCTCAGGAAGGGCTCGGGGCGTTGGATTTGCTCTCAGACCGTGGGAAAGTCTTTGGCTGACTTCACCTGCTCGGGGAGCTGATGTGACTGGATTAAACGGCAGTGAAAGAAATGAGAAATTAAAACTAACACAGAGCACGGTGCACGGAGCTTTGTACGATTGCGAGCATTTGACTCACATCTTGTTTAGCAGTGGAAAAAAGGGACAAACTGAGACCCGCAGAAACTGATTCAGTGTTTAAATTTAGAGCTTTTAAACACAACAAACATGCTTTGTATATTGTTATTTTTCTTTGTATGTGTGCAAAGGAGAGCAGGGTGGATGGGTTCAGTTTTTTTTTTTTCATATGTCTTTGTAATCCTAATTGGAAACAGTTGATCCTCAGTTTGTTGAGACATTAGACATGATGTTTGGCCATCTCACCCTCTGCTTTTGATCATCTCTGTCTCAGAGAGACAGCCATGTGCAGGCTTTGATTTATTGTTATTAAAAAAGAATGGGGCTGTTTGTCAGCCTTCCATCTGATTGATGCTAAGATGCATGCACACTTCAATTTAATACTCTTAAAAAGAAAAAAAAGGCCCACGTCTGTGCACTTAATGGCTCATTAATTATGTGTTTGAATGTGCAATAAACTTAGATGGATTATCTGCACTGAAAGGTTGTGTTTTGTTCATTTCATTTAATGTGTGGATGCTGGAATTTATACAGAAGCCACTTAAGGATGTGCTGACAGGTGTGAAACTCCATTTCAGACCTCACGAATGAATCATCGAAAACAAAAATCACTGCCACAGCTGAGATAATGATGGGTGTAGCGTGATGTCCGGACAGGTAGCTCTTTATTCACCGCTCAAGGATTCACTTCCGTGATCCGATTGCAGCTTTCGGCAAAGGAGCAAAAAGATGGTGTCCTTAGGCTTTGTGATTACCAGCAGGATGATTTTTTTCTTTCTCCCACAGTTTTTATTGGTAGTGGTTTTACTTGTGGCAGGGACTTCAATAGATATAGAAAATTAATTTGACAAGTGTCTTTGCACATGGGTAAATATTTGCCATATTGTTGTATTTATGACACCAGTTCAGTCATTTCCAAATGTCAACTGATAACCACAAGAATCCTTGGTTGGTGTTAGTCCAAGTGCTTTGCTCTCAATGAAATACTCCATTTCAGTTAAACTACAAAAAAGTAGAGTGCATAAGAGTTCAATTTAGGCAAGAGTCAAGTGCTCTCCATCTGAGAAGTGGGAAGGGAGGAGTTGTTGGGTAGTGGAGGAGGCTGTGGAGGACTAATCAGATGTGTTTATGTGCTGAGCAGCGTAGTCAGTGTTAGACAAGAAATGTGAACTTGACTACAGAGAGCCTTTGGGAGTATAGGTGCATGTGCTCTTGAGATTTAGCCAAAGTTGGGTTATTTCTGGAAAGGGGTTTGCGCCATAAGGATTAGGTCATCCGGTTGTATATTCCATATTCATTTGGAAGACGTGCCCTAGCGGAGCAGCGATGATGTGACAGCGTCGACAGCAATTAAAAAGAAATGGTTGTTTCTTTCTCTCCCTTTTTTTCTTTTTCAAGCTCTCGACCCGATCGGTCCAGCTAAGCACTTCATCCAACAAGAAGTGATGTTCCAGCTGTTTTTTTCTCCCTCTAATTGCATACGTGCGAGCTCATCTCTGCCTCTCAAAAATGTCTCATCTAAATTCAAAAAGTTCAAGAAAATACATTTTTCTGTGTGACTGCAGAGCCGCGGAGCATTGCTAGAGCTGGGCTCTGACACTGGACCAACACTAATTGGGTTACTAGAGCTCGTTCCCTATTCGCTCATACCCTATATATAAATACACACTAAGACATTTTGTGCTCCGGCCTGGCTGACCTGTTCACATCATGGTTTATTTTTATAGTGGTAATTTGCCATTGGCCTGATGGTTTGGTTTCAGAGGCCCACATCATTAATCATGGAGGGCATTACTGCAGTGTAATTACACTTTCTCTCAGTGAACCCGCAACATATAACGCAAACACAGTTAGCTGCAAAGTATGCTCGGCACAACGGCAGGGGAGGGCTGCTGTGTCTGTATTGTTAAAATATTGCACTCTAGTTTCGAATAGAAAAGAACGAGTTTAAAGGGTGCTCAGAAAATGCAGTGGTCAAAATCCCTTTTAGGTGCGTTTGTAGAGAGCGGCTGTGTTTCACCAGTAACTGTTGCTGATGATTGACTACAGTGGAACATCCTCTTAAGGAATGTTGTTTGAAGGTGGTGTTAAGAGCTTAAGAGTTGACAATAATTAAAACCACAAACACGCCAGGAAACAAATGGAAGTATGCATGTGTGCTGTGGGGGGGTTAACGGGTAAGTTGGAATCAGTGACAATGCCGTATAACCCCTTTAAGATCATTATTCCGCACAAAATGCACCCCCGGGGTGTGTGACACATTTGTGAATGGGCTCTTCCGCGGGATTTAACGGGTTAACAGCAGACAAAGGGAGCTGGGACCATGTAACCCAGCAGGGGAGACCCCAGTGGAAACACCAGGCTGCCTTATAATCCTCATGCTGTCCCATCCCGTTTGCTCTGCTCTGCAATCACAGATGACTGACATGCACCCTGTAAGTCGACATGGCTCTGGGGTGAGAGGAGCCACGTGTTTTCAGCTGGTCTCGGCAGAATTTCCTCCACCAACTCTCACACACACACACACACACACACACACACACACACACACACACACACACACACACACACACCTCCAGGCTGTGTCAGCACACCTCACGCTTTTGTCCAAGTTGTCAATGAAAAATGATAATTAAAGACAAATGCTTTGATTCCCAGTGGATGGACATGAACTTTGGACAGATGCCTGTCTTTATTGTCTTGACCAGCTGCATGTGATTTCATGCTGTAAGCCCTGATCTAGCACACATATATGGAAGCATCATGCAGTCTATTGTAGGGCAACATGTGCTGTAAGGATCTGGTTGCGTGCTGGAGATCATAGAGGCCAAGCAGAATAAATCCAGTTCATAATACAGCGTTACAGATGTCAGTTCCACTGATGTTTGCAGTATATCTTTTGCGTGTTATACTTGGCCAGTTACAGTCTGACTTTTTTCTAATAGCATAGCCTTTTCTGTCTGAATGAGCAACTGCATTCTGTTAAAAAAGATAAATTGTGGCAGCTTTATTTTCTTTGATTAGAGCCTGCACAGATGTGGTTTTTCACTGGTAAAAGATCTTTTTGTTTTCAGGCAGTGATTCAGGCTAAAATGTGTATTTAATTCTCGTCTTTCAAATGCACGGCCATGTTTCACTCGTTCAAAACATCGATTTTCACTTTCTTTGTGAGATTATGAAGCAGTTTAGGTCAGTAAGCCACATTTCATTGTGAGCAAACTATCTGGAGAGGTTCTGTTTGTCGGCTCAAGGTATTTTAACTAACTTTAGTATTCACGTTCTGCACTGCACAAGCATCGCTATGCACACATATCTTGAAAACTCAATTTGGTTTAAACCAAAGGCTCAAGCGTTTGCTGTTGTGGTGGATTGTCATGAGAAATATGGTGATATAATAATATTTTGGGCATTATTTTCTATTTGGCAAGAAGTAATTAACTGCTTGAGCGTTGTTAATTATGAGAGGGGAAATGACAATCCGAAACTTGTAATGTTTGCTCATTTGAAATTATTCACCCAGAGAAACGGACGCGGCTGTTTCTCGTAGGATTTCTGGAGCGTAACGGTTTCAAGCTACTGTTTGACCTTGCTGCTCTTAAGGTGCACCGTGGGCATCTTTAGATTCCCGACATGTTTCCGGACCCACTCAGATGTTGCTCGATTACCCCTTAATGGTCATTTTCTTTGGAAGGCAGGGCTGATTCACCTGCTGATTTACCTGCTAGTCCCCGGCTTTATTTGCCACAATAAGAGCCGTGAAGGCTTCCAACTGTCTGGTACCCGACTGTGAGTGAAAGTCATCTGAGCTCCAATAGCCATTTAAAAATCATCAGATATTAATTCCTCTCCTCTTGCTTTTGAGTTTTCGGCTTATTGACTGGTACCTCCTAATTGTGTCTGATTGTTTTGCAAGGGCCTAATTAAGGTCTTGAATCACCAATCATTTTTCCATAGTCCTATACTAATTCCCGTAATTTCCAGTGTTCTCCTTCCCATTGTCAGACGATTGCTTTGATAATGAGCGGCTGTGCAGGGGGATTATCTTGGAGAAAGCATTTGGTGAGGACACACAGAGAAAAGGTATCATTATGATAACTGCTTTCTCTGCCTCCTAAATGAGAAGTCATCCTTAAAGTAGTCGATTACGGTCTGCACCTCTAGAGAAAGCCTGCGCAAAATTATTTGTGCCATATAATGTTCTGAGGTTCTGTGAAATTTGCACACCTGTCTCTATGATATTATGTGGCACAAAGAAGCATCTATAACTACAACACAGGACTGAACGGTCTCTGTAAGAGATGTACCAACCTCAAACTTAAACTAATAAACAATAGCAGTGTCGCCCTTTGTGTCTCCTTCAGGGTGAAGTGTTTTGGATATTTTGTTTACGAGTCCTTTCAGTTATAGCTCACCTGCACCGATGTTGTGCCTGATAATTTCCCTTAGTAGCAGTAATGCACCTACATATAAATGTTCCTTTGCTTTTTAATGTTGAGCACATAGATCATAGCACACAGCGTCTTTCTAGTGAACGACAACATGAATGACGCGATGTTAAAATGTTCTGAAAAGCCTGTAATGATCAGAGAATGTACTGAAGTACAAGTTAATCATTTTAAAGCTGTTCACACTGTGTGAATCATATTTTAAAAGGTGGCTGTATTTTAAAAACTGATTGGATTTTTTGAACCGGATTTTTAATAGACATCAACATCTGTGACAAATCACATAAATGTTCACCAGCTCATCAGTGATTAGACCATTAGGGTTCAAACATTAGTGTATTTCTTTGAATGACAACACGTTTGCTTAGTGCTCTTTCCATCAGTATGTAAATGGTAACCCGAGCCTTTCGTGTCTCTATTGTTTTTACCATCTGAGCAGCCTGATAGGAGACAGCGGTAATTAAAGCACGGGGGCGGGCCGTGAGGGGAGCCAAACGCACAATAAAAACCTTCTGTGAGATTCCAGGACGAAGGTGCCACGCAGTCCGATCCATTTTAATTGTCGTTTGAATTAATTTGAGAACCCTCAGGTCGATTAAAAAGATGCATTCCTCCGGCTGCGCGTGATGTCATATTCATTGATCCGTAGAGGTTACTTTATGCAGTCGTGTAGGATACGTTTATGCTTCTGAAACTTGGCCGTTTGGAATTCATTAGCTATTGATCCCTGTTAGCGATGGTAAACGCAGGGTCTGATAGCAGCCTTGTCTGAAGCCAGGTAATCAATTCAGTGCCATTCAGAAAACAAATGCCCTTTTACTTTATTATTGTTCTGCATCAACATTTGATACTGCAGCAAAAAAAACCCCAAAAAACCCCCACTCATATCTCTGTCACAGAGTAACTTTGAATTTACTGTTTATTTGTCGAGCTTTTCTTCTGCCTTTGCGTTCTTTTCCCCTCTTGAGTTTGTACGAGGTTCGGTTGTCTCTGCACAGCCTCTTCCTCTCTCCTCTGCTCTCACTGACTGATTCTTGTCCTCCATCCATGCCTCCTTGCGCACTGATTGGCTGCCTGTTAGTCAGTTGCAGCCAATAAGCCATTTTGAAAATCTCAGTGTTTAGTCTGGTGCTAGGCAGTAGGATCAACAGACAGGTGGGTCGGGCAAAGTCATTGCCGTGGCTGGCTGCACAGAAAAGCTGCGTTAGCTTTTAAAGCAACATTACCCTAAGTTAATAGTAACACGGCAGTATTTCTGTAATCCCAAACAGGTTAGCCCATGTTTGTGAGCAACTGCTATGTTAAGCCCCAATGCTCAGAAGCATGTGCTCGACTCTTTCTTTTGGCTTTTCTGTCTAATTAAGCTGAATTTCTTATTGCTCTTTACACATACATGTGTTTGCCTGTGTCGTAGCAGCAGTAGCAGGTTTCACACGCCTGACCGTGTTGCTTTTAATTCACTTGTTCATATCAGCTAATTGGCTTTTTTTTAAGTCATCTTATTCCTTTGTCAGTCCTTGTAGCTGAACGCTGAGAAAGAGGCGCCAGAGCAGGGCACAGTAAGATGAGGCCTCTCTACAGGGGAAACAGAGAAAAAGTAAATCCTGTGTACTGCCTCGACTCTGTTCGCTTTCTTTGCCAGTAATAGTGTGCAGGGTGTTTTCCCAGTATACTAAAACACTCAGCAAACAGAGCTATCCAAAAATATTCCATGCACGATGTTAGATTTCAATATTTGGGCTTTGTATTGGGTTCTTGTCCTTGGCAAGATCAAGTCTCATAATGAAGTGGCTGGATGGGTACGTTTCATTAATGCGAACTGCACAAACTCTGTCTGGATTAACCTGTTGACTGTTTTTCTGTCACGGCTTGAGGCAACATTAAATTAATGGAGATAAGAGCTTTGAGCCAAAAATAACCCCCTGTCTCTGGTGTGCCTGCAGAGAATAAAGTAGCACAAATTATCTTCCTGCTTAGTTTTGGCTGCCAGTATGCAAAGTTTTGGTAAAGATAACAAAACGTATAGTGTTTTATACACTTTGAAAATGCCACGTTTCTAAATGAATAGCTGCTTAACACAGCTTTTACATTTTCAGGCTTATAAAGATGTAATGCTTATTTTTTCCTTCACAAAAGGATGTCTCAGGTGGAGTCTGGTTTGGTCGTCATAACCACTGATATAGTGTTTGTGTACCTACACAGATGTATGTTGCCTTCACAGTATAACAGGGTTCCCATCAGTGTATAACAGGCCATTCGATAAAAACAAACACTAGCTTTTCTCAGCCTTTCTTATATCCTCGCACATGTAAATCATGTCGTTTCCTCCCCCGCTGACTTTATTGCATTGTCGATGACAGTGTTGATTTTTTCCACCCCTGTCTGGTTCATAATGGTACGTTCCATACCCAAGGGAAGTCCTTCAAACCCCCACCCCTCTGGTTCTCATTTGAACTTTGACCCTGGCCTTCTGCCTTTCAGGACATGAACTGACCCCCTCATTGGGGGAATGTTTTGGCTGAGCGTGGCTGACGTATCAGATGAGGCGCTCAGGTGGCCGCATGGCCATTTTCTTCTACATCGCAGAGCTAGCTGTCTCGTAGCTATGCAGACCTGTGCACTTATTTTTCCCTTTCCACAACATAGTATGTGTGAGAGAGTTGTGAAATGGATATTGTGTGGTGGTTAATAAAGATGACCTAATTATGGGGAAAGATGAAAACGGCACACAGCAGTTTCTCCAAGAAGAACATTAGGATGCCGCCTTTTCCTATCAGTAAATAGCACCGTCAGATCTAAGTGAACAGTCTGAATTGTCGACAGAGAAGTGTCGACGTTTGTGTGCTTGTTTTGCACCAGCGAGGTGTTGACTGCACACGATTTAATAAATGTAACCACATTAGATTCTGATGATAGCGTTGCACAAGTTAGACAACAGGTGTAGCACGCTGCTGTCCTTCTTCTTTCTGTTTCCAGGGATTTAATCAAGTGAAGGTGAGTTGTTTGCTACAGGCTGCTCTTGATGACAAATAATGGGGGGAAACACACATTAATCTTCAGCTCAGAACAGACTGCTTACTGGCATTACAATCCCATTACGCCGGCATCTTTGATGTTGATCTATCGGTTGGAGCCTGATCGAAGTGTTTGCTCAACGTTTATTCTGTACCGTCGTGTCAGTGCGGTGTTTCTGACTTGGTCTCATTTGTCACGAGAATATGAAATGGGTAACATTAAAAAAACAGATCATTTCTTGTTTTGTGTTTTTATTTGCATGCATCTGCAAATGTTTTGTGCCTCTCCTCCACCTGTGTTCTTATCACGCTGTCTTCTCTAAATTTGATTCTGTTTTTCTTCTTTATTTTAATGCCAGTTTGAAATTGTCCTTTCTTGCAGCAGGTCTACAGTTATAACTTCAAACGATGTCCTAATCCACTATGAAAATGAGCATCATATAATTTAAATAAAGGCTAAGATATGCACAGAAATATTTTATATGTTGCCGCTGCATCTTACTGTCTTATCCATCCATACTGGTGAACTTTTCTTTGAATGACTGCTACACTGTGGAAACGAAGGTTTTAGATTATGTGCAAAATGTGAAGTATTTCTCCACATTTTGTGTTAAATTAAAGTAACGCGGTGATTGAAAATACAGAGGTCGGGAGTCATTGCTACACTGATCGTTTCCTTGAAGTCAGAGCTGAGCAAGTAAGGCAGATGCTCAACAGTCTGGCGTTAAGCTGAGTGAGGAGGCCGGCGTGTGAGATGCTCTCAGCACAGAACTGTAGTGTGGTCTCTGGCGGATACCTTTCTCTTTAGTGAGTCACAGGTCTATGACATATGCTTGTGTTACGGTAACAAACCACCTGACTGTGCTTGGCTACTTTTCTGGCTAAACTGCAGAAGTGTGCGGCACAGGAAAACACGCTGCTGATGATGCATGAGCGATTGATACACTATATCCCAGCGTGTAAGACAGAGCTCGTCTCGTCTGCTTGAAAGAATCATTGCAGAAGTTTGCAGAAGATTCCTTATACTACCGAGTGTCCTTTTTTATGTTTTTTAATACTTTCCAGCAAAGCCACATAAAGTGTTTTATTTGATGTGTGACGAATTTGATCCAGTGTTTGTGTTTACTGAAAGAGCTCACATGATTTTGATGAATAGCATTTTAAAACAGAAGCATGTGAACTTTATTTCAATCAGGAGGTGCAGTGTGAGCGTGTCGTCAGTTTGTCATGTATCTAGACGATTTTATTTACTTTGTCAAGAAAAAGAAAAAATCTGGCATCAGCACTGAAATCTTAAGCAACCAGCACGCCCATGGAGTTGACTTTGGAAGGCGATAAGCATTCCTGCTCCACTCCATATTAGCCCGCAGTGCTCGTGTGTTGGGCAGCCTGCCAGGTAGAGGTTGCTATGGCTTCTAACACCGCCCTTTACACTGCCTAACCCCCCCACCCCCTCCCAGAAGGTGCGAGATTTTGGGAGGGGGCAGGCCACGCGTTGATTTAGACAAAAGATGTCTTTACAGTGTCAGCAGAATACTA
Source organism: Aulonocara sp. 'chitande type north' Nkhata Bay (assembly GCF_057382095.1). Classification (NCBI taxonomy): domain Eukaryota; kingdom Metazoa; phylum Chordata; class Actinopteri; order Cichliformes; family Cichlidae; genus Aulonocara; species Aulonocara sp. 'chitande type north' Nkhata Bay. The sequence goes on from NC_141353.1 coordinate 3,477,626, forward strand.
ACTGGGAATGCTGTGGCTTTCTGGTAGGAAATCATGTGATCTTTCCAGCCAAGGTTTTGTGATGGTGCCAGGCGAGGCAGAGGGAGAGAGAGACTCACACACGGAGGGAGAAAAGGGGAAAACTTTGAATAATGATGCCAGCAAATCATTTTTATACAATTTTTTTCTCTTCTACTTTGTTTCGGAGAAAATGGCGGACAGCACATCGCTGAACTGAAGCCGTGATTTCAGTGAGCTCAGTTTAGAAGTGTGCCTCGGTCTTTTCATCATTCCTCCATTTAGCAAAGTAATAAACCAATGGTCCTAGCACCCACTGCGCATAGCTCACACCCAAGTAGAAAGTGTGGATACAGAAAGATAGAAACATAAAGTCTGACAGAATAGTAGAGACGTAGGTAAGTGGCATTTTCTGTTCTCTTATTCCAGGTTTTCCTTTGTCGCACTGCGGCCGTAGGAATATTCTGTTGTTTGTGGCTCTGTGGCACTGGCACAGTTAATGGTAGCTGACCGTGGCATGCTTGATTACACTGGCATCCCTCTCAGGCTCTGCTCTCTGCTCTCTGCTATCTGCGGTCTTGACTAAGTTGAGCTAAGCTCTCACCACAGCCACATTGCTGTTGGCCAGGAGGAGGACCGCTCTGGCAATTCTGTGGGCTAGTTTGGGATACAAGTCCACAGCAGATTGTTATTATTATGGATTTAATTTTGTAGCTGGGAACTGCAGAGACATATGACACTCCCAAACTGAGGCACAGAAACTTACCGATATACACACATTTGTGTTTGTGTTTTTCTTCTTTCCCGTGTGGATGTGATGTTGTCAGAACAGTTACTGACATGTAACTGTGAACCTTTTTTTTTCTTTTCTCACAACGATAAGAGTCATTGTTAAAAGTGAATCGTAGCATTAAGCTGCAGGTCCTGGCAGATGCAAAGCATTGTGTGGTATTTAAAAGCAATTCTCTTTTCCTGTTTTTAGATAAATAAATGGCCACCCTAGAGAACCCACTGGCCCAGCGACCCATCCTCAGAGCAAGATGCAGCCACGATGGGTAAGTTACCACAATGCTGTCACCATCTGTTTGATGAACTTTGATCGTGTGGGGCGAATGTCTTGCTGCTAGCTGCGGTGTATTCACTGGCACTGCCGTGATCTGCATGAACGCCAGTGTTCAGCACACGCGTCCTGCTTTTTTACACCTGTGTTGCTATAGCTGCGAGGCAGTATTAGTCCTTTATTGAATTATTTTGCTACTTTGGCCATAACCATTTGGCACAAACCCGTAGATCCGATCTTGTGGCGAATCTGACAGCACAAGCTCGCCTCTGTGGGTCTTTGTCATTGTGGTGCGATCGTCGTGCTTGAACCTTTTTTTTTCTTTAATAATTTAGGTTTTAAACTGCTCCATATATTAATATTCAATCTTTCTCCAAGCGTAAACCTGAAATGTGGTGATAGTGATGAGACACAGTTTGGCTTGAGGATGACTTTATTCAGTACATAGACGAGAGGAACCCTAGTTGAAAATGTGTGCATCCGGGTTGAGGTAGTAGGTTGTATGGTTTAGAATTACACCCTGGGAGTTAACTGTACAACCTTCTAGCTTTCCTTGGAGTACACGTATGACATCAGTTTGCAGTTTGAACATGCAGCACCTCTAAAGTGATGCTGATCTTTAGAATAATGTAACTCTGGCTCACATGTGGTTTTTGTTTCATGGCGGGCCTGCCAGCTCACTATGGCCCTGCTAGAGTTCTAGTTAGAACACATTGTACTCAGGCTTACTGCTTGTCTTCATCTGCCTTTTAAGTGCTAACATAAAAGATGTTAGGAGTTGCTCCAGTTATAAACAGTTGTGAAATTCAGTATGAGTTAAACAGGGTGCTAAAATATAAAAATATGCCATATTGTCTTATTTTGAAGTGCTTTCTACTCGCTGAGGTGTAATTGCGTGGTGGAACCTATTTCACACCGTGATGGCCTCGTGTTTCAAACCGCCGCTTCATCTTTGCGGCCTAGTATTACACGTCGGCCTTTTTATTCAACACGGCTGTGGCGTCTTTCTAATGTGTGCTGCGTGCCAAATATTATGATACACAGAGGGTTCGCTGTAAACAGAAAGTATAAAATATAATAATCAGACTTGTTATATTTAGCAGATGCTCTGTGATTGCCATTTGCACACATATTTTGAACAGCTGACTCAGGTTAGGTCTAATTGACACACCTAACACTTCCTAAAACTGTCTACCCAACGCAGCCCCACTCTATTATTGCAGTTGGATGTTTATAGGTTGTTGCCAAGTCTTGTGATACATTGTCCACAGTTCCATACTATGTGCATTTGTGATATGAGGTCCAGTTTCAGGTTGAAGCTTGCCTCAGCGACACTAGAGTCTCTGTTTACTGTGGACTTGTCCACTGACTGACTGCGTCAGACTACATCTGTGTCTGGCATTCAGCCACAGCTTGTAAAATGACTCCAAAGCACCACACAAGAGAAAAACGGCCTGGCAGATCAGCTTGAGATTGTTACTCTTCAGGACGGTTTGATGTAAGCAAGCTGCCTGCTCGAGCTGGAGCTTTGTTGTAAATTCTGCTGTAGTTCTTCATCATTGTGATAGGGTTTTTTTTTATTGATGACACAGATGTTACAATGTTTGGAGCTGAAGCTGAGCAGGCTGCCCTTCTGCAACCTTTGTCATTTATCCAACGAGCTTGTATCTTTTTCATTGTTTGATGCTCAGAGTTTCCATTGAATTGCGCTCATGCTTAGCCAGATATGCTGTTCCACTCTGAAATATTTGATGTTAAGATGTTGAAGAATTTCTTTGGCTGAAGGGTTGTCTGCAAAGTTAGCCTGCTCTTCCAGTGTGAACAGTTGCGGAAAACCCCTTACCTGTTTCCTATCAGTGCAGCTATTGAATGGAATTAATTGGCTATTTTTAGATCATCAGTAATTAAATCTGGAGGGAAACTAACACCGTTGAAATCCAGCGATCCTTGTCAGCATTGCATGGCCGGTAGAGTCACTGTCATCAAACAGGTTTCTGTGTGGGAATATGATCCTGGTAAATCCCTGGAAACCAAAGAAGGCCTTTTATCTTCCATTTTGTAATCCCACTGTCAGGAAGATCACGCCTCCTTATTCAGCTACACACCACCGGGTTTCACATTGCTGCTGCTGCTGCTGCTGTTCTGACCCACTCACAGGAAGAAGAGTCAGAAGAAGTGTTGAAAAGTGGACAGTGTGCTGAGGAACGCAGAGGGGATCTCATGCCAGTCAGCTTGGAATGAAGAGTTAGTTCAGGCAGCACCAAATGTAGCTTCTTTATTTAATCACAAATGCAAACTTTGTTTCCTTCGTCTTTAGCTCTTACAAATTTAACAGAGTATGCAGAATCAAGATGTGCCTCACTAGTGTTTATTTCAAGAGCTGCGATTTTCTCATCTTTCCTCACCTCTGAACTTCAGTCGTTCCTCCAGATGTGTCGAGGAAAGCGTTGCTGCTGAGAATCATGCTGCCTCAGCACTCTTCTGTCCAGCTGGTCATTGGTTCCAGCTGGGCCTTCATTTATGGGATGGTTAAACAAATAAATTATGGGATTAGATAGGGCCGGTTTAGGTTGCTGATTTATTAATTTTTTTCTGCCCCCACTGCTATAACAGCCCCTTTGAGAAGTACGCTGGCAAGGAACTTCAAGGTTCTTCAGATGACTTTAAGAATTAATAAAATAAAGATTGCCTTGATTGAATTTGGTGTGCTGCAGTCCAAATGATGTACAGCAGGAAGAGCTGGCAGCACTGCGCAGACAGCCAATCATGGAGCATCACATTTGCTCTACATTTCATCAGTGAAGGCAGCCAGAAACCTAAAGAGTGCGTGTATTAGACCAGCAATAAGGAAAGTTGCTGAAACCTAGAATAATAATTCATTTTGGATGATTTTTCTTCTTTTTTGGCCAGTTTATAGTTGTTTCCTGTTGCATGTGTTCAGCTAAACGCTAGCAAATGCTGCTGCTCTTTAAAGCTCCATATGAAGATAAATCTCACTGAGCTCAAAACAAAAATAAACAGTCCCTAAAGTGAATTTATGTTACCGCCTGTGGAGTGGATGCAATGTTTACATTGTGATCAGATTGCAGATTGTCCTGCATTTTTGTTTCGATGTCAGAGAAACTGTATATTCAAAGCAAGAGACCCATCACACGAGACTAATACACTTTGTGATACTCAAAGTTCTGTGAGCCGTTTAGTTGTATTGCAGACAGTGACACTCAGGCACAAAACATTGGAAAATCAGCCAACTGCTGCTTACATCTGTAATCTCTCTGAGAGCAGAGATTGGCTTCTTGCTTTTGACGTCACCAATGGGTGGAAACCTTGGTAACAAATCGTCTGAGACCAGAACGCTGTCGGTTCTGGCCAGAACGCTACTCTAGCTCCCCAACTCATAAAATCTCACTTCCCTATAAAAATGAGCAGCCTCGAGCACCATTTCTTCCCAAGGAAACATATTCCCTTAATGCATTCGGGTTAATGGCAAATGAATAATCATAACTACTTTCACCCGCCCCCCAAACACACACAGACACACACACAGACACATGGGGGTGGGGTGTCATCGATCTGTCTGGAGTGCGCCCCTCTCTGCCTGCTGCATCAGCCGCTCTCCCCCTATTGATACGCTCTTGCCCCTTGACCCCTGGGACAGATCGATGCAATTGATTGGAGAAGGGCAGGGACAAGGGCAAGATCTGCTGACTGGCCGACAGCAGTGTGACAAGACATGATCGTCATTAATGTCCCGCTGGCTGGCTGGCTGGCTGGCTGGCTGGCTGCGAGGTGCTGTGCATCACATATTCCCCGCCGCCCGCTCTCCTCCCCTTCCAGCCTCCATCTTTCTCCTTCACTCTTCTCTTTCCCTCCTCCTACTTGTGCTGCTCCATGGTCCCAGTCTGTGCTGCTTCAGCTGACTGAGATAACTCCATCAGTGGGATACCTGTCTAATGCTCGCCTGGCATCTGCCAGCACAGATATGCATCTCCAGGCTGCATGGAGATATTCTGAGCTGAGTGTAGAAACATGAACAGTGTCATTGCGAGTGTCTGCTGCATAATGTCTTTGGGCTCATTGTGCGAGCTACTTACCAATCACAATGGAGCCGATCCTATTTTTGGTTGCTTTGAAAAGCTGTGTCTTGATGCAATTCAAAGCAAGTGTATCAGAATCTGCTTCATCTCTGTCAAAACAACTTTATGCATCCTCTGATTGGAGGTGAATCCCATCCTAGTATTATACATGCGCATGCCCTGATTCTGAATCTGAGAATATGTCACTGATACACAGCAGAAACTCATCTGTTTTTTCACTGTGTTTACTCTCATGGACCAGTTTCATCACGCTGCGGGATTCTATTTTCCAGTCTAGACTAGAAACAGGCGATGTTTGCGTGTATTGTGGAGGGGTGATGGGCAGGATAACTCCAGACTCGGCAGTGACACTGCTGTAATGGAGCTGATTGATCACCTATATGGCCGCCTGCTGGCCCCACTGGCTGTAGCATACAACAAAATCCCCCCCGCCCCGTCTCTGCGTCACCGCCACCATCGCCGAGCCGATCCACAAGGACCAACCATCCCCCATAGCCACGATTTTGACATTGGCAGCAGGATTTACTTGTGCACCTCTTCGGCGCTTAGCTCGCCATGTTTCTGTGTGTTTCTGCAGGACGGAAAGGTACAGACGAATTTGACATCTTTGATGAAGTGACATTTGCTGTGAGAGCCTTTTTCCTGCACTGCAGCAGAGTTGGGAAGCTGATGCTTTCCATTTGAATTAAAGGGCATAATCAATCAATGATAACATTTGCAGACCTCTCTCTCTCTTTCTCTGGCCCCTCTTTGTGGCACAGGGTCGTAACCCTAATCTATCCACGGTGTTGAAGGTGATTAAGGTTTGAGATTAGCGCAAGCTGTCGAGGGCAGATCTGGTTCAGGCTGAATGAGAATGAGTAAAATGTCATATTTTTAAAATGTACTCTCTACGGGTTTGTCCCTCGGTATCTCAAACAAAATATCTTAATTACATAAAGACAAATGTATGTCACATTTCTTTCTATTGTTGAGGTTTTTAAACATTAAAATGACCAAATGCTGCTTTGGCTACGAACAGTGAAGAATTCTGGCAAACGCTGAAAGTAGGTTTGATGTTTTTGTGACCCTTCGAGTTAATCAGTCTGACTCGAAATTATGCTTGCTGAGCTCCATTATGTATATTTCCACATAGACATAGATGTAGTGCTGGGCGGCACAGTGACACGTTTCTGTATTTTGCGTGTGATCGTGCAGGATCCAAAAAGCATGATCTGAAAATGTAACACTTGACAAGAACGATGAGGAAATTCTTGGACCAGATATTTGCTTTTGTGTCTGACTCAAACAGCCGTGTGCCTTATGCTGCCGCTCGCTGCTGTCAAGCCTCGGTCACAATATTGTGACAGTGACAGTTTGTGTTCGTGCTTGTGCTGACCACATTGCTGTGTGTGTGTGTGTGTGTGTGTGTGTGTGTGTGTGTGTGTGTGTGTGTGTGTGTGTGTGTGTGTGTGTGTGTGTGTGAGAGAGAGAGCTAAGCAAAGCAGCTGGAGTGTCACTCTGTCTCACTGTTCTCTGTCTGGTTTTTGGGGTGTGGGGGTCTTGTTAGTTTGTTGCTGCCTATGTTGTGTGTGTGCAATGCCATTTGTGTGCTCTCTGTCTGAGATGGTAATTTTGTGTCAGTGGCTACCTCTGCTGTGCATGTGTTTGGATGTGACTGTACCAGCTGCACCGATGCTACAAGACAGTGGGATAGCTACAGTGCATCCTCCACCACGGCCAACCAGTCCACTGCAGTGTGCACGCGTGTGTGTGTGTGTGTGTGTGTGCTGCTGAAAAAGAGAAGAAATTGATCAGCACAGGGAGGAACGTGTTCACCAGCAAAGGCTGGATGGAGGGTGTGTGTGTGTGTGAGAGAGAGAGAGAGAGAAAGAGAGAGGGGGGAGAGAAAGAGCGAGGGCTGTCGCTGCAGACTCCTGCTGCAGTATCTCACTTTGGGCAAGCAGCTGCAGACAGGGAGAAACAGACAAGCAGACAGGTACAGACCTGGAGTGATGGGAGGGGATGGGTGGTGGGAGGGGGTGGGGTGGAGATAGTAATAGAAGGTAGGGCTTGGGGTGCAAGGGTCAGATGGGGGAGGGGGATGAGTGAAAGCAAAGTAGCGGGTTCCGGCGGCAGCGGCAGCTAGAGGGAGCAAATGTTTTGGGGTTTCTCATTTTAATTTTTTTATATCCCGTTGTTTGTTTGGCAACGGCAGCGTGACGCGTCGGACCTGCGATGGGTACGAGAGAGAAGAAGACAGGGAAGAAAAATAAAAGTAGAGGGTGTAGATAACAGTGTCACGACATGGCTGATGTCCCATCGTCATGAGCAGGTAGGAGGAGAATGAGTAGTTCTGGTGGTGGTATTGGTGCTGTGGAGGGGTGGGGGTTGAGATGCTGAGATGGAGCTGACAATGCAATTGGAAAGGAGGGATGCTGTGTGCTGGGGAGTAGTGGGTGGGGGTGAGGGGTGGGGTGGCGGAGACGTCCCACCTCACTGACCTGCGTCTGGCTGCAGCTTCCCGCGGACACCTCAGCCTTTACCGGCACCCGCGCCGCCCCCCACCGTCTCCCCCTCCTTTCTTCTGCCACTGCCCTTTTTTCCCCCCCCTCGTTCTGTTCTTCATCATCCTCAGCTCAGAGGCGGATAACAAAAGGCGTAGTCGGTGGCAGACAGAAGAGTGAGCATGCGAGGCAACGCGTCGGGTGGCGCGGCGCATTCATTTCCGGAAGCCTCCACTTTGCCTGGCGTTCCCCAGAGAGAAGGAGACAGTCAGAGACATCTATCCGGCTGCTTTTTTTTCTTCTCCTGGTCTGAGGAGGAGGAGTTGTGGGATGATTGGGAGGAGGGGGGGGGGGGCGGGCGGGGGGAGTGGGGGGGGGGCATTCACTGGTGTGTTTGGGTACACGACCGGTGAAAACGATATGGGAATGTTTTCAGTATTGCTTTAGCATTTACTGCAGTTTGGCATTTTTAAGTGCAGCTAAGGTCTGGATTGTGACTGTTTGGCTCCGGCCGGGCTGGAGCTGCTTTCCAGTTAATTGTCTCGCTGAAGCGCCGTGCCTTCTGACACTGATAACTTATCGCCAAGCTTGCTGCTGTGGCGGCAGAGTTGGGCTGGTAGGTGGTAGAGTCTGGTGTCGAGGGTATTGCAGTCAGCAGTGGAAAGTGAAATATGGGAAGGGAGGCAAGTTTCGGTACCTGTGCTGAAGACGAACCCGCCCTTCTCTCGTTCGTACTGCTTTTGTGAAAAGATGATTTTTCTGGAAATTTACCCGCATTCTGTGTAATGCTGAGCAGCTCAAAGTGCCGTGCGTTTTTTATTTTTTTGGATTCAGTGTCTAACCGTACCTATCCGTAGGGGCTGCTGTGATGGAAAGCCAGAGGGTGAGGCTGCTGCTGGTGGCTCTCTGCATCCATCAGTCGAGCAGAGTCTGCCAGCCAGGTCCTGGTCCCGCCACCCTGGAAGCGAGAAATTTAGACTGATGATCAGCTGATGCTCTTTAGGACAAAGGCGAGCCCAGCTGCTTGGCTAGGGGGCTTTTCCTTCCTCAGCACAAAGGCTAGTTAGCACAGAGCAGGCAGTGCAGGCTTGTCTGTTTGTCTGAGCCTCTGCTTCTGCTTCTGTCTGGGCACTGCCACGAAGATCATTTAGGTCTGGCCGTCTCCGGCGAAATCCCTGCTTTGTCTTTCTTTGTCATCTCTGCAGCCTACTGCTGCCACTGCTGCTGTCTGCTGCTTTGTTGTTTTTTAGTGTATTTAAACATATGCCTGAAAATCTGTCTACCTTTGCAGGTCTTTGTGTGCACAGGAATCAAACCAAGCCGTCGAGAAAAAAAAAGTTGTCCGCAGTGGAAGAACGGAGGAACGCTGGAGCATATATCTGTGCAGAGCTACTTTGTTTTTTAATTGCAGCCTGTGCCTATAGTTTCAACTATATTTAAACTATAGACACTTTGTAGCTTTCGGTGCCTTTTGATAGAAATTTGGTACGTTTAAGTGGCACTGGTTGACGAAGAGACAGTGTGTGTGTGTGAGTGTGTGTGTGCATTTGTGTGTGAGTGAGTAAGAGAGAAAGAAAGGTGTCAGTGCCCTGCAGCTGACTGCGGCTCCTCTGTAGACTCTGTCGTACTTCACCTGCTCCCTGAGACCCTAACTTGTGAGCTCTCTTGATGAAAAATCACGGGTTAGGCTCTTGGGACGCGGGCGGACGGCACAATCGACTTTCTGCCGAATGTTTCACATGGAATCGGAAAGAATCAGCGGCTGATTTTCTTTTAAAAATGCATGTATGGATGGGACGGTGCAGAGAATGGCTAACACACAGAAAGGAAATAGCTTAGCGCAGTAAAAAAAAAAGCACATATGTGAAGGGTTTATGTTCTGTTGGCTCCTCCGTGACATCGTATATGAACCCGTTAAGGAAAACTGCAGCACTGATGCGACTGCATCTGCAGGGCTGCGCTTGTTTGAAATTTTTTTGTTTGTTTTTCCCCCCAAAATCATGAAGGACGCCTTTCGTAATGGCGCCAGTACCGCCGCCATTAAAGCGAAAAATACCCATCGATTCTGCACTGGGCTGTCAACCGGCACCGTAATCTCTCTTTGTGTCAACATCTGTGTTTGAATACAATTCTAGTAACACATGATCTGATTAGAAATGACAGGACACCAACCAGTCCAAACCACCACACCCCAGGCTCATGTTGATTAACCCCTGTCACCACCTCCACACAGCCAATATATCTGATCCTCCATTACCAGAGCAGTCACTCTGAAATTGATAAGTCTAGACGCTATAGGAGCAAAAGGACTAATGCCACATCTGCTGCCGCTGTGAGCACTGGAGAGCTAAAACACACAAGTTCAAAAACATTTTTTTCTTTACATTTTTCATAGTTGATAATTTCACTTATCTGCTTCATCAATTGATACATTTCTCAGCCAGATGTCAGAAAGTCTTCAAATATTTTACTGTTAGAATATAAATTTTCTACATTAGCCTCAAAATAATTCTTCTAATTATAATTCACTTCTACTTTTTTTTTTTTTTTAGTTAGAAGTATGCACATAAACCAGATACATAAACAAAAAATACTCTAATGACTTTATATCTTTCTATATTTAATTGATTTTGAAAGGTCCCGATTGTTCAAATCAGGGGAAATAAAGAAAGATACCATGCAGTATGTGAAATAAAAACCTATGGCCACGCTTTGAAAATGTGGAATCGGGTCAACAGAAACCGAGTTGCTCTCTTCATCTGAATATTTCTGTTGAAATCTGCGATTGTGGTGAGATGAAACGACCAAATTGGTTAATGATCTCAATCAATATTTAAACGGGAGGCGTAGCTCAGCGCAGACAGACATCGTAATTCATTAAGACAGGCTCTTAAAGAGAAAAGGACAAGATTGAATGCTGAATAGAAAATGAAAACACTGGACCCGTCTCTTATAAACATGACTATAGAAGTGCAATTACAATAAATTAGGTCTGCATAAAAAAAAAAAATCGGTTCTTTTCCTTTTGTGCCAGAGAAAGGTGTGAATTCATTTACAATTACAGCTTGACCTGGTTTTTAAACTTTCAGTTTTTCCCAAGACGGCATGCTTTTCTGAAAACCTAATTTCTGCTAAATTACTCGTATTAGGAATACAGTTCAAAACAATTGATTTTCTCTCTAATGCCCTCCTCTCCAACTCTCTCCCAGTCTCCAGTCTTTCTCTCTCCCTAATTATGTTTTTTTTTTCTCGTCTCCCTATTTGGTTTCATAGCGAACAATGCCGATGCCAACTAATAGTCTGTGCCTATGCCACAGAGCCCCCAGCAACAGCTGAAGGAGCGCCATGCCCCATGAATACCAAACAGGCAGGCACAGTGCGACAAGTGCTGAGCAGTCAGACGCAGCACAGGCAGAGCGGAGCTGGTGCCCACAAAACAGCCAGACAGTTTTATTAGGGTCTGTCTGACACGCAGCAAAGTCTGGCAGCACCCGAGCCCACTGATGAAACAACCACCCCCCCACCCCCCTCCAACAGTAACAAAGCAGCACGCTCAGAGCAATCCACCAAGGATCCAATAAATATCACCCCGTAAAAATCAGCTCCCAGCTGGTTTGTAACTGCGCTCAATGGGGAATACAAACTTTGTTCAAAGTCAAACTAGTTCTCAATGAGCTACCGCTAAATTGATCTCGATTCTGCCATCACACATCACACACTGCATCGGACGTAGCAGCGAAGGCAGGAAGTGTCGTTCAGGAAAATGCTGCTAAAGCTTTAACGCTGTAAAAGTCGTGATTTTATTGAAAGTGAACAGATCCAAGCCTGTAGGCATTGTGCTGAGGGAAAACATTGACACTTTGGGATTAATATGTTCCTCATTAAAAGTCTTTTATTTTGTCAGTGTCAGTTTTGTTATTACTTATTATTGAAGTGTATAAAGTGTGACTTTAAAAAATGGGTTAATTTAAAATAAGAGCTGATTCAAATTGTTAAAACTTTTTTTAATGAACTCTTAATCAGGTTGCAGTTATAGTAGATCTGAAAGTGTCTGTCAAGGTTGCACTATCTAACAGCGAGGGGCAATATTAGCTTTTCTTTTCTGTTTCTGTTTTAAAAAAAACAAAACGTTTATGCACCGTGTTTATGCCGAGCCAATCAAAAGACTTTTCCTGGTGCCGGTTTAGACACAGGATGTTAAATATTATGTTTGGACTGATTAAAGCGAAATAATTGAAATTGCTGCACGGATCAGCAGATCTCGTATATTAATATGTTGCGATGCGCTTTTATCTGCACTCGTGTTAAACAAACAGCTGTCGGTATGAGGTTTCTGTTCTCGCCAAGTCTTCAAGCTCCTGCAGGAAACATTGATCCAGACCTTGAATAGGTGGAGATAAACTAAAGACTCCAGCTGATGGCCCGAGTGTGTGTGAGAGATTACGCTCCATTGTTCAGAGGTGGTCATGTAACACACTCCGCCGCCGCGTCGCTCAGCTTTAAAAGCAATAAGGCCAGATTAACATTTATTCGGCACGTTAGGATTTGGGCTGGAGCGACATGGAAATCAGGTGGATTTTGTGAATTAGATGGCTTGTTTTTGATTTTTGGTTGTTTTCGATTGTCAGGCTTTCCTGTTGGAGGATCTCTTATCGCAGCAGGGTGGGGAGGAGGCGCAGGTGGTGGTGGTCAGTGTGTAGGTGTGTGTGTTTGGGGGTGGGGGGTATCAGGTATGCCCGATAGTGGGGCAGTACAGAATGGAGGGGGGGGAGTGTCTGAGTTTCCAGACACTGCGGCAGGAGGCCAGACAGTCACCTAAACGCACACACGTAGAAGTGCATTAGCGACAAAGCGACACACACAAATAATGGAGAAATACACACATTTTTGTACACAGCCTATTCAATTTTGTTTTTAATTCAATCAAGGAGTATAAATCATAGTGCCACTTGTAATGTAATTATCCTCATGCATGGAAAGCACAAAAGTTTCTTTATTATTCTCAGGGCGACGGGAGATAAACTCCATTAACTATTACAGATTATAGTAAGTGCTGTGGGAGGTGCGGCTGTCTGTTGAAAGGACAAGCGATCTGTGCTGAGACTCGAGGATTTTCGCGGCGGGCCCGTGGGCACGGAGCAGGATTGTGGAAAAGTGGGGCCGATGATTAAAAAGCAAACAACAAAGCTCCGAGGGAGCAGACTGACGGCCTGGCAGAGCAGAGGTCTCGGCTTAGCCAACTGGAATGCTCGCAGACCTGGTTGGTTGCGAGTGTTTGTGCTGTGCGCAGGTCCACAGTATTCGAGGGTGTCTCCTGGCCCTGCTCCCTGCTCGGGTCCCGTGTTTTCTCGCCATTCTCTCTCTCTCTCTCTCTGATCTGCGATTCACTTCGGAGGCGTTGCCAGGGAAACCTGGTATCTGGCTAGCGGCTTGATGGAGTTATTGAACTGTAACTGGCTGGGATAATTACGCTCTGTCTTGCCGGCTGGCTGTCCAGTGGCTGGGACTTGAATGTGACCTATAGCTAGCCGGCATTGTCACCGCAGGCTAAATGTTTTTAACCCCTTGGCTGCCAGACATTTGGGCTGTGGTAACTTTGGCACTGATGTCCAGTTTGAGTTTACACTTACTGGAACTCCTGCTTCTGTAGCCACGTCGTTGCTTTTGTAGCTAAAGATTCAGTTAAGCCTACGCCTGTAACTCCAGCAGACACATGTTCAGCGTGCTTTCTGTTCATGCTGAAACAGGCCATGACTCGGAATTCCTCGTGTGTCCTCAAGTGTATCCACTGATCCCCTGAGCAGGTGGATCCTTAGATAATAAAACTGTGTTTCTTCAGAGTTTGCATGGATGGATTTGTATCTTTCAGTACAAAAGGCTTAACGTTTCACAGATTCTCTTGTGTAAAAGAAGGTTGGTGGAGTTTCTGTGTTCCTACATTTATGCTAAATTGCTATCATTATCTCTCCTCGTCTAGGAGCCCCGGCAATTGTCTGCCATTCTCCATGCTTTAAGGTAAGACAGATACCACTTGCATCTGCAACACCATCAACAAAATCCTTACTTTTCTAGTCTTATTCAGTCTGATCCATTATGCCAGCAGACAGCAGCAGATGAGAGTTTAGTTGTGTGACTGCCTTGTTTTGCTTGCAGTAGACGAGTGAGTCAGTAAAAGTGTCAGACCGCCGTAACAGACGGCCTGCGCGAGATAATTAGCCCGGAGTCATTTGGAAGGCGCTCAGCTCTGCCCAGGTGCCCACTCTGCTCAGGAAGAGACCAGGCGACCTTTTACTCAGCTCCGTCCCACTGCAGTCACTTAAAACAGTGATGGATGTTTCCCTTTACTCCCTGCTCCCTACCGGCTCTCATTCTCCTTTCCTCTCCACCCGTCCCTCTCCCATGTCACCATTTCCCTCACTTCTGTCCTCTGCTTGCAGCGCCTTGTTTGTCCCTTCTCCTCTCCTTGTTTTTCTACCCTCGTCTGCCTCTTACAGCTCCCATTCTCTCTGTTATTCCAAAGTGATGAGAGGGAAGAGGAGGAAGAAAGGTGTGGAGAAAAGGGGGAAGGGGGGGATTTAAAGTGAAGTGGTGAAGGAGACTTTTTTTTTTCCCCTGTCTTTTTTTTTTTAATCCTGCCAGTTTGAGAAGAGCAGACTCGAGCCCCGCGCCCCCTCGGCTCCTCATTAGTATGCACCGGCTGTCGCTCAGGTGACATGGCCACTGGATTCCATCCCAACTGCAGGAACATCAGCAGCACGGTGGAGAGTGGGATAGCAGGTAAGGACAATGAGAACGGAACGGCGTGGAGGAAAGGAGAAGACGAAGGTGGTGGGATGGGGCATGGACTTGTATACACTGCTGCAATCCAAATCCAGCTTCTTTAATTAAAGCGTCTACTGCTGTGAGCTGAGCCGTGCAAGTTAAGTCATCGTTTGCAAAGCACATCCACGCAATTTTCCTCGTTAATGAAATATCCCGCACTTCTCTGTACACAGTTTGAACAATTCATGAATTCACGAGCATTAAATGTAGATGTTGGAGCGTCTGCTCTTTCTGCTGATTTTAATAAACACCTCTGTTGATTATGCTGCGTGTGTTCGGTTATTTCGAAATATAATATTTTTACTCCATGTAAGCAAACAGCGGAGGAATCCTGCAGTTTCCCTCAAAACAGTTTCATTGTTTTCACTTGTGCGATTTTGATTCCCCGTGATATGTAGGATATTGGTTTTGTTGCCAAAGGCAGCAAATAGAGGGGCGTACTACACAAACAGTCGCACTCTGTACGTGTGTGTCAGAGAAGCCAACAATATGAGAATAAGGAAGGAAAAAAGTGCAAGAAAGAGAGTGTGTGTGTGTGCATGCATAGGTGTTTGTGTGTGTGTGAAACAGAGACAAACTGTGTGTGTGTGTTTGGGGAGCAGTGCGGCCAGGCTGCAGATATCATCCATCTCCCTGTCACAGGCCCAAGGGCTGCTGGGAAAGTGGCAGACAGCTCCCTGGCTATGACAACAGAGGCTGCATCCTAATTTTCCGACAGAGAATGCCTGAAAAAAGCTGCGCCTCTCCTCCCTCACCGCCCAGTACGGAAAGCCATTAACCCCTCGATCTGGGAACAAAGCACGGAGCTCGGCCCGGGCCACCGTTGGCTGCGAGTCACATCGGCTCCCATCATCCTGCAGCCGTAACTCCGAGCAGAAACGTTCCGCCTGAACTCGTCTTTCCGAAGCGCTCCGGGCCTGCAGAGGTACGGCTGAACGCGGCGAGGAGCACGGACCAGCTCTAAAGGTGTATCTGATGAGGAGCTCGCATTACTGACAGATACTTGATGACAGCGCAGTGATTTAATTTGTGAAGTGCATTTTCAAAATAAAAGAGCTCGTGGCAAAAGCTGTTCTAACTGGATTACATGCTTTCTGCTTAGCCATGACTAATTTTGTTATAAAGCTGTTGTCAGATATTCTATGGCTTTTGTTACACACGCCAGCACTCTCTAAGTGTTTCTGCATCTCCTCCCTGATCCTGGGAGTTAAACACTGGCACCAAGATTAAATCAGGACTCATTAACATGAAGGAAGTGTGTGAACGTTAGTCTTTTTTCCACTCGTGCCGACTTTGGTTTTAAAGTTTCAGCACTTTAAGGAAAACCAAGCATTCAGAGCCGAGTTAAGACGCGCAAATGTTTAATAGATTCCAGGTCTGATGAACATATGATGACTGATCAAACGTGCTTTGAGTTAAACACACAATAGAAACGTGAAAGAATGTTAGTTAGTAAAGCCTTTTTTTTGTTACATAAGTGCATCGTTTAGTATCCAGTGTGTCAAATGTCTATTTTAAGAGTTCATGTATTAATTTCACGAGTTTCACTAGAACTTAATGCTAAAATTACACACAGAGCTTATTTAGTTATTTTTCTGCAGACATAATCACATCCCAGCTCCTAGAATTTCCAATGAAATTGTTTTCTTTGTAAGCAACACTATTGTTGCTTACTCTCTGAAATTGCACTGCAGGATTTCGCAGTAGGAATTCAGAATTTCAGTAGGAACTAAAAAGAAGTCTTTTTAAAATTTTCATTAAAAGAAATAAAGCTGAGTGAAGAGTCGATGGTGCCAAATAAATGTAATATTTTCCATGAAGACAGAAGATGGTAGTAAGCAGTGTAACAGAGAGTTTAATCTTGTCCCACATCAGGGCTGATATGGGAACGTGCTGTAAAGAGCTTGAATTGATGAATTTATGATCAAAGACGCGAGGACGAGGCCTGCTTTAGATCTTTGATCATTGTTAACAAATCAGTGGAACGCAGCGTCGGGATCAAACGTGTTCGGTACCGAACAAAGACCGCACATGTTGGGTGGGAGGCAGAGCGTGTTAGGCAGGTACTGCAGGGTACACAGAGGAGCCGCCCTCTCCTGCATTCTTATGTTTCAGAACTTGCTCAGTGCGTTTGAAGGCAGATGTAACTCATACAGATAGTGAGTGATGTTAAAGAAAAACACTAATATATGTGTTCAGTGACATTTACCAGTTTGTACTTCATGTAGTAATGAAGTGCTCATTTATACTCTGGACAAACTCTACTGGCTGATGAAAGCCAGCAGCTGCAGCTGGAAGCTCAGGAAGAGATCTGGCACGGTAAGTGGCCCTCCAAGGTTTGAAACACATTTATTGATCATTTTAGATTCATTTGCTGATGATGTTTTTTTTTGTTTTTTTTTATCATTTTAACATCTTTTGAGTGTGTGAAACAGCACACACATAAATGCACTTAACAAAAAAGCCATAACATCATCTTGGAAAAACAATATTATTTTGTTAATGATTCACTTATTAAGTCGAATTTTAGGGTAAAATAAATCTCTGGTTCTTTATTAATAAACCATGAAAACCAGCACAGGTAAAAAGATTCCCTTCTCGGCAGAGATGCTGCATTCAGGTCTTAAGGGTTAAGTAGTAAATCAGAGCTTCGTGCTTTGGGGTCATAAATGCTTCATGGGAAATGAGTTTCAGTCATACATGTCGATTGCGCCTCCCGAGTGTCAGCAACTATGAAATATGGTAAGTGGGGGGAGCGAAGTGATACATCCACCTAAAATAAACCCAAAGAACCGCATGACCTCTGTCTCTCTCTCTCTGCTTTTTTTCCTGACATGAAAAGAGACAAAAACACGAGCGCATTGAGCTTTCTGGATTTGTCATTTGTGGTTTACATTTCTATGTTTGGCTCGCTGTAAAACATGAACTCCCTAATCAAGCGCACATGTGAAGGAGCTTACTTTACACACAGCTGCAATCGCCGCGTCACTGCAGCCTCACAGCAGCCTTTATTCCGACCGGCCATCTCCTCAGTCACGGGTGAAGTTGACGTCGCTTCGTGCGCAGCACTCCTCTGCATGTGCACGATGCTGATCGGGTCACGGGTCGGAAAAGCTGAGCCTGGGAATCCGAGGCCCGCTCAGCGCAAACGCAACTTTGATTTGTGATGATGAGTCACACAAACATGCTTGTGCATGCGATCACAATCCTCTGACTGTGTCTGTGGAAGTGGCCTCGGGGATTCTCACACTCAGACTGAGGGGTTAAAAAATTCTCAGATGTTGCTAATGAGGTCGAAAACACACAAACTCTTCGTTTGCAAAACTATATTCATGAGCATCTATGCTCAGATGATGAATCCACCCACTTTATAGTGGTAGGAGGACTGAGTAATATCAAGCGATGATGCAGCAATTCAGGCGGCTCATTTCCACAGAAGATACACAGTGCACAAACAAACAAACTATAATTTACGATATTTTTTAAAAATCTAATATTATGATTGAAAGGACATCCAATGATCACAATTGACAAGGTGGAATTTCCTTTGCATGAAAACGAACCTAAATTACCATCTTTCAGCTTTACTCGTGTAAAACACACTGATGGATAAATTAAAATGAGGCACAGTTTCTAACAAGCAAAAATTATGATTTTTTAAAAAAGAAGTCAGGCGATCAAATAAATGCAGCAGAGTAAACAACACAACATTTTCTTCTGAAAAAGTTTGTTTTGGAGTTTTCTGATGGTTTTCAGTTTTTGTGTATTGTTTCCAAAGTGACTGCTCAGACTCTTTTTATTTATTTTTATTATTATTTTCATTTACACAGTTATTTCCCCCTTAAGGAGCGGGATTACAAAACTCCTGTAAATAATATAATTATTGCCACAATCACTGGAAGACACAGTTTCAAATCTTTCTTTGTGCCACTTTTGCAGCAGTGCTTTCAGCGTGCCTCCTCACAGCTTCCCCGGAGTATAACTCATACTAACTTTAGTGATCCCTGAGTTTTCCTGTGGTGCAAGCAAATGGTTGACATTTATTATACTCAGTGAATTAGCTTAAAAAACACACAGCTGCTAAGATTTTGAAGTTATCCATGTTCATGAACTTTCAACAGAGCACCAGCATCATGAAAACCTGAGACTTTCACATGAGACACATAGTAGACTGTTAGTACTGTTGTGTCAGTGTGTGAGGGGCACATCGCCGCTGCAGCCATGTTTACAGGTAGTTTAGTGCCATTTCCGGATCACGGGGTAAATCAGAGGGGTTGTGTGGTGATTAGGATGATTAATGAGGCAGGGAGAAAAACAAAGTTCTACTTCTCAGATTTCTATTTATTTTTTCAGACATGGAGCTTCCTGCTTTCATATGAAATATCAGCTACACTGACCTCTTTGGGCCTCAAACAGTTTTATTTAAAATGAAGGCACTGAGTGATATTGTATCTCTGGCGGAGCAGCTAACAGCTCTTAAACAGCACTGCTTTTGTTATCTAGTGTTGTTTATTCCACAGGCTAAACAACACTGAACATAAATGCTATATATACAGTAGATATATCTTTCTGTATCAAATAGATATTAAAGAGTAAGAAATATTGTCTCACCTAAAATACAGTGCATTAGAAGAATAAAGCAAAAATGGAGAAAAGAAGTCTAATGACACACATCAGACGCAAACAAATGTCTGCCAACATTATTATACCTGCTGAACACTGTCAGTACACAGCCTTACAAAGCTGCTAGCAGGTATAATACAAATACATAAATAAAAATAAATGACTTTTATTATTATTATTATTTATTTTTTTAATTTGGTTCTACTGAACAAGCCTTTTTTCACACTGTGATATAAAGAACACAATAAAACAACATTATAGCATCTCATTTTGTATTTCATTTCATTCCTAAAGCCTTAGGCAGTTTCTGCTTGAGTGGCACTCCTGAGTTCAGAAACCGAAATGAGCCACCCTGGGCTCTGTGGAGCAGACACGTGTGGAAATGAAGGCTTTCTGCGTCCCATCACCAGGTCAGAGCCAGACCTGAAAAAGTCTGGCAAAGTGAGATTTTCACTTCTGCATATTGAAATCAGAGCATATAGCATTCAGAATAAATAGCATCCTTCAAACGGTAAACTCTACAAAATGTCACGAAGCGCAACAACTGTTCCACTTTGATGTTCGTAACACTGGCCTGCCTCTCCTGTGCTGCAGTAAGCAATCTTTTATTCATGTATGTATACAGCCTGGTACTGAGGCAGCTCCAGGGAGGAACGGGACACCTCATAGAGGCCATTTTTGTTTTTTTAAATAAATCGACAAAATTGATTTTAATCCATTTGATCCGTTCATTTTTTCCATTCTTTTCTTTCCTGCTTCACTCTCTAAAAGGCAGCTTTACTAAGATGGAAAATGACCTGTGATTGAAAATGATGTGAAAACCACGACCGCAACAACCAAGAAGAGAATAAAATCACAACATTTGTTTTAGGCCAGCAAACTCCTACAGACTCCTGCACTAAAGACACACATACACATGTATATGTCCACATGTGTGTCACATCCCTATATGTGCATGTTCTATAGACAGTGTATCTCTGCAGTGTATTGATTCATCTTTATTTCACAGTCTCACACAACAATGATGGTGGCCACGGCTCGCCACGCAGCCAGGCGAGCGTGTACCTCCTCCTGTCCTGCCACGCGCACCGAGCAGCACGCCGCAGGAGTAGAAAGCTCGAATATACAGATGTTTCTGTCCCTCACAGGCTCACTGGTGCCTGCACGCAGCGTTACTGCTGCTGCTTCTCAGACTACAGCCTGTCAGACGCTCATCCATCAGTGCAGAGACGGAGGGTACAGCACTGCGGCTCCGTCTGATGTGAACGACTGAATGAGAGGACAGACTTGTGTCAGAATTAGCGGCTGGAACAGATAACACAGAGCTGCTGTGTTCTCGGTGTGTTAAGGAGGCGCTTTATCATCGAGATTCAGTGTGAAGATGATCACGTCTTCTCTGGCAGAGAATGTGACTGACAGCTCCTCACACTGCAGACCTCTGTACTCACTGAACACATGTATAGTCTGCAAACCTCGCAGAAGGCATTTCAGTTGTCAGGCATGCTAAATTTCCATATCGGATGTTCCTCAGCTTCAAATAGCGGTCATCGGTATCATAACACAGAGTCAGTGGTGTTATCGCTCAGGCCTGAGTGTTGTGAACATTGCACTGCCAGCTGATTGAGTGATAGACCTGCATTGCTGTCTGCAGAGAGCTCTGGCACCATCTTGTGGCACACTTTTCAAGGCAGAAACTGTAATAATAACAGTATTACAGTTGTAGTAGTATTTAACATGACCAAACTAGAGATGCTCTAGTTTAAAGGAAGAAGATTCATTTATGTAATAAGGAGTGATAATGACAGGCTCAATATAATGACAAACTGGTGCGGAGGTCTAGCTCTGTGCTGGGACGTCCCCTGGAGTCTGTGGAGGTGGTTGGCGAGAGGAGGGTGTTAGTAAAGCTGACATCCATCATGAACAACCCACATCACCCACTGCATGAGTATGTGAGTGGGCTGAGCAGCTCCTTTAGTCAGAGACTGAAACACCCTCGCTGCAGGAAGGAGCGCTTTCACAGATCATTCATCCCAACAGCAGTTAGACTCTATAACTCCTCATTCACGATGTCATAAGTCACTGGACACTGTGAACATCCACGGTCACCACTTCATGCATAATGGACCTTCCATGTGTACGGACATGTGCAGGTATATATGTATGTATATGTATATTTAGTGTGTACATGTGTGTGTGTACATGTCTATAAATAGGAATAGTAGTGGTACAATAGTTATGTCAAGCTATATAGTTTATGTCTTCCATATTTCCAACCATACTCACATACTGTGTGTGCTACCATTATATATAGTGTATTATCTTACTTTTTTCACTGATTGTACTTATTTGTATTTTTGTATTTCCTTCCGATATCTGTACCTGAGCAAAAATTTCCCCGTTGTGGGATCAATAAAGTCTTATCTTATCTTATCTTATCTTATCAAACCCAGCAACACTACTGTAACCTTAAAAACGCCACATTCACTCACAAAGACAGGACAAGAACTGATGATATAATCCCTCTAATATCTCAGTTTTCTGTCTTAGTTATTGTTTTATTTATTTTTTCCTTTTTCTCTCTGTTTATGTCCTCGGTCCAGTTTATTTCTGCATTTTGTTCGTGCTATGCAAATGAGAGGTCTGCCATGAGTTCATCCCACACCAGTAGCCAGAGTATGTTCTGAAAAAACGGCCGATAGAGGACATGCCAGATATTGGAGACTGGCCTCATATGACAACTGACAAATGGGAGCACAGAATGCTCTTCCAAGCTCCTAAAATGACAGGTCCTCAGTCATGCTTTCATTCAATTTGGAGGTTTTTCCAAAATAAGACAGACCATATCGTACATCAGTCCAGGTGCCATTGTTTCCCGAACTAACCTCATTCATGGGGAAGACAGCAAGCTATGACTATGCATGTATCTCTCTTGCATTGATCAAGGGTTACAAACCATTTCTAAGACGTTGAGACTCCAGTAAACCACACTGGGAGCCACAAGGAAACTTAGAGCTGTGGCGAACCTTCCCTGGTTCACCACTGATGGATGAAGCATAAAGGTAAGCTAACCCAGATAAATATGAGGATATCTTGAATAGCACAGGCCCCCGCTGTGTTTTGGTTGGACTTTTCTTAATTTTCTTTTATTGGATGTTCGGAAGGAATTTTTGGTTCTCTTTGGTTCTTTGAAGAAGGTAAGGTATGGGGGAAAGTCATCGCTGGGCTTCAGCTTGTCATTGTAGCTTGTCAGCCCAGGCAGACTCGGCTCTAAGATGACTTTTCTAACTTAGAAGTTGACAAAAGACGTTTTGTCAACCCGCTGTGCTCCTCCTTAATTCAACTCGCGGTGCTGTTGCAGCTCCTTTTATGATGTTCATACAAAAGACATGCAACACATTTTAGCTTTAAATGTGTCAGAGAGTAAACAAGCATGCTGGGATTGTTCCCAGCTGTGGGAAGAATTGAGCGACCACAAAAAGCTTAAAGATGTAAATTAAGTTAATGTGCAGAACCGCTGTGTTTACAAGTTCAGAAGAAGAACAAGCTCTTCTTGCTGCCACGCTGTTAGCCTGTCATTGCTCTTCCTCACAGTGATCTGCCAGCAGGTGACGGTAATGCACCTTTTTAAATCGTGACCGACTGCAATGGGTTTGTTTGTCACTGCAGCTGGGTTCAGTATGCCTCTTTATGCAAACACCCTCCCAACGAGCTCGCCCTCTTCTTCAGTCTGATGTTGCGTGTATACTCTTATAAAGATGTATATCATTAACTTTGCGTCTCATCACTGATGTGTTTGCGAGAGCAGGGAGTGCTGGGACTGTCTGGGAATCAGCGCTCAATCAGCACAGCAGGAGAAAATGAAGTGAGCCGTCACTTTGCAGATTACTGAGTATTTACTCAAAGAAGTAAAGTGAACAGTTGTTCAAAGTTGGATCACACCCCGAATCACTCCACAGAAGACACACTGAAAGTTATACTGTGCATCTGATATCTGCAGCAAGCCTGAATGAGAATAATGTGTTGACAGATAATGGAAACTGAAATATTTCAGAAGATGAATCCCAGTGAATTCAACAATAAGCCCAACATTTCCTGTCATGGTGTCCTGCTGATTTTCCCTCTGTCCCCAACATGATGCAGTAAACCCGTCATTTAAGAGTTTAGGTAATGCTTCTTTGGTGTTCCTGTCACCTCTCTCATTTCTCACTAAGGACTCAACTGTAAAGTGAGTCAGACAGCTCTTGGAGTCCCTTGTCAAAGAAATGCATTGTTTGACTGTAATAGTAGTAGGATTAGCCAAAAAAGAAAAGAAGCCATCTATGAGTTTCTCACATAAACACATTTTAGCATGGTAAATGGACTGGTTCTTACTTGACCGCCTTTCCACTCTGCGAGCACTCAGAGTGCTCTCTATATGACATTCACACACAGATGAGCACATTGGGAACAACTCTGAGCAACTCTATCTTACTCGAGGATACTTTTGACAACCAACCTTCTGATGGCTCTACCTCCTAAGGTAGATCTTTGGGGTTGTTGTTTGAGTGATGGGTTGATTGTGTCAGTGAGGTTTGGGTTGTTTTCTTATTTTAAAAAGAGGGAGTTTTAGTAAACATGGACATGTCTAGAATTGGGCCCTTTAAAATTGTAACAGTGCACTTAGAGAAAACCTGTTTTGATGAGCTAATAATCAGCTCTCTTTTTTCTCATTTTTTGTAGGCAGCGCTAAAAAAATTTTCGGGAGAGCAAATATAAGGTGACCTTTTCCAGATTACAACTGGCTGAGGAGAAGGCCACCTGTGGGAACCTGGAGTTCCGGTCTAGAAGGATTGCCGCGTGTCAATCCAGACCAAAAATAATAGACAATTGTTTTTCTTTTGAGTGAATGCGTGTGAATGAGTGAATGAGGGTTAGCACGAATAAAGGGGGGCAAACAATTGACTCTGTTGGGGAGAGAAAGGGGATGCTTTGCAGACTTAATCCTTTGGCTGCTGATTTTGGGTTGCTGATGTTTGCTTTAAGAAAATTTTGTTTTATTGACTGGGTGTAGATTATGGCAGTACATTATATTGTTGGGGAAATGCCAAATGCTAAAGGGGAGAAATTTTTTTGATAGAACTCATGCCATTAACAAAATAGGCCACTGTAAAAGTCAGCTAAAGTTTATAGAGGAAAATATCGTTAACTCGATTTCCCCGGGTCTTTTCCTGTGTGTTATGAATAAATCTTCTTTTTCTTGGTACCGGTACTGGTTTTATTTTGTTGTATTTATCAGTGACACCTTAAAGGCAGGTCTGTGAATATATTGTCAGACATAAACCAGTCCGTGGCACTAAAAAGGTTTGGGGCCGATGTCATAAATAGTATAAAAGATGAATGGATCTACTGCAGCATCACTGTTTGTTTGGTTGTAAAAAAAGCTGGGTGTGAGTGTGAAATCACCTACTCGTCATTGATAACTCATTAGCCAATAAGCATACAGTTTCATAGCACAGATAATCCTCCATTTTTAAACACGACTTAGATTTATGAACTCATTTTGTCTATTTTCTAGAGTGAGTGAGTCCATGAACGTGTTTAGAGCGATCAGGTCAGACAGCTGTTTCTCTATTGACTTCTGTTCATGTGACATCATCCACACACTGCTTTAGAGTTGTACACCTTATTGGATGAGACACAACCACCGGTTGCTAGGGAAATATATGTGTTCCCTGACTGCTGCTGCACAAAAACCTCCCAGCGTTTGCTTTGGTTACGAGCAGTTTGCACCAGTTGCCTGTAGACCAACTCGTGTTTGTCTGTAAACACTCCCTCACTGCTCGCTGAGCTGTGCCATGCAAAGAGAGAAGTAAAAGTTGTGTCTCAGTGCTGCACCCAACATCTTTCAAAAGGCACAATTTTGAACACTTTACCTGATCTTACATTTTAACACTTACAAAATGGTGGACAACTTAACATCATGAGTTAGCAGTCAAGTATCAGCTTTAAACCCAGGACTCTGTGTCTTTTTGTAGAGGGCTTCTCACAGATTGCAGCTTTTTAGGTGCCTCGACATTAGTTTCGATTTTTCCAGTCTGGATGCTACGTCCATGTTTCACACTGTGCATGCATGTCATCAACGTCACCTGGTAACTGTTAAGCATTTTGTGTAACATTAGCTCTGGAAATGACGGTGAATGATTTTACCATCTATCCATCCACAGATTTATTTTTTAAATGAGCAACTTTTGTTAATTTTTATAGCTACTTTATGTAATTACTGGATTATTATTTTATTATTTATTGTCTTTGTAAGCTTTGTTTTTCTATCTTTACCCTACAACACAAAGCACATTGAGACAACTGTTGTTGTGATTCAACACTTTGTAAATAAAACTGAATTGAATTATTAATGGAACTGTGTCATGAATAATGTTGCTTTCTGTGAAGTACAGACCATACAAGTTTGCATTTAAAATTTTTGGTAAGTGTTTTAGTGTAGTATTTTGTTAGACAGCTACATTAATAAACAGATATGTGGGCCTGTCTTTTCCACTCAGATAGTTAGCATGCTAACACCTTAATTTAGGAATATTTAGCACGCTAACACAGGCAGCGCGGTGGCACAGTGGTTAGCACTGTTGCCGCACAGCAAGAAGGTCCTGAGTTCAATTCCAACATCAGGCCGGGGTCTTTCTGTGTGGAGTTTGCATGTTCTCCCCGTGTTTGCGTGGGTTCCCTCCGGGTACTCCGGCTTCCTCCCAAAGACATGCAGCTTGTGGGGATAGGTTAATTGGATAATCCAAATTGTCACTAGGTGTGAATGTGTGAGTGTCTGTCTGTCCCTGTGTGTTGGCCCTGCGACATACTGGCGACCTGTCCATGGTGTACCCTGCCTCTCGCCCTATGACAGCTGGGATAGGCGCCAGCGCCCCCCGCGACCCTGAAAAGGATAAGCGGATGGATGGATGGATAGCACGCTAACACACTAAGCTATTGTGATGATATGTGAAGAGCACCATCTTAGCATTCTTTTTTGGGGGCATTTCCCTAAAGTGCAGCTGCATTGCTAAGGTAAGCTAAAACTTAGCTTAGCTAAAACAAGCTAATTTTTAAGAGGATACCTTTGTATTAGGGGTGGGTTTTGATAATCGATTAAAATCGATTAAAATCGATTCTGGCTTGGATAACGTGATATCGATTCATTAAAATCCTGAATTGATTGTTTAATATAAATTTATTTACGCCAGAATCTCAGGTTAAACCTCACCAAATTTCAACAACCACCAAACATTTAAAACAGTAAATGAGAGCAGGTACACGGATTCTGCGCAAAGACGTAAACACAAAGCGCGGACCCGCCGACGGATCAGAATCAGTGAGATGTCACTCACCCGACGGCACGGACACGGTCGGGGCTGAAAGCCGACAGCTCGCTGATTCTGAAGTTTCGGCGGGTCCGCGCTTTGTGTTTACGCCCTTTTTGCACTGATTCTAAAGCTGTTAGTTTGATCTCTCTCCAAACAATATTGACCGAACCAGCAGCAAAAGAAGATCCAACCTACGCTTCACAAAAACATCGTCATGAATTCCCTCTGACTTTTGCTGTTTTGCTTCCACCATGATAAAATCACACTTCATGCAGAGCTCTCTCTCTCTCTCTCTCTCTCTGTACTTCAATAACAGTTTCCCGTCTAAAAATCTGTTTTCTGCATTATTCGCTTGCTTGTTACGCACAAGTCTACCGTTGTTTACAGCGCTGTCGGCCGCTGTTTTTTTTTCTTTTACTTACTTCTGAAAAGAAAACCTAATTTCTGCCATTCAATAGGCTTCTGAACAAATGTAAACTTTTTAACATTATGCAAAATGCAAAACGCTTAACCGTGTCTCTAATAAAACCGCTGTAACGTCAGAGGTAATGTTCATAAGTTGATTAATGGTTTTCTTTCGTTTTTGATGTACTGCAGAATATTTTTATAAAATCCAGGCCAGGAAAATCACCTTCATGTTTTTCTGTGTTTTATCTTCAGCTGCTTTGACACAAAGGCATCTGCTGTGATGCTCACTCCTTTAATAAAGTCTGGAAAGTGTCAGCTTCCTTTTTATAGATACAAAAATATGTAAATGTACTGATCTGAATTATAATATTTCTGAGTGTCTGACGCAAAATTTCCCAGATTCAAATCGAATTGAATCAAATCGAATTGAATCGAATCCTGGATCGAATCGATTCGGGACCTCGTGAATCGGAATCGAATCGATTCTAGAAATCGGTGACGATACCCAGCCCTACTTTGTATATACAGTATTTGTTTTCGTTACGTGTGAAGTAGGACTACACATTACAACAACGTGGAATGACTACTTTTTAAATTCAAAACTCAACAAAGAACCCATTACTTCTCCCAGATAGTTACAGCACTGGGGCAGCAACTAGAGTAATTGCCAGGTTGTTGAACTTTGAACACTACATCACTGCCATCATTGTTAAGATGAAGAATTAATCATTTACCTTCTGAGGTAAGAAGCCAAATGTTCCTAGCACCATCTGTGGTGTCTGCATGGAGCAGAAATTTGTTTAGAACCTTTCAGAAAGTGCTGCAGGAGAGAGGTCACTTTGAAGTCAGGAAGTTGGAATGTGAGGATGAATAATGCTATGCTGCAATTAACACATTAACCATGATTTATGCCTGAAACTTAGTTAAAGTGGCACCTCTTAAATTTCTACTGACCTTGTTTTTGTCTGTATGTAAGGTTTTTTGTTAGTAATGCAGGCGTACCTCTTCTCTAATGCAGGTCATCCTAACCTTTTACTCATGCTGGTGGAGTGCTGACGGGAATTAAGAGTAAAAGGGCACTCAGGCAGAAGGGCTTGTGTCTTCTCTGGCTTTTTTTCCTTTTTTTTTTACCAGAGTAAACTGGGACATCAGAGTGATGATTCAGACATTATCATAAAGCGTTGTGTTACAAGTCTAGCCGGAAGATTATACTTGAACTTACACCGAGAGAATCTGAAGATCTTATTATTTATTTACTTTTGTGGTTTTTGCATCCCGTAGCTCCTGCTGCTTTATCCCCCGCATAAAAAAAAAACAATAAAGAGGGAGGTCGGATGCTGGGGAATATGGCAGCAAACAAGGCAACAAACAACAGGCCATTATCTCTCAGCAGCCTCTGGATGTTTGTCCTAAAACTTGGCACTGCTCTTGGCCTTCAAATATTCTACATCAGGTTTCAAGTTTTTCTGAGCATCAGGCAGTCAAGAGAGACAATGCAATGCAGTCCATTAATACTGATTCTCTGAAAAGTGCATTCCTCCACGGAGCTGGTGTAGCTCGTTTCTGAAAGGAGGATAGAGAGATCAGACTGAACAAGGCGCATCAGTGTTTTCAAAGCAGACCTCTAGATTTGTCTGTAAAAATGTGGTTTATACACAAAGATATTGGTATTCTCAACATGCTGTCAACAATAATAAATCACAAATACTCTCCATGACTCTGATTATGCATGACCAGACTCATTTACAGAACCCAACACCAAAAATCAATGGCCTTTGTGCATCACAGTAGTCTTTGTACACTATATTAAAGTCTCTAAAATGTCATTGCATCCTTATAGTTGATGGATGCTAAATAGGTGTGTCGGTGTTACCTGATCATCTTATTCTGGCTCCAAATTTCCAAGATAGCAGCAGAAACAGGACTCGTATGCAGGACTCCTTTTGGAGAAGACAGTGGATTTATTTACAGTGTGGTAAAGGTGCAACAGTTCAATATATATATACACACACACACACACACACACACACACACATATATACACACATATATATATATATATATATATATATATATATATATATATATATATATATATATATATATATATATATATATATATATATATACCTCAGGCAGCAGAAACCCAAGAAAGAGGAGGGAGACGAGGAACCATCATGGAAGGACAGGCCCCTGCACGGTATGTACCACCGGCAGATAGAGGAGGTGGCTGATATCCAGAAATCCTACCAGTGGCTGGACAAAGCTGGACTGAAAGACAGCACAGAGGCACTAATCATGGCAGCACAAGAACAAGCTCTGAGTACAAGATCCATAGAGGCTGGGGTCTATCACACCAGGCAAGACCCCAGGTGCAGGCTGTGTAAAGATGCCCCAGAGACAATCCAGCACATAACAGCAGGGTGCAAGATGCTAGCAGGCAAGGCATACATGGAACGCCATAACCAAGTGGCCGGCATAGTGTACAGGAACATCTGTGCCGAGTATAACCTAGAAGTCCCGAGGTCAAAATGGGAGATGCCCCCAAGGGTGGTGGAGAATGACCGAGCTAAGATCCTGTGGGACTTCCAGATACAGACGGACAAAATGGTGGTGGCTAACCAACCGGACATAGTGGTGGTAGACAAACAGAAGAAGACGGCCGTAGTGATCGATGTAGCGGTTCCGAATGACAGCAATATCAGGAAGAAGGAACACGAGAAGCTGGAGAAATACCAAGGGCTCAGAGAAGAGCTCGAGAGGATGTGGAGGGTGAAGGTAACGGTGGTCCCCGTGGTAATCGGAGCACTAGGTGCGGTGACTCCCAAGCTAGGCGAGTGGCTCCAGCAGATCCCGGGAATAACATCGGAGATCTCTGTCCAGAAGAGCGCAGTCCTGGGAACAGCTAAGATACTGCGCAGGACCCTCAAGCTCCCAGGCCTCTGGTAGAGGACCCGAGCTTGAAGGATAAACCGCCCGCAGGGGCGTGCTGGGTGTTTTATATATATATATATATATATATATATATATATATACATCTCCAAATTAGTTTTTTTATTATTATTATTTGGGTGTTTTTGTTTTTGTTTTTATTGGATAGTTGACCCGACAAGACAAACTCAACAGTAGGGAGAAAGAGGAAAGATACACAGAAAAAGGCTGTGTATCAGACTTGAACCTGTGGTGCTACATTTTGGCCATGCAGTAATAGTCACCTCCTCACCCACTGAGCTAAATTGCACGTTATGTTACAAAAAGTGTACTACACTATTGCAGAGTCACGCTGCTGGACTATGCACAAAATGTGGTTTCCCTAAAAAAGGCGTTTATGCAGTGTAACATTCACAGTTTTGGAGTCATTACCTTCTAATTAGAAGTAATGTAATAATGCAAAATTGCACAGAGTTTATTTATTTTGGATACTCTTCGAGACATGAACTCCACAAAATCTCTCAAAGTGTCTGTGAGATAAGGCATCTAGAGTTTTGGGGAGTTCAGGTTGTGTAAGCTGCACACTTTGCAGTGTGACATGGTGCAATATTCTGCTAAAAGAGGCCGCTTCCTGCAGGGAATACTGCTGCCATGAAGTGGTGTACATGGTCTGCAACAGAGAAAGTAGCCTGTGTGAAAATAACTTTTACTTCAGTGCCAGAACCCAGCCGCATGTCCACGGCATCACACTGCCCCAGTTCACTTGCCTTCTGCACATAGGGCATCCGGCTGTCATCTCTTCCTCAGGTGAATGACATGCAATTACCCAGCTGTCCACATCACCAATTACAAACACTCAAATGCAAATGCTGGAAAGATGAATCATGAAAACATCAGGAGTTACACTGAAGTGGTGAGACCTGTAACAGGACAACAAACATGTATAGTACTTAATTAGTAATGAGTCATGTTGATGTGATGCAATAATACAGATGCATCCATTTTTCCTCTTTTAATGTTTATGTAATTAGGGTTAACAAATCAGTCAGTGACTTTAAATATAGGTGCCACCAACTTAGCTGGAATCTAGCAAAATAGCAGCAGAGCTCATGTTTGTCTGAAAGCAGTGCAATAACCAACACAGCAAAAAATACTGAGCTGTTGTTATCAATCTGCTTACTTAGACTTAGACTTAGGTCCTCCTGCACCGTTCGGCGCTGAAGCAGCTGCAGCTGACCAAAAGTGCATTCATCATCGATGAAAGTCCTCATCATGTTGTTCAGGTTTGCATTTTTCCGTGGGGTGGGTTCCACATGATGGCAATCTTGGGCAGTCGATGCGGGAGTTGGTGCAGAATGTGACCTCCAAAGCACGTACGCCACTCAGGCACAGTGTCATGGAGGGGACGTGTGGCAGTGACATGGTCCCGGTAAGAGACCCGCAGGATCCTGCTTAGCCGTCGCTGTTGAGTCATGTTGAGTCTTTTGCCGATTTTCACTGATGTTTTCTATGTCTTACCAGCATGGGTATAACGATGGAGTTGAGCAGACGAATCTTCGTTGCCAGGTCGATCTTTGGGGTCGACCAGATGGGCCGGAGCCTATCAATCTGCTTACCAGTTCCAGAAATCTCTGATCATCAGCTGCAGGTTCTCTGTGGGTTCATCACTATGAGATATTCCTTTTTCAAATCTTATACTCATGTGAAGGTTAATGATGCATCAGATCAACAAACCTCAGTCGTGTGGATGCACACGATGCTGTCACCATCTCGGTGCTTCTTCCTTAGTATGGTTTAGATGCAAACCACCATATAAAGGGGCCGGTCCAGAACACCTGTTGTTTTGATGATGCTCTGAGCCAGGGTCGTTCTGTCGCTGTCTTTTTCCTCTTCCAGCAAATCACCTTCAAGAAGTGGGTGTTCACTTGACAGGTGCCGTTGTAACAACGTTTTTTATAGGAGAATATGTTTCAGAATTTCAGGAGCAGGACCATCGAACACGCTCCTTCTGGTTGTCATCTATCTAGGTTCCCCCAGTTCTGCAAGCTGTTCATTCTCCTTTACGTGCCCCTCCCTCCCTCCTTCCTTGTTTTCAATTCCTTAACTTCTTCAGTTCTATTTAGTACACGGGGATCTGCCAGGCCCGGGAGCCGTCGCCAGTCCCCTTCGAGGCCTTCTCCAAAGCGCAGCTCAATTCACATCCAAGCGTTCACCTTTACCTACTAAAACACTGTCAAACCTAAAATGAGGACGTGGGCCCAGCGAGTGAAATGTTATATGTGTTTAGGTCAACAAGCACTGTCACTTTTTGGTTGGGAACCCCTTTTACGATCATCCAATCCAACGCTAGCCTAGAAATAAGCTGCTATTTAAAATCTAGTTTTATTTTCTTGTTATTTTCTTGTTAATTATTTGTTTTGATTATTAAACCAGTTCCTCTGATTTATCTAATTTAGTTTTCCTTTATTAACTTCAACTGGAATTCTCATCTCCAACTGATAACAGTCCAAACAAACTTCTCAGAGCAGCTGTTCACACTTGTGCTTTTACTGATTCTCTGTTTCTTATTAAGTCAATTTTTTTTTGTCACTGTAGAGTGAGCTGAACGGAGTG
Organism: Aulonocara sp. 'chitande type north' Nkhata Bay; assembly: GCF_057382095.1. Lineage (NCBI taxonomy): Eukaryota > Metazoa > Chordata > Actinopteri > Cichliformes > Cichlidae > Aulonocara > Aulonocara sp. 'chitande type north' Nkhata Bay. The sequence continues at coordinate 3,510,012 of NC_141353.1, forward strand.
AATTAACAAGTCAGCAAAATAAAAGAGTGTATTCAATGCGGGTCCATCCAATTAGACATTAGGGGGCAGGATGACTTACAGACAATATTATGTTTTGAACATCAGTACGAGCAGACACATTTCAAACTGTCCTCTGGAACAACTGAGGCTGAGCTAATGGGTGTCAGGGAGCCTTTTGGCCTGTGCTGCCAGATCAGTTGGCTGATCTAAGTTTTTCTTTAGGGTTTCGAGACAAACACAGGCAAGAAAACAAATGACAAAGTGGAAATCACAACTGTAATCCAGTAATACTGTTGATTTAATGAAGCAGCAAAATAAACAGTATTTGGAAAAATTATGGAGATTTTTTAATGAGCTTTATGGACCTAAACGTGCTGTGCTGTGCTAGTTATGACAGTCTGCCTCCTGGAGTGATTGATATGTGTATCCAGATTTGCCAGCTGTCGCGCTTCCAGCATGAGGAGCAGGCCTTTGATTTCAGTCACACCCTCCAACAATCTACCCGAATGGATCTCATGTGAAATAAAAAGCAGCCTCAAATCCAGTCTTATGTGACAAAAACATGACACACACTTTTAATCTTGACATCAGCTTTTTTCACATTTCATTATTAATGACACGCACCAGTGAGCCTAATCCTTCTTTGAGAAAACATTCATGGATCTGAAGATGTATTTGTGCTTCCAGCTTATTGAAGACCTGCAGCTTCATACACTATGTATTTGTGCCTCCAAGGTGAGAGATGTACACGACAGAGTGATCGCATTGTTAATTACTCATAACAATTATTAATTACTGAACACACAGAGACATAGGTTGCAGTCAACTAGCTAACTGAATGAAGTGTCTGGGTGGCAGAGAGAAAAACAAATCATTAAGCACTTAGTATGTTCTTTATTATCTCCTTTAGTATGTCTGTTTAAAGCAGCCAGGTAAAAATAAATGGTTCAAAGTGTTTGGCGTTGTATTTTCAACACAGCAGACACACCTCAGCAACATCTGCCATCACACTCTCTTAGGCTACGTTCACACTGCAGGTCTTAATGCTCAATTCTGATTTTTTGATCAAATCCGATTTTTTTGTCTGGTTGTTCACACTACAAATAAAATGTGACAGCAAACGCGCTCTAGTGTGAACCCTCAAAGCCCGCATGCGCAAAAGAAGACGTCACACGCAACGAGCTCTATTTAGACCCAGACCGAACAGTATTGTTTGACTGGTGGCCCTTAATATAAAGACTTCGGACTTTACGTTTCACAATTTTGCTTTAAGTTATAAAGTTATTTTGTTATTTACATATGGCCTAAGAACCCACCCACCACTTTAATCACACTCTAGATCTTGTTTTAACATATGGCATAGAAACTGAACATTTAACAGTGTTTCCTGAAAACCCTCTCCTGTCTGATCATTTCCTGATAACATTTACATTTACAATAATTGATTACACGGCAGTGGGGAGTAGACTTTATCGCAGTAGATGTCTTTCTGAAAGCGCTGTAACTAAGTTTAAGAATATAATCCACCCACTGTTATCATCTTCAATGCCCTGTACCAACATAGAGCAGAGCAGCTATCTGAATGCTACTCCAACAGAGGTCGATTATCTTGTTAATAATTTCACCTCCTCACTACGTACGACTCTGGATACTGTAGCTCCTGTGAAAACTAAGGTCTCTAATCAGAAGTACCTGACTCCGTGGTATAATTCTCAAACACGTAGCCTAAAGCAGATGACTCGTAATCTGGAGAGGAAATGGCGTGTCACAAATCTAGAGGATCATCATTTAGCCTGGAGAAATAGTTTGCTGCTTTATAAGAAAGCCCTCCGCAAAGCCAGAACATCTTACTATTCATCACTGATTGAAGAAAATAAGAACAACCCCAGGTTTCTCTTCAGCACTGTAGCCAGGCTGACAAAGAGTCAGAGCTCTTTTGAGCCAACAATCCCTTTAACGTTAACTAGTAATGACTTCATGAACTTCTTCACGAATAAAATTTTTATCATTAGAGAAAAAATTACCCATAATCATCCCACAGATGTAATATTATCTACAGCTACTCTTAGTACCATTGATGTTAAGTTAGACTCTTTTTCTCCAATTGATCTTTCTGAGTTAACTTCAATAATTACTTCCTCCAAACCATCAACGTGTCTTTTAGACCCCATTCCTACAAAACTGCTCAAAGAAGTCCTGCCATTAATTAATTCTTCGATCTTAAATATGATCAACCTATCTCTAATAATCGGCTATGGACCACAGGCCTTCAAGCTAGCTGTAGTTAAACCTTTACTCAAAAAGCCATCTCTAGACCCAGCAGTGTTAGCTAATTACATGCCAATCTCCAACCTTCCTTTCATATCAAAAATCCTTGAAAGAGTAGTTGTCAAACAGCTAACAGATCATCTGCAGAGGAATGGTTTATTTGAAGAGTTTCAGTCAGGTTTCAGAGCTCATCACAGCACAGAAACAGCTTTAGTGAAGGTTACAAATGATCTTCTTATGGCCTCTGACAGTGGACTCATCTCTGTGCTTGTCCTGCTAGACCTCAGTGCAGCGTTCGATACTGTCGACCATAATATCCTATTAGAGCGATTAGAACATGCTGTAGGTATTACAGGTACTGTGCTGCAGTGGTTTGTATCATATTTATCTAATAGACTCCAGTTTGTAAATAGAGAGTCCTCTTCACACACTGAGGTTAATTATGGAGTTCCACAGGGTTCAGTGCTAGGACCAATTCTGTTTACATTATACATGCTTCCCTTAGGCAGCATCATTAGAAGACATAGCATACATTTTCACTGCTATGCAGATGGCACCCAGCTCTATCTGTCCATGAAGCCAGATAACACACACCAATTAGTTAAACTGCAGGAATGTCTTAAAGACATAAAGACCTGGATGGCCGCTAACTTTCTGCTTCTTAATTCAGATAAAACTGAGGTTATTGTACTCGGCCCTGAAAATCTTAGAAATATGGTATCTAACCAGATTCTTACTCTGGATGGCATTACCTTGGCCTCCAGTAACGCTGTGAGGAACCTTGGAATCATTTTTTAAACAAATATGTAAGACTGCGTTCTTCCATTTGTGCAACATCTCTAAAGTTAGAAATATCCTGTCTCAGAGTGACGCTGAAAAACTAGTTCATGCATTTATTACTTCCAGGCTGGACGACTGTAATTCATTATTATCAGGATGTCCAAAAAACTCACTGAAAAGCCTTCAGCTAATCCAAAATGCTGCAGCAAGAGTACTGACAGGGACTAGAAAGAGAGAGCAGATTTCTCCTGTTTTGGCTTCCCTTCATTGGCTTCCTGTTAAATCCAGAATTGAATTCAAAATCCTGCTCCTCACATACAAGGTCTTAAATAATCAGGCCCCATCTTATCTTAATGACCTTGTAGTACCATATCACCCTATTAGAGCACTTCGCTCTCGCTCTGCAGGCCTACTTGTTGTTCCTAGAGTATTTAAAAGTAGAATGGGAGGCAGAGCCTTCAGTTTTCAGGCCCCTCTTCTGTGGAACCAGCTTCCAGTTTGGATTCAGGAGACAGACACTATCTCTACTTTTAAGATTAGGCTTAAAACTGCCGGGGGATTCCCATGATGCATTGAGTTTTTCCTTTCCAGTCACCTTTCTCACTCACTATGTGTTAACAGACCTCTCTGCATTGAATCATATCTGTTATTAACCTCTGTCTCTCTTCCACAGCATGTCTTTATCCTGTCTTCCTTCTCTCACCCCAACCGGTCGTAGCAGATGGCTCCCTGAGCCTGGTTCTGCCGGAGGTTTCTTCCTGTTAAAAGGGAGTTTTTCCTTCCCACTGTCGCCAAAGTGCTTGCTCATAGGGGGTCATATGATTGTTGGGTTTTTCTCTGTATCTATGAAGTGCCTTGAGGCGACTTTTGTTGTGATTTGGCGCTATATAAATAAAATTGAATTGAATTGAATTGAATTAATAATTATCCTTATTGCTGTTTTAGAGGAGCGGTGCTTCAAAGGATAGCTGCAGATTATACAGTACGAATAAAATGTTCACGTTTCTCCAACATTGTCTTCCCAACAGTTTCACTAACATCTACACTGGATGGCCAAGAAGCGTTCGCGATGTCTTATCGGGCGCTTTTCCGGCGCTGATAATTGGCGTCTGTCGTGTCAGTGACGTAAAAGACGGATTTAATGCGACATGACCGTTCAAACAGCAGTCGCTTTCTAAAACATCGGATATGTTTCGGATTCAGCACCACACATGAAAGTGACCCAGATCGGATTTGAAAATATCGGATTTGTGCCGTTCATACTGTCATACCATGATCGGATATGGGTCGCATAGGGTCAAAAAAAGTCAGATTTGATGTGCTTTTGCCTGCAGAGTGAATGTAGCCATAGATCCTAAACACACGTCGTCATCCTGTTAAATAACCATGACGTGATGTAGTTTCCAAATTTAACTGAAAACTGATCCAAGTGGAAGACCACTTTAATCAGACCATCAGTCACCTCCCTGATAACTGTGGCCTCTTTCAGCAAGATAATTTTCTCCCCTACAAAGCAAAAATGGCTCAGGAATGGTTTGGTAACAGTGAGTTTGAGGTGTTGACTTGGCCTCCAAATTCCAAAGATCTCAGTCCAATTGAGCATCTGTGTGATGTGCTGGACAAACAAGTTTGGTCCATGGAGACCCCGCCTTGCAACTTAAAGGACTTAAAGGATCTGTTTCTAACATCTTGGTGCAGATACCACAGCACACCTACATATGAGCTATAACTGATATCAGGATCAGCTTCTTGTACAAAATATAGAGTTGAAAATATGTGTGTAAAGTGTCATTTGAAAGTATAATATATTTAAGGATATAATAGTTACTATTGCTGAATGCTGTGCCACATGTAGAAGTAGAAAGGGCACTGCTTCCCGTGTTGACTACAAGGCTTTTGTGGCTTCAGTATTTGGGGTTTTATGCATTAACTCTTTTTATTGTCACAGAAACTCTTCTTTCCTCGCCGTACTTTGTGACTACACTGAAGCCTTACTGACAGTGACATTGCATGTCCTTTGAGATCCCTCATGAGCTGTCAGGACTGTCTCGTCCCACTGTCTGTGCTGGTCAAGTAACAAGCCTGGTCGTGTCTGTGTGACCGGACTGAGTGCAACAGCATCTGCAGTCTGGCTGCATCTTCAGTTTCTTCTTCCTGTGGAATTTTCTGCTTTCAGTGAAAAAAATCTTCTTTTTTTTTGCACTTTTAATGATTTTTATGTCTGCAAATCAGTAGGAGAAAAAGCCAATAAAGGAACTACTTCTGACATCTCATACTGTTTAAGCAGATGTTGCTGCATGTCTTAATATAACCCAGTCTAGCTGTCAGTCCATGCAGTGTTTATGACAGACAGCTGACTGTGAGGCCTTATGGCATTGCTTCGCTAATTGAGCTAACTTTCAAACTCGTTCAGTCCTCTGGGAGTAACACAACTGTTACAGACAATCAACATGATGAGGCTTGTCAACTCACCACCGGTGAACTACTTCAGCTTTAGCAGCTGATTTGGTTCCCCACCAGAAACAGTCTTTATTTAACGTCTGCGTGCAACTGGATCTCAAATATTTATCAAATAACTTCACAAATATTATTTCGGCAAAAAATAGTGGATAAGCAGTGATGCTAACACCAAGGTAGGAAACAACATGGTGGGATTTCAGGATTCGAAATATGACCGTGTACTTCAGAAACAAGAAGCACTCAGAGAGCTCAAACCTCCGCCACAGCAGCTCACTCGCTGGGTAGTGTTTACTTTTAAGGGGCAATTATTTAATTTTTTTATATATTAATTTTGTTTCATTTTTGTTTCATCTGTTCTTTTTAGATGTAATGTCGGAAGTTTGTGGGGCAATAAAAAGCGTAGCATGACTAACTTGGCAGTTCATTCTCTTTTTCTTGACAACCCTTTCTTTAAAGATAGGACATGTTTTGGGGTCATCTTGAAAGAAATGCGATGTAAAATGTTAAAGTGAGGTCAGAGGTCAAATGTGGCATGATATTTGGATGCAAATTATAATATAACAAAATATGACCTGAGTTTGATTTTGAAAGCTTCCTTCTTCCTTCTTTGGATTCAGGAGACAGACACTATCTCTACTTTTAAGATTAGGCTTAAAACCTTTCTTTTTGCTAAAGCATATAGTTAGGGCTGGACCAGGTGATCCTGAATCCTCCCTTAGTTATGCTGCAATAGACGTAGGCTGTCGGGGATTCCCATGATGCATTGAGTTTTTCCTTTCCAGTCACCTTTCTCACTCACTATGTGTTAATAGACCTCTCTGCATTGAATCATATCTGTTATTAACCTCTGTCTCTCTTCCACAGCATGTCTTTTATCCTGTCTTCCTTCTCTCTCCCCAACCAGTCGCAGCAGATGGCCCCGCCCCTCCCTGAGCCTGGTTCTGCCGGAGGTTTCTTCCTGTTAAAAGGGAGTTTTTCCTTCCCACGGTCACCAAAGTGCTTGCTCATAGGGGGTCATATGATTGTTGGGTTTTTCTCTGTATCTATTATTGTATGATCCACTGTGCAATATAAAGCACCTTGAGGCGACTGTTGTTGTGATTTAGCACTATATAAATAAAACTGAATTGAATTGAATTGAAAAAGAGGTCAAAAGTCCAAAGTAATTTGATATTTAAAATCCTCATAAATCATTTTCTATATGGTGTCAATACAATGACAGTAAGAAACAGCTTTTAATAGCTCTATTTAGCCTTGAAGAATCTTGTCAGTTTTTGACTAATGAATCGTTGAAACTTTTCGAATGTCATGCATGCAGGCAAATGCTAGTGTTAGCTATCCATCCATTCTCTTCCACTTATCAAATTCACACACCTATCCCAGCCTCTACAGGGGTGAGACAGCTATGGGGCACCGTTTGTAAACAGAAACACGCTGAAATCAACGGCAACATTTTTCCACATTTAGCTCAAAACCTTATAAAAACATGTTTTTTTCGAGTCATTTTTCTTAACATTTACTAAAATGTTTGTAACTTCTTATATTTAAAACACCATATTAAATGTTAAATCTTAAATCTAAATATAATATTTAAATCTAAATGTTAAATGTTACAGGAAACTAAATATTTAGCTAACGTGCAAATTTATTGAACGGGTCAACGGAAATACCAAAATAAAAGCTTTACGAAAACCTCCGGCGCTAAAGTGTGCCGGTGGTGGTCAGGTTGCATCTGCTCTCCCTTGACGGTCACTTCTCACCACCATGAGCTGCTTCACTTCTTGCCTACCAGCATGTGCAGCGATTTAGCTGGACATGTGCTGCGGTGATTGTGAAGTGGAGGCTGTAGCTGCTGAGGGTGCTGGACCTTTGGATGGTCGGCAAAACGGCTCTTCCAATGTTTTCAGCTAAAGGAAGTTGGAGTAGGCGGACTACCTGGACAGAACCCACACATGCAAGGGGGAGAACATGCAAACTCCACAGACTTCCAGGACTTTTTTAATGATGCTGAATGTTGTATGATGAACCCAGGGCGTTCTTGCTTCAAGACAGCATGGCACTGTGTCACCGAGCTGTCCCAAGTATCATATACTGAACATCATTTGGATAATTACTGAAAAGTTATTTTATAAGCCAACTATTTGCCAGTCACTGAATATTATTGATTAAGATGTCATTGACTGTTACTAATAAATACGTATTAACACTAGATGATGTAAAAAATTAACAACACTAAATGAAATTTTGAATGGATTGTTCACTTTTTTTGTATTTTAATAAATAAACATTTGATCCTCTTTGAAACAAATCAGTGAAGATGGTACACTAACACATGGCACACAGTATTCAACAACTTTACATGATTTTTTAAATCATCCATATTATTTAAATAGTGACTTTTAGATTAGTTTCCAGTGTGTACAGCTTTCTTTGAGTTAGAAACGTGACATATTCAAACCTCTGGCAGTGATGTCCTCTTTGATTTTGAAGTGTCTGGTGTCATCATGCCGAGGACTGAAGAGCTCTTCAACCTGTCTGTTCATCTGGCAAAGGATACGAAAAAGAGCTGCAAATTATTTTAAATGAATAATTCCACCGTAAAGACAATCACCTACAAGTGGATTGTAAATGACTGCCAATTTGTGTGAAATTCAGCCTAACTAGTCTACTGTTTAATGTGAAAAGAAGACTCCAGGATCCCCATCAGGTAACTGTTAGTATCAGAATGCATGTGTCCGCGATCATATATGCACGAGTGGTGTCCCAGAAAACGTCTTTGCTGTCCAACAGGAACAGTGGAGCTGAACAACACTTTGTGAACATGGAGGTAAAGACCTGGCCTTTTGAAGTAATGCAGTCTGGACATGAAAGAGAAATTTGTTTGACCACAATAACAGCAGTCTTGTTTGGCTCAAATGAAGGGGAACTATTCTGGAGAGTAATTTTGAAGCATAGACGTGTTCTTGTTTGGGTTTGCTTGGCTGCCTTGGAGACTCAGCAGTTGGTTATTCATCTATGAACCCTACATCCTTTGAAAAACAGGCTGGTAAAAGCTATCCAAGATGGACTAGAAGTAGACGGTTCAACGGGACAAAAACACTGGTTCAGAAAGAAGGCAGAGTCATTGGCTGGTTTAGTCACAATGCAGATTTGAAACCCGTCACACTGTTGGAGGGTTTGAGAGAGATGTAGCACGTGGACGGAATTTCTAAAACAACTTGTAGCAGACTGATGTCAGACACTAGCTGATGTTTAAGCCACACGGTGGCTAAAGGGGACTTAGTTGTTTCATAGAAGATGGATATATATGCATGTATCCACCTGAAAGAGCATATTTTCTTTCTGTCTATACCATCCTAATCCGAACACTGGACGGACTTCTTTTTCATGAGTATGTGTGTGAATTATTGCACAACACACAAAGTTTCTATTGTAATGTGATGTTGGTGTGAGGCTGTGCTTTGTGTTGTCTGGAGAATCTCCCCTGTAAAACCACCTCGTTAGCAGCAGCATGTCCACCTTCTTGTATTCTGTCTCTTTTTTCTGTGCCTGATTTTAGAAGCTTTCTACTGTCTCAAATCTTCTCTTTGTACTCACCTGTATGTTCTGACGTACTGTATCAGACAGGTGTTGGTGAGGTTATCTAGTGTTAGCAGACAAAGAAGAGGTCCAGATTGTAGATATTGTCAGCAGTGAAATGGGATACTTGTTACAAAAAACAAAGTTCTAAGTGGTTAGTAGTCCACAATGAGCTCATAGAAGCAGGGACTGGATTTTGGAGTAAAAGCTTACATTCACATGTGGCTGATAGAGGAGGCATACATTTAGCTCGTTGCTGGAATCAGTTGTTTGCATCTCTGTTGCAGTGAATGAACACAGTGACAGCAGCCCTGCATGAATCTTTCATTTTCAGAGGTGTTATTTTTTTAGCATTGTCAGAGAGGTGCTGATTGTGCTACAGTTTCTGAGCAGTCTATGGTGAAATTCATTCAATTTATGTCTCCTTGGTGTATTTCATATTAATATCAGATACAAGAACGTGACTCAAATAAAAAATAAAAATGTAATGGTGAATGCAGAGAAAGGAATTTGCACCAGTGTTCGTAGTACTGATAGGTGCAAATTCAACCACCAGGTGGCACTGTTCTCCCAGGTTATTCCAGGAACGATTGAAAAACATCTGCACTTGAGCAATATGCGAGTCCTTTGCTAAGAGATCTACAGCGCACACACGTGTTTGCTTTCTTTGTGACAAGCTGAACAGCAGATACACAAACCCTCCCAATGTCACCTTGGAAATGGAGACACACCTGTCCTCACCTGGTAACAATAAAGTGAAACACGTTTCAAGTGATGCCAGTGTACGCAACTGCACCCAGCTCAAAGTAAACGCATTTAATGAAATAAAATGCTAATAGAAACATTTCATACAGTTTGGAGAAGTTTTCATTGTCATCACCATATTTCTGAGTTCATGTCCATATAACAGCATGCAGCAGCTCTGAAGGACATACAGATACATCCAGATCTACTGCCTAACAAATCCTTTCTGAGTAATCATCATATTTGCTGCTTGCATAGAGGCAGTCCTGGCCTTGACGCTTTCATACCTGTTCTCTGTAGAATTTCACAATGAACTGAAATGTTTCTCCAGTGACCTCTAAAGAGTTTCTCTGATTCTACGGGCATTCACAGTGTGACTGGCTTATTAAAGAGTCAGGTGGGCCGCTTACATTGGCCAGCGTGTGTCTGCTCCCCACGTAGCACTCGGTGGAAACCTTTCCTCTCACACACCTCTGCTGTACCAGTCATTTAAAGAACTACCTCATGACCTTTTCACATCATCATCTGGGGAGGTAATCTTGTGGAAGTCCGCTAAAGTTCCTGCTCTGCAGCGCCTGGTCAACAGCATGAATGTGGGAGTCAATCATCTGTCTCATGTCGGGAGTGAATGGGTCAAAAGAGGGCCGCTGAGCCCCTGAGCGTTTGAAATGCCCGTCTTGGTTGCTCTCTGCACACAGAAACCTCTCCTCTGTCATAGTGACGTTTAGAAAGGCTGTGATGAGCCGGAGCTGGGGGAGGAGATCTCGCTGCAGCTCCTCATAATGCACCACCAGGAGGCGACGGCCAAACTTCAGCCAGCTCACAGCATGAGATGCCCACCAGGGGGCATAGCTGGAGACAAACTCTGGCCATTCTGCAAGTGAAAGAGGGTACAGTTGGATTATTTTTAGCTAATTTGATCAGGAATCACACATAGACGTTGGATTTTATCAATATACTGCATGCTTCTGAGAATTTTCATTTTTGTGTCTGTGTCAGTGTTGAATAACTGATTGCAGAACTAAGTAAAAAAAATGTACGTGTCCCAAATGATCATCTGAGTGAATGTTTATCTGTGTGAATGTGGAAGACGCGACTCAACTGGTTATGACACAAACTATGGAAAAAAATATGCATAAAAACTGTGGAGAGCTCCACTGTGTGGATATCAAACGGCAGTACAACTTCAACATAGTTACTCCCAAGGTGAAGACTATAAATCAAATGATTTCATGCACTGCAATCAGATGATAAACATCATTCATCATCGTGTGAAAAAAAAGAGAAACTGGAATGTCAGCCAGAAAGCAGGCAGAGAGGAGACAATGCAGCATGTGTGTGTATATGCCTGTGGTATAGACAGGCTGGCTCGTTGTTGGGTCTCTAACTAACTGGTTGTTGGAACTGGTGTTTTATTTTGTTTGCGTTTTTTGTGTAAGAGCAGCCAATAGCCACATACAAGGGTTGATGAGCGCATCGAGGTGTTTTTAAGCTTGAGACTGTGACTGAAATGAGATATTTTAACTTTTTTTCTATAACATTCATTACGTTCTTAAACTATACATGAGACATTGTAGTTACATTTTGTAAGAAACAAAGAAAAAAACTGTCAAGAAGTAGTGCAGCATGGTGATGGTTTAGCAGCATGATGCCACAGCAGTAGCTTTCAGTCCACACTCATCTGTATTCTGCATTATCCTCAGAACACTCTGTCAACAGCTTTCAGTGGGACCAAGAAACTGCTTTTTCACTGTCTTTTGAAAATCAAATATTTTCAGTGCTGTGAGCAACATGAATGTTGTCTTCTTTAACCCCACGGTATGGAGAGAAGGCATTTAAAAACTCAGAGCAAATAAAAACTATTAAATAGGTGAATGTAGTCCCCGTAAACTCATTTCAGTTCAAGCGACTTGTAAAAAAGTTGAATTAAAACCTGTGAGGAGAGATATTAAAGAGACGTGAAAAGCATAAAGCTACAACCAACCAAGAACCTTCTTCCTGTGAAATGACGACCCTAACCGCAGCGGCGCCAATAACGAGATTTACGATCCCGCAAAGGTCCGTCTGCGTACACGTTTACGGTTTCAACCACTCCTATCCAGCCCTCCAAGATTCCCATTGCTTCTGATTGTCACAGGTAACGCAAGCATCTGCTTGGAAAGCGGTCTCCTGGCTGGAGTGGACAGTGAACACATCACCTATGCTCGACCATAAATCTCGCTATACCGCCCAAGTACGTGGGAACAATATGACCATGCAGAGACTCGCCCAAAAAGCCACAAACGAGACACAATGAAGGGTGTGATCTGATGTCTGCTATGCCTGAATGCTACATTCCATTTTTTAGACTTTACTCAACAGATAATTGTTTAGTGGAACAAAGTAAAAAGACAACTTTTGAACAAAGTTTAGACAAAGTTTGACTTTTCTTAAAGGGTGGCTGTCTGGTGCTCAGGAGTGAGTCTTGAGTGCTGGCCTGTAAATATAAAGGTGCTTCACGACATTCATCTCTTGTCTACTCTTGTTGTATCATCAACAGTAGGACATTATGCAGCAGTAACTATAGCAACCTTCAGCTGAGCCATAAACCACTTCATTCTATTGGACTACATCACCTTTACTCTTCCACTGGGCATCTGTGGCGTGTCCTAAGTGTCCGGCGCACTTGCGGTTGAATTCAGCCATTAAGGAGCGGTAAGGGTTGCGAATCAGCAGGATGGCAGAGTCAAACATCTCAATTTCTTTCTGCCCACTTTCATGGGTCTTTACGCAAATGCTGCGGCCACTCTTCCAGTAGTCCTTCTCGCCTTTGAAACCTGGTACCAATGAATAAATGAATAGATAACAGTCAGCTGTAGGGCAATATTTCATCAAGCACCCACTTAAACTCTCATTTCAGGACACGGACTGTGCTCTCCCCACCTCTGTTGTACAGCGTGCCATCGAAATAGAAGCTGCCAGTGTAGTAGCCGGTCACAAGCTCGATCAGGTGTCGTACCCAGGTGTTGCCTGCCCCGGGAAAACTAGAGAGAGCCACAAGGGAACTGGATCTTTGAGGCAGAAACATCCTCTCTTTGCACCTGGAGTCTGGAAGCACAGTTTTTTTGTTTCAGCTGTTGTATATCAGCAGAATATCAGAATATATCAGAATATGTATGAGAATATATAGTAAGTATTGTAGCAGAGAGCCTGAAATGGAGTTTTTTCTTTACGTGGCACAAATTGCAGTAGGATTACAAGTCACAGATCAGAGCTGAAATTTGGGATGAAGACTGTTTTCATTTTTACTAAGCATCTGACCCCAAGAAAACAACACAGTGGTCACAGAAAGTCTCTCAGTTGGGACTTAGAATTAATGCAAGACTGGAACTTTAGCTACACTGCATGATCAGCAAAAAATGACTGACACGGCACAGTGGGATGGGCTCAAAATAATACATTTACAAATAAAAACACGTGCAGATGACTAACACATTTTTGCATTGTGTAACAAATATCTCACCAAGCACAGGGGTATGGTAAACTTGGTAGTGGTCAGGCTCTGTGGACGCTGTGAGTGCAGAGGCGATGGTGTGGTTCCCCACACACTGCTGGTTGTCCGACTGCTGGTTGAGACTGAAAAGAGATGACGTCCATGTACAGAAACAGTGGGGTTTCTTGAACACAGCCAGTGGGAGCTCCTACAAACCAAAAGCACAAATGTTCTTCAGGTTGTCATATGACTCATCACACCAATTTTTCTCTCCAAAGACTTCTAATCTAGCTAAGGGTGATCTGTCATCTCAGCTCAGATGCCACCTGACAGGTGGCAGAGCAGGTCAGCCACTAACCAGAAGGTCGGTGGTTCAAGCCCAGGCTGCAATCCAAATATCCTTGGGCAAGAAACTAACCCGATGTTGCTCTCCGATGCATCCATCGGAGTGTGAATGTTAGATAGAGCATTTAAGAGCTTAGAAGAAGTGCTTGTGTGATTGGGTGAATGAATTCGTTGTGTAAAGCGCTTTGAGTGCTCAGACAGAGTAGAAAAGTGCTATATAAGAACCAGTCCATTTACCATTTACTCAGCTGAATCTGCAGAACATCCCAACTCTCTTATTTTTCCTCACTCTGCCAGGTAGCAGGAGGTTAGAATGCTCAATGTCACAACACGAGGACACTGGAGTGAAACTTTTTTGGAACTGATATGCATGCATAAACACACACCGCACGGTGAGAATTAATCATATTGCAGTCACTGCCAATATTTCTACCATCCATATTTCTGTTTTTTGGAGGCGACACAGCTGCACAGAGTAAGATCTCAGTGCAGGATGCAGAGTATCTACATCTCATTACAGACACATTAAACCTAAAATATTCAGCAAAAATCCAGAGAGCTCTGTGCTCCTACATGTGTTCTCCAGGGAGAGAAGACAGCTCCCTGAGTGGAGAACCACAAGTAGAGTGTGCAATAAATTGATCATCATTGCTGTAATTTGCAGAGGAGAAATTCAAACCTTATCAGTGCACGTCTCGATGCAGGACTGCGTGGTTAGGTTCGGCTGAAAGGAGTAGACGGGGAAGGTGCCGATGATGCTTTTCAGCAACTTGAAGCAACCCCGGTAGTGCACATTTCTGACTGCAAGGAGGAAAAACGCACACGGGGATGATAAGGAATAGCGCTCTGCTAGTGACTGCAAAACACATTTGAAGGGTTTGCCTTGCTTTGGTCAACATTGGGGAGCATTTATTTCTATACAAACAAGTAGCAAATGTCAGATTTTCAAAGAAATGTACATGCAAAGGGTTTCTGCGATAATTATCTTTCCATACTTGGCTGAATTCTGGTACACAGTGTAATACATTCACAAGTCAGCTGCAAATCTCCAGAGACGCCGAAGCTTCCAGTCATGAATATTAATATTGTTTATGATCATCAGCTGCTTATATAATAGATTCGCCCTTGACTGCAACAGGAGGAGGGAGCAAATCTTTACACAAGTGAAAACTGTTTTTATAAGAAAAAGTTATGGATAATCATTATAGCTGGATTTGTCGTGGTCATTGTGGGGCTAATACACAATTAGTTTAGTTGAGTCAAGAGTTTAGTCATAAAACAAAGAAGAGTAATGAGCTGTCAAAAAGGTTTTAAAATGAAGCATTAAGGACCATCCAGAACAGCAACACAGGTTAAAAGCTTGACATTTTAAAAGTGGCACATTAACTTTGTGCAACATCCTGCTAAGATAATACAACTTTAAGTATTTACTTAAATATAAATGTCAAATAATATACAGTCAGAGGTTTATGTACACTCATCATGGGCATGAATGTCATGGTAATTTGAAGCTTTTAATGATGTCTTTGAACTGTTTGTTTTTCAGGGTGGAATAAAGGATACGTCTTTAATGACTATAAAAATAAGTTTACATTTATTTTGGATTTTCCCTAATGCACACAGACTCAAAAGTACACATACAGGCTGAAGTACGTAGATATATACTCTTAAATATTTTAATAAGTGGTGCTAAAAGTTCTATGCTGATTTTTAACTTTTAACAAGACCAATGTAATTAACTCTTTGCTAGCAATCATGGTAGACTATACTGGTAGTTTCTCTTTGCCAGCACAAAAATGATTTAATTTGACAGACGTGACTGGACTGACCAAGACTCACAGCGATAACAGCAAGAAGGGGAGCTGTAGATCAGCATGAGTAGCATGGTCTCTTACAACCATTTCTAAATAACTGCACATTCCAAGATCATCAGTTCAAACAATTTTATGTACAAGTTATATAGATGTGTCACCACTTTGCCAGGATATGGAAGAAGACCTAAACTCTCAGCCTCACCCACATAGCAGACAGGTCTGGCCCGGATCTGGTCTCAAGCCGGCACTGCTGGCTGACTTCTGGCATGGTAAGTGGTATGTCATCCAGATATGGGCCAGGCCCATGGTTTGGTTTATGTGGCCCAGGCTCATAGAAAGCAGGTCTTCCCCAGATCCGGCATCAAGCTGGCTCTTCTGACTGACTGGTGTCATGGCAGGGTGTATGTCAACCAGATGTGGGCCAGGTCTGGCAATGATGGCGCTATTTATGTTCCTATTTTCCTATTTTAGTTAGAAGACCCAAATGCCATGTTGCAATACTATACTGCTATGGTATGGTTTCAAATGCAGGTTTGACAGGCTTGTGAGTGTACACTTTATCCAAAACCTAGTGAGGGTTTACTCATGTTCATCACCAGGTAGTTGTAGGCAGTGTTGGGGAGTAACGGAATACATGTACCGCCGTTACGTATTTAAAATACAAAACATGAGTACCTGTATTCCGTTACAGTTACCGTTTAAAAAGGTGGTATTCAGAATACTTTGTTGAAATAAATGGATTACACTGCGGTACTTCCCTGTTTCATTTTTTCGCGGGTCAGGACTGTTTGGGTTTTGTTTGACAGCTACGTGCCGTTGTTCCAGGCGGCAGCGTTACGGTTGCCATGGTTACAGGGTGACGCTCTCTCTCTGTGTTTCCTGGGTGAGAGAGCGCCTTTTTGTTGTTGTTGTGCTAAGCTAACATGCAGAATGCTACAAGCATAGCTCTAAAGAATGTAGCATCATGGGCAGTGTAGTCCGTGCTGCAGGGAGAATGGACTGCCAAACACGTTATGTGTCTGTGAGCGCGAGGAGGGAGAAAAAGGAAAAGTACGAGTTGTCATCGAGCAAAAACGGGAGCTGGAAGCATGTAAATATAATAATAACCACTGCAGCCAAACAGAATGCCTGACGAGCCCAGTTGTAAGTAAGCTATTAAGACTCGACTGTACACAGTGTTCGTGTTTTCCTCCGAAAACAATAAGTTCCATTGGAGCCTTTCAACGCCTCTCTCTGTCTCTGCTAGCAAAGTTGACCCAGACAACAAAGTAAAGCTATTTTTCGGCTATGAGCCCGACACGAACCCGACATATTAGCCAGAGGTCCCTTTACTACGGTTCGGAGCCGCGGACCTTCAGTAATAGTAATAAATCACACAGCAATAGTACATTCACGTAGTTGTAAAAAGCATGATAATATATTAAGTAATCCAAAGTATCCAGAATACGTTACTGTCATTGAGTAACGTAACGGAATACGTTACAGAATACATTTTGAGGCATGTATTCTGTATTCTGTAATGGAATACATTTTAAAAGTAACCTTCCCAACACTGGCTGTAGGTCAGGAGGTTGAGCAGGTCACCTACTGATCGGAAGATTATGAAGCGCCTTGAGGCGACTTTTGTTGTGATTCGGCGCTATATAAATAAAATTGAATTGAATTGAATTGAATTGAAGATTAGTGGTTTGATCCCTGGCTCTTCCAGTCGGCATGTCAAGAGTGTGAATGTGTATGAATGCAGTTAGGAAGCTCTCAGTTTAGAGAAAGTGCGTGATTGGGTGAATGTGGCATGTTGTATAGAGCACTTTGAGCAGAAAAGCGCTATATAAGATTCACTGTCATGTTACTTTTGCACTATTATGTTCTGGCACATGTTGTTATCATATGGGCTGATTCAAGTACACGTTAGGCTGACATCTGGGGCCAGATCTGAAACTGTTCTGGGCCAGCACAGGACCACCAGTGTGTCTGCAACTGGCCTTGTGCTGGCCAATGTGTGGGCCACCTCTGGCAAACCAGATCTGGGCCAACAAAGGGCCGTCATTCTTTGCAGTATGTGGACCATGTGTAAGCACATTGTGTGGGCCAGATCCGGGCCTTTCCAATTTTGCTATGTGGGCATATGAGAGGAAATCGAATGGGTGTATTCAGTAACCACCAACGCTCAAACCTGTCATGAACTGAAAACCGCTGGAACACCAGCGTCACTGTCTACAGTGAAGCAAGATTCACATTGCCATGGTCTAAGACGGTGTCGACCAGGAAAGAAATTCTTGCTTCTTCAAACTGAAATTTGCAGATGATCACAGAGATAAACTATTATGGTCACATCAAAACTTTTGCTATTTCTCCATAATGAAAAGAGACATGTTTGGGGGTGACAAACCCAAGAACTGGACTTGACTCCAAAAAAATCACCATTTAAAGCTACACTTGGCATAATACTGCAAAGAAGCAAAGGAGTGGAATAACAACAAAGCACAGTTGCCAGTTACACAGTAACACAATTTTGTCAAGACCATCTTCCCAGAGGAAGCAATGGCATGAAAAATAACAAAGAACAGGATGTTGCTGTGTTATATTTTTCTTATTATTTTGCATTACAAATACTACAACAATACCAGAACCAACTCGCAGATGGCTGTCGCAGCAATGCAGCCCGCTTTCTAGGTGTGCATCAGACAAATATGATGACCGCAGGAACGGCGATGGAAGGATTTGTCAATTTAAACATCAGCCAAAGAAATGCTGACACATCTCAGCCAGTCTGTCACACAGTCTGAGATGACTCAGACAAGGACTTTTAGAGTGGAGAGTAAACACTATTACATGCTTACATTTTATTACGGAAGGAGTTCAGTTTTTTGTTTTTTTTGTTAGTAGCATATTAAATGTTTGCTCATTATTTATTCATGGTTTAAATATGTGCTCGCTGTTGCTCCATTTATTACTTAATTTCGTTTGCATTAGGTGTAAACCTAACACAATGCATCATTTTAGTCACAAGTGGCATCGGTTCATTTATGCAAATCAGCTCAAGCTGTTTGTGTGTGTGTGTGTGTGTGTGTGTGTGTGTGTGTGTGTGTGTGTGTATATGTGTGTGTGTGTGTGTGTGTGTGTGTGTGTGTGTGTGTGTGTGTGTGTGTGTGTGTGTGCGTGTTGATGTGCGGGCTGATAAATACCTTTTTATGATAATCTTTCTTGAATAAAGCCCCCACCGTTTCACACACCTTCCCCTTTCCTTCTGTAACACTGTGCACTAAGACAAATCCTTATCCTATCCTGCTGTGCTTTTCATTGTAATTCACTTAACTTTCTTCTTTGCTCCTAGCTGTGAATCCCAAAAGTTATCTGATTCTTTGGTTCATATCAGACGCTTTCATTTTTTCCGGAGTGGTTAGGTTAGACCAGAGATGGGCAGTAACGCATTACTTGTAATGCGACCACTTTTTTCAAGTAATGAGTAAAGTAAGTGATTACTATTGGAATAAAGTAATAGATTACTGTTACTTTCTAGTAAGCACGCTGCATTACTGCATTACTAAACCATGATTTTGTTTGTGAAAGTGTCTCATGACAATGGCGTACGAGCGTGCGATGTCCGTGGCAGGAACAGCGAAAAATTTAACTTCAAATCTGATCAAGCACCCAGCACGCCACCACGGGAATGTGAAATTCCCATTCCCCTCCATGACATGACCGCAGCGGCTCCGGGCAAACCTCCACAGGCCCCACTCCTGCTAAACAACTGAAAATAGATTCAAGAGCGACAGGACTTAGTGCTGCTGAATCTTTGATTCTGAACATTATTTTATTGTATATCTTGGAAAATGCAGAAAATAGGTTTAAATGTTATATGCAACAATCAGAGACTGTTGGATATAATTTAATTTTTGCTTGATGCATAAAAGTTTAAAACTAATAAAACAATTTTTTAAAAGTGACTTTTCCATTTGATTCAATTTTATATGATGGATTATGCAGACAAAGATCGATTTGGGTTGAAAGGCCTAATGCTTTATTACTTATTCAGGTTGTGTATCATGTTTTTAAAAAGTATCTAAGTAATAAAGTAACTAATTACTTTTGAAAATAAATAATCAGTAAAGTAATGGGATTATTTTCTTGGAGATGTAATCAACAATTAGTAACTAAGTACTTTATTCAAGTAATTGGCCAACACTGGGTTAGACAAAGCAAAGTTATGGTTAAGTATATGTAGACACATTTAGAGGAAGTAAATGACGATAAAACCTTCAAAATATGAGTAATGTTGGGTGGTTCCAGACAAAAGATGATGAATGTGAAAGATGCTTCTCTGGTTGTGTCTCCAAAACAATTCTCCCTCATCGCATCGACAATGCATCCTCACTGACCAACAAAATATGAATAATGCACCGTGGAAGTGACACGCTGACCAACTTGACAACATCTCTAGAGCAGGGGTGTCCAACTCCAGTCCTCGAGAGCTACTGTCCTGCAGCTTTTAGACACATCCTTGTTCCGACACATCTGAATCAAATGAATGACTAGTTACCCGGCCTTTGCCAAACTTGATGGCATGCTGAAGAGGTAATCCAACCATTTGATTCAGCTGTGTGGGAGTTGGACACCCTGCACTAGAGAAAAGAAAACAACAAAAACTGATGGCAGTATACCTCTGAAACGTTGGATTCACCAAAGAAGAAAATGTTGAGTTGAGACAGTAGAAACTTTGGATCCTGTGGTACTAAATTCAGTTCAATTTAAACTCTATTGAATTCATACAGCACCAAATCACAACAAGGTCCTTTATGTGGTAAGGTCAACCCTTACAATAACACAACTGCTATCTATACCAGTCATCTGATTGTTGGCGCTTTCTCTAAGTTAGTTCCTGGACAGAGGAATCAAATGTGCTGTATGTATAAGGCTTTGGTTGCACAGCGGCATGTGGCAGCGTTATAGATGGTGGTGTGGGGAGTGCATAGCTTTAACTTTTCTGTGTTGTTGTGTTTTGAGAATTTAACTTCAGTCATTTCTTCACTCATCTGCGGAGCCCGTGTAGGGTATAAATAGTAAACGGTGCCGTGTCTTCCCTGAGGGAAGTCAACTCACATTTTCTGTGACCTGGCAGCTGCTCCTCCACCTTGTATATGGAGAGACGGCCCACGCCGCCACAGGGAGACCCCCTCTCACCCCGACACACCAGACTACAATCCTCTTCCGGAGCCCGAGGGCTGCTAATCCGATTCCCGCAGTGGCACTCGGCTCCGTACTCCAGACCTGCAAACTGGTAACCACTACACACACACACACACACACACACACACACACACACACACACACGCACACACACACACACACACACACACACACTGATAGTTATTGCCCTAGCCAATGGCAATCCATAACCTGAAGCTATTGCCCTCTGGCTATGCTCTCCCACAGGACTTTCGATAACATTTCAAACTTATCATTTAACTCAAAGTTACTGGGCTTACACATACAGTTTCCCCGTGATAGCCATCAGTGCTTTTCATTCTGCACTCTCCTGACTGTGTAATGCCTTCTTCTGGCTGCAGTGCAGTCACCTCTGATCTGTACTTTACATATCAAGGCTCTTGTGACTCATCCCCCTTTCCTCTTCCTTTATCCAGGCTCCTTGGGAAAGACAGAGACCTCATCAAAACTGACCTTTTCATGTATGTCCTTTGAAGCTTGCTCATAAATTGCCTTGACTTTTTACTTTTGCTCATTGCGGTAATTGGCTCGCTCAGGTAACGAGACTGCCTTCCATGTGGACAGGCAGAGGGCGGGTTTGCATTTGAGATGGAAGCGCCAGCTATCCGCCTGGCAGCATCCATCTGTCCTCGGCTGTTCCCGTTTCACTGGGGATGCACTGCTTCCTGGCTGCTAACATATAAAAAGGAATAATTCAAGCAGGTCATTCCTTGAGTTGTGTTTGAAAAATTCCACCTGTCTCTACATGTTTAATAACAGGTTTGTTGAGGATGTGGCAGCGCTGATTACTCGGCTCACACTGACCCAGTCAGAGACTTCCACACCACAGCACGTCCACAGGAAAAGCACATATCTAACCACTGATTTATTCACCAACTGCTGGACTCAGCTCATTAAGCGTTCTATAACACACACACAAACACCTCCCTTCTTCCTTTTTCTGCAACAGATCGAGCCTTCTGTCCTGGCCTGCTCTTCATTCTCCCCTCTCTCACTCCTCACCCCCTCATCTTTTACTGTCATCCAGCCACCTGGCTCTCCGCTATAGCTCAAAACACAGGAGGCATTCATGGAGGAGACTGAGATCCAAAGCATTTACTCACACAGCGAGCTTTCTGTGGTCCCTTCACAGGAGCCCGCTGTGAACGCATTACCTTTCCGAGCAGGTGTCTTGACACAAAGAACTGGTCATTTTGCGCAGGTCGTAAAGCATGGTCCCTCCCAGGGCTCGATCGCTGGCGTTGTGAAGGAAGCATCCGATGTAGGTTCCTATATGAAGAAAAGAAATGTGAAATTAAAATTCATTCAGGCAGAAAAGTCCTGTGGTGGCACTCAGCGTGCGCAATCACAAAACCAAGGCAGCTGAATGAAAAGTACACATTTATGGTCAAATCTAATAATAAAACAGGAATCGGGCACTTGTCATTCAAGAATCGGACAGATTTCCAGCAACGCATTTCTTTTTTCTTTGATTTGACCTTGGAATTTTCCCTTAGTTTTCGCCTATCATCCTTTATTGGCCAAATTAAACTGAGTGACAGACTCATAAGGTATAAAAATACTCACCATTAGCACCATTGACAAACTAAATAATGTCCTACGTAGTGCCTCGCAAACTTAGAACACATTTGTTTTTTAAAATCAAACAGAAATGAGACAAATTGTGTATGTCCATGTTTGTGTTTGGTCCATGTTGCACACACACACACATGTTGACACACTCCTCTGCAACTTGATATGGCATCTTCGGTTTGGCTCCGGACACATTCTCCAAGACTGGCAGAACCAAAACAGCCTTTGCGTCATCACTTACTCACGGTTATTATGCACAGCAGCATGTATCGTGAGCCATAACATCCAACTAAATTATAACATGGCAAGGCTTGATTTATCCAGCAATGTAGATGATTGGTATTTCTGCATTACTGTGAACCTATTTACTTCCACTAGAATAAAAATCACCCGTGCAGAAAGAAGGATGTAACGCATAATAGGCTACAGCAGACTATTATGATGTGCTGACAAGATTAAGGCACCATATAAGATGTAACCCAGATTCAGTCTTTGATGTAATCCCTGTCTTTGCCACATTGCAACATCAAACTCTGCTCAGCTGACACATTAAAGTTTTCTTTATAAATTTAATTTTCAGCGTGCGAGGGAGCTGATGCATTTCTTTGTGTGCAGATTTAATTTCCATCTTCCTCCTCGAGTCTGACACTATTATGTTTTGAGGCCACATGCTAGATGTTGTTAGTCCTTTAGGAACTGAGTTTTTGGTGGATGGAGTGCGTGCACATACTTGGCTTTTAGGTTTATTTTGCAATCCCTAACATGAATTTACGTGTATCGATGTTTATAGGTTTTAAGGACACGAGGGGCTTGGCTTTCTGTTTTCACTTTACTACCAGCGGCGAAATAGGCCGATGCCAACTGGTCAAAGAGAGGATTTAATAAGTGTTGGAGGTGCATGTGACGGGGACTGATGGAATGTGCAGCAAGGTGAGCAGACAAGACAGAAACACGCAATGGGCTGTGAAATCTCTGGCAGGCCAAGCATCACCGTATCGAATTTGTGATTCAATCAGTCTGCAATGTCTTCTGAAGCTCGTCCAGCCTGTTGTGCTGGAGTCAGGCTGAGTCACCAGCCGCCGGCGCCCAAAAAACAAATGCAGGAGTACAACGGTAGCTGCTGCCTCAAAGTACTGAAAGGCTGGGACCACCAAAGAAGAAACTCAAATGGCATCACCCAAGGTGATGCCCCCCTATGCCTCTCAGCCACCCGGCGGTGCAGGTCATTGTTTTAATCAAAGTGAGAAAGAGACCCCGGGCAATAGCAGCTCAGGGTTAATGGAGGGAATCAGCCTGAATTCCCAGACATGATAGAAACGACTGCACTTTTGGCTTGCCACTGTGCTGCTTTCTTAAACACCAAGACAGATGGCTGAGCTGGAGCTGATTCTTCCCCGCAGGATTGGATGGAGGAGGCTAATGACAGGATGGCCAAGAATGAGGACATGTGCTGCTGCCACGGGTAGCAACTGTGTGTGACCATTAAAGTCCGCTGAAGGGGGTTCATAGCCTCGCTGCTGGATCTACATACTAAAACCCTCACAAGTGTGAGCAGCGTCATAAAAAAAGGACAACAAAGAGGGTTTCGATGCATTACAGGCTGACCTGAGACAGGATGAGAGGAGGATCATCTCAACGGGGTGTCGGATGCTGAAAAACACAACACTCCTAAGACTGTTAAGACTTTTTCACACACACACTGCAGCCCTGAACTTGTCTAGACATTATGCGGAGGAGCTGCGTGTCAGAATGATGCATGCTCTATACAGCCGCCACTGCTCGCCTGAACCAAACCGAGTGTTTGCAGTAGTGAGAAAGCATTTAACAAGGACAAAATCAAGTGCAGCATTAATTCAGGGAAGCCACAGAGTCAAGCTCAGCTGCAGATTAACTGATTTCAGTAGCAGCACACATCCGATACACTTCCACATATCCAAATGGTTATTTCATAGAGGGCATGCTATTTAAGCTCCTTATCTGCAAACCCACCTTGTAACCGACCTCCTGCCCAGCTCCTCTTTTTCTGACTTAATCTCCTGTTTCTGTTTCTGACTTATTCGGTGTCATATCTGTTGTCACTGACGCCAGCTCTGTTCTGAACTGCTCCTCTGCCTAACTCAAACATTCCACATACCCGCATGGAAGGCTCCAGGAAAGAGCCATGGTGCAAAATATAAATTACTGCAGATGGAAATAGCTTTTCTTCTTTGTCTGAAGTTCAGAGTTGCCAGTCACATCACAGAGTTAATGCAGAGACCTATTACGTTCACATCAGACTCCCAGCGAAACCAAGGGGCAACTTGGACTCTTCCATGTGCCTTTGGGCTTTGGGAGCACGAGTACAGACCACTGCACCGCTGCCACCTGTGTGTACAAATCACTTACAGCACTGAGTGAAACTTTGCCAGAGAATCAAATACTTTGTCATATCTCCATCTACACATCTCTCCTTATTTGTACTTTACATATAAATACATTTGTCACTCATTCCTGCAATGTGTAGGGTTTCCAGCAGCAGATACAAAGTATTATACATCTCTGACGTTTATTATAAAATGTTTGAACAGGTAGAGCTCCTGAATCCATGGATATATGAAACTGAAAATGCATGTGCAAACTTCTCCATCTGGCTGTGTGATGTTATTACTGCTACACCCTCTGTGTGAGAGCAGCCACTGAATAAAGATGGGATAAAGACTAAAATCATGAAAATGCCTTTTGGGATTTTGCACCTTTTTGGAAGTCCAGAGCGGAGCGGGACTGATATGTCAGGAGATTACAGCCAATAAATGAGCTACCATAGAGAGATATGTTTAACCACCTGTCTTGTCCTCACATTTGTTATTAAAATAAAAAAAATCTCTTTTAAAGGATTTTTATTGTAAGTATTTGTTTTCATTATGTGATTAATACAAACAGGGGACGGTAACTCTTGATCACATTTTTAAAATTCAGATAATGTGTGCTGGCCTGAAGCTTTTGGGCTTCAGTCCAGAGATTTAAGCCGTGAAATTTGGATAACGAGACTGTTTTGGATGGGTAAGAGCTGTTTAATGGCAGCCTACCTTGGCTGAACCACCTTATGATAGTCTTGATTTAGCTTCTTATTACTGCTTGACTCACAGTAAGTAGCAGCATTTCCCCTCTCCATTACACCGCCTATTCTACTAAATAGGAAAGTGCTTTTTAAATAATTTTAGACATGGTGCTGCAACTGATATTGATGTAACACTGTCTCTAAGACTGTACCTACTTTCATTATAATTTGATCTTTTGATTAACTCATTTGCTACCAAGTCAATTAACTGTTATAGGTTTTCTTTATTCAGCAAGTAGTCCAGTACACAAACATTCACAATAGCAGCAATCACATCTCATTTGAGGAGCTGGAACCAGCACATCTTTCTGCTTTTCTATTATTTTGATGACACATTTAAAGGTTTATGCAGAAATATTTTCCTTTTGCAGAACTTTAGATGAAAATAGTGATGCTTGTTTTATCTCGCTACACTAAATATGAAGGTAAAGACCGTAGGCTGCTAGCTTAGTGTAAAAACAGCTAGCATGGAGATTGCTACTTTGGTTCTCATTTGAGGTAAGAAGGCCAAATATCAGTAAGGTCTCCAGTTAACATTTTTCACCTTTCTGTGTGTGTGTGAATCTGCCATCATGGTGGAGTTTGTTTGCTTAACACAAAAACTAAACGGTGACTTTGTGGGGTGCTATTTACAGAAATGCCTTTTGATCAGAAGCAGTGACTTCTTGGAATCAGTCCACTAGAGGTTCAGTGAGATATTTCTTGCCTCAAAGTCCAGCAACAGCAGCTGGAAGCTGCTGACAAGACCCACCAGCGTCTGGTTTTTATGTTAAGCTAGGCTAAAAATGTGTTAGTCATGGTGGGAAGTGACTGCAGCAGACGGCTGTCCATCCACGAGCCTGCTTGTGCTGGAGGTTACTTCCTGTTGAGAGGGATTTTTTTCCTGTCACCAAGTGCTGGTTCATAGGAGGTTGTCTGATTGTGGGGGTTTTCTCTGGGTTACTCGAGGGCCTCTTCCTCACATGATAAAGCACCTTAAGGTGACTCTTGTTACGATTTAATGCAATATGAAGACAATTTAATTTAAATGTATTTATTAAATATTGCATTTACATGTAAATGATTTTCATTTCAGTGTCAAATACATGTTGTGGAATTCGAGTGATTGCTTCATTATTATCTGGACTGATATCCTGAAATAATGCATATACTTGGTTTAGAAACGGTGTCAAAAATACGCTTTTTTCTAAGCCCTTCAACCGGCTACTTTCACAGGGCCTGTGGCACAATAGACTTGGGTAATTGAATTCTGTGTCCTGGGTAATACTTTTTAAAAAAGACCCTTTGCCAGATGGCTGTTACTGAAACTGATCTCTTTCTTGCCTCAAACATTTTTCATCTGTATTACCCTACTTAGTGACTGAATGGTCATGTAGTGTCTGTTTAAAAAAAGGATTAAGAGCTTTTACGGGATGCTTTTCAAGAATGGGCTGAAAGAACAAATGTTCCACCGAAGGTAATTCCAATTTCAGCAAAATGGCAAAGGCGCTGACAGGCACAGTTAAACAATGGAGTAAACATCCATGGATATCTCAAAGTACTCAAGTAATGGTGAGGGCTCCTTAGCAGAGAGTGCAAGTAAGAAATTATATCGTTTTTTTAGCTTCATAATTACTAATTTATTTTCTGGAAGCTACTTTAGTGCTCGTCTGCCTTTTTTTTTTTTTTTACTCTTCTGGTTTCGAGAGGATCAGTGAGCTCTATCTTTCATCTACAAGATCTGAAGCAACCAAATGTAAAATGTTATATAAATGTATAATGAAGCTCTTCTAAATGTTCTAAGGTCATGATTATCTGTTCATAAATGTCGAATGAAGCTTGTTGTGAGTGCACTATGTGAGTCCTGTGCAGAGAGTGCGGTTTCCCAGCCCCTGGCCATCTGAACAAAAAAGAAAGCCCAAAAATAGAAAATAAACATGCATATGTGCTCCTGATATGTTGTTCACGGGGAAATCCGTCGGCTCAATATGCTCATAGGGTATTTTTGTCACTTTTTCCCCCAGAGTGTTTTCATAGACTTTGTAATATATGTTTTTAATTTAATGGCAGAAGAGTTGTCCAAGCTTGGCCACGGTCACCTGTGTGGCCTTCCTACGATTTGTGAGAAGGCCACACAGGTGCAAGTCAGTGACATAGCAGAGGTCCCGGTGTTTTAAAAAAGCAGATCTAAAACGTGTTAGAGTGTTTAAAATCCCAGCTCTACATTCTCAGCAGAAGTCATTGGAGAAGATCTTTTTCCACGTAAAGAATCGTGCATTTGTCATGATGCACGTTAATGGCATTAACACTTCACTGGCACACTAATACATCTAAATAGGGCGACGCAGTGACCAGTGCTTGTTTTGTCTGCTGGCTAGTTAGCTATACTAAAAACAGCAGTGAACCTTGTCAAGCCACAAGTGATAGAGGCAGGACAGTGTCAGCTCAATGTGCAGACAAATTCATAGCTGTGCACAGTTATTTACCTTTGTGCCTGCTGCTTCTCTGGACGGAGACTCTTTGCTCTGGACTCTCTGGCAGCAGACTGTGAAACCAGCGATGATGCAAGTGTTGGACCCCTAGGCTTCGGGAAGCAGTCCAGTGTCGCCCTCCTGCCTTGGCTCCCCCTCCAGACGCAGCCTGAATGGCAACCCATCTGGAGCGTGCCCTCATGCCCAAGCCTGCAGTCCTGAGGGCAGTAGGAGGTGCAGAGAGGGACCACAGGGGGGGCAGGCTGGCCAGGTTTGGCTGAGCCACTCTGATGCTGGAGCGCTGTAGAAGCAGGATGCTGCCTGCCATCAGATAGGCGATGCCCAAGCAGAGCAGCAGCATTTGAGCCCGCTTCAAGAGGCAGTGCAGCTTGTAGAAGGGTGCCACCATTCCTATACCATTTACTGTCTCGCAGCTCAGTGGAAGGCCATTTGGCGAGTAAGGAGAGAGAGCAGATCTGTAGCCTACTTAGAACTTCATAATAATGACAAGACCTGTAGGATCTAGCAGAGGTGCAAACATTGTCTTGGTCCTTTTGGAGCCACAGAGTCTGAGATCAGCAGTGTAACAATGGATGTATCACACCAGAAAGATTTAATATCCAATGCTGTGGTCAGTGACTCCAAGGGGATCCTTGGGTGTAAGCTGGGGGGAGAAAACAGAAAAAATAGCAGCAGCTAGATTTAATGCAAGCGTATTTCTCTATATGTCAGCACAATGAAAAGGAAAAGATGAGCCCGACTGGTGAATTAGATTCACAGCTTATGTTGACATATCGGCTTGTGTTTCTGTCTTGCAGCGTCTTGCAACAAATCCCATGGTGCTGCTCCATTGCTTCCATTGTTCGCATTTGTTTTTATATCATATTGCTGCCCAAAGTTGCGATTCCTGATTTTAAAATGACACCGAACCTTTGTGGTTTCAAAGTGCATTCTTGACCTTATCTCCCAGCTTCCAAATCTCAACTATCTCACTGAAAAAAAATATCATGTGATTAAAACTGTCTGGAGAGCGCATTATGGGTGCTTATGAAATGGGGATTATCATAGCAGTGTGCGCAGACAAACTCTTGCCTCATCCGTGGAGAGATGAATAAGTGATGAGTGGGGGAAAACATGCAAAGATGAGATGTTGAGGATCGCTGAATATGTAGGCTAAAAACACTGTGGTGTTCGCAGTGTTCTCTGAAGCCTGACACTTTGACTGAAGAGTGGAGCAGTGGAGTGAACATCCGATGAGATCCATTAATGCCTCGTTGTCTCGGTGGCCGTCACACACCGTCATGCCCTTCAGCTCTACTTTTCATCTCAGGCCTTCTAAGACACACTCCACCCCCCCTCAAAAAAGTAGGGGTGCGGTGATGCTCCCTATGATAGAAGCAACAGTTTGCTCAGTGAACAGTCTCCGATCATGTCCAAGTGCCCAAGTTATGTTCAACTCCACGTTTTTACGCGTAAAATAACTTGCGGTTGTGTATTCGAGGTGAAAAACAAAGACGCGTGGCTGAATTGATTTAGTGGAACGGGATGGGAGGTTGAAAGGCAAATGAATCACAAGCGAGAGTAAACACGCATCACCTATTTAAGAAGCCGAGGTCTTCCATCTTAAAAGCCCCTCACCGTGCCTCCACCATTTACAGTATTGAATGTTGGACCATGCGGCTTACCTTCAGCACCGGAGCGGCGCGGCATCCTTCCACTGCGCGATCACTTATCAGTTTATAGCCGTTAAGATCGCTGTTTTCCTCGCTTTGTTGTGCACCGAGTGTGTCCTCGGCGTTTCCCAGAGCTGTTATATAAGCTCGCTCTCCCTCTCTCTTTCTCTCTTTCTCTCTGCCAGCGCTGCTTTCCGTCGCCCCAAAAGGCTGGCACGGCGATATAAAGCGCAGGCAGTACGTGTGTATGTGCTTGTGTGTCAGAGAGAGAGAGAGATACAGAAAGAGGAGGTGATGGGGACGAGAAGGAGGGGTAGTCGGTCTCATTTGCATTGGTGATGTGGACGCGTCACAGCTCCTCCACCGTGCAAACGGGAGTCGTGTCCAGCAGTCCACAGGCTTTACTGCACATAAGGAGGGCCTTAAAAGGCGTGCAAAGGCTATGCTGAAGCCCATCTCCATACACTGAGCTCCATGCCCACAGTGCACTATATATTGAGGTACAATGCAGAGGGCGGCGGGGCAATAAAACCCCACGCGTGAACCATTTGAAGGACGTTTCAGAAAACGCCACAGAATAATCAGATCCACGTCTAAATAAACAAACTAGGACTGAATCTGACAATATCAGCATTGCTCAGAGATCCAGAGCACAAATCATGCAGTGGTTCCCGCGCGTGTGGCCCTACAGGTTAGGCTCGTTGAAGCACTTAATGAACTGCCGTGACTCACGCGTCAGTCTAGCGTGGATGACGTCCTAGCACTACAGCAGCACAGTCAGAGCCTGGCCTCCGTGTTCCTGCCACCAACAATGCAGAGCAAAGCAGTACTTAAATGTGTGTTCACGACTGAAGGTAAAGAAAACAACCACACTTACCCGTGAAGTTACCGAGTAAGGTAGTAAAGGTGGGTCAAAGTGATCACATAGTGGAAAGCTATTTCGTGAGTTATTAATGAATTATGCAATAAAATATGAATCTGCAATTTCATTTACAGACGACCTTTTCTTTTGTTATCTACACATTCATAAAGTAGGCCAATTCATTATTTGATCATTTAACTGACAATAAACAGAGGAATTATAAATACATAAATTCCTAAATGAACTAATAAATGAATTAATAAATACTTTTTTGTACTTGTCCTCCATCATAATATGTTTATGTTCTTACAAATGGTTTTTCTGTCGAGATCATTTATGTTCTACATCAGCGTCTTCTTCAACTGGAAGGAGGTGTGTTTGTCAAGAAATCCTTTAAGTAACAGGTGGATGCTGGTGTCTGTAGTTGCTAGCGTTGCTGGCTTTACAGTACCTCTATGATTTGCTTGTTGTGCCGTTGGTTTTTTCTAGATCATATTTATTGCAGTTACAATGCAGTCTGTTATCATTTAGACCAGGGGAACTCCAGGCCTCAAGGGAGGGTGTCCTGCAGGTTTTAGCTCTCACCCTGGGTCAACACACCTGAATCAAAATGGTTAGTTCATTACCAGGAATCTGGACAACTTCAAGTCATTTAAATCAGCTGTGTTGGATCAAGGACATATCTAAAACCAGCAGGACAGTTTCCCTACCCCTGATATAGACGGTCATGAATGCAGCTTGAAAACCTGTCTGGCTAGCTTTAGCAAATAACTTAGCATTGCACTGTCTCACCCAAATATGACTGCTTATGGGGACCAACATGAGAGCAACAAATGGTCATCTGTAAATCTTTGAAATAGCGCTTTACAAATCAGACGTCAATTGTCTTCCACTTTTCTAATTTGGGAGGCAATCGCTAACCATTATAGGGCGAGAGGCGAGCTACACCCTAGCCAGGTAAGAGTCTATTATAGGGCTAACGCAGAGAGAGAGAAATCCATTCTCACCTACAGTCACTTAGAAAGCATCAAATCACTTAATTACCCAGAGAGATCATGTAAACCCGCACAGATAGGGTCAAGCCTGATGGTGCATTTAAACCTTCGATTCTAACCCAGGACCTTGTTGCAGTGAGGCAAAAGTGCTAACCACTACGCATCCATGCTGCCCACGTCACAAAAGATTTGGGAATTTTGATATGGTCTATGCCCTGCCCCACCCAAACCATCACACAATGGCAGATACTTCAGTCATGAGAGTGCTGGTAACACATGAGTTATAACAGCTTGTAGAAGACAAATCACCCACAGGGTCACAGGCTGTTTGTAGAAAGAGCAGTATTATATATTTTGGAAACATCCAGTTGTTAAGACACTGTTGTCATCAAGGCATGATGAGGCCTCTAACACGATGAAGAATACTTTGCAGTGCACTGGTATTTAATGTCTCTTGGAGATATGTAATGTCACACCTCAATTTTCCCAGTAAAATGTAATAGCTGCTCCCATCGAGAAAACAAAAGCATTATGATGGACTGAATGGAGCTGAAATATTTGACAGAGCAGGTCTATCTTGTTCAGCTGGGTTTTTTAAATTTTCTTTTAAATTTAATCCTACTTTGTGTAACAGATGGATTTAGACAAATGCTGGAGTCTGACTATTTGTCTGATCCAAGATAAAGTCTATCTCCATGCGGTCTATCAGTGTCTTGTAGAGGATGTTGTTATTTGTGGTGTTTGTTCTTGTAGTCATTTAAATAAATTCTCATGCTCCAGTTTGTATGCACTTGGTTGTAAAGCACATTGAGCTGACTGCAAATTAAATGTGTTATATAAGTAAAATTTCATTGATTTGACTTCAAACTACTGCGTGCTGTTTGCTTGGTATGTTCTCTAGTGGGAAAAGCTGTAGTAAGCCGTTAGCTTGCTGTTCCCCTGAGTTGTCAGGTGCCACTTTATAAAGAGCGACAGTGCCTCCCCCACCGAGCCAGGCACTCCTGTTATTATTCCAATCAGCATTAATATTGCTTGATCCCAGGCTTTCTCCCTGTGGTTATAGCTGCTGTTGAGCTGCAGACTTGTGCAACTCGTCCTCTTTGCGTGGACAGCTGCAACCCCCCCCCCCAGCCCCTGCTTGCTTTTTCTGAGACACAGAGCCATCTGTCCCCAACATTGCAGTCGATTTAACCTTATTCAACCCTTAAGGTCAGCTCGCTTTCACTCAGACCATCACAGAGACAGGATGGTTGAGCTGTCAGTCAGCAGTCCAGACAGCGGAGCTCATCTCCCTCATCTCCCTCATCTCTGCCTTTCTGTGCTGCCTCACAGGCATTGATCACCTCAGACAAGACAGAAACACTTGCTGCTGTCTCTCTGCAGCACAATGCCTCAGTCTCTGCTCTATCCTATAATTCTGGCTCTCTGTTCTAGAACACTGCCATTCCTCTTTTTCAAACAGACAGCAGTGTTAAGTCTTAATTTGAAGCTGTTGCTTTACAATCATGGAATCTTTGTTTTTTACAGGTACTTGAAACAGAGTCTTGTAGGGAAGCATTTGTGTATGCAAATGGATTTGCTGTAGCTTAAAAAGCAGGATAAACTGTGCACAGATGCATAGTAAATATTTAGGTTTTAGTATGGATTAGTGTCTGCCTTTAATGGAGGGTTTGAGTATTTCAGATGATTCAGCAAGAAGAGTTTTAGGATCAGTAAACCGATGTCAGAATGGTGGATTTTCTACTTGTGTTTTCCACTTTGAAAATATGGTTTTAGTTTTACAGTAGGTCCATAAACAAGCAGCATTTGAACACAGTCCATTATTCTGTTCAGTCTCTGTGACTTAGATTAGTCAGCTTTACTTTGAACAGTGACATTTTTTGTGTTTTTATCACATTGTTGTGTATCTCCAATCACAAACCTGTAATAACAATAATATTCACCCTCTACATGCACATAAATCAGACATATAGGTTTATGGTTTCACTATGGTCTCTGTATTCTAAATAATGGTGGCACATATTTGGTTTACACCATTATGTCATCAATGGATATAAATGGCAACAGTTACTTTTTGTCTGTCTTTTGAGTTACCCGCCTGCTACATCAGTCCATCCTGGATTAATATAAGAGGAGGTGGAGCTGGTTGAAATGCAGAGAAATGGCCTGAACCATCTGCTGCGACAGCATGGGGGAATGAGTTTCTTTGTGCCGACTTTCTTGTCCTTGTGGTGTTTTTCCCTTCGTGTTGATAATGTTTTGCACCACTGAGTTCTCTCTTCCTTGGGCAGGTTATTGTTATTATTATTATTTTACATCATTTTTGTCTGTTTGAGGTACAAGAAAACCTACTTTTCGAAACGTTACTCCTGTGCTTGAGTGGTTGTTTATTTACAAGAATTAATGACCAGCATAAAAATTAATGTTCATATATATGTATAGCTTAAGTCATATGTGCTACATACAGGTACACTGTCATTAACAGTCGTGGCCTTTGCTCTGATGAGTGTTCCCTTTCCATATGTTTCTCGTGCCCAGTTTTTAAGTTATTATGTTTTTGTTTTATGAAATTCAGCCTCGTTGTATGATCTTGCTCATAGAAAGGCACATAGACATGCAAACAGGACTTTAGGCATCTCTCTACCTCAGCCTCAGCTACTGCTTGGTGAAAGGATAAAAACAATAATGAATATATTGTAAATAATACATGAATAAGTATTATAGTACTACTTTGCTATCATTTATTGAACATTCTGTCTCATCTTTACCACAGTCTTTAATTTTTCTTCTTTGATTTGATCATCTTTCTATTAATATTAAAAATATCATCTGACATTGTATTCAGCAGTTTGCCACCAATTCCTGTGTCAACTTAGAATTTTAATCTGGCTTTACTTCACAGCACGTCTCCTTAGCAGAATCTGCAGGCTGTAGAACTCCTCCACAGACTGCACTCCTCCTTCATTAGCCGTCCTCTGTTCTTCTTTTGACCTTCACTGTCATGATTTCCTTCCTGAAGCTTGGCTGTCTGAAAACCTTGCAAAATTAATTGTAAAAGGCTCCCAGCTGCTGTCACAAAGAGGCAAAAAAGCTTGGCTCAGCGGAAATTTTCAGCAAAAAAAACCCCCCTAAAAAACTAAACAGCATTTCTGTGGAAACTTGCCTCCATCTCCTCCTCTATGCACTCTGCCCCGCTCTTACACGGCAAAGGATTATGTATGCGTTACATCTGGGGGTTCTTTTCTCCTCCATCCTTGTATCCTCCTCTGACCCCGGTGATTCAGAATGTTTCAGTGCTGATCTCAATCTTTCCTCATCCGCTATAAGGTTTTGAAACCTCAAACCTTAGTTGGGGGAAACACATCCACTCTTGACTTCCCCCAGCCCTTCAGACAATCACTGCCCATCTGCTTCTTTTCCATTAAGGTTCAACTCAGTGTGAGATGATGTAAAATGAGTTCAAACATAATCTGGAGTCATCATAATCATAACACTTATCAACAGTGCCCTCTAGATTGTTTGGGAGAAACAATTTGATTTTCTATGTCGTTTAATTGCCTTTGTGCTTCACAGCTTTCATTTGGTAAACAGACAATACGTCTTGTTAAAATGCACTAGTAAAATTTTACGAAAAGCAATTTGTTGATGTTTCTGTATAGCAAGGAGAAAATTACAGCATCTTATAGTCTCCCCTTCTCTCACGGCACCATAATGTTTGGGAAATTTGTGTGGTGATTATTTAGGTGTGTTGAATTGCTTCATTAGCAACAGCACAAGAGAGCTGTAGCCTACCTTCTGATTTCTCAGCTCATGCATCCTCACTCAGTGCCTCTCCTCATGTATTAGTCCATCCTCCCACATATGCGAGTGGTTAAAGCGAGGAAGAGACATGAGGAGATAGTAGACAAGGCAGAAGGTATTTTACAATTTTACAAAATGAGACATCCTTGTTCC
This sequence comes from Aulonocara sp. 'chitande type north' Nkhata Bay, assembly GCF_057382095.1. Lineage (NCBI taxonomy): Eukaryota > Metazoa > Chordata > Actinopteri > Cichliformes > Cichlidae > Aulonocara > Aulonocara sp. 'chitande type north' Nkhata Bay. The sequence continues at coordinate 3,545,303 of NC_141353.1, forward strand.
CAAGCTGTCATTTTGAAACCATGTCAATGACATATGACATTTGTTAAAACTATCACCTCTTCTGTTACAGCCTAATGCTGTATTTTATGATCCTAGATATGAGGTGACCATAACAGTGTTTGTGACTATATATTCACATTTACATTGAATGAAATGTCTAATTATGCAGTTGGTTTTGCAGTAAATAACCAAAACAACTAATAAATACAGGAATAAAACAGCTGTGTGTTTTCTGTCCTCCAGCGAGCCTCCTCACACCTCTCTCCGGTCCATTTTAGGAAATCATTTAAGATATTGCACAGAAATTGATTTCCAGGTCATCAGGCAGGAAAGAGGAGGATATGAGGAAAGACTAATTAGAGAAATAAAAAAAAAATCCTAGGGTTGCTTCTTATCTTTGTGTCACCTTTGATTCCAGAGCTGTAGTTAGACTCTGGATGATCTGATTCCAGTTTGCAAAAAAAAAATAGATGTTGGACAGATGTGAGTTATGGTGAGAAAAGTGTGGAGGAGTATAAACCGATCCAAAGACACCTCTTCCGTTCATCATGCTGGAGGGCTGTTGCCATGGTCTACATCATCATGATTGGTTAGTTTTCTGAAGTTGCTTAGAAAAATCAGTGGCTGATCAGTTGACCATAATCTGGACACATTAGTTCCTGTTGATAGCTGATCTAGCATCTCTAGTAAAAGATAAGCTTATTAATATGGAACTCCAAAGTGTTCAAAATTAAATAAATAAATAGGACATGATGAAATAAATAACTATGATATATGTAATATATGTGATGTGACAATGATATTGTGAAACTTTTTTCAAAGTCAGTCTTTATTTCAAAATCCCGTTTTTCCCAGTGGCCTATTTATTTCATAATGCGACTTTTCAGCAGAATGACTTTGTCTGTCAATCAGTGTGAGTGGGCTGGACCTTTGCGCCTATTGGCGTATCGTTTACCATCGACTAGTTTTCCTGGATACCTGCTCCGCGGACAGCTACCACAGCTTGCAAAAACGTGCTAGGTCAAAAGTCACGGAGGATGGCGGACTGGTGTGAACTTCAATCAATTCTGCTCATTTTAGCAAATCAGATAGAGAGGGATCATTTACCTGTAGATACTGTTTTGAGTCGTTTAGATGATATTTCTGAAATGCTTGGGATGATAATTGCTCTTCAAGATCTTAGCATCGATGACAACATTGTCGAAAGTTTAAGATCAATTCAGCGCCGTGTTCGTTTGGAATACTCTGAAGAAGAACTGTCTTCAAATGTTGGTCGTCCACGTCTTGAAATCCCGGCTGCAGCACTCAGGACTTTAGTGCTGTCCGGGATAACCATCGGGGTAATTGCCGATATGTTTTCTGTGTCTCCGAGCACAATTAGGAGGAGAATGACGGAGGAAGGTCTAAGGTAAGTTTACGCTGTAATTTAACACCTGTGTGAGTCTGTACACAGCATTATTTAGATGTTGACCTTAATTATGACGTTTGACATTGAAATATTATCGTTTGCTTTTTTATTGTGACTGTCTAAATAAGTGGGGCAGCTATGGCTAAAGCTATCGGCGCCATCTCGGCGTTGAGACACGTTTACCAGTGTTAGCTGTTAGTGTGTTAACTCAGAGACTGGGGGCAGTGGAGCCTGTAGGAACCTTTTACACAGAGAGTAGACCCACAAGCTTTCCACAGTCTACTTACTTATCACATCTTGGTAGACAGCACGGTCATTAGTGCTTTAAATAGTACATAGTTGAATGTTTCATTGCTGTTTGCAGCTGATTGTTCTCTGATAACACATAACAAAGTTGATGTTAAATAGCGAGTTTATTGAAATAGTTTTGTCTATTACAGCAGCATTTTAAATATCATACTTTCTCTGGTGTCTTCAGTAAAGCTAAAACAAGAATACATTTACATCCTTGGTTCTTTCAGTATTAATTGGAAAACTTTGTTGAGATTTGCTGTTATACTAAAAACAAAAAAAAATTATGTGCAGAAAATCTGATAGGTATTCTTCTATTGGAGATGAGGACTTGGATGCAAAAGTGCTGGACATTCAGCGTCGTCACCCAAATGCCGGCTGCAGAGTGATGATGGGACATCTACGATCCAGAGGCATACACATTCAAAGTAAGCTGATATTGTTTGAATATTCAAACACCAGTTTCTGGCCCGGAAAGCATGTGTCAGTGTGGCCATGATGTGATATTTTAATGTTTCCATCAAAAATGACTAGCATGTTCTCATCACTGTTATGCAGTTATGTTCCTGTTTGAACCATTTTGTACACGATTCTCTCTCCTCAGTAAATCTGTACAGCACCTGGATACTTACCTGAAGCAATGAAGATCTGTCCCATAAGCATTACAGTGTTTACAATACAGTCTTTTTGTAGTTGGTAGTACTAAGACATGATCTGTTTGTTAATCAGGATTTAGACTGATGGATTCAATGAGACAAGTCAATCCACAAGGGGTCATGATGAAGGTGCCTAAGAAGTACAGGAAGCTGTCCATACCTGAGGCCTTGGAAACTGCCAAGCAACGACTCACAGCCTTAGCCAGCCGCTTGAGGAGGTACACCAGAGAGATAGAAGGCAGGAGAATAAACCAGCTGTTCTCCACGGAACCAGCCAAGGTGTACTCTCAGTGGCAGGGGAACAATATGAGAACAACACCACCAAGGCTGGAGGCAGAACAATACTGGAAGAGAATATGGGAGAAGGACGCAACCCATAACGGCAATGCTCAGTGGCTAGTGGATCTGAGGGCAGATGATAGCGACCTCCCCGAACAGGGTCCAGTAACCATCACAGTAGCAGATATCCAAGAAAGGGTCTCCAGTATGAAGAGTTGGACAGCACCAGGGCCCGACATGGTTCACGCCTACTGGCTGAAGAGGCTGACTGCACTCCACGAGCACCTGGCAGCACAAATGAACCAGCTGCTAGTTAACGAGAGACACCCGGAATGGCTAACCGAAGGCCGGACGGTCCTGATCCTCAAGGGCCCCCAGAAGGAACCGGTCCCCTCCAACTACCGACCAATAACCTGCCTCAGCACCACATGGGAGCTCCTGTCAGGCATCATAGCGGCTAAGATGAACTCAATGGGGATGTGGTGGACAACACTGGAGGCCAACCTCAAGCCCATAGCACAAGCCACCATCAAGTGCGGGATCTACCAAGAAGATGCTCTGTCCCCACTGCTGTTCTGCATAGGCCTGAACCCCCTCAGTGAGATAATTGACAAGACTGGCTACGGATACTGGCTACGGAACGGAGCAGTTGTCAGACACCTCCTGTACATGGATGACATCAAGCTGTATGCCAAGAGTGAACGAGACATCGATTCACTGATCCACACCACCAGGATATACAGCAATGACATCGGGATGTCGTTTGGGCTGGAGAAGTGTAGTCGGATGGTAACAAAGAGAGGGAAGGTAGTCAGAAAGGAGGGGATCAAACTACCAGAAGGCAACATTGCAGACATAGAGGACAGTTACAAGTACCTGGGGATCCCGCAGGCGAATGGGAACCATGAAGAGGCCGCTAGGAAAGCTGCAACCACCAAGTACCTGCAGAGGGTCAGGCAAGTCCTGAGGAGTCAGCTGAATGGTAAGAACAAGATCCGGGCCATCAACACGTATGCCCTGCCCATGATCAGGTACCCTGCTGGGGTAATAGGCTGGCCAAAGGAGGAGATAGAAGCCACTGACATCAAGACAAGAAAGCTCCTTACCATGCATGGAGGGTTTCACCCCAAGTCCAGCACCCTGAGGCTGTACGCTAAGCGGAAGGAAGGGTAGCCGGGGACTGGTGAGTGTCAGCACCACAGTCCAGGATGAGACAAGGAACATCCACGAATACATCACGAAGATGGCCCCAACTGACAGCGTGCTCAGTGAATACCTCAGGCAGCAGAAACCCAAGAAAGAGGAAGGAGACGAGGAACCATCATGGAAGGACAGGCCCCTGCACGGTATGTACCACCGGCAGATAGAGGAGGTGGCTGATATCCAGAAATCCTACCAGTGGCTGGACAAAGCTGGACTGAAAGACAGCACAGAGGCACTAATCATGGCAGCACAAGAACAAGCTCTGAGCACAAGATCCATTGAGGCTGGGGTCTATCACACCAGGCAAGACCCCAGGTGCAGGCTGTGTAAAGATGCCCCAGAGACAATCCAGCACATAACAGCAGGGTGCAAGATGCTAGCAGGCAAGGCATACATGGAACGCCATAACCAAGTGGCCGGCATAGTGTACAGGAACATCTGTGCCGAGTATAACCTGGAAGTCCTGGGGTCAAAATGGGAGATGCCCCCAAGGGTGGTGGAGAATGACCGAGCTAAGATCCTGTGGGACTTCCAAATACAGACGGACAAAATGGTGGTGGCTAACCAACCGGACATAGTGGTGGTGAACAAACATGAGAAGATGGCCGTAGTGATCGATGTAGCGGTTCCGAATGACAGCAATATCAGGAAGAAGGAACACGAGAAGCTGGAGAAATACCAAGGGCTCAGAGAAGAGCTCGAGAGGATGTGGAGGGTGAAGGTAACGGTGGTCCCCGTGGTAATCGGAGCACTAGGTGCGGTGAAACCCAAGCTAGGCGAGTGGCTCCAGCAGATCCCGGGAACAGCAGCGGAGATCTCTGTCCAGAAGAGCGCAGTCCTGGGAACAGCTAAGATACTGCGAGCTTGAATGATCGGCCGCCCACAGGGGCGAGTGGGGAATTTTTTTTATGTATATATATATATATGTGTGTGTATATATGTGTATATATGTATATGTATATGTATATATATATATATATATATATATATATATATATATATAAACACCCAGCACGCCCCTGCGGGCGGTTTATCCTTCAAGCTCGGGTCCTCTACCAGAGGCCTGGGAGCTTGAGGGTCCTGCGCAGTATCTTAGCTGTTCCCAGGACTGCGCTCTTCTGGACAGAGATCTCCGATGTTGTTCCTGGGATCTGCTGGAGCCACTCGCCTAGCTTGGGAGTCACCGCACCTAGTGCTCCGATTACCACGGGGACCACCGTTACCTTCACCCTCCACATCCTCTCGAGCTCTTCTCTGAGCCCTTGGTATTTCTCCAGCTTCTCGTGTTCCTTCTTCCTGATATTGCTGTCATTCGGAACCGCTACATCGATCACTACGGCCATCTTCTTCTGTTTGTCTACCACCACTATGTCCGGTTGGTTAGCCACCACCATTTTGTCCGTCTGTATCTGGAAGTCCCACAGGATCTTAGCTCGGTCATTCTCCACCACCCTTGGGGGCATCTCCCATTTTGACCTCGGGACTTCCAGGTTATACTCGGCACAGATGTTCCTGTACACTATGCCGGCCACTTGGTTATGGCGTTCCATGTATGCCTTGCCTGCTAGCATCTTGCACCCTGCTGTTATGTGCTGGATTGTCTCTGGGGCATCTTTACACAGCCTGCACCTGGGGTCTTGCCTGGTGTGATAGACCCCAGCCTCTATGGATCTTGTGCTCAGAGCTTGTTCTTGTGCTGCCATGATTAGTGCCTCTGTGCTGTCTTTCAGTCCAGCTTTGTCCAGCCACTGGTAGGATTTCTGGATATCAGCCACCTCCTCTATCTGCCGGTGGTACATACCGTGCAGGGGCCTGTCCTTCCATGATGGTTTCTCGTCTCCCTCCTCTTTCTTGGGTTTCTGCTGCCTGAGGTATTCACTGAGCACTCGGTCAGTTGGGGCCATCTTCCTAATGTATTCTTGGATGTTCGTTGTCTCATCCTGGACTGTGGTGCTGACACTCACCAGTCCCCGGCCCCCTTCCTTCCGCTTAGCGTACAGCCTCAGGGTGCTGGATTTGGGGTGAAACCCTCCATGCATGGTAAGGAGCTTTCTTGTCTTTATGTCAGTGGCTTCTATCTCCTCCTTTGGCCAGCCTATTACCCCAGCAGGGTACCTGATCACGGGCAGGGCGTACGTGTTGATGGCCCGGATCTTGTTCTTACCATTCAGCTGACTCCTCAGGACTTGCCTGACCCTCTGCAGGTACTTGGTGGTTGCAGCTTTTCTAGCGGCCTCTTCATGGTTCCCATTCGCCTGTGGGATCCCCAGGTACTTGTAACTGTCCTCTATGTCTGCAATGTTGCCTTCTGATAGTTCAATCCCCTCAGTTCTGACTACCTTCCCTCTCTTTGTTACCATCCGACTACACTTCTCCAGTCCGAACGACATTCCAATGTCATTGCTGTATAGCCTGGTAGTGTGGATCAGTGAATCGATGTCTCGTTCACTCTTGGCATACAGCTTGATGTCATCCATGTACAGGAGGTGGCTGACAACTGCTCCATTCTGTAGTCGGTATCCGTAGCCAGTCTTGTTAATGATCTCACTGAGGGGGTTCAGGCCTATGCAGAACAGCAGTGGGGACAAAGCATCTCCTTGGTAGATCCCGCACTTGATGGTGACTTGTGCTATGGGCTTGGAGTTGGCCTCTAGTGTTGTACGCCACATCCCCATTGAGTTCCTGATGAAGGCTCTTAGGGTCCCATTGATCTTGTACAATTCTAGGCATTCCAGTATCCAGCTGTGGGGCATTGAGTCATAGGCCTTCTTGTAATCAATCCAGGCAGTGCACAGGTTGGTCAGTCTGGTCTTGCAGTCTCGGCTGATTGTTCTGTCTACCAGTAGCTGGTGTTTTGCGCCTCTGGTATTCTTGCCAATTCCTTTCTGTGTCCCGCTCATGTATTGACCCATGTGCCTGTTTATCTTAGCCGATATGATGCCTGACAGGAGCTTCCATGTAGTACTGAGGCAGGTTATTGGTCGGTAGTTGGAGGGGACCGGTCCCTTCTTGGGGTCCTTGGGGATCAGGACCGTCCGGCCTTCAGTTAGCCATTCCGGGTGTCTCTCGTTAACTAGCAGCTGGTTCATTTGTGCTGCCAGACGCTCGTGGAGTGCAGTCAGCTTCTTCAGCCAGTAGGCATGAACCATGTCGGGCCCTGGTGCTGTCCAACTCTTCATACTGGAGACCCTTTCTTGGATATCTGCCACTGTGATGGTTACTGGACCCTGTTCAGGGAGGTCGCTGTGGTCAGCCCTCAGATCCTCTAGCCACTGAGCATTGCCGTTATGGGTTGCATCCTTCTCCCATATGCTCTTCCAGTATTGCTCCGTCTCCAGCCTTGGTGGTGCTGTTCTCTATTTCTCTCTCTATATATATATATATATATATGGTAAATGGCTATCCACAGATTGATAGTAACATTAGCAAGTGGTGGAGGCCAGCAGGTGGATGAGGGAAAGGGGAGGCAGGGGGAGGAGAGACCCGAGGAGGCCGCCGGTCCGAGTGTCAGGTGAACTGAACTTCAGGTAAGAAGTTATGAACTGCGCACTAGCTAGCATGACGGAGTTTCTATACAGCTGGGTGCGTGCTATGATGTTACTGATGTTGAACTTTATTTTATTCATAAGGTTAGTTAGTAGAGTTGCCAACCATCCTCTAAAAAATGGAATCGTCTTGTATTCAGAGAAAATATTACACGTTTCTTATTGAGGTGAAAAGGAACAGTTTGTCCCAGACTTCAGCTAGAATGGAAAAAGACACAAAGCTGGAGTTATTCTGTCTTTACGCTGCACAGCTGCCTCTTCTTCTCTCATTCTCTCACCCTCCCTCTCCTGTTTCTACTTCAGTCATGAAACTGATCAATGATCAGCTGATCGGCTTTTCTCTCTCATTTGTTTATCGCTCACTTTGCGCCAGAAAGAGGAAACCAGCGGAGGTCGCGTTAAACAACAGCAGCATGTTTAAGCTTGATCAGCTGTTGTTAGAATTTATTTAATATTAATTTCTAGTATCAGCTGATGTTTGCTGGAGCCACAGCTGTAAAAGCTGCTGGTCATGATATGGGTTTGGATATGTGGTGAGAGAGAAACATGAAGATGAAACCATGAGATGTCCTTACTGAATCATCAGAGCTGAACAGGTGATGGAGAAACAGGTTTACCTTTTAGATGACATGAATGAGTTGAAGGGAAGTTATGAACTGTTTCTGAGAGACAAATAACACCAGGATCCTTTTCTAAGCAGCTGACAGCTGGTAACTGTGCAGGGGCGGGTCTAGCAAAGTGTTGCCAGGGGGGCAGGTAGGGCATTAACAGGGAAAGGGGGGCACAAAGAAATACTTTTCTTTCCTATTCTCATTTAAAATATCTCGCTTTTAAAAAATAATTATCTGAATCTTACAACAAACGATTGATAGATTGATGCATATATACCATCAAAACAGTGTACATCACTGTCACAACAGCGTTTGTTTTCATTCAAAGGCTTTGTTTTTTCCTATAATGGCGGCCGGTCTCTAGTCAAAATGCCCGGGCTGATTTTTGTCCCAGTCCAGCTCTGTATGCAGCTCATCTGCAGTCTGGAGTTACCTACATCTTCCTATTTGAAAGACAGAATTTCCGAGTTCTGAGGACAATCGAAAGCACCACGACTGCAGTTTTCGTGTTGGATGTAAAAAGCACACATGACGCTGTGACGTAGGCTAGAATCATGTTGGTGGTCAATGACGGTCCAGGTGTGGGATTTCTCTCTTGGAAATATGTATTTTATTTTTTCCTTTCTATTGGTAGGTGGCACAGTGCACTGTGGCAAGTAAGCAAGCTAGAAGACTGGAAATCTTGCTGGGTATCCAGTTACGGAAGCAACACATTAACAAGAGAATTCTGAGTAAAACCAAAGTAACTTTCCCTAGTAACTAGTTACTTTGAAAGTAACGTGTAACTTGAAGCAACTGAGTTCCTTTTGATAGAAGTAACTAGTAATGTAACTAAGTTACTAATTTAAAGTAACTTACCCAACACTGAGTATGACACAACAAAATCCAAGGCAAACTGAGGGCTTAAATACACACACGGGGCAATTAGGGAGCGAGAACACAGCTGAGTAAAACAAGACAAGGGTGAACCAAATCAAACTCATGAGACAGAGGGGAAGCAATGTAATCAAAGCACACAAGACTAGAGACTAGCAAAATAAAACAGGAAGTAACCAAACATGGGACACAGAAACAGACTTGACACCAGTAACACAGGAAACAAGGAACACAATACAGCCATACAACAATGAAAATAACCCAGATAACTACAACTAAAGTAAAACCTCAGGATATAAATATGAAGAAACCAACCCATAATTATCTCTAAAAAAAAAAAAAAAAAAAAAAAAAAAGGTACAAGGCTCAAAACAGAAATGTTCAATAAAAAACTGAAAGTGCAAAAGTCACAGACAAATACAGTGTGTTACAGTTGCCCCCTCTTACTATTCCACCCAGTCTCCCCTACTGTTGCTTTCAGCAGTAGACCTCCACCTCATCAGGTTCACAGGTCTGAAGAAAATGTTATCCGCAAGTTGGAGCTGTCTATGTAAGAGAAGTATGTCTTGCAGAAGTGACCTCAGCTCAGGCTGTTTTTGCTTTGAACCATATTAACCTCAAGTGTCCCTTTTCATGTTTGCTCTCCAAAGAATCTTTTTCGATTGACTTTCCTAATCTGCCCTCACCAGGGTCTATGTTTTCACACATTATCCCAGGGCTGTAGAATCCACTCGCATTCATCTTCTCCTTGACTCCACTGTGACATAAAATTGCAAACGGAATTAGTAAGCACACCTTCAGCTCTGTACTTTTCAATTCTATGACTCCTTCCTTACAAATCTTACTCAGTTCAGTCTAAACGAGGCAATAGTACCCTTGGGCTTCTTAAGGCCACCCTTTCTTTTAAATGTCAGGATTCGAGAAATCCTGCAACAGCATGTGCTTTTGAGCACAGCTAATGCACTTGTTGGTGTAGATGTCTCAAACAGAAATACAGTCCTGTTTCCAAAATGTTTGGATACTACATAAATTGCCATTAAAAATAACCAGCAAAACATTTAAATGCTGTCTTATTTACATGGCATTTTCAATTTTTTTGAGTGCTTATGAGTACTGACAGCAGAAGCATCAACAGTAACAATGGCTACAGCAGAAGTCTGTGGTATATGTTATGGAACAAAGTGTTTTTTGTCCCGGTCATAGAACACTGGACCAGCTCTTCACCCTCTCAAGGATATGTGAGGGTGCACGGAAGTTTCCCAACCAGACTACATGTGTTTTGTGGACTTAGAGAAGGCATTCGACCATGTTCCTCAGAGTGTCCTGTGGGAGGTGCTTCAGGAGTATGGAGCACCTGGCCCGTTGCTACGAGCCATTCGACACCTATACAACATTTGCAAGAGCTTGGTCTGCATAACCAGCATGCCAGGGCTGCCCTTTGTCAATTCTCTGTTCATAATTTTGATGTACAGAATTTGGACAGTTGAAGTCTGGAGCGATTATATCTCTCAGTCTTCTGACAAGGATGCCTCCTGGGTGAGGTGTTCATGGTGTCCCACCGGTAGGAGTCCTGGGGCAGATCCAGCACACGCTGGAGAGATTATATCTCTCAGCTGCACTGGCAACACCTCGGTGTTCCCCCGGACAATCTGGAGAAGCTGGCCGGGGAGAGGGAAGTCTGGGCTTCTCTGCTTAGGCTGCTACCCCTGGGACCTGGCCCTGGAAGCAGAAGATGGATGGCTGGATGGATCTAAGACTGTAACAGTACATGACAGAGAAAACATGGCAAAACGAAATATGTTATGTTTATAGCTGACAGCATGATAAGAACATTCTTCTTTTCTTCTATCAACTCGCATCTTAAGGTTTGCACCTCTGCTTGGTGAACATCTACAGCTGGATATCTGCCAAACACATCAATCCAAGACAATTTTTTAAAATCCCTATACAAGACCGCCATTTCACTGACAGCTCCACACTCTCTTCTGCTCAGAATAGCAATAATCTTGGTGTGAACTCACACACTGTGCAACCACTGCTCGTCTGCGTGACGACAATTCCCTCCTGGCTGAGCTCCCGGCCGACCTTTCTCCAGCCTCTACAACTCATACAGAAGGCTGCAGCCTGTCTCATTTTAATCCACACTAAATTCTTCCATTTCAGCCCCCGCTCACTGTCTCCACGGTTCCTCATATTGAATTCAGCACCTCGGCTCTCTTTTCCCTGTGTTCCCAGTAGCGCAATGACCTCTCCACCCCTGACAGGACTACATAGTTGCTCCCTATCTCCAAGTCTGAACTGAAAGCTCTATCCCACTGAAGCGTTGCACATCCACCTTTCCCCCTCATCTTCCTCGTGTATCTGCATCAGAGCTCGCTGTCTTTGCTTTAAAATGATTCATGTGAGACTTGTTTTTTTTCTCCCCTACGTTTCTTTCTTCTAATTCTCTATACCTCAACAGTCAGCCAACGTGAATATCAATGTGTGGGTTGAGCTCAAACTTTAACATTATACATCTAGTTTCCACTGCAGCCAGATCTTTCAGACAGCACGAATATAAATTGAACAGTATAGATTTGTTTCCAGAGCTCATTAACATGGGGCTTGAAGCAAGCTTGCGAGGACTAGTAAACATTAATGAAAAGTTGGATTTTCATATTACACTGCAAATTTTGTTATACAAAGCAGCTTTGTTATTCCTCACGGACGCTGGTGAGGCCATTTCCACTGCAGGAAGCATCTAAGCTTAATGGAATAAATACTTTGAAGTATACTAAAAGAAACAGTATATTCAAGTCCTGACTGTTTCAGTTTCATGTTCAGCTGCCTGACCTACTGACGAATGATCAGCCACTGACTTGCCAGTATATTAAGTATAGCCAGCAAGAGAACTGTAATGCTGAATCAAAACAAAGCCAGTAGCAAAGTGAGGAATGTGCATATAATAACTGATACACAAACTCTCTGTACCACAGTTGGAGGGCTAAAAATATTTTTTAACCAAAAAAATTTAAATTTACATCATTGTTATATATTAAATAATACATTTCACCAGAATTTGAGTTAATGAAGCATGTGTTGTAGATGACGGACTTCTGAATTCTAACTATTATGCTAGTACGGTATTTTCAGGAAAATTGTGGGAAAATAAATGTGAACATTAGATATGCATCTGGGGCATAGGGTAGTTACAGAGCTAAACCCTGACAGGTACACAGAACACTTACTCATGCACTCGTACAGAACTATACTGTTACAGTGTAATGATCAGTCTGGAAAGCGACATTTATACGTAAACCTGACTGTTATGTATGATTTTGCACACGCGCACGCATGCACACACACACACACACACACACACACACACACACACACACACACACACACACACACACACATTTTCATGGTCATATTTTTTGGGTATGTGATTATTGATTATTACCAAGTTATGACTTATCATAATTTGATGATTTTCATAAAAATTATAATATGTCATAAACATTTATTACTTCCTAAGTCATAAAAAGTTGGACAGTGGACCATAAATCACTGGTATGACATAAGGGGTATATTATCCCTCCTAGTCTTTAAAATAAAACCTAGTCTGGTCCTTTCTATTGACATGTTTTTATTCTTGGACTAGATATTTCATAGGTCAAAGTAATTCTTATTTACTTTATAGTGGGTGGTTTGGTGTGGCCCCTCAATTCATCCTTTATTTAAAAGAAGCTGTTTCAGCTCTTTTCCTTTTAAGCCAGCTTTTATCTGATTGGCTGAATCACAAACCGAAGATGTGAACAGCAGGTTGTTGAGGCTTCTGCACTCACAAGCAAAGCTGCAAGCCTGAGATGTCAATATTAGCAATATCCAGCTATATCCAAGAGCAAAAAGAAGGGGCCTTAAACTGAGCGTTTCGAGTCTAATGCCGAAGCTTTTGACACATGGGTATTACTGAACTTATTTATTTTTTTATGTTGTTCATTTATCCATTTATTTATGTATTTATTTTTAACGAACTCTTCCACAACATGCATTTTTCAGTTCTCTTTGATATTTGTGCATATTGGGGCCCGATGAATGTAAAAACAAAGAATTACCAGATTTTTTTTTATTTTTTTTAGAAAAATAAGAGCCATATATAAGGATATTCGTTTAAAATTTTGATAGAACAGTAGCAGTATAATGTCCTTGTAAGTGGATATCAGGCCCATGTAGAGCAAAATTGAATATTTTAGTCTAAATAACCCAAAATGTGACGTCCACATATGTGGACGCCAGGTCCTAGGAGGTTAATTATTAAGGTCAAAGTGCTATCTAAACTTACCTGGCCCCACCTGGTGAAAATGTATTTGCACCCTTTGTTAAATCATGAATTAACTGTGTTTAGTTCAGTGTTACTGACCATAGGGTTCATCTGTTTCACAGAGTATTACAAAAGTAATGTAATTACTAATATAATTAATTACTTTCTCCTTGGAGTAATTAAATAACATACTGTATTACTTTAAAGAAAAGCGTGTAATATGTATAAATGTGACTTATTTTTGAGTAATGACCCCAACACTGATCACAACAAAATGCACAAACCTTTGACCCCCAGCATGCAATTACTTTGCATGAATGTAAAGTCTTTGATATGCTGCTTGTGATGGTAACTCTCAAAGCGGAGCCAATTGGAACCCAACGAGAATTGATAAGAAATCAAATTGTGATATTGGTAAACGAATTGGAATTGCACAATTCTTACCTGTTCCCATCCCTAACCTTATTTTTTTCTTTTGAAAGAAATTGACCTGCCAAGGTCTATATAGCACTGAAAACAAGGAAAATCTTATCTCTAGTCTCTTTTTCATATAATTGATTTTTTTTAGAAGATGCACTTAAGACTGATGCACATTAAAATACAGCCTGACGTCTTTAATACAAAATCAGAATAGTGCATCTTTCTGTCAAATATAGCTGAAACATACTCTGCATAATTACAGACTGGAGAAAAATTGATATGATCCAGTTTCTTTTGTGAAGTGTTACATGTTTCCCTCTGTTTTCAGTCCTCATGCTAAGCTAAGTTAACTTGTATCTATAAGTGTAGCTCTGCCTTATATCAGTGAACACCCATATGTTTTATATACAGTGTAAGGAAGCAAAACACACAGTTTGCAGTCTTATCATGATTTCAAAAACCAAAACATCTGCCTGTCTTCTTTCCTGTGATATTTTAGGTACACGTGGTGAATGCAGGAGCAGCTGAATTCACTGGCTTAATGTTTTGCAAGCACTATCCTCTACAAGCTTGGTTATAGCTGGGCAGGAAGAAATGTTGCCATCTGCCCCGACTCCCTCATAAGGGCCTCACAGTGGTTTCTGCCAAGAGATGGGGTGCTAAAGCTTGAATTCACAAGAGCGACTAAACAGTGCCATGCTGTGCCTTTAAATCTCCCTCACCAATGTTTCACCTATCAAATATATTCTGTGAGTTAAAGTTGAATAAGAAAAGAATAAATCACAGAATCTAGTGGTTACATTTGGTCATTCAAATGTCACCACAAAGAATATTATTTCATTTTTTTTTAAATTTAGGGGTTGAAAGAAGCAAGTTTATGTTAAAAAAAAACCCACAAGGGACAAAAATTGTGTTACACCAGTACACAAAGAAATAAAGCAAAGGATTGAAACAGTTTGCACTACTTTTTATTCTCACACTCATAACCATGTCAGCATCTCTTTTGAGCCTCTCTGCTACAACTTGCATTGGCATTCTTATTTGTGGGCAGAATGTGTCTCTATGAAGATAAACCAGTATTGGCAGATTCTTCATGCAGATGGTTCCCCATCTATCCACTGTTCGTGGTGCCAAGAACTCTTCTTTCCTATGAATGATAACAAGACAATGACAAAGGAATTTGATTTTCTCACGATTTAACAACTATATAAGCATTACTATCTAGCTTTTCTTCATACTTCACCACTCCTTCATAATATCTTCTGTTTTATTAACCCTTTCTGCATGATTGAAAATGCATCACAGCACTATGTATGATGAAATCCCTATTTTATCATTTGCTGTAAGAAAAGTTGACTTGCAACCTGCCCAGGCTTACTGCGGTTCTCCCTCTGTATTACTAGTGGAGAGTGCCAGACCTGCAGGGCCTGGTCTCAGTCATAATCAGTAGCAGCTGTCTGTGATCTGTTTGAATCCACAGCTATGCCATTTACTCTGACATTGTAATACTTACGTACTTCATAGAACACAATAGGATTCCCCCTCTGGCCTTCACCACCCAATCAAGTTAGCACTCACAATTCCACCAGCCATGCGTTTTCAAATGGTCCCACAGTGGGATCTCCTTTCCACATTGATAAAATTCCTTTTAGTAAGCAATGCCACCAAGTCTGCCAATCTAGAGGCACCTCCCCAGATCTCCATATGACATGTCAACCAAGATGACCTGCAACATCATGGACTTTACAGAACTCAAGGCAAATATTCTCCACCCCAGATGCCACGTCAACAAGGAACTACCTCAGCAATCTCGCCCCCAGTGATGGACGAGTTGTCTCCTGTGTCCCCGGATCCTGCTTTCTCTACAAAAGACATGTCTATATCCTTAGCTGAAGTCAGCAGCACCAGACCTGTAAGCATCCTCTCCTACCATCTGATCCAGCTAACCACCACATGTTTAGAACATAGGGCCACTGATCTGATGATGCAATTCTAAAATCAATCTAGGATCTCCTGATGACCTACACGCTTATGTTTGAACATGGTGCTCACTTGATTTGCACAAAAGTCCAATAACAGAATACCGCTTGGGTTCAGGTCAGACAGACTATTCCTCCCATTTATGCCCCACCAGGTCTCACTGTTGGTAACATTATTGCTTCGCAACACCCTCATCATCAGTAAAAACCCCACATACAGGCAATAAGCTGAGGGGATACATGGATACTCACAAATATCCGCCTCCTCTCACTGATGGCAACTCCAGACTGAACAGAATCCAGCCCCTCTGTGGTTCCAGAGCTCACACTGTGCGTTACGCTGAGTCTGACTGTATCTAACTTTCATGCACCAGCTTAGACTCTTTCTCTACCGGAGTGGTGATGTTCCATGTCACAGTAGCCCTTCTCAACAGCTAATGATCGGACCACTAGGGCCTCCACCCCTGATTGCCGTCAGACCATAGCTGGACTGGCCATCGGGCATACCGGGCATTTGCCCGGTGGGCCGATGGTGATTTTTCATTTTTATGGGCCAATGATTTTTTTTTTTCTGGTAACGGTATAAACAATGAAAGGTGGTGGATTGGTCAGATGCTGGCCGGTGTGTAAAAATACTTCCACAGATTCAGTAACATTAGCAAGTGGTGGAGGCCAGCAGGTGGATGAGAGAAAGGGGAGGCAGGAGGAGGAGAGACCCGAGGCGGCTGCCGGTCCGAGTGTCAGGTGAACTGAACTTCAGGTAAGAAGTTATGACCTGCAATCTATCTGGGTCAGATATAAACCAAGTTTAGGTGGAGTTTATTTTCGTTGTGCTGACTTTTTACAGTCAGTTACAATAACTCTAGCTAGCATGACGGAGTTTCTATACTGCTGGTTGCGTGCTATGATGTTACTGATGTTGAACTTTATTTTATTCATAAGGTTCGTTAGTAGAGTTGCCAACCGTCCCGTAAAAAGACGGAATCGTCCCGCATTCAGAGAAAATATTACACGTTTCGTATTGAGGTGAAAAGGAACACAGTTTGTCCCGTACTTCAGCTAGAATGAAAAAAGACACAAAGCTGGAGTTATTCTGTCTTTACGCTGTCAGCTGCCTCTTCTTCGCTCATTCTTTCCCCTCCCTCTCCTGTTTCTACTTCAATAAACATGATCATTAAGATGATCAATGATCAACTGATCAGCTTTTCTCTCTTGTTTGTTTATCGCCCACCTTGCGCCAGAAAGAGGAAACCAGCGGAGGTCGCGTTAAACAACAGCAGCACGTTTAAGCTTGATCAGCTGTTGTTAGAATTTATTTAATTTAATATTTAATATTTAAATTTCAAGTATCAGCTGACCCATATGGAAAAGAAATAGTAAAAACTTATATGATTTACTCATGAAAGTGGCCACTTTCTCATTACTTTCATATATTGTTTTAGTAAGTATCCAAAACATACAAGTTTCATTATATAATTTTTCAAGGGATCTTACATGTGTTTTCACTCTTGTATGTGCTTTTAATACAAGTTTCACACAAGACAGATACAAACTTTATAAGATTTATATATATCTTTTCCATATGGGAATGTTTGCTGGAGCCACAGCTGTTAAGCTGCTGGTCCCAGGAGATGTCCTTACTGAATCATCAGAACTGAACAGGTGATGGACAAACAGGTTTACCTTTTAGGTGACATGAATGAGTTGAAGGGAAGTTATGAACTGTTTCTGAGAGACAAATAACACCAGGATCCTTTTTTACGCTTACAGCTGGTAACTGTGCAGGGGCGGGTCTAGCAAAGTTTTGCCAGGGGGCCGGGTAGGGCATTAACAGGGAAAAGGGGGGCACAAAGATATACGTTCTTATTCTCATTTAAAATGTCTCGCTTTTATTAAATAATTAACATGTCCGGCTGGATAACCGCTGCTCATCTACAATCACGATGAACCACAAGGCTGTGTGATGAGCCCTTTCCTCTACTCCCTCTTCACCCACGACTGCAGACCGGCTGATGGTTCCAACACCATCATTAAGTTTGCAGATGACACCACGGTGATTGGCCTCATCAGTGACAACGATGAGGCCGCCTACAGGGAGGAGGTGGATCGTCTGGCTGAGTGGTGCGACAGAAACAACCTGCTGCTTAACACCGAGAAGACCAAGGAGCTCATCGTGGACTACAGGAGGAATGCTGACCCACATCCACCCATCCACATTAAGGGGACGGCTGTGGAGCGTGTGAGCAGCTTCAAGTTCCTGGGAGTCCACATCTCCGAGGATCTCACCTGGACGACCAACTGCTCCAAGCTGGTCAAGAAGGCTCACCAGCGCCTCTTCTTCTTGAGGACTCTGAGGAAGAACCACCTGTCCTCAGACATCCTGGTGAACTTCTATCGTTGCACCATCGAGAGCATCCTGACCAACTGTATAACAGTCTGGGAACTGCTCTGCCTCGGACCGGAAGGCATTGCAGAGGGTCGTGAAAACTGCCCAGCGCATCACCGGAGAACCACTTCCTGCCATAAATGACATCTACAGGAGGCGGTGTCTGAAAAGGGCTGGGAAAATCATCAAAGACCCCAGTCACCCATCACATGGACTCTTCACCCTCCTGCCCTCTGGGAGGCGCTACAGGAGCCTCTGGACTAAGACCACCAGGTACCGGAACAGCTTCTTCCCCACAGCTGTCAGACTCCTGAACTCTGCCTCCTGACATCTGACCCACGTTAAACTCATGGACTGAACATACACACACCCACAATGGACAACTGTACCCTCAAACACACAATAATAACATGGACTGAACCACCACTCACAACCACTAGCACTTTATATAGCCTCTGTAGAAACTATCTACACCCTCACTTATCTTAACTGCACTACTGTATAGCTCTGTAATAATCTTTCTGTACATTCGATAATCTTTAATCCTACAACTGTTTACAACTTGCATAGTTCCCATTTCTGTATAGCTGTATATCTCAGATTCTGTAAAGTTATTTATTTCATATTCTGTATAGTTTTTCATATTTATATCCTGTTCATAGCCTGTACATAGCTTGTACTCACTACAGCCTGTACATACTTATAGTTATAGAATATTCACAACATACTTCACACCGTGTACATTATAACATACCATAATAGACCCATTTCTGTAATATACTCACATATCTATATTATTGCTAATATATATTGTAATATATCTATATCACTAAAGTACTTCTGGATGGATGCAAACTGCATTTCGTTGCCCTGTACCTGTGCATGTGCAATGACAATAAAGTTGAATTCTATTCTATTCTAATTCTATTCTATTCTATAATTATCTGAAGATTAGAACCAAAGTTTTTATCTGACGTAAAATGTATAGAAATCATACATATACCAGCAAGACTGTACATCACTGTCACAACAGCGTCTGTTTTCATTCAAAGGCTTTATGGGGGGCCGGTCTCTAGTCAAAATGCCCGGGCTAAGCTTTTGTCCCAGTCCAGCCCTGCGTCAGACACACATTGTTCCTGACTTCTGTGGCATCACCTGCAGGTGTGAGCCTACAGGAGGGCTGTAGCCATGTGCCTGGCTCCAGGGTGGGGCCCTGGTAACCCTATTTTGGGTAATATCGTCCATTTATTTTTTTTCCTTTCATTAAAGGGTTTTCTGAATCACTTTTTTCTGAGAATGATGTCACCCTTTTTGATGATCTTCATTATTTACCCCCGTGTTGGGCCCACTGATTAACCATGTGACTTCCCAAGTAGTTAAAAATGGCCACTTATGAAAAAATGTATTTGCTGCTGTTTTTGTTTTCTCTATTCATGCTGCTTTTGGATAGCGCAGATACTCTGGCTCCTGCTAATTTCTACATCCTCTCTGATTTAATCTACAGGTTTTACTTTTAATGAGGCAGTTATTTTTCCCTCTCAGGTCTCCATCTCTTTGACATGGCTCTGCCAAAGAATGGTTCATGCTAACCAAGCACTCTTATTATTTGTTTGTTCAAGGTCACAGAACAATCAAGAGATTGACTATGAGCAAGCTCACTGTTTGTGCATCAGAGGGATATACTGGATTAAGGTACTGGAAGAGCCATGCTGTTAAAGCTTTAGAAATGGCAAACACAATCAGCATGTCTCTACATGCCTCGCATTTTTCTATCATCTGCAAGGAATCGTGGCACGAATGGAAACCCCCAGAGAGCAAAGCAGCAGCAAAATATGATCCCTCTCATGCATCTCTTATGGACATGCGTGCGTTGAACCAAGAGCATCATGACACTCCGTTAATATAAATATTAAAGGTGATATTCTAAGACACCATTACTCTCAAAATCTTTCTCTCAATATGTAAATATTGCATGAAACATAAAGTGCATCTGAGTCTTCCAGGGCCTGAAAGTGTGCCGATCACACCTGAATGGAATATTTTAACCCCTGTAGTATTTAGAGTGCAGTAAAAATGTTTTTCTTTATTTATAGTTTTTTAGGTTTTTGTCCTGCATATTTGTCACACTTAAATGTTTCACATCATGAAACAAATTTTTATATTAGACAAAGACAGCAGAGCAAATACAGATACTTCAAATGTTTTTATTTATTAAGGGAAAAAACCTACCCAGACCAACCTGGCTCTGTGTCAAAACCTAATTGTCACCCTTAATCTAATAACTGATTGTCCGACCTTTGGCAGCAAGAACTACAATTAAGATTTCCGATAACAAGTTTTTCACATCGCTATTGTCGAATTTTGACCCATTTTTCTTTGTTGCATTTTTGAATTAATTCGATTTTATTTTATTTTATTTTATTTTATTTTATTTTGCTTATGCTATTTGTATATGTACAGCACTGTGTGAACCCTGGTTTTCTGTTAAAGTGCTTTATAAAGCTGGTATGGTATAACAAAGAAAGAGGAAAGAGGAGGTTTTTTGAATAGAATAGAATAGAATAGAATAGAATAGCCGTTGTTATTGTACATGTACAACGAAGTTGTGGGTGCTCCACACCAACTGTGCCAGAGTAAAATATAAATAGTAGACAACAGGAATAAATAGCAAACAGGAGAAATATATTCAATAAAGAGGGATATATACAAAACAGCTATAACTGTAGCTACCAGTGAGCATGAAGGACTTTGTTTAAGCTGATATCAAAGCATCTTACTTGGATTAAATCCAGACTTTTTCTAGGCCCCTACAAAATCTTCATTTTATTTGTTTTTAAGCCATTTAGAGGTGGACTTTCATCATTGCACTGCTGCATAATAGAAATGCACTTGAGCATCAGGGAATGAACTTATGGTAAGATATTCTCCATGGTTCCATCAATCATAGTAATCCATCCAGGTCCTGAAATATAAAGCAGAAAAGCAGCCCCAGACGTTCACACTACCACCACCATGTTTGACTGTTGAACTTGAAATGCTACGTTAGTTTTACACCACATAGGATGTCACAGGATGCAAACCTTCCAGAAAGTCCATCACTCCACAAAATGTTTTCCCAAAAGTCTCAGGGACATTTTGGAAAATCATTTAAGACAATCATTTGTGTTCTTTGTGGTCAGCAGTTTTTGCCTTGGAACCATTCCATTAATTCCACTTTTGCTCATGCTCTATCAAAGACAAGCTAGGATCATAGTTTATGCTGTGCAGTGCAGACCTGTAAAACATAAACTGTGTTGGACCTCTACAGTGGAGAAACCAAACAGCCTCCCCATAAATGCATGGCACAACATAGAAGAGCCACCTTGACAGGACAAGACTCAAATGTACATCTGTACCTGAAGTATGCCAGTGTTCACATTTTGGACTGAGAAGACAGATGGTGTGAAAGAAGAATAAAAAATAGGCCACTGCGAACAGAGGTGGTGGCATATGACACCAACTGTCTGCCACATACAATACAGTCTTGAGATTCCTTCTCAGGACTGACAACTGCCATGATTACAAGCATGATTAATAGTGTGTCAGTGATCACCTCCTCCTCAACCTCCACTAGGGTTTAAATACCTGCACTCTACCTCCACCTTTTAGAGCCAAAGAAGCCTCTATGATGAGAGGTGGAACATCTTCAAAAAATGTCTGAAATCTCTTTTTTTTTTTGTTGAATCATGAACACTAAACATACTCAGTTACCATATAGGTAGTTGCAGTGTTCACATATATATTGTCTATGCAACCACTTCTGGCCATGGCAAAGCTGTTTGACTAAGCTGTCTGAATGTAATTATCCCGTATCTTATCTTATATTCCTACTGGGAAATCCAGTATCCAAAGTATATAAACCAGTCATTAAAAGTGCAGAAGCATTTACATACAAGACGATGCCCCATGGCTCTTTCCCCCATCCTTGTGCGTGTATGCTGCAACAAAATCTTCTTCCCAGTGGTGACCCATTTTCTTCTCTGCTGCTCACACGTGTCTCCTCATGTCAAACATGCTTGTACTCACAATAATGACCAGATGGCTCCAATGAAATATCAGTCATGAAGCTTCGTGTCAACAATTGATGCCCTTCCATCAGACATTACAGCAGACAGCTTTACTTACTCTACTCATACACAAAGAAAGAAAACACAAATGCATTCAATAACAATGGATTACTTCACAAAGATATTATTTACTATTTTAACTGCTATGGATGTTTGGGAGAAAATATAAATTACACAACTACATGATTCAAATAAAGGAGTTAAAATATAACTGGTATGAGCATCTCAGCACCTAACAATATGATAGCAGTGGAGGATGGTTCAAGGTGAAGGTCTTAAAACAGTCAATACCCTGAAAGAAATCTGTGTTATGGAATACAATCGATGGAAACATGGTCTGTAGTGCAGTTGTGAATGATTAGATCATAACTGAGAAATGGAATCATGCAAGCTCAATAATTTACCCAGAGACTCAGAAAAGTTAGGATTATTCTAAAGTGTGCGGTCTGGAAGCTTCTTCTGTATTTTTCCATTGTGCAGATGAACTGACACAGCATGGCGAGAAATACTAATCTCACACCAAGTAAGAGGAAACTCTCCTTTATGGAATTAAAAAAAAAAACACGTAATAGGAATGGTTGCCTTTGCCAGAGGCACTCACACGGAGCTCTCCAAAATTACAGAACACTGTTTATGTATATTGAGTCTCTCCTTGTATGCTTTAATTCACAGTGTTTTACAAAGAGTATTGAAGAGAATGAAGCTGAATGACACTGAATCTAGAAAGATAGATCAAAATAAAGTTGATCCTCCTCCTCAAAACACCCCCCCCCCCCCCCCCCCCCCCACACACACACACACACACACAAGCACAAAATTAAGGCACTATTTACAACTTTACACTTTGCTACAATTAATTAAAACATCTTTGCAGACTAATACGATGCCTAAAAATCTGTGGATTGACAGAAAATTGAAGTTGTTTGAATAGGTCTGTCTGCATTCTTACAGGATATCTGAATGAGCATCCCAAAGCACAATAGCTGTGTATATTTATGTATGTGTAGACTTATGTATCAGTAAATTAGACTTGGGTCCGCATTGGTCATGCAGTGTTAGAGAATGAGGGGGTCTCTGAAAAACGTGGATCCCAGGGCCCAGGGTACCTCAATGTGGCTTTACCTTCAAGTGAAGTAACTGTGAGTAAAATGTGCTGATGCGAGCTTTTATCCCCAGAGTGCCTAAGAGCAGCCACCCTCTGGTATTTAATTAATTCTAACCAACATAATACTTGCAATTTATAACAGTTCTTTACAAAGTACTCAAATGATTTTTTGACAAATAGCACATACAAAGATGCGTCATGATACCTGGCATAACGTCGTAATACAGAGTTCCACTTTTACAATGAAAAGATATTTCAAGTACATTTTTACTGTGATTTTTGGAGCACACCTCACAATCTGCATATTATGCATGGAGTGTGAGATTGAGGACCCAAATGCAGACACGGAAAGGAGACAGGATTTAACACAAGGGAGGTTTTTTTATTAGGCTGTTGCAAAAGTGCTCAAAGGGGAAAGCAAAACAAAAAGTCCAAAAGGGAAAGCTAAATGAAACCCACAGCAGTGACAGGAAAACACGGAAGGCTCACAGTCTGACAAGGAACGAAAGGAAAACTGAAGCTGCATATACACACAGGACGTGGACACAGATGCAGAAAACTGACTTGTGCAAACAATCAAGGTAATGAGACAAGGAGAAGTGAAACAAAATAAAAGACACAAGGGAATAAAGATGAGCAAAATAAAAGAGGATGTAACTAACAATTTAAAATTTTAGAAACACACCTAAACACTAAGGTAATCATTGGGGAAATCTAGAAAACTTGTATAAGAAACTCGAAATTTAAATCCAAAGAATCTCGGAAAAAACAAATTGCACAAAAAGCACAAAAGCCCCGAGACCATGACAGCAGAGCCTTTACTGGTAATAGATTATTCTAATTATCCAGCTACTAAAACCAAATACATTCTGCCATGCTTTATCAGCACCCACTTATGCAGTATGCCTACTGCATACCTGCTTATCTATGAGATCATGGTTTTATGTTCAGCTCTAATATATCGTAGTGCCTGCACTGCTATTTAAAAGGAGGGTCTTTTTGAAGGTATATGAGCTCCTATAAAGAAAACAAACTACAAAACCATGCTATCATTTATTGGTTTAATTAATTATTAGTACTCATTAGTAACTAATTAATATTGACTTTGACTGTGAGACTTTAATCAGATCAGGTTTTAGCTTTGAGGTGCAAGTTACTCCGCCAAGTCTTTAAACACCTGTTCTTTTTGAAACAATGGCAGCGGAGCCTGTCTGGCTTTCAGAATCGTGCCTTGACCTCTTGGGATGAGGAATGCTGTTGGACATGTTTTGAAGCACATTATAACGTCTCTCTCTGTAAGGCCTTTGCTCTTTTTTCCTTGCTTCACTATTCTCCTCAGCCAGACTCTCATGCTCTCTTGAGCTGCAGTGATAGCCTTCAGTGTTTACGTGTCATACGGCATGACTTATACATGAAGAGGCTGTTCTTTATTCATCTTTGGGACTCACACTGAGTGAGTGTAGCATTCTGTTTCAGCTGCTGTGTCTTTTCTAACCTTTTAATCTTGCGAGCACAGCCCTGTTCACTTAAACCTGGGAACCTCTGGGAACCCTGTGGAAGTGAAAGCAAACCCTTCTCACCCTATGCTGTTTGAGTTTGTGTAAATATATTTGTGTGTAGGTGATCTGCTGGTTTCTGACATGGTTGCAGAATAAGATTTTTATACATTTATTTACAGCTCCATTAGGGATGCTCATGATTTTCACATTTTCAAATATATTCAGCTATGAATTTTTAAAAATCAAATAGTTTATGCAATTATGTCTTATCTGTTCTTTTCACCGGTTTACAGCAGTATGCAATGCACTACTATACCACCAGAACGTGACTCTAATGCAAAACAGCTGTTAATGCACGTCTAGCTGGTTAGACAAAAGCAATGCAGACAATGAAGATTTGTATTCCTATTAAGTATTAATATTCGTTGTTGCATTTTGTCAGAATAGATAGTCAAAATGTGGCGTCCTTACTTTATCAGTAATTCGTTTAGCAGAGCATAAAACAGCT
The DNA here is from genome assembly GCF_057382095.1 of Aulonocara sp. 'chitande type north' Nkhata Bay. Lineage (NCBI taxonomy): Eukaryota > Metazoa > Chordata > Actinopteri > Cichliformes > Cichlidae > Aulonocara > Aulonocara sp. 'chitande type north' Nkhata Bay. Next base: position 3,570,478 of record NC_141353.1, read on the forward strand.
GGTTCATGTTTGTTATCATCTTTCAGCAGCCTTTGTGTTTAATGCTTTACACTGTGAGTATAAACATATCTGTCATATTGCAGCATGTTTCCTAAAAATGTTATTGAGGTCTAGGCAGACACATCCAGCCACTCACTCACCAGCAACCGACCAGCAAATAGCTGAGAGTCTATTGTTAGCTGCTTAACATTTAACCACTATCCATTGTTATATGCCTGATATACCTTTAAATATGAACGATTTAATGATGTTCATAGATGCTGCTCAGAAAATATTGATAAACTTTTTAAAGAGCATCAACTTAGTTGGTCAGTTAAGTAGCAGAGGGGGGATGTTAATCAATCAACAACTGGTGCTCTACAGAGGCAACAATGAGACAAGGCCCCAAAACAGGAGTGGTTTTCAGGTGTAGGCCTACTTTTGGATTTGGGTCAGTGTCACTACTGGTAGCTTTGGGCAATACCCGGACCCTACAGAGGCTGCACAGGTAGTCCGATTCCCCCAGGATAGCACATCAATAGGTATCATTACCTGAAGGTTTGCTGTGTCTTATGCCACTCTCAAATTTCATAGCATGAAATAAAACGTAACCTCACATCATACACAGATATCTGATTTAAAGAATGAGAACTTTCATGTGAACTTTTTCAAACATCACTGAGCAATCCTCTCCTGTCTTTCTTATCTTTCTCCATCTCTGAATGACGTTAGCTCTCATTCTTTTCTCTCCCTGGGAAATACAGCAGCTGTACCTTTAGCCAGTAGACAGAAACTGCATATAAAGTTTGTTTGTTTGCTGATATTTGTTGAGCAGGGAGAAACATTAAATTACCTGACACTTAAAAAAATGTTACTGCCATTGTACTGGTTCCTCTTCTGTAGGGCTAGCTAGTTCTGTGTTCCAGTGTTGTGCCACAGCCCACTTCACCCCCCTGACTATGCCACTGTAATTTATGCATAAACAACATGGTTTTACCTCTTTCATCTCTTTGTATGCGATAACCCCAGAGATTGATACACTATTAGGACTGCCTTTCCTGTGTTACCATTTAGACTATATCAACCTTTGTGAGTCAAACTTGTTTTAATGAAAAAAGTATTTAAAAGCCTGTAAAACTTGAAGCTGTGATATTTTGATATTGTGAAATGTCATTTCTTTCTTCTGGTATTGAAAACACAAGTGACAAATAAACATTCCCTCTAGGTTAGAAGCATACAGCCATATGCTGCTGCTCCATTTGACTATTTGCACACCAGCAATTTTAATGTCAGGCTTATAATGAAAAGAATGTCAATATTAGTCTGAGCCACTGGAATCTGGATCTGCTTATCGCAGATATGCCATTTTCAAGTTGTTTTTAAGCACGAGAAAAAAAGAAGACTAAGAAAGTGATTCATCTTATTTTGGGGCCATATCTGTTCCATCTGACATGTTTGTTTACCAAAAATACAGTGTGATTAATTGCAATCCCTCTTGCAGAGAGCTTAATGAGACCTCTGATGGAAAAATTAGTAATGCTCTGCAGGAAGCATCATTCTTCAACTCCTCAGTGTTATATAATTTAATAATTATCATAATAAGCTTGGATGAGTAGCATGTTGCCACAAAGACATACAGTATTTATTATATATAGTGATTGGTGCACTTACAGTCAGTCTTCAGAGGAGGTTCAGATTTGGAAAGCAAATGCATCAGGGTCCATTGTCAAAGGCATTTTGTGTTGTTATTCTCTTTGAATTAAGCACATTCATTTTTCTCATTGAGGATTAAATCAAATAAAACTGTATTTAAAGAAAATCAGCGTGAGATATGTTTGTCCTGAAGGGTAAAGCTCTAGATATTCTAAAAGGCCTCTACAAGCAGTCATTAAAAAAATCCATCTGTATTAATTTAATTAACCTGGACATAAAAACTGCATCTATGCAATCAAAAATACCTCATTAAAAAATCTTCTTACACTAGAAGTTACACTTATTTTACTCCTGTAGGTCTTTATGTAGGAGTCTTTGCAGGACAGTGTCTCATCTTTATATGTCTGACTTATATGTGGTCTGGCTTAGCCTCCATCCACAACATTCAATTTAATTCCATTCAGGCTGTTTAGCAACAAATGACAACAACTGTTTGTTCAAGAAGCTTTTTATGGTACAGCCCCTTCAATATTAGAGAAGACCCCACCAATCCACAGAGGGGACAACTACTGTAGAGCCTTGCCCTCCCAGCTGCCCCCCCCCCCCCCCCACACACACACGCACACACACTTTTATGTCCTTAAAAAGTTGTAAAAACTAATTGTCTAAACCTACATATAAAATTGTCTTTATTTTCTTAGATTGTTTTAATAGTTTTAAAGTGTTTTTGTATATTTTTTGTTGACTTCATTTACAATTCAATTGAGAGTTTTTTGTAACTTTAGCAGCAGTAACAGCAAAGACTTATCATAAAGCTTTGAAACCAAAGAGCTAGTGGCCACCAGACAAGTGCAGAGAGGGATATTTGTTCCAGCGTTTCATTTCCTGAACATGTTTTTAAACTCGCAGCATGGCAGTGTTTCTGTGCTGAAAGAGTCCCTTTACTTTTCTGTCTAACAGCAGATTTGTATTATTATGTCTTTAAAAAAATACACACACATCCTGAATTTCCCCTGACACACTGGGAGAAACAGAGCTCAAATTTCCTCCATTTTTATGTCACTTTTGTCACTATTTGCCATCATTTGTCCAAACACACATTGCCCTCACACCTGCATGTGGTGCATGCACATGATTTGAGCCTGGCTATTCTTATCTGTTGGTTTCTTGAATAGGAGATGATATACCTGAAGGGGTCATGACCTGAGCAGTTATTGAGGTCTTTTAAATCAGAAGTTTGATTCAAGCTGAGGGTCAGAAACGCGAAGATGATATTCGGATGATTCAGTGAATCATTGCAGGGCACAAAAGATTTATTATTGTGCATCCTTCCAGAGCACAATGCAAACTGATTGATATCCTTTGCTTTGCAAGTAGATGATTAAAAGCTATTATGTTTTCACACTTCTTTGTGTGTTTGGTTGAAAAATAGCTGCAGGCTAAAAAGAAGTTAAAGCTGGGGAAGGTAACACGGATTTGGTGCCATTTGACAAAATAGCCTTAATAATATTTCAGCATGTTGTAATTCAAATGCTTTGAGAGGGAGCCTTCTTTGGGCTGTTTTCAAGCCTTTAAAAAACGAGCCTGTGACAGAGGAGCTAGTCACAGGGAAGCGACACAAAACAAGTCCAAAGCCGAAGTAAGATTCAGTGGTCCAGTGGGTTGAATACAGGGATTTCCCTTTGATTTGAATCCTGTGTAAAGTCAAGAGTCCAGCTTTTTGTCTTTGTATGATGTCAGAGAGAGCCCAGTATTAGTTGAATTGTGCATCATACAAAGTATATCAAGAATATGCTACTGAAAATGACCATAATTGGTCCCCCATAAGAATAAAGTCATGCAGTTGTTAATGCTACTCAAAACTGCCTTCCTTGTAGCCGGAGGTTCCCTAGTAGTGAGGAACAGTACCATGAGCAGAGAAACAGCGCTAGTGTGAAGAAGTAGGAAACGCATGAAGCCTATTCTTTCCAGCAAATTATTACATCCTGGGCTGAATTTCAGCCAAATCAGGACACAATCTTGTGTTATCGCAGAACTTAACTGAAATGTCTGTTGGATTAAATCAGGCTCCAGTGAGAAATCCTGGAGACAAATGTAGAGGTCAGCGCTCACTATTAAAGTATTTTCTCCAATAGAGCCACTTGGTATCAGTATGCTAGACTGCTGTAACTCATAAGAGCCAATATTGAGGGTGAGGCTTTCCTTTGAATTTGAAGAATTCAACTGAAGAATTTCATTTTGAATGACAATGGAGGCATTCTTGTTAGTATAGGCACTTAGGAAAAAGCCTTGCTGTAATCCACTGAGAAACCTTTCATGTATTCGCTGGGTGTTTTCTTCAACCTTGGGCTGAATATTCCTGTGCAAATGTATAGTGCGTAACTTGTCATTCAAGGATGTAATGATATACCATCCATGGCGCCTCCTGGCACTTTCAAAGGTCATCCCTTCACCAGCGTTGCACTCGCTCATCGGAATACAAAGACTGCAGGAAAACTTATCTCATCTGCTCTCACAGGTGCCTTTAAAATGATATGTCACTGCAGTAGAACATTTTATCATTTAGTGCACGTGCACACGGTGTGTGGCTATTAAGGAAGAGATTCAAAAATCAGTCCAAATAGGGCTCAGTGCCTTGCTCAAGGACAGACTGGCAAAAATGTTATTTCAGTTCCAGAAGGGAGATCAAATGCAGCTCCTGCTTCAGCAAAGAAAAATCAGTTTGCTGGAAATGTATGTGTGTGCTACAGTTTATATTCCAGGGTCATTCTTTTCAGGCTGTAATTGATGTCATGATGTGGAGGGAAAAAGCCAGACCGCTGGTGGTAATAGCAGATCCTCAGGGCAGGCAATTTGGAGGTTGACTGCTCTTAACCCAGGAGGAAGGCGCAGAAGCTGAAATCTTTATGGCATGGAAAAATGTAGCTGGAGTAAACCAACAGTCACTCACTTAGTATTATGAGGGGTTTGAAATTTTACTCTCCATGTCGACCACCAACTTCTTCCTACATTCATTTTCTGCTCTGATTCAGTCTGTTCATCTGCATTGACACTTAGTAAAACTGATATTCCACCTGCCAGCTTCAAAGATGGGTTTCTGATCCCAGAGGACCAGATTTGGAGCCGGAGCTGGAGCTGCACAGACTGTGTGCATATCTGCTTGGCTGGTTTCACTTTCATATCACACAATGGGCTCATCTTTCCAAGTCCCATCTTGCCTCCTGCGCTAGACAAGACCGCCAAAAAACTGTTTGTTCTGTATTCTCTTTGCTCTTTTTACACAGACGTAAGATGCAAAATGCAGAGATTTCTTTCTTTTAACAAACGGCAATGAATCTAGCCTCCCACAGAACACTTTCTTTGGCTCACATGTTTATTTGCCCTCCTCCAATTCCACCTTTTGTAATATCTTGTTAGATTCCTGCATCAATCACTCAGCTCTGCCTTTGCTTGGGCATCACCTGCAGATTGATTACCTTTCAGGGGTTCAATGTAATGACAAAAGGGCAAGCTAATTTTTGAAGTGACAAATGGTCAGTTAAGTGATTTCAATCCAGTGGGAGGCAAATGGTCCTGGAGCTGTTCTGTGGAGCGGCCCCAGCCTTTCTTTAATAATGACCTCTATTTTTAACAAAAGGAAGGCAACAAATTATTACTAAGCATATATCCAGGAAACAAAGAAGCAAAATGAGCCAAAATAAGAGTACAGCGGCTTTTCTTTTGGGAAGTTTCTTTTGATAAAGTGCCTTTAAGGTTCAGTTTGTAATGGCAAAGCAGTGAATGCTAATGAAAAGGTGTGACATCAAGTACTGCTAGAAGCTCTAAAGTTTGTTTTTTTGGGGGTTTTTTTTTAACTGATTTAAAAAGCTAATAACTGTGAGATTAAACCAAGCCTGAAGGTCAAGTTGGAATGAAAAAGAGGATTTGCAACCAGGCACAGTTGTACAGGGTTGCAAAAGCATGCACTGCATCCTCCATTGACAAATAACGTGAATAATGTCAGTTGTGTTGCAATGCTGTGCCCCGAGACCTTGAGGTCCTGGCATTCATATGGATGCTACTTTGATACATAGTAATCAGTTCAGTTCAATTCTATTTTATTTATGTAGCGCCAAATCACAACAACAGTCGCCTCAAGGTGCTTTATATTGTACAGTAGATCGTACTATAATAGATACAGAGAAAAACCCAACAATCATATGATCCCCTATGAGCAGCACTTTGGCGACAGTGAGAAGGAAAAACTCCCTTTTAACAGGAAGAAACCTGCAGCAGAACCAGGCTCAGGGAGGGGCGGGGCCATCTGCTGCGACCAGTTGGGGTGAGAGAAGGAAGACAGGATAAAGACATGCTGTGGAAGAGACACAGAGATTAAAAACAGATATGGGTTATTATCTGATCATGCTTCCGGTCGAGTGAACGCTGGCGCGCTTGGCTGCCGCTGCTCGGCTGCCGCTGCTCGGTTATTATTTTTACTTTTATTATAATTTTTCAGTTGCTGACAACAATTTGAACCAAGTATCTAAGGCGCAACCCTGATTTGACTTGTTTTCACAATATTTGCGAGCTTTTATTGCTTGCACTGCAGCTGTCAGCTGGTTGTTCGGTCCCTCCGTTTGTGTTCAGTGCTCGGCCCTGATTAAGATGTGGATCCACAGGGTGTTGGTGTGGCTCGTGCTCACCTTGGTTTTTTTATCCATCATTCATCACCCCACCACAGCTTTTCTCCAGTACTCTGCTACGGATCTTTTGCGGCTCCGTTTTTGCCTGGCTGTTTCTCCACCTGTGGCTCTATACTTCTACCCGGACATCGCCTTCCAGCCCCGCCGCAGGTATATCTGCCGAGGGCTTCGGCGGAATTTCAACATCAGTGACACTAACTCAATATTGTCCAACTGGTCAAAAACTCGTCGTCCTCCCCACGAGACTGACCGGGCTGTCGACCACAATGTGCTGGCCCACCTGGCTAGATCAACTAAGCCTACTGTCAGGCATGGTAACGCCAGCATCAACTTTGGTCTATTAAACATCCGCTCTCTCACTGGTAAGGGACATCTCGTCCATGATCTCCTCTGTGATCGTAAGTTGGACTTTCTTTGCTTGACTGAAACATGGCAACAGCCCAATGACTTTGTTTCTCTCAATGACTCCACTCCATCTGAGTTTGTTTACACCTGTCAACCTCGCGTCTCGGGGAGGGGCGGAGGTCTCGCGATAATTCACTGGAGGCACTGGAAAGTTCTCCCTGTCTCTGCCCCTCCCTCCCATTCATTTGAATACATTGCACTACAGCTCCCTGGATCTACCCCCACCATCATATGTACTCTTTCTCGGCCACCTAAGCCAAATAAGGAGTTTTTAAATGAATTTTCTGCTCTTCTCACTCATTTCTCTGTACTGTCTCCAAATCTGATAATTGTTGGTGACTTTAATATTCATATGGACAATGATAAAATCCCTCTTTCCAGAGATTTTACCTCCTGCCTGGAAGGTTTTGGGCTTCTGCAGTACATAAAATCCCCTACCCATTCTAAAGGTCATATCCTGGATTTGGTCTGTTGTTCTGGCATTACCCCCACCCATGGTAAAGCCACAGTGTTTCCCCAGTCTGATCATATGTTTATTTCTTTTGATGCAAACATAACCGCTTCCAAAACCTGTATCTCTCGAAATATCACTTTTAGGAAAATTAGTAACATTAACCCAGCTGTTTTTTCATCTGCCGTCCACGACCTTCCATCTATTCACAGCTCCTCAACCTCTCATGAACTCGTTTGCCATTATAATGTCAACCTTCATAACCTTCTTAACATATTTGTTCCCCTTAAACATCGAACTGTCTCATTTTCCCGTTCAGCACCATGGTTTACCCCCGACCTGCGTCACCTTAAAGCTAAAGGACACCTGTTCAAGAAAACTTACTGTACATAAAGAAATGCACAATGATCATGTTCTGTTCTATAAGGACTGCATTGCCTCAGCCAAATCTGCTTACTACTCTGGTTTGTATACACACACACACACACACACACACACACACACACACACACACACACACACACACACACACACACACACACACACACACACACACGTAGGAAAATATTTAGTATACACATCCAGAAATGCATACACTATTATATATTGTACATATATTTATTAGTTTCAGGTTGGCCATTCTTGTATTTTGCTCGTTTGTGTTGTTGTGTTTGCACATCTCTGTTGCTTGTGGGGCTCGCACACAAGAATTTCACTCGCATGTGCTGTGCCAGTGTGCCTGCACATGTGATGTGACAATAAAAAGTGATTTGATTTGATTTGATTTGGTTTAATTAGTTCTAATGAAGGTAACTCCAGGTCTCTCTTTTCATTGTTCAGTAAAATTACAAAACCTCCAGACACATTCCCCTCCCAGATGTATTCTGTTGATTTTTGCAACTCTCTTATCTCTTTTTTCACTTGTAAAATCTCAGATATTCACCGTCAACTTAACTCTTTAGGAGCTTCTGACTCTGAAGTAGACTTCCTGTTTCCCCCACTGTCTTCCTGTCAGTTATTTTCAAGCTTTACTCTTCCCTCCATAACTGATGAATCTAATCTTATTAAAAAATCTAAGTCATCCACCTGTCAACTTGACCCTCTCCCCACTGTGTTAGTTAAAGCCTGTCTTCCCTCGTTAGCACCTCTCATAACCGATATTATTCATTCCTCCCTGAACACTGGAATTGTTCCCGAAGCACTGAAAAATGCTTCTGTTATTCCAACTCTCAAAAAGCCTGGTGCAGACCCCAATAACTCTGATAATCTTCGCCCTATATCAAATCTCCCTTTTATTTCAAAAATTCTTGAAAAAGTTGTCGCCTCCCAGCTTCATTAACATCTCAATGACCATAATCACTATGAACAATTTCAATCTGGTTTCCGCCCCAATCATAGCACAGAAACTGCTCTGTTAAGGATTACCAATGACCTTCTGATGGCAGCTGATTCTGGTCTCCTATCCATCGTCATCCTTGATCTTAGTGCGGCGTTTGATACCATTTCTCACAATATTCTCCTGAACCGGTTAGCTTCCATTGGCATTAGTCACACCCCCCTTGCCTGGTTTACCTCCTATCTCTCAGACCACACTCCCATTCTTCAACTCTCTATCCTGTTTCTGCTGGTGTGCCCCAGGGTTCAGTATTAGGGCCTCTTTTATTCATTATTTACATGCTCCCTCTTGGTCATATATTCCAAAAATATAATATCTATTTTCACTGTTATGTCGATGACACCCAGCTCTGCATTTCTTCTAAACCCAATTCATCCTTCCCACCTACTGTCCCTCTCAAACTGTCTTATTGAGATTAGATCCTGGTTCTCCTCCAATTTTCTCAAACTCAACAGTAATAAAACTGAAGTTTTACTTGTTGGTACAGCATCTATCTTAACCAAATCTCACAGTTTTCCCATTAACATTGGAAATTCTTCTAGCCTTCCCTCAGGTTAAGAGTTTGGGTGTCATACTTGATAATATTCTTTCATCTCAGTCTCCCATTAATTACATAACCTGGTCTGCTTACTTTCACTTACGTAATATTAACCGACTCCGTCCCTTCCTTACCCCCCATGCTGCTGCCATCCTTGTCCATAGTCTTATTACGTCCCGTATTGATTACTGCAATTCCCTCCTATTTGGTCTCCCTAAAAGGTCCCTTCATAAACTCCAACTTCTTCAAAATTCTGCAGCACGGGTCATAACGCGTACTCTGTTAAGAGCTCATATTACCCCAGTTCTTCAGCAGCTTCACTGGTTGCCCATAGAAGCCAGGATAAATTTTAAAATCTTACTTCTTACATACAAGTGTATCTATAAATCTGCTCCTTCATATTTGTGTGACCTGCTCCATATCACCACTGTTTCCCGCCCTCTCAGATCCTCATCTGCTATTCATCTTACTGTTCCGTCCTCACGCCTTATTACTATGGGGAACAGAGCTTTCATTCGCTCTGCTCCTCGGCTCTGGAACTCTCTTCCTCCAGCCATAAGAAATATTGACTCTCTTTCCGTATTTAAGTCACAGCTCAAAACACATCTGTTTAAACTGGTTTATTCACTTTAGTGCTGATTTTATCTGTTGTCAAGCTCTGTTTTGTAATTTTAACTTGTTTTATGTATTTTATGACTACTGTTCCTTTTATTAAGTTTGTTCTTTGTAAGGTGACCTTGGGTTTCTGAAAGGTGCCCCAAAATAAAATGCATTATTATTATTATTATTATTATTATTATTATTATATGGTTCAATGCAGAGAGGTCTATTAACACATAGTGAGTGAGAAAGGTGAATCCCCCGGCAGCCTACATCTATTGCAGCATAACTAAGGGAGGATTCAGGGTCACCTGGTCCAGCCCTAACTATATGCTTTAGGAAAAAAGGAAAGTTTGAAGCCTAATCTTAAAAGTAGAGATAGTGTCTGTCTCCCGAATCCAAACTGGAAGCTGGTTCCACAGAAGAGGGGCCTGAAAACTGAAGGCTCTGCCTCCCATTCTACTTTTAAAGTGCTCTAATAGGGTGATATGGTACTACAAGGTCATTAAGATAAGATGGGGCCTGATTATTTAAGACCTTGTATGTGAGGAGCAGGATTTTGAATTCAATTCTGGATTTAACAGGAACCCAATGAAGGGAAGCCAAAACAGGAGAAATCTGCTCTCTTTCTACTCCCTGTCAGGACTCTTGCTGCAGCATTTTGGATTAGCTGAAGGCTTTTCAGGGAGTTTTTAGGACATCCTGATAATAATGAATTACAGTCGTCCAGCCTGGCAGTAATAAATGCATGAACTAGTTTTTAAGCGTCACTCTGAGACAGGATATTTCTAATTTTAGATGTTGCGCAAATGGAAGAACGCAGTCTTACATATTTGTTTAATATGTGCATTGAAGGACATTTCTTGGTCAAAAATCACTCCAAGGTTCCTCACAGTGTTACTGGAGGCCAGGTCTTTATGTCTTTAAGACATTCCTGCAGTTTAACTAATTGCTGTGTGTTATCTGGCTTCATGGATAGATAGAGCTGGGTGTCATCTGCATAGTAGTGAAAATGTATGCTATGTCTTCTAATGATGCTGCCTAAGGGAAGCATGTATAATGTAAACAGAATTGGTCCTAGCACTGAACCCTGTGGAACTCCATAATTAACCTCAGTGTGTGGAGAGGACTCTCCATTTACATGCACAAATTGGAGTCTATTAGATAGATATGATACAAACCACTGCAGCGCAGTACCTGTAATACCTATAGCATGTTCTAATCGCTCTAATAGGATATTATGGTCAACAGTATCAAACGCTGCACCTAAAGATGTCATGAACCGAAGTTCCACGCACAAGTTGGACCCAGGAGCAGAACACACACACAGCGGTACGAGAGAACAAAAATAAACTTTATTATAACTGAGGGTGTCCCGGGAGGGTAGAAGGGAAAAAACGCACGGAACCAGAAAAACCGAGGGACCGGGAGGAGAATCGCGCAGGAACGCCGAGAGCGGGACTGTGGGAGGCTGAAACAGAAAAAGGAAAAAAGGATTATTGGGGTGCGGGGAAAATGGCAGTATACGAGGGGAAGTAGAGTACGCGTCTTACGATGATAGCGGGGCCGAGGGAACCGGAGGGAGGGGTGAGGGTCCATGGGGAGAAGCTTCAGAAAGGTCGAGGCGGCTGGGGCTGATCGTGATCCAAATTCTGGACAGGCAGGTGGACAGGCTGGTGGCTCAAACACGCCGAGCTGTGATCTGAGTATACAAGGCAGAGTTAGTGTTAGTTCACACGGATAAGTTTGCATAAGGGCTTTCCCGCAGGTGTACGTTACCGCTGAAGGACGACTACGGACTGGCGTGGAGCAGCAGGCTGGGCAGGATTAAATAGTCCACCTGGTGATCGCCTGGGATGGGATGCAGGTGTGGAGTTAGCAGCCACGCCCACGGGAGTGGGCATCCCATCAGCACCTCGGACGCCGGGCCGCGGACCATGACAGTACCCCCCCCCTCAAGAGTCGCCCCCAGGCGACTGGCCGGGACCCCGCCTGCGGAGAGAAGCACGGAAAGCAGAGATGAGACGAGGGTCCAGAACGAAGGAGCGCGGGACCCAGAGGCGGTCCTCGGGGCCGTACCCCTCCCAATCCACGAGATACTGCCAGCCGCGCCCGCGCCGGCGCGCATCCAGGATCCGCCGGACCGCATAGGCCGGATGGCCGCCGATGAGCCGGGCGGGAGGAGGGGGCTCGGAAGGAGGGCACAGGGGGCTGAGGCGGACTGGTTTAAGCTGAGACACATGGAACGTGGGGTGCACTCGCCGGGAGGCTGGAAGCCGGAGCCTGACCGCCACCGGGTTGATGACCCGGTCCACCTCGTACGGCCCGATGAAACGGGGAGCCAGTTTGCGGGACGTGCCTCGGAGCGGGATATTCCCAGCAGCCAACCAAACCTTCTGTCCCGGCTGGTAGTCAGGGGCTGGGGCACGGCGCCGATCGGCGTAGGTGATGTGGAGCTGACGGGACGGAGAGAGTTAAGTCCTCTTCAGGGAAGAGTGGAGGCTGATATCCGAGGGACGCTTCGAAAGGAGATAGACCGGTGGTGGACGAGGTTAAAGTGTTATGGGCGTACTCCACCCAGGGCAGGTAGGTAACCCAAGAGGAGGGGTTTTGACTAGCCACGCACCTCAGCATAGTCTCCAGCTCCTGATTGAGACGTTCAGTCTGTCCGTTGGATTGTGGGTGGAAGCCGGAGCTTAGGTTGACCTTGGCGCCGAGAGTGGAGCAGAAGGTCTTCCACACCTGTGAGGTGAACTGGGGACCTCGATCGGAGACAATCTCCAAGGGGATTCCGTGGAGCCTGAACACATCAGTAACCAACGTTTGGGCAGTCTCCGCGGCCGAGGGCAGCTTGGCTAGCGGGATGAAGTGAGCGGCCTTAGAAAACCTATCTACAACGGTGAGGACGACACACTTTCCGGAAGAGGTAGGGAGCCCGGTAACAAAGTCGAGGGAGATGTGAGACCAGGGCCGGTGGGGTGTAGTGAGCGGGTGGAGCTGACCTGCGGGGCGCTTGGTGGATGACTTATTACGGGAGCAGACGGCACAGGCGGACACATAGTCCCTCACGTCCCTTGTTAGCATCTTCCACCAAAAATGTCTTTTGAGGAGGTGCGTCGTTCTGCTCACGCCTGGGTGGCACGTGAATCGTGCTGTGTGGATCCAGTGGATGACCGCTCCACGGGCGGCAGCAGGAACGAAGTGCCGTCCGGGTGGTCCAGTCCCTGGATCGGGGTCCCCCGGGAGAGCTCGGCGAATGGTCTCCTCAATCTCCCAGGTGAGAGTGCCCACCACGCAGGCGGCGGGTAGGATGGTGGCGGGGGAAGACGCTCCACTGTCGGAGGAGTACTGACGGGAGAGCGCATCGGGCTTGGTGTTCCGCGACCCTGAGCGTGAAGTTGAAGCGGGCGAAGAACAGAGACCAGCGAGCTTGGCGTGGATTCAACCTCTTGGCGGTTCTCAGGTACAGGAGGTTTTTATGGTCTGTCCATATGAGGAAGGGCTGTTCGGCCCCCTCCAGCCAGTGGCGCCATTCCTCTAAAGCGAGTTTAACAGCTAGCAGTTCCCTGTCGCCGATGTCATAATTCTTCTCCGCGGGGGTGAGTCGGCGCGAGAAGAAGGCGCACGGCTGGAGCTTATTTAGAGGCCCAGACCGCTGGGAGAGAATCGCTCCCACTCCCGCATCAGACGCGTCAACTTCTACAATAAACTGCTTAGAAGCGTCTGGGTGGGTTAGGATGGGTGTGGACGTAAATAATCGTTTTAACTTAGCGAAGGCTGCGTGGGCCTCAGGGGACCAGGTGAAGGGCGCTTTGGGTGAGGTGAGCTGGGTGAGAGGCGCGGCCACTTGGCTGTAGTTCCGAATGAAGCGGCGGTAAAAGTTCGCAAACCCCAGGAAGCTCTGAAGCTTCTTCCGTGACTCCGGAACCGGCCATTCCAGCACTGCCTTGACTTTCACCGGGTCGGTCTTCACCTGCCCACCTGCTAGGATGTAGCCCAAGAAGGAGATAGATGAAACGTGGAACTCACATTTCTCCGCCTTGACGTACAACCTGTTTTCGAGCAGCCGTTGTAGCACGCTCCTCACATGGACGTGATGTTCCTCGGGTGTTTTGGAGAAGACCAGAATATCATCTAGGTATACGAAAACAAACACATTTAGGAAGTCCCGTAACACGTCGTTGACTAGAGCTTGAAAAACCGCCGGGGCGTTGGTTAGCCCAAACGGCATCACCAGATATTCGAAATGCCCCAGTGGGGTGTTGAAGGCGGTCTTCCACTCGTCACCCTCGCGTATCCGAACCAGGTGATAGGTGTTCCGCAGATCCAGCTTGGTGAAGACTGTGGCTTCCTGGAGTGAGTCAAAAATAGAATTGATTAATGGGAGGGGATATTTATTCTTGACGGTGATGTCGTTTAGACCCCGGTAATCGATGCAGGGGCGAAGCGTCCCGTCCTTTTTTCCCACAAAGAAAAAACCCGCAGCGACGGGGGAGGACGACGGCCTGATACGTCCTGCCGCTAGCGACTCCTGGATGTAATTCTCCATGGTTTCTCTTTCGGGGCGAGACAGGTTATACAGTCTGCTAGAGGGCAGCGAAGCTCCCGGGAGTAAATCAATGGCACAGTCATATGGACGGTGAGGAGGTAGTGAGAGCGCCTTGTCCTTACTGAACACCTGCCGAAGATCGTGATATTCGGGGGGCACGGAAGAGAGGTCTGGTGCGGGTGGCGGGGCTGAGTTCCGTTTCGTTGAGGCGGAGGGAACGGCAGACCCCAAACAGTTCGCCAGACAGAACACACTCCAGCTCGCGATTCTCTTTCCGGCCCAATCAATGTGAGGGTTATGTTTCTGTAGCCAGGGGTAACCTAAGATAAGCGGGGTGTCAGGAGCGGGAAAAGTGAAAAAGGAAAGCTGCTCCTGGTGATTTCCTGATGCGACTAACTGTACTGGTGCGGTTTGGTGGGTGATATAAGCAAACACTTGATTATTCAATGTGGACGCAGGGATGGGCGGCTCGAGTGGAGTAAGAGACACCGCTAACTTCTTAGCCAGTCTCTCATCCATGAGGTTCTGTTCCGCCCCGGAGTCCACCAGCACGGAGCATGTAAAGGTCTGGTTATTAGTCATGAGGGTAACGGACAGTAATAATCGGGGTCTAGTAGTGTTTAAAGTGCTGCCCACCCGTATCCCCGGACTTACCGGTGGGCCGGGTCGTTTGGGCGGACCGGGCAAACAGCGATGCGGTGACCGGGCCTCCCACAGTACAGGCATTCCCCAGCCCGAAATCGGCGTTCCCTCTCCTCCGGAGAAAGCCGAGAGCGGCCGATCTGCATGGGTTCGGGCGGGGGAGGCGACGGAGAGCGCGCACACGCAGCCGTGGGCGGGGGCGGAGAAACACGGATCCCGGGGCGCAATACGGAGCCCATAGGCTTAAGCCGCCGCTCGGCATCCCTCTCCCGCAGGCGTCTATCGATCCTACGGGCGAGGGAAGCCAATTCTTCGAAGGATTTAGTTTCCTCGTGAAAAGCTAGTTGGTCCTTCATCTGGTCGGTTAATGACCGTAAAAAAAAACCCACGGAGGGCCGAATCGGGCCAACCCACGGCGACCGCTCTGGTACGGAACTCGACTAGGTACTCCGCGATACTGCGCCGCCCCTGACGGAGCCCCAGCAATTTCTGCATGGCGTCATCCTCTGAAACCGGAGGGGAGAACGTAGCCCGGAACTCCTCCAGGAAATCATCGTAATCGCAATCACGAATGGAGTGAGAGGTTAAGTAGGCCTCAGCCCACGCTAAAGCGCGTCCCCGTAACAAACCCACGAAGTAGGAGATCTTAGCTGCATCCGTGGGGAAGGCGTGTGGCGTGCGGCTGAAGAACAAGGAGCATTGAAAGAGGAATCCCCCACACAGGTCTAACTCCCCGTGGAAGGGCTCCAAAGGCGGGGGCGAAACGCTGCGGAGCGTGGTTCGCAGCTGTTCCTGAGTGTCACTGAGCTCTTGGTAGCGGTCCTGGAGCGATTGGAGCTGCTGATCGTGGCGACCAAGAATAGCGCCCTGTTTATTAATGGCGGAGCGGAGTGGATCTGCTGGGTCCATACCTGCCAGTCCGTACTGTCATGAACCGAAGTTCCACGCACAAGTTGGACCCAGGAGCAGAACACACACACAGCGGTACGAGAGAACAAAAATAAACTTTATTATAACTGAGGGTGTCCCGGGAGGGTAGAAGGGAAAAAACGCACGGAACCAGAAAAACCGAGGGACCGGGAGGAGAATCGCGCAGGAACGCCGAGAGCGGGACTGTGGGAGGCTGAAACAGAAAAAGGAAAAAAGGATTATTGGGGTGCGGGGAAAACGGCAGTATACGAGGGGAAGTAGAGTACGCGTCTTACGATGATAGCGGGGCCGAGGGAACCGGAGGGAGGGGTGAGGGTCCGTGGGGAGAAGCTTCAGAAAGGTCGAGGCGGCTGGGGCTGATCGTGATCCAAATTCTGGACAGGCAGGTGGACAGGCTGGTGGCTCAAACACGCCGAGCTGTGATCTGAGTATACAAGGCAGAGTTAGTGTTAGTTCACACGGATAAGTTTGTATAAGGGCTTTCCCGCAGGTGTACGTTACCGCTGAAGGACGACTACGGACTGGCGTGGAGCAGCAGGCTGGGCAGGATTAAATAGTCCACCTGGTGATCGCCTGGGATGGGATGCAGGTGTGGAGTTAGCAGCCACGCCCACGGGAGTGGGCATCCCATCAGCACCTCGGACGCTGGGCCGCGGACCATGACAAAAGATTATCGCAGAGTGATGGCCACTCCATGTTTTCAAGCTTACTATCTTGTTCTATTTTCCTGAGGTAGTTCTGGCATAGCTTGGACCTATGATGTGAGTCATTATCTCGCTGTAGGATGAACCCCTGACCAACTACATGAGGGTATTGTGTGGCGCTGCAGAATGCTGTGGTACCCATTTTGGTGCCTCTCATTCTCTACAAGTCACCGACCCTGGATCCAACAAAACAGCACCAAACCATCACACTTCCTCTTACATGTTTGACCTACTCGACGGCGTACAAAGATCCTGCTTGTGAACTGAAGATTTCAAATTTTGATTCATCCATCCATAATACCTTCTTCCAGTCTTCAGTAGTCCAATGGCAGTGTTTCATGGCCCAGGCAAGCCTCTTTGTCTTATTCTGATGTCGTAGCATTGTCCTGTCAAACCTGCAGCTCGAAGTCTTCTCTTCACATTTGAAACTGAGGCTTGTTTACTACGACCACTATTAAGCTGTGCTTGAAGCTGTTGTCCTGTGAGCCACCTACCACACAAGCTGTTAACTCTCAGAAACTTGTCCTCTGATTCAGTTGTGGCTTTAGGTCTGCCAAACCTCTTCCTGTCAGAGTTTGTTTCTGAGTGCCTTTTGATTTTGAAGGAAACTGTACTCACTGACACCTTGACTTTTCTTGACATTTCTCTGTAGGAAAGACCTACATTTTTAAGTGTTATGATGGTCTGTCTATCTTCCATTGTTAATTGCCTTTTTCTCACCATTTTTGTAGCAACGCACTACTTTCTGCAGTACAATACTGTTCAACTGATGCTCACGAGGGTCTGGTACCACACCGTGTTCCAACACTGCATTTATGCAGACAGAGGGGGCTGTAAGTAATCCAGAAAAGCTGCAGAACAGCTTTAAATTGACCAATGTTGTGTTCCCTGAAAGCTTTTTTGTATAATTCTGAAATGTACTTTATGTTTCAGTTTTGGGTAACCTTACTTTTTTCACCTCTGGCAGTTCACCACTTACCTTTGTACCACTGTACCAAAATTCAGTACTTTCCTAGAAATCTTGGGGATCATCAAGATGTCCTTTGGCAAATGTGAGACAAGCTTTTTGTTCTTTCTGGCAAGCAGTGTTTTTCCTCCTGGGTCTCTCCCGTGGGTGGTGCTATCTTTGTTCAGTCTTTTTTCTTATTGTTAAATCAAGAGCACTAACCATAACTGGGACGTTGTTCTGGGTTTTTTGTGAGTGAATCGTCAATAGCTCTGCCACTCCTGAAAAAGTTCACCATTATTTCAAGTGTTCTCTGTTTGTACACTGTAAAAAAAATCCTAATATAAAAGTATTTGTTATACTAAAAGTATACAGTTTTGTACTGTTCTTCTAGAATATCATCAAATTTAACATCAATAGACTGTGATTTCACATTTCAAATGTAAATTAACGTAAAATCACTGTAATGTAATAAAACATAATGTCACGGTCCGGGGCAGCGGCCGTGTGAAGAGTGGAAAGGAGGACTCAAATGCAGCACTTACTCAGATGTGAAGGCGATTTATTGACAATATCAAACATAAAGTGGAGATGGCAAAACAGAACTAAGGATGAACTAAACTGGGTGAAACTACACAAAGGAGTGGCAAACCTGAACATGAAGGGAGAACAGCAGGGAGAGCACGCAGGGGATTTCACAGGGTATGAACACAGACGACGCGACGAGGAACAGAGGCAAACACACACTATAAGTACACAGAGAGACACTGGGAAATCACACACAGGTGGGAGACACAGCTGGACCTGATTAACCTGACGAGACAGGGGAACACTAACACCAGGGACCAATAGAGGGAGCACAAACTCAGAACCCAGTACCTAAAATCCCAAAACACAAACCATCCCAAAACAGCCCATGAATAATAAAGAGAATAATAACAATAAAGAACATAAACACAAAGTCACTGAGTCATGGCCGCAGGACCATGACACATAATTTTCTTGTTTTTTAAATGTATCTGTCTTAGATTGTTAAAATACTTTCACAAATGCATCATGATTTCACAAATATTTGTTCGTTATTTGAAAGATTGAACTGTTAAATTCAAATGTAATGCTATGGAAAAATATATAAAATGATTCTCATAAACTTTTTTTACATCAAATAATTATTATTATTATTGCTATTTAGGGCGATCGTGGCTCAAGAGTTGGCAGTTCGCCTTGTAATCAGAAGGTTGCCGGTTCGAGCCCCAGCTCGGACACTCTCGGTCGTTGTGTCCTTGGGCAAGACACTTCACCTACTGGTGATGGCCAGAGGGGAATTATAAAGAGGAATTGTAAAGCGCATTGAGAGAGGCACTCATAAAGTGCTATATGAATGCAATCCATTATTATTTAAACCAACTGTATATTTCTGTACATTTAAGTATTATTATTCATATTGCCGCATTCATTGACCTTGTTTATAGGTAATTTCATTGTTTAATCACATTAAATTGTTCCTAATTTAATGTTTAAAAGCACTTGAAAAAGGCAAAATCCCATGTAAAATTAGGGCAACAAATTGTATTTTCATTACTGGAAATAACTGTATTTTTATGAGTAAGTTATTTTCTGTTATTTTACGGTATTATTTTGGTGCCCCAGCTGCCGGAATATTACTGTTTTTTTAAGATGTTTTTTCTAACAGTGTAGATAATGGCTCACCATGGTACTCTGGGCTCCCAACGCCTAAGAAAAAGCTCTGTAACCCTTTCCAGACTGATAGACATTAATGACTTTGTTGTTCATTTTGTCAGATAGTTTTTTATGTTTTTTATGGTTTTCTTGGTTCTTTGTCTGGCAGTAACTAGGCCTGAACTCAGGCCATGTTTTTCCAGTGTTGTAGTGTTAAATTTATTTGAACACTAAATGTAACCAAGAACAGACTCAGACGATATATACACACAGAAGTTAACGGGAACAGACCACAGGTGGGAACACAGATGACACTAATCTGACTGATGAGGCAGATGAAGAAAAACTGAACATCATACACACAAGATGGAAGACTAACAAATAAGACGGGAAGTACAAACACTGAGAACACAACTAAGATGTGTGAACTTGACAGAGCAACAGGAGAATAAACACACAAAGACACGACTGACTCAGGAAACTAACATAAACAAACAAGAAACTGTGAACCACAAACAGAGATAATGAAACTCAAAGCCATTAGGAAAAAAGAACAAACAGAAGACTATCGAGCTAAACCCAAAACACATCTTTACCTAGAATGAACCAAAAAACCCTGTAACAGAGACACCAAAAAACAACGAGAAAAATCCCCAAACATTCCTCAAACTCAAAACCTAGGGACCACGAAACATCCAGTCATCAATCTTTAAAATTTGGAGATGAAAATTGGTATATTTCAAATTCTATATATTGGTACCGTAATTGTCGGACTATAAGCCGCTACTTTTTGCACAAGCTTTGAACCCTGCGGCTTTTAGTCAGGTGCGGCTTTTCTATGGATTGTCCATGATTTTTGTCATATCGTAAGACGATTTGTTTTGTTTGTTCCGCTGTTGTACGGCACTACGTTGCCTGGCGGAAGGATCGGGGTTCAAGAGTGGTATGTTGGTCACATGTCCATCCGCCAGGCAACATAGTGCCGTACAAGTAGCGCGAAAAACAAACTTCAAAGTAGCGCTACGCGTTCAGCGGGAGTCGTGGATGACCAGCGGCGATAAACTTGCGAAAAGCAAGTTATGCTCAACTCCACCGGTGGATTCTGACAGCGTGGAAAAGTGTGAAAACATCCACGATCACCAGCGGATTTCGAAGGGCTGGACTGCTGCATGATGAAGAGGAGGACACCGCCACGGCCCTTCTGAGGGTGTTCGACTCTGACACTGACAACGAGGATTTCTTTGGTTTTGAAAGTGACAACGAAGGAAAGAAGCTGAGAGTGGATGACGAAGCCATCCTGAGCCTGTTCGTTTCCGACACTGGAGAAGAGGACTTTGGTGGTTTTAGTGCGCAGGAAGATGGTGGTGAATGACTGACTTTTCTTCTTGTTAAAGCCGTGTCTCTGCACCTGAGCCTAAAAGGTAGTCGGAATCTATTTTTCTGGTGTGCTGTAGGTTACTGTATGTACTACATTTGTTACTCATTTATGAAGCACAGTACATGTGCAAATATGTATCCATAACTTGTTTTTCAAAATATTAATAAAAGGGGTGTGTCTCCAAACAGCCATCTCTTTCCTGACAATTCGCTTTGTGCATATTCTCTTACATATGATAAGTCAACATTGAAACACCTGCGGCTTTTAGTCAGGTGCGGCTAATGTATGTACAAAACAGGATTTTCCCCTGATTTTAGCTTCTGCGGCTAATATTCAGGTGCGCTTTGTAGTCCGGGAAGTACGGTATATATTATATAAAAAAGGTAAAAATTTCAGCAAAAGTTGTAGAGACCAATTTTGACATTGAAAGTGATGTGTTCCAGCAGACGTTCCCCTGCTTTTGAGCAAAGCTTCCATAACAAAGAGTTCCCCTGGATGTAGAAAATGACACAGCAGTGATGTTCAACAAACCTGTAAAGCTTGACTGTACAAGCTCCAACCATCACTGTGTAAACACTATAACAATATAAGAGCATTCAGTTAGATGAACAGGCATTGGTAAATACTAAAGAAGGCACTTAGAAAAGCAAAGCAAAATGGGCATGAAGAAATATGCAATGAGCATGAAATACTGACAGTCTCTGAGGAAATGAACTCAGTCATGAAACAAAAATTTTTACTGAAGCTGCATAAATAATTTGGCCAAGCTCCTGCTGAAAGGTTACAAAGACTTTTAAAGAGCTCAGGGCACAAAGATACAGAATGCCTTTCAAGCCTACAGAAAATTGTGGGTGAATGTGAAATATGTCACATTATACACAGTACAAAGGCAACAGCAGGCTTAGAACTAAGTCTAAGCCTGCTGTTGGCCTGCCACTGGTATACTGTGAGATATAGCTGTATGTAGCCAGTTCAAATGCACGAACTTGAGCTGAGAGTGTAATATCGCCACATTATTGATTACTTCACTTGGTTTAGTGCAGGGAGCCTTCTATACACAAAGACATTTTCTGGAATATTTGAACGCTAGTCAATAACTAAATAAGTGTACGTGGCCTGCCTAGAAGTTCAGTGGCAAAGGGAGAATTTAACAATGAGTATGAGAGAGACATGGCAGGGAACTTCACCAAAGAGATAAAGACAATGGCTGCATACAGTCCACTGAGGAATGGACTGCTAAGCAACAAACCAAAACACTTAGTGAAATTATGATGAAGGTGAAAGCAAGTAACTGTTGCAAAAGAACATTGCAATGGATTGGGCTCTCATGGCAAAGAACAGAATGCAAAATGTTCATGGCTGCAGTTCTCATCAATTGGTTTTGGACAAAATCCAATCTGCCTTCTGTGCTAACTGAAAAAACCATCTGCCTTACAGGACAGAACAAGGAGAGAGTGAGAAGCAAGACACATCTCTGCTTTACAGCATCAAGAAAGGCTTTTACAGAAGCACAGCACTGTGGACACAAGCCTTTCACAGAGATGTGAAACTCAAGAGTAATAATAATAATAATAATACATGTTATTTTATTTCCTTCCTAAACCCAAGGTCACCATACAAAGCATAAAAGGTGAAACGGTAAAACGATGAAAGAACAGCATTAGGCAACATTCAGAGTCAATGATTGGTTTTGAGTTTTGACTTGAATAAGGGAGGAGAGCCAGTATTCCTGATATCAGGAGGATGTGAATTTCAAAGTCGGGGAGCAGAGCGGCCAAAAGCTCGGCTCTCCCATAGTGGTAAAACAGGCAGAGAGTAGAGTAGAGACAAGCTGTATTACATGTAAGGACTGCCATGAGTGGAAAGGCCAAGACAAAGGTGTGGCGTTCATGAGAAGTATCTAAGGCTGAGAAAAGTAACCACAGACAATGTAGAACCGGTCCTAAATGGTGATAGGGAAAAAGACACTGAGCAAAGACATCTGGGTGAAAGCACAGAGAGGGGAGAAAACATTACAGCTGACGTACAGCAAGGGTTGAGGCAAACAGAGCCCACAGGAATGACCACAAAGTGGGAGAATAAATTCAATTCACTTCCATTCAGTCCAATTCACATAGTGCCAAATCACAACAACAGTCAACTCAGTGTGTTTTATATTGTAAGATAAAGACCCTACAATAATAAAGAGAAAACCTTAACAGTGAGCAAGCACTTGGCGACAGTGGGAAGGAAAAACTCATCTCTAACAAGAAGAATCTCCGGCAGAACCAGGCTCAGGTTCTGGGGCCATCTACTGCTCGCACCTTTCTCACTCACTGTGTTAATAGACCTCTCTGCATTGAATCATACCTGTTATTAACCTCTGTCTCTCTTCCACAGCATGTCTTTTATCCTGTCTTCCTTCTCTCACCCTGACCGGTCGCAGCAGATGGCCCCGCCCCGCCCCTCCCTGAGCCTGGTTCGGCCAGAGGTTTCTTCCTGTTAAAAGGGAGTTTTTCCTTCCCACTGTCGCCAAAGTGCTTGCTCGTAGGGGGGGTCACATGACTGTTGGGTTTTTCTCTGTATCTATCCGATTATTAAGTGATGACGTGACAAATCCTACTTCCGGGCCTAAAGTAGTCTGCGTTTAATATGGCTTTTGTGTTGTTAACATGTTTAATGTTATGTATTTTCTTCTATTTGATCTCAAAAAGCTCCTAAAACAGTCAGTGATCCCTGTTGACCTCCCTCGGCTTTTATTACCGCTAATCATTTATTTAAGCTCAGTTTTTAAAACCTTACAATGTAACTACAGCCCAGCCCATGCAGCAGTATATGAATGACTAACCTCGTATTGTGGATGGATTATCTCAGTTGTTCTCCTGGCTGAAGTTTGGTCCTTTTACAGCATCCTGCCATGCGATTACATTTGTTCCTGACCACTGAGAACCCTCACGTTAACTTTTATCGAGTGGAAAAAAAGTTAGCTTGTTTATATTATGCTAACATAGCTGTGTCGCTAGCGGTCACGTAGCACATCATTATATACCAGCTAGCCAAACTTCAGTAACCCTACAAACGTCACTGCTGTTTAGTTTTCTGTCTTCATTTATGTTGGAAGTGATAAGAAAGCTGTACATTTAAATTTGTTTCCAAACCGCCGCAGTCAGGACATGCTATATTGTATTTAGATGGAAGCTAGCGAGCTAACTTCCTGCTAACTTCTAACTCCGTTAAATGTCATAAATTCCGTTTTCATGGATGCCTGGATGTTAAACTCAGTTGTTACACCTGGTAGAGCAGAACGCTGATAATTTTATTAAAGATGAAAGACTTAAGACAGTGTTTTAACTCTCAGTAATGCCACAGTGATCATTTGATATATGGACCTGCAGCAGAGTTTAGGCCCAGACACGGCTAGTGACGTCAGACTGAACGATCGGATTATTGTACGATCTACTGTGCAATATAAAGCACCTTGAGGCGACTGTTGTTGTGATTTGGCGCTATATAAATAAAATTGAACTGCATTGAATTGAAAGTGCATTTTCTAGACGTATTATTTTAATTAATTCTCAACAACAATCACCTTCATGTTGTAAGTTAAAGACGCAGCCATATTATAAAGAAACCCTAACAATCACTGTCTATGAGAAAAGTGGAAAGGAAAAACTCCCTTTTAACATTACGAATCTCCGGCTCCGGGAGAGGCGGCCATTTGTCGACACTGGTTAGGGATGAAAGGAAAGAGTAGAGAGCTGACAGAAATGGGACAAAAGGTAAACTATGGGAAAATACTAATGATTAAATATACAAGTAGTGTATAAACATACATAGTGAAAGGCGGCAAGTGAAGAAGAAATCCTCAGCGCATCCTGGGAATGCCTCCTCAATCCAAACTGGGAGCTGGTTCCACAGCAGAGGGGCCTGATAGCTGAAGGCTCTGCCTTCTGCTTTGGCCGGACAAGTGAAGCTTTTCTGTCCCCTTTCTGTCAGTGTCTGAATTACTTTGTGTAATATGAATGGCCATAAAGGAGATTTTTATTAGTAGGAAAAGCTGTAAAACTTATGAAAATACAGTTAAAAGTTGAAAATGTCTGCTTGTGTTTGTTTGTGGTGAGCACCAGATCAGACAAGTTAAGAAGTAGAAATGGCTTCAAGCGCACATTCAGGTGTCTGAGGCTACGTTCACACTGCAAGTCTTAATGCTCAATTCCGATTTTTTGATAAAATTCAATTTTTTTGTCTGCTTGTTCACACTACAAATAAAATGCGACAGCAAACGCGCTCTAGTGTGAACGCTCAAAGCGGCCGCATGCGCAAAAGAGGATGCCACACACAACGCGCTCTGTTTAGACCCAGAGCAAACAATATTGTTTGACTGATGGCCTTAATATAAAGACTTTTATATAGTTATAAAGTTATTTTGTTATTTACATATGGCCTAATAATGATCCTTATTGCTGTTTAAGAGAGGAGCGGTGCTTCAAAGGATAGCTGCAGATTTCTGTCAGAATCTGCAGATTATACAGTACAAATAAAATGTTCACGTTTCTCCAACGTTGTCTTCGCAACAGTTTCACTGACATCTACACTGGATGGCCAGGAAGCGTTCACGATGTCTTCTCGGGCACTTCTCCGGCGCTGATAATTGGCGTCTGTCTTGTGTCAGTGACGTAAAAGACGGATTTAATGCGACCTGACCATCAAACAGCAGTCGCTTTCTAAAACATCGGATATGTATCGGATTCAGTACCACATACGAAAGTGACTCAGATCAGATTTGAAAATATCAGATTTGTGCCGTTCACACTGTCACACCATGATCGGATATGGGTCGCATAGGGTCAAAAAAATCGGATTTGATGCACTTTAGCCTGCAGTGTGAACGTAGCCTTAGACAGCCATTAGTTCAGCCATGGCTCTGTGGTGCATGCAGACATTTCTGAATATCTACCATTCAAGGACATTTTGTATCCAGGTTATTTGAAGTTAGAATTTTTTTCACAATGGAAAATGGTTGAAAACAAAACCTTTGCGTTTTGGATGCAGCCCATCTCTGTTTCCCAACCTCTGTGTTCTGTTGTTTTCTATCAATAGATCTGACTGTTCCTGAGGTCAGATAGTTCACAGACCTCCAGCCTCCGCTGTACATGATGTATCTGGGTTTTGTTTGTTTGTTTGTTTGTTGTTTTAAATGGTAACAATCCTGAAACCTAAACAAACTGAACAATACATTTTTCAGACAGATGCAAATGTGATACAAAAAAAACTCATAATACATAATACATGAACCATGAATACATACATCTTTCTATCTATTTTTGTGCACTAATAACGTGCCACACTCATCCCCAAATGCATTTAGATAAGGCCTCCATGTATTTGTCTGTGCTACATTTTCAAGAGCTTTTTTCCACCTACTTAAACGTGTTAACTGCTTATTCATGCATGTATGAATAATTAATGTGATGGATTTTCCTTCACATATGTGAGCTAGCAGTGTTTACAGGAACATGTGTAGGTTGCGATTCCTGATTCCACACCCACATAGAGGTAAAAAAGAAAATCGAAGCTCCAAAGCTGTGTATTTAAAAAGAAATCCACTGCAAAAAAAACCCCACAGCCAAGTAGTAGTATTTGTATTGTTGTTGTTGTTGTTATAACCAGCAACAATTCCAATTTATGAGCCTGATACACAAACCTCCCATTCTCTGGCGACCTCCTCCAGTTCTTACAAGGGCACGCTCCAACCTCCAGTCAACCCACTTATATAATCCAGACATAAGGTTGAGGTGTAAACAAACTTTATATAGTATATTAGGCTATTTCCATTCTGTCATTTAAAAGTGATAAAACCGTTGTTTCCACTTTTGTTATTTTTCGGTGCAAACTAAGTGTCTGGACTATTTGTAACACAGCAGTATTAGTGTGAGGAAACTAGCATTTCCTTGCATGTTTTACACAAAGTAACTCCGTGTTACAGTTGTCGGTCTTTCCATTGAACGCGCTCCAAATAAACCTGGACCTAAAACTGACTCCTATGCATCTGCATATTTTACCAGATATAATTAAAGCACTTGCAAATGTCAAAGCTTTCATGAGCAGGAATGCATATAGATTGGCTATATGACATTTATATGGAAATGTTAGAGTTATTTTAAAGAGAGAAGCAAATCAGCGTCTGATATTTATGGGCAGAGGATTTTATTTTTTTCAGATATCAATAGTGAAATCTCTGGCATGAAAAAAAAAATCATCAATGATGCTCTGAGAGCATAAGTGCGCTGGTCATTATGTGCATTAGGAGCAAATTAAATAGATTAGCTGTGAGTTCCATTCCCTGGATGTGCTGCATTCTCTATCTGCACACACTCTGTGATAAGAATCACCAGATAGGCTAACAAAAGGGAGCCCAATTTTCAAACGAGCTTTCAATTTTGAAACCCATCTTCTAATGAGGCTTGTTGTTGGGCTGAACTAATGTTCAACTAATGGATACCGTCTCAGACAGCAATCTCCATTGACCCACAGTCATCTCAGTCTCTTAGCCTGCTCATCAGGGTAAGTATATGTGCAGGCGGGTGCAGAGGCAGAGCTCACTCTCCGGAGCCTCAACACACAAATTGAATTCTGTTTTAATGTCGTCTCCTAATCGTAAATAACTTCAGTGGGTTCCAGGCCGTATTTAATAAAGCGCATCTGATCACGTTGGAAGGGGAGTTTATTAAAACTGTATGTCTTCCACACGCTTTGTCATTTTGGCAAGCACCTTGATTCAGGGTGTGGGCAGGTGCCATTATTCCTTATTCTGCTCTGCCACTGTCCTCCTCTCTACATATTACCTCATGTGAGAGGAAACCAAATCCAAATAGTATATAACCTGTGCTTTTCGTGTGCAATGCACTGTCTGCACTCTGAGATCCTTCAGCCACTAACAAATCTCACAAATCTTGCATGCAAAGTGGGACCTGAATCTACTCCTGTGTTTGTTGCCTTTCTTCATTAGTGTGCATACAGAAGCAGGAACCATATATAAAACAGCACACGCCCCTCCTACATTATGTAGCACACAGAAAGGCTCTTTCTTTGTGTGAGCTCATGTTGCCCATTAATTAACTGCCCTGTCTCATTTTCCATTTCTCCCTCCAAGAAATCAGTCACGGGGATTTTTCCACAGCAAACATGATCAATGCCCTTAATTATAAGGGAGAAAGCTGCTTGCTCTTCGTTTCTGCTTCTCTGATTTGGTTGCAGGATAATAAACACAATTTAATCTTGTTAATATTTTTCCTTGAGTTTGAACTCAATTTCTGCAGATATTGTGTCCAAAAAAGGAATTAAGTGCAGCTGTGTTGCTTTAAGTCTGATCTACATGATCATTCCTATAGAGACTGTTCAATAGCAATGCAACATGCCATGATATATGTATATATATATTATATATATATAAACTGGAGCTACATTTATAGCAGACTTCTTTGCACCTTTAACTCACAAACTGCAGCAAAGATCCACCTGTTTCTATGTTTATGTGATCAAATAAACACAGCTCTGAATGACATGCAGCAGAAGTGAACTCGGCTTTATTTACATTCATTACAGCGGTGTTTGTTTCTCCCTACCAAAGTAAATCTGAATCACGTCCATTCCACTTCGTAGTAAAACCCCATGTTTCCTAATCCAGCTCCTCTGCGAGGAGTAACGAGATGCTGGCAGTACTGATGAGCAGTCGTCCACCAAATTAACATTAAAATCCACCAAATTACAAGGATGCTTGGTAAATTTATGTCTATTTAACTGAACTGACTGGTTTTCACTTCACATGCAGTTATAAAATCTTGTGTGATTCCTCTCCTCCTCCTCCCTTTATATAACATTAGCTTGTTAAGCCTCACTCAAGCCTCCACACTCGTACTAATTGTGTACCTAGACCTCTTGTTATAACACTCTGTCATGTTGCTCGCTGACTAAGAGTGCAATCAGCGGTGCTTTCAGAAAATGTTTAGCCGAAGCCAGATGAGATTAGTGAAAAAATCCTAATGTGGTCAGTGAAAGGGTTACAGCATTTCTGAACTTCAGGTTAGGGCACCTTCAGAGTATTGAAATAGTGAGTTACATGATATTGAGATTGTTTCTCAACTCATTAGGTAACTAGCAGCATGACAATAACACGACTGAGGCGTGGGCTCCTTTACAGTAGGGTCTACCTTGCAGTATAAAGCACCTTGAGGCAACTGTTGTTGTGATTTTCTGTATAAATAAAATTGAATTGAATTGAATTGTAGATACAGTATAGTAGATGACCTGCTCTACCTCTTGACTGACAGCCACCCAATGATAGCTATCACATTAGGGACACTCTGGTTTGCCTGTAGCACAATGCACATAGTGTAAATACACACAGTATGTGACATTGCAGGTAACGGTCGCTGTGGAACAGCTGGCAACCCTATAGCCACCCCCAGTGTAGAAGTGACAAGTGCGCTGCAGCATTAACGCCACACTCGCAGATATTTTTCATTTTCAAACATGTTTTTTCTCAAACTCGGCTGACACTGAATCAAGTAACATCACTGGAGGACAAGTATCAGATAATGTGCTGCTCTCACTGGAGACAGAAAAGCTTTTTTCACATGCAGTAATATCCTCCAGCACCCGGAAACACACACAAAATAGCCTGAATTCTCTTTATTGTTTCAAGTTTTACAAATTTTTGTCTCACAAAGGGATATATTACATTATTATATGAAGTTTACTCACAAGCACATCATCTAATTCACTCTGTTATGGTGGATAAAAAGGTTATTAGAATTGGTTGGGTCAAAACGCAACTAATTATTCAGCTCATTACAGTGATGTATACCAAACTGCTTTTACAATGAGAACTGGCAGAAAGACTTCCTGGATTTTGGAGCCATCCAACACTAATGGATTCTGTACACTTGATGACTTTCTAAGGTGCTAGAAAACAATGTGGCCCTTAGTTTGTTGTAGCTGGGCTTTTTTGTTTTGACCTTCTTCTAATGACTGGCATTTTTCACTTTTAATTTTGTTACTTAAGTCCTTAAGCTATAACTTGAATGTATCTGAGCCATCCTTTTAAGGAACATGACAGCCCTTAGTTGATTACAATGCACTATTGCAGATTAAATTTGCTGGTGGACATTTTGAGGGCAGATCAGATTGTGCTTCCTGAACTGAAGCGAGGTCTCTTTTTCACTGCCAGCACTTCAAAGCCCGTGTTTGAATTCTTATCAGACCTTTAAAGGGTACTTTTAAAAAAAGGGAAAAAAGAAAAAAAGAAAAGGGCAGCGGACGGGTGCACAAGATGGATGATTTTTAGAAAGGGGCCCTTGGTCCCTTCTAGCTGTCCCCTTGAGGTTCCCATTGACCGCAGTGACTTTCCTGTCCCTGGTTGCTACAGTGCGTCACATTACACTGCACTTCTTCAGTCTGCATATTAAACAGCAATAATGTAGTTTGTTATAATGAACCTTTGGATGTTCCATTCATCTTTAAAGAAGAACCAGTCCCCTTTCCTGCTCCTGGAAGATCAACCATTCCACTGTGACAGTTCTCCAAATGTGGGGCTGATAGAGGCCAGCCTCTCTCTCTGGCGGTTGTTTAGACTTATGGGGGAGTTTTTTGAGTGAAGGTTAACTTTTAACTGGCCAAAAATGACAGCAAATTCTCTTTCACCCCTGCGGGTGTTGTCTGCACCACTTTGGATAACATCCTTGTAACGGGACAGCTCCTTGGGGTCTGATTTTAAGGATGGCAGTCTGCAGCCAGCACATTTAAAGGGGTTTTGTGGCTCTCAAACTTTCTGAAGCTGTTGTCCCTTTTAAAATTTAATCTGCTTCTTGGCTAGGGGATACACTCTCATTTGAAAGCTGTGACTAATTATTTATTAATTATTATTGTTAATTGTAGTCTAAAGGGGAGAAAAGAAACTCAAACTTAATTGCTAAATCAAAATGCATTACTTCTGATTCACCTCAAGCTCTGCATTATGGATGAAGAAAACAAAGATTGTTTTTTGTAGGCAGTGTTTAAATCAAGCACTTGTGTTGTTGCTTATATGAAATAATTCAAATAAACGCTGTGCGATGCCTGAAACTATGAATCCTCTTAGAGTGCTTCATTGCAGCTTATAGGAGCAAGAATATTATCTGAAAATACAACAGAAAGTTACCCCAAAGCCTGAGAATAAACCAACAAATGATCACAAAATAGCTGGTTGTTCTTCATACTCTAAAAGCCCAGTGTAGAGCCCACAGTGGGTCACGTCGCTGTTTGTACTCACACCTCTCTGCTGGTGTGTCTGCATTGCTGCATCATCATTAGTGAAACTGAGTTGTTCATGTTTTACTTGCACCCAATAAATATTCATCGGTCACTGTTGCCGTGGAGTTACTCCAGTTTTGGGTGCTGTCCTGGGAAGGTTTTACATCAGGCTGCTGTGTCACAGGTCTGTGACGGCTTAGGGTATTCTTTAACACTTAACCAGCGTCCCGTATATAAACTTTAGCTTCTTGCCAGACTGCAGCAGGATGTTCTCTGTGAAGTCAAAGTCATATTACAGCAGGTGATTTTATGATATTCCATAAATAAATGCTGTATTAATTTATAGCTTCATTTGTTTGTCTGTTTTAAACAGTGTTGGGAAGGTTACTTTTGAAATGTATTCCATTACAGAATACAGAATACATGCCCTAAAATGTATTCTGTAACGTATTCTGTTACGTTACTCAATGAGAGTAACGTATTCTGAATACTTTGGATTACTTAACATATTATCATGCATTTTACAACTACGTGAATGTACTATTGCTGTGTGATTTATTACTATTACTGAAGGTCCGCGGCTCCGAACTGTAGTAAAGGGACCTCTGACTAATACGGGTTCCTTGTCGGGCTTGTAGCCAAAAAATGGCTTTACTTTGTTGTCTGGGTCAACTCTGCTTGCGAGAGACATTGAGAAGTGTTGAAAGGCTGCTCCAACAGAACTTATTGTTTCGGAGGAAAACACGAACACAGCGTACAGTCGAGTCTTAATAGCTTACTTACAGCTGGGCTCGTCAGGCTCTCTTCTTGGCTGCAGTGGTTATTATTATATTTACATGCTTCCAGCTCCCGTTTTCGCTCGATGACAACTCGTACTTTTCGACTCTCCTTTTTCTTCCACCTCGCGCTCACAGACACATAACGAGTATGGCAGTCCATTCTCCCTGCAACACGGACTACACTGCCCATGATGCTACATTCTTTAGGGCTATGCCTGTAGCATTCTGCCTGTTAGCTTAGCACAACAACAACAACAACGAAAAGGCGCTCTCTCACCCAGGAAACACGCAGAGCGTCCCCCTGTAACCATGGCGACCGCAACGCTGCCGCCTGGAACTACAGAACGTAGCTGTCAAACAAAACCCAAACAGTCCTGACCTGCGACAATATGAAACAGGAAAGTACCGCAGTGTAATCCATTTATTTCAACAAAGTAACTGTATTCTGAATACCACCTTTTTAAACGGTAACTGTAACGGAATACAGTTACTCATATTTTGCATTTTAAATACGTAACAGCGGTACATGTATTCCGTTACTCCACAACACTGGTTTTAAATGTCATCTTTACAGCATGCATAGGCTGTACACATCAAACTTTACAAAACAAACTGCATTTCTATGGAAATAAGCTAAAATATGTGCAATGAAATGAGGACTTGGATACATATTAATATACTAATATAATTTAACAAAGTTGTTGCATATGTCATGTATTGGACACATAGTTTCGGCAGTTATGATTTTATCTAAATTTACTGAATTTCTGATGTTGTTTTGACTTGTCCTGAATTTTTACAGCACTTAAGAGAAGCAGGAAAACTATAGAACAACAAAATGTTCACAAAGTTTCACCTGGTGAGTCACTCAGTTAAAAACTGACATGTCATAAATAATTTGCAGTCCAATATCTTTACTCTCACTTTAGCTCTTTATTTGTTCTCAGTGTGCGTTTTGCCTGCGTTGTGGGTTTTTCGGTGCTGAGCTGATTTTAAAACTGTAGAACTGAGACCAGGTCGTCACACTAAAGCTGTGCAGACCTGACGGTCAGCTGAGACCTTGGCACTCTATTAGCTGTGATCTGTTGTTAATAGGAAAAAGTTTATAGTTGCAGCTTTAAGGCGTGAAAGAGCACATTTAAGGATCATTAAATTGCGTTTGATACTGAGATCAGTACGTTAGGCTCAGGCTGTCTGATTTCTGAGTCATCATATACTTATGATAGAATAAAAAACATGGATAGAAAGAATAAATACCCCTTCAGTGTTTACACTACAGATGAGATGTCTTGATGTCATTGCAATGTCCACCTTATGAAATCATGCCTGCACTAACTGTTGTTTCATTGTCTATCTGATCTTTCCCACAATAAACGTATTTTCGCACACGTGAATCATAATGAATTTATTGACGTCTCTGCCTCTGTTATGCTTTTTTCTCCTTTCTCATCAGACAAATCAGTCATTATTGTGGTGCAGCATGTGTACTTGATACTTGATAGCATTCCATTTATTAGATTAAGTGTAAGATTAATCTCTTCAAAGCTGCGCCGAACCTCGTTCATCCACGGCCTGAAAACAGCACCGAGAGCAGAAAGCGCTTTACCAATTTGATTCCTACTTCCATGAATCATA
Organism: Aulonocara sp. 'chitande type north' Nkhata Bay; assembly: GCF_057382095.1. Classification (NCBI taxonomy): domain Eukaryota; kingdom Metazoa; phylum Chordata; class Actinopteri; order Cichliformes; family Cichlidae; genus Aulonocara; species Aulonocara sp. 'chitande type north' Nkhata Bay. Next base: position 3,603,694 of record NC_141353.1, read on the forward strand.
CGGTACCATTCCAATAAGCTGCATGCTTGTTTGCAGCCTTTACTTTCACTGTTGTTCCCAGCTCAGTGTACTGGTGGATAGGTAATTAGTAGACTTTGAGCGAATGAGGTGAATGCGTGGCTTCTTGCTTGTGACACTTTTAAATGGGATCATTGTCATTTCTGCCCACCTTAATGGTCATTCAACACATTTTGGCACTATACAAAAAAGTCTCTCTATAATTTCTAGCATATTCCAGGACTCTATGGACATCATTTAGGAGCCTGTTTCATTATGGATGAGTGCATTCACAAATCCATCTAACATCTGTGTTGCACTCCTGAAATCTGGCAGGTTTATCGATACGTACTGCCGGCTGACCTTTTCCACGCTGTCCTGTCTTGCAGTGTTTTCAGTCTGCTCTCCTTTCAGACATTTATCAAAGGGTGTTACTTCACTGACATGAGTTAATGTGCTATTTTAAGCCAGATGAAGCTTGCAGTGGCTGATAACACAGTAAATTGCTCTTGTCTTAATGAGCCAGTTATGTGCTATATTGTCATGAACAATCTATTATCTGCAGAGCTGTCAGCATCCTCATTAGAGGCTTGTGCTTTGTATAGCAGAATTCAGACTGAACATAGGAAAAGGACTGTTTCACAGAGGTGATGTAGGCATTTTGTGTTATACTTATTTAGAGGCTGAATTAATACCTGACCAATAAAAGCGTCGAAACAGCTATTTGAAGATGTTGGAAAGCTAAGTTTACCCCCAACATAGCTCTTGAAAAGTGACTGATGTTTTACAATGTAACTCAGTAATGTGCACTACTGTGTGACCTTTTATTTCCATATATTTTGCTAGGAAAATGATAAATAGGTGCAGTGATTTACTGACATGTCCAAATACAAGTGGAAATAAAATAGCTGTTGTAATATCATGGTAATTTGGGGCTTTTAATTCTTTGAACTGTTGAACTTTTCACAGCGTGTAATGTTTGTACAGCATCTTTGATGACTTTAAAACAAATAATTTTATATTTTCTGATCCACACAGGGTAATAATTATTCATACAAGTGCAAATATTTAAATTCACATACACCCCCAATAATATTTAGTTAAAAATCCACTACACTATTTTGGTGGCATCAACAAGCTTCTGGCATAATTTGGCGGGATATTTGACCATTCTTCTTGGCAGAATTAGCAGAGTTCATTTAAACTGTGTTCCTGGCACTGACTCAGCCACAAACTTTCATTAGTGGTGATGTTGGGGCTTTTGAAAGGTTTCCACAACCTTAATGTTAGCCAACTATACGCATTGCAAAACTCCTTTTGATGTGTAGTCATTGTCCGGTTGGAGCACCCACTGTATAGTTTCAAGCATCTAGCTGTTAATTTGAGGTGAAGTTGAAGAATTATCCTCCCTCATTGTTCCATCTTTACTTTTTGTTCTTCTTGTTTTTTTGCATATCAGCTGATGGTACCACCACCATGCTTGACATTGGTTAACTGTCCTTAGGTTTGAAAACCTCACCTTTACTCCTCCAAGCATGTGTCTTGTCATTGTGGCCAAATAGCTCCATCTTTGTCTGATGTAACCGTAAAACCTTTCACTAGAGAGCATGTGGCCTGTCCATGTGAGCAGCTGCAGCTTTAAATCAAATTGAAGGGTTTCAATATTAGAGCAGGTGCTTCTTTCCTAGTCGCCAACCCCTCCTTGGTCCATGGTGATGTAAAGCTTGCTTCACAGTTGACAGTGATGCTGGTGTTCCAGTAGTTCCCAGCTCAAGGCAGGCTTGAGTCTTGGTGGTTCCTGGGTACTTCTTGAACAGTCTAACCAACTGCCTCTCACGTGAATAGCGTGTACTTATGTGCAAATTTTTTGAACCTATCATCTTGAAAATAGAACTTTCTGCACCACTTACTAAAAGATTGAAGTGAGTGTATGTATATATTTGAGTGTAATAAAGTTATTAAAGATGCATGTTGTATGATCCTCCCGTAAAAAGAACAGTTCAATAAAATTATTAAAACCCCCAAAATTACCATGACATTCATTCCCATGATGAGTGAATGTAAACAACTGCATGCCTCACAGTGCTTTAGTGAACTGCCCACATTTCGTCCTTCACTTTTACAACAGATCAACTTGAAACAATAGTGCAGGAATCCTTACTTCCTTACTTGTTCCTTACTTCTCTCTAGACTAAACCAGTGATGCATTCTGCCCCTGGCTTTTTTCAGAATCAAAAAATGGTCTTTACCCTTTTGTAATATTTTTTTTTATTCTCTTCACTTCAGTCAGGATATAGGGGTTATATGAGGCTAATTGCACTCTGGATGTGCACTCTCCAATTCAATGCCAATGTTCCAGCATTATAATTACACACCATGTTTAATTGTAAACCAAGGCTAAGCAGAAGCAAGATGTTGATCTGTCTGACTGCAGAAAATGAGAAATGTGGCAAGTGCTTGTGGTATATAAGCAAAAACAATTTCAAAAATTAATCAAATATTCTTCTTAGTATTTTTCTTGTTTTAAAAAAGGCATCTCTGGAAGCAGACTTTATGGTATTTAATTTTTTGGACACACTGTTTTCAAAAGCAGAATCCTCTTTTCAAAGAGAAAGCCTGAAGCAATCCTTTTACTCAGCAATTCATATGAATTGTCTTTCAGGGCCATTGACCAGCAAGCTCACTCTTTCTACAAGAAAACAGTTTGACATTTCAATAGAATCATGCAAGCAAAGCATATTAGCTCTGCAGCACGCATACTTTCACTGGCAATTACAGAACAGAGGCGAAAAGTAAATGATGGCGCACCATCGTTTTTTCCATTTGAAATGTTGTAGTTATGGTCAGGCGTTTATATTCTCTCACAATGGGCATGAATGTCATGCTAATTCAGGGCTTTTAATGATGTTCTTTTTGCAGAGTGTAATGATTGTACAGTGTTCAGACTTGAAAAACAACAATAACTGGACGCACAAGTTTGAATGTCTTTTGGATTTTCTCTAATACAGACAGGCTCAAAGAAATGTTAATAAAATAAACAGGCTTCAGCAAGTATAAGAACTGTTTATCCACAACCGCCAACATGAAAGATGTTTGCTGTACAATCATTCCACCCTGGATAAAGAACCGTTCAGTGAAATCATTAACAGCCCAGAATTACCACGACAACTTCTGATCACAGCTGTAAATGTATCATATTGTTGAAGTCTGAATGAAACAATAACACATGAATATTTGAAACAAAGGGGAACACTTGCAGGGGTTTTTTTTCCCTATTTTTAAACCAGGATTTCGATTATTAAGGGAAACAGCTTTCCGAACCCACCTGGCCCTATGTGCAAAAGTAACTGCCCCCTAAACCTAACAAATGGTTGTGCCACTCTTGGCAGCAATAATTGCAGTCGAGGTGCATCTTTGTTTTCTGTCAAACAGAGTTTCTGCCTATGTAAAATCTCTGTTTAAGTAATGATCGTATGGGTTCTTTGGTGGTTACATATTGTATAATCAGCCGCAAGTCATTCATGATTTAACAATGATTAACTTCTTCAGACAGAGCCAGAGTTCTCTCACTTAAATAACATTTTTGTTTCAATAACTTTTACTCTTTTGGGTTATTTTTTTAATCTAATAATCAGTTTTAATCAAAGTTTCACAAATACACAAAAAGATAAGAAACCAGGAAAGGGGGTAAATACTTTTTCACAGCATTGTATGTCAGAGCACTGAAGCAATTGTTTCTCACAGTACACATTTGAAATTGTCATAGAGAGTAAGAACAGGTGTAATTAATAAGGTTAAAAATGGTGCTGTTCCATTTAAATGTCCCAGTAAGCAACACGAACCGTCCCTGGTCCCTGGATCTGGCACACCTGAAAGGAAAATACCCATTTATCATATTAAGATGCAGCTGTGTTTGACAAGGAAATATGTCCGCTGTCAGAAAGCTCCATAAACAGACCTTCCTGATGGATTAAACAAGCAGCTTAGAGAAACAAACAACATAATCCGGCTCAGACACAACCAGTCATCACCAGGTTCTAATTTAAGTCTTCAGAGAAACACCTGTGCAACAGTGCACTTCTTCCTCTATATTGACATATCAAAGTATAAAAAAAACATGGACTGTACATATCTGAGAACATTCCTGAAGTTGTGTTATATTAAGACATGTGTGACACATAAAAGACACTGTGCATATAAAAGGCTGATTAAAACTAATTTGAACTGACAGAACCTCTGTATGTCTTGTAATAGCCAACACCAGAGGAGCAAGTAAATCTTTTGGGGGAAACAGATTGGATGTGCAAACAAAGTGTACTGTCTGAAGGACTATTCACTCAGTTACTTCTATTTGCAGAATACTGTATCTCCCCATAGTTCCATGTGCACATGTGCAACTGCAGAGCAAAATGACTATAGAGAAGAGTTGGCATTAAGCTGGGTTGCAAAGTGGCTGTACCGAGCAACTGTGGGCAAGCGGAGCAGCTTAGATAGTGTGTTCGTTATGATTTTTGCCTGATTCTCACCCTCTAAAAATTGTGTCTAAGCTTGGATTGCTTAGACACGTTGGCTTCATTCTGATGTGATATCCTAATAAAACATTTCCTACTGGTTTTTCTATATTGCAATTAAGTCCTCACTCATTTAATGGATACTGCTACATTGCTCATAAAGCTCATAGTAAGTTCACCAAAAGCTTGAATGCTTAAACAATTCACACAGAAATACCTCTATACATTACCAGAGCCTAAGATATAGGCAATGGATTTAATAACGGTTCGCTTGTCATGGTCTGGGTGAGCCTGAGTAACTTTCCACAGCATCGGCTTCCCTCCTCTGGGTGGAGTCCTCGTTGCCTCCTCCCTGTTCCTCACCTGATTTCAATCACACCAGCAGTATTTATGACCATTGCACACTAGTCTTTGCCAGATTATCTTCTAAACTTTGATAGTTCATGGCCTCATGGTTTTCGTAGTGCATCATAGTTGGCACCTGGAGCTTATCTTCCAAACCTCAACATAATTCCTCTCCAGGATTCTGGTCTGCTGCTGCCAATAACACTCTTTCACCCATACTGCCATTCTCTCCTGCCTGCCTCCCTGCACTCCTGCATCATACTCAGAAACTCACCTTGGCCTTTGCCTCACGCCCCCACCTCCAGCAATCTCCACCTTCAAGCACGTAAGACGTCTCATTGATTTTGATTCTCAGATTTACTCACAAATCCTTTGGACTTCTCTGACAGTGCTCTCCTTTGTTTCAGTGCCCCTGGTCTGCCATAGTTTCCTCCTGTCCATTCCCCGCACCCAGCCATCACAGTGACCTGTTATTGGTTTAGTTATTGCCTTAGCCTTAGCCATTTATGTTTCATGCTAAATCTAGCCATTGCCCAAGTTTGCTTATTATTATATACGTTGTAAATAAAGATTCTTTTGTTAAATTTCACTTCAAGCCTCCGGATTTTGAATCTGCACTTGAGTCCATTCCACTTCACGAGCCACTGTGCCATGACAGTAATTCCATTTTGACCCAGTTTCATGTCCAGCTATGCTGATTGCAAATCATTATTCAGGTGCTGATGGCTTTTTTGAAAAACTGAGAATAATGAAAAATTTCTTTAAAAAGTAGTGCCCTGGCACCAATTTCACCAATTTAGGGTTGGAGGTATCACAGATGATAAACCAGTGACAAGTCCACCTGATGACAAGTCTCGATTAAGAAAGGGTTGATTCCACTTCTGTGAACAGATCACCCTTACTCACATATATGTTTGTAATATAACAAGACACATTTTAACAGGACACTGTGTACCGCTCCAGACACATACTGTTGGTGTTGTTTTTTTTTAGATCTCAAGTGAATCCTTTATTTTGAGTGAAATTAAGTCCTATCTGACTTATATTACCCTGCTGAGAATAACAGGATATCATATCAATCATTTCACTTATGAATCTCTCCGGGCTTTTTGTTTTTGAATCAGTATTCAGGTTACAAATGTTTACTGGAGTGTTGTTCTTTGTAAAGGTGCTATTTATCCCCCTTTTGAAGGGATTTCTTGCTTTTCTACTTCTTCGGTTATGCATAAGCCCCTGGGTCCAAATGCAGCAAATACAGAACAACATATGGAAATGTACAGTGCATTGTTGTTGCAATGAGAATAATTCTGAGTGTGAGAAACACAGAGAAAGGCTACAGCTCCGGGCAGATCCAAGAGGCTGTGAATAACGAGTAAACTGAAGACAGATTACATTTTATTTCGTTTGACACAGGTTCAGCTTTTAGTTTCTTTATCTGAAACTGAGTGATAGTCCCACAGACCAGCAGTTCAGTATTTCAGCATGCAGGTTCCACAACATTTTCTGTTTCATCATTGCACACTTTTCCTGGTTCACTGATACAAACAGATAAATAATCGCTATGAAGTTCTGAAATGCAGTTGTTAACATGTACAGAGAGGTACACCTGAACACCAGACCCCCATAATGAGGTAAATGAACTGGTTCTTATATAGCGCTTTTCTACTCAAACAGTCAAAGCACTGTATACTACATGCCTCATACACACAATCACTGTTTTCTACCTAAATGCTTTTGTAGAACTACTTGAGGTTGGTATGCTGCTAAGAATACTTTGGCATGCAGAGCAGAGGAACCAGGGATCGCACCATCACCCTTCCAAATATTAGACGACCTGCTGAGTTACAGCCAACTCAAGAAGGTGTTTCGGTAGTGGTGTTGCTGTAGGTTTGGGGTGCATTTTGCTGGTATGGTTTTACCCACTTGTTCTGTTGCTGTTAATGATTACAAAGTTTGTCTGCAAAGCCTAGGTTTTGGAAGCCTGATGGAAGCGGACACTTCCAGGAACCAAAGTAATGACACTAAGTGCTCGAATGAGTACAAAGTTAGTGTGAATCCTGTGTTAGGGTCTTTACGGTTAGATGGTGCTTTCCACCTCCATCAACAAAACATCTAGTGAAAGGATATGTATGTGGAATGGTGATATGGTGGAGAGCACCACTGCCTCACAGCAACAAACTCGCTGTGTGGCGTTACAGTGTGCTCCCAGTGTCTGTGTGGATTCTCTCCTCCCATAGTTCAAAGGCATGAAAGTTGTCTTAACTGGTGATTCTAAATTGGCTGTGAGAGTGAATGGTTATCTGTTTTTCTCTGTTAACCTCGCAATAGATCAGCAGACTGGCCAGGCAATACCCTTGGAATGGCTATTTCCGAACTGTAAGAACATATTTGCCAAATAATTGGAAAAATATGGTTCCTAGAAGTACTGTAGCTCATATAATCAGTGTTGGTCAAGTTACTTGAAAAAAGTAATCAGTAACTAATTACTGATTACTCCCCCAAAAAAGTAATCCCGTTACTTTACTGATTACTTATTTTCAAAAGTAATTAATTACTTAGTTACTTAGTTACTTAGTTACTTTTTAAAAACACGATTTACAACCTGAAGAGGTGATAAAGTGATAGATCTTTCAGCCCAATTCTACTTTTTCTACATAATCCATCATACAAAATGTAATCAAATGGAAAAGTCTCTTTTTAAAACTTGTTTTATCAGTTTTAATCTTTTAACTTTATGCATCAAGCAAAACATTTAATTATATGCAACATTCTCTGACTTGAATAAATTAGTTTAACATTTAAACCTATTTTCTACACATTCCAGCACATAAAATAAAATATTTTTTGTGTTTTCACTCACTCTTTCAAACAGATGCAAGTAAAACACAGCAGAAAATAAATAAAGTCAAAGACTCAGCGGTCCTTTTGCTCTATTTTCACCTGTAAAGCAGGAGCAGGGTAGGCGGAGGGTTACCCTGGTGCAGGTGTGCTGCGGTCAGTTGAAGAATCCGCGCGAGTGTCTCTGTGAGTTTCCCATCACGTCGTAGCTACTCGGTGCTTGCTCGGAAGTTTAGGGGTTTTTTCGCTGTAAAAAGAAGTTTTCTTCCCACGCACAGCGGACACTAATGTTTTTGTCACTTTTTATGGAATCAAACTCAAAGTAAGGTCAGTACTTCCACGCTTTAAACGCTGCACGCTCATACTCTCTCCCGCACTCGATATATTATCCATTGTTGATCTGCACACAGCTGCTGTCACCAACGTCGCACTTGCTTACGTCACTGTCATGAGACATTCTCGCAAAAAAAATCACGGTTTTAGTAACGCAGTAATGCAGCGTTCCTACGGGAAAGTAACGGTAATCTAATTACCGATTTTGCAATAGTAATCCCTTACTTTACTCGTTACTTGAAAAAAGTAATCAGATTACAGTAACGCGTTACAAGTAACGCGTTACTGCCCATCTCTGCATATAATTAACACCATGACAAGTTTTATGTACAGCATAATGATCAATCTTCAGTGCTAAACAGCTCCTCTGCCCAAACAGGGGTTACGTTAACCATATTACTACTAATATTTCCAAAGAAATGAGCCTCACAGCTTGTTTCAGACACAGGATAAGCTGATGGGGTGTGCCAAGACCCAGCATGGGATATATAAGCAGCGACTGTTGTTGGGATTTGGCACTATATAAATAAAACTGAACTGAACTGAATTAAGAATTGAATTAGTTATGGATGTGTGGCTTGGTACTATAAGGCACTTTGGTAGAGCTGTTCTTCAGTCTCCTTTATAAAGGGCTGCTCTGAGCAGGAGTGTACACTTAGTTGCCTGCTATAACTTTTGGAGTTCTCTCTGGTCTGCAGTCTGGTCCCAGCAGGTACTGTGTTGATAAGTGTCTACACGGCCATTGCACAAGGCAGTGAACAGTTTAGCTGCACTGGCTTCCTTTTCACATGGTGGTTCAGTGGTTAGCACGCGTCCCTCACAGCAAGAAGGTCCTGTGGGTTCAAGTACACTAGGAAGCTGGGACCTGTGCTTGTATGGTTTATCTCCCAACATCCAAAGGCATGCAGAAGCTTAGGTTCATTGGTGATGCTGAATTGGTCATAGGAACTAATGACGTCTGTTTCTCTGTGTTAGCCCTGCAATACACTTGTCTGAGGGTACTCTGGCTATTACCCCAAATTATATCGGCAAATACAGGCAGTGGGTGCTTTCTTTCTAACACTCTTTACTTTCACTTAGTGTTGTAGCTTTGCTCTTTTCAGTAGTTGGGTGATGGACCAACAACAGTACAAGCAAGGGTGGCCCACAGACAGATGTACCACATCATTTTTAAACTGCCCCCATTAAGCACCAGATGGTCTCTCCAGACAGAGTATGGGTACCAACATGCTACCACTGCTTAACTAGAATTTCCCCATTATACCTGCTGCTACTCCTATTAGGAGCACAACCACTAGAGCAGTGGGTCTCAAACTTTTTACATCATTTCCCACATGGCAGGAGGAAATATTTTCACGAATATTTTCACAAAACAATGACAGAAAAGACTAGCTTCAGTGTTATTTGGATAATAAATAGGAGGTTTCTTCCTGTTAAAAGGGAGTTTTTCCTTCCCGCTGTCGCCAAAGTGCTTGCTCATAGGGGGTCACATGATTGTTGGGTTTTTCTCTGTATGTATTATTGTAGGGTCTACCTTACAGTATAAAGCACCTTGAGGCGACTGTCGTTGTGATTTGGCACTTTATAAATAAAATTGAATTGAATTGAATAAACTCATTCACCATGAATCCTTCATTAATTTTTGTTTTAAACAAACACCTTTCATTTCAACTATTTGTAACTTTTGTCACTAGACTGATTCATTAGTCTGTACCACCTCCTCAAAAAAGCAACAAGTTATACAGAATGTGAACATTGCCAGACATGGAACAGCGTGAAAAGAAGAGCTAAGTTGTATTAAATTGTGACTGTGTCACAGCTGTGGTAAGCAAATACATTTAAGAGATATCTACAGTAAGATAGCTATCAGTAACAGTAATGACAATAATAACAATCACTAAAAATGTAATAATCTCTGCTAAGATGATGACTCAAGAATAAAATCTAGAAAAAATAAATATTTTAAAGGGCATTTAACTTTGGCTCTTTGTGTTTATATTTTTCTTCTTTTATCACTTTTTCTACTTTTGTTGGCTTTAAATAAATTTAATTTAAAAAATTCTTAAAAATGAGACAGAAAAGAAAAAAGATACAAAGGTCAAAGAGCAAACAAAACATGCGTTGTAATAATTAAAATGTTCAACATTAAGAAAACTTCCCCTTTCTGTAACTAATTAAAAGTATTTAGGGACCTTAATGAAAGTCTACGATGGGTGGTCTTAATTAAACTTGTCTCCTGTTATTGAGCTGTTCTTATTATTACAGCCACTTGTCCGTCTGTGTACATTTACATAAGGTTATTGAGTTGGCTGATTGGCCCACACAGTCATAAATGAATTGTCGTTAGAGTACAGCTCTATGCAAGTAAGTCAAACCTTGATGATTTGATGCTTAGGCTTCATTTTCTCTCACCACACAGTAAATATTAAGCCTGTGTGACTTACCTAACCAAACACAACTAATCCATCTTCTTTTGACAGTCAGGGTTCAATTCTTTACCCTTATCATATTTTCTCCTTCAGTAATTGCCTTTTCTTTCCCTTTCTCATGCTCAGAGAGGGGAATTGATTAAATTGTGAGTCTCAGCGGCACAGCAGAGAAAAAAGAAAACCTCAGTCAAAGAAAACTACAGTGAAACCCCAGAGGCCAAATAAGTCGGTTATATGATGTATCTTCGTATGCGACTAATGGCACAACTCCTGCAGTATTCTCATTACAGCTGAATCTTCTCATAGAAGATGCTATTTTCAGAGCCACTGTTGAAACTGTGGATGAAAATCTGCATTGCCCCGGAAGACAGAAGCTCACGTCCCATCCTCATTTGACTTCAGCATGCTGAAGTTCAATCAGTAATGTTAATTTTCTTTCTTGTACCGTGATGAATTGGCTTCAAACAAATGGCTGGAGGCAGCTTATGGAATACAAGAGACTGTAATTGCTGTAATTGCAAGAGACTGTAATTGCAAGGAAAGCCTGTTAAGGCACAAACACAGATTTTATTTACCACGCGGAGCATCTCCCCCTCACGTCTTCACCAGCACTATCCATCAAACGCTCACCTCCTCCTCAGCTCGCTCCCTGATCGTCTCACGCTTACCTGCCACCTTCTCTTCTTATAGAGGTTTTATAAACCAATTTCCCTGAAAAAAAAATCAATCGTTTAGAGGTGGATTCAGAGAAGAGGAGAAAATGAAATAATTAAGGGAGAAGCAGTGAAAATAGCTGCTGAAATGAGCCTGTCTAATCACTTAACAAGGTGTCGTTTTATATTCCTGAAAGGTGGCCATGTGTCAGGGTACAGATAACCTTTTAAAAGACCAATTTATTTTCACAATTATTTAGACCCACTCTATTAACCAAATTACCAACTTTAAGTGATCCAGCCTCTATGTCCTCCTTAAACTGTTAAGGCTAAGGGCCACACAGCATGCCAATGAGTTTACCTACAAGTAGACATATTGGAAAAATGTCTTACCTTTGACATAAATTAGCCCCAACTTTAAATTAGGTAAGTAAAAGTAACTTTCTCAGTTTGATAAACCAAAAGTGCTTTTTTCTCAAAAAATGTGTTATGTGTGTGTATATGGCTTTGAATACTGCCCCACAGATAAAGATTAGTTTAATTATAAGACAATTAAGATATGGCAGGTGGTCTGACATCTGTGAGAGCAAATTATATCACTGAAGTTAATTGAATAAAATGAAAGTAAATGCCAGCAGCTGACAGCATCTCAAAACCCATTCAGTGAAGGCGTGCATTTATTGACCTTTGAGTAAACAGACAGTGGACTTGGACAAGCTGTCTTCTGAATTCTTCTCACTTTGTTGTAGCATTGGGTCCTTTACAAAATCTACAAGCTGCTGCACACATTACAATATGTTTAAACCACAGAGGGGGGAATTACGGTGTGTTGAAATGAATCGAGCATCCCCGGCTTGATGTATTCATTCATCACAGGTACTGTTCTTTAAACAGGTGTCGAAAGACAGATTACATAGTCCCCGAGGGCTCTGCAATGCATGTCTCCTGAAAGGGGATCGAGAGAAATATTTGTATCAGAGGCATTACCCATCTATTCTGCCTGGCAACCTGACTAATGATGTTAGTGGGGACCTGGAGGATTGACATGCATCTTGAAATCTTTGAGGTGAGATGGAAAAATCATTTTGTTATGTTGTCCACACATCTGTCTGTAAGCCAAGCAGCCTACATCAGACTACATCATTAGTACTTGCTTCATTAGACAATTAAAGTAATAAAAGTTCTGTTAGAAGAACAAAAAAAAAAACCAATTCCAACATAACAAGAATGAGCATAGAGCACCAATATTAGAACAACACATATATCTTGTTAAGATATTTGCTTTATGTCAAAATATAAACACCACAGGCTTTGAAGTCCAATCAGAGGCTTAACAGCCTCTTTGTACCAAATGTAATTGAAGCCAAGTGAACACAGCTCAAGCCAACAGGGACATGGACAAATCAAGGCCTAATGAACAGAGCGCAGGCCAACACAGACAAACCACAGCATGACACCAACACTGTAGCTTGAAGTTTCAGGCCAGATAGCTGAGGTTTTCTCTACTTACTGTGCACTCAGTGAAACCAACTCAGTTCCAGCAGCGTGTTTGGTAAGTCTGCCATAATTAGTTATTTCCCCATCCAAGCCCCTTCAGATCCCTAAAAAAAGTGAACACAGAAGCATGACCGAGTTATTAAAAAAGTCTCAGAATATGTTTAACTTTTCCAATCTTTTTGATGAGAAAGTCAAAGCTCTGTACAAGCATGAAAAAAGGATTCATGAGGATTAACTGAGTTACATGTTAGCAGCAAACTGGCAAGAACACCGACTTCTACAAATAATGTCATGTGCTGGTATAGGATTGTGCTGCACTGCTGTAAGTTTGGATGTGAACAAAGATGAGAAACTGAACACCAGGAGGTTTTGGATACACTTCTAACATCATCTTAGCTTTTGTGGAATTCTCTCAAACACAGCAGCTGTGAATGTCTGTAATAATCATCCACCAGCCTGTGACGGACTATAGTGGTATCATTAGGCTAATAAAAACACAGCAGTGTCTCGCCATAAAGTTTTATGGTGAGACTTGAATGGTTTTCAATAAAAACACACCTTCACGGAGCTACTCTACTAATCATCTAATCAACAGAGACGAGTGTCGTCAAATAACAAGAAGAAGACACCAAAAAGCAGAAGATGGAGGGTTTGGGATGACCCCGCCCACTCACAAAGGCAGGAATTAATCTGTTGCTGCATGCTTTGACTTATTTGTTATAAAACATCATGATCCTGAGTTTAATCACCATACTCTAATTTAATGACCCAATGATTCATGTTTTCTGAAGGGCTCATATTGCTGTCGATGACACTGTGAGTCTCAGGGCTGAAAGGTTGTTTTTAGGACGTGCGCTTTTCACTTCAGCAGCTTCAGGTCAGCGCAGTAAAGACTTGGAGCTCCAAGCATAACTGAAAGGTTAATATCAAAGACTGTATATAGACGCTGGACATAACCACTTCACCAACTGGTTGTGAAGTGCTATCTTAAAGTGGATGGTTGTTGATTGTGGTGACCAACAATTTGACTGCAGCCTGATACAGTAACAATTTATCAAGTAGGCTGACTCAAAACACACCCTGCTTTATTGCTCTTAGACTCCAGTTTGGGAGAATATCGTGAAAAATTTAGAAGGAAAACTTGGAAATCGGGGAATTAGCACTTTTGCTCTGGCTTCATTGTTCAGACAAAGATAAGATAAGATAGAACTTTATTAATCAAATTTATTAATCAAAGAAGCTGCTTCCACTGTTTATATCCTGTGTGTGGATAACAACAACAATTTTAGTATTTTTTTTATTTTATTTCTGTTGTCTCTGTTAGAAAGCTTTAAGTAAAGAGGAGTGAGGAAGGCAGGGAGAAGGAGATGGGGGAAGACAGCAAGCAAAAGGGCTCGGGTCGCAGTGGAACCAAGGCCTCTTGGGTTAGGGTCCCAGGGTAACTTGGTCAGAGCAGAGAGGACTGAATATTCTGTGGACAGCAGAGGCTGCATGTAAAAGGCTGAAAAGGTGACTTCAGCATTTTGGGGATTGTATGGATATGAATGAAACCAAACTGTAATGGCATACAGTACATATGTATCCATGCTGCACTGCTGTGCTTTTATTTATTTGTTTGTTTGTTTATGTTTTCTTTTTTTGATCATTAAGAGATGTCCGGTTTATAACTTTGAGCACAGCACATTTGCCTTCAAACATGGAGAGTTAATCCCAGGACTGATGTACAGATGTTAGTAGAACATGGGCATGCTCTTATACGGTAAGTCTGCACTACCATAACTTGATAGTACAAAGATATTGTACACTTATTGATTGTAATCGAAATAAAATACAAAACACAGTCTAAGATCTTTCCCTACTTAAAAAGTACAATCAAGCTGTCTTTTAAAAATACATTTTGGTGAAAACAAACTCCAGTTTTCAGCCAACTTTTGTCTATTTTATCATTTTTTGTTAGTTTTTTTGTTTTTCAAAAACAGATCTACAACTTGTGTGTCCAACAATGGAACGTTGCTTCAAAACATGTTATTTAACTCTGTTTATTTAACAAAGTTGCTAAAGTGTTAATCATTTAGAATGATGAACATACTGTGGCATCATTCATTTTGTTGTATGAGATTGTCATTGGTCAAATAAACAAATCATCTCTTTGAATACAGACAAGAAGCACAAATACAGGAAGCAGAAGCCAACATTTAGAGACGTTGGTAAATAAACAATGTCAGAGCCACAGTCTTATTTGTGCTGATGTTGCAGCATGTGCGTTTTCAGATTCATGGATGTCTGTCAACCTGCCTGTTTGTTTGTTTGTTTTTGTAACTCCGTGAATGTGATGTTCCATTTCTGAAATGCGTTTTTTTGTCATTCGCATTTTTTCTGGTGCAGCACGTCGAGCTCTCAGGGCCGATGCAGTTTTGTGTTTGATTATTGAATTTTCCCACTGTAGCCGTTATCGCTGACAGGTATGAGTAACAGATTTCTTATATACTGCAAACAGTTCCGGTGTTTGCTGAGAGAGCTCGGCACAGAGATCTAAGGAATTCCAGTCTGGACACAGAATGTTTTGAAAGATGCCCCAGATGTTTTTCATACAGTCTGAGTCCCTCCTTACATTTATGATGCAGTCTTAATTGGAACAGACTGTCCTCAGAGCCGAATGTAAAGACGAATCAATGGCCAAGATGAAGGGAGAAGGCAGAAAGAAGTAAAGAGTGAATGAAGAGATAGAAAGTTGTTTACATACTGTATAAAAATACATTGCCACCACTGAATAAAGAGAGAACACATTAACACAGCGTGCTCTTCTGTTTGTGTTTATGTGATATTTTAGATCAATAGTAGCAGGAATAGTAAATGTCATTAAATTTCCCATTCCCCGGTTATTTCCTGCTGTACATCAACAGAAGACTGGACGCTCTCCTCCATCTCAAAGCAGATAAGCAACTTGTAGTGTACCAGCAAATGAAGGGAGGCTGGATTTATTGAAAAGGCAAAGCTGCAAAATTAAAGTCAGAAACTACATTATAGATAGGCTTTATTTATTTATTTACTCCTTCAAATTCATAAACCAAAGGCCTCGTCTCTTTGACAGATACAGCCCCTCTGATTGCAGGGCTACACACTGCCACCCCCCACTCTCATCTTATTCCCGTGTCTCCATAGCCTCGATGTCTGCCAAGCAAGTTATGCACAGTGGATTAGGAGATGTGTCATCTCATCAGAGCCACACCTTTGTGCTCTCCTCGCTCAGCTGCTACAGTTGTGTTTGAGGCATTAGATGTCACCTGTGTTCTCTTTACACCTTTTCTTTTTAAACCAATGATAACAGACCTTTCATTTGTGTTTGATTACTGGAGTGTGCATATACTGTACAGTTAGCTCCACAGGTTTTTGGATAGACACATTTTTCTTTTTTTTCCGTATATCATCATGCTGGGTTTTAAATCAAACAGCCAGTATGTGATTAAAGTGCAGACTTGCAGCTTTATTTAAAGAGTTTGCTACATTTATTGCACAAACTGATGGCTAGTTTTGTGCATAGTGCCCTAAATTCCATGTTGCTGAATCTGAGCAGAGAGTACAACCCTGTACACCATTGTAATGTTGGTTTTCATAACCATGGGAATAATTCTGTTGTATTTTGATTGACTCCTGTAGTTTTCAAGGCCTTTTTGTGTTGTTGAGCTGGCCAGTGTATTCCTTCCTTTCATCTACAGCCACTTCTAAAGTTTGTGCTATCTGACAGGTTTGTTTTGTTTTTAGCATAATCATAGCATCAGCTTCCCTTATAGTGAGAGTTCCAAAGAAAAGCTACCAAATGCAAGCTGAACATTTGGACACAGCTCCAAATTTTTCGTCTGCTTAATTTCTCATGGAATAACATTTGTGAGACAACTGTCCAATTACTTCTGACCCTCAGGAAATCAACTTATATTTATATATATATATATTTTAAAACAAAACAGCTAATGCAATATTTCTGTTGAAATAACCCAGTTAATTAAAGCTAAGGAATTCCCAGCTTTACCTTCCTTGATTCTAATGGGGACTATTTTGTAAAAGATGAAAGTTATGTTGAATACAGCAAAACAACTATAGGTGTTTACATCGGCACTGTAACTTGCACTATTTTATCAACCGATTCACACTACAACCTGGGTTTGCTTCTTATCTGTATTTAATTTAATTTAATTTTAATACTGTATGTGTCGGTATGTGTTGGTCACCAACAACCTTCCTGATCGTCATGGACTGGATCATGAGAAGAACCACAGAGGGCAGCAACACCAATATCCAGTGGACCCTCACCAAACAGCAGGAGGACCTGGATTTTGCAGACGACATCAGCCTTCTGTCCCATAAGCAGCAACATGCACAGTCCAAGCTTACCCAGCTCGCTGAAGAGGTAGAAAAGACCGGCCTGAAGATCAATGTCAGAAAAACGGAGGTGATGCGATTGAACAACTGACAAGAACATCCACTGCAGCTACAGGGAGAAGACCTGGTGGAAACCAACCGCTTCGTCTACCTAGGAAGCATAGTCAACACCGATAGCGGCGCAGATGAAGACGTTAGGAGCCGGATCAACAAAGCAAAGCTTGCATTTAACACCATGCGGCCCATCTGGAACTCCAAAGCCTTATCTCAGCGTAGCAAGATCTGCATCTTCAACAGCAATGTGAAAGCAGTCCTCCTGTATGGGTCTGAGACGTGGCGGGTGACCAACACCACTACCAGCAAGATACAGATTTTCATCAACAAGTGTTTGCGACACATCCTCAACATCAGATGGCCTGAGAAGATCTCAAACACAGACCTGTGGAAGAGAACCAGCCAGAACCTGGTCGGTCAAGACATCAAGAAGAGAAAATGGGGCTGGATAGGCCACACACTTCAAAAACCACTCGACAACATCACAAGGCAAGCACTGGACTGGAACCCACAAGAGAAAAGGAAAGTGGGGAGACCCAAACAGATGTGGAGAAGATCTGTCGAGAGCAAAGTGAAGGCTGCTGGAATGGTGTGGACCCAGCTGAAGAGAACAGCGCAGAACAGAGTCCGTTGGCGTGGTGGTGTTGCTCCACCAGGAGTCTACAGGAAAATTGATGTATTGGTAACTATTGTCCTTGATGTAAATATGTAAAAATAAATCGTGTATGTTTCTGTTCTGTGTCCTGTGTTTTTCTTGCTTCTGTTACAACCAAATTTCCCCTTGTGGGACAATTAAAGGGTTATTCTATTCTATTCTATTCTAACTACTGAAACCATGAATACACCAGGAAAAGGTTTACTGAGGCCATAGAGGAAAGCAGGGGACAACCAGACTTCTTATTGTAATGGAATGTATTCCAATGGAATAGTCCTCTAAAAACTATTAGAAAGAATCCAGGTGTGTGACACCTGAAGTGCACCTCTTATATACAGTCTGAGTCTTTGCTTCAGTGCGTAAATATTCATTTGACAGAGTGACTTTAATCACTCAACATACAGTTTCTAGCCTCTGAAGTATTGCAGCTCATTAGCTTATAGTGTCAGTTCTGTGATGATTATTACAGTGAGAGAAATCCTCAAATTCAAGCTTTTCTTTCCCTTTGATTTGTATTTTTGCACCTGGGACACACTTTTTCCTCCAGGAATGCACAAATGGCCTCTTTTTTTTATTATTCCAACTCAAACCGTTTTTCTGTTGGTCATGTAATAGTATTCTGATATTCAGCATGAAATACACTGCTCAAAAAAATAAAATAAAAGGAGGAACAATTTGAAAAAAACACATCAGATCTCAATTTTTTTTAAAAAGTTGAATATCTATACTGAATTCCAGCAATGGAATTTTGCCAGAATTTCATTAGAGCACCACAAAATGATACAAATGGCATCCTGGGGGATCTTCTCCCATTACTGAGCATCATTGAGCTCCTGAAGAGTCGGAGGTGCAACCTGCTGGCATCAGATGGACCAAAACATAATTTCCCAGATATGTTCTGTTCGATTTAGGTCATTTGTGGTGAGGGTGAGTCAGTGGTATCAGTTCTTTCATCCTCCAGGAAGTTCCCTAATGCTCCTGGCACATAAGGCCAGGCATTGTCATTCACCCAGAAGAACCCAGGACTCACTGAACCAGCGTTGGGTCTGACAAAGGTTCCAAGGACTTCATCCTGATACCTGCAAAAACTGACATGTAGGCTAGCTTGCTTAGCCTGTAGAGGTCCGTGGATATGCCTCCCCAGGCCATCACAGACCTAAGACCAAACCAGTCATGCTGAACAACAGGTTTGCGATTGTTTGGTCAGAGACATTCACACCAGGCAGAGCTCATCCTGTGGACCTGTGGAGCTCTCAGTAACTGTCAGTTTCCTAAAATCTCCTCCATGCTCTTAAGACTGTCCTGGCAATGACACGTATCAATGTGCCATCCTGGAGGAGTTGGACTCCCTGTGCAATCTCTGTAAGCTCCAACTATCGCATCATGCTACGAGTAGTGACACTGACCCTCACCAAATGCAAAACCAGATCAATATCCCAGACTTGATGCTATTCTCTGATTGAAAAGTGTTATGAAGTATGCAGTAATTATATATTTTGGCACAACATGAAAACAGATACTTTAGAACAGACTTGTTTAATCTGGCAAAAACTAACAAACAGACTTCTTTGCTGACCTTAAACCTAACTAAAGGTGGACTTCAATGGAATACAATCAACATGTTCTGGTGTCACATTATACAGTCA
The DNA here is from genome assembly GCF_057382095.1 of Aulonocara sp. 'chitande type north' Nkhata Bay. Lineage (NCBI taxonomy): Eukaryota > Metazoa > Chordata > Actinopteri > Cichliformes > Cichlidae > Aulonocara > Aulonocara sp. 'chitande type north' Nkhata Bay. The sequence continues at coordinate 3,623,029 of NC_141353.1, forward strand.
CTTACACTTTATGTATACTCATATTTACAGGCACCATTATAAGCAAACTACATGTCCAACTTGGCTCTTCAGAGTAATTATTTGCAAACCCACACAAATGCAAGCTGCACTGATGAAACCAGGCCTGCTCTCTCTTTTTTGGTTTACACTGCAGCTCTTTACAAAATTACCATTTATTTTTTCATGTTTGCATGACATGCGTGTGCTGGCTAAATGTGAAATGTTGTAAGGTCAGTTTGTCTGTGGTGATGCACGATAAATCTGCTGGAAGCTGGTGGGTACAGTTCGGTCTCACAGCATTTGCAGCTGTAAGCAAGCTGTGGAGCAGGAGATGGAAGGAAGGAGGTAGTTGCATATACACGAACTCTGTAGGCCTCTGCAGTATACATGAGATTCAGCTTTGGGGAGAGCAGGGCACCTAAAAGCAAACTGTTTCCACACACAGTGGTTACATGGCATCAATAAGCTCACCTTTCTTAGCCAACAGGAGTAAAGACTGCTTAGATAAGAATCAGTGTGGCGTCAGCAGAGCCATGAATGCTTTAGAATACGGATGTGAAGGGAAACCATTCAAACACTCCTTTGCTCCTGTACTCTATTAGGTAGTGGCAGACAGAACCTGAACTGCAGAGTTTTCTGCCCACATATTGAGCTGTAACATTAAATATGCTGTTCATATCTCATAAGCTGTTGGATCATGAGACCTTTTTAAAAATAAACCTGAAGCTGTGTGCTTTCTTCCAGCAATAATAAATACATTCATAACAGATCATTGTCTATAAATGGTTTATTTCTTCGGACACTTTTCTTTATTTTGTTTAACTCAAAACATATTCAGTGCTGTTATTAATTTAACTTATTAAATACTCTAGCACTTGGTTTCTTTCCCTGCCACAGGATAAATCACAGCATCGTAGTCTTGCCTCCATCTAGTGTTCAGAAGTGAAACTGCTAACTCCTCCAAACCAGTGAGAAAACACTGCTTAACTTTTTATTTGGTTTTATAATAATAGTAAAGAAGTCTTAGTAATCCAACAGCTTTTTTCTTCTTTGGAACTTTATAAATAAATTATATGTTTCTTCTTTTAAAATGTGCTGTGACAGGACAACAAGTCATTGTGTCTGTAGTGCTGGTCCCAAACCTGGATAAATGGGGAGATTTGCATCAGAAAGGGCATGTACTCTTTGCCAAATCAAACATGTGGATCATTAATAATTTCCATAGTGGATGTGCTGGGCTCAGGGTAACAGTTAAGCACCTTGAGCAGAATCAGCCCATTTACCATAACTGCAATCAAGTGTTTGGAATAACAATGACTCATTAGTCAGTATATGTTATCATCAGTGGCCATTTTGTTTATTATTAGTAGTATAAAGCTTTGAATGGAGAAACCAGCCTCTCTCACTTGTCTGCTGTGACTCTCCTTCCTTTGGGCCAATTTTCTCCCGAACCTTTTGCCCTACAGACACCGTTATACACCAAACTGACCGGGACAACAGTGCCTACAAAACAAACAGATGTTTTTCACTGTACCTTCTATGGTTTTTTAGTTATTTTCAAAAATGTCACGACAAAAATCTCTCAAATCCCTCCCTATTTATGTGTAGTGGAGAGCTCGAGTGAGGTTAGAGTGAAACAGGCTGAAAACCTTGCAGAAAAAAATTCTCTTTAACCTGCTGCTGTGACCACAATTTTCACCCTACAGCCTTCATTTTACCCTCAAAATGTAGCTACGCTTGCCTACAGATGTATACATTTTTAACTTGAAGCCATTTGCATCATGTTCTTCTATTCACTCCCTGTTTGATTTCTCAAGCTCCTGACCTCGGTTTAAACACCACACACACCAAAATCCACACATGTGAAGAGCAACTTGTCTGGATGCTCACAGTTTTTAAAGCACATCAATATCACATTCGGTTCTCATTTTATAAGGTATTTTGTGAGAGGAGTGCAATGCACTTGTCTCACTGGCATGACAGAGAAAGCGCTTCCCTCATTTGACTGTCATTTGTGGATTCGTTGGCCTGTGTCTGGCCATAGTCCCGCTCCCTCCCCCTAACGGTCTGTTCATGCTGTGAGATGTTTCAGAATGACCTTCATCAGCTTTAAGTCTATTTATATTAGGCCACTCAAAAACATCTATTTTGTTTTTGTTTCTTTGAGCTATTCAGAGGTGGACTTGTTGGTATGATTCGCTTCGTTGTCCTGCTGCATAGCGCAAGTGTGCTTGAGTTTCTGGGCTCAATGGGATATTAGGGATGTTAGACAGAAGAATTCATGGTTTCATCAATTATGTCCAAAGTTGCCCCAAACCATCAAAGTACAACCACCATGTTTGAGATTTGCTGTTCTTTTTCTGAAATGCTGATTTTTTTTTTCTTTTCTTTTCTTTTCTTTTGTAAAAGAAAGGCACCACAAAAAAACAGAGACTTGATTGTCTCAGTTTTCATTACAGGTCTGAGTTCACCTTAATAAACTGAGGAGAAAATAAATTGAGGTTACAGTCTTCCTCAGTTACTGGTTTATTTCTTTTATAGCCCACCACAACACACAGCAAAGTGCAGACCCTCCAACTGCCCCTCAGATGCCCTTAGCTGAAGTGGTGGGCCCCAGATAATCTGAGTCTCGACTACTTTTGACCTTGCTCAGAACCTCAGATTAAAGAGGTCGTGACTTTTACAAGTTTTTTACCACACACAAAACTTCTGGTAAACATCCTACATGAGAAGTCTGCAGATAAGATCATGAGTGGACACAGCGAGAGGCCATAACAGCCCTGTGTAAGGTCAGACACCAAGTCATTCATGTTGAAAATAACCTCAGGGCGAGAAAGAAGGAGGAGGAGAAAATGGGGAGGAAAGCTCTACATAGTTGCTCTGACCATGTCCAATGTTTCCAAGCTAGTGTGACTGTATCAAGTTCCTGCCAGAGGAGGAGATGGCTCCAGAGTAGAGGACTATGACCAAGACATCTGTCTCCAGTGTTATCAGAGGGAACATTGTTTGTGCTTAAGACTGCTGTCTAGCAGTCTGGAGCACTAGTGTTGATGAGCATGGTGAGGCAGACTGAGTCTGAGGGAAGGCACAGGAGAGATGTGCAGCCTCTCTGACTCAGCAGACGCTCGGGGTCGACGGTATAACAATTAGATCACACAGAGGACACAAGCTATTCCTCTACACTGATGAGAAATGGAGTTTCCATCTCCGCCGAGTGTTAGTGGTGAGTATGTTTACTCTGGACTGGTGAGGTAAATGTTCTGATGTGTTGTTTGGATATGAGATTAGTTTCAACCCCTGACGGCCTCAGAGTAGTTAAGCCCAAAGAGTTTCAGCCCTGATCAGCTGTTATCCATGAGCTGGTAATATACTGGTGTACTTCCAATTGCTTCCCATGATGCACTTCTTCTTCACTCACCTCTTTTCACTCTCTGCAATGACTCATTAGTTATTATTAATCTCTGCCTCTCTTCCACAGTGGCTTTTGTCCCGTGTCCCTCCCCTCATCCCCATCCAGTCACAGCAGATGGCCCCGCCCCTCCCTGAGCCTGGCTCTGCTGGAGGTTTCTTCCTGTTAAAAAGGAGTTTTTCATTCCCACTGTCACCAGGTGCTTGCTCACTGGGGATCATCTGATGGTTGGGCTTTTCTCTGTATTATTGTAGGTGTAGGGTCTTTACCTTACAATATTAGTTCCCTTGACATGATGGTTGCTGTGATTTGGCATTATTTGAATACAACGTAACTGAACTGTAACTGACTTTTGAGGGGGAAAAAACCTCACTGAAAATATTTTTCCAAACTTGGAAGACTGACGGAAATAATTTTTAAAACAATATATAGGGGCAAATTTCAAGTTTAAGTATTTGTTGGTTTAGAAAAAACTGTGGGAGGACTCTTGAATACCCAAAGAGAACCCACACAGACACGCGGAGAATACGCTAACTTCACACAGAGATGGTGCTAACCACCGTGCCAACATGTTGCCCAATACCTACACTGACTTTCCTAAATCTTGCCGGCGGCATACACATTCTCTTGTCCTCTGGCACCTTCACTTCCTTCACCTTGCACCGCAGATGTCATAGCGCTGCGTGTGTGTGTTGTGTTTGGGTGCGCGCACCTGTTTGTGCTCAGGGAGCAGAGGTGTACGCAGTATGTAGAGCATCAACATGTAGCTTCTCTCCGAAGGCTGACTCATCCCTATATATCACGCAAACACACCCTCAGGTCTTGGCATCATTTCTTCTGTGTTTGCTTGTTTTCCTTTCCATCAGTCTGGCAGCAGAAGGTATCACGGAGGTGGAGCGGTCTTAAAAAAAGATGCATCACTGACAGGCTCACATGGTGAAGAAGTGAGGTAAATGCACAGGTGAGTCACAGGTAAACATGAAATGCTAACTTGTTATGACGTTTTTTTAAAGTCTGTTGGATTCTGTTGTTTCCCACAAGATGTGTAGCACTAGTCCACAACCTGTGGTCACTTATACTGTTTATTCTATGTTTATCTGTTTCATCCACAAACACTTCCTCAGAGTATTCAAACAAACAGAAAACTGACGCTAAACACACAAAACAGAATAGAAGTTGAAAATAAAAACCTACAGTAGGAATAGAAAAAAATCCACACAAATGGTAAATGGCCTGTATTTGTATACAGCTCATCCACACGCAGGTGGAGGCAGCTACAGTTGTAGCCACAGCTGTCCTGGGGCAGACTGACAGAAGCGAGGCTGCCATATCACGCCATCAGCCCATCACCAGTAGGCGGTAGGTGAAGTGTCCTGCCCAAGGACACAACGACCGAGACTGTCCGAGCCAGGGCTCGAACCGGCAACCTTACAAGGCGAACTTCCAACTCTTGAGCCACGATCGCCCAGACAAAAATCACACAAAGTGTTTTTGAGGAGACATTCATTTGAAGAACAGCAACAGAAGTGCCAGAAACCAAAACATGCAAAGAATTTCACAGCGACAAAGATGCAAATGTTGTGTGTTTTTATCGCATGCGTCATATAATACTGTAGATACATGTTTGGTATTAGTCGTTCATGGTTAGCTTGTCACTTCTGCAGCTGTTTCATCAAGTTGTCTCCCCAGAAACACTTGTGTTTTGTGAGATTTTTGCCCCTCAGCTGTAAAAGACTGATAGGATATTGTCGTCACCCTGCAGTGTGGACACCCAAGTTTGTGAATGCGATAAATCGATAACGAGGCAATGTAATTAGATATTCTTACCATAGATGCATCTACTAAAAATCTTGGACTAGTACAGGTGCTAATACCATTGATATAATATCAATGGTATTAGCACCTGCTATTAGAAGGCTGCTAGTATTTTATGGGGGATTTTTTGTGAGTTTTGTTGTGTTTTTTTTGTTGTGTGCTTTTGTTACCATTGTCTGTCGACAACACAAAAGCTACTAAACTAAAATTTTATGAACACAGACAAAAACAGAACCCATAACAAGATAAAGCATTGACCTTAGCAGAAGATGTGCTGTCCCAGGCTTTGGAAAGTTGTAAATCTATTTCGATTATCGCTCTTTTGAACAGCACTTTTTTTTGCCTGTGTGGATAAGGAGTTTCTCTGATTTTGATTCTGTAACGGATCAGTGACAAGCTGTGGTACAGCTCTTGGTAGTCTCTTGAGGACCCAAACCAGTAGGTACCCTTGCAATGAGTTAAGCGAAGATCCACATTTGTGCCAGAAAGGGAGGAGGAAGAGACATGCCGTCATCGAGTGCTATCAGCCACACTCGTCTCTCACTGGTGACTCAAGGTTTTCCAGTGATTCACGTCTGCACAGAAGCTGAACGACAGGCTCAAAGTGTAGTGACTCTCCCCCTTTTTCTCACCACCTATATCCTCCTCTTCCTATTATTTCACTCTCCATTCATCTCTTTGTCCACATTCCCTTTCCTTCCTGTCTGCTAATTGTTGCTGCACCACACCATTTATTTCTCCACCAAGCCCACAGTAGTTCTCCCCAGGCCACCAATTTTCAGCAGCGTCTCGAGGCTCCTGTTGGGAGACCTCCAGGACGTTCAAAAAAAACAACCCTGAACACACCCAGCTGTACCTCCAGGCCGGTGCAGCCCAAAAGGGGATTTCACCTTGCTGATGACGGGGCACACTCTTCCTTCCTGAACCCATATAAATCTGTCGGTGGGCTTCGTCCTATGGTCTAACATTAAAGCTGTTTTCCATGACATGCTGCTCAGCAGGGGAGGGAAAGCTGTTATTGACTAATATAAGCCGGTCTAGGATGACTTGTGTTTACTATTCGCTGTTTCTGATTTCAAAGAAGATCAGCTGACCTCTCAGTGTTTGAACTGAAAGGTACAATATAAGAAGTGAATTCTTTTCAAGAGCCAATACATACAATTTTCAACCAGTATTGCCTGATTTTTATGTGCTTTTGTTGCTTCGCCATTCTTGCCTTCTACTCGTGTTTTTATTGTGCTGTAAGTAAATAACACAGTGAGTTCTCTCCTCCAAGAAGAATGGCAAGAATGGGCTTGTACGGACGTTTCTCATCTGAGTGAAGGACCTCTGTCATCTCACACTCTGAATGGCAGAGGCTACCAGCCTTAGGCTATAATCAAACACACTCCCACAGGCATGCATGCACACACTGATGCACACGCTTAATGCAAGCTTTGTGTTAGTGCAGTGTTGTAGTCCTGGGAATCATATGCATTTTCTGTTTTCTTATGAAAGGAGCCATAAAAAGAGTCATCTATCATTTTAAACATTTAATTTTCAAGCTTGGAAAAAGCAAAGGAAAAGCAGCGTCTTTACAACACAAACAGACTGTACTTTTTAAAGTCAGAGAATAAATACATAAGCATGTTGAATGTTGAAACCAGATCTTAGTCACATTTTCTTTCAGAGCGCTTTGTACTACTTGAAAGCTAGCATGCTGTATGCATAGTTACATAGCACTGTTTTTTATGCTAGTCTGTCTGTTTTTATTTCCGACACACCCATTTTTATTACCTTACATTTACTAATGCAACTCCAATAATTCATCCTTTGCAGAAGGCCGAAAAAGGGGACAATTTAGCACAGCAAAAATATAATTATGTGAATTGTCATCTGTAGATTGCAAAACATTCTTTAGAATTAACATTTTCAAATTCAACATCAAAACAAAATACCTAACATATGTAACATTCTGCAGTCTAGATTGCCATTGCTCCTTTATCTGTGTTCAGCTTGCAGGACTATAGTTTGCTCTACAATCACAGCCTTCCTGTAAGTTTCAATAACAGCAACAGTAAGAGCACAAGGTTACTCCCTCAAACCCTTAAAAAGTCCATCAGGGTTCTTCAGTTTTCAGGACTTCACAGTACTCGTGAAGCTTGTTACAGTATATCAGAGCACAGGGGGAAGCTGCTCTCCGGCTCCTGCAGGTAGCTCACCTGCCATGGAAGTCCCAGAGTAGCAGATGGCTCTGCAAAGGTGTCCATGTATCCCTGAGTGCAGGAGGCCCACATCCCCGGCTGGTATCCCAACCCCTCATCCACCTGAGGGTATCTCAGAGGGCTGGGTGGAAGATCACAGGGGGTGCCACAGTGTCTGTGTGAGGCATAAAACTGTCCCTCGGTGGGATAACAAGGGTAGTGTGGTGATGGGGGACATGATGGCACTGTGTTGTCTACGTAGGCATGAGGTCTGTGCATGTGAGGCGCTGGCTGTGGCTGCATCTGTTGAGAGATGGATGCGTGCCAGGGGACGTAGCTCTGATGCTCCGGACAAGGAACTGTTAACCTGGTCTGCTCAAGCCGTGACGCCCCCATCGCTGCCGGTCCCACTGATGACCTGTTGCACTCACGGTGGGTGCAGGGCTTACTGGGTGGATGAGAGCTCAGGAAAACTGAGAGAGCAGAGATGCGGTTGATGGCTCGCTGCAGTGTGGCAATCTTGGACAGCCGTTTGCCACTGAGGTCATGGTTCAGGGCAACACGGAGGGCATTGAACGCCTGGTTGTAGTCCATAATGCGTTTTCGCTCGCGGACATTAGCGGCCATTCTTCGAGCTTTTGAGCGAACCGGTCGGTTGCGCTTCTTGGTTTGGCCTTCCTCTGCTTCGCTTGGGCTGCTGGTTGAACTCTCGTCTTGGAATGATGGCTTGGGACTTCCTTCATCTTCGCATTGGACCAGACCGCCAAGTTCAAGCTCTTCCTCAGAGAACTCGGAGCTCGCAACGCTGCTGCAGCTCATTGTGTCAGTAGTGCGCACACCAGATGAGACAACGTAAAATCTTCCTTCTTGTAGTGCAATTTCAGTGAAAATCCTAGATGTGGTTTGCACGAGGAGCTGTGAGTGCAGGGTTCCAGCACTCCGTCGCACGCTCGCTGATGTGCCTCGGCTTCTTTTGTGGGGCTGTCGGTGTTTGCTGCTGTGCCGACAGCCCGTGTATTCTCCTGCTCTGAGTCCCCTGGTGCTGTGTGATAACTTGTGCCTCAACAAGACAGGTTTACCTGCTTTTTAAAGATCTTGAGGTCACATGGTATACTCACCTGTAAAGAATGATGCACTCTCTCTCCCTCTTCAGGTTTATGGGCACCCTCAAGGCAAATGGCACTGACACGTCCTCCTCCTTCTACTCTGACTCTCCCTCACAGGAGAGTTTCAACACTTCATTGTAAAATAAAAGCAAAATGCTGCACTTTGGAAATGCCAGTTTGCTTCATACCACAGTTATTATAGTTTTCCATTTTCTGATTGTTTTTTATTTCCTTTTGTTTTCAAGGCAGTTTAGTTTAAGTTTTACAGTTTGAAACGTTTTAACTTTGTCTTAGTTTCTACCAGTTTCAGTATTACTTACACTTTTATGGAGCATATGTCAGATTTAGGAAAATTAGTCCAATAAAACTTTGTGAGAACAGTTGACTCACAGTCTTGTAGACATGCAGCGTCTCAATAAGCACATCTATCGATGCCTCATCAGACAAACTGTCATAAAATTTTACCGAACTAACAAATAACGAACTTACTGACAATAAATGGTCGCAAAATCATTTCAGTTGGTTAAAAATGTTTTCAAGAGTCTAGTTTTTATTTTTACTTTATTTAATTAGTTCAATATCAACATCTTGGCTCATTTCATTCAGCTGTAATTCACTTTTCTTTAATCACAGGCCTTCGGTCACTCTGTCTTTCACCTTTACAAACAACAGCATGCTCAGTCTGATTGTTCCCCACAATGACTTCTTTCTCTGCCCTGTACAATATGTAATTTTACATTATTTACTAATGAAGGCATATTCATTATTCATTTAAATACATCTTCTATCAAATTAGTCCCACAGATCTTCATGACAAATTGCACATTTACCTGTTATATGCGCTTCCCCATGTGTCAAGCCTGGGAAGTAAGCAACCTTCTTATCTACCTTGGGTTAGATTCAAGCTTGCAATTAGCCGTCTCTGGAGTGGCGATTCTCCTTCTCTCTGTATCTCTCTGCTCAGGCTTAAGGGCCATGTAATTTAGAGTAGCTTCCCTGGAACTTGTCCTCATAAATCAGGCCTGGGCAGCACTGGAGGACAAGAGCAGAGCGAGCCTTAGACTTCAAAGACAGAGGGAAAAAAGGGGGCAAATATTTTACAATCAGAACCTGCAATTGGTGCCGGCTTAGGCTATCGATCTTTCAGTCTTTTGCAAGTGGAGATGGGGATCCATTTAAAGTCAGATGCAATGTTGTAATGCAGTTTAATATTAAATACGGAAATCTTACTGCAGTTTGCAAAATGATTATAATGTATGATTTATTGTTCGCGGTAATGGACAAAGACAGCGCTTTGTGTCTCGTTTCTCTTGTTTTTCTTTCCTGAGTATTTAAATAAAGAACATATATGCTTGTATGTTCAAAGGGGTGGATGTTCCCTCACTGCAAATTAATACAATACAGTTATTCACAGTTATGCTGTGATGAAACATTTCTATCATCAGTGGTGTTGTTCCATCCACCAGACATGAAGGCTCAGTGAATACTTGGCATTTCTCATTTTTACGCTGTCTGATTTTAAGCCAGTGTACTAGATACCAAATAAAAGAAAATCCTTTGAAAGAATAGTACTCCATTCCTCCAACATAGTAACAGAGACCTTGGCAATCAGTGCTGAGGAGTACTGCAGATTTCCTGTTTTCCTTTCACTTGTTTCTTTATGTCAGATTTTAGAGTGGATAGTAAGGTCATAGTTAAGCTTTGAGCCAAGTAAAGAATAGACTCTAGTAGCAAAACACTGAACTGAAGGTCACTGCGAAGCTCTGAGGTAGCAACCTTTAAAAACATTACACACACAGAAGAAGGACATCTAATTATAGTGCTGTAAAAAAGCATTTGCCCCTTCTTGATTTATTTTACTTCAGATTGCCAAATAAATTTTAATATTTGACAAAGATAACCCAAAAGGCAGTTTTAGAATGAAAATGTGATTTATTAAGGGAAAGAAAGTGACCCAAACACTTTGCTCCTAAACCCAGTACTTGGTTGTGATATCCTTGGCAGGAGGAATAGAGTCAAGCGTTTATGTGATCATTGGCAGTGACTTTTCATTAGTGAGTCTTTCAGTTTTGGCCCACTCTTCTTTGCAGAATTGTCTTAATTCAGATACACTGGAAGGTTTTTGAGCAGAAAAAACATATTTAAGGTCATGCCAGAGGATATCAATCAGATCCAGACTTTCCAGACTTGGAAATGACTTTGTCACATACAGTCAGGTAGGTTTTGATACATTTTTTCCCCACATAAATTTCCTTTACATCACAGGTGTCGAACTCCAGGCCTCGAGGGCCGGTGTCCTGCAGGTTTTAGATGTGTCCTTGATCCAACACAGCTGATTTAAATCGCTAAATTACCTCCTCAACATGTTTTGAAGTTCTCCAAAGGTCTAGTAATGACCTAATCATTTGTTTCAGGTGTGTTGACCCAGGGTGAGATCTAAAACCTGCAAGACACCAGCCCTCGAGGCCTGGAGTTTGACACCCCTGCTTTACATAGACAGGGAACTCCAACAATCAGACGACCCGCCTATGAGAAAGGACTTGGTGATGGTAAGAAGGAAAAACGTCCTTTTAACAGGAAGAAACCAGCGTAACCATGCTCGGGGAGGGGTGGTTGTCTGCCGTGGCCGGTTGAAGATGAAGTAAAAGAGAAGAGCGCAGAGGGAAATAGGACGAAAACATTTAGGGCAGAGAGCTAGATTTTAAAATTATTAGTGGTATAATAGTGACAGTGACACATAGTGAGAGGTGGGTGAAGAAGAAACACTGCCCCCAGCAGCTTACCCCTATTGCAGCATAGCTAAGGGATGGTGCAGGGTCACCTGATCCAGCACTAACTATGAGCTTTATCAAAAAGGAAGGTTTAAAATCTAATTCCAGACATGGAGAGAGTGTATGTCTCCCAAATCCAAACTGGGAGCCCGTTCCACAAGTAAGCCGGCAGTCTGAGAGCTAAGAGCTCCACTGGGACACTATGGTACTATGAGGTATTTAATATATGATGGAGCCTGATTATTCAAGACATTTTATGTGAGCAGAAGGATTCCAAATTCAATTCTGGATTTAACACAGAATCAGTGAACAGAAGCAAATGAGGGAGAAATGTGCTCTGTCTTTCTAGCCCAACCAGTACTCTCACTGGAGCAATATGGATCAACGGAGGGCTTTTTAAGGAGCCAACCTGATGAAAATGAATTACAATAGTCGAGCCTAGAAGTAATAAATGCATGAACTAATGTTTCAGCATTACTCTAAGGATGTTCCTAGTTTTAGAGCTTTTGCAGATATGCAAGACGGCAGTCCTGCATATTTGTTGAATGTGCACACTGAAGAAAATATCCTGGTCCTGATTCCTCACAGAGGCCACGGTAATATAATCTAAAATAACTATCTGATCAGACACCATGTTTTTAAAATTTTTAGGGCAAAACACAATAACCTCAGTTTTGTCTTTATTCAGAAGTAGCAACTTAGAGGTCATCTAATATAAAAATATTAATTAAAATATCATTTAAAACAGTATTTTCTATTCACCTGGGTTATGTTTGGTTCCTATGTTTTTTAACTGAATATAACTGAATACATAAACCTACATGAAAAAAGTTTTTTCATACCTTGATTACATTTTTTCTGCACTATTTGCTAAAAACAAGTGAAACACAGACATTTTTAAAAGTCTCAAAAAAACTGTTGAGTCTTTACACCAAACCCATTTTAAGTTAAGTATGTGGAAAATAAGAATGCATTTTCTTTGAGGACTTTAAAGCCAACTTACACAAATACATCCACTACCATCTGTTAAAGGGCTAAATCACTGGTTACTTTGGAATATACATACATGATTGCCAGTTAACAATATAATGTTAAATCTCACGTATCACCACAAATCATTTTAATAACAGGGAAGAAGCATAAAGTATGTGCCACCTATCAATGTGAACAGTAATATGGATACAGACGTACTAGGAGCTGTGCAGTACATTACTGTATTACAGACTGTGTTACTTTATAATGTGCCCACACTGTGACTGTGTCTGTGAAAGTTCTCAGTCATCCAGGTCATCGTAGTCTAAGGAGCTTGGAAAGAAACACGTCTGGACAGCAACTTAAAGAAGTTCAGGTGCTTTTCTTTGTATAGTTTGCATACATAGACGTTTTTATGTATAGTTTGCAATTCATATGTCCATGCTTCATTAAAAAAAATCCTTCTCACTTACATGTTTTAAAAGCATAGATCTTAAGATTTTTCACTCCTAAGATTTTTGCACAGCAAACTTGTAACTTTGCAAACTTTTTTCTGCCTTGGTTTGCAATTGACCATTCCTGTGAAGTTATAAAGCAACCACTTAAACCACTGTACTTACCACACCTTTCAAATAACCCTGCATACCTCCATAGCTTAAATGGTTTGAAAAGTGCAGCCCATTGCTGCTCAGCTCCATGAAGCGCACAGGCTTTATCGCAGGCATTGATTTATGGCTTCACAAACATGTCAGATTTACTGCTGTGGTGTAAAGAGCATGAAGACTACAGCCTCGGACTCTCCCCGTCCATTCATTTTTGACAGGTGACAAGACACCAGTAATTATCAGCCACCGAGAATAAATCACAAGATTTTATCACGCCGCTCGCCGTGCCCTTGACAGAATAACAATTTTCAAGCAGGAGGAACCAGTCCAACGCTGCTGAACCTAAGATTTGTAAATCTCTTGCTCAAACCCCCATAATGACTGGTTGTTAGCCGTTTGTTATTAGAGGTCTGTGTGCCAAACATTATAGATGTATATTTCCTAAGGGATAGTTAGGGGTAATAAGTGAGTAAAGTCCAGGCTCGCTAACCTTGGCTTTGCAGTGGTATGTTAATGTATGTTTTTGGTGTCTGCCACAGAATTTTCTCACCTCAATAAAAAGCCTCCTCTCAGATAATAACTTTGTGGTTATCTCGGCCCCTCTGCTATTTCTCACACCACAACTTCTTTCTTTTCTTCATTTGTCTAAAAATCAGTGTGATCAGTGCCAATACTGCCAATCTGTGGTCATTCGTGGCAGTAATTTCATTTGCCACACACTAATCCCCTTTATTGCAAAAACGCTGCAATCCTTTGGAAATATTAGCAATTGGAAACATTAATTTTAAGTAACTGTACCAGAAATACAAGCCTATCAACTTATCCTTTGCAGTAACATCTTATTACACTTTAAACACAAAATAACCAAGTAACATAAGTCATAATCCAAGCATATTGTGGGTTTTATTGGTTTTAACAATACATTTTAGATGGGAGGAACATAGCAAAGTAACACGCACGTGAAGGATAAGAAGTCAGGTTTTCCAGAAGAACAGCACATTGTAGCAAAGAGACCAATATTATTCACTTCGCTTCTCAATAGTTTTAACGTTGTGCAGCTGCACAACATGAAAACCAGCAGCTCACTTTTTTGATTTCTCTGTATATATTTTATATGTAAAATCTTCATTTCAAAGCAACTTGCAACTGGAGCTAAAAAGAAAGTGAGAAATTGTTTTTTTTTAAACTACATTAATTGGTTAACAAATTTTAATATGTAAATATTTATGTGCCGATCAGTATATCTTTGTCATTTTTGCCCCTTGCAAAAGGAGATGATCAGCCTGCTTAGAGTCACAAAGTGAGACCTGACGTCTGTAGTCCGAGCTTCAGCCTGACCTGTGGTATAATCTGTCGGCACACGCTGAAGAAACATACCTGCGTGAAACACACATCCTTTGCTGATGTGATGTGATATTTTTCAAATATGTTAAAAACAGTAAACCAAATGACACAACAATTGTGAATCACTCTGTCTGAAATTACTGGCAGTTACGTGTAATGGGGTGCGGTAATCCCTTTCAGCATACACGTCTGCTATAAAATCTTAGTCGTCGGGTTGAAACGGGTTCGGGTTCTGCGTATTTCAGCACGCACAGCTCACCATTGAAAGTGTTATTCACTGGATATCTGTCACAGTGTTGGCTATTAATCATAGAGGCATGTTGAAGTTTACTCTGCAACATTAGAGACGTTTCCAGTGGTTTATCTCTCTCTCAAAACTTGAAAGTGTTTTGATTTATGAGGCGCAAAAATAACACTCGTAAAGTAGAAGGTTGCTTATCGAGAAGAGTGCGTAGTAACCGGGGTTAATAAATATGTTGTCATCACTTTTCAGTGCAGTTATTCATAACAGCTGAAAAATGAGTGAAAGATCTGAGCAGTTACTTACTTAGTTATCATCGTCCAGATATATACGTGATCAAGTGTTTGGCCTGCCTCTGAGATACGAGCAGCAGCCGACTGAGTTGTTTTTGTTAGAGTCGGGTCAGAAAGGCAGGCTGGTTGCCATGCCAGCACGTGTAATGTTTGGGCCACTAAAAAACATGCACTCTCTAATTTAGCCATAAGCAGAACATTTCTATAACCTTCCCTCAGTGATTTATGTCATGTAACAAAACCTTGCAGATCTGTCAGTACTGATGTCATGACATGTCTAACAGTTTCCTTCGCACAGGAATGTAGGAACACTTCCTCCCCTTTTCCTTGAATCATGATATGAATCACCGGCCTCGGTGTAAAACACTGATTAAAAAACACAATGCAATGAAATCATTGGATTTTTTGTTCTGCTAACTTATTTTCATTTGAAAGTCTGCTGCATGTTGAGTTGCTGCTTCTTTGAAACGCACTCTTAAGTGTTTTTGAGCCGAGGAGACTAATTTGCTGTTTTTGCTTGCTTTAAGATTTCAGCTGCTCAACAGTACGATACGTTCTTTGTCACATATTTCATATGTGCAAACTGTTGTCATGTCTGGACCAAGAATCTTTCACTCTTCTGCCATGATGGTGAAATATCTGCAGTGTTTTGTTTGGCAGGCATTGTCTTGCTGAAAGCCTTACTTCAAAGCCTGCATACGTTGCTCAGCAATAATGGGACCTTGGCGGATGTAGAAGTTATTCGTGTAGTACACACAAGTGTGCATTTCCATCATGAATGAATGACTGAACTGTGCGCTAATGCTTACTCTCCTCTTTAGCCTATTAAACACATCGTCTATGATTTCCAGAGTCATTTTCAAATTTGGATATGTCAAAACAAGTGATACTAACCACTTCACCACAGTCCATTATAGTTTTCAGCAGTGTTCCCGAGCTCATGCAGTGATTTCTACTATTGAATTTTGTCTGTTATTAGTGCAGGCCCCTGGTCTACAGGTCTGGAAATCACAGCAAATCCATCCATTTCTTTATACTGTTTTCAATGAAATAAAGATTTGACCTGATTGATTTTACCCTTCAGTTTGCTCAGTTTATGTTTTATGCAGCATGCCAACTGCATTTGAAATGGAGCTGTAATACAAATTACATAAATTGCTACAAAAAATGTTACTTTCCAGGGCAGAAGACACTAAACTCTACACTTAACCGTGATTCATGTTCCTTAGTATTAGTAGTTTTTTTTTGCACACAACAAAGATTCCAGGTTTTTAAAAAAAAAAGAAAAGAAAGAAAAAGCAGCGGTGTATGTTCATAGAGCATTCCTTCTAACAAGAAGTCAGTCATTATGCTGGGTTATCATTATAGGGTCCACTTGGAGTGTTGGAACATGTGGTCAAAGTTAAGAGTCTGAAGGATAGTTCCCACACAACCCACAGCAGTTAAAGTGGGGCTCTCTGACCACAGAGCATTGCTATAGCTAGCGAGTTGAACTTTACAAGACTTGGATAAGAGTTCGCAGAGAGCATAGTTGAATTCACCAGACTGATAGTATGAATCATAATCAACCCAGTGATGAGGGGGCGCAAGCCAGTGTACTTCTACTGCCTGTCCCAAGCCCAGATGAAATGGGAGGGTTGCATCAGATGGGTGAAAAAACTAAAAGCTAAATCAAACATGTGAATCACAAACGATAAGTTTTCCATCCTGGATTGGGTTAACAATGACTGTCTCTAATGCTGTTGACTATACAGGGTGCCGGAAGAAAACCCGTAGAAGACTGTTGCTTAGAGTTCAGGTAAGAGTTGAGACAGATTGCGGATGGTAAGGAAGAGTTACCAGATGAGATAGAACTGTGGTGGTGACAGAAACAGCTAAAGTGTTTGGTGTATCCTTTGGACAGGGAAAAGAAGACAGAAAAGAAAAGACTTGATGGTGGCATTGGAAGTACAAAAGTATGAAAGTATGCGAAGGAAGAAGTCAACAAAGAACTGAAGAGTTAGGGAAATGAAGAAAGTAGGCAGGAGTGTTAGGATGCAAGGTGTATACCAAAGAGATGAGAGGGCAGAAGAAAAGGTTTATAATGAGTTGTACCAGAATCAGAAAGACTTTTTTTATCACCAAGGGTCAATTAAGATACAACAGAGCAGCATGACGTTGAAGATAAGGACAGTGCATAAACAGGCAATAAGAGTGAGATAATAAACACACAGAATATACAGTATATATACAGTTTTAAAATTACACAGTTTTGCAGTGTTGGAAGATGACATTTTTAAATTTATTCCACTACAGATTACAGAATATATGGCTCAAAATGTAATTTGTAACGTATTCTGAATACGTTGGATTACTTGATATATTGTCATGCTTTTTATAACTATGTAATGTACTATTGCTGTGTGATTTATTACTATTACCAAGCTAATATTGTTAGCTGGTGTTAGCTGAGGTGCTGTTAGACTTGATGGATAGCATTAACAACCTGCTAGCTGCAAACAGTCATGTGTAGTTCTGAAAGCAGTACCAACTAGATTTTAAAATCTTAATATAAATGAGTAACAGTAGGGTGGACATTAGGTAAGGCTGCACTTTTCGCAGTGATCATCGTATAGAAAACTATTTCTCTGTTAGTAATATGTTTTCTTTCTGTCTACTTTAAGGAACTGCACATGATTATTTGCAGCTAGCAGGTGTAATGCAACCTTCAGTAATTTTAATAAATCACACAGCAATAGCAATAGTCTTTTGACGCTGAGTAGCTTGGTCGCACGGTCAGATTTGTCCCATCCCTTTCTTCTTTAAATGTGAAGTGGTGAAGAAATGTGTGCATTGAAAGGATGTGCAGCAGGTTAAAGTGATTAAAGACAGAAATGGAAACAAGGAAATGTAATAACGAGCGAAGTAAATGGAATGAGAAGATGTGAGAGTACTCACATGTGAGAGTTAAGAAGAGAGGTGACAATCAGTGAGCATTACAGATGTGATGTTTGCTTTGATTATAGAGGTCAGACAGAGGTGCACCGTGTCTTTGTGACTCTAGAGAGAGTATATGGGTACCAAGAGAGGAACTGTGGTGCTGCGTGAGGAAGTCAGGAGTGGCAGAGCAGTATGTGAGGGTGGTGCAGGACATATATGAGGACAGTGAGGCAGCGGTGAGGTAGGAGTGACAGATGGATTCAAAGTGGGGGTTAGATTACATCAGGGATCTTCTTGGTGATGGTGATGGACAGGTTGACAGATGAGGTCAAGTAGGAGTTTGTCAGGAGTTTCCGCGGGCTATGATGTTTGCAGATGACACTGTGGTCTACAGTGAGAGTAGAGAGTCTGGAGGTATGCTCTGAAGAGATAAGGAATAAAAGCTGGTCGACACAAGACATGATACACTTGAGGTATACAAGAGAGAAGAAGAAGAGAGGGTAGGTAGGTTGGAGTGGGTGGAGAGAAGTGTCCAGGTGATTTGTGAAAGAGGGTCAACAGCAAGACTGAAAGTTCAGCTTTACAAGATGATAGTGACACCTGCTGTGATGTACGGTTAGGAAACCAGTGGCACTGACAAAAAGACAGGAGGCCAAGCTGGGATTGGCAGAGATGAAGATGATTAGATTGTCACTGGGAGTGAGCAGGATGGACAGGATTAGAAAGGAGTACATCAGAGGGACAGCTCAGGTGGAGCAAAGTTAGAGATGGTTCGGACATGTACAGCGGAGGGACGGTGGATGTAGTGAGCAAAAGATGCTGAATATGGCGTAGCTGGGCAGGAGGAAAAGAGAAAGATGTCAGAGGAGGTTCATGGATGTAGTTTAAGAAGGCACGCAGTAGGGTTGGTGTGACAGAAGAGGATGCTAGAGATAGAGCGGCAGATGATCTGTTATGGCAAAGTGAAAATAATTTACATACAAATCTAAAAACAAATGCACAACAGCTGTCTTGTTGGCAGAGATTGTGCTTGTTTAAGAGCAAAGGAAAGTTAGCTAGACCTCGGAGTTTTGTCATTATGTGGTCACTGCTAATTGCTGCCTTGCAGCCCTGCCCTTCACTTCGGCCCAGCAGAGGTCATAACCTTGTCTCACCTCTGGCTGTTAATCACTCAGTGGAAAAAGCTGCTACATGCACTACAAGTCTCTCTTTTTTTTTAATCTTGAAACCTAATTTGTACCAGTAGTTCAAAAGTGTTTTTAATGTAAGCAAATGAAACATTTTGAAGCTTATAAAAATAATAAGATGCTCATTTGAACATTCAAATAGGACTTGCTGTAATTGTCACAAAAATCCACAGTGATGCTAAAATGAAGAAGTGAGAAGAAGTGAGAATTGTTTTCTAAAGGGTAACCACGAAGGGATCATTAGTGAAAATGAAGAATAAATACACTTTGACCATATTGTTAGAAAGAATGGGAAATTCTGTGTCACACACATATTTTCTTTGTTTGCAAAACATAAAGTCTCTCCAGTTGTTTCATGAGTTAAATATTAAGTACCATGAATGTGTATATTAGATGTGGAGAGCACTTGTACTTGTCTACATACACCACATCCTTACAGGAACAAGAGGTTTGAATGGGGAGGAGTATGAACTTATCTTTACATTGATACATTTTTCTGTTTTCTGGTATAAAGTAAATGTCAAAACACAGAACCTTGACTTGTAACAGACTACAGACCAGACAATGTCCCATACATGTTTGATAAATTTACTTTAATATATAAATATCTACATGCGGTCAGGAGCCAAGATCCTTGTCATTGCAGACGCTCCTCTCTTTTATGTTGTTTTGAACACTTCATTTACCCATTAACTTTTAAACAAAGTTTGCCCTCTAGTGGCAAAAAGACTGCACTGAGCATGAAGTCTTAGAATTATAGTTTCGTATCAACAACTGTTTAACAAACTAAAATCACTGCTTTGACCTACTTTACTTTACTTGGACTTACTCACTAAAAACAGCAACATGTACTAATCTAAATTCTGAAAAGAGAAATTCTCCCACATGTACTTTAAATAAAATAGTTGCTAATTTTATGTCAACTAATCCTGTAATCATCTTGTTTCTTTATGTGGTTTGTGTGCAAAGCTAAATTAACTTAAGCTTTTTAGGTAAATCTAGTGAAGTCAAAATGACAATATTTTACTCTAAGATCGAGCAGAGTACAGAAGCAGAAAGTGGCATGAAAAGAAAGACACAAGTAGTCAAACACATAAGGAAAGTACTTGAATAAACATACTCAGTTACATTCTACCACTTGGGTTTTAAACTGCCTTAAAATTTCTTCCCATTTTTAGATTAAACTCTATCACCTCTGTTTCTATATAGATATACAAACACATTACCTTCCTTAAATGTAAATCAGTGTACAAAGTCTGTATCTCCTTTCTTGAAAAGTTGTGTTGCTGCATTTTCTTTCTCCTACACATGAATTAAATGAAGAAAAAACATGTTCACTTAATGTTATTTTTTCTTTCTGTCCAGCAGCCGTTAAGATAAGTTAAGTTAAAGATAAGAATCTTTATAACGCAAGTAACAACATATTTGTACCTGTAATGTAATTAGACAAATTAGTATAGTAACATATTGCAAATGTTTTTCAAACTCTATAACTGAAAACTGTAATCTTACAGTAAGATGCTAGCGGGCAGAGCATACATGGAACGCCATAACCAAGTGGCATAGTATGCAGGAACACCCTTGATGACTATGGCCTAAGGTAAAAATGGGACACACCCCCTAGGATAAGAATGACCAACCTAAGATTCATTGTAACTTCCAGATACAAACGGACAAACTGGCAAAGGTTAAGCTGAGGAAGAAGGCCCCAGTGATGGGGAGCGATGTCAAGTGACAGCAAAATCAGGAAGAAGGAAGACAAGAAGCTTTACAAATACCAAGGGCTAAGAGAGTAGTTAGAGAAGATGTGGAGAGTGAAGGAAGTCCCTGAGGTAATCGAAGCACTCTGGGTCTCCCAAACTGGGCAGGTGGTTCCAACAGATCCCAGCAACGACACCCAAGATCTCTGTCCAGAAGAGTGCCGTCCTAGAAACAGCAAAGATACTGGGCCTCTTGGGCCTCTTGCTTAAAAGACAAACAAAAGACTATTTATTTATATTTTTATATTAGATATTTTCAGGTTCAGACATACAAACACAGTCACATTAACAGCTGTATTTTGATATATTTCAATATATGTCCCAGTTCAGTTTCACTCGATTTCAATAAATGAGACACAAATCCCCTTTGGAGTTGCGTCAGGAAGGACATCCGATGTAAATCTCTGCCAAATCAAACATGTAGAGCTACACTGTGGTCAGCAGCTGAAAGTAGTTTATTACTGATGAGGGGAAAGTGGCTCAGATCTGAAGGATGAGTGAAGAGTCAAGTGAGTTTTATGGTGTAGCAGAGGCAGTGCATTCACTGGCCCATCAGCCTGCAAAAAGCTCTTCTGTCAGCTGGATGCACAAAGTATGCTGTACAGCTGGTCTGCGGGCCACTCTTACCTTTGCTGTTGTTGGTGAGAGCCAACCATAGAGAAGAGCAAAAATGATCACATACAGAGAGCTGAAGTGAAACATTAAAAACAATGAAAAGTGTCTGCTGCAGCATAAATGGAACATCTGTGCTTTTCATGTTGAACTTTTTTGTTTTGCAGTATTCCCATTCCCAGTGATTGTGAACATGTCACCATTCATCAGATACGTTCCACAGATGCATAGTCGGGTTGTTGGAAAACTGCAAGGGAGCCCTCTCCCCCTCTGTCCAACCGGAATTGTTTACACAGGTGGGACACGTTTGCAGGACCATAAAGCCAGCTTCACGGGACAAAGTAACAGGTTAAGTGCTGAGCTTTGAGCCATCATAGTTACACACTCTCACAAATAAAATAATGTGTTTTTTCAGGTAAAATTTAGCATTAAATCTTAGTTAGAAAATGTGCAGTAGTCATTTAATTGGCTCCCACTTCAATTCAAAATTGCCTTTAAAATCCTTTTATTAGATCATACAGCTCTCAGTGATTTGGTCTCCCAGTACATCTCTGACTTGCTCAGTGTCTAAGACCCAGTCAGACCTCTCAGGTCATCAAGTGCAGATCTTTTAATTGTCCCAAGAATTAGATGAAATGAGAGTCCAGGTCTTTGGAACAAGCCGCCTGCTGACCTGAGGTCAGCTAAAACTGTGTCTACACTCAAAAATAAATGTAACTTTTTATCTCACAGGCCTACACCCAGTAGCTGAGTGTTGTGTGTGTCTGTATAAACCTGTATTTTACTTCTTAGTAAAGTTTTATTTTGCAGTTTTCATGGTAAATTTACATTGTTGTTTTTTTTTAATATATTCTGTGTTAAGTAACCATATGTAATAAGGTCAGGTACCAGAATACCTGCATTGTCAACGCCTGTCATGCACAAACTGACAATGAGCATCTTCATTAAGTCCCAACCCAATAGCAGCTTATTAATGCCAAAATAGGGGTTTCCTCTGGTGCAGCATGTTGGCCCATGGACAGTTATTTTTGCAGCTGACCTCATTAAATATGTATTTGTAGGAGTTTCCTTTTCAGACCCTTAAACAATACAAGATGCATGGAGACAACTGAGATATATTTTAAAGTGAGCTAAGTGAGCTTGCAGTGTTTAACTTTATTAGTCAAATTATAGAAATCAGTCCACAATGAACACAAGACCAATCATACAGCTCACACATTACTTTCATGTAGTGTGTTATTCTTCTTCACTCGGAGGTATACAACACTGCTGCACAACACTGGAGCAAGTCTAAATGAATCAGTTAACAGGACTCAAAAATCAGAATTGATATCTCAATCTAATAACTAGGACTGCATAGTATACAGAAAGGAAAAATAGTTAATGTGTAACTTACATGCCTGGGCGGGTCAGGAAATGACGGTATACGTTGTTTTCATGTTCTTCTCTACACAGCGTACAGGCCAGCTGTTACACCGATTTCAGGTTTAGACAACAGAATGGTTTATAATAAAGCAGCTGCTCCTCTGGTCCAAAATGTGGATGAATCCTGTCTGCACTTAAACCGTCAGATAAAGCTATAACATTACCATTAATCTAACTGATTAATTAATTAAAAAGCAGCAGAATTGTAAAACAATCGCCTCAGAATAAGTGAGGGAGAGACGACATCAAAGTTGGGGGTGGGGTGTCGTGAAAGAATGAGAGAAGACACACCCTGTGTGAAAGTAAACTGATGAAGATGGTCAGACAGGTGAGGACTAAACATTTTTTTAAGCTGTAATTTTATAATTTATGTAAAGTTTCAAAAAAATTCACAAAAACTTTTTTTTAATTTTATTTAAAGTAAGCCTGCACACTTGCATGTGACTCAGCTCCAACTTGGCACCATTAAAAAAATAATATTAATATAAAATTGTTTTTGTCGCATTATCTGATGAATATTATGGTCTGCTATGTGATACAGACCTTGAATCAGTTTTTGTGAGTAAAGTTTTAGCGTTTTAGTAGTCCGTTACTTAGCACTAATTAGCTGTACGTTAGGAATGCAGCTTTCTAACTAAGCTAGCTGATAAACTAGCATGTTTTCTTCCATAAAAAGTAACTTACCAAAAACAAATAAATAATTAAAAAACAAAAGCATGATGTTTGCCAAAACACTACATGTGGAAGCTTCAAGGCTTTTCTATAATGCTGGTTTAATTGTCATGGTGCAGAGTGTGTGTTGAAGTGAGGACCCAAATGCAGATACACTGAAAGATGGAGTTTGAAGCAAAAGTCCAGCCATTTATTCGTTGATAAAGTCCAAAATAAAAGGTAACTAAAATACACCGAGGGCTAATTAGGGGTGTGGAAAGGCCAGGTAACAAGAAACTGGTGAAAGTAATCAGTGATAACAAGACCAGGAAGGTAAAATAATCACAAAACACACAATGACTACAGAAATAAAGTTTGGAACTCTATAACTACTTGTCGCATGAAGGAAGTTAAATATATTCAGTTAAAGAGCTCTCTCTGCCTTGTAAACTTTTTTTGTTTTGTTGTATGTTGTTTTTTGTTTTTTGGTTCTTGATACCTGATCAAAATTTTTGACTGTTAGTGTTTCTTTTGGTGGACCTCAAATAGTGTTGTGCTTTTTGAAGTGGTGAGACTTTTTGTCTCTCATACAACTTCAACTACTAACCAGAATCGTTTTTTTATTCTCAGTTAGTCATTGAGGTCTGCAGACGACAGTTTCGAATGTCCAGACTCTTTTCACTAAGGATGAATTCTTATGTTTACTTATGTGCTTTGTTGTTCTTGTGTTTACTTTTTGGATCACACATCAGTACATCCAGACCTGATATATTAATATATAATATTAATCCCCTCCACGAATCACTACCTTATGTGGTGTCCCTGGGATCCCAGGGGCTATGTTGTCCAGGGTCTTTTGCCCCCCAGTAGGGTCTCCCATGGCAAATTGGTCCTGGGTGAGGGACCAGACAAAGAGCGATTCAGACGACCCTATGAGTGAAAGACCAAGGGAACAGTTCACTTTGCCTGGGATAGGGTTACCGGGGCCCCGCACTGGCGCCAGGCTGGGGCAGGGTGCCCAAGCATCTGGTGGTCCATGGGGCCCGGCAGGGCACAGCCCGAAAGAGGGATATGGGCCCACCACCTGGAGGAGGTGCCGTAGGGGTTGGGTGCAATGTGTGCCAGGCGGCAGCCAGGAGCGGAGGCCCTGGCGGAATGATCCCCCGGCTACCAAGACTAGCAATTCTGACATGAAACATCACCTCTCTGATATAGTCAGGCTCACCTCAAACATGGCCTGGGCTCTGGAACCATTCTCCTGGAGAGGGGCTGGTCTCAGTCTGGAGTTCCCCTTGGTGAGAGGATCCCCTCGGCTTGCTGCCTGTACGTTGGACGTTTCTCCTGGTGAACGAGAGGGTTTGTTCCCTGCGCCTTCGGGTCGGGGAACGGGTCCTGACTGTCGTCTGCGCTTAGTGGTGGTTCAGAGTACCCAGCCTTTTTGGAGTCCCTGGGTGGGGTGCTTGAGGGTGCTCCACCTGGGGACTCTATTGTCCTACTCTGAGACTTCAATGCTCTTGTGGGCAACGACAGTGAGACCTGGAGTGGCGTGATTGGGAGGAACGGCCTGCCTGATCTGAACCTGAGCTGTGTTTTGTTGTTGGACTTCTGTGCAAACCACAGTTTGTCCATAACGAACACCATGTTAGAACATAAGAGTGTCCATAAGTGCATGTGGCACCAGGACACCCTAGGCCGCAAGTCGATGATAGATTTTGTAATAGTTTCACCAGACCTGCAGCCATATGTTCTGGAGACTCGTGTAAAGAGAGGGGCTGAGCTGTCAACTGACCACCACCTGGTGGTGAGTTGGATCAGGTGGTGGAGGAGGATACTGGACAGACCTGGCGCACCTAAACGTATAGTGAGGGTGCTCTGGGAACGCGTGGCAGAGGCCCCAGTCCGCAAGATCTTCAACAGCATTCAGAGGGAGAGTGGGGACATTGAGTCCGAATGGACCATGTTCTACACCTCCATTGCCGAAGCCACTGCACTGAGCTGCGGCCACAAGGTGGTTGGTGCCTGTCGTGGTGGTAACCCACAAACCAAATGGTGCCCACCAGGCTGAAGAAGGAGGCCGATCAAGCTTAGTTAGCCTGTAGGAGTTCGGAGGCTGCTGATAGCTACCGTTAGGCCAGGATGTTGTAGGGCTGTCTTGGTTGACATGCCTCTGTAGTGTTGCGTGGAGATCAGGGGCGGTACCTCTGGATTGGCAAACCGGGATGGTAGTTCCTATCTTTAAGAAAGTGGAGCAGAGGGTGTGTTCCAACTATAGGGGGATCACACTCCTCATCCTCCCTGGGAAAGTCTATGCCTGACGAGTTCCTGCCCCAAGTGGAGGAGTTCAAGTACCTCAGGGTCTTGTTCACGAGTGACGGGAGAAGGGAGATCGACAGAAGAATTGGTGCTGCTGCTGCTGCAGTGATGCGGTCGCTGTACCGGCCTGTCGTGGTAAAGAGAGAGCTGAGTATAAAAGTGAATCTCTCGATTTATCGGTCGATCTACGTCCCTACCCTCACATGGGGTCATGAGTCCGGAAGGTGGTTGCTGCCTGTCGTGGTGGTTACCCGCAAACCAAATGGTGGACACCAGAGGTGAAGGGAGCCACCAGGCTGAAGAAGGAGTCCTATCAGGCTTAGTTAGCCTGTAGGAGTTCGGAGGCCGCTGATAGGTACTGTCAGGCCAAGAGGGGCTCAGAGCAGAGCTGCTGTTCCTCCACATCGAAAGGAACCAGTTGAGGTGATTCAGGCATCTCATAAGGATGCCCCCTGGGTGCCTTCCGGGTGAGATGTTCCGGATACCTCCCACTGAGAGACGGCCCCAGGGCAGACCCAGGACACGCTGCTAAGGCTACTGCCCTCGCGACCTGGCCCCAGATAAGTGCAAGTATAAGTGCATGGATGGATAATATTTTTGTTTTTAATTTTGTTGCATTTTTAACTGCTGCAGCAAATGAATTTCCTAAATCTAGAAAAAATACAGTATATCTTATCTTATACAGAGATTACCATGGTTGACACTTTTCTCGTGCCAAAGTATAATGAAGATTGGTAGAACCGTTGGTTGCCCGAGGGACATAATCTTGAAGCCTTTTCCAAAAATCACTGGTAGGAAGCTAGTTTGATACTCCCTATAGAAGAAGTGATCATGTCCAGCTGCAGGTTTCGTCACTATCCGACCAAAATTACCTGAATCAGCAGCAAAAGAAGATCCAAACTACACTTCACGATTGAAAAACATCATCATTAATTCCCTCTTACTTTTGTTGTTTTGTTTCCACCATGATAAAATCACACTTCCGGCACAGCTCTCTCTCCCTCAGTGTACTTCAAGACCAGTTGACCATCTCAAATCTCTGTTTTCTGCATTATTCACTTGCTTATTACGCACCAGTCTACCGTTGTGTACAGTGCTGTCGGCCGTTATTTTTGTTTGTTTGTTTTGTCAAAAATGACCTCAGACAAGAAAGATGTCTATGAAGGTTCTCAGTCATCCAAGTCATTGTAGTCTAAGGAGCTTGGAAAGAAAAGCATCTGGACTTGGTGAAGAGTCCCAGATTTAAACCCTATGGGGGTGTCCCCAAGAGGGTCATGGACCCCTATTGATCCTCTACCTAATCACACGAGTCAAGGTGTGAAAATGGGTGTGGGCCACAATCAGCCAAGGTTTCGGGTGAACCCATTGTGAAACCTAGCCCCACCCTATTATGTGATTTACTGAGGTCAAATGGCCAAGGATTATGAGTAGACGTTAAGTCGTCTGGGAAGGCTCTCAAAACTGGATTATAGATGGCAGACAGTTGGTGTCGTAAGCAGTGTTTGTTAGGGTCCCTGGGTCGTTGACCCAGTGTTTTGTGTTTTTGGTTCTTTGATTTTGTTATTTCATTATATTCTAGCTTTGCTTTACAGGTTTTAGGATTATTCTTAGTTAAGGTTCTCTGGGTGGGGTTTGGTTAGAGTTTTAGTGTTTTGGTTTTCTGTCTGTTCCATAGTTGCTGTCTCCCCTGTCTGCTGTATTCCCACGTCAAGTCAGTGTCAGTGTCTGCCCTGGTCCCACGTCTCTGTTCCCTTTGTTATAGTGCCTGCCTGTGAGTCTGTGTTATGTTTCCTGTTTTACTTTGAAAGTCCATGTCTGATGTTAATGTGTCTGGTTTTGCTTCCCCTTGTCTCGTTAGGCCTGATTTGCCCCAGCTGTGTTTCCCTCCTGTTACCCATTCCCTGATTGCTCCCTCTATGTATTTAAGCCCTGTGTTTTTTGTGTCTGTGTCGTGATCTACTCTCATTTATGCTGTGTTTTCTGTCTGTCTGTCTGTCTGTCTGTCTGTCTGTCTGTCTGTCTGTCTGTCTGTCTGGTCATGTAAGTTTATTTGGATTTTTGTTACGTTTTGCCACTTTTTGCCATCCAGCAATAAAAAGCTGAGTTTGAGTTACTTTCCGCCTCCGAGTGTCTGCACTTTGGGTCCTTCTACTTCCACTCCTACCTGCACACAGCCTTAACCTGACAGTGTTGGGGAGTAACGGAATACATGTACCAGCGTTACGTATTTAAAATACGAAATATGAGTAACTGTATTCCGTTACAGTTACCGTTTAAAAGGGTGGTATTCACAATACAGTTATTTTGTTGAAATAAATGGATTACACGGCAGTATTTTCCTGTTTCATATGTTAGGCTATGACAACTCTATTTTTGGTCATTCCACGCCGGTGGAAACCCAAACAAAACACGCATTAAGAGGCTCTAATGCCTGTGTCTCAATCTCGCGGCCCATGTCACCCCTACTTGCAGCCTGCATAATGACGTGAAGAAAAAATTTTTTTTAATTATTCACAAAAATGATTTAATATGAAGGCAATCGGCAGAGTGTTACAGGCATAGCCCTAAAGAATGTAGCCTCATGGGCAGTGTAGTCCGTGCTGCAGGGAGAATGGACTGCCATACCCGCTGTGTGTGTGTGAGCGCGAGGAAGGGAGAAAAAGGAGAGTGGAAAGTAGTTGTCACCACCTCTAATTTTTCATGTGTGTGAGCGAACACACAAACTCCCTGAGCGGTCCCTTGGACCACTGTGAGCAACATTAGACGTGTGCACTGTGGTCACGCCAGCATCGAATCCATCCAAGTTTCATGGTTTATTAAAATAATCAAATTACAGCATTTACATTTATGTTAGACTACTTTTAATTAACTGCTTTAGCCCACTTACAATGAAAATGTAAAAAAATCTTGTTCATGACCTGTGTAGCATGTTAACACTATTGTAAGTAAAAATAACTTGAACTCCAATTTTGAAAACACAACTTTCTTTTTTTTTTTTTAATAAAGCTCTGACTTGTATTATGAGTATGAGTCTGTGGTCTGGGAGAGAGTATGTAACTCTCTGTCTGCAAAATACAGTATATGATGACCAATGTTGGGCAATTAATTATATAGTTACTTCTTCAAAAAAGTAACTGAGTTTTGCAAACAAAGTTTTGCAAGCAGCTGTTTGCCAGAAAATGCTGAGGATTTTCTATGAGTCTGTGGTGGCCAGTGCGATCCTCTATGCTGTTGCATGCTGGGGGAGCAGGCTGAGGGTCGCAGATGCCAACAGACTTAATAAACTGATCCGTAAGGCCAGCAATGTTGTGGGGATGGAGCTGGACTCCCTCAAGGTGGTGTCGGAGAGGCGGATGCTGTCCAAGATAAAGACAATGTTGGATAACACCTCCCACCCACTCCATGACATGTTGGTCAGTCACAGGAGCTCGTTCAGTGAGAGACTGAGATTACCGAAAAGCACCACTGAACGACACAGGAAATCATTCCTGCCTGTGGCCATCTCCCTGTACAACGCATCCACTTAACACACTGTTTGCTGCTACAACTACACATGTTTCTTTTCCAAATATTTATTTATAAGTGACTTATGTATGTATGTATGTATATATATGTATATATTGTACTATTCTTAGTTAGCGTATTGTCTGTCTTGTCTTAATGTTGGTTTAAAATGGAGCACTGTAACAAAAAATAATTTCCCCCAGGGATCAATAAAGTATTCTGATTCTGATTCTGATTCTGATTCTGATTTACCTAAAAATGCAGCCAAGGCGTTTTTTTTAAATAAACATTTCAAACTATTTACAGAACAATCAGCTGTTCTGCATCACATTTGATGCCACACAAATTATTTGTGCCACTCCAAAATAATTTCTGTCCACTATGAGATGAAGGAGAACAACAGCCTGATACCTGCAGGCCTGACAACAGGAGATGTATCACTGCTGTAACATTGCTGTATCACTGCTGTAACATTCAGAAGTCGCCTCATTGTTCTGACACACACAACAAAACTATTGACTACACTACACACTAACTACACAAGATTTGCGCTAAACTTCGCAAATCTCTCAAAGTCAAAGTCAAAGTCAAAGTCAACTTTATTGTCAATTCTGCCACATGTACAGGACATACAGAGAATAGAAACTACGTTACTCTCAATCCCTAGATAATCTCAAAACACCGCCGTCACTCTTAAAACTTCCCCCTTTCCTAAACAACTTGCCATATTATTTTTTGATTGGTGGACATGGTACTTTTTTTCGACCAATAGGAAAGGGTGGGGTTTTTTGGTTTTGTTTTTGCTCACTAGTGATGGGATTTCCAGCTCTTTTTAGAGAACCGGCTCTTTCGGCTCCCAACCGGCTCTTCAGGTTGTTTTGTTGCTTTAATTTATTTATTATTAACAACAATCTAAAATTATGCACAAAAGGAATTACTAATGTAAAAAAAAAGTGGTTTTATTTATATATGTTTATATATAAATATATACAGTGGCCCTTAGAGGCAAAGCACGTACAAACTCCAAAACACATTTCTAGCGTTAACTGAACTTCCAAAACAGAGCTACCTCGATCACTTAAATTACACAATTGAAAGCATAAGTGTATTGTTTGTGTATTTATACACATCGTTGGTACTTCCTGGCTTGTGTAGCCACTAGGTAACAAAAGCTCAGCACTGCGCCCTAGCATCCTGGAGCACTTCTGTTGTGTTTTGTACGTGCTATGGAGTTTTTACGTGTTTTGTGCTTTGTTTCTTGCGGCCACCGTAAATATACTTTGTTTACATAAAACCTCTTTCTGGAACAAATGGTAAGCATTTTAAATTGTTATGCAATATAATAAATATATTATCAAGAGCAGTTTGTCAAAATTTGTCAAGGCTAATTGGCAGGTGGACTCAAGCACAGGACTCTCAGAGATCACAGTTCAGTGCGTTTATTTACAATAAGAAAATATATTTGCAATAATCAGAGTGGAAAAGGGGGAATGGTTGCAGGGGGTTCCAGGGAGGAAGGGAATCCACACATCCAGTATTTACAGATTACACTTTCTCAGTTCACCGTTAGGTAGGGATGGGAATTGCTAAGATTTTCACGATTCCGATTCCATTTTTGATTCTGTTTAACAATTCGATTCTTTATCGATTCTCCTATCATATTCATATTTTTTAAAAAGGAGAACACACAGGTCGATTAGCTTAGAACTTTGTTTTATATCTTCTCTTTGAACAAGATAAGAATTTAGGAGTAACATGGCCTTACAAACCCAACAGTGAGATCTTAAGAGATCCACAACCTACGGCTCTTTGATAGGGTGTCACGGTGTAAAATATTAATAAAATAAATATTCTTCTGTAGCAATAACAAAGTATAACATAAATTATTCTGTAGCAATTACACAAAAGTGTCCAATTAAACACATTCACTTACCGAAAATCGGGGGCATCTACTGTGGAAAATGGATGCAAGCCTTTAACCACAAACTTAGTCACTGCTTGGTGACATTCGTCTATCCTGGCCTGAAAGGAGACGCTACCGGTAGACTGCAGCGAGAACTGCCAGCATCTGAGCCAGACTCTGTCTGTCTCTCTCATCATGGTCATCTAAATGCACAGTAATGGCAGGTTTTGCAATAAGGCAGATCGCGCTAACATAATATGCAATGTTAGTTGATTATTTACCTGCCGTATTAACGGGAGAGGACGTGCAAACGTTACCGCTGCTGCTGGGTTGAGATTCACGAGTCCGGAGCGGAATTAAAAACACGACATTCATTTAAGGTTATCTTGTTGTTTCCTCCCTTTAATGAAATATCTACTTTGCAAGTATTGCAAGTTGCACTGTTGTCATCCATTCTCGTAAATTATAACCAAACTTTTGAGCGTTTGTGCCGCTTAGGCACCATGTTTCCTGCCAGGTAAATGACGCTATGCAACGTGGTGACGTCATTCGAGGCTACTGGAATCGATAGGGGAATTGTGTGCAAAAATGGCAAACAATTCAATTTAATTGAAAGAGTAGGGACCCGGTCCCTAATCATGAGGACCAGGTGGTTGGTTAGCGCAGATGTGTTCGGCCAGAGGCAAGAACCCATGATGAGTCCCGCTCTCGAACACAGAGACAAACAAACAAGCCAAGAAGGACTGAAGGACCATGACAAACTTAGGTTACTCATATTGGTTTGCTTGTGATCGTTTGCAATAACATTAGTTCTTACTTCTTGGCTAATGCTAACTGAATGCTCAGTCAATGTAACTGGTCAGTTGCACCAACAATGTTACAATGGTGTCGGAACACCAACACAGGGATATCAGATCGTGCTCCTTCCTTAAACTGTTTTTTTAAAGATACAAAACTGCCTATTGTTCCTGTTAGAGGATGGGATTTTTAAACAATTTTGTGATATTCAGAGTATTGTAATAACATACTGTATATTGTGATTTATCAGCTTTTTTAATGGCAAATTTATTTTGCAGCAAAATGAGATTGTCAAGCATATCAACACTGCTACTAAAACCTGCCATATATGTTGCCAGGAGTCAGTCTGCTATCAGTCTGATATCTGTCTGTAATTAAATGGGGTCAAGTTGGCAATTACATGCAATGTGTTTCAGATAATACAGCAATTAGCTGTGATAAATCACCAAATGTTGCTTAAATGTTGCTGTCTGCATAGACAGAAGTTCACATTTAATTATTACCAGCTAGCAGTCAGTTAGGTTAAGTTCTGCGACTAGTGCTCATTGACAAAACCTCATTCAGACTGTTGATTGTTGCCAATCTGTCTGGATTTATAAATTAGACTGTAGTTATTTGCAAACCTTCAACAATTCGATTGCAGTCATATTGCCATGCAAAATACTGCGATACTATGCTGTATCAATTTTTTTCATGCAGACTTTTTCATAATCATTATGTCAGCGTTGTCTCTTTGATATTTGATATCAAAGACATGCGACCTAATCCAAAATGGGTTAGTTTTAAATTCTTGAATTCAAATTCACTACATCACCAGCTGTTAGTACACTTAGAACAATAGTCTAAATTATTCATGTTTTATAATGCTGCAAATCTTAACAACAGTAAGGTTTGTAAATGCAAGTTTCACAAGTAAAGTACTTTTTGTGTGGTCTGCTGAAATATGATGAAGTTGGCTTCATTGGTTCGTTGGTTCTTGTCCTCATGTACTGTGTTGTAGTATTCATTAGTTATGAAATATTCCCGGTCAGTTGGTTCAAGAAAATGAAGACAATCCATTGAACTAAACACAAAAACAAAATGCCAGCAGAACCACAGAACTTGGTAGATCGGGGCAGTGCTCCAGTTCAGCCTCCACTCATGAAACTTTAAATGCCACTGAATGCCATGGTGATTCGGTCGGACAAAAATGTTATCTTTAAATAACATTAAAAAGAAATCTAATGCTGCAGCAAAGATGAACTGTAATTGTGATAGCATGTAGCTATCTATAATTCAGAGCTGGGGCTGTGATATTAACTTAAGAGTGAACCCTTTGCATTTAAATGACATATTTGCAGGGGAAGTTTTGCATGTAGGTGCTCTTGCAGATAGTAAATGAACAGTGATGGGAATCAGTCAGCTGCACCGTGGACCATGTGTGCATGCGTCTTCCTTTCCTCTCATTCAGCTGTTTTAAAACGACACCTCCCCCCTCCTTCCCAAACCCTGCTCCCACTCCGAGTGCAGTCATTTCTAGTGCAGAGAAATGTCCCTGGTGACACAGAGGGATGACGCAGGCTCTCTCTTCTTTCTGTTTCACCTCTCCCCCCCACTAACATCATCTTTTTCCTCTTTTGACTCGCTCTCCCATGCTTTTTTTTTTTTGCTCTGGCGCTCCCTCTTTCTCCATTTCCTCTCACTGTCTCCCTTTCCTCCTCCCTCTCCTCCTCCCTCTCTCTCATTCTGGCTCTCTCTCTCTCTCTCTCTCTCTCTGCTCCGGCACTGCAGTGCTGATTGTGATTGCACAGACACTCACACACACACACACACTCATTCACGCACACACACACACAGAAGCGTAGCTGAGAGGCAAGGACTGCAGCAGCATGCACCAACCACGGCTGAGCTGTTCAGGGACTTGAGGAAGGAGAAGTGAGGAGAGAAAATAGTGGACTATCTCACACCAGCCTGCATGTGCATCTTGCAGCGGTAGGAACGATGCATTTCAAGAGCAGACACCTTATGTTATCCGGCCTCCTCTGCACTGCCTCTGCATCCCATTCACCCTGCTCCTCCCACTCCAACTCTTCCTCCTCCTTGTGTCTACAGCATCATTAGACAGGACTACAGATTGACCGGGACTGGCGAGTGGTGGATGGTCAGGTTTTGCCCCGGCTGAAGGATTCTGCTATGCTACACACACATCACTGATGGTTGGATTGTAACTGACATTTGGAGCTAGACGATAACACACGACCTGCGAGGAATCTTGGATGTGCGTGTCATTCTTTACCAGTGTTGTAATTGGCGCATTTCTTCTTTTTAGCCGGTTGTTTTTGCCATCTCTGAGACTGGCTAGCAGGCACTGCAGCATCAGGACCGCAACACCATGAATTGGTAGGGCATGAGGACCCAGGGGCAACCCGAAGGAAGGGCTTGAGTGTTTCCATTGCTACCATTGCTGCTGAGGTGCTTATCTTGATTTTTTTTTCCCAGAAAAGTGTGCCTGGTGGGGGCTGGGGTGGGTGGTGACAGCACAGGTACCTAGGCCCCTGCAGAGCAGAGCGGGTGGCTCTTGCGTAGAGGAGGTAGGCAGGACGTCCTGTGGAAAAGGGGGGAAGAAGGGCTGGCTCGAGCATTGGGCTCCTGATAGTGGCTATTTTTGTCTCCTCTAGTTCAGTGATTGGGACAGCGGGTGGAAGAGAAGATGCTTATGGCCCGAGACACAGCGCGGGATGAAGCTCAAAAGCTACACAGGAAGTGGCTGAAGCACCAGGCCTTTATGGCAGAACTGGCCCGCAATAAAGAATGGCTGGCCAAGATAGAACAGGTGAGTGGAGGTGATCGAGGGCTGTTTGTGGAAAAGTGGGGGAGGGATGGGGAGGTCAAAGAGGCAGAGCACGTGAGCCAAAGAGAGCACGTGACAAAGAAACGGTGTTGATGGTGGGTGTGGTGGCAGTAAAATCGAATAGGTGAAAGTGGGTGACATGTCATCACTCAGCTTGGGGACATCCTGAATTACAGTGTCAAGGTTACATTGCTACAGTAGCTGTGCTGTTTTCAGATTCACAGGTGGTGTGATCCCTGTGGTTCTTTTGCCTCTTGATGCAGACATTTGACCAGCCTGCTCAGTTATGGAGGTTACAGTGATTCATACAGAGGACATTTAAACATGTGCAGCAGTTATGGACACACATGCAGAAAGTGCAGACACTGTAACTTGCTTGTATGTACTAATTTTATGTGACACAAGTGATATAGGGTCAGTTCACATCATTTTTTTTGTTCTGCTTTCCCATAATGCTTTGCTTTCCTGAAATCCTGACAGAGCAACATCCCATCCATACACAATGTTTTTCAGCTTAGATGTGCTCTAGGCCTGCATTGAAATCTGCTGGTTTAAATCACCGGTACATTATGTGACATTTTAAATGTTAGTAGTAAATACGAAAAAAGTTTGAATAAATTGCAGTTTTGCACATATTTTGGATACAGTTTTTGTCTTGAGTACAGTATAACACTGTTTGATACTTAAATTATTTTATTGACTCTGACTCCATATGCACTGTGCATGTGTAGTGATGTCATTTAATGCATTCAGATTGATGACCATCCACAAACACTGTGAACTGGTTGAATCAGGCAGTAGTTTGTCCCTCAAGCATCATATGAACATTAGCAAAATGTCATCCAGAAACTACTGCAGTCTTCTAAGGGCTCCATTTTAAGTACTTTAATCACAATTTTTTCCATATTCTGAAAAAAAGGAAGGTTAATGAGCGGATTTCTCATTTCCTATCATACAAAAACCATCATTACTTTGTCTCTTATTGTGTAACGGGTGTTCTGGCAGCAATGTTTTTGACTATTTGATGTCCACAGCAGATGAGTTGCTTCTATCAGATTATGTGAATATATTCATCTGCAGTAGAAATAAATAAGAGAAATTCAGACATTTACCTTTCAGTATGTTTAAGTCATTCATTTTTATTGAATGCATAAAGAAATTAATTGCTTTTAAATTATTAGAGCTTTTTTGTAGGATATATTGAATTATTAGATATTCATAGGGTGACAGTGTAACCAATTGTAAGCACAACCCTTGCAGACAAATCTTACAATGGTATAATGAGGAAATCCTCATTAGCCATCTTGGTTGTCCATGTGTGAAATGCATTTTAAGGTTCATTGTGCTATAGTCTAGACCCTCAGACTGAGACAGACACCTTAGCGTAGTTCAATAACGATGCAAACTAACAAAAACATAGTAGGACTTACATTTCTAGTAATCAGGCTTTTTGGAGATGTTGTTGATGCTGTGGACCAGGGATAGTTGGAGAATCCAAGCAGCCACACTCACTTGTGTTCTCATTAGGGTTATGTACTGTGGTGTAGAAGTGCAGGACACTATTTTTTCTGATCTTACCAGTTGAGCAGTGAACTACTGTAAAAATGTATTTCTACAAAAAGACTCAATTAATGTCACAACACAACTCAAACGACCTAATGTTGTCAAATAGATACAACTTAGGAGTCGTTGTGGTATCTCTTTATTAGAAAGAAATTTGGTTAACAGATTACAAGACAGACGTTGGCAGCTACAGCTTAACTGAGATCTCCCCATAGAAACCCTGTGTTGGACCTTTTGCTCTGTCAAATCTGTTTTGACCTTCATATTTACCTTTTTGGTTTGTATATTGTTCTGCCAAAACTGTACATTCAATCTTGACTTAGTGGGTTTAACTCAGTGTCTCTAGCTAGTAGTGAATGGTTCCAGCTTCTGAACTGCAAACACCTTTCTGCCACACATCTCAATCTTTGAATTCAGGTGTTTTCAGTCCCATTTCCACAGCTGGAAGCACTTTGGCGACAGTGGGAAGGAAAAACTCTCTTTTAACAGGAAGAAACCTCCGGCTGAACCAGGCTCGGGGAGGGGCGGGGCCATCTGCCGCGAGCGGTTGCGGTGAGAGAAGGAAATTAGGAACCACATTTAATAACTCAGCCACAGAGCAGCAGACCATGAAGTTGCCAACTCTTTGCTGACTCAGAGCCCCAAATTGGTGCTGGCGTTAACATCAACACAAAAACTGTGTGCCGAGAGTTTCTATGGCAGAGCAGCACCTGTAGGTGTAATCCATAGGTACACACACAACAATTATTTGTATTTGTTGTATTTGTGCAGAAAACTTTGTAAACCTGTTAAAATTTAATGTCTCCTTTAATAACAATATTTGTCATATTTGGTGATATCTAGTACACATAGTTTTGATAACTAAGATAAGTCTTTTAATCAATCTTTATGTATTCAAATGTGTTATTTATTAGTGTAATGTCATTTGGCAGCTACACTGATAAATGATACAATTATAACACAATATATGTGTTCTGGTACTGCAGTAACTAGAATACAAATATTGTTTTAAAAACAGCACTGAGGCAGTTAAAGGATTAGGCTGGACATGTCTCAGGACCTGCCACTGCAATGTTTTTGTTCATTTTATTTATGCTTTCATGAGCTGCTTTACACAAGCTGGAGGTAGAACATAAAGTGAGACAGTTAAAACATACAGTAAAATCTTGAACCATTTGTGATCAGCTTACATTGCAGTTAAATTATATATTTCGTCCACCACTGGGATAGAAAACTGTTACATTAGAATGAAGGAATACACTTGATGTTCTGCCAACTGAGTTTATATAAGGATGGATATAATTATTAAGGCACAAGCACTGGTATACAATGTCCCTTTTTGAAGTCTTAATTTTAGCATTTTGGCTGTTGCCATCTTGTTTCTGTTGGAGCCAACAAGGGGCCATATTTGGACGAGAGGCATTCACGAACATTTGGTCTTCTTACTTGTATCTTTAATAAGACTGGTTTTTTGTACCGTTGAGCTTATTTTTGCTGTTAAGTTGAGTGTTTTTAACATAAGACTCAAAGGGGGTTGACTCATCTTTGGAGTTGGCTTCAAGTGGTTATTTGAAGAACTGCAGTTTATTAGCCTTGTAGATTGTTGCTTGGTTGTGCCTGTAATGTGAATCCACTTTTACCTCTAAAATGAAAACAGAATGAAATAGGATACTGCTTTTCTTCCAAATCAGTGCATTTGTTTTTAACCTTTCGTGCCAAACAGCAGAAAAACTGAAAGGACTGACACAGAGCGCAGAAGATGGCTACTCCATAAAAACTGTCTAACATGTGCTAACTGCCTTGATTTCCTGTGTTCCCGACAGTGACAGTTTAATCTACCTCTTAATCTACCCCAATGCTATCTCTGTCATTACCTGAGAGACACAGAAAAAAGATGTTGCTGTGCTGGGACCGGAGAACTCTGCGTCCTTTTGGAAGGGTTCCTGTATCAGGCCTTACCTCTGTTCTCTCACATTACTTAATCAGCAGAGCCACAAAGATCCATGTCGGCTCATATATGTGGAGGAACTGTGGGTGTTTCTCTCTTACAGTGGGTGGAATACTAGCTGACCTTGTGCTTTGTCTTGCTGTGGGCTCAGGGGTCAGTGGATTGTAAACAAACACTGTGGAAGTAACAAGCTGGAGAACATAGATCACTGAACGGACACAAATTAGGTAACTAAAAATGGATACCTAACAAATTGGTTATCTGTGTTTTGCTCAAGGTTGGTACCCAGTATATTTTTGCAGTGAGTTGAGATGAACATAGATTTGTTTATATGTCATATTCACAGACAGTGGACATTGATAATATACAAGTATTTCCAGCAGCTCCCCTTTTTTAACAATTGAGATCT
This sequence comes from Aulonocara sp. 'chitande type north' Nkhata Bay, assembly GCF_057382095.1. Taxonomy (NCBI): domain Eukaryota; kingdom Metazoa; phylum Chordata; class Actinopteri; order Cichliformes; family Cichlidae; genus Aulonocara; species Aulonocara sp. 'chitande type north' Nkhata Bay. The sequence goes on from NC_141353.1 coordinate 3,661,590, forward strand.
AACAGGGGAAAAAACACTTGGACAAAACTGCTTCAGACATCTTAACATACGTGATGGATCAATTTCATGTGCCTGCTTTACATTCAAGCTCCTTGGATTGTTTAATCCAACATGGCGTGCTCAGACACAATGCTGTTTTTATTAGTACGGCAAGTCAGAAGAACCAATAGTGTCCTTATCCTGCCTGTGGCTACTATTTTCAGGTATTGTGCACCTGTTGGGAACTGGATTCAGTGACAGATTACAGATTTTTAATGATACATGATGAAAGACTGTTTCCCACTGTGTGGACAGTAAGGTTTCTGACTGTAACAGGGGTATAAGCTACTATTCATCATTCATTGGTACACTGAAAAAAATCCATGTTGGATTTATTTAATTCAATAGTGGACATTGGTTGCACACAACTGTTTTGCTTTGGCAGAAACTTAAACAACTGAGTTAAATCAACACAACTTATTCATATTCAATAAACCTGTGCATTTTGTGTTGATAAAACGCGACTGAAACATGTTTAGATGAAGTAAGGTGAGCTCTTGGAATATTTTAATCCTTCGTAATTTTGACATTTTATCTCAACACTATTCAATAACTTTTAACCCAGTACTACTTGGTCACTCAAATACTACATGTTGTCTTCATATTACATAATGTTCAACAAAGTTTAGAGTCTGGTTAACATGAATGGATCTATTGAACAACTATCATCCTTCTATCTTTATCTAGGTTGCAGGAGGGGCTGGGGCATAACCCAGAAGTGATAGGGTAAGAGGCAGAGTACACCCTGGACAGCTTACCAGTCTATCACATAGAGACAAACAACCATTTGCACTTATATTCACAGGTAATTTAGAATCCAATTAACCTAACCCTAATTCTAACGACTGCATGACTTTTAACTGTGGGAGGAAACCAGAACACCCAGAGAGAAACCAATGCAAACTAGCCAGATTGTGGATTTGAACCCAGGCCCTTCTTCCTGTGAGGCAACAGCGCTAACCACCATGCCACCTGCTGCTTTAAAAAAAAAAAGCAGGAAAGCTATGATTTCAAGGCTTGATGCAGAATTTTCTGTGCCTTTTTGTCCTTGACAGGTTAAACCACAATAAATAGCAATAGCATACACGTGGTGTGTGTGTAGTTGTCTGCCTTAAGTTGTTGAATTTCATACAGATCCTACATGATTTAATTACATTCAAGACAGAAACATGAAATTTTTGTGTTCAATTTACAAGGTAGACTTTTTTAATGTAACAGCCACCCAAGAGGCTCCTTCCTCAAACCACGATCCAAAGCGCGTGAGACTGAAATCCTGTGCGGTGTCGTGAGATTTAACATTGCTATATTATTGACTTACTTCACTTGAACATGATATGGACAATTTAATCTACCCTCTCTGCATATCATGTAGTTTCTACACTATATAGTTACACTTAACTTGAACGCATGAGGCAATTGTGTTAAATACACTCAAGATGCTTACATAAATCCAAGAGATGGCCAATCCCTTTTTTTCAGTGTAGGATCAGTTTAATGCTCATTTTGAGTCAAAGTTGTTGATAATAAGAACATTTAAGTACTTTGCTTGACATTGTCAATACTCAACAACAAAAATCATAATTTAAAGAGCAGGTTCAACAGGAGTTTTGTGGAGATCATGGGAAATACTGTTTTTTGTTTGGACCATCCATTAATTAATTCCGGGGTTATATAAATAAATTTGGAATAATTTCATGAAGAGTTGGCTTTTTAACCTTAGCATAGATATTGTTATCTTATTTTGTTACTTACTTAACATATAAAGTAGTGGTGCTGATATATCATTGTGGCAGTGGCATGTGACTTTACAGAATGGCAAGCAGAGACAACTTGCACCAGCTCCCAAACAGACAAAAACATCTTCCACAACAATTTAAGTTGGATCAGATTCAAGCATACCATTTGTGCTGCCTGCCTTTCTGCAGTCCTTCCTCGCTGAAGAATTGTAAAGTGTTATTACTTATCTAGACAAATAAATATCTAGTATTTTATTAAAAATTGTACCCTATTGGCTGACAGCGACAATGGGTGGAAGAATTGCCTTCGATGCTTGTTGCCTCCTGGGAGCACGAGGCAGGTCTGGGCCCGCGCTGGAGAGTCGGCGCAGTGGCAGGATGGCTGCTGTGTTGCCTGGGATTACTCCTTATCCCCTACCCAACCCTGTTGCTGGTCACGTGCTCTATGTTGTGTGTGTTAGGTCGGGGGCGGGTTCATTCCACTGCAGGGTAACCTGCCACTGCATGTGGCGAATAAAATTTGAACTTGAACTTGAATTTTTCAAACAATCTATTTAGGAAAAGAAGCAATAAAAGATCATGACAACACCTCAGCAGTGTCGGGGAGTAACGGAATACATGTACTGGCATTACGTATTTAAAAGACAAAATATGAGTAACTGTATTCCATTACAGTTACTTTGTTGAAATAATAGATTACATTCTTTTCCTGTTTCACATGTTAGGCTGTGCCCTCTCTATTATTGGTAATTACACACTGGTGGAAACCCAAACAAAACACTAATAATAATAAGAGGCTCGAATGTCTGTGTTTCAATCTCGTGGCCCATGTCACCTCGACTTGCGTCCTGCATAATGACGTGAATAAATAATGTTTAAAATTATTATTCAAAAAACAATTTAATATGAAGGCAATATGAGCAGAGTGTTACAGGCATAGCCCTATACCCGTTATGTGCAAAAAAAAAAAAGGAGAGTTGAAAAATACGAGTTGGGAGCTGGAAGCATGTAAATATAATAATAACCACTGCAGCCAAAAAGAGAGCCTGACGAGCCCAGCTGTAAGTAAGTCGTTAAGACTCGACTGTTGGCTGTGTTCGTGTTTTCCTCCGAAACAATAAGTTCCGTTGCAGCAGCCTTTCAACACCTCTCTCTGTCTCTTGCTAGCAAAGTTGACACAGACAACAAAGTAAAGCTCGTTTTCGGTTACGACACAAAACCCGACGTATTAGCCAGAGGTCCCTTTACTACGGTTCGGAGCCGCGGACCTGTTTTATATTTGCACGGAGTAGTTTTCTATATGAGATCACTGCAAAAAGTGCAGCCTTACCTAATGTCCACCCTACTGTTACTCATTTATATTAAGATTTAAACATCTAGTTGGTGTTGGTATGGAGAGTAACCTTCAGTAATAGTAATAAATCACACAGCAATAGGACATTCATGTAGTTGTAAAAAGCATGATGATATATTAAGTAATCCAAAGTATTCAGAATACGTTACTCTCATTGAGTAACGTAACCGAATATGTTACAAAATACATTTTGGGGCATGTAATCTGTAATCTCTGGTGGAATACATTTTAAAAGTAGCCTTCCCAACACTGCACCTCCGTACACATAAAACTGTGTTATTGGAAAACTGTGCATAAAATATCAAAAGTAAAATAATTATTCTGCAGAAAAATGCTCCCCATCAGTGTTAAATGGAATACTGCTGCACATTTTAACTATTAATTAATTTGATATTTTTTAACTATGTTATATTCGTAATCATCATCAGCATATCAACTGGTGGTGGTCAGAGGGCCCGGTGGCGCCAGTGTCCGGCAGCCTTGCCTCTGTAGGTGCGCCCCAGGGCAGCTGTGGCTACAATGTAGCTTGCCATTGCCAGTGTGTGAATGTGTGTGTGAATGGGTGGATGACTGAATGTAGTGTGAAGCGCTTTGGGGTCCTTAGGGACTGAGTAAAGCGCTATACAAATGCAGGCCATTTACCATTCACCATATCCTGTAAATCGTTTTTGTGGTTGGACCATATATCTCTAAAAAAGTTGTTAATTAGCTCAGAAGCAGATGATTTAAAAATAAAAGTGCATTAAGATATATTAATAACAAAAGAAAATCTGCTAATTAACAAGCTCGAGCAGTTTGTGACATGGTTTACTGTCAATATCTACAGGTGGATTAAAAATGAAGGTGGAGTGTTGGCAAAACAGCTGGTTAACCGCTTTACATTCAGTCAAGTGATTTCTCATAGATGTTAATCTGAAAGTGCTGCTGTGCCTGCACTGATTACCTTGCCCGTTTTTAGACCAGATGCCTTCCCCTCTTCATTATCGTCAGAAGTGTCTTAGCTAATGTACTGAATGGGTTAAATGCAGAGGAACTATTTCCCCATGGGGACTAACACGCACACTTTTTAAAGGAATTGCTAATCTCAGTCTTTACGCGTGTTGGTCAAAGTGGTTAGCAAGAAGAAACTCATCTGTTACTATGCTAAGTAACAGAAGCTTGTTTACTTGCTAATGCTAGTTCTGTTTCAGCAAAAAAGTGCTGGTCATAGCTGATTTCAGAGCAGTGGAAACAGAGCCAGTGGCAGCTTCCAACTCATGATGATCTCCCATCAGTTTACCATGAAAGACTAGAGGTTTATCCAAAGTGCATCCGCAAACCACCAGAAAAGAGCTCATCTTACCCAGCTCATGTCACTGTTAAGGAGACTGACATGCCGGTGAAACAGAGACAGCCGCAGTTTCCTATGAGCACAACACAAGCCAAGTGCCGAGCTTTCCAACTGCAGCCATGAGATGGCAGTAATGTAAAGAATGGATCTAAACAGGACAGAAGTTTTATGAAAGCACTGCCTGAGGAGAAAGGAGAGACTGCAATACTTTCTTTTTAAATAATCTCTAATTTTAGATTTGACAAGTAAATACTGCTTGCCTTGATTGCCCTGAAGGACGGCTGCAGACCAAGAAACATTTTATCCAAATCAAGAGTTAAACAATATTTCATACGGATTTATTTAATAGCACAGTGTTCAATAACCAAATGTCAAGACTGTTTACTGACAGCTGGGCAGTCAAGTAGGTCTCATGCTGTACTACAATTTCGCCTCTGTCAGTGCGCCCCAGGGTGGCTGTGGCTACAATGTAGCTTGCCATCACCAGTGTGTGAATGTGTGCGTGAATGGGTGGATGACTGGATATGTAAAACGCTTTGGGGTCCTTAGGGACTAGTAAAAGCGCTATATAAATACAGGCCATTTACCATTTACTACAATTTAAATTTTTAACTGGGTGCCTATTGTGCTTTTCAGTAGAAACTGTGTGGCCAAAATGTTTCTGTCACTGCTAAAAACACCTGTTACCACTGAGTAACATGGTATCTTTGACAGTTTTGGTTATCTAGCTCTGTGAGATAGTTATATGAGGCCCTCCCACAGTGACAGCCTAGCACAGAAGCAACAAGTCTAGAAATTAAGTTAAGGTGCAATTTAAAAAAGAAAAAGACAAAACAAAACAACAAACACATGTCCTCTATTGGTCACAAGTTATTTTTGTCATCCTCCATCTGTTTTTACTGTTCTTGAATGTAGCAACAGAGTCCCTTCCAGCTTGTAATGTTTTTTTGGCAAGCTAGGATCACCCAACATCCTGTTTGGCCTTATACTTTTGTAAATATGCAAATATTAGATTTTCATTTTTCACAGATGTTTGTGTGTTGATGTCGTGAACTGTCACATTCTGTCTTCTGTTTGCTCAATGATATTTGAAAAAATGATATGCTTCCCAGCACTGTTACATGCTAGTATTTACTTTAGTATAGTCTTCATTAGCCTTAACACAACTTCAGATTTACTGCTATCTTAGCATTATGTCACTTTTTAATGAATTCATTCATTTTTTTAATCACATTTCAGTTTGACAGGTTCAACATAGCCATGCTTCTTGTTTCTGTAGCTGACTCAACAAAAACCTCAAAACCCAGTCAGAGATGACTGGGATCACATTGGTGGTTATCAATATTCCTTGTTAAGCTAGGCTTCAGACTCTGCTAACTTAATCTATTTATTTTACTACTCATTGTGCACTCAGTTCTGCTGTTTTAGGGCTCTACAAACTATAAACGTGCTACAGATAATTATCAAAAACTACTAAGTCCATTGAGAATAACACTGTTACATGGCATAATGGAGAAGATTTGGAATAGCATACATTTTTGGTTACTGACTGAATATTCTTACTAATAAACAGCCTCCTAAAATCCATCCATTTACATATTGTTTTTTTGGTCTACATGGGGGCTTCCTTAGGGATTATTAAAGTATTAATATTATTCTTAAAGTATTCTGATTCTGACTGAGCCTAAATGAGCCTTGACAGGTCACCAGTGTATATTTCAGACAGACACACACTCACAATCTGCTAAATCTAAAGACCCAGTGTAAACCAATTAAGAATCATCAGTTACCTTCAAAAGCTTGTCTGAACTGCATGAGGAGCCAGACTCCCTGTGCAGGCAAAAGGGAGAACTTACAAACTCCATGCAGAAGACACACCGAGTCAAACAGGCGGTTTAAACCAGGAAGCTGGTTTAAAACTTTCTTTTATCAGTTGCATTTCAACCAAAGTAAAACACTCTTGGCTTACAGAGTTTGCACCGCATGGTATTATTCAGTGGTATTACCAACATACACCTCGATGAATGTATTAAATATACTCTCTCAGGAAAGAATATTTATTTTTCTTAGAACATATTTCCAGGATAAAAGTAGGTGCAAATGTGGTACTTATAGATTATTTTAAATTGAAACTCTGAATGGAACATCAGGGATTTTCCAGATGAGGTTGTGTTTTAAGCATAAGCTAATGAAAGCTCATCAAACTCACTGTATTGATTGGTTATTTTATGTGATAAAAAGCCTACCAATAGGCACTAATTCATTTTCTGGCTTCTGTTCTGTTTGCTCGCTATTTGTAAAATAGATTTGAGAGGCATGTATAATCTTGTGTCAACCCTACAGGCTCTTTACACTTTTATATCTGTACTACACTGGTTCATTTGATCCAAGTCAAAGGCTTGCACATGCAGGGAGCCGGTTTGGCCCTGTGGGTGAGCTGGGGACCATCTGCCACACAAATGGAGTGCAGCGGCCTGGGTTCGGGTTTAACGCGTGGCCCTTTTCTGCATGTCTTCCCCTTGTTTATCTCCCTGTTTTCCACCTGGTCAACATGGCCAAGCTTTCTTTGCTTTACCTGATTCACAAAACGTAAAAGTGGCTCAAAGCCATGCTTTTAAACCAGGCTGGCTGCCTCAGGATTTGCGCACTGTCACATATACAGTAAGTGGGCATTTGACATGTCATTTCACTCATCCTTTGCACAGAATGGACAGATTGAATGTTGTCTGCTGCACTGAGTGAAATCGTTAGAGAAATCGATGAGAAAGTTGAATAAAGAACGTAAAAAATAAAATGGCAAAAGGCGATAAGAGTTTTGTGCCTGCAATTACATCAGTTAGTGATGTTGCAAAAGAACCATTAATCTTCTGAATTATTGAGTTAATATATTTATTTTATGACTTGTGACTGCTGTTCACCAGTCCTTTACAGATCTGAAACTTGAAACATATTTAGACATTTAGGACATTCAGTCCATTCCTCTGTGGCATTTTCCTGTCTGTTGCCAGATTAAGGTGAAACTAATATTATTTATGTTCTTTGTCACAAGTAACCTACTAATAGACTAGTTAGCTACACTACAGGAAGCAGATTAGAGTTGTACATTAAGAAAACATACAGTTTGCATGTTGTAAAATTGCCGCATGGCTTTCCTCCTCCTCAGGTATCAAGCATATGAACCGACAGAAAACAGCAAAAATCCTGAACATAACCAGCTCCAGACGAGGTTGTGTGTTCAGCACAAGTTACTATGGTGATCTTGCTAGATTAAAAGAAATCACATATATGGCAAAGACAATTCTGGCTTTAGGGTCAACCTGAGCCAGTAACGTGTTCTTTTAGTACATCCATCAAACTGCTTTGTGTTAGCAACTCTAACTCTTTTACGGATACAGAGCTCACTTATTCTTATTATACACCTTTTTAGTTTGTATGGGTACACATGTTCTATACATGCACAGCAGATTGCTTTCCAAAGGAAGACATGATCTTCTTTGCCCAATATTTGGACAAATTATTGCACATTTTTCTGTGTATTTGTGCTAACACAAATATTCAGATTAACTCAATCATTCTTCATATTGTATTCTCTAGCCAGATTTCTCCATATGGAAACTCCACTAGCCCCTTTAACTAAGTAATCATCCAAGTCTTGACCTTTTTTCTAATTGTTTACCTATTTTAGAGGTCAAGGGCGTCAAATTCAATTTTACAAATGGCAACAGTGGAAAGTGAAAATCACATTAAAGCCCATCTCAGCCTTGCCTCTCAAAGTTTATCTCAAAAGCCACTGAGCCATCAGTGTGATGTATTCATTTCTAACCTTGTCCATCCTGGTCACTCGCAGTGAAAATCTTAACATCTTCCACTCTGCCACCTCCAGTCTTTTAGTCAGTGCCACCATCTCCAAACCATACATTAGAGGAAGTCACACTGCCATCTTGTACCACATTAAAGGCTCAGCATATATAATTTCTTAATACATGTCCCATATGCTTATATAAGACTGAATAAAACTACTTAAGGGGCATTTACCCTGCCCCTCCCTGAGCCTGGTTCTGTCGGAGGTTCCTTCCTGTTAAAATGGAGTTTTTCCTTCCCACTGTTGCCAAAGTGCTTGCTCATAGGGGGTCATATGATTGTTGCTTTTCTCTCTGTATGTGTTATTGTAGGGTCTGCCTTACAATATAAAGTGATTTGAGGCAACTGTTGTTGTGATTTGGTGCTATAGAAATAAAACTGAATTGAATTGAATAGTGATGATTTGCCACACTATTAACAGTTAATAATGTAATCTCAAATTAAGCGCTGGAATTCACTGAATTTAAGCGCTTGTAGGGTCTACCTTGAGGTGACTGTTGAACAGAATAACAAATCTTTGTTTTTGTTCTCGCATATGTTTCTTCTAGTCTTACATAATCTGTTTTACTGGTCTGAACATGACATGTGGACTCTACAGTGGGTAAACTGGCCAAAATTCATGCACTTTTTAACCACAATTGTACAATAAGTAATTTTTTAAAGATTCATTAGCGGCAGGTGTTCAGCAGATAATAGTCCAAGTTGCAGAGCAGAAGAGTGTATTCACACCTACAGTGCATCGATCTGTGTGGTGTGAATACACTGTTGTTTTTGCAAGTGGAATGAAACAAGCTCTTTAATCCCACCCACTTTTGAATTATGCTGCATCAGCTTTAAATGGAAGCCTGCAGAATTTGGCAACACAATGCTGCCATAATGGCGTGATTTATTTGTGGTAGCCATTAAAATATGGTACTATGTCAGCTACGATGGCCTCCAAAAATTCCCTTCACAGATACCCTTTGGATCTGACTGTGCCTGGGCTGTATGCACCATAAACCTTTGATTCTTTCTCTTCTCGATTCCCTTCTTCCTTTAGTCTGCCTTTTCTCATCTCCTTTGTCCACCCCCTCTCTGATTTCTTCTCCTTCTGCCTCACTCTGTGTGTCAGTAAAGCCAAGAGAAAAGAGAGTGAGAAAGACCTGCTTTCTGCTGGCTCTGCATTATGAGAGGGAGAGCGAGGGATGTGAGCGAGTGAGCGCTAGCAGCAGTTTAGCAGACTGTGCCAAAAGAAGGAATGCAGCACTGCATTATGAAAGCCATAGGATATAGGTTCAACTCTGTGAAAGATAAATGAGAGAAGCAGGATTTAGAAGATGCACCCCACCATACACATGGCTGATGTGATAATAGGACGGAAGTAAATAAGCAATGCATCATCCAGAGCAAGCCAGAACAGGACGTTTCCTTAAAAAGTGCAGCATTTTCTGGTGCTTCAAATCACGAAGGAGTACCTTGTCATAGAAGGAAAACGCCTCCTACTCCCCTAAGTCTCACTGTAGTTGGAGACTGGTAATTATCTATTCTAGGGAAGAACTGACACAAAGGGAAGCACCACAAGCTTTGATCTCATCAAATCTCCTCATCCACATCATGTCATGAACAGAGCTCAAATATTTAGGGGAGAGAAGAGGAGTATGAGCGAAGGGCGGAACGGGGGTTTATCAGACTTGCCATATACCATTTTTAGGTCAGCCCAAGGCCAAACTTTGCTCCGTACACCTGCCTCTCTGCAAGCGGGGGGCTGCAGCCTTGGCGTGGAGCTCTGTCGTGCTGAGCTATTTTGGGGACAAAACCAAATTTAGCCACTCACTTTCTATCTGTTGTTCTCCCAGCTCCTTCCTGAAATACAAGAATGCATACAGACTTGGGAAAAGGATCTATAGGTTTGTGGCTTAGTGTGTTTATTCAATTCTAAATATTCATTTGGTGAAATGAATCAATAAAAGGTTCATGAAAAAAATGCTTTCAAAAGGAAAGTTGATTTACGATACATGTCAAGTCTGATGAATTTGGTGATTTGGTGACGTATAAATAAAATTGAACTGAATTGAATTGACAGTTGTTTGCAGCATCGTGCAACTTATAGATTTCTAGTAGCAAGCAAGGCGATCTGTAGGAGCCTTCCATTGAAGCAAAACCTGACATTAAAGGAGTGCAAGAGCGAGAAGCAACAAAATCACTTGGCCAGGAAGTGACAGTGCCACACATAATGTAATTTTAATAAAACTTCACGACTATGCACCATTCTCTAAAAACCTACCCTAACACTTGCACTTTCTTTCTGCAGGAAGGTCAGGAGCTGATCCAGGAGAAACCTGAGCTCCGTTCAGTGGTGCAGCAGAAGCTGGAGGAGATTAGGGAGTGCTGGTCTGACCTGGAGACCACGACCAAGGCCAAGGCCCGCCAGCTCTTTGAAAATAACAAACCCGAGCCAGCAGTGAAGAGCTACTCAGACCTCGACAATCAGCTCTCCCACCTGGAGCAGCAGCCCCCCCAGCTGGAACAGGCACACCACCTGCCAACCTTCAATGAACAGCTCCAGAAATTTCAGGCAAGTCCCAAGGCCCTCCTCTTGGTCTGAACTTGTCTCTTAAACCAGCGCAACATAAAATTCAACCAAATGTGTTTAACATATCAAGAAAGCTGTAATTAATTATTATTGGTTAACACCACCTTGGATGTAGGTGCATATTTCCACTGAAGTGTGGAGCCTTCTTGTATAGTTTGGCTTAAATTGCAACATTTTTCTGTATAGTTGAAAATTTTCAATAAATAGCCCACAGCGGCCCTTGTAGTGGCCTGCTCTCAAACATGGGGTTCAGAGGCATTCAAAAATGCACCTGTTATATAACCCTGAAATGTTCTGTTAGGGAAACAGCTGACGTGCTGTGTTTGTCCATCCTTCATATGGTTGTAACATGACCTTTCTTTTCTATCCGGTGAAGGCTATGGAGTCTCAGATAGGGGACTTTTACAAGGATGTGGGAGAGCTTGGAAGCTTGCAGGGGCTCTGCCTACCCCAGCGAGGGCTGATGGCAGGTGACAAGGAGGTCGGCGAGCAGTCAGGCGAAGTGGAGACCCGTATAGTCCGCCTCATCGAGCCCCTGAAGGAGCGACGCCGCATCCTGCTGGCTTCCAAAGAGATGCATCAAGTCGCCCAGGACCTGGAAGATGAGATAGTGAGTCCCTCCTCTTCTTGTTTCATATATTTTGTCTTAAATTTAAACACTGCTTATAAAATGTGCCAGTATGGTTGTTACAATATCATCACACATAATTGCTTTTTCATATTCAAAATTTGCAAAGTAAATATATCATGTCTTTGCCATCGCTTCCGTGTTTGGTCTACGTTTGATCGTAAACATGCCTTCTGAAATATTTAATAACCCCACTGTGGTTGTTTGGCAGCTGTGGATTCAGGAGAGGCTTCCTTTAGCTACTTGTAAGGATTATGGAAACAACCTCCAGAGCGTACAGCAGTATATCAAAAAGAACCAGGTAAGTCAGGGATGACTTTTGGCCATGGTCAGCTGAAATGTAATCCACATTCTGATAAGACTGAGAACTTTCTCATCGGTTCTGTAGGCAATCCAGAGGGAGCTGACAGGGCGGCGGGCTCGTATTGAGGAGGTTCTTGATCGGGCAGCAATCATTGCTTCACTGAGAACTCCTGAGGTGGAATTTGTACGTGAGGGGGCGGGACATGTACGCCAGCTGTGGGAGGTGCTGCAGCTGGAGACGGAGAGGAGGTCTGTGTTGCTGGAAGCTGCGCTACAGGCTCAGCAGTACTACAGCGAAGCAGCTAAAGTGGAATCCTGGCTGTCAGGACAGAAGCTCAACCTGGCCAGCGAAGAAAAAGGCACAGTATGTACCCCTGTAATATTCACACTGCTCTTTACAGCCATAGGTTATCATCAAAGTGATCATGGTGTTTTATTTTTCAGGATGAGGCGAGCACGCTACAACTTCTGAAGACCCACCTGGCTCTGGAGCAAACCGTGGAGACATATGCAGAGACCGTAGGCATGTTATCTCAGCAATGCCAACATCTACTAGAACTAGGACACCCAGACAGGTGTGCCATAATCCCTGCAGATTATCCTAAATTTGTTTTGCACATTCTAAGTACTAAAGTTTAACGGAAAATTGTTTTGAAATTGTAATTGTATTCTTTTGTTTTGTCTTAACTTTCAACAGTGAGCAGATCACCAAGCAGCAGTCCCACATAGACCGCCTCTATGTGTCTCTGAAGGACATGGTGGAACACAGAAAGATGAAGCTGGAACAGCAGTACTGGCTGTACCAGCTCAACAAGGAAGTAGAGGAGTTAGAGAAGTGGATCACTGAGCGTGAAGCAGTAGCCAGTTCCACTGAGCTAGGCCAGGACCTCGAGGATGTCACGGTCAGTATATCTACAAGGTTTTAGCATCTAGTCAAACAACAGGAACACATGAGGTGTTCTAGTCTCAGTCAATTCTGAGCCCAAACTGTGAACCGTGGCAAGGAAATTTCACGACTGCACAGGTGGCATCCTAATACAGTGCCACACCATTCTTTCTCAAATGTTTGTAGAAGCATGCTGCATGCCTGGTTGCTTAATCTCATACACCTGTGGCCATGACAGTTATTGGAACACCAGAATTCAATGATTTGGATGGGTGGGTGAATACTTATATAGTATATACCATAAAGGAGACAGACGTATATTGTGTTTCAACTTTGATCTCTCTTGGCTGACTGCAACATGTTTGTTCCACCAACAGCCATGGCCATAGCTAGGATCATGTGCTTGAATTGGGAGGGGTAAGAAAGCAAACTCAGTGGACTTCAATCTGCAATATACTGACATCTTGTGGTGAAAACTTTACACCGTGTAACTTTTTTTTTTGAGATTGGAAAATTAATGAGCACAACAGCACCACCCACCTGTTTTTCATGTGTTCTTTCTGTCTGGGACAGCTGATCAGAGAAAAGTTGTTTTAAATGGGGTGAACTGCAGGGGGGCACCATGGCCTGCAAGGATTCACTGGAAGTGGTGCAATTTGGTCCAGTTTTAATCAGCTGCTCAGTCACTCAACAGATTTATTTAACAAACATCTTTTGCATTGATAGGATACATCTGACTTTCCTTTTACGTTCATTGGAGACATTTTTGACGAGGAACTTATTTGTCAGGACAGGAGAAAGCATTCTGTATTTGCAGGGTGGAAATCATCCACTGTGTTAAATTACATTACATTTATGAGAATAAAGAATGATTCATGTTTGTGTGAGTCTCTGTAGCGTTGCGTTGTTTATTTGCGTTTCAGGTCCTTCAGGAGAGGTTCACCAAGTTTGCATCAGAAACCAACAGCATTGGCCAGCAGCGCATGGAGCAAGTGAACAAAATGGTGAACGAGATGATAGACTGTGGCCACTCAGACGCGGCCACTATTGCTGAGTGGAAAGACGGACTGAACGAGTCGTGGGCTGACCTGCTGGAGCTGATGGAGACCCGCAGACAAATGCTGGCAGCATCGCACCAGCTGCACAAGTTTTTCACCGACTGCAAGGAGGTATGGTCACATCCGATATCAGACAGTGACTCAGGTGTGCCCTGTTCTTCCTCAACATTACAGGTAGACTGTCTGGGCGTGAGTTGCAGCTTCTATTTTTAAAGCACTCATGATGACAGCGTTGTCCTGTGTTGTAGGTCTTGGCTCAGATCGCAGGGAAGATGAAGCAGCTGCCAGAAGTGAGGGCGTGCCAAGCCAACATTACCAATCCAGCCACCCTGCAGAGACTCATGCACTCTTTTGAGCATGCCCTTCAACTTCTAGTTGCACAGGCAAGTGATATACTCACCAAACTTGTGTTTGTCACAAAATAGATTATACGTCATAGACAAAGCAAACTTTGACTAAAAACTAAGGCTAATCTTTTATTAATGAAACAGAGTGACGCATGTCTTTATGCAGGTGAGGCAGCTGCAGGAGAATGCTGCCCAGCTGAGGACCATCTATGCTGGTGAGAAGGCTGAGGCTATTATGGTCAAGGAACAAGAAGTGATGGATGCATGGAAGGAGCTGCTGAGCTCTTGTGAGGCCAGTCGTGTCCAAGTGACTTCAGTAACTGATAAGGTCCAGTTCTTCTCAGTGGTGCGTGAAAACCTAATGTGGATGGAAGGAATCATGGGCCAGATAGGATGGGATGAGCCAAGGTAAGGTAGCATATGCTTGTTAAGGTATGGCTCTCCTTTATTACAGTTTGGAAAAGATGAATTAGAGCTTTAGAGAGTGCATTTTTACCTGCAGGTTTCTGTGGTCTTATATGGTCAATGAAGACAAAATGTTAATATTGTCTTCTGTGCCGCTTTGACCTAATTTCATATGACACCTGCTACACCGTTTGTTTTTGTTTTTTGTTGGGGGCTTCTCAGGTTGACACTCTAATCACTGCCTTTATTTGTCATGTTCCCAACCAGTACCACCGTCCAACTTGCAGTATTTTCATATTTGGCCTGAAATCTTTCAGCAGATGTCCACATATCAGCATATGCATGAACATACAGCACTATGGGAGCCACAAAGATGGCGAAACATATGCACATGTAGTGTGTTTTGATGCAGCTAACATTTTTATGCCTCTACAAAAATTGAGCCTTCCTCAACTTTTGATCCCCACCATCCTTTTTTCTCATCACTTGCAGTGCCATCTTTTGGCACAAGCCCTTGAAAATTTTCTTTTTTTCATGTCTGGCTATAAGATTGTGTTCTTCTTATTCTTATTCCTTTTCTTCTTCTTCTTCTTCTTCTTCATGCAGTCTGCTAGTTTTTTTAATATTAACTTTGACACCCAAATGTTTTCACTCAATCCATAGAGAATGTCTGGGGCAGGGTAAGAATGTTTTCACACTCGTCCAGGTAATAAATGAAGGCTGGTGTGATAAAGCCTGACAGTATTGTGTCCCTCCGTCCGGATCAGAGGTTTTTCTGAATTTGTTTGTATTATATATATTGTTATAATATGCTGACATAATATTGGTCAATCACTGATTTGTGTGTGAATCATTCATATACATGGCTGGTACATGAGGCCCTTTGGCAATCTTTTGCTCTTTGACAGATTTGCAAACTATTGCTGCCAATACAATCACATCGCTAATACTGCTAAATAAGGAGACTAATATGGCTGTTAAACAACTGTTTAAGAAGTAGAACTGTCAGGATTCCTTTTTTAAAATATTTTGTGAGGGGGTTAATGTAACCAGAAAAAAATGATCTGTGTTCCTCAGAGATCTGACAGCTCTGGAGGGAATGATGAGACAACACCAGGAGCTGAAAGCCAAAATAGATGGACGCAGCAAGACCATACAGCAGTGTGCAGATCTCGGCAAGATCCTGATTGCTGCTGGCAACCCTGCTTCAGAGGAGGTCTGACAAAAAATATTCACACTGTTAATATAAGAATACATAAAAATCATACAATTACTTTATGTAGTAATGAAACCAACCTGCCTGTCGCCGCAGATAAAAGAGAAGTTGGACAGTCTTCTGACTAAGCAGAAGGATCTTGTTGAAAAATGGGACAAACACCAGGAACGGCTGCAGCGCAGTGAGTAAATAGAATACTTAATAGATGAATACTTAACAAAACACTCTGTTAAATGTTAAATGGGCCTAAACTATAAATGTTTTTCCCTTTCATGCCACTATGTGCATTTAATATATCATGAATCATGTATGAATCTTACTGTTCTTTTCTGGTTGAGCTGACATTGCAGATTCACTCTCAACACAATTTAACCAAAAAGACTGAAATCCAAGCTGTAACATAAATGATAAAATTCCCTCATAATACATACACAAACATGTAAATAACAGATTCTACTGAGTATGCATTAAGCATGTAGTGAGTTGGTAATAGTGTGGCTGGTCTTCTGTCACTTCCAGAGCAAGAAAAATTCCAGTTTGCTCAGGAGACAGTAAAAGCAGAAGCCTGGCTAAAGGCCAAGGAGCCGCTGATCACTACCAGGCATCAAGAGGGAGGAGTAGCCCAAGCCCAAACTGATGAGGTTGAGCAGCTCATCCTTCGCCACGAGGCCTTCCGCAAGGCTGCTGTAACCTGGAAAGAACGCTTCAGCTCCCTGCGCCAGCTTTCTGCTGTAAGCTTGACTGTAGATAAATAATGAATCAGTTTGCCGGAGTCACAGTTTTTTTTTTTAAAGTGACTACGTGTTGTGTTTGCTTAGCAGGCATGGGCGCATACCATGAGTTTGCATCATCACAGGCTTTAATCTGGCTCGTGACATTAAGTGCATGTGGTGTACCCTAATCCCACTGCACCCAATCTGCCTTCCGCGCTACATTGCTTAGTGTTTTGTCTGGCATATGTTTGAAATGAACAAATCACTAGCTTTACCTGCATCTTTTGGAACCATCGCATAAAATGTGGCGTTAATCAAGTTTATATGGTGCTATTAGTTATGTAGCTAACTCTCTCTCTAGGCTGAGAAGAAAAAAGAGGAGGAGAAAAGGACCCCACTCTCCAGCCGAAGGATGTTCCCATTA
This sequence comes from Aulonocara sp. 'chitande type north' Nkhata Bay, assembly GCF_057382095.1. Classification (NCBI taxonomy): domain Eukaryota; kingdom Metazoa; phylum Chordata; class Actinopteri; order Cichliformes; family Cichlidae; genus Aulonocara; species Aulonocara sp. 'chitande type north' Nkhata Bay. Next base: position 3,678,462 of record NC_141353.1, read on the forward strand.
TCTTGCCTGACTCCCAGTGTTCCCTCAACCAGTGCTACCTCTTCTTTCCTAAGGCAGACGGTACAGGCCCAAATTGAACCGAAGCCCTTGCAGCCCAGTTTGGATCTGGGTGCCACCTCTGCAAGCCAGAGACTGTCTTCAGCACTGGCCGGCTATAGTCCAGTTATAAATGGATCAGGCTACCACGGACTGGATCAGGGCAGCGGGAAGTTGATGGGTACTTCTTACCTTGGGATGAACCACCCGGCAGCCGGAGGTGGGAGTGACTCTGGTTTCTCAGCACTGACCTCTCAGAGTGGTGGAGTAGACACCTCCACCTATCTCGGTTTGAACCATCAAACTGCTTGTAGCGCAGAAAGCTCTGGGTACTTTGGACTAACTACTGGGAGCATGGGTGGGATGCAGAATCATCTGGGGAGTGGCAGGTTAGGAAGTTCAGGTAACCTAGCTCAGCAGCCAGGCAGTGGAGGTATGGGAAGCCCAGGCTTTCTGTCTCAGCAGAATATGGGCAGTTCTGGATATCTGGCGCAACCGCAAAACATCGGGACTTCCGGATATTTGGGACAGCAGCCAAATTTAGGGAGTTCAGGATATTTGGCACAACCGTCCAACATGGGGAGCTCTGGGTATTTGGCACAACAGCCCAATATGGGAAGTTCTGGGTTTTTGGCACAGCAGTCTAATATGGGGAGTTCTGGATACCTGGCACAGAATTATCAGAGCGCTGGCGGATTGGGTAGCTCAGGCTATCTGGCACAAAATCATTACAGCAGTGGAAGCCTGGGCAGCTCTGGATATCTGGCACAGAGTGGTGGCATCATGGACCCTAAAATGGCATATGCATGGCAGCACCTGAAAGCTGACTTCATGCAGCCTAGAATCAACCACATCCACAAGGCTGTAAACCCTCTTCTCGAAGCCAGCAGAGTGCAGCGTGAACAGTTTGGCGACATCCCGATGGCAGACATGATGGGGCCAGAGTCAGGGCTGGAGCTCCTCCACGGCCGCCTCCAGAGAGATCCCCGTGGCAGCCGCTCTGACCCTCAGATGGACCATCTGAGGAGAGAAAGGGAGTACAAGCTGGGCAGACAGACCTCCAGCGAACAGGAAATTCAAGCGAGGCTGAATGAGCTGCCGCTGATTGTGCGGCAAGAGCGTTACCGGAGGCGCCTGGAGAGGCAGTCGTCTAGTGAACAGGAGGGGAACGGCAAGCAGAGGCTGCAGAGGCAGGACTCGAGTGACCTGGAGGGCTCTGCTAAGGAGGGCTCTGACAAGCGCTCAGGGTATGTGAATGAGTGGTTTCTTTACAGTTTGCCCAGTCAGCACAGTCCAGCATGATCGTTATCATTTGGAGGTTACGTAACGATTGTGTTTGCTGTGTGGGTGACTCATGTTTGCTGTCCATCCAGGGAGAAGAGAAATACCATGGCAGAGATTGTAGAGCAGGTCCAGGAGAGAGAGGCAGCACATGTGAGTTTACATACTGCACACCACAGTATTGTGGTGTCACTTTAGTTTAAATTATGTATAGATGCAATATTCTCTCTTTTGTTATCGGGTTTTTCAGGCACGAGGAGAGCCTTATCGACCTCCTAGCAGCCTCTCAGCACCCGTGACCCGTTTTGATGGACGTCCTCGTGCCCGAGACCGTCCCAAACCAAGGAGAAGGCCCCGTCCAAAAGAGCCTGAGGAGACTCGACGATCCCGCTCAGCCCCGGCAACTGGAGCCCCAACAACACCCCAGCCGCCTTCACACACTGCCCACAACGAAGGTTCCCTCTACCGAAAAAAGGCCACCAGCTCTGACCTTGAAGCTCAGCAGCGAAGCCCAAACAGGTAAAGAAGTCATGAACAAAAGACAAACACCACCCCAGCAATAACAACTGCCTCATTAAAGGTCTGATCAAAAATTTGCAAACTATGGAAAACTGTGCAAACCAGGTCAAATAGCTTATGGTTTCAGCCAGCAGGGTATTACTTTTGTGTTTGCGAAAAGAAAGCAGGTTGTCTAGAAGCAACCTTCACGCTCACTGTCGTTACTATCTTTGACCAGAGTGAGCTGACTGTCTTCATTGAAGACTAATTTATTAAACTGACCTCAGTCGGATCCAGCTATCATGTTATCAATGCTATCAATGTTAGCATGTGTCATGAACTTTGAAGAAACCATCGACGATTAGCTTTCAGTCCTGGTCAGTCACACTATATATGTGTTATGACACAGAGCGACAGTATAGTTAGATCTATATGTTTTTGGACAGTTAAATATTTTTGCCTCCAAAACCAGCAGAAAGGATTTTCCAAAGATTCATTTGCATGTTTGATTCAAGTGGTTTATCTCGGTTAACGGCATATTTGATTTGGGAAAACAGAGAGCTTGACAGGTTGATTGCAAATTTTCATTGATTTTTATTAGTTATTCTAAAATTTAAATGTGTATTGTTTGAAACAAAAATAACTGATGTGACCCAACTTATCTGCAGAAATGCATTACAAATCTGTTTGATGTCTCATTGTGATTTTCCAGCAAGTCCTGGGTGAACGTATATTGTGTGCTGAAAGATGGAAAGCTGACCTTCTATAAGGATGCCAGGAACCACAACACAACATACAACGGAGAGCCTCCTGTTGACCTTAGTAACTGCTCGTTTGATCCGTCGATGGGATACAAGAAGAAGAAAAATGTCTTCATCCTTCAGTAAGAATTATTCATATTATTATGGCAAATTTTATTGCCAGTAACTGTGATTTCAAATTGTGGTTTTACTGAGTTTATATTGAAAAGTGTAATATGTCTTTAAAGGTTATTGCCTATTAAAAGATTTTAAATTATTGATTAACCACATGGCTATAAAATACATGCAAATGCATAAAAACTGACAAGTCCCTATTGATTTTCTGTGCAACAGAGTGAACGATGGAAACAACTTCGTGTTTCATGCAAAAGATGAGGTAAGATACATTTGTAACTTGGTAAGGTCAATTAACTTACTGGTGTTAGTATGTTAGAACTTAAAGACATGGAGCATTCTGATCAGTCAGTACATTATCAAACTCATGAAAAGACAAAGATCATCAATAAATGTATTTGCTGCTCATTGTTCTGCAAAAACAATTTTGATTAAAGTAATAATCTACAGCATTACACCGGCTGGCTCCTTCCTTCATTATCTTGAACATTACCTTAAACGTGGGCACTGATCTGCACAGGTCGCCCTGCTACCAGACTCAAAATATGCCGAACAAATCAACTATTTACTCCAGTTTCAATAACATTTGTTTAAAAATACACTGTCAAGCTGTTTTAGGAAATCGCTTTTCAGGTAAATACTATATAAAGTATTGGCCAGAAATTTACATACCCTCACCTTGGGCATGAATGGCATGGTCATTTTGGGCTTTTAATTGTTTCTCTGGCTTTTTCTTGTTTCAGGGTGGAACGATTATACAGCATATGTCTTTAATGACATTAAAAGGCAAAAACTAGGAGCACAAGTTTGAATTCTTTTGGATTTTTATTTTCAAAATTGTCAAAATAATACATATAAGCTCACTTTAAACCTTTTAATAAGTGGTGCTAAAGGCTCTTCAATGTCTTAACTTGATAGGTCAAGGCCCTGTTAACTTCTTGTTAGTGATCATGACTGGTTGGTAGTTTCTCTTTACCAGCATAAAAAGGCATCACTCATTGGATTGACCGATACTTGCAACAAAGGGAACGTCCAAGGAACATGATGAATATCTAAAAATGAGGATTAAAGATTTACACAAGCATTTCTAAACAACAGCACATTCCAAGATCATCAGTTTAAACAATTGTACATAAATACAAGTAATTCAGATGTGTCACCACTGGACTAATAGGGTTCTGACCAAAAAAGAAGCCCCTGCTCCAAAATCAGCATCTTTAAACTCAACACCCCTGACCTCAACCATCATGAAAATGTATGGACTGGGCTCAAAAGCAGGGCCAGAAAACCAACCAGTTTGAATGAATTCTACCAAATCTGACAAGAGTTGTCAAATGCCCAACCACAGTTCTGCTGGAAGCTTGTTGCTTGTTGATAGCGATCAAAACCCATCTGGTGTCCCTGCAGCTTGCTAAGAGATATTTCACCAAATAGTAGCAGGGGTGTATTTGAGCCTGTATTTAGCATTCTGGATCTTCTCATCAAAGATATTTGTCATCTGTGAACCTAGTTGTTGTTTTTAAAGTCAGTGAAGATGTTTGCTGTATAATCATTCCATTACCGTAACATTCATACCCATGATGAGTCTATGTAAACGTCTGGCCACATGTGTATGTGATATGTTACTATTGACAAGAGGGTACTGAAGATCTAGAACAACAGAAATGTTGGTTTTGGTTTGTTAATGGAACTTCACAGATAACAGAATGACGTTTCTTTAACTTGTATCCAACACATTTTCACACATTTTGATTATAATATTACCAGTTTGTCTCTTTTTAATGCCACTGGATTACTAAAATCACACAAGGACAGCATAGAGGAGCATGTTGAGCAAGAGAATGATGTTACACAAATGCACCAGTGAGCGACACAGGAAATCATTCCTGCCTGTGGTTATCTCCTTGTACAACTCCTCCATCTAATACACAGTACACAGTGCAATAGTTACACCCTTTTGCACACGCTCTGTAGTGAAAATAACAAATAACAAAGTTTTACAGGTTAGAGTAAAATGTCAGTCATATATATCTAACCTCTGTAATATTCTGGAAATTTATAATTGAGCTATTTGTATATATATGAGCTATTCCTTATATTTTGTAAGCTTTGTAATATATTGTGTTATTTAATTAGTTCAGTCTGTTACTGTTACTGTCTTGAAGCCACTGCAGCCACATAATTTCCTTAGGGAGTGTAGTATTCAGTGTAGTATTTATGTCAGCATTATGTTAAAAGTACACCGTTACTGCTTCCATATGAATTAAAGGGTAGGTTGCAGGCAGGTCCTGCTAATCAAATGTGTTAATAGATTAATAGATCTTGAGCAAGTGTGAACAGCTCTATAAATACTGACATTTTGACTGTTTGGACCATTCAAGTGCATGTTAACACAAAAAGGGAAAGACATCAGCAATGATCTTAGTGAAATAATTACTGGTGCCCATCATTCTTGGAATGATTATGAAGCCATTTCCAAATGTTTTGAAGTTGTTTTGCAGTGATGTGAACACTTTGAGTTGCGTCGTATCCAGAAATATTCTAGGGTCAAATATGAGCTCATGTGTCCAACCACTAAAGCCTGACTCAAATAGGGTCATGCAACAGGACAATGATCCCAGCAGCAGCAGGAAACAATCCTCCACAACACATTAACCATCTCTCAGTCCCTTAGATCAAGTGCAATTTTAAGTAAATGAAATGAAAATACTTCATTTTACATTCTTGCAGTATTTGGCATGTACAGAACCTAAATACTTCTTCTACTCTTGGTTCTGTCTTTATAGTTTGAACTCTTTCCACTTAGTAATTGATGGGTTCGGTTTGTGTGAATGAGGTGCGGCACAAAGCCACAAACCACTGATGTAATAAGAAGAGGTGCAACCTTCAGTCAAAGGCAAATTTGATTACATTGTTTCCCACCTGAAGACACTTTATTCAAATAAAGAAAATGTAGCGTTTCAGCTGGATGGTTTGCATATATCTGCTGCAGGCTCAGATTTGGATGCGTAACAATGCGATGTGTAAATCCCAAACCACACAATGAATCAAATGCAAAGAGAAAAAAGCATTATATGATGAGCAGACTCCTTATATAAGCTCTCTGTCTGATCCTGGTCTCTGTAGGAGGACCTAAAGGCATGGACTTCCACTATCACCACCTGTATAGCTGAGCACGAGGCCATGGGCACGTGGGATAAGCCAGGCACCTCATCTATGGATCCTGACCGCTCTGAGAGGAAGGAGAAGTCGGAGGGAGATGCAGACGCCAGGTCAGAGAGGTCCGAGCTTGTAGAGGGGGAGGAGAGGTCTGAGAAGGAGAGATCAGAGAAAGGCGACGGCTCTGAGAAGTTAGACACATCTGAAATTGCTGACAAGCTGGAGGGTGGGGCGGGGGGCTCCAGCACGTCTGGAAAGAGCAAATGAGAAGCCCTTTTTTGTTTTACTGCTACTCACTGACAAACAGCATAGGAGGCAGGGATGGATGGAGAGCATGTGCAGTTAGGTTTGCAGGTCCTCGGTCACACAGCTGGAACACACCGAGGCCACGGTCCTTTGATTGACTATTGTAACTGTGACAGACTAATCTCTCAGCCTCTCCCCCTTCACCCAGGAAATACATCAGTGCTTGCGGTGGGCCACCTGCTGGTAGATAGGAGGCCGGCCGGGTGGACAAACAGGCAGACAGACTCCAACAAATGGTCCCAAGAATTAGTCACTGTCACTTCCTATTGTTGATCGTTTAATCTCTCGGATTCACAGCATCTTTGTTTATGTATCTTTGACTGATAATGTAATGCTCTGTCTATCTAGACAAACCTGAGAAGTGGCGAATGAAATGTTTCTCAATAGTAAAAAAAGAAAAATGTTTTTGAAGCAATATACTTTTTTATGTTTCCTCTTTGTCGGTGAGAGAAATGGGGGAAAGGAAATAAGAAGTAATGTAGAAGCAGCTGTAAATTCTCTCATTTTTTTGTCACCTCCACGTAAGCTTACTCCAGGCAGTTGTGCACCTTAAACACTTGACACATCTGTATACTAATCATAGTGACATTTAATCCCGACACATGGCTAGCTTTGACTCATCTTAATATAACGGAATGCTTGTGTTACCAACTGACTTCACTGGTGTCATTTCCACAGTTCTTTTCTTTTCACTTCTTCTGATTCTCATTATGATTTATCCGTAACGATCCGTGTCCAGAGAAGAGCATCCCTTCAAATTCTGATCCATCACCCCAAGGCATGTTCAAAGTGGCAACGCTCAAAGTAACACTAAGCCTGAGACGATCCCTTTGTGTACATGACAAAAAATCAGAACATTGCATGAAATAGTCTTAGTGCACCTGTTAAACTTGCCTTTATTTCTGTGTTCTTGGCATAAATCAGGCAGCACTGAAATTGCAATAATCTAATGTGAGCGGGTGGGTGGGTTGTATTTGCTGTCATAGACGACTTCTCAAAATCCCGAGGGTTGTTTGAAAAAGCAGAGTTGTGTTCTCTCTGCAGTAAGCATGAGAGGAAGAAGCCAAATGGCCCTGCTGCTGTTTGTACTGTATCACTGCTATTTCTTTTCCACAGAATGTACTGATTTCAGGTACCCCCCTCCCCATAATGTCAAAACCTGAGCAGGTGTGTGAGAGACGAGACCTCTCTGTGCCCTTTGTCCTTCGTTTGACCTTCAAAGCAATTGGAATCTATTTGTCAAAGACGAGTTACATGTAAGTCATGAAGTGTATAGACCTATCTTTGTATGTATACCAATAAAACCTGTGCTCTAATAAAACCATACTCTGAATCGGTAAAAATTAAAACATTTGTATTAATCCACAAATAAAATCAGTCATCACTCAAATATATTAATGTTTATTACATTTAAATACAAATTATGCAAATTAGGAGTCACTATTAATTATCACAGTGTATATACAAGTACACCAGTATCTAGATGTATTAAATACGTTGTACTGGGGAAGAGCAGCAGGTGTACTGTAGGTATGCTTGTTGTATTTTTATATGCATATATTTATTATATCAGACTGAAGAGTTGCCCCATGTAATATTAGCTGATTGAGTAGCCAGTGTTACTGTGGGAGGTGTGCTCAGTTTATGGATTACACACACAACAGGATCAACTAGCCTGGGCAGTTCACTACCTGCTGCTCAGGGAATAAAAGTATTTTGTCATCACAGTGATTATTTTGTTTTATAAAATAGTGCTCGTTTGTCGTATATGTGAGTTATTTTTCCACACATAGGTCCAAATAGTCTTTACAGTGCTTATTTTGGAGCTAATGAGAAACTGCGAATCTCCTGAAATTTGTGCTGTGAGAATGACTCGCAACACAAAGTTTTTCCATACTGTCGAATTGCACTTCTTCAGTTGTGTAAAATGACTTCTTAACAGTCTTCCTTTCTGAAAACACCAAAAGTCCACTTTCACATTACAAGATTGCGAACAGAGAAGTTTTGCTACAATGTGAATGTTCTTTTGTTTTTTATTTGTCACACACTGTTTGCTTTTACATAAGTGCCATGTCATGAAATCTGCTGGAACAGCGGGAAACAGTTGGTCCTTTAATCATGAATAATGTTTTGTTTGACCTGACACTCGTCTGCCGTTGCAATACATATTCTCAGTCATCTAATTAGATGCTTTGGTATTTTCATGTGGCTGTGATTGTTCTGATTCGTGGCAGATACTTAGCCTGCCTTACCATGTGCATTTGAAATGTTTGCTTCCCATTACTTTTATGAAACACATAGGGGGAGGGGGGTGGGGGGGTATTTTCCACTATGTTACAGCAGTCAACGAACTAAATAGGCAGCATAAACGTGACTGAAGAGAAAAAAAATGTGCAAAAATCTGTTTCCTTCATTGATTGATGGTCTTACATGTGTGTATGTCTTTGTTACCTTACATTAAAACTTGCTGCTATGACATTAAATAAACCTCCAAACTTGCTGATGCAAAACTTGACGTGGAATTGATGTGGACACACGCATACCTGCACACACCCACTGACACCACACACTGATTTCAACTACAAGATAAACGAGTGGTTTATTACCGTCTTTCTTCTCAGAGTTGAGCTGAAAAGCCAGAGCATTATCGTCACAAGGTAGCAGCAGCAGTAACAACTTCATATTCTCCATGCTGAAGCCTTCTAAGGTTGTGTAACAAATGTGGTGGTTGTAATTTGCATATAACAGTAACATACAATAAAGTATTTATGGATTATGTAAACATGGCCGAAACCTTCATTAAACATAGGGTTAGTCTTTGAGTGTACTGCGCTCCTCATGGGAATGAGCTGCAGGAGCCTTCATACTGACACTTTGCTGCAAGAAGGAATCGTTGCTGAAGGGCTCCAGACTGTATCCATACTGAGAAGTCATCCAAATGCTTTACATCTCCTTCTGTACACACAGTAACCAGAGTACCAACAACAACAAAAGATGTATACTGTATTCTTGGCTTTTTCTTAGAGCAACCAACTAAAGTTCTCCTATCCAAGCAGCATACGGTGCATCAAAAAAATTGGACGGATGTGAATAATTAATGTGAGTAAAAATAAAGGTTTGTGCAATTTTTTGGGGCACTCAAGTGCAGCCCTGTGCACGGTGAGAAAGAGCAGCAGTGATGCAGGATCTGTTCTAAAGACATCCATGTACACAGTGCGGCACAAAATCTGCACAATTCGATGTATATTTGAAGAATGTAAAGCTACATCTGCCAGTATGTATCTGTGAAAATATGAAATGTGGTTTTGTCTCATAAAATCTGTTCATCCCTTCATTTTGCTATTGTCTTTTTTCCCCCTCTGTAGGTGTGAACACATTTTTTATAGATCTTCACGGCGCATTAATATGTTCCCGATAATCTTTTCTGGAATTCTGACACAGATTTGATGATTGCTTTCAAAAATAAATCCTGGACCTCTTCTTGTTCTAAGATACTTGATACATATTGACTCTGTTTGATAAATTGCACTAAAACAATGCATCTTTTCTCTTATATATTATTACAATGCAATTGTATTTTAAACCAAAACAAGACTACAGTAACGATTCAGCAGACACTGTTTCAGGTAGTCTAGTTTCACCAGAGAACATGCCCTCTGTGACATTATAGTCTAGGAATGAGGAGTGGTTAAATTAAATGGATCTTGACCTTTGCTCCACTCCTTCCTCTTCGGTCTGTACCTGGGTGATATACAGCCTGTGACAGGCAGCCTTCAGGCCTTGGAATCTCTCTCTCTCTCTCTCTCTCTCTCTCTCTCTCTCTCTCTCTCTCTCTCTATATATATATATATATATATATATATATATATATATATATATATATATATATATATATATATATATATATATATATATATATATATATATCTGATGTACCAGCAGGGCTTTGGCCAATCATGGGCCAGTATAGAGTTTATATAATCTGAATGTTGGACCTGAGGCCCCAAAAACTGAGACATGTTATATGTTTGATTATTTTTTGTTTACTTTTGAAATAAAAATGCATATTCGGTTATTTTTAAAACTCAATAAAGGCTATTTCGAGATTTTTAAGCTTGTTTATCTGACTTTTTAAAATAATATTAGGCATAAGCTACTTTTTCTATGTGTTGCCACAGCTCTGTAAACAATCCAGATGAAGTGTCTTTTACAATTATATATAATATTTTCTCAAAAGTGTTCTTCTAAAAAGGTGAACTCTACAATCCGGCGCTGACGGCTTCACGTCATCTAGTCCTTACCTATCACGGCTGGAGAGGGGGCGTGGCCTCGCTTTGCTAAGACGAACGCAGTTTAGCCAGCTAGCGAGTTAGCTTCCTGGAAATGGCCAGCTGGGGGAAAGTTACCGCTCTCCTGAGGGGTGTCTTGAGGAGCCCTCGATCTCTGAAAACCTTCGCACAGTACCGTACTGTCGGTCGCGGCATTGTGGCCTCTGTAATTGGCACCGGGGTTGTCTGTTATTACCGGTATCATGTAAACAACAGGACTCTGCCCTTCGCCGTTTATGCTAAGGAAGAAAAAGTAAGTAGACACTTCAGAAAGTTTCTGTCGTCAAAATTCACCGCAAACGAACAGTACCGCTCATATACCTGTCTGTGTTCCTTTAAAGTACGATGTTTCGTAATTACAAGTACAAGCGACACAATAATGTTAGTTGGATATCTACAAAAAGACCGTCCAAATTCATAGTGTCAATTAGTGCCCCCTAGCGGTGCTCACTGAAACTGTTTGTACTTATACACAGTGAATCTGTTCGTCTGACTTATTAGATATAATTTAATAAAATTAATTTTTAACTAACCACTCATTTGTCCATTTAATCATTAAACATATAAAGGGAGGTGCTGTCGAACATGTGTTCTGTAGCTTACATTGGTGTTTGTGCTCCTTGTGCTGTTGCAGGAAGATGCAGCTCCCCAGATGTCTGCAAGGAAAATCCGCTTCATCCAGTTTGCCTCAGTCGTCCATGAAGAGGAGCCCTACATGACCCCCAGAGACTTCCTATTCTCTGTGATGCTGGAGAAAGTTAATCGTAAGCAGCTCATACAGCGTACAACATGTCAAACAGCTCAAAGCCTTCCATAATCTACATCCCTGTTCTTTCTTAACTAAATATATATAGGATGTAATTTGCCAGGTCAAATGGTAGATTTAACTTTGCTAAATACTTTTTCATCCCCACTATGTGTCATGTATGTCAAAGAACAGTGCCCTTATTTTGTGAATCTTTCTAATGCGAATATAGTGAAACTTAAACTGCTCATGTTTACTGTGTTTAACTAATAAAAAAAATGCTGTGTGTGTGGGGATGGGTGAGTGTGGCCTATGGTGTACAGTGCTTTCATGTGTCAGTAAGACTGGACTAGACCATCTGTATGTATCCAAACCCAGACAGACCTCCCAAACATTTCAGATCAGTGGCCGTGCAGCAGTACGAGAAGACTGAGTGCAGTTCTGACTGGGAAGAGGAACCTCCATGTTCCCACAAAGCAAAACAGAGTAGTTTGTTGTGTGCATGGAACAACTTCACGTGCGCGGCTTGCCTCGTGCCTGTTATTGAATAATTTTGTGCTGTTCTGTTATCAACACATCTTCTCTGGTTTTTGCAGGAAAGCTGCAAAAGAAAATTTTAACCAAACAGGTACATTAACTTCCTAGCAGTGTGTAACCTGCACATGCAGACTTTTCTTTAGGCTAATGGTTCGTTTTATCCCGGCAGGATGTGAACGGTATGCTGGTGGCTGCCTCTAAAGCTCGTGCTGGTAATGATCTCTTCAGAAACTTGGGAGACAAAGGTAAGTTCTCAAAGGGGACTGCAATGCCATACCTTTTAATTGTCAGGTGGATCATCTGTTTAAATCCTCCCCCCAATTTCTCTATTCACTATAACACCAGAATGATCACCAGCTCCTTTTATCATTTTTTAAAGGTGTTGTTGAGCAGTAGTTCTCCAGGTTTTTCAGAAGTCTTTCAAAAGGTTTTCTTTGGACATTGGCTGCTTTTGTCAGTCATTTTCAGTCCAGGGCTCGTAGCTGATAATTTTTAGAGAAACGTTTTTACCCTCAGCTGTAAAAGAGTGATGGGGCATTGTCATGAGTGTGTGAATGCAATAACTCAAGAACAAGGCGTAGGATTTCAAAATTGATGCATCTATTAAAAACCTCAGGCGTTTTGGAGGATTTGTCACGTTTTGGGGCTGCATGTCAGCCGTGGTGTTCATTTCACTGACTGTTTTTCCTGATGACAACAGGACGATAACTAGATAAAAATGAATGCACAGTGATAAAATGTGTTGTCTATGATTAAAAACGAGATGTAAATGTTCTGGAGAGACGAGATCCAATCAGAAGTAATCCCGGGCATTAAGGTTACAATGTCTACAAACTCTGGTTTCATCTTATGTTCTGCATTTGCTTGCATGTTTGCACGTTTCAGTAAATGGCCTATTTCCCATTTTCCTTGCAAAATATAAAGAAAATGAGAGGTCCGCTTTAACCTGTCAGCAGACCATCAACAATCCACCTTTTCATGTTTAATGATAATCCTCTTTGTCAGTGTGTCCCCCTGTTTGTTATCTGAAATGCAGCACAGTGTATTTTATCTCTCACAGGTTTGATATCCTACACAGAGTATCTGTTCCTGCTGTCCATCCTGACCAGTAAGTCTCTCCAATAGTCCAAGCTCCTGCAGGAGATATTGTGCTGACTGGTTCACTCCATTCTGGACTGTTTATTTCTGATACTCTTTGTCTACGTGACATAACTACATAACTGCCCTACATTGTTATTGCAGAGCCGCGCACTGGATTTGATATAGCCTTCAAAATGCTCGACATTGATGGCAACGAGCATGTGGACAAAAAGGAGTTTTTGAAAGTAAGAGCTGTGATGTGTTAGGATGTGTTGACAATAAAAGCAGAAGTAGATTATAACAGATCATAATGAAGCAGTAAATTCATGGGCGGACTTATTATACAGGAATATTTGTTCTAAATATCTGTGTGCACTTAATTTCAAACTGTCGCCACTTTTAACGCTTCCTCATGTGCTACAACTCCTGCAGTTGTAAGTATGAACCAAGGCACCACGTGAAGGTGAGGGAGAGCTGTAGCTGCTCGAGTCTTGTATTTTATCTGTCGCTGCTTGAGTTTAGTGGATTTATTTAAAGTCACCTGACTTTTTTTTTTTTTGACTTTTCAACCAGACAGAGAAGATTTGTGTAGCACTCAGGCTTAGAACGATGGGCTTTTGTTTTAGACTGCATGTTGGCACGTCCTTCACCTTGTTATAGTTTCATGTTATGACTTGGTGAACAAGCCAAAGGCATTTAGTGAAAAGTAGAAGTGCATGGATTCTCATCTGCTCTGGTTTCTATCATGTGATTACATGAAAGCCACATCTCTAACTTGATAAGTGAACTGTACCACAGCTTTATATTTGTTTGGACTTGTCTTGTGACTGTTGTAAAGAGAAACCCCTTTTCAAACATGCTGTTTTTTATTTGTTTGTTTTTTGTATTGTCTGTTTGATAATGTAGGATGTTGCTCACACTTGGACAGCCAAACATTTTCAGTACAACTAGTTATTTTGATTAACTGGTTAACTTAAATTTAATTTATTTCTTCTTTTTGTTGCTGAAGCTCAAGAAAATCATGGGAAAAACTAAACTGCGAGCCCCGATAGATACTACAGAGGTGAGTGTTCATTGGTTGATGGGCTAGTTGAAAACATACAGGCTGATAACACTGGCCGAGGACCAGAAAGAATCATCTGTTTTCAAAAGTTTGCAGAAAATTTTAAAATACATGGTTGATTTTACACTTTTACATGCAAAACTTATAATTTTCACAAGTGCTCAATGTGTTTCCCTCTGGATGCACGGCATATGTCCATTCAATATTCAAACACGTCAAATGTGTACAGCTATGTGATACTCACAAATCCTGTCTTTCCAACAGTATGTGCTTCCATTCTCACCAAAACACTATGAAATCAGATGACTCTTCTTGACACACTTTGTATATTACTCTAGTTCTACCTCAAACATTAGCATGTTTTGTTTTGGGGGTTTTCATCAGTATTATGGTGTCATTTCTGCCACTTCACTTTGAATGTTAACACACATGATGTTGTTGAACACTGTCTGCATGTTACCCAGAAAACCACAGAAGAAGGAGAAGGTGTGAACACAACACTACAGGCCTACTTCTTTGGAAGGAAAGGGGACAACAAGTTGCAGTATAAGGACTTCTGCCGGTAGGGATACCCCCTAATAATCACAGTCATGTACTACAGAGCACATGACATTTTCTTTTTCATAAGTAGCAGCTCTGTATACAAATTTTACAATGTAACATTTCTGTCTTTTTGAAATCTCAGACATTGTCAATATTTGAATCTCACCTGTAAGGGATGTAGACGCTCCCTAAATCCTTTGCATGTAGAAATACTGTTTGAACATGTCGTTAGGCAAAGGCAAGGAAAAGAACAGTAAAGCTCATATTAGGCTTGAACTGCTTTCTTAAAAAAAAAAGGAGAGAGAAAGAAACTTAAGTTCTCCACGTGTTTCAGGAGCACACATTCTTTCTGCCCAATTTAACTCATCCAGCCAAAGGAGTGTTGAGCTCATACCATAGCGAGATAGTCGTCATCTTTCCATCTATTCGCAGTTCATAAGAATTTTTGCTTCTCCGATAGCTTTTGATCAGATTTTAGTGACACGTGCTAACAGTGATTACCTCATGGGTCTTCATTCAAACTGGGGTCAAGATCATATTTGTCATTTTCATAGTACAACTCTAATGCATACTACATAATGCTCGGGTCTTATTTTCTACAGTTGACAGGCTAACAAACCCTCCTGTGTCAGTGGCAGCTGAACTTCATTCAACCATGGCCTGCAATGACTTTGCCAAATTCTTCACTGAAAAAATCCAAAAAATTAGACAAGCAATTGGTACATCAACAGCAGATCCAGGATATGTACTGTGTCCACCAAAAAACTGTTTAAACACCATGAAACAGTTTCAACCTATTAACAGCAAAGACCTGGAGGACATCTTAGGTCAACTGAACTCCTCCTCCTGCTGTTTAGATGTCCTGCCAACAAGTTTTTTCAAAAAGGTCTCAAAGACTTTAGAGTCAGACCTGTTACAGATCGTCAACTTTTCTTTATTATCAGGTGTGTTTCCAGAATCACTAAAAACTGCTGTAATCAAACCTATACTGAAAAAGGACAATCTTGACAAGACACAAATGAACAACTACAGGCCGATCTCAAATCTCCCGTTTTTAAGTAAGATCATTGAAAAAGCAGTTTCTCAACAGCTCAGTTACTTCTTAAAACAGAATAATTGCTACGATGCCTTCCAGTCAGGTTTTAGACAGAACCACAGCACTGAAACCGCTCTGACCAAAGTGTTTAATGACATATGTCTGAATACAGACAGTGGAAAAATGTCAGTCCTAGTTTTACTGGATCTCAGTGCAGCATTTGATACAGTTGACCACAACATATTACTCAAACGACTGGAGAACTGGACAGGTCTTTCAGGAACTCTACTAAACTGGTTCAAAACATACGTAGAAAACAGGAAATACTTTGTATCAATAGGTAACTTCACATCTGAGCAGACAAGTATCACATGTGGAGTTCCCCAAGGTTCCATCTTGGGACCCCTTCTGTTTAACATCTACATGCTCCCACTGGCACAGATTATAAACAACAACAAAATAAACTATCATAGCTATGCAGATGACACACAAATATATATCACAATGTCACCAGGAGACCGAGGCCCTGTACAGGCTCTTGGTAAATGCATTGAGGAAATCAATGACTGGTTGTGCCACAATTTTCTCCAACTAAACAAAAACAAAACTGAGGTAATAGTCTTTGGCGCCAAAGAAAAACGATTACAGGTCACCAGAGAACTTCAATCTATACATCTAAAAACCACAAACCAGGCGAGAAATTTGGGTGTAGTGATGGATGCAGACCTAAACTTAGAAAAACACATTAAGACAATAACAAAGTCAGCTTACTATCACCTCAAGAATATATCAAGGATAAAAGATCTGATGTCTCAACAGGACCTGGAAAAACTAGTCCATGCATTCATCTTTAGTAGGCTTGATTACTGTAACAGCATCTTTACAGGTCTACCTAAAAAATCAGTCAGACAACTACAGCTCATTCAGAACTCTGCTGCTCGAGTCCTCACTAAGACCAAAAAAGTGGACCACATCAGTCCAGCTCTGAGGTCCTTACACTGGCTGCCTGTCCGTCAGAGGATAGACTTTAAAGTTCTGATGCTGGCCTATAAAGCTCTGAATGGTTTAGGACCAAAATACATCAATGACCTCCTGACCCAGTATGAACCATCCAGATCCCTCAGGTCATCTGGATCCGGTCTTTTATCAGTTCCCAGAGTCAGAACCAGACATGGAGAAGCTGCATTCAGCTTTTATGCTCCTTATATCTGGAACAAACTCCCAGAAAGCCTCAGATCAGCTGAAACACTCAGTTTATTTAAATCCAGGTTGAAGACTCACCTGTTCTCAGCTGCATTTGAATAAAGCACCAAATCCACACTTTAAGCTTAAATTTCAAAACTTACATTTAACTACTGATTTTATCTACTGTTCTGATTTTATCTGTTTTGATTTTATATACTGTTGTTTGTTTGTTTGTTAATTAGTTAGTTAGTTTATTTGCTTGTTTTATTCAATTTTAAATCATGCTTTTTATTTGTTCTTGTTTCTAATGTCTCTGTAAAGCACTTTGAATCACCTTGTTGTTGAATTGTGCTATACAAATAAACTTGCCTTGCCTTACTTAAACTGACCAAATTCTAACTTCTGAACAATATTCAATGGTTAACAGAAGATTCCTTATCCAGCTACCCATCTTCTTCCACTTATTAAGATTCTTCATGGTGATAAATCTTATGTGTTAACCTCCTAGGACCTGGTGTCCACATATGTGGACATCACATTTTGAGTTGTCTAAACCAGCGGTCCCCAACCTTTTTTGCACCACAAACCGGTTTAATGTCAGACAA
The DNA here is from genome assembly GCF_057382095.1 of Aulonocara sp. 'chitande type north' Nkhata Bay. Taxonomy (NCBI): domain Eukaryota; kingdom Metazoa; phylum Chordata; class Actinopteri; order Cichliformes; family Cichlidae; genus Aulonocara; species Aulonocara sp. 'chitande type north' Nkhata Bay. Next base: position 3,695,739 of record NC_141353.1, read on the forward strand.
TATTTTCACGGACCGGCCTTTAAGGTGTCACGGATAAATACAACAAAATAAAATAATATGACTGAGACAAAAACTGTGGTATTTTGTAAATATAATAATAAACGTGAATTCACTGTGTAATTGTGTAACTTCATGAGCAGCGTCCTCCTGAAATGTGCCAATAACATCGAGAGTAACATCCTCATCTCTGCCCCTTAATGCTCTCTGGTCGCTATGGTGACGCGTAAATATTTCTTTCAAAATAAGACACACAGCTCCAACACGGGAAAAGACCCAGGGAAACAGAGTTAACGATAAAAAACACTGAAAACCATAAATTTCACGCCCGAGCCTCAAGTCTCACGGCCCGGTACCAAGTCTGTCTGGACCTTTCTGGCATGTTGTCATGTTACTTCTGACTAACTCAGATACTTTTATATGGTTGTGAAATACAGCCAACCAAATGACCAAAAGAATCTATACTTCACACATTACAATCACCTGTGAATTTTGATTAATTATGAGCCAGATGTGCTACTAAGCCACTGATGTTCTGATATAAATCTGTGTATTTTGTGGGGTTTTCCCTGTTGACCTTTTCAGTTTCTCTTTACTTGACCGGTCCACTGTGACTCCACTGTAGTCTGTGCTTTGAGTGGTCCATAACTAGAAAGGTGCTGTGACAGGCCAGCCAATCCCTAATGGAATAAGGATGTAGCAATTATGATTACCTAACTTTATGTAGCTGTACTTGAGGCTGAGGATACCAGAAGACCTCACTGTGCTGAATTTGTCTTTACTTTATCACTCCACTGTTACTTTTTGTGGAATTTCACCTTTTTATATAGTTGTTTTCTTTTTCTTTTCTTTTTTCCTTTCATTTGAATATAAAAATGTTGGACTTCACTGTGTGGTCTTCACCTGTGTCGCTGGCAAACCTCAGCAGGAGAACACTGGTGGGTCAGCCTTCTTTGTAATTAGTCTTTGTTGTTCAGGTTCATGGAGGACCTACAGGCTGAAGTCCAGGAGATGGAGTTTCTGCAGTTTTCCAAAGGTATGGACACCATGCGGAGGGAAGACTTTGCAGAATGGCTGCTACACTACACCAACGAAGAAGACAATGAAGTCTACTGGGAAAACATGAGGAAGAAGATAGCTGCGGGTCAGGTACAAGCACGCTTCCTCCACTCGGTGCCGTCAGAATAGGATTTGTTGTGGCCTGAAAGTCAGCTGTCATGTTTTCTTTTGTAGAGTATCACATTCGATGAGTTCAAAGCCTTCTGCCTGTTCACCAACAACCTGGAAGATTTTGCCTTCTCAATGAAAATGGTCACAGAAGCCAACCGTCCTGTGGGCATGGGTACGGTTTCTCTGTCGGTTAGATCAGTCTGTAGTTTTCTTCCAATCTTCCAGACATAGATTTATTTATTTTTTTTCTTCTCCCTACAGCCCAGTTCAAGCGAGCTGTGACGATTGCCACAGGCCACGAACTCTCCGAGAACGTGCTGGACACAGTGTTTAAGCTTTTCGACGTAGATGGAGACAACTGCCTGAGCCACAAGGAGTTCATTGGTGTGATGAATGACCGAGTACTGCGGGGTCTAAAGGTACTCTCCCCATCTTCTTAGACTGTTTTGTGTCCATAAAACACTGACTTTTCTACTTTGTCACCATGTTTAAGTGAAGTGAATGCCTCTCTCACCTCCATGTGTTAAATATAAAACTGTAAAAGCCTGATGTGTGGGTACAGATATAAGACACTTATCAAAGATCGTCAGTGCTCCTCTAACTGTAGTGTAGATCACACTGAAGTACACAAACACTAAGGCACATCGTTAACTCATGTCATCCATGTGCAACATTGTCTATCACTAAGAACTACTTACTTACACAAGTTTATTTAAAAAGGGCACATGAACATATTAGACTGGACTGTTAGCTTTTGGTTGCCAAGGTCCATCCATCTCAGGGTCTGTTCCAGTTGTTCATTTTGTTTAAGGAGTGAAGTGACGCTGACGTATCTGTGCAGCCATAAGAAGAAGTGTTTGAATTCTCTGAATACTAACCAAGGCGCTTCAGTGCTTACTTGCCGTCCCAGAATTTATAGCGACAAATCATCCGACCATTCCTGGAAACGATCAACTAAAACAATAGTGGCATACATCTGCAAATGTTCATTAGAAGCATAACCTGCTAAAATGTTTTGAATTTTCAGCAGCAGTCTGTTAACTCCACTGTCGAACTCTGAACGTCGCGCTGCTGTAAGAAAATCTGATTCTCGTCCAGTTGCTGCCTCGCATGAAAAACGTAGATTTACAAGCTTTCTGAATCCAGATGATGAGCTATGTTACTGATCTAATTCCGTTCAGGCTTCTGTAAAATTCAGTTAGTAAGCTTCATTTTCTATTGCTGTTTTAAGGATCATCATTAATCATTTTTTTTACTTTTATTGAGCCGGCCATAAATCTACTGAATAAAGCATCGTGTGAAATGGTGCTTAAGTCGATTAACTGCAGGATCTGCTTTCAAAATATTCTGGCTTCACTGTTGTACAGACAGCCGAGGAGACGGTGGAGCATTCCAGCTCTTCTGGCCAGCCTAGGTCAACTTTTATTTTTAGCAGACATGAGTGTGTCTCATTTAACTAAGAGTTGTATTTATTTTCCTTACATAAACTGATTCTTATTGCACTCTATACAACATGTCACATTTACACAAGCACTGTCTTCTATGCTTTTAAGTGCTTACTAACTATCATTCACACACCGATGGATGCCCAAGGATATTCGGCACACAGACTGGGGGAGCCAGGGATCGAACCTCCAACCTCCCGATCAGTAGAGGACCTGCTCTATCTCCTGAGCTACATCCACCCCTTAATTAGCTAACCAAAGCGAGTTAAAGTAGTGGGCACACTGCTCAACATGTCATATATTTACATCCTAATTGGTGTCCCTGGGATTACATGTACTGTAGAAACAACTGCCATCATTTGACTTTAATCATGGCAAAAATACAAATTGTTTATTAGCAATAGATATTTTACATATCACTCCTAGGCTGCATGCTAATGCTCGTCTCCCAGAACCGTTGGTGTGATGCACAGTGTCTTGCCCTCAGGTGCAGCCTCAAAATGGCATCTCTGGCTACTGGAAGTGTGTGAAGCGGGAGACCCTGAAGGCAGCCCAGGAGGCCCTGGTAGACGGCGGGTGTCCCATCTGAAGCACTGATATGCACCGTGATCATGCTCACCACTTCTGTCTTTTCTTCAGTTGTATGAATGAAATTAATAACTGCATGTAAATGAATATAGGTTTATACCACTGTCTTTGTAAAAGTATGTTTACAGCTAAACACATTTTGGTTTGATATTAGTTAAAGCTCTTTGGGTTTGCTTGTGGTGTTTACAATATTACATATAATTGTTTGGTCAAGCATTTTATCCTGTATGGCTGATCACTATTAAACATTCACATGCACTTAAGGAGCAGGACTGCAGTCAACATTTCCTGTAAAAGTGACTTATTCATGAAAGTGAGAATCCTGGTTGCACTGAACAGTGTAACAGATTAGAGGATCCTGCCATGAATACACACATTTCTCATTTTCTGTGCACACTAGTCAGAGTGATTTATTCTCATGGACACAAATGCAAATTTTTACCAGTGCTAAGAAGCTGGCTTGGTTTTTACATGTACTTCTTTTTTTACTCCTGAGCATTAATGTGATTACCAGAGATCAGTCATGTGAGTAAATAGTGGGTAAACAGCAGTCTGGCATAAATCACTTCCAAGATGACAGACATGTGTAATCTGTCTAATGTCACATTCTCAACATGCTAAATAGCAGCAACTATTTGTTGTGACTGCTCATGCTGTTGTTTACCGGTGACTCACCAAAGCATTTTACAGCTGAGTGCGCACATCTCGAAATGAATGTCGGGCCTCCCACTTTCAACAGTAACAGAGCAGCTGCTATTTACTTAAATTCTGGAGTAACCAGCGGGGTGTACTGTGAAGTTAATGGTTTAGCTATGTTGAAACTCCGTTTTGTGTCACATAAATGGCTTTTTTACCTGGCTAAATCAGCAAGGTGTTATGTTTGGAGTTTCCATATGAAATGGGTTAGAAGCCAATATTACAGTATGTATTATTAAGCACAATATAGAACGTCTGCTGGAAAATGTTTTATATACGCAAATTGTATTTTGCTCGTTTGTGTTGTTGTGTTTGCACATCTCTGTTGCTTGTGGGGCTCGCACACAAGAATTTCACTCGCATGTGCTGTGCCAGTGTGTCTGCACATGTGATGTGACAATAAAAGTGATTTGATTTGATTTGTTGTACCTAACTAAAACCACTCAATGAAGCATAAACTATGCATTCCATTGTCATGGGAATGCGCATGTATTAATTTGGAGATTCAGAAAACATGTTTTGTTTATGGTATATATATATATATATACATACATACAATTCACTACTTTGATATTAAAATGTATACACTTTAAAGCTCCAGAACTCCAGCTGTCACCTTAGAAACGAACAGCACCAAAGAGCACACTTGGCAATTACAATTATTAGCTTAAATGGAAATTTTTTACCGCATCTATGCACTGAATTACCAGCAGTGTTTTAGTTTTTATATTCTTTATAGATTTTAAACAACCACTGTATTATTGGCTGATAATGTCTCTGTCACTCAGCGATCATTTTGTGGGGAAGAACAATCACATGGTACATAAAACACCCCCTTTTCTATGTGTGTGCCCACAGACCCTGAAGCAGAAAGCACAGCCCAACAGATAATACCACCATTGTGGTACCCAAAAGCCTGGACGTGTTGAATTTCATTCGTAGTACACCCCTCAGGCTGTTCATACTACTGCAGCCAGGTCACCTAAGTGCATGTAAATACACATTGTTCAGTTTGTTTACAACCCTGCTAATAGTGGTTTGTGGAAAAGATTCTAATCATGCCAGTGAGCTGGTGTGGGATTTCCCTATTTTTCCTGTCAAAAATATTTATCTAATAAAGTTTTATATAAATGCACAACTGAGGCTTCCAACGGTCATTAGTAGAAAAGCGGCAAAGTGACTAAGTTTTAACTACATTGTCATTTATTGTAGAATTGACCTGTTAAGATCACATGAGTATGTGGGTTAACCATTGAAGATTGTGATGCTAATAATTTTACCATACATAGAATTTAAAAAGTAAATAGACAAAACAAGCTTACTTGCATGATAGAAGAACTAATTAGTGACTGATGCCAGGGTTATCAGTGAATACAGCATACACAGCTACAATACAATAAAATTACATTGAGCATGAAGCCATCTTTGGTCTTCTCATCACTATAAACAAATACATAGAAATTTGTATTGTATCAAAAATAGAAATTACATAGCCATATTGAAAGAAAATTCACATTTTTGACACACAATATAAAGAGAATAACAAGTGACGTATTGTAAGGTTTACATTTTTCTCCCCTTGGCTTTAAGGACCCAATGGTTTTAACATTTTTTGAACATTCGTTTTTAAAGAATTGCATCATTCTGTCAAACCATGTAAAAAGTATCCTGCATCTGTGTCAGACAGGATGCAAAAACCAACAACAAAAAAAAGATCAGATTGTCATTGTTAGGGGGGGGGGAAAAAAGTGTGTGCTTTTAATCCTGGGCTTTTTGAAATGAGGCCTCTACCACACTAGGAAAAAAAATAAATAGATTTTTTTGGGGGTTTTTTTTGTTTTTTTAAAAGGATGGAGAGAGATTGGGTCGAGACTTGATTCGATCACGATGCAGCCCCGATGCTCAGACGTTTCCCTCCTCTCGTGAGTGAGTCTTGTCTCGAGTTACCGGTCTTTGTGTAGTGGTCCTCCTGGGCTTCAGAGTTATTTGGCTCTTGGAGGCACACATGATGAACTACAGCCAAAGTGGACCTCTGCTTGAGATTATAGGTAAGTGCTTTCACTGTGTTTTAATCCACTGTGGAAAAAGAAGAAAGCCATGTAAGAATATCAAACAGCAGAGTGACACAGGGATTCTTTGTCCCACAGCTCAGACCTGATATTGAGATGCATCTAATACATACAGGTAACTCCACATTCAAAAATATTCTCCTCACACAGTAACATCAAGAAGATATCTGATATCATTCTAAAAGAGAACAAAGAGGCTAAAAACATTACAAGGCTCATGTAGATGAATTTTTAAGAAACAAAGTTGTGCCACAGATGGTGTGCCCCCACAGAGCCCTGCTCACAGCATCATGAGATTACATGAAATCTCCAATGAGACATCAGGTTGTCTAATGCCTAACATACACTAACACTGAAATCTGGTGCCTTCTAACATCTAAAGACAACTTATCAGAAGTCAAAAGTTTTAGTCATGTATTATTCCATCACTTTTGATTCTGTCTGAGCTCTGGCCAAGTCATATGAGCACCTCAGACCTGATGATGGGAGTGTGCCACAACTTCAGCAAAACTATCAAGTCGTCATAAGGAGATTTCATCCATTTCTAACACTGAAATCACTAGTGTAGCAGTTTACACATTTGCTTAGTTCAATTCCAGCCAGAGACTAATACATTTTCGGGTTGCATGTGGCGTAGTGACCCCTCGTGACAAGGAAGAGTTGAAAGTAACTCAACAGTGTCACTGAAATCATCAGAGAAATTGGCTGGGCAAAGCTAGCACCTACAAATTATTTTTTTTCCCAAATTGGTCAAAAAAACAAAACAAAAACCTTGTCTGACATCTACCACCAAAGATATTCTAATTTCTAGAATAGTGTTGAAGAAATATTAACACACAAGTTGTTTAACAAATGTTTATATATAACATTTGTTAAACAATTTGGGCTGCAGTTACCCTATAAAAGCACATGTGAAACCATATGCCTGCACTTGTCTGCCATTTTTATTTATTTTTAACTGCTTTTGATAGTTGCTTTAACACTCGCTGATAAAGTTCTGCTATAAAACAAAGAGGCCTGCTCCTCTCAGGTTTTTCTCACCATTCACTGCCAAAAGGATGGAGGGTCAAGGGTCGTTCTCCTTCTTTACTGTCACATCTCCTTCTCCAGCTAGGATGGTTGAGATCTCACCCTGCATGAAGGCCCAAGGCACAGTGGATCCGGCCAGGGGGCAGCGTTCTCCGCTGGGGCAGTAAACCTCTCCTCCTTGACCTTGGCTGCGGATGAACCCTCGGGTGCAGGGGAAGCAGAACTTGTGGTGCGGGACTGAGGGACACTGGACAAAGTGAGTGTCCTCCAGGCGCTCTCTGCAGAGGGTGCAGCAAAGCAGGGTGCCTGGGGTGCTACTTGTAGACTCCCCAGTGTTTGTGTTGTTACTTTGTCCTCCAGTGCTCAGACCCTGCCCTACAGCTGCCTGAGAGACTGAGGTGGAGGGAGTCGAGGGGCTGCTGCTGCTGGGGCGCCCAGCTGAGGAGGAGTGGGCTGTGGACATACTGGGGCTCTCTCTGGCCATGTGACTGGAACTCAGGCCATCTGCCACTCCCATAAGTGCTGAGATGGGTGAAGGCTGGTTGTGTAGACGAGGTGGGCCCTCTTGAGGTACAGCCATGCCAGGAAGAGGTTCCATGCCTGAGTACGTGCCCCGGGGCCAGGGCTCCCTCACAGGGTGTTCGGCCCTTCCCTCACTCTCTCCGTTCTCAGAGCCTGGAGAAGCCTTTCGGCGCCTGGTGGTGCCCTTGGCTGGTCCGGGGCGTCCAGGAGCTGCCAAAGACAGCACTGGGTCTGGCTGTGGCAGAACCTCTGGGATTGGAGGCTCTTTAAACATACGCACACCATCATTCAACAGCTCAGACAGCCCACGCCAGTCTCCGGTGCCTTGCCGTTTCTCATATTCCACGTAGCGCAGCCCAGAGTTTACTGCCTTACCAGCATCTTTGGCGGAGTCACGGAACATCTGCCTGACCAGATCTGGAACTCCTGAGTAGATCATTCCAGAGCCAGAGGGATACTCCGCGAACACCCTCAGCTCAAACTCTGGAGTAGCGCTAGCATCAAAGGCCAGAACACGCCCCATCAGATTATGGTCTTTCCTGAAGCGCACATTGAAGGGGACACAGCTGCTGAGAGCTACCAGCACATCCCGAACTGCTTTGGGACGGTTAGGCCAGCCTTCCACTCTACTACGAGCCACCTCATTCAGTTCAGCCATTACTTCACTGTTCCTCCACACTGCCGGATCTATGCCCACTAGAGTAGAAGTGCTAGGTCCCATACCCAGGGACACAGCCTGTCTTCTGCCACTGTCGCTTATTATGGGGCCAGCTGAGACGGCAATAGGAGCGGCCCCAGCTCTCGTGCTTGTTAATGGGGTTAAAATCCCATGAGAAGCTGTTGCTACTAGCCCCTGAGCTATCAAGGCATGGGGTATGGTGTTATGAAGACTAGAAACTACCCCAGGCATAGCCCGACGAGTGTTCGGGCTCTGTCGGCTGCCCTCTGACAAAGCTACATCTTCAGCTCTATGCAGACCATTGGGGAGGCGAGAAGAAGCCCCATACTCACCCCTCCCCCGGTCTACACGCTCTCCGTGATGCCGCCCCGCTTCAAGGGGCCCAGCAGAGCTGGGTTTGCCCTGCTGTGGACCAGGGGACCTGCCGTCTAAAACTCCGTGAGTGCTCTTCAGCTGCCTGGCAGTTTCAATGAGGAGTTCTATCCGGTCTGCGCCGTCGTAGTTGACACAACCCCGGCATACAGCTTCGCTGAACTCCCACAGCATAGCCCAAGGCATCTTGGGCAGGTCGCAGAGGTAGCACCATTGCCGTCTCGAGGAAGACTGCGAGGCGGAGGACATGTTGTTTACAGGCCCTCGACCAAACTTTCTTCGGAGGCCTACACGTTACGGACTACGTTTTGCAGCGATTCTTCAGTCCTCCGACACCATTCGCCACATACTGCGGATTTTACAACAGAAAATAACAAAAAACTAAGTTCAAAATCCGACTACTGGCGGTAACATTCAAAACTTAACGACGTCTTCTTTCTCGTTTGTTCGTGTCAGCCTGTGTGGAAGGAAGTAAAATGTTATAAGACACCGGAAACACCTACGCGGCCAGGGCTCAGAGCACTATGGGAGACGTAGTTTCTCTTTAAAGCCATTGTTTCTTATTTTCTAGATTTTTAATATTAAATTTCTTTTGAGCAACAAAGTAATCAGACCACATAGAAACGGAACAGTTGTAAACAATTAGTAAAGGGAAAAATTCAGAGGGACTACTTTACTGGCGACAAGATACATAAGTAGCGGAGATACTGACGCTAGTCGGATGCGTTTTTCTGTGAAACCTCAGTTTAACTGGAGCTGGTTTGTTTTGGGATGGGAGACAGAAAACACGGCTTGTGTTGCGGTTACTTTGATTAACAGAGGACAGGCAGTCTTGGTGCTGTAATGCTGGAGACATATGAGAAATATTATATATATATATACTCCACTTCCTGCACAGACGTGACAGTTTCAAACTCAGCTTCACTGGGATGATGAGAGGTCACATAGTGAAAATCTCCAGTGGGAACGATGTACTTTGCATTAAGATTCGTCTCTTTCACAGTGGTAACAGGGAAACTGATTCTTCTACAACATATATATATATATATTTTTTTTTAATAGAAGAATAACTCTGGAGAATAATCTTATAAGGACAATAGAAATAGGTTTGCATTGAACAAATCGCAGGGTATATTTTTCTATACCTATTTCTTGAGATGTATAAAAAGTTACAATAATTAATGTTCATATTATCTATGCTCAAAGTTCAAAAATTATGTCAGTAAATAATCCTTGTGAGCTGAAAGCTGATTGTTTTTTCTGTTGTCAGTGAGAGTGGATATTCATATGGTCTCAGGTACACAGCTCTGAGTAGCAACTTTGCCCACCTGCAGGGCAGTTAGGACAGGCAGTAAGAAAGATGCACTAGGTTCCTTCAACCTAGCTGTCTGAGGGAACATTACAGGAAGTCATTCCTTCCCACCGCTATCAGACTCTTTAATCATCCACTTGGGTCAGGTCCACACACACAGAACAGGATTAATCCAATTTATACCCATATCTCTTCATTTTATACAAGTGCTTGTATATTTGATGTTATGACAACTATCCCCTCCCTACAATCCCCAGCCAGCTGAAGCAGATCTCTTCCTGCCAGGTGTTTCTTCCTGTTAAAAGGGATTTCTTCCTTCCCAATATCATCAAGTGCTTTGCTACAAGAAATAGTCTGATTGTTGTAGTTTTCTCTATAATATTGTAGGGTATTTGACTTAGAGTCATCTCAAGGTGCTTTACACTGTAAGTTTGAACTGGAGCAATATGAATAAAACTGATTTGAGAGAATGCATTTTATTTTCAAGAATGGATTTGAAGAAATAATACAACACAATCTCTGATTATGTGACACTGGTTAAATTATTAGCAACATTATGGTTACTGTTGGCTTTATTTAATAACCAAAAGACAGAAGGTGGCGGGCGATCAAACGTAGTGTTGTGAACATACAAAATAAACAACAAGTTGAAGAACATGGTAAAAGTAAAATAAATTATTTTAAAAAATTATAATTTAAGTAACATTTTCTAAAGCACGTTAATCCTAATTATTGTCAACACAGCTTTAATGGTACGTGAAACAGAGCTGCAGTATACTCTATCCAAAGACAGAAAACATTACAAATGGTTTCAAGGAAGATTTAGTTGGCATGGTGTGTAGTCGAGAAACACAGCTTCAGTGTATAAGGGTAAGGCCCACCTAGAATATAGAAGCCAGAAGAAAACTTTCATCATAAAATGTAGAAAATGTCATTAAGGGTTCAAATGTACAACATACCAAGAACCACGTTGGCTTGTTGATCTACATGTTAAATACTTACTAGGGTTTTTCATCTGATAATGGTTCATCATAGCTAGTGCTTCCATGGCATCATTGATGGATTCCCACTCAAGCAGGCCAGATGAACTGCGCTCACCTGTCAAATCACATGACATTACCATGCTGAATAACACTTCTGTATTAAAAAGCCGTTAGTACACAACAGCACAACCAAATAATGAGATAATAACTTTAGTGACAACAAGTGTGGGGCGATCGTGGCTCAAGAGTTGGCCGTTCGTCTTGTAATCGGAAGGTTGCTGGTTCGAGCCCCGGTTCCGACAGTCTCGGTCGTTGTGTCCTTGGGCAAGACACTTCACCCGTTGCCTACTGGTGGTGGTCAGAGGGCCCGGTGGCGCCAGTGGCGCCTTAGTCAGTGCGCCCCAGGGCGGCTGTGGCTACACTGTAGCTTGCTATCACCAGTGTGTGAATGTGTGTGTGAATGGGTGGATGATTGTGTATAGTGTAAAGCGCTTTGGGGTACTTAGGACCAAGTAAAGCGCTATACAAATACAGACCATTTACAACATATTACTCACTCTTTCCAGTGAAAAGTTTCACACTTGTGGGCCTCTTGATTCCAAGTTCATCACAGACCTGAGCACAGAAACGCGTTTCAGTGAAAATGTGAGATGGATGCAGTGTTGCCAACTCCTCAGCAAGGAAAATCGCTATTGGCTGTCCTAAGAGTCACTATAAGTCGCTAAATGACATCTTTGCATAATTGGTCCTACCGATGTAATTATAACAGACGCTGTAGGAGAGAGAAATAACATTGTGGAAGAGACAGAGTGAGTTAAAAAAAAAAAACCCTAAAAAAATAATTCCAACCCTCCTCCTTTATCCGGATTTTGGACCTGCAAAAGTGACCCGAAATAGGCACTCTGGTGGAGTTACTGTTTTGGTGTGTGTGTCTTTTTAACTAGTTTTAAACCTTTTGATCCACAAAAAGTAACAGTAAAAGAACATTTTTATAGGGGAATATCTCCTGCTCTGACATCAGCTCGGGGCGACTGCTGCGTGAGGACTACCTGCCGCTTGTGAGCATTTTCACATGGGCGAGTTGCCCACGGCAGCACCCGCTGCTTGTTGAGAGTAAGAGTGATACGTGCTTTCATGTGAAAAAGTCGTCATAAGTCTCCAATAACACCAGAAAAAGTCACTAGATTTGTCGCTAGTCGCTTTTTAGAAAAAAGTCGCTAAGGGGTCTGAAAACTCGCTAAGTTGGCAACACTGGATGGATGCTTTTGGCCATCACAGATAGCAACCTTTGTTGCTTTTTTTTTTTTTTTACCTGATTAAAGATCTCAGCAGAGATGTCGGGTTGTGCATTAAAGAAGTGTAAGACGTTGCTCGGATGCTGGATTCGGTTTTTAGCCGCCTGCTCTGGTGAGGTGAAGCGGTTGTTGCGTGATCCATGGAAATCTTTAAAGCTGCTTGTGTTGTCCTCTAACTGGTAGCACTGTCCCGGCACTATAGCCTGTTGCTTGGACACACTGAAAGAAATAAGGCCAGAGGTCTTGCATCTGTTGTTTATTTTTAAGGGAGAAATTTATCTCTAAAAGTCTGTGCTGATGTTTCTAAATTGTTTCTGTTCTTACCAAACATTGAGTTTCTGTCCAAAAAGGAAGTTATTGTTCAGATGAGTAATGGCCCTGTCCACAGAGTAACAGTCTCCCATCTCCACCATTGCTGCTCCAGGTTTACTCTTCATGAACTTGACCTGAAAGAAAAATAGACTAAAACAATATTACCCAGCAGTACACACAGTATTTAAACATGAACTTTTTATGATGACTTTTGTGCCGACACCTCCTTGCAATGGGACAAACAAAAAAGACCTTCAGATTGTCTGAAGGATGGACTTGTCTTTCTCCCACTTCCAGCATCAACAGTAAGCTACACCATCACATAGTAGCTCAGAAATGGAGCCCACTAACATCAACAACCAACAGGCTTTTTTTTTTTGTTATTGTTAGCAATGTTAGCAATCAAGCACAAAAAGACTAGCCAGCTGGCTGGCTTTGGATAACAAGCGATCTGTCCCTCTTAGCAGGTAAGGTGTTACCTACCATCAGAGAAATGAAAGCTTTATCCAAAAAAGATCATCTGAGGAAACTGGAATTTGGCCCTCAGTGGAAAAAACAAAACAAAACACTGGCGGCATTCAGTGCTACCCCTCGGCCTCCTAGCAGATACAGCTAGAAGGATATATCAGTTTATATATCAGTTTCAAAATTCTGCATCGCCTTGTTCTCAAGTGATCATATTCAAAAAATGTTTCAACATTAGTACACGACCAAAATGGCTGACAAGTTAGTATCGCGTGCTAAGCTTTCACGTGTCTGCAAATCTTCTTTGCGCCCCTTTCAGTTGTTGGAAAGATGGCAAAATATTATAAATGTCCTTCACTTATGGGGTCTAACAGCAAAACAATGACTTGATGCTTCAGTCAGCTTTCACTTACCCTCTCTACATTGCCATACAGGCAAAAGATGTTGAAGACCTTGTCAGCATTGATCTTAGAGGGCTCCAGGCCATATACCATAAGAACTGGAGAGTCAGCGTGAGGACCGTACTCGGGCGGTGGCGGTCCATATCCAGGACCGTAGCGCTGGTTACCCCGACCACGCCCACCCATGCCTGGCCCCATGCGATGGGGAGGAGGGGGGCCATAGCTGTCATCGTTGTAGCCATGATAACCTCCCTGTGGTCCACCTTAAGATGGGGAAAAAACCCCAAAACAAACAAGCAAAACAAAAAAAACAAACATAATTGTAACAGATTTTGAGCAGTGTCCGTTTTTCTACATGTCACACTAATTTGATTATGCGATGTTTACCATAATCAGGTGGGTGATCGCCCAGAAGAGCAGGCTGCCTCTGCCGTTTGTTAGGATTGGCATTGGGATCTATAATAGATTAAAAAAAAAAAAAGTTGCCCATCAAACAGCTTCTTTACCACGTGTCTCAAAGGTACCTTGCATGGGCTACAACATGCTAAGGGACATGTTTGTGAATGGCATGCAACTGAAGGGCCTGAAATCTTTAAAAAGTGTTCAAACAGTCAGCAGGTTTTACAGGTGACATAATGGAGATTTTCTTTTTCCACAGTGACTTTGAAAGATAGCGTTCAAATTTTAAAGTCTTACATCTGCCATTCTACTACAAGCGCACACACCTTGTGAATTGTTCCAATTGCCTTCACCATCAGCATCTGTGCAGGTACACATGACACACGTCAAATCCAATAAAACATCATGAAAAAAAGTAGCAATCTGGCAACACTGTATAAACACATTTCATCACATGCTCAGTTGTTTCGAATAGAGACATTAAAACAGAAAATCAAAGAGTAAAATACGCAATGTGCTAAGAGCAGCACCTGCTGTTTTATTGAAAACTATTTGAATATCAGTATACATTTATTACAAGCCAGGACACAGATATAACATGAGTGAAAAAACATCAAGCACTGAAACTAATAACATGGTGAAAAATTAAACCAGCGACGTCGGCTGATTTAACTTCAACAAAAAGTACGAACAGATTTATTTTTGTTCAAAGAAGGCTTTCCTTCAGCTCAGTTCACCAAAACTCAGTAAATTAAACTCTTAAACCAGTATCTGTTTAGCAGGCACCTTCTCTGTAAGGTTAGGGTAGAACTTCTTTACTCCCTATGCAATCACTTATCTAAACCATCAAGTTCTCAGTAATAATTTTGTCACTATGTGCACATCATCCGTGGTAAACAATCATTTCCGCCACCTGTTTGTTTATTTACAGGCTGCAAACGAAGGTCTTCATGTGGAACCTCTATGTAAAATGCTTTCAATGGTGCATTTAAACCTAAACATCAGAACATCTGGCACGGCACTCAAGCACACCCATAATCCTAGTGTCATGGACAGTTTCACAATCACAGTGTTGGCCATGTTGGACAGCTACATTGGCCTGACAGAAATATTAAAACTAGCAATGCGAGTTGAGAAATCTGGAAGGAGTCACCAGATGTCAAGTCTTATTTTCCAAAAATATAAGCATCAATATCTCTCTCTCTCTATTTGATTTAAAAAAAGAAAGAAAAGAAAAACTTGGTTCCATTACATCCTTACAAACCATCTCCCATGTTGTTGTGTCATTATGCATGATAACCAAATTTCACATATATAAAAAAAAGAAGTTAAAGATCTGCCTTGTGACTCACATTTGAAATTTTTATCTCATACTACAGTCTAAAATGCTTTGAAATTGACTGGACTTTGTGAAGTTTTGTGAAAACCTTTAATCTCTCATCCAAAAAACAACTCTACACACACAGGTCAAGATCAAATATTCTTTACAACTGCTCGGTTCATGTGTTGTACTGCAGCAACCTATAATTGTACTCTTTAAAATGAATTACGTGACTATTACATAAAAGACATCTCCATCTCCCAATTTAAATCAACAGTACGCGATTTCTCCCCACAATACTTTTGAACTGTTAACCATGAAGTTAGATTATTCATTTATTTCAGTACTTACAGCACCATACATGGAGCATGGGACACAGTGAGAAGAAAGGGGGCAGTCTTCAGCAAGGATGCTACTCGCCAATCTCTGACTCCAGCCTCAACTCATTCTCCCTCTTCTTGTCTTTTCTTTCTTCTTTCCTTCCTTCCTTCCTTGCATCTCCACCACCAGAGAGAAAAGTACTTCCATGCGTCCATGTTGGGTTTTGACTTGCTGCCGCTCTGTTTTTGGAAATTGTGCTATTAGAGGCTCATTTCCAGCTTACCGTGCTCTGACCATAAAGCAGGACATATGCACCGATTGAGTGGGCTGTCAGTCCACAGACACACTGAGCCAAACCTGCATCACACGGGAGGCGTTAAAGGCATCACTATGGTCCAGTGCAAAAAAAAAAAAAAAAAAAAAAAAGGAAAAATGAAAACAATGCAGAAACAACACAAGAATAGCACAAAGAGGAGAAGGGAAATGGGAAGGAAGGTACAGGGGGAAAAAAACAAACAAAAAAAACAAAAAAAAACAGAACACCAGTGTCCATAAATGCAGAAAGCTTTGGGAAAGATCTGTAATCTGTTTGCCTCTGTGCTTGTATGCTTGATAGGTGTCTGATGCTTGTGTCTTCATGGACCCCCCATGGATATTTCTTCTTGTGTAAAAATGGCACTCACTTGATGTCGTTTATTTGGTTTAATAGCTGTCAGCCACTTGCAAAGCTTGACAATAAGTCACTAGAAATATGATGTGCTGTCATAGCAGTTCAGCTGTATGTTGCCTTGGATATTCGGATCGCTGTGTTGTCATGTGGTGTTCGGCACAGGAAGGTAGAGATGAGGAGTATTAGCATGGCCTCTTTTTTGTATATCGCCCCCATATGTGGTGTCATCTGTTCCCTGGTCAGGCTGAGTGTGTCTGAAAACTCCTTTGTTGCTTCCTGTGGTTGTGTTAGGGTAAGCACATCCCAACAGTTGGGAGGTGTGGTCGCTATGGCCACACAGCTGACCCCCACCCTCATCATCAATGTGTTGTGTCAAAGTGGGGACTCCTCGGAGCTCTGCAGATGGCATGTACTGTAGTGGTAAAGTGATGGTAGTAGATGCTTATCAATCTACAACATCAGTCTGTAGTGGATATGCGGGGTGTCTGTTCGCATGGCCTTCGAGTATTTCTGTCCCTCAATCTGAAAATGGTGGCTACTGCCCACCATCAAAAATGAAATGGATTCCCATGTCAGGTGGTGGTGATGAGCTTGGAATAAGGAAGTACCGAGTTGAGGTTGTGTTCCGGTATTTGATGCCCCACTGTGTCCGACGTACAGTATGCCATAAAGCAGATTTACATTAGTTGTGGTTGCTGTTATGCTGTAGAAGCCGTTGTGTCTGCTTAGAGGTTGAGGTAAGCCTGTATGATTCTGCACCGTGAGGACACAAGGAGTACCTCTAGGTCGTAAGGCAGTGCAAGCTATGCAATATCAAAAACTTTCTTATGAGGACATGATGTCAAAAACCTGTATGAAACTTGCAATGTACATGTTGTGGTTCCGGCTGTGTGTCAGACAAGTAACTACACCTTTTACAGTGTCTAGTGAAAAATATGAATTCTCCATCAGACAACTGCACCAAAGTAAAGCATGTGCCTGTGATCAGGTTTTAAAAAAACAAACAAAAAACAACAACAAATGAACAAACAGCAGCAGTAGGGTCTTTGTGATCAAGGTGAATTGTCTTTTTCCAGCTACCGTGACATCTGAACAGCCAAGAGTATTAAACTGGTCACAGACTTGGCAGTGCAGCAACACTCATGTTTAAGCATAAAAATCTTATATAATTACCCAAAAAGGTAGCCATTTTCATTCTACACCAATTTTGCTAGAGCTGGTCCTAACATATCGTCAATACTCAAGGTACGCAAAACACATTAGGAACACTGAACTTTGGAGCTTTACTATTTATTTAATTTATTTCATGAAATGCTAATTACTTGGGTTCCACCAAGATTATAACACATGAAATCTGCATTTAACCCATCTTTAAGCTCACATCACTTTCCATATTGTTAACTTTCACTTTGTTTTTTTTGTTAAAAGGGATCATATACTTGACACGTGTGAAAACCATTCATCGAAAATTAATTAAAAAATTAAGTCTCACACTATGACACTAGGACTGTTCGATATCACGATATGAAAACGTCTATCGTTTCATTTTACGCTATCGTTTGTTTCGTGGTGTCACAAAATAAACTGTTTATGGCAATATCTTTTCATCGTTTTGATGGTCACAGTAGAACTTCTTAAAGTTCTCTCTTTCTCTACACTACGGACGGACATGCGACTGTTTTTATGCGTTGTCGTTAGCAACAACAACGGTAAAACCATTGCATGGCTCTGCCGTCTGCTTGCTTATTTTCTACATAAACCTTTCACAATAAAGCTCAAGATCCTGTTGAGATTTTTCAAAATACAGTGAATCACGTGAAAGATGCAGAGTGTTTACGGATGAGAAGCTAAAAAGAGCCGTCAGGTGCTAAAAAAACAAACCTTAGAACAGGCTTTTCCCTGCAGCACGCCGTGTAATAAATACTCACAAAGAAAAATTGCGTCTGTTTCAACTTATGTAACACTCGACTCCAGGTACACGACGCCGAGCTGAAAACACTTCACGCAAGTCGAGTTGAGCGAGATTCACAGAATTGACAGAAAATGTAATATTTTTGTGATAAATACTGTTGTCGCCACGATAAATGTTTTATATCAGGATATGAGATTTTGGTCATATCGCACAGCCCTATATGACACATACTGTCTCTGCTGTCAATGCTAACACCCAACAACCTTCCAGCCTGCAAAGTCTGGCCAACATTTGAAACCCATCATCACATGCCTTCTACAGGTCCAACAAGGACACTCAGTTGGAAAGCAGGAAGCCTGATTTAATTCTGACAAAATCTCCACTATGTTTTTAAGGTTAACTGGTGTAACAGCCTCTGCTGTGTTCACTGGATTACAGTTGGCAGAGATGTGAGATTGTGCAGCTGTGACATGCTCTACAGGGAATGTGAACCTATGTGAAGAATGGTGTGCCTGCTTATGCTGCTGTGATTAGTGCGATGGGCTTTTCACATGCACGAACCTATAATTTATGTCAGCTGCCCTGGAGGTTGCTCCTCATGCCCTTACATTGTGCCTGCTGTGTGGCGAGAAAATGCACGAAGACTGTGAAGGCATCGCAGGAATACTGCCTCTGACAGGGCTGAGCTGCATGGTCAAAGAAACCATTCGTCTGTGATCAAAGGCAATACCCCTGGAGGCAGAGAACCCTAACCATCCCATACAATGCCATGAGAGGAAAAGAGAAAGAAAAAAAAAGAGGGAGGGACAGGCAGGGGCTACACGTTACCTTGGCCACTCAGGTTGGGATTTGTGTAGTCCCATGTGTCCTGGTCATTCTTGAAGACATTGAGTCGCGCTGGCTATAGAAAGGATGGCAAGATGAAAATGATTTTCTTCTCACAAGCACCTGATATTAATAGTCGAGCTACAAAGGGTGGTTAGACACTTACCTTGGCATATTCAATCTTTAGGGTGCAACAGCCAGAGTAGATGTCTGCCCCGTTAAGAGAGGCTTTAGCCCTCTGGGCACTTTGGACCGAATCAAATGTGGAAGCAGTGAGTTAAGGGGAGGTCTGACTGCATAAAGGTTTAAATGCTCATGTAGAAACATACTGATGTTTCTGAGTGGGAGTAGTAAAAAAGAACATGATCTAAAAGGATATTCGACCATGGCCTGAACACCGTTTTTTCTGAAGATGACAATCCTCTGTACAGGGCCACAGTTGTTACAAATAGTGTAGAGTACATCCTGTAGGGTTACACACACAGATTGATACATCACTATCGTGAGAATACTTTATGTGACAACATACATTTCACCTTTAAAACACAAACACACAGTGCTTTGAAAGCTCTTACCCAAAGTCAAAAACTAGATTTTTTAAACGACATCAAAGGGGAAAAGATACTGATGATTGTAGAGACCAGCAAAGATAAACAGTGAAGCAGGACCAGATGTATGAGACAAAACTCATACAGGTATTTTTAGGGTGGATAAGAACATACGACATATATCTCAGTATTTAATGAGGAATAGGAATAGATCACAGCACAACAAGTACTTTCATTAGAGCAGCTGGAATCATATAAAATAATAGAATTGGAAATACATTTCAGGAACGTTAATATAACTATTTCACATATCTCTTTCTGATGTTTGTTTTCACTAAGCTGGGGATAGTTAACATTCTTTAAGATGGAATCATGTGAAGTTCTGATTGGGTCTGTAGGATACAGGCAAGGAAACTAACCAGCACAGCTACCATATACAGCTGTAGACTGGTCAGCAGCGACTATGAGGCAACATCTAGAGCAGAAACATTACATTAATGCAAGGTTAACTGCATTTACTCTAGGTGCCACTGATTACAGACTCGGAAGTTAATAAATAAAGAAATATTTTTATAATTTTACAGCCCTGATTTCCATTACTTCAGGTCATGAATTTGGACTTTTCCACTGTGTGCTTCTTGTAACATTTTCAATGATTTCGACTCCAGCTGATCCAGGAGAGAAGGACAACAGTTACCTAAGCAAAAACCTGTAGTGATCCCATATGTGTCAGGAGTATCAGAACAGCTGAAATGCATTTTTTCTAAACACCGCATCTCCGTGGCTTTCAAACCCCAAAACACGCTGCGCCAAAAAAATTAGTCCACCCCAAGGATCAGGTCCCCGAACACAAATATAGTAACATAGTGTACGCTGTTAAATACCAAGACGATTGCCATGATTTATACATCAGGGAAACCAAACAATCTCCTTTGAAGCGGATGGCACAACACAGAAGAGCCACCTCGTCAGGCCAGGACTCTGCAGTCTACTTACACCTACAGGCCAGTGGACACTCTTTCAATGATGAGGATGTAACATCCTGGACAGGGAGGAACGCTGGTTTGAGTCAAAGAGGCCATTTACATGAAATGGGAAAGACGATCTCTGAATCGAGGAGGGGGCCTAACGGTACATCTTTCGCCATCTTACAATGCTGTGATTGCAGCGATTCCCCAACTCTCTGTGAATGGGACTCATGGCCATTGATCAGTGGTTGTTATTCAATGAGCTTGATCAGTGGTTGCTGATCAATGGTCATGAGAATTTGTATATTAATAATCAAGGAACTGACCTCCCAGCCCATTGTTTCTTCATTGGTGATAGTTTCAGTCATTATGCAAATGTAGTGTTTATAAGATTGGGGAAACCTGCAGTCAGCTGAGACTGAAGAAGTCACTTGGATGAGTGACCAAACGTTTCTCCCACTGAAAACGCTGCGTCCAGATGAACAGAATCAACTTTTGGGGATTTTCAATGGATTATCTGACTAGCATTATCAGATACCTGATATCTAACAATGAATTCACTGAATGATCTGTGGGAATATACAATAATAAATTATAAGAAGATGTTTTTACATTACCGTGGTAATGGGATAGATGGGGTTTATAATTGTGAGCAGCAGAACATTGTTGACGCTCCGAGTGTCATCCGAGTCTCCTGGTCT
Source organism: Aulonocara sp. 'chitande type north' Nkhata Bay (assembly GCF_057382095.1). Taxonomy (NCBI): domain Eukaryota; kingdom Metazoa; phylum Chordata; class Actinopteri; order Cichliformes; family Cichlidae; genus Aulonocara; species Aulonocara sp. 'chitande type north' Nkhata Bay. Next base: position 3,716,739 of record NC_141353.1, read on the forward strand.
GGAAATCTTCTGACTAGTTGAGTAGTTGATGAAGGCAGGGTGACCTGCAATGTAAACCTGGTTCTCTGCTGCATAAGTAACAGCATTGCAGGAGCCGTTCATGTCCTCATACTCCACCAGGGCCTGCCGCTTCTTGGGCATCATAACCACAAAACTAGACATTAAGCAAGAGAAAGATTTATAGTTCCCACACTGAACCATGTTTAATGAATAAAGGCACAATCAGCCTATTAATTTTAAAACTACACAACTTGAATTTAGTTACAAGCAAACTTACTTTGCCTATAACTTATCAAACCTAAACTAGTGTTATAAATTGAGTTAGGGAATATGAAATTAACAAGAACCAACATTTAAATCAGCTCAATACCTTTTTTTTGTTAGTTGTTAATATTCTGTGGAACATACGGGAGTGTATGGTTGACATCAGACATGTGCACCAATCTCAGTCCACTGAATGCGACAAACACGATAGAGAAGCTTCATTTTAAGTGTGTTCAGCTTTTACCTGATGGTGCCAAACTCTTGCAGGGCTTCCACCAGGTCAGCCTCCATGACACCGTCCACCAAACCCCTGATATGCACCACCGGGGAGGGGAGCGGTTTGTGAGGGTCATCGTAGCTCTCCTATTTTTTTTCATTTAAAAAAAAAAAGAAAAAGGAAACGCAAGATAATGTTTGCTGAGACATAAACAACACAAAAACAGCCAATCTGTGTCAATCAGCCCTTTAACAATAACTGCACTGGGGATTTGTGTTAGAAACTGACATTAAACTGCAACAGAGTTTTTTTGCAACACTGAAACTAAAACGTGTCTTCTATCTGTACACACAGTGAAATTGCGTGTCATTAAACAGCTATTTCATATTACACAATAAACATGCAATTACTGTTGTTTAAACGAAATCTGACCATACCATTGGCTTGTTTGGTTTGGCTCGCTAGTTAGCTACTTAATTTTAGCTAGCGGTGAGACAAGCACTACTTTTGCTATAAAGTATATTTGTTTCTTAGATAAACAAAACTGGCCCATTTAAGCATACTAAAACACCAACTACCGGAGTCAGAAGGAAACACTTACCGTTGTCATTCCTCCGTCTTCAGTTTTCTGTCTTTTCGTTGCTCTGCCACCTTCTCCGTAGTATCGGCCCGCAGAAGCAGCCATGTTGTCCTGTCCCCTCTGCCGGCCTATTGCTGCATTCCAGATACGTGGGAAAAAACGGGATGGTATTTCCATAACCATCAGCAACGGCTCTATTTTCAATAAACCACTCTAGACTTCCACGGTGTAAGACCGGAGACTTCCTTTTCCCATAAAAAAAAGTCATATTTTATTCTGCATGTGAGACGATGATTCGAATGACTAAACATTTTTCTCTCTGTGAATGTCCGTTCGACATTAAAAAAAAATGTCGTTTCGACTAATGTGCTATGAAGCTTCTTTTTCCCATGATGACCTTTGAATGCAACAAGAAAGTGGCTCGCGCTTAGCATGTTCCTATTGGTCACTTTTGCCTGTCAATTATTAATGTCATGACAGGAGGTGGAGTTGATCCCTTTGTTCATGTTTTAGAACCAATGATTGTATGAAAAACGCTTTAATTTAGTTTTAATCTACAATCAAAAAACAGTGAAAAACAGAACATTTAGAAACTTGAGCCTAAAAAGTTGTAATTTCACATCACTTCTTGCTTCCAGCACATATTTAATATGATGAAATAATGGTGATTGAACAAGAGCAAGACCAGAAAGAGAAGAAGAAATTTATCTGTCTGATTGTCTCCATCAAATAGATATTCTATTATACAAGGGGGCACTGGTCAACCCCCCAAATTTGCTGCCTACCCACCAGTGGCCCCTCCTGGCAAATCAAATCACTTTTATTGTCACGTCACATTAATGGTACACTGGTACAGCACATGAGAGTGAGATTCTTGTGTACAAGCTTCAAGCGAATATAAGGGCAGGAATGTGAGAATTATAAGAATAAATACATGTACAACTTTAAGGATGTATGCACATTACTAATATATATGACAAATATTTATATGTGTGTGTGTGTGTGTGTGTGTGTGTGTGTGTGTGTGTGTGTGTGTGTGTGTGTGTGTGTGTGTGTATCTGCACCAATTACTGTAGAAAACAGTCATTGGTCTGCGCATATATACATATATGTAAAATAGGCATAGTGTTGAAGTTCCGGTAAGTGAGAGTGAGGTGCCTATGAAGTGTCACTGTTCAGCAGTCTGGTGGCCTGATGGAAGAAGCTGTCCCTCAGTCTCCTAGTTTGGGCCCAGATATTGCAGTACCTCCATCAGGCAGATGGAGGTAGTTTGAACAGTTTATGACTGGGGTGGGTGGAGTCTTTGATCATCCTTGCACAGCTTCCTGAAGATGTCCTGGAGGGAGGACAGCTCACCTCCAATTATCCTTTCAGCACACCGCAGCACTTGCTGGAGAGCTTTGCGGTTGTAAGCGGTGCTGTTGCCACACCACGCGGTGATGCATCCAGTGAGGATGCTGTCAATGGCACCGCGGTAGAAGGTCCTGAGGATGCGGGGGCTCATGGCGAATCTCTTCAGTCTCCTGAGAAAGAGTCACTTCACTGTTTTGATGTTTGAACTGACCATGTGAGATCCTCCACCAGATGTACATACACCTAGGAAACGGAAGCTGCTCACTCTCTCCACAGCAGCACCGTTGATGGTGATGGAGGTACGTGCTTCTCTACACCTCCGGAAGTCCACTATCAACTCCTTTGTCTTTATGACGTTGAGAGTGAGATGGTTCTCTTGGCACCAGTGCGTCAGGGTGCTGACCTCCTCTCTGTGAGCCGTCTCATCACCTTTGGTGATAAGACCCACCACTGTTGTGTCGTCTGCAAACTTCACAATGATGTTGGAGTTGCTAGTTGCCGTGCAGTCATAGGTGTAGAGTGAGTACAGGAGAGGGCTCAGTGCACACCACTGTGGAGCACCAGTGTTCATTATGAAGGGGGATGAGGTGATGCTGCCCAGTCTGACCACTTGGTGTCTGTCAGACAGGAAGTTGAGGATCCAGCTGCAGAGAGAGCTGCTCAGTCCTAGATCCTGCAGTTTCCTTCAAGGGAACGATGGTATTGAATGCTGAGCTCTAATCTACAAACAGCCTTCTCACATATGTGTCTCTCTTCTCCAGGTGCGAGAGGGCAGTATGTAGTGTCGGGGCTATGGCATCATCAGATTTGGTCTATTTGGGAAGTTTCTTGGGCCAATATTAGTGTAAGTATCTATCTAAATAATCGATCAAAATAATTCACATGTTCAGTACTAGAAGTTCCAGATGTGTGAATGTTGTAGCCACTGTTGAAAGTTCAGCAACAGTAAACTGTGTTGTGAAATGGAGACATTTATCTGAGCTACAGGACTCACATTCTCTGCTTTTACATACAAAGATGCCCTAAGGGAAAAAAGACAATACTCTAAGTCCAGCAGCAACATTTAAATTCAGCACATTAATGAAAAAAATGAATAGAAATAATCAAGCAATTATAAAATATATTAGTGGAAGGGTTAAATTTGCCCTTTTCACCAGTTAAGGTCTTGGATTTGGAATGAAAAGATGTGTGAATTGAAAAGAGCGTTTCCTTCATTAATATCTCTGGATGTTTGGTTGCAAAGTAACGTCCCCATCAGAAAAACAGAGACAGCAAAATAAAGTGAATGAAGGAGGATAACAAAATAAAAACAAATTAGGTGTGGGTTACAACAAAAATGCAATTAGAATTAGAATTGTACTGCAGCAAGCCACACCACGTTAATGTTATGGGAGAAAACCGAACTATATCATTCATGGAAATATGCATCCATGGAGCATATTCAGCCAATCACTGTGAAAACATCAGATTCAGCTGTAATATTACTGTTATGTATTATACATAACGTGCGTCCTCTAAGACCATGAAAATGGTTCTTTGCTAATCGCATGTATCATACTTATGGCACGTATTTGTAATTATAAAACACTTGTGTGGATACAGTGTTATGCAGCCTAATTGTCTTAATATTCATTTATTCTGACTCAAAATGGTCAGCAATGAAGGAGCTGTGAGTATTGGAAGCTGGGGAGGCTAATCCATGACTGATAATATTCCACTGTGCATTTTGTTCTCTCTAAGTATTGAGAGTGAGTATTAAAGTACTTACTGTTTTCCTTTCAGATTTAAAGTATGTGAGATTTGCATAGGTTGGCTCAGGGTGATGCTTTCTTTTTACAACCAGGACAGGAGAGAGAACAGGAGGAGAGTGCAGCTCTGATTAAGAGTGCAGCAGACTGATGAGACACCAGGAGAGCAGGAAAGGGGAAGAAGAGGAGAACAGATAAGACAGAGATGACAAAGTTTAATTATAACACAGTAAAAGCAGGAGCTGTGAGACAGTTTGACCTGATTTTACTATCAAATATACTAAACATCTTTAAAAAGGTATTTTTATCAAGTGAAAATCCAAACAATTACAGGGCTGGGCTAAGCTGCCAGTGTTTCAAGAGCAACGCCCCCTGATGACATCATTCCAAACATTACTGTAAATGATGGTGCCTGTAACTGTCCTCTGCCTACAAAACCGTGGGTTTAATTAGAAACATTAGAAAATAAAACAACAGGGTTTTTTTCTATTTCCAAAATGATAGAATCTGTGTTTCACCATTTCACAGGGCAGTGTCTCCGGCACTCCTGGAACAGCTGCGAGTGGACATCAGACAAATCTGTTCAGACAACCCAACTGCTCTCAGCACGTCACACCCAGAGAACACAGTTATAACTGCCCTCCAACATACTCTTCAGCCACCAGGAGGAGCCTCCTGACCTTCACTGCACATACAAAGTTGTCACCATATGCTCCTTCTGTGCAGGTTGGTTTAGGGAGATGCTCTCTCTCTCTCTCTCTCTCACACACACACACACACACACACACACACACACACACACACACACACACACACACACACACACACAAATGTGGATTTTGCCTCTAAGCTCTGAAATAATTCCAGGCAAGACAGACAGGTTTTAAGCTAACATAAAAGAATGCTAACTGGGGGGTTATTATAGTAACTGAGGACTCCATGGGACGACCCTGCGGTGAATTTGATGAGACGTCCAGTCCTGGGAAGATTGGCAACTCTCTTAAATAATTTTCACTTGTGAATAATCTTAATAATAATGATGGACTTCGAATTGTCCATGTAACCCTTGCCAAACTGATGGGCAGCAACTAAGATTATTGATGAAGATTAATCAAGTGTATCTGATTAACAGCACTTAGGTGTTATTTACTCTCTTCTTCTTATAAAAGTAGCAAGGATGCACTTCCAAATGCTTCTTTGTTCTGCTTTAGTTCTTGACAAATGAATAATGAGTGATATATATTATGTCTTGTTATGTCTGAGGTTTTATTAGAATTTTAGGGCCTGCTGAATACCACATGATTTTAGTAGAATTCAAACAGGGTGTGAAACACCAAGTACAGTTTCCACTGGGGAATTTTGAGGATTAAACACTTATTTGCTCATTTCTGGCAATTTTCTATGTACCAATACCTACCAGCTTATGGTAGATTTGTCCTTATTACTGACCTGGAAAATAATTCTATGAAAATCTCAGGCATTCTGTATTTGCTTTGAAAATATTATTTCCACTTTTGTCATTTCATAATATCACTCACATAGACACACAAGAAGATATGATTTATTCTTCTGTCTTTTTTATGTTTATCTGGTTACAGATGTGAGAAACAAATCAGCTTAAATGTGCACGTTTCACCTATTAATTAAAACTTCTCACATCAAATGGATGTGCATTAAATATTTGAGGCTGTTGTTGAGCTACGGATAAAATGTACAATTTTGCACACTGTTCTCGTGGCACTCACAGACTGCACGAAACATTACTGTGGTTCCTTGCCTGCAGGCTACACAATGAGAACCCTTGCCTTGGATCATCGCAAGTAAGATTTTGTTGCAGCAATAATGTAACTCTCAACAGGAGTCCAGTGTTTAGGACAGTTACAAGACAGAAAAGATATACAGTAACAAGATAAACACATTTCCTTTAGTGTAAAATATTCAAATAAATAAAGTAAACAATCCACTATCAAATCCCAACTGTTGGGATTTGATAGTATTTAAGTATTTAAGTATTTAAGTATTGCTAATAGCAGCTTGGAAGTCATCTCAAAACAGCCTCATGCATGTATACGGTCAGTTCAGCAGGTTGTCTACTAATTGGAAGGTCGGTGCATCAATCTTTGGGTATTCCAGTTTGCATTTTGAAGTATCCTTGGGCAGTTTTCCTTGAGTGCATGCGTGTTATAGCGGATCTGAACAATTCAAGAGCTTGACAATACAAGACACCAACCAGACTGAATGTTGCGCTGCACAAGGTTGCTGTGCATACAAGTGGAGTTGCATGTGCTGTCCAACTTAGTAGATGGTGCCGTTCAGTCATGGCTATATGTTTCGAAACATTTTCATATAGACATATGTTCATTCATTATAAATACATAGGAGCAGGTGCTGATTTGTGGCCATGTTGCTCTCCCATTTTGAATACTTTGATCATATTTTTTGTATGTGGCTAAATACTGAACATATGGCCAGTAAGAAATTGCACACGTTTGCATGCTGTGGAAGCAAATTTTAACATTTAAGATATGACGAACCATACCTTTATTATCTGAAAAAAAGAGTCCCTTCACCAAAGAAGTGAAAACGTGAAGGAAAGACAGAGCGTGATCTGGATAAAACATCATCCTCTTCCTGGAGTCAGGGCTCTAAGACATGAAAACGTCAATAAATATGGTTATGGTTTTATTCTCGACATCACAATTATCACTTATTATCAGCAGTTGAAGACAGCTGACAACAAGTCAGCTAAACAACAACAGCTGGTTATAAGCTAACATTAAGCCAGTGGGCTAATGTTGTACTCAAGTGTCCTAAAAATCAAACTTTCCCTCTGAACAGCTTGATCATTTTTATGTGTTTATCTCTCCTGTCTTTTCTCGCCCCAAACCCCTCGCTGCAGATGGAGTCCCCTCCCTGAGCCTAGTCCTGCCAGATGCTTCTTCCTGGGGAGTTATTCTTTCCCACGTTTGATCCACTTCAAAGGAAGTTTCACCGTTGCTGGCTAACAGCAGCAAAAAAAGCAGAACTTACCAACAGGAAAGTTCAGGATATCCTTAACAACTCATGCCAGTATCGCAGTCATCAGTCAGAAGTGACTCGCATTGACTCACGTGTTCTGCACCGTCTTGAATCGCAGGTTGTAACTTGTGAATGATGCAGTGAGGAAAATGAGTCAGATAAAGGTTGGCCTTTTTACACCTTTTTCTGCACCATCACTTGCAAAGCCAATGAAGCGTGCACCTAGTTTCATCTGATACACCTGCCATAACTGCAGGATACAGCAAGCAGCAGCCCCTGTGCATAAGTGCAGTTAACAAGTTGTAAACAATCAGGAAAACATCTGATGCACAGAATGAATACTTCTATGATTTTTTTGTGAGTCTCCTGATGCTGTGAAGTTTAGATGCGATTTTTACTGTTGTTTGTGGTGTGGACTGCTTGAGAAAAAAAATCTTCATGTTTGGCTAAAGTTAATCGCAGCACATCACGAACATCTGCTCATTTGGGTTTGTTTTACAGTCCCAGGACCTGGGTACCTTGGGTAACAGTCAGTAATGATGAACTCTGCAGTCTAATGTGAGGCTCTCTGTAATACAGCTGAAGCTTGGCCCAAATTGGATCATGCAACAGCACAATGATCCCAAACACAGCAGCAAGGAAAAGAACCAAAGCTCAGTCAAAGTCTAGACCTCAACCCTGTTGAAATACTGCGGCACAAATGCCTGCAAGCATCGGTGAACTTAGGCAACACTTTAAAGAAGAGTGGGCTAAAACCACAACCACAACAAAGACTGATAAAGTCAGCTGCTTCAGGCTGCTATATATGGTTCTACAAGCTACTGAATCCTGGGTTGTAGAAAGTCTTTTATAAAGTGTTTTTATTTAAACATTTTCGTCTTCAAAGTCAACACCATCTTTAACTGACCCATGCCAAGGTAATATGTATTACTTGACGATTATTTGTCAACTCTTTGTCTTGTATAAGACGTGGTTTACACTGGATATTAGTGTCACTGGTCTTGGTCATGTGACCTATCGCAGGTGATTTAACCCCCCCCATGTTTCACAGGTTCAATAAATAAGGACATTGTCGTTCTTCAGTGAGTGGATCATCCATTCTTTTCTATGTTTAATAAAAAAAGAACAATAGCGTAAAACAAACCTTCCCTCTAATCAATCAACAAAGAAAAAAGGAAACAAAATACGCTGACATTCCTCTTCACATACCATTTAATGCTATCAGTGACTTTTCTCTACAATAAGAGGTGTTATCAGTTGCTCCCCAGCAACAGCAACTCATCTTGCTCTGCTTAAAATCTCAGATAGTGAATTTTTTAGGCTTTAATTGAGGTCCGACCTGCATGACATGTTATTATATTATATTAAATTATATATTATGTACTGATTTTTCTTTCTTTTAAGAGAAAAATATTTTTTAACCTCACTTTCCATGTTTTTTGGGTGCACAAACTTAAAATGCATCTGTTAAACACAGAACAGGTAAGTGTAGAACCCCAATAAGTCATACCATCATGCTTACTTACGTGGACTTGAAGACAAACCTCATCGAGACACATGCAGTTAAAATTTAAATGTAATTATGACAACTTACAATAAATTACAACGTGCTTTTGTCAATAACAGTCAAATTCATAAAATTAGAAATACAATAACATTACACCATTGATAAATAAACAGATAAGACTTCAGGGGTGAATGAATCGTTGTTTTCAAGGAGTCAAACTAAATGGCAGACACAAGGTGCTTATGAGAAATTCATCGTGTAACTTTTTATCAGTTTCACATTTCAATACTGGCTCCATGTAGTGTTGCTATTATCAATGCCTACAATGGGATCAAACTAAGCAGGTGCAGAGCGCTAAACATCAAACAGTGCCTCATGTCACCTAACGCAACACAGACACACAACTGAGCAGTGGGAGATATTTCATAACAGCAGCTTATTGCTTCTCCTGTGGACTGTCAAAAAAGCTCACTTGCTACTGAGTGGCCTGCAGTCTTCCTTCAAATCACCTGGATTCATGAATACTGACAACAATGAACTAACAAACAAAGTTTCTCTTTTTGCGAGAGAAACATATGAAGCAAAGTAGTGTTCTTCCAACTGTTATGTATCTGAGCAGCTTACTGTATATAAACGCCTGAAATAGTCATCTTGTAAAATAAGCTCTGACCCAGACTCTACAGGTGTGGGGAGACATACGACCAAATCCTGGGCATCCAGGATGCGAGTCTCCAGGTATCAAGCAAAATCCAGCGACTTCACATCTATTCTGCTTTCTTAAAAAGCAGTCGCTGCACTTCATGAGGTGAAAATGAAGGAGTGCTGTCACAATAATTTCACAGTCCGGCAGCGGATGTTCCGTGGTTGAATCTGTGGTGTGTATACGTATGTTTCTAAACCGTGGCAGCAGATGTCAAATGATGACGGCAACTGTTTATCAGTGGGAGTTTTGTGTGTGTGTGTTATTGTGCAGGCATGACTCTCCACAGCTGTGCTCATTTAGAAGCCTTGTATATGGCAATAGGCCTCCAGGCTAGAGAAGAGGACGTAGAGGAACCAGAGTCCAAAGAACAGCAGTGAGGTAAGGACTTTGGGGACGCGTGGGCCTCCTAGTTCACCACCTATGGACGGCCTTCGGCGAAGCATTAACACTCCCATACACAAGAAGGCAAAAATGGTGAAAAGCGTGACAGAGAAGGCCAGTGATCCTGGGTCCACACGGAAAACCTTCCCTTTGACTTCCCAGTATATGGCAGACACAGACCAGGCCACACCTATGCCCAGAAACACATTAACTGCGTTACTTCCTGTCACGTTTCCCACAGACGCATCTGCGTACTGATCCTGCGTAGCAGCAACTTTACTAGCAAAGGTGTCTGGAAAAAAAAAACAGTCAAGTTAGAGAATGAGGCTAATCAGCTGTACATTCTTACATTCACTTTCCTAATTCAAACTTCTGCAATACAAGAGTGTTTACAACAACAACTATGACAACAAGAACACCTCACTAACCAGGAAGAGAAGTCCCCAGTGCTACAAAGACCACTGCAGTGACAGTGTCTCTCAGGCCGACGGTGCACCCGAAATGGGAGGCTAGGTCTCCGATAATGGCTGTTAAAATACCAATGACAGTGATCGAAACTATGAAGCACGCCCAGCCATTCCAGTACCCTGTGGGTGGGACGCAAGCAAACAGGATCTTCCAGAAGATACAAAATATGTGCATGAAATAGTCGAAGCAGTTGGGCACTCGCTGCTCCTCTCCCTCATCCTCATCACCTGTTTACCAAGACACAGAGAAAGTAAATCAAACACGGCAAAAAAAAGAGAAGACGTCAATACCTGCAATCACACTTTGGGCCAATCACAGACCGCTTCATAGTATCAGATGAAGCTTTAACCCTGTAAGACCCAACGCATCAAAAAATATTATCAGTATTTAAAGCATCTTAAATCTTTCACATCCATGAGCCAAGGCGACGTTTACTGTACACTAGTCAGTTTTAACCACCAAAAGTTTATTGTTGAAGTTAGAGTTCTGTTTGGGGGCGATCGTGGCTCAAGAGTTGGGAGTTCGTCTTGTAATCGGAAGGTTGCCGGTTCGAGCCCCGGCTTGGACAGTCTCGGTCGTTGTGTCCTTGGGCAAGACACTTCACCCGTTGCCTACTGGTGGTGGTCAGAGGGCCCGGTGGCGCCAGTGTCCGGCAGCCTCGCCTCTGTCAGTGCGCCCCAGGATGGCTGTGGCTACAATGTAGCTCCCATCACCAGTGGGTGACTGGGTGGGTGACTGGTTGTGTAAAGTGCTTTGGGGTCCTTAGGGACCAGTAAAGCGCTATACAAATACAGGCCATTTACCATTTACAACACAGAGACATTACCACACTTCCCAGTCCACATTGTGTCCATACCTGGTTTCAAAAGTACAAGTCTTAATTATAACGTTCACAAAGTCTTGTAATAAAATTACATGCAGTGCAATAAATTTCATGCATAAAGATTCACAGGCAAACCTGAATTTCAGAAATTTACAAGTGAAGCTCCAAAAAAATGACAAAAACACAAAACAATAAATAAATACAAAGATGCCACTGACCTGCACTGACTGTGACCGCCCCGATGAACTGCTCTTTCCATGAGCGCGTACCAATCACCACGGCCAGATTTGTATCCTTGAGCAGTTTGTCCACAGTGTTCTGTTGCAACAAATTAAATATGTTGGTAATCAAGCAGAAACAATCATTGCTTACATGGATGCATACACAACAGATGGGTTCACATTACACAGTTTCAAGACTTTTTTCAAACCACGTCTCAAATGTCTTTTCATTTGAACTTGTTTTGTTATTTAACACACACCACGACACCAAAAAGAATAAATACTATTTAAATGATCATTCATCTATCTAATTGAGAATAAGAACACATATTGGCCACTTAATTAGGTATACCTGTTCAACTGCTCTTTAACATAAATATCTAATCAGCCAATCACACAGCAGCTTAAAGCGTTTAGGCATGTACGCAGAGTCAACACAACCTGCTCAAGTTCAAACAGAGCATCAGAATGTGGAAGAAAAGTGATTTAAGTGACTCTGAATGTGGTGTGGTTGTTTGAGAAACTGCTGATCCACTGGGATTTTCCTTCACACTAGAATTTAAGGAGAACGGTCAGAGAAAGACTGGTCAATGAGTGCCAGTTCTCTGGGTGAAACTGCCCTGGTGAAGTCAGAGCAGAAAAGCTAGACTGTTTCAAGCGGATAGGAAAGCAGCAGCAACTCACATTGTTGCCCGGTCTAATCAGTCTAATTAGTTCTGTTGCCACATTTGGATGGTCAGAATCTGGCAGGGTGGATCCATCCTACCCTGTATTAACAGTTTAGTTCTGCAGTAATGATATAATATTATGAGGCATTTTTTCTTGGCACACTTTCATCCCTTTATAATCCCAAGTGTTAGGATAGTGTGCCTTGTCACACAGCTCTAATCATCTCAAACTTGATTGTTAAACATAACGATGAGTTCAATGTACTCAAACGGTCTCCACAGTCAGCAGAGTACCTTTCAAGAGATTTGAAACTGAGAAATCTGCAGCAACTGAGTCATGCTGTCATGTTAACATGGACCAAACTGAGTAATGCGTCCAGCATCGTGCTAAATCTCTGCCATGAAGAATAAATGTATTTTTGAAGGCAAAAGGGGTTTGAACCTGGTATTATACAGGTATACCTAATATAGTGGCTGATGGGTATAAACACAGTACCAAATGAGATGGACTTAGTCAAGCAGTGCTTACACAATACACAATGTACACATACATTCCTTCTATGTATGGGAAATAAAGGTACATGGAATGAAATAAAATAGATAGATTGGAAGCAGATGAGTATCAAACAGCGCGTGAGTAGAAACTGTACCTGGTCTAGTACTCCATTGGGACTCTGACGCACAACAAGGCAGCAGGAGGTTAGTGAAGAAAACCACATACTTGTACAATCTTACACATTTATTTTTCAAAGTTTTTAAAGGAATTTGTCCAAATTTGCAAGTAAAGTTCTGGTTTAATTTGTCAATCTTCAGGCTGCATGTGTTTAACATAACTTCATGTCAGTAACTGCCACTTTACTTGCAGTGTAACACTTGTATGAGCATCATAATATAAGAAACAAACACCCCCCACTCACTCCACACACACCTTAAACTCACAGGACTCCTCTATGATGACCTCTAGCCTGCTGTGCTCTCCAAGAATGGGTTTTCCCATCTCAGAGATCCTCCTGGCCTGTTCCTCCTCAGGGGTGGGATTCACTGTGAGAGAGAGCAGACAGGAGATCACTATTCAAGCCTTAATGATATCTTACACACGTGCTCTTAACCTCAGTTGAAGCTAAGGTGAAGAAAAATAGCACACTAGCACAATGTAACATGTTATATAGTAGCTTCTGCATTTTTAACCATTTACAACTGGTTGTAAATTTTGCCATCAGAGTGGGAAGACAAGTGCACAGTACAGTGCATCAATTACATTATATTGCCAAAGGTATTCACTCACCCATCCAAATTATTATATTGAGGTGTTTCAATCGCCTCGGCAGGCAGACTGCTTCCACAAACACACTCAGGAGCTCAGTGTATTCTACTGTGGTATTGCAATGAGATGTCACCTGTCTAACAAGTTATGACATGTCCTCACTGATAAATATATCCACAGGCAACTGTTAGTGGTATTATAACAAAGTGAAAGCAATTGGGAACAACAGAAACTTGGACACTTAGATCGCTGAGGTGCATAGTGCACAGAGGTCATCAACTCTCTGCAGATTCAATCGCTACAGACCTCCAAACTTCATGTGGCCTTCAGATTAGCTCAACAACAGTGTGTAGAGAGCTTCATGGAATGGGTTTCCATGACCGAGCAGCCGCATTAGAGCCGTACATCACCCAGAGCAATGCAAAGCGTCAGACGCAGTGGTGTAAAGCACACCGCCACTGGACTCTGGAGCAGTGGAGACATGTTCTCTGGAGAGACAAATCATGCTTCTCTATCTAGCAAGTCTGGGTTTGGTGGTTGCCAGGAGAACGTTACTTGTCTGATGCTTTGTGCTAACTGTAAAGTTTGGTGGAGGGGTGATTATGGTGTGGGGTTGTTTTTCAGGAAATAGGCTTGGCCCCCATAGTTCCAATGAAAGGAGCTCTTAATGCTTGTGGTGGCAGATTTCTTTTGTATTAATCATATGTTTTAATCATATCACATTAGTAATAGTAATATCGCTTTCTCACTTTAGTATAGCAAGATCAGTCCTGTCACCAGTTGTATGCATGCATGTAGAATGTTATCACAAGTGGACCCCAAGTTTTATTACGCCTTCACAGTGGATCCATTGTAGACGGACATCCTGCTCAAGGGAGGTTTTAAGGATGGGGCTGAAGGTAAAGCCCCCCCCCCACCCGTGAGATGGGCCAACATGTAAGAGTTGTGGAAGCTGACATATCCATATTGCAATATGTTATTAAACCACTTCAAAATGCTCCCTGGGGGTGTTTGCAGGTTATTTAAAATTTCCACAACATGCTTCGGCATGTCCTGACCTCTACCTGAGGTCAACTGCCTACTTGTCTAATATCAGTGTCTGACCTCACAAATATGCTTCTGGAAGAATCGTCAAAAATTCCCATAAACCCATCAACACACTCCTAAACCTTGTGGAAAGCATTCCCAACAGAGTTGAAGCTTTTCCTGGCCCAAAGATGGTTTCTGCTTGCTTGAGTGAAATGTGCTCACCTGGGTTGCACATAAGCTAGCCAGGTTTTCCAGTCTTTCTACTTGTACTTCCCGAGTGTTTGGCCCTCTTCACAAGCACATTTAGTGTTTCATCCTCTGGCCCTGCCACTATTTTTTTAATAAAAACACAAACCCGTGGAATAAATATTAATGTATTCATAAACGTTTTACAGACGTCTTCATGCCCATTGAGACAAACTCACAAATTGACAGTAAGGTATTAAAGTGAGTGTAAAAAGAAGCAAGAGCTTGGGCGTTCACTGAGCTCAAAACAAGAAATGCAAATTTCTGCTGATAGTGCAAAACGACCACTTCACACTGTCACATTTAGGGCCAAGGATTTAGAATTTCAAAATAATGGCCAGCTATTTTAAAATGCTGCACAGATCACATGCAAAACCACACCCAAACAATCTTACCCTGGTTTAGCAGCAGTGCTGTGAACAAAGACAGATAATGACTGAGTACAAGCAATATTTTCATGCTGTGATAAAACAGCCTTACACTCATTTCGCTTCTGAACTTCCACAAAAATTATTTTATACACGACTACTTCTTTCCCCTCCACTGGCATGCAAATATCCAATTTCTGCATCTTTTTGACACAATGAGGTTACACGAACAAATAATTACACCAGTAACTCATAATTAGCTGTAGCGTCTGTGCTGCAGTGAAACAGAGACAGTAGTGAACGCCTGCGTGTGAGGTTACTTGCAGCATTCAGCTGCGTGTGTTGTTGTTACTGTTTTGATACTTGATCTTGCACATTGATGCGATCTAATGCTTTCTATTAGTGTAGATGAGAAAGGAAAAACAGACTACAACTGTTATCTTATACTAATTTTTTTAAGTGACAGAGTCATGAGAAGTCACTTTAACATTAAAAATGAAATCTGAAATAATTACACACTCACAAGAGAGTCCTCGCTTTAGCCATTTGGGGTCGTCAAGCACAATGAAGAAGTTTTCCTGCTTTTCATACTCCTCCACGTTTATAATGCACACTCGCAATGTCTGACTGAAGACACAAGCACACACACAGACAAACACACACGCACTTATTTCTATACAGAACAGTTCTGTGATTTTACACAGGAAGAAAAACTCAGAAATACAACATAGTCTCTGCTTCTTAAGCATCTGCACCTATATATATGTAACATGCATAGGTAATGTCCAATGAACTGAATTTACCAGTTGACACACCTGAGCTCAATAGTGAATGAATAGGCTCATAGCAAAGACTGTGAATACTTTCATAAAATTGCAAAAATTTCAAGCAGACCTTTTTTTATTCGTCACTTTGTGTGACTTAAAGTGAAAAATAAATATAGGCTTAAGTTTTAGCACCGAAGCCAAAGTAGAGATGTCAGGAATGACAGCTTATAGCTAGATTAACAGTGTGCCCCTATCTCCCAGTCATTGCCTCTATGTTACTATACCTTACCTGGTCTGCTCATTGGTGAATTCCAGCTCCCCTCTGGTCTCCTCGTAGTCCACTCCTGCCTTGGCGCTGCCATCTTCCGTATGGTACGGCACAGCAACTGTGCCCCTGGACCCCGAGTTCCTCAACACAGTCACCGTCAGGATGCCTGTGCTCTCACTCACCCGCAGCACATGCTGCTCAAAGGTGAAGATGCCAGCATGATCGTCGTCCAAGATGGTGACCGTAGCAACCAGCGGCTCCACTAGTCTCCCTTTGGGTGGAGTCCCCATCCCTTCATTTCCACCCTCCTCTAACCTCAGGTTCTGAAGGCGCACAAAGAAATGCTCATCCTCTTCAAAGATGTCATCATCCAGGATCCTCACCTGGAGAGAGCAAAGTATTTTAAAGTTACATTCCTTCCAGATGCACGTGGTTGTTAACCATTTTATTGAACATTCACTACAATTAAATTCTCAGAATGACAGATTCTTTGATCCCACTGATGACAGACACCACAACTATAGGGGAGAAATCTAGATTCCTGGTCACCTCTCCAGGACAATTTTTGTGTTTGACACTTGACAGTGACGATAAACGTTAAACACTGACACTAACATTACCCTTTTTCCCTTTCTTACCTTGATTTCTTTGTGGGTCTCCCCTGGTTTGAACACCAGGGTTCCCTCAGTAAATTCATAGTCTGCTCCAGCATTGGCAGAACCATTTTCTGTACAGTAGTCCACATAGAATGTATTCTGACCAGTTCCCCCATCGAGGATCACCCCCAGGGTCAGAGAGCCACAGTTCTCCGTGCACTGATACTGGGAGCTTTCAAAACAAATGTGCGAGCACGTGGCCTTATCAGTCTCGTGGCCTGAACGTCGCGCGTGCTCAACAGCATGTTTCTTTAATATGTTACCAGCACCGATCATCATGCGAGTCGCCTGGACACGGTAGAAGGCACGGCTCTTCTTCTGGTGAACCAGGGCAGAGTAGTTGGCCATCTCGATCAGCTGGTCCAAATCTTTGTCTGGGTGTTTCTCCTTAAGATCTTTCAAGATGCGGACAACCTATCAGAGCAGGAGAACTAGTAGTCAGACTAGGTCTTGTGTTTACACAGATATGTGTGTTGCTTAATGTTATGTAAAAACGCCCTTTAAAAACGATTTGCTCAACAGTGTCTTACAAGAAGAGATTTTATTGTAACTATCCAGACAGGGTTTGCAGTGGGGATGTGAAGAGGGATGCTCACACCAGAACGAAAATAAATATCTTAGTTTGCGATGACACAACATGTCGTTGTTTCTTTGACGACCTGTCTGCTCTTCTGCAATTCCCTTATTGAGACTCCAACTGAGATAAAATCTTATTTGCTTCAGGAAACGTGATAATGAACTGCCACTATTTAATATTACATGTACTTTGTATTTATTTTATTTGCTATGGACCCATGCGTATCTTTAATAAAGTGAAACTAAACTAAAAACTAATGTCTAGTGTGACCATTAAATATGACTGTTTATAAACTCACTGAGCTCTAAACAAAAATGAACTGATTGGAAATGTGTGCAGTAGCAGTAAGAACTTTACATGCATTCATCATGAGCATGAACATGAAAATACATACATACACCCCCACTAATATTTGGCTACATTTTAGTGGGTTTGCCATCAACGAGCTGTTAGCATAGTTTTGGCCACACTTCTTGGAAGAATTTGTAGTGTTCACTTAAATTAGTTGGTTTCTCGGCACAGATCTGGCTTTGGAGCAATTTTCAACATGGTTAAGGGGAGGAGCTTTGGTACTCAAAGATAACCAGTTTAAACAATGTACATAACTGCAGATTATTTAGATGTGGGACCACTTTGCCACGATTTAGAAGAAGACATCGTGACATCACCACAGACTGAGAGGCTGCAGACCAAGAAAGAAGTCCATGCTCCTTCTCTAAAATGTGCAGCTGCCCACATGGACAAGCCAAATGCTTTCTGGGCAAAAATTTATGGTCAGATGAAACAAAGATTGAGATATTTGGTCACAATGACAAGACATATATTGGGAAGAGTAAAGGTAAGGCTTTCTGAAGATCGTATTAGCGGTCAAGAATTGTTGTGGCAGCATCACATTCAGTTCATGCAGCAAAGCATGAAGTGGATGGAATAATGAAGACTGAGGACTGCCTCCAAATTCTTCAGCTTCACCTTAATTCAACAGCTACACAGTTGAAACCTGGTCTCAGTTGGGTGTTTGAATAGAATAATGATTCCAAGCACACATCAAAACTGGTTTTGTAATGGGTAAAGTAAGCAAAGGTAACATCAGGTTACTGGAACGGCCTCCCCAAAATTCCGGCCTCAATCCTAATCAAAATTTGTTGACTTTGCTTGAAACTGGTCAAATATCCAGTCAGAATTACAGCAGTTGCTTGCTGATGGCTACCAAAAGTACCTGGTTGAGGTGGAACTTGTTGAGGAACATTTAACCATTAGTGTGGATACAAGCAAAGTTTTGACCCTGAGTGGATTAAAGTAAAACAAAATCAAACTTGTGCAACCCAATGCTTGTTTTTCAGTCATTCAAGATATATGCTGTATAATTATTCCAGTCTGGATAAAGAACCGATCAAAGAAATCACTAGAAAATAAACTTATCATGACATTCATGTCATTGACGAGATATTTGGCCATAACTAAATGTATATCAGAGGGGCAGATCAGGCTAAGCGGTTAGCAGACAAAGTTAGAGGCAAGGTCGAGATGGTTCGGACAGGTGCCAAAGAGGCAAAGAAGGATATATTGGACAAAGGATTTTGAAGATGTAGCTGCCAGGCAGGAGGAAAAAAAGAAGACCACAGAGGAGATTCATGGATGTAGTGAAGGGGGGCATGCTGAGGGTTGGTGCTAGAAACAGGGTGAGATAGAGGACGATGATCAGCTGCGCTGACCCCTACAGGAAGCAGAGTTCTAATTAGCTAAAACAAAACAGATGTTAAACCTGAAATTAATGGAGAAAAAAAACGCTCTTTTAAAGCCTTCAGGCTGAGTGGCTCAATAAGACGTTTGCCTGAGTCTTACCTCATCTTTGTTCGGGTCTAGTTCATTGCCTGTCTGCACAGAGACCGTAACAGTGGAGGAGTTTCCAGGGCATGCACTGCTGTCTGACAGCTTTCCGTCCACGATCATGTCAATGCCTTTGGGAGCAAGGTCCCCTTCCATTTCCACCACGATGCCGTGCCTCTTGTCAGCACGGTAACGCTTGTGCATGTATTTGTAGAAGAGTAGGCGGCGGTCAGCGATCCAAGCCAAGATCACACACACCGGAAAATACAGCAGCGTCACTATGGCCTCCCACACCTGATTATGCAGGCAACATGAAAAATAATCAGTTACTCATTTGATATATTAAAAATAGAATAAAAGGTATGTGTATACCTTTTAGCTAATTAGATGTTTGGGTGAGTTTTAGAAACACAACATCTAAAAATACAGACTGTGGGTGTGCAAAGGGTTACCAAGTGAGGATTTACCAAACCTTGTAATACAGCTCGTAATATTTTGAATGTCATGTAAGATTCAGTATTTAAGATCCCCGCATCTGTTTGAAGATTCTTGCCACTTACATTTTCCACCGTTTCCTTTTGTTCTTTACAGCAGAATTCAGGTGTTGATTTAAATATTTGTTTTCTTGCTAATCTGTCGTCCGTACATGAACACTGCAAAGTGCAACAGTGAGCCACCACTTCTGTGTCTGCAGCTCAGTCATGTGATGCTTTGCTTTGCCCTTCTGCCATGCAGAGATGTAGTTTTTATGAGTATTATTGATCTTTCAGGTCTTCCACAGTTTCCTCTTACTGACATTTCAGGTTCTTTCAAACTAATTGATGCCAACGAAGCACATGGGCATAGGGAAGCTATAAAAAGATATTTTCAGATCTGCTGCTTAGGCATAAGATTGTTAGGATTGCCACATTTGGTAGAATTGGTATGATTATTACTTTCTGATGAAAGAAAGTAAATTTAGCAGAGAGTAAATTTGAACAAACATTTGAAAACAAATGGCACTAATGTCATACAAATAAAAGTAACAATGCATTAATATTTAAAGCTGCGGGGTGTGAATTCTCACCACTAGATCTCAGCAGACTGCAGATTGAAGTCAACTGAATCCTGTTTTCTTACCTCTCCTTACCTTGCCTCTGGAGGAGGCTGTAAAACTGTGTAAAAAGAGTCCAGTGTGAGCGTATGAGTCAATGACGCTTACTTCTGACTGACGACAGGGATACTGCAGTGAGTTGTTGAAGATATCCTCAACTCTTCCGTCCATAAGTACTGCTGTTTTTGCCACTGCTAGCTGCTTTTAGCCAGTGTTAGTGGAAGTTTCTTTGAAGTGGATCTACCGTTGCTGACTTGGACATTTAGGGAATTCTCTTGTATTATATGAGAATGTAACCAACCCGTGTGCTTTTTGTAATAATCTAGTCTATCATTAGCTGGGGTAATACTGGCTTATAACCAGCTGTTATTGTTGTTTAGCTGGACCGTTGTCAGCTGTACGGAGTCAGAAGCGTCGCACGTCTAATCTGCTGACAAAAGGTAACTGTGATAATATCCGGAATAAATGTGTTGGAGACTTGAATTCATTTCAGGAGATTCCACTCGCATTTATGTTTTTTCATAAAGGGGACCCCTTCTTAGATGAAAAAATATGGGTATGATCCTGTCCGCAAGTGCCGGCACAAACTACAAGTTTGCCTCCACAGAATGCAAACCCCTACGAGTCCTCTTCTCCTCCGCCTATGGCAGTGGTGTCCAAACCCAGGCCTCGAAGGCCGGTGTTCTGCAGGTTTTAGATGTGTCCTTGATCCAACACAGCTGATTTAAATGGCTGAATTACCTCCTCAACATGTTTTGAAGTTCTCCAGAGGCCTGGTAATGAACTAATCATTTGATTCAGGTGTGTTGACCCAGGGAAGGCTCTATAACCTGCAGTACACCGGCCCTCGAGGCCTGGAGTTGGCCAAGCCTGGCCTATGGTGTACAGGCAGTCTCTAGCCATATTCATCCGGTCCTGTGTATTCCACGTGAAGGGCCAACATGGCATTTTCAATGAGTTTTCAATTTGTTGAAAGAAATAATAATACACTAGTCACTGTATATTTATGAGTACAACACATTTTTTCAAGAAAATAATCTCATAAAACCACAAACTTTAAAGAAATACTCATTTTTAAAGTGTGTTTAGTGCAGAGGCTGCATTTCCAAAAATCAACAATAGCACTGTGGCCAGAAGTACATATGTTTTTCAGTTAAAATGTATGCAACCATCAGAACATACCTCTACAATCCCAGGTGAGATGACAGCCAGTATGAGGTAGAGCCAAATGTAGGCATAGATACTCCAGAAAGCCGTTATGAAAAACACCCGGAGGTGTTTGATCTTACGAGACTCTCCGTCAGGGACCACCCACACACACAGACCAATTATCACAAACATATTGAAGGCAGCGCTGCCCACTATGGTGCCCGGGCCGATCTCCCCAGCATGGAAGTTGTGCCCACACACCTGTTAAAGTGAGAAAAAAAGAGTCAATCAAAGCTCATTTGTTAAGCTAACTAGAACCGAATAAGAGCCACGTAACAACTAGAATTCAAAACAGACTCCGAGTGCACATACAGCTCCAGCATTTGTTGTATATGTTACGCATATGTTGCTGCAAATGTAATGAGTTGTGCACCTCAATAACAGAAAGCAGGATCTCAGGTGCGGAGGAGCCCAGTGCCATGAGCGTGAGGTTGGATACAGTCTCATTCCAGATCCGTACCGTTGCGACTGTGGTTTCACCGTTGGGTTTGGTGACGGTCACCACTTTCTCCTGCAGTCACAGAAGTTTGGGAAAATGCCCAAAATGCTTAATTTCAGTTAAGACATATTTGAAATGCCCAAATACATCAGGTTGGAAATCTTGTTTACGGTCTGGTACAAAAAACAGCTCATTTGACTGTTGACAGTTTTACTCTTCATAATAACTGCACTGAGGACTGCTTCTCTAATTTCAAAATGCTGTTACATTGTGTAAAATGTAAACTCTAATCACAGTTTTTGAGTCTACTACGGTCCATTTTAAACAAGCTTTGCCACAGACAAGAATCCAGTACTGATTTTTGGCCCCATCCCTTGTGTACATGTATCAATCTTTTTATGATATTAGGTACTAAAGATGATGGATATTCAAAGCCTTCACAATTTTATGTTGAACAATATTCTATTTTTTAACAGATTGGCAAACCTTTATTTAAACTCTACTTCTCTAAAATAGTTTTTCTACACCCAGTCATGTTACTGACCTGTTGCTAGGTCATCTAATAAGTTTAAAACGTTTCTACTGGTTTTGCATGAAACTGTATTCTGCTGTGAACAAAATATGAATTTATAGGATTTGCAAAATCAGGCATTCTGCTTTTACATTTACATGGTGATCCAACATTTTTGGAAGAGGGTGGTAATTTAATTTGTGTAAGGCATAAATTTAGGGGTCTGGCTGCTTTGATTGACAGGTATGCCACCACTTATTTAATAGAATTATCTGTAAAATAATTATCTAGTTGTAGAACAGCCAAGAGATTTGTGCTTTGGTTTTGGTACTGAAATTTAAACTAGCCTGTTATTTAGCACTGATGAGCATGTCTACAGCTTGCTAACCAGGATTACTACCTTTAGCGTCCATTTTTAGCTCCCAGAAAAACAAACAAACTAAGACTGTGATTCAAAAGTGGAATCCAGCAGCAATGGGTGAGGTGACAATGGCTTTGTCCATCTTATACTTACAGTCGATGCTTCAAACACAGTGGGCCTGATACTAGAACTACTTTTGTTTTGGCAACGAGTTAATGTGATAAAATTATTTTTTTAAATTGAAGATTGAAAATTTAAAAATTTATAGTAAATATTTTAAAACTGTTTCTCTTTATTACCTAATTCTCATATCTGTTAATTCATCTAAGGCGACATATACTGGCACTTTACTTTGATATTTAAAAAAATGCAAGCTCAAAGTGCAAACAAAATTTGCCTTTTCCTGATAAAAAGGAGCCAAAACACTCTTCAACTATGAGCAAACACAAAACCCTGATAGTAAAACATTTAATGGTTGCATTTTTTAATTCCCAATTTTAAGTTCAATAATACCTGCGAGGTAATGACTTCTATAGATGCCATGAAGCGGTCTGCAATGATGGACACACCCAGGAACATGTACATGAGACAGAGGAAATAGATGATTGCCCTCCCTGCCTGCTCCCCCAGTGGAGGGTTGAGTGGTAGCCACACCGGCAGCAGGATGCCGGGTTTACAAACCACAGTGTCAGAACACGTCCGTTTTCCAGAGCCTGAGGTGTTACCAGAGGATTGCGGCAGCTCAGGGTCAGATGCTCGCTCCACAACCTGGGGCTTGAAGGAGGTCCCGGCGTGGCACAGGAGGAGGAACGAGAGGAAGAGGAGGCTGGAAAGGCAAACCGGAGGGGGTCCCATGGTATCCCTGAGTCAGGAAGGGCCTGGGGGTGGGGTTCACTGGGGGAACCGCTGGGTCAAAAGAAACTCCTAGTGAAGCAGAGGAGCACACATTTTTTTGAGAAAGAGAAAATCTTTATCGTATACGATAGTTTACATATCTCACCATGTCTTAGATGGTACATGATAGGCTGGTTCTTATGCCCTGCTTTTCTATTCTGCTCGAGCACTCGAAGCGCTTTATATGACAACAAGCTTCGTACACCCACTAATACACCTTCATACAGACATGCCTAAGTGCTTTCTAGCCAACATTCACACACACACACACACACACACACACACACACACACACACACACACACACACACACACACACACACACACACACACACACACACACACCAGGAGCAAGTAGTTTGTCTTTTCGTCCTCGAGTGTCGTGGTCTGGATGCACTATCCAAGAATGTGAACATCAGCATTTAAAGCAATTCTAATGTAAACTATAACAGCAATGGCATGCAAATAAGTACATTTTAAATATGCTCTACATCAGATTACCATAAAAACAACATAAAAACATGGATGCGGCTGTAAGAACAGTTCTGCAGTCTTCACACAAAATTCTAGACACGCTGCTTCATTTCTGGTATTATTATGATCTTTGTGAGCATTTTAAATATTAGACGTGTTTTAGTATCAACTGTCAAAGCTCCTCCCCTTCCCGCATGTTTACTACATGGATAAAAATTGAAGATATGTGCGTGTATCCAACTCTGGACTTTTTCTAAGATTATCCATCTGAATCCAGCACTTTATAGCAGGTCATATGGTCGATGTTGACCTACTAGCAACAGTTTCCTTGCTATCCTCTAAATAATTTGTAATTGATCAGTAATGAAACTGGCTAGTTTTCAGCACTGATGTTTTGTCCAACATTGCGATTGAGAATTGGACTTTCATAACATTAGTTTAAAGCATATCCATATTTTAGTTAACATTTAGTTAGAATTAGGGACGTGTAATGTGGTTCAGACACCAAAAGTGGGGAGGATTTGTATTCAGGTAACCCTGGTCATGAGATTAAGGAGCCACCAGTTGTCTGGGTTCACAGCAATGATCCATTCATTTATTAGTAGAAATGACAGAACAGCATATTGTGAAACATAAAACCAACAGAACAGCAGTCACAAGAGATGTTAGTCTTCACCATCAGACTAGATAAGGACATTTTAATTGAACACATCCAGACTCCTGATGATTCCTGACATCCTGAAACAGCACTTCAGTGAATTCACCAACTCCCCCATGCTGACTTCCAAAACATCAAACCACAACAATACTAAGCACTGATGGAATATTGGATTTGGCTCAACAATGCTATTGACATTGCTGATAAGCGCTTAAGGAGGGAGTGCTGTTAACCCTTCCTGAGTTGCCTCATTGCCGTAATCATGTTCACCTAAAGTCTTGATCCACAACCTCACCAAATTCCTCTCAGACTTGAGTTTTTACTTCAGCCACTGCCTGAGCCACACTCCACTTGGCCTAATGGTTCCCATCAGCTGCTTCGGGAGTTCCACAAACTCAATAAGACTACAGTCCTCTCTTCACCTTAGTGCCCGAGAGATACTACCACAGTTCTAATGACTCAAAAGACTTGCTTTTAACAGGAAGAAAATCTCTGGCAAGAATCCACCAAAGAAAGGAGTCCCGTAAAGCTGTGTCCTCTGCAGCGTCATGCAAAGAAGAGTTAACATGTCATCCCCAAGCTGAAAGTGAAGGAAAGAAACCCTTTACTCCACCAAGGAAAACCCCAACATACAACTTCAGAGTGGACCAGAGTCCAGCTCCTTTTCAGGAAACAATGTCAAGAACCTGAGTTCTGTGTTGAGGTCAAGTCCAACTATTTCTAGCTCTCCACTTAATCAACTAGGTAATGCTTAAACTGCATTCACATTAACGATAAGCAGAATTTTTGACAACAACATATACCGGGCTTGTTTGTTTCCCAATAACCCCACCAATTACTATTGTGCTCTTCACTTACCCTCCATGTATTTCTATGCAGCCAGTAATGTCAGACTGCTGGTTTTCAGTAACTTCACTGATTTAAACCAGAAATAGGAACACAGGCAAAAATGTCACTAACTGTAAAGATGTGCTACCTTCACTTATTGATTGATCACTGAGTCATGATGTTGCAGTCAAGTATTCTAGAGCAGCGGTCCCCAACCTTTTTTGCACCACGGACCAGTTTAATGTCAGACAATATTTTCACGGACCGGCCATTAAGGTGTTGTGGATAAATACAACAAAACAAAATGATACAACTGAGACAAAAACTGTGGTATTTTGTAAGTATAATAATAAACACAAATTCACTGTGTAATTGTGTAACTTTATTAGCAGCGTCCTCCTGAAATGTGCCAACAACATTGAGAGTAACATCCTCCTCTCTGCTCCTTAATGCTCTCTGGTCGCTATGGTAACGCGCAAATATTTATTTCAAAATAAGACACACAACTACAACACGGGAAAAGACCCAGGGAAACAGAGTTAACGATAAAACCCCTGAAAACCATGAATTTCACATCCGAGCCTCAACTCTCGCGGCCCGGTACCAGTCCATGGCACAGGGATTGGAGACCGCTGTTCTAGAATTCTCAAGTTGAAAACAAGTATTTTGGCCATTTCCAACACGTGTTTTTGATTGAAAGGAAGATTAACAATATCAAGCACCACACAGACAAAGTGTAACAGGGAGATTTAGTGTAAGCAGTGAGTCTGAGGGTGTCATAGCAGGGTGGGAGAAAGATTTCAGCCTTTTTTCAGTGCTCCTCTTGATCCCAACGCCTCCACTGCTCTTGCACAGGTGACACTGCACTATTGTGCACTGTGACTTGAAACAGATACTAGGGTGCTGCATCTTTGATGCAGCCGGAGCTCTGCCAGCTCATTATGCAGTTGTGATTCAAAAACACAGCCCTGAGGGCCTGCAGCATCGCATTTCACTTTCCAAGGCCTGCTACGGTTACCTCGACCTCAGACAGAGGGCTACCTTACGCCAGTGGTTGTTGTGGGGGAAACAGGCTCACCAAAAATAACCTCCCCAATAATCATATTTGGACAATAGAACAAAGAACAAAACTGTTTGGCGCAAGTTTGAGCATGACGACAATAACACTACAAACACTCTTTATCTATTTGTTTTACTGTCACATAAAAATTATTTAAAAAAATAATAATCTGAATGCCAGCCCCTTTAAGAAGTCCACTAAATGTAAAAGTGAGAACCAAAGACTTCAATATTTTATATGACCTTTTTAACATTGTGACGAGACATGCTTAAAACATAAACTCAGATTTGTTCAGAATAGTACACGGTGAATTTTGATGATTGGTAGCATGCAACAAAGCCTCAGTGGATAATGAGTGCTAGCTAATCAAGAAGCTGGTACAGGATAAGCTGGATGCATTATTGATCAATGCATTCACCTAAATATAGAAGGATATCTCTTCCTTTCAATCACCTACTCTTTAAGGATCATTCATATGAAGAGCCAAGTGGATTTATGAGTCAGACATTAAGTGCGTGCTTCATAGTCTTTCCACTTCAGGGACTGGGTAAATAGGCAGATAAATTGGCAGACTACTGCTCCTCCCTTCGAGCTGTGCAGCTCTGCAGTGGCACTGATTCAGGTCAACTCTCTGATTTTTCTGGAGGACTGATGTTCACTGGGAACTTTATTGTCTTTTAAGGATTATAAAAAAAACAAGGATAGTGAACAACATAAAGTGCAAAAAAAATGTGGCACTCTCTTCTTACAAGCCTCTCTAATGCCTGGAGTACAGGGGTCCCAGGGTGTTGACAACTCTGTGGTCTCTCTGTCCTCTTCACGCACAGGAACAGTGAGCTGGATGACAGCTCCTCTCCCCTTACGGCCTCCGACACGGCCACTATCTGTCAGCACCACCGATAAGTGATTGCCTGGGGTTATCTTACACTGATAGGAGAGCCAGCAGAAAAAAGAGTTAGCACCTTTAACAGTTTAATATTTCCCGCCTGTATCCTGGCCGTGGGGTATTGTCAGATAAAGGGATGCTCTTTCTGACATGTGGAGCAGTCGGGCATACAGGTGAGTTAAAGATGAATAATTAAAGCATCAATAATACGAAGAAAATGCAATCGGACTTACAGGAGTAATTTCACAGGTGTCCAAAGTCTTCCTGACCACTGGCTATTCTGTGTTAGCGCCAACAACAAAGTGGATGACATGGCTTTCTGCTGTGACTCTAAACCAGTCAGACTCAGAGACAGTGAGGCAGATGGGCGTGTTACTTATTCACCAATGGATTATCTATTACAGTCAAGTTAAGTACTTTGATTACAGTGATCACAGAATTAACACATATATATATCAAATACTAAGCACTCTTGTCTAAACTAAAAAGAAAACCAAAGACACTTCCTGTCTTGGTCCCGTTTGACATATTCTCCAAAACAGAGACCTGAAACGCACACACAGACCTTCTAATCAGCGATCCATCACTGCAGGAAGAAACTGTGTTGCCCCAACAGCTCAAACATTAACCTATATGCAGATTGACACAGATCAATTTTCCAGGATGTAAGCTCTATGCACAGGTAAACCAATAACACACCGTGTATCAGTTTCACAGCCAGCCAATCATGGCCTGCGATTGCACACAGAGCACAAGCTTACACTCGTCTGTAAAGCGTTTCCTCTGCATTCTAACAACATCTACAGTGAATCACAGACGCACTCACCTGCCGTTCAAGAAAATATCATAATAACTCTCAATGTTAATAGGCAAAATTTACCACTAACAAATAACCAGTTAATACCACAAACATACATCAAAATATACTTTATCTGTAAAATGGTAAATGGCCTGTATTTGTATAGTTCTTTACTAGTCCCTAAGGACCCCAAAGCGCTTTACCTCTGCCCTCTGACCACCACCAGTAGTAGGCAATGGGTGAAGTGTCTTGCCCAAGGACACAACGACCGAGACAGTCCAAACCGGGGCTCAGACCAGCAACCTTCAGATTACAGATGTTAAAGAATCATCTACTTGTTTCCACTGCATCAGATTTTCCAAAGCGCCCTCGGCAAATGTTTAAGCCAGTTTAAAACATGTCACAAACACATTTAGTTATTATAGTCACTAAGTAAAGGACTGAAGAAAATAAGTTTAACACATCAAGTTTAACAGACTGAGCAAGCAGAATGTAGCAGAAAGGTGAGCATATCAGAATAAACTAGACAAAAAGTTCTACTTACTGTTATTAAAAAATGTATTCGCCTTTTTGACAGCCACCTATTAACTGAGAACATTTCTAAACTTAAGATGAGATGTATTCTTGTGTCTCATGCCTTTCAAATATTAATCACCTGCTGCAGATGTTTTTAAGGCAGTTTCTTCTTTTATTGTCCACTTGGAACGTTGCACGAAAGGACTGAAAATGAGTGAGAACACAACCAAATAAAAACTTTCAGAAAGCCTACGAGAGTAATGTAGACAAACTTATACCATCAGGTGTGTCTTACAAAAATCTGCCACGTTTGCTCTAATTATGCATGTATAAATTAAGTACACCAGCTCAATCAGTACCGCTGAGGAATTAAATGTTTTCTGAGAAGTCCAGGAGAAAGATAACCCAACTGCTTTACTGTCTTTGTTCCCCAGAAGTCCACCAGGTCAAAATGATCATCAATCTGGACGGCAGCAGTGCAAGCTCGGCTGAGCACAAGGTTTAGTTTACAACACGGCGGGCACACTGCCATGCTGTTCAGTTCCTCAAGTGTGGGGATCTACTTTCAACCACGACTCAACTGCATGTCTAACCCATAATGTACAGTCCCATACTGTATTACAACTGACTGCATAACGTCCAAATAATTTCTCATTCAATATCATTTTGGAACTGATTCTATTTCATCCCATTCACTAAATCCTGTAAATTTAGTCACTGAAATTTCACCATGGGGTGGGGTAGGGTGAGGTGGAGGCAGATGATCCGCTGTGCCGACACCTAACGAGAGCAGCCCGAAGAAGACGGCCACATAGCATTCCAGACTGACATCAGGTAACTTTTTATTGTACTTCAGAACGAGATCGCTGACTGATTTAAGAAATTAGCTCTACAGTTTTACAGGGTCTCTGTGCTTGATTGGGCAAACATATTTTTAACATCTTTTTAAAAATGTCTACATACTTAAACATAAAAAACCCTAATACTTCAGTTCAGTTATATAATGGACATTTGACACTCTGGAGCAGGTAACACTCTGCCATCATTACTACATGGTTGTTATTCAGTTATATACGTGGCTTCACTAACTGTCAGCCAGACTCAGATATTTTGTAGGGTAAAGTTTCTTGTAGACACAAGAAACTTACAACTGGTAACTTGATGAGCTAATGATCTTTTTGTATATATCAGTGCCTGTGACACGGTTTGCATTCATTCACAGAAATTTTATGGAACCACTAGAATATTTTGGGCTGTGGGCATTTTCTGAAAGATAAGTCAGTAAAGATGTACTTCTACTGGCGGCTTTAACACAAATTAAAATGTACTCAACTCTGTAACTCTAATTTATTATTAGTCAAATAATTTAGCTTCTTCTAACACAGACTTGAAGTTGCCATGGTGTGTGTGTGTGTGTGTGTGTGTGTGTGTGTGTGTGTGTGTGTGTGTGTGTGTGTGTGTGTGTGTGTGTGTGTTTATGATAGAAAGAAAGCAGTGAAAGCCAGATACACAGACTGGGTTAAAACTGTGTTTTGTGAATTTTTGAGACAACTTTCAAGCACAACATGAACCGATATCAAAACCAGCTCTGCCTTTGATGATGCACAAGTTTAGTTTTGAGTTGTCTGAAATCAAGATCATGAAAATTATACATGTAGCATATCTTGTAAACTGCCTATTTGGGACAAGGTGCATTCTGAACAAGTGCGTTAACTATATCTGATATCTGACTTAGAAATAGCAGAGATCAATTAAATCTGTTAATGGATAATTTTATATGAAGTTGTGTTGCTTCCCCTGCACAATCTCCAACTTTAGTTAAGCTTGAACGTGTTAGCTTTGGAGTTGGAGCTTGGTTCTTACACAACACAGTGACACTGACTCGGGCTTTGGTGGTTCCTCGCAGTTTGGGCCAATTTAATCTCTGCTGAGGACGACAGTTTGGATCTTTTTCAGACCGTGGCAATGTGGCTACACTTTCTAATAACTTGTACTGTTTGTGTCAATCTGTCATCTTCTCAGATCTGCACTGAGCTCTTTGGGATGCCCACTTTTACTGTGTGTTGCTCGGTCCAACAAATGCTGTCACAAAAGCCTTGCGTCGGCAAGAAGAAGCAATCTTCTGCAGTCAGACGAAATTAAGTGGTCTTGACAAACTGAAAGACATTTCGAGCTTTAATCCTGCAGCTGAATGAATAACTTAAATGAGAATATGTGTATTTTAAATCAGTGTGTATAAATTTCATCCTTCATTAAAAAAAGCACCAAATCCAAGGGTTTTTTTTTTTGTTCTTTTACACTTACACATTATATTTATTATTATTCAGCTGCAGAAAAAAACAGTTCACAGACATTACTGAATGTCCTATATTACTTCAACATGATGATTGCAAATAAAGTTTGGAATTTTAGTACCCAGACAGTATTATAACGACAAATTAAAATTAACTGATCTGCTACACTGTCTTTATTAATTCTAATCCCCGTGTAAACACCATGCCACAATTTCAACTGACAAAAAAAACCCAAGAAAAAAAAAAAATAATTATATATATATATATATATATATATATTAGGGGTGCAACGACACAACCGTTCGATACAGTGCTTTCGGTTCGGTACGCATATGTATCGAACAATACAAAATGTTTTATTTATTTTATCAACTTTTCTTCTGCCGATGCTGTCTGTGTTGAGCGCTCAGTGGATCTGCACTGTCGAGCACAGATCCACTGAGCACAGCACAAGCTAGTAACACAGAAGTTAAGCTTGTTGCAACATGGCAACTGCCTCAACGCTAACCAAAATTGAACCTCCCCCACCCTCATTCAGATCTGGCGTTTGGAACTATCTTGGTTTTCATGTGAAGCATGACCCTGAAGGTAAGAGCGTCATGGACAAAAGTAAAACAGTATGTCAGATGTGCCACGTAATGCTCAATTGGTGGGAACTAGTGCGTTAGCTCAGTTAGCTTGTTAACGTGTTGACGGCATCCAGCCCCACGTACGGGGCGATCCGCGGTAACTCGTTAACGGAGATTTGCTGTGTTGTGGCGTTAACGTCATTTCAGATTAATGCTGACAGCACTAGTGGGAACACAACGAATATGACTGCACATTTACATCCTAGAGCAAAGACAAGTGGAAGCAGACAAAAACAACAAGCACGCATGCTACAAACTTTACCCGAGTCATTTAGACAGCCGTTAGCACAGGATTCGCCTCATGGGGAACTGATATGTTTAATATGCTGCTGAGAGTATAGCCCAGAAGAAGCGTATAGTATAGCTTTTATTTTGGAAAGAGACATTTCTCTGTAATAAACTCTCTTTTCCAAAGATGAGGGATTCCTCGATCAGATAGATTAATTTTTTACTATTATTTTGTTGTTTCAGCAACATTAAATTTAAAAACTGTTCTTTTGAGTTAAAATATATATTTATAATTTTAATAAATGACAAATTAAAAAGGGATGAACATTTTTTTGCATCGAAAAAATATCAAACCGTGACACCAAAGTATCGAACCGAACCGTGAATTTTGTGTATCGTTGTACCCTAATATATATATATATATATATATATATATATATATATATATATATATATATATATATATATATATATATATATATATACAGACACATACACACACATATATGTATGTATATACATATATACATACATATATGTGTGTGTACACATGCAGAGCAGCTTTAGTTGCATACTGTCAGACTAAAGAAGGGTTACAGATAGAGCTGGGCGATAGAACGATAACGATATGTATCGCGATATAACTTTTACTCGATAGAGAAATTAAGCTATCGCGATAGACCTCGCCGCTCTTTTCCTCAAAGAAAAAAAAAAAAAAAAAAAAAAAAGGTCAGCCAATCCAAATTAAGTAGCGCAGAGCCGAACCAATCACAGCCGCAGCGTCACGTCGCGTGACTTGTTACGTACAGCACAAGTGCCAAGCCGCACGTGTGTTTGTTTGGGAAGCAGCCAGCGGGTAATGGAGGAAATGAGTGTGCTGACTAGAAAAATCAACCGAGCGTGACCGAAGAGAAAACAGATGATGGTTCCAACGCCGGAGAGATTGTCGAACGGAAGAGCCATAGAAGTTCCGTAGGGTGAAGGTATTTCGGCTATTTCAAGTCTGACAAAAAACAGAGTAGCGTGCACTGTAAATTGTGCCGAAAGCAAGTCTGGAAATACAATAAACTGGTGCATGCGTCACACTGTGCGCCACGTTATTGTTTCGGTGAAATGAATTTCTACAATACTGTTTCTGTTAATTCTACTCTCTGCAGTGTTTAAATGCTTACATATACACACAGTTACTGTCCCTCCACACATACGACTCGGTTCTGCTTCTATGCCCCAGCTTTGTTTACTTTTTCCCACCGAGGCTTCTAGACTTCTGATTGGCCAACATTTCTGCACGGTTAGGAATCTAGTGCCACCTGCTGCTTTGGCATGTTCATAGCAGCGTTTTCCTTCATTTCTGCCTTTATGTGTGGACGGGATTATTTTTTAAAACGAAAACGGAAAATCTCCGTTTTCAAAAATACCCGTGTACGTGTGGACGTAGCCTCAGTCTCTGACTGGAAGCGCTAATTCGTTATTCGGCTTTTGTCAGACTAAAGTAACTGTTACAACTGTTTGAAAAGCTAAGCTATACAACAAGGAGAGATTGAGAATTTCCTTTTAGTTCTCGGTTTAGCCCAGCTCTAGTTACAGAGTTTAACGTCTCTCTTCCTCTCTAATCAGTTTGACTCTGAGATAAACAATTCATTCGACATCTCTAAACCATTTCCGTCTCTTGTTTCTCGCTCTAGACTCATTGTGCCTGTGTTTAAAAAAAAAAAAAAAGAAACGTACACAGCTGCTTTTCCTGGGACTTCCACGTGTACCTCACTGTAAAAAGATAAGGCAGGTGGACAGAGAAAGTCAGCATGGGGCCGGAGGTGAGGGCGGACAGAAAGGAGGTCGGGAGACAAGCGGCTGACAGCCAGCAGACAGCGGCTCCTGAGGTTTCCATTACCTGAGACAGCCTGCTCAGCCACTGGCTCTGTCACCTTAGAAGGAACAGCACTCTCAGCTTCAGTATGAACCCAGACAGGGACACCTGTTATGCAATATTCAGGAAACTGTCATAAACATAAACAGTGGACTGAATATACAAATACATACTGATGGCTGTGCAAAATAATAGCTCAGATACATACGATCAGCACCTTACCCCTGTAAGCCATCTCTACTCCTTTCCCCCCCTTTGCTGTAACTCATTCAAGAGAGAATCTCTACTTATTACCCAGTATAAGTGAATACGTTACTTGTACTGTTCATTAACTGGGTGACATCACACAGTCGCCTGAAGTCTAACATAGATTATGAGAATGGAAACACAGCAAGCTACAAACTTATTTTTTTTGTTTGAAAGGTGACTTTTATCCTTCACTGTGTGAAGGATAAAAGTCACAACATGTTAATTCAGGAAAACAACCTAGTTCAGATCAACAAAATGTGCAGAGGCAGCCAGCAGGCTGGCAAACACAATAGACCAGCGAGTCAATGAAAACAAAACAGACCCTGATACGCACCGACTCTCCTTTTCCCATTAATCACACGAACTCACAGAGAAACTGATAAATACTATACATCACAGCAAGCTTAACAAGTTCAAAATAAACAGAAATTGTTCACTTGTGATTTATGTGACAGAGGTTTTCTGGGCTCATTAATACTGTTGCACTATTCAACAACTGATATCCAAACAAGGTAAGCCAATCTAATTCAAAAAGAAGTATCATCCATAAGACCCTGACCCTGGTTTTCCTTAATCCTGGAGATTAACATGCAGGGGAATCGCATGTGAAATATGAGAGAAATGTAAGGTGTAGTATAGCCCATTGTCCCTTGGCACTCACGAATGGTGCACATATGGGTGACTGCACCTAATGCTGCCGCATTGGTTTACTTGAGCGCTCACATACGTGTGAGTCTGTGGGAAGGAGCTTGCATTTCAGGATAAGTGTCAGTGAGCTTTAGTGGTAGACTACTTAGATTTACCTCCTGAACCCCCAACACATATTGTCTTCCCTGTGCTTAGATATCACACATAAGCAAGACAGCAACGGTCTGTCTGCAAACAACATGAAAACTGGGCTTTAACTAAAACAATTGTTTAAAAAATATAGAACTGACAAAGAATGAAAAAGCATGAGACCATACCACTTTTAATCCAGGTGTTTCTCATCGCACATGTGTATGGACTCAAGCACCTAATTGTGCAATCTGCTTGAATAAACACTTGTGAATGAACAGGTCTATAGAGTTCACTGAATTTGAACATGGCACTGTAACAGGGTGCCACAGTTGCAACAGGTCTGTTAAATAAATGTCTTACTTCATATGCATTCATAATCAACTCTTACCATAGCAACAAGTTACAGAGCAGGGACCCCGAGTGCTGAGGTGGGTAGTCGTCAACGCTCTAACTGTGAGGCTAATATAAAATAAAAATTTCGACAATAGTTGATGCTGATGAGGATATTTTTGGTTGTCTGTTCTCATAACAGGGTCATTCGGCTCATCGTCACACTATTTTTGAATGTTCAGACAGAAAGACAAAGCAACGACAGATAGACATTAGCCACTAGCACTGATATATGTCGTGGTACTGATATTCAATATCTATATGTCATCATGCCTCAAATAAATAATCATCCCTAATATTGAATTCCTCATTACAAAGACTCTTTAAATGTGACATTGCATCATAATATTTAATTGTTTCAAATACACCCAAAGTGTAACATCAACCTTTTTTGCATTCCTAGTTGATTGGAGTGGATTTAAGCTCTATAGATATTACAACAGAAGAGATAAGTGTATGCCAAAAAACTACAAAGAGAAAATGAATAATCATAGTGCTTTTTTGGATCCTCGTCTGAAAAGTGATATAACTGATATAATCTCTCTAAGCAAATATAATGAACCAGCACTGGGGATGTATCTGCAGTCAGCGCCTCCTGTCTCACACATCAGCAACTCTTAACACACCGATGGCCAGCCAGGGCTGTGGCGGACACAAGAGATGAGTGAGTGGGGATACTGTGTG
This sequence comes from Aulonocara sp. 'chitande type north' Nkhata Bay, assembly GCF_057382095.1. Taxonomy (NCBI): domain Eukaryota; kingdom Metazoa; phylum Chordata; class Actinopteri; order Cichliformes; family Cichlidae; genus Aulonocara; species Aulonocara sp. 'chitande type north' Nkhata Bay. The sequence goes on from NC_141353.1 coordinate 3,752,541, forward strand.
AAGCCAATCTGCTAAATGAACAGTGTTTATCTGTCAGTTAAATGTCAGCTCTGAAGTCCAGCCCTTATCAGAATTAAATGTCAGGGACGAAGCTGGGCGATCTTTCTGAATAAAACATATAAAACCTCTGAATGTCCAGCGGGAACACACAAACACACATTCTCTGAGCATCCTGGACTCATGGGACAGTAAAGGAGAGTAAGTAGGTTCTGGTATGAATTATAATGCACACATGTGGTGGAGCTGTAGCAGATTAGATTTCGTTTTCAAGCACTTATCAAACATTTACTTGCAGCTACCAGTGATGATCCATCTAGATGTTTTTCCAGTTGTACTATATAACGCAAATATACGGTAAAGATTATGGGCTTAAAAATACGGACTAGAGGTACTTGTTTAGAGGTATAATGTTTATATTCCTGTTTTTACCGGCCACACACCGCTTACTATTTCCTTCCCGAACCCATTCCTTTTTGACGCAAGATTGCTTTTAAATTTTAAAAATCCCGGTCAACTTTTAACCTCACTTTTTTTCTATAATAGAAAATAATTACATAGATAAATAATTCACTGGTGTGACTGACAGCTTAACCACTAAAGTCATTAGGTTTGTAACAGCGTAGTGACCCCGGCCCTATTTAATGTTAGCTATCAAAACTGTACATGGATCGCGAGGGCGTAGCCTCTAGCAGCCCGCCACAACCGCGGTTTGTCCGCCGCACCTGTTCGCTGGCCATTCCTTCCCTTCGTGTCTTACCTTATGCTTTATGGGACTTCTCCACCACAGGCTGCCATTGCTTCAGAAAGTCTAGAAACGCGTCCTGGTTAAACTTTCCCGGCGTCGACAGCAGGCTGAACTCTCAAAGTGAACTTTGTCGTTAACTCACATTGTGGCTAACAGAGGTGGTGATGCTGCGAGCCCACGCGGCTCGTGACGTGCTGCCTTCAGGGTCTCCTCCCGAGATCGTGTTTTGGACTGTACGCTTTTAAAGTGGATCAAGAGCAAAGGTTTCTGAGACTGGAAATAATATATATTAATCACGACCTCAAACGTCAAAGAGACTTTGTTCCCGCCACATAAATCTGGTTAACGTCGTTGTTTATGTAATAATTTTTGAGAGCGCCTGAACGCATCTTAAGCAGATTAAAATGCACAAATGAGACGTTGATGTTACCGTGCTCTCCTGAAGGCTTGCTTCCTCCCCAGAATTTTTTAAAACCCCACTTTTTGTCCTTCTAATATTTATATTTGTGGGTAGAATCTGCTCATGTGCTGAAATACAGTTTATTAGAATTGTGTGGCAAGAACTAATGACATTGTAAGCTCTTGTTAGGAGTTTCAGGCAGAATAAAGTCTTACTCTGGTCTGAAAAGCGTTCTAGTTAATTGCTATTAATGTATATTTGTTTGTTCTAAAAAGGCCACTGTTAATATTTTTCATATTATGACATGCACAGAGCTCTTCGTAGTAAAAATCCAAGTATATCCGTCATCACTTCTAATCAGAAAGCACCACTGGAAAGAAAACAAAAGGCTACTAAGAGTACAGTATGGTCACCATTCTGGATGCTTTGTTGTTATGTAACCATTAAACAAAGCAAATGTAAACATTTAAATATAAATTAGTTTATTTGTACTTAACCTTTGCATTACTTCTAATATGACAGTCTGATCACAAAGGTAATGTTATATCTTCAGTGATAGGTGTTATGTGGAACAGATATTTATGATGTGGCATAAAAATAACTAATGAATCTTAAATATACTGCCTTTATCATGAATGAATGAATGAATAACAGATTTTTAGAAAATGTTGGACTATGTTTGTCCTTATCCTTGAAGACCTGCCCCGAGCTGTAAGGAGATAAGTGGTTAAAAAAACCCTGATGGATGACATTATTAAAACATTGTAATTTCAAGAAACATTTGGGAAAAATAATTCTTACCAGAACCTGCAATGAACACGTTTTACATTCAAATATGATCATAAATCATATTTATAAATCATACATATAAGCTCTTCATCAAGAAGAATTTCATAAAACCTCCTGACATAGTAAAAATAGTGAGTGCATGGTTAGTGTTTTACACACACAGCACAAACATATCTAATATTTTAAATACCCAAATATGTAAATACTTAAAAGAAACGATCAACTCTCAAACCAGAAAACTGTATGTTTTATTATTGCATCATATCAGAATCTTCAGAAAAAACTGTGAATTACACCTCCTGGCCCACCTCCATGCCTCCCATAAAACCAGTAATCAAATATTGATGATTGTGTCCATCATTATATTATTGTCATGACAACCTTTGTAAATGCAGTTACATATTGCTGAAACTGATTACACTGAGTGCATTATCAGATATGGCTGCACTGTAAGATTTAGCCTACGGGCTGCTTTTGCTTGGTCGTACAATCACTGCACTGCCAGTGAACTGTGTATTGTGGAAACCATTTAGGAAGCTGTTCTTCAGTCGGTGCAAGAAGTGGACATATCTCACGCCGGGTCCATAACCGGAGAACACATGTGACACCTGCAGGCCAAGACAGATGTGTACATTGAAATGCAGGAATACAGCACTGTGCACTGTAGTGGCAAAGAAATGAGAGTCTCACCTCTTTCCATTCGTGAGAGTAAACCAGTCGCTGCTCGGTGGGGTTGACTGTGTGCTCTGAGATCACTGTGTTTTTATCCGCACCCAGTAACTTCACATGCAGCTGGTAGATTGAGTCATGCAGCTGACTCTCCTCATACCTGATAACATGACACACTTAGATTTTCCTAAAAACTTCAAAGACATTTTCTGTATGTGATGTGATTAAATTGTTCAGAGCAGATTACTATACACTCATATACACTCCAGGCTTGTGGAATGTCTTTATATTCACAAATAGTATAAATATCTGGGACCTTTGGGGGAATGAGTGCTATTATGCTGGCACCAGGATGTCTGTAGTGTAAGGGGACAAAGGGGGCCTTAATCTAGCTCAGTCACTTAAGTGGAAACACATCTATATATGTGAAGTTAGGAGAGTCTGTTTGTTCTTCCTTTTTGGCATGCAAACAGAAGCCACGCATGTGTCAATTCAAGCATTTTAAACTTGGAGTTCATCTCTTTATTGTCTCAACTTGTACAACAATCACTGCATACACATTGCTAGTACTGCATAAGAACCCCTTTTGCTTCCAGAACCAACTTAAGTCTGTGTGGTAATTCAACAAGATTCTGGGAAAACATTCCTAGAGGTTTTAGTCCACACTGACATGACAGCATTACGCAGTGGCTGCAGATTTGTTGGCTCTACATATACGATGCAAAACATCTGTTTTACAACATTACTTAACTGGATTTGAACTCTGGTAACTGTGGAGGCCATTTGATTACAGATAACTCATTGTCATGTTCAAGAAACCAGATTGAGGGATGAAAGCAGCTGTCAGAAGATGGGTACAACACACATAAAAATGTTAGACATGGTCAGTGACAATACTTGGGTAGGTTGTAGAATTTTAATTATGTTTAGTGTGGGGGGAAAAGGGCTCCAAAGTGTGGCAAGAAAATATTCCCTACACCATTACACCACTGTCCATCTCGACTGTTGATATAAGACAGGATGAATCAATGCTTTTATTTTGTTAATGCCAAATTCTGATCCTAAAGACTATGACCCTGAAGAGTCTTAAGAGAACTGTAGCACATTGTACGTTCAGAGATGCTCTTCTGCATACCTTGGTTTTAAAAACTGGTTAATCGACTTACTGTAGTTCCTAACAGCTCGAAGCATTATGTCCATCTCCTCACCTTTGACATCAACCCAGAGACTTGCTGCTTGCTGGATATTTCGTTATTCTCTGTAAAACCTACCGCTGGTTGTGTGGGAAACCCAGGGGATCAGCGGTTTGTGAAATTCTTAAAACAGCATGCCGAGGACCATAAACCATTCCATGCTCAAAATTACTTGAATCCCCCCCTCCCCCTGCACTGATTTACTGCCGTGTGACTGGCTTGATTACGTATTTGCGTTAATATGAAGTTTGGCCAGTGCACTTAAAGTGGCTGGTGAGGGTAGGTTGATCTGAAAGGTGCACAATGACCATGTTGATGGTTTTAGCTAGGACTAGCACTTGGTATTGTCCAATAACCTTTGTGACTGAGACTTCCAGTTTAATAGGGGGTGTTCAAGAGAGACCAAAATATACATGTCATGGGATGAGCTTTTCTTCCTGTCAGTTTTTAATCACATTGCTAACAGAAGGGGTCGTAAGAATGCATATAGTTCAGTTTCGTTTAGCTTTTTTACTTTTATGGGTTTTGACTGTAGTAAAAAAGCATCTACAGTGTTGACTTCATGCATGAAACAAGCAGCAGTAGGGAATTTCTAGCAGCAGATTGTTGAAACACACACACAAACACACAGGTCTCTGTTGACCAATAACCATTTGGAAATGAATGCTATTAATTGAGGAGATCAGATCAATAAGTAGCCAGTGTGTGTACATTAAGTGTCCTTTTATTACAGTTTTTGCTAAAAGTAACATAATGTGTGATCTTTTTGTCTAGAAGAAGTTGTGCATCCTTAGTTTAGCTGTTCAGTTTCATTCATTTTTATTCACTGAGGACTAGCCTGCAAGCGCCCTCTGCTGTGTTCCTGAAGGAACTGCTGACATTTTTTGTAGAAGAGGTAAAGGCTCATATGGATTGGCTCTGGTATTGGTACACTGCTCCTGTTTAACTTGTTTGACAATGTAAACTCTGTTAGCATTATTAGGCCCTTTTACACTTTACTCACTCGGTGCAAAGGTTCTATCGTTTCACTTTGAACTAAACCAAAATGATGCAGTCACAACTATAACTAATTTATTTACATTTTTTGTTTGTATTTATGTTTATTTACCCACCAGTCTTGGATGGCAATTTCAGGCTGAAACTCATCCAGCAGCTCGTCCCACAGTCCTTCTGCTTTCAGGTCCACAACCTGCTCCATGGTGAACCAGCTGGGAACACCACCACAAACAAGAGTTATACTTACTACCACTGTAATTATACAACTAGAGGTTATATAGCAACCCACTCTTTAAATGTCATTTCTACAAGTATGTTTGCAGATAATCCCGGTTATACCCAGCATCGTGGTAATGTCTGACCCAAGTAACACCTACCTGTAACGAGGCAATGCACACACCACAACACCTTCAGGTATGCCGCTTGTATCATAGGGCAGGACCTCCGAATTCGTGGTCCAACCAGTGAAGTTGCCTGGGGATTCAGAGATTAGTCATGAAACCACATTGATTTGATTCATTTTTTGGCTAACGTCACTCCTGTCCCTCACCATCAGGCTGAAATCGTGGAGGTCCGCGGTCAGGCACGGCAGGCAGTTCGGGTTCAGGTGGTGGGATGTCTTTACTCAACCCTGTGTAGGGAATAAGAGACAATGTTGGCCACTGTAATCCCAGTATACACAGCTCACAGACAAAGAGTTATCTTTCTGACAAGCACTGGGCGTGCCTCTTTGTAAAAACACACTAAGTCAGCATTCTGAGTCACACCTCAGTTTCCAGTTGTCTTAGGGTCATAAAAGCTTTTTCACATCTAATCTTTATGGTAAATGGACAGATTCTTATATAGCGCTTTTCTACGCTCCCGGAGTACTCAAAGCGCTCTATACAACAAGACAAAAAAACAAAAACAGCAGCCGTTTTAGTTGATCTGTTTTCTTTCTTTCTTAAAAACAGCATACTGCACGGTTTAAATGACGAGGAGGTTTAACTCAATGCTTAATGTTTTCAGCAAAGTTATGTCTCACATAACTATCAAAAGTACAGCTGCTGAAGCGTCAGGCACTTTTGTTCCGTCTGTATATGAAGCTGAATGTGGCCGCAGTTTCGAGGAGATAACACAAGATTCCATTTCTGACCGTTGGATTTGTGTCTATTGGCATCGTTTCATAAACTTTGTATGCTTTGATGGGTTTGTGTTTTCATTTACTTGTTAGCAATGCATTTCACAAACTAGTTTAGTTGTTGTGTGCAGCAGAATACTGGCTTAGCGGGCTTAAAGTCACAGTGTCTCCGATGTCTATACCCAAAGCATCTATTTGTTTGTAAACATATCGCTACATAACCAACAGTATATATGCTGAATGCTAAACACCCGAACAGCACCAGTTAAAGTATGAAGACATCAACTTCCTGAAGATCAGGGTTTTTTTTCCCTTCTCCACTTCTGCATTAGTCAGATTGCACACAGGTACTCAAAAACAAGTTAGGGGAGGGGTCTGTGCATTCAGGATCCATTTTTCCGTAAATGACCAAAGACAATGAATTAATTATTAACTTAATCCCGCTAATACTGGAGGGATGAATTCACACCAGCATAAATGTGTGCAACACATGCCATCTGTCTGTAATCCAAACTTTCTGTGGATAAGGGAGAGACAGCAAAACAACAAGCGTAGCGTGTGTAACAGTGATATGGTACCGTATGGCGCAGGGTTCATCAGTAAATTTCTTCCGAAGGGCTTGGCTTCATACACGGACTTCCAGTCCAGGCCATCGGGCATCGGTGCACTCTGCAGGCTCCACTCTTCCTCGCACTTCTTCTTCCACTCGGCAGCAGACATGGTGCAAATAGCGTGACAGGGCACTACAGCTGTTTCCGAGTTCCCAGTCGGTAGTTTTATCTGGAACGCTCCCTCCTCCCACTCGAGCACAAACCACCAATAGAGGCAGTGTACGTAAACAGTAGCAAATTTTCTGTGACTAACTAAAGGAGGTCTGCCTGTGACACACCCCGGTGTTGCAAGCCAACATGCTGCTCCTCCCTGGCCTCTTAAAGTCACAGCAGTTTAAAATAATTTCCATCATCACATGATTTATTGATGACATATGTCTGAATACAGATAGTGGAAAAATGTCAGTTTTAGTTTTGCTGGATCTCAGTGCAGCATTTGATACAGTTGACCACAACATATTACTCAAACGACTGGAGAATTGGGCAGGTCTTTCAGGAACTGTACTAAACTGGTTCAAAACATACTTAGAAAACAGGAAATACTTTGTATCAATAGATAACTTCACATCTGAGCAGACAAGTATCACATGTGGAGTTCCCCAAGGTTCCATCTTGGGGCCCCTTCTGTTTAACATTTACATGCTCCCACTGGCACAGATTATAAAGAACAACAAAATAAACTATCATAGCTATGCAGATGACACACAAATATATATCACAATGTCACCAGGAGACCAAGGCCCTGTACAGGCTCTTGGTAAATGCATTGAGGAAATTAATGACTGGTTGTGCCCAATTTTCTCCAGCTAAACAAAAACAAAACTGAAGTAATAGTCTTTGGTGCCAAAGAAAAATGATTACAGGTCACCAGAGAACTTCAATCTATACACCTAAAAACCACAAACCAGGCGAGAAATTTGGGTGTAGTGATGGATGCAGACCTAAACTTAGAAAAACACATTAAGACAATAACAAAATCAGCTTACTATCACCTCATTTATATTAAATATACATTAATATATAATATAAGCCCTCATATTATATATTATTTATTCATATGAAGTTTTGATGAATCTCGTTTAACGTATAATCCTTTATCTAAACAAGCTACAGAAACCTCACTACTGAAAGTGTGTTTAAAATGAACTATAAGGTGAATATAATAATATCATTTCGCTGTATCCTCCAGTAGCCTCTAGTTTTTTCTGTGTGCATAATTCTTTGATAAATATATTAAATCTTTTGTTAGGTTCAGTAGCTTGTACTTATTTATTCATGTATTTAAATCTCAGGGAAATATAAAAATGCTTAATCTTAACAGCAGTCTGCCAGTCTTGTATTAATCTTCTAATATTATTCTAATATTATTACTTATTCGAATGTATTTTTTTCAAAAATGTATTTTAAGTCAAAGTAAGCACTTTGAAAATACCACAAAATAAATCACTTATTAATTAAAAAACATTCTATTTGTAAAGTTGTCTATTTAGCTCATTTGAAAAAATATGGAATTGTTTTATTTGCAGTACGGTTTAAACATTTCTGCAATAAAAAAAACACCTTTCCCAGAAGGTTTCGTCAGTAAGCAGTGTCTGATGATTCTGATGCAAGGAGCACTTTGCACTTTTAGGATATTGCATGATAACTGCACTCTTGCACATTGATTTTTGCAATGCTTAGAAGTCTGTATCTTGGCCAAGTTAAAGTTAAGCTTGTTTAGTTACAGAAATCAAAAGGCTCAGTCTGCATCTTAAGCGCTAAATGCATTTTGCATCATTTTTCTATTGGAGGTGTTAAATGCAGTTAAGTGCAGTAAGAGTTTAATGTTGACTGCAGTGTTAAACATCCACAAGGTGGAGACATTTGTATGTATTTAGTGAGGACACCTAATTTCATCCACAACTGTGCTGCACTAAAGCTTTTTCAAAGCATGCGCAACTCACTGAAAGTAAAGTCAGCAACCAGAAACACTCCTCAGGGAATTATCAAACAACAGGGCCTCGCACATTTTTAGATCATGCCTAAAATTAAATAAGAAAGTCTGACATTTATCATTAATGTGTGAGAGTCTAAAGGGATTTATATTCCATGTTTTTTATCCTTCTACCTCAGTTTTGCATGTCTTTATGTAAATAAAGACATTTCCACCTTAAATTCATGTAGAAATTGCAAATATGTGCCTAAAAAATTACCCAGCCTGATCATTGTTTGTTCATTTATAGTATTCTCTAAGTGCTTCATAGTATAACACAAATAGATGTTGGGAACCAGTTGAAATCAGTATATTTATAGCCTAAAACTTATAAAATGTAATGTCATTTAGGTTAATTTACAGGCTACATGCTAATGACATAAGGAAGACCCTGAGTCGACAGGGTGTGTGTGGCTGGCGGAAAGCCACAGACACACAGGTTGCAGCAGATGCTGGGTTGGCAGCTTGAGCTGCAGGGCAACATGCTGTGCTGTAATATGGCTCTGACACACATAGTTACTCATAGCATACAGAACTGTGAGGAGAAGCAGTGTGCACAGATCAGCCGCAACAGCACTGTGGCTTGCTTTGTATTGTAGGGATGCCTTGTGTTGTTAAAACAGCTTAGATGTGGCAGAGGCCTGCGTCTTGTACTATTAGGCAGTTTCACCATATCCAGGGTATCTTTTCATTATCTGGATTCACTTACGTTCTAATGTTCAGGACAGTTTTGTTGTTTCTATGGCTGCACATTAAGCATTTAAGATATGTCAAGTGATAAAAACCCAAACACCAGTTACAGAATGAAGACATCAACTTCCTGAAGATTAGTTTTTTCCACTTGTCCATCAGTCAGATTGCACAAATTTCCAAATTTCACAAGACAGTGTTTGTTTGTTTTTTCTTTCAGCTGCCACCCTGATGGTTTTTAATTATGTAAGAGCAAATAAAGAATTAATTCAACCTTCAGTATATGAGCAGAGCCCTCAGATAGCCATATGAAAAAGCTTTTTCATAGTTTTCCTCTTAATAAGAAGTGTGTGGTGGTTGATCTTGTTTCCTAATTCGTCCTGGAGATGTGTTAATACTGCAGTAATTGTGTTTCTACTTCCCTGTGCCATTCTAGAAATCCAACAAAGCATCGACACAGCCTCCAACTGTGACTGGCCAATTGTTACCCATTTCAAGCTACTTCTTCATCTGCCACCATTTCTCAAATCATAAGTAACAGCTAATCAAATACACACGATTATTTGATTGTCAGCAAATGTGTGAGACCTCTATAAAGATAGACATTTTGGCAGTTTGTTGGTCTGAACCATTCAGGTGTGTGTTAACATAATGGCATTATAACCCAACATGCTAGAGTTAACTGATAAATGAGAATCTGGGGTGCAAGGTTAAGTATATTCACTGCAAACCAATGGATGACATCGTGGCGGGGATGTCCATCTTTTCTATGCCATCTATAAGTAATTCTTGCTGTTGATTTAGTGAGAGCTCCAGGCCAAGAAACCATATTCCTCTGTAAAGCTACAATCACTTGTTCTACACTTTGATCGAGCATTTCCTGTAAATGTAAGTTTGGTGATTCGTTTTATGTTTTCCTCTTTCTAACAGGTGTAAAATTTGTCAGAAGCTCTTGTGTCTTAAGTTTTCATTTCCTGTTTGGACATCCCAGATCTACATAAATGATATATGTTTCTTCCTGCAGTTCATGTGGTTTCTTTCTTTCTCTTGTCTTTCACTGCTGTGGTCACCTACTTCCCCACTCACCTACAAACAACACCCTCTATTTCTCCATATTTTCACAACACGATCACGCAAACACATCAGCTCAACGGCAGCACATTCACAACAGCCTCACAGCACGCACAGACTTGCAGGACACATAAGCAAGCCACGCTTGTTCATATTAGTGAATATTCACACACATAGTCAGACTTATGGAGTCTCTCACCACACTTCTTTTTCTCTTTCTATTTACAAACAAGGGATGTTTCCATATTCTCTCCACCTGTCTAAACGAAACACCCAGCATACATCATTAAACATACACGCACAATTAAGGGCATGCTGAGGTTTGTCACATGGAATGTAAATGGAGCTGGCACCAGAGGAAAGAGGTTAAAAATATTTAACCAGCTTAAAAAACTACAGGCAGATGTTGTTTTATTACAAGAAACTCACAAACCTGTCACAGGTTTAAACGAACTTAAAACACCTGAGTTTCCTAACGTGTTTGCAGCCGGTTATAATTCTAGACAACGGGGAGTAGCAATTTTAATACATAAAAATGTTAATTTTACAGTACTCGATACAGTTATAGATCCAGAGGGTAGATTTCTAATTATTAAACTATCAATATTGAACAAAAAACTATGTATTGTTAGTATATATGGTCCAAATGTTGATGAACCCTCATTCTTCCACGGTTTTTTTAGTGCACTCTCTGAACACCTTGATTGCAAACTCATTCTTGGCGGTGACCTCAACCTTGGACTAAATGAAGAAATGGATAGGCTCAACACAACAGGAACTCAGCGTAATTGGCAGTCCACAAATATAATCAAACAGTATATGAACGACTTTGGTCTTTGCGATGCATGGCGCTCTCTTCACCCCACCAGTAAGGAATATACTTTTTTCTCGCATGTTCATCACTCTTACTCTCGTCTGGATTATTTTTTGGTCAGCAGCTCACTGCTGTGTGACATTTCAGACACTGAGATTCATCCTATAGCTGTCAGCGATCATGCTCCTGTATCTTTAACACTAATGCACAAGAATAATACTACGCCAAGTAAAAACTGGAGATTTAATATATCACTACTTAAAGATGAAGACTTTATTAAATACTTTAAAAAGGAATGGACTTCATATTTAGACTTTAATGACACTCCCGGAATATCTGCTTCTGTTCTATGGGAAGCAGGGAAAGCTGTGATGAGAGGTAAAATAATTTCTTTCTCATCACACAAAAAGAAAGAAGAAAACAAAAATATTCAGGAATTAGAAAAAAACATCAAATCACTAGAAGAAGCCTACGCGTGCGACCAAGATCAGGAAACATTGAACAAAATATGCAAAACAAAACTAGAATTAAATGAAATTATTAATAAAAAAACACAATTCCTTATACAAAGACTTCGCTTGCAGAATTTTGAACACAGTAACAAATCAGGTCGATTTCTAGCTAACCAGCTAAAAATAAATAAAGAAAAAACAACTATATGTGCTGCTAAAGATTTATCGGGGAACACAATATATGATCCTGGAAGAATAAACAACATTTTTAGGGATTTCTATGAAACTTTATACTCACCACAAATAAACCCATCTAAAAATGAAATTGATCTGTTTCTTGACAACGTAACTCTTCCAAAATTACTAGACAGTCAAGCAATGGAATTGGATTCGCCACTGACGCCAAGTGAACTCCAGGAAGCCCTGATAAGTATGCCCAATAATAAGGCTCCAGGTCCAGACGGCTTCCCTGCAGAATTCTACAAAGAATTCTGGACAATTTTGGCACCAGTATTCCACGGCATGTTGCAGGAAATCGAGGAAAAGGGCAGACTACCACCAAATATGAATTCTGCCAACATTAGTCTCCTGCTAAAACCAGGCAAAGACCCTTTATTTCCCTCAAGCTATCGTCCAATTTCTCTTTTAAATGTAGACCTTAAAATAATCTGCAAAGCTCTCTCAAAGAGATTAGAGAAAATGACCCCCCTCTTAATTCATCCTGACCAAACTGGTTTCATAAAAGGTCGGCACTCCTCAACAAACACTCGTAGATTACTTAATTTAATAGACTACTCATACGATAAAAACATCGAAACCATAATATTATCTCTAGATGCAGAAAAAGCATTTGACAGAGTTAACTGGAAATTTTTATTCGCAACTTTACACAAATTTGGTTTTGGAAACTCTTTCATAAACTGGATAAGAATATTATACAATTCCCCAACGGCTCGTATCAGAACAAATGACCAGACATCCTCCAGCTTCTGTCTCCTGAGGGGCACCAGACAGGGATGCCCACTCTCCCCCTCACTTTTTGCAATTTTTATCGAACCTCTAGCAGCAGCATTTAGACAGGCTACAACAATTAAGGGCATAAAATGTAAGAACATAGAACATAAAATCAGTCTCTATGCGGATGATGTGTTGCTTTTTCTGCAAAACACACAAACCAACCTCTCTGAGGTAATTACTTTAATAAACTGGTTTTCAAGAGTTTCAGATTATTCAATTAACTGGCCAAAATCTACAGTTCTCCCCATTAACTGCTCCTTCCATAATTCTTCCTCTGCCCCACTGCAATCCGGAAATATTAAATATTTAGGTATTAATATCTCTCCTAAGCTTTCAGACTTAACTAAACTAAACCACATCCCACTTCTAAAGAAAGTAGAAGGCGATCTGACTAGATGGAAATCTTTACCCATATCACTCATGGGAAGGGTCGCCACTATAAAAATGATGATCTTGCCAAAAATAAATTACTTATTTTTGATGATCCCTAACAAACCATCACAAGATTGGTTCAGATCTCTGGATTCATATATTTCCAAATTCCTTTGGAAAGATAAACCCCCGCGTATTAGCTTAAAAACGCTACAAAGAACCAAGGATAGAGGAGGATTAGATCTGCCTAATTTTCACCAATACTTCTTAGCCAACAGGCTTCAGTTCATCTCAGAATGGTTAAAACATACCTTCTTAGTTGAGCCCTGGCTAGATGTTGAACAGGCACTATGTAAGGATCTAGAGATTTCAGACCTACCATTTATTAGCTCAAACATCAAAAGACATGAATGCTTTAAAAGTATCAACATCAGCTTTTCTCTAACAGCATGGTGGGAGTTTCTAAAAATAACGGAGTCTTCATTAATCCCATGCAAACGTACACCTATCTGGAATAACCCTGACATATTACAAAACAATAATATGATTAATTTCCCAGAATGGAGTTGTAAAGGAATTAAATACTTAGAACATATATTAGAGGGAACAGAATTAATTCCATTTGACAGACTAGTTGAACAATATGGGATCAACAAGACAAGGTTTTTAGAATATCAACAAATTAAATCCATAGTAAAAAAGAAATTTAACCTCAGTCAAGTTGAATTACAAACACCACTAAGTGCGGCACATTTTCTTACTCTTAAATCCCCCAAATTATTATCTAAAATATACAGAACACTTTCTAAATTAGATGAATCAATATCCCTTCCTACTGCAAAGTGGGAAGCAGATTTATCAGTCAACCTAGACCAAAACTTCTGGTCTCAGATTTGCTTAAAAACTTTTAAATTAATTAAAAATCCCAGTCTGCAATTAATACAATACAAAATACTTCATAGAGTGCACTATACAGGTCATCGGATGTTCAAGATGGGCTTTACATCTTCCAACAACTGCTCACACTGTCAAGGCAATACACCAGACAATTACATCCACGCTCTTTGGTTCTGTCCACCAGTGCAAAAGTTTTGGCGCGAGATATGTGAAGACTTATCAAAATGTCTGAAATGTAACATTCCAACCTCCCCCTTAGTGTGTTTGTTGGGCAGCTTAGATAATGTCACTTCAGAAAAGAATATAGCCCATATGATCTTCACTGCCCTATGCATAGCCAAGAAAACAGTCCTCATGAACTGGAAAAATAAAAATAATCTTAATTCTAACCAATATAGAAATTATCTATTAGATTACATTAGTCTTGACACAGCCTCTGCCACCACATCAGATCAATTGCTCTGGGCCCCTTTTATCAGCTCCATCACCTAGTGGGGGTGGGGGGTCATAGTTTGGTCCCGCCTTCACTGTTGTGATTGGTGAGGGGGTAGGGACAGGCTTAGGGCGTCGGGGGGTTCCCCGGAGGCATCTTCCTTGGGGGGCTCAACCCGGGGTAGCGGTCACGTCCGGTTGAGGGCTCTGTTGGCTCTCAGGTGACTGTTTCCTCAACGGCTGCGTGCAGCGGGGCTAGGGGAGGGTCTGTGCTGACGGACGTGGGTTACTGACCTGGCAACCTGGCTGCCCCTGGGTGGGTCCGGGATGGGCGTGAGGTTCTGGGGGTGCTCCGTCTCTGGGCGGGGGCCCGGGCCGGGCCTCGGGGGCTCGGGTCCTGGTTGGTGTGTTGCCGGGGTTGTGGGCGGGTGGGTGCATGGGGGCCCGGCCCTGGAGCAGGGTGCCGCCGGTGCATCGAGCCGCCTGGGGGGCTCTTCAACTGGTGGGGGGGATGGTCACATCTGGCAGGAGCTTTCTTCTCTCAGGAACTCTCTGCAGGAGGGGGAGATACAGGAGAGGTGGAGGAAGATCTCAGCCTGGGCGTTTACCGTCTTATGTAGTCTGGAAGATGTGTGGTTGGTGGGGTGGGTGCAGTTTTCTCTGGGGTGGGGTTGGGTGGACTGTCCAGGGCTCTGTGGAGCCGGGGGGCGCTACTGCACTGGGTCTGATGGGCCTGGGCCCCCCTTCCCTGGCGGGTCGCGGAGGGTGGGAGTGCCTACTGGGGTCAGCGGGGGAGCTGGCCCCAGGGAGGGGTTACCTGCCCCTCCCTTCCTTCCCTCCCCATCTCCAGCTGCCTCCCTCTTCCCGCTCCTCCACAACCACCCACACATGCAGGGCCTTGGAGTGGGGGTATGTCACCAGGGTGCAGAGGAGGCTACCCCCCCCCCCCCCCCCCCCCCTGTCCCCTTCTGGCTGCCTCTGCCTCAATTTTATCCCACAACTTAGACATTCACATTATTCACACTCTCATTACACATACATATAGGATCTTGGGGGTGGGCACAATCACGGAGTCCAAATCACCATCAGGGTGTATACCTCACCCCTGACGTCGTTGCCCACCTCTCAATTTTAAATACACTTAGTCATTGAGGGCTAGCAGGAGGGACCATGCGCTTACCTGCTGCTCCTTGGCAGGTAGCTCCATGCCCTCCTGGGTTTTAATTGCACCTTAGAACACATATGCATCAACACTACAATGAGCGGGTGGAGGGAGGTTTGGAGTCTTCTCCCACCCCCATTCTCTGCGGCCTGCTGGAGCGGGGGGGCTAGTAGGAGGAGTTGGCCGTCCGACTGCGGTCTGGGGTGTGGGGCCTCCCTGCTGCTGCGGAGTCGGGGTGGTCTGCCTCTCCCCACCGCAGGGAAAAGGGTAACACCACCTGGGTCTGGGTGCAATTCCCCCCTCCAGGGGCAAGGGTACCTAGACCCGGTTTGTAGAGTACGCTTGGGGAGTGTGATTGTGTGTACAGCGTCTCTTTATGTCTGTCTCCACGTTGGTTGAGTGTGGAGTAAGTGTATATGAGAGCATGAGGGTGGGAATGGATGTTTGTGTCTGTGTGTGCCTGTATGTCTGTGTCTATATGTCAGGTTGGGTATCAGACGCCACCTCTCTGGGGACACCTCAGGCCCTCCAAGGTTTGGAGGCCTATCTCCACCCACCACCACTTCCCCTGCCGGTGGCGGACTCCCTCAGGTGTCGGTGTGTTGGTGGTTCTTTGTGTCTGGGGGTGGGCGTCCGGGTACACACCGGCTCACTCCTTGGCGGCCGCTTGTCGGGGCCTGGGGCCTGGGGCTCGCTCGGGCCCCTTTGGAGGTGGGGTGCCCCCGGCCTCTCGGCCTAGGGCTCGGTCACTCAGGCGCAGCTGGGGGCCGGCGGAGCTCACGGGCGCGTCACTGCAACCCCCCCTGGCTTCTGCTCCGCGGCTGCTGAGTGAGCCCTCATCTGGGACTCTCCTCAGCTCTTACTGGAACAGTGGCGCGGCTGCCCCTCTGTTGGTCTTCCATGGTCTCTTGTGTTCTGGGGGCCTCTGGATGTCTGGAGTTTTGATCTCCTCCATACCCGCTTCACACCCTGGAGGACGGGGCTGTGGCCCCCCCACACTCCCTAGCAGATCATTACATGGAGAAACCTTTGGAATACAAGCATGCTGATCCACACAGGTATGCACACATGGGTATTCACAGACGCGGACTAAAGCTTTCTTGGCTGCTGCCTCAAAGCACACTGTGCGCTGTCTATCTTGCGTGCTGCACAATATCGTTTATTACTTAGTAAATACTGATATCTATGACTAGCTAGTTTATTGTGATGGTGCTTTGTTTTCTCTATTATTATGTTGCTCTTTGTTGTTTGCTGTCTCCTCTGTTTGTTTGTTTGTTTGTTTGTTTGTTTTTTCTCCATACAGGTGACCCAGGAGTTTTTTTTTTTTGTCTCTCTTCCCCCCCCTTCTCACCGTCTCTTCTCCCCTTGGGTTTTCTTTCTTTCTCTCCCCCTCTCTCTCTCATTCATTCCCCCTGTCCTATTTATTAAAAAAAAAAAAAAAAAAAAATGACAAAGGATGAACTGAAGCTCTGCCATCACGTAATGTTGCATACTGCTGTTTCTGATGTCATTTAAAAAAAAAAAAAAAAAAAAAAAAAAAAAAAAAAGAAGTGTGTGGTGGTTGATCTTGTTTCCTAATTCGTCCTGGAGATGTGTTAATACTGCAGTAATTGTGTTCCTACTTCCCTGTGCCATTCTAGAAATCCAACAAAGCATCGACACAGCCTCCAACTGTGACTGGCCAATTGTTACCCATTTCAAGCTACTTCTTCATCTGCCACCAGACTGAGAGTGAATAACACCAGTGTTAATTCTCCGAATAATAATTTCAGGAGGAAATGTGGACAGGAAAGAATTTTTGAATCAGCACAAAGGTGTTTTTAAAGTAGTAACTGAGTAAGTATGAAAGTAATCAGGGCTGGTAATCCAGCTTGTCAGAAGACGGAGGAATGACTCAGAGGTTTTTTTGGTCAGGTGATGAGAATAGCAACCTCTCAAAGGGAGAAGAGGGTAGTATGAGCTGTAATTATGCACAAATCTACACATTAATAGGATATAAAAGAATGATGAACTCCAAAGTTGCCCTTACTTTGGAATACTATTCTTGATTACTTTTAATGCCATAATTGTTGATACAAGACCCCAACCCACACTTCCAGTTTGTTTTCTTTGTAGTCTTTGTTCTCACTTGTTGTGACCATACTAACAAACTGTAGGTATGGTGTAGGTTAGTGATGGGTCGGTCGCGAACGAAATGGCTCTTAGAGCCGGCTCTTTGACGTGAACGACGCGAGCCGGCTCCTTATCGCCAGCCGTGGGTTTTTCTTTGGCTGTATCCCAATTCAGGATCTGCAGCCTTAAAGGCCGCATTTTAAGGCCGATTACATCACAGCGACACGACGAAGGCTGTCCCAATTCGAAGGCTGCTCGAAATGCGGCCCTCAAATGCGTCCTTCATTTCCCTGAATTTTAAGGATGTGGTGGTGTAGACTTCGTGGCCCAACATATCCCAGGATGCATAGCGCAGCGGTGGGTGTGGATAAATTTGCAGAAAAAAACGGCAGATGAGGGGCGCCCGAAGAGTAAACTTTAAGTAAGTGCTGAATATTATGTCACTTATTTATGTGCAAATGTTTAATAATGAAGAACATTAAAACATTACTGTTGGCCACATGCCGGCAAAGTTATGTGACATTAGTGACGTTTGTACTAACTTGGTTTAAAAGCCTTTACTTTAAAATATACGGCGTTCAATAGCTGAGCTTAATCTTGCAGAGAATGATCAAAGCTCATGTAGAAACAAACAAACAAATGAACAAAAGAGTTTCTCCTTCATTTCTGTCAAACAATGCTGAAAAGTTTCCAGCTGTTAGTATCATGGTTGCTAGGCAACCTGGGCAGAGGATAGACGTCCCATTTCACAAGCCTCGCACTTCCGGCCTTAGCTGTCTTTGATTACACGGCCCTTGTGGATCGTTAAGGCTGCGTACTTTAAGGCTGCAGACCCTGAATTGGGATACAGCCTTTTTCTTTCTCTCACCCTCTCTCTCGCACTTTTCTTCCGCTTCACTCTGCACGTGAGCCTTGTGCTTTACGCTGGGCAGAGGGGGGAGGGGCGGTAGTTACACTCAGTATCACAGGAACAGAGCGGGAGGGAGAGAAAGAGAGGCAGGGACAACAACGTATAGTAATCATCCACAACTATCTTCAGTTGCGGATGATAAAGGATTCAGAAAGTTAATTCATGCAGGTCCATATGACAGAGAATGTGCATGTTTTTTTTGTTTTCATATTATAATTTATATTTAATTGTGTTGTGGTTTGCAGTGTTTTGTGTTGTTTCAGTTTAAATTTGTGAAAGGAAAAAGCTGAAAATTTAAATAGTTAAAAGTTGAAATGTGACTAGTTGGTTTTTGTATTATATGATTTATTTATTACATTTTATGTGGAGTGAATAAATAAAAGTATATTTACGGTGGCCCCTACAGACAAAGCACGTACAAACTTCAAATCACATACGAACTCTGAAGCACGTACAAACTCCGAAACATGTAAAAACTCCAAAACACGTAAAAACACGTACAAACTCCGAAGCACGTACAAACTCCAAAACACGTAAAAACTCCAAAACACGTAAAAACACGTACAAACTGCGAAGCACGTACAAACTCCAAAACACGTAAAAACTCCAAAACACGTAAAAACACGTACAAACTGCGAAGCACGTACAAACTCCAAAACACGTAAAAACTCAGAAGCACATAAAAACTCAAAACACGTACAAAAGACAACAGAAGTGCTCCAGGATGCTAGGCGCAGTGTTGAACTTTTGTTACCTAGTGGCTACACAAGCCACCAAGTACCAACGACCGGATTTGGTGTGTGGTAGTAACAGGTAAATGAACATTTTTTATTATTATTTTTACATTTTTATTATTTGACTATATATGAATGCTTGTGTATAAATACACAAACAATACACATATGCTTTCATGCTTTCAATTGTGTAATTTAAGTGATCTAGGTAGCTCTGTTTTGGAAGTTCAGTTCATGCTAGAAAAGTGTTTTGGAGTTTGTACGTGCTTTGTCTCTAGGTGCCACCACATATATTTATATATAAACATATATAAATAAAACCAGGCAGCACGGTGGCACGGTGGTTAGCACTGTTGCCACACAGCAAGAAGGTCCTGAGTTCAATTCCACCATCAGGCCGGGGTCTTTCTGTGTGGAGTTTGCATGTTCTCCCCGTGTTTGCGTGGGTTCTCTCCGGGTACTCCGGCTTCCTCCCACCGTCCAAAGACTTGCAGCTTGTGGGGATAGGTTAATTGGATAATTCAAATTGTCACTAGGTGTGAATGTGCGAATGAATGTGAGTGCGAATGGTTGTCTGTCCCTATGTGTTAGCCCTGCGACAGACTGGCGACCTGTCCAGGTTGTACCCCACCTTTCGCCCTATGACAGCTGGGATAGGCTCCAGCGACCCTGAAAAGGATAAGCGGATGGATGGATAAATAAAACCACTTTTTTTTTTTTTTTACATTAGTAATTCCTTTAGTGCATAATTTTATATTATTGTTAATAATTAATTAATTAATTAAAGCAACAAAACAACCTGAAGAGCCGGTTCAGAGCCGAAAGAGCCGGCTCTTTTTAGTGAGCCGAACCGAAAGAGCCAGTTCTCTAAAAAGAGCCGGAAATCCCATCACTAGTGTAGGTGAATGGTAATCGGTAACTGGCCTGTATTTGTATAGCGCTTTACTAGTCCCTAAGGACCCCAAAGCGCTTTACACATCCAGTCATCCACCCATTCACACACACATTCACACACTGGTGATGGCAAGCAGGTGAAAGTCACAGTGACTTAATAGATTCACCTCACAGGTACAAAAAAGGCCTCGTGGGAGATTTAACTGTCATATACACTAGACCTGGGCAGAGCAGCAGACCTGTAAAGCACATTCAGCCCAGCCAGTGGGCTAGTTAGTGTTTACCCTTTTCAGCTTGACTGTGAAAGCACTTAAACAAGTGTTGTAAGATTTCAATACAGCGTAGTGTGTTACCAGTGGTGTTTCTGGTGACTGTGGTCTCAGGTGCCTTCAGATCATTAACAAGCTCCTCCTGTGTAATTTTGTAAAATTCCTCCACCTTTCTCATGATCATTTTAACTATGGGCTCAAAATGTGGTCATAAATATTTTGTACTTGTAAATCGGTTTTGTACTTGTAATAAAGATTTGTATGTGTAAAAAAGATTTGTGCGTGCGTAAAAAAGATTTGTATGTGTAAAAAAGATTTGTATAGAGATGGCCCAGATATTTATATAGAGATTACCCTTCAAGGACCTGCAGTTCAAAAAAGTGCCCCTCCGACAGCCAAACCCACCTGTTCTCTGATTGGATTGGGGCACTTTTTATCCGATAGCAGTTAGGTCCCCTTATTTTCAGCAGCTGTTGAAAGGATAAAGTTGTGGTATATCAGTGGTTAGAAATACCATTATTACTTTAGGATTAGTTTAACAATGGTCAGGGCTGACCCGGGACCATTGCTGTGAGTCACAGTGCGCAGCATAAAAGTCCTTTCACATCGGACGCAGGATGTGCTGCTAATGCTAATTGCTAACTAAAAGCAAAGGATCCAGAATTTGTTGCTGGCTGCTGAGCTCCGTGGGTTTTTGCAGCAGCTCTACCAGCAGCTCTTTGGTCTTGCCCATGATGGTGGAAAGGTTAGAATGGAAGAAACTGATTCTGTGGATAAAATCAGTGCTTCATGATTGATCGATTGCAGTCTATGTGCCACATGGGCACAAAACACATCTGTGGCAGCCAGTATTCTTGTTGGGTTGTAGGGGATCAAACCCTTATTTCACTCAGTGACATGGGGATCAGTTTATAACTTTTATGTTTGGACCCTGTCTCAATGCTATGAGCTCAGTTGTTATGTTCCAGCATTTTAACATTGTATTTGAACAAGTTTATCAATTTTAGAAATGTCACCCGTCCATGGTTTCATTGTTATTGGGTGACTGGTGTAAGTGCCTTGAAGAAAACATCTTACTTCAACAGTTCAACAGCACTGCAAACTTAAGCCTTTCCAATTACTGTGGAGTTAAATCAGTGTCTTCCTAACAACATTTTCTGCCACGTACAACAATAACATACAGCCTAACGATCTGGCCCAACCCTGACTTACTTGTGTTCCACTCTAAAATGTCTGTGCAGCAACACAATCCATTGTGGAACAAATCATCTTGCAAATAATAATTCACTTTATTACAGGAGGGACTAATAAAGTTGTGGCACATGGCACATTGCACACAGGCACACTGACTGGGTTCAGTGTGTTTGGCATTTGCACCAGTACTGTGTCCTGAATGGTTAGGGTGTTAACACGTGTCTGTGGCTGGCACACCCAGACTCTATCCAGCTGATGTGGTTCCTTTATAGCTGAAGAAGACGGCTCTGCTTGACCTGGCCTCACACAACGTGTTTTGGCCTGCTGAGCGTCCTCTTCAGGTTCAGAAGACACAAACAAAAACACAACGGGTTTTTTTTCTAATAGATTTTTGACTTTTTTCATCACATTTGACATGAAAACGATTCCCCGGAATATTCTCTCACCTTTGGTGCAGTTACGATCTCTGACCCTCTTCCTCTTTTTGCCCTAAAAACAAACACATCAGAATTTTCCTGAGCTGATACAAACTCTCTGCAGTGACTGTTTCATCATTCAGTGCAGTGAAAGGCACATGGATGAACTGTATGTTGGCACTTTGGACATACATAGTTCTCTTTGGTTGACCAATTCGGATGTTCTGTGGCGTGATGACATCTTTGTGTTTCCGCCTCGTCAAAATATTTTTTCTGCTCCTTCTTTGAGAGCGACCTCCACTGTGGATAGAAGATCACAAGAACACACTGTCAGCTCGTATAAATACACAGCCACACTGCTACTACACATAACTACAGGACAGCTGGTGCACATGCACAAACAAGATGATAGAGCATTAACAGATGCATAAATATATTCAGAGTTACACTTACTCTCTCTCCCACAGCTGCACTGTCACTAATACTTAGTTCTGCTTTCACCTTTGGCCTCTGCTCTTTAAGGTACAGCATGAAGGCATTTGGGGGCTTCTTAATGTACAGGGAGTGCAGAATTATTAGGCAAATGAGTATTTTGTCCACATCATCTTCTTCATGCATGTTGTCTTACTCCAAGCTGTATAGGCTCGAAAGCCTACTACCAATTAAGCATATTAGGTGATGTGCATCTCTGTAATGAGAAGGGGTGTGGTCTAATGACATCAACACCCTATATCAGGTGTGCATAATTATTAGGCAACGTCCTTTCCTTTGGCAAAATGGGTCAAAAGAAGGACTTGACAGGCTCAGAAAAGTCAAAAATAGTGAGATATCTTGCAGAGGGATGCAGCAGTCTCAAAATTGCAAAGCTTCTGAAGCGTGATCATCGAACAATCAAGCATTTCATTCAAAATAGTCAACAGGGTCGCAAGAAGCGTGTGGAAAAACCAAGGCGCAAAATAACTGCCCATGAACTGAGAAAAGTCAAGCGTGCAGCTGCCAAGATGCCACTTGCCACCAGTTTGGCCATATTTCAGAGCTGCAACATCACTGGAGTGCCCAAAAGCACAAGGTGTGCAATACTCAGAGACATGGCCAAGGTAAGAAAGGCTGAAAGACGACCACCACTGAACAAGACACACAAGCTGAAACGTCAAGACTGGGCCAAGAAATATCTCAAGACTGGTTTTTCTAAGGTTTTATGGACTGATGAAATGAGAGTGAGTCTTGATGGGCCAGATGGATGGGCCCGTGGCTGGATTGGTAAAGGGCAGAGAGCTCCAGTCCCACTCAGACGCCAGCAAGGTGGAGGTGGAGTACTGGTTTGGGCTGGTATCATCAAAGATGAGCTTGTGGGGCCTTTTCGGGTTGAGGATGGAGTCAAGCTCAACTCCCAGTCCTACTGCCAGTTTCTGGAAGACACCTTCTTCAAGCAGTGGTACAGGAAGAAGTCTGCATCCTTCAAGAAAAACATGATTTTCATGCAGGACAATGCTCCATCACACGCGTCCAAGTACTCCACAGCATGGCTGGCAAGAAAGGGTATAAAAGAAGAAAAACTAATGACATGGCCACCTTGTTCACCTGATCTGAACCCCATTGAGAACCTGTGGTCCATCATCAAATGTGAGATTTACAAGGAGGGAAAACAGTACACCTCTCTGAACAGTGTCTGGGAGGCTGTGGTTGCTGCTGCACGCAATGTTGATGGTGAACAGATCAAAACACTGACAGAATCCATGGATGGCAGGCTTTTCATAACCAAACCATGTCCATGCTACAGAGGTAGTAGCCCCTCGTTTAGCAATAACTCGACTTGTTTTGACTGGTTCTTCTGTTTGGAGCTACCTGGTTCTGCCTCATCCTCGCTGGCCATGCTGGTATTCTCTGTGCCTTCATGCGCATGGTGACTATAAGCGCCAATTTATAGTTACTTCATGTTTTAATTTGAGGTCATTTGTTTGATGCATATTCTGAAATTTGAAGTTTGAGAATAATGTATATCATTTCAGTTTACTTTGAAAAGTCTCAGCAGGATCTTGAGCTTTCTTGTGAAAGGTTTATGTGAAAAATGAACAAGCGGACGGCGGAGCCACACGATGGTTTTACCGTCATTGTTGGTAACAAAAGTATGAAACAGTCGCTTGTTCATCCATAGCGTGGTTATTTTAAGTATAAGAGATAGATAGAAGTTTAAGAAATTAATATAGCCACTACAGTGACCATCAAAACCATGAAAAAATATTGCCGTAAACAGTTTATTTTGCAACATCACGAAACAAACGATAGTGTATAATATGAAACAATACACATTTTATATCGTCATTCGATATATATTGTCATATCGCACAGCCATAATCCTTTGTTTTTTGTTGTTGTTTATGTTCAAGGTTAAAAAAAAATGAATAAAAATATAAACTTTTTAAAATATCTTTTTGTGTCTCTTGTTTTCCTCAGAATAAATTGCGACTAGTCTCAATGGCTGAGATGGAGGAGCAACACAGCGACACATTAACCCCGACTGCTGCAGTTCCTGTATGAACTGAGCAACTCTGAAAATCCAAGGAAAAGCTGAGTGTATTTTATTTAAAGCTCAGATGGAACTTGATGGACTAGCATGCAGGCTGCATTCAGGACTTTGACACACTGGTATGTGAAGAGTGGTACCAAGAGAAAGTGTGTGCACACAACGTGTCACTTTATGCTTGCTCCTCTCCAGCCTCTGGTGTCACTTTGTAGTCATTTGTCTTATTATTGTCTTATTTGATGCAATTTAGGTTATGTGCGCACAAGCAGAGGTTTTTGCTCCAGAAGTAACCATGACCTCGTTTTGAGAGCCATGTTTAACGTTTAATGGCCGTGAAATATGTCTGAAATATGACTTTTTCCTCTACTTAAACAGTTAAGAGCATTTGAACACAGTGGAGAAAAAGGTGTGCATTAAGGATTTTGAAACTATGATGTTTAAGTGTTGTCACTGTTGAGCAGTGTTGGTTAAGTTACTTGAAAAAAGTAATCAGTAACTAATTACCGATTACTCCCCCAAAAAAGTAATCCCGTTACTTTACTGATTACTTATTTTCAAAAGTAATTAATTACTTAGTTACTTTTTAAAAACACGATTTACAACCTGAAGAGGTGATAAAGCGATAGATCTTTCAGCCCAATTCTACTTTTTCTGCATAATCCATCATACAAAATGTAATCAGATGGAAAATTATCTTTTTAAAACTTGTTTTATTAGTTTTAATCTTTTAACTTTATGCATCAAGCAAAAATTTTATTATATGCAACATTCTCTGACGGGAAGAAATTTGTTTAACATTTAAACTTATTTTCTGCACATTTCAGCACATAAAATAAAATTTTTTTTGTGTGTTTACACTCAGTCTTTCAAATAGATGCAAGTAAAACACAGCAGAAAATAAATAACATCAAAGACTCAGTGGTCCTGTTGCTCTATTTTCACCTGTAAAGCAGGACTGCGGTAGGCGGAGGTTTACCCTGGTGCAGGTGTGCCGCAGCGGTCAGTGGAAGAATCCGCGAGTTTCTCTGTGAGTTTCCCATTACGTCGTTGCGCACTCGGTGCTTGCTTGGAAGTTTAGGGGTTTTTTTCGCTGTAAAAAGAAGTTTTCTTCCCACGCACAGCGGACACTAATGTTTTTGTCACTTTTTATGGAATCAAACTCAAAGTAATGTCAGTACTTCCACGCTTTAAACGCTGCACGCTTGTACTCTCTCCCGCACTCGATATATGATCCATTGTTGATCTGCACACAGCTGTTGTCACGAACGTCGCACTCGCTTACGTCACTGTCATGAGACATTCTTGCAAAAAAATCACGGTTTTAGTAACGCAGTAACGCAGTGTTACTACGGGAAAGTAACGGTAATCTAATTACCGTTTTCGCAATAGTAATCCCTTACTTTACTCGCTACCTGAAAAAGTAATCAGATTACGCGTTACTGCCCATCTCTGCTGTTGAGGATTCGTGGACACAGATCCTTATTCACCACGCTGCTGTTTACAGTTTAACTCTTCATCAGAAAAAGCACTTCTATTGTACTTTGCTCCTCACTGTCTTTGAAAAGCAAGAGCTGACAAAACAAGTCCGGTAAATGCACTTTTATCTTTAAGTTTGGAACAGTAATCTGTCTAATCTATTTTGTGTTTTAGTTATTATATGGGGAAAAGTCCTTTGGGTCATCCATCCTTCCTGTTCTAATAAACCCAAATTTCAGGAACACCTTCTTTAGATCTGTTCAGTTTTAGCACCACTTAAACAGTCAAACTTTTTTGACTCAAAGTATGTTATATTGCAAGGTAAAGACCCCAAAGAGTTCAGACAAACGTTCAAAACAATGTGAATTACATTCACTTCATTAATGAGGTGAATGTATTCAGTCATCAAAGGTGAGTGGCTATAACTGACTACATGTGTATACTGTATCATAAGTGGACAGACATGGATGTAAACCAAACTCTGGATATTATTAAATGTGAACATATCGTTAAATATTACATTTTTTGTTTGTCAGGTGTCCTGCTTGAAGAAAACACTTGGAATGTAAACATATTTACATGAGGGCAAACAGATTTCAAGGAAAATAAAAATGCTCAAATTTGAAAGCTTGTGAGTTACTTTGTTCATGTATCAGCTGTTTAGTTGTTTATGACGAGATGGATGCTGTCGTTATATTTTAGAATAGTTTTTGAGTTGAGGAGAATAAAAGAATATTTAACATTAATTGTATGTTGTTGTGTACTAAGCACAGATTAATTTAAAAAGTTTTAATTTATGAATTTTTTGAGCACAGGGTGTACTACGTTGTAGTTGCATAGAAATGTACGTTTAAGGATATAAAGAACTTTATTTAATGAGTTACAGTGAAAAGAAGTGCTTGGAAATAGTAATATAAACAGAAATTTACATTTTTCTATTAATGGAAAATATCAGTTCATGATACAGAAAATATACTGTAAATCTACAGAATTTTATGTTTTATCATTATCATTTACAGAAAAGTCCGTCAAACTTCCGTAGAAAAAACAGAAAGTGGAATGACAGAAAATTACCTCATTTGCACCAAGTGCAAATAAGTATCCTAATTTATATATTATTGCTCATAGAACAACAACATTATTGTCAATTTCACTAACTTCACACTGTCATGGGCTGGTGTTATGATGTTCTTGTTTGTATAGTTTAGACTTCAGTTCTGTTGATAGTGAGTTCTGCTTCCCTATTTAGTTCTCGTCTGTCTAGGTTCGTCCCGCGTCTGTGTCTTCCCCACTATGTTGGTTATGGTGTGTCTTCAGTGTGTGAGTCTGTCAAGTCCCCTTTGTATCAGTCTCCCTCGCGCTTTGTATGTTTCGCCTAGTCCGGCTTCAGCCTGTGCTTCGCCTAGTCCAGCCTCTGCAGCCTCGCCTGAGTGGCCGCCGTTGCCTTCCGCACGGCCGGCCCCCGGACCGCCATCGCCTGAGTGGCCGCCGTTGCCTTCCGCACGGCCGGCCCCCGGACCGCCATCGCCTGAGTGGCCGCCATTGCCGTCCGCACGGTTGGCCCCCCGAACTGTGTCCACATCGCCGCCGTTGCCGTCCGCACGGTCGGTCCCCCGAACTGTGTCCACGTCGCCGCCGTTGCCGTCCGCATGGTCGGCCCCCTGAACTGTTTGGACTCCTGTGCTGTCGGCCCCCTGGCCGGCCCCCTGAACTGTTTTGGACTCCTGTGCTGTCGGCCCCCTGAACTGTTTGGACTCCTGTGCTGTCTGCCCCCTGGCCGGCCCCCTGAACTGTTTTGGACTCCTGTGCTGTCGGCCCCCTGGCCGGCCCCCTGAACTGTTTTGGACTCCTGTGCTGTCGGCCCCCTGGCCGGCCCCCTGAACTGTTTTGGACTCCTGTGCTGTCGGCCCCCTGAACTCTTCTGTTTTGGACTCTGTTTTTTCCTGTGTTCTGGTGTGCTTCGTTTCTTTTGGTTTTGGACTCGTTTTTTGTTTTTGTCTTTTGGCCTTCCGGTGCTCCGGTTTTGTTTTGCTTCGAGCCCTCCTTCCTGGGCCCCCGCCGCCCGCCCTGGTCGGGTTGTTTTCTGTTTTTTCTGGCTGTTTTGTTTCTTGTTGGGCTGTCTGGGGCCAGCCTTTGAGGGGGGGTACTGTCATGATCCTGGGTCCTTTTGACCCAGCGTTTTGTGTTTTCTCTTCGCGATTTTGGTTCTGTTCTCTAATTGGTGTTTACCCTGTTCCCCCCCGTGTGTTCCTGTTTTATTGTGAAGGTCTGCGTCTTATGTGAGTGTTTTCAGTTTGCCTCCCTGGTCTCGTCATGTTAATCACTCCCAGCTGTGTCTCCCACCTGTGTGTAATCTCCCTGTGTTCTCTGAGTGTATTTAAGTTGTATTTTCTGTCTTGGTAATCGCTGGTTCGTCTGTGTTGTTTCCCCTCGGTCTCCCTGTATGTATTTCTCCGGACCTCCCTGCATCCTCATTCTGGTTTGTCTTATTAGTTTACCCAGTTTAGGTTTCCGGTTTCATGTTTTGTTGCCACCGCTGTTTGTACTCACACCCCTGTAAATAAACACTCATCTGCACCAGAGCTGCCGCATTTTGGGTCCTATTTCATATTCCACACGGCTTGCCCCGGCAAACCGTGACAGTT
Source organism: Aulonocara sp. 'chitande type north' Nkhata Bay (assembly GCF_057382095.1). NCBI lineage: Eukaryota > Metazoa > Chordata > Actinopteri > Cichliformes > Cichlidae > Aulonocara > Aulonocara sp. 'chitande type north' Nkhata Bay. Next base: position 3,781,117 of record NC_141353.1, read on the forward strand.
TCAGTGTCTTTGTATCCTGTCGTCTCCCCTGTTTGTCATGTGTAATCTCGTCCATTTAAGTTCCCTTTGTGTCTCTGTCCTCTGTGTCGTGTGATGTGTGGGAAAGAGGACTCGAATGCAGCACTTACTGAGATGCGATGGTGGTTTATTATAAATGACAAAGAGGGGATGGCAAAACAGAAACTAAACTGGGAGAAACTAAACTATAAAATGGCAAACCTGAACACGAAAGGAGGACAGCAGGGAGAGCACACAGTGGATTCACGGAGAGGTTCACAGACAGTTTCTAGGAGACGAACACAGAGTAATGCAGAGTACACGGAGTAACACAGACGACGCAACGAGGAACACAGGCAGACACACACTATAAATACACAGAGGGACACTGGGAAATCACACACAGGTGGGAGACACAACTGGGCCTGATTAACCTTGCTCTGTGTTAAATTATAGTTTTGTTCCAAGTGTCTGCATTTGGGTCCTCCTCCTCTCTCCACATGGTCTGCTAGCATAGACCCTGACACAGACACTATTAAAAAAACAACAACAACTTTAGACCCACCTATCTGCCCAGGTCTCAGAGATCTTCCAGGAATGGTGACACTGTTTTCCAGGGACTTGGCTGGTCAGTAGAAGTGATTTCACCTTTTCACCTCTAATCTGGTTTGCAGCATAAGTTACCATGGCAATAGGATCTCTGGCTGTGCACCGTGGCATCTGTTACTAGCATTGTAAGGGAAAAGGGCCTTTGGTGGGGCTCCCAAAGGAAAAACAAACAGAAAATAAAAATTCCAACAAAAATAAAAGCCAAATCTCTCTCTAAGGCTCGACGCACACAGGGAGATCAGACAGGCAAGGAACACACACAGTGACAAAGGTCAAAGAGAAATTTGAAGTTTTATATATCACACCCAGAAACAAGAGGGGCAATCAGAGGGAGTGGAAACACCTGGCAAACAAAAGATAGGCGACGACATTCCATACAATGAGACGCGAGGAAGATGCATAAGGATGGATGCCACTTTGCCACATTTGGAAGGTATCATTTGTGAAACCTGGAGCTCAGCATTTGCCAGCTTAGCATTTTAATACCAGACAACAGGGCCCTATACTACAAAGTTCATCATACCCAAGTAATCTGCTACTGACCAAGTTATGTGTTCAGCATAGGTGTTAGGAGACCTTGGTCGTTGACCCAGAGTTTTGAGTTTTCTTTACTATTGTACTTTAATTTTGCCTTTATTTATCATTTATAGTCTTTTCGTTTGTTTGTGAGAGTTCTGCCTTCTGGTTTCTGTTCTGTGTTCCTTAGTTGCTCTTTCTCCCCTGTCTGCTGTATCCCCTTGGCATGTCCGCATCTGTGTTATTTTTTTCTGTTTTACTTTGAAAGTCCGCGTCTCATGTCAATGTATCTGGTTTTGCTTCCCTTGTCTCGTTAGGTCTGATTTGTCCCAGTCGTGTTTCCCTCCTCTTTCCCATTCCCTGATTGCTCCCTTTGTGTATTTAAGCCCTGTGTTTTCCTTTGTCGGTGTTGTGATCTCCCTCATCCCACGCTGTGGGTTCTGTCCATCTGCCTGCCAGTTTAAGTTTCTGTATTCCCAGTTCAGCCAGTTTTCTGTTTTTTCTTTGCCATCCACCATTAAAGTTGCATTTGAGTTCACCTTTTTGCTCTGTGTGTCTGCACTTTGGGTCCTCCACGCCTGCCTGCACGCAGCCACACATGACAATAGGAGACATTAAGCTGGACATTCAATTCAATTTTATTTATATAGCGCCAAATCACAACAAAAGTCGCCTCAAGGCGCTTCATAGATACAGAGAAAAACCCAACAATCATATGACCCCCTATGAGCAAGCACTTTAGTGACAGTGGGAAGGAAAAACTCCCTTTTAACAGGAAGAAACCTCCGGCAGAACCAGGCTCAGGGAGGGGCGGGGCCATCTGCTGCGACTGGTTGGGCTGAGAGAAGGAAGACAGGATAAAGACATGCTGTGGAAGAGAGACAGAGGTTAATAACAGATATGATTCAATGCAGAGAGGTCTATTAACACATAGTGAGTGAGAAAGTTGACTGGAAAGGAAAAACTCAATGCATCATGGGAATCCCCGGCAGCCTACGTCTATTGCAGCATAACTAAGGGAGGATTCAGGGTCACCTGGTCCAGCCCTAACTATATGCTTTAGCAAAAAGGAAAGTTTGAAGCCTAATCTTAAAAGTAGAGATAGTGTCTGTCTCCTGAATCCAAACTGGAAGCTGGTTCCACAGAAGAGGGGCCTGAAAACTGAAGGCTCTGCCTCCCATTCTACTTTTAAATACTGTAGGAACAACAAGTAGGCCTGCAGTGCGAGAGCGAAGTGCTCTAATAGGGTGATATGGTACTACAAGGTCATTAAGATAAGATGCCATACATATGACATACATCACGTCATGAGTGTATACCCTGGTAGGAAGTGAACCACCTTTGTGCCACTGTATTTAGTAAGGCTTGAAACTAATGACTGCATTTAAGAATTTTAGTACAGGTGGACTTCTTTTGGCACGAGTACCTTGGTGGTCAGTAGAGCAAATGCAGATTTAAGGTTTTATTCTCTAGACCCAACCTATGACCCATCTTTGAAATAAAGCACATGGCTTCCCTACTTACCTCTCTTTTGTGAAAACAAAAGGTAGAAAGGACATACCTCCTCCACGATGGTCCTGGACTAGGTGTGGATTCATGTTGGACAGCACACTCTTTCATTTGGGATCATTAAACATGCAAAGGTCCATGGTCACGAATTGTACTGGAAGGTTCTGGGATCCTACTGACAGGCTCATTTGTTTAGAACAGAACCTGGAAGACTCAGTTGTAAATGCTTTGGTGAGCAAATGGAATAACTCTCTCGCTTCGCCCACTTCCATGGACGTTTGGTACACTTATTCATACTGCTTATTGCAGTCAGTGTTTGGGGTGTTTAGCCAAAGCAAAGGGACCTCGAGTCCTGTCTGTGATGGACAGACAACTGACTCAATGAAATTGAATCAGGGTTCTGGGTGTACACATGCTGCTCTACCAGGATAGACCCAGCAAACCTGGTATAATTATAGCCTCACCCATGCACGTGACGCAAGTGGTTAGAATTTAAATGAAGAAAGGCCAACCAGAAACCAAGCGCTGCAACAACTGCGATACCTCAAACCTGGCTTCCATAAAATCTAATTTTTCCAGTTGATAATTTGCATAATCGTCAATCAAAATAATTATTTTTTAAAAATGGTGCAATTTGGGTTTTCTTTTGTGAAGTCAGGAAAGTATAGTATAAAACACATTCGTAACAATGTAGATATCTGGAAATTAAGTAATTAAGAACAAACACATTACATATTACATGCAGCTCATACTGTGGGCATGAGCCTGCTGGTTCTGTCCAGACAGGTGCTGAGGTTAATGTGTGAAAGAAGCTTTATATATAGCCTGCCATAAAGGTGCTATTTTTAGCTGCTTGCTCCATCATTGTATTTGGTTGTAAAGCATCAGAAGTTACTTTTCCAATCATGATTTCTTGAAACTGTTTTATTATGAATGAACTGCAGATAAGCGTCGACACTGGAATTAAAATGACCCATTTCCCATTCCTAGACCAAGTGACACAATTTGCCTCACCAATACTGAGAGTGTAGCATTACACGCAGCTGCAGCTTGACACTGTGCTGTTCTGACATGGGTCAGTGCAGCCAGCACAGATTCCTTTCAAAGGCTCACGCTGTTTCAAAAGTGTGTGCGAGCCTGCAGATTAATGCTCACTTGTTTGGACGTATTGAAAGAACAAAACACCAAAATTCCAGAGAAATGTAAGCAGCCATAACCGGTGAGCCCAAATCATAAAACATCTTGAAATTCTCATAACTATAATTTTGGACTAGAAACATACTTCCCTTCGGTTAGCATGTGCCCAAACACAATAGGTGACTATTTCTGTAATATGATGGTGATTCCAACTTGTTGTGACGCTGGAGGAACTCCATGAGCACCGTTTGTAGAAGGCAGCTTATGTGATGTAACCGCCCTGTTGCATAACTGCTGTAGACCAGTATTATCCAGTAGCTGTGTGTAGAAGCAGCTAGGGTCTGCTCATACTGCTTCCTCCTGAAAATTAAATGCTAAAACCTGTTCTAAGTTTTACTAACACACCCCCACACACATATATATATATTATATATGCCAAAAATATATTTTTTTTACCTGAGGGAAAAAACAAACAACAAAACAACCCCAGCCACTTACAAAGTACCTAAATATTCTGCACAGACAAAAGTAGCTGCTCTAGTTAACAGGGACAGATTGGTATGTGGAGAGATAGAAGAAACCTGCACTAATTTGGTAACATCTGACTTGTTGAAGGACAGGCAGGGGACAGCTGAGAAACATGAGAAGTGGTTTCAATTCAGGGCAAGGGCACGGTGACCCTCCTCTACAATACAACAGCAGGCGAATTAGAGTGCAAAAATGAGAGGGGACCTAGGAAAGCACGCATGCAAGCCTAAGGAGTCTGGGATGGTTGAATTGGATAGCTGGATATGTCCTTTCTGTGCTGTGGTTCACAGACATGGTGACATTGAAAGAGCAGCTGTGAACTGTCAGTTGCCAGTCAAAGATGGGTGGGCCATCCCACAGAAAGAGCTGCATTCTGGGATGCTCCTCTCTCTTGGAAAGATGCCGGTGTTATAGCTATGATGGATTCTCTAAGTCACAGGTGGCATCGATTTTCTTCCTCAACATTCCATCGCTCAGTATTCCCATCAAAGATTCAGCATCTGATAATTATCATATCAGTTTTGAGTCAAGGGTTTCAGATGTCTGTGGTGTGGGGCAGCACTGGTACCAACAACATCTCAAAACATACGTGAGAATCTTTCTCCCTTCGGTCTTCAGAGAAATCATGAAGATTGGGCTGTCACAGAAAATATTAACACACTCCCTTAAATACATGCACAGCATATTTGAACTACCCTCATTTTTTGGACTCTTGGGTCTTTAAGTTTCTAGACAGTGACACAGTTGTTGTAGGTTTTCCTCTGTACACCATTTTACCTGAAATATGACTGAAGTGCAAATTTTCATCATCATTTCATGGCCAGGTGAGACCTGTACCCTTGTTATTTCATGAAATAATAAGCCGATAAAGAATATAGAGTTAATTCCAAGTGTTAAGTTTGCATTTGCATTGTTTTGCTGAAGAGCAAAACAAAAACAAGATCATAAAGATAGCAAAAAAGTTTAGAAGTGACCAAATCAACAATCTGATGACTTAAGAAAATAGTCATTAGGAAGAGATAGGAGGCAGCCTGGGATCAAACCACCTACCTTCTGATTAGTAGCTGTCCTGCTCTGCCACCTGAGCTACAGCCACCCCAGAAGAAGTGCAATGATCGAAACCTGACCAATCACTCTGTTTGATTCAGTGTGTTTATGCCTTCCATAGCATAAACCAGCTTCGGTGGGTGGTGGGACATTGCTCACCATTAAGATGCGAGGAGCATTTCTAGATAACAGCCATTTGATAAGTGAAGAAAATACCAACTCTTTCTAACCTTCACACCTACAGTAAGGAACCCTGACCTCCAAAGTGTGTTTGACAAAAGTGAAACTCAGCTTATTTCAGTGGCCTTTCCCCATTACCACCCCAGCCTCACTCATGTGACCTCCTCCTCCCCTTTCACATGCTCCCACACTCCAACTACAGCTATGTATGGGCCAAGGGTTGGTGGGGGGGTGTGCGGAGGCTGACGGGGGTGAGGTTACAGCTGCAGCACCCGTCTTGAATGACTGAGCTGTAAATGTGTCTCTTTCATAAACTGTGCAGTATCAGTGCAGAGGCTCTGGCCAATGAGGCTGCAGTAGGCACTAAAATGGCCAAGCCAATGGCTAGTGTCTGTGTGGTATATAAAGAGGGGCCAGAGACCTCCAGAGTTGGGTGACCCCTATTTTGGCTGTGGTGAACAGGATCTGATCCCAAGGACTGTTACCTCTGTACTTGTCTGGTGTGCAGGTAAAGAAATGATTAGTTTTGTGGGGTTAAAGAAGAGCAGACGTGGAGATATGGATTGGGAGAACAAGCAAAGCATTTAAAATAGCACAAACAATTAGTTCTGGCTACTTTTTCTTTTAATGAAAAGCTGTGGACATGAAGTCCATGATGAAATCAAAGGATAATTGTGCAACAAATCTGGTACATTTGCATCCATATGATGCATTAAAAAAAGAGCTAATTTCATTGAATTGTTCTCCGTTAAGATTAAGCTTAAAGATCATGCTTTAACAGACAGGCTGTGGTTCCAGTGATAACTTGTGTCACTCCACTCTTTATTCTCGCTCTCTGCATATGATTTTCTTTTGGACAGTGATTTATGTGGACAGGTGCTTCGCAGTTTGATACATGTAGGAGAGACAGACTGAAGTCCCCCATGTGTCATCTGCGACTTTTGCTGTTTCAAAGTTACACTTTTGGAGCTTTTTGGCTGTAAACTAATCAGAAAATTGTCACATTGAAAGGGATTACTGATTTAAAGAACGGCTAATTTTGTAAATCAGTTTGGGACTGAGGTGCAGATCATATTTCATGTGATGTAACGAGTGCGTCATTGCATGCATCATGTACGTACTCATGTTGAACAGCTTATCAGGTAATGAGAGTAAGAAGAGTATATATTGTTGGATCGCAGTAGCTGGACAAGTGTGCTGCTAATCAGGCTTCTTTCAGCATTGTGACAATTATACTGTTGCAGTAATCCTGTACAGTGACACAAAGACCTTGTAGTGCTTTCAGTGAAAACACGCCTGTGCTGGAACTGACCAGTCAAGTTTTCATTTATGTGCATTTATGTGTCAATGTGCAATCAGGACAGTTGTGATTGTACGTATAAAGCTTTGCTTGTAGATACTGAGGACATAAAGGGTACACATTCAGATGTACTTGTGCTAAAAATACCCAGCCAACAGGCACTCCTCCCTGTACTCTGTTTCAAAGTGACATCTGAGCTGCTGGAAATTGAGTGACATTTGTTACCAAGATTCCTCTGCCGACACCGCTTAAAACTTGCAGCTGTCACACAGAATATCCCGTATCTCCAAATGCTGCAGAAATTTTGTGACTATTTCGATCACCTCCACAATCTCCAGATGAAACAGTTTATTATCGTTCCAAGATTTAGTCAAAGGCTTTTCCCTCATTTTGCAGTGTTAGAAAGCAATCATGCCTTTCGGAAACACCCACAACAACTTCAAGCTCAACTACAAAGTTGAGGAGGAGTTCCCAGATCTGTCCAAGCACAACAACCATATGGCCAAGGTTCTGACCAAGGAGATATATGGCAAGCTGAGGGACAAACAGACACCCAGTGGCTACACTCTGGATGATGTCATCCAGACTGGTGTAGACAACCCTGGTGAGATATGTTTCATATCAGATAAAGAAATCTGTTTCATTCCTGATTAACATTAGCCATAAAAACTAATTCTTTCATTTCTGTTCCCCCTCCGAACACACACTTCTTACTTACATTCTTCAGGTCACCCCTTCATCATGACTGTTGGCTGTGTTGCTGGTGATGAGGAGTCCTATGAGGTCTTCAAGGATCTGCTTGACCCTGTCATCTCTGACCGTCATGGTGGATACAAGCCCACTGACAAGCACAAGACTGACCTCAACCATGAGAACCTGAAGGTACCGCAGATTTCATGGAGAAGTACCTTAACAAAAGACTTACTGCACAAGTCTTCAGATGTTGAACTGATTTAATGGTTTAGCACATCTGTGCATTGCTCCAGGAACTCTGTTATTTATTTATCTTTTTTCACCTGGGACTCAAAGTTTATTTGTCTTTAGGGTGGTGACGACTTGGACCCCAACTACGTTCTGTCTAGCCGTGTTCGTACTGGTCGCAGCATCAAGGGATTCACCCTGCCCCCCCACAACAGCCGTGGAGAGCGCAGAATTATTGAGAGGCTGTCCATTGAGGGTAAGTATTCAAAGGAAAAGGACTGCGTCTTTGAATTTAAGCATCCAGTGTCAGTATGGACAATATTATCCCTGCTTTGCTCCTAACTGCAGCTCTGAACAGCCTGGATGGTGAGTTCAAGGGAAAGTACTACCCCCTGAACACCATGACTGATGCTGAGCAGGAGCAGCTGATCGCTGATCACTTCCTGTTTGACAAGCCCGTGTCTCCCCTGCTGACCTGCGCTGGTATGGCCCGTGACTGGCCTGATGGCAGAGGCATCTGGTGAGCACTGTCATTAAGTGTTAACAGGCTGAATGTGAAACATTTTCCTTAGAAATCTTTTGTCTGCATTATCTGTGTGTTCCCCTAAATGTGAAACTATATCTGCTCAGGCACAACGAAAACAAGACCTTCTTGGTCTGGGTGAATGAGGAGGATCACCTTCGTGTCATCTCCATGCAGAAGGGTGGCAACATGAGGGAGGTGTTCAGGCGTTTCTGCGTTGGCCTGCAGAAGGTATGCAGATATAACAGGCCTCGGAAAGCCGGGATGAAATGAAAACAATTGTTCAGGATGTTTCCACAACTCTTCTTCTTTCAAACCTGCCAGATTGAGGAGATCTTCAAGAAGCACGACCGTGGCTTCATGTGGAATGAGCATCTCGGGTACATCCTGACCTGCCCCTCCAACCTGGGCACTGGCCTGCGTGGTGGCGTCCATGTCAAACTGTCCAAGCTGAGCACACATCCCAAGTTTGAGGAGATCCTCACCAGGCTGCGTCTGCAGAAGCGTGGCACAGGTAAACACTCATATGCTTGTGGACCAGCTTGAACAGCCCAGTGAAATCTCCACTGCGACTCTGACTTTTGCCCTTTCTCTTTAGGTGGTGTGGACACTGCCTCTGTGGGTGGTGTGTTTGACATCTCCAACGCCGACCGTCTGGGCTCCTCTGAAGTGGAGCAGGTCCAACTGGTGGTTGACGGTGTCAAGCTGATGGTTGAGATGGAGAAGAAGCTGGAGAAGGGAGAGAGCATTGACAGCATGATCCCAGCCCAGAAGTAGAGAGGGACAATCTTCCGTTTTTCTCGTGACCGTTCATGTGTAATCGAGCCAACTGATGGACACGCAGAGGAAACAGCCGCTCAACTAGAGACTCTTGACTCTGAAAACTTCTTTCTCTTCTTTCCTGCTTTTTCTTTTCTCTGTCCTCTTTTTTTTTTTTTAAGTTCTCCCGTGTTGGTTGGTAACATCCTGGGATCAGCCTCCACTGAGCTGGGCTTGCCTGGCGAATGTGGCATCACCTACTTTTTGTTATAAAAAGTAAAGATTATTGAAGCTGCTCATACTGCTCAATAATAAAGTGCCCTGTAAAACAACTAAACGAGTCGTTTTTGTCTTGTTGCAGTATAATCGACAGATAGAGGTTTTGGAAAGTAGTAGCTTTGAAAACAAGATGGCAAAATGACGGAAAAAATTGCCAACATCAGTGAATTTTATTCATCTTCAGCTCCATGTTCTCCTTACGCATCACACCCACTCATTTCAGGTTACAGTTTTCTTCTGATGGGAGGAATTAAACAGTAGAAGAGAGTAAAATTACTCATACAGGTCAAACTGTGTGTGTTCTTAAGTCTCTTTTGCATGTAACATTAACTGTATCCAAAATCAGTTTTGAAATGACAGTGAATGTTAAATACTGAGCCCCTCGGGTTTCTAATACTGTCATCATCCACCATTTAAACCATTTAGACCAGTGATACACCTTTTCCGAGCAGGTATACAAGCATTTACCCAAACGCTCACGTCACCAAAACCTCTTTTTGAGAATTCTTCACAGTAGAATCCCCCTGATTCATCCATCTTATACTATGAGTGAGTTGTTTAACCATAAGTTATTTGCTTTTCTCTTTTTTTCAACCCATTTAGTTCAAAAGTTCCAGCTGAAATGCTCAGCAAACAACCTGAAACGTTTCTATGGCTTGAATGCAGACAGGGACTTGGAAATTCAAGTTAAAACTGCACAATTTATTCCAACTGCAGCTGTCCTCGTGCAGGATCTAAATCATTTTTCTTATGTACGAGGTGCACTCAAAGAGTTCACAGACTCCTGTTGTGCAGCATGGTACGGTCATGTGTACGTAAAAGATGTCAAGTAGATGTCACTCTATCAACATGAAAACCTGTGATAGACAAAGTTCTGTAGATAGGCTTTTGCACTTTGTACCATGGAGCTGAGGCAGCATGTGGGCATCTTTGACCCAACATTCAGACCCAGGATCTGGCATGAATTTGTCCCTCGGTGTCATATTATTGTTGGGTTTTTACCTCACAACATAAAGAGGCGAATTTGTTGTGATCTGGTGCTATATAAATAAAATCAAACTGCACTGAGTATTTCCAATGTAGAGTTCTATAGTAGCAGCCTACTACAGAACAATCAGCTCAAATGCACGTGCAAGTGTTTGGACCATACCAGCTCACCGCCTGCTCTGCTACACAGAGGTGCGTCTCTGCGACCTTGTCTTCTTCGCCGCAACAAGTCTTGTAATTCTTTGACTGCACCTCATACTCTACGCTGTGGTATGTTTTACGGCATATCCAAAGGCTTCTATAAACTCAAGATGCCCTCTTGAATGAGTGCTGAAGCTATCCTGTTGCAACAAGGTGGAGTGAAGTTACTGTGTCTCACATGAGCCCTTCTGTTACTTTTTGTGAAGGGGGGTGGGGGATATTCTGGCATTTCATTTAGCAACTCATATCTGAAAAGTGACTGTGTGTGTCTGCATTTCACAAAGCTTCCAGTCCAAGGTGTGCATCACATTTCATTTTTTCCAGTATAACCCAAACTCTGAACTCATGCAAGATTGCAGCTTGGTTTTGTTCCCCATTATCACTGACAGAAACTGCTTTAATCTAGAATTACTTCCCTTGCTCTAGCTATAAATAAACCTTGAGCTCTAAGATATATACTATATTCATATATTTTATATACAGCCATCAACTGACTGATATAAATCCTGTTTTTTTTTAATGATATTATTCTAAAAAATAAATAAAGTACCTGTGCAAATATCCACAAATCGAAGTGTTTCACATTTAAGACATTGGCGCCTTCCAGTGGCTAGTTCTGGGTATTACCTATACAGGTACACTGGAAGGAGCTGATTCAAGTCAAAGCAAAGTGCATTGAGGTCTATATTACCTAATGCTAATATACACCACAATGAAAAACGTCCAGGGAGAGGACAAGGACAGACTCCTGATGTCCACTCTGGTGTCTGCTTCTCACCCTGAGGGGGAGGGCAGGTCAACATCGACTTCCCCTGCTGGGCTACGTGAAACAGCAAACACCATACTGGACTGAAAATGTAGAACAATGTGAGAGAGTGGATGATGGCTGACCATTTCCCTGCAATAAAGAAAGACGAATGCTCGACCGGATAAAGTTGGCGGTACGTATGGAGGCGGCGAACAGAAGGTCAGCGATCCCTGTAAAATGTAGGGGTGGGAATGGAATGGGGTGGGGCTGGGTGGTGGGGGTAGGTCACCATGAGCAAAGCCACAACTGAGAGACAGTATTAACAGTAAATCAGCAGCCAAACAATATGATCTCTGTAGCCTACGCAAATATCACAGTACATTATTCACTAAAAACAGGGAGGGAGAATAGAAAGCTCTCGCACTTTTCTCTCTCTCTTTTTTTTGTTTTTTACTTTTTTACATTAAATGTGTATTTTATGAAGGCGCTGGGAGTAGTTCACTTTAAAGGCAACTGGACTAACAAGAAGAAAACACTGTCCACACTGCCTTCGTCGTGCCTTTCCGAATACAGAGCGCTCCCCCCTCCCCTGATCCCCACGGTCATCAGTAATGGACAGAGCAGTTAATACACGTACCACAAGAAAAAGAAAAGAAGAAAGAAAAAGGGCGGGCGTTAGAGGAGTGCACGCCGCCTCTGTGTGTGTGACGGCGAGTGTGTAATCCAAGCGCTTGCGCTGCTGCTTGGCCGATCCACTTTTTGGCGTTTCCCACCGACAGAACTGAGGCGATGACTAAAGTGAGATCACGACTGAGGTGAGATCGCACGGCACAGAATAGAAGCGGCAGAAGAGCTGCCCTGCACTGAAAATACACCAGAAATACTGAATCTCTCTAAGTCTGTGGTGGGGTGAGTGACGGCCCACCTCTGCTAATGACAACTGACTTATTACAAGGCTGCTAAAGAAAAGTGAAGGTTGGTGAAATCTAAATGACTCGGTTGGGGGTCGGTCACAAATACTGAAGGACGTTGATTTTAGCCAATTTTAGCTCCTGTATTTATTATAGAGGGTCATTAAGGACAACTTACTGCACCGAATTATCATATGTAATAATTTAAGAGCGTTATCCCAGCAAACATAGTGAAATATAAATGATGGACATAGCCAGAGTGAAATCAGCAAATGGTTTTTAGCTTTGCATTCTGAAGCCTCAATGGTAGCTTTGTGGCAGCTGCCTTAATAGAATCTTTTTGCCCACACATTATTGCAGTGGACTGCATACAGGTCATACAGACTAACACATGGATACAGCCTCTGTGGCTGACCTATTGGTTTTTGGATTATTCGGGCAATTCTATATTATTTGCCAGATTATTTCTTTATAAATTATCCAAAAGGTACCAATACCACAAACATAGTTCAAAGATCCAGTTCAGTAGCTCATATTAACAAAGATTGGCAGACACCAATGAGCTACAGTTGCACATCTGTTAACACATCTGTAAAGGGACTGTAAAGGCCAACACTGTTTCTGTACCACAGTGCAAGCATGCTATTAAGTGCTGTGAAGAAGATGAGAGTCTATGGAGATTGATTCACATTTGGAGCCTGCCTCAAGTGGCCACTAGAAGAACTGCAGTGTTTGGCACTTGAACTTCTTTTCATTACTGGAGGTTATAACTCGGTTACTACCGGTAATGGGAAAAGAGCACCATCTGTCTTCCCTTTTTTCAACCCACGTGATTGACAGCTTAATTTTGACAGTAACTGTTGGCCTTTTGACTTAAGCATAACGTAGTTTGAGTCATAATTTAGGTGTCATAAATTGGTTTAGATTTAGTTTTGACTGGTAACAGTTGCTCCACACCATTTCCAAAGGATTTTTTTCTTTGACATCAAATGCAAAATGTGTCCACATGTCTGATCTTCTCTTCCTCCCAAGTGCTGGATATTTTGATTCTCACATAAGAAACAGGGAGCATGACAGCTAGCTGTGACGTAGTTGTACCATTTCACAGTGGCAGATCATATATGCGCATCTAACCTTTCTACACTTCTACACAACTTCATTAGTTCTGATTGGATCTCATCTCTCCAGGATGTTTTCATATCAGTTTTATCTGTGGATGAAAGTGCATTTCATCACACTTTTTGTCCTCCTGCATTAGCTTTTATTTAGTTATCGCCTTGTTTATGTCTGAAAAAGCATTTTGTTGATGACTCTCTGTGATAAATGATCAGCTGATCAGGATAAGAAATGTTTCCCTCGTGGTGAGAATGTTTTGTCCGCTCTTTGTAATCAGCACATTTTTCCCTTTGGAACTATTTTTCAACCCATGTTGGATGTTTAGAATGAGCACTGATCTAACTCACCACTGAAATGTTTGCTGGGATAATAAAAGGAGGAAATCAGCTGGACTGATTTAGCGTTAAAGAAGGCTGAAAAATGGAGCTTGACCTTACAGTTACTACTGACCGACATTAGCTAAATTTGAAGCGTCTGCTCTCGTCACTCAGAGAAACTAATGTGACTGAGAGGCCATAACTCCGTGCTGCACTCAAGCTTCTGACTGGCTGTTTCAACGGCCCGTCAACCCCATCCCCTGACCTTAATCCGGCGTGTTTGTCACTGCTGTATTTACCCGACTCAAAGCAACGTAACACTGCGGCTGCTCGTCTGATTGCTGAGTTGGACCATTTCCTTGTTTGTGCATGTTACTATTTCAGCAGGATAACTATCGGTGAGGGGGGAATATTAAAAATTTTAAAAACAAAACAGTAACACAATGTAAAGGTGACATATAAAAAAAAAGTGTTAAAAAAAGGATGGATGAGGATGTCAGACAGACAGGAGGTGATTTTCTGCAGTGGTGAAAGTGACAGTGAGTAAAAACAATGACCAGAACAATAAATAACAAAATAAAGAGTCATTATGGCTAGGAGTAGCAATAAAAAATATTCAACTTATTCCATCTGATCCAGGTCCAGTGGGAGCAGTAGCTCAGGGAAGGGAAAGCTGAGCTGTGTTGGGTAGGGTGGAGAGAGAAGGGGGCAGGGGGTAGGAGGGTGGATGTTTTAGTCTGTATGACTTTACGGATCAGGTGTGTGTCTATCAGTGTGTGTGTGTGTGTGTGTGCGTGTGTGCGTGCAGGGGGGAGGTTAGTCTTGAAAGAGACAGAAGGAGACATCTTTTCTTTCGGGTCCAGCCCCTCACCTCTTCTCTGTTTTTTTGTTTTCCTTTTTTGATTTCCTTTGCGCACATACATCAACAACACTCACACGGAACCACGCACTCGTATGCAAACGCACCCTCTCGATCAAAGTTCAAGGTCCTTAGAGATTTGGGTGGCAATGTCCCGAAAAGCTAGCGGCGCCCCCCAGAGTCGCGTGTAGCGCACCCCGTTAGAAGTCTCAGAGGTGCCTGTGGAAAGATGGCACACCTCGGCCTCGAAAGCCACGCGGCCCCCTGCCACGCTGTGGGTGCAGGAGAGCAGAAAGGGGCCGGCGTGGTGGACCTGGCAGCCACATCCGAGAGCTGCCTCCCGCAGAGCCAATACCACCTCCGCAGGGTCCCGCCGCCCGCCGCCTCTCAGATCCCAGCCACGTCCGACGGCCCGGGGCTCGGACGCTTTTTGATACCCAGGTAGATGGCAACTGAGGAGAGGGAGGGAAGAACAGGAAGAAAAAGGTCAGACATCTGACATCCTCTCTGTTTCTAAACGCTATCGACACAGGCAGAACTTATGTACTTACCTTGTGACCGCAAATCTCCTGATTCCCTCAGATTCATTTGTGACCCTGTTGGACAAACAGGCATCATAAGAGGTAATCCACCAGAGCACAACGAGCCTCATGATGAGACGGCATTAACAAGTGGATATTAAATGTGGAACTGAGCAAGCATCAGCAACAACAAGCATGTGATGTTGCAAAACAACTTGTCCTGACAAAGGCACTCCTCACTCACTCACGACTTCTAAAGCATGCAGATATAAACAGTTTCCTTCAGCTTCTGTGTTACGACGTTTTCATTTTACTTACTTTCATTTACTCAACTTCACATGGAGAAAACATTAAATGATTTTTACCCCACCAACCACAAACTGGAAACACTATTCCTACAGGTATACACGGGATGCTAGTGGATAGTCTTTATAGACGATGACACTGATTCTTCCTTGATTGCAACCATGCTTGAAAACAAGTGTGTGGGACCTGGACAGAATGAAGACCATTCACGAGGCATGCAGACAAGCAGTATGAAAAAACATCAGGCATTTCTGAACTTGAGCAAATTCCAGTGTGAGCAGGCAGACAGGAAATGGGCGGCACAGGCAGACAAGAAAGAAGAGCGAGACATGGAAACTTACTAACTGTTTTTGATCCTTGTGGAAGAGTACAACCCGAGACTGATTTGTTTGAGCCCTGGCGCTTGGACGGGTCAAGATTGACCCTGATGCCATGACACGGAGAAAAGAGAACAAGATAAAGATGGAGAAAAAAGAGGGAGTAAAGGGTAAGAGCAGGGGATTTGGGGGAGGAGTAAGAGAGAGTATAAGTGAATCACAGGAAAGCAAGTGGTGGAAAAAGAGTGCAGCGCTGCAGCTGATTGGCAAGGATGAAGCTGAGGTTTGATAAGATTAGACATGTGTGATTATGATGACTGGGAGGGAGAGGGGATAATCCGGGGCCGCAGCAGGGCTTGCTGAAAGGCCTGGGTGGATAAAATGTTTTGATAAGCATGGATCCATCCCAGGCTGTGCTCAAGATGAAACACAGAACTTTACATCAACTCTACATGACTTTGTTTCATGCATTTGACGTCCTTGGTTTGAGTTCGTAAGAATCTTACACCAACTGGAACAGCAAAGAAAGCCATAAACAAAAATCAAAAAACAAAAACATGTGAGAGACACTTGTGTCCTTTTTTCAATAACCATATAAGAATATGGAAATTGAATAAAAGCTATGTACATGTAGCAAGGGCTACACTATGAGCTAGTGTAACAGATTCATTATTAAGACTGTTTCCTACTGTGCTCAAAATTAATAAGATCAAGTAAAATGGATGTCTCATGTCAAGCTCTGTAGTGAGCCAGCACAGAGGTTTTATCCTTTTTTGTTCTTCTGCATGTTTATGGATTAACACAACTTCAGTCACGAGTGAGAAGCAGCAGTCCAAGACAAACGGCAGCAGCTGTCTTGAGAAGTGAAATTTCCCAAGAAGTACTCTGACCCAACGTCACATTAACACAACATAATACCAACATAGCGTTAGCTTAGCATACAAACACGTGTATATTGGGGGTGTCCAAATTCATAGGCTGCATCCTCCCGAGGGCCCGGCCTTCACAGTCTAAGTGGGCCGGGTCCTCCGAAGGCCAGGTAGGCGGAAGTGAGCAGCTGTGAAACTGGACGGTCTAGCCTTCAGTTTTGCGTCATCGCTGCCTCGGTGGAGTTTAATAAACTTGGCCGTCTGCTCCTTGCTATCTAAAATATAACAGGACCCTGGTGTAAATTCTCGATCATCTCACACTTCTGTTTAATCAGTTTTCCCTTTGACATTTATTCAGCTGTAATCTCAGCCAAACCGATTTACTCATGAACAAATAAAACACTGAAAGCCAAACAATAACATCCTTCAACTCTGGGGAAAAGGAGCACGCATTTGGAGGAGTCTATGAATTTGGACAGCCTTCGTCGCGTTGCTGTGACGTAATCGGCCTACAAATGTGGCCTCAGGAGGATGCAGCCTATGAATATGGACACCCCTATTATCTTCTTAATAAGTAGTAACTGCTAATGTTATAGCAAGTGGTTTCCACAAATGTATGATGCAGGGAGAAGCTGTGAGTCTGCTTCTGTTAAAAGTAAAAAAAACAAAAACAAAACAGCTCCAGCTTTCTTAAAAAGACTACAGCTTTTGTAGAGTATAGCTTATGTCAGTGCTTAAGGATACAGGTAACAGAACTACACTCACATACTACAAGCTACTGTGTTCAAAGCCTAACCAATGAAAATTTCAAGTCATTCAGGAAACGACCAGCTGGTTGATTTTACTTGAATTTGTAATATTTAAAAAACTTGAAGGCGTTTGGAGGTGAACTGGAGCACAGCTTTTATAACGTGCTTCTAGTCTTTATGCTAAGGTAAGCTAATGTCTCATAGCTCATTTATATTGAAGGAATACATAAGCCATACTATTAAATGTTCTCATCTCGAGCCATTACTTTAAACAATATCATTCTATTGATTATTTATTATCCTATCACTTGCAGAAGAGGCGGCTTGTACAAAGAGCAGTTTTCCCAGGCTGTAAATACTTTCCTGGTTAAATCAAAGAAGTTTTGATTTCATCGCCTAATGAAGACCTACAAAGCTACAGAAACTGTCATGTTTCTTGTATTCAGCAGTACTACTATACAGATCACACGTAGTGCAAGTCTACCTGCGAGTGAGTTTCGAGGTCAGCTTGGTGAAGAGGTTGGAGGTGGCCCTGGTGCGGGCATGGGTCAATGGGCTGGTGTCGTGGTGCGACAGAGTGGGTGAAGTGGGCGGGGCCGAGTAGACCGGGGGACCACGATCCCTCAGCTGTCCCCCGTGAAAGGTGCTGCGGATTGTGGAGCCTCGAGTCAGGCGGCATCGGTCTGAGGAGGAAGATGAGCCTGTAGCTCCAGCTGCAGAAATGCTGAGCGTGGAGGGAGACGCTGCCGGCATGCGGTGGCCCAGGGAACTGGAGCGAGGAAGAAAAATAAACAGGATTTAGTCTTTAGTCTTATTGACTTATAATTTTTGATAATCTGGCCTTTGAGTCTGACGTCATTAGCCGTTTCCGGGTCCAAACTCCGCCTCTAGTCCCAAAATCAAACAAACACTGACAAACTGTCTAAATTCATCTTTAATAAAATGATCAGTGTAGCTTCTTCACAAGGTGTAACAATTAAGTTTAACATCCAGGCATCCATGAAAGCAGGATTTATGGAGTTTAACGGCGTTGGGAGTTAGCTCGCTAGTTTCCATCTAAAGACGACATAACATGTTCTGACTCAGGGATTTCTGAAAAAATTACACAATTAGAAAGTACAGCAGTGATGTTTGTAGGGTTACTGAGGGGGGACTAGCTGGTATATAATGATGTGCTACGTAGTGGCTAGCTACACGGCTATGGTTAGCATAACATAAACACATTAGCACAGTGAAGCTGGAGGATGAATGCTAACTTTTTTCCACTTGATAAAAGTTAACGTGAGGGTTCCTGATGGTTAAGGACAAACGCAATCGCATTTCAGGATGCTGTAAACGGACCAAACTCCAGTCAGGAGAACAACTGAGATAATCCATCCACAACACAAGGTTAGTCATTAATACAGTGGTTTGCAAAAGTATTCGGCCCCCTTGAACTTTTCCACATTTTGTCAAATTACAGCCACAAACATGAATCAATTTTATTGCAATTCCATGTGAAAGACCAACACAAAGGGGTGTACACCTGAGAAGTGAAACGAAAATCATACATGATTCCAAACATTTTTTTTACAAATAAATAACTGCAAAGTGGGGTGTGCGTAATTATTCAGCCCCCTTTGGTCTGAGTGCAGTCAGTTGCCCATAGACATTGCCTGATGAGTGCTAATAACTAAATAGAGTGCACCTATCGCTTACGGATATTTGCCATGTTAATGCAGTTATGGCGTTAAGGTCATTTTAAAGAGATTAACGCTGACAGCACTAATTGTAAGGTTTTAAAAACTGAGCTTTAAAACATGCTGTTGATGAATAGTGGTAAAAAAAAAATCACAGTTAATTTTGCAAATTGGCCACATTATCAACAAGACAACCACGTCATGGTTAAAAGGATGTCGTATTCTTTTCAGAACGTACCAATATGTTGGCATCTTCAACTCCGTCTCCACCATCTCCAAACCATACATCACAGCAGGTCATTACCATCTTCTAAACCTTTTTACTCTTGCTGCTGTCCCACCACACACCTCACTGTCCTCATACATGTCCTGCACCACCCACATACTTTTCTGCCACTCCTGAGTTCCTCATGCTGTACCACAGTTCCTCTCTTGGCACCCTATCACATGCTTTCTCTAGATCCACAAAGACACAGTGAAGCTCATTCTGACCTTCTCTATACTATATCCCAAACCAAACATCCCATCTGTAGTGCTCACTGTTCGTCACCTGTCTTCTTAACCTAGCTTCAACAACCATAGTTTCATGGTCGACCTTTTCCCTCTACAGTTATTACAGCTCTGTACATGACCCTTGTTCTAAAAAAAGCATACCAGCACACACTTCATTCCTCGAGGATCCTTTCACTCAGACTGTGTTAAACAATCTGGTCTCTGCTAGACGTTTTCATATCTCCGCAGGTATGTTGCTTAGACTGATCCCCTTTTCATTTTTCATCCCCTTCAAGCTGCCCTCCTTGCTAACCCCCTTCATTTCTTATTTCACTAATTTTCCTCCATCCTCTCTCTCCCATTTTCTACATACATCAGCTCCTCAATATACTCTTTCCATCTTCTCAACACACTCTTGTCACTTGTTAGCCCATTTCCATCTCTATCCTTAATTCCAGCTCTGTCTCACTGCATAGCCGATTGATACAAGTCTTTTTCTCCGTCCTTAGTGTCCAGCCTCGCATGCAGCTAACTATAAGCCTCATCCTTTGCCACCTCTCTCTTTGCCTCTCAGTGCACCTGTCTACTTTCTTCTTCTTCCTGACTACCTACTTTTTCTTTGCTAACCTCTTCTTTTAAATATTGTCCTGTACTTCATCCTGAACCATCTCAATCCTTCTTGAACTCTGCGAAACGCTCTTCCTTCATCAACTTCCACCACTTAATCCTTGCCTCTGCCTTTACGCACTTCCTCTTCTTGGCCAAAGCGATCCTATAGACCTCCATCCTGACACAGATACAGTATCAGCCAGCTCTCTCCCTTTACATTTACAGCCCTCTCACCTCCACATTCCTGCCTTCTTTTTTCCTATTGCTGCCTACCAACATGCCTTCCACCTCTCCTCTTCCTTTGTCTTTGGTCAACAGCACCACATTGACTGATAGCCTACTGATTTGGTATGGTAATCTCTTGCTTTAGGATCTGCATATTTGATTCAGCCGAGATTTTATGCTGGATGCCCTCCCTGGCATAACCCTCACCCTCACCAGGACACTGACTTGTGGTGCCCTGTGACTCAGTTCGTAAATATTATCAGAACAAAGGACTAAAACCCCCAATCCAATCCACCTTCCTTTGAAGGTTAATGATACCAAATATCTGCTACCCGCTTAAAGTCTCTGTGAATCTGTACGACTACTGACGACACAAAGTGGTACCTGTTGTCTTTGCCGTTCTGCAGAAGAGAGTGTCTATCAGTTCCTGAACGGTCGGTGCACACATATGTATTCCGGCGTGTCATGGCGCTTCCGGGGATGTTATTCTATCCGAGGAGAAGAGTAATTTCAGAACACATATTAGCTTAGAGAGTTGTTGAGGAAATTAAACTGTGATTCATACAGTGAAGCTGTACTGTAATGCAAATCCATGACCTGTACTGAACTTTGACATTTTACAAAGATATCTGTTGGAGCTACATTGGAAGCAGACAGGACCACGGCTGGGTGAATATAAAACACCTAGAATGCATTTTTAAATGTTACAATATTTATTACAATGTTACAATATTTATTACAATTTATTACAAACCATTTTAACCTTTTAACAACATGAAAACAAGATTTGTATCTAAAAATCTACCTTAAAAAAGGTAGACAAAAAATATATATATAGTTTTAAGGATAAAAAAGCCATAGCTTCGCGATTATGTAAATAATTATTTTAGGCCTTTCCTTATTTTCCATTATATATACACATCTATACATATATATACATATAGACATATATATGTCCTTCTGACTATACACAGCACAAGGTTTGTGTTTTTTTAACTTGTCTAAGAAGCTATACAACCTTAATGACTACCTATGTGAGTGCTAACAGTAGTAAAACTATACTTGCTGAGGAGTAGTGAAGACCAACTTTCCGATTCTTGCAGTAAAACCTATGCTCTTGGTTCGATGCCCAGCTTTCTGCTTCTTGAAGAGTAAATGTGTCACTTACCGTGGTGGCAGTCATGTCTTTGCGACGGTCTGGGATTTCAGACTTGTTGGGGTTGTTGGCACTGCTAACCATTGGACTAGAGGGAGGCAGGCTGCGGCTCCCCATCACACTGCAGCTAGCCTTGCGCGGAGGCATCCTTCCCTCCCGCAGTTCTCGGTCGCCCGTGCTGGTTGGGCTCCGCTTGGGGTGCATGACGGGCATGGAGGGCCCGCCTTTGTTGTGGAGGACAGCAGAGCACAGACACATAGGAATTCATATAAGGAATATTCTGTGGATGACTGGGTGAAAGCAGAGCTGTCACAACAGTGCTCACAGACCTAAATAAGACCCTCATTTGAATAACTGCCAATTAGAAAACCTTCCTTGTCATATCAGCCGAGACCCAATGACAGTTTGTGGTCACTGGACAAGGAGGAAGTTTGTGGTTCCAGATTTCATCACAGCTCAGAAAGAGTTTAGAAAAGAGACTCACAGAAGTCACTGTGTCGTCGCTGCCTGTGGTAGGTGGAGGCACTACGCTGAGTCTTGCTATGTGACGAAGAGGTGGAGGAGGAGGAGGAGCCAGTGGCTGAGGAGTGCTTGTTGGTCCCGTTGGTGATAGGGCTGGGTCGTACCCTCGCCAGGGACAGGCTACTAGCAGTGCGGGCGTCACTGCCGTCCTATAATGTCCCAGTGATATTGGACAGAATGATATTAGAAAGTGTGACAGTGCAGAGGGTTTGAAGAGATAAGGAGATGGTATGTAGTGATTTCAGACACAAAGATTGGAGTCAGAATTTGGAATAAGGGCTCTGAGAAGAGATATGAAAAAAGAGATTTTTGAAAACACACAACAAACAATTAAATAATATTAATTTTGTCCCATTGGACCCATTGATCCTTGCCAGATACGGTCTGCATCGATATGCACTGCAACATTGACTGAGCTAAGGAGAATGTGTGGCTATCTGGCTTTATGTTGTTTATCTACAAGCCTGGTAAAGGCATCATACTATTCTAAACTAGGCAAACTTAAACACTGATGCAAACGATTCCAATTTCTGCTGATCCAGCACTAACATCTGCACCACCGTACTGGCTGGAAAGGCGGTGCAGTGGTTAGCACTGTTTCCTCACAGTCCAAAGGTTCTTGGTCCAGTGT
Source organism: Aulonocara sp. 'chitande type north' Nkhata Bay (assembly GCF_057382095.1). Taxonomy (NCBI): domain Eukaryota; kingdom Metazoa; phylum Chordata; class Actinopteri; order Cichliformes; family Cichlidae; genus Aulonocara; species Aulonocara sp. 'chitande type north' Nkhata Bay. Next base: position 3,803,637 of record NC_141353.1, read on the forward strand.
CTTGCATCCAGTGTGCATGTTCTCTGTGTGCGTTTAAACCAGAAACTTCATCCTCAAGTTCAAAGGTAAACTGTTGATTCTAAACTGGTTATGTGTGAAGATGGAAGGTAGATAAAGCACTGAAGCGCTGTGTGGAAAAGGTTAATGTACCTTTTAGTCAAATATGCATAAATAAATAATACAGGTAAGATACATCTACAGAACTCACATCGCCTTTGCGGCCAAGCAGTAGGTAGGTAGCGGTGACCTCGTTATATTTTTGATTAAGCAGAGAGTCCTTGATTTCCTCTGGAGTGAAGCCCATCCCGACCATAACCTCTGAACCAAAAAAATAAACAAAGATGAAGGTAAGAAAACACAGATGACCTTGTATCCTAATTACATAGAGCTCAGTGGACAGGCTGACAGCCCACTGACTCACCGATGCGAGCTGGATCACTGTAGTCCTCAACAGGTTCTATATGAGGCTTCAGTTCATCCCCCTCGTACCCTGCATTTATCCACTTGTCCTTCATGACTTGCTGTAGAAGCGGAAAGACAGAAGAGCTTCACATTAGCGGGAATTTCACAACACGTCTGCTCTGTTAATTGTGCGACGCTCACCTCAAGTGTGCAGCGTTTGGCGGGATTGAGCACCAGGAATCGGCGAAGGATGCCTTCACAGTCTGTGGACATATAGAAGGGCACGCGGTACTTTCCCCTCAGCACGCGCTCCCTCAGTTCCTGTTGGCCACATCAAATACATGTTTTTCCATATTTCCTTCAGCATAATACGAGAAGAACAAGACCAGGTCATTCATGTTCATTACCAATAGTGACATATGTGACAAATGAAATATACATCGGTCTCTACCATTCCTTTAGTGGAGCTCTGGGAGGAGGGAGGCATTCATTCATTGCCAACTATTAAATTTGAGATAAAAGTTCTATTCTTCATTTTTTATTCAGCATGGCCGACTGCACGGAGTAATGATATTACAAACAGAAGACTGATGATGATGCCTTAGTGTACAAACCATCTGAATGGAGTCCTTCCATGCTGCCGAAAGTCTAGCTACATTTGCCACATCCTTTCCTCTGACAGCTGTTTACTTTGATTCTCCAGGCATTATGGTATGTCAAAAAAGATGTTGCTGAAACGGTAATGGCTGTGAACGGCTAAAATCTGCAAACATACACTAAATGAAACAGTAGATAAAATCACATAAATGAGAAGAATTTTGAACAGCAGTCTTGAACTCAGCAACTTTGTACTATTGTTCAAACTCTTTTTAATTTTAGCAGTATGTACATATTTTTGGACATATTAAATAACTAGCCTGCTTTCTGAGAAATGCATCACCAACAAGAAGCACTCAGAGCCCAAACCTCCACCAAGGCAGCTCTCTGTCTGGGCAGTATTTTAATGAAATGGAAATAGAAATGGAATTGGTGAGGTCAGAGGTCAAATGTGACATCATATTTGGATGCAAACTACAAGGTGAAGGCCTGTTGAAATCATGTGTGACATCTCCAGAACATAATGTCAGCATAAGCAAATATGCACATTTGTTTTAACATTTATGATTCTTTTATTTTTATCACTTAGAGAAATTAGAAAACGTCTGAAATGCAAAACGCAAGAAAGATAATCGTGTGCTTGTTGTTGCTGCAATGTGGAAACTGCACAGAGTACAGCGCTCCACTTGCTGCATGATGGACAGACCAGATATCTACAACAGTTGTCAGCATTTTACAGCATGCAACAGTTTTTAGAGGCCTCAGTAGCTGAATGGCAACATTTATATTTGTCTATTAGCTGATTAAATATGGCCTGAATACACCACCATTTTAAATCCTATCAGTTCAGTAGTTTGATGGCTTCCTAATCAATCCTAACTCTTGTAATTAAATGCATTTTGACTGTTTTGGCATTTATGTCTGATATGTATGTGCCACCCACACTGTCTACATTTTAATAAACATGCACCAATCAGCCACAACACGGCTGACTGGTGTGCCTTGTGCTGCCAAAACCTCTGACATGTCAGGGGATGGATACAGGACCTCTGCGGGAGTCCTTTGGTTTCTGGCACTGGAATGCTACTTGGGCATCCTTTGTGGATCCTCCAAACAAGCATCTGTGGTTCAGGATTATTTGGTGCATTCAGAGGATGCTTGGCCAAATTTGAATCAGAGGATATTGCATGTTCAGTCAGCAGCTAATTGTCCTGTTTTTGAGTTATGTTTGAGGTATGGGAGGTGGTGTGGGATTTGGAAGTGCCAGGAGGGCTGTTTGGTCTGCAAATAACCCACTTCCTACCCATTTAGGTGGGTGGTACTAGTCAAAGTTACTTTCACATAAATGCTGTGATGCAAGGTTTCCCAGCCCAACATTGCATTGTAACTAGCAGTGTTGGGTAAGTTACTTTAAATTAGTAACTTAGTTACATTACTAGTTACTTCTATCAAAAGTAACTCAGTTACTTCAAGTTACTTGTTACTTTCAAAGTAACTAGTTACTAGGGAAAGTAACTTTGTTTTTACTCAGAATTCTCTTGTTAATGTTGCTTCCATAACTGGATACCCAGCAAGATTGCCAGTCTTCTAGCTTGTTTACTTGCCACAGTGCACTGTGCCACCTACCAACAGAAAGGAAAAGATAATGTGCATATTTCCACGAGAGAAATCCCACGCCTGGACCGTCGTTGACCGCCGCCATGACTCTAGCCTACATCACAGCGTCACGTGCGCTTTTTACATCCAACACGAAAACTGCAGTCGTGGTGCTTTCGATTGTACTCAGAACTCGGAAATTCTGCCTTCTGAATAGGAAGATGTAGGTAACACCAGACTGCAGATGAGCTGCATACACCATTATAGGAAAATCATAAAGCCTTTGAATGAAAACAAACGCTATTGTGACAGTGATGTTCACTGTGTTGATGGTATACAGTGGGGCAAAAAAGTATTTAGTCAGCCACCGATTGTGCAAGTTCCCCCACCTAAAATGATGACAGAGGTCAGTAATTTGCACCAGAGGTACACTTCAACTGTGAGAGACAGAATGTGAAAAAAAAATCCATGAATTCACATGGTAGGATTTGTAAAGAATTTATTCGTAAATCAGGGTGGAAAATAAGTATTTGGTCAATAACAAAAATACAACTCAATACTTTGTAACATAACCTTTGTTGGCAATAACAGAGGTCAAACGTTTACTATAGGTCTTTACCAGGTTTGCACACACAGTAGCTGGTATTTTGGCCCATTCCTCCATGCAGATCTTCTCGAGAGCAGTGATGTTTTGGGGCTGTCGCCGAGCAACACGGACTTTCAACTCCTGCCACAGATTTTCTATGGGGTTGAGGTCTGGAGACTGGCTAGGCCACTCCAGGACTTTCAAATGCTTCTTACGGAGCCACTCCTTTGTTGCCCGGGCGGTGTGTTTTGGATCATTGTCATGTTGGAAGACCCAGCCTCGTTTCATCTTCAAAGTTCTCACTGATGGAAGGAGATTTTGGCTCAAAATCTCACGATACATGGCCCCATTCATTCTGTCCTTAAGACGGATCAGTCGTCCTGTCCCCTTGGCAGAAAAACAGCCCCATAGCATGATGTTTCCACCCCCATGCTTCACAGTAGGTATGGTGTTCTTGGGATGCAACTCAGTATTCTTCTTCCTCCAAACACGACGAGTTGAGTTTATACCAAAAAGTTCTACTTTGGTTTCATCTGACCACATGACATTCTCCCAATCCTCTGCTGTATCATCCATGTGCTCTCTGGCAAACTTCAGACGGGCCTGGACATGCACTGGCTTCAGCAGCGGAACACGTCTGGCACTGCGGGATTTGATTCCCTGCCGTTGTAGTGTGTTACTGATGGTGACCTTTGTTACTTTGGTCCCAGCTCTCTGCAGGTCATTCACCAGGTCCCCCCGTGTGGTTCTGGGATCTTTACTCACCGTTCTCATGATCATTTTGACCCCACGGGATGAGATCTTGCGTGGAGCCCCAGATCGAGGGAGATTATCAGTGGTCTTGTATGTCTTCCATTTTCTGATGATTGCTCCCACAGTTGATTTTTTCACACCAAGCTGCTTGCCTATTGTAGATTCACTCTTCCCAGTCTGGTGCAGGTCTACAATACTTTTCCTGGTGTCCTTCGAAAGCTCCTTGGTCTTGGCCATGGCGGAGTTTGGAGTCTGACTGTTTGAGGCTGTGGACAGGTGTCTTTTATACAGATGATGAGTTCAAACAGGTGCCATTCATACAGGTAACGAGTGGGGGACAGAAAAGCTTCTTACAGAAGACGTTACAGGTCTGTGAGAGCCAGAGATTTTCCATGTTTGAGGTGACCAAATACTTATTTTCCACCCTAATTTACGAATAAATTCTTTACAAATCCTACCATGTGGATTCATGGATTTTTTTTTCACATTCTGTCTCTCACAGTTGAAGTGTACCTCTGGTCCAAATTACTGACCTCTGTCATTATTTTAAGTGGGGGAACTTGCACAATCGGTGGCTGACTAAATACTTTTTTGCCCCACTGTATATGCATCAATCTATCAATCGTTTGTAGGAAGATTCAGATAATTATTTTTTTAAAAGCTAGACATTTTAAATGAGAATAAGAAAGAAAAGTATTTCTTTGTGCCCCCCTTTCCCTGTTAATGCCCTACCGGCCCCCCTGGCAACACTTTGCTAGACCCGCCCCTGCACAGTTACCAGCTGTCAGCTGCTTAGAAAAGGATCCTGGTGTTATTTGTCTCCCAGAAACAGTTCATAACTTCCCTTCAACTCATTCATGTCACCTAAAAGGTAAACCTGTTTCTCCATCACCTGTTCAGCTCTGATGATTCAGTAAGGACATCTCCTGGTTTTATCTTCATGTTTCCCTCTCACCAGATAACCAAACCGACATCATGGCCAGCAGCTTTACAGCTGTGGCTCCAGCAAACATCAGCTGATACTAGAAATTAATATTAAATAAATTCTAACAACAGCTGATCAAGCTTAAACATGCTGCTGTTGTTTAACGCGACCTCCGCTGGTTTCCTCTTTCTGGCGCAAAGTGAGCGATAAACAAACAAGAGAGCCGATCAGCTGATCATTGATCAGTTTCATGACTGAAGTAGAAACAGGAGAGGGAGGGGGGAGAATGAGAGAAGAAGAGGCAGCTGTGCAGCGTAAAGACAGAATAACTCCAGCTTTGTGTCTTTTTCCATTCTAGCTGAAGTCTGGGACAAACTGTTCCTTTTCACCTCAATACGAAACGCATGATATTTTCCCTGGATACGAGACGATTCTGTTTTTTTACGGGATGGTTGGCAACTCTACTAACTAACCTTATGAATAAAATAAAGTTCAACATCAGTAACATCATAGCACCCGCCCAGCTGTATATAAACTCTGTCAAGCTAGCTAGTACGCAGTACGAGTTATTGTAACTGACTGTAAAAAGTCAGCACAACGAAAATAAACTCCACCTAAACTTGGTTTATATCTGACCCAGATAGACTGCAGGTCATAACTTCTTACCTGAAGTTCAGTTCACCTGACACTCGGACCGGCGGCCGCCTCGGGTCTCTCCTCCTCCTGCGTCCCCTTTCCCTCATCCACCTGCTGGCCTCCACCACTTGCTAATGTTACTGAATCTGTGGAAGCTCCGCGATAGCCACCACACGAAGTAACGAATAACGAGCCTATCTAAATCCCAGTAATGATTAACGCGTTCCTGATTTTGGCATAATAACTAGTTACCGTGCGCGTTACCACAATAATAACGTAGTTACTGTAACGCGTTACTTAATAACGCGTTAGTCCCAACACTGGTAACTAGAAGATCAAAGCTATTGAATAAATCAGTGATTTTAATGTTGTTGCGTACTAATGCATGAAAACCTATTGCTGCTACAATAAACCACCAAGGAAAACTCAAGTATCCCCAGACAGACAAACAGACGGATAGTTTCCTCCAGCCTTCCACTTGCCTTCAGATTCTGCCCATCAAAGGGCAGCGAGCCGCTGACCAGCGTGTAGAGGATGACTCCCAGACTCCAGACGTCTACCTCAGGCCCGTCATACTTCTTTCCTTGGAAAAGCTCAGGCGCAGCATAGGGCGGTGAGCCACAGAACGTGTCCAGCTTGTTGCCCAGGGTGAACTCATTGCTGAAGCCGAAGTCGGCAATCTTGATGTTGGCATCGGCATCCAGCAGGAGGTTCTCTGCCTGACTCACACATCCATTCACGCAGAGGAGGAAGCAGAGACGGACAGCAGGATGGAAAGGACAAGGAAGAACAGGAAAGATGGATGGGAGAGAAAAGAGAGTACAATGAGAATAAAGTTGTACTGAATACAAAGAGTGCAAACAAGGAGAGGGAAGTTGCACTTGTGTGTTATCCACTAATGCACAAGTTCAACTGGGCATGACTTATAGTGTATATATGTCACTGTGCCCACTGTGCATTTGCACATTCTACCCTCCCATACACTCATCAGTGTGATTAAAAACCCTTTACAGAGACATAGATTAAGACTTGTCAGAGATTACAACTTTGAGTTCAGGGTAATCTGTCAGTGAAATAAATTTTCTAGTCCTAGACTAGCCTTAATCCCCCTCTGAAAGTTGCCCCAGACATTCCTCTGAGGTTCCTCACCTTCAAATCTCTATGGACAATGTTCTTCGTGTGGCAGTAGTGGACAGCAGAAACAATCTGTGGACATAGAAAGACAGACACCCTTAAAGTACCGACAAGAAAATGCAACAACTGGTGTAACGTTGACACCGAGAGGTAACGTATTCATACTTGTCGAAATTTGGCTCTTGCTTCAACTTCCTTCATTCTCCCATGAGATACGAGGTAGTCAAAAACTTCACCTGTGAGGAGCATATCAGCACATCAGTCAGGTAACAAAGCCAGAAGCTTTATGCTGTTAGCTAAGTAAACACTGCTGACATACACAGCCAATTTTAATCACATCAGCAGCTTTTAATATTTAATAAGATGCAAGCACTGTAAGTTAATTTTAATATCCACAAATCATGTAATTGCATGAAAACATATAATAAACAAATAATACATGCAGACCAAAGGAACAGTTTGATATTTTAGGAAATGAACGACTGAGGCATAACAGAAGAGGGTAGCAGCGACCTTGGCTCCATCCGAAGGTGATGAAAATCCATGTGAGAATAGTTTTAAGGTTTATCTTGTTTGATAAGACCAGACTACAACTTTGGAAAGACTAAATAATACTTCCTTCTGTATGCTGAGGCGTTGCGATGCTACAGTACTAATAGGCCTGGTATGCACATTAGCTTAAAGTGGCTAAAATTAGCACATCCTCCTAAAAAGATGGCTGTCTGTAACAATGACTGGATATTTCTCAAAGATATTTTAAAATATAAAATGCATATACGTGTCTTGTTTCATGGTCAAACTGACACAAATTCACTGAAATGTATTTAATATTTCTGTTAGGCGTTCCCATTTGCTTGTGTGACCTGTATTCACATGGCTGCCATCTATGGCAGCCTCCAACTACTAACAACACGAAGGAACATCCATAACTACTGAAGCCATACAGGTCTGGTTATGTGGGCCATAAAAACTTGATAAAAGTCTTTTCTGCACCCTACTTCAATATCACAATTAACTCACTTCCCTTTTTTAGAGACAGAATACCTCCTGACGCCTTCTAACATATAATGAAATAACATAACAAACTGCTTAATCCTCAAAACAATCAAAACATTCAGTTTTAATACTTTCTAAGCTCTTTTGTGTGTGACCACATCTATGAAAGCAGAAGGTTTGGCCCCTTTTTACGTGATATAAAAATGCCACATCGTGATATCATTGCTATAGTTAACACCATGTGTATATCTTCAGTAGTGTGCATGGTAACAAGGTAAATCTGGGAATATCTTTTTAATACCTAAAAAAAGGAGCTACTTCAACAAATCTGAAAGAAAGCACAGTACTTGGCAAAATATCCAAGAAAACTGTCCCTGCAGTGGAAAAAAACAAACATATTTTACCACTTGAGGCAAAAACACACCATAAAGTACAACCAGGCTATGAAGGAGGAAATACTAGCAGCTGGTGATGTGTCACCCAAAGTAAACATATGACTCCACTGAGCGTCCCTGGAGCACTCTCTAGGTGCGCCCCATACGACAGGAAGAGCAAACAGTGGATGGAAATTACTGATGCGGTGAGATGGAGGAAAAACAGGGCTTTATGCAAATTGTTAAAAAGCTTGACCGAGGATACAACATCAGCTGGCAGACAATACTTGTCAGTTCTATTAGGTGACAAAATTAAGCAACTCCTGAGGAGTTACAGGGTTTACTTGTTAAGTGTTAAGCAGTTATTTTATCATTTTTTACACATTTTACTAAGGAAAAATCATTTGACGGAACTGAACGTGCTTTATTGATGCACAGAATTCAATGAAGCTATTTGCCGATTAGACTGATGAAATCCCAGCGGTGACAGGGATTAGGGCCCCGTTCCCTGGAGTCTACACGCTGGTGGTGGAAATGAAGATGGATGCTTTGATAGAGTCTGAGTAACATGGGAGATGCAGAGATGGCAAGAAAGGTGAATTGCATGAAGGCCTCTGCGAGGGAGAACGATCGGTGAGATTTAAAGTAAGCAGAGCGGAGGCTGATTCGGCTGAAGAAGGCAGGCAGAAAGATGATTGGACTGGACCACAGCTGCTGCAATGAGCTTGAAAGCGTGGGAAAGTGGAAGTGATGCAATGCTTAGATTAGCCACCAAACACCTGGGAAGCAGACAGATGTGTGACTACAGAGCTTCCTTACTGAACGCATAAGCTTCATTTCTATTGGAAACACCACTTTTACACTTCCATTTGACTTATGCTGTGTCACAGGCAATAATACTATGTTACTACTATTACATTGCTCCTGCTGCAGTATTTCAGTAGATTTACACTTAAAATGAGTAATTATGTAATCAATGTCAGCAGGGAAAGGATGGAAAATGGATTGCTAGATGCAAGCAACAAAAATGTTCACCGTTTTCTTTCAATATTGTAAAAAAAAAAAAAAAAAAATCTGATCATATATTTTATTGACATACTGTGATATCATTTTGAATTTATATCATCTACCCCTTTTCCCAGGAGTGCATGCCCCAGCAAATTCCCCACCAGTGTTAGACAGTACAAGGCTGAGAGAAATGTGAAAAACAAGACCAACAGATTCTACAGGACTCAGTTAGCATTTTAAATGTTAAAGTTCAGTCCCAAAAAGAATGAACGCATGGCTTGTTTGGAAGGGTTGGCAAGAGAAAGCCTCTTTATTATAAAAAGACCATAGGATTTCTGGAACAATGTCCTTTGTACAGATGAGACCAAAGTGAAGATGTTTGGCCTGTCGCTACATTTGGAGAAAACCAAACAGCATATCAGCAAAAACACACTGCATCAGCTGTTAAGCCTGATGGTGGAGGGTTGATGATCTGTGCTTGTTCTGCAGCCACAGGACCTGAACAACTTGCAGTCACCAAGTCAACCACGAAATCCTCTGAATGCCAGAATTTTAGAGTCAAAGGTCAGTTTGTCTGACAGTTAACGTTAAAAGTGAGTCATGCAACAGAATAATGATCTCAAGCAGAAAATCTACAAAAGATTCAAAATGTTGCAATGGCTCAAAGTTCAGATCACAACCTGACTGAAATGCCCGAAAAAATCCAACATTTTTAAGAAGCGTGCACCAAAAATCCTCCACAAACATGTAAGAGATTTATAAAAAAGTCCTGCAGACAATGATTCATGAGAATTATTGCAGCAAAAATTGATTCTACAAGCTACTGAATCATGGGGTTTATCATGGGTTTTTCACAGGACTCCACATCTGCTTTCCTATATCTGCTCGAAAAACTAGCTGTAAATCTGTAAATATGCATCATAAAAATACTGAAAAACATAACCCAAGTCTGACCACTAATATTTCTCTACAGTAGCTTAGCTGTTGTTTTAATACTATCGTGTTTGTGCACTATTATGTACTCTTAAACATGCTGCAGGAAAAAGCATATTATGGCCTTCACAGGCATTTTACACCACTACGACTCCGTAATACTTGTTTTTTACCCCCTGACTTAAAGGCTTGTAAAAAAAACCCAAAAAAACCCCACAATGCCTCTGACATTCGCCAAGGTCACAGTAAAAAAATTATATGGTCTCAGACACAACACAGAAAAATGGGATTGGTGATGAGAAATTGACACAAATAGAAACCAATGGACGCAAACAGGAAAGGGATAGTGTACAGATACGTGTGCTGGCGGGTATTAATGTGTCTAAAGTCTGTTTAAAAGCAACATTATTACTGCACTGAGGCTGCTCACTTATTTATGTTGAGGTCCCATATGCTATTAACTTTAAATACAGAGCAGCTATTAGCGCATAGCCCACAGCCATCTTTTTAAAGAGTCTGTCTATCACATATAGCCATAAAAAGGTTTAGGCACACTATATTCCAATATGTCATAGTGCCTGAACATGACATATGCATTTCTGGACAGCTATCACTTGAGTTCAATCGCCCACCAAAATTATTATATTTCACAATTTTAGATTAAAAGATGTGATACTGTAGTTTTGGTTATTTAGATGTTATTTAGGCTTCTTTAAATTAGCTTTGTTACAGAAGGAACGTTTCCTTTCATTTCTTTTGAGTTCAAGATCGACAACACTGCCATTTGTACTATACGTATAAGGTTACAGCCTTATAGAATAGGCTGCTTTGTTCTGCTAAGGTAAGCTAACTGACAACTGGGTCTCATAAGATACTGTGGAGATGAGAGTGGAACAGACTTTCTCACCCTGAGAATAACATCTGTTTTCAATTTTTTGAGGGTGTTAATGCAATAGCATTGAGGCACATTATTTATTGCTCATCAGATGTATTATTCTTATTGGGTGTGCCAGTGCATCAGCATGAAGGCACACTATTATTAGTCAGATTTACTGTTGAGTATGTCAGAACACTGAAACACTGAGGCACATTAGATATTAATAAGTCAGACTTATTTTTATTATTCTCCTTCTTCAGCCTAACTTTTTTTATGCGCGTCTCTATATCAGGATGGGAATGTAACAACAAATTTTTGCAAATTTGATAATAATAATTATTATCATTATAATGGGAGAGGATACTGAAAACGCAGAAACCCAGGCCCAGTAGTTTAAGTTTATAAACAATTTTGATTTTTTTCTGGTGTTTTCCTGCCACAGTGTGATGATGCCATCCACTGTAAATAAATAACCAGAAAAAAATGCTTTCTTTCTTTCTTTTTATTATACTTATATAAAATATTTTTTAATGTGAAGGTGTTTTTGTCCTCTTTTATCTAGTGTTTTTCCCATTATGGTTGGACTTCTCTGGTTCTCCCACCAAAGTCCAGCCTCCTGCAACTGCCTTGCTCATTAAGAGCGATTCGATTAATAGCAAATTCTAGCTGAAAACTCGGAAGTGCAGGGTGTCTTTAATCATAACTAAACATAAACAAACATGCACTTTCATTGAATTTCTGCATGTAGCGACATTTTTCTAGTCAGGAATTTATTTTCTTTTAATATGACACCAATGCAGAGAGTGTCTACCAGGCACTGGAAATACCCCAGGAGCTATTGATTATTTTGTACATATTTTTACATATGTAGTGTACATAAATTCTCTGAATGATGAGAGACAACGTCAAAGCGATTTTTCAAATAGTGAAGAACAAATCCAGCCGAAGTGAATGAGTGTTTGGAAGGACTTAAACCCCTTGACACTGTGTTTCTATAATGGATCAATTAACTGAGTCTGACAGATCTCAGTCTTGCTATTGATATTTCTCAATGACCAACTTCAACTACATCCCAACAACATTTTTATCAAAAATACAACATAACATTGCCAAAACACAAGGTTATGATTTACTCTTTCTATTGTGAAAATGTATTATCGGCTTTCATGTTTGTAAAATTGGTTGTGCGCAAGCAAGAAAACAACAACTGTGTGGATGTAGCGCGCCACATAATATTAAAGCAAACCAGGAAGCTATTGTTTTCAGACTCATAAGGCATGAAAGCAGTTCTCACAGATGGAAAAAGTATAAATATTCCTCAATTAAGTAGAAGTACAAATACTTGTAAAGTTAAAGTATCAATTGAACTTAAAAAGTGAAAAAGTAAAAGCTCTGAAATGTACTTGAAGTATAAAAGAAGGCGCACTGACATTTCATACTATGAAGCATCATAATAGCTACAGATCCATGGATTGCACTAGTGTGTTGCTAAAAAAAACCCTAAAACCTAAAAAGTTCAGCAGTGCCCCGCACCAAGACTGAAGCTATTGTCAATGGTGTGATACTGCTACATTCAGTGGAAGTCACTCTTGAAGCTCTTAATGAAATCCAGTACGGTGGCATTTCTCCGACTTAAGTAACCATGGAACAGGGAAAATATTCCCAATCATACTTTGACTGGAAGAATGGTGGCGTGCAAACAAAATTAACTGAGGTTAGAAACGCCAAATGAGACAGCAGAAACCATTGCACAATACCTCCCTGGTACCTCACTATAATTTTTCTTATACAGATGAGACATTATTTCTGTAACATTATTTAATTCCAGAGGTTTTTAAGTTCTTTTTTTTGCATTTGTTGACTTGTAAAAGCCTATATGACATTTTCTATTTCACCATTCATTAATCGCACAAAGAAGGCATCTTTTAAATATGTTAAAATTTTCTTTAAACAAACAGTATTATTAAAATTCTTCATGACTGGGCCAAATGTCCTCTTTTTTGGAAATCAAAATATGGTCACCCTACACTACTGACACACCTGAATCAACAAGACATAAGTTATTGATATTACATGAGCTATCAAGGATGATTACGGTCAATGAATCTAATCAACATTCTCATCTTAAATTGAATTTGATGTCTGATACCTGCGATATAACCTAACATTGACCATGAACACTAGCTGCTCCAGTCCAATATGGTACATTACATTGTACCATATTGGTATTGTGGCTCAAGAGTTGGGAGTTCGCCTTGTAATCGGAAGGTTGCCGGTTCGAGCCCCGGCTCGGACAGTCTCGGTCGTTGTGTCCTTGGGCAAGACACTTCACCCGTTGCCTACTGGTGGTGGTCAGAGGGCCCGGTGGCGCCAGTGTCCGGCAGCCTCGCCTCTGTCAGTGCGCCCCAGGGTGGCTGTGGCTACAATGTAGCTTGCCATCACCAGTGTGTGAATGGGTGGATGACTGGATATGTAAAGCGCTTTGGGGTCCTTAGGGACTAGTAAAGCGCTATATAAATACAGGCCATTTACCATTTACCATTACTATAAACCTCACCACAGTTAGCAGCTAGCTTCAAGTTTCCAGTCTATAAAATGTCACTGAGCACTCCTTATCTTTAAAAATATTCTCTCTTCTTCCTCTCCTGCCCTGTCATTGTTACACATTTTTCTGTCTCTGCGTAAAGTTGTTTCACATTCTGTCTTTCCTGGGAAATACAGCCTCTGTACCGTTAGCTAACACACACCCTGTGTGACTAGCCAAACAGACACACAGAAAGCTAGCTTAGCTTTGTGTAAATACTAGAAAGGGGAAAGAGCCACTCTGGCTCTGTAGAACATACCAGCCATTGATTATATCTTTGAGAAAAATCCCTTTTTTGTGCATATATTAGATACATGAAGTCAAATAAGAAGGAAAACCAGGGTATTCTTTCAATTCCATCTGCTAAATAAGGCTAACTGGCTGCTTCCACTATATATATATATATATATATATACATATATATATATATATATATATATATATATATATATATATATATATATATATATATATATATATATATATATATATATTTCCTCTATTTACATGAGAGTGAAAATCAATCTTATTAAGCTAATATTAAACTGAACCCTTTTTTAACCTGTTCTGTGGATATGGATGAAAAAAGGAATCAGTGTTTTTAAAAAATTGTACCACTTTTATTTTGTTTTATTGCACATCCTAAAGAAAGACCGCATCTGTAAAATCAGCCACATAGTGCTCTCACAAACAGTTTTCATTTTGGAGCTTAGATGCCAAATCTGCAACCCTATACATCATTTGGGCTCCATCATAGCTTTCCTGGACATGATGGTTGATGTACCTACCTCCACTGGCATATTCCATGACTAGGTAAAGGGTCTTATCCGTCTCAATCACCTCGAAAAGCTGCACTGTAGCCCAAAACAGAACCAGATCAACATCAAAACACAAAACAAAAGCTGTTAATGTTATAAAAAATGCACAGGTATCTGTCTGGCTCTCTTAATATGGAGGAAAGTCATTAGTGCAATGGGAGGTATTGATACATGTGAGATGTCACTCTGCACTTCAGTCAGTGACTGCTTAAGAGCTCAAACCTTTTTACTACTGGCTGCGCCCACACCTTGTGACAAAGTATGGTAATGTGTACATTAACTTACCTATGTTTGGGTGATTTAAGCCTTTCATTATCCGTACCTCCCGAAAAAGCTGGAAGAAGAAACAAAATTTACATTTCATGATAAATAAAACCTCAGTGGAATTAGGTGCTCAGGATAACTGGTTTCAACTATGGAACCAGTCTCTATACAGTGGTGGAGAGGGCATTTCTGCATTCACTTTGTAGAGATCCATGTCAGTTAAACTAGAGTTTCCCAGAAGTTTTATGATCCCAGAGAACCATGAAAATGTCAAGCAATTATAAGTAGGCTGAGCTTCTCATTTGAAGCATGTTGCTGTTAATTCCCACATGTGACACTGAATACTAAAATAGTTGAAATGTCAGTAGAAACTGAGCACAGTTAAACACTTCATGTAAACTATTTTCTCCATTTCATTTAATTCACTTTTAAATTAAAATAACAAATCTGTCATTTTCTAATTGCACAATTTAGAACTTTTTAAAGATAAATTCCAGTTAGGGGCTCACATTTGTCCATTGCATGTTGCTCTTTGTATATACATATACATATCATGCTCATTTCCAGCCATACACTTTATTCTTGGACATCTCTAAAGTAGCTCATCATGATTCACATTAACAAATTTTTTTTTTTAATCTAATACTGTATGTTATGAAGGTGAGGCTCTCCCTAAAGTGTGCAATATTAGCTGCATACATCTTAATGACCCCTACCTAAAACCACGATTTCGTTTCACATGCAGATTTAGTAAGTCTGTCGAAGGGCAGCATCCAGTGCTTGCCACAAAAAACCAAAGAGGAGCAGACAAATGTATAACAATCCTGATAATAAAATGATTTTCATTTTAAGAGCAAGCAAAGCCCACACAGCAGTGTGATGAATGGAGCCAAATTCAGACCAACATCTACTCTGACCCCCCCTCCTGTCTGTGATACTGTGAGGCACATATTTGTACACTTCAGTCAGGGGCTTTAAAATTGATGCCAGCTCTCCCAGTTCCATGAACATACAGTAACAGTACCACTGTCATAACAAAAGGCAGTTGGTGGCAACTCTCTTCCATGATGTCAACTACAAAAAAAAGGAAGAAGAAAAAAACGATGGTGCGATAAGCAATTCTATTCTTTTTTTTCTCACTCCCCTTTCCCACATCTCCCTCCATCCCCTCCTCCTCCTCCTCCTCCTTCTCCATTCAATTCCTTCAGCAGTGCCCCAATATCACTGTTGCCATAGCAACCTAGGTATTAAGACCAAGCTCCTTCCCAGCTTCTCCAGCTGTGCTAGAGGGAATCTTGGGATGCGTAGCGCTTAAGTGTCTTATCATCCAGGCCATCCCATTAATTCCTTGCTCATCACAACGAGGCTGAGAAGAGTCAGATCCATCAAAACAATAAACAAACCCCCAACACTGCAAAGAAACAGCAGGTCTATGTCAGGATGCATGTGAACAGTGGTTATAAGCTTCCTGGCCGTAGCTAGGACAGAGCAGAAACGCGCTGAAATAGAAATTTCTGCTTGGATGTGATGTGTCTTTAACACACACTTCATTTCAGACAGGACTGTCGTATAAAGAGAAGACAATTACTTCCATCTGCAGCAATTTATATTTGCCGGCAAGGCTCTGTTCTGTGGCCTCTCCACCAATTCTATGCACATGTATGGAAGGCAGGGAGAGCAATAAGACCCCATAGCATTGTAAAGTAGACGATGGATGGCACTGATGAAGTCAGAAATAGCCAGAACAAGAGGAACTGGAATGGTGGTGAGCTGCAAAGTGGCACGCACCTGTAGCAAGTGCGGACAGGTTGAAGCAGCTCGAATATCTAAACGAGATTGACCAGTTACATACATACAAAGGTGTCAATGATGTGGGATGTCACTGTTAGCTTTTGTATTCTGCCTGAATTAACATGCTTAAGTTCGGACTTTGTTATCTTTCAACTAATCTCTACAAAACCATCCACATTGTGTTAATATGGCCTCTTTTGTGTGTTTAAATCTAAGGACTTTCACTAGCCCACAGGTATGTGAAAAACTATAACCAGTGGCCAGGTGTTGAGTTTTCTCCCTAATTGGTGAAAATTCCTTCACCTCTCTCGTCTCCCACAATCCAATCCAAAAAAAGGTGCACCCAGGAAGATGGCATGACATGGAAGTTAGGATTACAGCTCCTGAACCGGATGCCATGAAATAAGCACCAGAAATATGATTTTAAGAATGAGGATTGCAGGAAGTCAGTGATCAAAATCTTCCAGGACATTTTTGCAATGGTGTTACCCTCCACATTAATGTAAACAAGGGGTCCTATCCTATAGAAGTAGTGTCTTGTTGACTGCATCAAGCCAGACATGCAGATGTCTTCAGTCAAATGAAATCACACACATACTACACACAAATAAAACTGGATTATTTCGCCCCTGATTTGATTTTCCCTGGTCTGTTCACGTCTTGTGCACAGGCAGAGGAGCTTGAGCATGTTGTGATGTTGAGACTTTGGCATTATGTGGATATTATAGGATGCAGCACATGTCACATGCATTTTCTGAGCTTCTATAGACATTTTATTTTTCTACATCACACAGCTACATGAGGCGCACATTTTGAGACACAACAGCTTTTAATTAATAAAATAATGAAATCTTCAATCCATGTCTCCAGCTCCAAGTGTCTATAAACCCAGCTCCTGCTCCATCTATACCAGACATCCATGTATAACAAGCCATACAAGTATCTACAGTTCAGACTCACATCTCAACATTCTGCCCAGCAGGAACAAGAAACCAGACTGTGCCATGCACCCGACAGACACCAAGGACAGCTGATTTTGTTCCAGTCCACCTCTGAACTGCTACAAAATCTTCTGTTTTCTTTGTTATGCATAGAAACAAGCTTTTCATGGCAATCTAAGAAGGTATAGGTTGCGTGACTGTGGTTTATGAAATAACTCAGTCCCTCTCAGGCCGGTGATTAGCCCGGAGAGAGACAAGAGTTGATCTCTGGAACAGAGGTCTCCTCTCACTCCCATCCAGTCCCTAGCACCTGTCAAACAGCATCACATCCCATGAGCCCTCTCTCTATCAGATGCTGTCTCATTCCTGTCCCTTGTGAGAGGGTGGAAGCAGCTGAGGACAAACCTGACCAGCCTCTAAACCCCCAACAGAATCCACCTCACTTGAATGCTTTGTTTCTGCTTATGAAGACAAATAACATCAAACCAGTGTGCGTTTCTATTTTGTACCTGAGCACATAACACATATATTCCCTCGTCTCATTAGTATCAAAAGGAAAAACTCACCTTTTGTAGGCTGGTTGGGTTCAACTGAGTTTTGTCAATGATTTTTATTGCAACCTGGAAGAGACATCAAGGAATTTTTGATGAGTGAAAAAAAGATAGCACCACTCTTATATGATGCTGTGAAGCCTTTCCTACTGATATAACTGACTCATATCTAAGAATTCTTTTCTCAGCACTCAAGAAATGCAGAAAAATCTCATTTTGAGAGGCATATTTAAATCGTCTTCTACAGCAAGTGAACATGGACTGAGGCCACTCGGAACATTTACTTCCACAAGCTGTTGTCACGCGAATTTGAGCGGATTTAATCCCTACTGACTAGAACTGGTGCTGCTAAACCAGGCGCTGCTAAGTAGATGATGAAAGTTCTTTCCGAGCTTTGTTAAATACATAATTAATCATAAAGTGTCATAAAGAAAACATGTACTACAAATTATAAAAACATGTATTAAAAGTTATTATTCTCTGTCTCTCTTCCACAGCATGTCTTTATCCTGTCTTCCTTCTCTCACCCCAACCGGTCGCAGCAGATGGCCCCGCCCCTCCCTGAGCCTGGTTCTGCCGGAGGTTTCTTCCTGTTAAAAGGGAGTTTTTCCTTCCCACTGTCGCCAAAGTGCTTGCTCATAGGAGGTCATATGATTGTTGGGTTTTTCTCTGTATGTATTATTTTAGGGTCTACCTTACAATATAAAGCGCCTTGAGGTGACTGTTGTTGCTGTATAAATAAAATGGAACTGAATTGAAAAACTTGTTAACTCTTATCTTATTAGACGTAATGCAATTATTTAGTCGTGTGTTTAGATTAGGTTGTTTTTACCCACAGTTTGAAATAATTTCACTTCATAGTTTCCCAGTTTCCCTTAAAAGGACCTCGTATGTGTTTCCTTATTTCCTGTCATACATGTAGTATTGCAGTGGTGCATGCTCATGTTAAACATGGCTATAGTTTAATATAATGAGTCCACTGTATCCACAACTAACGCCTTGTGAGCACATTAGCCCCTCCTCTCTGTTTGTGAGTGGCAGCCGATGAGAAGAAAGGTGGCTTAAACTGAAGGACTTCGCTGAGGCACATGCAGTATATATGGACTATTTTGAACTTTGAGTCATCCAAAGAAATTCTACTTGAGTCCAAGAATAAAATATGGAGCTTGAAGCTCAGCATTAAAGATACAGAAGATAAGTCAATCTATTTGTGTTAAAATAGCTGGCTCAAAGAAAAGTACACAAATACATTTTAGAGAAGGACTAATTAGGAGGCAAGGAAAATTTACTTTTTAGAAAATATAATTAAAAGGAGGGCTCTCATGAAGACATACTACTGGATTCTTAAGATAATATTAAGGACACCAGCACATCGGCCAAGTGTTAGCTTTCATTTTTTACAGTTATATCCATCACTCACTCCCACCTTTGATGTCTGTTTCTCTTGTAACTCACCTCCCTGCCCGTCAAAATGTGGCGGGCCAGCTTGACCTTGGCAAAGTTTCCTTTGCCGATGGTCTTGAGCAGGCGGTAGTTGCCTATGTGCGGCTGTTCGTCAGAGCAAGAGGCAATCGAGTTCCTGCACCGGGCACCCAGAGAGCGGCTGGACTGGCTGGTGGCCTTATCTGAGCGGCTGGCCCCCAGTGACACATGCTGGAGGAAAATGAAGGGGAAGAGGTTAGGTCACTGTGCCAACAGCAATATCACACAGAGCAGCAGCAGCAGGCTGGAAAAGGACTTAAAGGATGATCTACAACCTCAAACGACTGATGGGCCTCCAGAAGTAAAATAGCATGCATTAGTTAGTGCCTGCAGCCTCTTCAAGCTACTCATAAACTCTGTCTCCAAACAATAAGACACCTCTCTCTTTTAGTAGCTAAAGTGTTTGTCACATTGATCGCTGCACAGTGTAACACATACTGTGTAAGTGACAAAAAACACATTGGTGACAACACTTACAATAACCAACCCAGCTTTGTATATCAAATACTGCTAAGCTCATAATGACAAGTTGGTGCCATATCCCATAATCATTCCAACAGATGTTTGACCCGTAATGACAAAGAGCAACAACCTGGAGCTGATCTGCATGTGACTACATGTCCCTCGTTCCTGGGCTAACAGCTGTATTCCAACACAACATACTGTTTCCATTTTGGGCTCAGCATCATCTTCTTCAGAGGTCTGCTACTTCACTGCTGAGAGATGTCTTCATCCATTTTGACAGGGGATACAGGTAACGCTGTTGCTAGAATATGTGGTGGCCCTGAAGCTTTCACAACCCTGTAAACAGTTGATCCTGGACCCCAACACTTTAGAGCATTGCTGTGCAGTTCTGATAGTCTCAAGCTTGAGTCACAGATAATTTTCAAGCGGAAAACGACAACATGCAATCACACAAGCAAAGCCTGATGCAGCACAGTATGAAACAGCTACTTGTCATGTGACAAACAAAGGGAAGATATTAAAGAAGGAAACATAAGAACAGGTGGTAGTGAGTGGGGCAATAAAGAGGTATCACCTTTCACTGTTTGTAAGAGGAAGAAGTAAAAAAACAACAACACAAAAACAAAAAAATAGGGAGCAGATGCCGACACAGTGGTCCCTGGCCAGCCCTGGGCCCTGAGGCATCACACTTCCATTCCCCCCCAGCATGTCATCTTGCTCTTAGTTTCACACGCAAACACAACCACTCATAGCCTTAACCCCCACCTTCCGTTATTCCTTCTCTTGCTTCCAGTCATGTTCCTATGCCCCACCTTGGTGCCAGTCGGGATCCAAACTCCACAATCAAACATCTCCAACCAATACCACGGGCAGCACAAACATGCATGCGTGGCGAGCAAGCGAGTGCATTAATCCCCCTGCGCTGTTCGTTGCACATCAAGCCAAGCCTCACCTGTGACTGCCAATATGGCAAGACACCGCTTCATCCGCTCCATCCACTCATCTGTCATCATCGTATAATCGAGATGCAACAGTAACAGCTCCAGATCACTTCTAATAGATGAATCTCCATTCACAATCAATCATACACCTCGTAAAGTCACACACTCCTGCACATTCACTTCCACACACACACATCCACACATCTATTGGCTTACCCATCCTTCTGTGCTGAAAGCTCTGCTAACAAACAGATGGGGTTGGGGTGGGGGGAGGGGGTGCAAAAGTGTTGAGGGCAATGAAATGACATAATGCAACATAAATCAGTCATGCGCCCATTTAGATATTAGATGGATGGATTCCACATATGCAGAACCTGTTCGGTGTCAGCTTGCTTCTTTTCTGCAGGCCGTTTCTGTTTTCCACAGCATACAATGTATGGCGCTGTCTGACACCCACTGGCTCTGGGGTTGATCGCTTTGTAGGCTGCGCAGCAATGGACTGCACATCATTTTACGCAGTAATCCCCTGGCTTCAGCCGAACAGTCCAGATATTCTCTCTACGTTTATTTTGGCCTCTTGTGCTGCTCTCGTCCCACCCATCCAATTTCTAGGGAACACACACACACACACACACACACACACACACACACACACACACACACACACACACACACACACACAACAGCAGCAGCAGCAGCAGCAGCAGCAAGGAGTATAATGTGACATCACTATCTCTCCAAGCCTTATAATAAGAGGTGACGGCTGGTCTTCAGGCTTTCTGCGCATATCCGCTGAGCGTTATCGTATGCGGATGGACTCATTCCGGGCTGTTTGCCTGCCATCAGCTCTTTCCCTGCACAGACACCCAAGGTTAGCCTTTTTTTTTCAAAGAGCCTGCTCTGTTTAAATATCCGTCCAATATCAGGACAGCAGAGCCTCAAACGGGAAAAACATCACCATCTACGACCCCCCTCCCCTCAACCACCCGCACAATGAATAAAACCACAAACTGCCCAAAGCCACACATATGCAGATATCTTTTTTTCTTCTTTTTTTAAGGGATGCACGATCTATCGTCTGCAGGCACACAAACACAGGCTGCAGACTGGAATTGCACTTACATGGTCTCCACTACTCCTGTCGTTTCCAGACGGTAATGCAGATCGAGAAGACATGTTGTTTTCTTTCTCCTTTTTTTCCCTGAGTAAGAATCACGGTGTGCGCGCGCGGATGAGATTTACAGGCTCCACAGACGGAATAACATCCGCAGATATGACCCACCGTCCCAAATCAATCTGCCTCTTCTCCAACCGGCCGAGCCACGGTCGAGAGGAGACCTCTGCCTATCATGGCAGCAATGGGTATGTGGAAGGGGGGTGTCCTCAAACAAGCTGCATGTTCCACCATGCACTGTCAAGAAAGGGAAAAAATGAGCGGTGCAGCAGATGCCGTGTAACGCAAATCCCGAGCACTGAAGAAGTGCTAAAATGCGGTGATGTTTGGACGGAACCCAGCGTCTCTGTGGCGACTCTCCACCCCCTGCCTCATCCTCATTTCGCCATACAAAACAAACACAGCTCCCTCTGGATGTGTGTCATCTCCCTCTGTCATAATACCGACCGACAGAGCCCGTCCTTAACCCCACAACGCCAATGCAAGCCGCAGCACGAAAACGCGGCTTTACGGTGCAGCGGAGGGAAAAGGCCGAAATGTTCGGAAATCGGTATTCCAGGTCGGTGAGATGCGCACCACCGTAAAGTCAGGAAGAAGACACAGGGACGAGACTTCCGGTCGGTTTGGGGGACTGACAATATGAAAGTTATGTTTGATGTTCGAGACAAAACGACTCAAATATCTATTATCTGATCTATCAGGTGATCACTTTCAGCCTTTGTGTATGAGGGTAAGAACCAGGGCCCCTCCCTCCGGGGGCTTTAATCTGAATGCACACTAAACCTA